>NC_134711.1:136174104-138674104 GCF_049634645.1 Pelodiscus sinensis | reverse complement strand
GATCCTTACTGAATCGCCAAATCCAAGGGCTCTTGCCTCCATTCGCTTCCAAGCCTGGGTAATGGCTGAAGATAGGCAGATGCCCTCCAGCATTGCATAGCAGAGAATCACTAGGGCCTCATCCCTCTCCAGCGCAAGGAGGCTAATGCAGAGAAAGAAACAGCCAAAGGAACAAGTCAGTTTTGGGGATCTGTCGTTTCCTGCTGGTTCTTTACCGGAGGAGTGGAGAGTGCCACACTGGGTCATAGTCCAGATCCCAGAAGGTCTCTCTTCACAAGTGTAAGAGCAAGAAATTGTAAAACATACATATAGAGCATTAGACCCTTCAGCCAAATTGCACCTGTGTGATTGTCCGAGTGGCAGGCACATGTGCAGGGTTTGTATGTGCATGTATAATGTATATGGGGGCTTGCTTTGTGTGCACTTATCAATATGTGAAGGGAAATTTGTACAAAGAATAGCATTACAGAGCTTTATCAGGTGGCATTACTCCAGTTGTTCTTGCTAATTTTGTTTATTTGAAAACCCAGGAACTAGATCTTGGAGAACTGCTTATTGTTAGCTGTGGTGCAATTCCATTTAGATTCTGAGGCTATCACTTTAAAAGTCTCTTCTCCCCAGCCTGAATCAATAAATAGCAAATAGAAAAGGAGGGAATATGAGCAATAAATGAGCAATTATGAAATAAAATATGAATGAATAAGGGAAGCTAAAGATATGAGCAAAAAATCTGTGGTCAGTAGGATTAAAGACAGTGAGGAACGTATATCACGAACAAAAGAAATCCAATGGTATAGACCTATTACCAGAAAGGATTGGTTTAAAAGGTTGATAATGATGCAGAAAAAGCAGAAATATTCAATAAATATGTCTGTTCTATATTTGGAAATAAGCTGGAAGACATTCATAGCTTGCAGCAATAACAAAATACCTTCTATTCTAACAATACGTAGGAAGTAAGCAACAGCTAAAGTACATCACTCGAATGCAGGATGGGATAAATTTCACCCTAGAGTTTTAAAAGAATTAGCTGAGGTGTTCTTTCAGACACTGATAATGGCATTCCACAAATCTTAGAACATAGCATCCTGTCTGCTGACAGTGGCCAATGCCAGATGCCCCAGGGGGAGGGAACACAACAGGGAATCATCATGTGACCCCTCTCCTGTCATCCATTTCCAGACAGAGGCTAGGGACACCAATCCTATCCTTCATGGCTAATAGCCATTGATGGACCTAACCTCCATGAATTTATCTAGTTCTTTTTTGAACCCTGTTAAAGTCTTGGTCTTCATAACATCCTCAGGCAAGGAGTTCCACAGGTTGATTGTGGAATAACAGGGAAGCGTCAAGGGGATAGGAAAAATGTGAAGGGTCAATTTAATAAAGGGTAAATGAGATTACTTAAATTCCCTCCAAGCTGTGCGGCCATGCAGCAGGCTATCAAAGGCCAGGCAGGCACGTAGCCACAGGGGCCTGGAGAGGAGAGAGGTAGAGGACCTGAAGGGCTGCACCATGGAGAGGTGCCACTCTCCCACCCCTGTTCTCCTGCAGTGGGGAGAAGCACCTCTTCCCGAGCCCTGGACTGCTGTGGCAAGAGCGAGCTGGGAGGAGTCCTTTTTCTTTGCCACAGCCCTGGGGCAACCTGCACCCCAAGTTCTTGATCCACAGCACCACCCCAGAGCCCTCACCCCCAGTTGCAGCCCTCATTCCTCTGCACCCCAATCTTCTGACCCAGCCCTGAGCCCTCTCCCACACACCAAACTGCTCTGCCCATCCCATGACACAGCATCACCTCCATATTGATGCACAGAACAAAATTCATTCCACATTCGGATGGAGCTTGACCTCCAGTCTGGGCAAAATCACGGAAATACTGATGTGAGATGCAATCAATAAAGCATTAAGAGGTGGCAGCATCGTTAATACGAGTCAACATGGTTTTATGGAAAATCTTGACAAACAAGTTATATCCTTTTTATGAGTTTGGTTAAAAGGTGGCTATGTTAACATACTATATTTAGACTTCAGCAAGGTATTTGATTTAGATCAGTATGACATTCTGATTAAAAAATTAGCACTATAATAAAACAATGCATCCCATATTATTAAATACATTAAAATGGCTAATAGCTCTAAAAGAGTAATTATACATGGGAACTCATTATGGTATGGGGGTGATTCTAGTGGGGTCCCACTGGGATATAATCTCAGCCCAATGCTTTTCAATATCTTTAGCAATGAACTGGAAGAAAACATTAAGTCATTTCTGGCCAAGATTGCAGATGGCACACAAATGAGAGAAGTGCTCAATAATAAATAAATACATAATAATAATATAATAATGAATCCTTTGTTCGGAGTGACGACTACCAGATGACTGGAGGTCTGGAGGACCTGCCTTATAGTGACTGACTAAAGCAGCTCAATTAGTTTAATCTGTCAAAGATCAGGTTAAATTGTGACTAGATGAGAGCCTGGACACTTCTGTGTGGGGAGATTTCTGCTAGTCTACCAAGACATAGCGAGATCTAGTGATTGCAAGTTGACACTAGACAAATTCAGATAACAAATAAGGGGCAGATTTTTAACACTGCGAGTAATTCATCATTGGAACAACTTGCCAAGGGACATGTTAGATTTGCTATCACAGGAGATCTTTAAATAAAGTTTTAGGTGTTTTTCTAAAATAAATGTGCTAGCTTAAGCTGACATTATGGACTTGACTCTGTGAGCTTCTGTGGCCTGTGCTCTGCAGCAAGTTGGAATAGATGATCATAATGATCCCTTCTGGAATTAAAAATCTCTGACTCTCTCTGCCAGAATCTCCCAGATAAGATAAGAGTATCTTTTAGGTGGAGCTGCTGACTGCAGGATATATCCAGATAAGGAAACAAACTGTTAAAATGATGCTAAAAAATTACAAAAAAAATTGTCTCTCTCTGTAGGTTCTATGTGTGCCTAAACAGGACAGTCTCCCATACTGAGATTAACCCATTGGACCAAGTGCACCCTGAAGGATTACCTAGGAGGCCTGGGGCCAGAAGCAGGGATCAGGGCCTCTTGCAATCACTGCATCCAGCAGAGATGAAGCCTGCTCTGCTTGGTCACCATCTCCCAGCTAGGTCATTCTACTTCCCAGCAGTGGTGAGGCCACATCTGGAGTACTGCATCCAGTTCTGGGCCTCCCACTATAGAAAGGATGTGGACGCATTGGAGAGAGTCCAGTGGAGGGCAACCAAAATGATTAGGGGGCTGGAGCACATGACCTATGAGTAGAGGCTGAGGGATTTGGGCTTGTTTAGTCTGCAGAAGAGAAGAGTGAGGGGGGATTTGATAGCAGCCTTCAACTACCTGAAGGGAGGTTCCAAAGAGGATGGAGAAAGGCTGTTCTCAGTAGTGACAAATGGCAGAACAAGGAGCAATGGTCTCAAGTTACAGTGGGGGTTGGATATTGGGAAAAGCTAATTCCCTAAAAAGGTGGTGAAGCACTGGAATGTGTTCCCTAGGGAAGTGGTGGAATCTCCATCCCTAGAGATTTTTAAGTCCCTGCTTGACAAAGCCCTCGCTGGGATGATTTAGTTGGGATTGGTCCTGCTTTTAGGAAGGGGCTGGACTCGATGACTCCTGAGGTCTCTTCCAGCCCTAGGATTCTATGCATGTACACATACATGAAAGTGTGGGAAGGTATGGCCAGTATCAGTGTGCACTGAACAAGGAAGTTTCACGCATTTTTAGTATGCACATAACTGTGACCGTGTATGTTTGAAAGGAGCTCACTAGACATATGTCTGAGAGGGTGTGTGAGGAACATACTGCTGCGCATGTGCATGGGGATATTTACGTGAGCATAAGAAGACCTCAATCATGCGTATACAAGGGTATAGGTGTGAGAAGCTCCTAGACATGTCCACAAGGTTGTGTTTGGAGAACTCACAATACAGCTACAGAAAGGTGGGGGTGTGAGAGGCTCATAGTATGTATGCATGTGTGTGAGTGTTATCAGACCATAGTGGACTGCCCTATATCTAAATAAATCCTACTGAATAACAGGAGACAATAATATACTGCAGACCCTCTGCAGATTTTCAGGAAAGCCATCTGGAGACAAAAATAGAAAGAAAAATATG
This sequence comes from Pelodiscus sinensis, assembly GCF_049634645.1. Lineage (NCBI taxonomy): Eukaryota > Metazoa > Chordata > Testudines > Trionychidae > Pelodiscus > Pelodiscus sinensis. The sequence goes on along the minus strand of NC_134711.1, from coordinate 138,669,974 downwards.
AGTGTGCCCTGAAAACTTCAAAAACCTAATTAATGTGTATCCAACAAACACACACTTTGTCCAAACAGCAAATGACATTAACACTGCCACAGAAGACTATGACGGAGTCTTTACCAGGGCAGCACAGCAATCCCTAAACATACAACCACACAATCTTAATCACACAAAACAGAGAGAAAATCATTACTTAGACTCTGCCATACACTCAGGAATAAAGTGAGGAACTGTTCAGCTTAAAACAGAGACGTACATGTCACTGATGTAGGCACAGCTCACAGATGTGTAACAAATTAGTGCTCTAGCAAAAAACTGTAGCACCTGAAGGAAAAATTATCATGGGTTGAAGTTATGATGTACACCCAGTGCTTCTAGCAAATCTGGAAAGAATTTAAGATAACCAATGGGGAACGGGGAGGGCCTATCCAAGATGGTAGAATCTGAACAGAACACTTCTAGGACCTATACAAAGGTATCAAACACCTAAAGACACATTAAAACAATCTGCTCATAACAAGAAAATGAAATGTTTGGAAACTCAAACCAAGGAAATCATGTGGTCTCAACAATAGATGCTGAAACACAACACGGAACCCATCCAGAAACGCAACTTAAACTAACCATCCAGTCTGCACACCTCTCTGGGATATGGTCGGTGGACAAATTACCTGACTACAAAAGCCAAGAGATCCTACATTCTAAACAACTATAAAAGCTCTGTTTGAGCAGTAACGGGTGGCCAATTATCATGTAGTAGTATCTTCAGCAACAGAATAATCTAGGAGTGGGCAAATACTGGCCTGCAGGCCAGATCTGGTTTGCCAAGGGTCGCTGCTATATTCACCTACAACTCTGCAGGTATGGGCACTTGCACCTTCCATTGGCCGTGGATTGCCATTCCTGGTCAATGGGAGCTGCGGGAAGCAGTGTCCCAGTCTGCACCACGTCCTACAGCTCCCATTGGCCAGGAACAGTGATACACAGCCAACAGAAGTTGTAAGCACCTGTATCTGTGGAGGCTCAGATCAATACAGCAGCATACCAGGACTAACTCTGGCAACCACCACCGTCTCATCACCTGTCCCTGGAATAATGCATTACCAGACCAGTTACAACATAGTCTAGGCACGTCAAATAGTATATCCTTGAGAAATGAGCTACAGCCCATATTTTTAGCCTACAGGTGCTACCATGGTTACAGGGGACCCCTTTTCAGTCCCTCTTGGGTCCACCTCTCAGGTGAGAGTTTTCATCCCTGCCTGTGTGGAACTGCCATTTTACCTCTTTTAGACTAGATGTCTGGCAGTGGCTGTAGCCACCTGTGATATCTTGACAGGCCCGGGTGATTTTGGTACTTGAAAGACACATCTCCCTGGGGCCTGTGCCCTGCAGCAGATCGAAGTGACTCAAACCAGGTTCTTCAAAACAAATGCATTATGTATTCACCCAAAGGTACATTGCAACAGAAAAGAGAGTTCAACTAACCAAAGGCATGCACACCTGGGGCTCACCTAAGGTTTATGCTTTCCCTCAACCTCAGTCAAGCCCCGCTGCCTAAGAGCTATCCCGCAGGGCCTGCATCTCACTCTGGATATCCTACTCAGACAATCCCCTGCTGACCAAAGTTCTCTTTTCCTTTGTAGAGAGTTTTCACCTGTCCAGTACCCTTTTGATCTTAGGCCCTCAGCCTTGTCAAATCAGCTGTAATTTTGACTAGTGGCTGGAAATAGCATCTTCCCAATTAATGGCCCAGAAGCGGCTTTGCTCTGTCCATTGTTTTGTTTCCTGTTTGTTCTTCTTAACAGGTCCCTTGGATTTAACTCTCTGTAGTCAGACAGCAGAACATCATGCAGGTGAACCGCAGTGGTCTGGAGATCTCCCATAATCTCCACAGATGTGATTATCAAGTATAAAAGACAAGAAACAGAGGGAAAGATGTGGGCTGGTCATAGGCTTAAAAGCCTTTTGATTCAACCTGACATCTAGGACTGAACAGTAAATTGGTACTGGAGAGACTACATGATATTAAAGTGATGCCCCCGTCCATCCAAGGCAGGATAAAAGTTGAACAATATGCAAACAAAAGATTCCAACCAAGAAAGGGAAGTCAAACAGATGGAATTTCTACTCAGCTCTTTTAAAAACTAATACTAATGTTGCTCTGGAAAAATCTCCAAACCAGGGACTTCCAATAAGTAACTCCAAGTAGAATACACAATGCTGAGTTATGCCATGGTGCTGTAGCCATGTTGAGCTAGCCCTGAGAACTGAGCACCAATGGATGGAACTCACAGACAGGGGCGTCCCTAGACTAGCTGCCAGCAACTGGCGCCCTAGGCAAACCATGCAATTGGTGCCCCCACCTCCAAACCCCTCAATGATATTGCACCACCATTTGGCGCCCCATTTAACTTGGCACCATAGGCGACTGCCTAGTTTGCCTATATGGACGGGCCGCCCCTGCTCACAGAAGCCAGCCTACTGAGCCGGGAGCTGCCTAAGCTGGCCTGCAGGAAATGTCACGGTGAATGGCACCTAGCTATAAGCCTTCTAGCACCCTCACAATTCAGAGCTGTGAGTCCTTCCCCTGAATTAGGCGCCTATGCTATGTCTGGTCAACTCTTTCTCATGAGAAAGAAGAGAGTGGGACATTCTAGCCAATAATGCAGTGATCAGGGCTCTCCCCCGGGCTGTGAGTGACCTGTTTTCAAGTCCTGCTCTTCCTGATTTAGAGCAGAGGCTTGAATGTGGGTTTCCCATGTCCCAGATGAGTACTGTAGCCAGTAGGCTATGAGATATCCTGGGGCAGGCCTCATCTCTCTGCTTGGAGCTGTTCCACTCTGTATAACTGAATAAATAGTGAGTGATGTTGAGTCTCTCACAGCCCAGTGGAGTGCCCTACCCATCAGGCTTTAGAGTCAGTCTCTTTTGCTCTCTGGTCAAATGCATATTACATTATCTGCAGTGCACAACCACAATGGCCTTTATTGGACCTATACAACCTCTAAACAATACTACAGGTTTTTAAGCACCATGTACATGTACTGGTGTGTTTTTATTAACTGTTTCCATATCTGCAGACACACGGCACACTTGTAACATCCCCCTGCCTGATATACACCATTAACAACTCATGAGGTTGCTAGCAGCTGCACTGAAGTCATCCTGCGATATGAACTGCTCCTTGGCCGGTCTCAGGAAACAACAGCTGCAATGGTAAAATTGTTCTTATGCCACCACCATGTATGTCGGTTGTGCTGCTCTTTGCAGAAAAGCCCTGGCCCCCTGCTCGTCTCTCATACGCTGACTAGCTGCCCTATTTGGTGCTCAAGGAGCCCCCTCGTTCTTTTAGCTGGAGTAGCATTTGGCTTGTCGTCACTGCTCTTTTACTTGGCCTGTCTCAAAAGCACCTTTGCTGGGAGGAGCAGAGTCCTGGGTCTTCACTCTAAGACAGTGGTCTCCAACCTTTTTAACCACAAGATCACTTTTTCGATTTAAGTGCAATGTAAGATCTACCTCAAACCCAAATACCCTTGTTCCACTTCCTTCCTGCCCCTTCTTTGAGGCCCTGCTCCTGCTCCACCCCTTCTCCAAGGCCTCACCCTGCTCACTCCATTTCCCTTCCTCACTGAGTTTCACCAGGTAGGGTAGGGAGTTCGGGTGCAGGCTCTGGTCTTGAGCCAAGGGGTTTGGAATGTGGGATGGGCTCTGGGCTTAGCACAGGGTGGGGATTGGGGTCCAGGAGGGGTGTCAGGGTGCAAGCTCTGGGAAGGAGTTTGGATGCAGGGGAACTCATGTCTGGGACAGGATGTTGGGTGTAGAAGGTTCAGGGTTGGGACAGGGGTTCAAGAAGCACGCTCTGTCTGAACACTGTTTAACTGAGATGGCTTCCGAGTAGTGGAACATTGGACTTAAGGCAGGCTTACTCCTGCCCTGGCCCTGCACCACTCCTCAAAGCAGCTGGCATGTACAGCAATGGCTCCATGGCACCAGGTACTGCCCTTCAACTACAGGCACTGAGCCCACAGCTTCTATTGGCCACAATTCCGCATTACTGATCACTGGGAACTGCAGGAGTGGTGTCTGCAAGCAAGGACAGAGTGTGGAGATCCCCTGCTCTACCTTTCTCAGGGGCTGCAGGGACATGCCAGACACTTCCAGGAGCAGAAATTACCACAGGGATAATTATTCCAGCCATGGCAGTTTAGGCATTTTAGAACTCACTACCCAAAGTATTAAATTTAAGTGTAAGAGAGAAATGAAAATTATGAAGCCAGTCAGGATCAACTGTCGGAGGCGCCAAGATCTACTGGTAGATCTTGATCTACTGGTTGGTGACCACTGCTCTAAGAGATGCTATAATGGGCTGCTTGCTTTCTGTTGCTGCTCTTCTCCAGTCCAAATGAGTTGCCTGTGGGTTTCCTCTATCCCAGCGTGTCTTTTCTCCATAGTTCTTTGCAATCTTGACAGATGCTTTTGCTTTGCCACTGGACTGGCTGTGATAGGGAGAGGATAGGAAATGGTCAAATCCCAACACGTAAACTGAAGTCCATTTCCTATTACAAGAGTCCTGAAATCCCATGCCAGGCAAATGGAGTTTTGTCACATTCAGTGACAGAGGCTTCTGTTGTACGTAAGGGAAACTATTTTCCTGGAATCCAAATACATTTAATCAACCAGCATAAGGGAGGCTTCATTTCTCACTAATGCTCCAGGCTGTAATAAAATGACTTCCGTACTCATTCACCAGCATCACACTGAATAGTTGCAAGTTCCTTTACAATGTCACATAATATTTCAGGTGGATGGGGTGTCCTTTCAAACAAACCGGCTTGTTTGTACATCTAGGAAAGGAACACGTGCAGGCCATACCTTTGGAACGAGGGACTGGAGTCTGAACAATAGCAGCCAAGAACTCAGACAAGCTTCCAGGATGGTGCTGTGTCAGAAAGGGCTAATCTGATCCTTGGATGTATGAACAGTGAGTAGTAGGAAGGTGATTTTACTTCTGTGTTCTGCATTAGTCAGACTGATTCTGGAACATTGTGTTCAGTTCCAGTACCAACTTTTTAAAACGGTTGTCGAAAAAATTGGAAGGTGTGCACAGAAGTGCCATGAAATTGATTCGAGGCCTGGAGAAAATGCCTTAGGGTGAGAAACTTGAAGAGTTTAATCTGTTTAATTTATCAAAAAGAAGATTAAGAGGTGACTTGATTACAGTGTATCAGCAGAGTGCCATCATGGGAAGCAAATACCAGGTACTGAAGAACTCTTATATCTAGCAGAGAAAAGGAGAAAAGAATCAATGGCTGGTAGCTGAAGCCAGACACATTCAAATTAGAATAAGGCATCATTTTTTAACCATGAGGTTGATTAAGATTTGGAACAAACTATCTATCAAGAGCAATGATGGATTCTCCATCTCTTATTGTCTTCAGATCAGGGCTAGATGCTTTTCTGGAAGATAGACTTTAATGAAACACAAGCTATGGGGTTCAATAAAGAGGCAACTGGGTGACATTTTCTGATCTGTGATACTTTAACACCTCTAAGGAATGATCTATGGATACTTAATCCTGCCGGAGATGGGGGAGAAGAGGATATGGACTAGAAGGCCTCTTCAGAGCTCTTCCAAGCCCAGCATATGTATGACTTTGGGGAACTAATGGTCCCTTCTGCCCATAAACACTATGGCTACGTCTACACTGGCAGCTTCTTGTGCAAAACTGTTTTGCGGAAGAGTTATTGCACAAAAAGTCTTCCTCAAGAGTGCGTCTACACTGGCATGTGCTTTTGCACAAGAAATGGGCTTTTGCTCAAGAGCATCCATGGCAGTGTGGACACTCTCTTGCGGAAGAAAGCTCTCATGGCCATTTTAACCATAGGGGCTTCTTGCACAAGAAATTCATGTTGCCTGTCTACACTGGCCTATTCTGGAAGAGCTCTTGTGCAAGAGGGCTTATTCCTCATGGGGAGAAGAATAACTCTTCCGTAAGAAGCCCTGTTTTACAACGCTATACTGTAAATTTACTTGTGCAAGAACACGTGTGCAGTGTAGACAGCAGACTAGTTTTTGTGCAAGAACAGCTGTTCTTGTGCAAGAAGCTCCCAGTGTAGACATAGCCATTATGTGTTTATGAATTAACAAATCCCACAAATTGCTGTATGCCTTGCACATTTGTGGAGAAGGACTGCCCAGAATGGCTTGGGTCTTCTCAGAGCTGTGCTGTTAGAAGGTGTCTGCTGACAGGCATGATATCATCCTTTTCTCACTTAGTTTGAGATTCACTGACATGTACTATAAAGCAGTACACGAGCATGATCAGCATTAATTTCTTCGAGGGAGTCTTTACAACCACACACTAAGGCGTCATCTGCAATTACATCAACCCCCTCAAATCCCTCTAGCACTTCATGCTGACATCTCTGGTACACTTCTGGCCTTCACAGCCATCTGGATCTGCCCAGAAGGGATCAGAAAGCCATCAAATGGGCGCTTTCTTCACCAGGTGTTGCCAGCCAGAAGTCATCTTTGGCACAGAAAAGATCTTTGTTTTTTGTGGGATCCCTTGAATTGCTGGTAAAAGATAACAGGAGCATTGTGGAATTTTCTTGAGGAGTAAACTGTCAAGTGCAGAGTTTGCTCATTATGTATAGAGGTACCACGTCTGTCAGTCACATAACTCTCTTTCAGACTCCTGCTCCATGAGTCTGTCAGGCTCTTCTTAAAGTATCTTCAGTGGAATTGCTGCCCTGTGCCATGTTCACTGTTGCAGTTTCACCCAGATTTGATTTCCAAGTGCCATTCTCCAGGAAGACATCCAAGGCCTGTAAAAACACCTAAATGGCAGGGACTCTTTAATCCATTGCTTCCTTTGTCACTGGCAAAAGCCCACTGGTTCTGCCGCAGGGCCTGTGGCATTTCAATTACAGCAGAACCCTCCTATTGGAACTATTTGGCATCCGAGCTGGATCTGATCATCACAAATTGGAATACAGAAATCGGAAGGATGGGAAAGTGAGACTGCAGTGCCATCTAGTGGCCACTGGAGAGATCACCTGCTTCTGGATCAGCCTGAGCTGATCGGTTTGGTCACTACAGCGAGCCAGATAATTGTGGCGGGGAGGGCTCTACTGTATTTCAAATACGGATCATCCCAGGGAATAAAGTGATGTGCCATTAAAGGAATTTAGCTTGGAGGTGTTTGTTTTCCAGTAGTGTGAGTGATTTATTGTGTGCAGTTTTACAGTAAGTAATCTTTGGGAATGTCATGCCTGATATGAGGTTACCAGTTTTGATTGGATGTATTCCCGTAGAGTTCATCACATGACATGATCTTCATTTCAAGTTTAATTTTTAATCCCTGGAGACTCCAAGCTAGGGAGGTAATAAAATAGACAATTAATCGATTAACCAATAAGCAAAAGCTTGTAAGTTAATGCTATGGACTGCATGCATTCTGCCCCCTCCACTTGCCAGTACATTTTTTAGCAGGCTGGCCAGCAGCCCAGCTCAGTCCTGTCTTGCACTGGGTCCTGGACCTACCTCCGCAACAGCTCTGCATTTTAAGTGTATTAGAAGCCAGGCAGGCAGCTCAGTTCTGGCTCATGCTGGGTCTGCAAGCTCAGACCTCTCCCGTACCCCGGACAGGGGCTGCCACGGGACTATAGAATAGTTGACTAACCAATAAGAATTCATGAGGTTAATTGACTATTCAGTTAACCGATCTTTAACATCCCTACTCCAGGCCAGTCCTGGAGGGCTGCCAATCTTATGCCTGAAGTTTTAGTTTTGCAAATCATTTTTCCTTCCTACTTCATGGCTTCAGTGGAGTGACTGACAGTGAAGACAGAGCTGTACTTTGGATTACTTTTGGTCACTCCTGAATTCATCCTTCTGATGGTTGGGCCTGGCTTCCTTCCCCTCTCTTTGCGGAAACCAGCCATTGAACCCCTCTGGGGCTGGGTCTCTTGGCTGCAGCCCCCTGTTTACCATTTGTGTCCATACAACAGGTCCAGCTGCATTTGGCACCTCTCAGTCCCTTTTCCCCAGGCAGCTGTGACAACAGGTGATTAAAGTAGCATTTAAGTGCCAAATGGAACCCAGCATTTAGGAGAATGGCCTAACAGCAGAGAACCCTAGGATGCATAAGCACTGCTCAGAGAGCTCCAGCTTACTGCTCTCTCTAGACTGGGAAAGCCAGCCTACTTGCTGCGGTGCCTGGGTCTCTCTATTAGTCTGGATGCCAACCTCAGTCTGCTGCCAACTCATTCAAGTCTCTTCCTTCCTGATGCCTAGGGCTGGCCCCACCACATAGGCAAACTAGGCAGTTGCCCGGGGTACAAGGCTATAAGCAGTGCCCAATTAGATGGAAGGGAATTTTTTTCTCTATATACAAATATATTGGCAGGTTATCTCCTATAAACGAAAGACTCAAATGCTGTGCTTGTAAAGCAGGGCCCCAGGGCCAAGTCAGAAACTGAGCTATGTTATCTATGTCAAGGCAGAGCACGGCTGGGCTTGCAAATGCCGTTCAGATGTGTCATGGCGGAGCTTCCAAAGAGCGCTGCCTGTGCTTGCTGCCTGGGGGCGGCTCTGGCACTTCAGTCACGCTCAGCAGCTCAGTGTTGTCAGTGCTGCTCCCCGTTTAGTGACGGCCAGTCAGCGACTCACAACAGCTGTTCTGTTGTGTTCTGAACTGCGACCCCGAAGGCACTGTGCCCACAAAGAATTTGTCTTGTGCTGATCTTGAAAAATTTGACAAAGTTTGCAGCGGACACAACCATTGTGGGAGTGATACATACTGGAAAGACAAGGCCACTGGTACAGAGTCGTCTGGATCACTTAGTAAGCTGAGTGCAAGCAAACAATGTATACTTTCATGTGGCCAAATGAAAATGTATGCACCCAGCAAGAAAGAACGTAGGCCCGACCTATGAGAAGCAGTGGCTGAAAAAGATTGGTGATGGTGGTAAATCAGCTGAATGTGAGCTGCAGTGTAACGCTTTGGCCAAAAGAGCTATTGCAGTCCTGGGATGCATGAACAAGTGAGTTGTGTGCAGGGTCAGAGAAGTTACTTTACCCCAGTTTCTGGCACTGATGCAACTGATGCTGGAATGCTGTGTCCAGGAATGGTGCTCATCATTCAAGAAGGATGTTGACAAATTTGAGTGAGTTCAGAGAAGAGCCACAAGAATAATTAACGAATGAAAAACCCTGCCTTATAGACTCAACAAACTCTATGTGTTTATATTAAAGAATAAAGGGTTATTTTATCACAATCTTTAAGTACATAAATGGGGGAAACAAATAATTAATAATGGGGTCTTTGTATGCTCTATACCTAGCAGAGACAGATATAATATGATCCAATAGTTAAAGGAAGGTAATACATTGAAGCTAAACAAATTCAGACTGGAAATAAAGTGTATATTTTTAACAGAGAACGTAACAAATCAGTGTAACAATTTACCCACACCACCATGGAGGGGCCCATGCTTGAAGCTGTAAGTTCCCTAGTGACAGGGAGCTCCGGGGTACGTCCTTGGAGCTGCAGTGGTCCCCCTGCCTGTGTCAGTTCAGATTTCTGGGAGTCCTGCTGCCTATGGTGACCGAAGCTGCAGGGGCCTTTTCCACCCGTCGTGGCTCAGAGCACTCCACAGTTCCCAGCCATTGCAGGTGGTGGGGGTGAGAGGAGACCCTGCAGGCTAAAGTTACAAAGGTCTCTGGAAGTCATGAAGTCCACTATTTTCACAACCTCTGTGAGAAAATCGTATCCTTACTCACAGGCAATTTTTAAATCCAATTTGGATACTTTTCTAAAATATGGGCTCTAGGAATGATTTAGGGGCAGTTCTCCAGACAGCTTTAGACAGGAGGCTAGACTAGATGAGCACAACAGTCCCCTTCGGCCTAGGAATCTTTAAAATATACCTCCCATATACACTATTGCCAACCCCAAGCATTTAAAAGTCACAAGTATTTAGACATTTCACTTGCACTGATTTCAATGGAGGATCTGGACCTCAGTGCCTCAGATCAGTCCCCAACAGAGAATTAAAGTAATGAAAATATTTTACTTCTGACGCCATGTGAAAAGCTGCTTTAATGAATTGCACACAAAAAGCCATTTTCACTGCAGGGAAAGAAGTCTTGTTGCTCCAGGAACAAATGCTGTATCTTCTTGAGCACCATCTATACTAGCACCTTCCCTATTTACATAGATAAAGCCATGGAGCACTCTTGTAACTCTGGTCATATAAGACGATTGATTAAAAAATGTGCACCTCTCATAAATCTACTGCAATACAGTGTCCCACAGATCAGCTTGGAAAAAACAATTCATGATATTTTCGATACAGTCCTAAAACATCTAAAACAGTCATATTTTATTACAAAAATACTAGGGGGCTGTGCCCCCTGCTCACTATGCTCGCCAACCTCCCTCTCTCTGGGAGTAGGTGTCTGCCTGGGAGGGAAGGGTGCAGGAGCAGGCTGGGGATATGGGGTCATGGTGGAAGGGATGTATGAGGGGACTTGGTGATGCAGGGACTTGGTGGAGGAAGTATGTGAGGGGACTGGTGGTGCGAGGTCTCAGCAGGGTGGTGAGTGAGGGAGCTGAGGTGCCAGAGAGTGTGTGTGAGGGGGCCGGAGGTGCAGGGTTTCGGCAGAGTGGTGAGTGAGGGGTCTGGGTGTGTGGGATCTCAGCAGGGCAGCAAGTGAAGGGGGTAGGGGTGCAGGGTCTTGGCAGGGTACTGAGTTAGTGGGCTGAGGCCATGTTGGCACTCCATCCTGCCCCTTCCCCCAGCTGGAACCCCACCCCCCTCACTCAGAGCCCTGACAAGCAGCAGAAAGGCCTCCCTGGGTGTCCCTGTGCTGCTGTTTCCCCAGCTGGGGGAAGGGGAGGGAAGAGGCAGCGTGCAGGGAGCCTTGGGGTTTTCTCCCCTTCCCCCGCAGGAAGCTGGCGCCTGCCATATGAGCTCTGCCCTGCCTCTTCAGCCCCCGAGCTGCCCCTCACTCCCCACCCCCACGCCCCAGGCCTGTCTACACAGACTCGTGAGAAGGTTGCGCAGCCAAAGGGGTGTGGTGGGACTGGCTCCGAGGGGAAATGCTTGGTCCTGCCACCTCGGCCTTGGCAGCAGGAAGCAGCAGGCGGGATTGACAGGAGCCTGCCCCTCCTCTTCCTCCCTGGGGCAGCCTTCGTCCCTCCTCTTGGGCTTTTTTTTTTAAATTTGATTTTACTTTGCTCATGTCAAGGCCCTGAGGTCTCTTGGCCCCGCAGGCCCAGCAGCCGCTCCGCATTCCTGGCATTCCAGCGCTGTGACTCCACACACAGTAGCAGTGCCAGTCCCACGCTGCACAATGTGACTCCCGGACGCCCTGACTCTCTCTTGGGACAACCACCCCCACCCCCGCAGGCTGATGCAGGAGCCCACGGCTCCCCTCCCTGCTGAAACTTCCTGCCTCCGCCTCCCCAAACTCCTTCAAACTTTCCCTGCCGCAGCAGGAACAAGATTAGTTAGCCGGGGTGGAGCCTGCGGATGCAGAGTGACATGATGACATCACTCTGTTGTCCCACAGGAAAAAAAAATTATATATATAAAGAGAGGAGAGATGCCCATTGAACACACTCCAAGTTACACATAACTTACTCTTGTAATAAATGCACCACGGAAGTTCCAAAAGGCTAGAAAGGCTTTTTGTGAAGAAACTACTAGGTAGATACAACACACCATTAAAACCACCAATCTGATCCAATCCATTCTACTATTTGGGAATGAAATCAGGGGCCCAACTTGAATCACTGATTACAGCGACTTGCATAAAACTGTGCAGCTCATCAAACAAACCCTCCATGTGCCAGCAACTCCAGCAACCAGAGCTGCAGGGCTGAACTGATCTGCCCTTCCCATTGATGGACATAGAGATAATCACTGACCTTCTGCTGCCACCTCAGTCAAAGCAGCAAAAACTTACTAGACAATCCAAAATTAAATCCAAGTGAAAACATGATCCACTTGTGTGTGTCAGCATCCTCCTCACTCAGCAACCTCAGCTTCCTGAGCAGAGGAGCTAACAGAGCTAGTCAAAAATGACAAGTACTAGACCCACACTTAAAATACCAGCATATGAGTCACTAGGAAAAAGATAATAAATAGGAGGAAAAAGTGAGACTGCTATCATTTGAGCCTCAATACTGTGAACTGGGCCAAACAAATGCAGACTCCCACCAAACACAGAGTAAGTGATGGTAAGGCAGCTATGGAAACGGGGAGGTGCAAGGCAGAATCTAAGCCCAGGGAGGAAGTGACAGTGCACCCTATGTGAGAGGAGCCACTGAGGAGTCCCCAAAAAGAGGAAATGCAAGAAAGGTGTTTCCACAAATCATCAGGCACCAGAACACACTTCTCAGCCAAAAGCGACAAGGAAAAACTGTGCTTGACCCAGCAGGGAGAAAAGAGAGGAATGGTGAAGATGGCAGCACAGGATGTAGCAACTTGCCACTAGATCAGGAAATAAAGGCCCACAGAAGCAAGCCCCTGACACAGCATGGAACACCATCCTGCATGTACCTTATCTGTAGAGCCCTGCACATCTGCAGGTACCTGCTTTATAACTGGGGATCATTTATGCAGCTAGTGCAGATGTGGCTACACATTTTGTATTTGGGCAGGGCTCTGATGGTAAGAGCTGGGTGGGCAGCTGTGAGGAACTGCTGCATGGACCCTCCACCTGCCTGAGCAGGGGGCCTGAGCAGACCCTGGGCAGCTCCTCTGGTCGTACATCACCCCCCAGGCAGGCTAGCATGGACCCAGCCAGCAGGTGAGCTGTGGAAAGTTCCCCACTCATAGAATCATAGAACTGGAAGAGACCTCAGAAGGTCATCAAGTCCAGCCCCCTGCTCTAGGCAGGACCAATTCCAACTAAATCAACCCGGCCAGGGCTTTGTCAAGCGGAGACTTAAACACCTCTAGGGATGGAGACTCCACTACTTCCCTAGGTAACCCATTCCAGTGCTTCACCACCCTCCTAGTGAAATAGTTTTTCCTAATATCCAACCTGGACCTCTCCCACCACAACTTGAGACCATTGCTCCTTGTTCTACCATCTGTCACTACTGAGAACAGCCTCTCTCCATCCTCTTTGGAACCTCCCTTCAGGAAGTTGAAGGCTGCTATCAAATCCCCCCTCACTCTTCGTTTCTGCAGACTAAACAGACCCAAGTCCCTCAGCCTCTCCTCATAAGTCATATGCTCCAGCCCCCTAATCATTTTGGTCGCCCTCCGCTGGACCCTCTCCAATGCGTCCACATCCTTTTTGTAGTGGGGGGCCCAGAACTGGACACAATACTCCAGATGCGACCTCACCAAAGCCGAATAAAGGGGAATGATGACATCTCTGGATCTGCTGGCAGTGCTCCTCTTAATGCAACGTAATATGCCATTAGCCTTCTTGGCTACAAGGGCACACTGTTGACTCATATCTAACTTCTCATCCACTGTAACCCCCAGGTCCTTTTCTGCAGAACTACTACTTACCCAGTTGGTCCCCAGCTTGTAACTATGCTTGGGATTCTTCCGTCCCAAGTGCAGGACTCTACACTTGTCCTAGTTGAACCTCATCAGATTTCTTGTGGCCCAATCCTCCAATTTGTCTAGGTCATTCTGTACCCTATCTCTGCCCTTAAGCGTATCTACCTCTCCCCCCGGCTTAGTGTCATTCGCAAACTTGTTGAGGGTGCAATCCATCCCCTCATCCAGATCATTAATAAAGATATTGAACAAAACCGGTCCTAGAACCAAACCTTGGGGCACTCCGCTAGAAACCGACCGCCATCCTGACATCGAGCCATTGATCACTACCCGCTGGGCCCGGCCTTCTAACTAGCTTTCTATCCATCTTACCGTCCATTTATCCAATCCACAATCCCTTAACTTGCTGGCAAGAATATTGTGGGAGACTGTATCAAAAGCCTTGCTAAAGTCAAGGTATATCACATCCACTGACTTCCCCATGTCCACCGAGCCAGTTACCTCATCATAGAAGCTAATCAGATTGGTCAGGCACGACTTGCCCTTTGTGAATCCATGCTGACTATTCCTAATCACTTTCCTCTCATCCAAGTGCCTCAGTATGGATTCCTTAAGGATCCGTTCCATGATTTTTCCAGGAACCGAGGTAAGACTGACCGGCCTATAGTTCCCTGGATCATCCTTCTTCCCTTTTTTGAAGATGGGCACTACATTTGCCTTTTTCCAGTCATCCGGGATTTCTCCCCATCTCCACGACTTTTCAAAGATAATAGCCAAAGGCTCCACAATGACATTTGCCAACTCCCTCAGTACCCTCGGATGCACTAAGTCCGGACCCATGGATTTATGTACGTTTAGCTTTTCTAAATAGTTCCTAACCTGTTCTTTACCCACCACGGGCTGTCCATCTTCATCCCATCTTGCGTCACTTGGCGCAGAAGTCCAGGAGCCGACCTTGTCCGTGAATACAGAGGCAAAGAAAGCATTGAGTACTTCAGCTTTCCCCACATCATCTGTCACTAGGTTACCTCCTTCATCCATTAGGGGCCGCACACCCTCTCTGATCACCTTCTCCTTGTTAACATGCCTGTAGAACCTTTCTTGTTATCCTTCACATCCTTAGCCAGTCGCAATTCCATTTGTGCTTTCACCTTCCTGATAACCCCCCGGCATTCTCGAGCTATACCTTTAAACTCCTCCCTGGTCATTTGTCCAAGTTTCCACTCTTTGTAAGCTTCCTTTTTGTGCTTAAGTTCACCAAGGATTTCCCCTGTAAGCCAGTCCGGTCTCCTACCATGTTTGCCTCTCTTGCTACGTGTCGGGATGGATTCTTTCTGTGCCTTCAGTAAGGCTTCTTTAAAATACTGCCAGCTGTCCTGGACTCCTTTCCCCTTCATGTTAACATCCCAGGGGATTCTGCCCATCAGATCTCGGAGGGAGTCAAAATCTGCTTTTTTGAAGTCCAAGGTGTGTATTTTACTACTCTCTTTTCTTCCTTTGGTCAGGATCCTGAAATCTACCATCTCATGATCACTGCTTCCCAGGTTGTCACCCACCTCCACTTCCCCTATTAGTTCCTCCCTGTTTGTGAGCAGAAGGTCAAGCTGCGCACGGCCCCTGGTCGGATCCTTCAGCACCTGTGTCAAGAAGTTATCCCCAACATCCTCCAAAAACTTCCTGGATTACCTGTGTACTGCCGTATAGGTTTTCCAGCAGATGTCAGAGTGATTAAAGTCCCCCACGAGAACCAGGGCCTGCGATCTGGAAGCTTCTCTCAGTTGTCCGAAGAAAGCCTCATCTACTTCATCCACCTGATTCGGTGGCCTGTAGCAAACACCAACCACAACATCAATGCTGTTGTTTGCTCCTTTAAACTTAACCCATAGACTCGCCTGCAGTGCATAGAAGGTGTGGGGGGAGGGGGCTGAGAGCTGCTCCTAGCTGTGTCCCTGTCCCCCAGGCTCCCATCCAGGCCAAGGGTAGATGGACAGTCCACAGTTCCACATGGGCTCCCCACAGCTGCCAGTGTGGCTCTTCCCAACCAGGCTCCAGTGCCAAGGGAAGGTACCTCAGAGCCTTAGCCAGGCCCTGGTATAGAGCCCTGCAAATCTGCAGATAATGTTTGCAATCGTGACTCGATTGCAGATGCATATTTTTGTATCTGCGCCAGACTCTACTTACCTGCCAGACTGTCTCTTTTTTACATGTTGACCACAATTGTATAGCTTGTTCTGCCAGGCAGGTCTCACTGAACTGAACAGAACAATTGATCTGTGTAAGTGAGGAAGTGTGTGTCGGGGGAGCAGTTGTGTGGGGAGTTCACTGTGCATGTGCATGACAGAGTGTGTGTGGGGAGCTCACCAGGCACTTGCACAATGGAGTGTATGTGTCACTGTGGAGGGGATTGTATGGAGCTCAATGTGCTTGACAGTGTGGGAAAATGTTTATGGGGACCCTACCATGCCTATGCATCACTGGGGGAGGCATGTTTGTGGGGAGGTCATTGTGCATTGCCTTCTATGATGAGATAACAGGCTCTGTGGATATGGTAAAGTCAGTGGATGTGATGTACCTTGACTTTAGCAAAGCTTTTGATACGGTCTCCCACAATATTCTTGCATGGTGTCAAGTAACAGAGGGGTAGCCGTGTTAGTCTGAATCTGCAAAAGCGGCGAGGAGTCCTGTGGCACCTTATAGACTAACCGAAGTGTCGGAGCATAAGCTTTCATGGGCAAAAACCCACTTCGTCAGATGCATCTGACGAACTGGGTCTTTGCCCACGAAAGCTTATGCTCTGACACTTCGGTTAGTCTATAAGGTGCCACAGGACTCCTCGTCGCTTTCACAATATTCTTGCCAGCAAGTTAAGAGAGTATGGATGGGATAAATGGACTATAAGATGGATAGAAAGCTGGCTAAACTGTCGGGCCCACCGGGTAGTGATCAATGGCTTGATGTCTGGTCAGTGGTTGATTTCAAGCAGGGTGTCCCAAGGGTTGATTCTAGGGTCGGTTTTGTTCATAATCTTTATTAATGACGTGGATGAGGGGATGGATTGCACCCTCAGCAAGTCTGCAGATGACACTAAGCTGGGGGAGAAGTAGATACATTGGAGGGCAGGGAGAGGGTCCAGAGTGACCTACACAATTGGCAGATTAGGCCAAAAGAAATCTGATGAGGTTCAACAAGGACAGAATCCCAAGCACTGCTACGGTCTGGGGTCCGACTGGCTAAGTAGCAGTTCTGCAGAAAAGGACCTGGGGATTCCAGTGGGTGAGAAGCTGCATATGCGTCAACAGTGTGTCCTTGTAGCCAAGAAGGCTAACAGCATATTGGGGTGCATTAGGAGGAGCATTGCCAGCAGATCTAAAGAAGTGATTATTCCCCTTATTCAACACTGGTGAGGCCACATCTGGAATATTGTGTCCAGTTCTGGGCCTCCCACTACAGAAAGGATGTGGATGCATTAGCGAGGATCCAGCAGAGTGCAACGAAAATGATTAGGGGGCTGGAGCGCATGACCTATGAGGAGAGACTGAGGGATTTGGGCTTATTTAGTCTGCAGAAGAGATGAGTGAGGGGGGATTTGATAGCAGCCTTCAACTTCCTGAAGGGAGGTTCCAAAGAGGCTGGAGAAAGGCTGTTCTCAGTAGTGACAGATGGCAGAATAAGGAGCAATGGTCTCAAGTTGCAGTGGGGAGCTCTAGGTTGGATATTAGGAAAAACTATTTCCCTAGGAGGGTGGTGAAGCACTGGAATGGGTTACCTAGGGAGGTGGTGGAATCTCCATCCCTAGAGGTTTTGAAGTCTCGGCTTGACAAAGCCCTGGCTGGGTTGATTTAGTTGTGTTGGTCCTGCTTTGGGCAGGGGGCTGGACTCGATGACCTCCTGAGGTTTCTTCCAGCCCTGGGATTCTGATTCTATGAGTGTGGGCCGTGGGGAAAAGCTTTGTGTATGTTTCTGCTCTGCCCCACTTGTGGGCTGTTTTTTACTTTACCTGCCACTGCTGCTTGCATCTGGGATCCCTGTCTGGGCACCACTGAATGAGCCCTTGTCATCTGGTGCAGTGCCTGCAGGCACTTGAGTGGTTTCCATCTCTGGAGAGCCCTCCAAGGAGAGAGCGGAGTTGATCAGCTGTTGGATGCTCTCCTGCATGTGCGGCTCTCTGGCCCTTTCAGTTGTGGTACTGGGTCTCATGACTGATGGGGAAGTTTCAGGGGTGGCTGCGATTGGCTGATCTTGCAGGGAGCCTGTTAGCTCTGGGCCCTCTCCAGGCTCAAGACTTTTCTGGGCCACCAGCAGGTCTGAGATGGGCTTCCTGGTCAATGGTTCCTGGCCCGAGACAGCATAGGCATATTTCAGAATGGTGTTGACATTGGAGTGGAGACGGATGTCTGGATGCAGCAGGGAAGCCTGACTCATTTGCCTAGGGTGCCCATGGAGCAGCGCTGGGGGAAGAGAGGACAGAGCACCTGAAGTAGGGGCTGAGCCTCATCTGCATTCCTTGGAAGAGTTACTGTATGAGGAAACACCCTCCTCCCCCGCATGCACACACACCCATGCACCCCGTCCAGCAGGGTCTCTTTCAGATTCATGTTCCCTGGCTTTGCACTCTTGCATCCCCACTGGCTGCTGAGCTGCACACACTTCTGTGACATGACACTTGATATTCTTTATGAAAATATGCTTCTGATAAGGAGAGGAGAGAACTGAGATGTACTTTAGGCAAGATAATGCATGTAAAGTGTCATTGGAAAGATTAGGATTTACTGAATATGATGATTCTATTTGTGTGCATGTATCATTTCTGTATCTGAAGTTAGGATCCAGCCTTTCCACCCAAAGAGTTGCTTGAAAAGATCTGGATCTGGAAACAAAAGGACTCAAACAGATTTGGGGGTGGGAAGAACTAGTGAATCCAGCCTAAAAAGGTATCTGAAATAATTTTGTAACCAATTTCTTTAGTGAAATTAAGCTTAGTTTGCATACTTTGTATTATTAGTAATCTGCTTTGTTCTGTTTGCTATCGCTTTAACTACTTTAAATCTACTGTTTGCAGTCAATAAACATATCTCTTGTTTATAATATAACCCAGTTTATGTAATTTCTACCTGGGGCGTGTGGGCAATTTGTGCATGCCTTCCTCCACATTAAGGGAGAAGGTGAATTTCATTTAATTTTGGGTTTGTACCCCACTAGAGATGAACACCTGGAGCTGGGGGAAGTCCCTTAAGCCAGATCTTTCCAGAGCTGATCTTAGTGTCCAAATCATTTTTCAGCTGGTAGTGGCCCCACCTATGTGCTTGGCTAGAAGAGGCTTGTGAGCATGGCCCAGCAAGAACAGGTAAAGGGGACCCAAGCTGGCAGAGTAGGCTGACCCAGTGGTATCTCAGGTCATCAGGGGCCATCTCAATTGGTCCCAACCCATCACAACTTCTTGTGATATAAGTGTGCGCACCAATGTGTCCATAAACTTCACACATACAACCTTTGTTCCACACTGCCAGGGATTCACTCTTACACCCACTTTATGACATGTTGGCCTGCTCCACCATGCACACCTATATGGTTCTCTTATCTCCCATCATGCCCAAACCCTGTAGAGAGGTTCTCAAAGAATCCGGGCATCGAGAAGAGACAGGATGAGAAGGGTACATGGAGAAAGAACCAGAAATGGAAACAGAATTCATCCAGCACTATGGTACCTGCTTCGCTAGTGGACCCAGCACGGGAAGACCAGTTGCTTTTTTCCCAAGATCCCGTGGTATCAGATCCCTCCCCTTGGGCACGAGGTTCTTTGGGGGGAGCCATATCAGGACATAGGATCCGCTGAATGGGGGAAAAGAACCGTGAATCTACAGATCCCATGGCAACCATCCTCCTGAAGCCCACATCTCCACTGCATTACACCCAGTGAAACCCTCCCCTACCGCAGCAATCCTCCTGACTGAGATAATCCTAACAAATGCCTCACCTCTACTTCTGTAATCCCCCTGATTCCCTCTCCTCCCCTGCGATGATCCTCTCAATGCCCTTCCCTCACAACACAACCACTGCTGGAAACACCTCCCCTCACCTATGACACCCCACTTCTCCTCTCTATAGCAACCATGCCCTCTACAGCCCTCCCTTCCACTGCCTTAATCATCGCCACATCCCTGACTGCTCCACTTCAGCTACCCCCCCAAAACCCCTCCTCCTTTACTCTTGTAATCTGACAACCCTTTCCTGTGACACTCTGCCCCATAGTCTTCATAGAGCCCTTGTTATGATAGGAGCATGGAGTAACTGAGATATGTTTTATGCAAGACGAATCATTGGAAAGGTTACAATGTACTATGATTATTGTATTTCTCGGCATGCATCATTTTTGTATCTGAAGTTAGGAATATTGTCAACATACCTATTATAGCTGTGTTTACACCTGGGGAACGCCTACCAGACACAATGCCATCAGCCTGGATGGGCCATTAGGGGGAACAACAGGACTTTGAAGATGCTAATCTCCTGCTTTCCTGGCATGCAAGATTGGTGCTTCGCTGCTTTGACACTGCAGGGTCATGTGATCATGTCACCTGGTACAGATTCCATCTTCGACTACCTAGTATTTTGCTATTAATAGGGTATGGGGATCAAACTGGGAAACAAAGGATTCCTGCGATATGTCAATCCTATTTAAGGCAGGGAAGTGAGTTAACACAGGCTCTTTCTTTACTGAATCCCCAGGTGACTGCTGAAAACTTCTAGGAAATCAAGACAAAAAAGGTGGAGGGAGAAGACCTGAGCCCAGGCTGGAAATGCTGCCTGGCCTATGAAAGAAATGCCTAAACCAACAATTAGGGTGAGAAATTGCCACATGTAACCAATTTCCTTAGTGTGTTAAGCCTAGTTTTCCTGTTTGCTTTATTTGCTCAGTAATCTGCTTTGATTTGTTTACTATCCCTTATAGTCACTTAAAATCTGGTTTGTTATAAACTTGTTTTTGTTTTTTCTAAAGCCAGTTTGTGACCTTCATACTGGGGGGAGGAGGGGAAGAACTGCATATCTTCCTCTACAAAGAGGGAGGAGACACATTTCATGAGCTTATGTGGGACAGTTCTCGGCGCAATGCAAGGCAATACAATTTTGGGCTTGCACCCCAGAGGGGGTATGCATGTGAGTACTGGGCAATTTCCTCGCTGAGTCTTCCCATGGAGATCTGATTTCAGTGTCTATGTCTTTCTGCAGCTGGGTGTGTGTTAGAGGAGGCTTGAGGGCCTGGCTCAGTAGGACAGGGTGAAGGAGTCCAAGCTGGTGGGACAGGAAGGCTTACTGGTGCCCCAGTACACCTCTCCCTAGTAACCTGTCAGACCTCCCATGCATTGCAGTAACCCACCCTCCCAAATGTTTCCCTTCAATAATCTCCTGCAAAATCCTTTTGTGCACCATGATGATCTTATTAAAATCCCTCCCCTGCACTGAGAAATGCACCACACACATCCTCCTCTTTACTGTGATAATCTCCTACAAAACCACAGCCGTTTTTCCAGAAAAACTACACTTATGTCCACACTGCAATTGCATTCTTTTGACAAAAAGTCAAAAGAACAGAGGGGTTTTTCTGACAGTGACAAACTTCTTTCTACAAGGAAGAAGCCTTTTTCAAAAAGAACTCTTTGAAAAAAGGCATGTGTGGATGGGGGAAGAGGACTTTTTTTTTGAAAGAAGAGGCCTCCAGGAAAAAGCACAGGTGCCCTGGTGGCCACTCTGTCCATAGTAATTACAACTTAAATGTGAGATAGCATCCAATCAATATGGACACTATCATTCAAAAAAGCAGATCGCTTTTTCAATGCGCTTTTGCTGTGTGGACACTCTCTTTCGAAGAAGATTTTTCAGAAGATCTCTTCCAGAAAAGCTTCTTCCAAAAGTGTAGACATAGCCTACCTGATAATCCACCCAAACCCCTATGCACACCCTCCAGGGGGAAAATCCCCCCAGAAACCCTGTTCCTTCACTGCAATAATTACCTTCACAACCCTCCTTTCCAATGCAATAACTTCCCAAATCCCTCCCCATATCTGCCAAAGCCCCTCAGCCCTCTTCCTTCTGTTGGAGTTATCCCAAGAAATGCCTCCCTCTCACTGTGAAAATCTCCATGAACCCTCACCCCTCTCCCGCTATGACAATCCCTCCCCCAAGCCCCAACCATCGACTGTGCTAATCTCCGGAAGCTCCTCTGTGACAGAATACACTCTGTATTCACATGCTACACCCTGCTATAATAACCTTAGTACAAAGTATGCCTTGTAACACACTTTTTTAAAAGCCTCATAATCTGCTGGTTAGTATTGTCTTTTAACAAGCCAAATGTAAAATGTGTGTGACAACATTGGATGTGAAGTTATAAGATTCTGTTCTATGATGTTCTTAGCTCATGTTCCAGTTCCCAGACAGAAGTCAGATCTGTCCCAAACAAAGAAAGGATTGTGTGCTTGCCTTAATTTGCATTTAAACAGCAGAGTCATCCGTACAAGTGAAAAAACCAGCAGCAAATGCCCTTTCACACAGACTCTCAAATATTTTTCAAGGAGGGACAAACACACTAAGGTACCATCCTCCTCTCCCTTTGCCCATCACATTCACTGCCCCTGAAGAGAAAAAGGAAGCAACGGTTGCACTCTGAAGGAGGGGTTTTCACCTGCAGAGACTGGGTGGTATGACCGCTGAAAGCAAGTGATGTGAAAATGTTGCTTTAAATCTAATATAGTTTGATAAACTAGACGCTAGAACACATTTTATCTTAATTTTTCTTGTAGCCAGTTCTGACTTTTAAGCCTCATTACTTGTACTTATTTACAATCTCTCTCTGTAGTTAATGAACTTGTTTTAGTGTTTCATCTCATGTATTCAAGATGAAGTGCGTGGGTAACTCCATTTGGGGAAACACGTTGTGCGCCTATTACTCCCTCAAAGAAATAGCAGACGCAATATATTGGTGCTATCCAGGTGAGGGTTGGGTAGTATAGGACATACATCTTTGGGGGAATAGTGATAGAAATGTAGCCATGTTAGTCTGGTGTAGCTGAAACAAAAAACAGGACTATGTAGCACTTTAAAGACTAACAAGATGGTTTATTAGGTGATGAGCTTTCGTGGGCCAAACCCACTTCCTCAGATCAAATAGTGGAAGAAAATTGTCACAACCATATATACCAAAGGAATCCTCTGAACTGTCATTCATGCTTAAATTCAACACTTTACACCTAAGCTTAAACAAAGACATTAATTATCTTACCCATTACAAAGATAGCTTCCCCAATTATCACCTCTAATATCATTAACTCACAGACATTTACCTTCCCCCCCATCCCTCTTCTGTTCTGAAATTTGATTTGTCCTTTTCATATGTGTTCACTTTTTTTTAATTGTATCCTTTGGTATATATGGTTGTGACAATTATCTTCCACTATTTGATCTGAGGAAGTGGGTCTGGCCCACGAAAGCTCATCATCTAATAAACCATCTTGTTAGTCTTTAAAGTGCTACATAGCCCTGTATTTTATCTTTGGGGGAGAATCTGAGTCTGGGTCTGTGTAACCCAGGTAAGAGCCAAGGCAGGTAAGAGCCAAGGTCTGGCTGGCTGGCTGGTTGCAACACAGACAGAGCTGGGAGTAATTTACATGCTGGAGACTGTGAGCAGTCTGGGTTGGAGGCTGCAGCAGCAGCAAGGCATTGTAAAGGTCACCCTAGGAGTTATGGGACAGAGGTGACAAAGCCCCTACCCCAGTATACCCCTGGCATGTCTCACCTTCCCTCCCCATACAATAACCATGGCCTCACCATCTCTCCATTGCAACAATCCCTTCAAAACCCAGCTCTCCTCCAAGATAATCCATCCCTGGACCTGCCCCTCTGCTGCAATCTCCCTGAAACCGCTACCCTCCACTGCAACAATCCCCTTTCAACTCCTGCCTTCCATTGTGCTAATCCTTTTGAAGCCCCTGCCCTGCACTGAGATATTCCCCTGAGCAGCCTCCCCTCACTGCAACAATCTCTGCAGACATGGCAACCCTCCAGCGCAATAATGCCCAGAAATACCTCCCACCCTCTGAGCTAACCCTGTCGCCTCTGCACTGGGCTAGTCCCCTTGTAGCCCCAACCCTTCACTGCCATAATTCACTCCTGAATTCTACCACTCCACTGCAATAACCTCCACAAATGTCATCCCCTCCATTGTGATAATGCCCTTGAATCCCTCCCCTCCATTGCAATAATTTGCCCCAAATCCCTCCCCTCCAATA
The DNA here is from genome assembly GCF_049634645.1 of Pelodiscus sinensis. NCBI lineage: Eukaryota > Metazoa > Chordata > Testudines > Trionychidae > Pelodiscus > Pelodiscus sinensis. Next base: position 138,646,161 of record NC_134711.1, on the reverse strand, counting down.
ACCCTCCCAGAAGCCCCTCTCTTCCACTGTGATGCAGTTCACAGATGCCCTCGCTTTTCACTGTGATATTCCTTTTGAAACCCCCCATTACAAATCCTCCCGAGCCCCTCTGCCCTACACAGCAATAACCCTCCCCACCACTGTGATCTCTCCCTCACCTGCTCTCCTCTACAAGGATAACCCCCACCCCATGTGTTCACTCCACTGCAACAATCCCCCTGCAACCACTCCCCTTCACTGCAATAATTCCATGGAGTCCCCTCCCCCAGACTGTTATAATCCCCTCAGAATCCCTCCCCTCTGCTACAATGATCCTACTGATACCCCTCCCCGTGCTGAGATGAGCACCCCAAAACACCCCCCCCTTTTCTGCCTTAATGCCCCACAAAGCACTCCTCTCCTCTGCTGCAGTTCTCCCCAAACCTCTCCCCTCCACTCCAATAATGCCTTGAAATTCCTTCACTCTGCTGAAAAACCCCTCCTGTATACGCTCCCTCACACTGCAATAACAGGTCCCCACACCCCTCCTCTCCACTGCAATGATCTTCCCAAATCCCCCCTCCACTGCAACAACCCCCAAGTCTCTTTGCTCCACTGGGATAAGTCCCCCAAAAGCCATCCCCACCACTGTTCTCACCCCCCCCCCCCCTCACCTTGTTGTAGTACTTGTGGTTGGAGCAGCGATACTGTGCAAACTGGCAGAAGGTTTGAAACCACGAGGCATCAAGAAGGTCAGAACAGACAGGGCCTAGAAAGGGGGTGAGAAGGGGTGTTAGTATTAACAGGGAACTCACTCCCCTACCCAGGGGTACGTAAACCAGATTAAGGCAAGGGCACCTGTCTGTTTGGTGGGGAAGAAAATGCTAAATGGAGACCCCAAGCACCCCACTGGAGTGGAGCTGCAGCACTCTGTGTTTTATACACACTCCCTGTATGCAGTTTGTACATCAGGGGTGGGGAGCCTTTTTTGGGTCTGGGGTTGCTGACTCACAGAAAAATCAGTCAGGGGCCGCACACAAGTGAGAAGCAAAAACAAAAAACAAAAAACAAACAAAAAAAAAACCCCTGGGCCTTGGTTTCCCCACCCCTGCTAGACGTGCTTCAGTTTCCCTTATGTGTTACCTAAAGGGGGGAGAGGGCTGTTTGCCCTTGGGGCAAGCAGAGAAACATCTATCTATATATTTTAGAAATGTCTGACTGTCTGTCCATGAGTCCGTTTGTTTATGAACTCTTAAATGGTAAGAGCTAGGACCACCAAATCTGCTTCCTCTTATCTTAACTTAAAGCAAGGTCAGGGTTTGTGCCAGCAAAATGGGATGTGCCTGGAATCCAACTGTTTTCCATCACATGAAAAGGGAGGGAGTTGATCAGAGGGACAGCTGTTCTGCACAGTGACCACAGTGGGGCAGCCCCACCAGCAAGACGGTGGCCAGCTGGGGCCGGGACTTGTCATCTTGCCAGCCACTGGACCCAATAAGTGACCCTTCTCCCCAAATCCTTCCCCCCAGCCCTCGGCCGCAGTGCCAGATGGGTAAAGAGTTCCACCAGCTACTGGCCCCACCACTGCGGCCATTCCGGACCACACTGGGACTAGGCAGCGTAGCTCCACTCCCAGGAGCCACTGGGAGGGCCAGAAACTGTGGCCTGCCCCCCTCTCCTCCTGGAGACACCAGGAGGTGGGAACTGCTGCCTGGCCCTGCCCCGCCATGAGTAGAAGCCAGGGGGATGGAAACCAAAGGCCGTCCCCATCCCTCCTTACGAAGAGGCCCTCCTCCAGAAACTACTGGCAGGGGAGCAGGGAGCTGGATAATGCAGCCCTGGCCACCAGGAGGAGCCACCGTCCCCCCATCCCTCCCTGAAGGAGCCACCTGGGCAGAGAAAGCTCAGCCTCCCGGGAGGAGCCAGTAAGTAAGCCCCTCACCTCCCAGCCCCCTACCCTCAGACCCCCTGCCCTGATTCCTGCACCCCACCCCCTGCCCTCAGCTCCTCCACACCCTCACAGCCCTGGCCTGAGCCCCCCCTCCACCCAACCCCCCATCCCTGACTACCTTGCTTTTCCCACCTCCTACCCTGATCCCCCACTAGGACCTAGGCAATGCCAGTTAAATCTTTTAGTGAATATATATATATACACACACACACATATAGAGCCCCAGATAGCGACCCATGATGCAGCGCTCTGTTGGTGCAAAAGCTCAGACTGTAGACACATGCAGCTGAGTGTGGAGTGGGAATGCACAACCGATGTAATTAGAGCAGCTTAAGATCAGTGGCATCACATCAGCCAACGTAACTCTGTATTGTAGACAAGGCTTTAATAAAGCTATGAATAAGGGCTGCTTCTTAGAGCTTCTGACACGGGGCAATTGACTGGTACAATTGCACAGCGAGAGCCTGGCGTGGAGCTGCTCTTGGCTTTGCTGCATTGGGCTGTGTCTACTCTACGCAGCTGTTGACAACCAGGCTGTGTCGATGCAGTTGTGAGGGCAAACACCATCGGCCATTTTGCCAACAAAAATACTTCAAGCACCCATGAGCAGATTTCACGTAGTCAGCAAGAGAGTGTTTGCGTTCACCACAGAAAATCTTTTGTTGTTCAAGGGTCACCCTTCTGCCCCACTGCCATGGCCATGGGAGCAAGAGCGGCCTGGCAGCCTGCGCCACTGTCCCCCGCCTCACCACCTCTCCTGGCCTGCTGCGCCCCACTCCTCTGTGGTGGTGGGAAGCGGAGCACCCTGGGGCTGTGGAGCAGGGAGGGCAGTGGAGTGGGGTGGAGTTCAGCAGGCTGCCAGGCCATGGCGGCTCCCACCACCACAGTGGGGGGGGGGGGTGACTCCTGCTGCCGCCCTGCACCAGACCCCTGTAATCTGTTGGGTCTCTCCCATCCTTAGCATGCTTGGGGGGGCACCACAGGGCTCCAAAGTGCGGAGCAGCCCCCCAAATCATCCTATGAATGGAATGGCGCTGCTCTTAAGTGTGGTGCTTGTTCCTGGAGCTGGCTGGCTGACACATCCCAGGAAGAAGGGTCAATTGTTTGTGCTGAGGCACATGGCTGGGACCTGGGGCCCCTTCCCTTACCTTGGGAGCCCCCCACCTTAACACTTACATCACTTTGGAAGTGGCAGAAACTAAACCAGAAAAAGCATTTTGCTTAAACCAGAAAAAGGCAGTCTTGTTCCGGGAAAACAAGATCCACACCATGAGTTATATCAGTATAACTATAGTGATATAATTATACTGCTAAAAATTTCCCAAGTAGACTTAATTTGTCAGTATCTGCAGATCGCAGATGCAGGAAGAGAATATAGAGCTGGATGCTTTGTCAAAATCACTCCTCTATCCTCTAAGAAAATATCACGTGCCTAAAAGAAATGTAAAGTATTTTCAGTACATGGAAGCAAAATCAAACAGAAACCATAGATCTGTATGCAGCGAGGCTGCTGCAATTGGTTATTTTCATAATGCATGTTGTGTATTGGGTTGTTATAGATATAGATCTTGTTGCTGTTATAGTAACTGAGTTAGGTCATTAGGGGTTAGCCCAGCTGCTTTGGGCTGGTTCTAGCTAGTTCTGTGTTGTGGAATAAATTGGAAACTTGCAGCTGCTGCAACTCTCTGTTTCAAGTGATTTCTTCCTAAGCTCTGTAACTGCTAACGATACAACAAAGTGGCGATAAGGATGGGCTACCTGTGCTGCCTTTAGCAACAGAAGAAGTAGAGGTCAGTGTGAGAAAACAAACCTTGTTGTTGCTCAGGAAGGTGGCGGTGAGAAAACACTGTTACACTGACCGTGCAAACTGAAACTAAAACCAGTGAAGCCCAGAGTCTGGGAGGAAAAAGGAGAAAGAAAGGTGGTGCAGCAGCATGGCTACACTTACGGGGCTGCTGAGACCTCTTAAGGAGACTGCAGATCAATGGCACATATATATGAGCTTTTTGAGCTTTTTGTTTTTGCAAATGACATTAACGAAGGGAAGAAGGTTCCAATATTCTTAAGTGTTGTAGGGCAGTGGTCCCCAACGCGGTGCCCGCGGGCGCCATGGCGCCCGCCGGGGCATTTGTATGCGCCCGCCGACAACCCGGGCTGGCCCCGCCCCCCGGCACGCGGCGCACTGGAGGCACCGGCCCCAGGCGCGCGACACTCACCGGCGCCTGGTGCGTGGCGCTCGGGCGGCCCCAGCCCCGGGGCACATGCGGGCGCGCGGCGCCGGTGCCGGCCCCAGGCGCGCAGCTCAGGCGGCAGCGCCAGCCCCGGGCCCACGGCACAAGGGGCTAGGGCAGCCCCGGCCCTGGCGTGCCCCCAGGCGCCTGGCGTGAATGGCCCCGCCCCCGGGCGCCCAGCGTGTGAGTGGCCCCGCCCCCGGGCGCCCGGGAGCCCATAAAGGTTGGGGACCACTGTTGTAGGGGCTAGGACCTACTCTCTGCTGCAGTTTACTGCTCTCTGTTAAGCCAGAGACCAAATCTTACACAGACACTGTGGAAATCCTGCGGTCACATTATGCTCCAAAACCATTGGTAATTGCAGAAAGGTAGAGGCTCCACAACAGAGACCCAAAAGAAAGTGAAACAGTTGTCCAATTTGTAGTAAATTTGAAAAAGCTCATGGAACACTGTGAATTGAAGATGTTAAATGACACCATACAGGACAGGTTAGTGTGTGGCCGGCACAGTGAAGTTATACGGAAGTGCCTATTAACAGAGGCCCGGCTCACCCTACAAAAGGCTGTTGATATTGCGGGCTCCATGGAGCTGGCCACAGAGCAGGTGCAAATATCTCAGTGCACCCCTAAGGTGCATAAAGTGTCCCAAGAACTAACCCCCAAAACAGTGGGGAGCCAGGAATGTTACTGCTGTGGTAAGCTGGGTCACCATGCATCAAAATGATGGTGTAAGGACCTAGTGTGTCAATAGTGAGGCAAAAACGGACACGTTGAGCGTGCCTGCAAACAAAAGAAAAAAGGTCTGTGGTCTGGCAGACCAAAAAGGAAAATCTGCATCTCATCGAGCAGACTCAGGATGATCAAGGTGACACTCCATCTGAAGAAGAAATGCCACTCTACGTTAAGTCTTTGGCAGCGGGCTCCCTTAAATACTTGGTAACCCCCTTGTCGGACAGCAAACCTGTATGCCTGGAACTGCACACCAGTGCAGCAGTTTCACTGGTCTCAGACACTATATAAGGAAAAGCTAAAGCACCTTCTGCTTAAGGCAACAAAGATTGTTCTGAAGACATATATGGGAGAAGCGGTAACCCTGTTGGGCACTACTGATATTAAGGTGGTGCTCAATGGACAATCTGCTGAATTGGCACTGTTTGTGGGGAAAGTCCATTACCCAGCCTTAATGGGTAGATCGCGGCTTAGGAAGAGCCAGCTGAACTGGGCAGAAGTGCACCAGATGACTAAAGAAGAAACAGGTCTGACTGATGTATTAAAAGAACATGCTGCTATTTTTGGAGAGAATCTGGGAAGCATGAAGGGAATCACTATGAAACTGAACATTAAACCTGACAGCCAGCCAAAATATCTGAAGGACATAACTGTGCCATATGCCATATGGCCAAAAGTTGAAGCGGACCTGGAGCACCTAGTCAAAAATGGAGTCCTAATACCAGTTATCCATAGCTCATGGACAACTCAGATTGTTCCAATATTGAAGAAAGACGGTTCCATTCGGATTTGCAGAGATTTTAAGGTCACTGTTAACCCAGTGGTATGTGCAGAGCAATACCCTCTTCCCTGCCTCGATGACCTCTTTGAGGGCCTGGCTGGGGAACAAAAATTCAGCAAGATTGATCTGAGTCATGCATATTAACAGATGCACATTGATGAGAAGTCCCAAGAGCTGTTGACTATTGTGACACATAAAGGACTTTATTGTTACTGTCGCTTACCCTTCAGAATAACTTCTGGCCCAGCTTTGTCCCAGAGGGCTATGGACCAGATTTTGTGTGGCTGGCCAGGAGTCCAGTGCTATCTTGACAACATCTTGTTCATGGGCAGAAATGAGAAGGATCCCCTGAAGAACTTAGAGGCTACCCTACAAAGACTGGAAGAGTATGGCCTACAAGTACACAAAGACAAGTGTGCATTCCTTCAGACCTCTGTTGAATATATGGGACACATCATTGATACTATCAGCCTTTGTAAGCCCTCTTCAAAAGTTAAAGGTGTTGTGGAAGCTCCACCCCCTCAAAATGTTAGTCAGCTTTGCTCATTTCAAGGACTATTGAACTACTATGGAAAGTTTATTTCACACTTTGCCACACTGTTAAAACCACTTCATGAGCTCTTTGGCCAGAACAAGGTCTGGAAGTGGACTGAAGCCTGAGATGTTGCATTTAACAAGGCTAAATGTGCATTGCTAAACTTGGAGGTCCTGACGCATTTTGATCCATCCTTACTTTTACAGTTGGCCTGTGATGCCTCCCTGTATGGAGTGGAAGTGGTCTTGTCATACATTATACCTTTGGGAGAAGAGAAACCAATTGCTTTTGCTTCACGCACCTTAAGCAAGGCTGAAACTAACTATGCATAAATCGAGTGTGAAGCATTGGGAATCATTTTCAGGATTCGGAAATTTCACCAGTACCTGTTTGAATGGAAGTTTACACTTCTCACTGACCATTGACCTCTGACGGCAATTTTCGGTCCACACACAGGTATTCCACCATTGGCTGCTAGTCTTATGCAAGGATGGGCATTGTGGCTCTCGGGACACACATACGAGAGCAGATATCGGAAAGCCCCTCTGCATGGCAATGCAGATGGTCTCTCTAGGCTGCCTTTGCCAGTCAAACATCAAGATAGTGGTCAGCAGGAAATCTACTTTGAACAGGTAGAGAACACGCCCATCACTGTTGCACAAGTTAAGAGAGCATGTTGACCCGGTACTGTCCCAAGTTATGTACCTAGTGATGCATGGAACATCTCTATGGGACTCTCAGGTCTCACCCGACCTTGTTCCCTATGTGTCCAGGAGAATGGAGTTATCAATCCATTCTGGGTACTTGTTGTGGGGAATGTGTGTCATTATTTCGAAGATACTGAGACAACAGATGTTAGAACAGCTGCATTCAGGTCGCTGTGGAATGGTATGCATGAAAGAAATTGCAGGAAGCTATTTTTGGGGGCCTGGCTTGGACGGGTCCATTGAAGAGAAGGCAAGAGCTTGTATTTCATGCCAGGGTGTGAGGAATGCACCTCAGTTGGCACCTCAACAACCATGGGACTGGCCTGAAAAACCGTGGCAATGTATTCACATTGATTTTGCTGGCCCATTTGAAAGTAGCATGTTCTTGGTGGTAGTAGATCTCATTCCAAATGGCCAGAAGACTCTATGATGCCTTCCACTACTGCTGAGAGTACTATCCAAAAACTGTGGGGAATCTTTTGTCGTTTTGAACAATTTGAGAGTGACAACGGTCCACAGTTTGTCTCTCAGGAGTTTGGAAATTTTATGAAAGCAAACGGGATCCATCACATCACTTTAGCACTGTATCACCCATCCATGAATGAACTGGCTGAAAGGTTTGTGCAGACAATGAGACAAGCTTTGCAATCAGCTAGAGGACATTCACTCATGCAAAAGTGTCTGGACAGCTTCTTACTATCCTACAGAAACATTCCTCATGCTACAACCAAAATGTCTCTGGCTTTTCTAATGATGGGACAGCAGCTGCACACTTGCTTTGATTTGCTGAAACCTTCTGTGCAATGTCAACAGCAAGATCAAGTCCTCAGACGTCCGTCCAGAGCAAAAGATTGAATCTTTAGTCCTGGAGAGCCGGTTTTGGCTCGGAACTATGCTCCTGGAGCTAAATGGGTCCCTGCCACTATTATTGCTCAAACAGGACCTATTTCAGGACTGCTGAGGATCTAATCTGGCAGCGGCATGTAGATCAGTTATTGCCAGGTTATTCCTGCCCCCAGCATCTCCAGTTGAGTTGCCCATCCTCTCCACTGCTGGTGAGTTACCGCATCAAGAATCACCTGTTCCTGACTTTCCTCCTCCACCACTGCTTGCGGCAAACATAAACCCCTCCCTGAGCAGGCTGATCCAACAGCCTCACCTGTTTGCACTTCAAGTTTCCAGCCCATTGTCAGGCCCGCACCCACAACACCTTTGGGTGCAAGAATGCCAGACGTACACCATAGTCCACCTAGAGAAAGAAGGCCTTCTCAACAGCTGGACCTTTAGTTGAGGTCAGCGGCGGATTTAGGGCAGGGTGAGCGGGGCGGCTGCCCTGGGCCCCGCGCTTCCTGGGGCCCCGCGGCACTCTCATCCACCCCTGGTTGAGGTTAACTCACAGACGGGGCAAAATAATCCATGGGTTTAGCTAGGAACTTGAGGCAGTCTATCCTCATTCCATTCTGTCCCCCAGCTGAGAGATGTGCACCCGTCCCCCAGATGTGCCCACTACAGATGAGATGGGGATGGATAGGTGCTTCTCATCTGGCCCCAAGCTGGTGCAGTGAGAGACGGCTGGGGTTGTCCTCTCTCCCTGGGGCAGCCTGCATAGTGACCCCCTCATCCCACCAGAGAGCAATGTTTGAAATGAAGAAAACCAAACTTATTTGAATTACAGACCCGAGCAACGCCGGGTAAATCTCCTAGTAAAACAAAGCAGAAGTGAGCCTAGGTACTGCCAAGCTCAATCCCCTGCCACACTAGCAATCCCATCATGCAATCACACTCATAAATTTGTTCAGCTCCCTCTTAAAACTCATTGTTTGCTTCCACACCTTCTATTGGGAGGCTGTTCCACCTTCCCTGACACCCTGACGGCGAGAAGCCTTCTGATTCCACCCAGAGTGTGTTCCCTGCTAGTTTTTATCCACTTGTTCTTGGACCAACACTGTCCTTTAGCTTAAGTAGCTCTTCACCCTCCTTGGTGTCTACCCAATGTATTCACAGAGCACAATCATACCCCCTCTCAGCCTTCTTTCTGCTAAGCTATGCAAAAAGTCCCTTCTCATAAGACAGGCCCTCCAGCCCTCTGGTCACCACAGTAACTCCTCTCTGCTCCTCTTCACGTTTAAATTCATCTATCTTGAACATGGCTGCCCAGAACTGCACCCAATAGTCCAGGTGAGGGCTGACTAGTGCCTTTCACAATCACATTTATCAGGCCAGCCTTAGTGAAAAGGGTGAACTTGTATTGTGGCATCCCCGTGGTCACCCCACCCCAGCCCCCTGGCTCCCACAACTCCCCCCATCATCTCCAGGCCCCGCTGCCTCCCCCCACAGCTTCATTTGTACTGGAAGAGTTGCCAGGGCTCAGCCCCAACAGAAATGAAGCACTCGCTGGTGGGCAGTGCTAGCCGGGCACCCCGCTCTGAGTTTGGCGGGGGAGATGCAGTGTGTGCTGGGAGGGAGTGTCAGAGTGAAAGAGAAGGGGCATGTGCATTGGGAGGAGTGTGAGTGTGCGAGTGAGACAGGGAGCATGCGTGTGTGCCTATGTGGTGGTGCCAGAGCACTGGCTCTAAAGGAAGAACCATCCAGGAGCCTGGACAGCAGCAGTGGGAGCTCCCACGCCGGACCCAGAGGCACCAGTAGCTCACCTTTCGCAATGCATTGCCTTCTTCCATTTAGCTAATGCTTTAGCCACCTTGCAGTACTTGCGCTGATCTCCATTTCCCTTAATTTAACTGGGATACGGTGTCAAATGCTGTACTGAAGCCCAAGTATATTAGATCTACTGGACTTATCTAAAAACCAATCAGTTATCTTGCTTAGGAAGGAAATCAGGCTAGGCTGGCATGATCTGCCTTTGCTACACCCAGGTTGCATTAAATCCCCTGTGACCATTTACCTCCATTAGCTTACCTAGTCTTTCCTTACAATTTGTTCTGAAGTCTTGCATACTACCGAGGTCAGACTAGCACAAGGGTGGGCAAGAGGCAGCTAGCAGTGGGCTGGGTCCTGCCCGCCAAACCACCGGATCCAGCCCGCAGCCACCTCACCAGCACCCTTACTACAGAGCAGCTGCAGCTGCTTTAAACTGCAGGCTGCTGATTGCTATGCAGTGTGAGCAGGGAGGAGAAAGCTTTCCACGCTGTCTCCACCCCCTAGCAAAATCTCTCCGCTTCCATGGGCCAGTTTCCAGTCAATAGAAGCTGAGAAATTTTGCTGATGGCAGAGGCAGCAAATTAAGCCCCCCCCCCCGTGCTGGAGCAGAGCCACATGGAATAGCCCACCCAGCACATAGGCAGGGAGCCTGTCTCAGGTTCCTGCAGAGCTGTTGGCTGAGAACAACCTAGGTAAGCACCTTCTGGCCACACTCCCTCTTTCTGCCCAGCTACCTGCCCCAGGCCACCACCCAAACCCTCTGCACCCTTTCCCGCACTTCTCCCAGGTCACAACTCCCTCCTAGACCCTGCACCCCTTCCTTCACCTCTGCCCCAGGCCAGAATCCTCTCCTGTACTCATAACTCTTCCTGGACCCTGCACCCCAATCCTCTGTCCCAGATCATAACCCCTTCCTTCACCCAAACTCTCTCTCAGACCCGACAGTGCCTCCTGCACCCCCATCCTCTATCCCAAGCTCCCTTCTACACGCATCCCAGATCCCATACCCCCTCCACAGAAGTGCAGCCCTTGACCACTTACCAAAATCTTGGAGTAGCCTCCCATTAAAAATTATTGCCCATCTCTGGGCTAACATGTCTGTGGTTGTCCGGATGACTGTCCCCCCCCCTTCTTAACTATGGTTACAATATTAGCTACTCTCTAGTCATGTGGTACTATCCTGAGTAGATAGATTTATTTAAAACCTTGCTCTTAGACTCACTTTTGTATGAGTCAGTTCTTTAAATATTTTGGGATGGGAATTAACCAGCCCCACAGATTTGTGAGCATGCAGAAGGGGTTTCATGATGAACCTGGACACTTCAACAACCTTTAGGTGACAGATAATTGACTTCTGCAAACACAGAGACTGAAACAAACCCAGTGCTTCACACACTCATAGGATCATGGTCATGCAGGGGACCTCAGGTGGCTCATCAAGGCCAGCGCTCTGCGGGCAGGATCATGTAAACTAGCTCATCCTAGTCAAGTGTTTATCCAGTCTGTTTTTATAACAACCTTCAGTGGCAGCGATTCCACAAATTCCCTTGCAGGCCTGTTCCACAGCTTACCTACCCTTATGGATATAAAGATTTCTCTAGCATCTAATCTAAATCTCACCTGTTGCAGATTAACCCCTTACTTCTTGTCCTACCTTCAGCAGACATGGAGAACAATTGATCGCAGTCCTCTGTATAACAGCACAAAACATATAGGAGGACTCATCAGGTCTTTTCTCAAGACTCAAATTCTAGTTGTTTAATCTTTCCTCACAGGGCAGGTTTTCTAAATCTCTGATAATTGTTGTTGCTTTCCTCTGTACTCTCCAATTTGTCTGCATCTTCCTAAAGTGTGGCCCCTAGCACAGGACACAGTACTCCAGCTGAGGCCACACAAGTAGACTCATAGACTCATAGACTTTAAGGTCAGAAGGGACCATTATGATCATCTAGTCTGACCCCCTGCACAGTGCAGGCCACAGAATCTCGCCCACCCCTCTTAGAATAATCCTCTCACCTATGTCTCAGATATTGAAGCCTTCAAATACTTTGAAGGCCCCAACATGCAGAGAGTCCTTCAGCTGTGATCTGTGCCCAATGCTACAGAGGAAGGCGAAAAACCTCCAGGGCCTCTGCCAATCTACCCTGGAGGAAAATTCCTTCCTGACCCCAAATATGGCGATCAGCTAAACCCTGAGCATGTGGGTAAGACTCACCAGCCAGACACCCAGAAAGTTCCCTATAATGAATGGTCAATCAATGGTCAAGTAGAGCTGAGTAGAGCAGGACAATTACCTCCCCTGCTTCTAACTCTCCCGTGCATACATCCCCGAAAGATATTAGCCTTTTTTTATAACTGTATCTCATTGGCTCATCTCCAGTCTGCAATCCACAATAATTCCCAGATCCTTTTCAGCAGTATTGCCATCAGGCCAGTTATTCCCCACTCATGGACACTGTGATGCTACCTCCATCTTGGACTGCTGAACGGTTCCACTGGGAGGTGGGTGAATCAATGGATTCCCACCTTATAGAAATCCTATATAAGGCGGGGGAGGAAAACCATCAAGATCTTCAGTTTGCTTCTCCTCCACATCCCAACCCAAAGAGATACTTGAAACATCTGGAAACAGAAGGACTGAACTGGGTGGAAGGGGAGAGAAGAAGTGCTGGACGCAGGCTGTAAAGGAAGACCTGGCCTGTGAAGGAATCTACCTAAAACAATATGTAGGGTGAGGAATTATTATTGGAAAGCAATTTCTTTAGTGAATCAAGCATGCTATGCTTTATTTTCTTATTAATCCACGTTGTTCTGTGTTCTACCTCTTTAGCCACTTAAAATACACCTTTGGAGATAATAAACTTATTTCTTGTTAATATAACCAAGTTTATGCAACCCCTGGGTGAGGGGCAGCAAAAAGTTGTGCATACCCCCCCCCCCCACGAGGGAGGAGGTGAATTGCATAGAACATTGGGTTTGCACTCCAAGGGAAGTAGACATTGCTGAGCTGTGGCACGTTCCTTAAGCTGGGCCTTCCCAGAGCAGTTCTCAGTGTTTGTAGCACTCTACAGAAGCTCTACTAATGTGCATGTGCTGGAGGAGGGTTAAGGGCTTGACTCAGCAGGATAAGATTCAGTGATGCCTAGGCTGGCAGAAAAGGCAGGCTCAGTGACATTTCAGCATCTTCAACTCATCAGGTAACATCCCAAGGGGTCTAAGCTATCACCCTTTTGATTCTTCCTGCCATGGTAGAGTAGTTTGCACTTGTCTTTACTGAATTGCATCTTGCTGAATTCAGACCAATTCTCCCAATTTGTAACGGTCATTTTGAATTCTAATTCTGTTCTCCAAAGCCTGGCCAGCATCCTGTCCAAAACCCAGGCTCTAGGTGAAAATAGCCAAGTTGTCAGGCTGGAAATATCAAGCCAGGTTAGTAACTGAACTGTCTGTAAGAGCAGCCCAGCAGCCTAAAAAGCTGTGCTGGAGCAGAATAGGTTACATGCTGACTCAGGCTTGGCTGGAGTTGCCTCTCTGTCTGGGCCATATGGGTAGGAGCCAAACTTCTCAGCTGAGTCAGTAGAAGTAATGCTGAGTGTGTTTCTGTGTAAGCAGGGTCTGAATCACTGCTTCTATTACAGCCAGCTGGAATGGGAAAGAAATCCTGGGTGTGATTATGTAAATAAAATTCACTCGGTTTGCTTAGGCCTGCTAGATATTCAACTGATACAATGGTGTTTTGCCCCTTGTAACCAATTTGGCTGTTGTGGGGTCACATACTGTAAGATATGACCACCAATGCTTGCAGAAAAGTCAGACTGTGTTTAACTCAGCTCAAAGGAGAGAAACTGTCAGTGTAAAGAATCTTGCATGGACAAGGATTCCTCTGCCAAAACTCTGTGAAGTCAATAGGGGGAAGGGTAGGAGATTGAGTCAGCAGGCTGCAGGCCCTCCAGGTGTGAGCTATAAGACTAGTTCATCCTATTTCTCTCCCCTCTCTGTTCTAATGCTAGAACTAGAGTAGACTCCATAAGGAGTCTTTTTTTATTATTTACATCAGTAGATGCTGGAATCTCTTGAGGCTGGATTGTGCTTTGGGCCAAGAGCTGAAATCAGTAGATTTGCCCAGAACCAAATCCACCACAAGCCAGCGAAAGATGTGACGAGTGGTGGCAGCTTGAAGAGCAGCCAGCAAAGTGGCAGCAGCGAGGGGAGACAGCAGCAGTGAGCAAGAGACCAGCAGAGTGAATGTGATGCCTCCTTGCCGCCTCCACACTCTTGACGGCAGGTGAATGCTGTGGATGCGCCTCTGAACTCTGGGTCAGCACTGACCAAGGGCAGCAACTGTGAGTGGGGGTCAGAGAAGGGCATGTGAGGGGACATTTACATTGCTGGACTTAAGAACCAGAGAGGAGATGGACACTGCCCAACCTACTTGGGGTGGGACTGTTATTCGTGGCTTTGGTTACGAGCTCTCGCTGGGGTGTTTTCCCAAGTTAATGCCACATTACTTCCCTCCCCTTTATTAAAGGTTTTGTTTCTATGCTCAGACTCTGTGCTTGAGAGTGGGGATGCATTGTCTCCTAGAGGCACCCGGGGTGTGTGAATTTCCCAGGCTACTGGGTGGGGGCTTGAGCTAGTTCTGTGTTGGATGGATGGAAAGGAACCCCTAGATATTGATCCCAGCCCCGGCTGAGGCTGGTGCTACCTGGCAGAAGGGTTACATCTGCGTGGCACTGACAACACACAGTTGTTACAACCCTATGATGCCCATGCTCTCTGTACCCTCTGGGATCCAGCCGTGGTTCTCAAACTGGTCCAGCCGGATGATTTTAGGGTCATGGCACCCTTGGGTACGTCGGATCTGGCAGGCCACTCCTGCCTTCCACGAGGGCTTCAGGGCAGAGAAGAAGACCTGGTACTCGTCATCAGACAGTGGGCTGCCTGAAACTGGAGATGGCACGCTGCAGACAGGCTGCACCATGGGGAACAGAAGTCCTACAGAGAAAGCGGGACAGGGATGAGTATAGCCATTGAGGCCAAGGACATAAGGAAGCAGTTCATAGACCTGTGAGTCCCCATTTCCTTCCACAACCCCTAGGTCAGCCCAGCAGGCCCATCCAGTCTGAGGTTCCCACCTGTCCCCCATGTTGGCTGGACCTCAGTAGAAATGGTGCCTTAAAAATGAAACACAAACACCTCAACCCAGCCATTTCCCTCAGCTCTAAGTGGGTCTGGTCTGGAACTGGTCCCTTTGAGGTAAACAGGCTTCATATAAAACATTCCATAAATCCCCAATCCACAAGACCTGGGGCTGCAGTGCAACAAATACCTTCTTATCCCATTCCTTAATGTCCCTGACTCAGCCAGTTCTTTTAACCCATTTTTCACCAGCTGTGCCTCAGCAATCTAGTCCCTGCCCGCTGCAGGCCTCTGGGTTCATGCTGAGCAATACAGGCTCTGGGCCTGTAGAATTTACTCCCCATTCCTTAGTCACATGTCCCATTCTAAAAGAGTTGAGACTTGCTAACGGTAAGAAAACAGAGGTCACAGTACAGGTGTAGCAATGGGGCCATCTTGTGCCTAATAGAGGAAAGTGCCATTCAAGAACCAATGTCTTGAAGCTACCCTCCCATGGCGATGGGGAAGGGATCCCAGGAGAGTATACCCTGTGGGGAGAGATGGCAGAGGTACGTTCTCTCTGGGGATATGCAGAGACAACACAGTTTCCTAGTCTCAGGAATCATCTTACAGAGAAGGGGCAGCTATCAGAGGTGAGGAGTTCTTGGGAGGAGCAAACACAGGTCTCTTACCCATCAGAAAGGCCCAAGGCAGAGACTGGAACCTCAGCATTTTGTTCTCCAACTCCAGCGCCTACAACTCCCACCAACTCCTCCCATTTCAAAGGCCAACATGGAGGCTGTCAGAATGAGAATACGATGACCTCATAGTCAGAACCTTGGAGGATCCACAGGTAGAGGGCAAAGGGAACAAGAGCAATGGAGGAATCAGGAGGGATGGTCAGGAAAGGGGGCCAAGCGGCAGAGATGAGAAGAACAGAAGAGACAATAAAGAGTAGGGAAAATCCAGGAGGGGAAAGGGCTTGGCCACATGGAAGAGAAGAGGGAAAGGGTGAGGATTTGTGTTGGGCATGAAAGTTGGAGGCTCTATGAGGGACGAGAGCTAAGGGAGGAGTGGGAATGGAAGGGAAATAAACTAGGGACATGGAGGAAGAGAGGGAAACAGGCATGTGAGATGAAGAATCCAGGATGGGCAGAAGGCAATGGGGAATAAGGAGGAGAGACACAGGGAATAGGGAGAGCTGGGGAGAACAGTGGAGAGAGGGCATGGGAACAGAGGTGGTGGCTAGAGAACAAACCAGGAGGCAGCATACAGACGTGAGAGCTACCCTTCTTCCCACACTCCCATCCTAGCAATTGGCATATAATAAACTACGGATCCATTTTGCGCAAAAAAACCCTTATGTCTCAAAAAATGAGGTATACAGATCTTGCGCAAAAGGGTATTTTTGGAACAAAATGGATCCATCTACACTGCTAGTTTTTGCGCAAAAAGCCTCGGGAGAGATTATGCAAATGAAGCACGAGAAGTTGCTAATGAGCACTTCATTAGCATACTCTCTGCTGGCAAAAGCCAGCAGTGTAGGCATAGCCCAAATGTTTGTAGCCAGGAACAACATTTGAGGAGAGTCCTCACTAGCAGGCTACACGACATTGTTAACTACCTTAGGTTAATTGAACTCTAGGTAAAAAATCCTACAGAAAACAAGGCCTGTAGACACCTAATTCCCGAGGTACCTAAGTTTCCACTGAAAGTTCCCATGATGCATAAAGTTCTCCTGGCAGGCATGTGCAATCCTGCCCCAGTCTTCATGCTACTGAGCACAGTCAATGTCTAACCCACATCCAAGCCCCAGTGAGAGCCCCTTTGGAGCACCCACAGGACGACTGAGCTCTTCCACAGTCCATTGTCTTTGCTGATGGGCCACCAGCCCGGTCTGACATTTGCATTGTTGTATCTGAAGGCTAGTAGTGGGTGACACCCGAAGTAGCACATTAGAAACACAGATCTGTGGTCAGTATTCCTAACGTCAGGTACAGAAATGATCCAGACATACAAATGAGATAATCACATTCAGTTAATCACAGCCTTTCCAAATGTAGTAAGTGGAGGGTTTGAAACATAAGCCCAGATACCACATGCTGGGCATGAGGCCCGAGGCCACAATGGGCAAGACTTTGCTAATATAAAGCAGAGTTAAGCTGTGAGCAAGAGGCAAGCCCTGCTCACAGAAGTTGGCAAGAACAGGGCTGACAGTGCAGACGCTCTCAGACCTAAGCAGTACTAGACACAGGCTGTGAGCACATGCCAGAGGGGTCGTAACAGAAAACCTCATGGAGAAGCATCTTGATACCAACACCCCCTCCCCCCAGACAATAGGAACATATGAACCCAGGTTCAGGGCAGTATACAGACATGAGAGCATGATAATGATTTAACCCCCACGTAAAAGAAAATGGGTGGATCTAGGTAACGTCAAGAGGGTGTCAATCTCATACATCAGGAGTGACGTGTAACTTGTTTGTACCTCTGTGTAAAAGTGTACCCCAAAGAGCTGTCTTTGTTCGTCCAAGGGGCCAGTGTCTCATTCCTGGCACTGATTGAGTCGTGTCCATTATTACAGGCACAATGTTAGCCTACCTGTAGCCATCTGATCTGGGAAAGCTATTCCTGTGCTTCATTTACAATAAATCTGGCTTGGTGCCTTTGGTCTTTATCTGATTTGTGGACTTTGGAGGCTCTCTTGGAGTCTGCTGTGGTGACTATTTGCACAAGCCAGCACAACACACAGAGATGCATACACATGTAGCCTAATGGGGGTTATCACCAACAGAGCAGGAGACCTACCAGGACACTTCACCAGTGATGCCTGACTACTACACCAATGATATTTTACATGAGCCATTGTGCATGAAGTACTCTCAGTTCTGTCATATCAGTATCATAAGCCTATCTTCTTAAAGAACATGGTGTGTAATGTCACACCTTCCCCCTCAAGACTACTACCAGAGGGTTGGTCACTGACCATTGAGGAGGCAGTATGCCTAAATCCCCTTTTGACTTTGGTTAAACAACCTGCAAGTTGCAAAGTTCTGGGTTTCTGTTTCCAGTTGCCTGAAAACATTTTGGCGTGTAGCATTGCTAACATAATGCAGATATCAATATATTTTAAAGTGCAAGTGTCTTGGCATTTAGCCACCAATGCCATGAGGTGATGTGCCTCAGTTTCCCCATCCACATAGCAGTCTAGATTGATTATGCTTTTAACTCGTAGAATGTGTAAAAAAAGGGACATAAAATTACCAGCAAATTCAAAACAGGGAGGCACTTCCAATTATGATTATCATGCCATGCCTCCCATCTACACGGAGCAGTCTGTTCAGCATTCATTGTGTTCCTCCACGACGTCTTCATGCCACAGAAGATGACGCTGCCATGACTGATCTTCTGGAGTTTGATTTAATGAGTCTAATTAGGACTTACTAAATCCAACTCAGAGGGCACCCCCACTGGTAATACAGTATTTTTGCTTTTGCCAGAAGCAAGGAATGCTGATGGGAGCACTGTGCGGATGCCGCAAAGGTCGGGTTAAGGTAAGCAACTCCAGATATATATTTTACATAGCTGAAGTTGTGTACCTTAAGCCAAGCTATCAGATCTAGTGTAGACCTGGCCTCAGTAAAGGTTCTTAGTTCAGTACTGCTTTGGGGACTTTATATGTTACTGGTCCACCCCCTCTGGAGTTGCATTTCCTCTCTAGCCCATGAAAAGACTCCAGCCCCCACTCCTGGGATTCCTTTTAGTTGCCCACCTCCATCACTTTGCCTGATGCTAAACTATCAGGAGGGATTTACCTGCTCAAGTGGCTGTCTCCACCCCTTTACCAGATGGTTCATTAGCATATTCAGACACCAGAATGTTTGGAAGAACCTCCCCTGCCCCCTTAAAGAGATAAAGCTAGTTTTCACAAATACCATAGGAAAAGCATTTTGCAATAATGGGACCTGGATTACAGTACCCTTGGTCACCCCTCTCTTTATTCCCAATAGGTCAGCTGTATGGCTGCTCCTCTCAGGGAGGTCAGATACACAGAGTCACAGGTGAGGTGCCTGAGATTACAGAGGCAGATCAAGCACATTTCTCCTGGGCACACTCTAAGCCAGCAGTTTCCAACCTTTTTACGCCCAAGACCACTTTTTAAATGCCAAGGCCCTGCCCTGTTCTCCTCCTCTCCATCACTTGCTATCCCCAGCCCTTATACACTCTCAGGGTACAGCTACAAGGACATTTTTTTTTTCTATTCTTCTGTAGGAAGAGGTTTTCCCAACATTTGGCTAGTCTAGACTGGGCCAAATGTCAGAAAACCCCCTTCTTTTGGAAGCCCCCTTATTCCTTGTGAAACGCGGAATACAGGGGTTGCCGAAAGAGCATGTTCGCTCTTCCGCTAAAAAAAGCAGAACAACAAACATGTTCCTAGACATGGAAGAGTTTTCCTGGGATATCTCTGGAATCCCAGAAAAACTCCTGCAGTCTAGCCATACCCTCACTAGGTTGAGACAGGCTCTCAGGTGGGAATGAGGGATTTAAGTGTGAGAAGGGGTGAGAGGTGCAAGCTCTGGGAGGGATTTGGGTACAGGAGGAGGTGGAGGAGATCCTGGCTCGGGGAGGGAGCTCCAGGCTGGGGAGTGTCGGGGTCAGGCGGAGGGTTGGGGTGTTGAGCAAGCCACAGGCTTGTGGATGTGAGGGTGGAGTTTGGGTTGGGGTATGTGAGGGGCTCAGGGCAGGGAGGTTGGGAGTATGATGAGCTGAGAACACAGTTTTACAGTGTGTGGATGGTGCAGGAGTATTGTGGCAGAAGACTGAGGATGTTGGGGGTGCAGGCATTTGGGGATGTGAGAAGCTCAGGACAGGGGGTTCCAGTGTATGATAGGCTCAGATTTGGGGTTGGGGGAGGTACAGGAGTGTTATATACCAGAAGGGGCTTGGTCCCAATTAGGGTTTTTTTTGGCAAGGCTTCATTTTTTAATAAAGTATTATGTCAAACAAACAGTTTCAGCATTGTCTTTATTTATGAGAAGGGCAGGGAACCTGGTTTGAGTCAGGGGTCACTGACCCACAGAAAAGTCAGTTGGGGCCACACAAGTAAGATGCAAAAAAATAACACCTCCAAAACCCCACAAGCCTCACTAATGTGGCCTCAACTGTGCTGGTGGGAGCAGGGGACATGGTACAGGCAGTCCCTCGGGTTACGTACAAGATAGGGACTGTAGGTTTGTTCTTAAGTTGAATCTGTATGTAAGTCGGAACTGGCGTCCAGATTCAGCCGCTGCTGAAACTGACCGCCAGTTCTGACTTACATACAGAATCAACTTAAGAACCCCAGGCATCCCCAAGTCAGCTGCTGCTGAAACTGATCAGCAGCTGATTCCAGGAAGCCCGGGGCAGAGCAACTCTGCCTCGGGCTTCCTGTAGTCAGCGCTGGTCAGTTTCAGCAGAAGCTGACTTGGGGACGCCTGGGGCAGAGCAGCTGGGGTGCTGCTGGGTTGCTCCAGTAGCGTCGCTCCTCGGAGCTACTGGACCAACCCAGCAGCACCCCATCTGCTCTGCCCCAGGCGTCCTGATTCAGCTGCTGCTGAAACTGACCAGCAGCGGCTGAATCAGGACCTGGGGCAGAGCAGCTGGGGTGCTGCCGGGTTGGTCCAGTAGTGCCCAGAGCTGCGCTGCAGGACCAATCGGCAGCGCCCCAGCTGCTCTGCCCCAGGGTCCAAAACAAAAGCCTGGTCTGCTGGGGGAGGGGCACACTAGCTGCGCCCCCCCCCCCCCCAGCAGACCAGGGACACGGGGAGCAAAGTCTGAGGCGCGGGACCCCGCCGCGGCTGCAGCTTCAGTCCCGGTGCCTGTCGTCTGCTGGGGACGGTCCCCAGCAGACCACAGGCATCCGGACTGAAGCCGCAGCCGCGGGGGGGGGGGGGGGGGGGGTCCCGCGCCTCTGAGGCTTTGCTCAGAGAACAGTTCCTGAAAGGAATAGGGAGGGACGAAGGAAAATTGCAGAGTGTACCCAGAATGAACATCCAGCAGTCCGAATTAATTTGAAACCATACAGTAAAGCAAGGGAATAAACAATTGAAAAATAAACAGGGGTGAAGGGCTGGAGCCAGTAAGTCTGGTGCTTCATCCTCAGGCACACACTCAAAATGCCAGTCTTGAGGCATCTGAGCAATGCAGAGTCTAATTGGGCTTGAGGATGAAGGGATGGAACGACAGCATTTGAAGCCTTTGTTGCTGTCTCTTCTCCTGTAAGGGCCTTGTCTCAAGGAGTCAAAGACCTTCAGTGGTAGGGGAGAATGCCAGAATGACTTCCTGGAGGTCTATGGTATGTAAAGCCCCAGGGAGCAGAGTATGGCACAGGAGTCTTTCAGGTTGTGCAGCCTGGCATCTACTTGCACTCAGAACAGAGCACTGCCCTCAGCTAGGAGGTCCTGGATGGACTGTTGTTCCTCCAGAGAGAGTCTAAGGACTGCGGCCACGAATTCCACCAACACAGCCATAGCCATGGACTTGCTGCAGAGTCCACTATATCCAAATCAGTCTGAAGGAGGCCCTTCACTCCTGACCTAGGTCCTATAGCAGGGAACCTTCACATTTTGCCAGTAAGTCCCACAAGTTGTAATTGTACCTATGCAGCAGTCTCTGCTGGTTAGATATCCTCATCGGGAGGCTTGCAGTCGAATTTTCCGTCCAAAGAGGTCCAACTTTTTTGCATCCTTAATTTTAGGCATGGCTCTTACAATTCTCTTGTTTGCCACTGATACAAGAGAATGGGAGAGTATAGGTATGCATATACCCTTTGATGGGCACATATTTTTTCTTCTCTTTGATATAGGTGGCAGAGGATGGGGCTTGCAAAAGTGCCTTTACATTAGGCACCCTTTCATGTGCAGGTAGTGCCACCTTAGTAGGTGCTGTGATAGCCAAGATGTCAAATAGACAACATGCTTGTTCTGCAAGCTCCTCAACCTGAAGGCCCAGATTTGCTGCCACACTGTTAAGCAGTTCTTGGTGGCCCCTAAAATCATTGGAAGACAATGGGTGATATGGATCCATGTCTGCCTAATCAGGGGACAATGGGGAGGAGAGTATAACTGGGGGAGGGTCTGGGCCACACACACATGTTGTCTGGTGCTAGAGTCAGAATCCATTTCCGGGTCCAATCCCAGTGCCAATAATACCACAGACCACTTCTTGGATGGCCCTACCAGGAAATGCTGTGAGCATGTCCTTGGCATCATGGGGTGACCCCATGGATTCTAATAAAATCACTAGATTGGCCAGGCACTTAAGTGCAGAGCCTATCATGTCCGGTGCTCCCAGTGAATGGTTCCCCCAAGGGCTGAAGGTCATGCCCCCCTTCAGATTCTGGGAAAGACTCATGCAGGTGATGTCAGAGCCTCCCTCTGCCACCCGTACCTCAAGGCTGGAGAACGGTGCCAAGTTAATGGTGATTCGCAGTGACATGGGGACAGGTACCACGGAGGCAGAGAGCGATGGCAGGATGGTGGTGAGTCAGTGGGCTGCAGACAGATGTGGGTAATGTTCACATCAGTGACCCGTGCTGAGGTGATGGCAACTGCTGTCTGTAAGATGCAGGTCAATGCTGAGGAGACTGAAGCTTCGCTCGTGATGAATCACATCCTCGGAGAACACAAACCTTGACAGACTGGTGCCAAATCTTCAGGGATTAATGGCACCTGAGTGGCCAATGGGGTGGGCCCATGATACGCTTCCCCCTAGAAGGCAGAACTTCTGTCATCGCCAATGAGTGGAAGTCCCATGGTGTAGACCAGTCTCTCTCAACCAGTGGTACAAGTACCCTCAGGAGTACTGGAGAGAAGTCATCAACCACCCGGCTACAATTAAGTTGTTTAAACAAATGTGTTGCAATGGCAGAAAAAAATTGTGTGTGTCTGAAAACTGTAGGTACTGGGGGTACTTTTTTTTTTAAAGAGGGGGTACTTTATAAAAAAAGGTTGAGAAACGCTAGTGTAGGCAGTACCATGGGGTCCTTCACCACCTCTGGCATCAAATGCACCATCAACTGTGCCCCCATCACTCCCAGAAGTCAGCCCAGGAACTTCCTCTGAGCTAGAGGCTCTAGAGGTGGCCGCTCCTTGGCTTTCAAGTACAGACAGGTGGCCAGCTATGGGTCCTTTGCCTGCTAATAGTGCCTTGTCCTTATTAGAAGTTGGGCAGTACCCCCTCTGCTTCTTGCACTTCATGGACACCGGTGATGGCAAGTGATGCCATGGGGAGTCCGGCACCAGACATGCTCAGTCAGACCAGAAGGACTCTGACACCGGTCTAAGAGTTGTCTACATTAATAATGCCTTTAAGTTCCTGTCCTTTTGGATCCTCGGCTTAAGGTTTTTACAAATTCAGCAATTGTCTTTTATATGCTCTTCCCCCGGCTCTTCAAATAGCTTGAATGGAGGGTCACTAACCAGCATTAGCTTATTACAAACAGAGTATGGCTTGAAATCCAGGGGTTGGGGCATGTCCCATCCCGGGAATAACATCCCAACAGGGACTGTAACTGATTACCCTAACCATTAACAATGCTAACTATCAAAAAACTATAATACACAGTTTGAAGAGACCACTAAAACACTTCCTGAGCAAGAAAGAGTGTTCCAGCAACTAACAAGGAACTGAAATGGTACAGGGTCCATGGTGCCTAATATATTGGTGAATGAGCACTCTAGCAGGCATCAGAGCTGGTCCTACCGTTAACACTAAAGAAAAAGTCTGACAGCTGTGTACATGGGTGGGCACACACATATCTAGCATAGAATCAGCATAAGCAAGCACTTGAAGAGGAACAAATCTTAAAATGTTTTCTTTAAACTTTGTTTGATAGCATTCTGTCTGGCCAGAAATCAGTTATCAACTGTTGTGATTATGAAATCTATACTTCTTTGTTGGTTTGCCTTTATGGTCACAACTTCTTTATTATTTATATGTACAGACTCTGATTCTTTAACTGTATCTCTTGAGTAACTAATGTTGCAAGATTTAAATTAACTAAGTTGGTAAAGTAGGACTGATTAAAAGAACTGTTTTATAATGGGCTAGGATTGATGAGAAATACTGTTTTGTATACTTTCCTTTTAAATTATGTTACAGTATAGCTAAGCAGGGCTTAGAGTCTGACTATACAATTAGGGTCCAGAAGGAATGACATGCCCAAGACTAGAGTTGCCAGACCTCAATAACCTGCCACCCATATTGTGCAGGAGCCCCAGATGACTTGATCCTGACTGGCCACCTGGAAAAGTTTGTCTGCCTTATTGGGAATGGTGAGCAATGCATGTTTAGCATGTGAATTCTGTTTTGATAACTGTTAATAAACAAACATAGGTTAAAAGATATGACTGTGTAAGGCTCTTTCTGTGGTAAAGGCCTCCCAAACCTGCAGAAGATCATGCCCTAATCCCTAGTAACTGGATAAGCATGAATGCCTTTAGCCCCGAGCCCTAGGAACTGGAAAAAGATGAAGATGGTGTTCCCTAGCATGTATGGAAAAATGGAATTTTTTCATTTTCAGTTTGACCCAAGACAACACTTATTTGATTTTTTTTTAATTGCCAGCAAACCAAAAAAGATTCACCTAGGTTATCAGTAACTTTAACATCGTTTTTTTTTTTTTTGGTAATGCAGAATGCAACTCTATCTTCCACCAACACCTCTTTTACCCATGGAGGGAATCTTCAGAAGTTTCCTACGTCATCCTCCACAAGTCAGAGCCAAGACACATAATCACAGATCCTGGCAAATGCTGGGGTGTTTGTTTCAATGGGTTTTTATTTAATTCCATATTTTACAAGGGGGATTTTGGACAACAAAAGGAATGGGGACTCTAGGGGAGAAGCACAAGTGGTACATAGGCAACACCGCTTGAGCTCACAAATGTTTCCTCTTTCCTGCAAGACACAGTATGCTACTCATTCCTGAGATACTCCCTCAGAAGGGGAATAAATGAGACTCAGGTTATCACCAAACCTCCTCCTCTCCCACATACAACAGAGATCACTTGATACTGAAGGTAATAGTGGAATGTAAGGTAGGGCAGTGAAGGACTAAGGGATCCGTCTTTTCAGCCAACTGTCAAATGAAGAGGTGGCTTGCTTACCACCACACCCAGGAGAGATCTAGTAAAATTAGGAACCTATGACATTTCGGGAGACTTACCTCCTGCCCACGGGCATTCAGGTAATTCCTCAATCTGGCTTCCCCAAGAAGAGATGCAGGCAACAGACTCTAAGTGGGGTGAAGGGTGAACAAGGAAAATGGGGCCATCCTACCCCTGAAAGTCTGGGGGCCACCTAGCTATCCTCCTTCCCTCTGGGATTCAGAGACATGTTCTAGAGCAGCACTCAAAAAGGACCGCCAAGGGGAATTTGAAGGTAGAAGGGGATACAGAACACACTTGAACTGTCATGAGGGCACAGGCCATTCAAAGGTCACCCGAACCACAAACAGGACAAGACTCCCCCCAACCTCAAGACCCCAGGGGCTAGGAGATCCTTGATGATGCCCTGGCAGAAGAGATGGGACTCTGGCCACTGCACAAGGGATTTTATTTCTTCTTCCTCTCCTGGGAGCAGCGAGGACAGAACCTGGAGTGAAAGGAGAGAGAAGGAGAAGTTCATGGGTGGGAGGGCCTATCAATACACAAAGCCTATGGGACCCTCCTTAGTACCCCCCAAATACAACCACACACACAGAAGACCCACAAAAGCCAATCCCCAATAACTCTTCATTGAGATGCAATCCCAACACTTCCTAACATCCATAGTCACCCCACCGCAGAACATCTCTCCAGGAACTCATGGGACTTCCCAGTGATGCATAGCCCACTGAAACCTCTGAAGGCCTTATTTCAGCACCCACTCACCATTTCCCTCTTGGCTTTGTCGTCAGGCCCACACAGGCAAAATGGAACCACTCGATGGAACACTAATGTGGAATGGAGAATACAGAGTCAGTTGTACAGTCGAGTTTCCTCCCCTGCTGAGTCTTTTGGGAGCTACCCCGCCCCCAGTGGGCAATCACATAGTCTCCTCATAAGTGACAACATCAATATACAGGATTGGAGAAGTGGATTGAGAAACTCGTTGAATTCCTATTCTGTTTTAAGACTTCCCTCCTCATGGATCCCAGACGTACCTAAAGTCTGTCCCCTAAGGGTCTCTCTAAAATGAGAATCCCCCACATAAGCAGGGCCCACATGAACAGAATTAGACTCCCAGTAGGAGTGCCTCTCCCCCGTTCTCTCTAAGCCCAGTCTCTTACATCAGGGTTATCACAGCCAATCATCTCCCCATAGGAGACCTGGTGGCACAGGCAGTAGGTGGGTTCGTTGGGATCCACAGGCATATCCAGCACGTCTGAAGGGTGCACATTTCCAAAGGTCACTGAAGGCATCCCATACTCTGTGCTGCTGCAGGGGAAAAGGAGGAATAAGGTCAGCAAAATCCCCAAGGCAGGGGCACCCCTCACTTCACCCTGGGGAAGCTCCTTATGCTGTCGCCTCTAGCATGGCAGACACAGAAACAGACCCTTCTTCATGTACGACACATGCAGAACCCACTATCCCAGGTCCTGTCCTCCCAGCAAGGACCTGACCTTTCGAGGCATTTACCTGCCTGTGGAGGGACGGATATTTCACTCCCTAGGAGTCCCCGACATGATACCCAAGCTCTTGCTCTCACTGTTCCAAGGCACAACAGGGACAAATGGGACAGAGGAACCAATTGGCCTGATCTGGGTGGAGCCAGGGGAACAAAGGATGGGATTTGACTTGTGGTTTGATTCTCATTAAGGGGAACTTTGATGGATCCACTGGTCTTCCCCATTCCCTAAGTCTCCCTGTCACTCACGTGCGGACGAGTTTCAGCTTCTTTTGAGCCATCTTTGGTGCCTCCTCATCAGAGTTTTTCCCCTTAGAGCGAGCACGGGCAGCTTTCTTCTCCTTTTGGGCCCGGCCCTCTGATGGGATGGGGGAAAATAAATGAGCATTAAACTCTTCCACTCATCAAGACAGATATATGACCTATATTATATATGACCTATATATGAGCCCCCTTTACAGAACTAACACAACCTGCCTCCACACCTTCATAGTCTTTGGTCTACATACATCCATCATCGCCTCTGTGACACCCCAGCACAATTCTCCATCATTCCTGGATCACTTCCTTGTCACTTGCTGGGCTTCTAGCTCCTTCTCAAACCCCAACTTCAGTGTCTTTGGGTCATCTCCTGCCATCCTCATCTCCTGCTCCCTTCCAGCTCCATCACTTCCATGCTCCCTGGGCCCCTCCATATCAGTTTGTGGCTGGACTCTGGGACTCACTCTTTTTGCCCTTGCTGGAGGAACTGTCATAGTCACTTGACTCAATCTGCTTCTCCTTCAAGTCGGCTTCAAAACGGGCAAGGTCTGTGTCTAGCCGGCGGATGTGCTTATCCACCTGCAAATATGACAGTAAGCCAGAGTATTATTATGGGATGGAACCTTGAAAGTCCTAGAAAGAACAGGGGAAAGGGTTTCAGCAGAGAGACAACTGTAGGTGGTGTCTACACAGGAGACAGGCATCCATGCTGGGGCTGGAGCAAAGGATTTCCAAATGCATTAAAACCCCACCCAGCACTATGAATAGGTTGTGACTAGTGAGTCATGACTCCCAGCCCTTCATGCTATAACCCCTAGACACTACTCTGCTCCCTCTCTCTTCTTCGTACCATCTCATAGGTCTGCATGGCCAGCTGCACCTTGTCATCCCCGAACTCCTTGCATTTCCCATAGGCCTCCTGAATTTGCTTGAGAAGCCCCAGTTTTTCCTCCGAAGACAGAGTCCGTGCATTGCTGATATACTCCGTGGCCAGTTTATCAATCTCTGATTTGAGGTCTGAAACAAGACCAGATTCATGGTCAAAAATATCCCAGTGCCCTCTGGTAGGAAAGGCAGATTCAGGTAGCTGTAGGCTCCCAGCTCTGCCTTGTTGTCATAACACCACCTGCAAGGGAAGGAAAACCTGGCCAGCTCCAGGCTCCCCATCTACGCAAGCAGATTACTTCGGGCCTCATTCTTGACACTCACCTTCTGTTCGCTGGTCCAGATCTCGCATGAGTTGGAAATTTCTCTGCAATTCAAACGGCAGGTTCTCAATGCCTGGAGAGAGAGGGGGAGGGGGGGGGAGATCAGGTCCCTGTTCACCCAATAAGTATTTATAGTAACCAGATCTAGTATTTAACAACCTCTTAATTCTCTGTCAGTTTGACTCTGGTGTAATTCAGCAGGTATTCTTTAAGATGCCAATTCAGTCATGAGACCATGGGAAGCCTAGAGTCTGGTGGGCTCACAAGATCGGGTTGTTATTTTGGTAAATCTTACCGCAGTCCACTAAATTGGCACAATTTCCAACTGCCCATCAGTGAAGACATCATTATGTAGCTAATTTCTTGCAGGTCTCATGGAAAAGGTGGGTCAGGAGCAAGAGTAGTGGCTGGGACAGTATCTCTCTCTCTCTCTCTTTTTTAGAGTGCATCTGTCTGGCTCCAAGTCCATTTGTTCAAGAACTCCTCCTAAAGGACAAAAGCTAGGACCACCAAATTTGCTATGCAGCTTCCTCTTAGCCTAACTTAAAGAAAAGTCAGTTTGGTTGTGCCAGGAAAATCAGATGTGCCTGAAATGGGACTGTTTTCCATAACATGGAAAGGGAGGAGGCTAATCAGAGGACAGCAATACTGGAGAGTGACCACTGGGGACAACTTACCATCAGGAGAATGGCCAGCTGGGGACAGGACTCCACATTGGCCTGCCACCAGACCAGGTAAGTGGCCCCAAACAATGTTGGAACGGGAAAAGCGGGAAGCTAGGAAGCCAGGGCTGCAAGGGTCAGCTACAGCGTGTCCAGGTGGAGGTTTTGGTGCTTGGGGGGGAGTTGGAGGCTAAGCCCCAAAACCTCCACCTGGACACGCTGTAGCTGACCCTTGCAGCCCTGGCTTCCTGGGAGGAGCTGCTGGCCGGGGAGTGCAACCCCAGTCCTCTGGGAAAAGCTGCCCCTGGAATAGTCATGATCAGCCCCAGTAAGCTCCCCCCCATCCCCAACCCCTTAGCCTCCTTCCCCGACTATTGTACCCCCATTCTCTGCCCTGTGTCCCCTATCCTCTGCTCTCACTCTAGCACCTTCCAACCTCCTGCCCTGAGCCCCAATCACACACCCAACCCCCTCTCTGAGGTCCCCACCCCCAGCCCTGACTCCGGCATCTCCATTCAAAGCCCCCCACACCTCCCAGTCTCCTGCCCTGACTCCCATTTTGCATGTGTGCAATTGACTATTCCTTCCTAAGTGGAGTACTTTGCATTTGTTTGTATTGAATTTCATCCTAGTTATTTCAGACCATTTCTCCAATTTGTTCAGATCATTTTGGATGTTAATCCTATCCTCCAATTCTACCGAGTATCCAGTCTCATAAAAGTCAAGATATAACACATCTGCCACATCCACCCTATTCATAAGGCTTACTATTCTTACAACTATTAGGGTTTGTTTGACATGATTTGTTTTTGACAAATCCATGCTGACTTATCGCAATATTTTCTAGGAGTTTACACACTGATTGTTTTATTATTTGTTCCATTATCTTTCCAGATACTGAAGATAAATGGCCTGTAAATACTCCTTGGTTGTCCTTATTTTTCTTTTTTGTATGGATTGGCACTATATCTGCCCTCTTCCAGTCCTCTGGAATCTCCCGTTTTCAAAGATAATCACTATCAGCTGAATAGTGATTATTCAGTCTCCTTAATCAGTGCCTTCAGTATTCCGGGATGTATTTCATCAGTCCAACTTGATGAAATTTAGCTTGTCTAAACTATTTAACATGCCAATCCTAAAATGATTTTATATTAAATAAATAATTTTAAAAATAGTACTTTTCATGTAACCAACTCAAAGCACTGAAGTACTCAAAGTGCCACAAAAAAGGATTGGTATTAATTTCTCCATTTTACAGATGGTTAAAGGTCAAGCTGGGAAGATACTTGTCCAAGTTCACAGAGCAAATCAGCGTAAACCTGGAACTAGAATACATGAACCTTGAGTCTAAGATTCCTGTTCTTCAGTCTATTCTGCCTGCTACGTTATGCTCTAATTCCATAGTCTCTGTTCAGCTCCTGGAAGTTTTGAAGCACAACATATATCCTAACTACCAAATGTTATTACCATATCAGACATGCTGTGAAACTCAGTATTCCATTATGTTCTTTTTAATCATCACTTCTTGTTAGTTAACCCACAGTCACAGAGATTCTCTTGGACTCCTAACTTGTTGCCCAGAGACACATATTCAGGTGAAAAATGCCCACTTTCTTCTGTAACTGGACTGTACCACATATATGTAATAAAACTCTAAATTTGCACCAGTGACTCTGGGACTCACGACCTACAAGTTTGATTATTGCTTTCTATAGTAAGGGATGAAATCACATGATCTGAAAAAGCTCTATTTGGTATGAAATGCAGCATCTTGTGTGCACAGCAACACAGGAGACCACAAAAACATTTCCATTCTCTGCACTGGCTCTCCACTGAATTCAGAATCTGAATCAAGGTCTGAGTTCTGATATTCAAAGCCTTCTGTAGGACTGGTCACAGCAACATGACAAACCAACCCTCCTTCCATGGCCATGCATTCCCAGAACAGAAACAATCACAACTCGAACAATTAAGCTGCCAACTGTTGGGGAAGGATTGTGAATGCAGAAGACAGAACTCTCAAAAAAGTTAAACTATAAATCTGCAACTCACTCTGGCAAGAGATAAGTATGACTACCGCTGACTTGGGCTTGCAGGGCAGTAACTCCCACTAGAGTTAGTGTCTAGTGGGAAAGTGGGCTCTGGATCGTCTCCACTCACATGGTCCCAGAACTTGGGCCCAAGCCCAAACCAGCTATACAACAATTTTGCAGCCCTGCAAGCTGATCTGGCCCAACCATGGGTTATTAATTGCTGTATAGACATACCCACTGTGTTCAGAACCTGTTTCTTCAACCTCAATTTAATTATGCAGACACAAACAATCATTTGCACACAAGCAAAGTCCTTATGAACAGAGCAAAACATCTCTTCAATATGCTGGGAAGGAACAGAGAGAATGTGTCAAACAGCTAGCAGTAGCTCAGTTACTATAGGCCATTTAAGTGTACAGATAGAAAGAAAAGTTGTCATGATATTATACCATACATTACATATAAATAAGGGGGAAAGGACAACATTAAAAGAAAGGTAACAGTGGACAGTCAAGCATTAAAAAATTAGGAAAAGCTAGCCTAGATTGCCTCTGTAACCTCAATCTTTACGCCACAGCCTTTAATTACATGATCACATATTATTTATTGCACAAGATGCTTGCCTCATTCAGTGCACAGGATGGACAGTGCTCAATGATGGGTAGTTATTCAATAATTATTTTCATCCTCATTTAATGTGTGGTCCCAGGCCTTATTTACTGCACATTAGTCAAACTATGTTCCAAATACAGAATTCTTAATTTCCATATGGGCTTTTCTATAGCTCTCATTACTATCTGAATGCTTCACAGTGTATCTTCACCACACTGCAATCAGGTAGGGAGTTATTATTACTGCCATTCAACAGATCAGGAACTGAGGTTCAGAAAGTACAAAAGGTATCTGCTCGTGCCGGGTGCTCAACTTAAGACACCCAAGGCCTGGTACATCAATCACAGTACTTAATATTTTTATAGAACTTCATATGTTCAAAACACAGCTCCCAATGACTTCAGCTGCGAGCGCTTACCACATGCGCAAATTCTCAAGTTGGGCACCTAGAAAATGAAGGACACATAATTAGTGACCACCTTTGAAAAGTCTTATTTTTATTACACAGGAACTCCATGGCAGAGAAAGGAACAAAATCCACTGACTAAACCGTAAGACCACCCTTTCTTCATTCTGCAATCCCCTACCTCATTCTCTACACACCAACTTCTGCAACAATTAAGGGATCATATAGACAACAATCTAATTCACTACACGATCATGGGTCCACTCCCAGAGCAGGCTCTGCCTGTGCTATGAATGATAAAGATACCCTATGGAAAAAATAGCATGATTCTGTAATTAAAGACTATATCATAATGCACACATACACAAAAGGTGGAATTAAGACTAAGACTGCATGAACAACCTTAGTTCTGACATTTGTTAGAGGGTGTGACTTTGCAACCTTTGTATTTGTTAATTAATATTAATAGAATTTTTTTAAACACTGAAAACTTCAAAAGTAAAATTTTCATAACGAGAAACTATGCTGATTCCTCAAGTGCATCTTCAGAAAGGTTGGTACCTTTAAAGCCACAATACAGACACTTTATCACTGGAGCTAAAGCAATGATTGGCGGCAGCAGTAAGAGTTTATGCCATGTGTGAACCAATGATTACAGAGTACTATACACCCTTTGCTAGTAGGTTTCACAGCTATTTGCTAAGTTGAGAATCAAAACTCCTGGATTCTACCCAAGGTCTAATGAGGGCCCTCAACACCTTTATTTCCCAGTGTTCCTGCCACATGCCCTCTTCTGTCCCCAATCTTAGCACATATCCCTTTGCAGAATGTCTCTTCCCCCAGCCACCTCTGGGCTTCAGCATGCTTGGCACAAACGGAACCTGCAGATCATTTAATTGTCAAACTCCAATAAACAAGCATCAAGGGAAAGTTAGTCACCCTGTGCGGAAACAATGGTTCAAGACGCCCCTCCCGGTGGGTATCTATCTGTAGGTATGCTTGTGTCCCTTCGCTACTAATCAGAGAACTTCGGCAGCACTTTCAGTTTGGCCTGCACATGTGCTGTCCCACCTCAAGGTTAACCAGTGCATGCAGGCAAACCACCTCAGTTACTTCGCTACCACAGTGTCCTTGAAAGAACTCCAAAGTAGAGAGGAGGAGGGTGGGTTGTGGAGAACCCACAAGAGGACACATCTCAAAAAAACATCATTACTACGTAAGGTGAGCAACTCTTCTTCTTCAAGTAGCCTCTCTATGGGGTGTTTCAGTGCAGGTGACGCTTGAGCTGTATCCTCAATGGTGGGCAGGGGCTTCTACTTGAGTCAGTTACGGGTGAAAATACTGTGGAACCAAAGATGGCATCAGAAGCCGATTCTCCAGTAATTGTATAATATTCTGCATATATATGGAAACACAACTATGTTGCCAGTTCAGCAGCAACTGAGAAGCAGACCAACCTCATGGAGTGAGTGTGAATATTGGATAGAGGTGTTATGTTGCAAACCTGACAGCATATTTTAATACCGTTTTAGAGCCATTTGGAGAGTCCCTAAGTTGATACTACTGAGACCTTGGATCTCTCTGCCATAGAAATAAAACGCTTGGGAGACTTTCTAAATGCCTCTGGTCTATCCAAGTAAAAGGGTTCAGGCTCTCATAACATCTAGTGTGTAGTAGTTCAGACTCCCTGTTATCACAGTGAGGCTAGAGTAGAAGGTAAGAAGGTTTGTGTGAAGGTTCAGTTGATTTCTGTGAAAACAACAGGTCACCTTGGGGGTGAACTGCAGATGTGATCCGAGTGTGACCGTGTCTGGAAAGAATATTGTATGAGGGAATGTGCCATCAGAGCTGCTATTTCCCCTATTCTCCTTCCAGGATGGCCACTCTCATTGACAGATTTGGGAGCAAACAAATAGTCACAGGCTCAAAGGGAAGTCTAGTCAGGCCTTTCAACACTAGACTTAGTTCCCATGTAGGAGTGGGATGGCAGGATTGGGAGAAAAGATTTACTATACTCCTATATAAAAAGATTTCCTATACTATACAACTGTTTTGTGGTTGGCATGAGAGCATTGAGAATCCCACAACTTGTTGATGAAAGTTGCTACTGCTGCTAGGTGAGCTCTGAGTGAACCCTGAATTTCTGAGAATTAGTACATAGTCTAGGTCCACTGGCAGAGCAGTGTATGTTGGGGAAATTTGTTGTGAAATACACCAAACCTGAGTATACAAGAATGACATGTAGTGGATCTTCTACTGTGTAGGAATACTTCTTGCGTCTCCCTTCAGCAGGAGCTTTCTATGATCCAGAATAAAAGAGCTTGATGGAAAAGTATCCTCAGCTTGGGATGTAGAGTGCATCCTTTGTTCTGCAACAGATGGAGTGGGCTGAAGAGAGATTGAGCATGCTAGGTGAGGATATCAAATCTGTTTTATACAGGTGGAAGCAATCAGTATGATGTATAATTACTTTTAATAGGACTCCTGAGAGCAGGGGAAACTGGGGTAAGGCATAGAAAAGGTCCCTGTCTCATGGGGAAAAAAGAGCATTTCCCAAGCATTCCCCTATTTCTGCTCCGCAGCAGTAGTGTTGGCATTTCTTGTTCAGGTAAGTGGCAAACATTCCTGCACTTGGTGCCCCCCACTGCCTAAATAGGTCATGAAGCACTGCTGGGTTTAACTTCTATTCATGATCATGGGGGAATTTGCAATTGCAACTGTCCATTGAGTTTTGTACTCCCAGAAGGTAGATGTGGGAACTGCACCAGTTTTATAACTTTAGTACTTCTGAGTAGAGAGAGCACCTGGTTCCTCCCTGCCAATTTATGCATGCTATCATAGAATCATAGAATAATAGGACTGGAAGGGACCTCAAGAGGTCATCGAGTCCAGCCCCCCGCTCTCAAGGCAGGACCAAGCTCCATCTACACCATCCCTGACAGATGTCTATCTAACCTGTTCTTAAATATCTCCAGAGAGGGAGATTCCACCACCTCCCTTGGCAGTTTATTCCAATATTTGACCACCCTTACAGTTAGGAATTTTTTCCTAATGTCCAATCTAAACCTCCCCTGCTGCACTTTAAGCCCATTACTCCTTGTCCTGTCCTATGTTGTCTGTTAAGGTTATTGTGTGTGTTCCTTGGTCAGTGGGATGATGGATATAGGTATTTCTGACTGCCCTGAATTCAAGGAGGTCCATATGGAAGAACATTTTTGGGGCTAACCATTTGCTCAGTGTTTTTAGTTTGGATGGAGTGCACAGCCAAACTACGAGGCATGATTTTGGTGGTAACATCAGAGAAGTCTGAGGAAAGGGAATCATCTTGCAAATGTTCATTGGATTTTTCCACCAGTCTAGAGTTTTTTATCTTAGGGTGTGTCTAGACTACATGCCTCCTTCGACGGAGGCATGTAGATTAGCCAGATCGGAAGAGGGAAATGAAGCCGCGATTAAAATAATCGCGGCTTCATTTAAATTTAAATGGCTGCCCCGATCTGCCGATCAGCTGTTTGTCGGCAGATCGGGGGAGTCTGGACGCGATGCCCCGACAAAGAAGCCTTTCTTCATCGACACAGGTAAGCCTCGTGAAACCATTTCCCTCTTCCGATCTGGCTAATCTACATGCCTCCGTCGAAGGAGGCATGTAGTCTAGACACACCCTTAGTGGGTAGTGGCAGTCTAATCTATGTCTAGTCAGTCTTTAGACTGAGCTGAATCACATCTGGGGGCACTGCAGTTGAAGTCTGGAATGAGGTATCACATCTGTGCCTGTTGCCATGTGCCCTAGACGGAAGCAGCATTTGGCTGATATTTGAGGGCTGTCTCTATAAGCATGGCCAAGGTGTGGAACCTGTGTTGCAGCATGGGATGCTCTGGCCTTTATCAAGCTGAGGTTGGCCATACAGAGGAAAAGATTGATTTTTGTATGTTGATCTGTAAACTCAGTTCCATGAACAGGTTTACTGCAGTGCTGAAAACAGTAGAGTTTAATCAAAGGAGAAAGCCCCTTGGAGAGTAGATTTCAGCCCAGTGCCCCATTTACCGGCAACGCGTGCATGCAAAATGCGGCTCTTACACATGCGCAGTGCGGGGCTGGCAAGCGGCTTTCACCGCGGTTCATTAAGCCCTGCACATTACAGTATCCTTCTTTCAGCTGAGAAAACAGGACCTGTTTTGAAAGTTGCTGACGGATGATTATTGCCTCAGTAGTGGTGGTCTTTACCTCTTCCAAAACACTGAGATTAGTGTGCCTGTCTTCCCATTTGATCTTCAAGATCTTGCAAAGGCAGCATTGGTACCTGGAATGAGGAATGTGGTGTATGCAGGGGGAAAATAATTAACTTCCAATATAAATTTACCAATGACACCCCAGGTAATAAAAGCATATACCTCAACCCAGATAGATGCTACCAAATTTAGAGGAAATAGAGGAAATGATAAAGATTAAGACATGGAAATACAACATACGTGCGAACACTAAATCAGAACAGACAACAAATCTTCTAATAAGTATAAAAAGTGCACTTGCTTGAAAATACAAGATGATTGAAAAAGCTGTAAAAGATATAGATTCTCAAATAAGTACCCAGTATGACACTTTGTGTCATGTAATGAGTGGTGTGGGAATCAATGGATAATTGTATTTTTGACTCCTGGAATAACAGTGTTGTTTTTCCTGTGCATCAAATATGTAAACAGTATAAGAAAAAGCAAACGTTACAGGGACCCTTTAAAAATTTAATTGCCAAATTATACAACTGAAGACTGCAAAATGTCATTTTAACTTAAAAAGGAGACACATGGCCCAAAAATAATAGGTATAATTGGTGTTGTTGTTGTAATATCAAAATCACTGTTAGTAACTGGATATTGAGAAGGGACTGTTGGGATGGTGCTGGGTATTATGAATTGCTGTGGTTGACTCAAGGCTGGCAAATCTCAATTTACTTGAGGATTCTGGGAGCAGGATTCTCTGCCTCAGACAGGATATATGGAAATTTACTGAGAGTACTGATAGTACACTTGAACGCTAGTACAACTATGTACTCTGGATGTTTAATCAAGGGCCGTGTGTGTATTTGTACTTCTCAGAGAACTATGGACATCATGGACTGTCATGTTCACCAAACATATCTCATAAAAACATGTAAATGGTGACCTTAGAGGAGACAGTTCAGGGTCAAATGACATTCTAAGACAGCACAACAGCTAGAGCTCAGGTGAATGATTGATGAGAAAGTAAATGTCAATCTATCCCTACTGTCCCTTCCAAACACATCAGAGAAACAAGTTATGAAATGCCAGTGTGGCATATTTCAGGAACATGTGACTCCTTTGAAAAAGGATACAAGTATGGGAAAATATCCTATGCTCATTCTCCATACAATTTAACATTTAAAAAGAGACTGGTGACATGATAAAACAAGAAGCCCCAGATCAACCAACACCCTTGTA
Organism: Pelodiscus sinensis; assembly: GCF_049634645.1. Lineage (NCBI taxonomy): Eukaryota > Metazoa > Chordata > Testudines > Trionychidae > Pelodiscus > Pelodiscus sinensis. Next base: position 138,609,186 of record NC_134711.1, on the reverse strand, counting down.
TCAGGTAAGTTTGAGCTAGAGGGCTTCAGGGTAGCTACCACTCTGTCCTAGGAAATACCTGACAGATGAAGTGTTTCAGAAGAAACAGAAGCCCACAGCTGCTTTGTTTGCCATTTAGGATACTAGCCCAGGAGCTAGTGAGGGCTTCTGCTTGGGGACCTAGGACTTATTAGCCTTTTGCATAGCCTTTTGTTGCCTGCCTGTGATTCTTTCAAATGAAAAACATCTTTGAAAGAATACAAAGCTTTGCTTTAAGGAAAACGGAATCCGTGTTTTTACTGACACTAATACTATAAGTTCTGCCCAGATGTGGGCCAATAAAGATCTCAGCTTTTAAGTTGGTTTCAAAAATCACTGACATCTTGTGTAGAGAAAGCCTGTTAGAGATAATGCTGGTGGATGATGCATAGAAAACTTAGAACTCCATCTAGAGGCTTCTGCTGATAATAGGGTTTATACTGCTTTTGGGACTTACACTGCTTACTTTTTGTTATAGGGCATCTCTGCTATAAGTCACCCTGGTATATGTTGGTTCCGCATTAGCTTTGTTGATGCTTGTGGGAACGGTTTCATTTTCAGTGCTCCCATTCCCCGCTCTTCCGTTGCACAAAAAACCCAAACCCAATCACGCAAACAGAAGTCAAGCATGGGGAAAAAATTCCCTGCTCTATGTCCTTTCACTATACATCCACTTTTTTTAAAAGTATCTTGGACATATAGTGGGGACACTCTGCACTAGGATGTACACACCAAGCAAACAAAGAGCTCCGCAAGAGTTGGTGTTCTGGGAGAACAGTTTAGTATCCTCAAATGGTAAAACTTCCCCTGTATTTTGAAGCTCTTTTTGAATACTGGAGGCCTGATACCAAGAAGAATGTTTCATAGAAATGGCTATAGCCAACTATGAAGATCAATGGGACTAGAACAGAGGCGGGCAATAATTTTTGATTGGGGGGGGCACTTCAAGAATTTGGTAAGTGGTCAAGGGCCACATTTTTCCATGACACTAATGGAGGCAGTACTTGGGTGCAGAAAGGAACTCGGGATAGGGGGTAGAAGATTCTGACATTGAGACGTGCAGGAGAGGTTGCAGGGTCTAGAAGGGGGTTGTGATCTGGACTGGGGAATGGAGTGAAGGAGGGGGAGCAGAGGGTCTAAGGAGTCAGATACAGGCTCTGGCCAGGAGGCACTTACCTAGGCAGCTCCTGGCAAGCATCCCAGTGGGACTCTCAGGCTCCTTGCCTTCTGTACCCCTGCATGCTGCTCGAAGTGGTTGGCTGTGGGGGTCATGTGCTCTCTGAATGCTGTAAGCACCGAGGGGGAGCAAAGGACCTGCGCACTGCTCCTGTCCCGAGCACAATCTTGCAGCTCCCATTGGTCAAAAACTGGCTAATGGGAGCTGCCTGGGCCATACTTGTGGTGCAGGCAATGTGCGAGGGCCCCTCCCCCCTTCCCTGGCTCATGTTACACAGAGAGCATATGGCTCCTGCAGCCAGCCACCCTGAGCGGCATATGGGGGCAGGGAGCCTACCTGAGGGGCCTGCCAAGCTACAAGATGGTGCCTGGCTGAAGCCAGCCCATGAGACAGATTTTTCCCACTCCTGGGCTAGAACCAAGGTCTGTGAAGTCTATTACAGCTGGTGTTCTCACACAAATACAGGGAGACCATGCAGAGCCATATACAATCAGCCCTGTAGAGATTAGGCACCATGAGACATATCCCATAAAAGGTCCAGAGTAAGAGCATCCTGCAGACTTCTGACTGGCTCATGCTCACTATTTAACCATGGAGAGTGTCCTAGGAAGTTGTCAGGAAGTCACACAGATTTCTGACCAGGTGCAACTCAAGGCTTCACCTTGTTTTCCGATCTCCAGTCTCTAACTCCTACAACTCTGACCCCGACTCCCAATTCCAGTGTCATGACCACCATTTCTGATCTCTGACCCAAGCTGACTCTTAACCGGACTCCTGCCTATTAATTCCAGCTCTAGTAATTACTGCAGTCCCTGCTTGCTGACCGCCATCTTGTGGCTGTCCTTGACTTGAGGACACCCACCCAGCTGTAACCATTAAGCCAGACCACCTATGCCCCTATGTCTTACTCTGTCTGATGCATAAATCGCTAGGGCTTTGACTACACTGCAGGGTTTTCACGCAAAAAGCCTTTTGTGGAAGAGGTCTTCAGCAAAAACTTCTTGTGCAAAAACATGTCCAGACATCAAAGCGCATCACAAAAGTGATGTGCTTTTGCTCGGGAGAGCATCCACACTGCATAGACACTCTTGCGCAAGAAAGTTCTGATGACCATTCACAGAATGGCCATCAGAGCACGTGTGCTTTTTCCCATAGGGGTCCACACCTGCCTTTTTGCAAAAGAGATGTAGCGCAAAAAGGAGTTATTCCTCGTGGAAGCAAAAGCCCTCTGTTCCGTTGATTTTCTTGTGCAAAAAATGCACTTCAGGTGTGGATACTCTGCTGGTTTCTGTGCAAAAATAGCTGGTTTTGCGCAAAAACTTTGTTGTGTAGACATAGCTTAGATGGAGAGATGTACAAGTCATGAGATGACATTACAAAACTACGGTCAAGAATTGCTCGGGCAGTTTGACCAAAATTTTTGAAATTGCTGATAAGTTAATAAAGTATATTTAGACAGTGACAAATAATTTGACACACTCATTTGAAGGCTCACAATCATATATGCCTTCTTCCCACAAAGATCCAGTCTCCTATTGGGTTGAAGTTGCCTCAAACATTCATCTGCTGCTGTGATCATTGAGTCTGTAATGGGACAGTTAAAGAAATACCTGAAGTCTTGTTGAGGAACACAAAGCCTGTCTGTTTGGCAATGGGTGGGCTACAGCAAGTTGTCTGCTAAAAGGTCTTCAGAGGTTCCAGTGAGGCTTTATTAATGGCAAGGGCAATCCAAATCAACAGTCTGCACAAACTGTCTTGCACAAGTTCTCTTTTTATCATCAAGGATGAGGCTAGTCTCCTAATGGAGTTCTTGAAAAACTTTAAAAGTCATCAGAAGGACACAATGCTGACTCTGAAGTGATAACCTCATTTAAGGAAGAAGAGATATTGGGGCAGAGGGAGTATCTAGAGGTTCTTCTCCAGTCTCCTTTTCTTCAATGGGTTCCAGTAACAATGGAGGCAGTGGGCCAAGATGTGGAATGTATCTAGACACTACGGGGGGGGGGGGGGGGGGAACCATCTGAGACTGAGCCACTGACACACACATGCACGCACTTGGGGGAACATTTCTTGGTTGCTATGTGTTACCAAGCAACTTTAAAAAAAGGATTAAAACACACAAAATTGCTTCTCTAAGATTCAGTTTTTGAAAAGTTATAATGTAAGGGATAGTTACATGTGCTCAACACAAGTCCAACAAACCTGAAAATAACCAGATTGCATCTGACTAAACATTTCCTGTTTTACTCACATATCTGTGATTTCCAGATCTAGTCCTTCCTCAGAAATGGATGTTGCTGGATTCTCCACATTGGGTTTTCTGCCTTATAGCAACAGGAAGGTCACGGCTCCCAAGGTAAAAGCCTACACTCAGTTTCCATTGGCTCTCCTGCCAACACACTTCCTGCTTCCTTAGCATTCTTGGGGACTCTCTAGGACCCACCATTTATGGCAGGGATGGGGAACTTTTTTGGGGTTGGAGACCACTGTCCCACGGAAAAATCAGTTGAGGGCCAGACAAGTGAGAAGTGGGGGAAAAACCCTCACTGCGGCCCCCAACTGAGGAGAAAAACTCCCCACATTCCCCTTGCACACCAGAGACTAAGGGGGCCCAGCCTAGTCGATTTTGTGCACCAGTGCAGGCTCCCCAATGCTGGTGGGGGGGAGCTGAGCCTCAGGGGCGAAATCTGGCAAGTCGAGGGCCACATCTGGCCCCCGGACCTGAGGTTCCCCACCCATAATTTATGGTTTTAACCCTTACAAGCAAGGTAATTAGGGTTGGATCTCAAGATTGTGAAAAGACTTCTGTTAAGTGTATGATTGGAATGACCAGAAAAGGGTGTTACCACCTTTCCTACCCTATTCATCACACTGGGCTTGGTGCAGGAAAATAGTGTGTGAAATTTTATGTCCCGTGTTATTCTGACACGATCATAATAGCCCCTTCTGGCCCTAAAATTCCCCCAATCAGCACATTTTATTTGATTAAAAAACCCATTAGGCAATAAAACATCACAAATTATATAAAGTAAAAAGCTTTTTAAAAGTATCTCCCTTGCATCTTTCTCCTTTGCCTTCTCCATTAACTTTTTTGTACCTATAGCATGTGCCTTATCTTTCCCTGCCTTGCATCTATACCATACAACATTAAAACAAAATTAGAAACTCTTCACTTCTTCCTCCATCCCCTTCATTTTTATTTTTCTATATTGCTTTACTTTCTTACTTAACCACATTATCAACCTCCAGTTTTGCCTATCTTTCTTTTCCTCTTGTTTCCAGTTTCCTGTACTTCCCCCACTTTCTTCTCTTGCACAATCCCCTCTTGTTTCCCCTAACAGGAGCCTCATATTCTTTAGCCTAGACAGGATCTCTCTCTACTTACATCACTACGTAGAGTATATATGCTGCTCACCATCCAAATTCAGGTAAGAACAACAGCGGAGCACTCAACGAGGTATTGCATTGGCGAGAAAAGACATGCCAAACCTTAAAGTATATATCCTACATAGCTCTCTACACACTCATTATTGTATCTTGTGTTACATTATGACTTGTCTACACATAAAAATTCCATTAGTGTATCTTACATTGATTGCATATGCCCACACTGTTATAGCTGCTTTGGGGTAAGATATACAGCTATTGAGACTTATATTCATAGAGCAGTGCTGTGCTGCTTCCATCCCAGTGCAGTGCAGTGCGATAGATAGATAGGCAGGCCAGGGTTCCTTGCACTTCTCTTAAGTATGTGGTATCCCAAGTAATTTTTGCTTCAGATTGTGAGATACTTCCAGGAGGCCAGAGAAATTGTGGGAAGAAAGGCCTAATTTCTACAATCTTCTCACTGTCTCCTGGAGTTTAGCTGATGGAAGTCCCATTTCTAAACAACTGTCACAGTGAAATGGCTTAGGAGATACACTGTGCCCCTGTCAATTACTGAGACTGAAAAGCAGGTCCTGGAATATCTGAAAGTGTTCAGTACCAATTCTGGTGACTGAGAATTATTGAAATTGTTTGAGAAGTTCAGAGAGACCCAGAAATTGAATCTGCACAGACCAACAAAAATCTAGTGTTCTTTGATCAACTGCCTTTGATGGGATGCTAGTGTATTCTCCAGCCAACAAGCATGGGCAACCTGGAGATTTAGGATGATTAAAGCTTCAAATCTTCACACTGTATTGAGGGCACTGATGAAGCAAGGCCACGGACCAAAATGTGTGCACCTCTCAGCATAGAAAAATGAGTCAAGAATCACTATTTGGAAGCTGGCACTATTTGGAGTCAAAATCACAATTGCTACCAGTTAGTGGAAAACCAATTCAATGATGTAAGATCCACAGTTGGAGCTGTAGTGTAAAATGTATATAAAACTATTCAGCACTTGATACTGCATCATGTAATCAAGGTAGGTTATACAGGAGCTCACTATTGTGTATGAAAATATCCTAATTGTGAAAGGACCCATGTGCCCATTCTGTTTGCTTCATCAGCTCTTGCCATTCAGTTACTGAAAGGGGAATTCTCCACGTAAATCTTGTCTGAAGACCCTGGGAGTTCATGAGCATTAATACTGGTTGGGGCTAGATAAATCCAGGATACCGGAATCTTCAGATATTCAGTGTTACAAATATGAAACAAGAAGTTCTCTTCCCTTACTGGGCTACAGATATGAATGAAGAAATGGACCCATCTTATTCTGGATGAACCTGCACAACCTTGCTTCTCTGTCTTATAAAACTACTGTAAATCCTAACAGGAACACAAGAGATTAGTTCACTATAACCTAAGCCACAGAAAAATGGTTGTAGAGAGTGCATTTGGTAGGCTGAAGGGGAAGTGGAAAAGTCTAACAGATATACTGGTCTGGGATGCCTTTCGTACTATTGCTGTATGTTGTTTTTACACCAACAGAGACTAAAGGAGTAATTGCTGATGACTGGACACAAGACATGCAAAAGCTACTTATCAAATCTGAACAGCCCAACCTGCAATCCACTGTTCAAAATGCTGCCAGCAGAAGTGCCATGGTCAAAAAGGCTCTGTGCCTACACTTTGAGAACAACATATTATGTTCCGGTAGAAGATACACTGAATTATCTGTATAGCAGAAGTGCCTATGGTCCCAAGTAAACAGTTCAGGTGTCATTGTTCTAGGCACTATACAAATGCATAACAAAAAGATGGTGCCTATCTTGAAATCCCCATTTTCTGGTTTATATGTATTTCAATGCTATTAAATAAACCTGAGTACCTGTATTTTAAAACCAAGAACACCACTACTGCTTTATTAAATAGCACAAATTTTATTAAACACAATCAGGACTTCAAGCACACAGTGCATTCACATACATTTAAAGATAATTTCTGACAGATAAGCCACAGATTAAGTGGTTCTCCTTGTTCTGAGCATTGAACTGGTGGAAGAACGACTGGGACCTAGTGGGGAAAGTAAAACGGCCCTCACAATAGCTCCAATCTCCATATTCTATAGCACAAAATGAGGTGCAGCTTGCCTGAGTAATGATGATCTCCAGCAACTGTGTGCTTCCTAACTGAGGTGAGCATTTCTTCTTACATTCTCTTCTCTCCCCCCTTCCTCACCCCCAGCTTAGATCAGCTTCAAAGAACTGTCTTTTTCCTGTCCCACACACTCTCAATTAATTGCTCATCTCCACACAGCCAAGTCCTCTGTGTGGTTTGTTGCAACTCCACCATGAGTTTTTTAATCTCTCTTTGTTACTTATGCAGCCCTCATTACCATACCAGACACCATACAATTGTTAGTGGGCTTTATCTTCAAAACACTGGTGGGGAAGATTTATCCCTAATTTACAAATAGGGAACTGAGGCACAGAGTATATTTATCAACTTGCCAAGGATCACAAAAGAAGTCTGTAGCTGAGCCAGATATCCTGAGTCCCAGGCCAGTATCATTTCACATTGGTTCTTTCTCTTGTGCTCCAATTTGTAAGGCAGCAAGCATCAGTGGAACTTTCTAGTAAGGTATGTCTATTGAAGGTACTGTCCAAAAAAACAGAGATCAGTCAGTAACCATTGTGAATGCAATAGCTATGGAAACCCAGCATTCCTCTTTCCCCCTCCCCCCCCCTTTTTTGGGGGGAGGGGGAAAGGCATTTTCACATTAGTTTACCATAATCCCCAAACAACTTGGCACCCAGATCAAGGTGGAAAGCAGCCTTTATATGCTTCCTGGAAAAAGAATGTTTATCCCCATGTCAATGCCAATCTTTACTTTAAAGAGTTGGTCGAGTGCGGGAACATGATGCATTGTATGTGACTTGCAATCCTGGCCTTGGAAGACATTAATTACCCTGATGCAAAGTCCCAAAAGGCAAAGAAGATACTATTCAAGATGGGTACGGGCCAGCCAGGGAGAATGCGAGGTTTTCTGTTGAGGTGGTTTTGCCAGATTTTTTGCTTGATAAGTGAGAAAATCTATCCTACTACAGAATGGAAGGGATGGGGGAAACACGCACTATCTAGGATTATGCATACCAAATTAGAACTCCTCTTGTATTAGAAATTCTCTGATATGCCAAGAGACATGAGAAAAATCAGGATTACATTAATCATCTCTTAACACGTATGATGCACTGCACTAACAGGTTTATTAAGTGACTTCCTCTAATACAATAACCAATAATGCCCATTGAACCCTTATTTTTTTGCACAGAAGTACTGTCATTTCATGGATTTTCTCTATTAAATTTTTATGCATACAGTTAAACCACAGGCTTGAGACCACAAATGATATTGCTTATGATGCTGTATTAACATGATGTTTTAATATAACTCAAAAGATGCAATTATATTACAGTATTTTTAGCTTTGTATGAATTGCTGGACAGCAGACAGGCTGGCAGGTACTGTGTGTTTAATCTTTGTACTCTCAAAATTGCTTCTATATTTAGGTTATGACACATCATGGGCCATTTATACTGGAATTATTTTTTTTGCTGCCACTGTTTGCCATTTTTGTACCCAATCACCTGGGCACTGGCAGATAAAAAATGAAAAGTGTCAGGAATCGAAAAGAAGTAGTGTAGGAAGGGATGGGTGTGCATGGAGAAAGGAGGAGAGGCTGGGACAATTTGTCTCAGCAGCATTTTGGAAGGTGTAGGATAGAGGATGGAGCAGAGCAGGGAGGAAGAAAAATGGAACAGTTTCCAAATGGCATAGCTATGTTTATCTATTTCAAAAGCAGAAAATGGCAAAGCAAACCTGGGATAAAATTCAAAGCCCTGCCTTCACTCTCCCTCGCAACACAAAAAAGCTACATTTATACATTACGATAAAAACTTACTGGCTGTGGGCCCCTCATCTTCCTAGTATGCTGTCTTCGTTGTTATCTCTGAGGTAGATGTATCCCAGTATCTGCATCTGGAGTAGGTCCTGACTGATGGCATTGTCCTGGAGACCATGAGTATCAAGCGGCTTTTGAGTAGACAGGTCAGTGCTAGCCTTCTACTGCTCTACCTCATGAGGCCTCTCAGCACTCTTCTGTGGAGCCTCCAGACAGGGTCAGCACTGTTTGCAAGCAACCTATACTGAATGGATAGGCGTCTTGCAGATTGTGTGGGCATTTCCAGAGTTGCCAATGGGATCTTTTTTATGGCTCTGTCACAGCTCCTTACCCTTCACTCTACACTGTTCAGAAAGTAGCCCAGTTCTACAGTCTGTCAAGGCAGGGGCTTGGATGTATTTGCATTCTGGTGCGATTTTCCCAGATGGCACAATCCATGCTCCATATCCCTAATAGCATTTAAAACATCTCATGGTTCCAGACAGATATGCAAAGTATAATGACCAAAGAAGGCTGAATTTGGTTGTGAAAGTGCTTTCAAAAGCAGCATATGAATGGGAGCTGTACATTAGCAAGTGCTGTCAGAACAGGGTGTCTTCAAGGGTGACCTCTAGTTGAGATGACCTCAGAATATAAAAGTGTAGAAAGGTAGGACAAATCTATCTTGACAGCTGTAGTACAAGACAGCAGCAGGACTACTTGCCATGAAAGTGAAATTGCTGTATTACACAGCTGTAATTCCCACTAATGCAGAAAAATGGGTAATTTTCATCAATGGGCATCCAGAGAAGCATGGGTAGGAGGAAATGTCATCAGTGGAACTTTCATGTGTACTTGAGGCTTGCATGGCAGGGATCATATTTGATCATACATGTTTGTACAGTGCCTAGCACAGGGGTGGGTAAAAGGGCCTCCACGGGCTGGATCCAGCCCACCAAGTGAGTTGATCTGATCCATGGAGGCCCTGCTGCTCCCCCTGCCCCCAAGCCAATCGGGGCCTGTGGGGAGGCGTGTGAAGTCTCCTCCCCCCTATGCGAGGGGTACAGCACTTCTAGGCATTGCATGCTCCTTACAGGATGGGGGCAGGGTAGGAGGAGATTTTGCATGCTCTCCTAGTCCAATAAGGGTTTAGGGGCATGGTGGGAGTGCATGAAGTCTCCTCCAGCACTGCAAGGGGCTCAGCTCTTGAAGTCAATTGCCAGCTGCTGCTCAGCTGGTGGCTGACTAAGCACAGGTGCTCCCTTGCAGGGCAGGGAGCAAGAGACTTCACGTGCTCCTCCTCCCCAGGCTCTGATTGACCTGGAGGTGGTGGGGGGAGCATGTGAAGTCTCCTCCCACCGCCAGGGGCAGGGGTACCTAGAGGGAACCACCAGCAGTTCAATACAGCTGGCAGTTCTCTCTGGGGAGGGGTCAAATATTGTGTGTGCTTCCCCACCCCCAAACTAATCAGGGTCTGTAGACGGGGAAGCCCAGAAGTGTCCTGGCCCCACCCCTTCCGCCTGAAGCTCTGCCCCTTCCAGGGCAGCCAGGGGCCACTTCAAAAATTTCTGAAGTGACCCTCAATGAAAAATCATTGCCCGCCCCTCACCTAACACACTGAGGACCCAGTCTTCAAGAGTCTTTTGGTTACTACAAAAAAAATAATTCTTTTGCATCCCTTTCCACACGATTACATGTTCATCTGTCACTTCTAACAGTCACTTTTCTCATGCACCCCAGTCAAAAAAAAGTCATGTTCTCTGGCCTTCCTATACTCCCATCCCTGCCAAATCAAGAAAACACAAACAGCACACACACAGACTACCTCTACACATAAGGGACCTGTCACACAGGCTCTTCCAAGAATTCACTTACATGTACAACAGTTCCACTTCACAGAACAAGAAGCTCTTTTCTCCTCCCCCAGCTTTCTCTCTTCCCACAGTCACCCAGACTCTTCCCTTCCTAAATTCTTTCTCTAATCTCCCTTGTTTTTTCTCCCTTTCTTTTACTATAGCACCCTATAACTCCAAGCTATACCATACTCAGCACTGACAGAATTTTCAGAAAATTTAGCTGTTAAGTTCCAACAAGTTTATATCATGCACCTCTGAACAGACCCCCCTCCTCTCCAAAGGCTTGTAACTTGGCACATTTGGATGAATTTTATCCAGGCTTGCAAAAGGCATAATTCTAGTAACCAGGGCAATTCCCGACCCTAACACTTTCTAAAAATAGGATGCTAATTTATCTTTTTTTAAATTAAAAAAAATTTCTCCTAGACTTGTTCTCTGAAGCAACTGGGCTATTTTAGCTTAAATTAAAAAGAAAAAAAATCAGCTCAAGAATTTTCCTCAAAAATGGATCAAGTTTAGTAAACTTATAAGCAATTGAAAAGGACAGTCTTTTAAATAGCAAGTATCAGGCAATCTTAAAGATGGTACTACCAGCTTCACCTGTAACCACTTTCCCTATAACAAAAAACAAGCAAGAAAAATTTTAAACCTTTCAAGTAAAAAAAACAAAACAAAAAACCAGCTGCATCAAATTCTATACAAACATAAGAATTGTAAATACAGCCACTCCCCGAGTTACGACCAGCTCCACTTACAACCATCCACACTTACGACCAAAGCAGTTGTAAATGCGGATCCGAGTTACGAACGGTGATCCGCATTTACGAACAGCGCGGTCGCCATGTAACTATATGGGATCCGAGTTATGAACACTTCGAGTTACGGACCAAGTATTGGTTCGTAAATCGGAGAGCGGCTGTACAGTGGAATTTCGCTCACCAAATTCTCCCCACCCATATAGTGAAGAGAAAAAAACACTGACAACCATCCACTCTCCATACTGCTTTTTTGGGGGGAGAAACAGGAAAATAATATGCCTTTAGTCAATTCTAGGAAGCAGAGTTTGAAATCCAACTACTTTCTCTCCTCTTTATCCAAAATATCACTAAATGCTAAGATTTTGTCACAGATATTAGTAAGTCACAGACAGGTCACAAGCAATAAAGAAAAATTCACAGGTGCCCATGACCTGTTCGTGGCTTTTACTAAAAATAACGCATGACAAAATGGGAAGCTAAGCTTTGGGGTTCCTAGACCTGAGGTGGCCTGTGTGGAGCTCTAACCACCTCACCCCCCTACAGGCAGCCGGGGTACAGGCCCCAAGTTTCCGAAGTATTGGGAGGTGCTTAACCCCCAGCTCTGCCCCAGGCTCTGTTCCCACTTCACCCCTTCCAAAGTCCCTCTGAACACTCTGGCTGTGTCTACACTGGCATGAATTTCCGGAAATGCTTAAAACAGAATAGTTTTCGTTATAAGCATTTCCGGAAAAGAGCGTCTACATTGGCCACAGATGCTTTTCCGGAAAAGCCCAGATCGTCATTTTCGCGATCGGGGCTTTTTTCCGGAAAAGACTACTTGGCTGTCTACACTGGCCCTTTTCCAGAACAGTGTCCCGGAATAAGGACTTATGCCCGAGCGGGAGCAGCGTAGCTTTTCCGGAATAGCGGCTGATTTTGTAGAGTAGAGCCTCGTTGCTTTTCCGGAAATTCAAGGGCCAGTGTAGACAGCTCGCAGCTTATTCCGGAAAAGCGGCTGATTTTCCGGAATAAGTGGCCCAGTGTAGACACAGCCTCTTTTCTGGACTAGTCCTGCTCCCTCCCCTGAGCACACATTCCTCACACCTACCCCACCAGCCTCTCAAACTCTGCTAAACAGCTGATTGAAGCAGGCTGGAGATGCAGGGAGGGAGGCGTGGGGAGGCAATGATTTGCAGGGCCTATGGGCGGGCAGGCAGGTGGCACTTCAGATTTGGAGGGGGAGCGGATATGGGGACTACTGGGTGGTACTCAGCACCCAACAATTTTTCCCCTGCAAGTGCTGAAGCACCTACAGAGTTGATGCCTAAGGGTAGGGGTACTCAGCAGCTCCTGGCCACTGTGGGTTGAAGTAATGGAGGTCACTGGAAGTCATAAGTTCTCTGATTTCTGAACCTCCCTGAAAAAAATGTAGCTTTAACCATCATATGCACCAATGCCAGCTATATGGCTCCCAGCTCTTGCAGGAGCTTGGCAAGAGCAATCTACTTTTTGAACGTAAGAACAGCCAGACTGGGTCAGACCAACAATCCATATTGCCCAGTATCTTGTCCTCCAACAGTGGTTGGTGCCAGATGCTTCAGAATTAAGAGTCTAGGCAATCAAGTGTCCACATCCAGCTTCTGGCAGTTAGAGGTGTACACAAGAACGGCCATACTGGGTCAGACCAACGGTCCATCTAGCCCAGTATCCTGTCTGCCGACAGTGGTCAATGCCAGATGCCCCAGAGGGCCCTCTCCTGTCACCCATTTCCAGACAAGTGGAGGCTAGGTTCACCATTTCTGCAGGTATGCCCAAAGCAGGGTGTAGGGATACCCAGAGCATGAGTTCCATCACCAACCATCTTGGCTAGTAGCCACTGTCGGCCCCACACTCCGCTGGTTTATCTAGTTTTTAACCGTTACAGCACTGGCCTCCACAACCAGCAGAGCGCTCCACAAGCCGGGTGCCGCGTGGCACAAGGAACAGAACCAAACCAGCGCCCACCCCCCAGCAGCACAAGCCCGCTGTGGAAGGGGAGACCAGCAGGAAAGGTGCAAACGAGAAGCCGCAGACAGGAGGCGGCCAGCGGCCCCTGAGGCGGGTCTGGCCCCTCGGGCAAGTGTGTGTGTGGGCCCGACCCAGACCACAAGGGGCCGGGCTCCAGACACCACAGGAAGAGCGGGAACCGCGAGCGGCGCCACCCCAGCAGCGCGGGCAAAGGGCCGCAGGGCCAGGCCCCTCTTTCATCCCCGCCCGCCGCGCACGGGCTCTGGCCCGACTCGGTCCGCGCGCGCGTCGCTCCGCACGAGCGCGGCTACAGGCAACGGCCATCCCCAGCCCGCCCCGCCTCTTACTATCCAGGTAGTGCTCCAGGTACATCCCCGCCGCCATCTTGGGCCGCAACACGGCCGCTTCCCACCGGGGCCGGAAACCAGGTGATTTCAGTCCTTCCGTCCCACATGGCGTCACTTCCTCCCCTGCCCGAAAGTACTTCCGTGGAAAACAGGGCCGCTTCCGGCCGCCTGGGGCGCCCTTTTTGAACACAGCGCAACGGCTGGCTGGGGAGGGGGGCGCGGCTGTGGCCGCAGAGTCCGTTGCTGGGCGATAACGGCCGCGGCGCGTCAGAGCGAGGCAGGATTTGCCGAAGGGCCTTAGCGATCGTGGTTCCCGGCAGTGAGAGCCTGGCGGGGGCAACTGCCTGAGGACATGACACAGGGAGTCTGCCACCCCTGAGCGCCGCGGCGTGCAGTGCCCAAGTAGAGGCCCCCCTCTTCGCCAGCTCACGGCCAGCCTTCGGGGGCCACTGGCAGGGATGGTGACATGCAGGGAGTGCTATCAGGCTTCCCAGACACTGGGGGACTCCTGCTCACCAGTGCAGTGGGGATTGACTTCTCTTTCTGGGGTACCAGGGTCACAGGGCTGAGCATGGCTCTTATCACCATGCCACCCACTCAGTAACCAGCATCTCACACCTGCAGAGCAGAGCCTACAGTCCAGAGGTCAATTGGGCAGCCACTGTGAGTCCAGAGTGCACTGGCTCTGGGCGGGTGAGTGGTGTTAGGCTGTTCCCTGAGGTGGTGAGCAGAGCTGTCGGGGGAGTTTCCTAGAACAGGTTTATCCTGAGATCTGGGTTCCTGCCCTCGATGGTGTGAGTGGTGCTGAGAGAGACAAAATGTGCACCACCCTAAGTGTCCCTGGAGTCCATGGCATCTTCAAGTGCCAGATTCCTGTGCCAGGATCCCAGGGTGACAGACTTATCCCTAGGAGAGCTATCCTGCTCAGAAAAAGCCAGGGCTCAACTCCCACTTGCAGGTGATGAGCCACCCTTTTGCGGGTTGAGGCCCACCTCCTGCCCTCTCAAGCAAGAGAAAGGCTCCTGCTCTTCTTCGTGTTGACGGTGGTGGGCAGGTGAGTTTCCACCACTCTGTCTGTAGTGTCAACTGAGGACCCTGCTCTGAGTCCACAGTGCTGTTTATGGAATCCAGTGCTGGCAGCTCCAGTGTTGGTGTCAACAGTGCTTCAGGAAGGAATGCTCTTAATCTAATGTCCCCCTCCCTCATGCATGGCTTGAAAGTGTTGCTAATATGCGTATCCACAACCCAGCTAGTGAGGGTCACTGACTGTCATAGGTTTCTTACACATGTAGCAATTCTTATGCCCTGATCCCAGGCTAAGTCCTATCAGGTATGCTAGAAATACAACTATGACTAATTACCTCCCACCCTCATCCCCCTTCTGTTCTGAAATTTGATTTGTCCTTTTCATATGTGTTCATTTTTTTTTATTGTATCCTTTGGTATATATGGTCATGCCAATTTTCTTCCACTATTTGATCTGAGGAAGTGGGTCTGGCCCACAAAAGCTCATCACCTAATAAACCATCTTGTTAGTCCTGTTTTTTGTTTCAGCTAAACCAGACTAACACAGCTACATTTCTATCACAAGAAAACTGTAACTACAAAATCTACTGTATATTTGAGAGTTTGCCTGTGAGAGCCTGGCCGTCTATTTGAGACGACTAGTGTGCCACTTCCTCTTCTTATAATTTAAGCAAAGTAAGGGTTTGGTTGTACAAGCGGATCTGAAGATTCCTCCACCCTGATTCATACATAGATGCATAAAACCATACAGGAAAGAGACAGGCACCAGGTAGATGAAATGGGTTGGCTGGGGGTGCTTCCCACCCTCAATTGCCATTTGGGAGGGCTGCAGCCTCCTCCCCAATTTGTACAAAAACATTGCTGGCTGTACCCCTTTCTCAGGGACTGAGGAAAAAGTGCAGTGGCTAAGGAGTGCAGGGGGCAGACAAACCAGGACCTACCCCAGCCAAGGGACATCACCCCTCCCGCAACTGTGTCTGCTGGAGCTGTAGCAGCAGCAGCCACCACCATGTAGTCCTCTCTCCCCAGACCAGCCTGCATACACCAAAGCAATGACTGAAATGAAGAAAAACAAAAATTGAGTTAAGGACCTGAACAATACCAGGTAAATCTAGTAATTATATACAACCGTGTTCACAGGTTGTAACAGATTGGAATGCCAAAACAGCATCATATAGGCACCATTCCAGGGGGCATCACAGCCAGTACCATATGGATACAGTCGGTCCCCGACTTACGAACGAGTCACGTTCCAAGCACTTGGTGGTAATTCAGTGTGCTTGTAAGTCGGATTACATTCACTGACGTACGGCTGCGCTGTTCATAAGTGCGGATTTAATTAATAACTCTGGTTCCAGCTGTATAGGAGGTTGGTCATAAATATGAACGGTTGTAAAAATCGATGCATTCGTAACACGGGGACCAGCTATACTGCTAAGGGGGAAAAAATGGACACCTGGAAACCCTACCTCCATTGGGGGAGACTAGAAAAGCCCAGACTATGATCTGGAAGTAAACATAAAAATAATTGCTAACAATATTTATGGGTGACAAAAGTTTGGTGGAATGTTAAATAATGAGGAGGACATGCCAGTCATACAAGGTGACCCGAATAATTTAATACATTTGACATTCATATATTCTAAGGCCAGAAGGGATGACTGCCATCATCTAGTATTAGCACCTTGTGATGGACCCTCCACCCCCCTTGTGATATGAAATTGTCTTACGGATAGAAATATGCATAACTTGAAGATACTTAGGTTACAGGAGGTATTTTTGTCCAATCAGTTCGGTGCATGTATCACTCTTATATGTAAAGTTAGAGATATGGGGTAGGGAATTGTTTATGGCTTTAAATGTGCAAATGAAAGTCATCAAGGATGTTTCTAATTCTCGGACACCTCAATGTCTGGGTGATCACCTGTAAACAGCCTCCTTTGTCCTTTAAGTCTAAGCAGTGGTTGGTCTTAGGAAGACTTTAGCCCCTACCAGCTGGGGTGGTCACACCAGGTAATTTTCCACAGAAGGTGGAATGTAGAAACAAAAGACTCCTGCCCAAAAGGAAGTCTATTTAGGACACAAAGTTTTCAGGCCCTTGGTCTTTAGCTGGTATGACACACCCAAGAGAATAAACCAGAGACCCTAGGAAAAGATGTCATCATTCCCCTTTATTCCGCTTTGGTGAGGCCGCATCTGGAGTACTGTGTCCAGTTCTGGGCCCCCCACTACAAAAAGGATGTGGACGCATTGGAGAGGGTCCAGCAGAGGGCAACCAAAATGATTAGGGGGCTGGAGCATATGATTTATGAGGAGAGGCTGAGGGACTTAGGTCTGTTTAGTCTGCAGAAGCGAAGAGTGAGGGGGGATTGGATAGCAGCCTTCAACTTCCTGAAGGGAGGTTCCAAAGAGGATGGAGAGAGGCTGTTCTCAGTAGTGGCAGATGGTAGAACAAGGAGCAATGGTCTCAAGTTGTGGTGGGAGAGGTCCAGGTTGGATATTAGGAAAAACTATTTCACTAGGAGGGTGGTGAAGCACTGGAATGGGTTACCTAGGGAAGTAGTGGAGTCTCCATCCCTAGAGGTGTTTAAGTCTCCGCTTGACAAAGCCCTGGCCGGGTTGATTTAGTTGGAATTGGTCCTGCCTAGAGCAGGGGGCTGGACTTGATGACCTTCTGAGGTCTCTTCCAGTTCTATGATAAGAAGATCTTCCCTAGCTTGGAGGTTTAGCTGAAATAAGAACAGTTTTAGGTTAAGTTTGCAATAAGCTTTAAAGTTAGAACTAGCTATGTGCTTTATTTTAAATTTGTAATTTACCTTGCCTGTTTCACCTGCAACCATTTAAATCCTACTGTTTGAACTTAATAAAAATCACTTATTTACTATCAAGCCCAGTGTAAGTAATTCTTATCTCGGGAAGCAATGAGTGTGTACAGCCTCCTTTCATTGTTAAAGGGGGCTCACCTGAATGATTTAACTCGGGTTCTGATTCCATTTGGGGAGTGGGTTTCCTGGATGCTGGGTGTGAAACCGCATTCTCCTCAGACCTGAGGTCAATGTCTGCATTGCTCTTTGGGGATGGGGGCAGTGATCTCAGCTCTGTACCTTGGCTGGGGGAGACCAGGAGATCTGGCCCAGTAGGACAGGGTGGTGAAAAGTCCCAAAGAGCAGAGGCGAGTATCAGTGGCTGTCAGCAATCCGGGAAGCAACTGCAAGGGGTCTACTGTGACCATACCCCGTTGTACATCTATAGAATACAGACCTTTTCCAAAAGGATTCTTAGAGCAGATCTTTTAGAAAAATAGCTAATCTTGTTGTTAAAATGTCAATAATAGAGAATCTGAGACAATCCTGGATTGCTGTTCAAGTGGATAATTACTCTCAGCATTAAAAAATTACATCTTGTCTTCCATCTGACTTTGTCGAGCTACATCCTCCAGCCACTGGATTGTGTTATACCTTTCTCTGCTAGATTGAAGAGTCCATTATTAAATATTTGCTTCCCTTGTAGGTATAGAGGCCTCAGTCAATTCACCCTTAACCTACTCCTCGATAAACGAAACATTCTCATGGCTCTTCTGTGAACCTCTTCAATTTATCAACATCCTTCTTGAATTTTGCACACCAAAACTGAACACAATGTTCCAGCAGTGATTGCAACAGTAACAGAGTCAGAAAATAACCTCTTCTCCTCAAGACTCGTTTATGCATCCAAGGACTGCATGTGTCCTTTTGACCACAGTGTGACACAGGGAGCTCACACTCAGTTGATTATTTATGACAACTCCCAAATCTTTTGCATAGTCTCTACTTTCCAGTACAGAGCCCCTCCCCCAATCTTGTAAATATGTCTACATTCTTTGTTCCCGAGGGGTACATTTACATTTAGCATATCAAAATTCATATTGTTTGCTGGCTAACAGCTTACCTAGCAATACAGATTTTTTTTGCTCTGTATCAGTAACCTGTCCTCTTCATTATTTACCAGTCTCCCAATTTTAGGGGTCATCTGCCCACTTCTAACTTAGAATTTTGTTTTCTTCGGGTCATCGATAAAAAAAAATGTTCAATAGCACAAAGCCAAGAACAGATTCCTGCAGGACCCAGTTAGAGCAATCTCCCATTCCTTGTTTACAATTACATGTTGAGACCTATCAATTAGCCAGTGTTTAATCCATGTAGTGTGTTAATTGGATACTCTAGCTTTTTAATCAAAATATTGTGGTACCAAGTAAAATGCTTTACTGAAGCCTAAGTGAATTATATCAGCACTATTGATTTTATCAGCCAAATGTATAACCTTATTTAAAAAAACAAGTTAGTGTCAAATAGTGTATCTATTTTCTAAACACCCATGCTGATTGGCATTAGTTACATGATCGTCCCTTAATTCAGCTAGTCATTTCTCAATTACTCCATTACCTGGCCCAGTATCAATATCAGCCTGATATGCCTATACTTACCTGGGTCATCCCATTTACCTGTTTTACATATTAGCACATTAGCCTTCTTCCAATCTTCTGGAACGTCCCTAAAGTGCCAAGACTTTTGGAAGCAGTTACGGTCCAGTGAGCTCCTCTGCCAGCTCATTTTAAACTCTTGGAGGCAAGTTATCCAGTCCTCCTGATTTAAAAACATCAGTTAGTAGCTGCTATAAAACATCCTCCAGAGAGACTAGTGAAATTGAGTGTTATCTATATTATCATATCATCTGTTTTTCCCCAAATATAGAAGAAAAATATTGAATGTTTCTCTCTTTTCTGAATTTTATTGATAATTGTACCATTTCCATCTAGTAATAAACCAATATCATTGTAAGGATTCTTACTGTTCCTAATATACTTAAAAACACCTTATTAAGTCTGCTAGGCATAGATTTCAACTTCTGCTCCTTTCTTTCCCTTGTTAATTTTCCTATAATTTCTTGCTGTTGGTTGATATTCATTACTATCAATTGTCCCTTTCTTCCATTTGTTATAGATTGTGACAAAGCTCCTTAATTTCATACTGTGAATCCCATGCCTCTAGGTAGCAATAGACTGAGTATTGCCATTTTCCCCAGATTGGTATAACCAACTCCTGGTCTAATTGCTCACCTCAGTGGCTCACTACAGCTCTGAGTCTAATCCAGGGGTCTCAAACTCATGGCCTGGGGATCATCTGGGACCCAAGCAATTCCACAATCTGGCCTGTGCACAGCTGCTGGTACATGACTCCTCATGGTGGGGGAGAGGAGATCTGTACCCTTTCCCAACTCCAACACCTGCTCCACCCTCTGCCTTTATTGCATCCCTTCCCTCAAGCCTCCTCCGAGGGATGCAGCCCTTGAGAATATCAGAGGACATGAGTTGAGGTAGCAGCAGGGGTCAGGTCCCCCTAAACTCACTGTGGAGAACCAGAGTAACACAGCAGCCTCAGCTCTGCTCTGCCACCATCTCCCAGGACATCCTGGTTGCTCCACTTCTCTGTGGTGACAGGAAGTGAAGTGCTCCAGCTGCAGCACAAACTGGCTTGGGACATGGCAGCAGAATGGAGCAGGCTGCTACATAGTTCTGCTTCCCTATGGCTGCCTTTGTTGGGGGGGGGGGGGGGGGGAAGAGACAACTGCTTCCGCCAGCCTCAGCCTGTCCAGGGACTCACAGACTAATCTGAGTATGGGGGGAAGGGGAGGAGGAGAAGACCATCCTGTCCATAAGGTGGTTGAAGCAGCTGCTGTGGGTCTCCCACCTCAAACAGTAGGACCCAGGACAGCCATATTGAACCATCCTATGGATAGGATGGCTCTGCATGCTTCTTCCCTGGGACACACCAGCAGTGGCACAGAGCTAGTAGCCAGAAGCCACTCTAGCCTACCAGTGGTGGTGCCAGGGACAGGGCTTTTAAATCACCGAGGGATGGAGCACGTGACAGTAGAAGGGGAAGAGGACTCATGAAGACACTCCCTTCCTTGGAGCCCTGAAAGAGAAGGGCCCCGTGGGAAGGATGTGAGCACTGGCATGAAGGTAAATTGGAGTTTGAGAACCCCGGTCTAATTCCTTTACTACAGACAAGCTGTGGTCAGATTTAACCACTCTCATCATTGACATAGCAGGTGAAAAAATCTGTCTCTAGTGGCCTGTCCAAACATGGAGGCAACAGATTTCTTATCTCACTCCCCCTCCCCCAGCAGGGGTTTACCTATCTCTGACTTCTGAGGCCCAAAGGAGGGTATTCCCCAGGCAGGACTCCTCTCCTCCTAACTGACACTGTCTCTATAGTTCCTGTTCTCCAGCAGCACATCCTCCTTCCACCACTCCTAGCATGCCGCTGACTAAGGAGGAGGCTTTTAACAAGTTCCAGATAGTCCTTGATTGGCTCTAGATGTCCCAACCAAAACTTTCTCAACTTTGTTCTAGCAGGTTCTTGATTGACTCCAGCTGTCTTAATTGACCTAGGGTAGACCTTGTTTGGTTATCAGGAAAACAGGCAATTGTTTAATCTGGGGCTAATCTACCTGCTTTCTATTACTTTCTTGTAGCCATCTGGCCTGGCCTCATCACAATATGCACATTTTTAGTAGCTGCTTTCATTTTCCATCTAAATCAGGTCTTGCTATGGCCATTGAACCTGAGTGGCACCCATGTGCTTTAAATCTGAGTTCTAACACAGGCAGCTTTCAGAGAATGAGGGTTTTTGTGTGGATTACTTGCATTCTGCAGAGGCAATTTTTGGACATTTTGCCCAGAGGCTGAAAGTTTTGGTTTAAAAGCGGGTATTTCAAAGTGCTCTAGAATTCCCATGGAGATTCTGATTTTAGTTAAGAAATATTGTCAAGAAAATGAGCCTTTGCTAAAGAGAAGGTGAAAGATCAGTAAGCAGCAGCATTAGGATAGTGTAATCATGCTACATAATCTTCAGCCCATTTCCTGGACAATGGTGATAAAAAAATGTGAACTACTAAGTAATTTGGTCAGGGGGTTTCTGCTGTACAGCCCCCCTCCAACATGTGCTGCTTATAACATTCTCAGATTCTTATAATTACATTTGTAGAACTAGGGGAAATTTAAGGCACACATTTTCATGAAATTTATAGTATGGATTTCTTGTATCCAAGGACAGTGATTTCAAGTCACTTGTGCTCTGAACATTAGCCTGCTCTTTGAGTGAACGGGACAAGTACATAGTGCTGAGACTAGCACAGGAACAGTGATTGAGCATACTTGGTCTTTGGCCCAGGCTTGCCCTTGTGCATTATCTGCTCTAGTTCAAACAAATTATTTTGGGGAAGTTTTTTGACTTGCTGAGCCCCTGGATCGGGGGGAGAGGGCAGATCTGCACTCCCTACCAGGTTATTTCAAAATAATGCCCAAAATAACTATTTCAAAATAAGCTTATTCCTCTTCACAAGTGAATTATTTTGAAATAAGCCCATTATTTCAAAATAACAGGCATGGTAGTGTGGATGCTCACCTTATTTCAAAATAACTCCCTGGTGTAGAGTTGCCCTTGGAGCACTGCACTGCAGTGGTGATTTAAAGGGCACAGGACTCCAGCCAGTAGCACTGAGGCAACTGCCCCCTCACCCCTTCCCCCATTGGTGGGCCTTCGTGTGTTCTACAAAACAGCTGACAAGATGATCACAGTGGTCCCTTCTGGCCTACACATTGATGAAGGTACACTGCACCCTCCTCAAATCACACTGACAGCTCTGCCAATCTGCTTCAGCTAATATCTCCACTATTCAGTATGGCTACACATATCAGTGGACACAGCTGCAACACATATAGATAAGTACAGCACTTCAGTAGATCCCAACACAAACAATGTCATTCTTGTTGTCCTTCTTATGGTACTGTAGAAGCTATTTTATGTTTAGCTAGAAGCCATCTTGTATAACAGAAACCATTTCAGCTTTTTGTCTTTGCACGTAGGCCAGAGTGAACTTTCTATCACCCCATGCACCAGGCCAAGACAGATGTGCTATTGGAATGTGTTAATTGGGCTGGTTCAGAGAAGAGGTACTCCCTCGCACCTGTCAGCCATCTTGTTGATAAGGCTTTGTTTTTCCTAGTTTAATTGATTATTTCTGTAATTGGATGCCCTGACATCAGACTGTTTGGTTAAGGGTATAAAGATACTAGGATTGATTGTATTAGGCAGCCTTACTGGGCCTGGCTTTGCTGAGACTACGTTTGGCTCACTTTGCTTTTATTGGCCAATAAAACTGTCTGTTTAGCCGTGTAAACTGAGTGAGGCGTTTGCTTCGACAATACTGAACCATTCTTAGACCCTGGGGGCTTTTATAGCATTGTGTTGTGAAGATGGCATGTACCTTACATCTTTTCCAAGTTCTCAGCAGATTAAGTTTAGCCAACCATTTAAATTAATAAATAAATAAGGGCAGGCACAAATGGGCAACTTTAGCTCTGTTAATGAAGTTATGGGGCAGTTGAATTGTAAACTTGACACAGGCATTATTCAGTAAAGTGGTGTGGTCTGTGTTATGCAGGATGACAGGCCAAATGATCACAATTCCTAGTAGACTTGATGCCTATGAATAAAATAGAAGGAATTATAACAAACAGTCTGTAGGCCAATAGGAACTTCAGGCTTTGTTCAATAAAGGTTGTGAAGCACACACAGGTAAATAGTAAGCCCCTGTCTAAAGTCAGGTTAGAACTCACGGGCTCCTAGCTTGTGACTAGTATACCTTCTCTGATTCATGGAGGCTGTGTCTAGACTGGAAAGTTTTTCCGGAAAATCAGCAGCTTTTCCGGAAAAGCTTGCCAGCTGTCTACACGGGCCACTTGAATTTCCGGAAAAGCACTGACGATATCATGTAAAATCATCAGTGCTTTTCCGGAAAAAACTATGCTGCTCCCGTTCGAGCAAAAGTCTTTTTCTGAAAGACTTTTGCCCAAAAGGGCCAGTGTAGACAGCATAGTACTGTTTTCCGCAAAAAAGCCCCGATTGCAAAAATGGCGATTGGGGCTTTTTTGTGGAAAACCGCGTCTAGATTGGCCACGGACGCTTTTCCACAAAAAGTGCTTTTGCGGAAAAGCATCCTGCCAATCTAGACGCGCTTTTCTGAAAATGCTTTTAACAGAAAACTTTTCCGTTAAAAGCATTTTCGGAAATTCATGCCAGTCTAGACGTAGCCAGAATGTTTTGTGGGAGACATCCAGCATTCCTGTAAATTGAGCATTTGGGAGAGAGTCAAATGCCGCCCAGCTGATTAACAGAGCACCCACAGCTGGTAGTGTGTGTTTCTACTGGTGGTGCACATCTCCACATGCCTCAGTGCACATCATACAATTTCTTCTGCTTATAGATGGAAAAAGTTAGAGGGAAGACTGGTAACAACTCTTGTCAGGAGTTTACACAGTGTGCTAGAGATCTATAGGGGCATGCTAGTTGCAATATTACATTACATAAATCCAAAATACAAGGACCAATAACTATTTCTATGCCACGTGGGATCACTTCAGCCTGCTAGTGCTCACCAAGAACACTGTAGCAATGTGTCTTATGCTTCATGCAAAATTCTACTTTCAACAGGAACAATATTGCAATCTTAACTGTGGAATAGCTAGTGCTGCTGTATACAAATACAATCCTGATGACTTGTTCTCTATGCATGTGTTTCAACATCTTTTTTCCAACAGTGAAAAAGAATAGATTTTATACTGAAAGATAGCTTTGGGGCAGATCACCTATTAATATCCATGGGGGAGGGGGAGATACAAAGTATAGCTACTTTCTATTGTCAATCTCTCTACTTCCCGCTATTCCAGCGGGCCCATTGATTCTCTTACAAGCCATTTTTCACTCTCTCATAGCCCTAATAAACCTTTGTTGGTAGGTCTTTAGTTATGTGTGCTTCATAATTTACCTCATAGATGTATAATTGCAAGGCCAGAAGTGACCATTGTGATAATCTAGGCTGGCTTACATATCATAAGCCATAGAACTTCCCTAAAATAATTCCTAGAGCATATTTTTAGAAAATAAAAATACAATCTTGATTTAAAAATTGTCAGTGAATGAGAATCTACCATAGCCCTTAGAAATTGTTCCAATGATTAATTATTCTCACTGTTAAAAAAATACCTTATTTCCTGTCTGAATTTGTTTTGCTTCAGCTTCCAGCTACTGGATCATGGTATACCCTTCTGTAGTAGACTGTACCATTACTAATGATTTGTTCTACATGTAGGTATTTAGATTGAAATCAACTTTCTCTTTGATTAAACTAAAGAGATTGAGATCCTTCAGTCAATCGCTAAAAGGTCTGTTTTCTAATCCTTTAAAGTATTTCTAACGGCGCCTATCTGAATTCTCTCCAGTTCTTGAATTGTGGACACCAGAACTGAACACAGTATTTTAGCAGCAGTCACATCCATGTAAAATAACCTCTCTGCTCCTATTTGAAATTCCCCTTTGTGCATATTGGGGTCAAACTAGCACTTCTACTTTCTTCCATATTGGCTGCTCTAGTTCGTGCTCCTTTCCATTAGCTTCAATAAAGTTGGATTTCTATTGTTTGAAAGATTCTGTGTGACTTGAAAAACTTTGATTTCGCCACTTAGCCATACAGCACCTTTTGGTCTCCCCTTTCTTTTTTTAAATAGCTGGCTGAACTTCACTGTATCTATCTATCTATTTGGTACCTATCTGGCTCCCATTAGCAACTGCATAAGATCTGCCTACTTGAGGTGTTTACCTGTCTTCTGTATTAAACCAGCTCTTCAGTGCTGAGGTTACAGAGTCTTTTGAAAAGAACCTGTTATTGAGTTACAAAACCCACTACATTGCTAGGAAGTAGCTTTCTAGGTTTATCAGGACAAGAGGGATTCTCTTAAAAAACAAGCAACAACCTACTGAAATTGAAATACAAAAGGGTACCTAATGCACTATTAAGGCTGAAAATTTAAATATCCCAGAGACAGGAAAGGCAACGTGAAAAGTTATTAAAGCACGTTGAAGTTCAACCTCTCTGAACCTATGCAGTATTTTTAAACATGAGCCAGGCTGTCAAGTGAACCTCTAATATACCTTGGGCAAACAACACCGCCAGTGATTTCAGCCAGGTTAGACAAATGCAAAAAAGAATATCTGGTCAGGTAAGTGAAGTGTGGCATGTGTACATCGCTCACATCTTTAACATCCAGCATTTCCTGTCTTTCAAAGTGCTACATTTAGGAGGGAAAATCAAATGCACAAAAAACAGAATAACTCACCAAATGAAATACTGCAGAAAGGGCTCTGGGGGTTATTGTGGATAGCAAATTTAATGAGAGTCAACAATGTGATGCCGCTGGGGGAAAAAGTGTCACTCGAGTGTATTAACAGGACTGCTTTATGTAAGATGCTAGAGGTAATCATTCTCTTCACTTGGCACTGGTGTGGCCTTGGCTAAAGTACAGTGACCAATTTTGGCACTTGACTTCAAGAAAGATTGGGACAAATGAGAGTTCAGAGGAGAGAAGGCAAAATATTTAGAAAATCTGACCTCTGAGAAAAGGTTAAAAACTGTGTATGTTTAGTCTTGAGAAAAGAAGACTTAAGGGAGGCCGAAAACACTTGAAAATAGTCTGCAAATATGTTTAGGGCTCTTATAAAGAGGATACTGATCATGGTGTTGAGGACAAGGTTGAGATCCCATGGCGGCACTGTTGGTTTAATCGGGGAAAAGATATTAGTGAGCCCTTTTAAAAATTTCTTTGTGGTCAGACATGAGAATACAGTGTGGCCATCTACCCCATCATGGCCACTCGTTCTCCAAGTCCACTGAAGGTAGGACAAGAAGTAATGGTCTTAATCTGCAACAAGAGAGAGGTTAAACTGCTTTTTAGTGACAAGGGTTAAGCTCTGGAACAGGCTTCCAATGAATGTTGAGGAATCCCCATCACTGGAGGTTTTTAAGAACAGGTTGGACAAACACCTGTCAAGGATGCTCTAGGTAGATGTGCTTCTGCCTCAACATGGGGGCTCAGCTAGATGACCCCTCGAAGTCCCTCGCAGCCCTACACTTCAAAGATTTTATGACCCAGTGCACAACCATAAGGGTCGGCAGTGGCACCTTGTCAATAATATAGCAATCTTTAATACAATTTGTTATTTATTTTGAAAGTCTCAGTTTTCAGATCACGTGGCCTTTGCAGCCATCTGTTATGGAAGTGAACAGACTGGGAAAACACCTGAACTGCTTTGTTCTTGCTAGGTAGAAAGCAGTCACCCAGCAAACATCCAAGGAGTGGAATGGTGCTGCATTGGCATCTGGATGAGGCTTCCGGTGAAGAAGAGATAAGTATATAAGTTCGTTAAGGTGGAAATGCGAGACTATCTTTGGGGGAAATTTTGGATGGGGACTTAACACTACTTTCTCTTTGTAGAAGATTGTGAATGGTAGATCTGCCATGAGTGCTGCCAATTCGCGGATCCTCTTTGCTGTCGTAATTGCTAGTAAAAAAAAGTAACTTTTCTGAAAAGGTGGGACAGTGGGCACGTTGCCATTGGCTCAAACTGAGGGCAGGTCATGGTGCTGAGGATGAGGTCGAGGTACCATGGTGGCACTGTTGGTTTTATCGGGGAAAGGATAAAGTCAGACCTTTTCAAAATTTCTTTGTGGTCAGATGTGAGAATAGCGTGGCCATCTATCCCATCATGCTCACTCAAAATAAGTGGACCTTCACTAATAAATTGGAGAGGTTTTGTTTCTTTAATGAGATTAGATAATCAAGGATGATCATCAGGTGTGTTGAATGAGGTTGCAGTATTTTGTGGTTTGCCCACTGAGAGAAGCAGTGCCATTTTTGTAGGCAAGTCCTTTTTTGCGGTTTGCGACAGTTCAGGATTAAATTTCGAACTTCCTCCAAACAGATCTGGTCTTGCGTGCTGACCCTGGGAGAACCAGGCGTTGAGGTGGAAACTGTGCATGTTAGGATGAAGAAGTCGGCCTTGGTCCTGAGATAAAATGTCCAGCCATGGGGGAATCGGAGGAACCACTGACTGTTGTGACAGGTAGGACAACCAGGTCTGTCTGGGTCAAGAAGGAGCTATGATGATTACCTTGGCCTTGTCCTGTTTTATCTTTTGTATAACTGCCAATAAGAGGAAGAGATAGAAAGATATATAGAAGGTTATGGGGCCAGCTGATCATCATGGCATCCTCTATGGAGCCCTTGCCTAGCCCCGCCCCGGAACAGTATTTGGGACATTTAGCATTGTGTGATGCAGCATATAAGTCTATTTCTGCAAAGCCCTACCTGAGGAATATGGTATGCAGGGGTTGGGGTGTATCTCTCATTCATACTTGTGATAAAATAGATGGTCTGCAGTGACATTTTGCTTGCCTGGGATATATACTGCTGACAGGTGATCTGGTGGTGGATGCACAACTGTCACAGTTCTGTCACCTCTTTGCAGAGGAAGCATGACCTGGCTTCACCTTGCCGATTTATGTAAAACATGCAGGTGGTGTTGTCTGAGAGTATCCTCATAGGCTTGCCCTGGATTAGGGGGAGAAAGTACTCACATGCTCTTCTTCCTCCAGAGAGTTCTAGAATGGTGATGTGCAGGCTTGACTCTGGAGGAGTCAACCTTCCCTGTGTGCTGTGACTGTGGGTGTGCAAACCCCAGCCCTCCAACGAAGCATCTGCAGTTATGTGTATGGAGGGAGGCGTTTGTTGGAAGGGCGCTCCTGAACAAAGACTGCTTGCATGTAACCACCATATAAGCGAGTCTCTGACC
Source organism: Pelodiscus sinensis (assembly GCF_049634645.1). NCBI lineage: Eukaryota > Metazoa > Chordata > Testudines > Trionychidae > Pelodiscus > Pelodiscus sinensis. The sequence continues at coordinate 138,580,982 of NC_134711.1, read as the reverse complement.
TTTGTAGGGCTTTGTCATTTGTGTAAATGGTGTTTGAGAGGCCAGAAGAATGTGTGAAGCCAGGCTTCTAGATATCTCATGCAGAGCCTGGCGTGTGGAACCACATACGTGGTTGCAGCCATGTGACTGAGAAGCTGGAGATATTATTTGACCAATGCTACGGGGCTGCCTATGATTGTCCTTGCTATGGCAGCCAGTGCGTGTAATCTTCACATTGGTAGTCATGCCTGTGCTCGTACGCAATCCAGTGTGGCCCCTATGAACTCCAACTCCTGGGATAGAGTAGGATGGGACTTTTGCATGTATACCCGAAGCCCCAGAGTTCTGAACAGTTGGTTTGTCTTTGCGGACAGCCTCCTTTTGTGTAGGTGCTACAATGAGTCAATCATCCAAGTAAGGGAAGATTACTATGCCTAGTTTTCATAGGGGGGGCCACTGCTATGGCAAAAATCTTGGAAAAAATCTGGGTGCTGAGGATAGGCCAAATGGTAGGATGCGATACTGATAATGTTGATTCTTTACTGTGAATCTCAGGAACTTTCTGTGAGAGGGTTGAATTGCTGTGTGAAAGTAAGTCTCCTGCAGGTCAAGCGATAACATCCAGTTTCCTTTTTCCAGGGCTGGAATTATCTTTGCAAGAGTTACCATGGTGAATTTTTTTTTTTTTTTTAAGTCCAGATTGGGCCTCCAACCCTGATTTCTTTGGGGTGAGGAAGTATCTTGATTAAATCCCCTTTCCTTTTTGATGTGAAGGTACACTCTCTATTGCCCCCATCTGAAGCAATCTGTGGCTCTCCTGTTGTAGCAGAGACTCGTGAGAAGGGTCCCTGAAAAGGGACCAGGAAGGGGGTTGAATGAGAGGAAAGGTAAGGAAGGGTATTGAGAGGCCTTCTTCTATGATCTCCAAGGCCCATCTGTCTGTTGCAGTGGTGGCCCATGCACAGTAAAAGGGCTGCAGAGTGAACTGATATTGGCCAGTTGATGGAAAAAACTTCGAACCCTCAACCAGAAGTTCAAAAGGTTTGCCAGCCATTGAGGGACAAGGATGTGGCAGTTTGGCCTTGAGGCTGCCTATGCCTTTGTTGCCTCTGTCGCCTCCTCAGGGAAGGGTATGAGGATGATGCTCTGCCTCGAGGTGTAAATAAATGGTAGAGTTTCTTTTTAGGCTGGGGAACATACATCCCCAGAGTCTTTAGTGAAGCTCACAAATCTTTGAGCAAGTATAATGAAGCATCCATGGTGGTGGAAAACAGCTTCCATCCCTCAAAGAGCAAGTCTTCAACAGTGTTCTGCACCTTCCTAGGAAATCCCAAGAGGTGCAGCCAGGAGACCCAACGCATGACCACTGAGATGGCCAAGGAATGTGAGACTGTGTCCGCTGCATTGTGGGAGGCTTACAATGCTGTCTTTGCTTTGAAGACACCTTAATCTATATTGGAGTGAAAGGAAGATTTGCATTCCTCAGGCAGCTGCTCAATAAGTTTTCATTTTCTCAAAATAGAAGTATGTATATTTTTGCTAATGCCACTGCATAGTTAGCTATTATCTGAGGGGATGCAGAGGAATGTGATTTCCTGCCCAGAATGTCCAACCTCTTCCTTGTTGTAAAGGGTGGATATGAATTGTGTTTGCTTGCCCCTATTATGAGCTGCATCAACCACCAGTGAATTTGGGGCTAAGTGGGTGAACAAAAACTCAGCCCTTTTTGCAGGGACATAATACTTTCCCATAAGCTTTTTTTTGATGTTGGAGAGATGGAAACTGGTGTTTGCCACGAGATTTTTGCAGGGTCCAGTATGGCCTCGTTAACTGGCAGGGCTGTCTTCTCGGAAGGTGAGGCCTGCAGTATAATAGTCAGTTTGTGGAGAATCTTGGTCTTCTCGACCAAGGAGATGTCCAGAATATTGGCCACTCGCTTGTACAAGTCTTGAAAAGACTTGAAGTCATCCCCCACTGTTGGTGGCAGGGGGCATTATGGACTCATCCGGAGAAGACGATTAAATGTGTGAAGGAGGCACTGCGTCTTCCTCCTGTGAGTCCAGATTTTCCATCTCCTCCGTGTGGTGTCAGACTTGTTGATGTAGGTGGCCTGGGGACCACTGTCTGGGGTCTAGGTGGCATCGGTGGCAGTGGTGCTGGCACTTGAACCTTGGTTGAACCCCTTAGACCCCATCCCTGCCAGGGTTGTGGAGGTAGAATGGAAGGAAGCCAAGGAAAAGGCTGCCACATCTGGGGCTGAGCCATTTGTTATTGCTGTATTTGAGTGATTAGTTTTGGAGAAGAAAGTCATGGGGAGAAGGTGATCTCATCCTCTTCACTGTCACTCGAGAAGGGAGGAGCCAAGCTTGATGGCGTTGCAAGCCTGCTTGGTCCCTCTAATGTTGGTGTGGCGTTGAATAGCAGCATGTCTGGTACCGATGCTACTGCAAGATCTTGATGCGTAGTCAGCGGCCTTGGTGGAGCGAATGTCGGTACCGCCAGTGCAGAGGGCTGTGGCCACTACGCTATTGTGTCTCCCTATATGCTCAATGTAGTCGGTACCGGGGAAACTTTAGTATTTGGAGCCAGTACCAACTTCATCGGTGTCTGTACTGTTGGCTCCAATGTGCCACTGGCCACACTGTGGTGCTGTGGTTTTGGTACTGGTTGTTGGTGCCAATGAGGTCAGTACTGATCGTGCAGTGGTGGTTTTCTTCGGTTTGGATACCAAGACCACAGAGCGTGGGTCTTTAGCAGACACGGCTTCTTGCAATGGTGGCAAGTCTTCAGTGAGTGGCCCTGGCCCAGACAGCAAGTACACTGGGCATGCCAGTTAGAGATGGGGATGCATAATTCTGTATGTCAGGCACAATTTGAAACCTGGTGAGCCTGGAATGTCTGTACTAACAGCGAGATGGTTAGAGCAAAGAGAAGGTTTTTGTGGGTTTCTTTTAACTAACAAAAAATAAACAAGGGGGAAATGGTGAACAAAAATAAGACAAACTACAAACACCAAATACTACTCTAAATACACTAAGATCTATCACAGAGTGCTGCTGTGTTCCAACCAAACCAGGAGCGGTTGAGAAGGAACCGAGGGACGGCTGACAGCACGGGCATGTTGACACGTTCGCTAAGGCGTGAGTGGTGCCACACATGTGCGCCAGCACCTGGGGATATACTGCTGCTAAAAAGTTCCAGTTTCAAGCACAGGAGTGCCAAGACGTCTACGGTGGAGCAGCCACAGGGACATTCTTCAAAGAACATCACACAGCTTCTCATACCCATGCTGGTGCACAGGGACAGAACTGTTCACACCCACAGTGACTCACACTCAGGCCTTATGTACACAAAAGCAGAAATGCATTATTCTCCCTTGGTTGCTCAGGCTTCAATTCATAGCAGCAGATGCGCACACAGCTCACATTTGGTCACATCAACAACACACCTACAGCTGCCGAAACGCAGGTTCTAATGCATATGGACAAAACCACTCAATTCAGTCCCCTTCCAGATGTCCATTTTCATGCTGGGTTCACCAGAGCAGGAGTGTATGATTCTCTTATGTATATCTGCTTCCACCTCCACCTCAACGGTAGGTCATACTTGACCTGTAGCCAAAGGAGGAAGAGCATGATTCATAAACTCTGATGGCTACATAATTCTCTCACCCACTATTAGATGAGCTTATCCTTTCATGCCCATATTTATTCATATTAATACCCTCTGCGGGCGGGGGGGGGGGGGGGGGAGGAGGACAATACTACATCTCTCTCAGTCAATGATTCACTTCTGAAGCAGCAGTATATGACTATCACACTCCCATGGCTATTTATCTCCATGCCCACAGGAACACAGAGTTATCATCCCATATCCATTTCCACTCCGTCTGGGGATTAGGGCAGCAGTATGTGCTTCTCCTAACAAGCCTCTCCCGAGTAGGGGAAGGAGCACACAATTTTCACACTCATACCACCTCAGTCTGACACCCAGCACATCACTGTCACCTCTCAAGCTGTTGCTCATACTCACATGCATAGAAGAGGGACAGATTGATTTAATGGTCCCTTGCACCCAGTACACAGGAAAAGCACAATTCTCAGAAATGAATTTGAAAGCATAGGAATCAATATCCTGACAAGCCCAAGTTAGTCTGTTACAGAACACAGAATCAAGCCAAACACGAGTTACTCCTTAAGCACTATCTGATTTGCAGAAAGAAAAAACTGCTGATGCAAATTGAAGTTCCCTGTAAGACGCTAACTAGAGGACTCATATAACTAGTAGAAATTATTTGTTTCTAAAAATTATAGCTGAACGATATTTTAATAGAAAAGGGATTGCACCCAACATGAAGTAATATTTTATTATTATGGGTAAAGATGAAAATAATTGGACTGGAAGTTGGTAATTGCTTAGGGACCAGAGAATATTATCCAATTACAGGCAAAGAAAGGATGGTCCCAACCAACAACTTGTAACTTGATGCTTCAAAGGGGCTGACTTCCCAAAAGCTGAGGAAAACTAGGAGCGAAACTGATTGGGAAGAAATATTCAGACAGAAAAATGTGAAAAGTTGGGAGTTCTTAAAGAAGAGTTTATTTGATGGCCAAAAAGCCACAATTCCACAATCACGAAAGAGGATAACTTTGGGTAAAAGCCCATCCTGGTTCAGCAGTGAATTGAAGGCAGCAATTAGAAATAATATATATGTTAAAAATGAGAAAAGGCAGAATATATAGCAATTTATATAAATTAGAAGTTATGAAATATAGACAATTGATAAGGGAAGCTAAAGACATCAAGGAAGTATTGATGGCAGAGCTAAGGACATTTTTAAAGTATATGAGAAAAAAAAAGAAATCCCAGCAATGGCACAGGCCCATTACTAGAAGGAGATGACAAAATTGTTAATGATGCAGGAAAAGATAAATATTGGATAAATATTTCGATTGTGTATTTGGAAAGAAACAGGATGATATAATGATGATATTTAAGTACTTTCCAATCTATTAGTAACTAAGGAGGATGTTAGATATCATTTGCATGGGATACACATTTTTAGATCAGCAGGCTTGGATACGTAAGAATCTTAAAATGGATGCCTGAGATCTCTGGCCCATTAGAATTAATTTTTGATAACTTTTGAGTGCCATCAAGAAGGGGAAATGGGATGTATGACAGTCTGTATTCCTATATTCACCCCTTTTATAAAACTATGATAAATTTTGTACACTTAAAGACTCAATTTGCTAATCATTATTGTCCTTGAAAAATATGAGAGAACACATTGTATGTAAAGTTGTAAGATTCTGCTGTATAATATAAGACATTCCAAATCTAGGGAAACTGGTACAAACCTGTTCCTTTGAGACAAAAAGCAAGCTGGTGCCTTAGCCAGGTATCAATTAAATCAAATGGACAATCACCTGATTGGAGGGGTATAAATGAGAAATTTACATCTTAGCAAAGGGACAGGAATCTCCAGTCCCCACAGACTTCCTATCTCCAGCTGGGGTTCAGGAGACGATTCTCAAATAATAGGAAAAGATACAAGAATGGGAAACACAGGCCTCAGGATATTCCCCTCTTTCTCTCTACCCATGGCAATCGTAACACCTGAGGAACCAAACCAAAAAACAAAACAAAACCTCTGCTTTGAACTGCAGAAGGGTCCTGTCTTAAATGAATTCTGCCAGTAAGACTGCTGAAACATGCAGAGAGAGAGAGAGACTTTTCCTTTGAATTCACTTAGCTTGTGAAGTTAGGCATTAGTTATGTTTTATCTTTTCTTTCTTTGTAATCCATTCTGACTTTAATGCCTCATTACTTATCACTTAAATCTACATTCTGTGGTTAATAAAGGGCTGCGTCTAGACTGGCAAGTTATTCCGCAAAAGCAGCTGCTTTTGCGGAAAAACTTGCCAGCTGTCTACACTGGCCGCTTGAATTTCCGCAAGAACACTGACGATCTCATGTAAGATTGTCAGTGTTCTTGCGGAAATACTATGCTGCTCCCGTTCGGGCAAAAGCCCTCCTGCGCAAATGCTTTTGTGCAAGAGGGCTAGTGCAGACAACGCACAAAAAAGCCCCGATTGCAAAAATGGCGATCGGGGCTTTCTTACGCAAAACCGCGTCTAGATTGGCACGGACGCTTTTCCGCAAAAAGTGTTTTTGCGGAAAAGCATCCATGCCAATCTAGACGCCCTTTTCCACAAATGCTTTTAACGGAAAAACTTTTCCGTTAAAAGCATTTGCGGAAAATCATGCCAGTCTAGACGTAGCCTATGTGTTTGAGTCGTCCAGGAGAGGGCTGGGCATTATAATTCACAGTCCCTCATTTCCCTCAGAAATGTGTATTTGCTGGTGTTGCCCCACAGTGTATTTAATAAGTGGCGGGCCATAGCATTTAATGTGTAATGGAGTAATTTACATGCTGATGCTGTGTGAGAGCAGACCAGGAGTGGTTGCTCGCACAGTGACACAGTGTAAAAGTCACCTCATCTTGGAGAATTGAGAGGATACACAGCTGTTCAACAATCCATACTGTCCTCTGGGTAATGTCACAGAATGGCCCAAATCTAGAGAATGGTTAGCCAGACAATAATCCCGAGCAAAATAATGGAAAAACTAAAAATGGGATTCTATTAGCAAAGAATTAAAGGTAAAAAATAGAACGCATCTCTGTCAAGATGATTTCATGGAAAACGGGTCTCATCAAGCAAATATAATTTCATTCTTTGTTGCAATTACAAATTGTGTTCATGAAGGTAATTGCATGGATGGATCAAACAGATGTATGTAAGGTGTTTGACTTCATACAGTACAAGATATTCAGATTAAAAATAGCACTATATAATATTGCTACAGCACATTAAACAAGCTGACTGGTCTCAAAAAGTAGTTGGCACTGGGGAAATAACACTGAAGAAAAGTGAGCCTAATGGGGTCCACAGAGATTGATAGTAGGCCAGATTTTAATCAGTGATCTGAAAGTATCCAAATCACTTATCAGAACCTATTGATGACACAAAGTTTGGCAGAACAAGGCAACCAGAGTAATTTTACAGGGAAATCTGAATTGCTTGGTAAGCTGGGCCCATTAAAAAAAAAGAAATTTTAATACAGTCACATACAAAGTTATATATCTAGGAACACGGAATGATGCCTCTCACCTACAGACTGTATCCTGGAAAGCAGACACACAAAGGAATTTAGGTGTCATAATAGACAAGAAACATCCAGTGATGAAAAAAATGAAGATTCTTGGAGATATATAAAAACAGAGGAGTACTGAGCAGAAGTACAGAGGTGATTTTACACCTGAACATGGCATTAGTCAAACTGAATACTACATCTAGTTTTGGAGTCGATAGTTTAAGGAAATGGAGAAATTGGACAGGACATGAACAGCTACAAAAATGATTTCAGGGTTGTAGAGAATACATTACTATGTCTACACTGCAGCGCTATTTCAGGATACTGGAGGTATCCCACAATAGTTATTCTGCGTCTTTTGCATGCACCCGTTATTTCAAAATATAACGGGCTTGCTATCCTGATGTCCCTGTAAACCTCACTCCACGAGGAATAAAGGACATTTCAGAATAGCCATTTATTTCTAAATAAGTTCTGTGTAGACAGCGCCAAATTTTGAAATAAGCTACACAATTTGCATAGGTGAAATTACGTAGCTTATTTCGAGCTATGGGTGCAGCGTAGACACACCGTAAGAGACCTAAAGAGCTCCATCTTTTCAGATTGAGAAGTGACTGGATTTCAGTTTCTAATTATCTTCATGGGGAAAAAATACTGGGTCTGTAATCTGGCAGAGAAAGGCATAACAAGAATTGCTGGCTAAAGACTGAAGCAAAACTGATTTAAGTTAGAAATTAGGCACAATTTTTAACAGTGAGGGTAACTGGTAGGACAAACTACTAAGGGAATTGGTGGATTCTCCAACTCACAAATGCCTCTCTAGAAGATAGGGTTTAGCCAAACACAAAAGTGATATAGCTCCACAGAGCAGTAACTGGATAAAATTTAATGGTCTGCAATATACAGATCAAAATAGATTATCTAATCCCTTCCATATTAAAAACTGATGATACAATCCTACAGCCATTTGCAGCAATGCATGCATAGGAGCATAAGGACGTAACACTCACAGCTCCAGCCCAGCACACAGAGGGAGGAGTATGTTCCTCGCTGTCAGGACTGTTCACACTCAAAGGCAGAGATGCACATTTACACAGCTGCTCACATGGATGCACTTGTGCACACAGGAACGAACACACAATTCTTGCCCTCTTCCCTTGTGCATAGGAACAGAAAGATGCTTATGCTCATATCAATACCTCCATGCCCCTGTATCTTTTCACACCAATTCCTTTTTGCACAATTTTGGAAAGCACCCCTCTGGCCCACCCTTGCCCCGGTAGTTACCGAAGCTTGGGATCCTAGGTTTAATCCAAATGAATAATTCTTCCCTGGCTTTCTTGTTGTTTCTTTCAAGCCAGCCTTCATGAGCCAAGTAAAAGTCAGGCAGATAATTACATGATAATCCAGAAACCACGTGTACCAAAAAAGGTGGCATGGAAAAAAAACGAGAAGACAAAGAGAGAGAGAGAGAGACAGAGAGGAGGAAAGCAAAGATTGAAAATAAAAATTTGCCAGGATAATGCATTTTATAAACACGGAGATAGAAACAGTTACAGCAAGGACAGAGCAGGCCAGGGGTAGGAAATAGATGTTTTGATATAAATTCAAGGGGCCTTCAGTTCATTCTTGGTGGCTCCCCCTTCTCATTGGTTTGGTCTCTCCTTGTGGGGGTATCTGTGCCCTTCCCTCCATTGTCCACCTTCTGGGGAATACATCTGGTCCTGTTTCTACAAGAGGCCACCGCTACCATTTGAGTCCAGCCCATCTTGGCAAGAGGGAGCCTGGAAGATCGCCCACAATGAGACACAAGCAGGAGGAATTCGCCTTTTCCCGCCTCCTGCTGGCTCCTGGAAGAGGCAGGTCTGTTCTGCCAGCCCCATTAGGAATGAGAAGACAGACAGCTGAACTGGGGGGGGAAAGGTAAAGGTCAGAATCCCTGCCTCTCCTTCCTGGGAAGGAGATGCGGGAGGGGTGGCAATGAGCACTGTGGCACTCTCTTACCCTCCCACTGCTTTTTTGGTTTCCTGATGCTGCCCGCAGACTCTCTTGTGGGGGGAGATGGAGACGGAGCTACTATTGCATTAGCCACAAAGGGCAGGCCCAGCAGCGACTTGGAACCTACTCCCCTGGATCTCCATGGGGACCCCTTCCACAGTTGGGTGGGAGACGGACAGCTGCCAGACTACGCAGACCCTGCCCATGCTCTTCAGTGGGGTAGGAGAGAAATTGCCGCCCTCCCACAGCATAGGCAATGTCAAACCCAGGGAATACGCCTCACCTCGCATGTCCCCGCAGCCCTCCCTTTCACCCAGGGAGCAGGGGAGTTATTCTAGCTCGGGACTGGAGAACAGCCTCCTCCCCACTTTTCACAAGCAGGAGAAGGGAATGAATGTTTTCCTTTAGCCACATAAGGAAACCCTAAAAAACCTTTCACTGTGCACCCTGTCAGAACCTTCAGTGCCCTACTGCCAGCGTGTGTCCAAGCCTCTCTGCACACGGACAGCCTCTTTCCAGCCCATCTGGCCACATGGGGCCTAGAGGGTGCTCCCTCCACCAGCCTTCAGACAGGTTTTAAAATTACACATGAAGCAAAACCGAGGCCTTTCCTCTGTGTGTGAACTGAGGGGTGCTTGTGTGAGGAGATGCTCCCATCACAGCACAGGGCCTTTTGCAGGCGAGAGTATTCCCCTTTGAGCAGGCTGTTGTACAACATGCCTGTGGACAGGCTATCGCTCCAGGGCCTGCCATTAACAGGGTACGCTGCCAGGAGAGGCTGCTGCACAAGGAGAGGCCAGAGGCTGTTGCACAAGGAGGGGCCATTGCGCAAGCACTGCCCCTGGGCGCAGGCTATGCATGAGAGGTTTTCTGCTCCCTGGGTCAAGGTCTCTCTTAGGAGCTGGAGAGATGTTCCACCTGGATGGTGCTGGTGCTGACAGTGAGGCAGATGTTCTTGTGGTGCTCTGAAGTCTTGTAAGGGGTCAGGTCAAAGGAGCAATGGGATGGAGGGTTGGGGGGGTTAGTGTCTCCAGAAGGACCCCCTGCTGCCCCACCACCCTGCGGCTGGAAGTGCTGCTGCTGCGAGGCCTGAACTTGAGCCTGTGCCACTTGCTGTTGTGGGTCAGGGATGTTGTGTTTTCGCATGTGCTTCATCAGGTATGTCTCCTGTTGAGAGAAGAAAGGGAGGAATCGGGGTGAGAGCAGACTCCTGGGAAAGCAGACATCAATGATCCGCTAGGGACAGCTCTCAAGGTGTCTCCCACCCAGCACTCCTCAGGGACAAGGACTAAATCTCTGCCCACCAGGGCAGCACTTCCCTGCCTGCCTTGCCTGAGGCGATACTCACTGAGGTGTAGGCCCGGCTGCAGATGGAGCAGGTATAGACCTTGGCATGCTTCACTGTGTGCGTAGCCAAGTGAACTTCCAGCGAGGCAGCATCTGTGTATGCACGGTGGCAATTGTGGCACTTGAAAGGTTTGTCTTTGTTGTGCTGCCGCCTGTGGGACTGCATAGGGACAGAAGAAGGAGGGGAGGAATTGATGTTAGAGCTGGAGCTGCCCCCTCACGACTTACTCCCTCTGAGGCCACAGGCCTCTGTATCCCAAGGGAAGGGGTCCTGGGCTCTCTCAGTTCTTATCTTCCACCATCCCAGTCTCCCTTCTGCTGGTTCACTGGCTGTCTTTGAAGAGAGAACTCTCCCAACCTCTCTCCCCTGTCCTTCCCTACTTCCATCCCCTTCCGCCCAGCTCCCTTCTTACATCCCACCTTGCTTTCCACACCAGGCTCTACGCTGGGCTCTTGCCACTGCTTGACACACTGCAGCCCTAGATTCAGAACAGCTCCATTATTCCTTACTCTTTGTAGCACCTCTCCATTGGATGTCACCTATGACCTCCACTAGCATGTTGCTCATCTTGTTCCAAGGCCCCAAAGATAGCCATGGCCAATGACATCTCCGATCCCTCTGATCCTCCAGCTCTTCGCTTCCCTCCACATTATCAGGCAAGGGAGCGCTAACAGCTTTTGTGACTTCACCACACATTTCATGATAGCTGGTGTTTTCCTGAGAGCCCCAGCCCTGGAGTATCATAGGTTTCACTAGAAAACAGTTGCTAGTCCCCATGGTTGGGAAGAAAAGATTAAACATATGAGCCCTAAGGCCAGACTGGAAATGAAAAGAACCCAGTGTTTTTCAAAATCTTATAATGTTGTGAGTCTTGACTGGTTTTTTGGGGTGGCAATGCTGAGAGTCTCCTCGCTGAAACTCCAAAGCCCCTGGAGCAGCCTCCCTGGAGTTCTCTGCTCTCCTCTCCACCCCACCCCACTCCACTCCCCCTCTGCAATCCTGCATGCTTCTCCACTTGGCTGTGGGACAAGTTCACACCCTTACCTGCAGGTTGGAGAGCTGGGTAAAAGCCTTTTCACACCCTGGGTGGGCACATTTGTAGGGTCGGTCCCCAGTGTGGATGCTGTCGGAGGAAGAACACAAATGGGATGCAGTGAACAGGAAGTCAGACTGGATCTCCATGACCCTGACACCCAGAGCCACTCTAGTACAGGAGTGTGCGATGCTATCCATGAACACTGCTCTAGCCTCACTGACACAAGGGAGCCCTGCTCTGCACCTGTGCCCCGCTAGCAGAGACTCTGGAGAGTTTAGAGAGGGAGGGTGACAGGCAGGAGGGACAGGCCAGCTTGGTAACTGTAGTGGTGCCACGAGAAGTCGCTGTGCGTCAGACTCTCTGCCCCCATCGTGGGCAGCCACACGACTACGGTAAACCTTTGTGCCCTGCACGATGCGAAGACAAGCTCTACCTGCCCCTGCTCAGGACATGCACATGTTATCATCTAAGGTCAGTGTTTGTGCCTGTGCCCCTGCAATGCCAGAGAAAGCTTCCACACACTCAGTCTCTGTGCCCATCCCCCACAGTGCCAGGCTGGGATCCCTCATGACCAAAGTCTCTCTCTCTGTGTCCCCCATGGTGCAAGACCAAGGATCCCCCACGGCCAGAATGTGCCCACCTCTGCCCTGACGTGGTCAGTGTCTCCTGCGCAGCCTCCACTCCATCCTCTTTCTGGTGGCCGCGTCCTCCTGGGGGTGCAGCCTGCCGCATCCCCTACCCGCCCCCCGCATGCTCGGCGCGCGAACTCCACAGGTGCATGCCGGCGGGGGGAGGGGGGAGGGGGCCAGGCCCCAGCCGCCTATGGCCCTTACCGTGTGTGCTGCTGCAGGTGGGAGAGCTGGCGGAAGGCTTTCTGGCAGTAGCGGCAGCTGTAGGGCTTGGCCCCCGAGTGGATACGGAGGTGCTGGGCCAGGTAGGATGTGTTGGCGAAGCTCTTGGAGCAGTGAGGACACTTGTGCGGCTTGACAATCGCCGTGTGAAGCTTGGAGTGGATCCTGCCGAAGAGGAGGAGGAGCAGCAGCAGTTGGACACGACCACCATCTGGCTAGTGTGGATGGAATGAGGGCACGAAGGGGATGGGGCAGCACCACGCTACCTGGCTACACGCAGGAACTCCAGACGTGGACTGAACCCACATTCCCCATGGGTGTACAAAACCAAGGCCTGTCTGCACCAGGGGGCCAGAGAGAGGAGCTGGACAGTCTAGGCTGAGGGGCGCTGACAGAGCTGTGTGTGGGAAGCCTAGGACTGGAATAGCAGAGGGGTGGCTGGTACAGGCAGAGCTGTGCTGAGGGTGAGGGTGACACGACAGCCCCATCCCTACTCAAGAATCCCACTGGTAGCAGCAGGCTAGGGTTCACAGCAAGTATCGCCTCTCTTCTGATGCCCCTAAGAACAGGCTGTCCTGACTTTTGCCCCCAGCCCCACTGCTTGGAGCACCACTACAGATCTGGTGTGTGCAGGAGGTACCCAGCCTATGGCAAACAGAGGCTGTCCTAGCCTAGTATGTTTGCAGCATGCTGGGATGATGGCAACATGCAGTGCACAAGGCCCAGCCTTCTCCACCCTTACCGTGTGTGCTGCTGCAGGTGGGAGAGCTGGCGGAAGGCCTTCTGGCAGTAGCTGCACGTGTAGGGCTTGGCCCCTGAGTGGATGCGAATGTGCTGGGCCAGATAGGAGCTGTTGGCGAAGCTCTTGGAGCAGTGAGGACACTTGTGTGGCTTTGTCTCGGTATGAGACTTGGAGTGGATCTGCATCTCAGACTTGGAATAGAACGTCAGCGAACACATCCGGCACCTGGGACCGGGATGAGGGGAAGAGAGAGTGTCATATGGGGCAGGCCCCAATGTGCACCAAAATTAACTGGGTGAGATTCTCACTGCCAGACGCATAATGTCCCAGAGCAGGGAGGGGACAGCCCCTCTGTCTCAATGGAGACCCCATCTGGGATACTGTGCTCAGCTGTGGGCCCCTCAATCTCAGCAAAAGAGGGGCAGACTGACAGAGAGCAGAGAACACCACATGCACACTCCAGTGACCAGGCTGCTCAAATTCTTAGGAGAATTAGAACTAAATCCACTTAGCCTGGTGAAGACATAAGATATGGGAGACTAGATAGCAATTTAGAAAAGTCATAAGCAGATAGGTATGCTAGAACAGAAATAATAATTCCCAGACAAAAAACTTTATTCATCTATTATTTATTTGTCTTAAAAAAATAATAAATAAAAAAAAAGACAGAAAATCTGGGATTTCCAGGTTAAAGTTTCACTTCACAATAAAAGCTGACCAGCAAGTGCTGGAAAGTCTGCTAAAGCAGTTAAGATCATCACCATCTTAACTCTGCCCTCTTTGGGGAAGATAATGCATTTGTATGGTCTGAGCAGAATGCTGAAAATGAGACGTGCAGAGAATGCTTTTATAATTGGTTTCACATGTGATTTGAATATCAAACACGATGCTTTATCAACTCAATTTCATTGTATCCTTAGCACTACACATTGCTTTAGGGGGTTGGACATGTTAGTGGCACATGAATTCTTTGAACAGAGAGAAATGATGGACCTATTTATCAGAGGGGTAGCCGTGTTAGTCTGTAACTGTAAAAAACCAAGTAGTCCTGTGGCACCTTAGAGGACTATAGGACTACTTGCTGCTATTTATCCGTAACTGATAAAAACAGTTTTTCCCCCTCCAAGGATTGCACATGGCTCCCAGACAAGTTTTAATGATTGCTGCTTCAGTGGCAAGATAAAGCTGTGTAAGTCTCTAGCGACTCTTCAGGGTGCCACTACAGGGGCAGAGTTATGTTTGTTGTAGCCTTAATTATTCATTTGCAGACTTTTCAATATTTTGTGGGGTTCTTAGCAAAATGGAATGTGCTCTTGGAACTTTCAGGCTAATGTTTGAGAAAATGAAAAAGCCATCTATGGGAGTTTTGACTAAGATTACTCCAGATTGATGCCCTTTTTTGTCTGGGAATTTCCTTCAGTGTCTAAAAATGTTGAAGAATTGCTTGGTGCCAGGAGTCCCAGTAGAAACAGTAAATCAACAGGGATTGGTACCCATTCTTCTCTGACATCTCTCTCAAATTCACATGTGACTTTTCTTTCTCTCCCAGGAAATCCCTTCCCCTCTATGTGTTTAGGTCTACCCCCATTCCCCACATCACAACTATTCACATGGGGGCCAGGTGACAGTTATGAAATATGCAGCAGTTTGATTAGTATATGCAATGCACAAAACATTTATCCAACTCTTACCTCAAACAATCACAGACCCTACCCAGTCATGCCCTTGTTCCAAGTCTGGTTGCTGGGAGTCCCACCTCCTGGTACAGATGCCTACCACGGAGCAGAGCTCCTTCCTCCCCCACCTTTCATAAACTCCCTTTTTTCAGTTGTTCCTGCATGCATCTTCCCCTGCTTCTCATCCCACCTTTTCTCCCAGATTCTAGTAAAAGGTATGCATCCAAATTATTCACTGATACAGCCCTTGGTTACCTAACTAACATGCTAGCTGAGTACACTGTTGTCTCCAAGTGAAGGTCCATAGCCCCTTAGGCAATCAGCACTTGCCACAACAGTGTGTAAGAGGTTCTGAATGTCAACATTAAGTTGCTTTGAAGATATGAGGATCCAAAAGAAGCATAAGAGTGATTTCTAAGAACCAAAAGTCCATTTCTTATTCCAAGTATCTCCAAACATTCTGTCCAACTTGCCCCAAACTTTTCAAAGAGCTGCAATCCTGGACTTGGATACAGTGTGTGAAATGTTTGGGGTTTTTTTCTCTCATAGCTGGTAGTATCCTTAAAAACTGTGATGCTGAAAAGAGCACCTAGTTGAACACAAGTGCCCAATGCAAGGCCATGGCTAGAAGGGTTAATGTAACCCAGGGGTAGGCAATCATTTGGGGAGAGGGGGGGCAACTTCACCACAGATATCATTCCCACAGATCTGCTCCAGTTTCAACATGTTATTGGATTTTATGCAGGAAGGCTGTCACTACAATCACAACAGTCGCTTCAGGACTTACAAATAAAATCAATTAATACAGTCACAGTATCCAATCTCTAACACACTGCTCAGTGCACTAATTTTGTAATGCCGTAACAAAAAGCTATTAGGTTTGTCTGTCAGGATTCTTCTGCCATCCAGGGTATATAAATGCTCCTCTTCCTGGCTTTGTGTAAAACGCAGGCAAATAAATTGGGTACTTGATATGGAAGGATGTCATTGCGTTTGGACAGTCTAGGACGAGGACACAGGTAAACTTTGTTCTTAAAGAATACAGGATAGAGGCATTAAGGCAACACAGCACTCCTACTCTTCTGGCTAAGGTGATAGTAACCAAAAATGCCATCTTTGTCAATAGAGGCAACAGATAGCAAATAGTCAAATGCTCAAATGAAGAACCGATAAGTCTTGACAACACTAAGGTTAGATCCCACAGAGGAACAGGGTCTTGCACCTAAGGATATAATTTAATTAGGCCTTTCAAAATCCTTATGGACTTGTCGTTAAAACAAATAGGGCAGTTATCCATGTTAGGGTAGAAGGCTAAAATACCTGCCAGATGTACTTTGGATTGCTCATTGTATCTGAAACACCAGCTGCTGGCCATTAATTTGATCAAAGTATGTTGAACTAAAGAACAGGACAGTGACACCACATACTCCATTTAGAGAAGTAAGTAGCTCTTGTAAAATGCTACCTACTATTAGCAAATTCTTTTAAACCTCTTTCAAGCAAGACCACTCTCTAATATCTAGCTATAGAGCATCCATGCAATTAAAGGAATGGATTGTAAGTGTGGGTGGAATAGGCAGCCATGATCTTGGGAGATTAGGTCCTACTCTAGAGGATGTGATATGGGAGGATTAACTGACAATGCCAGGAGAGTGGAGAACCAGTTTTGGCACTGGGGAAAAAGTTAAACTCTGGTCCTGTCTTATTTTTAACTAAAAGATTTCCCTGACATCGCTCAGGTACTTCAGGGCTGGGGTTGTGGGGTGCAGGAATCAGGGCAGGGGTCTTGGGTTTGTGCGGGGCTCAGGGCAAGGCCTGGGGGCACAGGAGTTGGGGTAGGGGTGAGAGAGTACATGAGTCGGGGTAGGGGTACATGAGTCGGGGTAGGGACACACGAGTCGGGGTAGGGGTGGAAGGGCTCAGAGCAGCAGCTGGGAGTAGCCACTGGCCTTTCCTCAGGGCCAGCATGGGGTGGCAGGGCCACCTGGGGCCCAGGCCAGCAGTGGCTCCCCAGGGCCCAGGCTGGCAGGAGCCAAATGGCTTGGCCAGTAGCTGCTGCCCACAGCTGGGGCACTTGCGGTCCCCCCATGGTCATTTGAGAGTATAACTGTCCCTGCTAGTAGAGCCCTCCCTTTCCATTTGATGAGAAAGGGTTGCAATCCAGGCACATCCCACTGTCCCTGGCACAGCCAAACCCTGACCTTGCTTTAAGTTAAGAGGAAGCTGCCTACCAAATTTGGTGGT
Source organism: Pelodiscus sinensis (assembly GCF_049634645.1). NCBI lineage: Eukaryota > Metazoa > Chordata > Testudines > Trionychidae > Pelodiscus > Pelodiscus sinensis. The sequence goes on along the minus strand of NC_134711.1, from coordinate 138,563,950 downwards.
CCCAGATCTTACTGTTTAGGAGGAGTTATAGAACAAACAGACTCACGGATGAATGGAGACACAGACGCATAATATATCGTAGAAGATAATGCCATGTGAACACACAGGATTGGTAGAAAAGCACAGAGCCGCCTGCCCAACCACTGTAGCAAAACATGTGGGGAACTTGGGCTGCAACTTGCAGAGAACAGAACTGGGGCCTCTTTCTGAGGCAAACTGGTCTAGCTGGGGAAACCCATTCTCCTTAGCCCTCATCTCCCTTCCCCCCTCCTTCCCCATATTCCTTTACTTTTGGGATTGGGAAATAGAGGAAATAAAATCCCATCCCGAGACATTGTGGAATTCCTCTAAGCAGAGATCATGCCTCTTGGAGTAGTTCCTTGTAAGACTGGTCCCGGAAGAAGTATGAGGACAGGGGAACCCAAACAAGCCGGAAAGCACAGACCACTTTGGCAGCACTCCACACAGTGGTCTGAAGTAATTTGGTACCAAACACTGAGCAAGTGGTTCAGAGTGTTTGCTGAAAGTGGGGAAATTTGGGACTGGACAGATGGAGATTGGTATGGTGACCTCAACAGACTCACCAAAATGATTGTTTGGCACTTCCTGGCTGTCTTGAAGGGTCTGGCCCTGGAGCCAAAGCAGCAGGAAGTCGAGGCCTATGTCTATGATCTTTGAGTTTCTTTTTTGACAGGCCCTGTCAAAGAGGTGGAGCAGAAAAACATTACATCTGCTAAGGCCAGCAGTGCTTTTTGACTGGAGCTAGAATGTACAAACCTAAAGAGGTTAAGGTGCTCCTTCAGCCTGTGAAGTTTGCTGTTCACCTGGTCTGAGTACAGAGAAGGCTCCTCAAAAGGCTGGCCCTGACAAGGATTCTGAACTTTGCAGGGAAGACAAGACAACCAACCAAAAGGGATTGCCTCATGGCAACTGCAGAAACCATGGGTCTAGATGCTGAGAATGCAGTGTACAGTCCAGTCACCAGCAACGTTGTCACCGAGCTGCCCTCCTTGGCCAAGGAAGAGAGTTCTTGCCTGGCGTTCTCAGGAAGCAGTTCTTTGAACCTCTCCATTAAAACCTCAAATTAAAATCATACCACTCCAGCAGAACCCATGGATTGGCAAGTGCCTCAGCTGAATCATTTTTCCAGGTGGGTGGGAGTAAAAATATTCAAACCCTTGGAAGAGCACACAGGACTTTCACTCTGCCAGCTTGGGCATGGAAGGCAATTAAGATTCTGCCACAGAACCTTCATAGGCTCTGACATTGCCTCGATAACTAGCAGTGCCACCCAGATATGCCCCTAATAAAGTGCCAGACAATGGGAGGGCTCATTGACCTTTTCAAACATGAATGCCCAAGTCCAAAGCCACCCTCTAAAGCCGTGGTCACCAACCAGTAGATCGCGATCTACCGGTAGATCTCAGGGGCTCTAAGAGTAGCTCTTGAGCCCTCTCTGAACTGCGCACCTGTGCAGTACATTTACATTAGATTTCCTCATGTAATGTAGGCGAGGCTTCAAGGAAGGGGTGGGGGAGTAGATCTTTGCCTGTTCTGAGACTTAAAAAGTGATCTTGGGTGTAAAAAGGTTGGAGACCACTAAAGATTCCTGATCAGCTTGAAAGTTACCAGCAGGGGGTAAAGTTGCCTCCAAGGAAACCACCTGGTCCAGAAAGTATGAGGAGGAAGCTAAGACTAGGGAGGGTTGAATTTCTTCTCCGGACAGTTCTTCTGTTTCCAATGCCACTTCTTGATGTCCAACAACAGACTGGTACTAAACACTGAAGATGGAGCAGCTGAGTGTGAGGGTTCCACTTGCGTAGGCAAGGGCATGATGAGGTGAGGATCTAGCAGCTGGGAGTGGGGGAAATCTCAGAGATTCCAAAAAGACCACTGATATGGGGCTGGATCCCAGTGATCTCCTGACCAGATTCCCCAACTAGCACTTACCATGGGGTCACAATGGCAGACAGAGAGGGAGGAGCTCAGATGGGACTGGTGGATTCTGCTCTGGAGTTGAGAGATGCAAGATCCAACGTCTGAGTCTGACGACAAAGTTTCCCCTTCCTCTGACGATAGAAGGGTTGCTCGGGGAGTGCTTAGGACCTGCACCAAGAACCTAGTGCCAGGTGAAGCACTGCTATCATTGCTGGCTTCCCCTGAGATGGTACCACTGGACTGTCTGGGAAGCAGGCAGGGGATCCAACTCCAGCTTCAGTACCCAGAGGCAGAATAACTTTCTTGCCACTGTGAATGCCTCTGGGATAGTCGGCATAGAGAGTGTACCTTGGTGGGGGTGCCACTGAAGTTGCTGGGCTGACAGGTACCTGAGCCAAGGGTGCCAACTCAGGCATGGACTTGGAGAGAGAGTGCTTAGATTTCAGATGCACTCTCCTCATCTCCTTCTCTCACCAGACATAGAAGGTGGAGAAACTCTAGTCAGCACCTCTCTGGAACACTCATTTCTTCTTTGGCATGCCTGACGGTGACAGTGCCAGGACTCTGCCAATGGGGAAGGCGTGCTTCTGCAGCACTCAGCCTCCAACTGCACTGGGACAACTCCAATGTGTCTTTATTCTAGACTTGTCTCTCAAGTCTGCATTAAGACAACTACTGTCTGGGTCACTCACTGGCACGGGCTTTGAGCAAGAAGCACACCGCTTGAAGCCCAGGGACGAGGGCACAGAGAAAACCATTCTGGCAATGAACAGGGGCTCTAACAACTGCCACAGGCAGTAAGAAGGAATAGGAAGGGGGCATGAGGCACCTGTCCTTTATCCTGCACATACTAGCGTGCGGCAGCAGAGGGTGCTCAAGCTGCCCTATGGGTACCACTGAAGGAAAGCTTCTGACACCCATGTGTTGCATGCACAGACATCAAGAACAGTATGCTATGTGCAGTCATTGGAAAAACTCTTTTTCCATTGTAAAAGTCTCTACTCCGAAGACAAAATAAAACTTATCAAGTGGAAATGTTACATATGTTATCCTTGGCTAGAAGGCAAGTTTGGGGGGACATTTTAGAGTTAGAGAAATAGGATGTTTTTCAGTTTTCCTAAAGTTTTCACAAAGATTTGTGCATCAAATAGTATGCTTCAAAGGAACACGACCAAGAAACTCATTTACTTTGTTCTGCTTTCCATCACAAAGATCCAGGCTCCTAAAGGAGTGGGCTTTTAGCTCTTGTACAGCAGCCTTTCATCTGTAAATCTAGGAAAGCTTTACTTCAGAGTATCTGAGGCACTCACAGCTGAATAAAGTGACTTGCCCAAAATTACACAGCAAGTCAGCAGTGGAGCTACCAAAACTCCCAGTCATGCACCTGGGCTGACTTGTCTCTTCCAATCAGAGGATGTCACAACACCTCCAGTAAAGGCTGCTGAAGGGATTGCCTTTAGTCTTTCCATTACTTAGAATTTCATCAAACTCCCACATTAAAGCTAGAAATTCTCCAACTCTGCCTTTGTCCAAAGGGAGCTTTTTTTTTTTTTAAGTCAGACCAAATATGATTTGATATTTTCACAATAAAATCATGTTAAAAAAGAATGCGGTTTATTTAAAAAAACCTTTCTGGCACTCAAGCAGAAGGGGGTAGAAACTAGATGCTGGGAAAGAAATTAACCATTGGTCACATGCCCTTTTGTTATACAAGTTCCAATTTGTCTGCAGTTAGTGGTTATAACCATTTAAGAAAGTATTTTATCATTCTATAGTTAAAAGAATTTCTGGGTGGTTTTGTAAGCAATTGGTCCCCACTGTTTCTATAGTACCACACATAGGGGTGCAACCATTTTATATGGAACTCTAGGTTGTACTACAATTTGGAGAATTCTGCAAGAAAGCAGTATTCCATGATCCAGGCAGCTTCACCCTGCACGGGAATAGGAATTGTCAGTGGATAAGGCCAATGGTCCAACTATACTTGTATCCAATATCCACTAGTAAGTACTAGGCTTCAGAGGGAGATACAGTAGACTTCCAATAATCCAGAACCTTTGGGACCTAGGTGGTGCCAGATTATCAAATATGCCGGACTATCAGGAGGACACACACACACACACAGTATATAAAGTGTTTTTAACTCTTTTTGTTGTACATATGTATACAGTATACTGTAATGTTTTAGTTTTAACAACCCTTTTTGCTTGGTTCAGCTGCTGCCATTGCTGCCTTGTGACTCATTTTTTGCTGAAGCTCACTCACTAGGCTCTTGCCATTTTGATGCCGGACTATCAGGAGTGCCGTACAATTGGATGCCGGACTATTGGAGTTTTACTATACAAGCAAACACCTAGTGGGCAATTATGGAATAACCTGCCCAAAGGGGAAGTTTCTTCCAAACTCCTAACAGTGGTTTGGCTTGGCTTATGCCTGAAGAGAAACGTGTACACACACACAATTACCTGGGGAATATATTATCCTACTAGACCAAGAGCTTAGCTCAAGGGTGAGCAATAAGCTGGACACAGTTTGTCAGGGTTAGTCGCTGGCAGACCACCGGCACTTTATTTACCCGCACACCTGCAGGTATGGCCACTTGTGGCTCCCATTGGCACTGGACTGGGACAACACTTCTAACAGCTCCCATTGGCTGAGAACAGCAATTTGTGGCCAATAGGAGCTGCAAGAAGCTAACCCTGGCAAACCACGTCCAGCCCGTGAACCGCTTATTGCCCACCCCTGGCTTAACTGGAGTCAAAACATGTTAGATGTTTATATGAATAATGAGAAAATCCACAGTTACACTAGGTAAACAAAATAATTTCCTTTTATAATATTTTAATTTGTCTCAATTTCATTGATGCTCTCCTTGTCCTTGTATTAAGAAAAAATGTCAATAAGGGCATCTTAATCAACCTTTTTTCGACTCTATTCATTAATTAGTATTCCTCTCTGTTCATCAGCTCTCTAAAATGAATAGTCCCAATCTTTCCAATCTCCCCAAGCCTCGAATCATTTTCATGCCCCATCTCTGAACACCACTATCCTTTCTGAGAAGGAGACTCAGAAATTGCAGGGGAATGCCTTTATACAATAACAATCTCAGAATGATTTCCCATCCCACTGCATGTGTGTTCCAGCACTGCTTCCCCCCCCCCCCTTAACTGATGCTACACAGAGTTTCAATGAAAAATTATTCTCAGCAGTGCCCCATTTTTCCACCTGAGGGCTTAGAGTTAATTTAGTTCCTGTAACAGGGCAGCTGCCCTGTACTGGCCCCTTAAGAGCCAAACCCCAGTCTAGAGCAGGCCCAGGGAGTTCAGCCCAGCTGGGCGGCGTTGGCCAATTAAGGCCCAGCTGGGGGCTATAAAAGGGAAGGGCTGCTTCAGCCAAGGCAGTGTGAGCCTGGCTGCCGAGGGAGCAGGACGCTCTCTGGAGCTAGGGCAGGGCCAGAGAGTCAGGCTGGGCCAGGACGCTTGGACAGCCAACCGGCCAGCCTGCTAGGCCTGCGGACAGGCCTGCTGGAGAGACACCAAACCCCCAGAAGGGGGGCTCAGAGCGAGTGACTGGAGCACTGCCGGAGGGCAGTGTGGCGAAGAGAGCAGCGCGACCGGAAGATTCCAGAGGGGAAACGCCACGTGAGCGGAGGCCTGTGCGGGCAGAATGGACTGATTCCGGGGACAGACTATGGACCCCCGCTACGGTGGTGAGTGACCCCCTCACAGTTCCCAACATTTTTATTTTTAAATAACCTTAAAAGTAAAACACTACACAGAAGCCCTCACAACTTAGGAAATACCAAAATTAACTATGGATGTTCATCCTTAACTCCATCTCCATATAAATCCAAGAACACAATCACACTTATATTCACAAGATACCTGCTTCATCTGGTGCCTAGGTGCCAAGAGAGACACAGCTGAACAGTACTCCCCCCCCCCCCCCCCCCCCCCAACAATTCCTTTGCATCATTCATAGACATTGTTTAACTGCACGAGGCTGCAGAAACAGAACCAGGTAATAATGACCTATTGCAATACAGATATGCAAGGATTTTGATTCAATTGCTTAACCATACAGCATATTGTATTCAAGTAAAAACTGGGTTTAATTAATTTCAAATGCCCCTCTGGGTCTGGTATGGGCTTTAGTCAGTCAGCAAGGTCCAGCAGACATAGTAATGGCCTGAGTCAAGGTGACATATACATAATAATACTTTATCTGGAGGGAAAAAAGAGCATTGCGGATTGAAAATAACTAATGTCTGAAAGCCAGACAGCGCAGTGGTTATTCTTTAGGAACAAAATTGGAGATAAGGGAAATGCAAAATCAGAGTAGCAACTCTAACTCTGTCTCGTGAGCCGCCCTTTATTTGAACTGAAGGCAGAATTTATGCCCTGCACATGGCAGAGCACATATGGGATCAGTGTTCTTTGCTGAACTATATAACATCCATCCTACTAATGTGTGCACTATCAAATCTATATGTGCCACCGTACACCCAAAAAGCCAGCCCAGCCATGTCCAGTCCTCCTATCATGCTAGGTGGCTTGACAAGACCAGACAATACACTACATCACCTTTCCCACAGGAGAAGCAACATGAATTCCTGCCTGTTTTCTGAAAGCACACCAGTGATATGCTTAACATCTATCCTAGCTTTTTGCTACTGAGCAGTCATATCAGTTACTGGAAACTTCAAATGTGTTAACACTTTTCTGTTTGCCTTGGATTGGACATGCCTTAAAATAGTTATATCATCCTAGTCCAACTTAGGGATATGAACAGTTAACCAGCTGCCTGGTAAGCATCACACTTACTGGGTTAGAGAAGTTAGAGTTTAGCCGATTATCTGGTTAATAGATAAGCTAATGCTCATCGGTTAATGTTACTGGTTAAACTCTACTCGCCTGGGGGCTCGGCTGCTCCCCCTCCCCATGGCAGGCTCTGCAGTTTAGGAACTGGAAGGCGCCATCCTAGCATGTGTCGTGTCCCAACAGCTGGCTCCAAGGGAGCAACCCTGGGAGCTGACAGCAAAGCCTCCCCAGGAAGTATAAAGCTTATTTAAGCTTTGTACTGCAAAGCCCATGGCACGTGTAACCACTTCATCACTAAGCTTTTTAGCAGTTTCATCCTACCTTTAACTGACTTTTTACATCCATAGTGCCAGTTAACTGCTACTCAGGATCAGCCTGCGGTGGGCAGAGGGCTGCTCCAGCCTACCACATGTTGGGAACTGGCCACCTGCACTCTGGGGAGCTCGGAGCAACTGGCCCTTCCACACACTGGGCTACTGACTCTTGCTACTGGACCACACACACCCAGAATGGGGGGGTGGGGGGGGCAGAGGAGGCCTACAGCAGCCCCTCGTGGAGAGAGGGGCAGAGAGAACAGGCAGAAGCAGGATCCCACATAATCAGTTAAACCAAAGGTTTAACCAGTTAACTGATTAGCTGGGATGTATAATCCTGGCTAATCAGTTAACTGCTTAAACCTTTGGTTTAACTGATTAGCCAGGATTATACATCCCTAGTTCAACTAGATACATCCTGCTACATACAGTCAGGAGAAGGTAATTCAACACATCTAGCTTAGCTAAGGAGGCCACAGGTTTCTGAGAGTCCCCAGATGAAGCCTTCAACTACAGCAGTCAACATGTTAGCTTACAGCAATACACTGATGCTAGTCACAGAAATCTAGTAGGCTTGTTTCTAAGTGGTGAATGAGGAGGCCCCAAGACTGCAGAATTGAAGCTCTCAATTCTTTAAAAAGTGAAATATCTATGTGTTGTGTCTGTATTTAAACTGCACCAATCACTTCTGACCTTGCACACGTGACGCACAGTACTAATATAGTGTCACCTTTCTGAGTCTCCAGACAGCTGGTTCTGGTCACTGCTGCTATTCTGAGCTTTGCTAATTAGCAGTACAATCAAGTGAAATTAACCACCATTCTTGTCAGCTTTAGTCTGTTATTCAGAACCCAGCCTGTGACCGTAGAGGATGGTGAACCTCATGAAGATATCAATTTCACACTTCTGGACTGCATAGGGAAGCTCTGGGAGAGGTCTTTTACCTATATGGCACACTCACCTAAATTACATAGCAAACACCTTGAATTTCTCACACCCTGCAGCTTTTCATATTGACGTCCACAGGGAAGCGGTAGGGCTTTGGCAGGCTAGGCTTTTTAGCATGCAGGAAATGGTGGTAAGCAGCCAGCCTTTCCTGCACTCGGGTGGAAGTTCATACACTTTTAAGGCCAAGAGGAATCACTAGATCACCCTCACTGTTAGAAATCTGTGCCTAACTTAAATTCCGTTTTCAGCCATCAGTTCTTGTACCCTATTTCTCCACTAGATTTAAGAGATCTTTAATGCTTAATATATCCTCCTATCATAATCAAATTAGCTTAACTAAAAGAAAATTTAGAGGTAAAGCGCTTCAAGTCTCTCACTAAGACATTTTTTACAAATACTTCGATGGCCCTTCTCCAAACACTCCACATACACAATTATTTGAACACTCCTTTCAAAGTACAGAAGTCAGAACTAGATGCACTATTCCAGGATTAGTCTCATCAGTGCCACAGCCAGAAGTAAAACCACCTCCTTACCCCTGCTCATACATACAAGAATCACAACCACCCTGTTGCAACAGCATTGCATTGGGAGCTCCAGTTATTTGTCCACTATGACACTTACTTCTTTACAGAATCATTGCTTTCAGTGCACAATCCTTGGTATGGCCTGTACTTTTGATTCCTAGAGGTATAACTTGGCATTTGGCTGTAATGAAATTCATTTTATTTGAATGAGCCCAGCTTAGCAAATGATCTAGATTGCACTGTATGATTGCAATGTCCTTCCTATCACCACTCTGCCAGCCTGTATTTTTCATCTTTAATTTTATCAGCAGTAGTTTTCTATACACTTTCCAGACCACTAATGAAAATATGAATAGTTCTGAGCCTAGATGTGAACCCTGATGCATACCAGTACAAACACCCTCATTAGATGAAGATTCTCCATTGACCACTGCTTTTGTGATCTATGTTAGCCAATCCTTAATCCATTTAGCGTGTACTTCACTGCTATTGCACGGTAGTAGATTTTTAATCAGAATGTCATGCAGTACCAAGGTGGGACTTTCAGTACTGGGAAGTTGGCAGAAGGCAGCGGTGATTCACAAGCTGCTGCTGCTATTAACCAGTATACTAATTAACCCGGAATGGCAATAATTTTCACAGGGGGGCTACTTAATGAATTTTGGTACGTGGTCATGGGCCAGCTCCACCCTTAGAAGGGTGGAGCCTATAACCATAGGGGCAGGACTGGGGACTAACGTCCCCCCAGAGTTACCTGGGGCTAAAGGCTTTGAAATAAAAACAGCCAAGTGCTCCTGGCCTTGCAGCTACCACATTGCCTTGCAGCCACCCAGGGTTGCTGCAGCTATTTAAAGGGCTCCCTGTAACAGTGCTGCCCCAGTAGGGCCTGGGGGCAGAGGGAAGTACAAAGTCTCCTTCCACCCTGCAAGGGGCTCAGCAATTAGAGGCAACTGCCAGTTGCTGGGGAGGACTAAGCACATGAAGTCTGCTCCCGTGCCTGGTAGGGGCGGACTTCATGTGCTTCCCTCCCCTGATTGACCTGGGGACACAGGGGAGCAGCATGCAAAGTCTACTCTCATGACCAGGGGTGCCGGCACCTAGAGGGAACGGCCAGATGTTCAGAACAGCTGGCGGTTCTCTCAGGGTTGGGGGGGGAAGACTTCACACGCTCCCTGCCCACCCACAGACCAATCAATTGCTGAAGTGGCCCCCAATCAAAAATTATTGCCCCCCCCCCCAATATACACGGTTTACCAATAAGAAGTGAATGTCTAGGAAGGAGTACTGCACAAAGGGCTCTAGGGCTCATAGTGGATCACAAGCTAAATACGAGTCAACAGTGTGATGCTGTTGCAAAAAAAAAAAAAAAAAAAAAACATGATTCTGGGATGCATTAACAGGAGTGTTGAGAGTCATTCCTTTACTCTACTCTGCGCTGATTAGGCCTCAACTGGAGTTGTGTGTCCAGTTCTGGGCACCACATTTCAAGACAGATGTGGAGAAATTGGAGAAGGTCCAGAGAAGAGCAACAAAAATGATGGAAGGTCTAGAAAACATGACCTGAGGGAAGACTGAAAGAATTGGGCTTGCATAGTTTAGAAGAGAGAAGACTGAGAGGAGACATGATAGCGGTTTTCAGATATCTAAAAGGGTATTACAAGGAGGACAGAGGAAAAAATTGTTTTCCTTGACCTCTGAGGATAGGACAAGAAGCAATGGGCTTAAACTGCAGCAAGGGAGGTTTAGGTTGGACATTAAGAAAAACTTCCTGTCAGGGTGGTTAAACAGTGGAATAAATTGTCTGGGGAGGTTGTGGAATCTCCATCTCTGGAGATATTTAAGAGCAGGTTAGACAGACATCTGTCAGAGATGGTCTAGATCATGGGTTCCCAAACTGGGGGACGTGCCCCCCTGTGCAGGTGGGGCATGAAGAAATTCCGGGGGGGGGGGGCGCGGAGGGGGCTCAACAAATTTTGCTGCTATTTTGGGGGGAGGGTTTCTTAAAAAATCAAAAAGGGTGTGTGATGCAAAAAGTTTGGGAACCACTTGTCTAGATGGTGCTTGGTCCTGCTGTGAGGGTAGGGGCCTGGACTCGATGACCTCTCGAGATCCCTTCCTAGAACTGGACTCTATGATTCTATGAGCCTGGACTCATTGGTTAACCCTCACGGTTACATGCAGCCCCCACCCGTGCTGCTGTCTCTGTATCAGAAGCAGCAACACCAAGGCGGGGGGAGAGGGAGAGGAAGGGGGAGAGACTTGGGCATGTCAGCGGCAGCTGTACAGGGGCGCGATAGAGGCAGGAACTGATGCTTGCAGGGAGCCATTACATGTTTACGAAAATACATATTTTAATATCCCTAGAAAGCATTCTGGTAAGGCTACAGCTTACTAGGTAACTCATTAACCTTTTAACTGCAACACACACTAACTGCCAGAGCCCCCTTCTAGGGATGTTAAATTTCAATTAATCAGCTGCTAATCGAATAGTTGATGGAATTTCCATTGACTACTTGATTAGTCGATAAGGGGGGCACTTGCTATCCCACTGTAGCGGGATAGCAAGCGCTCCCCTTATATATTTCAAAGGAAGCGGTGCAGCAGGACTGATTAGGTCCCTGAATGTGCAGTTCCCCACTGCGCCTCTCCCTTTGAAGTCTACAACAGCAGCTCATCCATCCCAAAGGGAAACATACAGGACACAGCAATCAGGACACCTCTGCCTCCCCAGCCCCTCATGGAGGCAATGCTGGGGGAAAGCCATGTTTTAAGCCAGCTCCCTCCAGCACCAGCTCCTGCTCACCCATTGCTGCCTCTCTCTGATAGGGGCAGCAAGGTGGGGGGAAGCAACTAGTTGAGTCACTACTTGACTACTTATCAGGTAGTCAACTACTTGCTTACATCCGTACCCCCTCCTACATCCACAGCCCCCATTTAGAGCCCTCACCCTAACCACACTGCCCCACCCGTGCCACACATGGGTCATATGAAGAATGACTTTTGTAATGGGATACATTAGCTCCATGTTGGTGCACATTATGAAAGTCATTCTGCACATGGATCTACAAAAATGAGAGGGCACGAAGTCTATAAAATCACGAACCCCTTCATATAACATATGAGCCAGTGGTCACTCAATTACATAGATAGCAGGTTTAGAACAAAAAGAAGCACTTCACACAACGCCCAGTCAGCATCCCTGGCAAGGAGCCCACAGATTGTGAAGGCAAAAATTATAATGGGGTTCAAAAAAGAACATGGCAAGTTCATAGTAATTTTGATGGCTATAAGTCAAGATGGCCAGGAATATGCTGCTGGTATCCCTAAATCTGACTGCCAGAAGATGGGACAACAGCAGGGCACGGATCACTCAGTAAATTGCCCGACTGTGGATCATTCCCTCTCAAGCATCTGGCATTGACCACTATGGGAGACAGGAGCCTGGACTAGACAGACCTTTGGTCTGACTTTCTACAGCTGTTCTTATGAGCATATTTGTACCAACTTAGGATGTCATCATTTCCGTTATTCTGTTGATTGGATTTGAGTAATTATCAGTTCAAAGAAAAGCCCAAGCTGTGCCTCTGCACTCAGGCTTTTGATGAGTCATTCCACCTGCTCAGAAGCATTGTTCAGACTCAGAAGCAAACAGGACTATCATTAAAGTCCTGAATAACTCTAACTAGCGTTCACTGACAAGTTCACTCTTCTAAATACACCTTCCAAAACCTAACTAGTGACCCAGAACGCATGCTGCCTAAGTCGCAAAGTTGTGGTTGGTGCCCAAAATTAATGGTGGAGCTGAAAGCAGCAAAGTTCCCCACACCTCCTGTAGTTTGATATTTTCAAAGTGAAAAACTAGGACACTGGTTGAAGGGTGGTTTCACATCAAGTTTTGGTATCGTTTTAACATAGCAGTGCAGTTAAAGTCGTGCAAGCCCCAGCTTGGACAGTTATACAATAGAAGGGGCTTGTACAGAAGTAGTGTAGTTACAGGAATTGAGTTAGGTCACTACAGAAACTCTGCAGAGAAGGCCAAAGGGGAAGCCAAAGGGCAAGGTGGGAGAAAACATTTAGCCTTATGACCTTCAGCTCTCCTAGCCCCAAATTCTCTCTACTTACCACTGTTTCTCTCACTAACCCAAACCACTTAGCTCAGTAACACCCCAGGCCTCCTCAGCAACACTCAATGCTCACCTTTTCAGAAGCACCTACCCTCTATCCTCTCCCAGACTGAGACCCTCTCCTCTTCCTACTTATCCTCACCACAGCTCAGAACCTGCCTCCGCCCACCACTTCCTCAAACAGAAAAAAGACACACCTGTTCCAAGTCCCGCAAACATCTCCACCTTCATCACTCTTGCCACCCACCACCATTCTCAGACTCATGCCAACCTCATGCTCAGAAATCCCTCAATCTTTTGCTGGGGTGGAAGAGCCATCAGGGAGCATGTGACCTGAAATTACACCCCCAGAAATCTATTCCATGCTGTCTCCTTCCTCTGCTGTCTGGGATCTATGTGTTGTGCAGCCACGAGTCCCACCTCAGTGGTAGGCAGGAGTATTGCAGCTCCAACAGCTGCCACATTCATTATTGGTAAGGTTTACACTAACAAGTCTCTCATTAACCAACCGCTCCAGGAGCATTACTGTCAAACAAAAAACTTCAATCCCAACTTCCTGACACTGCAACAATGCAACTTCATAGCCTTAAACATCAGATTCATTTGTATTTTTTAATTTGTCTGATGCATTGAAAGAGAAAACAAAATTAAATCTCAACTCTTCTTGCAGCTGGAAGTGTCTGCATAGTGGGCCTTCCCAGGGAGAAAGCACTCATCTCTTCCTCCCTGTGTAACCACTTCCCCCACCCCACAGTCCAACAGCCATGGTGGAACCCCACTCCCCACCTGTATGTCTTGCCATCCTTGTGCTGGTCCTCATCATCCTCGTTTGATAGCACAAAGGGATCGCTCATCTCTGGCAGCCCCGACTCTGGCAGTCGTTTCTTCTTCCGGCCCCGGGGAGGTTTGGGGGCAACTCCCCCACCCCCACCTTCAGAGAGGGTGCTTATCACCTTCTTCGACAGGTCAGGCACCACCTGTAGGGCAGCCTGGGAGCCGGGGGGTAGCGCAGAGACAATCATTGGGGCAGAGATGGGGAAGGTTTGGGCAGAGGAGGCTGTAGTCACCAGGGAACCGGAGGGGGAGGTAATCACCAGGCCGGGACCTGTAGGGAAAGAAAGGGGAAAGAGATCAGTGGAGACCAGATAGCAGGGGGAGGGTCCAATCACCTTTCGGCTCCCCCACCCTCAAAAAATGGGGCCTCAAACTCCATTTTTAACTCTGATTCACAAGGAAGATTACCACTCTCTCCAATCCGTCCTGCTGTGCAATATTGGGGTTCCTCTGCCTGAGGAGGGGAAACACTAGACGGTACCACCAGGACACCCCATGCCATCTGCTATTTGAGACCTGAGTCAATCTACACTCCAGGAAGGAGAGCATGAAGACCCCCATGCACCGCATTCCCTCCAGACACCGAGATCACTCTCCACAGCCCCATGATGTTCCCTACCTGCGGTCATAAGCCCAGCAGACTGCACTGGCACCACGGTGATGTTCTGGGTCACGGGGGCCTGGCTGTGTGGGGTCAGCTGCTCCGGCTTGGTGTCTGAATCCATGGAGATGCCAGTGGGTAGGGCCACAGAGGTGGGTACCGTCAGCAGGGTGGGGTAGTGGGGGGGAGCCAGGCTGCAGCCCTTTTCTGGGGGTAATAGCTGCTCCTTCATCTTGTTAATGAACATGGTATTCTCAATCTACATGGGTACGAAAAAATTCTTTTAGAATACCCCAGAACTGACCCCCGCCAGCACTGTAGGAAACAGGTCAGGAGCAATCTGGTCTTAGCAAGAAGCAGAACCAAACAGAGGCCCTTACCTGTCCCGAGACCGTGGGCGCTGCCGGCCAGAAGTACGGGGAGGAGTTGAAGTGAGATTCTTCCATCCTAGCTGGGCAGAGGGGGGGAAGGGGGGGGGAAGGGGGGGAGAAGAGGGGAGACAAGGAAAAGGAGAGACACACCAAAAGGTAAACATTAAACCCAGGCAGACTGTGATAAAGAACTGGCTCAGCCTAACATCCTGTGAAAGCTCCCTTTTTATACTAAGCAACATGGCCCCTCTTCTGAGCTTCCTGCCAAGACCTCATCATCCAGCAAGGAAACTAGGCTGCTACTCACCATTCACCCAGGATTAGGTTCCTCTCTAGTTCCAAACTTACAGTCCCTCATCCCAAAGATGTCTAACTTCCCTTTCCCAAAGCACTTCCCCGGTTACCTTATCTTTGGGACGGGACAAAGGGATGGGTTTTGCTTCTGCAGCCATGACCCTTATGGGTGGAAACAAATTCTTGCAACATGACATATAATCCAACACCCAAATAGCGCAAAGTCCAGATCCTACATGCCCCCTACCCCTTCATCCTAACATCAGGCACTAATTACCCCTCACCCACAGGTAGCAGGACAATGTTAGCATAGTGTTAGTACAGGGGGAGACAGAGAGGGAAGCAGACTTGCCCAACATAGCCGTGAACCAACAGGGTAATCAAAAAATAGACTCTCAATTTCCAACTGCTCTAATTCACCAGACTCCACTGCTATGGGAAAGCCTAAAACAGAACCTAAGGGGGCCTGAGTCCAAGCAGACTTCACTACGCTCCCCTGGGAAGAGAACTCAGGAGTCTTGACTCCAGGTTGCCCTCCTTCTAAAAGGGGCAAAGGAGTGACTTGCCATGCCACCCTTCAACCATGTTTTGGGCATTTGACCATATAAGATGCAGCTTACATCAACAGCAAGGGGATTTCCATCAGTGTAGGAACTCAACCTCCTCAAACAATGGTAGCTATATCAAGAGAAGCATTCTTCCACCGTCACAACTGCATCTTCACTGAGGGCCAGGTCAGCAGCACTAGGTCTGTCAGGGGTATGGATTTTTCACATCCTCGACCAATGTAGCTAAACTGACCTAATGTTTACATACAGACCAAGCCACAGATCAAACGGCGCCCTCTCCATATTGGAGCATCTTAACCTCTAGGAGCACAGCAACTGGAAAAGACCTAAAAAAAGCCACTCCCTGGGAGTATATCTACACTGCCACCCTAATTCGAACTAGGGTGGCTAATGTAGGCATTCGAACTTGCAAATGTAGGCATTATTCCTTGTAGGAGGAATAACAGTAGTTTGAATTAGGAGCTTTAATTAGAACTACCTAGTCCGTGCCACATGTAGCCACGGGCAGGTAGTTCGAACTACGGGCATTTTAAAATGGCGCCCACCCGGGAACATGCAAATGAAGCCCGGGATATTTAAATCCCAGGCTTCATTTGCAAGTTCGAATGCCTACATTAGCCACCCTAGTTCGAACGAGGGTGGCAGTATAGACATACACTGGGGTAGTATGAAAGCTTTCCCAGATGAACACTACCTAGGAAATGACTATTTAATAACTGAGAGCATTCATATACAAAAACATTGTTATGCTATAGTGAAGGCTTAGACTTCGTTCACACACATGTTGAAAGTGATAATTAAATTCCGTTCAATAAAAACTGTTTGGATAACCTAAGTTTGAAAAGTGAGATGCTGATAGTTAGAAAGTGCCCACATAAGATTGCTCATGCAGCTTCAATGTGCTACATTTCTACATCAGTTCTTATGAAATACAGTGGTTAATTACATGACTGCATATTATTTCTATAGGCCCGGCCTCATTCAATAAACAGGCTGCTGACTTGCATGCAGTGAATAAAGTAAAAGAAATACATTTTGAAAAAAGTGCAATAAAACCACACTGAAGATGAACACTGTACACATGACAATTCCTATATATCAGCCAACTATAACAGAATTTTAAATAAATCCAATTACTTGTTTTTTAAAATGAATTACTTCTTTTCTGCTTAGTGAATCCACCTGTGCCTCAGAACCCACCTACTGTCTGTTCTTAGCTACTCCAATATAAATTCACTGTATGTTAATAGACTGATTGAATTATTTTGGATTTACACTATTCCCACTCAACATAACCTGGTCTAGAAACCCAGAGTGCTACAGAAGCCATCTCATCTTAATTTCCTTTACACCATTCAGCATATGCACTGACTGACGCAGGGTCCTGTATACATTAGAGCAGCGGTTTTCAAACTTTTTCCCCACCCATGACCCAGTTGAAGAAAATTGTTGATGCCCATGACCCAACATTTGATTAGAGTGTGGGCTCTAGAGTGGAGCTGAGAATGAGAGCTTTAGGGTGTAGAGGGGCCCGGGAGCTCCAGCTTTGGGAGGGTGGGGGTCAGGACTGGGGCAGGAGGTCCTTATCTTGAGCAGCCCCGATCAGCAGTGCAGTGGGAGTGTTAAGGCAGCTTCCTGCCACTCTTGGCACCACAGACCATGCTGAACCCCAGAAGCAACCAGGAGCAAGGTTCCCAGCCAATGGGAACATGGACCTAGTGCTCTGGGCAGAGTAAGTGCATGAAGCCCTGTGCACTCTCCCTTCCTCCTTTACCTAGAAGCTGGGCCTGTTGCCAGCTGCTTCTAGGGCGCAGCGCAGTCTGCAGTGCCAAGACAGGAAGGTAGCTGTCTTCACACCCCCACTGGTCTCCTGATCACCTTGCAGCAATGAGTGCTAGGTCATGACCCATAGTTTGAAAACAACTGGATTAGAGTGTAATTACATGACAGAAAATAATCATAATGCAACTTTAAGAGGGGGCAGAATTAATGCACTTTGTTTCCTATGGCATCTCTACAGAATTTCATAATTTTTTAAAAAACCACAAAATTAAAGAACCTCCGCTATATGCTCATATACAACCTTAAAGCCAAAATGAAACTGGATTTGTACAATACAGTATTGAGCTTTTTAAGCACTATTCAAGCAAAGTTGATGGCGGGAATTTGATACCACCATTTCAACTGAAAGGTTTTAGGTGCAAAAGACAAGGATGCAAAATTAAGTAAATTCCCAATTTTGCCATACACACATCTTCTTTCATTTAGAAGATAAGTTAAAAGCAATTCAGTTTTCAAACTCAAATCCAAATCAATGTTGACGGCAACAATCCATGACTTCCTCTCAGCAACTAATCCACTATTAGTGTCATTAATTAGTTCCTTTATAAAGGCAAAAGTATATTTTCTATTGTACTGAATCTCAAAAATGTCTACCCCTCCATCCCCCAAAACCTTTACATTTGGGCAGTGAGCAGGTCTGGAAAAATTCAGTTTAAAAGGTGAAAGCTTGAAAAAGTTATTAGGATTATAAGGAATGGCAGGAAGGAGAGGGAGAGGTTGTCACAATAGATTGCATGCAATCCCAGCAGCATGCCAATCTTACAAAGTAAGAAAAGTTTAAGATAAAGTTCCTCCACCAGACGTCTGTCCTCCTAACCTCAGCTATCCACCCACTGCAGTCTAATAACCCTTTTGGAGATACGAATCCCTGTTCACCACCCAACCCCCTTAACACAGCTCACACTTACTTTACCAGAACTCTGCATGTAACCTTTCCAATTGCTCTACCACTATCACATACGGGATGGAGCTTCAACCCTGTACCACAGCACGTTCCCACTGAAGTGCCTTCATCATCTCAGCTTCCACAAACAGGCCATAGATGGGACCTTCTTCCCATTCACCAGTCTAGTATCAGAAAGATGTCAACGTACCCTCCTGATATAAACCAGAAATAATACCTTCCATGTACAGGCAACAAATGTGCATACACTGAACAAACAATTGAACAAACAAGAGAACTCAATTATTGCTTACCATGAGGGACAAAGGTATCATTATGGCCCTCACAGACTCACACATACCTCATAGGCCAGGCTTACATTTCACAGTTAGTGCACTCAATCACTGGCACATACATGAAAAGCATAGCAAGGACATAGAGCATAAAGACGGGGTGTAACAGGGGGTACAATTAAGGCTCAATATTCAAGAACAGATTAAGTAGACTTTAAATAAAATTTTCCTTACTTTCGGAGTTAATTTATTTAATTGTGATATTATAATAATCCCCCCCCCCCCCCAAGAATGACACTTGGGAGCGGTACCCAAAGCATCATTACACCTGTACAAGACTAAATTTCATGATGGGGAAGTTTAGGCCCAAGAGAAGCTGGAAACAATTCATGCTGAAAAACACACATTGAACACACAGCATTTGATGAGATAGATGCAAAAGCATCTTCAAAAAGCTCTGAGGAAGAAGAATTAAGGAATTCTATGTAACAATTAAAAAAGCAGTTTTTGATTGCATGCCACCAATACATTAACTATAACGAAGAAAAAAAGAACTAGATTCCCCTTCCCTAACCATCCCTAATAGTAACTTAGAGATCAACAATATTCATGTGATTCCCTCATGCAGCCAATCCCACCTCTTCACCCTAGAAGTGAAGCACCCTAGATCCCATTCCCCAATCCCTGGACCAGAACCAGCTCTCATAAGAAAGGTCCTTCTCAGCCCAGAGCTGGGAACTAGGGCCACCCTGCAGAACAGGGGTGGGAGGGCAGCAAGTGAGTGAGTCGTGCCCGCAGCTCCCCGGATTTTCCTGGAAGTTTCTTACCCCCTCTCCCTCTCACTCTCCCTCCTCTTGCATTTCTCCTCCTTCCAGGGCTGTCTCTGCGAACAAACCACCAGCGTTACTGGACACGTTGGCAAAACCAGGGCTCGGGGACTTGCATGACGGCGCCGCGGCGGGAGGGGGAGACGCGCCCCGCTGCCAGCGCAGGGGCCCGGGCAGAGAGACGGGGACCCCCGGCGCACACAGGCCACAGGGGCAGCACCGCCCACGCGGGGAGTATCCGCCCCAGGGGGAGCCCCCAGGCCGGCCCCGCACACACACGCGCGCAGCGCCCCGGGCCCGAGGGAGGGGCCGACCCGGTCCGGAATCTCAATCCCCGCGCGGCGGAGCCGACAGGCTGGCGACACTCTGCCCCGACACCCAATCAAGCCTCCCCCTTCCGCTTCCGGGTCGTTCTATCCCGGAAGTACCCTTGCCCTGGGTCTCTCATAGTCTTGCCCACCACCGATTACCGGCCACCACCCCCCAGATGCGACCCCAACCCCGGCTCCAGCGGCGGCAGCAACCTCCTCACCGGAAAGGGGAGCGACAAGTCACTTCCGGTTCAGAGGCGGGGCTTATTTCGGCTCTTCCAGGGCGCTAGGAAGGACGGAAGTGGCGTCACGCAAAGATAGCTTGAAGTACAGGCGGAAATGAATGAACGGATTTACAAACCGGAAGTACTAATGAGGGCCGTGGACAATGGAGACAACGCGCGGTTCGCAGTTCATGGGACCGGCTGCGGCGCTTACTGCGAAAGGGTGGGACTGGCCGAGGATAATAAGACTGAACTGATGACGCGGTGAGATTTTTCTGCCGGAAGTAGGTAACGAGGTTGGTGAAGGGGTGAGTCCGGGCCGGAAGTAAGGGCGGAAGTAACGTTTTTTGACAGCGGATGATGCTCCGCTTTCGGAAGCGGAAATAACTCGAGTTCCTAGTCCGTGATGTCATTTCCGCTCGGAGGTAGTTTCTCGGCCGGACGTGAGGCAGGGTCTCTGCTGAATATTCATTCGGCTTATAAATAATTCAGTAGCGGTTGATTGGCAGCGTGTCGCGCCGTGTCTCACCCTGCCAGGGGGCGCGAGCCCGGGAGCGTCCCGCCTGGGGAAGCGGCTCCTGCGCGAGCGCGCGCTGGGTCGGAGCCTCGCGCTCTGCAGCCGGGGGGGCCCAGGTGCAGGGGGGGGGCAGCGCCTGGCCTCGTGCTGGGGGCGGGGCACCCCGAACCCTGTAACGCGGGGGCCGGGGCGGGGCTTCCCTACCCCCCTGCCCCGAGGCCTCGACCATGGAGCCCCCCCCCCCTCCCCAGCAGCTTTTTCTGGCTGTGAGAGACAAGGGGGCTGGGCTCTGAGCAGCGGCCAGGCGGGCGCCCCTGCTCTCCGTGCCATGGCCCCAGCCGAAAGAGCAGCTGCCCCGCCCACTCCAGCTTCCTGCTTCCACACTGGCCGGGATGCGGGGAGAGAAGAAGCGGGGCTCTGTTACCGGGATTAGCCCTGCACGTCCACTAAATTTTGGAGGGGGGGCAACATCCCCAGAGTCCCTGCCCCCTTCCAGCTCAATGGGCTCAGGAGGCTTTTGCTGCATGGGGAGTAGCAGGGGAGCCAGGATTCAACTCTGCTGCTCATAGCTTCAGTTTGAGGGGGCCAGGGATCAGGACTTGGGCTCCTGCTTTCAGCCCCACTACTGTTGCCACAGTTTAGGCTTTCAGCTCTGCAGCTCCTGTCTTCATTGATGGGAGGAGGGGGGATCAGGACATCAGCCTAAGGAAGAGGAGGGGTGTGATGCAGCTAGGGCTTCAGCCCTGCAGCTTCTGTCTTTAGTCCTGCTGGGGCCCCCAGGGCTTGGGCATTTGGCCCCACAAGGGGAATTCCTGGAATTGGGATTCAGAAATTTGGGACCACAGGGGGGTGCTGGGGAGCTGGGCATCAGCCATGGAGGGATACTGGGGAGTAAGGTTTCAGCACTGCAGCTCCTGCTGAGAGCCAGTGGGAAGCTACCTTTTAAACCTACTCCCCATATGTGCTGGCTCCTGCATAGCTGGCTCCTTCTCCTCCCCCCCCTCTCCTGCTTCCCACAGAGGCAGCAGAGTGGGTGTGGGGAGTGGCTCCCACCTGCTCCCCCACACTGCTGCCTCTGGGAGGCAGGGAGGGACAGGGAGCTTCACAGAATCTGGCATGTGCCGGGAGCTGGCTTAAAAGCCAGGTCCCTGTGCATGTCGACTCCCGCCTGCCTCCACCCCCACACTGCTGCCACTGATGGAGAAGCAGCAGTGCAGGGAATGAGGAGGGCAGGTAGGAGCTAGTACATGCAGGAAATGACTTTCCAGCTGGCTCCCTGCATGTATTATCTTCTGTGGAACTGCTTGCCCCCTGCACTCTGCCTCTTTAAAAGCTGCTCCTGCCTCCCCCACCCATGTGTACACAAATAAATGATAGTTAACATTCCTATGGAGAGCCTGGCTGTATGTGATCCCCCACAGACATAAGTACAGGCATGCTGCTTCTACCTGACTTGTCTCCTCTGGCCTCTTCACCTGGCCTGGGGCCACCACCTGCAATATCTAACCAGCCACCACCTGCTCGCATTCACCCACCAGCTGCAAACGACACATCTGGGGCTGCACTCTCTTCTGATTGGCCAGCAGGGGAAGCCAAAATTAGAGGACAGTTTGCCCATTTTTTTAAATAAGGTCTCCTGGAAGAGGGATTGAATATGCAACTGGCCTATTAAAAATGGGACAGATGGTCACCCTATGCAGTTGCAGCCCTGCAGCTGTCATTAGCAGTGCCTCCATGGCTGCAGGGTGTCCTGCTGATGCTTTCTCTGTGACCCCCACCCTCACCCGCTTGCGTGGGCTGGGTACAGGATGTGGACTCTGGCCATGCCTCTTCCCTACAAGGGGGTTTCTGGTCATGGCGGGACTTTGGGGTTCAAGGGCTTCTTGTGCTGAATTCAGCATGGTGCTGCCATGGGAGCTAGATCAGATATTGCCACCCCAGACTGTGTCCTTGGGACCTTGTGTTCTCATCAGTGACAGCTCTTGGTAAGCCCATGTCCTGCTCCATGGGACAGGTTACTTCAGCTGTGCCAGGAGTAACAACAGGGGTATTACCCCAGGGATTGCAAACCACCCCGGAGAGCCCCAGGAGTGGTTTGCATTATTGGTTCAAGCTAGGTTTTCTATAGAGGAGAAAGGGCTTTTGGTGGAAAATGGTCAGCTAATCCACAGGACATGAACTGCATGCCTCTCTTTTATAGTCAGTGCAGTTCACAAAGCCACCCACACCCTTACCCCATTCTCTGCCTACCAGACTCATGGGGGAAACTCGGGGCTTCTGCCTTGCAGCAGGGTGGTGGGGCAAGTGGCTTCTACCAGAGATGACCGGTGCCTGCTGGGGGAGAATAATTTAAGTTGGAAGCCTCCACCCCAACAGCTTAAATTGTGCCCTGACAGAGCTCCCTTGCTGTTGGGCTATAGCTCCAAGACCTTGGCTGGCCTGCCCTGGCTCTCAAACTTCTGAAGGTTGTCCTCTGCAGCTTGGAGAGTCACTAAGTTTGACCACCCATGGGGAAAGGATGAGTTTGAACTGACACAAGGCTTTCTTTAGACTGAGCAAACCAGACTTTCAGTCCAAGGGTTGGAAGACATTTGGGTGGCTAGAGCTCCTAGCAGACTGATTGTAGCATGCCTAGAGACGTTTTTACCGATTTTTATGTTTTCTCTGTAGTGCTTTTCCATTTATTCTTAAAGGTATCTTCCTTTGTGAGGGCTGGTTGAGAACTGGGATACATCGTGGTAGTCCCTGAAGAAGGGCTACCCACAGCTGTAGTACTCCAGTCAGACTTGTGGGGGAAATCAGTGAGGTGCAGAAACCTTAACCCACTGGTCTTCTGGTTGGGGGGGAGGGGAGAAAGAGAGAGTGTGAGTGAGTGTCTCTTGCAAGAGGTGGGATAGCTGGGTGTGTCACATCTTACATGGGTGCTGTTAACTCTGAAATTGTGACATGGGTCCTGGGCTGCAATGGAGGCGTATGGTGGAGAGGTTGCTGGGGAGGGCCCTGTAGGAAAGAATCGTTGGGAGCTGGGGAAGGAGCTGTAGTAACTAAAATCATAAGGGGGTAGCAGACAACCAGGGATCTCAGCAGAAATGGAGTGTGGAGAAGAGGGGGCAAGAGATTCCTAAGATTTCAGGTTGTCCATAGCAAAACTAGCTCTGCATTGTCAGCATGGAGTCTGCAAGCAGGGCAGGGGAATGGTCTCAGGAACATGTTCTTAGAGAACTTGACTTCATGCTCAGCAAACTGACTGCAAGCCAGTACTGAGAGAGGTCTGGGGTGGGGGGACTACCAGGGGCTACAAAGGAGAGAGCATATTTGAGCAGCAACTTCCTGTCTCTCTGATGAGCCCAAGGAGCTGGGATCTGTCTAGAGTAGGGATGGGCAAAAGGGCCTCTGCGGGCTGGATTCAACCCGCCAAGTGGGTGGCTCTGCCCCCTGGAGGCCCTGTTGCTCCCCCTGCCCCAGGCCAATCAGGGCCTGGGGGCAGGGGAGCATGGGAAGCCTCCCGCCTTGCCAGGAGCACGCGGTGCTTTGAAGCCCTGTGCACTGCTCGCAGGGTGTGTGTGTGTGGGGGGGGGGAGAGTGGAGGAGGCTTCATGTGTTTACCCACCCCCAGGCCAATCATGGTCTGGGGGTGGGGTAGCCCCCCCCTTCCTGTTTTGGCCCTGCCCCTTCTGGGATGGCCCGGGGCTACTTCACAAATTTTTGAAGTGACCCCAGGGCAAA
Source organism: Pelodiscus sinensis (assembly GCF_049634645.1). Taxonomy (NCBI): domain Eukaryota; kingdom Metazoa; phylum Chordata; order Testudines; family Trionychidae; genus Pelodiscus; species Pelodiscus sinensis. The sequence goes on along the minus strand of NC_134711.1, from coordinate 138,539,987 downwards.
AATTATTGTCCACCCCTGGTCTAGAGGAGTCTGTTGCTCTCACTGGACATCTTAGGGAGCCACTTGCTGGGAAATACTGGGATTACTATTGCAGTCTTCAGCAGGATACATCTTGAGCAGGGAATTGTTGGTATATCTAAATAAAGGGAATTGACAGCCTCATCAGTTTGGTAATTAATTTCCTTGTTAATTTGGGTTGTTTGAATTGTCTCATGAATATTCATGAATCCTGTAATTTATTTCTATATTTGACAGTTCAGTCCTGAAGGTGACATTTCTCCCTGTGTGCCAAGGGCCAGAAAGTGAATTAGAACAATAGGGGACCAAATCTGATTTCTGTGCAGAGGGTCTGGAGCCAAGTACTCCTGCCCACCCTCCGTACCATGCTACAGTCCAGATGCAACTTCCCCTCCTCACCTATACCAGCTTGGGGGCTCTCCCTCCCCGTCTGTTCCAAAGAAGGAATGAGATTGAAAGTCATTAGAGGGGGTGGGGAGGGCCTGTCACTAGCTGAGCAGCTGGATTGCCCTATAACCATGCTGGGTGCCAGACAAATTGATTTTCTTAAATGCTGACTGAAGCATGGGGGGCAGATCATTCTATTTTATTCCGTACCGGTGTTTGTGTCACTCCTCGTTCCTGAGCACTTCCAGTAGTGCGTTAAGGGAGGTGACTAACATCTGTTATGCTTGATTCATTCTTGTTCATCCTCTCCCCATAGGGAGACAAAACAAAAGGAACATACTCTGGGGTTATAAAGGGAAACTTATTCTCATGACACATCTTTTCTGAGCCAGCTCTTGACCATTATTTCCTGGGCTTTGTTGACCCTCCTTGAAACTCCTGCCTGTACTGTCTTTTTCCCTTTGTCTTGCTCTACATGATAGAAGTTTGTCCTAGTCCACATTGTTTCTTTCTGACGTGCAAATGCACCAAGGCCCTCAATACATGCGGCAAAGCTGTCAGTTGTGCTGTGTAAAGTGCAGTGTTTTTAGTGGTTAGAAATCTGAATCGTTGCTGAAACAACTCAATCTTTTGAATGTCAATGTGGATGGAGATCACGGTCAGGTTAGCACACCCTACAGTACCCAACTGTGAGCACTCAGGGGCACTGTCTGGTTTCTTTACAGCATTCAACTGCAAGCATTGCCTGGAAGCCAGCAACCTGTACAAATAGCTTGGTGAGCCCAACTTGCCAACTGTGTCTGCTGTCACAATTTTCTTCTGATGACAGATCTTTGATCGAACCTCTGATATATTCAATTCTTTAACAGTCAGAAGAGCATTTTGGTTGCTAGCTAACCCCTGTCATTAAAACTTTCATTGCCATATAAACTGAAGTGATAGCACAAGACAGCTTTAATTGATGCAAGTCTTAATTGATGGGATATAAATTAGCTGTTATCACTTTAAAAAGAGATCTTGGAGTTATTGTGAATAGTTATCTGAAAACATCTGTTCAATGTACAGCAGCAGTCAAAACTGCAAACAATGTTAGGGACCATTAGGAAAAGGATAAATAAGACAGAGAATATCATATTGTCTCTATATAAATCCATGATACACCCACAGCTTGAATACTGTGAGCGGATCTAGTTGCCACATCACAAAAGGTACAGAAAAGGGCAACAATGATTGCATAGGACAACTTCCTTATGAAGAGAAGAAGATTGTCTCTGTTCAATTTAGAAAGGAGATTACTAAGGGAGGAGATGATAGAGGTCTATAAAATCATGAAAGGTGAAGAGAAGGCAAATAAGGAAGCTTTATTTACCCTTTCATGTAACACGAAAACCAGGGATCACCCAATGGAATTCATAGCAAGTTCTAAAACAAACATAAGGAAATACATTATCCAACACACAATTAGCCTATCCTATTCCTTTCCAGGAGACGAGAAGGCCAAAAATATAACTGGGTTCAAAACAGTACTAAATAAGTTAATAGTGGATAGGTCCATCTTTGGTTAATAGCCAAGATGGTCAGAGATACAACCCTATTCTTCATGCATCCCTAAGTCTCTGACTGCTAGAAACTGGAACTAGCTGACGGGATAGTTCACTTGATGAATTTCCCAGTTCTGTTCATTCCCTCTGAAACATCTGACACTAACCACTGTCAGAAGACAGGATTAGACTAGACTGACCATTGGTCTGGCCTGTGTGGCCATTCTTATGTGCAGATGGAAGGCACTGCCTGGTGTCTGTCAGAGGTGACTGTGACTTGAGAGGAGACGGAAGAGAATGTGAGAAGAAACAAAAGACTTATAGGTTGTGGGCTATGCTGAGGAAATGCCTTTTCTGCAGAGACAGGCTCATGGAACAGTTCTCTTCTGCTCAGCCAGATAGGCCGTGGGAGATTGACAATGCACCCGACACTAAAGGTGAGGAAGGAAAGCAGTGGTGGCCTTTGAGAGCTGAGCGAGCCAGATGATCCCACTGAAGTGTGGCTTAAATTTCCACATTCTTTCCTATGGCATGAGATGGTTACAGGCTCCCCACTGGTGTGTGTGGTCAGCTATTTTGGGAGTTGTAGGACAAGGACAAGACTGCACCATCTGAACCCACGAACTCCCTGAATGCTCTGCAAATGCATCTTTGGGATTGGAGGTGTGTGGGGTGGGGAAGAAACTTCCCTGTACTTACAGCTGCTGATTCCTGTTTTTTTTACAAGGAGCAGATACAGCTTCAGTTTAAGGCAAAAATGTTACCGCCCTCACAGCACAAGTAACCTTCTGTTCTGAAATTTGATTTGTCCTTTTCATATGTGTTCATTGTTTTTAAATTGTATCCTTTGGTATATATGGTTATGACTATTTTCTTCCACTATTTGATCTGAGGAAGTGGGTCTGGCCCACGAAAGCTCATCATCTAATAAACCATCTTGTTAGTCTTTAAAGTGCTACATAGTCCTATATTTTGCTTCAGCACAACACAGGTCCTCAGCCCAACAGTTTCCCCACAATTCTCTCCTCTCCTTACCCTCCATGCATGGTCCACCAACACGAGCCAGGAGTGTGGTCTAGCTTGTGCTGTGTGCTTGGATCCAAGCTGGGAGAATTAAAGGGCACAGGTTCTGCAGAATAGGAAGGTTAAAAGACAGGAACATTTCACTACAAGAAAACAAAGCCAACAGGAAACAGGAGCTGCAGCAGGTAAACTGATACTGGAGAGGGGTGAGAATGAGAGGAGACTCGGCAAGGTTGCCCCTCTGGAACCAAGCTGGCAACATTCACGTCAAACACCCCTTCTTCTCAGGGTGCCGATCTTTGCCTCTGGTCTCGCCCTACAGTAAGGGGAAGCAAAGAGCTGCTGAGCAGAGCTCCCAGGAATTCAGCAAGTAACGAACACAGGAGCGGTACAGCCCTTGCTGTCTGGCACTGGTGATGTCATGAGGCAGTTTTTACAGTTTTGATGCTGATGTCCTCTCCTCGGTGGTGACTGGCTTAAACTGCCACACCCCATCTCACCATCTGTTACTTGGCCACGCCTGCCCATTCTCTCCCTTCCTTCATCTTTCTGCCTCGCCAATCCCCACAGCCTCAAAAATCAAAATCATGGTGCTGACATGACACAACCCATCACATCGTTCACTCTACCTGCATGTTATATCCCTAGACATACTGTCTGTTTGCGGCAGCTACATTGTGAGCTCTTCAGGGCAGACGCTCTGTAACTCTGTGCAGTACCCAACACAATGAGTCTCTGATCTTGGTTGGCTGTCATAACACAAACAGAGATGTAACCATCTAGCTAGGCATGTCCATGTGTTGTGTCTGATGGGCCAAGGGTTGGCTAGTGGCACCTGAACTGCAGGCCGAAAGGAAGACATTTGCTTAAATGGCATATCAACATAGGAGCAAGTTGTTTAGAGAAGCAAGCTATTCATTCTTGCCCTAATATTTAATCTACTTTTATGAGACAATATTAGAAAGTCTCCTAAAGCCAGTATTCTAATTACTCAGCAAAGATTATTTTCCTTGCCATCCTGTGTAGCTGATGTAGGTTCTCCAATCATTTGATTACTCCCTCTGGTATTGTGTAACAGATAGCGATGCAGTGTATCTTTTCTGTCTTTCTTCCCAGTGTGTCAAAATAGACCATATTCTTTCCTTTCTGGTATCAACGGGTTCGTATTCAGACTTGTTATTCTGTTTGCATTGTCCTTCATGTGATAACCATCTAGAATCTCTACATGCCTTTATGGTCCCTGCTTTTCAGCTGCAGAAATACAAAGAACTGGGTTACCATGATAGCAGAGGGTGACAGGCTGTGGCACTCATCATTCAATTCCACATTATGCATTACTAATAGGCTTTTTATATACTGAAACTTGTAGGGCAAGGAATGTGTCGTGGGTTGCTATGAACATTGACTTACATCTTTATTTCCATTGGCAGGACTTTCTGCTTCATTTCCTGATGGACAAGGTAGGGGAGGTAATATCTTTTATTAGATCCACTTCTATTGGAGAGAGAGACGTATTACTTATCCAGTTGGTCTCCCTAATATTGTGGGACCAACACAGCTACAACACTCTTTCCTAATGCGGAGCCCAGCTTTGGGCAAAACCACCTGGGAGCAGTGTCATCACTGCCAGACTGGCCACCATGCAAACTAGATGCCACAAAAGCAGGAAGGCTCTGCTATTGGCCTTTCAGAAAAGGATGGCTGAGGATTACAACTAGTAGGCCAATTGTGTGAGGAGGAAAAATAGAGGAACGGGTTAGACTGTAGCCAAGAGGTAAAGCTGTAGTCATTCAGTATGATGAAGACATGCACAGAAATGGGGAAAAAACAGGAAACAGGGACAATTATTTCAAAGGTTTTCCTGCACCCAAATAGACACTACAAATATATTGTCTCAACAGCCTTCCAGGCCCGTCCTTCCTGCGCTGTACTGTGCCCTCCAAAAGTTGGAAGACTTAAGTGCGTAGAAAGAGCCTTGCAGGCTTTCAGAACCACACCTAAGACCTCTCCCACAGTGTGCCATCGGGTAGGAGAAGAGTTTTCCCTGAGCGCAGGCAGTTTTTTGTTAACAGAGAGCGCTGTTTTGATTTTTATGGGAGGTTTGTTTTGTTGTGGTAGCTAGCCACAAGGAATTCTTTTTTTTGGAAGAGAACCTCTCTGATCTTTGCACAGTAGCAAGAACTCAAATGAAAGCCTGGCTTCCTTGCCTGCCTCTTTCACCATTCAGAAAACCAAACATCTTTAGAAGTGAGATGCATGCAGAGCATTAAGGGCTAGATCAACAGTGGGCACTAAGCGGGCCAGACATGGTTCGCCAAGGTTACCTCCTGGCAGACCTCCAAATGCTTCATTCATTTGCACACCTGCAGGTATTGCAACACTACCTGTAGCTCCCACTGGCTGGGAACAATGAACCGCGGCCAATGGGAGCCACGAGCAGCCGTACCTATGGATGTGCAAGTGGATGAAGTATCTGGCGGCCCGCTGGGGCTAACCCTTGTTAATCCACAGGCCGCTTATTGCCCACCCTGGGCTAGATGGAAAAAAAGGTTTGAGGTTGCAATATTTGGCATTCCAGGAACTAACTTTTATGCCCCTTGACACCCAATGCTATTCCAAACCCTGAGTTAGCTGCTCAGACTCTCAAACAATACATGGGAAGAATTAGGTGCTTACAGGCTGAGAGCCCTAAAAAGCCAGCAAGCTTCATGGAGAGCCATGTACGTTAGCCAATAGGAAATGCCTATGAAAGAAGTGTGGCCTAAGCCCAACTCCTCAACGGGACTTAGGCCTAATCTGTGCTACTGCACCACATTGGTGCAGTGGTGCCGTTGTAGACCATCTGGTAAAGACAGGTGAGCATCTTGTGCTGACATAGCACGGTGTAGACACCGTTTTAAGTCAATGTAACTTGCATCGCTCAGGGGTTTCTTTTTCACACTCCCAAGCAATGTAAATTACATCAATTAAGGGCTGGTCTACCTTACAGCTTAGGTGCCTAAGGCCTGGTCCATGCTAGGAATTTAATTCAGTATAGCGACATCTGTCAAGGGGATGAAAAACCACATCCCTGAGAGACATAGCTATAGTGATCTAGCCCTCCAGGGTAGACAAGAATTCTTCCTTGGACCTACTTACCACCTTGCAGGGAAGTGGATTGCCTACACTATTGGGAAAAGTCCTCCTTTTGGAATAGGTAATGTCTACACTGAAGCGCTATAGGGTGTTTTAATTGGAGACTTATCCAGTCTGCTTGGGATTCGAAGCTATGAATCGCTCCTGCACTTAGAGGCCAGGCAGGTCATCCTTTTCTCAGGGCAAGACAGTGATGGAAGAGGTGGTGCTACAACCATTAGCCCAGCGCTCAGTGCACTGCCCCTGGATGTTGGAGACCCTGCTTCAGTTCCTCTGTGCCATGTGGAGAAGGAGGTTGAAGTGGGCTGTCTCGCCTGCCAGGAGCATGCTCTAGCTAGTAGGCTGTGGGGTATTCTTGGGTAGGAGGGGTCCCTCAGTCTCACATATCTAGTTTGAGGATCCTGCTGGGGCTTAGGCAAGCAGCAACAGCCATGGCTATGCTCACAGGCAGATTTTCAGACTCTGTGGGCTCTTTAACAGTGCAAGTGTTGGTGCACAGGCAGCCTTAGGTCCTACAGGATTAGGCAACCACTGAGTGGGGGTTTTGAGGATTTCAGTGGAGCCTAAAATGTTGGGCCTAGCTACCTAAAGTGGCAGTTAGGCACTTAATTCCCCTTGGATCTTGCCATAGAGTCCAGAAGCAAAACTACGGTTTAAACGTACTGAAGGGATTTCATCATTTACTCTCCTGCGTACTCACCCTAAGCTAGCAGATGCACCAGAACATTGCTGTGTGTGTAGCACACCTTGTGCAGGCAGTGTCCCTGGTCTCGAGTCCTGCTGCCTATGTTTCTGGCTGCCTAAAGGTACAGGCAGGAGGTTTGGCCTGGGTGGTCCAGTTCTTGTTGCTTACTCCACCTTTACTTCTGCAAATGTAAAATGCAGTAGACTGGGCCACTGAAAAACCACTGCCTATGAGCAGATGTCTCCATCTGGCTCTCAGCCTCCCGGAGGCATGCTCAGCCAATCCTGCACTTGTTCAGCTATGGCTGAGTTGTCTCTAGATGGCTATATTTTATCTGGGAATGGTGGCACATTAAGCCGGAGCGTGCAGGGTTCTCCAAGATGGCAGTGGGCATCAAAACCAAGAGCAGTGGGTGGATGATTTTGCCTGTGTGTCCAGAGAGCAGAAGGACCTGCCTGTGTCAGCCCCAGACAGGTCAGCACTATCGAGACAGATATTTTTCCAGAAAAGAAGCTTTATTCCTGAAAGTGTAACATGAACACTGCTTGGGGATCTGGAGGTCTCCAGGCTTGCTAATGAGCTACAGAGCCTTTTCCCTCTAAATCATCAGCTTGAACCCGACCTAGCTCAGTAGGGATTAAGTTATTCCCTCCTAGGGGAGGTTTGATGAACTGAGCTGGTGGGTCTGATTTCTAGCTCTCAGGTTACAGACTCTCAGCTTGAGTTGGTTGGAAGAATTCCCAGGAAATATTTTCTGAAATGGAAATAAACTATACTGTATTTTGAAAAATTCAGCCTTTTCCCATGAAATAGCATGCCCTTTCCCTGCCTCTCCACTTCACTGTGCATGGATTAGCAGCCTCAGCAGAGAAGCCAAGAACTGCACGGACCATGGAGGTTGAGCTACCTGTTACCCCTGCCTACCCGAAGTCGCTGCGGATCACAGCTGCAATAGGCCCATGTGTGAGGGAAGCCTGCCACACTGTTATCCTGTACACAAACAGAGACATTCATTCACCACAGTGCATGACTACTAAACCAAATAACTTTTTTAAAGCCACCGTTTATAGTTGTATGCAAATTAGTTTTAAAGTCACAAATTAGCTCAGTCAAATATTTTCCTTAAAACGTCACACATGGAGCTGCACAAAAGTTGGCAGTGAGATGAGCAAAACACAATTAAAGCATAGTCAGTGTGGATACACTGAATCATTTGTGCCAAAGCAAGCTGGAGAATTCTTACAAGAGCTTCACAACATTCATGAATTCATCTTCCCAACTCCCGGTGGGCGGAAGGGGCAATATCCCCACTTTACACACTGACAACAGAGGCCACCATTGGCAAGGGCCTGCTAATTGAGCGCCTAGCAGAGATATCTAGGGACTGGATTTTTTTAGAGACCTTAGCATTTATATGTACTGAGCACATCTCCCATTAACTTCAGACACTACTGTGTGTTCTCAGCAAATCACATCCCAGGTGTCTCCAGTTGGGCACCTAGAAAATGATGGACACACAGTCTGGCAAACACAAAGATCCATCTTTTGGCAACATTGACACCCATGAGGTTCAGCAGCAGCTCTGGCAACTTAAGTTACCGCTCAGACCTCTGCCACTTGAGCTCATTGAGTGGCTGGTAGCAGTAGAGGATGTTATCTTCTGCAGCATGGCTATTGGCTGATGGCCGAGAAATGGTGGGATGCAGGAAGCTCAAGCCAAGCTCCTGATGGAAAGCGTTCAGTGATTGTAAACCCTCTTGCCTCCATCCCACTTTGTTCCTGACCTTGTTCTCTCTGCTCCTGTGCACTCCTCTGTGCCTGTCCCTATCTCCCTTAGGAGCTCCTGCACCAGTCCACCCCCCACATCCTTCTTCACTTCCTGTCCCATCCTCCCTCCTCCCCCAAGCCCTTGCCTCTGCACCCTCCCCTTCAAGTTCTTGCCTCTCTTTACTCAAATCCTGCCTCCTCTTGGTTACTGCCTCTGCTCTTGTCCTGTTAGCTCCCGCCCCTGCCGGACTGTCAGTCAGACTGTTATTTCCTTTCCACCATGCTGCTTAGAGGCCAGCAGCAGAAGCGGTGTGTGCTCAGTTCCACCCCAGATGCAGTTGCAAGGAAGGTCTTGGTCCAGTGCACGCTCAGTTGCTTTGTGGGGATAATGCGCATTCAGTCCCGTGAGTAGGCAGGTTCTGTGAGGGGACAGACTTTATTTGCCTAACTCCAACAAGCTTCTGGTGAACATGTGCTAACTGACTTTCCAGAGGCTTATAGCTCGCTCAAGCTTGGGTAGATTTATATGGGGACAGCAAAAGGCACGTTCATGACACCATGGCAATCCCCTGCCAAATTTCAGACTCCTGCCCCAAACCATGGGTGCTCTAGAGCTTCTCGACAAAGCAATGGTGAGAATTTTTAATGTGAGCAAAGCAACTTATTTTTGGCTAACCTCATTCTCAGAAGTGGCTGAACTGTTATAACTGGGTATGTCTACACTACAGCACTAATTCGAACTAACTTAATTCGAATTAGTTAATTCAAATGAAGCTAATTCGAACTAGTGCATCTAGACCTAAAAACTAGTTCGAATTAGCATTTTGCTAATTCGAACTAGCATGTCCATACTGAGTGGACCCTGAACCGAAGTTAAGGGTGGCCGGAACCAGTGCCGGCAGGGCATCAGATTAGGATTTAGTGTGTGGGGCTGCTGCCTCAGGCTAGCCGAGGGCTGTGCTTAAAGGGACCCAACCCCCACCCCGGACAGACAGTTCTCAGGTTCCCCTGCTTGTCTAACTCGATGAGGGACAGCAAAGCAGTCCTGGCTTGGAGTGCCCTGAGTGCCCACACTCGGCACATCACAGCACTCGGCCATCAGCCCAGCTGCACTTGCCGCAGGCTGCCATCCGGGGGGGGGGTGTCAATCTGGGGGCTGCAGGAGAGCTTCCACCCCGAGGAGCCTGCAGAGCCACCCCAGTCCTCCCCATCGGGGGATCGTACCCCATTCCTCCCTCACCTCCTTCCACTTACTCCTCCCTAGCGCCCCTTACTGATGTACAAAATAAAGGACACGTGTGTTCAAAAATAGGAACTCTCTTTTATTGAGCAAAACTCAGGGAGACTGGGAAAAGGAGGTGGGAGAGGGAAAGAGAGAGGGTGGGAGAAGGGAGCTGGAAGGGGGAAGCCAGAGGAAGAAGGAGGAGGGGAAGTATCAAACTATGGTACTCCATATCTTCATTACTGTGTACAGATGTGGTCTCCTCACCCCAGAAAAGAGATTTTGGCCTTGGAAAGGGTTCCGAAAAGGACAACTAAAATGATCAGGGGTTTGGAACAGGTCCCATATGAAAAGAAGCTAAAGAGACTGGGACTTTTCAGCTTAGAAAAGAGGAGACAGAGGGGGGATAGGATAGAGGTCTATAAAAGCATGAGTGGTGTGGAGAGGGTGCATAAAGAAAAGTTCTTCATTAGTTCCCATAATAGAAGGACTAGAGGACACCAGATGAAATGAATGGGTAGCAGGCTTCAAACTAATAACAGAAAGTTCTTCTTCACAAAGCAAATAGTCAACCTGTGGAACTCCTTGCTGCAGAAGGCTGTGAAGGCTAGAACTATAATAGAGTTTAAAGAGAAGATAGATAAATTCATGGAGGTTGGGTCCATGGAGTGCTATTAGCCAGGGGGTAGACATGGTGTCCCTGGCCTCTGTTTGTGGAAGGCTGGAGATGGATGGCACGAGACAAATGGCTTGGTCATTGTCTTCGGTCCATCCCCTCCAGGGTCCCTAGGGTTGGCCGCTGTCGGCAGACAGGCTACTGGGCTAGATGGACCTTTGGTCTGACCCAGTACGGCCGTTCTTATGTTTTGATGTTCTAAGCTCAAGGTCGGGGTCTCACTCGATCACCTTGATTTTCATGCAAACCTGCTCCTGGGTGGCCAGACTGGCAGCTATCCTGCCCTAGACTGCCACTTTCCTGTGCCTAGTGCGGAGGTCGTGGACGTTAGAGGCCTCCCCCCAAACCTCGATGAGGTCCATGATGTCTGCACTAGACCAGGCGGGTGCCCGCCTCTTGCGGCCCCGGGCAGGCTCCTGGGAGCCGCCAGCCTGGTCCCGGGAACAGACGGAGGGCTGGGTGGCAGCGGGTGGCTGGTTCGTGCCGTGCCAGGTGCAGGGTCTGCTGGCTGGGTGCTGGCAGGCTTGCACCTGGCACGGGCACCGTAGCCAGCCCGTGCCCCTTTAAGGGCTCCGGGGCCGGGAGGGGGGCAGACGAGTTTCCCTGGTAGTGCCCAGAGTAGCCTCCAGGGCAAGCTAGGGAGGGCCAGCCTCCCACTAGTTCGAATTGAGTGGCTACACAGCCCTTAATTCGAACTAGGCGTTAGTCCTCGTAGATTGAGGTTTACCTAGTTCGAATTAAGCACTCCACTAGTTCGAATTAAGTTCGAACTAGCGGTTTGCCTGTGTAGCGCCTATCAAAGTTAATTCGAACTAACAGCTGTTAGTTCGAATTAACTTTGTAGTGTAGACATACCCACTGAAACTTTCTAAAGAATTCAGCCTGGAGCAGATCCATGATATGGAAAATGTCAATCTGATTGGTTAAACTTTCACTGAAGTTGTAAGCAACAGAAAGCAGGGTATTGGACAGCTCCCATGTGAGCCAGGGCTCTCTGCCCCACCTACAATTAAATGTGAAAACTCCATGTAATGTTGACCTGATCTTTGGCTTTATTTATCCCCAAAGCACTATGCTCCTTCAGGCTTTGCTCTTTAGGAATTCCTGTACCTTTGACTTTGAATTAGTCATCGCTGGGCTAGTCCTATTCTAGGGGTAGCTGGGACTAAGCTGGCAGATTCATTCTGCTTCTGGTTTTGACAACAGAGCGTTACATATGAGAAGCGAAAAAGGGGGAGAAAACTAAAATGTTGTACAGCCTTCTAGCCTCACCCCGAGTGACCAGTGCACGGATGCAGTCCTGCCCTCAGGGACCAGATTGGAAATGAAACAATGGTACCTATTCAGGTTCTGTTATTCGAGATACTACAAAGATTTGTTTCAAGGCTCAAGTTTGCTGCAAAGTTTACTTGAGTTATAATTTGTGTATTGCCCCTAACTTGACTGTTCATCACTTGACATAATCTTTAATTAAAGATTAATCTTTCATTCCTCCAGGACACTTCCTAAACTTGACTCTAGTCCACACACAAAAACTCAAGCATGGTGACGTTTTTAACTCAAGTTGGCTGGCTTGCTGGATTCAGGCTAAAGTTCATGAGCCCAGTTTGTCATCTGCTAACATAACCCGTGCAATGTGGATGCAGGTGTGTGCCACTGGTCTTCCGTGCCTTTGACTCCAGCGTGTGACTCTGCTTATTTTGTGACTGTTAATGAACATGGGCTGTGCCTCAGATGGCTATACTGCAATCACAGGCTTTGCTGTCACTATCTCTGGTGGCTCTGACAGCTATGGGGTTGCAGCATCAGTGTGGACACAGTAGTGAAGTGTTATTTCACAGCCTAGGAGTGGTGGCTTGGGCTAGGCTAACTTGAGAGACGCAATGAGTGTTAAGTCACTCAAGTGGAAGCAGGGCAGTCAGACCCTCAGATTTTCTGCAGACTGAGTTATACGCTGAAGCTTTTCTTTGCAACTTAGGGAGAGGAATTTGGTCCAAATCGGGTGTCCCAGTTTGGGACAGTACTGAGAACGCACATGCCACGTTGCAATCGGTGGGAGCTGAAACTGCTCATCTCTGAAAACAGGACCTGGTGGGCAATGTCCACTTCTGGAAAACGTTTGTATCGTTGTTAATTGGAGCTCAGATGGTGAGTCATAAAAAGCATCCAGCAGGGAAACTGCTAGCTTCCTGAGCTCCCATGAGCTGACCCATTCTGACCTCTGTGCCCCAGGGGACTCTCAGCCTAAGGAAGACACTGGAGACCATCCTAACACACTGCACATTTTTAGCTTATTAGTGTAGCAGAGATCTGGGAGTTGAGCTTTTGGGTGTTGTGTTCAATCCTCAGAATTATTTCTTCCCCTTTTCCCTCCCGGTTTAAGATGTTTGCCCATCTAGTTCCCAGTTGGAGGAAAAAACGGCCTGGGAGAGGAGCGAGGGGTAAGAAGTGTGGGGTGGGGAAGCAGTGTAGCCGGGGCACGGCAAGGTCTCATGAGGGAACAGCCATGAGCCAGTGAACGAGGGAGGATGCTGAAAGGGCAGCACCAGGAACATAATCTACTTTGTGGAGAACAGGTCCTACTGGAGCAGAGGAATATTTCACCGAGTCGCTGCAGGTTAGACCGCGCTGAGAGGACCGGTGAGGGAAAATCATCTTGTGCCTGACAAGGCAGAGTTGGAGCAGTGACGGAGGCAGCTGGAGGCTGTCCTGATGTACAGCAGAGTTTGGGAGGCTCTTTCAGGAGAGGACCACTCTATTACGCCTTGAACGGAAGCCCCTCAGGCATCCTCAGCTCCCGGCTCTTAATGTGTGTTTGATTAGCAGGGAAGGGATTTGAGAGAAGCTGAAGAGTTGAGGAGTCAGTCACTTGGGGTATGTCTAGACTACGTGTCTCTGTCGACAGAGGCATGTAAATTAGACATACCAACATAGTCAATGAACCGGGGATTTAAATATCCCTGCTTCATTAGAATAAATATGTCCGAGGTCAAGGGTGGGCCTAGGTCAATTCCCTAGTGGTATTGGGCTCGGGACAGTAATTGGGGGGCCTGCATCCCATCCTCAATAGGAAGGGAACACAGACAATAACTGGAGCCCTGGGTCCTAAGTCTAATGGGTAGAGGCCCTGGGATAGTAGCCAGGGAACCTAATGTGTTGCTGTGGTGTACAGCCCTCCCCCTTCCACACACACACACACACACACACACACACACACACGCTTTTGCCCACCCCTCCAGTGATCACTGCCAGAGTTAATAAAGTGGGGGAGTAAAAGGATACAAGGATGCTTAATTACAGAGCAGCCCTGGAAACCAGCAACAGCAGCAGCAGCAACGTGGCCAGGAGGGGAGGCAGCAAGGCTGTAAATAGAAATCGCGGAGGCAGCCGAGGGGAACGGAGCAAGCGAGTTTTCTGCTCCCGGCATATCTCCATCTTCCTCCCTTTCTTTCAGCTTTTCTGTCTCTCCTCTTCCTGCCACTCTGCTTCAATCAGAAATCACCATGTGTTGAACAGTCAGTCCATGCCGGTAGCTGGGCAAGTGCATGTAACAGGCAATACAAGCCTGGGACTGAACACAGAGCCCAAGGCCCTTGGCCGGGAGAAGGCACTTTGCATGGAAGGCAGGGATCCCGGAAAGCAGAGAGCAAGGTATGTGTGTTAGAGGAGAGAGCTGAAGCCCAGGATTGAATGGGGCTGAATTCTGCCTCCTCTGTGGCCAAGGACAGAGGAGTGTGTGTATGTGTGGTGCCCCATCCCAGTTTCCCTGGGGTGATGGCCACCTTGGGCTCCCTGCCATGACCCTGTACACAGCAGCAGCAGTTCTGTTTTCAGTGTTTTGTAAAGGTTTATTTAAAAATGTTGAAACTTACATCCCACAAGAACTGAATATTTCACCACAAGGAGAAGAGAATCCTACAAAAATATATATCACAGCGCACGGGGAGGGGGAGGAGAGCAAGTCGAAGGGGGCAGGCACACAGGGAAGAACAGAGAATGGGGTGGGGAGAACAGAACAAGGCAGAGCAGGAGAAAGAACAAGGAAGGAGGGAGGGCGACTGAAACAGCAGGAGGGAAAAGATGTGGCAGGGTGGGGGCGTGAAGTGCAAGTGGGAAGAGGGAAAATAATAGGTAAGAAAAATAGCAGGCCAAGGAAGTGGGGACTGGCAAGCAGTGAAAGAAGTGAATTTTGCCTCCTCTGCGGCTTGCTCCTGTCTCCCTGACACCTCCTGCCTGGGGCTGCAAGGAGAGGTTGACTCGGGCATGCCTAGGGGATCTGGAGCTTTGCCCAGGTGCCAGTCAGGACTTCCTGGAGCAGCACTCAACTCATCTGTGGAGAGGGGAGGAAATGGCTAGATCCACAGAGAAAAAGAGAAAGGGTGGGCCTGGTTCTCCCCACCTTGTATTGTGAGCTGTCACTTACAGCTGTGCACACTGGGCACGAACAAGCGGAGCATTTGATGTGGGAGCATGTCAGCCCTCACACACAAGTGCAAAGGATTGCTCCATGAGGCTCCAAGCAGAGAAGAATCAGGCTCAGTGAGATTATTTACCAAAAATGCAAGAACTTTGAGTAACATGTTTTTTGATTGTTCAGTTATAGTCAGAAAATGCAGGAGAGAAAGTTTGTTCAGGAGAGTTAACTTGATTGTGTAGCCCAATAGTTTATGTTGGTGGCCAGTGTTCCCTGTAAGCTGTGCACTTGAATCTCAGGCAACAGAGATTCAAATGCCACCTCGCGGATTAACACAGCACCCCTATCCTGGGAGCAGCTGGATAGCCAACACCAGCTGCCTCAGGGATGGACCTGGCGCTTGCATTTGGAAAGCAGGATAAGGGCTCCTCTGAAGGCTAAGACTTGGATTATGTTCTGGAGTGGCTGAGGAGCTAGGTCATTTGCCTAGGGAGGGCTGGGTTCAAGTCCCACCTTCCTTCCCTCCCTTGGAGCATCCAGGCAGCTGCTCCACAGATGAAGCAATGGAGTTAAGGCAGGACCACTCCTGTCCTGGCCCTGTGCCACTCCTGAGAGCAGGTGGTGTGCCGTGGTGCCATGTGCTGCCCCTCATTTACAGGCACCAAACAAACAGCTTCTACTGGGAGCTGCAGGGGTGGTGCCTGCAGGCAAGGACAGCATGTGGAGACCCACCCTGCCTTTCTCAGGGGAAGCATGTGTATCCACACATGCCTTGGTGCATATAACAAAATGTATTCTGCCCACAGATGAAAAAAAAAGTAGAGGGAACATTGCTGGTGACCCTTTTCACATAGCGACCCTCACTATACATTTAAAAACACTTTGTTATATTTAACACTGTTATAAATACTGAACATGACAGGACAGCTCGCAACCACCATCTAATACCTCATGACCCCTTGAAGGGGCAAGAACCCCCCAGTTTGAGAACCCCTTGTATAGCACACTCCCTATGTTTTCCATGAGATAATGAATGATACCAAGAGTAGCCTATTAAACTAAATATTTAGCTAGAAAAAGTGGACAAGAAAACAATCTACATGTGCAATATATTCAAGGTAATGTTGCTACAGGAGATTTCTCTTCTACATTTACTAATTTTTGTGCAAACTTAACCTTGCATTCACAATAGTTTTGCATTTCATTTCCTACGTTTGTTGTTTCTTTTAAATAAAGGGAATCAATATCCTGAGAGCTTGCAGAACTTACAAGCAGAAGTGAGCAAAAACTAGATTTTTTAATATGGGAGGCCAAACCAGAAAAAAAAATCAGTTTGAGTCAGACTGAAACCAATTTTTAATTTTTTTTTTTTTTTTTTTTTTTGTGGAAAAATTGAAAATCTGGAAAAAAATCATTTTAAATATAAAAGCTGTTAATAGAAATGGAATAATAGCAGATTAGGGTGGAAAAGACCTCAGGAGGCCTTTTAGTCCAACCCCCTGCCCAAAGCAGGACCAACCCCAACTAAATCATCCCAGCCAGGGCTTTGTCAAGCCAGGACTTAAACACCTCAGCTTTGTCTACAATGCTGGCAGAGAGCACGCAAATGAAGCGCTGATTAGCATTTTGTCACTCATTTGCATAATCTATTCGAGCCGGTTTTGTGCAAGGGGTTTTTGTGTAAAAACAAGCCGTGTGGACATTTCCTTTTTGTGCAAAAGGGGTTTTGTGCAAAAATGGCTTGAATAAATTATGCAAATGAAGCACAACAAAATGCTAATGAATGTGTCATTTGCATACTATCTGCCAGCAAAAGCCGGCAGTGTAGACATAGCCCTCTTGGGATGGAGATTCCACCCCCTCCCTAGGTAACCCATTCCAGTGCTTCACCACCCTCCTAGGGAAATAGTTTTTCCTAATATCCAAGCTAGACCTCCCTCCCTGCAGCTTGAGACCATTGCTCCTTGTTCTGCCACCTGTCACTACTGTGAACAGCCTCTCTCCATCCTCTTTGGAACCTCCCTTCAGGAAATTGAAGGTCGATATCAAATCCTCCCTCACTCTTCTCTTCTGCAGACTAAACAAACCCAAATCCCTCAGTCTCTCCTCATAAGTCATGTGCCCCAGCCCCCAATCATTTTTACTGCTCACTGCTAGACTATCCAGTTTCTCCACACTTTCCATAGAGGGGGGCCCAGAACTGGATGCAGCACTCCAGATGTAGCCTCACCAATTCTGAATAGAGGGGAATAATCAGTTTCCTCAATCTATTGGCAGTGCTCTTACTAATTCAGCCCTTCTTGGCAACAAGGATACACTGACTCATATCCAGCTTCTAGTCTATAGTAATCCCCAAGTCCTTTTCTGCCAAACTGCCACAGTGCATGGGATTCTTCCATCCTAAATGCAGGACTCTGCCAATTTGTCTAGGTCACTCTGGACCTTTTGTCTGCCATCCTGTATAGCTACTTCTCCCTCCAGCTTAGTGTCATCTGAGAACTTCCTGAGAGTGCAATCCATCCCCTCATCCAGATCATTAATAAAGATGAACAAAACCAGCCCTACAACCAATCCTTGGGGCACCCCGCTTGACACTGGCCACCAACCAGACATCAAGCTGTTGATCACTAATCATAGAGCCCAACAATCTAGCCAGCTTTCTATGCACCTTACAGTCCATTTATCCAATCCATACTTCCTTAACTTGCTGGCAACAAACTGTGGGAGACCGTATCAAAAGCTTTGCTAAAGTCAAGGTATATCATATCCACTGACTTTCCCATATCCACAGAGCCCGTTACCTTGTCATAGAAGGCAATCAGGTTGGTCAGGCATGACTTGCCCTTGGTGAATCCATGTTGACTGTGCCTGATCATCTTCCTCCCCTCCATGGGTTTCAAAATGGATTCCTTGAAGACAGACTCTTGGATTTTTGCAGGGATTGAGGTGAAGCTGATCGGTCTGTAGCTCCCCATTTCTGCCTCCTTCCCTTTTTTAAAGACAGGCACTACATTGGCCTTTTTTCAGTTGTCCAGGACCTCCCCTAATCGCCCCCCCCCCCCCTCTAGCCTGGCCTGACCTAGTGCAGTGGTCTGGGATCTTGTCTGTGAAGACCGAAGCAAAAAAGCATTGAGTACTAGGGATGTAAGTGACTAGTCGATTACCCAATAAGCTTATTGGATAGTTGAATAGTGACTCAACTAGTCGCTTTCCCCTTCCCTTGATTCTGGGAGGAACCAGCTTAAAAGCCAGTTCCCCCCAACACTGTCTCTGCAGGAGTCAGGGGAAGCAGGGGAGTAGCAGGGACCGGGTGCGAGCCAGGACAGCTGATTCCTGGCTGGAACCCAGTCCCAGACTCTGTGCCTCTGCTTTTTAAATGTATTAAGAGCTGCCAGGTCAGCTGATGCTCAGCTCCCACGCAGTTCCCCCACTACACCTCTTCCTTTTAAATGTATTAAGAGCTGCCAGCTCTTAATACATTTAAAGGCAGAGCTGCAGCGAGGTTAGTTCCTAGGGCCAGGAGCTAACCCCGCTGCGGCTCTGCAATTTCTCCCTTATTGACTGATCAATGGAAATTCCATTGATGACTCAACTAGCTGATTAAATGCAATTGAACATCGCTCTTGAGTACTTCAGCAGTTACCATCCCCATCCAGTAGGGGACCCACACATTCCCAGACCACCTTCTTATTGCTAACATGCCTGTAGAAACCTTTCTTGTTACCCTTCACATCCCTTGCTAGCTGTAATTCCAACTGTGCTTTCACCTTCCCGATTATACCCCTGCATGCTAAAGCAATATATTTATATTCCTCCCTAATCATCTGTCCAAATGAAATACTCATGGAGAGGAGAGGCACTGTCATTTTCAGAATGTTTTCACCCTTCTCAAAATGGCCAAATTTTGAAAATGAAATGCAATTTTGAAAAATCAAAACAAAGTGTTTCAAAATGGTTAAATTGAACCATTCTAGCTTCTTTCTTTTTTCAGTCAAAACTATTCATTTAATTCTACCTAAATTTGAAAATAGTTTCAGTGCTCTGAAAAATGTATTTTTGGTGAAATTATTATTTGCTGAAAACATTTCACTCAGCACTACTAACATGCCTCTTGCCAGCAGAGCTTGTGAATTCCTTAAAACAATCAGCATGCACTGAACTAGCTGTATGTGCCACAAACATTTTTATTCCGTTTCTTGCTTAAATGGAAAAGCAGAACCTAGTCATCCCTTGCTCAGCAGGAGAGTGGGTTGAAAGTCTAAGAACCTAAATTTAAGCCTGATCTATACTGAAAAGTTGCATTGATTTAATTAAATTGATTTTAAAATGATCTCGTTCAAGTAGTGAAAATTTTCCAGTGTAAATGTCATAAAATCAGTTTAAATCTCACTTAAATTAGTTTAGCTTAATTTGGTAATTTTACCAACATGAATTTAAGCAAGAGTTAAACCAGTTTAAATTATTACATTGTAAACAGATATGATTAAACTGGCACAAATTTTCTCCTATAGATGCAGTTTAAAATGTACCTTAGATAAGGAAACAGTTCATAGTTATAAATCAGCCTAGTGTTAAAAAATAAGCCTGTAATTTTACATAAACATCAGCTTTTTCAAATGTCTATTGTTTATTTTTTGTGTTTTATAAAGGAAATTCACTTTTTCGTGTCCCTATCAATAACCTTGTCAGTAAGCCAGCTAGAAAATACATCAGACCATTTGGTCCCCCATCACCTGGTGGAGATGGTTCTATCTGAACAGACATTAAACTTCGTATATATTTTAGAAATGTGCGCCTGCGAGTCCATTTGCTCAAGAACACTTCCTAAATTTGGAACCACCAAATTTGGTAGGCAGCTTCTTCTTAGAACTTAAAGCAAGATCAGAGTTTGACTATGCCAGGATAATGGGATGTGCCTGGAATTCAATTATTTCTCATCAAATGGAAAGGGAGGGGTCTGGGAGAAGTGACAGTTATATTGTAGAACAGTGTTTCTTAAAATTTTTAAGATGGAGGAATACCAAACAATTTTTTTTATGAAGAACACCAAGGATTTTTGTGTTGACGGGGAAAAAAAAGAGTCCAGGAAAAAGTTATTGAGCAAAAAAAGAAAAATAGGGACGGGAGGAAAGTTATTGAGCAAAAAGGAGCGGGCATTTTGAACTCTGTTGTTCTCCATGGCACACCTCTGACTGCCTTGCGGCACACCGGTATGCCACGGAATACAGTTTAAGAAACACTGCTGTAGAATGATCACAGGGGATCAGGAAAGGGCCAGAGCTGTGGAGTGGGACAGCTATAACCCCATTGGGCCAGCAGGGGTGGGGAAAGGGACAGTTGTCTATTATGTATTTCAGAGAGTTTGTCTGTTTGTGTGTCTGTCTGTCCCCAGCCAGGGGACAGGCACCCCTCCCTCGGCTGTGCCCGCTGTAGCTGCCATGGAGAGGCTGCTTCAGCGAGAGAGGGCTGAGGTTGTCCTCTCTCCTGGACAGCCAGCGTACTGATCTCCGCAGCCCCACCCCACAGCAGTGATTTAAATGAAGAAAAACAACACTTCATTGAGTTAAGGACCCAAGCAACACCAGGCAAATCTTCTAGTGAGACAACAAAAGGGGACAATGGTGTTTCTCTACTCTGAGATGATTGTCTCATCTTGGCCAGCTCACTGTAAAATCCTAGTGGAGACGAGGCACAGGCACCTCCCCTACCCCCATGATAGACAGGTGAGGTGAATGCCATGTCTAAGGATGTTAAATTGTGTTTAATCAGCTAATCAAGTAGTCAATAGAATTTCCATTGACTACTCAGTTAGTTGATGGGGGGCGGGGGTGCAGACCTGCAGTGGAGTTAGCTCCCGGCCCCGTGAGCTAGCCCTGCTGCATCTCTGTCTTTTAATGTAGTAAGAGCAGCTCATTTAAAAAGCAGAGGTGCAGCAGGCGACCAGGCATGATCCGGGACTCAGCTGCCCTGGCTCGTGTCTGGTCCCAGACACTGTGCCTCTACTTTTTAAATGTAGTAAGAGCACTGTGGGGGACTGGGCATGAACTGCGACAGCTGAGTCCTGGCTCGCGCCCAGTCCCCCCTGCACCTCTGCCTCCCCAGCCCGTGACTTTTAAGCTAGCTCCCCCCAGCACCAGCTCCTGCTCCCTCAGAGAAGTGACTAGTCACTTACATCCCGAGCTATTCCCCCAACCAATAGTTGACATCAACTAACTCCATCATGGCAGAGAATCCAGAACTTTGTTTCCTCTAGGATCATGCCAACACATATTTTCTGGCAGAGACAACATAGCCATTGTGTCCTCGGTATTCAACCTCACCCTGCTCACCCATGAATATCCCACTTCTGCCTGCCCTTCTCTCTTGGTCTCTCCTGTGCACAGTCTGCACCCTCACAACACTCTCATGTGTGGCTTATGAACTGCTCTCTTTTGGCATATGGGATGAGTGGATTCTTTGTCTTCTCTGCCATCAGTCCCTCCCTGCCTTCACTGGCCTTTCCTCGCCCCATTTGGAATGCTTCTTCCAGCTGAGCCTTCTAGTGGACCTTTGCTAAATGCAAGCCACTTTTCCCCTTGCCTAGCCAATCCCACAGTTCCCAGCAAAGGTTCTGTGCAGCCACCCACACCCATATGTTGTACTTCAGCTCCTTTGCTGTAGCCCTGACTATAAAAGACTTGCTCAGGGTTACACACAGGGCAGTTACCTTGCTTCTGATTGTTTTTCATACTTGCTGTGCTAGAAAATGGCCAGAGGATTTTGCCTTCAGCTTTTGGGAAACATCACCTTGGAGTGGGGGACCAAACCTTGGTCAGGGGGGTCCAAAAGATCCAAGTGCTGAGCATGGAAGCTATTCTGCAGCCAGCCCCAGCGAGAGAGAGCAGATGATGCTGAGCGGGATACAGAGGAAGAGGCAGAGAAAGAAGCGAGAAGGAGAAGCACTGGGAGACAGAGAAAACAAGAAGACAGGACTGACAGAAGGAGCGACAAGGTTCCCCAAGGGGAGGGGGCAGGAGCTGAGTGAGCTCTTCCCAGCACCACCAGTAGCTGTTGCCAGCTCCTGGGTCCTTAGCAGAAGACTCCCCCCCCAGCCCATTGGAATCCCTGCCTAAGGCTGGGAACTCTGCAATCAGTGGGCTCCACTTCCTCGGAAGACACTTCAAAGCACACGACACAGGAAGGAACACACAGAGTGGCTGGGACTGGGGGTAGGCCCTTGCCTCTCCACCTCCCCTACCCCCATGGTAGGCATGCACTGGCAGGTTGTTCTCCAAGACCAAAGTGCATGTGTGTGTGTTGGGGAAGGGTCAGGAGGTTAAAATTTCACAACACTGACTGCTCTTGCACCCCCCGACACCACTCTCTTGTCATCCCCATGCTTCCTCTCCCCCTCCAGCATGAGGCCAGTGAGGCACCGCCTGTCCATTGCCTGAGCACATCTGGGGACAGTTAAGGTAATTGTGGTAATGGGAAGTTGTGGCACAAGTAGCTGGTTCCTGATGTAGCAGAGGCAACAGGCGAGGACGCTCTCTGGGTGCGGCAGAAGGGTCGTGGAAGCAGGCGCCACGAGTCTCACAGGTTTACCAAGGGGATCCTGGAGAAATAAAATAATCAGAGATTGAAGATGCCTCCTCAGGTCCCCCCTCCCTGCCTGGCTAGTACTATTCCCCACCTCCACCCCCTCCCCAAGGCTCCTAGTTCCTAGCATCTCATGCAATGGGACTCCAGCCCTTCCCTTAAACAGAGGCCCCCCCTGGGTGCACAGAGTCCAGAGCAGGAGGGCAGTTTGGAGTCCTTTCCCCAGATTCGCTTTTTTCCCCACTGGCTCCCTGCACCAAACAACCCTCTGTGCCCTGGTTTCCAAGACGGGCAGCAGAGAACTGCTCTCTCTTTCTCTCTGTCTCTTCTTGGGCCAGCGTTCTTTTCTTCCTCTTCCTCTCCCTCTCCCCATCTCTGTCCCCGCCGTACTCCCTCCTTTCCGTCACTCACCGGTTGAGCTGGAAGGTCCTGCTTTTCCCCTGGCCCCCCAGTTTCTCTACACCCTCCTGGACCTGCCTGGGCTCCTCCATCTCAGGGGTCGGGACCAGGGTGTCTCCGTAGGGTCCCAGGATGCTGACTGTGGTGGGCGACAGGTCTGTGAGTGGCTGCTGACTCTCCTGTTGCCGCACTCCACTCTGCTGCCCAGAGTGACGCCGCCGCTTCTGATTACGGTCCCAGCTGCAGAGAGAGCATCGCTAAGACCAGGGAAGACCTTGCCCCTAAGGTACCCGAACCTCAAAAACAATGGAGTCTGTGCCCTATCGCCCCCGGAGCCCTTGCACCCTGAGCACAGTTGGGTCCATGCTCTAACCCTCCCCCACCACTCTGCAACATGTCCCCAAAGCGCCTCCCCAAAGTCCAAGCAGTGTCTCTGGCCTGGTGAGCCCCAGGAGGAGCGAAGGCTCCCAGTGTGCAACCAAGTAAGATAACACTCCCAGCCCGGAACCCCACTCACCAGAACTTGAAGATGATCCCGGTGGCGACTAGGACAATAATGATGGAGATTGTGATGGTAACATAGAGCTGAGGATCCACACCTGAGAGAGAAAGAGCACGTGAGAGCTGCCTCCAGCACCCAGCCAGAGGCACCGCAGGGAAAGGGCCAGGCGAGCCCCTGCCCACCCGAGTGCACTCCTGGCCTCTCCCAGCAGAAGGTGACAGAGATGTGGTGCAGATTTACCTTCTCCCCGGGGCCCGAATAAAAAGGGTCTCAGTGTAGCGGGCGTCTCCCGCAGGTTGAGCCCCGCATTGTGCAGCAGCGAATGGGAGTTGGGTTGTGCCGTTGCCATCCCATGTGGTGAAACAAAGGTGTAACCCAGAGGCGGGAAGCCAGGATTGGCTGAGTTGGTGTCACCTCCATCCTCATCTGACACTGTGGGACCCCATACGATGGCCCAGGGGTACTGGGATGAAGGCAGCCCCTCCTCAAACCCAGAGGGGGTGGCAGGCCGGGCTCCTGGGGCCTGGCGCCTCAGCCGCATGGCATGACGCAGCTCCCCCTCCTTTGGGGTCAGAAATCGCTGGCGCAGTGTGATGAAGCGCGAGTCTCTCTCTGGGGGTGAGATCTTGTCCCAGATGCAAACAGGCCTGGCAGCCGAGGGGCTGCGCCGGGCACAGAGTGGCCGGGGAGCAAGGGGGCTTCGGGAGCGAAGAGACCAGACGCCGTGTGAAGAGCATGTTAAGGCCAGGAGCAGGAGGGTCCAGAGCTGCAGCGAGTGGTGACAGGAAACCAGCGGGAGCATCACACTGAGGGAGGAGAGAGAGAGAATTGGCAAAAGAGCACCCCCTGCTGGGAGATGGCAGACCTGGAGCTGCTGAGTTGGCACCACAGCCAGCATTCCTACCCCCTTCCTACGGCATCTATAGCCCTGCAAGGAAAGGCTGTGCCTTGAGTCCCCCCTTGGCCAGTGTGCCTCTCCTATTCTGTAGTGTGCCTTCTACAATGCTGATTAACTGGAAGTAATGAACCTACCAGGTACCTGACTCCATAGCAGAGGCAACAGTGTCTTCACTCAGCATCCACCCCGTCTCATATTCTTCACTAAGGGACAAAAAAAGGAAATTCAGTGGCTGTCATCTCCAGCACTCCTAGTGCCCATCAGCACTGATGTGAATGCTCCAGTCATGCCTGGTCATTCACAGCCTGGGCCCCAACACACTACGCTGTCCACACAGCCCACAGGCACACGTCTTGAGCATACACACATCTTGTGCAGACTCACATAGGCACATGCCATAGTCTCTTCTTCCTCCACATGCACACCCACGGCACACAAAGGCACGTGCCCACACTTAGTCACACTAACATTTGTACAAACTGTGCACACAGTGTCACTAGGGACTTCTGTGCCTGAAGGTCGAAGGGAATTCAGTCTTTGTTTGCTTGTCACTAGATCAAGTTGGAATTCTGTTTGTTTATACTATGGAGTGAGTAATACATTTATTAAAAAAGGGACTCCTCCAGTGTGTGTTGGAGAAAATGGGGGGAAACAACAGTGATAAAGACAATATGAAAGTGAGAGTGAATCATCTAGAAAAGTCCAGATCTGCTAACAAATTTAAGAGCAAAAATGTACCCATCAAATATTTAGTTTACATTCCCATTGGCTAACACGGAATTAGGTTTTCCATGCCCTCTGCTCCGGTCTCTTCTCCTTCTCTCTCATCTGCCACTCTTTCCCATTTCTCTATTAGTAATATTGTTAGCTCGCATAGCTACTAGTAAACTAAGGTTATACGTTGGGTTTATGGTCTGGCCATGCCCATTCCCCTTGCATTCTAGCTGGGCACTAGGAGGCATGGTGTTGCTCCCTTCCTGCCCTGCACTTGCTCCAACTCTCAGGCGCTCCCTCCCGCTAAGCAGTGCCCAGAGGAGTCCCAGACTCTTTTCTGAGGTGTGGAGTGATGAGCTGCCGGATACTGGGAGTCTGTTCTAAAGCAAAACCTTTAAACAGAAAATCAGTGTAAATAGTCTGCTTATTTTTTTGCTGTAGCTACAAAATCTTGGCTCCAGGGTCAGCAAGGATGTGTGTGGAGAACCCATTGACAGCTCCCTGCTGCTCTGCCTCGGTATCTTCCAGAGGGGTGGAAGTCTGCCTGTTTGTGCTCATGACTGACTGAGCCAGGAGAATGTCCAGCTTGGGGTGACTTGAGGGCCAACCTGTTGCATAACTTCTACTCCCAAGCTGTGCACAGTCCTTTGGCAGTTTTTAATACACATACACACACACATCAGGAGTGTCACCCCAGCTCTAGAGCAAGGGACAGATCACCCCAAGGTTAGCAGGAGATGACAGTCATCTTGAGGGAGTGGATGTCTCGCTGCTGCTGTGTTAAGTGGGGATATTTTTAGGTAGCTTCTGCTAAATATTTAAACAAGGTTCACAGAGGAAAAAAATTCTCATCCATCCGCTAATGCAACCTGCCCTGGTCCCACAGGTAGCAGGATCAACCCATAAAGAGAAGCTGGGGTTCCCCAAATATGAAGGGCATGGAGATCAGCAGCTACTCCTGCTACTGCCTCTCATTGATGCAGGGGTTACATTACTCCCAACCTGTGATGGATAGAGGGGGCATAGCAAGATGTTTAAATGTGAACTCTGAAGCTGGGAGTTCTGAATCTTGCTATACTCAGGGGCTGTAAGCATTAGCTCTGGTGCCCTTGGGTGGCAATCCCACTCTGATGCTGGCAGACCAGGTGCCAGCTCTTGCCAAGATCCCCTTGTCTCAACTGAAACTGACAACCAGACAACTGAAATCAGTCTGGCTCACCTGTGTATATTAAAATAGGTATTAGAATTATGAGAGTGTGTTTAGTCTCTATTGAATACTTATGAATTGCTGCATTCGTTAATCTCACAACATCTGTGTCCCATAGTGTAAGATAATATTTGAGCAGTTGTATTGTGAACCTCTAAATTGTGTAAATCCCCAGAGAGAAGATAAATGTCAGTTCATGTGATGTGCAGATCTTAACAGAATCCCAAAAGGAAAAGTCCATTGATACCAAATAATTGTGGGATGTTGCAACTGGGATTTCCCTGTGTACTATCCACAAGAGGATAAAAGACTTCTACTGTTCTACCCTTCTCCCTGTGAAGAAGAGTCCTGCAAGAAGAGTTCTTCCTTCGGTTGAGTTTGCAGGTCAAGACATGTGGCAGGAGAGGGATAAAACCCCCCAAACAAAAGGAACTCTGTGCGCTTGAACTCTAGGGCACCAAAGTGTTTTTAGGCATACGCAAGATCTCCAGCTGCTTAGCCTGGATTAATCCTAATGGACATATAAAGTTTGCTGAATACAGAAATTTCTATTACCTGATGAAATTGAAGACTGTTACACAGTTGTCTATGTTTACTCACAACTTCATAAATAGCTCTTTAATGTCCTTTTCCTATTTAATAATTCTGTATAAAGTTTGCTGTAAGATTGCCTACAAATGTTGTCTTTAGTAGAAGATCTAACATGCCACTGACCTGGGGTAAGTAACTGGTCCTTTGGGACTGAAAGTAATTTGACTACTGCTATGATGCTTGGTGTAAGATACCATCTATCACAAAGATAGGTTCATTTGGGTAGCAAGATAGATCAGTGTACCCAAGGAGACTGACAGTGACTACATGTTAAGGCTGTTGTATTACCTGAAGAGTTTCCACTTGACATTTGGTAGAGCCTGACTGGATACAAAATTTGTATGCCCATCTGCATCTGTATCCACAAAAATGAGCCATGCAGATCTGCAGCCATATCTGCAGATGTGGATACCCATAGATATAAAGCAGGGATCTATGGATTTGCAGAGCTCTGTAACTTGACTGCTGAAATAGAACTCAGAACCAATTTGGCTTTTGTGCATGTATTTCTAATACTCTGACCTGAGACTAGTGTCCACACTCTTGAGTCACTGCACTATGCACCCAGACTCAGACTGTACCTACTGGAACTCGTGTGCTAACTACAAGCAGATCTCTTTGCACTTGGAGACTGGGAATGTGAATCCAGTGCTGTTACTGTGGGTTACATAGCCAGCTGCACTCACTCCCTGGTTCTGGTTTCCTGTGTGGCAGAGATCCCACTGTTCTTGGAAACTGGAAGTGTAAATCTTGGGGCTTGTGCCACAAACCATGGCTCCCACTGTGCCAAGAGTCTGGTACTGTGCCTGTCAGAGCAAATGCCCTGGCAGTCTGCTCTCGTGGGCTGGAAGCATGCATTTCTGTGCTAGTGGGCTGAACCTGAGATGATGTTCTACTTGAATGTTGTATATGACTCCCACTGCTAGTGTCTTGATCCTGTTGCATGCAGGTGGACCCCAAAAATTAATCATGGACAACTGTTTATCCATGTTGATGCCTCATAGATGGGAGCCACGAATGCTCAGTTCTCTCTGCCACCCTATTCAATATAAAACTTTGAGAGAGCTAGGGAGACTACACTGCATGTCTGAGGTGCTAGCAATAAGCTGATGCGAGTCAACACTGCATCAGCTGTTATCTATAGTGCCCAACTGCTGGAAGCTGAAGTGAGACAAATTGTTAACAACGAGGATCCCACAACAGAGCAGTGTATTTAGGACTGCGGTGGATTGTCTTGAAATGGCTGTATTCCTAAAAGATATGCTGTAGCTCATGCAGAAGTTATGGGCTTGATGCAGGAAATAAAATCGGTGAAATTCTATTGTGCTGGGCAGGAGGTCAGATAAGATGATGACAATGGTCCCTTCTGGACTTGCAAACTGTAAATCTCATAGCTTTCTTGATGCTTTGTGGTGAACAACATCTGATTAATGAGCAACTGGCTAAGTCCGAATACATACAAGACAAGTCATGCTAGTGGGACTAAGGAAGCCAAGATGGTCAAAAGATTGCAGCTAATTCTATCTGACGTGGATCTGGCCACAGGGATCTGTGTTTTGTAGTATCTAAATAAGACGATTGCAATATTCTCTATGGGAATGAAGCACTTTGCCTTCAGAAAGCGTCAGGAATTCAGGATACATCAGCCTGTTAGTTTAGCAATTCATTTTGCTGGAATGCACCACCCTGGTTCTCTGCACCCCACACAGGGCCCCATTAAAGAGAGAGCCCAATTCAGGGTCTCCATCCTGATATTCAAAGCCCTCCATGGGACTGACCCCAGTGACACGAGCAATCAATCGCCTCTCCCTCTGCCAAGATGGCTTCGTGTGACAAATACCTTCCCCTGGAGAAATGAAATTGTCAATGGGCAGACGGGGGAGGGCTCAAGCCTGAGGAACCGAGCATTCATAGGAGCTGGGCCAAGCCTATGGGACTCCCTAATAGCAACATCGCTCATTAACTCCATCTCATCGGGCGCTACAGGCAAACTCCCTCTTTGCCCAGCCTGATCCACCCCCAATGCCGCTCTTTATAAGTCAGAACAAGACGGAGCCTGCCCCTGGCAAGGAGGCGAATGCTAGCATGGGACTGGCAGTGCCTAGGTCAGAGCCCACTGAGCCGGGGCAGTGGCAGCGGGACTCTCCGGGCTGTGCCATGGTGCCAGTCCCACCGCACTTGGTCAGTGAGGTGGGAATCCTGGTGCCCGCGGCCGAGGAAGGGCCGCTCTGTGTCTGAGAGCAGGGGCGCCCCAGTGCTAGAGAACAGGGCCGGGGTCCCCTGTGCGGTGTGTGGGAGGCACTTGGCCAGGGTGTGGGAGGGGCTGGGAGTGCGAAGGCTGCTGCCCTGGAGCTGGGGGTGCTGCACGGGGGTCCCGCTGGGCATGGGCCCGGGAATGCCGGTCGCCCTCCGAGGAGATGTCGCTGTCGGGAGGCTGAGGTGGGATGCGGGCGGCTGGGGGCTGTGGATGCTGCTGGACCTGCTGCCCGCGTGTGAGTCCTGGGCTAAGGTCTCCGCCGGGCGGGCCCGTGGTGCGGGGGGTTAGCCAGTGCCCTGGGGCGGGGCCCTGCCGGCTCAGAGCACTCCGGGCACGGACCCCGCTACGCCAGGGTGCGCGGGCAGGGGCACGTCCCGGCGCTGGGCTCCGTGCGGAGCGTGGCTCGGGGGCGGACCGCCCAGTGCTCGGGGCCCGGAGAAGTCCGAGCTTGTGGCGGCGCTGAGAGCTGCATGCGGAGCGGGAGCGTGGCCCGCCGTGGCGGCGCCCTGCGGGTGCGGGAGCAGCCTCCCGCATGTGTCCCAAGTCTGCTCGCTCTGCCTCTCCGAGCGCCCGGCCCGAGACCCCGGGCTCTCGGGCTCCCCGCACCGGGCGCCCGGGCCGGGTGGGCGCCTCCAGCACAACAGGTCTCGGGGCCGCAGGGCAGGGTGCGGGCGGACCAGCGGCCAGGTGAGGGGCGCGGGACCAGAGCCCAGGGGGCGATGACTCGGCCGGCAGCGCCCCCTGCCCAGCCCTGCCCGCCGCATCCCCGGACCGTGCGCGGCGCCCGGAGCCAGGGACCAAACTCACCTTGCGGGCGGACGCCCGAGGGGCAGGTGGCGCGGGGGAGCGCGGGGCGGGGGGGGCCCGGCTGGGGCGGCTGCGGCGGGCGCCTCGCATGGCCGGGCGCGGCGGGCTGAGCCCTGGCTGAAGGGAGCGAGAGGCTGCCTTGGAATAAACAGCTGCCGAGGGCTGGGCCAGCCCCGCGCTGCCTCTGTCTCTCCTCGCCGGCTGCGTTAACCCCCTGCCTGCCGGCCCGCCCAGAGCCGCAGCCCCGGCTGCCTGCGGGCTCGGGGGCGGGCCGGGCCGGGGGAGCCGCGCAGCAGAGCGACGGGAGCCCGAGCCCCCAGTGCTGCCTCTGCCCGCCCCGAGCCGCCCCCGGGCCCCCTGCGCCCCCGGGCTCCGCCCCCAGCCCCGGGCCCCCCTGCCCGCCCCTCCGCCGCCCCCGGGCTCCGCCCCCAGCTCCCGGCCCCACCGCCCGCCCCCTCGTGCGCCCCCAGACCCCGGCTCATCCGCCCGCCGCTCCCAGCCCCTGCTCCGGGACCAGCGGCCGCTCCCCCCATCCGAGCGCCAGCCACCGACCCCCTGCTCCTCCGCGCACCCCCCGCCCTCTGCCCCCAACACACCTGGCCCCGCCTCCTCCCAGCTGCCGAGCCCTGCTGCTCCCTGCAGCCAGACCCCCCCCCCCCCCCTCTGTCTGTCTCTGTCTGTCTGTCTCTTTCCCCCGCTCATCTTGCTGCCTATTGTCCGTATCTTAACGGGAAGCGATTACGTTGCTATGGAGAGCGGTGTCTCCAAGGGCCCCGTCACTCGTGGCTTGAGCGCTAGCCAGTGAAGCCAGACGCCGGCAGGGTCTGTCCTTGGGAGGGGCGATGCAGAACCCCCGCGCCCCCGGCGAGGAAAGCCCCTCTCCACCATCCCCCCGTGTCCCCTCCTCCCCAAGCTCCCTGCGCAGCATCCCTGCCCAGCCAGCCCCCAACCCCCCCTCCCGCCCCTGCAACCTCTTCCAAAACACCCGCCCAGACTGGCCCCCAGCCCAGCCCCTTCCTCTGCATCTGCCCTGGCCTCGTGCCAAAGGGCTTACCCCCTCCCCCCAGTCACCCCGAACCGCCCCAGCCACCTGCTAACGCCCTGAGCCCTTCCCTGCTGCAGCAGCCTTCCCACCCAACAGCTCAGCATAGTGCCCCATCCCACTAGGGCTGCTCCTCTCCCGCACCCCTCCCCGCACCGACACCCTCTTCCCATCACTCCCTATGCCCCTGGGATCTCCGCCTCTGACATCCCCACTGGACTCCCCTTCTCCTAAAGTCACCGCTTCACAATGTCACCCTCCACAGCAGTGGTCACCAGTCCATCGGGATCTACCAGTAGACCGTGGAGCCTCTGACAGGGGATCCTGACTGGTTTGGCCAAGAGGCGATCAAGTGCCAGCACTTCAGCTGCCCCTCCCCCCCACTGCCATGCTGCTCCTGCTTTTTGCCTTGGCATTGTCGTCCCCCCCCCCCAACTGGGGAGCCTCGCATTTGTTGTGTAGGGAAGGGAGAGGAGGGACACTGATCTCAGGGTGCCCCTCTCCCACCTGTATTCTATCTTCACTAAACGGGGGTGGGGAGGGCACACCAGGGCTTGGGATGGAGGGGGTTTGCTGGCTCCTTTTGAGAGTGGTGCAGGGCCAGGGCAGGGGTGAGCCTTAGCCCCACTGCACCACCACCCAGGAGCCACCTGAGGTAAGCAGGGCCCAGCTGAAGCCAGCATTCCAACCGCCTGCCCCAGTCATGAAGCCCTCCTGCACCCCAGCCCCTGACCTAGCCCCAAGCCCCCCCAAACCCTTACAGAGCCTGCCTCCTGCACCCCAACTCCCTGCCCCACGCTGAGCACAGAGCCCCTCTCATGCTACAGATCCCTTAGCCCAAGAACAGAGCCTGTGCCCCAACCCTGTGCCCCTGCCTGCTAAAAGAGAGGATGGGGGGAGGACCGAGTGAGCAGGGGTGGGGCCTCGGAGAAGGGGCACAAAGGAAGCGGGGCAAAGGATATTTGGGTTTGAGGTAGAATGTAAATTGCACTTAAATTCAAAAAGTGATCTCGTGCTTAAACAGGTTGGAGACCCCTGCTCTACATCCAACCTGAGCACCAGCTGTTACCCTTCTAAAGCAGTGAAGTGAAGGGCTGGCATTTCTAGGGGAGTTTGTGCATGGCAAGGTGTGTGAGTGACCAATGTACTGTGTGTCAGTGTATGTGTGTTTGGGGAGCACCTCAATGTCCATGTTCTGTGTCCGTGTGTCAATGTGTATGTATTACTGAATATGTATATGGGCACATCTACACAGCAGTGTTATTTTGGATTAACTTAGTCCACGTCTACACAGCAGGCAGTTATTTCAAAATACTGTCAAGTTGGAGGACTTCTTACTCTGACTCCTTTAACCCTCATTGTACAAGGAATAAGGGAAGTCAGAGGAAGAGTGCTCTATTTTGAAGTAAGTGCGGTGTATGCCCTCCCAATTTCAAAATAAGCTATTTTGAAATGAACTACGCAATTAGCATAGCTCAATTTGCATAGCTTATTTCAAGTTAAGCCCTGCTGTATAGACTCCCTTTGAGTGTGTTGCTACGTATATTTGGGGATGTCTCTGGAAATGGTTATACAGTCTATGGGAATGTGTTTTTGTATGCCAATTGAATAGTATTTTAAATACTTTGTTGGCATAACAAGTTATACAAGTGTTGCCAAGATGTATGAGAAAGGTGTCCATCACAGGGGAATATGAGCTGCCAGGAAAAGGGCTTCACCCTGTGTTTGGTGTTGGAGTCCTTATGTTCATTTCTGGTTGTTTCTCCGTGGTGCTTGGTGGGGGGGGGGGGGGAGTATGTCTTTCAGTGTGTGTTGGAGGCTAGTGGGGTCAAAGGTGTGTGTCTGAGAGGTCAGGGGGATGTTTCAACAGGCAAATATTCCCTTCATCATGAAGTATTAAACACAAAGCATAGTCTAAATCCAGAAGGGAGCAACTATGCAACCAACAGTTGACAGAGGAGAGACTAAAAAAGAAAGACATTTTCCATTCCAGATTCTGAAATATGAGGGAGCAAGCAAACAATTTCCTCACATTCTCATCTCCCAAGGGATGAGGAAAGACCATTCCTGACCTTGTGAGACAGACAGAAAAGATAGAGACAGCATCACACTATATAGCAACCTGCCATTACATTAAGAATGGACACTGATGAAAAGAACAGTGTGAAGCCTGGAACAGATTGTACCCACCTTTGACAGACACCTGAGGAGTTTGTATTTATTATACTTACTCAACACCTCTATAAATTGTCATGCCAGTAAAGTGTGTGAGTTGTCTGAAGGTGTCAGGATGTCTGTTTCATGTGTGTGTGTGTGCGTGTGCGTGTGTGTGGTTGGTTGGTGTGTGCTTCCATAGGTGTTTTTGGGAGAGTCAATGCTTCTAAAATCTGGAGAATCAATGAGTGTGTGCGGCTGGGCGTAGCAGCATGTCTTTGTGATTGTCCGTGAGGTAGGTGATGAGAGCTTGTGTGTTTGGAGGGATGTCACTATCTATGTTGTGGGGCAGAGGTCAGGATTCCTGTTTGTATTTGGGAGAATTGTAGCGTGTGTGTTTCAGAGAGATGACAGTGTACATGTGCCTCGGAGCTCCTCACATCTCCTCCTGCAGTGTGGTGTTATTTGGGGGTTATCCCAACCTTTTCACCTCTAGCCCTCCTGGGACTTATGCAAATGATCTGTACAAACCTCACTCTGCTAATCCTCACCATGCTCCTTTTATGCAGACAGGGATATACAGGACTGTGGGTCAGCGACATGGCATCACCACTGCTCCCAGAATCAGAAGACATCTTAGCCCTATGCATGTTAGCATGCAGCCTTCTGCTGGCTTTCTTCTCCTCTCCCACTCCCTTCTTCTCTTTTCTTGACCTAGGGGTTACCTATGGGATACAAGGCTCCAGAAGGGGCTAACCCAGCCACTCAAGCTCCTGCTGACCTTTTCAAGTTCTGGTGAATGCATTAGTTATAATTGGGAAGCACAAAAGAGAGGAGAAAATTCAGCCAGGAAAAAGGTCAGTTAAAGGGCAAAGATCCAAATGACGCAAAGACTGAAAATCTCCCCAAGACCTAAAACACAGAAGGGAGAAAGAGGCAAAGAAATGGGAGATACAGAGTAAGGTCCCCCATGCCTGGGGTGAGGATAGTGCAAAGGTGTCACGGAAAAGGGAGAGACAGACAGACAGATGAGGGGGGTAGGTGGAGAGCAGGGGAGGCTGCTAAGCTGATACCTGGGCTGAAGCTAGGGGTTATGCCTGGAAATGAGTGACAGGGGAGGGATCATGGGAGGATTTCCTATTGTGTTCCCTCTCTCTGGGGCATCTGGCATTGGCCACTGTCGGCAGACAGGATACTGGGCTGGATGGACCTTTGGTCTGACCCACTGTGACTGTTCTTACGTTCTTATGATGAATTAGGGGAAGGGCATTAGAGAGAGTGTGGTTAAGGGACTTTTAAAGGCATAGGATGGGCAGGTCACAGGATTAGTGTGAAGCTGGTGATACCACCTTTTACTGTGAAGTGTGGATGAAGGGGCTGGGATAAAGTATTTAGGGTTTAGAGGTCTAGTTTTCCTGATGTCAATCCTGGACAAAATAACAGAAAGGCTGGTGCAAGATTCAATTGATAAAGAATGAAAGGATAGGAATATAATGAATGCCAATCAATTTGATTTATGAAGAATAGGTTTTCTCATACTAACCTGACTTCAGTGTTTCATAAGATTATGGATTTGGATGTTAAAGATAAATGTGTCACTGCAATAAACTTAGAGTTTTGTAAGGTGATTGACTTAGCATTTCATGATATTCTGATTTAAAAATTGGCACTATATAGTATCAAAAATTCATAGATTCTAAGGCCAGACGGAATTATTGTGATCAGCTTGTCTGACCTCCTGTGATCAGCTTGTCTGACACAGGCAATAGAATTTCCCCAAAATAATTCCTAGAGCAGATCCTTCAAACAATCTTGATTGACAATTATTAGCGATAGAGAATTCACATGAGTCTTGGTAAGTTGTTCCAATGGTTAATCTGTTCAAACTTTATTCCTTATTTCTAGTCTGAATTTTTCTAGTTTCACCTTCTAGCCATCAGCATGTTATATCTTTCTCTGTGAGACCAAAGAACCTATTATTAAAGATTTGTTCCAGTGTAGGTGCTCATAGACTGTAATGGCTAATTACCCATCTCTTTGTTAAGCTAACTAGACTGAACACCTTGGGTCTCTCATTAGAAGGCATGTTTTCTATTCCTTTAATCGTTTTTGTTGCTCTTCTCTGCACTCTCTCTTATCAACATCCTTCTTGAATTGTGGACACCAGAACTGGACACAGGATTCCAGCAGCTGTCAAACACAGAGGTAAAATAACCTCTCTGCTCCTACTCAGGATTCCTCTGTTGATGAACCCCAAGAACACGTTAATCCTTTTAGACACAGTGTCACACAGCTCATTTGATTATTCACCATGACCATGAAGTCTTTTTCAGAGTCACTGCTTCCCAGAATAGAGTCCCCCATCTAGCACAGCCTACATGCTTTGTTCCTAGATGGATGCATTTACACTGAGTCATCAGTAAAGCTTGCTTACACTCAGCTTATCAAGCCATCCAGACCACTCTGCATCAGTGACTTCTCCTCTTTGTTATTTACCACTCCCCCAAAAGTAGTGGCAATGGGGATTCATTGGGAGTGTTTCTAAGGCGGCTCTGTACAAACCAGTACTAGGTGCACAACTATTCAATGTGTTCACTGATCTGGAAGTGAATTTTCAATCACTACTGACAAACTTTGCAGATGATACAAAGTGATGAGATATGGGCAGTCATAAAGAGTTATCTGAACTGCTTGGTAAACTGGCACCATTCAAACTATTTTCATTGTAGTACAGGCAACTGAAAAGTTAGGCTATGTCTATACTATGCATTTATTTTGGAATAATAACTCCCAAAATAACTATTTGGAAATAGCACGTCCATTCTACAAATGCCCATCGAAATAGCGCAGAGCTATGTCGAAATAGCGTATCCACACTGATTGGAGCCGGAATTGCATGAAAGACCCCCCCAGAAGCGCTCCGGGCAGGGCGTCAGGACAGCACTCACTTCCTGGAGCTGCTGCCTGAGCCTATCTGAGACTCACGCCTTAAAGGGAGCGCCCAGGACAGTCGTGTCTCAGTCTCCTCTCCATTGCCTCCTTCCTCGAGGGACAGTAAACACCACACTGCCTGCTCTGGTTGCCCTTGCGGATGCCACAGCACTCCAGCCATGGGGCCGGACCTGCAGCCAAGAAGTCTCCTGGCACAGGAAGTCTCCTGCCCTCATAGTCCTGCAGGATTAGGACCAGAAGCTCACTCTGGGCACCTCTTCACCCCACTCCATGTGCTTCTCATGCACCACCGCCCCTCCTGCCTTCCCCCATGCACTGTGCAGCCCCACTTCTGATGAAAGGACACCAGCTCTGACTCGGATCGTCATGGAGCGGCAGGACGACCAGCAGTGGCTGCAGAACTTCTGCATGTGGAAGGCCACCTTCCTGGAGCTGTGCGAGTGGTTCGCCCCTGCCTTCTGGTGATGGGACACCCACATGTGACCCCCATCCTCCTCCAATGGGTCGCCATTGCCCCATGGAAGCTTACCATGCCGGACAATTACCACTCGTTCGGGACCCAGTTCAGCCTGGGGAGATCAACTGTCGGGGCCGTGCTCATGCAGGTTTGACTCTTACTATTGTCCCAGGAGGGTAGTGAGCTCCTGGAATGGGGTTTCCTGGGTGGGGTGAACTCTGTCCCGCCTTCACAAAGCCCTGCGGGGGATGGGGTAGTTGGGCCTTTCTCAGCTTTGTCTGAACCTTGGGAGACATCCTGGGAGGGAGGATCTGGCTCCAGGGACAGGATGACTGCCTGGTTGGTAGGCACAGTGTCCTGACTGGCCTTCTCTTCCTCCTCCACCTCCTCTTCCTCCTCATCCACAGCCCCACCCTCTGGGAAGCTCACAATAGGCATCTCTAGGCAAAGGAGGGACTGACCCCCCTCCCAGGATGCGGTGCAGCTGCTCATGAAAGCGGCAGGTCCGGGGTGCCTCTCCTGAGTGGGAACTCTATTCCCTGGCCTTGGTGTAGGCCTGCCCAAGTTCTTTGATTTTTCATGCACTCCTACTCCTGGGTGTGCATTTGGTCCTCCTGGTCCAGGCTGGTATGCATCTGGCCATAAACATTGGCGTTCCTGCACCTGGTGTGGAGATCCTGGAGGTTAGCGTCCTTTCCCCAGACCTCAATGAGATCCAGGATCTCCACACCAGACCAGGAAGGGGCTCTCTTCTGCCCCGGGCCAGGGGCTTGGGAGCTGGCTGCTGGCTTGCTAGCAGCCCTGAGAGACTTGGTGGGAGCACTGGGGTCAGCCATTGCTGCAGAAATGTGTTCTTCAGTGTGGCACAGGGCTGGCAGAGCCTGCATAGTGCCACAAACAGTTTTCCCTGTGGCTGCAGCTTTAAAGGCTGCAAGGGAAGGGAAACTATAGAGTTTTGAGGGGTATGCACAGAGTGGCCACCAGGGAAGCTGTGAGAAGCCTTGGAGGCCAATTATTTCAAAATAACCATAGCTGCACCATCCACACACACACTCTATTTTGAAATGGGTGTTATTCCTTGTGAAATGAAGGTTTATTATTCTAGAATAAGAAGCTTGTTATGTTGAAATTATTTCAAAATAACAGGCTTGCTGTGTGGACACTTGTTATTTTGCTACAGTGTAGACGTGACCTCATACAGCTAGGAAATAGGAATACTGGGCCACACCTAAAGAATGAGGGACTGTATCCTGGAAAGCAATAACTCTGAAAAGGATTTAGGGTTCATATTGGGCAAATAATATGAATTTCCAATGTGACACCGTGGCAGAAAAGGTGACTGTAATCCTTGGATGTATAAACAGCAAAGGAGGAATAGGAAAGTGATTTTACTGCTGGTTACAGCACTGATGGGAGTAATACCTGAATTCTGCATCCAGTTCTGGTGTCCACATCTTTAAAAGGATAGTAGAAATGGTAGCGTGTGCACAGGAAAGCCATATAAATGATTTGAAAACTGGAACAAATGCCTTACAGTGATAGACTTAAAGAGCTCCATCTGTTTAGCTTATCTAAAAGGAGACTGAGAGATGACATGATTACAATGTCTAAGTACCTTCATGGGGAGAAAATACTAGGTACTAAAGGGATCTTCAATATACTGAGAAAGGCACAAGAACCAGTGGCTGGAAGCTGAAGCCAGACAAATTCAAATGAGAAATAAGGGACATATATTTAACACTGAGGGTGAAACACTAAAGGAAGTAGTGGATTTTCTACCTCTTGGCATCTTCATATCAGTACTGAATGCCTCCATGGAAGAGATGCTTTGGTAATATACACATTATTGGGCTCAACACAGGGGTAACTAGCTGAAATTATATGGCCTGTGATAAACAGAATGTCAGAATGAATGATAATAATGGTCTTTTCTTGGCTTAAAATGTATGACTCTATGAATGTTTCCATCTTGAACACAATTGTGAAGAACATGGTGCTGACTGTGACCAGTCAGTGTGGAGCAAGGCAAATCATGATAAATATCATGTCAGCTATCTCATTTCTTCACTACTGCATTCAAAAAGTAATATGTAGATGCGCCCTAATGGGTTCAGAATGAAGTTTGAGGAAGAGGTGAGGGGAGTTTTGTCTGGGGGGAGGAGGGTTATGGTTAGGGCAGAGTGAGGGATTGGGTTTTAGAAAAAGAGTTAGAAGCATTTATCAGCCCCAAATATTCAAAAATCATGAGTCAGGCCCCAAAATAAGAATGAGATTGGCTTAGATATGAGAGGGGTATTTTTAAAGTTGGATTCCTTTTCTTTGCCTTCTAATTTTAGATTACAGCTCTTGGCAGCTATGAGAGTTAGAAACTGATTTTTTTTCAAAAAAAGAAACTGAATTTCTTACAGCTCTAGGAGCTAGGGCTTTAAGAACAGTACTAAATATCACAAATCTTGGCCTAAGGGGGGAAGAACTATGTTTTACAATCCTATGTTGAGGTTATGGGAGAGTTTTAGTGAGAGATCAGAATGAGGGTTTTGGGGGGAGGGTGGGAAGCTCAGCTTGAGGGTATCTCAGGGTCAGGATTAGGCAGGAGACTTCCACAGCCTCTCCCTTATATTAGCCCCACAGCTGCATGAAATGGAAGCAGAGATGCAGCAGCATAATCGAGCAGATGAGGTGGGTGAGGGGTGGAAGTGCAGAGTGAGGACAGAGACAGCATCACGTAGCTAGAATGATGGAGCTGCCCGGCTTTATCTGACTAATAATGAAAGGCAGCAAGGCAAGCGTATCGGAGAGTGTGAGAGAAACGGATCAATAGAGAGATAAAGCCTGAGATGGAAGGAGCAGGGGGTAGGGTATAGAGTTATAGAATGCTGCAAATCCTACATTCTCCATCCGCTATGTATTCACCTTGTGCCGGTGGAAGGGACTGCACAAGGTATAGAGCAGTGGCGGCTCATCAATACACACGAAGTAGGTGGTCACGGCCGTTGAGAGCTTTGGAGGTGCGGGCGCTGATCGCACGTTTTGTCTAGGGCGCCAGTTGCCGGCAGCTCGTCTAGAGCTGGTCCTGGTATAGAGCAACGGTGAATTAGGCCCAAATACAGAAAGAGAGATAAGAGACCAAGATCTGTTGTTAAATCTCCCATGTAACCTGACCCCTGACAGCTGGTTCCCATCCTGGAAGACCTATTTCCTCTAGGTTCTTCACTACATAAGGCTTGTGGAGAGTGCTTGGAAACTGTTAACTCCAGGACCACAGATTCACAGCCTCTCCTCAATTAACTGACCCAGCTTGGGTCCAGTGTGGTGCTCAAATAGCCTCACCCACTTGCCTTGTCTACGTTAGGAGTTTACAGTGAGATAGTTATGTCCATTACCTGGCTCATTGTTAAAAAACACCCCTTTTCTCTCTCATAGACATGGCCCGAGTGAAGATATATCCTTAACTGAGCTTTCCAAATCATGTTAAGAAAACTCAGTTGTGCTAACACAATAGAAAAAAACCACATTCTATTTGCCCATAGCCTACATTAAACCACAAATATTTTTGTCCTTGAACACACATTTGCAGACTAGCCCTTACAAATGTGTTATTTCAAGATAACTGGCAATCGTTTTAATGTAAAAATCTGCTATAAGTGTTCCTAGGGGCTGGGGAGTTCTTGGTTCTATTCCCACATATGGACAGAATGTATCACAGAACAATCCTTCTTCAGTAGCGGTGTTCTGTAGAGAAAACAACTCTAAAAACAAATGGACTTGCACCTGGTTTGAGTCCCAACTTTGTCTCTCTTATTAACAGGTCTCTTCATGCTTTCTGGAACAGTATAAAGCGCACAGAGACATCTAGTGACTGAATAATATACTGCCAGTAATGAGCTAGAATCAGTGATTCTCAAAGTATGATCTGAGGACTGCTAGTAATCCACAGCCATCTTGCAGGTAGGCCGTGGCCTTGAGGCAGGCCACTTCTATGGCAAGGAGCCCATGCTGGTGCTCCATTCTCGCCTGCCCCCACATGGTAGAAGCAGCAGTGTCATCTTCCTGCTGTGGGATAGGGATGTGAATGACTAGTCGAGTAGTTGCTCCCCCCATTGCAGCCTCTATCAGAAAGAGGCAGCAAGGGACGGGGGAGAGAAGGGAGAACTTCAAAGCAGCAACACCATGTGGAGCCTAGGGCCAGACGCTGCCACTTTGAAATGCTACATTCAGCCCAGAGCCAGCTGGGGTGTCTCCAGGCTCCTTGCGGCATTTCAAAGCAGCACCGCCGCACGGAGTCCAGGGTCAGTGGGGGAGTCCCCAGCTGGCCCCAGATTCCACACGGCGCTTTCGACCTGGGGCTGTTGCTACACTTTAAAGGTGGAGGCGCCCTCTCAACTACTTGAATAGTCAATGCACAATACATGGACTATTCGATTAGTCAGTTACAGGCAATTTAACATCCCTGCTGCGGGATGAGGGGCTTCGAGCCTCGCAGGCTGGATCCGGCTCGCGGGGGGAGGGGAAAGCAGCTCTGTGCACTGCCGTTTCCCCTCCCCCAGCTGAAGGAACAGCAGCGCAGGAAACTACTCACCTGGAGGCTTTCCCTGCTGCTCCCATTAGCCAGAATGGGAGCAGCAGGGGGGTGATGCCTGGGAGCGACAGGGGGCGCAGAACTAGGTAAGCACCCCTCATTCCCAGACTCTGAACCCCCATTGCCCTCACACACATACCCTCCCATCCAGACCCAGCACCTCACTCTGCTCCTATACCCTCCTTCCTGCCCAGACCTCTCACCCCCACCAGCATCCCACCTCCTGCCCAGACCCACTACCATCAGCCCACTCCTGCACCCAACCTCGCAGTCAGATCCTCCATCCTCAGCCAGCTCCTGCACCATATATCCCAGCCAGACAACCACACCACTGGTGCACTCTGCTTCCTCAGACCACACACCCTCACCCTCATCCCACCAGACCCTGCACCTCCAACCCACTCCCTGGCAGCCGCCTCCCACACACTGAACCCTTCATTTTTGGCCCTATCACAGAGTCTAGGGGGCCCACAAAATCTACTAGCCCTGGGATCCCAGAAGAGTTATCTGGCCTGAGAAACTCTAAACCTCTGTCCTCCCTTTTCTTCTCTTCCCTTCCTCTCACAGGGCTGGAGCTTAAGGAGAGTAAGGTGTCTCAGTCATGGGCCATATCACTGAAGGTTGAGTTTTTTGGGGGAGGGTTCTAACTTTTGTGGGGCCCCCAACTGATTTTTCTATGGGTCAGAAAAAGGTTTCCCACCCCAGCCATAAAGACAGTGTTAAAACATTTTGTTTCAGATATAAATTAAAATGTTACTTTATTTAAAACTAACATGATAAACTGCTTAATCTCTTTAAAAAATTTGATTTGATTGATATTTCCTTTCTTACTGGTTATATGCACCACCTTATGTTACAGCTGCGTATTTACGTTTTTGTGCTCCAGGAGCCTAATATGAATAATTTAGTATTTAAGGTATTTAGAGATAAGCGAAGGCATTTTGTCATCATGGATGGTTGGCTGGTGGTCCGTGGAAAAATTTTCATTGAGTGGGGTGGGCCGTTGGCCAAAAAATTTGAGAACTACTGAGGTAGATCAGAGGGCATTTGGGTCTTGTCAACATCTGAAATGTGTACCAAATGTAACTACATACTAGTAATGTTAAAGTTGTACAATCCCTTTACAATACATGCAGTTACATTAACAGAGTTGCTTTAGACAAGAATAGCTAGTCCCATACAAAAAGGGAAATAACTCTGACAAGTATGCCATTGTTATACCTGTGCAACTATGTTCACTCTATGGCTTTTATTCTATAAATCAAACCTAAGTATAAACAGTTATACCTATGACACTTTCAAGTGTGGACCAGACTTGGGAACCTGTTCCTGACCTTGTGGGTGGAAGGGTCTAACTGTTGCAAATGTAGCCTCCCCACAGGAATTTTAGGGGCAAAGAAATTAGTTTTAAGAGCAAGATGGATAAATTCAAAGTGTGATTATATGATGGGGTTGCTTGTGACAGGAGAGGAGGAAGGATCCACAGCCCTCAGACTCACTTCTGGTTTCTTTGTTATCGTCCTATAGCTCATGCTTCAGGATTTCAGCTGACTGCTGGCAGGGTCAGGAAAAGATTCCCCCTCCCTCCCATGCTTTTTGGGAGAGATTTTTAAAGCTCTTTCCAAAGCACCAGGGATGGCCATGGCTATGATGGGATATTGGGAGGGGGAGCAGGGCTTTGCGGTGATACCAACATTCTCCCTCTCAAGTGCTGGATTGGCAGGTTCTTTCTCACATGCTCAGAGTCACTGATCATCATCCTGTAGGGTCACTTGTTCCCTGCACAAAATTCTTTGTTACACACACACAGGGGCTATATCTACATTGGCATAATCTTGCACAAATACTCTTTAATGCAAGAGTTCTTGCGTTAAAGTATTTGCGCAAGAGAGCATCTACAGTGGCATGTGCCTTTGCGCAAGAGATGTGCTTTTGCGCAAGAGCATCCGTGCCAGTGTAGACTCTCACTTGCACAAGAAAGCTCTGATGGCCATTTTAATCATCGGGTTTTCTTGAGCAAGAAATTCATGTTGCCTGTCTACACTGGCCTCTTGCGCAAGAACAGTTGCACAAGAGGACTTATTCCTGAGCAGGAAGATCATAGTTCTTGCGCAAGAAGCACTGATTTCACACATTAGAACGTCAGTGTTCTTGCGCAAGAACTCCCCACCAGTATAGACAGGCAGCATGTTTTTGCGCAAAAGCAGATGCTTTTGCACAAGATCACACCAATGTAGACACAGCCTGGGACACAACCACCTTCACCTTTCAATGGACTCAAGACATAAAACCCTTTCATTTAGGCCCTCCCACCCTTTCCCAGTTCCTAGGGCTCTGGGTATAAGGCATTCAACTTTATCCCTTTGTGGGCTCCAAGCTCTCTCTCCCCATGGGGCCTAGGGTATAACATGCATTCCCTATGGACTCAGGATCTTCAGGGTTATGGCTCTTTTACAAGTGAAAGAGCCTTATGCAATAATATGTTTAATCTCTGTTTATGAACAGTCACCAAAGCAGCATAAACACGCTTAGCATACAATGCGCACCACTCCCAATAAAACCGATGCACTTTTCTT
This sequence comes from Pelodiscus sinensis, assembly GCF_049634645.1. Classification (NCBI taxonomy): domain Eukaryota; kingdom Metazoa; phylum Chordata; order Testudines; family Trionychidae; genus Pelodiscus; species Pelodiscus sinensis. The sequence continues at coordinate 138,496,406 of NC_134711.1, read as the reverse complement.
GCTGGCCAGCCAGGATCAGATCATCTGGGGATTTCAGCTTCTGCATGGTGTGATTGACAGGGTGTGGAGGTCTGGGAGCTCTGGTGTTGGGGCTGTGTTCTGTAGCTGGTTCCAAAGAACTTCCTTTTGGACCTAAGTTTACATAGTGAAACTTGAGTCTCATTTAGCAAACCCAGGGCTATTCAACTTTGGAAGCCCCAGGGGCCACAATGATATGCACAGCAAATGCCGACGGTGGTTGCAGACATGCAAATATATATGCAAATAGCTTCTTTCATATTGATGGGAATGAATACAAAGATTAAGGCAAGACTACACAACACGCAGGCCCCATTTAAGTCAGTTCTGCTGATATTAATAAAATGCAACATTTACCCAATTTCCACCCATATGACAGAACTTTTAATGAGCAATGACAGTCCAGGAATTTAACTACTAAAACTCATCTCAACAGAAGACCATGATACTGACTACTTTTTTATTTTGGCTCCCACTCGTGGGCCACGTGTTGAGCACTGCAGAAATCCATGGGCCACATGTTGAGTAGCCCTGCCTTAACCAATCATTTTACTAAAGTATTAATTAAACAATTTTCTATCTAATTCTAACACATTGTAAAACAATTCTTTAACCAATCATTCCCCACCACCACACAGAGGTGTCCTTAGGCATATGCAGCTGGATAGGGAACCATTAAATTTAGGGCATCTATCCTGCATACGCCACAGGATGGTATATTAAGCAGCCATGCTTCATTGGCTTTGGCAGTCCCATCAGTCCCATTCCCCAGCTGATTCTCCTCCCATCCCGCCTCCCCCTCCCCCGGTAAGCTCAGCACTGGCTCCAGCACCCCTGCCCTCAGCTGGCCCTCCATCCCATGAGCTGTGGACCAGAGGACATTGGAGGAGCAGGGGCAGCCACACAGCCAACTGATGGAGAGAAGCAGCCATTTCCCCTTCAAAGCACCACATTTGTCTGGCTGGCAACAGAGCTGCCTGCCCTCTGTTCCTCTAGCTTGTGCTTGCACTGCCCATGCCTCCTACTTGCTACTCTGAGGCTGTAGGCGAGCCTCCCTCCCTGCCCTGCTCCAGGGTTGCCAATTCTCCCAGACGAGACACCAGTGCAGCAAATGGCATCCTGTTCAAGAGAGTTGGCAACCCTCTGCCTTCCACAGTGTGGCACCAGCACCGATAAGAATGACCCTGCCGCCATAGTTGATTTACACTTAGCAAAATTAGTTATATAACAGAAAGAAACAATTGAAGAACCAGGCAGAGACCATACAGATAGAGAAGTGGGAACCATAAAAACAAAACAATAAAGAAGTAGAGATTTCACAGCCACAACCACTGATAAGTGTTTTATTTCCAGAAAGAATGCTATCAACGTTTTCTTTAACTGACTTAAGATCTGTTTCTTTATTGGCTGATGGTGGATACACTGTTGGAGCAGGATCACTTCCTTAATGGCCTAATTACATTGCTTTACTGTAATTTAGCTGGAATGTGAGAACCTGACTTTCTACTTCTTGGCTCGTGGCTGTTCAAAAAAGGTCTCAGGCCGTTTTTCCGACAAAACTTGAGGCACACCCACACTGCAATTGCATTCGTCCGCAAGAAAATCAAAAGAACAGAGGGGTTTTTCTGGCATTTGTAATCCTCATTCTATGAGGAAGAAGCCTTTTTCTGAAAGAACTCTTTCACAAAAAGGTGCGTATGGATGGGAAAAAGGGAGTTCTTTTGGAAGAAGAGGAAGGAGGAAAAAGTACAGGTACCCTGGTGGCCATTCTGGCCATTGCAATCACAGCTTACATGCGAGTCTGGGCACTATCTGTCAAAAAAGCAGATTGCTTTTTAATGCGCTTTTGCAGTGTGGATGCTCTTTCAGAAGAAGTTTTTGCAGAAGATCTCTTCTGAAAAAAGCTTCTTCCGAAAGAAGCCTGTAGTCTAGATGTAGTCAGAGTCAGCCCTTACAACATGGCTGCAGGAAAAGGTCTGGGCCTTACGCAGGAAGGAATTTCCACTCAGGTCACAATGGCCTTCCTCTACTGCATGTTTGCAGGTCTCTTGCCATGATTATCTAGGTATGTGTCACTTAATCATTTCCCTGCGTTGCAGCAGGAAATCGGACACTGGTCCCTCCTATTCTCTGCCTGTGCAAAGATAGTCCACTGTCTGTTTTGGTCTAATGTTGCTTGTTCCCTTTAGTGTGTAGCTCCTGGGTGTGTTGGTGGCCTGTGCTACCAAGGTCAGAAGATAATCTGGTGGCTGGGCCCTTACGATTCCAAGACTCACTGTCAGGACGCCTGCGACCTGTCTGTGTGGCGGGAGCGGAGCTGTGGCGAAGGGGGGCCGGTTTAGTCAGGCTGAGTGGTTTGGGTCTGTGGGTGAGGTTGCACCTGCCCAGGTTTTCACAGAATCACCCTTTTGGTAAGTGGCTGGGCTGGCAAGTCGGTGCGGGTGCCCGCTGCCTAGTGTTGCGGAATGGGAGCATCCCGCACGCCCTGCTGCTCGTGCCGCAGCGGCAGGCCTGTCCCAGGCGGGCTTCCCGCGCCCGGCGCTGTGCGGGAGGCGGTGCCGCGACCATGGCAGCTTGTCGCTCCCGCAGCAGCGCGCAGGGCGAGTGCTGGGCTCGCGCCTCTCCAGCGGCGCCGCGCGGCTGCCGACAGGGGCACCTCCCCGCTGCGGGCTGGTGCAATGGCAACCGCGGGCCCGCACAGCGCCAGTGTCACTCAACTGGGCCAATCGCAGAGCGGCGGAGGCGGGAGTAGAGCGGCACAGACCCAATGGAGGGGAGAGAGAAAAGAGATGTGGGAGTGGCCTGGTGGCTCCCTGACGTCGGAAACCCGGAAGTGGCCGATGGGGGGAGGGGAGTGCCATAGAGGGGGCGAAAAGCGCTAGTTGCGGGAGGGCCCGAACCCCCCCGCGGGCAGGGGCGCCCCAGCTGGGAGCCCGGCGGGGCGCTGCGCACGCGCCGCTCTGCAGCCCGGGTCCGGCAGCGCCTGCTCTGCCCTGAGCGCGGCCCCGGCCCGGCCTCTCTCCGCCCCTGTCCCCGCGGCGCCGGCGGGCCGGGCCGGGCATGGCAGCCGAGGGGAAGGCGGCGGGGCAGAGCCAGGAGCAGCTCCTGCTGCTGGCCCGCTCGGCGCGCGGCGCGGCCCTGGCCGGCCTCATCCACCAGGTGCTGGAGGCGCCCGGCATCTACGTCTTCGGGGAGCTGCTGGATCTGCCCAACGTCCGGGAGGTGAGCGCCGGGGCAGCGGCCGGCGCGGGGCTGGAGGAGGTCCGGGCGCTGCGGCGGCTGGGGGGGAGCGCTTCGTGGGGCTGCCCCGGGAAGGCGCAGCCCAGCCTGCCCGCGTGGGCGTGGGAGTAGCAGTGGGCTGCTGCCCGTGGCCTCCAGCGCCCGCGGGTTACACTGGGGGTCGGGGGCTCCCCCGCTATGCCCCTGCCAGCCTCCCGGAGTCTGCCCGCCCGCCGCTGTGCGGCCCGGGAAGCGCCTGCCCGCCCCACGCAGCTGTGTCGGCGGTAGCGACAGCACCCGAGCGTACCGCGTGCTGGGGGTGCGGGGTGGAAGAAAGCCGGGATTCGAGGCGCCCCCTGCACCTGGGGCAGTGGCCCGGCCGTGGCGTGCCAGGTTTCTCGCCGTTGTACTGAGTGCTCTCTCCCCTGCAGCTGGCTGAGAGTGAGTTCTCCTCCGTCTTCCGTCTGCTCACGCTCTTCGCATACGGGACCTACTCGGATTACTTGTGTAAGTGTGTCCTTCTCCTACAGCCCCTAGCCTAGTGCCCCGGCGCCTCCCGCTCTCCTGGGAAGCAGGCAAGGTGGATAGGTTTGCCAGCTTTCTAACTGCAGAAAACCAAACACCCTCCTCTACTGCCCCCTTCCTTGATCCCCCTTTCACTCCATCTCTCCCCATGCTCACTTACTCATGCTTGGGAAGGAAGGAACAGGAAGGGGCTTTGGCTGCTTACTCCAAGTGGCTCCCAGGAAGCAGTGATGTGTCCCTCCAGCTCCTAGGTGGATGGGGTGGCCAGGGAGCTCTGTGTCCTGTCCCTGTCCTCAGTGTCTTCCCCCAGAGTGCTTATTGACCAGGGGGAACTATGGGTGCAGCACATGGTGTCTCTGTTGTTGCCCTACCCCCTGTGAGTCAGAGGAATGTGTCTCCACTTCCTGGGAACCAACTGGAGCCAGGCAAAGAACCTGCCAACTCCACCACCTGGCCTTTTAACGACCCAGTCAGTAGTGCTGACCCAAGCTGACAGGATACCTTTCGGCTTGCATGTTCCACTTGAAAACTGGCAATCCTAAAGATGGGAGGGGAGAAGGGCAAGTAACTGACTCAGGGTTCAGGTTTCAAAACTGGTCAGGGCAATTTTGGGGATGCAGAAGCCCCATATTGCAGCCCAGGGAGGGAATAGTGTTTTTTCTCTATAGTTCTGGGGGAGACCCCATGTAGGATACTTCTCAGTGTTGGACCTTCCATTTGCAGAAAAAGAGTGACAAAGTTGAAGGAACTCACCAACCTATTGAAATGCTCAGAGGGGAAAAGGGGTCCTGCAGCAGCACAGGCTGGTGGATAGGGCATTGCCTAGAACTCAGGAGACTGGGGTTCTCTTCTCGGCTCTACTACTGCACTTGCTGTGTGGCTTCAGGCCAGTTGCTCTTTCTGCGTTATGTCCCTTTTTAGACTGGACGTTCATTGTAACAGGCAGGCTCACTTGCTCTGTGTGCGCGCAATGGCTAGCTCAATGGAAGCCTGACTTTGTTGGGGTTCTAGATGCTTCTGGAATTCAAATAATACAGGTGGAGTTCTGGGTGGAGATTCCACGTGTACAACACTTCCATTTGGCTTCATGGCTCCAGTTAGGTGAGGAATGAGGGGTCTGATTATGAGGGCCATCTGCCAATGGTTAGGGATGTGGATGAAGAGAAGATTTATTTAGGGCTCATCTGGGAAGTGAGGAGCAGGAGGAGCTGGGTGAGACAGATTCCAGGAGAAGGCTTCCTCCATGCAGAGCTGTGTGAGAGCTTTAGGAGATACCTTGCAGAGGGTACGTTAGAGACTTTGAGGAATGGATGTGGGGCAAAGGACCCTAGCCAGAGACTAGAAGAGGTGAGATTGGACAGCTCCAACTCTAACACCGTGCTCTTTCTCCTGAGAGCAGCCGAAGCTGGAAACCTCCCGCCACTGACTGAGGCTCAAAAGAACAAGCTGAGGCACCTGTCAGTGGTCACTCTGGCTGCCAAGATCAAGGTAATGGCTTAGTCCCCCTCCCCTTTCTTGTTGGGGTTGTCCCATACTAACTACCTTTGCTTTCCACAGTGTATCCCCTATGCAGTGCTGCTGGAACAGTTGCAGCTGAAGAATGTGCGGCAGCTGGAGGATCTAGTTATTGAGGCTGTGTATGCGGATGTGCTGCGCGGAAGCCTGGACCAGCGCAATCAACGCCTTGAGATCGACTACTGCATTGGGCGGGATATCCGCAGGGAGGAGCTCAGCACCATCACACGCACGTTGCAGGAGTGGTAAGGACGAAGCCCCCAAGGCCAGCTCCCTTCTCCCCCCAGAATGTCGGAGTGGTGACAAGCCTCTTCCATGGACTTTTAGGGTGGTGAGGAGGTGCTGACATGGAAGGAGTGGTGAGGAGATCTCTCCTAACCCGCCATGATCTACAGATGGGACACCCACACCTGCCCATGTTGCAGGAGTGCTATTGAGACTTCAGACCTATGGAGTCACTGAGCGCCCCTAACTGCACATGTGCTGCAGGACTGCTGACAACCCCAACTTCAGGCAGCTCTCAGTCCTCTTGTGGCCACAAGTAGGGAGGAGACTCCTCCAAATATGGGAAAGAAGCTTCTCAGTTCTGTGCGCTGCTGGAAGAGTGCAGGGAGCCTGTACCCTTCTGGGACAAGGACTTCCTCAGCCTTCTCTAAAACTCACAGGGCTGAATCTGCCCTCTCACCGTGAGCTCCTCATAGCCTTGCAGTGATTGCGTCAGCCCCCTAGCCCTGCTCTCACTTCCGCTGTTGTCTGCCTTACTGGGGACTATTGAACCTATTCCCTTCCTGCTCAGATACACTCCTCTCCTCTTAGGCACTTGCTGATGCTGCCAACGTGTAGTGATATGTGGACAGAGAACTTATGCCGTCCCCTGTTTCCCCACTGCAGCGCTTTTGGGGGAAACTGTCCAATCTGCTCATCTTTGTGTCTCTTCTGCAGGTGCCTGGGCTGCGAAGTTGTCCTGTCAGGGATTGAGGAGCAGGTTAGCCGAGCCAACCAACATAAGGAGCAACAGCTAGGCCTAAAGCAACAGATAGAGAGTGAGGTGAGCATGCTCTTGCAGAACAACCAAGTCCCCTGATCTGGGGCTGGGTTGGAATCAGTGCCCTACAGATGAAAGGCCTTAAATTCCATACCTAAGCCAGCCCTTGTATTCCATAGTTCTTCCCCCAATCAGCACCCTCTGGCAGCTCAGGCCTGAGGGAGGTTCATTGCACAGCAAGATCACCTCCCCGCCCCATAGAGCTCTCAGGGGTTGCTGCTAAGTGTTTCTGTTTTAATTATGTATTTATCATGTACACTTAACTCCAGTTTAACATGCCTTCTCCTTTCAAGTTTCCTTTGTCATTGCTTTCCAACTCTGGCAGGTGGCAAATCTGAAGAAGACAATTAAAGTGACGACAGCAGCAGCTGCAGCAGCCACATCCCAGGATCCAGAGCAGCATCTAACAGAGCTCAGGGAGCCAGCTCCTGGCACCAACCAGCGTCAGGCCAGCAAGAAAGCTTCTAAGGCCAAAGGGTGAGGAGCAGTGACCCCTCTGCATGTGTATTCAGGGCAGTGAGTCTCCGGGGCCTTTGTTTCAGGGCAGTAACACGGATACTGTGGCAGGCTTACTGCCTGCGGAGCCTTGCTCCCCAGTCATCTGGAGTGATTCTCTGAGAGCCTCAATTTGAGGCAATACACTTCTTCTGTGGTGGCACCCATCCACAGCTGAGAATCTCAGCCTCTTCTCAGGTGCCTTGGGCAAGGAGGTGGGTGTGAGTCTGTGGGCCCCTTGCTCCATTCTGAGACTTTGTTTCTTTTTCTGCAGGCTCCGGGGCAGCGCAAAGATCTGGTCTAAATCAAACTAGCTGGATCTCTAAACTCCTGGGAGGGTGAGAGGGAGACAGCGGGGTTAAAAAGCAGGTGTCCTGAGTGTGATACTTCTTTGCTCATCTCCAGCATCTGTCTGTCCAGCAAGTTCTCCTGCACATTCATTCTTTTACCATCTGCTCTATGCTTCTGTCTGTCCTCGACCTTCTAGCAATCTTTCTCTGTCCTCCCCATCTCTTAGCACCTCAGCTCCTCTGTTCCACATGTCTCTCTCCCTATCCCTTGACAGGTAAATGTAAAGAGCCATAGGACTAACTCCATTGCAATCACCTTAGCACCAGAATATCATGGAAGCCTGCAAGTAACTTGCTCTGGTGCTTAGCAGCTATTTTGGCTCTGTGGGATCCTTGGACAATTTTGCTCCAGAGCGTAGCTGCCGTCTTGATTTTTTTCTTTGTTTTGCTGGGTGAGTGTGTGTGGGATTGTTTAAAAATATAAATCTCTCTCTCTATATATATATCTATATATTAAAAATAGATCTGTGAATATACCTCTATAAACTTTCCCTCCTGACGTGTTCTCTTACTACTGCGGGGGAAGTTTGCAGATGCCTGAAGTCGCAAAGCAGCCAATGGTAGCTGGAGAGGGCCACCTCCTGTTGGCTGAGGTGGGGCAAGGGACCCAACTTGAATTTGTCTTTCATCCTGTGCAATAAATGGAGAGAGACTTTCTAGCACTTTGGCGGGATATGTTGTGTGGATGGGGTGTCTGAGAAGCCCTTACCTAGCTGAGGGGGCCATGCTCTATTCCTGCAAGAGGGGGAAGCACTCCTCCATGACTGTAAAATCAGTGCTGCAGGTGTAACTGAGGGTGGGGAAAAGAGCACCTTCTTTCAGGGATCTCAGAGCTGCACTTTGGAAACAGGGTTAATGGATTGATAGCTTACTTTGACCTGTACAACGTAGCCACTAGGATTTCTGCATGGGATTCCTGCATCAAGCCAGTAACGGTTGGTGAGCTGTACCATATTACCTGCCCCCAATTGTACTGCGCTGTGGAAGTTTCCCAGCAGTGTCTCAAGCCCTTCCTGAATGTCAAGTCTAGCCACAGGGAAGGCATGTCCTAAGAGGGGTTAATTGCCCCATTCATCTCAATGGGAGTTCTCCTCTCCACATTGCTGTGTACTTGTTGCATGCACTGGGCCTTTTTGCACTACATCCAGTCTATCATGCCTAGTGCTGTCCAAGCAGTTGAGTGAGTCTGTCCCAGCACAGAATTGGTTTCTCCTTCCTGGGAACCATCCACTAGCCTCTCCATGTCACTTTCAATGTAGCAGTTAGTTACATCCTTATTAGTCTGGCCCTACACCACTGTACCGGCTGTTATATTCTGCTTCCAACATTATGCACCAAACTGTTGCAGGAAGGGAATTATAGCAGAGAAATAGGTGGCTTTGCAGGGGTGCCTAATTTCCTCAACATTATACTCACCTACAGCGCACTTGTGAGAGAACTCAGTAGCCCCAGGTTTAGAGTGTGAAGCAGTATGAAAGCGCATTAGTGCATAGCACAGACATCTTTCAATAAGAGAATTCAGATTCCTGGTCCTTTGGCTTAAGGGATAATGCTTGCTCCCCTAAGCCACTGGGCAAGTGCATGACTTAGGTGGTTATGGGTGAAAACACACTGATAAAAGCTACTATCAATTAGTTATTCCAGAAAAGCTCTAACATAAATTAGCTATTCCAGAATAATTCTCCTGTGTGGACACTGTATGCGGAAACAAAAGTGATTTTTATTCTGGAATAACTACTGCACTTCCCAAAATCACTTATTTCAGAAAAGAATATCTATCTGGATTCCAGAATAGCTATGCCAGTTAATTTGCCTGAGTAGCCAAGCCGTGGGTGTGTCATAAAGGAATTTGGGAGCTTTCTCTAAAACTGGGCAGAGGTGTTACATCATTTGAAGTGCAAACAAACAAAAAGTTTACTGGGTTTCTAAACTTGTGCTTGATGTCAGTGGCTGTGTCTACACTACTCTGGGCCACTTATTCTGGAAAATCAACCGCTTTTCCGGAATAAGCTGCGAGCTGTCTACACTGGCCCTTGAATTTCTGGAAAAGCAACGATGCTCTACTGTACAAAATCAGCCGCTATTCCGGAAAAACTATTCTGCTCCCGCTCGGGCATAAGTCCTTATTCCGGAACACTGTTCCGGAAAAGGGCCAGTGTAGACAGCCCAGTAGTCTTTTCCGGAAAAGCGCGTCTACATTGGCCACAGACGCTTTTCCGGAAAAAGGGCTTTTCCGGAAAAGCAGCCTGCCAATGTAGATGCTCCTTTTCCGGAAAAACTGAAAACGGAATAGTATTCCGTTTTAAGCAGTTCCGAAAATTCATGCCAGTGTAGACACAGCCAGTGTGTAGTTGAGTGAGGTAATCCGGTGATATACATTTGATGAGGATCAGAGCCACATTTTTTCCTTTGCTCTATGCAAAAGTTACAAGAATGTGGAAAATATGAAAAGCAGGTCTATTTGAAGGTACAGTATATAAGAAACTCTAGAAGTGGTGTGAAGTAAATAGCATGGAATTCAAAAAGGACATATACTCCACTGGGGAAGGAACAATCAGTTGTACATACAAAATGAGAAATGACTGTCTAGGAAGGAGTACTGCAGAGAGGGTTCTGGGGACTATAGTGGATCACAAGCTAAATATGAATCCACAGCAAAGATGGGCAATAAATTTTGCAGGTGGGCCACAATGAATTTTGGTATGTGGTCAGGGGGTAGCTCCACCCCTGAAAGGAGTGGGGCCAGGGGTGGAGCTGGGGACTAACCTCCCCTCAGAGTTGTCTGGAGCTGGAGGCTTTGAATTAAAAACCCAGCAAAGGGCTGGTGGCTCTGGCCCCTGCTGGCATAGTGCTTCAGCTGGGAGCCATTTAAATAGGATCCTGCTGCTTCAGCCACCACCTGGAAATTTGGTGGCATGGGCAGCAAGATAAAGATAGAAAGCCAGATGCAGTCCGCAGGTGAGATCAATGTGTTGGTGGGCCCAATCTGTCTCCCGAGCCACATCTTGCCCAGCGCTGATCAACAGTGTGATGGTTGCAGAAAATAAAAGCTAACATTCTAGAATGTGTTAGCGGGAGTGTTGTAATCGAAACAAGTAATTCTTCTGTTCTACTCCATGCTGATTAGGCCTAAAATGGAGTATTGTGTTCAGTTTTGGGTGCCAGATTTCAGGAAAAATGTGGTCAAATTGGAGACAGTCCAGAAAAGAGAAACGAAAATGGTCTAAAAAGCGTGATCTGTGAGTGAAGAATTTAAAAAATGGTTTGTTTAGTCTGGAGAAGACATGAGAAGACTGAGGGCAGACAGACATAGTTTTCAAGTATGTAAAATATTGTTATGGGGAGGGGAAAAATTGTTTTCTTTAACCCCTGAGGATAGGACAAGCTTAAATTGTAGCAAGGGAGGTTTAGGTTGGACATTGAGTAGAATTTCCTGTCAGGGTGGGTAAGCACTGGACTAAATTGCCTAAGGAGGCTGTGATTATCTCTATAATTGGGAGATTTTTTTAAAGAGCAGGTTAGACAGATAACTGTCAGGAATGGTCTAGATATTAGTTGGTCCTGCCAGGAGTGCAGGGGACTGGACTCGATGACCTCTTGAGGTCTCTTCCTGTTCTACAAGTCTAGGAAAGCGTGATCAAATGAAATCACACATGCACCACAACATTTGCCTCATCCCTGTTGTAACACACAGGCTTTCAAGACAGTTTTCTTATGTACGTGGGGTTTCAGAGCACTTAGATTAATAAAAGCAGCTCCTTTTTGGAGACTAGAATCTCAGGACCCTTCCTGGACCAATTAATGATTTTAAATTTGCATCATTAACTCTTTACCTGACCCTGAAAAGGCAAAGCAATTTTCAAAACAATCTGGATGCACATGTAGATTTAGAGTACATTGAAATGTGAGCTCTAAAACAGCAACCTCTGCTCAAAGTTAAAAAATGGTTTCACAATAATAATAATATAGCCTTTGCTAGGTGAAAAACATCCAAAACCAGCCCCTTGGCCTGACAATAAGAATATGCACAGCAACTCATCTCAGACTTCTTCCAGAAAAAGTAGTTGGACTCATGGTCTTTAGGTGGTGCACAAGTTTAAGAACTACTGTATGGGGTCATCAGTTTCCCTACAGAATTTCTATAGGTCCAAGCACCCAGGTGTAGGAACCCAAATTAGTCAAACCTGGATAAGAGCATCTATACTGCTAAGCTGTGGAACACCTCTCTGCTGACAGGCAGTGCTGGAGCAGGACCACAAGCATAGCAAGGGGAGATCACATTGGCATGCAGACTGAGGATGACCCGGAGTGTCTCCAGAACTTCTGCACGAGGAAGTATGATGTCATAGAGCTCACCCTCACCCCTCAGTGCCAGGACATGCAGGTGAAGAGGATCCCACTAGTACATATGTAGGTTGCTATTGCCACCTAGATGTTGGCCACTTCACACTGGTACTTGCTGGTGACTAGCCAATCTTGTGTTGGCAGCTCAGCTGCTGGTGCTGTGGCGGTGGACGTTTGTAAGGCAATTTCTGGCAGTAGCTTATCCGCAGGTGCTGAACATTGCTAATGTCTCTGAAATAGCAGCTGGATTTGAGCAAATGGGGTTCCTGGATCATGCTGGGACCACTGATTGCACATATGTGACTGTTCTCTGCTCCCTGCAAGGTGCACATCAGCACGCCAACTGGAAGGGGTACTGCCAGCTCGTGACATGAGCTTTCATTGACCATAGGAGGAGGTTGGGGAACACCACTGTGGGAGGTACTGACAGGATGCCAGGATGTTCTGGAGCTCTGGCATTTACTTGTTTGGACAAGGAAGGACTTTATTTCCTCCCCATAGCACAGATCTCAGTTGCAATATCTGTGCTCACTGCTATTTTAGGGGACCCAGCCTATTCTCCACTGCCCTGGGTCATGAAGCCTACCCTAAGGTAAGAATGCCAGGTAGAAGACGGTTTAAGTGCACACAGGTTCAGGATGGCTGTGAAGCGTGCATTTGGCTGCGAGCAGAGTGGCACTGCCTCCCTATTTGAATGCCAGTGTGGCCAGTGCTACCAGGTTCATGGGGTATGCTGTGCACTGCACAACGGATGTGAGAATGCTGACTGGCAGTGGGGCAGAGACGGTGCATTACAGGCCCAGGACAGGGAACAGAAAGTAGACTTCTGCTCACTAGGTCTGGCTCCAGAACAGCAAGGGGAATCAGAGTTGCCTTGTGCACCAAATCCTTCCTTTGCATTGGGACACATGATGCTCTACAGTAACTGACTTGCCTGTGCTATGCATTCTAATTTATCTACTGTTAATTTGCAACTTTATTAAAAGCTTTGGTTTCAACTTCCTCTCTCTTCGTTGTTTCCAAAGCGCGCGCACTCATGGACTGGGCAACCAATACTTGTTCAAAAACAAACACACACAGCCCAGCTGCCACCACAGAGAGAAAAATGCAAAGTACAAAGAAAACCAACAATAGAGCTAATTAGAACGACGTCATGGCTAATGGACGTGCACCTGTTCTTCCCCCAGTGGCATGGAGACAGAGGGGAGATCTGTCCATGCACACTTCCACTCCATGGCTGTGTCTACATTGGCACCCTTTTCCGGAAAAGGGATGCTAATGAGACAAGTCGGAATTGCAAATGCCGCGGGGGATTTAAATATCCCCCGCGGCATTTGCATGAACGTGGCTGCTGCTTTTTTCCGGCTCGGGGCTTTGCTGGAGAAAAGCGCCAGTCTAGACGGGATCTTGCGGAAAATAAAGCCTTTTCTGGAAGATCCCTTATTCCTGATTTTAAGAGGAATAAGGGATCTTCCGGAAAAGGCTTTCTTTTCCGAAAGATCCCGTCTGGACTGGCGCTTTTCTCCGGCAAAGCCCCGAGCTGGAAAAAAGCGGCAGCCACGTACATGCAAATGCTGCGGGGGATATTTAAATCCCCCGCGGCATTTGCAATTCCGACTTGTCTCATTAGCATCCCTTTTCCGGAAAAGGGTGCCAATGTAGACACAGCCCATAAGGGCACTGACTGCCTCAGTCTATGGATGTTGACAAGTGGTTATTTGTGTGGTCGATACAATTTGTATCAACTACACGACTAGTTGATAAAGGGGCCACTCTGCAGAGCTGCAGTGTGGGAGTTCCTGGAGCCAGCTCGTGCTGGTTCTGGACAATTGTGGCTCTGCATTTTAAATGTAGTAAAAGCCGGGCAGCTCTTGCTACATGTAACATGCAGAGCTGCAGTGATCCCGGACTGGAGTGAGCTGGGACTGCTCAGTCCCACATCACGCCGGGTCCAGCAGCCTCTGTTTGCGGTGGCCCAGGCTGTCTGTGGGCAGGGGTTGCTCCAGCACAGCCCCTGCCTGTAGACAGACCTGGCCGCAAAAGGGCTGTTTGGTGGTACCCCCATGGGCAGATGCTGCTTTGCAACAGCCTCTCCTATTCCCCCTCACTGCCTCTGATAGAGGCAGTGGGGGGCAGGCAGCACCACAGAGACAGGAGGGTGGAACTGGCTTTTAAGCCAACTCCCCCCCTGCACCGGCTGCTGTTCCCCCCGCCTGCTGCCTCTTGTACTCGAGTAGGCGAGTACTCCACTCGACTCCTCAATAAGCTTATGCTTATCTGGTAGCTGAGTAGTCGCCTACTCGCCTAAATCCCTACCTCAGTCCCCCTTTAGAATTGTCGTGTGGCTGCACTGCCAGCTGGCTAGAGGAGAGTCCATTGGACAAGAGGGTGGCCTCGGCAGAGGCAGGACTCTGTTGCCTGATGGCCATCAGGCTGAGCAGCCGCTCATACCATTCCTTCTGCTGCTTTTGGTGCTGCTCCCTCATCATCCTGCCATGCTCAATGGTTCTCCACCGCCATCCTCTCCATGTCCTGCTCCAGAACCGCTCTCAGCATCTCGAGGTGCTGATCCAAAGTCCAGCAGCAAGTAGTCCCAGGGCTTTTCTCTTTCCCCCTATTGGTTCAGGGTCCTTGCCCTACAAAGCCTGGCTACGTGCCTGACTCCAACCGTGGTAGAAGGCTCTGGCACAAGCATCTTTCTCCTGTTTAATGTTCTGCATCACAACAAGGCCAAAAGTAGCAACTTTGATCTCCTTGGTATACCTTTGTTTCATCTCTCCACATCTGCCAGCTCAGACCAACTGCATCTTAGGGCACCAGGCCACCAAGGGAATGGAAAATATTGCTAATTTATTTATTTTTTAATTTAGCAGCATTTCCCCCTATGTGTGGTGAGTTGGTGGGCGCAGACAGGGATCTGTCACCAGTGATGGTCTTAACACTATTTCAGGCAGTAGAAGCATTTGGTGATGTCAATTTGCTGCAGATGCCAATTTAGAAGAGGGAACAAATGTTTCCAGCTTCTGGTAGAAGCCCATCTAGCTATGCTAAGGAGCTATTGTGTCACTCAGTGACTGATCAGCAAATCAATGACTGGAAATTATTACTTTGGGTCAGGGTAAGTAACATAGGAAGTTTGCCCCACCCAGGAATCTCATGGGCCATGCTGAATGTCTCTTTCTATGACAAGTTCTGAAGCATCATCAGCCAACAGTGGACTAAAATTTCAGCATGCTGAAGCTTGCTATACCCCATGTGTCTTTTCAGCCCCAACCTTGACACTAAACCTCCCAAGACAAGACTCCAAAGACCAGGCAGCAGCAGGATTAAAAGACTTAAGTTTTCTGCACTCACTCTGTCGACGTCTACACTGGCAGCTTCTTGTGCAAGAACTGTTTTGCGGAAGAATTCTTGCGCAAAAAGTCTGCCACAAAAGCACGTCTAAACTGGCATGTGCTTTTACACAAGAGCATCCATGGCTGTGTGGACACTCTCTTGCGCAAGAAAGCTCTGATGGCCATTTTAAGCATAGGGGCTTTTTGCACAAGAAATTCATGTTGCCTGTCTATGCTGGCCTCTTGTGGAAGAGCTCTTGCACAAGAGGGCTTATTCCTCATGGGGAGAGGAATAACTCTTCTGGAAGAAGCCCTGTTTTACAATGCTGTACTGTAAATTTACTTGCTCAAGAATGCACATGCAGTGTAGACAAGCAGGCAAGTTTTTGTGCAAGAACAGCTGTTCTTGCGTAAGAAGCTGCCAGTGCAGACATAGCCTCTGGCTTTAAGATCATATGGGGGGGAGGGGGGGATGGAGCATACAACCTTGGCTCCCTTGCACAAGCCTATAATTCTGGTTTTAGTATGAGAAAAATAGAGTATAGTTCTGTATAGAAATGCCTGTACGTTTGTGCTGCACACATAGCTGCATGTTCATGCATTACTCAGCTTGTAATAACAATCTCAGTTTTTCACACACAACAGTGAGTAAAATAAATGGGGATTAGCAGGGATCACAAGGATCGTCTTGTCCAACCCCTACTCTCCAAAAGAGAGGGCTGTCCAGCCACCAGTGAAAGAGCTTCCACAGCTTCCCTGGGCAGCCTGTGCGATGATCCTACTTTCCTTACAGTCAGGAAGCTTTTCCAGAGATTTAATCTGAATCCGCTGTGCTGTAGTGTGAACCCATTGCCTCTTGTCCTGCTCTCTGAGACCAGAGAGAACAACTCTTCTCCATCTTGTTCAAGTATTTGCAGACATCTATCATGTTCCTCTAAACTAAATCTCCTCTTTTCCAAACTAAACATCCCCAGTTCCTTCAGCCTTTGCTCATACGGGGTGCAGCTGTCCCTCCGATTATCTTTGTCGCTCACTTCTGGATCCCTTCCAGGCTCTCTCCATCCTTTCTGTACACTGGTGTCCAAAACTGGACACTGTACTGCAACTGAGCCGACACAGTGCTGAGTAGAGTGGTACCATCATCTTCTGTCACTTGCCTGCTATGCCTCTGGTAATGCAACCTAAAATGGCCTCTGCTTTTTTCTCATCTGCATCGCATTGCTGACTCATATTGAGGTTATGATCCACCACAACTCCCAAATCCTCTCACCAGTGCTAACGCCAAGGCAGTTTCCCCCATTCTGTTTGTGCATTTGGTTTTTCTTCACTACGTGTAGCACATTACATTTGCCTTTGCTGGATTTTATTTTGTTGTTGATAGCCCAGTTCCCTAAATTATCAAGATCCCTCCCAATTTTAGTTCTAACCTCCAAAATCTTGGCAGCCCCTGGTAGCATCATGTCATCTGCAAATCTGATCAGCATGCTCTCTATTTCAACATCCAGGGCATTAATAAAGATATTAAACCACACTGGACCCAGAACAGATCCTAGTGAAACCCCACTCTAGACCCCCCTCCAATCAGACATCATTCTATTAACTCTTTGCTTGCAATTGGTTAACCAGTTTGTGTCTACTTAATGGTAGTTCCTCCATGCCCACATTTCTCCTGCTTACTTAGCACAGTGTCATCTGGGACTGTGTCAAAAGCCCTGCTGACATCCAGGTATAGTATGCCCATCGCATCCCCCTATCCACCAACCAGTTACTCTATCAAAGAACTTCAGGGAGTAGCTGAGTGTTAGTCTATAAAGTGCTACCAGACCATTTGTTGTTTTTTCTATCAAAGAAGGAAATCAAGCTGGCTTGGCATGATTTGTTCTTACATTTATTTCCCTCAATGCTTGTACTCCAATCCTGGGAAATGTCCCACCAAGTCTCTGTAATGCCAATTAACTTATATAGAGAGTTTTATATACTGTGACTTGTAGTTCATCCTGCTTGTTCTCCATACTCCTTGCGTTTGTATACAGGCATCAGACATATTTTACACACTGCCCTGTTCTTGCTTTTTTAATGCAAGCTGTAATTTCTAGACTCTTCTTCAGAAAAGCAGGACAATGTAGCACTTTAAAGACTAACAAGATGGTTTATTAGATGATGAGCTTTCGTGGGCCAGACCCACTTCAAGTGGGTCTGGCCCACGAAAGCTCATCATCTAATAAACCATCTTGTTAGTCTTTAAAGTGCTGCACTGTCCTGCATTTTGCTTCAGCTACCCCAGACTAACACGGCTACATTTCTATCACTATTCTTCAGAAAACAGTCTCTTCCCCATATCTTCATTACTTGAGCCTAGATGTGCATTGGCCGGATTTTTGTCACCGTCTCTCATAGGACCTAGTTTAAAACTTTCTTTATTGGGGTAGTCAGATGATGTCCAAAGACGCTCTTCCCAGCAAGCAATCCTCTTTCCTGGAACATCAGCTCGGTGTCCAAGGAGGCAAAACCCTCTCGCTGACCCCAACTGCACAGCCATGTGTTTACTTCCACCATTCAAGGGTCCTTGCCCAGGCCTTTTTCTTCAACAAAGAGGATGGATGACAACATCACTTACACTCCAAGCTCTTTAATCCTTCTTTAGAGCCACAGATCCACTCAGGGTCATTCTTGACAGTCTTCTTTGTGCCTATGTGGATAAGTAGGAAGGACTAGTGGTCAAGGGCTTGATGAGTCCTAGCAAACGCTCTGTCTCAGAATTCTAGCTCCAGGCAAGCAGTGTACTTCTCGGGATTCCTGGTCTACACGGCATGGACGACTCTATCACTCTTAGGAGGCAGTCCCTGACATCGTTGCATGTTTAGTTTTCTTCCCCTCATTGAACTCCATCTTTGACTGCACAGATTTGGGGGGACAGAGGGGGAGTGGGGCTAGGAAGATGGTGCCCTCAACAGAAGCACAGACCACTCCACAGCACATAATATCTTTCATAACAATAACTGAACCGGTTCTAACTCAGCAAATGCTTCCCACCCCCAACAAATGAAAGATGGGGATGGCTCCAATTTTGTTCCCTGCATGGTCTGTTCCCTTCCCTGAATAGCTCCATGGACTTCAGGCTGAGCATGTCCTCCAGTGTCTCTGCTGCCAAGGTCCCTTCGGGCTCTGCTGTATTTTCCAGCTTCTCCAAAAACAAGCCCCTGTGGTCTCAAAAGCCTATACATAACAGGGCACAGGGCCCTCTTCCCAAACGATGGACTGCTCTGATCTCGCAGGCTGGGCAAGCGAGCTGGGTTCAAAGCAGAGCTAGAACTGGGTAAAAAGTTTTGGTGTGTGGGCAGTTCAGCAACAGGCCTAACATCTCTGTAGAAACCCAGGTTAGGACCACAGTGAGGATGTATCCCAAATTGTGCGTCATTCTCACAGCATCTGTGCAAGCACTGTCTGTGCTGCACATGCAGGTTACACAGCAAGCCATAAGATCCTTTAGTAACTTTTCCACTTGTGCTTCCCTGACATGGAACTGGATGTGAAGAGCTGCTAATTTAAGTGTCCAACAATGTTTTAAAGTCCTATAAACTGTTGTGTCTACTCCACAAGATTTTGAGCGCCCCCTGCTGCCAATTTATCTAACAGGAGGCATTCGTACCAGAAGACAACCATCACTCTGATGTTGAAGCAAAATGCAGGACAATGTAGCACTTTAAAGACTAACAAGATGGTTTATTAGATGATGAGCTTTCGTGGGCCAGACCCACTTCCTCAGATCAAATAGTGGAAGAAAGTAGTCACAACCATATATACCAAAGGATACCATTAAAAAAAATGAACAAATATGAAAAGGACAAATCACATTGCAGAACAGGAGGCTATGACTATTGGAACAGGATACCATACTCAAAGAGGCTCTGGGAGACAGACCCATAGTCTCCTATAGACAACCACCTAGATGATTCTTACCAACCACCACAGGACATACCACACTAATACCAACCCTGGTACCTTCCCTTGCAACAAACCCCGTTGCCAGCTTTGTCCACATATTCATTCTGCTGATACCATTATTGGACCTAACCAAGTGAGTTATAAGATCAAGAACACATATTCCTGCGCATCCAGAAATATAATCTATGCTATCATGTGCCGAAAGTGTCCGTCTGCTATGTACATTGGACAAACATCTCAGACACTTCGCCAAAGGATTAATGCCCACAAAACAGATATCAGATAAGATCACAAAGAAAAAACAGTTTCTTGCCATTTTAACCAGAAAGGACACTCTCTCAATGACTTAACCACCTGCATTCTGCTACAAAGACCTTTTACATCTGCACTTGAAAGGGAATCCTCTGAACTGTCCTTCATGTTAAAATTCGACACTTTCCAACAAGGACTTAACAAACATTTGAACTATCTCACCCATTATCAAGACAGTTTCCCCAATTATCACCTCTAATACCATTAACTCACAAACATCCCACTCTCCCTACCTCTAATATCATCAATTCACAGACACTTACCTTCCTTCCTCCCCACCCCCTGCATCCCCCTCCTGTTCTGCAATGTGATTTGTCCTTTTCATATGTGTTCATTTTTTTAATTGTATCCTTTGGTATATATGGTTGTGACTATTTTCTTCCACTATTTGATCTGAGGAAGTGGGTCTGGCCCACGAAAGCTCATCATCTAATAAACCATCTTGTTAGTCTTTAAAGTGCTACATTGTCCTGCATTTTGCTTCAGCTACCCCAGACTAACACGGCTACATTTCTATCACTATCACTCTGATGTGACACTGAAAACATGCAGTTTCTATAAGGAGCTGCACACCATCCACCCCCACCTGCACAGCCAAAAGCCCCAAGGATACTTTGGGGGGACTCTAGGAAACAGCCAGAGGAATCAATCCTGAAGATGAAGCAATGGATGAGGAAGTTGATTTGGAGGAGGATGTGGGACACGTGACAGGCTCTTTGGTGGCATGGAGAGCCAGGATCTCTTTTGGACTCTGAAGGAATCAAGCTAGACCCAGGACTCGGGCACTGGCAGTGGTGATGCTGGGGGACACACAATTGGGGCACCAGCCATGTTACCACCCCCCACATGACTCCTCCCATTGTCAACCATAGCTTGGAGGAGAGCCGCCCCTAGAAGCGTGCAGGGTAGGGATGTTAAATATCGGTTAATTGAGTAGTCGAGTAACCTCATGAATTCTTCTCAGTTACTCAACTATTCTATAGACACCAGGGGTGGGGCTGCCAGCCAGTGTGCTCCAGCCCCACTTCCGAGGAGCCCCCTGCCACTGCGCGCTGCTGCCTGCTTGGCTCCTAATACACTTTAAATGCAGAGCTGCAGCTCTAGGACCCAGGGCAAGTTGGGACTGTGCCATGCTGCTGGCCAGCCTGCTAAAAAATGTACTGGCGGAGGTGGGAAGGGAGGGAATGCATGCAGTCTATAGCAATAGCATTAACCTATAAGCTTTTGCTTATCAGTTACCCAGTTACTTGCCTCCACTCTTACTTCCCTAGAGGAGACATGAGGTAGAGGAAGCCTGTATTTTGTTATATGGTACATGGCACAAGAGAAGGGATTGACACTAATAACACATGGTACTGATTGCATCTGCTTCTCATTCCCCTCTGCAGTACAAGTGAGCCCTGCAGTTACGGTTGTTAATACACCAGCAGGTCCTGGGATCTTTCCTCAGGATCTCTAGGAAGCGCTGTTGCACATACTTTGCAATTCTCTGCCCATGCTTCTTCGGAAGAGGGGCTTTATTTCTTGCCCTGCTGCAGGAAATGCTGAATACCAATCGGCACTTTCTCAGGAACCAAAATGGCACACAGGCAAGCAGCATATGGGCCTGGTCTGAGGCTGCAGGCAAGCAGGAGTTTCAGCTTTGGTTACCCTCAGCAGTATAATTTCAGCTTTTCTCACCCCACCTGTGGAAAGCAGAGCCCAAATTCAGAATAGTGCCCCTAGGCACTGGTCTCGATCCCATTCTGAAGCCACCTAAACACCTGGGCCCAACCTGCACCTCCCCCGCTAGGTCACGCGCCCCACAGTGAGCACTCTGGCTGTGCTGCATGCTTGCCGAAGGGCAGTGAGGACACGGTGTAGGTAAGTGCTCTGATTCGAGGCTGTACGCGCACACGCAACACTGACTGCACTTCTGTTCCTTTTGCTTCTGCTGAGGCGCACCCAGCAGCAGCGCTGCCTCCAGGGGAGAAGGAAGAGTAAGGGGACATGTTTCAAGAAGTTCTGCAACCATCTGATCAGGGCTGTCCCTAGGAGGGTATATGACCTGGGGCAGGCCCCCCTGCCACAGGCCCTACCCCTACTGCACCCTTCCCCCAAACCCTACCCCTGCTTTGTCCCTTCACACTCCTACTCCTCCTTCTTACCCCCTCCTGGAGCAACGCAAGCTGGGGATTACCTGGCATGGGGGAGCAGCAGGGTCACCCTCCCCCGCAGCCTGCTCCGCTCCCCCCACCACACTGCACTGCCCCCTCCCAGCCTGCTGTGCTCCGCTTTGGTGTGGTGGCAGGAAGTGATGCTCCCTGGATCAGGGCAGTGTGGTGGGGCAGAGCAGGGCTATTGGGTTACTCTGACTCCAGCTGCTGTGGTGAGGGGGCACCACTGCTCCACCCCAAAGCACAGGGCCTGGGGTGCTCACCCCAGACTGCCCCAGGGCCAGTCCTGTAGCTAATAGTGAGCTTAGAGCAGTGTTTCCCAAATGGTGCTCTGCGGAACCCTGGGGATCCGTGAAGCGAACGTAAGGGTTCCGCGAGAACCCGAACGCTCCCCTCCCCCCGCCCATAAAGAGACAGAGGAGCCCGGCGCTGGCTCCTTCCCCACTGCCCTTTCAGACATCTCCTGCGTCCCCCGCTGCCGCTCTGCTTTTGCCACCGGACCTAGCAGCAGCAACAGCTGCTTGTCCCGCTTCTGCCCGATCAACCCAAGATCCCTCTCCCGTGTCCCCCGCTGCCGCTCTGCTTTTACCACCGGAAAAAGCAGAGTGGCAGCGGGGGATGCGGGAGAGGGATCTTGGGTTGATCAGAAGAGGGACAAGCAGCTGTTGCTGCTGCTAGGTCCCTTGGTAAAGGCAGCATGTGTGTGTGTGGAGGGGGGGGAGTACTATCAGTGAGTGGAACACCGGAACTCCTACTCACTGTGAGGATCGGAACAAATCCCCATACACACTGTGAGGACATGTGGCTCCTGTGTGTGACTTTAAGTTTAAGAATTCAATCTAATATCAAAATTCCCCATGGATCGTTGGTTAAAAGAAGGAACTTTAAAGAGAAAAGTGAGTACTTCAAACTCCAATATTTTTACTGAAACCAGCAAGGAAAATACTGAGGCAGCTCAAGTTAATTATGAAAAATTTCAGCTGACTAATAAGAAACGCAGGTATTGTGAGGACTATTTGGCATTTGGATTCACAAGCAATGGAAATGAAGATGCTCCAGGTGCCCAGTGTGTAGTGTGCAACAAAATATTATCTAATAGTTGTTTAGTACCTGCTAAATTGCGAAGACATTTTGAAACAAATCATCCAGAATACAAAGATAAAGACATTAGTTTTTTAAGCAAAAGCTTGAATCGCTTGAAAAAAGTAAACTCTTCATGTCAAAAATTGCCAAATCTGATAATGAAAATGCAACAGAGGCATCTTACAAAGTAAGCTATCGTATATCGCTCACCGAAGAAGCACACACTATGGGGAATCACTCATAAAACCATGTGCAAAAGATATTGTGATGTTTATGTTGGATCAGGAGTCTAGTAAAAAAGTTGAGGCTGTGCCACTATCAAACAATACTGTCACACGTCGTATTCACGATCTTGCTACTGACATCGAGAAGGAGCTTATTTTTCGGCTGCATTTACGTGATGCATATGCATTACAATTAGACGAGTCCACTGATGTTGCAGGTCTTGCAGTTTTGCTTGTATTTGTCCGTTATGATTTTAATAGTTCTATTGAAGAAGGCTTACTTTTATGTGAATTTTTGCAAACCAATACAACTGGTGAGAATATATTCAATTGTATCAATAACTTTATGAAAACACATCAAATAAGCTGGGAAAAATGTGTTGATGTGTGCAGTAATGGTGCCAAAGCAATGGTAGGAACAGTGGCTGGTGCTGTAACACGAATAAAAAATGTAGCACCAAATTGCACCAGCAGTCACTGCATTCTCCACAGACATGCTCTGGTAGTTAAGAATATTTCTCCCTCTCTTAAAAATGTGTTGGACGAAGCAGTACAGATTATTAATTATATAAAAACTCGACCATCACAATCAAGACTGTTCAAAATTATGTGTGAAGATATGGGTAGTCAGCACACAGCCCTGCTTCTACATACAGAAGTCAGGTGGCTATCACAAGGAAAAGTGCTGGTTAGATTATTTGAATTGCTTCATGAGCTCTCCGCCAATCTGATGGATCACAAATTCCAACTGTCTGATCGTTTAACAGACTTTTTGTGGTTATCTAGAGTTGCAAATCTTGCAGACATCTTTACAAAACTAAATGAAGTAAATCTGTCGCTGCAAGGAAAGAATATAAATATTTGTAATGCGAAAGACAAAATTTTGTCATTGTCACGGAAGCTACAGTTTTGGATCTCATCTGTAGGATGAAATGATTTGGATTATTTACCAACTCTGAATGATTTCCTTGAAGAAAATGGATACAAACTTGATGAAGATATTCGCAGCGACATTGCAGATCATCTCCGCGATTTATACACGAACATCATTAAGTATTTTCCAAACATCAATGACAACAATAACTGGATTCGAAATCCATTAAGTTTAACAGAAAAGCCAGTCAGTTTTTCTACACAAGATTATGAAAACCTAATTGAAATTGCTTCAGATGGCCAATTAATACAAAAATTTAAAGAAGTTTCTCTGATTACATTTTGGAGTGTCTTATGTCAAAGTCAAGAATATTCATCTTTATCAAGACACGCAATTCGTCAGCTGTTACCCTTTGCCAATACATACTAGTGCGAAACTGGGTTATCGAACTATGCAGGAATGAAAACGAAATACAGAAATCGACTGAATTCTGCACCAGATATGAGAATCCAACTTTCTAGTATTAAACCAAATATAAAAAGAATTTGCCAAGAAAAGAAGAAAAACCACTCTTCGCATTGAAAACTATGAATATAATTAATATTATTTGATAGTTTTATTTTTTTGTACATATTTAATATGATTTTTGTTGAATATAAATGAATGGTGTTATATTAAATATGTTGAATTTAAATGAATGGTGATCTCATGACCGTATTTAGCATCTTATTACTACCAATTGTGGTGTACTGGCAGTTTGTGTGTGTTTGGGTGTGGAGTTTTTTTTTTTTTTTTTTGACAAACTTAATCCCTGGATAGGGGGTTCCTTGAAATTTTTCTGAGTTTGAAAGGGTTCCGTGGTCAAAAAAAAATTGGGAAACACTGGCTTAGAGCATGGGGAGAGCCAGTAAGCAAACTAGAAATGGGCATTCAGGGCTGGAAATGGGGCTGGGAGCGGAGGATACTGCTCAGAGAGGTGCAAGCAGCGGTGCTGAGCTCCCTGATAGTGCTGTATGCCGAACACGTGTTAATGGGGGCCTGATACCTGCCAGAGCAAATGCCATTCCCGCTTCGTCGCAATCGATAAGTAAGCAGAGATCTTGCCCTGTCAGACCTTTCCTCCTCAGGGGGCGGGAGTAGCCCCTCCTCAGCACGAAGAGGGGCCCAGAGAGGAAAGCCCTCACCACAAGGGTTCCACCATGAACCATGAACCTAGGAGTTCTGACTCTGAAGTCCCTCTGCCCCTCTGCCAAACTATTGGACCCTTTCACTAATATACTCCAAGCATCAGGTTTAAAAGACTTGGCTCCAGAAATCCATGTGCTGGCTCTGAGGTCCACTCTTGGCTTGGAGGGCTGTCCCGTCTAACGCCTCAAGTGGGTTAACAGAACACCATGCAGGTCAATCGCTGTGCTACACTTTAGAGTGAGATCTTAAATCTGAAGTTCCTGGCTGCTTCACCTCAGTATTAAGCATCCTGTTTTGCTAAGGCCATGGGGACTATAGTGGCATACCCGCAGTGCCGTAGCTATACAGCATAACCCGATAGCATAGACACAGCCCACAGCCATGGAAGGAGTTTTTCCTTTGTAGGAACATCACTTCCTTGAGCAGCAGTAGCTAGGTTGAGGGAACCATTCAGCCATTGACCTAGCTATGGCTATAATGGGCAATAGTAGCATATAATACAGCATAGCTACAGCAGTACAGATCTTTCACTTCCCTGAGTACTACAGCTCTGTCAATCTAAATGTTAAGTGTAGACCAGACCTGTGTCAGTGATGGCTCTGGTCTTCTTGGCCCTCTCCCATTGTTCTGATCCCCTCTTTCCCAGGGATGATTGCACTGTGAGCTTCGAAAGACGTTAGGACACAGTGGCTACGTCTAGACTGGCATGATTTTCCGCAAATGCTTTTAACGGAAAAGTTTTTCCGTTAAAAGCATTTGCGGAAAGAGCGTCTAGATTGGCACGGACACTTTTCCACAAAAGCACTTTTTGTGGAAAAGCGTCCGTGCCAATCTAGATGCGATTTTGCGCAAGAAAGCCCCAATCACCATTTTCGCGATCGGGGCTTTTTTGCACAAAACAATACCGCGTTGTCTACACTGGCCCTCTTGCGCAAAAGCATTTGTGCAAGAGGGCTTTTGCCCGAACAGGAGCAGCATAGTATTTCCGCAAGAACACTGACAATCTTCCATGAGATCATCAGTGTTCTTGCGGAAATTCAAGCGGCCAGTGTAGACAGCTGGCAAGTTTTTCCGCAAAAGCAATTGCTTTTGCAGAAAAACTTGCCAGTCTAGATGCAGCCACTAGTGAGTTTTATAGTAGAAAATTACAACCTCTCAGAACTTTTTTCCACTTTATTCATTTTCAAAGGGAACACATTTTAAGAACCTGTTTAAAAAATATTGTTTCCCAAAAGCAATTGGAAGAAAAAGTACTTTAGGCTTCTTGTATTATCACTTAAACCTCAAATGAATGAGAACCGTTCAGTTCAGAATTAAAATGTTGCTGGGAACTTTATCAGCGCTCGTCTGTAATTAACAGACAAGATCATGGAGTTTCCTTCACCCAAACTCCAGGCTTTTTGTTTTCCTGCTCAATCACTGTGACTTTGAATTTTACAGTCAGGCAGGATGTGAAGATTAATTAATTAGTTAATGTTTGTAAATCACTTTACAGATGGCAAGAGCTAGATAACAGCTGAGACTCTTACCAGTTTTAATTTTAAATTCAGTCGGGTTTTTAACCCTATTCTGTCCTTCAGAAAGGCAGATTCAAAAAGGGGGCCCTTGACAGAGTCTCAGGGATTAAGAGGACGCCTGAATTCTATGCCCAGCTCTGGAAGAGAAACTGGGAGGTCCCCTGAAGGCTCTAGCTCTGCCTCTGGGGACAGAAGGGCTGTATCAGCATTACAAGTCCAAAGTGTCTGGAACACTGCCTTACTGTAACCCATCTGGTTAGGCAGGCCCTTCACATCTGGGATTACACAGGACTGAAAGGTTGAGCAGCAGCCCTGGAATATTTCTCAAAACCTGCACTAGGCCCAGGGCATTTCTAGCCAGCTTTGGCAAGCCAGTACCTGGAGTTATCAGCCACACTCAGGGTATGTCTACACTACAAAGTTAATTCGATGTTAGTTCGAACTAACTTTCATAGGAGCTACACTAGCGCTCCGCTAGTTCGAATTTAATTCGAACTAACGGAGCGCTTAGTTCAAACTAGGTAATCCTCATTCCACGAGGATTAAGCCTAGTTCGAACTAGCTAGTTCGAATTAAGGAGTGTGTAGCCCCTTAATTCGAACTAGTGGGAGGCTAGCCCTCCCCAGATTTCCCTGGTGGCCACTCTGGCTAACACCAGGGAAACTCGTCTGCCCCCCTCCCAGTCCCGGACCCCTTAAAGGGGCACGGGCTGGCTACGGTGCCCGTGCCAGGTGCAAGCCTGCCAGCACCCAGCCAGCAGACCCTGCACCTAGCACGGATCGAGCCACCCACCTGATGTCCCCCAGCCCTTCCCCTCTTCCTGGGACCAGGCTGGCGGCTCCCGGGAGCTTGCCCAGGACCACAAGAGGCGGGCACCCGCCTGGGCTAGTGCGGACATCGTGGACCTCGTCCACGATCTCTGCACTAGGCACAGGAAAGTGGCCGTCTAGGGCAGGAGAGCTGCCAGCCTGGCTACCCAGGAGCAGGTGTGCAAGAGAATCAAGGGGGTCCACTGAGACCCCCGACCCTGAGCCCTGAGCTTACAATGGCCGTTCTGGGTCAGACCAAAGGTCCATCTAGCCCAGTAGCCTGTCTGCCGACAGCGGCCAACCCTAGGGACCCTGGAGGGGATGGACCGAAGACAGTGACCAAGCCATTTGTCTTGTGCCATCCCTCTCCAGCCTTCCACAAACCTTGGGCAGGGACACCACTTCTACCCCCTGGCTAATAGCACTCTATGGACCCAACCTCCATGACTTGATCTCACTTCCCTTTAAACTCTGTTTCGAGAACCTGCTGGCCGGGAAGGGTGGGTGAGCAAATTGACTGGTGGGGAGCGGGACTGACCTGAGCACTTGCAGGACTGTCCTGCGCAGGCTCCCGGCGACACACGAGTGAGGAGGAGGCTTCCACCCCTCCTCACACTCAACCGACTGAGGGCTCCCGGCGGCAATCGCAGCCCCACCTCCCAGCTGGGACTCCCAGCCGCTCCCTCCGCCCCCGCCAGGCTTCTGTCCGGTGCGCAGCTGGAAAAATCAGAAAATACCGGACATTGCACATGTCTGGTATTGTCTGATTTTTTTTACCGGACAGAGCACACAAATACCGGACTGTCCGGTACAATACTGGACACCTGGCAACCCTAACCCCATGTGCTGGCTCAACAGCTTCCACTGGCTGGGAACCGCACCCGGCTGGAGCTATGTGGCCAGTGCCTCCAGGCAGGGGCAACATACGGAGCTCCCCGCCACCCCTTTGCTTAAGCGTCGTAGGGGCCTGTTGCCATTTCCCAGGAGCTGTCTGAGGTCAGCACTGCCCAGAACCCACAACCCAAAAACCTTCTTGTGTCCAACCCCCTGCCCCAGCTCAGAGCCCCCTCCTGTAAACCAACCCCCCCTCAGAGCCCGTACTCCCACTTGCACCCCAACACCCTGCCCCAGCTCAGAGCCCCCTCCTGCACCCCAACTCCCTGCCCCAGCTTAGAACCCACACCCCTGGCCAGAGCCCTCACACCCTCGAGTACCCCAAACCCTGCCCCAGACTGGTGAAAATGAGCTAGTGAGCAAGGGTGGGGGAGAGCAAGTGACGGTGGGAGGGGGGATGGAGTGATTTGGGATGTGGCCCCAGATAAGGGGATAGGCAGGGCAAAGGTATTGTTTTTTGCTGTTAAAAAGTTGGTAACCGTACATTGCACAGGTGTTGCCACACCTGACTTGAAGTGTTTTCCAGCATACACAAGGTTTAGTTTGGTTCAGTGGCGCTCAGCTCCCCTGCTATGCAAACTGGTCCAGCGCCTCTGCCTTCATTTGTGGATCACACAGGGTTGTATGGTTCATTAATTAGTGCCTGTAAAGCATCTTTGAATATGTCACCTCAGCTGACCCTGTTGCTAGGGCTCCAATTTGCTTTCAAGCAGGTTTTGACTCTCCTGAAACTTCCTCCAAAATCTCTTTTCTATTGACAACTTCTCCTAGGTTTTGTATAGGGAAAGGTTTCATCTATCCTAGAAAAATCATCCTGGATTAACTGGATTGCTTTAAAAATCAATGATCAAATTAAGCTACATCTATATATTCGAGGTTGACTCAAATTCAAGTGTGTTTACATGAGCACTTTGCACCAGTTTCACTAGATCAATTTGAGTTAAACCAATACAACTGTCTAATCTAGACCAAGTTTGCATTTGAGGTCAGTGGGCCATGGTGACTTGAGATCAAGTGCTTTGATAAGTAGTATGAGTGTTGGCTTATTTTTTGCTATTTTCAGAAAAGAGGGGTTTTTTTGAGAGTTTGTGTCACAATCTAGTCTGGCACCTTCCTGTTAAGTGTGTGGGATACTGACACTGGTAGTATACTGTCAAGCAAACTTAGGGTTTAATAAAAACAATCCCAGGCTTGTCTGATTAGCCCTGTTTTCCACAAAACCATGTTGATTACTACGGCTACCCTATAATTCCTTACTGATTACAGCCCCAGTCAGACTTCCCATGATTTTTTCTGGGATCATTGTTGGCATGGCTCAGAGCTACCTGGACCATCTTATGAATCCGTTACTAGCAGACTTACCGGCGTTGCCCAGGTCTTTCCGGGCAGGGGGCTGGCAGTGTAGGGCCTGCCAGAGTCAGGGCAGGGCTTGAGAATGTGAGAGGGGAATGCAGGAGGCTGGGGTAGAGGGGAATGTGAGAGTGAGAGGTGGGGGTCAGGAGGGGCTCAGAGTGGGGAGGCTCAGGACAGGGGGTCCCATCCAGCATGGACCTTTTACACACACACACAGCCCCACCTTCAGCCATGAGGGCCATTTTTATACCTCTCCCCTGCCCCTCCCCCATCCAGCCTGTTTATTCTCCAACCTGCCCCCAGTCACCAGAGACCCTTTAACACCCTCCCCCCCATGCTGCGGCCAAAGGATGGAAGGGGGGAAGGTCTGGGGTGGAGGGCTACTTACTGGAGTCCTGCCAGGCAAGATGGCAGAGCTCCAGCCCTGCTGGCCTCTCTCTTGCTGGTAGGGATGCTCCTTGGTGGACACACTGAAGAATAGCTCTCTCCTGTGAGCACGCTGCCCCCAGGGGACACTCTCACATCACATCCCTCCAAACAGCTGCCCCTCCCTTTGCACGTTATGGACATGGAAATCTGGCCTTTTCCTGGGGCTTCCAGTCATCCTGCCACAACCAAACCCCGACCTTGCTTTAAGTTATGGCAAGAGGAAGCTGCCTATCAAATTTGGTGGTCCTAGCTCTTACCATTTAGGTGGAGTTCTTGAACAAGCAGACTTGCAGACAGATGCTCTCTAAAATACTTATATAGATTAGTATGTCCACATTTGGTTTTTTCTATTTTCTGGAGTTTCCCCAGTGTCCCAAGATGTGTTAAAAATCAACAATAATCCCTGGACAAGTCTCTGAATACTCGTGAATGCAAGTTACACTCGGCTGCAAATATAAACGCATTTAATGGTTGCTATTTAACATCCTGACTAGTTACTAATAAGGAGTATTCCAGTACCACAGAGATATGAACACATCATCCTTCTTCACAGAAACATATTTGACTAATTCTGCCTTTTCTGCATCATGACAAGTAATTTTCTCACCCCACAGACCAGTGGTTCTCAAAGTGTGATCTCAGGACCACTAGTGGTCCACCATTGTCCTGCAGGTGGGTGGTGGGCTCGGTGCAGGCCCCTGTGGCAGGGAGCCTGCGCTAGCGCTCTAGACCTGTGCCTCCTCTCTCGCATGGTTGGAGTGCCAGTGCCATCTTCCTGCTGCGGGGGATGGGGGGGAAGGATAGGGGGGAGCGAAGAGGTGGGGAAAGCCCTGAGCCTCACAGGCTGGATCTGGCTCATGGGGGGAGGGGAGAAGCAGCTCTGTGCACTGCTGTTCCCCCTCCCCCCAGTTGGGGGAATGGCAGCGCAGGAAACTACTTGTCTGGAGGCTTTCCCTGCTGCTCCTATTGGCCGGTATCACAGCCAACGGGAGCAGCAGGGGGCAGTGCCTGGGAGTGGTGTGGTACACAGAGCCAGGTAAGCGTCCCCTATCCTCCTCGTGCCCAGACCCCACACGCCCATTGCCATCACACACACCCCCTCCCACCGAGACCCTGCATATCCACCCTGTTCCTGCACCCTCCCTCCTGCCTAGACCTTGTACCTCCACCTGCACCCCATTTCCTGCCCAGACTCCCCATCCTCAGCCCGCTCTTGCACCCAACCTCCCAACCAGACTCCACACACACAGCCTACTCCTATATCCTACCTCCCACTCAGAATCCCACTCCACTTCTGCACCCTACCTCTGAACTAGACCTAGCACTCTTACTCCCTCCTGTGCCCCACCAGACCTTGCACCCCCATCCCTATCCCACTTCCCAGCAGCCCCCCTCCACACACTGAACCCTTCATTTTTGGCCCTACCCCAGAGCTTACGTGGGCCCACAAAATCTACTAGCCCTGGGACCCCAAAAGTCAATTTGGCCTGTGGGAAACCCTGAGCCTCGCTCTTCTCTTCCCTCCCCCTTGTGGGGCTGAAGTGTTAGGGGAGTGAGGTGTGTCAGTCAGAATCCAGATCAGTGGGTTTTTTCTTTCTTTTTTGCTCTCACTTTTGTGAGGCCCCCCAACTGATTTTTCTGTGGGTCAGTGGCCCCTAAGCCAAAAAAGGTTCCCCACCCCTGCTCAATACTGAAACCTTTTGTTTTGGACATAAATTAATATTTTACTTTATTTAAAACTAACAGGATAAAGCACTTAATCTGTTTAATGATTGTGATTAATACTTCCCTACTGGAAATATTATATGCACAATGTTATGTTATAGCTGCATATTTACATTTTTGTGCTCCAGGAGCCTAATATGAATAATATAGTATTTAAGGTATTTAGAGATAAGCAAAGGCATTTTGTCATCATGGGTAGTTGGTTGGTGGTCCACAGAAAGGTTTGCACTGAGTGGGATGGGTCGCTGGCCAAAAAGTTTGAAAACCACTGCTCTAGACCAGGATGTTTGTTCCTGACATATTTAAATAATCCCTTTTTATTGTCATTAATGCCACTGGACCTAATTTTTTCCCCTGATATCTTTAGTTTCCCTTAATGTCGACATTTTCTAATTGCTCATTTTTACTCAATACTTTTAGCTTCCCCATTTTGCCTTTAATTTGAATGCCTTTTTAAAAATTGTTTCTTTCACCTCCCTTTTTAACCAGCAAGGTTTATTTGAATCAAATAATCCTTTCAGGACCACAGAATCCTGATGCTATTGATGGAGGGGGGCATCTAGTATATCATTTAATTTCAATTATTATTCACATTTTTATGTTTAAACATTTCCTTAGGCTCAGTTTTTTTCATGATTGTTCTCAGCTTTGGGGAACTCGCCTTTTTAAAAGCACCGAGTATATATATTATTAGACAGGAGTGTATTCTATTATGTGCTCTCGGCTTGTATTACCTTGCCTCTCTCAATCTACCAGAGTTTCCAGCTCGCTCTTTAGATGCTGCCTGCAAGGATTTCCCAGTTCCTATATGGCAAGGCCCCTGCTTTTTCCTCACTCCAGTCTCTCTTGCAAATCCGTTTTTTCAGGGAAGCCAAGAAATGCCACTAGCCTGCATCACTGTAATACCATCCCCAGCCCACTTTAAAAGGGTGAGCCAAGGGGGAGAGAAAGAAGAGTTACTCCCATTTTACTTCTTTGTGATGACTAAAGGATCTCTGGAGCCGACAATCAAAGTAGGTTTGGGGGGGTTTATGTTTACTATTTTTATTTATTTGCTTAATTTTAGAAATCTTGTGTATGTCAAAACCTGATTTTGCTGGAAAACTTCTTGCATGACTCGGAAATATGGATTTGGCATTTTTGCAGCCTCTCGCTGAAGGGTCAGAGCATGGAAACTTTAATAGAGAACTTTTTTGCCAAGTGCACGTTTTTTAAACTGACATGAACAAAAAATCAAATCAATGTCAGAGCTAGTCTAGGCACAGAAGTTGCACTGGGTTAACTAATGCTGTTTTTAAACCAGTACAAACACCCATGTGGATACATTTTTATCAATTTACTTAAGACACTTTAGCCGGGGCAGGCAAAACACAGCCTCATGGCCACATCTAGCTCACCCAGCTTTTGGAACTGGCCTGCTGGGATCTTCAGGCCACTCAAACCGGCCAGCTGCTGAGGCCATATGCCTCTATGCACTGTGTGCCCAGGGCAGACGTTGGGTGCTGCCTCCAGACCCCAGCACAATCCTTGCAGCTCCCACTGGCTGGTTTCTCCTCCCCTCTCCAGTAAGGGGTATACAGCACCTAGAGGTGCATAGGCCCAGCAGCCAGCCGCTTTGAGCTGTTTGGGGCTGCGGCAGCACTGGGCTGCTGAAGGGGAGCCGTCTAGATAAGTGCCTCCCAGCTACAGCCTGCACCTGGCACCCCAACCCCTCCTTGCACCCCAACTCTCTGCCCCAGTCACCACCACCTCTTCCCCCAGATCACCATCCAAACCTTCTGTACTCCAGGTCACAACTCCCTCCCGGACTCTGAACCCTCTCCTACACCTCTCTCCGAGGCCAGAATCCACTCCTGCCCACTCTGACTCCGAAACCCCTGCTGCACCCCAATCCTCTGGCCCAGGTCAGAACCCAAACCCTCTGCATCCCTGCCTCAGATCAGAATCCTCTCCTACCCCCCAATCCTTTGCTCCAGGTTACAACCTCCTCCTTCATCCTAACTCCCTCCAGACCCCACATTCCATCCTGCACCCCAATGTCCTATCCTGAGTTCTCTTCTGCACCCAACCTCAGTCCCAGAGCCTGCTCCCCCTCCATAGAAAAGTGTGGCTGTTCACCACTTACCCAATCTTGTAGTGGCCCCTCATCAAAAATGATTGCCCACGCCGGGTCTAGCCTGAGACTATCGTGGCTTGTCTACACACGCAGTAGAAAATAAATAAGCACCTTGGTTGTAATTCATGCCATATGCTATTGCTGTGGAAGTCTGAATGGATGTTCTTCCTTTGGATTAAAGATGTCCTATCTCAATTCTAATTTAAATTGGTAAATTTAATATAATAATTTCATTCCTTTGGTTCCTAGTTGGATATAGGCCAGCCATCTCCCTTCCTGACTGTCTCTATATGGCAGAGCAGCAGTGACTTAGCTAGAGGAATGAATTAAAAAAAAACAGAATTAGACCAGTGCCAACCCTCACTTGAATATTTTAATTTCATCTTAAAACAGACTTGGTGGGTTTTAGCTTAATTTATTTAGGAATCAGTTTAAGCTAAACTGCTGAAAGCTACTCATCCAAAACTAAGAGCATTCACCCAGAGATCTGCACAAGTTACCTAATCTCCTTTAAAACCTGATTTAACTGGTGCAGCTTTCTCATGGAGACAAGGCCTCTGTCTCTACATGAGGTTTCATATTCATTTCCCCATAGTCCATAATAAATAAGCCACCGAGCCTGGAGCAGCTGAGAAGGCTCCTTCAACAGAGCCCATACAACAGATGAAGAATCAGTCACTAAAATTCAGGGACCTGAAAAGTTGTCATGTCTCTGTCCCTCCCACCCCATAAAGCACAATCTTACACTGGTATGAGGTCAGAGGCTCACGCAAAGGGGGAGGAGGAACTTAAAGGCTATGTCTAGACTGCAGGCTTCTTTCGGAAGCAGCTTTTCCAGAAGAGATCTTCTAGAAAAACTTTTTTCAAAAGAGAGCATCTACACAACGAAAGCGCAACAAAAAAGCGACCTTTTTCAAAAGATAGCATCCAATCATTGCGGACGCTATCTCACATTTAAGTTGTGATTAGTATGATGGAGTGACCATCAGGGCACCTGTGCTTTTTCCTGGAGGCCCCTTCTTTCAAAAGAACTTCCCCTTCTGCATCCACACATGCCTTTTTCTGAAAGAGCTTTTTTGGAAAAAGGCTTCTTCCTCATAGAAAGGATTACTGCTGTCAGAAAAACCCCTGTTCTTTGGAGTTTCTGTCAAAAGAACTCAATGGCAGTGTGGACACAAGTATTGTTTTTCTGGAAAAACGCTGCAGTGTAGATGCACCCCAAAAAACTACCAAGAGACTGAAGTTCAAAGTGCATTTCCTGCAATTCAGTCACTGACTCAAAAATGTGAGTAATTCCCTCTCTGGCACCTTCTGAGGCTCCAGCATAGGGCATTTTTCTAGCAGTTCCCTCAGCTTCCCATTTTCATAGAATAATAGGACCGGAAGGGACCTTGAGAGGTCATCGAGTCCAGCCCCCCGCCCTCAAGGCAGGACCAAGCTCCGTCTACACCATCCCTGACAGATGTCTATCTAACCTGTTCTTAAATATCTCCAGAGAGGGAGATTCCACCACCTCCCTTGGCAATTTATTCCAATATTTGACCACCCTAACAGTTAGGAATTTTTTCCTAATGTCCAATCTAAACCTCCCCTGCTGCACTTTAAGCCCATTACTCCTTGTCCTGCCCTTAGAAACCAAGAGGAACAAATTTTCTCCTTCCTCCTTGTGACACCCTTTTAGATATTTGAAAACCGCTATCATGTCCC
Organism: Pelodiscus sinensis; assembly: GCF_049634645.1. Classification (NCBI taxonomy): domain Eukaryota; kingdom Metazoa; phylum Chordata; order Testudines; family Trionychidae; genus Pelodiscus; species Pelodiscus sinensis. The sequence goes on along the minus strand of NC_134711.1, from coordinate 138,461,228 downwards.
CCCTTAATCTTCTTTTTTCCAAACTAAACAAGCCCAGTTCATGAAGCCTGGCTTCATAGGTCATGTTCTCTAAACCTTTAATCATTCTTGTCGCTCTTCTCTGTACCCTTTCCAATTTCTCCACATCTTTCTTGAAATGTGGCGCCCAGAATTCCTTTCCCCCAGAATTCCAGAGCTCTGTGATGCCTGGAGAAAGCAGAGATCCTGGAGATGACAGTGCAGCAACGAGAGAGCCGGAGAAAAGCACCAGTCTGGACGTGATCCTCTGGAAAATAAGCTCTTTTCCAGAGGATCTCTTATTCCTACTTTCTGGAGGATCGCGTCCAGACTGGCGCTTTTCTCCGGCTTATCTACAAGCTGGAAAAAAGCGGCAGCCATGAAAATGCAAATGCCGTGGGGGATATTTAAATCCCCCGCGGATTTGCCTATTCCAAAGTGCTACATTTGCATCCCTATTACAGAATAGGGGCCAATGTAGACATAACCCCTGTGTGTGGGGGTGGAGGTGGGGCAAGTAGAAAGTTTATGTCCCATAATTGGCCAGGCACATAGGCTGAAGCCAGATAAAACTTGATCCCTACCAGACAGACAGACAGACACAGAAAGGGCCCAACTCCCCCCTGTGCTATTCCAGCATTAGGCCAGTCACTCTGTCCAGTGCAATGCTGGAGAGTGAGCTGCCCTTCTCCTTCAGACTGAATTTTGTATCTGTGGCCAGGAGGAAGGTATAGTTTTGAACAACTACATGGGAGCATGGGGCGGAGGAGGAAGGGGCAGCAAGGGAGCCTTATTATTAAGAAGCTTCAAAGCTTGACTCCCTCATCAAGCACTGCTGCCTTCTCAGAGGACGGCCAGGAGTTGTTACTGGTTACAACCACTGCCTCTGTGCTGTCAGTGCCTTCCTGAGCTCAGCTGGTTCTTTGGTGGAAGTCCCAGAACCTCCACAGGCTGGAACACACCACTGGGGCCAGGGTTACCGTTGCCTTGGCAGTCCCTCCCAGCCTTGCTCTCCAGTAAGCAAGCCCCTCCCACCTCCTTCCTTGCTGCCTCCAGGACTGACCTCACTCGCTCTAGACTCCCAGTCCCTCCCTGGGACTCCTCCCCCCGCCTCCGCCCCCCCGCTGTGCCTCATGGCCACAGCTGCCCCTCCCTCCTTCACTCTTCTGGATGCATCCCATGCTGCTTGGTACACCTCAGATGGAGAGACCCTGAAGACCCCCAACTTAAGGGAACTAGACCCTGGCCCCTATCAGAACCAGCTACTGGGCCAGAGCAGAATTATGAGTGCAACTGCCCTATGGAGACAAAGATCCATTGGACCTGTAACATGGGGAAGTGTGAACACACTGCACAGGGACCAGCTCCTGTACCTGATCTCCAATGCACAGGGGATGCACAGAAAACATCTCTCCCGCAAACTGCCCATTTCTGCAGCTGTTCTAGAACAGGGCAGAGAGTTTGCCAAACTGTGCATTGGTCTGAGATATTTCTACAGCTGATCCATATTGAGAAACTGCCTACAGGGACTCCATAAGCCTGGTGAACTACGGCCTGATCCAGTGGCTGTTCCAATGAATGTGTCCTGAGTCCCTGCCAATGCCCAGAGCTAATACTTCGCAATAACAAGGCTAAGATTCTGCTGTAACAAGTATGATGCTAAGTGAAGTATTATTTCTTTGGCAGATGTGCAGCTTTGTGATTTCACTGCATCCCCCTTGTGTTCAGGGCATGGAGATAAACAGACTAGCAACAGCCTTTAACAGCTTCCCTCTGAAACACAGAGAAAGAGATGAACTGAAACACTCTCCTGCATTGTACAGTGACCCCAAGAGTCTTTTCATGGGAGCACAGAAGACCTGAAAGAGCAACCAGCCAATCTCCTTCACTTGTGTGCACAGAGTGAAACAAGACCATTTAAAGCAAATTAGATTTCTTGCTGTTGCTTTTTCACAATTGCCATCTTGTAAACCATTTTTCCCCAGGAGAGAGAGAGAGAGAGAGAGAGAGAGAGAGAGAGAGAAACTACAGGGACTGTCAGATTGATTCACCAAGGAAGTGAAGGGAGGGACAGGACAGCCCCATACGCAGTGCTAGGTTGAAGGGAAATGGTTGTTAGGGCAACAGTTCTGCAGCTGGCAATTCAGCTCCCTTAGGAGAGAGAAGGCAGAAATGACCCAACTCCATTTTCTTTACAGTTCTTGTTCCTTTATTCAGTAAACACCTAGTTACAAGTTCCACAAATCAAATTTAAAAAGGGGAAAGATGACCGCCAAGGGATTACATGGGCAGGGGGATACAGGCTGGTTCAGTTCTTGTTCCTCTCCCCCTCCCAAACACGTATCCTTCCATCTCACCATACCAGGAAGCAGGAGAGGAAGCCAGGGCTTTTGTCCCAGTGAGGGAGGACTAACAATAGGGCAAGAAATTCTTCTACATGATAATTTCAGAAGGGACCAAATACCACTCCAGAACCAGCCCAACCAGGCGCACGAGGAGAGCTGGATGGGACAGGGTGATGACCCTTGTTGTCCACAAATACTGGCAAAGGGAACTGAGCAAGGGTGACTGGAAGAGGGGGAAGAATTGGAGGAGGAAATTGAGGCAGGATAATAAATGTGTCCTTTGTACACCAATGAGGTCCCCAAACCACCCTGGAACACCCGCACTGTGTGAGGAGAGCAGGGTGGAGGGTGGGGTTTATTCAATGCTTAGAGGGTGGGGTTAATATTAAATTTAAGAAGATTCCAAGCAGTGTTTTGTCATCAGAGTTTCACTGTCTGTACCTGAGAGGAGGTGAAAAGAGGGAGGAGAGAGAGAGAGAGAGAGAGAGAGAGAATGCAAGTTACAGAGGTATAAATAAAGGGATGGTACAGAAGGTAAAACCAAGCACTGCAATTTAAAACTCAGCAAGAGAAACTGATCAGAGAATTGGATAAATTCTTAGCATTACATCAAATCCCAGTAAACCCAATTCAGAATGTTGGGAGGAAGAGAAAACCCAGCACTCCTCTATTGAATCTAGACTTGAGCTGACCTCAGGAAAGTTTGGTTTCATCTGTAAATAGACATTTCCTGCAGACAGTCTCCAACTTCAGTTTAGTAACATTTTTTAACACTATCTCCTTGGTTCCCCAGATGCTGCTTCCCCATTTCCTCACACAATTAAACCCACAATTGTATTTGCCTGGCGAGGGAAGACAGCAACTCCACACGATCCAGGGTGCAAGTGGCAGAAACTCCCCAAAGTGTGTCCACAAGACAGACAGACAAAAAGGAGGGAAACCAAGTTTTAACACTCCCACACTATCAGCCCCGAACCAGGATGGAAAGTCTCCCCATTCAGTGTCTGAAGTGACTCAGGCTGAAGCCACCCACCCTGTTTTGGGTGTTGGCAAAAATGAGCTGCCAAGAGGAAGCTTCCTGCTGGACTCTGGAGCATGCCCCCCTTCTCCAACTGACACCCCCAAAGTGGCTCACATTGAGGCCCTGCACCCCATGTTGGGAGTACTGAAAGTGAGGTTCAGAGGGAGTGAGGCAGCCACACAATGGGGGGAGTGGAGAGGACAGTCAGACTTACAAGAGAAAGTAGGTGGATTTGGGGGTGACTACGCTGCACCCCCCAAAAAAATCTGCTCCGGATTCACCAGTCGTACCGGCGGGCCTGTCTGGATGGGGAATCCTCAGGGCCCTCAATAGCAAGAGGTGTCCCTTCAGAACGGCGGCCACCGCTGTTCTCGTGACGCCGATAACCCAGTCCTCGCTGTGGCCGGTACCGGGACGTCTCTCGCCTCCACTCATCGTCAAACGCAGCTGCATCACCTACACAAGGAAAGAGAACAGCCAGCTCAGCGGGAAGGCAGGCTGGAATCCGGGAGCCCCAGGAGCGCTCTGAGCACTCACTCTCATCCAGGTTGATGTACTCCTGCCTCTCCTCTTGGTCACCCGTACGATGGTTCCGTGAGCGCTGCATGATGTGGGCTCGCTCTCGGATGTGGTGCCCGATTGACATCTGCTCCAGGCCACTGTTTGAGTCCCGCACGGTCCGTCGCGTTTCGCGGATCTGGGTACAGAGTGTAGTGCGAGGTCAGTCCCTCACATCACCCTCCCAAACCTGCTTGGCACCCCTCGTTTCCACCCTGAACTACTAGTCCCTTTCCCCAGCCCTTCAACAGAACAGTGGACTATCTCTCCACCACTTCCAAACGGAGTAACCAAAGGGCAACCAAACCCTTCCTGTAGCCCTGGCACGACTCCACCGACCACTCCCATCTCACCTCATATCCCCAGAGCTTTCGCTCACCTCTGTGCAAAAATGCATCCAACATAAGCTGCTTGTCTTCAGTCAGAACGTCCTTCATAGTCAGTGCTCACACTACTTATCTCATTCACTACCAAGCTGCCGATGTCACCTTCAGTGGACCCATGCTGCCATCCTCCATCACCCACTTGTTACATTTTCCTTGGTGCTTTCTCCCATGCTGCCCTCACCCTTGGGAGGTGCTTCCTGTGAACATCTGAAAAACTACCTCCTTATCCACTTTCAAATTTCTTCTCGGCCATGATGCCCACAAAAATTTGACAAGGATTAAACTGCTGGTGCACACAGATCAAGCCTAACATGCTAGCCAATACTGAATTCTACTTATACACCTCCCTCATCCAATACGCATCCATCTCTTATGTTATACTTAAATTGTAAGCTTTCCGGGGGAGGGGTTCTCTCCTGTTCCGTGTCTCAACAGCACCGAGCACAATAAAGTCCTGGTCCATGACTAAGGCTCATAGGTGCCATGGCAACGATGGGCAATCTGGGCTAGTGATTGGGCCCTCCTCCATCTCAATGGACCACAAGATTTTGCAAACCAAGACATCTCCTGGGACAGGGCAGTCTAGCTAACTGCACTTGTGTCCCTAGAATTTGTGGGCAGTACCCACTGAACTGTAGCAGCACTTTGACTGGCAGCAGAAGGAGCACACGGCTCCCACAGACAGTGTTGTGTGCAATCAGCCCACCCCTCACTCCATGTGTCCTTGCTTTACGTGTGTGTCACTTGCAAACAGAAGCTAGCAGAACTGTGGGTAGCAACAAACAAAACATCTCACAGACCAGGCACAGAATCCTGATGGGCCTCCTTTGGCCCCCAAGCACAGATTGCCCACCACTGTGCTTGGCAATAAAAATAATCAAGTGTGCTGAGCAATCAGTGCCAAACAAGTAAATGAGGCAGATCCACCCCCCAGCAAAAGCAGCTGCCTGTGGTGCCCTGCCCATCACTAGGGGCAGGAGCAGCAGCCTCCTTCTCACCCCGCCAGGTGCAGAGCGCGTCTCCGAGGTCTCATGATAGACTTTGGGGCCATCACCCAAGTTGGAATAGGAGATGACAGTTGAGGAGGAAAATGTTTGGCAGTTGGCACCACTTGTCATGTGCTCCTGGTGAGGGAAGGGAAGGAAGAAACACAGTCAGCAGCTCCTAAGAGCCCCTCCCTGTGGGGAATAATCTCCTCTCCCCAGCATCCATCTTGGTTTCTTTCTGATAAAAAGGGGCCATCCTCTTCCCTTTCACACCCATCTCTGTTCCATTACTCCCAGCCCCGTTCCTTCTGCTCCGTGAGTGAGGGGGGCTCCCCTTCCCCATTTTCTCTGCATGGAAGGGCTGCTTCCTCATGCCCCACGTTGCTCCAAATGTATAGGCAATGCCATCTTTACAGCTTGGGAGGGACAATGTCCCAGGAGCAGCGGTAGCCCTTGTGGAGGAGTGGAAAACTGGAGATTCTGGGTGGCAACTCATTCCCCAGGATGGTAGAGGTGATGTCAATGCAAACAGTGATGGACTCTTACCACGTTCCCAATCATATCGTTCATCATTCCGAACATGTCCATGAAGCCACCTGCCTGGGAGGAGGGGAGGAACGGAGTCAGGTGGGAAGGGGAGACAAGTGAATGCACTCACTAAGATACACGGAGGCTGCTCCCCAGGCAGAATAAAGTACGGTTCCCAACCACTCACCTGATCAGAAGAGCAGGCTATGGTAGCAGAATTGCACAGTGCTCAACCCTAACATCAACTCTTTGTCCCCAAGATCTCAGTCTAGCTCAGCAACTCCCAGAATCTTGGCGTGAGACACAAGCCCACTCTTGGTCTGAGTCCCCCAGCTTTGAGTTGGACTCACAGAAAGAGTGCCTTGGCACTAGACCAACCCAGTATCCTGTTTCTGATAGTGGCCAGGACCAGATATGACAACTGAAGGTTAATGAAACCCTTGTGGACAACTAGGGAACAGCCTGTCCCGAGGGGAAGCTACTCCCTCTTATATGCCATTTCTTGGGGGACTTCCCTCAGCTATTGCTTTTCTTGATCTAACATAACTATGGCTGCTCTCATTCTCTATTCAAACATCTAGTCATTTTTGATACCCGAGAGCATGAGTTACACAAGTGAATCATGAAATATACAAAACTTTGTCTTTTCTCAGCTTCAGATGTGCTACCTTTCAATTTAAATGGCCAATTTAATTCTTGAAACAGGAGAAAGGTAAATTGTATAGGAAACAGATTGACAGAGCCAGGCAAATGCCCAAAAGTCAACTACTTCAAGACAGGCCCAACAAGGAAAATAACAGAACACCGCTGGTCATCACCGACAGCCCCCAGCTTAAACCTCTCCAGCACATCATTAATAATCTACCACCTATCCTGGAAAACAATCCCTCACTCTCACAGGCCTTGAGAGACAGACCAGTCCCTGCCTACAGGCAGCTCCCCAACCAGTAGCAAATCCTTTCCAGCAGCCACACATCATATACACTCACCCCTGCAACAAACCCTGTTGCCAAACTTGTTAATGTCTTTGTTTAGGCCCAGGGCAAGGGTGTCAAATCTGTAGATAAATTCCAGTTCTGCAGACTCTCTCTGTAATTGGTTAATGAAATTCCTTTGTAGAAGATGGCTACTTTTAAATCCAGGAGTGAGTGACCAAGCAGGTTAAAGTGTTCCCCTATAGGTTTGTGTTACCATTTCTGAGGTCTGATTTGTGTCCATTTATCCTTTGGTGCAGACACTGTCCAGTTTGGCCAATATACATGGCAGAGGGGCATTGCTGGCACTTGATGGCATAGATCACATTAGAGGAGATGCAGCTGTATGAGCCCCTGATGTCGTGTCTTATGTGGTTAGGTCCTGTGATGGTGTCCTGCCATTAACATCTGCATTTCCACATCAAAGTATATGTATGAGACACTTAATTAGCTTCATTAACATGGGTCCTATAATTGACAGATACTTCTGCTGCATGTGTGCATGTAGTAAAATCTCTTGGTTTCTGTTATTTCCACTCCAGTTCACCTGATGAAGTGGGTTTTGCCCATGAAAGTGCATGATTCTACATATTTTGGTTAGTCTCTATGGTGTCACAGGACTTCTCATTTTATGTAACCTATTATTCATTCCTTCCCTAACAGAAACAGTAATCTCGCTTCATATGAAAATCTTTAGGTTTCCAATGACTTTTGCCACCCATGACTGAACTCCCTCTATTCCTGCTATGTCCTTTCGGAGAGAGGGTGACCGGGGGGGGGGGGGGGGGGGGGGAAGGAGACAGTGTTCCAGGTGAGGGCATCCCACTGATTTATGGAAAGACATTGTAATAGCTCAGTTATTATTTTCCGTCCTATTCCTGGACATGCTAATGTTTTGTTGGCTTATTTTACAACCATTACCCATTAAGCAGAGGTTGTCATTAAGACTCTTTAATGGTATCCAGGTCTTCTTCCTGAATAGTTAATAGTCCCCAGCTCAGATTTATTACCTGCCCTTGGAATCCAAGTCTCAGCCTTGCCCCCCTCTGAGCTCCAGGCAGCTTGCTTGGCAGGTGGGTTGCAGGGTCATACCTAAACAGCCAGAGTTCCGCCTGCTCTTCCCATTTGTGTATTTATTCGTTGTATCACAGAAGCAACTGAGCTTAGGGTTCAACTGTGCAAGATTCTGTGCAACCATTTAATAAGAGAAACTCTACTCTAAACAGACTGAAGGGGGCACAGAAAAATAAATTGACCTCAGAAAGTCAGAGGGCCAGTGAAAGCTATGAGTCAAGCCCAGGTTTCCGACCCACTGGCCCACACCGTGTTAGGGTCTTTTCCTATGATCCGGGGTTTGCCCCGATGTCCATGTTCTTTCCCCCTTCCCAGTATTGTATTTGCCGACACGCTCACCTAGAGGTGGCTGCATCGCAGCACTGCTGATTATTTGGAGCACCTGAAGAACTTGGGGATAAAGTGACCTGTTGGGGGGCTGTAAATCTGGATGTTATGTTTTGGGGAAGGCCCCAGAGCTGCACAGAGAAATTGAGGCCTTACCATTCCCAACATTCCAAAGGGTGAGATGGCTCCTGCCTGCAGGGAGCAAAAAAGAGAAAGAAAAGTTAGCAGGGACTCATCCTTTGTCCATACTCAGGACTCCTTCCCCATCACAGGAAATAGAAAGAAACAGTCCACCAAGTGGCCAAATGATTTAACAAACACTGTCTCTCAAACTGCTGCATGCTCCTCCACTGCACTTAAGGTATAGGCTGGGGGAGAAGCGACACCTTCAAACCTCTTCTAGTGAGATTAATTTTGGCCAAGGGCAGGCACACTTTTTGGCCTGAAGGTCACAGCAGATATGGAAATTATATGAAGGGCTGAGAAGGGTAAAGGCTGTAACTCCCAACTCCTGCCTGATGCTCACCTCCCACACCCATCCAGCTCCCCAGAACTCCCTGCTCCTTATCCAGTCTCCCTAGTTCTCCACCCCTTGACCAGCTCCCCAGGACTTCCTGCCCCCTATCCAACTCCCACCACTCCATGTCCCTTGACTGCCCATCACCTATTCCACTCCCTCGTCCCAGCTCAACACCACTTGACTGCTCCCCCATGACTCCCTGTTCCCTATCCAACCCCCCAACGTCCCACCCCTAGGACCTCTTCCCCCATCCAACCCTCCCTGCTCCAACCCCCACCTTGACTGCGCCACTCAGCCGGAGCTACAGCCATGCAGCCCAGAGCATTAGAGCTGGTGGCACAGTGACCACACTGCCAGGAGTTGGGGGAGTTGAGGGGACAGAATGGGAGATATTAGGAGCTAGCTGCCCCTGCTTGCCCCCCTACTCAGGAGTTAGTCTAGCTCCTTCTAGCAAGGCTGTTATGACCCATTCCATAGTAGGAGCCTGGGGGTGAACTGAAGGGTCAGTGGAGTCAGAAGCAGCCCATGGGTCGTAGTTGCCCCCTCCCCCCCTCTAATTTAAGCTCTGCAAAACGGCACTTGTCCTCCATCACCCCAAGACACTAATGCTCTGCAAGACAGTGGATTGGAGGGAAGAATATGAAGTAAAAGAAATATAACAGCTACGTTTTAGGGGACTAGTTTTCCTTCCCCCACTTTGTGCAAAGAGAACTGCCCCATCCTAACCATATGGGAAGTCACAGGGCAGATTCTTCAACTATACTCAGCATCCCCTTTACCTGCATCCTGCGGCTGGCCTGACGTGCCCCAGGCATGGTCCCATCAGTTATGCTGAGGAAGGGGCTGTATGCAAAGCCTCCAGAAAGCATGCGGTTCATATGCTGACGGTGAATAGCAAAAGGGTCCCTGCAGGGGGTCAACAGGAAGAGGAAACCTTAGGAAGCAAAGTCCCAGGTACCCCACCAATCTTGACTCCTTGACCTAACCATGACCCTACTTCCCTCTGAGAGTGGAAAATACAATCTGTGAGTCCTGACACCCAGTCTTCCCTAATGTCATCTACTTGGACCCACTCCCACACCAGACAATACATATTTGGAGTTTCATACGCACATTGCAAACATGGGGTCCTCTGGCTCCCCATCCCTCATGAACCGGAACATGCTTCCTTCGGATCCGGGGAGGGCTGTGCAGAGAGGGAGCCTGGATGAACACAAGCAAGCCGGGGGACACAGGGCATGACCCCCTCTGCCTTCACCTCAAGAGCACCCACGAGGCCGTGCAGCCCTGCTGATAGCCTCAGGCCCTATGCAGAGCGACGGCCGCAGACGCCTCTGAGAGGGCGGCTCAGCCAATAGGAGCCATCGCCCCAAACCACCGCTCCCGGATCTGGCGTGTAACCCCCGCACCGACCTCTCCCGCACCCCTGCGCCCAGGGCCGGGCCGGGCGCCCCCGTTCACACGGGGCTAGGCGGAGGCACCAGGCCGTCCCAGCGCGGACACAAGCGCCGCCGCCCTGCAGCCAGCGCCCGCGGGCAGGCACGAGCCCCCGGGACCCCCGCGCCCCGCCCGCGCCCCTGCCTGGCGGGGTCCGCCGCTCGCCGCCGCCGCCCTTCCTCTGCCGCGGGCTCCAGGCAGCGCCGCTCAAGCCCGCGCGCCCATCCAGCCCCGAGCTGCCGCGGCCTGGCGGGGGGGCCGGGGAAGGAGCCGCCGGGAGCGCGCCGCCAGCCGCACCGGGGCCTGGCCAGGAAGTGAGGTCGGGCCGGGCCCGCCAGCGCCTCCCCGCGGCCGCAGCGCGCAGCGCAGCCCGGCCCGGCCCCAGCGGCGCCGCGGGCGAGGGGCCGGGGAGCGGCGGGGGCCCGGGCCGGGAGCGGGGCGACCACAGAGGGCGGGGGCGGGGCGCGATACCCGTCGTGGCCCCGGGCTCCTTTGTTGTGAGGCTGCTCGGGAAATGGCTGCCGGCAGCCTGGCTTCGGCGCCGTCAGCTGAGCGGGGAGGAGCCGGCCGGCCGGCGCGCAGTGCCCGCGGGGGGCAGCAGGGGTCGCCCTCGCGCCGCAGACCGGGAGCCGCGCGGCTGGGGGGGGGCGGCGGAGGCGTCGAAGGGCCGCGGCGGGTTTCGGGCTCCGCCTCCCCGCTGCTCCGTGGGGCTCCTCCCTTGGGCCCAGCCGGGGCGAGGGTCTAGGCCAGAGGTGGGGTGACCCCTTGGGCCCACGGCTGCTCCGGCCCGGCCAGCGCTGCTCTGCAGTTCCCGCACCTGTTTGCCACCTTCTGCTGCCTGGGCCCCCAGGGCCTCCAGCACTGACTGTTGCTTCTGCCTCTTACTGCTTCCTGTGCCTGCTGGAGGGTGCGCCCAGGGACGGCAACCTCCTCAAACCAAGGCACCACGCTGCATCCCAGTTCAGAACTAGTGGTTAACAAAGAGTCCTATAAGAATGCCCATTTGCAGGACTGAAAATACACAATATTGATAACTGGCATGATGCTTAATAACAGCATAAATGAAACACTGCACTCCCAGACTTTATTTAAGGGGACTTCTGCTGCTGCTGGGGGTGCAGATTGTGAATGTGAGGCTGCAGGAGTCAGGGTTGAGGTGTATGGGGGCTGGGGTGTGTGGGAGGTGCAGGAGGCAGGGCAGGGTGCTGGGGATGGGAGCTGAGGCTGGATTACTTTACCTGGCAAGGGCTGGGCTGCAGCACTGGGGCAGGCTCCCCCCCGCCTCATGCCACAGCAGGAGTGGGGCTGCCACTAGCCCTTCCTGCAGCCAGATGTGGGCTGGACTAAAGGGCCTGCCCTAGGGTCAGGGCTAGGGCCAGATAGAGGCTGGACCCCAACTGGTTCTTTGTTGGCCAGGCCTCATTTTATATAAAGTAAAATATGTCCAACACAAAAGGTTTCAACATTTATCTTTATTTATGGCAGGGGTGGGGAACCTTTTTTGGGTCTGTGGCCATTGGCCCACAGAAAAATCAGTCAGGGACCACACAAGTGAGAAGTTTAAAACAAAAACCCACCCTCCAAAACCCCCCAACCCTCACTGATGTGGCACCCAACTGAAATATCTCACATCTTACTCACCCAGTGCTCCAGCCCCATGGGGGAAGAGAGGGGCAGGGAAGACTGAGGTTCAAGGCCTCAGGCCAGATATTCTCTTCTGGAGTTCCAGGGTTAGTGGATTTTGTGGCCTCTCCTAGACTTTGAGGTGGGGCCAAAAATGAGGTGTTCAGTGTAGAGGACAAGGCTGCCAGTGAGTGGGATAGGGATGGGGATGCAGGATCTGGGCAGGAGGTGGGGGTGAGGATGGGAGGTCTGGGTGAGACATGGGGATGTAATAGTGTAGCTGATTAACCTTTTAACCAATAAGCAAAAGCTTATAGGTTAATGCTATAGACCAGTGTTTCCCAAACTATGGGCTGCACCCGATACCGGGCCATGGGAAAAAAACACTGGGCCACAGCATGGCTGCCGGGAGGGGGGCAGGGCTGGAGGGCTGAGAGGAGGTGTGTGTGGGGTGCAAACTGGCCGCCAGGAAGCAGGGTTGGGGGCAGTGGGACTGTCCAGCGGAGATCAGGGTAGTGTGCGTGGGGGGGGGCGGCCGGCAGAGATCGGGGTGGGGGTGGGTGGGTGGGCTGCAGAAGCAGGGTTGGGGGCAGCGGGGCTGTACCGCAGAGATCGGGGCGGGTGGGCAAGCGGTGGAAGCAGGGATGGGGGGGCTGGGGGAGATCGGGAGGAGAAGTGGAGGAGCGGGGGGGTGGCGAATCGGCTGGCAGGAAGCAGGACTGACCCAGGCACATGCAGACCCGGAACACTAGTGAGTCCAGCCCTGGGGATTCCATTTTGCTCCTCCTCCCCATATCCTCCCTCGAGTGGTTGCGAACTGCCTGGCTGGTAGACACACACAGCATGAGCACATCTACCAGCCAGGCAGTTCACAGCTACGGACTGATACACCTAATAATAATAAAACTTACCTAATTAGAAAATACCGGACATTTTATATGTCCAGTATTTTCTCAATTTGTTTCCCAGACAGAACCCTCAAATACCAGACTGTCCGGTACAAAACTGGACACCTGGCAACCCTACCCCACCTTGCACCCTCCCTCCTAGCCAGATACCCTACCCCCAATCTGCTCCTGCACCCACCTAGAGTGCCCATGGGGTGCCGGGTCTCCCAACCCCTGGCCCATGCTGGGCGGAGGATGCAGCTGGGTGAAACACTGAAAATTTATTCATTTTTAATTTTTTTTATATGCGTTTATATTTTTGGGCTGTAAAAAATAGTACTGAAAAAAAACGGGTTCCAACTAAAGTAAAAAGTTTGGGAAACCCTGGTCTAGCCAGCTTTCTATCCATCTTACAGTCCATTTATCCAATCGATATTCCCTTAACTTGCTGGCAAGAATACTGTGGGTGACCATATCAAAAGCTTTGCTAAAGCTGGCATTGGGGGCTTTGGGAGGACCAGAAGCAACTTATTTGAATATTCATCATTTGCTTAATGAATATGCAAATATGCAAATGCATGTTACCGGTCCTCCAAAAGCCCGTGAATGGATTTACTGGTCCCCATGTCAAAAAGTTTGGAAACCCCTGCTATAAACTACATGCATTTCCCTCTCCCTCTCCCCCATGTCAGTAATTTTTTTAATAAGCTGGCCAGCAGCCAGCTCAGTGCTGGCTCATGCCGGGTCCAGGAGCTCAGACCCCTTTCCCCACTGATGGGCTCTGTATTCAAAGCAGCAGCACAGGGCCACAGGCATCCAGTCTACGAGGGGAGCTGGTTTATAAACTGGCTCCCCTTGTGGACCAGCTCCTGCCTGGCACCTTGTGCTGCTGCCTCTGATACAGAGGCTGCCAGCTCCTCTCCCAGGGACTATAGAATAGTCAACTAAACAATAAAAATTCATGAGATTACTTGAATATTCAATTAACCAATATTTAACATCCCTAGTGGGAGGTAGGGTGCAGGAGCAGGCTGGGAATAGGGTGTCTGGTTAGGGCCACACTAGAAGATATACCTATCTCATAGAGCTGGAAGAGACCTTGGGAGATCATCAAGTCCAGTCCCCTGCCCTCATGGCAGGACCAAGTACCATCCCGGATGGATTTGCCCCAGATCCCTAACTAGCCCCCCCTCAAGGGTTGAGCTTACAGCCCTGGGTTTAGTAGGCCAATGCTCAAACCACTGAGCTATCCCTCCCCTCCAGGGAGGGGCAGGAGGAAGGGAGGATGCAGGAGCAGGCTGGTGGTAGGGTGTCTGGCCAGGAGGGAATGTGCAGGAGCAAGTGAGGGTGTAGAAGCAAGTTAGGGGTGGATAGGGTGTCTGGCCGGGGGGAGATGCAGCAGCAAGGGAGGGTGCAGGAGCAGGTTGGTGGTAGGGTGTGAAGCCAAGGGGGAAGGTGCAGGAGCAGATAGGTGGTGGGGTCTGTAGTGAGGGGGGAGGTACAAGAGCAAGGGAGAGTGTAGAAGGAAGCTGGGTGTGCGGGATCTCAGCACAGGGGACTGGTGGTGCAGGGTCTTGGCAGGGTAGTGAGTGTGGGGGCTGGGGTTCAGGGGTCTTGGTAGGGCAGTGAGCAATGTTCCTTCTAAGGTGTGCACCTACGAAGGCACGCACCAAAAATTTCAGTCCCACCCACCTCCTCAGCAGAGCCACACAGCTGTGGTTCCAGCTATTCCTGGGGGTGGGGCCATGTGGCGGGTGGCTGCCCCGACCCAGGAACAGCTGGGCGGCCACCACAGCAGCTGGGAGCTGGAGCTTGGGCCACAGTACTAAAAATAGCACCACGGCCGAAGCTGCAATTCCGGCCCTAGCAGCGGCCACACAGCCATGGGCGTAGCAGCTCCTGTGGGCGGGGCTGCATGACGGGTGGCTGCCCCATGTTCCAGGACTGCTGCCGGGGCCGTGGTGCAGCTGCTCTTGGGCCATGGCGTTGGTGCTAAAAATAGCACCATGGCCACACCCGGGTGCAGCCATCACACAGCCCAGGCAGAATGCGGGAGTCCCGGGCTGCAGCAGATCTGCTGGGGTGAGTCCCTGGCAGCAGTGGAGGTTAGTGTGACACGGGCAATGCTCCAGTGGCCAGAGCCATGTGGCGGGAGAGGGACTGCTCTGGGTGCCGCAGCTGGAGCTGGGCCACAGTGAGGCTGTGCACCTTGTGCACATGACCTCAATATTAGGGCGCAAGACAAAACTCATTCCGCTCACAGATGGAAAATCTTAGAGGGAATATTGTCAGTGAGTGCTGGGAGTAGGGTTGCAAGGTGTCACCAGGGGGCAAGGGGATGGGCGTACGGGAACTCAGTAGGGCAGTGAGTGAGAGGAAAGGCGGTGTGGGGTCTCGGCAGGGTGGTAAGTGAGGGTGCAAAGTCTTGGTTTCAAGGATATGGAGGAGCACCTACTTGCTTTCACACCACTTCCAGGCATGGCCTCCCGCTGCTCCCATTTACCGGATTCCAGCCAATAGGAGCAGCGGGAAAAGCCTCCAGGAAGCACATCCCTGTGCTACTGTTACCCCAGATGGGAGAAGGGAAGCAGCACACAGAGCTGTTTCTAGCTCTGGCTTCTTCCCCACAAACTGGATCTGTCTGGGAGGGTTGGGGCTTTTGCCTGTCCCCTCCATTTGCAGGAAGTGGGTGCTGGTGGTCCAATCTTGCAGGGGCGGGCATGAGACTGGAGTGCCAGTGCACGCTCCCTGCTGCGGGGGATGTGAGGGTGGGCTGACCTCAAACTACAAAAGAGCCATATCTGGTTCCCTACTAAGCCACATTTGGCTCCAGAGCCCTACGTTGCAGACACAAATTAGCCTTTTCCCCCTTCCCGTCTCTCAGCTGTACAGACTCCGGCAAGACACATGCACTGTCTCACAATTGCTGCTATCTTCTTTACCCAACACTTCTGAATTTGCTTTGGGCACTAGAACTGGACACATTGTTGTGCACTGGTTGCACCAGTGCCAATTACAGAGGTAAAATAACTTCTTTGCTGCTATGAGTGATTCCCATTTATGTCGTCTACCTACCATTTTGATGTTCTCTGTATCTGGCTGGCATCCACCACCACCCAACAATCTTACCCTTCCTCCCCCACTTCTCAGATCTTTCTCTCTGCAGTTAGCTGAATGTGACACACATGGCACACATCACCAGATCTTTTCATTTTGAAAATCTGGTTGCCCTGTATGATTGGGGGAATGTTCAGACAACAAACTCTTTTGGCAGAACAATAAAGGAGAAGGTAGGGGCTAAATGTATCATTTGACTTAGTGACTTCCCAATGCAAACCCAAAAAGACCATTCAAACCAATTAGCAAGTGGTGTTTTATTTCAGCACTTTCTCTTTGTTCATGCTAGCAGGATGCAGCCTCCATGAAAACAGGAACAAGACCAGAAATCTGGCCTGAACGGTTATCACAGCATGATAGATGTATGGATTAACAAAACTTAAAAAACAAGGTTCCTGTAGTGTCTCTCACTCAAATGCTCTTGTGTGACCACTATAAATTCGCTCTCTCCCAACACTGGGGGTTTGCCACAATCTCACTTTAAAATGGGATGTCAGGCTTTCAATGGTTTGTGCCTGTATTTATAAAAATATATTAAAAGTTATGCAAATCTTAAACTCTCCTGGTTTTTTGTTCCTTAGGCTGGATGGTTTTTATTGAGACATTTTTGAGTTGTTGCTGAGCAAGTTAAAAGACTTGAAATATGTCTTAAAATATTCAACTTTGTGTTTTCACTCAGAAAACAGTTTGAGCTAGCCCCAAATCTGCAAAATTACAGCAACAAATACATCAAATCACCTCAGGAGGGAAAAACCTCAAGGACAGCTAGAGACTTAACAGGAAATGTACAAGTGTGTGTCCACTACCATACACATGACACATATGCCTATATATGCATGTATCTACACAGGGCCATTCCTGGGGTAGGGAGGCCTGGGGCATACCCCATCAGTACTGTAGGCTTGGGACCCAGGGCACCACACCTTGCACAGGCCCCACCCCTGCTTCACCCCTTCCCAAGCCTCACCTGCTTCTCCGACATCCTCCCCATTCCCCTTGCTGAAGCCCACTCCCCCAAGCAATGCGAGCCACTGGGAGGCTGGTGTGGGACAGCAGCAGGTGTTTCCCTCCCTGCTCTGACTCCAGCAGTGGGAGCTGGAGCGGCCCAGCAGCCTACTCCATTCACTTTCTCCCAGCCTGCTTTGCTTGGCGTCTCTGCAGCAGAGGGAAGTAGAGCCCCCTTGGGTTGGGGCTCTCTGCATCCTACTGCTACAGTGAAGCTGAGCACAGCAGGTTGGGAGAGGGGGGCAGGGCAAAGCCGGCTGCCCAGTAGCTCTGGCTTCTGCTGCTGTGATTAGTGGGAGTGGGGGGTAACCCCTGCTGCTGCCCCATGCCAGGCCCTTCCCCAGGTAATCTCCTGGGCTGCCCTGGGACCTGTCCATAGAATGGCTGAGGCGGCCACTGCAGGGCCCCCCTCAGTGTGGGGCCTGGAGCAGTTGCTCCAAACCATCCTTGGGGGACAGTTGTATGTCTCTGGCTCTGTATCTACACATGCACACATGATACAGATGTGTGCAGACATGAAATATGTGACACATGCAAATGGTCAATCCCCAAAACAAATGCACACATAAAGCACATAGAGTGCACACAAACAATAAATATACTTGTCACCATCCAAGCACACACATATGCATTAAGGCTGTTTGTTTATTGTAGTTAACTCACATGATTAACTAAAAATCATGTTAAAAACGTATCACAATTAATCACTGTTTTAATCACACTGCTAAGCAATACAATTGACATGTCTTAAATACTTTTGGATATTTTTCTGCATTTTCAAATATATTGACTTCAAATACAATACAAAACATATATGATTTTTATTACAAATATCTGCACTGCAAAAATGATGAAAAAAAGAAATCGCATTTTTCAATTTACCTCATACAATTACCATAGCCCAATCTTTTTATTGTGAAAGTGCAACTTACAAATATCGATTTTTTTCTTACATAACTGCATTCAAAAACAAAACAAGGCTAAACGTCAGACCTTACAAGTCCACTCAGTCCTACTTCTTATTCAGCCAATTGCTTAGACAAACAAGTTTGATATTTACAGAAGATAATACTCCCCCCCCCCTTTTTTTTTTTTTACAATATCACCAGAAAATAAGAATAGGCATTCTCATAGGATTTCTGTAGCTGGTATTTCAAGGTATTAAAATGCCAGATGTGCTCAATGTTATGCCCCTGCATGCTTTGGCTACCATTCCAGAGAACTGTTTCCATGCTGATGATGCTTATTTAAAAATTTAGTTAATTAAATTTGTAATTTAATTCCTTGGGGGACAACTGTATGTCTCTGGCTCAGATTTACTCGCATTCTGTCACATATTTTTATTTTATAGTAGTCTGGAATGATGATTCAGCACATGTTCATTTTAAGAACACTTTTGCTGCAGATTTGACAAAATGGGATCAATTTGAGACTTATAAAGATAGTTAAAGCACTTTATCCAAGGTTTAAGAATTTGAAGTGCCTTTCAAAATCTGAGAGGAACAAGGTGTGGAGCATGATTTCAGGAGTCCCAAAAGAGCAACATTCCAATGCAGAAACTTTTTTAATTCGCGACTCTGGGAAAATTTTGGTTGAGCAAAAACAAAAAAAAAAGGCCTGAACATTTTATTGTGGCCCCTTTAATTTCAAGCACCAGTCCACTCCCCTGCCACTCCCCCCGCTCCTGCTGCGCACAAGTCAAATGCCAAGCTGGGAAAACAAAATGGTGGTAGGCCCAGCGCTGTGATCCCCCAGGAAGATAGCTGCGACCCCCACGGGTTGCGCACATCTGAACTAGAGAACCTAAATCACCAAAAAAGAAAATCAACCTTCTGCTGGTGGCATCTGTCTCAGATGATAACAATGAATATATGTTTGTGTGCACTGCTTTGGATTATGATTGAACACAACCTGGGCACATGTCCTCTGGAATGGTGGTTTAAGCATGAAGGGCCATATGAATTGTTATTGCATTTGCCATGTAAATATATGGCAATACCACCTCCAACAGTATCAGATGAACTCCAGTTCTCAGTTTCAAGGTGACATTGAAAGCAAGAAGCAGGAAGCATTAGCATCTGCAAATATAAACAAAGTTGTTTGTCTGAATCATTGGCTGAATAAGAAGTAGGACTGAATGGATTTGTAGACTCTAATGTTTTACATCATTTAATTTTTGAATACAGTTTTTTACATAATTTTACATTTGTAAGTTTAACTTTCATAATAAAGAGATTTCACTATAATATTTGTATTAGGTGAACTGAAAAATATTACTAATAAAAAATAAATTTAGAAGTATACACTTTGTATTCCGTGTTGTATTAAAATCAATATATTTGAAAATGTATAAAACATCCAAAAACATTTAAATAAATGCTATTCTGTTATTTTTTAACAGTGCAATTAATCACAATACAGCCAGGTTAGGTAATCTGGCTGCAGGGTTCCCCCTCCCCCTCACATTCTCTATTTCCCATCCCCAGCCTCCTGCCCTACCTCCTCCACCCCATCACAGCTCAACTTCTTGCCCTGAGCTCCCCGCACACTCCAACTGCCTCCTCTGAGCACTTCATACACCCCAATCCTCTGCCCTGAGCCCCTCATACACCCTTACTCCTCCACCCCCACATCTCCAGCCCCCTGTCCTAACTCCTGCACCCTCCCACACCTCAACCCTCTGCCCTGAGCCCCCTGCACTTAAATGTCTGACACCTATTGTTGTATCACAACCCCTCTGGGGTGGGTTGTGATAGAACAGAACCTGTAAAAAATGTAAGTAACTTTCACTCCTGGAATAGCCCATTATTAAATATTTGTTTCCAGTGTAGACATTTATAGACTGTAATTAAGTCACTCTTTAACTTTCACTTAGCCTTTTAACTTCCTGAGCCTATCATTAGAAGACAGATTTTTCAATCTTTTTATCTTCTCCTGGCTCTTCCCTGAACCCTCTCCAATTCAATCCTTTTTGAATCATGGACATAGAATACATAGTGGATACATTATTTCAGCAACAGTCGCACAAGTGTTGACATGGACCTAACCTCCATGAATGTATCTAGTTCTGTTTAAAACCCTGTTAAAGTCCTGGTCTTCACAATCTCCTCTGGCAAGGAGTTCCATAGGTTGACTGTGCGCTGCATGAAGAAAAACTTCCTTTTGTTTTAAACCTGCTACCTATCAATTTCATTTAATGACCCCTAGTTCTTATGTTATGGTAACAAGTAAATAACTTTTCCTTATTTTTTTCCACACCTGTCATGATTTTATAGACATCTATCATATCCCCCCTTAGGCTCCTCTTTTCTAAAATGGAAAGTCCCAGTCTCTTTAATGTCTCTTCATATGGACCCAATCCAAACCCCTAATCATTTTTGTTGCCATTTTCTGAACCTTCTCCAATTTTTTGAGATGAGGCAACCACATCGGCACGTGGTATTCAAGATGTGGACCTACCATGGATTTACATAGGCAATAATATATTTTCTGTCTTATTCTCTATCTCTTTTTTAATGATTCCTAACATTGTTTGCTTTTTTGACTGCTGCTGCACATTGAGTGGATATTTTCAGAGAACTATCCACGACTCCAAGATCTCTCTTGAGTAGTTATAGCTAAATTGGTCCCCATCATTTTGTATGTATAGTTGGTATTATTTTTTCCAATGTGCATTACTTTCCATTTTTCAACATTAAATTTTATTTGCTATTTTGTTGCCCAATCACTTAGTTTGGTGAGATCTTTTTGAAGCTCTTCACAGTCTGCTTTGCTCTTAACTATCTTGAGCTGTTTAGTATCATCTGCAAATTTTTCCACTTCTCTTTATAAACAGGTTGAATAGGACTGGTCCCAGTACAGACTCTAGGGCAGTGGTCTCCAACCTTTTTAAGCATGAGATCACTTTTTGAATTTAATTGCAATCCAGGATCTACTTCAAACCCAAATACCCTGGCCCCTCCTCCTTCCCGCCCCTCTTCTGAGGCCCCACCCCTGCTCACTCCGTCCTCCCTCCCCTATCCTCACTCACTTTTATCATGCTGGAGGCAGGAATTTGGGGTGCAGGAGGGGTTCACGACTGGGGCCGGGGTTTGGAATGCAGGCTCCAGCTGGGCACTGCTTACCACAGGTGGCTTCTGGGTGGTGGTGCAGGGGACGAAGGCAGGCTCACCTCTGTCCTAGCCCTGCACCACTCCTAAAAGCAGCCAGCAAACTCTCTCCATCCCTGCCCCCCCCTCTGATCTATGGAGGTGGGGTACAGGGTGGAGGGAGGGGCACCCTGAGATCAGCATCCTCCTTCCTCTTCTTCCCATGCCCTGCACAGCAAGCAGGAGGCTCCCATGGGTGAAAGGGGGCTAGCTCCAAGGCAAAGGGCAGGAGCAGCACAGGAGTGCTGACGGGGCAGCCCAAGTGCTGTCACTCGATAGTCTCCTGGCCAAACTTGTCAGGATCACCTGTCAAAGGCTCCAAGATCTACTAGTAGATCCTGATCTACTGGTTGGTAACCACTGCCCTAGGGTTACCACTAGTTACCTCTCTCCAATCTGAAAACTGGCCATTTATTCCTACCCTTTGTTTCCTTTTAACCAGTTATTGATTCATGAGAGGACCTTCCCTCTTATTCTATGACAACTTACTTTACTTAAGACCTTTGGTGAGGGGACTTTCATTTAATATAGGGATGTTAAATATGGGTTAATTGAATAGTTGATTAACCTTATGAATTCTTATCAGTTACTCAACAATTCTATAGTCACTGGGGGTGGGACCAGCAGCCAGTGCACTATGGCCCCACTCCTGAGGAGCCCCCTGCCACTGCATGCTGCTGCATTTGTAACAGAGACAGCAGTGCGGGATGCCTGGCAGGAGCTGGTCTGCGAGGGGAGCCAGTTTAAAAACCAGCTACTCTCACAGGCAGGCTGCCTGTCTCCCTGTGCTGCTGTCTCTGATACAGAGGCAGCAGCGCGGGGTGGCAGCAGCCACTGTCTGGGGGTGGGGAGCCTGAGCTCCCAGATCTGGCACAAGCCAGAATGGATCTGGGCTGCCTGCCCAAATGGCTCCTAATACACTTTAAATGCAGAGCCGCAGGGGGATAGGTCCCAGGCCCAGTGCGATCCAAAACAGAGCCGGGCTGCTGGCCAGCCAGCTATAAAATGTATTCGGGGGAGGCGGGGGGGGAAGGATGCATGTAATCTATAGCATTAACCTATAAGCTTTTGCTTATCAGTTAATCAACTATGCTATTACATCCTTCATTTAATATTCTAGGTTTTAAATTAAAATGTGGTATGAAGTCATATGTCTTACAGAAGTCTATTATATCAACACTTCTTTTATCTACCAAAATTGTAATCTTATCAGAAAATATATCAAGTTACTCTGACAAGGTCTATTTTGTATAAACATTGATTGGCATTAATTATATAACCCTTTTTCAATTCTTTATTTAGTGAGTCCCATATCAGCTGTTCCATTATCTTGTCTAGGATGAATGTGAGACTAACAGGGTTAAAACTTCAGAGGGATAGCCTGTAACTGGAAAACTTTAAAAAAAAAACGAAGTCTAGTAGCACCTTAAACACTAAAAAAAAACATGTGGGGACTGGACTCGATGACCTCTCGCAGTCCCTTCCAGTCCTAGGGTATGTCTACACTGCCACCCTAGTTCGAACTAGGGTGGCTAATGTAGGCATTCGAAGTTGCAAATGAAGCCCGGGATTTAAATATCCCAGGCTTCATTGCATCTTGCCGGGCGCCGCCATTTTTAAATCCCCCTTAGTGCGGACTCTGTGCCCGCGGCTACACGCGGCACGAAGCAGGTAGTTCGAATTAGACTCTCTAATTCAAACTGCCGGTACACCTTGTTCCACGAGGAGTAACGGTAGTTCGAATTAGAGAGTCTAATTCGAACTACCTACTCCGTGCCGCGTGTAGCCGCGGGCACGGAGTCTGCACTAAGGGTAATTTTAAAATGGCAGCACCGGCAAGATGCAAATGAAGCCCGGGATATTTAAATCCCGGGCTTCATTTGCAACTTCGAATGCCTAAATTAGCCACCCTAGTTCGAACTAGGGTGGCAGTGTAGACATACCCCTAGTATTCTATGATTCTATGTATATGGTATCATGAGCTTTTGTGGGCAAAACCCACTTCTTCAAAAACTAACTAGGGTTAAAACTATCAAGGTTGTTCTCTTTATCATTTTTAAATATTGGCTCTTAGCTTTCTTCCAGTCTTCAGCAACTTTCCCAGTGTTTCAAGACTTACTGAAATTCAACAATAAAGGTTCAGGATTAACTTTAAAAACAACAAATGGTCTGGTAGCACTTTATAGAATGACAAAACATGTAGGTGGTATTGTGAGCTTTCATGGGCACAGTCCACTTCTTCAGAGGACCGGAGTTTTGAGTTTAGAATGTGCAGACCCAAAATATATAGGGGAAAAGGAAGAAGGGGGAAGGAACAAAAAGGAAGGGGGCCGAAAACAAGCAGCAGAGGGTATGAAAATATCAAATGGAAAAACAAGTAGGCAGAACTGGTAACCTATAAGCACCTAAGGATTGGATAGTTAAAAGAAGCAGATAAGGATCACAGGTTAGCAATTAGATAGGAAGGGTACTAACGCAAGAATCCACACAAAGAATTGTTGGCACCTTGTTAGGTTGATAATGTTCCAGCCATCCGTTATTGAATTTGTGGATGAACTGTAATTCCTATGCCTCTCTGTGTATTTGGCTTGTAGAATTGGTGTGTGACAAAAAGACAGCCACCTGGAGATCTTTTAAAGAGAGATTAGGTAGATTGATGTGTTCTCCAATAGGTATCTGTATGTTCCCTTTACATATATCTGATTTGTGTCCATTGATTCTTTCCCGTAGTTTCAGTGAGCTCCTTAGCCACCTCTTATAAAACTCTTGAATGAAAGTCACTCTGGAACTGATTTTAAAATGCCAAATTTTAGTAGCTTCTGTTTAACATCCTCCTGAGATATTTATGGAATGAAAAGGACATTATCTCATATGACTACATCATCAGTTCTTTCCTCGGTGCAAGAGAGAACTATTTATTGAACACATCTGCCTTTTTTCCATTACCATTGTCACCATCCTGTGGGTGCTCCATTAGGGATATAAATGGTTAACCAGTTGATCGGTAAGCTTCACCCTTAATGAGTAAGGCTTACCGGTTCTGGTTAACCAGTATGGGCTAGAGCAGCCCGTTCATGACGGTCCTGGCTGCCACCCCCCTCTGATACCCATGGGCAGCAAGTTATATGGGCTCATGGTGCCCATGCCCCTGCAATATTCAGAGCCGGGGGCCCTGCTCCAGCAATGTTTGGAGCTGGGTCTCTCGCCTGGCCCTGCCTGGAGCAGGCCCTGGCCCCCACCTGCCGGCCCCCCCGCGCATCCTCCGCCCCCCCCCAGCCCTGTCCCTGCCATGAGCAGTGCTCAGTCCGGCTCCCCCTTGCTGGCGCATGCTGCCGGCTGCTGCTGCCGCCATGCATGACATTTCCAGATGACCGGGGAGACACCCGGGCATGACATGACGTCACAGTCCGGGACTTTAAAAGTGCTCTGCGTGGTGTTGCGCCACATGGCCTAGCTCCGGGTTCGGAGTCTGGGAACTTCTGGGGCCCAAGCGCAGACTCCAGCCCCGCAAAGTGGAAGGCAGAAGGTAGGAAAGAGGAGGGGGAAAACTAGGGGGACAGGGAGGGAGAAGAAGGGGCTTGTGTGGAGGGGGAGGGGGTGAGCGAGGAAGGGGCTTGAGTGGAGGGAGAGGGGATGGGAGGGGGAGAGGAAGGGGCTCGTGCAGAGTGGAAGGGGTGGGATAGGAAGACACCAAGGGACAGCCTGGAGGAGAGACAAATGCCAGGGGCCATGTGCAGACAATGAGGAAAAGGGCAGGAGGGGAGGTGTCAGTGGGAGGGGGACAGGGTGATGCTGGGAGAGGAGAGGGTAAAGGCATTGGGAGCTAGGGGCGGGAGGGGGAGATGCTGGGAGAAGGCTTGAAAGAAGGGGTGGGCATGAGAAAGGTGGGGATGGAGCAAGTCATGTGTGAGGGAACAGAGAGGCATGAGGGGAATGGGGGCAGAGAGTGGTGAGGGGGTGGGTATCAAGGAAAAAGAGGGCAAAGGGGGCAGGAGCGGTAAGGAAAGGGGGAGGCATGAGGAGGGGCAGGGCTAAGGGAAGGTGCAGGTGCCAGGTGATTCTGGATGTGAAGCAGAAGGGCAGACACCTGCAGGGGAGGGACCAGCACCAGAGAAGAGAGGCAGGGCAGGTGTGTAAAGGGAGGTGTTAGAAGAGGGGATGAGGAGTAGCTCACATGATCAGAGTGGGGCTACTGGAGGAGTAGGCACAGGGCGCAGAGAAGGGCTGGTGGAGGGGGGCAGATCGCAGGAGGGCTGAGGGCAGTGAGAAGGGCAGGAGTCAGGACAGCAGAGGAGAGTGAGGAGTTAGGGGGCAGCAGGCACCAGGGAAGCTGATGGAGCAAGGGGAGGAGACATGGCAGCAGAGAGAAAAGGTAAAGGTTTATAAAATATTTATTAATAACTTGGGCGCCACAGTGGCACATCCAGACAAGCCACATGAACTCAGTACTGGTGCACAACGAAAAATTCATTCTGCTCATGGGAGGAAGCTCTTAGGCTATGTCTACACTGGCAACTTCTTGCACAAGGACATCTTGCGCAAGGGTTCTTGTGCAAGAACACGTCCACACTGCCATGTGCGAGCTGTGCTTTTGCCATTTTAGCCATAGGGGTTTGTTGCGCAAGAAATCCCTGCCAAGCATCCACACTGTCCTCTTGCGCAACAGAGCTTACACCTTTTGGAAAAGAGCATAACTCTTGCACAAGATACCCTCTCTTACCACATCGTACTGTAAATTTCCTTGTGCAAAAGCAGGCAGGCAGTGTGGCTGCTCTGTGGGTTCTTGCACAAGAACGGTTGTACTTACGCAAGAAGCCGCGAGTGTAGACATAGCCTTAGAGGGAACACTTCCCCCAGCCTCTCTGCCCCCGAGTTAATGTCACACACATTTTGTTAATGGAATTGTAGCATAGTTGCATGAGGGGGGTTTGGTGGAGGCCAAAGTAATCCCCGTTGGTAGGAGGATGGTGGGCAAAGTCCTTCAAGAGAGGTGACAGGACACCTTTTACTTCTGGTCATATGTCCATCTTGCCCCGAGTGTGTTACCTCCAGAGGCGTGGTTAACGGGGGTCAGGGGCATGGTTATCAGGGATTGGGGGCATGGCTAAAGGGGTCATGGGGTGTGGCTAATGGGGGTTGGGGCATGGTTAACAGGGGTCAGAGGGTATGGCTAATGAGGCACCACCAAAAATTATACAAACCTGCCTCCCCCGCTGATACCACAGGTTACACACTTGCTTCCCACAGTGAAGCCTCCCTAGGAGCAGAGCTGGCAGCAGCCCTGAGGCAGCGAAGCCTCCTCCCTGGGAGCAGGGCCGACAGCCCTTGCCAGCCCCATTCCAGGGGAGGCATTGCTGTGGATTATACAGTATAAAGTTTATTTAAGAGCCCACAGTGCATGTAACTTCTAGGATTTTTAGGGGTTACATGGTTACATTTTTTAATGCATTTTTACATCCCTATGCTTCATAGGACAGTTTGGGGCAGCCACCCCATGTTCCATGTTTTGGGGCAGCCACCACAACTCAAGGGCTCCAATGGGAGGGGGGCTAGGATGGTAGCCCCCCCCAAAGCTTGAACCCCTGAATTTCATACTTGAGGTCTGCTTAAAGCTGGATGTCCTGGTTCCAGAGGTAGCTGTTAATTGCAAGAGAGTTTGAGTTGCTTGCAGCTCTGCCTTTGGGGCAGGGAGTTTGTTATAAAAAGAGGAAGGCAGGTTATTAAAAATAACAAAAGACTGACTGGTCATTCAAATAATTGAAGGATCATTAGAGTATAATGAAAACATTACTGGGTACTCCACTTAAAAGATAGGAAGAAAAGAGAGTAGGAATGAGTGTTGTGCTGTTAGGATCTGAGTTTGGCCAGTACTGTTAAACTTATAAATGTTCTTGAAAAAGGGGTAAACGGTGAGATGGCAAAATTTGCAGCTACTACAAAATTCCTCAAAATAGGTAAGTCCAAAGCTGACTGCAAAGAGTTACAAAGGGATCTCACAAAACTGGGAGATTGGGCAACACAAGGGCAGATGGAATTCAGTGTTGATAAATGGAAAGTAATACACATGGAAAAATCTAATCCCAACTATACATACAAAAATGATGAGGTCTAAATTAGCTGTTACAACTCAAGAAAAAGATCTTAGAATCATTCTGGGTAGTTCCCTGAAAACATCTACTCAATTTTCAGTGGCAGTCTGAAAAAACTAACAGAATATTAGGAATCATTAGGAAAGAAGCAGATAAGATATATTGCCTCTATATAAAGTCATGGTATGCCCACATCTTGAATACTGAATACAGATCCGGTCACTCCATCTAAAAAAAGATATATTGGATTTGGAAAAGGTACAGAAAGGGCAACAGAAATTATTAGGGGTTAGGAACAGCTTCCATATGAGGAGAGATTAACAAGTCTGTGACTTTTCAGTTTGGAAAATAAATGACTAAAGAATAGGGGGATATGTTAGAGATCTATAAAACCATGAACAGTATGAAAAAATAGAATAAAGGAATGTTATTTACTCCTTCACTAACATAACACAAGAAGCTCATCCAAATAAATTTATGGGCAGCAGATTTAAAACAAATTATTTCTTCACAGTTAACCTGTGGAACTCTTTGCCAGGAGATAGTGGAAAGGCTCAAAATATAGCAGGGTTCCAATAAGAACAAAATAAAGTCAAGAAGGATAGATCCATTAATGAGCAGGAATGGTGTCCCTAGCTTCTGTTTGCCAGAAGCCGGGAATGGGCGACTGGGGGTGGATCATTTGATGAATGCCTCTTCTGTTCATGTCTTCTGAAACACCTGGCATTGGCCACTGTTGGAAGACAGGATACTGGGCTAGATGGACCATTGATCTGACCCAGAATGGCCATATCTACTCTGTCCCTGTTTTGTGCAAAAAGTATGTAAATGAGGCAAAGCGTGGAATATCGCCATGCCTCATTTGCATAATTAATTAGGCTCTGGTTTTGCTCATAAAACCCCTCTTGCGCAAGGGCCATTCTTCCGCATTTTTTTCAGGAAGAATGGTCTTGCACAAAAGCCTCTTGCGCAAAAACAAAGCCTCGTTAATTATGCAAAGGGGATGCGGCGATATTCCACGCTTAGTCTCATTTACATATGTTTTTGCGCAAGAGGCTATAGTGTAGACATAGCCATAATGTATCTGCCCCATTGTAACCCACTAGACACCACTCCTCTTCCAGAGCTGAGACAGAACCCAAGAGTCCTGTCTCTCTCTCTCTCTCTCTTTGCAGTTAGTAAGAAAGTTAAAAATGTATATTACAATTTTAAGGCTAACCAGTGTCCCTTAAGTGATTTGTCACAAGATGTGAGAATATGTTAATATTAGAGCTGAGTGGGTCTAATATTTATTTAAACTTTCTTTTATACAGAAATTAGATACAGTGCTCCTTTCAGCTACTTGCAAAGTTACCTGCCAAAAATGCTACCGTTTTCCAGTGCATTAGTAGCCCTAGAAAGAGGGGATATATGTGTGTGGGAGGACAAACAGAATTGGTCCCCTCCAATTTGCTGTTTGGTTTGTACTGAGCATGCTCATTAACACCGCTGAAGCTGCTGTCCTCAGTCTGGTCCCCCATGCTGTCACTCTCTTCCCTCCCAACAATTAGGGCATGCACAGGTCAGCCCGCCCCATCAAAATCTGAAATGGCACTCCTGACTCAACTGTCCTATGGAAAGGGTCTGAGATGCCTGGCACAGGGCAGCAGCAGAGTTGGTTCCCACACACTCACCACAGCAGCCTGCTCAGCTTCCCCACCCATCTCCCAGTTCACTGAGCTCTGCTTCACCACAGCAGTGGCAAGCAGAGAAACCCGGCCTCAGAGCATTCTGGTGGAGTGGAGCGCAGCAGGCTGGGAGATGGGCAATGAGTGCAGAGTGGAGCAAGTTGCGAGGTTGCTTTAGCTCCTGCCATTATGGTGACTACAGGAGGACCCAATCCCTGCCCCAGCTTGCATCACTCATGGGGGGAGGGGGGCTTTGGGAAAGGGATGTAATGGAAGTGGGAGGGTGGCAAAGCAGGGGTTAGGTGGGGGCTGAACAGGGACAGGAGCGGAGTGAGGGCAGGGCACAAGCAGAAGCAGCATAGGGGCAGGTTAGGGGGGCAGACTTGCCCTGGCCCCACGTCTCCCTAGGGACAGCCCTATGTTTGGCAATGTGCATGAGCATTCTCCATCCTGGAAAAGGAGAGTGTAGTGTTTGTGGATCATTTATCGTGCTTAATAAGAACACTAAGCAGTGTTCCAAGTATGGCAATAGGAACAAGTATTTCATTAGTAACAAGGTTCAGAAACCTCTCACAGAGGGGTCCCCAAACTATCATCTGGGGACAACTTTCACTGAAGAGGGCTAGATCTAGAACCTGAGCCCTTATAACAAAAGGCTCTATATCTTCTAACCTGATCTCTAGTGCTCTACGAAACACAAAATTTGTATCCCCATCTGATCTGCAACTATGTACCAGGGATTACCACCTATGTGCAGGGCCCTCTCCCTGAAACAGCCAGTCTCCTTGACTGAAATTAGACTGAAACCAGGACCTTCAAAGTGAAAGCTTCTGTATCTCAGTCTAGGGACATTAAATACTGGTTAAGTGAATAATCAACCTCATGGATTCTTATCGCTTACCTGATTATTTTACTGTTGCCGAGGATGGAGCCAGCAGCCTGTCAGGCAGGCAGCTGGGGCCACCCGTGGTGCTATTTTTAGTACCAAGGTGCCCTGGGGACTAGGACTGTGGTACTAAAAACAGCACTGTAGGCAGCCTCTGCTGCAGTCCTGCCACATGGTCCTGCCCCGGGAGCAGCTGGGGGGCCGGACTGTGGTGGCTTCTGTAGCTGGGACTGCAGAACTAAAAATAGGACCGCGGTCCCAGCAAACTGTTTTCCTCATTGAAAGTAGAAAGTTACGAAAGGGGTAGAGAGAGAACTAGAGGAAGGGGCTTGTGCTGAGAGAAAGGGAGGCCAGGGCAGGAGAAGAAAGGGGCAGGCACTAAGGGGCAGGGTGCAGAAGAGACAAATGCCAGGGGGTCAAGAGGAGACAATGAGAAAAAGGGCAGGAGAGGGGGCGGGAAGGTGTCAGTGGGAGTGGGGAAACAGGGTGATGCAAGGAGAGGGGCAGTGGTGGCAAGCAGGAAGAAGAGGAGAGGGGAGGAGTGGGTGCCAGAAGAAGAGGGGTTGAAAGGAGAGTGGGCATGAGAAAGGCAGGAGATGGAGCAAGGCATGTGTGAGGGCTCAGAGGGGCATGAGGGGAACTGGGGCAGGAGGTGGTGGCATCAGGGAGAAAGCGGGCAAGGAGGGTAGGGGCAGTGAGCAAAGGGGGAGGCACCAGGAAGGTGCAGGGGTAAGAGAAGGTGCAGGTGCCAGAGTATTGTGGGGGGTTAAGCAGCAGGGCAGACACCTGGGCTATGTCTACACTGGCGTGATCTTGTGCAAAAACTCTTCAGTGCAAGAGTTCTTGCCTTAAAGTAGCTGCGCAAGAGAGCGTCTACACTGGCATGTGCTTTTGCACAAGAGCATCCTTGCCAGTGTAGACGCTCTCTTGCGCAAGAAAGCTCCAATGGCCATTTTAACCAGCGGGCTTTCTTGCGCAAGAAATTCGTGTTGCCTGTCTACACTGGCCTCTTGCGCAAGAACAGTTGTGCAAAAGGGCTTATTCCTGAGTGGGAACATCTGAGTTCTGGCGCAAGAAGCCCTGATTTCATACAGCAGAATGTCAGATTATGTGCCCAAGAACACACAGCCAGTGTAGACAGGCAGCAAGTTTTTGCGCAAGATCGCGCCAGTGTAGACACAGCCCTGGAGAGGAGGGTTGGGCACCAGAGGAGAGAGGCATGGCAGTGAGGGAATGGGGAAGAGGCAGTTGATCAGAGCGGGGGACTAGAGGAGGTATAGGCACAGGAGGAAGGGAAGATGCAGGGGTCAATGAGGATGGGGCTGGGCCCCAAAAAGCTGAGGGGAGTGAGAAGGGCAGGAGCCAGGACAGCAGAGGAGGGCGGGGGGAGGCTGGGAGACATGGCAGTGAGGGGAAAGGGAGCGGGTCATAGCTTGGGTTGCGGTGGCACACACCGGACAAGCGACGGCGACCTCAGTACTGGCGCAAAAACAAAACTCCCTGGCTCAGGGGCGGGGCGCCTGGGAGGGGACACGGCCCAACACGGAGCTGGGCGCCAGCTGGGGCCGGCGGACGGGCAGCCAGTGCAGCGCCCCCGCGGCCAGCCGGCGTCACTGCCCCGCACCTCGCGCACAGACTCGCGCCTGCTGGCGGCGTCGCGCTCCAGCGCCTCGGGGCCCTCAGCCGCGGCGGGAAGCGGGGCCGTGACGGGCCCGAGCCCCCCGGCCACAGACCCAGCGAGCGCGGCGAGCCGGCCGCTGTCTGGCGGGCCCCGGGCTGCCCCAGCCGCGCGCACAGCGCAGCGCCAATCCCCGCCGCCCTTTCCCTGGCATCGCCCGCGGCGGCGCCCGGCCCCCGGCCACGTGCGCTGGGGGCAGCGGCCCCAGGGACACTCGACTGGCCGGAGCTCAGCCCGGGTCAGCCCCGCCGCCGCCGCCCGCCCCCCACGGAAACCCAGACCCCTCCCTGGTTGCCATAGTAACACCCTCCCCGCCTGCTGGCCTCTTTCCCAGTCTCGCCTGTGCGCCTTTTCCCCATTGCCCAGAATTGTTTCCCGCAGCCAATGAGAAGCCTGTTGCCAGGCCAATGCTCATTTGAATTACCCAATCGGATGCCCGCCCATTTGTCCCTCCTTATATGGAGTGTTGGGCGCCGCTTCTTCCCTTCCCCCATTAACTTCCCCCTCCCCCCCCATCCGCAGAGCGCGGGAAAAACACCCCTGGCCCTGCCTGGTTCCCGCGCAGGAGGGACCCGACCCGACCCCGCCCTGCCTGGGCGCAGGCGGTGGGGGGCGGAGCGAGCAGGGCAGGGTGGGAATGGAGCCAGGAGGGGCGGGGCGTGCGGGGAGCGCGGGCTGCTGGAGTGGAAAATTCCAGGCTGGAAGCGCGCGCGACATTAGTGCCCCGCCCCGCCCAGCTCTGCCAGGCACGTCGTACCTCCCCCCGCGCCTCCTGCTGGCCCGCCTGGAGCCCCAGCCCCGCGACTCCTGCTGGGCGCTGCGCCCGCAGCCAGCGCCCCTCGTGGGGATGGCTCCTCGCCGCCCTGCCCCAGACCGAGCCCTGCAGGGCGGAGCGCCTGGTGTGAAGCGCCGGGGCACTGGCGAGCCGGGCTGCGATTGCTCTGTCACTTCGGTGCCGGGCTGCCTCGGGCCCAGCTTGCGGGGAGGGGGCCGAGGGTCACGTCTGGGCCCGAGAGCCAGACCCAACAGGGATGTTTTGAGTCAAGGCGGGACCAGAATTCCGCCTCTGCCTTCGTGCCAAGCACCCTTTTCCTCCCCAGCGTCCTCCAGCCCGCAGCTGGGCCGGGTGTGAATGGGGGAGCCCCCGCAGTGGCATCATAGGGCGACCAATAGCTGAAGTGTCAGCGGTTAGAGTGGTTGGACGATAAAGCCAAGAGTTTCCATCTGTCCTAAGGAGATAGGAGCAAAGGCGAGATAGAGACAGGCACAGGGGACAAGATGGTGGCTAGTAGCACTTTTCATGTCAGGGAGTTTCAGCCCGTCACCTAAGAACCCCCGGCATCTCCCCCGTGCTCTTGCTCCACCCCTAGACCCAGCAGTAAGTCACAGCTAATGGGAGAGAGTTGGGGCCAGAGCTTCTGGGTTGCCTTCTGAGAGGACGTAGGTCCCATGGGCTAGAGAGCAGCTGGGGAGGCAGGATTTCGGCTCTTTGCTTTGACTTGTGTGACTTTCCCTGTCTCGGCCTCGCTTCTCTTCTGCAAGAGGGTGAAGAGCAATGTGCTATTTGTTAGTATTGCTACTGCAGTAGCGTCCCATCCCGATCAGTACGATGCACAGTGAGGCAGGGTCCCTGCCCTGAAGAGCTGGCACACAGGCCGATAGACTGGGCAGGGGTGGGAAAACAGAGACTCCGAGATGTGGCCAAGGTCATCCAACAGGTGACTGCTAGCGCCGGGACCTGACCCCCGGGCTCCCAGCACCCCTTCAGCGCACGGCGCTGCTTCCCCTACTTGTCAGCGGGCGGGCAGATGTGCGCGCACGTTGTTCCAAGGCTCTTTCCACCAACCTGGCTTGCTGTGCGTCGTGCCTCCCTCTTCTCCCTCCCAGTCCTCTCCCCTCCCTTCCCCAGGTCCCTCCTTCCGTCGTCACCGAGTGGTGTATAAATCCCCTTCTCTGGCATATCCCCCAGCACGGCGGGACGGGAGACCCTGGCACTTTGGCCCCGGACACGAGCTGCTGCCACTGGCCTTTGGGTGCCTGGGACTTTGCGCTCCTTGGTCCTGCCGCCCAGTCTCCGCTAGCTCGTTTCCCAGGGGCTCCCGGGCGTTGCTTGGTGGGTAATTCCTCTGCTCCCGCTGCCGCACCAGCCAGGATGTCGGAGAAACGCGCGGAAGAGGCGCCGGCAGAAGTGGGTGCCAAGGTGAGCCCCAGCCTGACCCTGCGCTCGTTTGCTGGGCCCCCGTCCTCCTCGCCCCCTCCTGTCAGTCTCGCTGGGAAGAGCTCGGCGATCCTCGCATGACAGCGGCGGCGCGGGGAAAGCAGGGGCAGGACAGGGCTGGCTACTCTCTGCCGCCCCCCCCCCCCCGCATTGCTCTCGCCTCCTCTCAGGGGCGCCTTTCCTCCCCCCGGCTTCCCTCCGGTCCTGGGCGCTGAAATAGCTTTTGCGTGGAGCGGCGGCCCCGCGTGCGATGCACACGTGAGCGGGGCAGAAGTATTTGTGCCGCCACAGCGCTCGCTCTTTCTCCTCCTCGGCCGCTTTGTCTCGCCCTCGCCTCGCCTGCGCGCTGAGCTCCCGTTGCGCCGCTCCTCGCCTCCCGGGCCACAAAGCTAGCCCCACGCGCGGGCTGCTCCCCGATCGCTTGCTTTGCAAAGCCCTTGCACGTTTCTGCCGCCCCTGGGCAAACCGTGCCGACTTGGCCAGACGCTCGGGGGCAGTGCCGCTCTATGCGGCCGGCCGGGGTCCGAGCCGATCGGCAGGGGTGGGTGGCGGAGGGCTTTGTTAGACTGACCACGTTAGAGTAATGTCACAGGAGGAGGTGGGAGTACACTAGTGCCGTGCGTGCGCTTGTGGGTGTGCACGAGTGGGTGAGGGTGCGAGCTGTGCTAAATGCTGCTAGCGCCTAGATTGAGTCCCTCTGAATGCTGATCTCTCCCTCTTTGAGTGCGGCGGTGCCGAGCATTGTTTGCCAGGAATGGTGTTTGCCTGCCTTGTGGCCCTCTGTTTTGAGCATTGGGTGTGCTGCGAGTGTGGTGGGAAGGGGCTCTTTGTACTGGAGGTGCTGTGGGCTGGGCTTTGGTGAGGGTTGGTTGTGTGTTGAGGCTTTGCATGTTTGCATTATGTGCAGCACAGGGGCATGGGAGAAAAAGTCACAAACAATTCATCCAAAATGTGGGCATGTAGTTTTGTTCCACCCAGCCCCCACATGCAGTGTTATAGCCTAAGCCAGGGGATCTCTTTTAAAGGCTGCTGGTGCAGAAGCTGGTGCTTTAGAAATGGTTTTGCTGTTTTGGATAGCTAAAGGTTAATAGACTTAAGGAAGAAAATGACTGAGGGAGAGAGAGGGAAAGGAGGGAGGGTGAAGAGAGAGGAGTGAGGCAGAGTGTAGGGAACAGATGGCATCACTATGACTTATTAGTCCTTGGGCAAATATAAACTCTCATTACCAGTTTGGACAAAGACAAGTCCCAAATAGTAAAAGAATAAAATGCTCCTGAGCCAGCCTTTTCACTGCTGCATTGTAGGTGCTAGGGAGCACATTCAGCTACCCACATTCATGGCAAACCTATACAGAAAATCAACTGCCAAAACAGCGATAGTGGATTACATGGAAAAGACTCTAAATACCAAGTGCTTTATGGCATGGGGCTTCCCCGATTTTTTTTATCTAGCTGAGAAAGCTAAATACTGCATTTCTCTGACTGCCTCCCACATTCCGAGTTGCAGCTGGGGTCATGAAGATAAAGGTTAATACTACAGGGGACAGTCTTTTCTCCTGTGGCTTTATAGAATATGAAAAATGCCTTTAAAAAGTAGACATCAGAGCTGGGAAAATCCACATCACCTCCTGCACTATGTAGGGAAGGATGTTTCCTCTCGCTCCATTCCCAGGATGCCTAGCCTTCAATTCAGCAGGGTATTTAGGCATATGAGTAGTTCCACTCAGAGGTTTAGTTCCTAGTGACCAGAGTGATGGGGTTCTTCTGGGCCACTTCTTTGGGGGAAATGGCTCCTGGCTTCCCAGATCCCTAAGCATTGAGGGATGGTCACAGAACATCTTTTCCTTGGCTCAGCCGCAGTTCTTTTCCAATAGCTCCCCCCTTACACAGTCCTCCTCTAGGGTTCATGCCCTTGAGGCACTAGCAGACAGTTGTCAGTCTCTCATTAGTTGTGGCCAGAAAACTGAGATCTTTACATTTCAACCTATTCTGACTAGAGCTAGGAAACAGCTGCACAGCACTGAGGGGTTGGTGACACTGGGGAGTTGTTTTACCAACTGAAGGGCCTAGACTCCTATTGCTGAAAACATTGAGAACAAGGAGCCCCAGGGTATGGTCTGGAGGGTGTGATCCAGCTCTTGGTTCAGGTAGGGTGGCTGTACCTCTCCAGCCAACATAGCGCTGTCTACATTGGAGCTTATGTTGGTATTACTTACTTTGCTCAGGGGATGGTTTATTCCCACCCCTGAGTGACATAAGTTATGATGACATATGATGTAGCGTAGACATAGCCTGAGAGAGCTTTTCCTGTCTGATCATGCAGAGGAGGGACTCTCTCCAGCCTCTCTCCTCCCAATCCTATAGTAAGTAAGATTAAATTAGTCCCAGCCTCTCCTGGGACAAGGGAACTTCTGCTAATTTGTAATTGGAGGGAGGTGTTGTTCCCAGGGCTGGAGGGGGGAAGAGGGATAATTATTCATTCAATGACAGACACTCGGATGATACAGAAATTGTCATACTGGATCTGACCCAGAGTCCATCTAATCCCTCTCACCATGGCCTGCACCAGCTGCCTCAGAGGAAGACTCAGGAAACCCCCTAGTGGACAATTATACAATACATTGCATACAGGAGCAGTTTCTAACCTATCGACTGTGTCTAGACTGGCATGATTTTGCGGAAATACTTATAACGGAAAAGTTTTTCCATTAAAAGTATTTCCGCAAAAGCACGTCTAGATTGGCACGGATGCTTTTGCGCAAAAGCATCCGTGGCCAGTCTAGACGCGATTTTGCACAAGAAAGCCCTGATCGACATTTTAGCCATCGGGGCTTTTTTGTGCAAAACATTTCTTCCCTGTTTACACTGGACCTCTTGCACAAGTATTCTTGTGCAAGAGGGCTTTTTCCCAAGCTGGAGCGTGAAAGTATTTGCGCAAGAAGCACTGATTTTGTACATTACAAAGTCAGTGCTCTTGCGCAAATTCAAGTGGCCAGTGTAGACAGCTGGAAAGTTTTTTTAGATCTTGCCAGTCTAGACGCACCCATCTAGTTTAGTGGTTGGCTTATGCCTCCAGCAGGAGGGTTTTATCTTTACTTAAAAATATGTTTCTTCCTGTCTATTATAACTCTGGATTTTGTCATTTTGAAATTTGCTAAGCCTCACTGATATCTTGTGGCAGGATTCTACAATTGTGTGTTATGTGAAAAAGTGTTTCCATTGATAATGTTTAACTTTGTTGCCTTTTCACTGAATTGAATGTGCCTTTATGCAATAACCTTTTCTATCCCGTTCATCGTTTTTCATGTCTTCTCTTATCCCTCTTCACTTAAGCAATCCTAGTTATGTCATTCTCTCTAATGCTAAATCTCAAAATTATTTTTCTCATCCCATATCTAGGACCTGAAAGAAAAGAAGGAAAAACTGGAGGAGAAGACTGTCTGCAAAGAAAAGAAGAAGGAGATAAAAGAGGTGAGGCAGAATATATTTACTTCTCAAGACATAGGTTTGGAGGGAATTGGGAGGATTTTTGGCATTGGTTTGGGGGATGCAGGTTGGTACAGAGAGGGAATCTGGGAGGTGAGACAGATGAGAAGTGGACCCCATCAGGGAGGCAGGCGACAGAATGTGAGTTAGAGCCCTTGCGGAGATGAGAGGGATGGGGAGCACATGTTGGATTGGAGTGGGCTAATCAGGAGGCAGACAGCATGGGGAGTATGAGCCAGGGAGCAATGAGAAGGTAGCTGAGAATGGAAAGTGCCGACCAGAAGAAGTGGGATTGGGAAGCATGGTCTGTGGTGGGGACAATGGATTGAGGAGGCAGGGAGCCACGGGTAAATCGATAGACATGGGCTGGGTGAGAATATTGAGGATGTGGTGACGTAGGGAGTGAGGGAGATTGAGGAGGTGGATGGTTGGAGACAGTGTTAATATAGTAAGGAAGGGGTGAGATTGGAAAGGCAGGTGATGTGGAGGAGGCACAGACTAGGGTGGGTTGAGGAGGGCTCTGGGCATTAGGGGAGGCAGGCATCATGAAAAGCACTGTCTAGAAGATATGATGTGAGTGACATGAGGAGCAGAGTCCCCAGAGGAATCCGAGAGGGTTTCTGGGGGAAGACAAGGCAGGCAGCATAGGGTTGCAGGCTGGAGGGGGTAGGTGGAGGTTGGGTTGTGGGGAGTAGAATTGTGTGGAGAGATAAGGTTGGGAGGGTGGGTGGGTGGTTTTGGGAGCACAGGCTGGCTGGAATGAGATAGTTTCAGGTTACAGGAATGGTTGGTGACATGAAAAGAGTAGGTCAAAGCTGATTTCTTTCTGTGGGTTTGTCTGACTCAGGATGAGGAGAATGGTGCAGAAGAGGAAGAGGAGAATCCTGAGGATGTGGATGAAGAAGAGGCAGGAGAAGAGGATGAAGGTGGGAGCAACCAATATGTGTGGGAAGGTTGTGGGATCCAGGATTACATTGCCACGGAGACTGAATCCCCTCTCTGAGCATCTCCAGCAGGGGCAGGTTCCCTGGAGCATTGCCTGTATTAATACGTAACTTGCTGTTTTGCTCATGTCTAGATGGAGATGAAAATGGGCAGGAGCAAGACGGACATGCAACAAAACGATCAGCAGAGGAAGAAGAGGAGGTGGGTGATGGCATTGAGAACAAAGGGGGCTGGATGCTTCCTGTCTTGGAGTTGGTGAATTCCATATGGATTCTATCACTGAGCAGGAACATCACCACCTATGTGACTATGGGATACACACATCTATGTGGTGAAGGGATAAGGAATCCCCATGGATGCTGTGCAGCATTGATCCAGATCTTCCCTTTTGCATATTCCATGTAGGGCGCTCAAGATTCAGTGGGATCCTAGATATGGCATATATCAGTTATTTCTGTGACTTATGTAAAAAATTGGATCCAATGTGAGATTGAAGTTTCTAATGAGGTCACTGGGATCCAGTTTTGAGGGTGGATTAAATGTAGAATTTGGTAGTCTGGATCCATGTGGAGGTTATGTATTGGAAATAATAGTGTCAATAGCTCGTAAACTGATCTTTCCAGGTTCATTCACCATGCCCATCACACTGGCCTTTCTGAGCACCAATCACCTGTAGGGTCTGTAGAAAAGAGGGGATTCCTGGGGAGAAAAACAAACTATTTTTGGGGGTGTCATGCAACATTGTAAATCACGTGCAGAGAGTGTGCTCCAACGTGTAGGATCACATATTGGGTTGAATCCTGCATAATATTTGGGGGAGGGGGTCAGACAGCATAGATATGCTAATCATACTCTCTCTTCTCTCCCTAACCCTGTATAGGATGAAGCTGATCCAAAGAGACAGAAAACAGAAAATGGGTCTTCAGCCTGAGTTTTCTGTTCCCACCCTCTTTTGCTACATCCATCTCTCCTCCCTCCATTCCAGCCTATGCTTGCACTGTCCATGTAGCCTCTGACTTCATATAATCTCAGATACGGAAGGATTAGAAATGCTCTCAGACAGGGAAGAGGGCATGGGACTAAGATTCCCTTCCACCCCAATGTGTAGCCTTCCTACAATGCTCCCAAATTTGAGGTTACTCACTCCCTCAATCCATTTCCATGGCTGACTATTTCTGCACAACCCCCCCCCCCAAATAATCCCAATAATCCTAAAAATGATGACGCCTTCTTCCAGTAAGAAATCTGACATATCCCAACTTCCAAACTCATCCCACAACTTTTTCACTTGCCACCTCTCTCCATTAATTTGATCAATATCCTCACCTATCTATGCTTCTGAGACCTGCCCTCCGACATCCTCTCTGGGGTACGGAAGGTTGAAGGCAGGGTTCTTCTGGAGATATTTCCCTATTCTAAGCTCCAATGCATCTTAACTGCTTTCCATCTGAACCCTCTGAGAGAGAGAAAGAAAGACAAGGAATGTTACATGAAAACTTTTTATTAAAGCACACATACATGCAGAAATAGTTTAACATTAAAAAAAGTTTACGTGACAGGCAAGCTGGCCCCATGAATTTTTCTTTCCAGAACATAAAGGTTGTTTTTATCTATACATTAATCTGTGTTGCAGTTTCTCTTATTTTTGGGCTTTTTTTTTTAAAGAACAAGAAATAATTAGGGACCAAATTTTGATTTTCATCCCCCTTTGAGACTACTTTGTTGCTGTTTTTGTAAATTAAAGCCGATCCAACTGCGATATTTTCTATGGCACAAACCATCACAAGGGTGATAGATATAAATATATATATTGTTTTCAAGTAGCACTGTAAATAAATGCATTTAAAAAAAGATGTTAAAGTGTGCATTTGTCCGGTAGTGCCTATGAATCTTAATTCAAAATGTGAACCAGCTAACAGGTCAGTCTGAAGAACAATAGCACATGGGTTAACTTGAGCAGCGGTTGCTGCAGGGAAAAGCCAGGAATGGTGCCCTCTAGCTTTGACCTGGAGACTCTTGAAAAGCAATCTGTCGTGCTTACTTCTTTCTCCTTCCCTCATACCGCTCCACTGGCATGCAAAATATGGCAGAAATTCAGCAAGCTATTTTACTGGTGATATTCTGAAAGCATAGATCTGTGCACCAGAGGCAACAATGCCCAGAATGATCAGGATACTATGCCGAGGTTGCTGGATTCAGGTTCTGTGGTGTGTTGTAACTTTCTTGCTGACCAACGCACCTTGCAACAGCGTCTCCCTACATTGCTCAAACCAGGTTAAACCATGAATATAAAGGTGCACAGGAGTGTTGGAAAGAGATTTAGTTCCTGGCTCACTTACATGACTGTAGTACAGCACTGGTTAAAATTATACATATTTCCAATTTTTAATAATTTTCATCTAGACTTTGAATTATGATGGAAAAAATAAGGGCCTATTTCTCAACATAGCTTCACGACTCACATCTTATACTGGTCTTAATCAGCTGTTTGTAACTGCTGTCCATGAAGGCCAATAACCCTCCCATGTTGATAGGGATCATGAGCGACAGACTCAAATGGTTACTGTTACATCTTCCGTTTTTGCTTTATTTTTAAAATCTAATGGAAATAAAGCTATATACCAACCAAAATACAACAGCCACAGAGTAATATCAACACATCTGAACCTCATTGACTTTCCGCTTGCTCAGCCACTTTTGTTCTCAGAATTGTTCCTTCTGCAGCTAGCTGTTCAACTGCAGAGATGGATCTGCCACCTGGAACCTGTGTGTTTCCTCTTCCTGGTGTTTTCATTGTCATTGACTTCATTTTTCTCAGCACAAGAACACTCAGTGACATTTTGGGTGTCCTCTAGATACTTGATTTTGTCTATCTGGGCATGTTTAGACTACATCTCTCTTCCAAAAGAGGGATGTAAACTAGATCGAAATTGTAAATGAAGCCGGGATTTAAATTTCCCGCGCGTCATTTGCATAATGGTGGCCGTGCATTCTTTTGAAAAAGAGTTTTTCGAAAGTAAAACTGCCATCTAGACGGGGTTCTTTTAAAAAAAACACCTTTTTCGAAAGATCCTGTACTCCTCCAAAAGGGTTCTTGAGCAAAATGGCCCCATCTACATACACTGCATTTTTTTTCTGCAAAAACCTCTTCTGCAAAAAGGATCAGAAGAGAATATGCAAATGAGAGTGCGAGAAATGCTAATGAGCGCTTCATTTGCATTTCCTCTTCCGCAAAAATGTTGCAGTGTAGACGTCGTCTCAAATGGGGAGGGAAGCTACTCTTTCACTACAGACAGACTGCAAGTCACAATTTATAGGAAGCACTTTAGAGACTAACAAAAATATATATGGTATCATGAGCTTTCATGGGCAAAACTCACTTCTTCAGATGAGATCCTCTTGAGTCTCAAAATCATCTAATCTGAAAAAGTGGGTTTTGCCCATGAAAACTCATGATACTATATATATGTATATATATTTGTTAGTCTCAGCGGTGCCACAGGACTACTTGTTTTTAAAAAAGTTGTTTTTAAAGTTACAGACTAACCCCCTCTGAAACAATTTATAGGGGAAACTCTAGCCCTTGGCGGGAGACAGAATTACAAGCTACAGCCTAGTACCTTCTGGCTGGGGCAAACAGTACTTAACAGTCTATAAAGGGCTTGGCTCCCCAGTCGAGGCCGAGCACAGTGTATAACCCAGCACCTTCTGGCTGTGGCAAAGCAAACACAGCAATCTATCATCCCTGGGCTTTTTAGGCAGGGGCAGAGCAGACAAAGCAGTCTGGAGTCTGGCTCCTTGCCCTGGGTAGGTGGTGGACAAACACAGGCCTCTTGGGCCACAAGTGGGGAGGCAACTACCCAATGGGTAGGGTGGCAGGGGTTAGGGAGAGGTTTCCCCCTGCCTCCCCCATGCCACCACATCCCAGCCCAGGGCCCAGCAGTAGCAGAGTGTTTTGCCATTGGGCCAGTGAGGAATCCCATCACAACATGCTGACTCACCCTCTGGGAGCAGAATGGGCCTAGAGTCTGGTTCCCTGGGATACTTTGTACTGCAGTGTGGGTGTAGAGCTGTCCCCTTGGGGTACTTTGTCGTGGATAGTTCCCACAGCTTGTA
Source organism: Pelodiscus sinensis (assembly GCF_049634645.1). NCBI lineage: Eukaryota > Metazoa > Chordata > Testudines > Trionychidae > Pelodiscus > Pelodiscus sinensis. The sequence continues at coordinate 138,419,211 of NC_134711.1, read as the reverse complement.
TGATCATTCATCTGAGGCTGTGCGCAGCTCCTCAAGGCACCCGTCTGTCTCCTCCCACCACAGGATTCATCTCCACTTGGGGCCTGCTTCAGGATCCTGTTGAGATCCCAGCTCCCTGGAAGCACGAGCGCCATTTCGGGAGAGCGGGGAGCAGCCGGGCACACCAGGACAGCGGTTGCTTTTCTTCCCATTCCCCTGACAGTAAGAAAGCCAGGGGAAAGTACTTATGTACTGCCTCTCGCCCTGGCTGGGGAAGGGAAGGGGCAGAGGAGTAATTCACAGAATCCAAGCACTTTCCCCTTGCTCCCCCATAGTCAGGGAATGGAAAGAAAAGCAAGCTGTGTCTCGGTGCACACAGCTGCTGCCCCCTGCTCTCCCGAAACAGCGCCCTTGCCTGGGAAAACCGGCTGCTACATCTGGTGCTCCAAGCCTGACTGAGTGCCAGGCCTCTCCTGTTATATTTCCTTTCCCATCCTGGTAATTCTGAGGGAGGAGGGGCAGGGCAGATTTAGCACTGCCCACTAAGGGAGGCCAGGCCACTCTGCCTCACTATCCTGACTGTAAGGAAGCCTGTCAGATGAGTTGTGATGGACTCACAAAGCTAAACAGGACTCCCACCAATCTGCCAGGAGATTTTTATTTTCATTCTCAAGGTCTTTGCTATTTCTACCAAGGCTTCTGAGAAACGACCGTGCTTGAGTGCCCGCGAGGGCGTGGCATGCCGTGCGAAGCTAATACATCACTGTGAAGAGCAGAAATGAGCCACTCGTGAATTGTGGGCCCCTCTCTGCTGCTAACACATCTGCAGTACCATGGGGAGTGCAGCGCTTCACAGTGGTTAGCCCCTTGCTACTCAGTGGGGTTGGACACAGCTCCATCTTTTAAAATGGGTGGGGAACCTTCTTTGGGTCAGGGAGCCACTGAGCCACAGGAAAATCAGTTGGGGGCCTCACAAAAATGAGAAGCAAAAAAACCCAACAACAACAACCCCACCTCATGACCCCCAACTGAGCCTGGGGGGCCCAGGCTATTAGATTTTGTGGGGCACCCTAGGCTCTGAGGTGGGGCCCAAAAATGAGAGGTTCAGTGTGTGGGAGGAAGCTGCTGGGAAGAGAGCTTGAGGTGTGGGGTCTGGGTGGGAGAAAAGGTGCAGGAGCAGGCTGGAGATGGGGGAATCTGCGTAATGGGGGGCACTTACCTGTCACAGCTCTCTGGGGATGCATGTTTCTGTGTTCACCACCTCTCCTATGCACTGCCCCCTACTGCTCCTATTTGACCTGATTACAGCCAATTGGCGCAGCAGGGAAAAAGCCTCCTGGCAGTGCTTTGCTGCGCTGCTGTTTCCCCAGTTATGGGAGAGGGTGCAGTAGCGCATGTAGCCACTCCCCTCCTTCCTTACCAGGCAGAGCCCATGGGTCACAACCATCCCCAGTCTTGCCTGACTCCAGCCCTCAAAACTCGAGGGAGCCCCAAGCCTCAGGGGCCAGTTCCAGGCAAGCTAGGAGCCACATCCAACCCCGGGGCCCACAGTTCCCCATCCCTGTTTTAAAAGCTGAGCACTGCTGCTTTTGTGACAATTCTTTCTAATTTTCAAAAAGTTTCCTCTTGACAACAATCCCTGTGTCATTGTGTGCGTATCATCCTGAAGTAGTGTGCTGAGTGGAACTATAATAAATTAAAGATTAATTTGTTTAGGTGTGTTAACAGGTCCATGAATCACTGTTAGGACTTATTGTTTTAGGTTATTTCCATTTGTATAAGTGTTTCAATATTCCTTGGGCCTTTTGAACTCCTTTGTAACTGAACTTGGCTACTGTAGCCAGACACGAACCCCATCTTGGTTTCCGCCCCCCCCCCCCCCCCAGAGAGCAAGAGAAAGGCAGTCAGCCTTTGATGCCCTGGGAACACAGGTGTGCTGCCTGTCCCTGACTCTACCATAAACAGAAACCAGACAGTAAATGGGCTAGCTGATGACCCGGGGCCTCCCGTCGCCCTGATGGCTAGTACCAGTAATTGACACGCCTGCACTGTCTCAGGAGAGGAATCTTCGCCCATCACATACCAGAAGTGCCCATTGTCTGCATTTTCCCAGGTGTGAATTATGCTTTGCACCCTTCGTGGGAAACTTGGCATTCAAAGCCATTTTTCCTAATTGGCCACTTGAGACCAGGAAGAAGCCTATGCGACCCAAGGGGTATAAAGAGGGGTTTAGTAGCCCACCCCACTGGAGCTCCAATCATCTACACCTGCTGGCAGGTATTGATTGTCTCCCGAGGTCTGTGGGACGCCCAACCTTGCCATACTTCTTCCTGAGGGATTGAGAGAAAGACGCTGGCCACGCCAAGTCTGGAACGCAGGGGTAAAAATATATACCTGCTAGGTGTCTATTTTGCATGCATTTAATAAGAGCTCAGAGAACCAAAGGGGTTTCATGGTACCTATAAGTGACTTATTAGTGTAATTTCTGTCCTGTCCTTTGTAGTGACTATGTTATCTGTAACACAGCAGTAGCATTTAACAACTAAGTTTACCCTGTAACAATAAAATAGTAACTGTTTAAGTTTTAACCTGACTCCTTCAGTTGCTGTAACAGAACCAAGCACAATTTAATAGAACTTCAGCCGGTCATAAGGGACTCACTGCCCTGACCGTCGGCTGACAGCTACGTCTATACTGCACAGTTATTTCAGAATAAGCTATTCTGGAATAGTTATTCTGAAATAGCTTATTTCAAAATAGCACATCTACACTGCAGGGAAGCCTCAAAATTAGTCAGAGGCAGGCTTCCCTAATGTAGATGTGCTATCTCGATTTAGAGCCCCAGGAGGAATAATTAAGAATGGCCCTGGTGAGGGGCTATTTCAAAATAGCAGTAGTGGAGCGTCTACACATGCCTTATTTTGGAATAGGTGTTATTCCTTGTAGAATGAGGTTTATAGAAGTCAGAATAAGCTGTCCATTATTTCAAAATAATGGAATTGCAATATAGACACTTGTATAGTTATTTTGGAATAACAGCTGTTATTCCAAAACAACTTTGCTGTGTAGACACACCCCTTGTGTCCTACATGACTAATATCATTTAGTCTGTTCGTGCATTTGTTCCTGTTACATGTAAGGGTTCTGGGGTTTTTGTTGTTTTGTTTTGTTTTGTTTTAAGTTCACATTGTTCTTTCTCTCACGTTCTTTGTTATTTTTGCCTTAAATCAGGAGACCATCAACAGTGTCTTTCAACTCATGCAGCTCTTCAAAGATTTGTGTTGTGATATTCAGGTGCCGAGACAATCATGAAGAGAATTTGCTTAATCATATAGGGTATGTCTACACTACAAAGTTAGTTCGAACTAATGGACGTTAGTTCGAACTAACTTTCATAGGCGCTACACTAGCGCTCCGTTAGTTCGAATTTAATTCGAACTAACGGAGCGCTTAGTTCGAACTAGGTAAACCTCATTTTATGAGGATTAAGCCTAGTTCGCACTAGCTAGTTCGAATTAAGGGGTGTGTAGCCCCTTAATTTGAACTAGTGGGAGGCTAGCCCTCCCCAGGTTTCCCTGGTGGCCACTCTGGCCAACACCAGGAAACTACTGCCCCCCTCCCGGCCCCGGACCCCTTAAAGGGGCACGGGCTGGCTACGGTGCCCATGCCAGGTGCAAGCCTGCCAGCACCCAGCCAGCAGACCCTGCACCTGGCACGGCTCGAGCCAGCCACCCGATGCCCCCCAGCCCTCCCCCTCTTCCCGGGACCAGGCTGGCGGCTCCCGGGAGCTTGCCCGGGACCGCAAGAGGCGGGCACCCGCCTGGGCTAGTGCAGACATCGTGGACCTCGTCCACGATCTCCGCACTAGGCACAGGAAAGTGGCCGTCTAGGGCAGGAGAGCTGCCAGCCTGGCCACCCAGGAGCAGGTGTGTAAGAGAATCAAGGGGGTCCACTGAGACCCCCAAACCTGAGCCCTGAGCTTACAATGGCCGTCCTGGGTCAGACCAAAGGTTCATCTAGCCCAGTAGCCTGTCTGCCAACAGTGGCCAACCCTAGGGACCCTGGAGGGGATGGACCGAAGACAGTGACCAAGCCATTTGTCTTGTGCCATCCCTCTCCAGCCTTCCACAAACCTTGGGCAGGAACACCACTCCTACCCCCTGGCTAATACCACTCCATGGATCCAGCCTCCATGACTTGATCTCACTTCCCTTTAAACTCTGTTCCAGTTCTAGCCTTCACAGCCTCCTGCAGCAAGGAGTTCCACAGGTTGACTCTTTGCTTTGTGAAGAACAACTTTCTGTTACTAGTTTGAAGCCTGCTACCCATTCCTTTCCTTTGATGTCCTCTAGTCCTTCTTTATGGGAACTAATGAAGAACTTTTCTGTATGCACCCTCTCCACCCAACTCCTGCTTTTAGAGACCTCTATCCTGTCCCCCCTCCGTCTCCTCTTTTCTAAGCTGAAAAGTCCCAGTCTCTTTAGCCTCTCTTCATATGGGACCTGTTCCCAACCCCTGATCATTTTAGTTGCCCTCCCCTCTCCCAGCCTCTCTCTTCCCCTCTCCCACCTCCTTTTCCCAGTCTCCCCCAGTTTTGTTCAATAAAAACAGATTCCATTTTGGAAGACACGTTATCTTCATTTTGTACATCAAGAAGAGGGGCTAGGGAAGGGTAAGTGGAAGGAGGTGAGGGAGGAATGGGGCACGAGCCCCCGATGGGGAGGAATGGGCTGGCTCTGTGGGCTTCTGGGGGTGGAAGCTCTCCTGCAGCCCCCCAATTGCCCCCTCTCCCCAGATGGCAGCCTGCGGCAAGTGCAGCCGGGCTGATGGCCGAGTGCTGTGATGTGCCCAGTGTGGGTAGTCCGGGCACTCCAAGCCAGGACTGCTTTGCAAGCGGGGCACCCCTGAGAACTGTCTGTCCGGGGTGGGGGTCGGGACCCTTTAAGCACAGTCCTCGGCTAGCCTGAGACAGCATCTTCACGCTCTAAGTCCTCCTCTGATGCCCTGCTGGCACTGCTTCCGGCCATCCTTAAGCCCGGTTCAGGGTCCACTCAATGTGGACATGCTAGTTCGAATTAGCAAAACGCTAATTCAAACTAGTTTTTTAGTCTGGATCCGTTAGTTCGAATTAGCTTAGTTCGAATTAATTAATTCGAACTAAGTTAGTTTGAATTAACGTTGTAGTGTAGACGTACCGATAGAGACAACAAGACAACAGAATATTAGGAAAATGAGAGAAAATAATACAGAAAATATCATATTGCCTCTTTGAATACTATGTGCAGATGTGGTCACCTATCTTACTTTTCAGCTTGGAAAAGAGATTATTAAGGAGGGATATGATAGATGTCTATAACATCATGACTGGTGTGGAGAAAGTAAACAAGGAAGTATAATTTACTCTTTTTCATAACTTAACAGCTAGAGGTCACCAAATGAAATTAATAGGCAGCAGGTTTAAAAAAAACAAAAGGAAGTATTTCTTTACGCAGCAGTGCACAGTCAGGCTGTGGAGCTCTTTGCCAAGGATATTGTGAAGGCCATGACTATATCATGGTTTTAAAAAGAACTGGCGGAGTTCATGAAGTATAGACCCATCAATGTCTATTAACCAAGATGGGCAGGCATACAAACCCATGCTCATAGTATCCCTAGCATCTGTTTCACAGAAACTGGGAATGGGTGACAGGGAATGGATCACTTTGTGATTCCCTGTTCTGTTCCTTCCCTCTGAGGTGCGTGGCATTGGCCACTGTCGGAAGACAGGATCCTGGGCTAGATGGACCTTTGGAGTACAAGAGGAGCTAAAGATGCAGGAATTTTTCAGAGATGCCAAAGCATTTGGATTATGTCTGAAATTAAAATGCTCTTGAATTTTGAAGTATGTTGGGCCTGATTCTCTTCTCATTGAAATAGAAAAGAAGAGAACTTTGCCAAAGTCAGTGGCGTATGTATAAAACTGGTCGTAGATAATTAGGTCCATCCTCCCCAACTGTTCTTATGGTTCTCTCACTTGAAGGACAGTTCCAGTCTCTTGAATCTACACTAGCCCTTAGCATGTCTGGTTTTATTTCTGTGACCATACTGTTACACACTCAGCTGGTACATTTATTCAATACCATTTGTTTTTGCCATAAGGAGCAGCATTAACCTAGAATATAAACTAGGTTTAAACTGAAAAAGCATCCACCCAGGAGTTGGTACAGGTGTAGATAATTTGGTTTAGAATCAAGCTTTTAATTAAATTGATGCAACTTTGATTATGGGCGAGGCATTAGCTTTCAGTAAGTCTGCAATGGCATGCCCAATGGGCTTACTTGGAAGCCAGTTTCTTCTTTAAAAAAAGTACCTTACCCAAGTGATATTCTTGTGAGGATTTCAGTATCCTTGAAATTTCTGAATTGTCCTGTCAGCTAGTTTGTCGTCCTGTTTGAGTTCCCACTGCACTGTACTGCAGACCTCCTGTGGTTCACAGCCAGCCACATGTATCTGTGTGTGCGGTTGATTTCACCATGTCCAGTTTCTCTGCCTTGCTGCTCTCTTTAGAAAAATGTGGGATCTCAACATGGGAAGGTCCAGGAAAGTACCTAAGGCACACATCTTCAAGAACACTGGCCTGGACAGAAAGCTGCACATTGGGACTTCCTTTCCAGAATAGAAGATTCAAAATGGGGGAGGTTGAAATGGCCATAGTGGTCCTGAGAGACAGTGTTGTCCATACTCCCATGACTCATGAAGCCTTACACAGGAATCCTGGACAGCGGCAAGGACCACTTCAACGATAAACTCAGCTGGTGCAGAATTACTGTGGAATGTGCCTTTGGCAGATTAAAAGCTTGCTAGCATTGCCTTTATGGCGGGTTAGACCAAAACAAGGAACATACTCCCATGGTCACAGCACCCTGTTGTATGCTCTATAATATTTGTGAGGCTAGGGTGAAGTTTTCCTGGGGTGGAATGCAGAGGTGAATCATCTGGTAGCTGATTTTGAGCAGCTGGATACCAGGGCTATTAGAAGGGTACAATGAGGGTTATTTGAATCCATGAGGCTTTGAGGCATCATTTTGACAATGAGATCTAGGAATGTGCCTTTCTATCCAGCACTATGCCATGCTTTATTGGCTTACTTCCGTGCATAAGAATTTTGATGCTTTCTGTCTGGGATTTGTACTCAGGAATGATCAAATTGCCACTCTGTATTAATTCAAGCAGCAACCACCATATTTAGGAGAAAACTAAAGGTTGGTTATCTTTGAGAGGAAGAGATTTTATTAAATATCAATACACAATACACATAAAAGTATTGGTAGGAAGGAAGATAAGCGCACAGGGCAGTGTAGTCACTTGGAGCAGTGTATAAGTCCAGCTATTGTTCTGGAAGCTGACTGAAGGGGTGGAGACAGTGGGGTACCAAGACAGGTCAGGAAGTTGCGAAGAATGGATGGGAGAAGTTTAGGAAGGATAAGGAAACAGTTCTGTATTGCCTGCAGCACAGGCAACTGGTAACCGCTGATAGTGGAGGAGTACAATGGCAGGGCCCCCATCCCTGACATTATAGTCAGTCAACTTCCTGGTAACTTTGAGCAGCACCCTCTTCACCATGGCACCCCCCTGATGACAGCACACTGGGCAATCACCCAAGTTGCCTGCCCTGAAGGTGAGCCCTGCCAGGTCAGGAATTAGGAAAAATGGAGCCCTGAGCAAACTTTTGTTTTGTTGTCCTGCCCCCTGCTGCCTCCCACAGTCTCCCACACATTGCTCAAGATGCCTTCCCTGGATTTCCACCTCTTCCTAGCCCACTTGGCCTCACTGCCTTACTCACCTCCATGGCCCCATGGGCCCCACTGCCTCCCTGGGCTGCCCACCCATCCTCCCATCTCCCCTGGTTTCCAGGGCCTCCCCCAGATACCCATCCTTTCCCCTTTGTTGCCATTGCCTCCTCCAGCTCCCCACCCATCCATGTACCTGGACAGAAGAGTGTGAACTGCTGATCAGCATGGTCTGGATGGGCATGTTGGGACACCTCCTGGAGGCTCTGTACAATGACATAACCAAGTGCAGTTTCTATAGTGATGAAAGCAAAATTCAGTTCTTCCCTGTATGGGAGGGTCACACCAGCTAAGGTGGGGGGGGGGGCACATGACATCCCCCCATGACCCTCCATGTTACTCCACCCTGCACCCAGCTTAGGGCTCCCATGCTCTTTCCCTCCCCAACCCACGTTATGTGCGGGGAGGTGCGTCTGGGGGTGGTAAGGCAGCCAGGGGGGGTCTACTGGCCGTTCTACTGCTTTTGCTGCTGACTGTCCCTCTCAGCAGGGAAAGGAGCAGAATTCTCAGCCCTGCTCCCATGCTTCCATGGATCTGCATCTCCTCAGCTCTGTACAGGCCCTGCTGGAGGACCCGGCTGGGGCTCTGTTCCTTTCCCCACAGTGAGGGCAACAGCATACGGGGAAAGGAGCAGAACACCAGCAGCTCCTCTGGCTGCCATATCGCTCCCAGCTCCCCCCACCAGCCCTATCTTGTGAAGCAGCTCCATGGAGGAGCTGGGGGCAGAACAATGTCTTTTCAGCACACTGTACTGGCTATAGGTAGCTTGCCGGCACGGTGTTTCAGAGCTTTGACCACTTTCTTACTGATACACCGTCCCGGCCCATGCTGGCTTCCTTCCACCTCTGAGTGTCTACACAGACACTCTGCTACAGAAAGCTCGGTGCCTTTTGCCAAGATGGTTTTATTTTGTTGGCAAAGCAGAATGGTTTTGTCGGCAAAAGGAGCATTGTAGGTGTAGACCTCCACCGTGTGTTTTGGTTTTTTAATGAAAGCTGGCTTTTGTCAACAAAACTCTGTAGTGCAGGCAAGGCCTCAGTATCTAGGTGGATGTCTGCCACTGTTGGCTGGCACGTCAGATGCCGCTTGAAGCACACTAACAGTGGAGAGGAGCGTTTGAATAGGAGTGCAAATCTGGAGTTGGGAGCACTGACAAAATGGCAGGTGGTGTCAGGGGGCAGTAGAGTCCCAGTGCCCACAGCCATCTCCACAGGGGCAGTGTGTTTATGAAGCACAACCACACGAAATACAAGCATTAGAAAACCTGGGAAAGTACAGGTGAGTATTTTCCCCTGGTTCTCACAGGATTCTGTCTGTGGTAGCATCTGAGACTGAGGAATCTTAACTCACCAGTGAAGTTTTGTTTGTAAACGTCAATGATTATTTTTTAGAAAGGGATGATAGTGAAGGAGTATGACTGAGGTGCCTGATATAGTAGAGAAACGGCTTCCTTGCCACACTGCTTCATCTCCACTACCAGCTCCCTCCTCTGGCCTCTGAATGCTCCAGTAGAGCTGGAGGGGTCACTAAGACTTGTCTGTAGTGAAGCCGGAAGGTGTATTTTCCAGGTCTGGTTGACAGACCCATGCTAGCACTGACCAAGCTGGCATGCTGAAAATAGTGTCACTGCAGCCGCACAAGCAGTCCAAAGGGCTGGCCACCCTGAGGAAGATCCTATCTGAGCCCATTGGTAGGTACTAATTTAGCTCATCCCCCTGCTCATGCCACCACTGCTATTTTTAGTTTGCTAGCTTGATCAATTGGCTACATGGCTGGGAATTACACATACAGCTCTAGAGTAGCTGTGCCCTGGTGGGAGGGAAGCTGACATGGTTCTAGGCTGTGATGGATACTGGAGGCAGCATCACTAAGGAGTTTTAGATTCTTTACCTGAGCTCAGGGTCTGATGTATGTGGAAAGGGCTCTGCACAACCTTGTAGCCAGAAGTAGGTGAAGGGGAATTCTGGAGCCCCTTCCACCAATCAGGGAGAAGAGAGTGGGGAAGTAATTCAGTGCTTCCCTCCCTCCTGGAGAGGGGATCCGTTAGCTCTCCTGCTCTCCTCCTTGCTCTGGATCTCCAGGAGGTATGCAGCAGGAGCTGCACCGTTCAGGATCCTTGCGGCAATAAGAACTGCCCCATTTTTCTCTATGAGGACGGTGCTCTCTTTTGGCTATGTCTACACGGTCAACAGGCAAAAGTCAGCAAAAGTGAAAACCGGTCAAACTGGTTTTTTTGCCTCTCATTGACGTTTCAGGGCCACATTACTAGCATCCTGTCGACAGAGGAAAGCATTGTGGGTAAGATCTGTGAACTCTCCGTGCTGAGGAATGTCAAAGCAGCATAGCAGTCTCTCCAGCCCTCCCCCTGCAGCAGCAGTCTGCCTGCCTCTGTGTTTCAGTAGGGCAAAACGGGAGAATTCCAATGATTTGCTCTTTGTTTGTTCCCCAAATGGAGCAGCTGTCACATGCTTTGAAAAGGGGGTGGGGGGGGTCGCATGCTTGCAGGGCAGCAGAGATCACAAAACACTGAGCACAACCATCAGGGCAGGCATTGCGGGTTAGTGGCAGAAGCCAGTTCTCTCCACAAAACAAACAACAGAGTCCACACTGGTTCTTTGTCCATAATAAAGGGAGGGGAAAAGACAAAAGTCTCTGGCAAAGGTGGACTTTTTTGTCACCAAAACTGGGTGTTCTCCTCACCCCCAAAAGTTGGATTGTGGTGTGAACACTCTCACTGTTTAGTCCACAAAAGGCAATTTTTGGCCACAAAACATGCTAGTGTAGACAAGGGCTTAGTCTCAATCCAGCCTCTCAGCAGTGTTTCTGTGAGATGCACAGAGCCAGCATTTGATAACTGGGTCATTTGGGAGGCTCTCAGCAGCCCTCTGACCAAATGACCTAAAAAGTGAAGCACAGACTCTTCCCTACACCTAGAACTGGCATATCACGGTTCAGGCCAATCGGACTGTGTGTGTGGGTGTTAGATCACAGGAAGTTTTTGGAGGTGTGAAATGCCCCACTTATCTTAATGGTGTTTTTCTCGCTCCTTCTCACCCTCAGCCCAGCTCCACCCTCACCAGTCTCAGCATGGCAAGCCGTGGCATGCACCAGGCTTGCCCAGTCTCAGCTCTCCAGGTTATGGCATACACTGAGTCTGCTTCGTCTCAGCTTCTCATGTCCCAGTGCAGCGTGCGCATTACATATAGTCTGTCTTAGCACTGTGTAGCTTTGGCGTGCAATGAGCCTGCCCATTCTCTTCTCCTTCCAGTCTCACTATGGTGTGCTTGTGGCATACAAAATATCTGGCTGTCCTCTGAACACTCCCCATTCTCAGTCACAGCCACCTATCCCATGTGCTGAATCGGTATTTAAAAACAAGTAATTGGTTGGAGCTATATCTTTGGAACCGCTTCACTCAATGTCCCTAAATTTACAGAAAAAAAATCTACATTGGCCCCCCTCTGTAATGTGCTGAGTTTTAGGCTAATCTGACTCTTCCCATGAATTTTAAAACACATTGAATTTTTGCCTTTTCACACAAATTGTGCTTCAACCTCTCTAGACCCAATCTGCATTTGCACTATGGCCACTGTGTGCTCCACTGGCTGTGTAAAGGGGCCTTAAAGTGGGAGTATCTAGCCCTTTGCCCAGAGTAGTACACCATTAAGCAGTGTAAATGAGAATTGGTCTCAATGTCATTAAGAAGTTTCAGTAGCTTGGATCAGTCATGCACAGCTCCCGGGGAACCAGAATGAAGGACTAATGCTTTTTTTCATTTAGTTTTGAAACTAGTTGGTGCTGGAAATGACATGAGCAGAGGAGCTGCCCAGTGATTAGGTTTCTAGGTGGCTATTTTCCATCATCTTTTATCTAACTTTAGGCAAATTAGGTCATGTTTATGGAGGGCAGAGGAGTCAGTATCTTGATAGCTCCCTTACCAATTGAGCTCAAGCCTGCACTGCCTCCTCTAACCAGGTCCTTCAACTGCTAAGGCGACTTTCAGGCCAATCGGAGTCTCACATGGATTTTAGAGTACTTTGACAAACCAGCACCAAACACAAGCCTCTGCTCAACTTTTGTGCTGTAAGGACCACCCCGTAATAGGAAACTTAAACAAATAACCACCCCCCACACAGGATGTGCAACGAGGAGCGGTCTGAAGTGCTGTAAGAAGTTTAAGCACAAATTCTGCTCTGTTAAACCTCAGCAAGACTATTGACTTCAACATGGCTATGAGGACACAAATGGGAGCCAAATCTAGACCTTTTGCTTTTATATTTACTAGACTTTTAATCCTTTAACTGTGCAACCTTAATCTTGTGTTAACAAACCTTTTTATTTAATGCAGGGGCTCTCAACCTTCCCAGACGACTGTATCCCTTTCAGGAGTCAGATTTGTCTTGTGTACCCCAGGTTTTACCTCACTTAAAAACTACTAGCTTATAAAATCAGATGTAAAAATACAAAAGTGTCAAAATACACTAGTACCGAAACATTGCTGACTTTGTCATTTTTACCATATAATTATAAAATAAATAGATTGGAATATAAATATTATATTCATATGTTGGTATGTAGAATATATAAAGCAATTTAAATGAAATTTTAGTTTGTACTGATTTTGCTAGTGCTTTTTACGTAACTATTATAAAACTAAGCCAATATCTAAATGAGTTGATGTACCTCCTGGAAGACTTCTGTGCACCCCTCGTTGAGAACCACTGATTTAATAGACCTATATGTTTTAAATGCCTCTATTTTAAAAAAAATTGGCTCTCATCCAGCAAAGTTCTGAAATATGCATTGCAAGGCATTTAAGCATGTGCTTAAGTTTATATACCTTCATAAGTGCTGAACTGGGAGGCTTACATTCCTCAAGCAGTCCTGATCTAGAGGAGTGAAGTTGGGAATTCAGGAACAATTCATCTATTCCCAGCTCTGCAATAGACTCACTGCATGGGTCGGTGCATACTTCTCCAAACTCTGCCTTAGTTTCCATTAAGAATAATCTATCTGAAGTATCTCAAAGGGATATTGAGCTCAATACAGGAGAAGCTGAGTTAAATGCTATGCCCTGGGACTAGATGGTCTAATGGTGCCTTCTGTCCTTAAGAATCTAGACAGGATCACATAGTTAATGCTTTTTAAATGTATCTTTAAAAGAAGGGATTCAAAGTAACCCTTTTCCTGATGTTTTTCCTATAAACTTTAAGATTGCATTAACCAGAGCTCTATTGTTTGATTCTAATTAGATCTGTCTAGTTTGGGTGAGGAATTCCCTTTGAGGCCCAAAGAAGTGGGTTGCTGACAACTGTTTGGGAAACAGGCTACAAGTTTATAATACACAGCATTTCCCTCACCCCACATGGTAGAAAGAAAGAGGGGAACCCTCATAAGAGACATTCTGCAAAGGTCCTGACCTCACCTGGCACTAGGAGTGCATGGATGGGGAATGCTGCCAGCTGAACATGCATGTGCACCACATAATGAACAAACAAACCCAAAGGCAGTAAAGGCAATTGTCAGTTAAGCCTAGAACCTGATCAAAAGCAGTTAATGCCCAGACCAAATGTATCAATACCCAATGCGCTGAGCTTTCGACTTCCCCAGTTCTGCCAATGTCTTCACTCCCCACCTTCGGCTCCCTGTGCTAGTGACGTCCCTGCTTAGCCATACACGTAACTCCGCTGGCACTTCTCAGTGCTGACCTCGCTCCAGTCACTGTTATTTGTCATGCCTGTGGGTTTTGTGCTGGGAGATGACGAAGGTGCCATTCAATGGAGTCAGCATTTAAAATGGGTCGTTACAGAGAAACATCAGAGACGTCACTTCTAAAGATACAGCCTCACGCTGAGTAAAACAGAGCCTCCAAAGCCTTTGTTTCAGAGCACGCTTTCACCACAACAACCCTTTGGCCATCCCCATTCCCTTTTGAGCCTGAGGCTTGAAATTGCCCTCAGCCCCAGCCCCTCTGCTCACCAGCTCTGAGCTGTGGGCTTCCTTTCCCAGGAAGTCCCAGGCAGACAGGCCAGAATTGAGCTGTATCCTTTTAAGGGCTAGATAGGTCATGAGTTTTTTCATTGGAAGACAGCCCTTCCAGAGGCGTGGATGCACATTAACACTCGGGCCAATGTGAAGGACTGGGTGGGGATGATGATGGGGAGCAAAGCTAGGAGCAGATGGATGAGATGGAGAGCAAGGTCCTATGTGTATCCCTGGAGTGGGGCCAGGGAGAGGGGTGGGACAGATGGGGGCTGAGAATAAGGACCAGCCTTAGGGGTGGGCCATCCAAGTGACCACTCAGGGTGCCGTGGTACTGTGTGGCAGCGCAGAGAGGCATGCGTCTGGGGTAGGGTGAGACACTGCTCCCGGCTGACAGGGGAGTGCCATGCGGAGAGACGCCCAGATCTCTTCCTGGTACCTCCTGGAAGAGGCTGGGAGATAGTGATGATGTACAGATACTGTTTACTCTGCCCCCAAAGGGCTGGGGCAGGGGTGAAGGGCAGCAGCAAGCAGTCCCTGCATCCAGGTCACTTTCCCCACTTCAGCTGTGCTGGAGGCGAGCATCAGATGCTACTGCTCTCTGCCCTGCCTTTGAGCAGTCCAGGCCAGGAACAGCACTTGGGCTGTGTCTACACTGGCACTGGATGGACAAAACTTTTGTTGTTCACAGGTGCTTAACCCACCCCCAGCCCTTGGCAAATGCAAAGGTGATTGAGGGAGCGCTCTCCTGCCAACACCGCCCGAGAACTGCTCACGGGGGTGGAAGCGTTGTGTCAGCAAAAGTGCCAACAAACATGCCTTGACTTTTGGCAACAGGGCTGCGTCGACACAGCTGCGTTGCTAAAATCTGCATGGTGAGACATGCAAGGAACCACGACTTTACTCCACCTCTCACCTCCCCCAAGGGAAGAGTGGAGGAGCAGTGCTTGAGGGGGAGCGAGCAGCAATGCCAGGTGCTGCATGCATCCAGGGGTGCAAGCAGGAGGTGCAATGATCAGGAGCACAGGAGGGGGCACAGAGCAGGGGCTGGAGGTGCAGGAGGGGTGGAGAGCCTCGGGAGCCACAGGAGATACAGGGGGAGCCGGGGGTACCAAAATATAAGCTTGCCCAGGGTGCCATTTTCCCTCAGGCCAGCCCTGCTGAAAGTGAAGCCCCATATATATCCTCACCGTGCTGCAGACCCCTCTCGCTTTCATTCTCTCGCTTTGTTGCTCCTTCACACGCACACTCAAGCCAAGCCTTTGATGCTGACTTAGTGGAAAGCAAAGTCTATACCCTCTGCTTAGACCGGACACCAGGGACCGTTTTTGCTGATGAGGAGGAAAAACACCCAGTGCTTTAACTGTAATGTATGCTCCAACCTCGCCTTTTCTCTCTGATCCCCCTTTCCTTCATGTTTCCCTGTTCCTCCCTCTCTCACACCACTGAAGAAAAGAGAGAGAGAAAGAAGTCCTCCAGCGGAGGGGAAATCATGTCCCTGAGTCACCCTGTGTTCCCCCAGCCCAGGGGAGACCCCGCCCACTCCTGGTAGTGGGGGATGTATGCATAGAAGGGGGCTCAGCATTCACTGGGGAGGGCAAATGAGTGACTAAGTCAGATAGAGCCAAAACTAGTGGGTGCTGGAAAATGTGAGCCACAAAAGGCGGGATTCTCTGAGGTGACAAGGGGGCCCATGTCTGACAGGGATGGGAGGAATCTATGAATCGCATTATGCAAAGTTCAGTTCTGTTCTTCCTGAACTCTCCAGCACCTGAGTGGGAGCTGGGAGAACCCCCACTTCCCAGGGGGTGAAGCAGGGTCTCCCAAAAGCCAGACAAAGAAGGATCATTCTCCTCCCTCCTGAGGGATGCAATGTCTTGTCCCAAAGCACAGTAACCTATTCTGCAGCCAGTATGTAGCCTCTTTCCTCAGCTCCCCCCGCCCATCTCCCACCCAGTGTGGTCCTGGGTTTAGGACCGGCTAGTCAAATTTGTCTGGGCTGAAGCTCACTTTATTTCCTGGCCCTGTTGCTCAGGGGCGCGGGAACAGTTTGCACAGTGGGGGTGCCGAGAGCCATTCACCCAAACTGTAAACCCTATGTAAGATGGTAACAACTTCCAGCGAGAGGTGCAGCAGCTCCCCCAGTCCCAGCACGTCTGCTATCTCTAGTGTCTCTTTGGGTTATTTGCCTATCCTTCCAGTTGTTTGCAGCTCCTCCTTATTTAGTGTCCTCTATGAACTGGAAAAACAGAAAAAGAAAGCACACATTGGAGAAAGTAAAAGAAAAAATGTAAAAAGGAACAAGGTATTTTGAAAAGACTAAAGCAATTATTGACAGAAACAGTGAGAGGCGGAAAGATCAAACCAAAAAAGGTAAGAGATGAAAGAAAAACATGAAGGGCACTTGCTGGGAAGTGTCTTCTACAAAGTTTCCACAGTCTGGGTAGAAGCGAAACTGTGAAGAAAACAACAGAGACCCAAAGAGAGAATTTCCACTAAAAGATGCTTAGAACATGATCTCTGACTCCTTCTTCCTCTGTCTCCAGTTCTTTCTACACGTGATACTGGTTTCTTGGCTGTGACGCATCTTCTCATTGCTGTGAGGAAATTAGCTACCCACCCGCATTATAAGGGCATCTAGGGAAAGGCTTTGATCAGAACGAGCGAGAGAGTGAAAGAACAAGTGAGCGAGTGAGCCCGACAGACTCACTCACCTGCTCCTTCCTTTGTCCGTCCTATACTTTGATCTTACTCATCCCGTGACATTTTGGACTCCTGCCGGCTGTGACCTGAGTGTGGAGACACATCCCCTCTTGGCGCCTTGATGCCACCATTCATGCCACTGTCTCTTGTCCTCATGCTACTGGTGACCAATGGTAAGGCAGGCTGAGTATTTCTGATGATGGAGGGCAGTTGCACTGGGGACATTTGGGGTTTGCTTTGTCCACAGGATTTTAGCAACTCAAAGTTGAACCCTCTGCAGATCTTCCTGACTCTTTAGTATTCCGCTCACCCTGAATCCCACCTCCAGTTCCTTCCCTATCCTGCTCATGTCTCTTTCCTGTTGCAGCCAGCAGTACTCTCCCTGGAGCAGCAAAGGAGCAGAGGGTGTGGGCCAAAGTGGGGGACCTGGCTTTGCTCCCCTGTCACCTGAGTCCTCAGGAGCTCCGGAGCCACGGGAAGCAGCTCTATGAAAAGACAGCCCTCCGCTGGGAGCGCAGAGGGAAAAGGTAATGCAGGCGGGGGGAGGGGAGCAGAGGCTGCTTTGCATTTGGTTTCATTTCATATTTCTTCACCTTTCCCTCTTTCTTTCTTCTCTTCCCATCTGTGATTCTCAACCCCTCTCTCCAACGTGCTTTCTCCCTCCACTGTCTTCCTGCCCCTCTCCTCTGCTTCTTTCCCCAACCTCTCTCACTCCCAGCACTAACTCAGTCCCCTGTATATCCCCAGCTCCCACAAAGAGCCCCACATGGTGCTGGAGGTGGAGTACAGTGGTCTCCTGAAGAGGGCCCGATCCATGATTCCCCGAGCCTCAGTCAAGGAAGCCAGTTTCCGACAAGGGAACTTCTCCCTCTGGATTGAGCCGCTGCTGAGTGACGATGCAGGCCATTATGAGGCACTGGTGAGATATGGCAAGGAGACCCAGCGCTGCCAAGTGAAGTTGGATGTGGTGACAGGTACGAGAAGCTGGAGCCCCGCAGGAATCCCTGGAACAGCAGGGCACTGTCAGTTAGGACCAAAAGTCCTGGGAGGTAACCCCAGGAGAAGGTATTAGGTACCGTGGGAGGGAAGAGATGAGAGACGGACGCTTCTCCCCGGGGCTGCATGGAGCTTGGCCAGCAGGTTAGAAAATGAGGAGCAGCCTTCCAAGGCTAGGCAACTCTCCTGCCTTTATACCCTGGGCTGAGCATTCAAGTGAGGGAAATCTCTAAGGGACAGACTCAAGGAAACGGGGGAGACCTACGACAGATTGGTTGTCCCTTCAATGCCTCACAGAGAGGGGCTGGGAGCTCCAAAGTGGGAATGGCTTTAGGGCTCCCCTGAGACATTAACTTCTCTCTTCCCTTCTTCTCTGCAGTGACTGTCAATCCCCCAGGCCTGCTGGTGGAAACGGAGCCTCTCTGGCTAAACTGTAACTCCAGTCACTCAGCTAAGCTTGTGGGGGTGCAGTGGTTCCACAATGGCAGCCTGGTGCCCATCTCCAGCAGGTTCCAGGCCCACCATGGGGCTTTGTCTATCTCCAGGCTTTCCGTAAGTGACTCAGGTCCCTGGCACTGTGAACTCACATACTCAGACAACGAGAAAGTTTTTGCCACATTCAACCTTCAAATTCTAGGTAAGTCTGGCCCCTGATTCACCCTTCTCAGCTCCCAGAGATCAGTGGCCTTCTCCCCAGCTTCTGCCCTAGCATGAGTAGCCTCCTTGGATCTCTTTGCTTCCCTCCCTGCTTTCCAAATCATGTCTCCCCTCTGTCCCAGCATCCCCGCCCATGGGGGCTGGGAACCCACTCTTCTGTTGCAGCTCAGTGGACATCATTCCCCCTAATGTTGCCCTACATACTTTGTTTTCTCCAGGCTTGGCTGGCCCAGCGTCTCCTGTAGTCTATGCTGCAGCAGGATCTGCTGCCAACCTTCCCTGCACCCTGAATCGAGATCCCAGGGCCTCTGGCATTCTAGGGGTGTCAGCCCACTGGAGCCATCTTGCAGGAAGAGATCTGGAAACATGGGCCATCTTCAGGAATGGAAGCAAAGGGAGCTTCAACCTCCATCTCTCTGAGGTGGGACAAGGGGACTCAGGGCAATACCGCTGTGCTGTCTCTATCCATGCCACGACCATCACGAGGGATGTGACCTTGGCAGTGATAACAGGTGAGCAAGGGAAGCCCAAAGGATGCCCAGGGGACTCTCCCCCTCCACTGTCTGGTAAAAAATCTCCTTCACACCAGTGTAGAGAGTTCAGGCTGTTCTCAGCCTGTCCAGCCTCCCCATGGGGAGAGACCCTGGGTCTCAGCACAGCTGCACAGGAGTGGAGGCTCTGTCCATAGGACACTGTGCTACAGGGAGGTCTCCCATGGTAGTTCAATTAAGAAATCTGCCCTCCAGTAGGAAAAAGAAGGGGGGAGACAGTGAGATAAAGTGTCTGCGAGAAAGTGAAAAGGCGGCAGAGAGAGGAAGGAGGCAATGAAGGGGTGAGGCAGGAAGAGGCTTTGCTCTCTTTGCTGAGGGTATTCTGTTTCCTTCCCCCACAGTCACCCCGAGCATCAAAGGGCCGGTTGCTGAAGGCTCTCATCTTCTGCTCATCTGCAGCCTCACCCACCCCAGGGGGCACGAGCGCTTCCAGTGGAGGCAGCTGAGCTCAGGCCTCACCAATGAGAGCTCCTTTGAGGCCACTTCCAGGGGCCCAGGAGTCCAGCACTACTACCTGGGCTCCACCCTGGAGCTGACCACTGTGTCACAGGAGGATATTGGCACCTGGGAGTGCAGTGTGCATGGCTCAGAAGGGAGGCTGGGAGCTGTGGAATATGAGCTGTATATCACAGGTACCGTCCCCCGTGTGTCCCGTTCCCATTACTCCGCCCCACTGCTATCTCCCTGTGCCTTAAGACTCCCCTTCCGCCTCACCACGCAACATTGTCCAAACCCCACCCACAGCCCCATCTAGTTCCAACCTCCCGACTCCTCTCCCCTGCCCCCCCAGAGCCATGTCAGCCCTCTCAGGGCTGTCCTACCCCTCTCCCAGTCCAGCTGCCCCTCCTGTCTAATGGCGACTTACCCCCACAGGTGCCCAGCTTGCTGAGTCTCATCCCATCCTGGATGGGCAGGTGTCTTTTAGCCTGATCCTCGTCCTCCTTCTCCTGCTGGTGGCCTCCCTCCTGGCTTTGGTCCTGCGGAGCCGAAGGGTGAGTCAGTCCCTTGCCCTGTGGCTGGCCCTCTGGCTTCTCTCTCCCAGGCCATCGTCAGTCCTCCTGGGGCAGAGCTGGTGAAGAGGGGTCTGCGTAGCATGACAAGGGGGGAACGAATGGGAGAGCTGAGAGGGAAGAACCAGGAGGAAAAGGTCTGTGACTGAGCCCATCTACACTTGCCAGCCCTGCTAGGGGTCGGGCCACTGTGTGCAGGGCAAAGAGGCTGCATTGGGCAGCCTGCCAGCTCCGCCCTGGCCCTATGCAGTGTGTACTTGGAGTGTAGGAACTGCCAAGTGGGCTCAGCCTAGTGACCCCACTAGCCCAATGTCCATCCTCTGACAGCCGCCCAGAGCCAGAAGTCTCAGAGAAAGGGGCAAACAACCTGCTAGTGGATAACTATAGCTGGGGACCAAATTCACAGTCATGAAAAATGTGTCACAGATTTTGAAATCTGGTTTCCCACGGTAAAATCTGGGTAGTTGTGTGTTTTTGCCTTGTACTAGGGGAAAAACATGGGGGAGAGCAGCGTTTCTCAAACAGGGGTCCGGACCCAAAAGGGAGCTGCAGGGAGGTCACAAGTTATTTGGGGGGGGGTCCACAGTTTTGCCTCCCTTATGTCTGCGCTGCCTTTGGGGGTTGGTAGCAGGAGGGGTGGCTGCTGACTGAGGGCCCAGCTCTGCAGGCAGCTGTGCAGAAATAAGAGTGGTAATACCATACCCTGCCATCCTTACTTTTGTGCAGCTGCTGATGGCAGCGCTGCCTTCTGAGCTGGGTTCCTGGCCAGTAGCTGCCACTCTCCAGCTGCCCAGCTCTGAAAACAACACTGTTGCCTGCAGTAGCACAGAAGTAAGGGTAACAGTACTGCAACCCCTCCCCCCCCCACAATAATCTTGCAATCCCCACACAACTCCTTTCTGAGTAAGGACCCCAGCAATTACAACACTGTGACATTTCAGATTTAAATATCTGAAATCATGACATTTTCAATTTTAAAAATCCTGTGACCATGAAATTGACTGGAATGAACTATAAATTTGGTAGGCCCTAGATTATAAACTGTCCCACTCTTGGAGGAAGTTTCCTTGTGACTCCTGTCAGTTTGAGATCCATTTCTGCCTTAAAGGATGAGGTTTATATCCCTTCTCAACAATTGTGGGTATCCTTTTTTCTTTTTCATAATCTGATCTAATTTAATGTGGATATTCTCAAATCCCATATAGCTACATAGATTCCAAGGTCAGAAAGGACTAGTCTGGTCATCTAGTCTGACCTCCCATATAAAACAGGCCACAGAATTCCCCCAAAGTAATTTCTAAAGCAGATCTTTTAGAAAAACATCCAATTTTAATTTAAAAATCGTCAGTGATGGGTAATCCACCACAACTGTTAGTAAATTGCTTTAGTGTGTATACCTGTCCAATACTTTTTTGAATCCTGCTAAGCTTACGGCCTCTACATTATCCTGGAGCAGTGAGTTCCAGAGATTCATGTGCAATGTGTAAAAAAGCATTCCCTTTTATCAATTTTGAATTTGCAGCCTTTCAGTTTTACTGATTATCTCTGTTTTGTGTTATGAGCCTCACACAGTCATAATTTTGTTGACCTCTAGCATATCCCTTCTTATTTCTCTTGTCTCTAAACAAAAGAATCTCTCTTTCCATGCAGAAATCTTACAAGGTGTAACATAATTTTTTGGGGGGAGGAGGTGCCGAGAGGAATAAAAAAGCCATGGCTGAGGCTGCAGCTGGAGTGGAGCTGCAACCAGGGACCAAGGCTTGGAGGCAAGGATGGGGCTGGGAGCAGAGTCACCCTGCAGTTGGGAATGGGGTAGGTGCAGGGCTAGAGAGTAGAGACACAGAGGTGCACCCTATACTCTGGGAACCTCTGGTCTACCCTGAGTTTCATCTGCCATTGCAACGTCCACTCACCTCGCTTTGATTCGTAAATTCATAGATTCCAAGGCCAGAAGGGACCACTGTAATCTGAGCTCCTGTACAGCCCAGGCCATAGAATGACTCTACCCTAATTCCCGTGTGGATTAGAGCAGATCTTTTAGAAAAAATATCCAATATTGATTTTAAAATTGCCCACAATGAAGAATCCACTACAAGTCTTTGCCAGCTCTCACAGTCCTCTCCAGTGTTTTTAACTTAAATAATTTTATGCTATATTCATATCTTGATACTTCACTGCTCATCCCCTTTTCCAGACTAGGTTAATTTTTTAAATCACAAAGGATCTAGGTGCCTAAGTCCCATTTTCAAAAATGACTTAGGTACTTAGGAAACAAAGGCATATTGCATCTCAATGGACCTTAAGCACATAAAAATTGCCAGATCATTCTGACAATGAGACTTCCATGCTCTTAAGTAAGGTTAACTGAAAACTCAGTTTTTGCCTAATTTTTTTTAAAAGTTCCATTTTCAGACACTTTTGATTTGTCACTGAGAACCCAAAATCCCAAAATTTGGGTTTGCAAATACTACAGCTGTGCCTCATGGGAGTTGTCATTTGGTTGCTTCATGCCCACATTCTTCTCTGTGGTCCAAGTTCTACAACCAGACTACCTCTTCCATGATGCACCACGCCTATGGAATTCCCATGATCCACCATAGTGACACAACAAGAAGAGAGATGTAATTTGCCCTGGTTGCCTAGCCAATACAGAAAAATGCGGGCATGAGGCATCCAAACTACAAATCCCATGAGTCACTGTGGAAACATTTCAAAATGATAAGTTTAGTGTTTGGCCAAAAATGCTAGGTTTTGATCTTCTATCAAAATGTAACATTTTGCCCCCATTTTATGGCCAATGCTACTTCTAAGTAATTAGGCAATTCATTACAGCACACCACTGTTCATTATTGGCCATAATGAAAATGTATAATTTATTCCTGCTTGCTCTCTTTTAGCTGTTTTCCGATCCATGATAATATTTAACCTTTCATCCATGCTGCTTGATTCCTTAACAGCATCTCTGGAGGGACTTAGTCAAAGTCTTCTGGAGAGGGCCAATTTTGTACATTGATCCTGATAATTACACTTAAGGGTATGTCTAGACTGCAGAGCTTTTCCAGGGTACCGGAGGTATCCCAGAAAAGCTCTGCCACATCCAAGGAATGCTTCTGCTTTCCTGAAAAAAAATGTCAGAAAAGCGGATGCATTTTGTTTGCATCCCTGTAAACCTCATTCTGTGAGGAAGAAGGATGTTCTGAAAGAGGTTTTTTTTCTCCAATATTTGGCCCTGAGTAGATGGGCCAGATTTCAGAAAAGCCTCTTTCAGAAGTAAATTGTGTTTCTTTTTCCAATTTCTCTTTGTAGTCTAAACATAGCCCCAGAAAAAGTGTGCCCTGGAAATTATCTTGGACCAGGAAAATTGGTTGAAACAATAATTAGAACACTATAAAATGCTTAGAAAAACATGATTTGACATTAGAATTTCCTGAATGTGTCAGTAATATTAAGGCTGCATATTCTTGTTAATAGCCTCAGTCCCAGGTCCCATCCACTCCTGGTGACTTGTTGTTATTTTAATTTATCAGTTTGTTCCAGGATCTTCTCTTTTCAGAACTTAGCCTGGCAATGTGTCAGCTTTGTTACCACAAAACAAATCTTTATAGGCATCACCCCAACATCATCAGTGGCAAAAATACATGCAAAGAAATCGCATTGCTCCTGGGAAAATTACTTATATTGCAAATTCCTCCTTTAATTGCTCCCTCTGGTGGTACAAGTGACTAAATTATTCTCTCTCAGCCTTCCTGATTTTCACATACTTTACTGGTTCTCAAACTTTTCAATATAAGGACCTCTATGTCTGTACTGGGGACAGCTCACATCCAGCAGCGATAGCCTTCCCTCTTCCCAATATAGACAGGACAAGCCCCTGCCCCTGCCCCTGCCCCTGTCCCTGCCCCTGTTCATCACCCACCTGCAGGTCACAAACTTCAAACAGAAAGCCCCATGTACACTTGGGTTGTGTCTAGACTGGCAAGTTTTTCCGCAAAATCATCTGCTTTTGCGGAAAAACTTGTCAGCTGTCTACACTGGCCGCTTGAATTTCCGCAAAAGCACTGACTATCTCGTAAGATTGTAAGTGCTTTTGCGGAAATACTATGCTGCTCCCGTTCGGCAAAAGTCTTTTTCCGAAAAACTTTTGCACAAAAGGGCCAGGGTAGACAGCAGAGATTTGTTTTGCGCAAAAAAGCCCCAATCGCGAAAATGGCGATAGGGGCTTTTTTGCGGAAAAGCGCGTCTAGATTGGCCATGGACGCTTTTCCGCAAAAAATGCTTTTGCGGAAAAGCGTCCTGGCAATCTAGACGTGCTTTTCTGAAAATGCTTTTAATGGAAAATTTTTCCGTTAAAAGCATTTCCGGAAAATCATGCCAGTGTAGATGTAGCCTTGAAGAATAACAGCCTACAGTGTACTTCAATGGAGGTGATGCTGAGCAGCCAGCCTGTCAATACTATCAGTGCTACGTACCCACAGGATAGTGCTCCTAAGTGTATTTTGAATGATTTTGAAGTCTGGAAAGCCTGTCTCACCATGAGAGACTCAAAGAAGCTCAATCTATTTTGTTTACCCAAGAGGAGGTTAAGAGATTATTTGATCACAGGCTACACATAACTAAACGGAGAAGAGATTTCTGCTAGTAGACAGCTCTTTAATCTAGCAGAAAAAGGCATAGCGCGGTCCAAAGTTTAGGAGTTGAAACTGGACAAATACAGATTAGAAATAAGGTGCACACTTTTAGCAGCAAATATAACTAACCACTGGAACAATTTGCCAAGAGTTACAGTGGATTTTTCATCATTTGGAGTCTTTCAATCAAGACTGGATGTCTTTCTGAAAGGTACGCTCTAACTCAGCCAGAAGTTATGGACTTGATGCAGAAATTCCTGGGTGGGTTCTCTACGTGGGTTTACACAGGAGGTTAGAATAGATTAACATAAAGGCTCTTTGTGGCCTTAAAATCTGTGAAAGGGGCAATATTAAAGGCATAAGTCAACCATACAGCCTAATATCAAGACAGCATTCTCCACAGGAAAGGTAACATGACCATGGAACATGACTTCTGGGTTCTCTCAGCTTGAGGAGATGACTGGTCTATAGTAGCTACAGCAAGGGAAGCTGGGAGTCAGGTCTTCTGAATCCTATTCCTGGTGGTGAGAGAGAAGGGTGTGGTGAGTTAAAGAAAGAAGTAGAAATCAAGATTTCTGGGGCTCTCTCTGGGTATGTCTACACTGCAACACTATTTTGGGTTACTGGAGTATCCCGAAATAGCTATCTTGCATCTTCACGGCAAGCCTCTTATTTTGGGCTTGCTATTCTGTTGTCCCTGTAAACCTCACTCCATGAGGAGCCAGGCATATTTCAGAATGGCACTTTATTTCAAAATTTGGCGTGTGCAGAAAGCGTCAAATGACAAAATAAGCTATTTTGAAATAGCATCGAAACAAGATATGCAATTTGCATAGTTCAAACTGCGACTCTTATTTCCAGTTACAGTGCAGTGTAGACACACCCTCTGTGACCACCTAGTCCCCCTCAAGTGGCTATTCAGATCCAGGGGCCAGAGGTAAGCAACATGCTGGGACAGGATGGAGTCCATGCTAGGTCGGTTCCCCAAACATCACTTCTTTTTCCCTTTCAGATTTTCTTGCCAGCCTTCCCGGCACTGGAACGGGTGGTTATCGCCCCCACACCAGGGAATGCAAAGAAGGACGAAGGCCAGGAAGAGAAGAGCTTGCAAACAGAGTGCTGATGTAAGAGAAGAAATGAGATCAATTGGAATGGCAAGCACTTCAATAAGAAAACAAGACTGTGCTACGCAGCTGGGTGCTGGGAACCATGCAGACTTGCCCAGAGGACATGGAGGTCTCATGGACACAGCCTGGGAACCATTCCACTGCTGAGGGGATGGGAGTCATATGACAAAGAGGAGATGGGGGTCACCTGGGTTTAGGAAGATTGGATGGGGGCAGGGGTGTAGTGATTTTTAAGCTTCCCTTTTGGGGATGAAGGACCCCAGTGTGCATAACCCGCTTCACTTTCATTTGCTCCACTTCCCCTCACTCCCTTGGGTTTTTTTTCACACCATGTGCCTTGTGGCCTTTTTTCTTCCTTAGAGGGGTGTGAATGGCCTTTAGCAGGTAGAGAGCTTGGCAGAGATCTAGCTCCCCTTTAACCACAGGGCATTTAAGTCCCCTCTCCCATCTTCCCTCGCTGTGTCCCTTAAGCACCCTGCTCCAGAGCTTATTTGTGGCACAGCAGACTGTGCAGCCAGAGATATCGTATATTGAGTTTGTTATAGTTTATTAGCACTCTGAAGAAAATAACCTGCAATAAACTCCCCTCCCCACTAGAAACTCTTTGGCTTCTCTGTGCATTTGGGGAGAATGAGCCTGTCTAGCACATCGCTTGCAACTGGTTATCTGTGTGAAGCAGCTTCCTAGAAATCTGCTCCCTTCTGTGGGTTTCACTTTTACCTTTTGCTGTAGCTCATAGAGTTTCTGACCTTTCAGGAGGAGAAACGAAAGGCCCCAGAAAAGGAAAAGCTACATGGTCTGTCCATCCCTTTCTCCCTTTCAGTGGCTCCTTTTTCTGCCTGCCTCTCCCTGTCATTCACTCCCTTTCTTTCTCACTCTCTCCCCACTCTCTCTCTGATGAGACATCAGTTCAAGAAACCCTGACCACTCACGCTCATTAAACATCCCTGTTATTTCCCCCTAGTTTGGGACCTTAACTGGTTGAATGCCCATGTCGAGTAGTGTCCTAGCCAAACCCCTGCTAGGTGTCTCCATTCCCCCAACCTAAATCCCCCTGTGGGTTTTGCTGGATACAGAACTCCCTTTTGCTTCCCATCCCAAATTATTATGCAGTGCTGCTGTGTGGCTGTTAAACATCCACTGAGTCCTGCCCCAGAGGTACCTGCATTAATTATTATTGTCATTATTGAAGGCTTGCACAGTGTATAGTGAGACTTCACTGCACACACCAGGGTTCTTGGCAACCCTCATTCCCCATCCCAATTCACTGTGTGCCACTGTCCCATCCCCCACTATTTCAGGAAATCTCTATAAAACCTTCCCCTTACTTCATGCCAGGGGTTCTGCTTGTCCCCATCTCTCCTACCGAGATCCCCCATTCTCTCTCATGCCAGAGCCCCTATGTGTCCCTCTGTCCTCTCACCTCCTTCCAATTTCCCCATTCTCCCTATCACACTAGGAATTTTGTGTGTCCCTCCATTGTCCCCTCAAAAGGCATTTGACACACTCCCACATGACACTGTCATATGCAAGCAAGGAAAATGTGGTCTAGATGGAATTACTAGGAGGTGGGTAAACAACTGGTTGAAAGGTGGTATTCAAAGAGTTGTATCAATGGCTTGTTGTCCATCTGGGAAGGCACGTTTTGTGAGGTCCCACAGAGATCAGAAAAACTTTTGAAGGCAGGATTAGAATTCAAAGTGGCATTGACAAACTGAAAAATTAGTCAGAATTCAACAAAATGAAATTCAATCAAGACAAGTGCAAGTGAAGCAAAGTGCTTCATTAGGAAAGAAAAATCAAATGCTACAAAATGTTGAAAAACTGGCTAGCTGCTAGTACTGCCGAAAAGGATCTAAGACTTAAGGGCTGTGTCTACACTGGCGCGATCTTGTGCAAAAGCGGCCATTCTTGCATAAAAACTTGCTGCCTGTCTACACGGGCCACATGTTCTTGCACAAGTACACTGACGTTCTAATGTATGAAATCAGGGCTTCTTGCGCCAGAACGCTGATGCTCCCGCTCAGGAATAAGCCCTTTTGCGCAACTGTGCTTGTGCAAGAGGCCAGTATAGACAGGCAACATGAATTTCTTGCGCAAGAAAGCCCTCTGGTTAAAATGGCCATCAGAGCTTTCTTGCGCATGAGAGTGTCTACATTGGCAAGGATGCTCTTGCACAAAAACACATCTCTTGTGCAAAAGCACATGCCAGTGTAGATGCTCTCTTGTGCAAATACTTTAAGGCAAGAACTCTAGCGCTAAAGAGTTTTTGTGCAAGATCATGCCAGTGTAGATGTAGCCCTAGTGAATAACAAACTGAAGATGAGTAGCCAATGGAATGCAATTTCAAAAAAAAGTTAATATAAATTGGGGATGTATTAATAGGATTCTCGTACATGAGACACTGGAGGCAGCTGTCCTTTTCTGCTCAGCACTGGTGAGAGTTGCAGCTGGAATCCTGTGCCCAATTCTGGTCTGCATGCCTTAGGAAAGAAGTGGACAAATTGGAGACAGTCGAGAGTTCAGCAACAAAAATCATAAAAGGTTTGAAAAACCTGACCTATATGAGGAAAGGTTAAAAAAAATGGGGATATTTAGCAAGAAAAACAGAGGGGGAACCCGTGAACACTTTTCCAATATGTTAGGGGCTACGATCAATCTATCCATCTATATAGTTTAGAGTGTGACTGTGAGTCTGTTTGTTCAAGACCTCCTCCTAAACGGCATGAGATAGGGTCACCAACTTAGGCATACAGCTTCCCCTTCTCCTAACTTAAGGCAGGATCAGGATTCGGTTGTGCCAGGACAATATGAAGTGCTGGGGATGGGACTATTCCTATAACATGGAAAGGAAGTGGGCAGAGTGAGGAGGAATGTTAATGGGAGGGGCACAGAGATGGGAGGACACCATACTGAGAGTGTCACTGGAGGCAGCTGACCAGCAGGGCTGGGACTCCGCCATTTTGCCTGCCAGCGTGGGGGACGCTGCAGGAGGGGGCAGCCCTTGGAGCCTCAACACGCCAGGCAGCCTGCAGGCCTCCTCCCAGCCCTCGATCCTGAGCCACCTGCCCTGAGTCATACATCTCCCACCTGCTTTGACGTCAGCATCCCCCCGGCCTTGAGCCCCCTCCCTCCCAACCCTCTGCCCTAAGCCACACCCACTGCCCCTCCTCACCCCATAACTCTCACTCCAGCCTTCGTTTTTGAAAAATACAATCAATGAAATAACAGATTTTTTATTTTTCATTTATTTTTCCAAACAAAGAAGTTCTTTCAGTTACAGACCCAAGCAACACCAGGTACATCTGCTAGTAAAGAGTAACTGTCCTCCATGTCAGCTGAAGGTAGTCATCACCTAATAAACCATCTTGTTAGTCTTTAAAGTGCTACACAGGCCTGTCTTTTGTTTCAGCTACACCAGACTAACATGGCTACATTTATTTTATTTCAATGAGCAAAGGAAGACATCCCCTGTGTTTTCCTATCCTCCCTCCTGGGGAGTTGGAAAGCTTCATGCATGTAAAACACATTGAGATCCTCACATAAAATATATTAATAAAAGGACAAAGTATATTAGGGTTTTCATGAGTCATCAGCATATCCCAAAGAGCACAATGCAGCACATACATGGGCAAATCAGTAATTTTACTGTTCAGCCAACCTTAGCTTTACCAAAAATGTGATTGTTTCTCCAGGAAATCTAGGGAAGCCTTGGAATTTAATTTCATTTACAGGTTTGGGTCCCATCACAAAGGTATGAACAAAGACATTACCTGGCTAGCACACTATCTTCCACAGCCTAATGACTTAAAACAAACAATGGGTACTTAAGAACAGTTTGCACCTTCTCTATCAGCTTCATGTGACATGAACACTCTGACTATTTTTCTCCCTTTTTCTCTTCCTTCTCTCCCCATTCCCTATTTATTTTGGAACTGGACCTTTAATAACTCCAGTCATCTGAAGAAGTGGGTTGTGCCCACGGAAGCTCATGATCCCATCTACATGTTTTGTTAGTTTTTAAGGTGCTGCAAGACTTTGTGTTGTTTTTTAAGTTTCTCTAGACTAGTCATTATTGAGTAGCCATTCATTTTATCCCCTCTTTGCCCCCACTTAAGTAACAGTTCCAATGATCCCAATCTTTTCCAGCGCTCCTCCTGCACGAGTTTTTCTAGGACATCAATGTGCCCCCCCCCCCACCTCTGCGCCATGAAGGAGACCATGCAGATATAGATGAGGCAGCATCAGTAGTTTATAGCAAAACATGACAACATTCTCCATGTCATTCTCCATCCCATCCTGTAGGTACTCTTGCATCTTCTTTGCTTTTTTTGACTGCAGGTGCACATTGAGCAGAGGTTATAACCACTGAGCTATCTATAACACCCAGGTCCCTTCTCCTGACTTGATACAGTTAATTAAGAACCCAGCATGATGTACAAGTGGTTAAAGTTCTCCCTTCACGATGCATTTCTTTACATTCATTGATGCTGAATTTCATTTGCCATCATGTTGCTCATTCTCCTGGTGTGTTTAGGTTTCTCTAAAGTTCCTCCCAGTCCTGACTATCCCAAATAACGCTGTGTCATCTGCAGCTTTTGTTACCTCGCTGCTTACCCAGGCCCTTTCAAGATACTTAATAAATATATTAAATAATATAGAATCCAGTACAGATCCATGAGACCCCTGTGTTTAACCTGTAGACAGGATGAAAACAGACCAGTAATACCAACTCATTGCCTCTCATGCCTAAGATGTCTTAGCTTCTTCAGTAGCCTCTTGGGCCGGTCCTTGTCAAGACTTTTTGTAAGCCTAAATAAACTATATCAGCTGTACATTCTCCTTTAGCCGCTACTTTACTGACATGTTCACAAATTCCAAGAGACTAGGAAGACAAGAATTTCCTTTGCAGAATCCAGGCTGGCTGTGAGATCACAAGCTTCCAGGTGTTTTATTATTCTATTGCTTATTATCATTTCAACCAATTTACTGGGCCAGAGGTGTAAGGTTCACTGAGCTGTGGTTTCCCAGATCACTCCAACAGCTTTTTTAACACAATATATACATGCAATATCTAATCCTCCAGCATTGTAGCTGTTTTTATTTATTATCTATATTTTCGTAGCAACTTTGCAAATTGGTATTTGAGTGCCTCCAGAATTCTTGGGTGTAACCATCTGGGCCTGGTTATCAGTTTTTTCCAGGAACTCTTTTTCTGACACCTCAGTCTCTGTTAGTACCTCATCTTCCTTACCAGAAGAGGTCAGATATGAGCTAGATATCTTCCTAACATCCTCTGTGGTGAAGTCTGATGCAAAGAAATCATTTAACATTTCACCAATGTCCTTATCATCCTTAATGCATCATTTTAATCTCTAATGACCTAGCAGAACTACTGTTTCTTTGCAGGCTTTCAGCTTCTGTCAGACTTTCGGAATTTCTTGTTTGATTTTAAATCCTTTAACTATTTCCTCTTCTAGTTCCATTCTAATCCTCTTTGTTTGTCTCTTATGTATTGTATTGCCTCTGTATTTTATGCTCCTATCTATTCACTTCACTTGGGTTCAGTTTCCAAATGTTGTAAGCTCTCCTGGTTGGATAGCCTCTGGATCCTTACCATTCAGCCCTAGAGGTTTGTGGCTTGCTTTCCTGGGTTTCTTTGCATTCAGAGGCATTTCTTCTCACTTCAGTGACACATTTATTTACTTTTTAAACTATAGCACTTTATGAAACTAAGTGAACATTTTCTGTGATTTACATGCTATTTTTATATGTGTGAAAGTAGGATTTTTTTTTTGTAATTTCCCTATGCTTGCATAACAACACAGCTAGATGGATTGCATGTGTAACTTTTGTGGAACCTGTACTTTATCAGTGAGGTTTATCAGAGCTGCATGCTCTACTTCTACAAAGGGAAAGTTGAGAACATCTGCAATGCTTCAGATGTGGTTCTCAGGTTTCCAGCACTGGGAGAATTTGTATGCAGTATAAGCACAAGTTGGAGGCTTTGCAGCATCTGTAAGAATTGTTACGATAACCTACATAGAGCACCATTGCGCTTTCTAAGGGCACTATCCCCTTCCACACACAAAACAGCTGCAAAGTTTCTTTCAGAGTTAGAACATCTGTGGAGACTGTCACCTCACTTGCAGGTGCTCTAAAATTTGACTCTCATTAACTAAGAACATATGTACTTCAGCCTGTTCGAAACTGCTCTGTGTGCTCCAGTTCGTGCTGCAGACTTATGCAGAGAGCAAGACTGAAGTGTCTGATCTCATTATCTTCATGGGGCTTCCATTCCTCAGATACATGCTCCCAGGGTTCAGGTACCCCCTCACCGGAGCATGGCCCAAAACAACTATATTGAAAAAGTGAAGACCCAGTGCTTTAGCAAAGCCTTCTAGCTTGCACCTGGCTCACCTGGTTGTTCTTAAACTGCCCCCCCCCCTTTGGGCTTAGGTTCCACATGCAAAAAGGCAAAAAGAACTTTTAGAGAAAGTTAACAGGTGTCAAAAATAGGTTTCAGATGGAAACTTTCTGCCTTTCAGCCTTGACTATAAAAATCATGAGTACTGCTGTGGTATTTTAGAGACTAACAAATATATATAATCATGAGCTTTCGTGGATACAATCCCTTCTTCAGATGAGCTGGACTGGAGCCTATGTGTGACTAATATTCCCTAGTACTACAAAAGGGATGCAATACAGATTTCTGCAGCAAGGGAGCTGCATAAATGGTGTGAATAATGGTATGAATAATAGTTCTGAAATAGCCCTCAGGTTGTTGCCTGCCTCAAAATGCTCTGTTGTGTCCCAGGTATTAAAATGGAAAACAGCAGGTGTGGTCCCTGCAGGGTTATTGACCCTGGCATGGCAGAGGAATTCTGCTGCGGCTTGTGTATGTTCTGCTGAACTGACACTGTTTCTGGATCATCTCTTCTCAAAAACTTTTGCACTGTGCATGTACCTATGAAACAACAGAGATACCCCACCAGAATAGAGGCTCTGGCTTGGAAGTGGATGTTTAATAAGCGGACATGGGGCTACAAAACAGCATGTGGTTGGGCTACCTTTCCTGGGAATTATAGGTATAAAGTCTGCCACCTCTGGTGTTGTATGCTTATAAAGTGTGTGGCTGACACCAAACTGGAATGGGCTGCAAGCACATTGGAGGGCAGGATTAGAATTCAAAACAATCTTGACAAAGTGGCGAATTGGGCTGAAATCAAGATGCAATTCAATAAAAACAAGTGCAAGCTACTTTATTTAGGAAGAAAGTCAAGTACACACTGTAGAATAGCTACTGACAAGGATCCGGAGGTTATAGTGGATCACAAATTGAATATGAGTTCACAATGAGATGCAGCTGCAAAAATGGCTAATATCACTCTTGGATGGTTAACAGGAGTATCATCCTGCTCTACTCAGTCCAGAGGAGGCCTCAGCTGGAGTACTGTGTCCTGTTGTGGGCACCACACTTTAGGAAGGACAGTATAGTGGGGAAGGTCTAGATTGGATATTAGGGAAAACTATTTCCCTAGGAGGGTGGTGAAGCACTGGAATGGGTTACCTAGGGAAGTGGTGGAATCTCCATCCCCAGAGGTTTTTAAGTCTCAGCTTGACAAAGCCCTGGCTGGGATGATTTAGTTGGGTTGGTCCTGCCCTGGGCAGGGGGCTGGACTTACTCCTGAGGTCTTTTCTAGCCCTGGAATTTTATGATTCTATGATGTGGACAATTGGAGAGAGTCCAGAGGAGAGCAAGAAAAAAGATCGCTAAGCCTTCAGATACATAATAGCGGATATAAAAAGGGGTGCTGATCAGTTATTCTTCATGTCCCCGGAAGGGAGGACAAGAAGCAATGGGCAGCAGGGGAGTTAGCCACGACTCCAGCGTGTTTACGGGGGATGATGCGCGGGCCCCTACTGAAGTATTCCCACCTACAGAGACTCAGCGCCCTGCAGATGGCTCCCTCCCTCCGGGCCGCTGCCGGCTCGCCAGGCTCCCGCACACGCGCTGGGCTGGCCGAGCCCGAGATCTGTGCACAGCCCGCAATGGCCACTGAGCTTCGACAAGGCAGGAGCCCGCGGCGCCACCTGGTGGCTGAGTCGTGTAACAGCGGCGAGCGTCGTCACTAGCCTCTCGGGGTTCGTGCCTGTGCCCCAAGAAAGCCGCAGTGTGACGTCAGACAAGTGATACCTCATGGGATTCCCAACCTGAGCTCCGTGGCCCTGGGGCACTGCCGGGACCCTGGTTACAGCGTCTGCGCCTCCAGCCTGCGGCTACACAGCCACCTAGTGTCCGTACGCAGAAGGCAAAGCACATGGGGGGGGGGGGCGGGGGTGCCGAGAGAAACAGCAGTGGGGTGAGGGACTGAGCAAAAGGCAGCAAAAGAGCCTGTAGCACGAGGCCACATCTCCCCTTGCGGAGGCTGCACACGCAGTGTACTGCTTGCTCCAACAGGGCTTTTGTCACTTGCCCTAGTTCAAAGCAGTCACTGCAGATCCCTCCCACTCCTGCCCCTCAGAGCCCCAGCAGCAGTTTGGTCCCCAGTGCACACTGGGCACTGGATGACTGAGCAAAGCAGCAGAGGCTAAAAGACAGCAGGGCCAGGGCTCTGAGCATGAGCGGGAAGGGAATGTACGGCTAGCCCCACTACGGGACAGGATATCCTGGCCTCTTGGAAACCCAGGAGTCTAGCAACCTTGGGGAGACAACTTCAGCACCCCACCATGGACACTGAGCTCAAACCTGCTTGCCATTCTCAGTGCCAGAGGCCTCATGCCATAGCATCCAAGACCGAAGGGACCATGCTGACCCTAGTCTGACCTGTGTAAAACAGGCCTTAGAATTGCCCCAGGGTGCATATTTTAGAAAAACAGCAAGGCTATGTCTACACTCGCAGCTTCTTGCGCAAGTACAGCCGTTCTTGCTCAAGAATCTGCAGAGCATCCACACTGCCCGCCTGCTCATGCGCAAGGAAATTTACAGT
Source organism: Pelodiscus sinensis (assembly GCF_049634645.1). NCBI lineage: Eukaryota > Metazoa > Chordata > Testudines > Trionychidae > Pelodiscus > Pelodiscus sinensis. The sequence goes on along the minus strand of NC_134711.1, from coordinate 138,384,759 downwards.
ACGGCATGTTAAGAGAGGGCTACTTGCGCAAGAGCTATGCTCTTTTTTAACAGGTGTAAGCCCTCTTGCGCAGGAGCTCTTGCGCAATAGGGCAATTTGGACACTCGGCAGGGATTTCTTGCACAAATGGCCATGAGAGCTTTCTTGCGCAAAAGCACATCTCCCACATGGCAGTGTGGACGTTTTCTTGCGCAAGATTTTCTTGCACAAGAAGCTGCCAGTGTAGACATAGCACAATGGTTTTTGTGTTCTTCCATGTCAGTGGAAAAAGTTGTAAATATTGTCAGGTCAAGAACTGATCCCTATGGGCCCCCCTAGAGAGACACTCACTCAATGATGCTTTGCCATTTACAATTTCATGGTGGGACTTCTCAGTTAGACAGTCTTTAATCCATTTAATGTGTCATTTTAATTTTGTATCAGTCTGGTTTGTAATTAAAATGTCATGCGGCACCAAGCCAAATGCTTTGCAGAAATCTAGTAGCTGTCCTGTAGTGGGGGGAGGGATAACCTATTTTCTGTGGCCCTGGAGAGACCCCCAGAATCAGGGCTGGCTTTAAGAAGTGTGGGGCCCAATTCAAACCGTTTTGACGGGATTTTTTTGTTGACAAAAAAAAAAAACATGCACAAAGAAACAAGTCACAGCCCCTTTAAATCCCCAGCTACAGGGCAGAGTCCCACCTTCCAGCCAGGGGCCGACACCCCCTCCCACAGCACGCCAGCACACTTCCAGGTTTAGGGCACGGGGCCCTCTGGCTTTAGGGCGCGGTGCCCTTTTAGGCGCGGTGCCTGATTCGGGGGAATCGGGCGAATCGGCCTAAAGCCGGCCCTGCCCATAATAATGCACTCAGGTGTGGGCACTTTGATCACCAAAAGTGACCAAGTGAGGGACTGTCGGGAAGAGCCACAGAAACGCTCAAGGAACCAAAGGGGTTGGGTTCTGGGGGAAAAGCTAAGGAGTGTCTAAACTAAGCAAGTTTTATCCCTCACAAGGCTACTAACACAGGGTATGTCTACACTACCACCCTAGTTCGAACTAGGGTGGTAATGTAGGCAACCGGAGTTGCAAATGAAGCCCGGGATTTGAATTTCCCAGGCTTCATTTGCATTTTGCCGGGCGCCTAACAGAAATGTAGATGGTATCATGAACTTTCAGGGGCAAACCCCACTTCTTCAGAGGAGACAATCTGAGCCCCAGTGACGGGAGTGGATCTCCCGGCTCTCTGGGGAGGAGGGGGCTGTGCTATTGGTATCTACCGGCAGATCGCTAGGGGCATGAGGAAAAGGGCTACAAGAGGGGCCAGCAGCAGTGCCATGTGAAAACCAAGGAGCTGTGGCAGGTGTAGCTCAGGTTGCCAACTTTGTAATATTTAAAAATTGGATACTGCAGCAGGAATGCCAGAGCCTCCCTTGGCTCACCTCTTACCCCAAAACCTTGCCCCTGCCTGGCCCAGCGCTACCTCATGAGGCCCCAGCCTACCTTACCTTTCCTCCCAAGGCCTCAGCCTCTGTTTGCTCCTCTTTCCTTCTCCCCTGTATTGCTCACCACTTTCTCCTCTCCCCACCTCTCCCCTCTGCCCAGGTATGGAGGGACTTCCTGCAGAACTGGGGCTGGGCACTGCAGCTGCCTGGCAAAGGAAGAGGGTGATACTTGGGGGGAGAGGGTAGCCTGCCCCGCCCAGAGTAACCAGACTTTGGGTATCTGGCCATTAGATCTGACTCGACACGCTCAGCTTCCCTTTTTGACCAGACTCTGCAGGCAAAACACGGGCATCTGGCCACCCTACCAGAAGGCCAGGGATTCCAACAGCCAGTCTGGTGTGAAGCTGCAGACATGACACTTTTACAAAGGGGCATAGGGAGACTCTGGGGGAGCTGGAGCCACAGGCCTGTGGAGTGAACAGTGAGGAGGAGATGTTGGACTAGAAGCGGACAGGCAACCAAGGCATCAGCACAGCCTCCCAGGACTTGTTTTTAACTCCAGACCAGTTGAGCCAGTCCCTATAATCCAGCACCAATGGAGGGGAAGGAATCTCTGGTAATAAAGTATCCAGTTTGCTTTGGTATTGTCACAGTAAATACAAGGTGGAACAGATTGTTTTGTATAAGGAGTGAACACATATTGTAAGAGACTGTTCAAGCTGAAGTGGCCTATTAACACCTCTACAGTCACAGTCTGGCTGAGGGAGCCTTAAAAAGCTCAGAGGAGTAGCCCTGTTAGTCTGTAACTGGAAAAACTTAACAAATAAGGAACAGTCCTGCAGCACCTTAGAAACTAACACAACATGTAGATGGGATCATGAGCTTTCGTGGGCACAACCCACTTCTTCAGATGCCTTAAAAGACCATTTTAACAGTCTGGCCCACTAATGTGTTATTAACTCTTCATGGACCAGCATTCATGCATGCTATGGCTCCTACTGGGAATTTTGTAAAACTTGGTGTAAATGATTAAAGAGGGGTGAGCTATGGGCCCCTGCTATCATTTCCCTACTATTTTGAACAAACTAATGAAGACATTCTCAGTTTCTGCATACATAACTTTATGGTGTGCCAAGAAACAGGGCAAAAAAGGAAAGTGCAAAGAAAGACCTGCAGTAAAAACAGTGCACCACCATAAAGCACACGCTGAATTAAATGTTCAAACGAAAAGTGACCAATGGTTGTCTGAGTCTGCGGTTTCACAAGTATGTGTAGCTCTGGTTCTCCTTGGGTTCCCCTGGCATTGTGGTGGGGTGAAGATGCACCCCATGTTGACACCAGTACTTTTTGGGTGTATAGAGCACCCAACAGGCGGGGGAAGGAGCGGAGCAAAAATTGCAGTTGCCCTGGGCCTTTTAAATTGCCACCAGAGTGCCACACACTCTTTAAGGCTCTGAGCACTGGGGAGGGGGGGGGAAGCACTGCATATGGTTCTGAGGGCTGATGTGGGAGAGCAGCACATAGGGCTGGCTGCCCTGGCCCCAGCTCTTCCACCTGAGGCCCTGCCGCTTCCGGGAATACAGAGCTGGGGCCCTGACCGCCATGCGCGCCAGTCCTTTTCCCTCTCCTGCAGCAACTGATCCTTCCATTTTCAGGCCTTCTCCATGGACATGGTCATATGGCCCCTCCAAGCCACAGTTCAAAGCTGCAGAGGGAGGGGAAGGATCTTGCCAAATACATCCTCCCTGCTCCTTTTCTTTCTCGTCAGGGTCAGATGTCCAGTGGGCATGGAGTGGGGGCCTCTCCAGGCCACCGTGCGAGAGGCAGTGGATTAAAACAGACAGACATGCTGTAAAGCTAATAAGCTTTACAGGCAGAATGGAAAGGGAAAGCCAAGCCTTACACGAGTATTCCCACCACAACTACCTTTCAGATGATTTTTTGTTAGTCTCTAAGCTGCCACAGGACTGCTCGTTGTTTTTTAAGTGACAGGCTAACCTGGCTTTGCCTCTGATGCTGTTGTCATGTTACCTCGAGAGTGCCCCAGTGCAGCACAGAGCTGCAGCGCCAAGCATGGTGGGGAGGACTACTCACATCACAGGGAAGCTGGCCTCCCTGGGAATGGGCACAAGGGAAGGGCAGTGGGATCTGTTTGCAAGTGGTAGGGGTGATGCTGGATGATAGCTCACCTTAGAGAGTAACAAGGACAGAAAACCCAGCTGCTGCTGACATCCCCAAGCTACCGGGCCCAGGTGCGGCCAGCCTGGGTACTGCACTAGTGCCAGCCAAACTCCTGGTGAAGGGCTGTAGGGAAGGAACATGGCCCTCATCCTTTGAAATGCAGAGCACCTCCAGCAACGTTTCCAAGATCTCTGAAGACTAAGCAGATAAGAGGATGATCCCTAGTAAGATGCACTAAGTACCCTCCGTGCCCCTACCCCCGCCACACACACACAGCCCAAACCAACCAACAAGCACACTGCCTCCATCTCTGCTTGCTGGCCTGAGCTCAGGGGCTGGTCTGGCGTATAGTGGCTAATTAGACAGCAACTGGATTTTTCAGTGTATTCTCCATTTTACCTTTAGCATTAGACCAGTAAAGCAGAGGTGGGAATCCTATGGCCCGGGGTCCGGATCTGGTCCCCTGCCTGCCTTGATCCAGCCCCAAAGACTCCAGCCTGTGGTCCCCATTGCAGGGCTGGGAGTGCCAGCATCAGCTCCACACTGTAGGGAGGGCAGCAAGCCTCACTGTCCAGAATCAGGCAAGCTGGGGCCAGATCCGCCCCACAGGCTCTTCCTGGCAGGAGAAAGAAGCAGCTCCGTGTGCTGCCGCTCCCTTTCTCCCTTAGCCTGCCCACGGCTGGGAAACAGCAGCACAGCAATGTGCTGTTTGGCTTTTCCCTTGCCACTCCAATTGGCTGTAATCATGGCCAATAGGAGCAGCAGGGGACACTGAGTCATGTTCATCCCCCATCACCCAGACCCTGACCCCCTACCGCTCCTGCATCCCAAGCTTGCTGCTGCATCCTACCACTTTCCCAGACCCACCTACTCCAACCCACTCTTGCATCCTCCTCCCACCCAGTCCTCCCACCCCAAGCCTGCTTCCCGGCAGTCCACTCCCATACACCGAACTCCTCATTTTTAGCCCTACCCCAGAATGTGGGGCCCCCAAAAATTTACTAGTTTGGGCCTCCCTAGGCTCTGGTGTGTGAGGAGAATGTGGAGAGTTTCTTTCTGCTTCTCAGTTGGGAGCCATGTCAACAAGGTGAGGTTTTTTGCTTCTCACTTTTGTGCGGCCCCCCCCGACTGATTTTTCTGTGGCTCAGCAGCCCCGAATCCTAAGAAGGTTCCCCATCCCTGCAGTAAAGCAAGCTAGCAAAACACAGCGCCTTGTCCTGCAAACCTTGCAGACGAAACAGATGCTGATTTTTAATGGGGAAGAAAGGGTGGAAGGAGGGCCCGAGAAGGGGGTAAGTGGCTATAAGGAACAATGCGCGTATAGACTTCCCCTTCACCAGTGGGCGCAGTGGCATTTGTCTGGCTGGATTCCAGTGGAGTTTCAAACAGCTCCTGGCTTGCAGCATAGTTTTGGTGCCCTGTCATGCTGCCTCCCGCATGCCCCCTCACTGCTCATGGCAGGGGTCACTGCCTTGGGCTCCTGTCATGGGTCCACTGTCCAAGGTGGGGTGCTGAGGGTGCCCGCTAAGTCTGGCCTGCCAGTTGGCATGCAGGTCTGCAGGGCAGCACCAACTCTCTTGTTATCTTCCCTCAGCTGCTGCCTGTACCCTGACTGGCACATGTCCTGCACTTCCACCCCGCCCTGCTGCTGAGAGCCGCTGCCATGCTACCCTTCCAGCTACCACTGCGCTGTCTGCACACAGGTGGTGATGCTTCTATGGCTGATCCATAGCAAGGGGGCAGGAATGGCGGGTTGGCCTCCCCTCTAGCCCCCCTCCACCTGTGGGTACAGTTACCAGATGGCTTCAAAAAAAATACCGGATACACTTGATCTCAGATTAGGGTGGGGGGAGGGAGGGAACTGGCTGGGAGGGGAGCTGGGCTGACTGGGAGGGAGTTGTGGGGAGCGGGGCTGGCCAGGGGAGATTGGGGAAGTGGGGCTGGCCGGGAGGGGAGCAGGGGGAGAGAATTGGCTGGTGGGGAGCTGGGATGACCCAGGCGCACGCTGCTGGGGAGCTGCCCATCCTGTGCACGGTCCTGGTGAAGCACAAGCGAATCTGGCCCCTGGGATTCCCGCCTGCCTCGGCCCCACTCTCTCCCCCATTGCATAGTTGTTTACTGCCTGGCCGGCAGCCACGCTCATGCAGTGTTAGTGCGTCTACCAGCCAGGCAATGCGCAACTAAGTACTGATTCTCATGATAATAAAACTAACTTAATTAGAAAATACCAGACATATCTATGTCCAGTATTTTCTCAATTTTTTTCCCAGACAGAACCCTCAAATACTGGACTGTCTGGTTCAAAACTGGACACCTGGCAACCCTTCTGTAGGCCCCAGTTCTGGCCCAACCAGCAGCCAGAGCAGGGCTGGGGACCCATATCCATCCATTTGGAGGGAAACGCCAAAAGCAGCCCCCTGCCAAGGGTAGGTGGAGGCACACGGTCCCCTCACAGCAGCCTGCACAGCTCTCCCTGACCTGGCTCTGGCTGTGGGAGGGGCCTTGGAGTTCCAACCTGGCCATAATAAGAGCCATGCAGGCAGCTGTGAGGAGCTGCTACAGACCCTCCCTCCTGCCTGCAGCACAGGAGGCCAAAGCAGCCCCCAATCCCTGTCTCTGTTCCTTGGGCCTCCACTCAGGGCAGGTGGAGGGACTGTGGCTCCCCTGCCTGCAAAGCACTTAACACTTCCAGGCCACAGATCCAAGGCTCTCCCTTCCCCAGCCAGAGACAGAGCCACACAGGCAGCTGTGGGGAGCCAGTGTGGAGCTGTGGATCCTTCATTTCCACCTTCCCTGAGCCAGGGGCAGCTTCCCTACACTGCGGGCAGGGGGAGGGTGTGTGGCTATCCGGTCGGGGTCCACGCTGGCCTGGAGAGGGGAGTGTCAGGAGAAAAGAGGAGGAAGCCCCTGCCCATTCCCACCAGTTCTAGAACAACTCTTCTATAGCTGTTGCTTGCATAGCCGCTTCTCACCACAGGCCACTGTGAGCCAAAGCTTCTTGGTGCTCTGTATGTAGCCAGCATGGTTGGCTGGCCAGACACACACAACTGTGGCGAGGGGCTCAGTGCACTTGCCAAGGTAGGCAATCAGGAAAAGGCATTTCAGAAACACACAAAGGTGGGAGGGAGGGGGGCTTTCGGTCTCTGTGACCCTTGGGGAATCGAGTTCAAAATGGTGACTGGAATAATCACTGTCTGGGAGGCTGGGGGCTTGTGAGGCAGCCGCTGGAGACTGTCAGGGTCGACAGAGGTCATGGAGAGTCACTCTGTGCTTGCACTGAGGCAACCTAAGTAGGTCAGCCCTGGCTCTGTGTTGCTCAGGGTGGTGGTTACTGCTTCACTGTAACAAGAGGCTTACAACAGTGTGAGGCAAATCTTTGGTGTACACACATGCACAAGTGGGTCAATGCAAGTCAGCTTAGGCTGACCTAACTGGGCCTACTAATGGTTCCCATGACCCACACTTGACACAAGGGCTGTGGGTCTTGCACATTATAGTTGCTGATGCACAGAGAGAAGAGCCTGCTACTGCTTCCAGAGTTATTCTTTTGGCACAAGTGACAGACACCTATAGCTAGGAACTCAGACACGACTGGTTTTTTTGTGTGTGTGTGATTCCAAATGTTCATAAATCCATGTTTACTCTATATTTTAGAAATGTGCAGCTGTCTGTCTGTGAGTCTGTTTGTTCAAGAACTCCTCTTACCACCAAATTTGGTAGGCAGCTTCCTCTTATCCTAACTTAAAGCAAGGGCAAGGTTGTGTCAGGACAATGGGATGTGCCTGGAATTTAAATGTTTCTCATAACATAGAAAGGGAGGGGTCTGGTAGGAGGGACAGTTAGTTATATTGAAGAATGACCACAGGGGGCAGCAAGGGGCCAGGGATGGGGACTGGGACACTATATCCCCATCTGGCCAGCAGGGGGCAGAGGTAGAGAAAGGGGCAGCTATCTACTATATATTTCAGAAAGTGTGTCTGTTTGTGTGAGTAGTTGTCTGTGTATCTGTCTTTCCCCTAGCCCCGTGGTCCCCAACACGGTGCCCGCGGGGGCACTTGCATGCGCCTGCCAGGTGCTCGGGGCTGGCCTGGCCCCGGTCCTGGGCGCGCGGCGCTTGCAGGGGGGAGGGGGAAGCGCCGTCCCCGGGCGCGCGGCGCGCGGCGCTTGCGGGGTGCTTGCGGGAGGGGGGGGGGCACTGGCCCCGGGCGCGTGGCTATGGGGGGGCCCGGCCCCGGGCAAGCGGCTATGGGGGGGGGCTGCCCCCGGGCGCGCAAGTGTCCCCGCCCCCTGGCGCCCGGCGGGCGAACAGCCACGCCCCCTGGTGCCTGACAACCTCAAAAGGTTGGGGACCACTGCCCTAGCCAGAGGACATGCACCCCTCCCCTGGCTGTGCCCACTGCAGCTGCAGCAGCACGGAGAGGCATGTCTCATCTGGCCCCAAGGTGCTGCAGTGAGAGATGGCTGGGGTTGTCCTCTCTCCCCAGGGTAGCCTGCATATTGACCCCCTCACCTCCAGTACCACCCCAGAGCAATGATTGAAATGAAGAAAAACAAAATGTATTGATTAAGTTCCTGTGCAACACTGGGTAAATCCCCTAGTCCTGATATAAGGTATGATTTCTAGGACAGGACTTGCCCTACCCTGGTCTCTGTGTGAGCCTACTTGGGTTTGAACCTGGGCTGGTTCCTCTGTCAGTTTAATGTCAGAGGGAGGCAGTAATAAAAGACTGTTTAGTAAAGGGCTCCTCAGAGGTCTATGCTTGTCTGTGTGTGGCAGCTGAAACGCCTTCCAGGAGCTACAGCAGGTGTCAGCTGTTCTACCACAAAGAGAAAACTTCTGGTCTTTGAAGCTGTTGACATTATGCAGCTTAGAGGTGTAATTTTTGAGCTACCATTGTTGACTGGATTTTCTTCCTTCTCATTATAGCTTGTGGCTATCTCCCTAGTCTCCATAAAATCTCCGGACATTCATTCAGTTCCCAACTAACTCTATGGGCAACAGAGTTGTTCTCTTGTTGAAGAACTAGGTCATTCCTCCAGGCTCCAGTGAACTCCAGGGGCATTCTGTTTCTATTAAAGTCTATGAGCTATCCTCTCTCTCCACTGAGGTGCTTAGGAATAGAAATGTACCTGTCACAGACACCATTATTGGCTGAGTTAGAACAAGAAAGCCTGGGATTAATGCAAAGCAGAGTAGGGGCCGGAACTCCCCAGGAAAGGGCCTTAGAAATGAGTTTTCCAGAGCCAGGGAGATTTGGAATCAGGACTTAGGTTTTGTTCCTTACCGTTATTGGCTCATGTAACCTCAGATGAATCATTTGCCTCGTCTATGCCTGTTTTCCCATATATAGGAAATAATTCCAAGAGAGATGGGAGCAATTTTGCATGACATTAAAAAAAAGATAAATAATTGATGAGAAAAATGTGAAATTCCTCGAAGAAACCGTCCGATTCATACAGATTGAACTTCTCTAGACCAGCACTCTCTGGTCCACAACATCCATGGTCCAGCATGATTTTAGTTAGCAGGATGTCCACTTATGGGTGTGGCCAGGATTCCTCATGTCCCATAAAGTTTGTTTACAGCCACCAGGCCTGGCTCTCAGTGTTCTGTGCTGTATTTAGCTCCAAGTTAACCCTGACTGTCTCTAAGGGCCCAGCAAGCAGTGGAAGTGCTGGTAATGCTGCTAGACAATTTGGCAAATTGTCTGGTTCAGCACCAGTCAGATCCCAAAGGTGCTGGAGTAGAGAGGTTCAGCCTGTACCATTCGTCTAGCTCTGTTTCTGATGTGTAATCACTATGAATAGCGTTGAGGTGCTCAGATGGAAGTGGCACAGACAGTGCAGGTGGTGAGCCGGCTCCCAGGGATTCTCACACACTGAAAAGGAGCTGGGCAGTATTGAGATAGGAGACGTCCCTGGAAATGAATAGATGAGGAGAGCTCCCCATGGTTCCCTCACTACAGTACCCTGTGGTCACTAGTCTCAATGCCCCTGCACAGAGCTGGAGGGTGCTCTCCTGCTAGGCATGGTGTGGGTGTGGGTGGCTCACTAGGGGGCTCTTCCCTTTTGAGCTTCCTTCATCCTCCTCCCCACATACACTGTGTGGGGGAGGGGAAGGTATCAGTTGGTTCCACAGGTTTCGTCCGGCTGCTGGGCCTGTTCTGTCTGTGCAGACAGCTTCTCCCTATTTGTGAGCAACTTTATTTGTCCAAGAACCTGTTTTAGCGAGCAGATGAGCTGCTGCATTCGGGACCCTCTCCACACTATGCCCAGTGCCTCAGCCTGGAAGTGGCATGCCACACACTGTTTCAGACATGGCTCTGTGACAGGCTGTGGGTGACATGATGCACGTCACCACTGTACCTACCTGTTCCTGCTCCCTCAGAAGCACCCAACCCCAGGCTCTGTCGCCCCCCTGAGCTGTGGGACAAGTGGCTGTGTGGAGGAGACCGAGTAGGTGGCAGAGAGATGAAATCTCAGCTCTGTCTGGGGGCTCAGTGGGTTTCCGCTCTGTTGGCTGAGGCTGAGATTCAGAGAAAGAGACTAACAAAAGTGTGGGTGGGAAACCACAAAAGCCCACCCCGCTCCCCGTGCCATAGAGAGGGGAAATTGCTAAAATTCAGCAGCGGCAGAGACTCTTAGCCGCCTGAGGGCATTGGTACACACAGCATGCCCCTCTTCTCCCGGCTCATGCCTTAGCCCAGCCATGCCCCACCCCCCAGATGCTCCTGCCTATTCACCCCTAATCCCAATCCTGCCTGTTCACCCCTAATCCCAATCCTTAGGCCTAGAGACCAAAAATCACTTCCCTCTGATGGCTGCTCAGCGTCTCGTGACATGCGTTTTGGGATCTCAGCTCAGTTGCTAGCTGGTAGGCCAGGGACTGCACCTGTCCAGAGAATGGGCAGTAACTGGCTTCCTCTTAGCAGCATCACAAATGAAGCCAAGGAGGTTAAGATTCGGTCACAGGTATTTTTAGTAAAAGTCCCCAGCAGGACATGAGCAATAAAAAATAAATCATTGAGGCCCAATCCCTACCACATGGGGCAGGCAGCCACTGCATGGGGCTGAAGTCAGGGAGACCATGTAAAATCACAGAATCTGTGACCAGCTTGTAGCCTTATGAACGGGCATGGAGTGTCCTCAGCACCTACGAGTTCCTGTGTGTGGGGAGGGGGGGAGGGCCACGTTTGCAGGGGACAGTGAAGGAGGGAATTGCTCCAGCAAGCTTGTGCTGCTGCTGCCCAGCTGCTAGTCACTCTTGGGCAGGGCCACCAATGGGGGAGTAGGGGTGGGGAGAGAGGACAAGGGAGCAGTTGTCCCAGAGCCTGGCAGTATAAAGAGGCCTGGAGCTCCAGGCCCTTTAATTCACTGCCGGAGCCCCGCATGGCATGGTCTGGGTGGCACTGAGGTCTGGCTGCCCGTCGCCCCTCCTCTTCCACCAGAGGACTCAGCCCTTCCAGGGGGTCCAGGAGTTGGCCTCACACACATATTGCCTAGGGCCCAGCAAAGTCTGTCGCCAGCCTGGCTCTTTTACTTTTGGTGTGGGTGGGGGGTGACACAGGGCTTGTATAGGCCAGGAACAGAGGTTGTGATTATTAACCCCAACCTAACTTTGACATATTCTCAATCTACAAACCCACACTGGGCCAGCTTCCACACACACCCCTGCACTCATCCCGTGAAACCATGCAGGTTTCCACTCACTGACCTTTCAAAGCTCTGCCCAGTTAGGGCATCCCACACATGCCTGTACAGCCAGCAGGCCCTTGCAGCTTTGCATAGTCATTTTCCCTAAGACAAGCACTATCTTCAATAACCCCATTCTATGGTCAACATTTCCCTCAATACCAAGAACTGTCTTCAAGCACTGTGTGTGTGCTTATGGGAAATCACCATTCTAGCAAGGAAGCAATGCGTGGACCTGAGCAGAACATGAATCGTCATCAAGCCCTGGCAGGAACTATTGTATGAGAGGAGGAGACAGGCCAACATCTGAGCAGCTTTCTGAAAATCATCGTCATTTATCTCTGCTGCGTCAGTTGTTTCACTTAGATCATGTACACCTGCCGATGAGCACAGAGCGTGAGAGAAGCAGAAAGAAAGAGAGAGAAAAAGTGGTAAGGAAAATATATTACTAAATATTGATCATTCTTTCTTTCCATGTGACCAGGACAAGGAAATCTATTTTTCGTATTTGCGTTATTTTTTGGACCATTGTATCGATAACATTTGACTATCTCAAAGAGCCTGCAGTAATGGCTAGGGACAAGTGCTGCTTTCGCCACTCTTATGGGCTGTTTTCTGGGCTGGAAAAAGTGTTTGGAACTCCCAAACTGTTGCTGACATCTGTCTTTGCCTGCTCCATGAAGGTGAGACATTTTTTTTTTAGCAAGAATTATTTTCTCTTGAAAAAACTGTCCAGGCTTTGGAGTAGTGACATGAGAGCTGCCCCAGAGCTCGGCTGTCTTGTTACTGCAGACACTGTCTACAATAGAGGCAATCCTTCATTAGAAGTTTTGTCATTCACTTTCTGGTCTTTTCCTTCTGTATTTGTACATGCCTTTGCTTCGGTTTTCACCCTATTTTTTCACCCGATCCATCTCTATTTTCTTAGTTTATGTTTCTAGAACTTTCTTCATATATAGCAATTGAGTTCATTTTATTTTTCTGATTTTGCTAAGATAGCTCTCACAGTGGTATAATACCTCTCCCTCTTTCCACTGATTCCTTTGTGCGAGATTTCTGCTGACCCTTTGCTCCCTTTTCCATCTCTCCTTAGTGCAGCATGAGTCTCCAAGAATATCTGAGTCTAAGTTTTGACCGTAAACTGTCCGCACAGATTCAGAATTGGGTTGGATGGGATTGTGGGTCAGTAAGCGATTGCCTGAGAGATTTGTTTATGCAAAATAGTTGAAAGAAAGAAAGAAAGAAAGAAAGAAAGAAAGAAAGAAAGAAAGAAAGAAAGAAAGAAAGAAAGAAAGAAAGAAAGAAAGAAAGAAAGAAAGAAAGAAAGAAAGAAAGAAAGAAAGAAAGAAAGAAAAACCCATTTCAGATGCTTCGGGGCAATTATTGAATGATCCGTCCCTTGTTGTCCACTCACAGCCTCTGCCAGTTAGAGGACTAGGGGCACCAGGAGCACGGGGGAAAGAAAGAAAGCAAAAAATAAAAGGCAGAGAGAGAGAGAGAGAGAGAGAGAGAAATACATACTCAACCCATATACTGACCAAGATGTCTAGTAAAACCCAGATACACTGGGAGGTCCCAAGATGTAACCTCTAAAAGACCCTCCCTGACATTGTCTTCCCCTTTATGCACAGTGATGCATCTCAACTCTTTTCCGTATTGCACTGGGCTGTAAGGGCAGCATGTGTATGGTTGGGAGTAGGGGACAGTTGTTCTCCCAATTACTAGCCACCTGTTATCATTCCCAAACATCCTCAATGGAGGAGAATTTTAACATCAGACCAAAATGCAGGACAATGAGGTGTGTGTGTGTGTGTGTGTGTGTGTGTGTGTGTGTGTGTGTGTGTGGCGCATGTACACATGCACATGCATTTCATTTATAAATGTTAAGGCCAGAAAGCACCACCGTGATAATCTAGTCTGACCTCCTGGACAACACAACCATAGACCCTTCCTGTGATTCTACAACAAGCCCAATAACTTGTAGCTGAGCTAGTTCAGGTCTTCTAGAAAGACAGCCCGTCTTCATTTAAAACGCCTACGTGGCAGGAAATTTACCACAACCTTTCATAAGTTGTTCCATTGTTAAAAAATTTCATTTTATGTCCAGTTTGAATTTTTTGCACTTGAACTTCCAGCCGCTGGGTCTTGTTAAGCCTTTGTCTGCCACAAAGAAGGCAGCTACATATTGAGTTCAAATTGTCGCTTTGCTGAGTTAAGTAGGTTGCGCACATTACTTCTCTCACCGTAAGGCAAACTCTTCAGACCTGGGATAATTTTATGTAGCGCCTCTTTGTGCCCTCACCAATTTTTCAAAATCTTTTTGGAAACCTGCACATGAGCACTGGATGCCATATTCTCTGTCATACTCAGAGGTAGAATCACCTCTCTGCTTCTATGCACTGCTCCGTGCTGTATGTACCAAAAGTCCCATTAGCCCTTTTTGCAACAGCATCACACTGGGAGCTCGTGTTCATAAATGCTGAATCCCCAGAAAATGTTAAACAAAAACCATCTCAAGCACTGGCTGCTGCTAGTATGTTTCTTAAATCTTCTGTAGAACATCGATCTCTTTATTCTACTAAAAACTTAAAAAACAATGAATGATCCTGCAGCACTTTAGAGACTAATAAAAAATGTAGAAGGTATCAGGATGGTGTCAGATGAGGAAGTGGGTTGTGCCCATGAAAGCTCATGATACCATCTACATGTTTTGTTAGTCTCTAAAGTGCTGCAGGACTATTTGTTGTTTTTTAAAGTTTTTTCGGTTAGGATATGTCTACACAGCAACATTATTTTGAAATAACATAGTCCGCATCTACACAGCAGACAGTTCTTTCGAAATAGTGTCAAAATACTGTCAAGCTGCAGGACTTCTTACTCCGATTCCCGTAACCCTCATTGTACGAGGGATAAGGGAAGTCAGAGGAAGAGTGCTCTATTTCGAAATAAGTGCTCTATAGACACTCCCAGTTTCAAAATAAGCTACACAATCAACGTAGCTCAATGTGCATAGCTCAATTTGTGAAACTTATTTAGAGTTAAGCCCTGCTGTGTAGATGCACCCTAACACAGCTCCTCCTCTGAGACTTTTATTCTAGTAGATGTCCTAGCTGTCTGTTTAATGATCCACCTGTCTCTGCCATGCATTGACCACTGTGGGAATGGATGGCCAGGTCTGTCGCTGGAGGTGAAGTATCTGACTGCTTGTTCTGGCTTCAATCATCTCAGTATTGACAGTTTGCAAATGGGCAGGACTGTAAATGAACGGTACTTAGGGGAGCAAGGATGGACAGAGTTTGAGAAACAGCCCTGACTCTGACCCGTGGGAAAGTCACACAGGAGCTGTCCCCAGAGATGACGTGTCTATGAACTCACATGGGGGGCGAGAGAAGGGCCTGGACACAAATGCTCGGAACGCTGGGGGCTAAAGGCCCTAAAGAACTGATGGGGAGGAGGAGCAGAGGTGGACCCCTCTTTTGGTCCCAAGGGGGGGTAAAGAGATGGCATCTGGAGAGGCATCTTCAGCTCAGATTCCATAGACTTTTTATAGCTGCAAAATGTGATGTATATTTTTAAATTGTTTGGAGGGAATTTGGTGTTGGTCTGTGGAGCTTATTTGGCATCCCTTCAGTGTAGCTTCAGCCTGACCAAAGACAGAAAGAGTTCCCCCTGCTACACAGAGACACACGGCACCCCCAGTAATGTACCTGATTCTCTCATGGGGGGGATCCGGTCTCTGGCTGGATTCCCATTTAATAAAACAGCTTCTTCCTGGCAAGCTCAAGCTTAGTTTCAGACAAATCCACATCCCTAAGTAACACAGTTAATCTGGCCTACCCCCCAGTATAGACAGTGTGAGGTCAATAAGAGAATTCTCCTGTTGACCTACCCACTGCTTCTGAGGGAGAAGCCGTCCTGCTGGCATGGGTAGCATTTTCACTGCAGCACTACCGTGGCACGGCTGCGGCTGTTCTGCTGTTGCTGTAAGTATAGCAAGCTTATACTTGAGCTTGCTGGGTTATTTGAGAAAGCAGGAGAAAACATTCTGAGCCCTACATTCACATCAAACTGCAGTAAAAGTTTAGACTTGGGAAGATCCTGTCCCGGGATAAAATAGCGAGGTCTGAGGGAAACCCAGGGCGGGGAGAAGGGGCTGGAGGTGGAAATCTTTCTGCAAAGGAAGTGTGACCTGCATTATTGCTTAAGAAGCAAGCAGCCTCCAGATCAAAAACACAACCACAAACAAGAGTGAGAGCAAAACAAGGAAACCGCACAGGCTGCAAAAGAGACACTGCATGCTTGGAGCTCTAGAATCCTGGGCCACAAGCTACCATTACCATTTGCAGGGCCATGTCATCAAACCTTCCTGACAACCAGTTTCAGGGACATGGTGCTGATCTAGTCAACAGCTGCTGGAGCAAAGAGCTGTCTACACTGGGGCACCTAAGGTCACTTCCCAAGCCAAAGCCAAAGAATATGAGAAGAGCTTCTAAGTCACAGCTGGTGGCAGACAATGTTTGGCATCTATTGCCACTTCCTATGGCCTCTTTTCTCCACTGATTGTTTCTTGGCAGCATATGGCCTGCTCTGTGAGCTACGGAAGCTAGCACAGCCAGATATTCTGGTGGAGGGGAGGAAAAGGGAATTCAGTGCTGGTGAAGGACACCACTTGGCAGCCCTTGGAGACAAGTCCTGTGCCTCCGAGGGTGTACAGCCCAGGCGGGGGCATGGCAAGCTCCCTGTGACACAAATAATTTGAAATGTGGAACTCATATCTGGACAACTAGTCCAGCTGAGGCCTAAGCAGCACACAGCAGAGAAAAAGAATTACACCGTCTGTATGCTTATATCACTCTCGCTGATACATTCCAAAATGATATTCGCTTTTTTTGCAATAGTGTCACCCTGTTGACTCATATTTAGCTTGTGATCCACGATGACGCTTGGATCCCTTTCCACAGTACTGCTTCCTAGACGGTTGCTTCCCATTCTGTATGTGTGAAACGGATTGTTCCTCCCTAAGTGGAGTACTTTGCATTTGTCCTTATTGAATTTTATCTTATTTACCTTAGATAATATCTCTGGTTTATCCAGATCATTTTGAATGTTAATTCTATCCCCTAAAGTACTTGCAACCCCGCCCAGCTAGATATTATATACCAAATTTATTAGTGTGCTCTTTATGCCAGTATCTGAATCATTGATGAAGAGAGTGAACAAAATTGAACCCAAGACTCATCCCTGAGGAACCCCACCTGTTATGCCCTTCCAGATAGACTGTGAACCACTGATAACAGCCCTCTGGAAATGGGTTTCCAACCAGTTATACACCTACCTGATAGTGGCTCCTTCCGTGTTGTATTTCCCTAGTTTATGAGAAAGTCATCTACACTGCGGGGGTTTTCTGAGATACCAGAAAAACTCTGCCGTGTCCAAGGAATGCGTTTACTCTTCCACTTTTTTTTGTGGCAGAGCAAACATGCTCTTTCAGGGAGCCTTGTATACCTCACTCTATGAGGGATAAGAGCGCCGCTGAAAAAGGAGACTTTTTCGCCATTTGGACCTGTCTAGATCGGGCCAAATGGTGGAAAGGCCTCTTCTGGAAAAGTGATCAGAAAAAACCCTATAGTGTAGATGTAGCCAAGATATACCACATCTACCACTCACCCCTTATGATAGAGTAATGGGGGCACCTGTCCTATAGGAATGGGATGGTGGCACACATTTCATTTAATAATCTAGCCCTCAGCTAAGGGTGGCTGGTTAGCTTAGGAAGCTCAGACCTGCTACACGGTACTTTGTACTTCTCAACATTGGTTCTAGTCCAACCTAGGATGACAACAAATGCAAGTTATTCCCCTGATTATGAAACCCATTCAATGGGCACATTTGAAATGAGTTTTTTGGGGGAGGGCCACTCATTCTTTCTCTCTCTCTCTCTCTTTGATTTCCAGTAGGACAAGTATCCTCATCTGGAAAGTCAGGTGACCAATTGGTACTGAATGTTTTCCAGCTGTCACAGAGGGGGCCATTTCAGAGCAAGATCAGGAACTCTGGATTGGGGGCTAGAAATTCTACCTAGAGTTGTATGGGCTGGGGCTGCTGATCCACCAGTTCATCAGTACTAGTTTCACCACAAGTAGAGAAACTTAGAACCTTAGAGTGAATTAGCTGTGCTTGATAATAATAAATAACTAATGGAAGAAAAGGGAAGTTGATAGTAATGAATATAAATCTGTAGTTAGGAACTGTAGAAAATTGATAAGGGAGGCAAAGGAACACAAGGCAAAATCTATGGCTGTCAGAGGTAAGAGTAATAAGAAGGAGACTTTCAAATATATTAGGACAAAAAGAATCATAAGATTCATACTGGTTCATTACTAGAGAGAAATGGTAGAATTATCAATAATAATGCAGACAAGGCAGATATGTTCAATAAATATTTCTTTTCTGTATTTGAGGAAAAACAGATGATATAGTCTCATCCTATGTTGATGATAGCATTCTTTCCTTTCCCTTGGTGTCTCTGGACAATGTTAAATAGAATCCACTAAAGTTAAGATACTATTAGCTCAGCAGGCCTATATAATTTGCATACAAAGGTTTTTAAATTGCTGGTGAGGCGCTTGTTGGATCGTTAATGTAGACTTTTCCCATAAATCTCAGAGCACGGAGGTGGTTCCGCATGACTGGAAGACAAAGAATATTGTGCCAGTTTTTAAAAAGGTTAACACCGGTTAGGGTTTTTGGGTAAAGACCCCAAATCATCTCCATTAATATCACAGTCCTTGATTGCTAAGTTGCTCTATAAGCTGTGCACTTGTGTGGCGACTCAAGGGAAATTCCAGTGCCACTCAGCTGATTAGCAGAGCATTCACAGTTGGGTTTTCTGTTTCTATTGGTGGTGCACATTTGCACATGCCTCAGTGCAAATAAAATTTACTCTGCATGTGGATGAAAAAAAAAAGCTGCACATGGATGGAAAAGATTAGAGGAAACAGTGCGGGGGTTCTTCAATTGCTACTGTAAATCCACCTCCTGGAAAGGCAATAGTTAGACTGATGGAAAAAAATCCTTCCATCCACCTACTGCTTTTTACATGGGGATTTAGTTTGATTTAATTATGTTGCTCATGTGTCTTGATTTTTCACTCCCCTGAGTAATATAACTGGGTCCATCTAATTCTCAAGTGTAGACCAGCCATGAGAGCA
This sequence comes from Pelodiscus sinensis, assembly GCF_049634645.1. Classification (NCBI taxonomy): domain Eukaryota; kingdom Metazoa; phylum Chordata; order Testudines; family Trionychidae; genus Pelodiscus; species Pelodiscus sinensis. Next base: position 138,366,253 of record NC_134711.1, on the reverse strand, counting down.
GACTTGGCTATAGTGTATTATTGCCTTCATGAAGAGAAATTACCAGATACGAAATGGTTGTTGAATCTACCAGAGACAGCCAGACCAAGAACCAGTGCTTGCAATGAACAACTAAACACATTCAAATTAGAAAGGAACTGATTTGGACAAACTACCAAAGAAGTGGTAGTTTCTCCATCTCTTGATGTCTTTAAATCATGGTTGATTGCTGATTGCTGGAAGATAGACTTTAGCTAATCACAGGTTACTGGGCCCAATACTGGGATGAAGGTGAAATTTAAAGACTTGTGATGTATAGGAGGTCTGACTAAATGATCCCCTTTGAGCTTAAAGTCTATGTATCTATGAAAAACAGCCCTCTTGTTGTTCCCACCTCTTCTGCTTCTGTCTTGAACAGCTCTAGGCACACACTTGTATCTTCCATGGTAATAAAAAAATAGATCTTTCCCTCCACAAGTCCACGCAGACACAGGTTTTACTGATCACTAGAGTTGTAGCAGCATGCCAATGTGTAGTTCAATGGTGCATTCAGTTACACCACTCTTTCCTAGCCTGTTCAGTTCTGCCTTTGCTTTCAGATGCAGCAAGATTCCCCCCTCCAGCACAGAGCACACACTCAGTGGGATAGGCACTGGTCCCCCTCTAAAAGGCTACTTTTAGCAACTACTGTTCCATCTTTCATTCCTCTATGCAATTTATATAAGCTCCAGAGTCCCCACTTGTAACATCAACAGACCTCGGTCAGCTGCTGCGGGCAAAACCAAACCTGGAACCCCTGGAGCTTGGTACATGATCCTCTACAGCATGAGCTAAAAGGCAGCTGGCTGTTACTTAAGGCTGTAGAGCACACTCGCTATTCCCTGAGGGTATGTCTACACTACCCTCCTATTTCGAAATAGGAGGGTAATGTAGGCATACCGCAATTGCAAAGGAAGCCTAGTTCGAACTACCTAGTTCGTGCCGCATGTAGCCGCACGGCACAGGGTTCGAACCAGCCGGGATTTAAAAATGGCGGTGCCCGGCTTATGCAAATGAAGCCCGGGAAATTCAAATCCCGGGCTTCATTTGCAATTGCGGTATGCCTACATTACTCCGCTAGTTCGAACTAGCGGGGTAGTGTAGACATACCCTGAGACATGGCCTCTTTAGTGAGCTCAGTGCCACCAGGAGGGACAGTACCCAACAGCCAGCAGGTGTGGGATTACACAAAAGGTTCATTCCAATAGCTCTGCTTTGTCCTGGAACTTTCTTTGGGTGTTGCCATTAATGAGAGGCATGATAAACACACACTCTGCCTTTGTATTTATCCTGACAATGTATTTATCCTGTGGGCTATTGAGCACTGCTATGGACTTTTCCAAATTAGGGCAAAGACCTCTTTAAAAGTCTCTTTAAAAATCATTTTTACCCTGAATCAATTTTAGATTAAACCACAGGCTTGCAAATGTCGAAAGGAACGGTCCATGTCTGTTCACAAATGCTGTCTTTGGAGGCAGAACTGAAGAAATAAGTAGCATTCACCCATGCCAGATCCCTTTACTTCAGCTAACATACTCCCAGTCCATTTTTTTTCTTACATTTTCTGCATGTTTGGTTGGACAGCCCCAATCTGCCCTGTGCTCTCTCTTGCCATATCTGCCACTTTTGTTTCCCAAAACTATGCTCCTTGGAGGCATATTTTGATGATGTCTCCCTTTTCACTATGGGACTTTCCCCTTGCTTACAGCTTGCACCAAGCTCTGATTGCTTTTTTGCAAAGCCTCTTTCATTTTCACTAGCACAGACTGTGTCTGGGACCGTTGCACCTCCTCTTCCAGATGTCAGTTGTTTTTTTCTGGAAAGTCCCTTCTTTTGAGTTCCAGCTATTAGATGCTCTGCCTTATTGATAGCAACGCTCTGCTAGTTCAGATAAGGCCCTTATAAAAAAAATGTCTCCACCCTACCCACTTTCTCCAGCCCCACCCCCCCACCTTCTGATGTAAGAACGCCTATGTGTGCAGAACACCCCTTTTGGAATTGATGCACAGCTCACTTCCTATGGACAGTGCGATTGCTGTTCTCACTCTTGGGGAAAACAAATGATTCCCAAGTATTTTCAGCTTCACTCCACAGGGCCTCAGTGGATAAACGGACTCTGGTGTCCTCCTCTTGGTGCAGTGCTCCTTCTACTCTGGCTGTTTCATGTACTTCAGCAAACTACGTCTTCTAGGCAGGCTGAACGTTGACATTTATTTTTCCTCTTGTTTATGTTGGTTTTTGATTATCTGTGCCAATAGTAAAGAATCACAGAAAAAGTTGCTTTCATTTAACACAGAACAAGGAACTTTATCTGCGTAATGAAAAGTAGCATTACCTCTAAGGCCCAGTCTGCACTAGAAAACTGGCACAACTACATCACTCAAAGTGAGACATGAAAAAATCCACAACCCTGGGCAGCGTCCTTAAGATGATCTAAGACCTTGAGTAGACAGTGCTAGGTCAACAGAAAAATCCTTCCCTCTCCCTGCTCCTGACCCCTGCTCCCTGGCCAGACACTCACCAGCATCCTGCTCCTTCCACTGGCCCTTGGCCAAACACCTACCCCCAGCTTCCTCCTGTATCCTAGGGTATGTCGTGTACATTCCACGAGGCGTACAGATAGTTCGGATTAGAAGCCTAATCCGAACTATCTAGTCCGTGCTGCGTGTAGCCGCGCGGCACGGGGTTCGCACTAGCCGGCTTTTAAAAATGGCGGTGCCGGCTTTATGCTAATGAAGCCCGGGAAATTCAAATCCCGGGCTTCATTAGCAAGTTCGGTATGCATACATTACCCCCCTAGTTCGAACTAGGGGGGTAGTGTAGACATACCCCTACTTCCCAACCAGATTCTGCACCCCCATTCCTATCCCACTCACTGGCAACTCTGTCCCTCACACTGGACCCCTCATTTTTGGCCCACAAAATCCACTTTTTGGCCCAGCATAGAGGGGCCCAAAAATCCACTAATCCTGGAACCCCAGAAGAGTTAATCTGGCCTGAGGCCTTGAACCTCAGTCCTACCTATAGCCCCCCACCATGAGGCTGGAGTGCCAGGGGAGTGAGGTGTCTCAGTTGGGGGAGGTTGCCTCAGTAAGGGCTGGAGTTTTTTGGAGGGTTGGTTTTTTTTTACATCTCATTTGTGTGGTCCCTGACTGACTTTTCTGTGGCCACTGACCCAAAACAGGTTTCTCGCCCCTCCCATAAATAAAGACAATGTTGAAATATTGCATGTTTGACTTAATATTTTATTTAAAAATGAAGCCTGGCCAACAAGCCCCCAATTGGGGCCCAGCCCCCATCTGGCCGCAGCATCATAGCACCCCAGCACCCCCACAGATGCCAACCTTGAGCCCATCATACACCTGAACCCCCTGCCCTGAGCCCCTCATACACCCCAACTCAAACTCCTGCACCCCCCATATCCACAAGCCTGTGGCTTGCTCAGCACCCCAACCCTTCACCTGACCCCAACTCTCTCCAGCCAGGAGCCCTCTCCCTGAACCAGCATCCCCTTCTCTACCTCCTCCTGCACCCAGATTTCCTCCCAGAACTTGCACCTCTCACCCCTTCCCACACCCAAATCCCTCATTCCCACCTCAGAACCTGCACTTCCTATTGTAGCCCAGTGAGAGTGAGTAAGCGCTGGGGACAGCAAGGCTATGTCTACACCAGTGTTTCTTAAACTTTTTAGCTGAGCAAAAAAAAAAAAGTCAAAGGGAAAAAGGTTTTGGGGGGGAAAGTTATTGAGAAAAAAAGGTCACCTGCCCCTTTATGGGTGGCCATTTTGAATTCTGTTGCTCTCCACAGCACACTGGTCTACACTGCTGGCTTTTGCTGACAGAGAGTATGCAAATGAAGCGCTGATTAGCATTTTGCCATGTTTCATTTGCATAATGTATTCAAGCCATTTTTGTGCAAAAACGGCTTGAATAGATTATGCAAATGAAGTGCGACAAAATGTTAATCAGCACTTCATTTGCATACTCTCTGCTAGCAAAAGCCAGCAGTGTAGACAAAACCCAAGTGATGGATAGGAGGGTAATGGAGAGGGAGGGGCCTAAGGGAAGGGTGGTGTCTTGGGGAAGGGATGGGGTAGATGGCTTGCCCTGACATTGAAAAAGTGATCTTGGGTATAAAAAGGTTGGAGACCACAGGCTTGGATCATCTCTATCCATTCTTTCATTTTAGACCATTTCCTGAACCTGGGTCTGTATCTGTGATGAGTGGGTACCAAGGTCTTTTTTAATGAGCTGGTGGTACTATGTGCCTTCCACTTATGACCAGTATCAGTTATTGTTCTGCACCTGGGCCTATTACCAATTAGTGCTTTGCTCTCTCAGCCTTGTTCATGCCAAGTTCTGTGAGCAGGGGCCTGCCTCTTGCTCACAGCTTAGCTTTGCTTTATGTTTTGTCCATTGTTAGCTAGGCATCAGGCCTCAAACCAGGCCTGTGCTTACATGGGCTTATGTTTTAAGCCTCCATCTTACTACATTTCCTGCTACAGATTTAAAGAAGCAGAAAACATAGGGAGGCCTAATCTCTATCTGGGACAGGAGAGTTTCTCAGACTTACTGTAATACTCCTTCCCTTCCCCACCCCAACCCCATGCAGCCAAGCTTCCTGCCCCGAGAAGGAAATTCAGCAGAGCTTAAATTTAGAAACAGGAACAACTCAAATAACCTGCCACCCCCTTACCTCCTGTCTCTGGAACAACTCTTGCTGCTCTGTATCTGGCCCTAACCACGACCACTGCAGTATGCTGAGGGGTTACAGATATCCTGCTCTGTGGAACTGAAGAAACAAGAAGAGCAGGAGATGGTGAGAGGGCATGAAGTGAGCCAGAAAGAGGTTAGAGACAGATCTGTTACCACAGCAGCATGGCACCACTATTATCTCTCCAGTCACTTGCAGTTCTGGAGTTTATGTGAGGGAAACACTATGGCTATGTCTACACTGGCACGATCTTGCCCCAGAGCTATGCAAATGAGGCTAAGCGTGGAATATCGCTGAGCCTCATTTGCATATCTAATGAGCCGCCATTTTTGCAGAAGAGGCTCTTGCACAAGAAGGAACTGTCTACACTGCCACTTCTTGCACAAGAAAAATCGTCTTGCGCAATGCTGTTACGCTGGTTATTTTCAGGAATAACAGCATTGCACAAGAGGGTTTTTCTTGCGCAAGAAGAGACAGTGTAGACAGCTCCTTCTTGAGCAAGAGCCTCTTCCGCAAAAATGGCTGCTCATTAGATATGCAAATGAGGCTCGGCGATATTCCATGCTTAGCCTCATTTGCATAGCTCTGGCACAAGATTGAGCCAGTGTAGACATAGCCTATGTGTTTTGCTTTCTGGCCTTGTTCTCCCCACACCCTGCTTCCCCTCACTGTCCTGTGGTTATATGGGTGACTTTGTTCTCCAGTCCCATCCCTCCTTTCTCCTGCAAACCTGAACCATCCCACAAATACCCAAGGGGAACTTTGCTCTCCTTTTTCCCATGACTTGCAACCACTGCATTCCAGGGCTGCAGAATCACAAAACTCAAGAGATTCATGGACCCAGAGCATGATGAAGGACGATATCAGGGAAGAAGGGCCAGGAAGAGGGAGCCCCCAGTGTACACCAAACCTATCCTTCTTCCCTAGCCCTATTGCCCCGCACCAGTCTTCCTTTGGTTGAGGTCCATCTATATCTCCCGTGGTCCTTTCTGTTCTTGGTGATTCTGCAGCTAGCGTTGCCAGATACTTTCACAAAAAATCCTGAACGTGGCAGGAAAAAAAACAACCCCCAAAATGGGGAGCCACAGTTGTTGAGCAAAAAAAAAAGGTCACTGTGACTTTAAATATCCCCGTGCTCCTTGCTCCCACCACCCTCACCAGACTCAGTGGCTGTGTCGACACTGGTGCGATCATGTGTAAAAGCGGCCGCTCTTGCGCAAAAACTCACTGCCTGTCTACACTGGCCGTGTGTTCTTGCGCAAGTACACTGACGTTCTAATGCATGAACTCAGGGCTTCATGCGCCAAAACTCTGACGCTCCCGCTCAGGAATAAGCCCTTTTGCGCAACTGTTCTTGCGCAAGAGGCCAGTGTAGACAGGCAACATGAATTTCTTGCACAAGAAAGCCCTATGGTTAAAATGGCCATCAGATCTTTCTTGCGCAAGAGAGCGTCTACACTGGCATGGATGCTCTTGCACAAAAGCACATCTCTTGCGCAAAAGCACATGCCAGTGTAGACGCTCTCTTCAGGAAGAGTTTTTGCACAAGAACTCTTCTGCAAAAGAGTTCTTGCGCAAGAAGCTGCCAGTGTAGACATAGCCAGCATGTCCCCGCTGGCCTTCCATCCAAGAGAAACAGAAACAGGTTTTTTTTACCGGGGAGGGGCCAGAAATAGTGGACAGTCTGGGTGAAAACTCAACACCAGGCAACCCTATCTGCAGCACTGGTGTGAGTCCATCCAAACCTAAGCGTTCATTTATACAAATAAGGGCCAGATTTTTTGGCCCCTAATGCTCACTGTGCACTGTGTGATGCAGCACACGTGGAACATAAACAGGCCAGAAAGCCACACAGGCCCACACAGACCCCAGAATCGCTGCCAGATGGAAAACAGATGGAGGCAATGGATATGGGGAAGCAGCCATTTTAGGCTTCCTATCCGAACTAGCTAGTTTGTGCTGCGTGTAGCCGCACGGCACGCAGTCCGAACTAGCCGACATTTAAAAATGGCACTGGCCGGCTTCATGCAAATGAAGCCCGGGAAATTCAAATCCTGGGCTTCATTTGCAAATCCGTATGACTACGTTACCCCCCCTAGTTCGAACTACGGGGGTAGTGTAGACATACCCTCTGTCGGCAGAGGGATGTAAATGAAGCCCTTCGAAAGTGCAAATTAAGTGGGGATTTAAATATCTCACACTTCATTTGCATAATCACATCATGGCACTATTTCGAACAAGTGCCATTTTGAAACTGAAACCACGGTTTAGACGCTTTTTTTTTTTTACAACTGGATGCTTTTTTGAAAGATCCTGTACTCTTCAAAAAATGGGTACAAGATCTTTCAAAAAAGTGCCTTGTTGTCGAAAGAACCATGTCTATACCGCGGTTTTATTTTCGAAATGGCACTTGTTCGAAATAGCACCATGATGCGATTATGCAAATGAAGCACAGGATATTTAAATCCCCACTTCATTCGCACTTTCGAAGTGCTTCATTTACATCCCTCTGCCGACAGAGAGGTGTAGTCTACACGTAGCCTTTGTGAGTCTTCCTCATCCAAGCAATCGTTTTAACCAGCATGGTAAGATGCCACATGAAAACACTTGGTGCGTCCACAGAAAGGCATGAAGTTTTGTCTCTCTTCAGAGAGAGTTGTCATGACTTGTGTCTGTGGGTGAAAAAGACCCTTTGTGAGCTCTGTGAAGAGGTGAGATGTTTTGACTTCCAGCTTCAAGGGATTTGTTCTTCTGTCTTTGGGGTGAACATTGCTTTGACCTGAATAGAGTTACCTGTGACAACGCATTTCTGTGTTATTCTGACACACAAAGTGAAACCTGTGCTGAAGACCCCACATTCAGTGAAAGAAAGTGCTGCTGTCAGAAAAAATAAATTCAAAGTCTCTCCAATTTTCTTCAAAACTCACCTCAACCAGGCAGTGGGGCTTTTACTGTTTGGTCCCTTAGGGTATGTCTACACTAACCCCCTAGTTCGAACTAGGAAGGCTAATGTAGGCATTCGGAGGACTTAGTTCGAGTTAACATTTGGCAGTTAGTTCGGACTAGGGGGATTTAAAAATGACACCCGGACGGGAAGATGCAAATAAAGCCTGGGATATTTAAATCCTGGGCTTCATTTGCAACTTTGAATGCCTACATTAGCCTCCCTAGTTCAAACTAGGGGGCTAGTGTAGATATACCCCAATATGTTTGAAAGGTGACTAAATGTTATCTGGATCTTTTTGGGGCATATCATCAGATTGTTTTGGGCTCAATCCTAACTTAACATTTAAATTGGATCAGGCCCTTTATAAGCAGGTTGGGAAGTGGTCTCATTTGGCAATTATTATTCGGTATTATTTACATAATATACACATTGCCATCATGGTATTGATATATACATTTCTCAGTACCTTTACATATAAAAGATCCCAGCCCCATTGACCTCCCTAGGTACCTTGTAAGGAGTGATGGGGATACGATGAAGTTGTTTAAACAAATATGTTGCAATGGTAGAAAAAATGTTGTGTCTGAAAACTGTAGGTACTCGGGGTACTTAAAATTGTTTTAAAAGGGTACTTTATAGAAAAAAGGTTGAGAAACACTGCTCTAAACCAATCCTTTTGGCCTCCCTGTTTCCTTTCTCCTTTGACAAGTTGGGCACGTAGCAGTTTTGGTAACAATATATCAGACGTGCACACAGTGCCCGCTCTACCTCAGCTGGTGCTGGATAATCAGAGCCTCAATTCTAAAGGAGTTGGCATTACTGAGGTGATCAATCCCCCCACGTTTTGTTGTGGATTTTCAAAAGAAAATGCTGGTGTTTTCTATAGGTCACCCACATCTCCCAGTCATAGCAGAGACTTGAGATTAAACATGGCTTTCTCAACTAAAAGCCTTATACATGTTCGGACGTCGTGATTGTGAATATCTGGCGAGGCAGTCTATCAAAGGCAAGGCTGGCCTTGAATCTTGATATCTATGGCTTCAGTTGAATGGCTTGTGTGAAATTTGGAAGAGCAGCTCAGAGAGACCTCTCTCTTTTACTTAAGGATAGAACCTCACAACAGCCTGAAGGAAAAAGTCCTTGTGACAGACAGAAAGTCACACTTGGAGTGTATCCTCAGCTTTAGTCTACTTATTGCTTCAAGTGCCTCCAAGAAAGCGAGAGTGATTCTCATGCTGTGTGTTAGTTTTATTTAAAAGTTTTTTCTGAGTGTTCTTTTAACAGGTAAGTTAATCTCTTACATTCACTGACGTAGCAAAGGAGCTGGGGGAGAGGGGTAATTGCCCTTCTGCTTCCCCATCATCCCTTGGCTCGCCTGCTCCTCCTCCACCCACCACCACCTGCTGAAGCCTCCTCCCTGCCTCTGCACCTCACAGTCCCACCCTCCTCCCTCTTCAACAACGGGATAGTGCCCGCCCCAAACTGAAGGGGATGGGGGAAAACGCAGTACAAGCTTCCCCCTTCCTCCCAGGGTTGGGCTCAGTTGTGCCCCAGGTTTGGGGCCCTGTCACATGGTGGGGTGTGTGTGTAAATTTTGCTTTTTCCCCCAGGTGCATAACACCCTCGCTACACCTCTGATTTAGGGGCAGTGCAGAATACACTGAATTCTCTATCAAACTCCAGGGAGAGCGCACTGGCTGGGCTCTTCGCTGTCACAGTAAATGCCCCTGACTGGGATCAAATCTCCAGCTAGCTGCCCTGCAGCCCAGCAGAACCCGGGGCACTAACCGAGTATGCAGGCCCCGTCGTGGAGCTGTGAGACCCTGTTACACTATTAACAGTTCATTTGGGTGTTTCCTCAGTAGGGCCCTTTTACCCGGATGATATTTCCAGCTCCCAGAGGGAAGGAATAATCCAAGAGGATGGGCCCATCCAGCCTGGTGGCGAACAGCATCCTTGCTGTCTTCTCTGCAATGCAGCTTGGTGAGTGACTGGCCGGGCAGGACGTGGTGCTGCCCTTTTCAAAATGGCTGCCGGCTCCCATTACTGTCAATGGAACAGAATCCACAAGCCTAAAAGGACCTGAGTAGGCAAAGTGGGGCAGTCCATAGTGGTTTCCAATGGGGCTGACAGCACATCCTGGGGTGCAGCACTCAGCGCACTGAGGAAGATGGCCCCTCAGGGTGTGTCTTCCCTGCCCAGGTAACTCAGACGATCAGCACCCACGTTTGAGCACCTGGCTTAACCTAATCTGGGTGTGAGCAGCCACAATTCAAAGCCATTAGCAATATGACAGGTAGTCCTGAGTGGGCCAGGACCCCCACTTATCATCCAGGCCCACCCATCCCATCCCAACATTGCTCCTGCCCCAGCGCTTGCCCTGCTGGAGCTTGCCCTCCTCTGCCCACCTGGCACCCCTGGCAGGAGCAGGTGGAAGCGTGGAGGCTCTTCCTGTCCAGTATTCCAGCCGCAGAGCCTGGTCGGGGACTTGTCCCACTCCTCCCACCAGGTGCCCTTGCTGAGGAATAGAATTGGTGTTTCCTGGAGCACTGGAGTGGGGCAGGCCCCCACAGCCCAACCCTGTCTCTCTTGCTGGAACTGGACAAGCCCCACTTCCCCAAGTGCCAGACAGATGGAGGCAAGCCCTAACCCCATTCCCCGACCGTAGTGCTGGGAGGGAACCGCATAGGTAGGGGTGCACTTTTCTTCACCCCCACATTTTTCCAGGCCCCTGGCCAGAGCATCAATCACCCCCAGGGCACTGGAGGGGGAGAGGTAGCCTGGATGGCTCCTGCCCTCCTATCATTGTCCACCTTCCCTAAAGTGAGGCCAATCTGCCTACACCACACTGGGATGTGGCCTCACTGCCGCTGCATTCCCCCGCTTGTGTCGCTGGGACTCCTGGGGCACATCCCAGGTTCTTTGTGCCGTTCCATAATTCTTTTCCAGGGCAGGATGCAGGGTGGGGGAGGGAGATTTGTGGAAAGGCACGGGAGGACTGTATGTACTTGAGTGAGATAGCATGTGTCTTCCCTGCAAAGCCAGTGGCTTACTTGGGCACTAGCCAGTATCTTTAGCCAGGCTAATCCACCCGTGCTGACAGCACCACTTCACTCAGGTGAGAGGGTTTTGTGAGTGGACAGAAGGGGGGTTAGAGACACCTGGCAGCAGCAGTGACGACTTAATTCCCTAGTGAATATCCATTAGATGGGACCAACCTGCAGTCTCCATGGAGCTGGGCTGGGCTCAGACTGAAGACCATCTTTTGTAACCATTGGTGATGCCCTGAGGCATCCATTCCCCAAGCAGTGCTAGCTTAGAGGGGGTACCAGAGATGGTAAGAACATCTAAGCACAAAGAACAGGAGCTGCTGGAACTAATGCAGCCCAGCCCTTGTGCGCCCGTGTGGTAGGAGACAGCCTTTCACTGTTTGGCTACAGACTAGTTTTTCCACATGCATTTCCAGCAGGACTGGAACCCTTGGCTCTTCGAGCCACAGCAAGGCCCTCTTTGAGCTAAAGGAGCATCTGGTAATAAAGGTAGCTGTGATTCTCTATGTGGACCAACCACTAGAGGGTGCTGTGACACGCACTTTGCCAGTGTGCTACCCACCTACTCTGCAGCTAGAGCTGGGAGGGGAGTGTGGTCTGCTTTGGTAGACAGGCTGGCCAGACACGCGGACGTGGCAGATGATTTCTTTCAAGAAAGGCCGATTTCCAGGACGGTTGTAACGTAGGTCTCCCGTGTTGGAGGCCTAGGTTCCCAATGCTGCTAAAATTACTTATTTATAAAGTGGCTGGGATAATGGTAGTCACTTCAATAGTACTGATGTATGAGGCTGTGTAACTCTGCACTGTGTAACTCTCCACAGCAGCCAGTACAAGCCTTGAGATCTGAATTCCTGGTTTCTGGGCTTCCCACTCAGCTTGGGGTCCCCTAGATTGCAGAGTATTGTTGTATGAAGGGTTTGTCTGATGCGGGAGGGCAAGCTTCAGGCTGGCACAGGAAGAAAGGACAGATTCCTAAATGTAGGCGTGTCCTGCAAAATGCTAGATGAGTGGAAACCTATATAGTCAGTGATCAGTTGTCTGCCAGCAAAGGGGCTCTGACCCCCAAGCAACCAAACGGCAGACCTCCTGCACTTTTGTGTGTATGTTCCAGGTTGAATATTGCCCCTGAAATGATCAAACACAAATTGGGGCTGGGAAACTTCCTTATACAAATCAGGATGCAGATGCACACCAGTGTGGTTTATTATTTTGGCTTAAAACATTTTTTTTTAAATCTCATAATGGCGGAGGGATGTGACTTGCGAGTTTGGGATGCCCGGGGTTGGCAGTACTGCAGCCAGGAGACTTTGTACTGGTTGGTGTGATCAGATGTCATGCTAGTGTGGGCAGAGGGACTAAGACCAGTCCTGGTCCCGTGGGTTGGGGCGGGAGTCCCAATAACCTGCAAATCGGTGGCATTGTTTGTAAGGGACCTGACCTAGGGCACCATCATGTCAAATGCAGCCCTGATCCCAACTGCTCAGCACACCGTGCAGAAGGGATTACTGCCCCTGCACCCCCGAGTTCCTGGGATAGACTCAGTCTTGCCAGTTGTTGTGGTTTGAATGGTGCTCTCAGCAAACGTGGTGCTTTTCTGAAAGCACATCTTTCAGCAATGGGAACGACTGCACAAAGCTCTCAGCTTCTGCCTCTCCAGTTTACGGAGACAAGCTTGGAAACCTGACCTGCGTGTGGCCTGGGGGTGGGGGTGGCAGGGGGTGATAGTAACTTACTCTTACAGTGCTGCACTGTAATAATCCACCCCCCTTGGCAGGGGCCTCACAGTGGAGGGGAGTGTTGTGATTCAACAGTATCTGTAAGAAATGTAAATGTGGGGTGGAGTACAGGGGGTTCAGAGCAGAGGGTTGGAGTATGTGGGGGGTGCAGGAGTCAGGGCTGAGTGAATGAGGGGCTCAGGGCAGGGGATGCAGCTGTGCGGGGTGCAGGAGGCAGGGCAGGGGGCTGGGGAGTATAGGAGTCAGATTTGAGGCACATGGGGGACTCAGGGCAGGTGGTTGGGGGGAGAAAGTGTGGGAGACTGGGTTAACTTAGCTAGTTTAGACCAGGCCACTGCAGCCAATTCCACCTCCCTTCCTACACCCACCATGCATGCTGGAGCAGTGCCAGGGCCAGGCAGCCACGGCCAGATGCGGGACAGACCCCAGTCTGTGGGGCCTACCCCAGTAGCCCAGTGGGCCCTACCCCAGTGCTGGGACTGGAGCCCAACTGCCACAACTTTGGTCTGACAGGGACCGATTCCAAACCCCACCTCCCAGCCAGAGCAAGGCTGGGGCCAGCCTCTGCAGCAGGAGGGGGGCTGCAGCCAGTTGGGGGCCAGACCATGGGGCCTGCCCCAGGATTGGGGCTGGCCTGCAGCAGCCACAACTGCAGCCAGACAAGGGCCAATTCCAGCCCCACCTCCCCTGCAGGAACGAGGCCGGGACCAGGCCACCGTGGCAGCAGCAGGACCATCACAAACCCCTCCTGTGGCAGATCAGGGCTGTGCTGTGCTGCAGCAGCCATGGCCTGGCCAGATGGCACCTATTGGCTCTATTGGCTATTCCACACCCCACCTTCCAGCAGGAGCGGGGCCGGGCACTGTGGCCAGATAGAAGCTGCTGCCAACTTCTCCCAGGCTATGTCTAGACTGCAAGCCTCTTTCGAAAGAGAGCGTCTAGACTGCACGCGGAACTTTCGAAAGAGCAAGCCGCTTTTTCGAAAGAAAGCACCCAGTGAGTCTGGATGCTCTCTTTCGAAGAAGCCCTATTTACATTCAAGAACGCCTTCTTTCGAAAGAAGCACTTTCGAAAGAAGGCGTTCTTCCTCGTGAAATGAGGTTTACCGCTGTCGAAAGAAAAGCCGCGTTCTTTCAATTTAATTTCGAAAGAACGCGGCTGCAGTCTAGACGCAGGTGAAGTTTTTTTGGAAAAAGGCTACTTTTCCCGAAAAAACCCCTGAGTCTGGACACAGCCCCAGTAGCCCGCCTGGGAGCATGTACACCTCCCCTACAGCGCACCCCAGCCAGCCCCTTTGGATTGCCTGCCTGCCTCCTGCAGAGCAGAATGCCCCAGCCAGCACTTGCTGGAGCTGCACACTGGGGCGCATCCACTTGCTTTCACCTCTGGTGTGGCCTGAGGATGCCAAAAGAGAAAACAGGGAAAGAACTGGATGCAGATTGAAAATCTCCTGCTTTTCTAGTCTGATTTTTAGTGGCCTGACTTGTGGTATTTGAAGGCCAAACCGCAGCTTGCTGAAGACATGGGCTCAGGGAGAAATTTGTGATAACATCCCACGCAGGAGGCAGGAACTCTGGCCCCCTCTGTACAAGAAAAGCTGCTGGGGTAAACTCAATCAGCTGCCAGTCAGTCCAATTAAACAGGGACAAGCCCTAAGGAAATGCCCCACACCCACCATTTCCCACTTCTGCCTCTCCGCCAGGAGAAGGTAAACGAAGCCTGGAAAATGGCCCTATCTCATCTGGCTGGTCCAACAGCCAGGAATAAGAGGCAGAGGAACCTCCCTCTTCTTGCTCCCCAACATACCTCAGCCTCTGGCAGCCTGCTTCCAGCAAGGGGTCTCCTGCTAGGACTGTCCCACTGTTCAAAGGAAGACTCCCTGGGAGGCCAATTAGGGGTGATTTACAGCTCCTACGCACAAAGGCACAGTGCAGCCCCACGCTGCCCCTTTGCCGCAGGAGCCTTATGGAGGCTTGTCTTGAGTGTTTTCTTCCATTGTTTTGGACGCATGTTTTGGACTTCAATAGTCCCTAGTGAAGGATCTATTGACTGCCCTTGAAGCAGTTCCCGGTTACCAGGCAGGTCTTTCTACACCAATGCGCCCTAAGACAGAGCAACACTGAACAAAGCTGGCTACCACAAAAGAACCTATACACACACCAGTCACATGAGCAGGGAGCAACCCTCCTCCAGCAAGGACTCTGGCAGGAGCCAGTTCTTCAAACCCCACGCTCAGAACTGTCCCGCACCAGATTCTGGGCAACCCTCTGTCTCCTCTTTAGCTACCTAGGGCCTTGGCTCTTGGGACTCCAGGAGTAGCAGACGATGGTCCCCTCACTGGGGCACAGCCTCCTAAGGCTGCGGTTTCATATTCACCTCCCCTGGAGCCCTCCACCCTCAGACAAACCACTTGCCACCAATCCAAAAGCCCATTCTTGTCTGGCTCATTATTCAGTACAGTCCTCTGAAGCTCATAACAGCTCCCGGGATTCACATCACAGCTCTCCCTTGGAGAGGTTTCATACAGTCCAGGCCTACAATAATATATAACCTTCGCATTTAATCACATGTATTGGAACTTAATCAAGATGTACATACACTGGTCTACACTAAAGGGGAAAGTCCGCTTAAGAGATGCAATATATCTTAATCATGTTTTTGGGCTGTCCACACAGGGGAAGCTGACAGGACCAGGAGTACCAGCACTGATGGGAGCGTCCTCTCAGTTCAAATTAGTGAGTCTTCACTGGACCCGCTAATTTGAACCCCGCAGATCGAATGCAGCAGCGTTGATCTTCTGTATAGCGTAAACACAGCCTAAGGCTTTTCAAGCCACTGCTGTGACTGATAGCTATACCAGACAAATGTTGTAGAAAAGAGTTGAGGTGGCTGGAATGAGGAGACTGGAGATTTGGGGAAGACTGAAAGAAGGAAAAGAGCAAGCAAAACCAGGGGAGACTCCCCGGGAAGTATACAGGGGATTGGGAGTTTTGGGATCCATTTGATGGAAAGAGGGTATTAATTTTGTCACTGAAATAACTGTTCCTCCATCCATTATTTTGGGGTCTCTTTTAGGTCTGATCTCTGCTATGGCTGAGGAAGGGACAACTGTGTTTGGTGTTATTGGGGAACAGATGATCCTGCCCTGCACTGACCAAGCCCAAAAGGATGACGTGACTTGGAAGTACAATGACCAAGTTGTGATCCAGCATCGGGGACGAGTCTTGAAAGGTAGAACCGTCCCTTGGCCCTCATACAGGGCTAGGGAACCTCCCTCCCCCAGAGAGCAGCTTTCACCCCCAGCTTTCTTACTCTCCCCACAGGCAGAGCTCCGATGGCCAGTCGATCTGAAATAAATATGCATGAGATGTCCAAGGGGAACTTCTCCCTGAAACTGTTGAAGCTGGAGAAATCTGATAACGGCACGTACAGCTGCACAGTCGGTGCCACAAAAGTCAAGATCAAGCTGCAGGTGTTTGAAGGTGAGTGACCACGGACAGTGAGGAGATGAGAGTGCAAAGAACGTTGTGACAACCCTCTTCTCAGGTCCCTGTCCTTTGCCCATCTCCTCTGTCTGGGGTATTGCAGATCCCTTCCCTCCAGCTGCCCAGAGCCTTGCCTCCAGGTTGCCCTTCTACTGAGATCCCCAAGCTTAGCTTGAACCCCAGCTCCGAACCTGGGGGAAGCTGGTGGAGGACAGGACTCACTGGACGGGCTCTTTCTCTCTTCACAGCTACAAGATCTTCAAGTGAATCTCTCCTGCAGGGTGGAAATCTCATACTGCGCATAAACGAGGTCCCAGGTACCACTGTCACCTGGTCTGACAACCACCGGGGCTCAGTGACAGCCACTGGGAGAAGAGAACTGAAGAACAGTGGACACCATCTGGAGATAAAGAACCTCCAGATTGAGGACAGTGGAACCTGGAGGTGCCACATCAAATCTCCATCTGCTTCGCTGACCATACCCTATGAAGTGAAGGTGATAGGTAGGAGAAGCCATGGATCTCAGTTTCAGAACTTGACAGTTTCGGTAACCAGTGTTTGGTTCTTCAAAGGATTTGATACCACAGACAGAGGAATACTTCCTTTTGGGTTAACCAAAGACTTTATTTCTATTTACTTTTATAATTAGTTTTTCATTTAAATCAATTCACTATCTTCAATTTGTTTAAGACAGCATACCATACAAATAAAGAGTAGAAAAAACAATAAAACTCATACGAGAACAATAACCCCTCCTACAGCAATACCCTCCTAAGTTACCTTTGAACAGTTTGGCTGTGTCTAGACTATATGCCTCTGTCGTCAGAGGCATGTAGATTAGACACATAGGCAAAGGCAAATGAAGCCGCGATTTAAATTATCGCGGCTTCATTTAAATTTACATGGCTGCCGCGCTGAGCCGACAAACAGCTGTTCAGCTCTTTGTCCGCTCAGCGCGCTAGTCTGGACGCTCCCCTGTCGACATCAAAGCCCTTTGTCGGCAGCCCCATTATTCCTCGTGGGATGAGGTTTACCGGGGCTGCCGACAAAGGGCTTTGATGTCGACAGGGGAGCGTCCAGACTAGCGCGCTGAGCGGACAAACAGCTGATCAGCTGTTTGTTGGCTCAGCGCGGCAGCCATGTAAATTTAAATGAAGCCGCGATCATTTAAATCGCGGCTTCATTTGCCTTTGCCAAAACAATAAATCTACATGGCTCCGTCGACGGAGCCATGTAGTTTAGATGTACCCTTTGTGGAGTAATCAGACATACCTATATACTACTTACATTAAGACGGATAGAAGCATTGTTTAGATTCAGGAGATATTCTTTTCTTTATGTCTTTCCTTTTGGATTTTTCGTTGCAACTTTCGGAGCTTACAAGCAGCAGCGAGATTCAGCACCGGGGAGGGAGCCCTGGTTGATCAGACCTGGCTTTTTTTGGATTCACAACGCATCCATTTTTGGTCTGTTTAGTTCAACCTCTTATGCCCTGTTTCAGTATCTTTCCTCTCGCCTGACTATGCTGACATTAGTTTTTGTTGTCTCGTTCTGCCTTTTTAGGAGTTGTATTTTACTTTTTTCTACTTCTTATTTGCGGTTATCAGCACTTTGTTGCTTTTCCTGTTTTTGTTACTTTTACTTCCCTAAAAGCGGGGTTATTATTGGTCATCCAATTAAATTCTGGTTTTTCGTTTACGTCTCCTGTATCTTGACAATGCTGCCTTCCTTTTACACTTACAGCTAAATTAGTGCTCATTTGACATACACAGGCCAGGCCCTAACATCCTTTTCACAGACAGGTGCTTAGAAAATGCCAAAGATGGTGGAGAAATTTAAACAGATCCCAACCTCTCCCACCCAGGCCTGGGAAATGTTACTCCCCCAGTCCATTACCTGGATTCCTAGTTCCTAGAGTTTTGGGCAGTGTGGCACCAGGGCCTTCCTCTCTGGATCCCCAGGCTCCCAGAGCCTTCAGCACTGGAATCTGTATGCTGAGTTCCTTTCCTTTCCCTCAGCCTCACCCTGTTCCCTCCCTGTTCTCCTAAATAGTTCCCTTCCCCCGGGGATTGTGCATCTCAGACTCATGCAGATAAGTCTCATTCCGCTTCGCCCCCTTGTAGCTTTGCTTAGCAGTATGGATTGAACTCTTTGAATCCTCCCCAGAACTCAAACCTTGTGGCCAGAACTTTTGTGGCTCTTCTCTGAGCTCCTCCAGAATTGAGCACAGTAGCACAGGTGGGGCTAGGCAGAGGGATGTACTAGCTCCACCCTGCTCCATTGTGAGGCTGCCAGATTGACGATAGGGCTGTTGCTCCCCACATTTCAAGAAGTTCTCCTCTTTCTGCTCTGAATTCAGGTTTTCATAATTTGAACCAGGAGACGGTCTACACGGCTGTTAATTCCAGTGCCAACTTCTCCTACCAAATGAACAATATCCTGCAGGAGATGACAAAGCTGAAGAACATCCGGGGAGCCTTGATGTGGAAATCAGAAGGAGAGAGCGAGTACAGGGAGAAGTTTAACTTTAACTTCTCATCTGGTAGTCTGCGCTTGCCTAAGCAAATGGCCAACCTGCAGTTTACAGCGAACCTGCAAGTGAAGATGCCCAAAGTCCAGTTCCAGGATGCGGGATGGTATCGGTGCCAGCTCACTCTCAAGCAGGGGAGTGTGAAGAAGGACATACACCTGGTGGTCATGAAAGGTGAGAGGAAGTTGTGGCCTCTGTGGACACTACCGGGGAAGTGATGCTGGAGTCTGGGACGTGGCCCCCCAGAGAGGAGCATCTCTTGTGGAAACCCCTGAGACTGTCTCAGACCCTAAAGAAAGGCTGCTCCATTCCCCCATGTGCATGTCTCCCCCTTGGTCTCTTTGCAGTCTCTGCTGAGCCTGTCGGGCCGCTCTCCAAAGGGGTGAATGTGACGCTACTCTGCAAACTCTCAGTTGCTGTCCCAGCCATGGCCCAGCTCCTTTGGGAGCATGTGAATGGGACTGAAAAGGCATGTCAGGGGCCAGGAGACACTGAGGTGAAGGTGAAGACCAGGAGTGTGGGGCTCTGGAGGTGCAGCCTCAGCATGAACAACAGCAAGATGATCAGCACTGAATACACTGTGGGTAGGGAGATTCTGTCACAGCCCAGGCTGGCTCTCTCTCAGGGCACATCTACACTCACAAGAAGATTGATGCTCCGGGGGTCAATCTTCTAGTCTTCCATTTAGCGAGTCTAGTATAGACCCTACAGTGAATGCTGAGGGCAGCCCCCGCTGGCATCCAGCTCGCCTCCTTCTCCAAAGAGCAAGGGAAGTGGAGGGAGTGTGTGTGTCCATCGGCCTCCCGCTGTGTGGACACCACCGCGGCTCGGCTTTATGGGAGCCGACTCCAGCTGCACATCTTGCATAGTGGGAGTTGTGTACTCTAGGTCATTCTGCTTGGTCTAGTGTAGGCCAGGCCTCGGTCTCCCTCTATGTCTGTCCCTGCATCTCCTTCGTCCTCTGTCTCTCTCCCTCACTCACTGCTCTCTCTCCACAGTAGAGGCAGATGAACAGAACTACGTGCCAATCTGGGCAGGAGTTGGAGTCAGCCCGGTGCTGCTTCTCCTTGCAGGCCTGAGTATTTTCACCTGTACTGCCCGGCAGCGGAGAAGGGTGAGTCCCCAAGTCCCAATGGACAGCTAAGGACGGGAAGTCAGGCTGAGTCTCTGAGGATTCCCACCTTCAGAGGAGCAAGTGGGAGACAAGGAGGAGCCGCCACCCCCTGGGGAAGTTACAGCCAAAGCAGCCATATCCCAGCGACATCTCTAAGGAGCGAGACAGATAACATCTGCACAGTCAGGGCAGGCAGAGAGCTTGAAACCAACAGCTACTTTGTAGGGAAGAGCTTTGCACACAGAGATGAGGGCTCATGCCACACTCCTTTCTCTCCTGGCAGCGGCGGGCTGAAAGGATGGTACGAGCCAGGCGAGACTTGATTGAAAGAAGAACATGTCAGTGTCAATTGTAAGTACAATTCCAGGCCTCTCTGACAAGGGAGAGATGCTGGCCTCAAAAGAGGAGGGCTGGTTGCTGGCTCAGGGCCTGGGGCCTTTCATGTTGCACTGTGTCTAGACTGCAGTTACCTCACCTGCAGCTAACTCATGTTAGTTCTCTCACTTGTGGGAAACACTGATCACTGCATCCAATTCCTCCCAGTGTTGGCACTCATGTTTTGTTGCTTTATGGTTACACCCCAAATCTATTCAAGCTCTTCATTGGCTTGTGATAACAGCAGTTCCTTCTGGGCATACATCCCAGAATTCCTAGGGTTGCTCCAAACTGCCATGTATTATGAGTAGTAATAGAGATGTAGCCGTGTTAGTTTGGTCTTGCTGAAACAAAAGACAGGACTATGCAGCACTTTAAAGACCATCTTGTTAGTCTTTAAAGTGCTGCATAGTCCTGTCTCGTGTATTATGAGTGATTGCCAATAGTCTCACAGGTGCCCAGAGGTATTGTGGGAGAGGACAAATTCACAGAATCTCCATAACAATGGGCAAGTAAACCAACATGTGCTGCTTCCCTGGCTGGCTGCTTCCCAGAGGAGGGCTTCTCACTGAGGGAAGAGCTGGTATTTCCTAGGAATTGATGATTAAATACTCAAAGGCAGCAGAGGCAGCTGTGGAGAGACAGTAGCAGCTGTTCAGTAATCACTAGCAGAGAGCTGGGTGGTGGCTATCTCAGTGGAAGAGAGGCCCTGTGTGCCTAAGTGAGCAGGGCAGGATCTCTGGACAAAGCACTGCGTCCCAAGGGGTATGTCTACACTACAAAGTTAATTCGAACTAACGGATGTTAGTTCGATTTAACTTTCATAGGCGCTACACTAGCGCTCCGTTAGTTCGGACTTAATTCAAACTAACGGAGCGCTTAGTTCGAACTAGGTAATCCTCATTCCACGAGGACTAAGCCTAGTTCAAACTAGCTAGTTCGAATTAAGGGGTGTGTAGCCCCTTAATTTGAACTAGTGGGAGGCTAGCCCTCCCCAGGTTTCCCTGGTGGCCACTCTGGCCAACACCAGGGAAACTCATCTGCCCCCCTCCTGGCCCCGGACCCCTTAAAGGGGCACGGGTTGGCTACGGTGCCCGTGCCAGGTGCAAGCCTGCCAGCACCCAGTCAGCAGACCCTGCACCTGGCACGGATCGAGCCACCCACCCAATGCTCCCCAGTCCTCCCCCTCTTCCCGGGACCAGGCTGGCGGCTCCCGGGAGCTTGCCCGGGACCGCAACAGGCGGGCACCCACCTGGGCTAGTGCGATCTCCGCAGTAAGCACAGGAAAGTGGCCGTCTAGGGCAGGAGAGCTGCCAGCCTGGCCACCCAGGAGCAGGTGTGCAAGAGAATCAAGGGGGTCCACTGAGACCCCCGACCCTGAGCCCTGAGCTTACAATGGCCGTCCTGGGTCAGACCAAAGGTCCATCTAGCTCAGTAGCCTGTCTGCCGACAGCGGCAAACCCTAGGGACCCTGGAGGGGATGGACCGAAGACAGTGACCAAGCCATTTGTCTCGTGCCATCCCTCTCCAGCCTTCCACAAACCTTGGGCAGGGACACCACTCCTACCCCCTGGCTAATAGCACTCCATTGACCCAACCTCCATGACTTGATCTCACTTCCCTTTAAACTCTGTTCCAGTTCTAGCCTTCACAGCCTCCTGCAGCAAGGAGTTCCACAGGTTGACTCTTTGCTTTGTGAAGAACAACTTTCTGTTACTAGTTTGAAGCCTGCTACCCATTCCTTTCCTTTGGTGTCCTCTAGTCTTCTTTATGGGAACTAATGAAGAACTTTTCTGTATGCACCCTCTCCACCCCACTCCTGCTTTTAGAGACCTCTATCCTGTCCCCCCTCCGTCTCCTCTTTTCTAAGCTGAAAAGTCCCAATCTCTTTAGCCTCTCTTCATATGGGACCTGTTCCCAACCCCTGATCATTTTAGTTGCCCTCCCCTCTCCCAGCCTCTCTCTTCCCCTCTCCCACCTCCTTTTCCCAGTCTCCCCCAGTTTTGTTCAATAAAGACAGATTCCATTTTGGAAGACACGTTATCTTTATTTTGTACATCAAGAAGAGGGGCAAGGGAAGGGTAAGTGGAAGGAGGTGAGGGAGGAATGGGGCACGAGCTCCCGATGGGGAGGACTGGGCTGGCTCTGCGGGCTTCTGGGGGTGGAAGCTCTCCTGCAGCCCCCCAATTCCCCCCCAATTACCCCCTCTCCCCAGATGGCAGCCTGCGGAAAGGGTCGGGACCCTTTAAGCACAGCCCTCGGCTAGCCTGAGACAGCATCTCCATGCTCTAAGTCCTCCTCTGATGCCCTGCCGGCACTGCTTCCGGCCATCCTTAAGCCCGGTTCAGGGTCCACTTAATGTGGATAATGCTAGTTCGAATTCGCAAAACGCTAATTCGAACTAGTTTTTTAGTCTGGATCCGTTAGTTCGAATTAACGTTGTAGTGTAGACGTACCCAAGCTGCTTTGAGCTGAATCCATAAGCACAGAGTGGTGGAGGCTGCATTGCTGTTTTCCAGTCCTGGGATGAGCAGCAGTACCATGAAACTCCCTGGCAAGGAAGGCCCAGGGAGATGCCTGCCCAGTGAGGAAGACAATCGCTAGTATGGTCACACTTGCAGAAGCAGCAATAAGCGTTGTAGGCCTGCCTAGACTGACAAGGCTGACCTGCTTGCTTCAGCTTTAGGTGGCCAGAAACAAGACTTCTTGAACCCCAAAATAGGGAACTGTTCTCAACAGCCTAAGAGATGCTCCGTGCTGCCATCTGCTGGATTTGGAATACAGGAGTGAACTCTAAGGGTATGTCTACACTACCACTCTAGTTCGAACTAGGGTGGTTAATGTAGGCAACCGGAGTTGCAAATGAAGCCCGGGATTTGAATTTCCGAGGCTTCATTTGCATATTGCTGGGCGCCGCCATTTTTAAATGTCCGCTAGTTCGGACTCCGTGCCCGCGGCTACATGCGGCTCAAACTATGTAGTTCAAATTAGGCTTCCTATTCCGAACTACAGGTAAACCTCATTCCACGAGGAGTAACGGTAGTTCAGAATAGGAAGCCTAATCCGAACTACCTAGTTCGAGCCGCGTGTAGCCACGGGCACGGAGTCCGAACTAGCGGACATTTAAAAATGGCGGCGCCCGGCAATATGCAAATGAAGCCGGGAAATTCAAATCCCGGGCTTCGTTTGCAACTCCAGTTGCCTACATTAACCACCCTAGTTCAAACTAGGGTGGTAGTGTAGACATACCCTAAGGCTTTTGTTTGCCTTCCTATCACACGTCATTAAATGTTACTGAAGTTCCTGGTAAATGTGTTTGGGCAGGGAGTGAGGGCTAAGAGGAAGAGCCGTAGTGGTGAGTATGGGCTGGTGACGGCAATGTAGCTCTGCTCTCATTTGTTTCTATGTGAGTGCAGGGAGCGCAGTTATCTATGACTAGAAGACTTACCAGCATTGCCCAGGTACTTCAGGGCAGCGGGCGGGCGGTATACAGGGTGCAGGGGGATGTGACGGGACGGGAAGGGCAGGGCTGGGGTTATGAGGGGGACAAGAGAGTGAGGGTTGGGGCATGAGGAGGGGCTCAGGCTGGGGGGTCCCATGCAATGAGGCTTTCTCTCCCCCATCCCAGCCAGTGGGGCATTTTCTCTCCCTAGCTCCTGCAGCCAGCAGGGGTCTTCTCTCTCCCTCAATCCCACTAGTCAGCCTTGGCCTTCTGTCCCCCCAGCCTCCCTCCCAGCAGACAGGAGCCTTCTGTCTCCCCCTAGCATTCCTTGCTGCCAGGAGCCTTCCCCTGACTCCAGCACTGTGGTCAAGGGCCAGGGGAGGAGGGTTTTGGAGTAGGGGGGCTACTTACCCAGTCATGACAGGCAAGGTGGCAAGCCCCAGCTTTGCTGGCCACTCTCTTGTCGGGGGGGGGGCAATCATTTTCATTGGGGAGGCCACTTCATGAATTTTGATACATGGTTGCAGGCCAACTCCAGGCCCCTCGAAGGGACAGGGCCTAGGGCTAAAGGGGTAGGAATGGGGGCTATAGAGAGAGACAAAGAGGGTGTGTGAGTGTGAGACACACACACACAGAATGAGTGTGTATGCGACATTCTGTGTGTGGCACAGAGACAGTATGGCACAGATTGGGGTGTGTCTGACAATGACATAGAAAATGTGTGCACTAGTTGCTACTGGGTAAGTTTCTGAGAGAAACCACTCTCCGTCTCTTTACGGGAAATCTGTCCTGCTCTGTTGTCTCCCCCCACCCTGCTCTGTTCTGCACTCTGGGTCACTTCCCATCCATATGTCAGATTGCAGCTGCTCCCTGTCTGTGTGTCTCCCTCTCCCCGACCTCTGCTCTGCAGAGATGGGTACAGAAGCAGGGGAAATACCCTGACTTCAGCACTCTCAGCCTCTGCCCTCCCCCGCTCTGCACAGCTAACAGGAGAATCCTGGGAACAGCTTGTCTGCAGGACAGAGCAAGGTGAGAGAGAGGCAGCAAAACAAATGCTGCCAGCTATAAATATGCACGCTCTGCTAATCAGCTGGCTGGGCTGGAGAGAAATGCTTGGTGGTGCAGCTGCCCACAGTGGTCTCTGCAGTATAGCTCTCCCCTGTACTCACTGCCACCAGTGGCCGCTCTCAGTATCATGTCCTTCCTCTCTGTGCCCTCTCCCTTTCCATGTTATGGAAAACAATCCCATTCCTAGTACTTCCTGTTTTACTGGTGCAATCAAACCCTGATCTTGCTTTAAGTTAGGATAAGAAGAAGCAGCCTATCATATTTGGAAGTCCTAGCTCTTACCATTTAGGAGGAGTTCTTGTACAAATGGACTTACAGAAAGATACACAGACAGACGAACTCACTGAGGGTATGTCTACACTACCCCGCTAGTTCGAACTAGGAGGGTAATGTAGGCATACTGCACTTGCAAATGAAGCCCGGGATTTGAATTTCCCGGGCTTTATTTGCATAAGCGGGGAGCCGCCATTTTTAAATCCCCGCTGGTTCGAACCCCGTTCCACGAGGTGTACCGGTAGTTCGGAATAGGAATCCTAGTCCGAACTACCTAGTTCAAGCCGCGTGTAGCCGCGTTGCATGGGGTTCGAACCAGCGGGGTTCTAAAAATGGCGGCTCCCCGCTTATGCAAATGAAGCCCGGGAAATTCAAATCCCGGGCTTCATTTGCAAGTGCGGTATGCATACATTACCCCGCTAGTTCGAACTAGGAGGGTAGTGTAGACATACCCAGACAGACACACAAATCTTTAACATATATATATATATATATATGCAAAAATAGTCCTTATTAGCAGGGCTCAACCAATTAGGCAATCTCGCTCGTGGCGAGTAGATTTTAGCCCGTCGAGGCCGCGCAGTGCGGTCTGCGCATGTGCTTCTGCGCGGCTGGCAAGTGGGGCTCGCCGCTCCTTGGCGAGCCCTGCTTATTAGAAATAATGCAACTATTCTAGACTACAAAGTAGAAAACTGTACAGCTATATCCAAAACAAGAACTGTAGTGAGGCCCTGAAACATAAGCTCATGTATCACAAGCCAGTGGTCAAGACTTTCTAATATAAAGCAAAGCTAAGCTGTGAGCAAAAGCTAGGCCCCTGCTCACGGAGCTTGGCACTAACAGGGGTGATGGAGTAAAACACCAGGGCTGTATCTAGACTGGCCAGTTTTTCCGGAAAAGCAGCCACTTTTCTGGAAAAACTTGCCAGCTGTCTACACTGGCCACTTGAATTTCTGCAAAAGCACTGACGATCTCGTGTAAGATTGTCAGTGTTCTTGCAGAAATACTGTGCTGCTCCCATTTGGGCAAAAGTCCTTTTGTGCAATGCTTTTGCGCAAAAGGGCCAGTGTAGACAGCCCAGATTTGTTTTCTGCAAAAAAGCCCCGATTGCGAAAATGGCGATGGGGGCTTTTTTGCGGAAAAGCGCGTCTAGATTGGCACAGATGCTTTTCTGCAAAAAGTGCTTTTGCGGAAAAGCGTCTGTGCCAATCTAGACGTTCTTTTCCGAAAATGCTTTTAACGGAAAACTTTTCCGTTAAAAGCATTTCCGGAAAATCATGCCAGTCTAGACGTAGCCTAATTGGTAATAAGCACAGGTATAGAATAGTCATTGGTACTAGATACCGGCTGCAAAACAGTAATTGGAATTAGGCATAAGTTGAAAGCACATCCCAGATGGATAGAAATAGCACCTCATTGAAAAGGGCCTTGGTACCCACCCTCCCCACAGGTAATAAGGATATACTGACACAGGTTCAGGAAAAGGTCTGAAATGACAGCATGATTGATAGAGACATTTTGATGGGTGGTAATATCAGAGGGTGGCAACCTGATACGTCAGGAGTGATGTGTAACTTGTTAGTATCTGTATATGAAGTGGTGTGTTGGAGGGGCAGTCTTTGTCTGGCCTAGAGGGCAACGGGACCTCCCACTGACTGAGCTGGGCCATTGTCAGAGGGTACCTACGCGTAGTGGTTCGGAAGAGTCTACTGACAACGATTACTGTACCTCATTTAACAATAAACCTGGTTGGGCACCTTTGATCCTCATCCTATTGTGTGATCTTTGGGGGCTTGCTCTGAATCTGTTTTGTTGACTACTTGCGCATAGTCAACACACAGGAGGAGCACACGCACATACAGCTGACCGGCTGTCATCACCTGTCAGGACAATGACTTCTGTTTAAAACGTGAAGCAATACAGTCACTATTTAACCCCCTAAGGAGCTCAATGCAGCCATCTTGGAAATTAAGTGAATTATATCACACAACTGCCCAATCGACTTTGTGTAATAAATATAGCCCACTTTCCCCCAGATATGTAAAGTCATTCTCTGGTCTATACCTTCCAGTTTGGCCAGAGGGCAAAAGACTGGCCGATTCTGTGGGGTCCCAGCATAGCATAAGGGACCTTTCTCCTCTACAATACCAGCTCACACTGTTAAATGTCTTTCTCTTGCAGTCAGCTGAAGAATGGCTATTCCAATGCTTGAGGCAGACGGGTGAACGAAGTCTCTGCCAGTGACAAGCCATCTTGTAGCCCACATCGCTTGCTTGGATCCTACTCACCTTTCCTTCCTTCGGAGCGATGCTTTGTTCTTTCACCCTTCTCCTAGCCTCATTGCCAGGAAGGGATCTTATCAGGGTGTGGTTGGGATAGGGTGAGCAGGACAAGCTCCCACCCCAGGCCAGGGTGATGGCGCAGCCCCAGATCCATCAGGGAATGTATTGAATGTAAAGTATACAAAGATGTATTTTGCTCTTATGCTTGATTTGGCCTCCTGGATTTTCTCTCTGATGTTTCCTATACTGCTCCAGATGCAATACATCACTTTAGAGTTTTCATTGCAAAATCTGGCTTTACTTACCCCATGCACCAAGCATCTCCCCTTCACATACCTCCCACTACTAGCCTCCCCAAACATCTCCCCACAGCCCACCTCACTGGCGGCTAAGAAGCCCTCCCTGATTCCTGCATCCTGTGTTCCCCTTGCATGCCCTCCCACCTTCCCCAATCCAACTATCCAGCCAGTAACAAGGAATGCTGGAGACTTCCCCTCAGTCTGGTATTTCCATGCTTCCAAGGATTTGGGGTGAGTCCTGAGGCAGCCTTATTGTCCCTAAACATATGTTTTGTTTGTTAATTTCCTGGGGTTTACAGAAGGTTGGTTACCAGGTGGATTAGCTTCCTGGGGAGAGGGATTACATGGACGCTGCAATGGGGAAGCTGCCCCAGTTGTGCTAACCCTTCTGAGATGTGCCCCAAGGAGGTCTGTGTCTCTAGTCTAGAACATGTATGTCTCTGCAGAAGGGATAGCGGTTGTAATCCTGCCAAGAAAACCTGCTGCGTTTAGCAGTCACCATAATCGGTGGGCTGGAAAGAACCTCCTGGAGACATCTGTGTCACCCTTCCTTCCTGAAACACCCGCCTCGCTCGGCCACTCTTTGGAACCTGGGTATGCCCATGAGCCACTGCAGCAGTACCTCAGGGTGTGTCTGCACTCCAGCCATGGGGCTGCCCTTCTCGGGTCCCAGTGACGTGCACTCTTCCACCTACCACCAGCCTGTGTGTGACACCAGCCCTCAGGATCTGTGACAAGGCCCAGAATGATACACCTCTTTTTCAGCCTCCTCCCACCCCCCGACTCTTTGTGTGGACCAGTGTAACATCTGTTCTTGTCCGAGGCCTTAGTCTCACGTACAACAGCCCTCCCCCCCACAGCAGGCCCCCTTGCCCTCAACTGCCAGCACACCACATGAATACAGCTCTGCCATTTGCTGGAGGAGGGGTGATGGGGTGGGAAGGACGAAAACTAGCCTTCGGAAGAGCATTTCATAGGGAAGGCAAGTGAATGAGGGGCTCCTGTGGGGCACACTGACCCACCCCCAACATTCAGGGTCTGCAGCAAATGACAACAATGGTGTCCAAGTATTGTCATGCTTGTTACACTGATCCCCTTCGATACGCAAGCAGCACAAAATACAATGGCTATTGCACAGTGCCCTGAACCGCCTCCTCTTCCTGAGAACTTTCTGTAACCCCTGCAATGCCATTACAGTGCTTTGTCCCCCTGCACAGGCTAGAGCACGAGACTGCTTCTGCCTGTGAGTTAGCTCAGGTGCACTGTTAGCTCAAGCAGCTGAGATTCATGCACAGATGACTTGATTTGGGAATGTTCTTCCACAGGCCCAGCCTCTAGATAAATACCGGCCCACAGACTGGATCTGGTCTGCCAGGGTTAGTTCCTGGTGGGCCCCCATATGGCTGTATGTACCCGTGCCTCCGCAGGTACAGGAGATCACAGCTTCCACTTGTTCCTGGCCAGTGGGAGCTGCAATCGCCCGTACTTGCTGAGACGCAGGTAAATACAGCAGCAGTGGCCTGCCAGGCACTTTCCCTGGTGAACCATAGCTGTTTTATTGCCTGCCCCTGCACTGTGGGTTACCTTCTCAGGCTGGGCTGGGAAGCTCATGCTAAGAGTCAGGGGACCCCAGCACTTCAAAGTTCCCCTATGGTTCTGGGGAGACTGACCTCAAGCTCCTTGTGGCTTTAAAAAAAAAATCCCAGAGGGGTAGCTGTGTTAGTCTGTAACTAAAAAAGCTTAATAAACAAAGAGTGGTCCTGTAGTGCCCTAGGGTATGTCTACACTACAATGTTAATTCGAACTAACGGATCCAGATTAAAAAACTAGTTCAAATTAGCATTTTGCTAATTCCAACTAGCATGTCCACATTAAGTGGACCCTGAACCAGGCTTAAGGATGGCCGGAAGCAGTGCCGGCAGGGCATCAGAGGAGGACTTAGAGCATGGAGATGCTGTCTCAGGCTAACTGAGGGCTGTGCTTAAAGGGTCCCGACTCCCACCCCGGACAGACAGTTCTCAGGGGTGCCCCGCTTGCAAAGCAGTCCTGGCTTGGAGTGCCCTGAGTGCCCACACAGTGCACATCACAGCACTCGGCCATCAGCCCGGCTGCACTTGCCGCAGGCTGCCATCTGGGGAGAGGGGGCAATTGGGGGGCTGCAGGAGAGCTTCCACCCCCAGAAGCCAGCAGAGCCAGCCCAGTCCTCCCCATCAGGGGCTCGTGCCCCATTCCTCTGTCACCTCCTTCCACTTACCCTTCCCTAGCCCCTCTTCTTGATGTACAAAATAAAGATAACGTGTCTTCCAAAATGGAATCTGTCTTTATTGAACAAAACTGAGGGAGACTGGGAAAAGGAGGTGGGAGAGGGGAAGAGAGAGGCTGGGAGAGGGGAGGGCAACTAAAATGATCAGGGGTTGGGAACAGGTCCCATATGAAGAGAGGCTAAAGAGACTGGGACTTTTCAGCTTAGAAAAGAGGAGACGGAGGGGGGACAGGATAGAGGTCTCTAAAAGCAGGAGTGGGGTGGAGAGGGTGCATACAGAAAAGTTCTTCATTAGTTCCCATAAAGAAGGACTAGAGGACACCAAAGGAAAGGAATGGGTAGCAGGCTTCAAACTAGTAACAGAAAGTTGTTCTTCACAAAGCAGAGAGTCAACCTGTGGAACTCCTTGCTGCAGGAGGCTGTGAAGGCTAGAACTGGAACAGAGTTGAAAGGGAAGTGAGATCAAGTCATGGAGGTTGGGTCCATGGAGTGCTATTACCCAGGGGGTAGGAGTGGTGTCCCTGCCCAAGGTTTGTGGAAGGCTGGAGAGGGATGGCACGAGACAAATGGCTTGGTCACTGTCTTCGGTCCATCCCCTCCAGGGTCCCTAGGGTTGGCCGCTGTCAGCAGACAGGCTACTGGGCTAGATGGACCTTTGGTCTGACCCAGGACGGCCATTGTAAGCTCAGGGCTCAGGGTCGGGGGTCTCAGTGGACACCCTGGATTCTCTTGCACACCTGCTCCTGGGTGGCCAGGCTGGCAGCTCTCCTTCGCTAGACAGCCACTTTCCTGTGCCTACTGTGGAGATCGTGGACAAGGTCCACGATGTCCGCACTAGCCCAGGCAGGTGCCCGCCTCTTGCGGTCCTGGGCAAGCTCCCGGGAGCCGCCAGCCTGGTCCCGGGAAGAAGGGGAGGGCTGGGGGGCATCGGGTGGGTGGTTTGATCCATGCCAGGTGCAGGGTCTGCTGGCTGAGTGCTGGCAGCCTTGCACCTGGCACGGGCACCATAGTCAGCCCGTGCCCCTTTAAGGGGTCCGGGGCCCGGAGGGGGGCAGTAGAGTTTCCCTGGTGTTGGCCAGAGTGGCCACCAGGGAAAGCTGGGGAGGGCTAGCCTCCCACTAGTTCGAATTAAGGGGCTACACACCCCTTAATTCGAACTAGCTAGTTCGAACTAGGCTTAATCCTCGTGGAATGAGGATTACCTAGTTTGAACTAAGCACTCCGTTAGTTCGAATTAAATTCGAACTAACGGAGCGCTAGTGTAGCGCCTATGAAAGTTAGTTCGAACTAACTTTGTAGTGTAGACATACCCCTAGAGACTAACCAAAAACACAGAGGCTACGTCTACACTGGCCCCTTTTCCGGAAGGGGCATGTAAATTTCATGAGTCGTAGTAGGGAAATGCGCGGGGGATTTAAATACCCCCCGCGGCATTTAAATAAAAATGTCCGCCGCTTTTTTCCAGCTTTTAAAAAAGCCAGAAAAGAGCGTCTACACTGGCCCCGATCCTCCGGAAAAAGCGGAGGATTTTTCCTTCAAAGTAGGAATAAGAGCCTCCGGAAGAGGGTCACAGGAGTCACAGTAAGAAGTCCTCCAGCTTGACAGTATTTAGAAATAATTGCCTGCTGTGTAGATGCAGACTAAGTTATTACGGAATAGCATTACATGCAATCACTAGACCCCCTTGAATTTCATGCACACCTGCTCTTGGGTGGCCAGGCTGGCAGCTCTCCTGCCCTAGACGGCCACTTTCCTGTGCCTAGTGCGGAGATCATGGACGAAGTCCACGATGTCCGCACTAGCCCAGGCGGGTGCCCACCTCTTGCGGTCCCGGGCAAGCTCCCGGGAGCCGCCAGCCTGGTCCCGGGAAGAGGGGGAGGGTTGGGGGGCATCGGGTGGCTGGCTCAAGCCGTGCCAGGTGCAGGGTCTGCTGGCTGGGTGCTGGCAGGCTTGCACCTGGCACGGGCATCGTAGCCAGCCCGTGCCCCTTTAAGGGGTCTGGGGCCGGGAGGGGGGCAATAGAGTTTCCCTGGTGTTGGCCAGAGTGGCCACCAGGGAAACCTGGGGAGGGCTAGCCTCCCACTAGTTCGAATTAAGGGGCTACGCACTCCTTAATTCGAACTAGCTAGTTCGAACTAGGCTTAATCCTCGTAAAATGAGGATTACCTAGTTCGAACTAAGCGCTCCGCTAGTTCGAATTAAGTTCGAACTAGCGGAGCGCTAATGTAGCGCCTATGAAAGTTAGTTCGAACTAACGTCCGTTAGTTCGAACTAACTCTGTAGTGTACCAGAATGTCATAAACAGAGTTCCCAAAAGCTGAGGCACCTGAAACCTCCAGGCCCTCCACCACCTTGCCATGCATCACTTCTGGGGCAGCGTAATGGCAGGTAGAATTCTGGACTGAAAAATATAAGGTGATGCACATTGCAAGGAATAATCTGAACTCTCCCTGCATCATACTGGGTGCTACAGTAACTGTATCCAATCAAGGAAAAGACTCATTCACGTAGACAATAGATAAATGCTAAATTATGGGTAGCAAGAGAAGGTAAATCAATGGCTTCTATTTACTCTTAGGGTTGCCAGGTGTCCAGGATTGAACTGGACAGCCTGGTATTTGCACCTTCCATCCGGTAAAAAAACCCAGAAAATACATGTAAAATGTCTGGTATTTTCTGTTTTTCCTTGTTTGGGCGGTTGGAACACATGGTGCAACTTGGGCTGGCTGGGGAGGGGAGGATGGATTGGGCTGGGAATTAAAGGGGCTGTGACTATATTTCAGCCCCGGTCAGTTTCCCTTTTTTTATTCGCTCAACAAGTTTAGCTGGGCCTTTTTTTTTTTTTTGCTTAACAGAATAAAGCAGAGGGTTCAGTATTTTTTGTTAAACCATCTGGCAACCCTATTTACTCTTTCTCCTACTACAGGAACAAGAGGCTGTTCAATGAAATTGAAAGGCAGAGCACATTGAAAATTGCTAAATTCACTGTCCCTGGATATCACAGGGCCGTGAGCTATTAAGGATGAGAACAATCTATCTCATAATTGCAGTAAACCAAGAGACAAGCAGGAGGGAAGTACAGATCTGCCACATGTCATGTACACTCACGCATTTGGCAGAACTGTCATACATTCCCCTGTCTCAAGGAAAATGTCACACACATAATAAGGGGGGGAGGGGGGAGGAAGAGAGCAGAAAATCTTTCTTTCAGAAGTTACCCAGTTGCCTAAGAATATGTGTGTTAGGCTGTAACCAAGCATATTCAAGTTTTAATCCTAACTGCTAACTAGTGGTTCTTATCAGCCTCTTTTAACTATTTAGTCTTTGAGATGCTACTAGACTAATTGTTGTTTTTTAAGTTTTTCCCATTATAGACTAACTCAGCTACCCCTCTGAAGCTTATCTACTCACTGTCTTTTTTTCTTCCTCAACATCATTTCCCCGCCTCCCCCCGCCCATTTATTCTTGGATCTGGACTTCCAACACTCCAGTCATCTGAAAAAGTGGGCTGTGCCCACAAAAGCTCATGATCCCATCTACATGTTTTGTTAGTTTTTAAAGTGCTACCAGTGCTATTTGTTGTTTTCCTGTTACAGATCAACTTGGCTACCCCTCTGAAGCTCTTCCACTGTTAGTATTTCTGTGCAGGTTATAATAGTCCATTTAATGAAGGCCATGTGTCCTCTTACCTTATGCAACTATCATTCATTAATTTTGTCAGATCGGAGAAATGAATGGCTTCACTCAATCACTTCAGGCAGAGCTGAGAATACACACTTGATCTTCAATATGACAGGCCCACATTGCAGTCATACAGGCCTTTAAGTACCATACCAAACTGCATGCTTGTCTCTGCTGTCTCTGACCATTAGACCATACTCTGCTCGCAGAGGCAGGAAAAGAGCCCAGGGATCCTGAGAGTCAGCATTTCAGTGCTGTCTCTCAACGGTTGTGTAATCCATTGGCAGAGGGTGTGTTGTAGGGAACCCCTGTGACCAGCTCTGCAAAGAAGTTCATAGCCCACTTCCATTAGCAGTTGTTCAAATGGCTGATACATGGGCTGCAGCTTGAGAGGTCATGGCCTCAAAGCCTACAGATGACTTGTAGCATGCTGGAAAACAGCTATAGCTATGATGACCCTCTCAGAGTTAGTGTGGGAGCCTTGGATAATTATTACATGTTTTATTTAGCAAAAAAGGGAATTTGGATGTTGCATCAATATTTGTGGTATTTTTAATGTCTTTATCACCGTTACTAGGATTTGTCCTTTTAAGAGCAGGGTGGGGTATTTCAATGTAGCACATGTTTGAGGGAGATTGAGAGCAATGTGTGGACAATTTGGGATACGAAATCTGTGGCTCGGCGATGGGCAGACCAGCTGACTCAGGCTCACATGGCTCCAGTTGCAGAGCTATAAAAACATTCAGGGTCTGTGTGCAACCCAGGCTCTGAGATCCTATGAGGGGGAAGGATCACAGAGCCTGGGACCCAGCCTCAGTCGGAGGCTACATCTACATTGCAGTTTTTAGCCCCGAGCCCCAGACCTGTAATGGGAGTTGTGGGGACTGTACCTGTGGCAAAGGGGACACAGGGACGTGCTGGCCACCCACTTCTCACAGCTCTCATTGGCCGGAACCAGAGAACCGTGGCCACTGGGAGCTGCAGGGGGAAAGGGGGCGGTGCCTGTGGGCAATGTCAGCAGAATGTCTTGTGGCACACAGTCAGATTACCCTGATGGTTGTCCACCACTACTCTAAATCCTCATCTTGAACTGAGCCCAGCCCAGGGATTAAGTTGCTCCTAACTAACAGCTGTTTGGTGGCCCCTTTAGGGGTAGGTCTACACAGCAAAGTTATTTCGAAATAACTTTACCAGCGTCTACACAACCAAACCGCTATTTCAAAATTAAATCGAAATAGTGGAGCACTTATTTCGAAATTGGTAAACCTCATTCCATGAGGAATAGCGCCAATTTCGAAATTGCTATTTCGAAATAAGTGCTGTGTAGATGCTTATTTTGAAATAGGGGGCCTCCAACCTTCCCAGGGTGCCCTGGTGGCCACTCTGGGAACAACCAAGAAAACTCCTCTCTCTCCCCACCATCCCTGGAGCCCTTAAAGGGATAGACTCTGGCCACAGTACCTGTGCCAGCTCCAAGCCTGCCAGCCCAGAGCCAGCAGTTGCTGCACCTGACCCAGTGGCCCCAGCATGAGCCAGGCAGCCAGTACCAGCCAGCCCTCCAGGACCAGTCTGCCAGCTCCCAGGAGCCTGCCAGGGGCCAGAAAAGGTGAGCGCCTACCTGGTCCAGTGTGGAGATCAGGGACCTAATTCAGGTTTGGGGGGATGCCTCCAACATCCATGATCTTTGCACTAAACTGTCTACAGGCGGATGGCTGCCAGCCTGGCCACCAAAGGCCACGTGCGAACCCAGGAGCAGGTTCGCATGAAAATAAAGGAGCTGCGGAAGGCGTATGCCAGGGCCACAGGGGGCAGCTCCCAACCAGGGGCAGACCCAGGCCCCCACCCCTATTTTGATGCCATGGACCACATCCTGGGGGGCAGGACGGTCCGTGCCCCCCAGGTGGTCGACCCTGGGGCAGAGCTTGCTGCCTCCTGCTGCTCCAGCCCCTGCTGCCTCCCCAGCTACCGCTCCTCCTCCCACTCCTTCTCCCCCTCCCGCTTCTTCCTCCCCACACTCCCAGGGACACCAAGGCCCCCGCACCCGCAGTGCTGGGAGACAGTTGGGCCAGCGAGACCCCCAACCCTGAGCTTCTCCTCCCCATTCCTCCCCTTGCCTCTCCCTGCCAGCTCCCTCCTCCCAGGTTTCCCCATCCCCTCTCCCACCTTCTTTCCCCAGTCTCACCTCAGTTTCATTCCCCCGCCCCATCCCAGTTTTGTTCAATAAAGAGGCTTTGTTGTAATGAACACGTGTCTTTTATTGTACAGCAGGAAGGGGGTTTAGGGAGGGGTATGTGGAAGGACATGAGGGAGAAATGAGGCACAAGCCCCCAGTGGGGCACTCCAGGGAGACTGTTACTGCCTGCAGAACGTACTGCCAGGCTTACAGCAACACGTCCAGGAGAAGCACCAGAGTGCCCAGGGGCAGCTCCAGCTTCATGCTGCAGAGTGCTGTGGTGTCCTGAGAGAAGGCAACCAGAGCATGCAGAGAAAAAAATGCTTTGATGTCCCTCAGCGAGGTAGGCAAGCAAGCAGGGAAACCTTAGAACTGGCTGTCGGGGGGGTCCCTTTAAGCACAGGTCTTAGATAGCCTCAGGCAGTAGCCACACAAGGTAACTCATGACCTGATGCCCTGCCAGAACCGGTTCCGGCTGGCCTTAAATGCGATTCAGCATTCCAGCAGTGTGGACGCACTATTTTGAAATAACAAAATGCTATTTCGAAATGCATTTTGTGTCTAGACGCGTTATTTCGAAATAACGCTGTAGTGTAGACATACCCTAGGAGATGAGTCTGGCGGAGCTGATTTCCAGCTCTCCTGTTACAAACTCAACTAGAGAAAAAAACCTGATTAAATTTTCTTGTCAGAATTTGCCATTTCATTGAAATCAAACCATTTTGTGAAGATGATTCAATTTTGGCCATGTTCCTCTGGCATCCAGGCAGGGTTCCGGCCTGCCAGACAGGTGCCATCAGCAACCTGCCTCTATCCTGCCACAGCTCACCTGCCCAGCTCCTTGGCACTCAGCCAGCAGGCTGCTGCAGAGCTCAGGATTCCAGGCAGCCCGCCAGGCACTGTCTTGGAGTTGGAGCTCCCTTTCCTTTCACAGAGAATTTTGGAAACCGTGTGGTTCCCGTCCAAACGGGAACAAAACCATACTTGGAAATATCAGAATCCTCCAGGAAACAGCATGACCTTTCTCTGCCCGGCTCTTTTCACACTGTACCTCACACTGATTAGCAGGCACAGGAGCAAGGCCAAAAGTTGTCTACACCGTGAACTACTCATTACCCCTAAAGGAAGTTACCCCAGATGAGGGTTGAGAAAGGCTGGCAAACAGTGTGGGTGGGAAGCTTCCCCTGCTGTTGCTATCGGACAAAGAGAGGCTTTCGTCCAGCAGTACAGTCAAGCCAACACCTTTCACCAGCACTAAGCACCCACATATTTTTAAGCTGAAGTGTATGGTTATATGCAAATTATTTGAAATTATGCAAATTGTCTCATTAAAGAATTTGTATAAAATGTCACAAATGGATCTGCACACAAGTTGGCAGCTATGGATACAAATCCTAATTCAAGGCATAAACCAACCACTAAATGACAGCAACTGGGAAAAATTACTCCAGGGGCAGGTTATTCAAGGGGTTTAAACCCGGGGTTTATTGACCCTTCTTCTGAAGAATCTGCTGCAGATCTTTGTCAAAGACAGGACATTGGATTAGATGGGCTGATCCGGTCTGGCAATTCCTATGTCCCCAGGAATAATCAGAGCCCCGTGGCTTTATGGCTACTCTCACATTTTAGGAATGCCCCTTCCACATCCCTTTTGCCAACTGAGAAAGACTGGCATCAAGCCAGAAGTCAGGACACTATTTGAAGCAAAGGGTAGGGGTGAAGTGAAACCTCTGCCCATCTCACTCTATGTCTCCCTACTTGATACAAAACCATTTTACCCTGATATTGTCCTATTTCTGCTCACGTCCTCTAAATGGGCCACATTCCCAGCCACTAATGAGATGCAAAAATGTCTTGATTGAGAGCGGATCTCTTCTTTTCTTATGAAATTACCACCCCCGCCACCTCTCGCATTGCTGTGTTTCATCACTCCACAACACCAAGAGCCACGAGGTTCCACAGCACAACAGATGGCTATATCTGGTATTCTACCCCTCCCTAGCCAATCAAACTCAGACAACATCCCTTGGTGCCCTGGTCTCTTGGGACCACATCAGGCACGAGCACTGCATTTTTAGTGAGCACAGGAAAGCTGGGAGGACTATTGTTTCCCATCCCAATCTTAGCCCAGATGGAGGAAGGATGTAGGAATAGAGGCCCTCATTAGATTTGGATGAACTATGGTTTTAAATTAAGTTGTGATATTTGCATGAGCAAATAAATTCAGAGCACAAAACCGAAAAGTATGAGATCACGAGAAAGAGTTGTGTTAATTGTGTAGGGTCCCCTCAAAATACCAATATTGCCCCTCTCTCTATATATATAAAAATGTTTTTTCCTGCTGAGTGACAGAATGATGTCATCACTCTCTCTGACCATGAAAGCAAAAGCGATCAGAGATAGGGGAGTTGGCGAGCACAGCCAGCTAGTCTTATTTAAGGTCTGGGTTAAAATAATAGAAATAAAACATTGTTAGTTGGGTACCAGGTGCAGTAAATATCTGGCTATATAAGAAACTTCATCTGGCCTCTGGCAATGATGTCACTTGTTTGCTAAAGGATATAAACAAGTAAACTTCTACAAGGTTCATTGCTAATAGCTGCCTGATCAAGTTAGAGCTGACCAATAGGAGGCTAAGCACCCCTTGCTTTAGTCCATTTGTAAGTATCTGGATCAAAGGCTTATCAATGTTTTGTTGCTGTTTGAAAGTAGTGAATTGATTATTTAGGCTTTTGATGCCTTCTTAGAGCGAGTGTGCAAACACAGTTCAGCCATTGGCTTTAATAAAGGAATGTATGGTTACATTGATGTCATGGTAATACTCTGCATAAATAATAATTCTAATAGAAAGAGAGATGCTAGATTCTAAAAATAGCATAGATGAGAAACCTGGCTGGTGCAGTCACCTCAGCAGGAGCCCTCACATTGAGAAGGGAGGTGAGAGTGTCCATTGTTATGGGGAAGCCTTCTAGTCCCACTGAGTTCAGTGGGGCCTGGAGCTAGGCTCTTCTGGCCTGAGAGGTGATATTTTCTACTCTAGCCTTCTCCATACCTCTGCCTGGGGACCAGGCTACTGGATGATGGTGGGGAAAGCATCAGGTCTCCACAGCCTGGCCCATCTCAGACAGTTTGCAGGGGTCTCATCTCATGCAGAGGCCTGCCTGCAGCCCCCAGGTCCTCCAGGCTACTTGTAACTTAAGTTCTTGAGCCCCTCTCTGACTCCATCTGACAGCCTGGCTCTCTCCCCACAACTCCTTTTGTGTGGGGGGGAGGGGCAGGGGCTCCTTCACTTGCCCAGTCGCTGTTCATTTAGGTCTCCAAATTTGTCCAAGGAGAGGGAGCAAGGAGAGATGGGAGCGAGCCAGGCAGACTAGGGTGCTTGTCTGCACCTGGGAAGTCCCCACTACATGCAAGTGAGCGAGTGCTGATCCCAACCTGTCCTGCTACCTTACAGCTGCCCAGTGCCCAGACCCAACTCAGAAAGCAGGGCCTGGCCGTGTGCTGCTGCTGTGTCACCCCCACAGCCTCTGTACCCCCGGCCTCACACAGGCCCCTCTTCCTGCTCCCAGCTCTCGCACCTGGAACCGCCCCACCACACTGGGGACACCAGCCCGCGTGCGCTAACGAGCCACGCCCTCGCACCTGCGGGCCCCGCCCGGCAGGCGCGCACACAGGCCCCCGCCACTCTCCTCCTACTCGCAGAGGCGCCAAGTGCCTGGGCAGCGCGGCAGAGCGGCGCCTGGCGGGGGGGCTCGCGGTGCCTCACGCGCGGGAGGCGAGCGATGCAGCCATTAAGCCCGAGCCCTGTATCTCCTCGCCCCCCGCCCTGCTGAGCGCGCCGAGCCCCAGCCAGCGCCCGGCTGCTGCCTCCATCTCGCGCCGGCGGGGGGCTGCGCTCGGGCTGGCGGCGCCCTGCGGCTGGGGCAGGGGGGCCGGAGGGGCCAGGCGGCGCCGCACGCACGCACCAGCCGAGATGCTCCGGTCGCCATGGCAGCGCCAGCCAGAGGTAAGATGGGTCCCTCCAGCTGCAGCCGCCG
Organism: Pelodiscus sinensis; assembly: GCF_049634645.1. NCBI lineage: Eukaryota > Metazoa > Chordata > Testudines > Trionychidae > Pelodiscus > Pelodiscus sinensis. Next base: position 138,326,767 of record NC_134711.1, on the reverse strand, counting down.
GCGCGTGTCCGGGGAGGGGGCCGGCCCCGGCTGCTGCGCCCCCCGCGCTGCGCCCCCCGCGCGCCCCCGGCCCTGCGCCGCTCCCCGCGCCGCGCACAGCTGTGCGCTCAGGCCCCGGCGCGCCTTGGCCAGCGGGCTGCTGGGCACGGGCCCTGCCCGCGCGCCGAGGCCGGGGGCACAGGGCCCAGCTGGCCGCGTCCCCGGCCGCCCGGCAATGACCATGGCAACTTCTCGCGGCCCCTTCCCCGGCCTGTGCCCTGGCCAGGAGCCAGTAGGAGCAGGGGTGGGAGAGGCCCCGCGGCCCCGGCTCTGGCGCCTTTCCTCCCCCAACGCAGCCCTTCTCCCTTTGGGTCACGGGCTTCTCCTTTCCTTCCCCTGGGTCCTCGTCCACGAGCTGAACTTCCCGGCTGGCAGGGTGGGTGGCTGGAGGGGAGCCTGTGGTCAGGAAGGCCTGGTGGGTGAGGGGACAGGACAGGGATCTGCTAGCCAACCTGGCTTGGTACCCAGACACCATGAGCCACCTGCCCAGTACCTGGCGGCAGATTTGCCTCCCAGGGGCTGATTTGGTGACAGGTGTGGGAAGCTGAGGCAGTGGGGGCTGGAATTCCCCCTCCAGTAACATTCTGGCTCTTTAGAGGGGCTTAGCTGCATAGTTGTTTCCAGAGGCCTAATTTCAAGGGTTATGGTATGTTTCAAAAAAGCCCACAAAATGTGGCAGAGTTTGAGCCCTTTAAATACAGTCATGGAGAACAGGCTGGTCCAGTAACATGCCTCAGCACTTTGGCAGAGTGAAAGCAGCTACAGGGTCTCCCAGTGCAAATGTGGAGGGTGAGAGATGAGGCTGAGTCTAGAGTGGCTGCAGGTCAGGAATTATGGAGCAGCAGCAGACTTAAGAATTGGAATAGTAGAGCAGAATAGGATTGAGGGTTGACAGATCTCTGGTGTGTCCAGGGCTGGAATAGCAGGGGCTGCAGGGCAGGGCTGAGGGGCACTGGCAGGGCTGTGAGGGGAGCCCAGGACTGGGATAGCAGGGGGTTGCAGGGCAGGACTGAGGGATACTGGCAGGGCTGTGAGGGGAACCCTGGCTGGAATAGCAGGGGGTTGTAGGGCAGGACTGAGGGGCACTGGCAGAGCTGTGTGGGGAGCCCAGGGCTGGAATAGTATAAGGCTAGAGCAGATCGGAACTGGAGGTCACCATAAGAGATATGCTGGGAACTCAGGATAAGAATAGTTGTAGGTCCCCCAGATCAGGATTGAAGGGCATGAGAAGGTGTGTATCTGAAGGTCCAGGCCTGGAATAGCTGGGAATCAGAATTAAGGTGTCATAGTAGAAATGTGCTGGGATAAGACTTGAAAGCAGGAGGTCTGTGAGTCAGGACTGAGGTAATGGGCATAGCTGGAACCAGAACTGGAATATTAGGGGGATGGGAATATACATCTCAGACGCATTAGCAAAGCTGTATTTATTCCAGGCTTGGGCTCCATAGAATAGATGCAGGGGATCAAGACAGAGGTGCACTTGCAGACAAGTGGGGATCTGAGGCCTGAAATTCAGCAGGGAGAGGGTTGCAAGCCAGACTTGAGGTGCTTTACAGCTAAGTACAAAAGAACTGGAACTGGAAGCAAAGGGCCAGGGCTTGGGGACTGGGAATGAAGTGTCTCAGCAGAAGGGTTGTGCCTGGGGATCCCAGGACCAGGACTACAGAGGTGGAGGAAGGCAGGTCAGGAGTCAGCAGACCTGAGAGTGGGTGCAGGGAAGGCAGACCTGGATCTGAGGGGGCTGCAAGGCAAGACAGGCATGCAGCTGGACTGTCTGTTATCTAAAGGCACTAGGGAGAACCCTGCATGGCCTAGATCAGGATGCTCTGTTTGTGCATGTGAGTGATGAGAGAATTGGGGAGCTGGAAATATCTTCAATTGCCTTTTCTCTTTTCTCTCCCTACTGCAGTGAACCTTGAGCCCTGAATCTTCAAGGGAGCCTGGGAAAAGGATCTTCCCTTCCTGCTGTCCCCCAGTGCTTGCTAGTTGAGCCCCACGCCAAGTACCCCTCCTCTGACCTAATAGGAGCAGAACAACTCCGGGGGGTGGCAGAAAGGACAGGGGGTGGGGAATCTTGGATAGATTAGATTCTTGCCTCTCTTTCCCCTCCACCTTTTCAGAGCTTCAGCAGGGCAGGAAAATAGAAATCATTAGCTCCCTGAAATTGTGGTGTTTGAGAGGGGATTGTGCACTGTGCACATGCCAACTCCGCCATAATTCACAGCCTCTCTAAACCCCTCTGTTAGCACACCCGCTCCCCTCTTCCCCCCATCCCTTAAGACACCTGAACTGAGCTGCCAAGATTTGGCACATAGCAGCATCCCACTGCAACATCTGGACAGGACTGAGTCCCAGAGATACCTGTTTGCTTGGGTGTAGCTCTCCCAGGCTCCAGGAGGAGACAGAACTGAGAGCAGGTATGGTTGGAGCATGAGGCAGAAGATCCATCTTGGAGGGAGTAAAGTGGGAGAGAGGCTGTAACAGAGAGAGGAAATAAAAGAAAGTGTGTGAGGGAGAGAGGGGGGAAGCTCTAACAAATGATAGAAAGAGAGAAAAGGAGGGGCAGAAAGAAAATAAAGGGAAAGAACAAGGAAGAAATAAATGACGTGATTAAAAGAGTGAAAGAGCAAAAGAGGGGAGGAGAGACAGTTGAAAGGGTTGCACAAAGAGGGATAGAGAAAAGGAGGGAGCTCTTCCCATGTACCCTATGGCAATGATGACTCTCTGCGGCCCCTTGCTTCCTATCCGGAGCAGATGAGGCAGGAGTTGTCTGCCCTGGTGCGGAGTCTTTGTGCTTGATTTTCTTACTCTGCCTTCGGCTCCCAAGGTGGGAGGCATGATGCATCGTGGAGGGGGCAGCAGTGTGGGAGACCTGTCAGAGTCCACCCTGCACAACAACTCATTGTGGTGGCTGGCATGTGGACTGCTGGCTCTGCTAGCCAACTCCTGGATTATTCTGAGCATCACAGCCAAGCAGCAGAAGCACAAACCTCTGGAGCTGCTGCTGTGCTTTCTAGCTGGGACCCACATCCTCATGGCGGCTGTCCCCCTCACTACCTATGCTGTGGTGCAGCTGCGGCGCGAGTCCTCTGACTACGACTGGAATGAGAGCATCTGCAAGGTCTTTGTCTCCACATACTATACTCTTGCCCTGGCTACCTGCTTCACAGTAGCCTCCTTGTCCTATCACCGAATGTGGATGGTGAGGTGGCCAGTAAACTACCGGCTCAGTAATGCCAAGAAGCAGGCTCTGCATGCAGTGATGGGCATCTGGATGGTATCCTTCATCCTCTCCACCCTCCCCTCCATTGGCTGGCACAACAATGGCGAGCGCTATTATGCCCGTGGCTGCCAGTTCATTGTCAGCAAGATAGGACTGGGATTTGGTGTCTGCTTCAGCCTCCTGCTCCTGGGAGGAATCGTCATGGGCTTGGTGTGTGTGGGCATCACCTTTTACCAGACCCTATGGGCACACCAAAGGCACCAGAGATGTCGTCACCTGCAGACAGAGGAAGCCTCTTCCTGCCCTCCCTCAGCACACAACACCTTCAATGTGCCAGCCATCGTTGTAGAGGATGTCCGGGGCAAGAGGAGGTCATCACTGGATGGCTCGGAGTCAGCCAAGACCTCCATGCAGATGACCAACCTTATCAGCGCTATTGTCTTCCTGTATGACACACTCACCGGGGTGCCCATCTTGGTAAGAGCAGGCCACCAGCTCACTCCCAAACCCCTTCTCAAGGGACTAGAGGGCATGAGCAAAAGAGGGTGGAGAGAGGAGCAAAGGGGTCTCCAGCTCAGAGTAGCTAGCCTCCTGTCGGCCCCACTGCAGGCTACGTTCTTTGGAATGATTTTAGCTAGAGGCACCCAGAGGCCCTAGCACGAGCCCTTCCAGAGGCTGGAGAAGGGATGGAGGAAGCCCCTCTTCTGTCCCTCTCTGGCTCCACACTACGTCTAGACTGCAGGCTTTTTCTGCAAGAAGCTTTTGTTAGAAGAGTTCTTCCGCAAAAACTTCTTGCACAAGAGAGTATCCACACTGCAAAAGTTCATTGAAAAAGCAAGTAAGCAGTGATTGCTATGGACAGAATGGCCACCAGGGCACCTGTGCTTTTTCCTCTTCCCCATCCACACATGCCTTTTTGCGAGCAAAAAGGCATTCTTCCTCGTAGAATGAGGATAACCAATTGTGCAAACCCCCCTCTTATCTTTTGATTTACTTGCACAAAAACACACTTGAGGTGTGGACGTTCCGCAAAGTTTTTGAGAGAGAAACAATTTTTTTTCCGCAAAAACTCTGTAGTGTAAACATAGCCTGAGATCAGTGTACTGTTAATCCAGCCTTCTTGTTGCTTGTGACTTTAGATAACTGTTTCACCTGCCACTCCTACCCAAACAAGGGGGCTTTTATATTTGGCCCTGTGCAATTTCTAAAGGCATTCAGGATGCAGGAATTTGCTTTGATACATTTACCTTATTTTCAAAATGGCCATTTTTGCTCAAACTTTTTTTTTTTAAAAAGTATTAACTCCACAACTGAAAGGCTTGTAAAGCTCTGAATTACTGAGACCAGGGGCTAGAAACCATGTTGTAGACTTAAAGGTGATCTGCCCAGGGATTTGTGTCCTATCAGGGTTTGTGTCCATTGTTTGTTCATGTATAAAGGATTCAAAAGGTCTGAAAGTTGCTGGAGGAGGTTAAGCTTTGTTTTGGGGTTGGTTTTGTTTCTTCCACCTGAATGCATTTTCTTATTAGAAATTCAGTTCTGGTCTGTCCTGACAGATTCTATGGAAAGGTGACAAACTGCTGAAATTCTCAAAACTGAAAGGGAGCAATTAAGAGAAGGAAATGTTTCAAATTCCATGTTATTTGTAGACACCTAGTTAACTCCAGTGCATAATTTGCACCATTGAGACAGGACAGCTATCCTAGGTCTCGCCCCTTATTCTAAAGGTGTGAAAGCAGTATACATCCTTTCAGAGCCCACGTGTCCTCTGGCGAACACTGGGCAGCCCAGCCTGCCTAGCTGTGGCATCTGGCAGGGACAAAACAAGGAGACTTTGAAGAAAGAAAAACCCAAAGACCAATTATTTTGAAACCCCTTTGCCAGTCAGCCATTTGACTGCACCGTTCACACTCATGCCGTCTGTCTCCTCCCCCTCCTTCCGTAACCATGTATGTCTCTCCCCCTCACTGTCTGTTTCCTTCCCATCCCCAAGGTGGTGAGTTTTTTCAGCCTGCGCTATGATACCGCTCCTACCTGGATGGTGTTGGCAGTGCTGTGGTGCTCCATGGTGCAGACCCTACTGCTTCCCTCTTTCATCTGGTCCTGTGAGCGCTACCGAGCTGATGTCCGCACCGTGTGGGAACAGTGCGTGGCCATCATGACAGAAGAAGATGGGGATGATGGTGAGCCCCCCAGCTCCCAATATTCCCACTATATCCCTCATCACAAATCCTGCCCCCAGGACAGACAGCCTGGCAGCACTGGGTGTCGCATCAGAATGCTCCTGGCAGGGCCAAAAACATCCAGGATTGTAGCTGGGGTTCCCCGACTGGGAAAGGGACAACACCTTCTGTGGGGACTGAAGCAGTACATACACTCCTCCCACTCTAACCAAAGTGTGAACAGAATTATTCAGACACCCAAACTGTGATGGTGAGGCAAGACATGGGATGAAAACCTCCAAACCACAGTGGATGGACCCCTCTTCCCTCCCCCCTCCCCCAGCAGTGATCTAAGCATCCATATTTCCTTCTGTTCTGCTTGCAAGATACTTGGGGTGAAGTAGCTCCTAGTGAGGTGGGACAGGGCAACCCCAGTGCTCCCTAGACTTCCCAGAAGAGGGAGAACTGGAAAGAGTGGTTTGCCATGTGGGAAGAGAGTTCAGAGCAGGAGCTGTGGGACACATTGAAAACAAGGAGGGGATGCGGGTGCCCGGAACATGTGGGGACAGGTCATTCCCAGCTGACAGTGTTGTGCATTGTTTCTTCCCATCACCCCTAGAAGGGGCCTGCGAGGATTATGGTGATGGGCGGATCTGTAAGGTGCGATTCGATGCCAACGGTGCTGCTGCTGTAAAACGAGATCCAAGGGAAGTCAAGCTGCTACCCATGAGTCACATGCTGCTGCCGCATGACCAGGTGCACTACCTACAGGTGAGCTATAGGCACTACAGGGGTACCCTGCTTTCCAGTCCCTTCTCCTTTGTGTGTCGTGCCTAGCTAGTCCTCTCCCAGGAACTCTATTGGAGTGTTAAGGGGCCAGTAGTCTGCCACACAGGGATATAACCCATGGATTCCCCGCTGTAAAATGCTTCCTTTCTTTCACTCTATCTTGGAGGCTTTCCCCAAGCCTGGCAGGATCTCTCTTCCCCTCACCTTCAGCTCCTCTTACCTTCTTTCAGGTCCCCATCTCCCGGAGAATGTCCCATGACGAAACTAGCTTCTTCTCCTCCCACCGCTCCACTCCATCCTTCCTTCACAAGTGGTCCTCATCTGATGACATCCGAATTGCCACTCCCCGCAAGCTTGGGGGCCCTGGCTTCCTTCCTCCTGAACTGCGTGACTACCACCATCGCCGGCGGCCCCCTGAAAATGAGCTGACCACTCTCAGGCAGTTCCTAGAGGGGGGGCTGGTCCCCAGAGGATCTGGCTCCAGCGCCTGCTTCTTCAGGGATGAGATCACCACGTTCATCGATGAGACGCCTCTGCCCTCCCCAGCCTGCAGCCCACGCCACTCCCGCCTCCCACTCGCATTGCGCCGAGACCGTCGCCTCTCCCTAGGGGGTGCTGAAGAGGGGGAAGAGGGCCCTGAGCGGGCACGGCGCTGCTCACTGTCTGGCAGTGAAGACTGGCATCTGCAGGACAGACAGCAGGTATCACATGAAAGGACCCTTGAAGCCTATGAGGCACATACCTTCAGGGAGCTCAATCTGTGAGAGACTGCATCAGAGACGTTCACTGCCATTGGGATTCTTAAATACAACTTTCACTGCCCCCGATCCTGGGACCCAATGGATAATTTATCTTCTCGTATTTCTCAACAGCTGGCGGAAACAAGGCCCCCTCTCCATATGCTGAGGTGGTTGGGGGACAGCGAGTGCAAAAGGTCTGCACAAAGGAGCCGGGGACAGGAGCAGCCTGTGCCTACTCGCAGGTTATAAACATGACTTTGGGTGGCCCTCAGTTAGTTCCACCCCTTGTTAGGTCCACACTCTCATTAGCTCCGCCCATCACTGAAAATGCCCCTGAGAGCAGAGGTGGGGACAGAATAGTATTAAAATTCTATATTTGGAGTGTCAATGTGTGTCTGTTTTTAAAACACTGTATTAATAATAACTTCATTTCCATGGCAACAACATGATTGTCAAAATGTTTAATGAAGTTTCCCAGGCTTCCGGGGAAGGACATAAGAAAAAGGCAAAGCTCCCCTCACCTGCATTCTTAACACTGCAGCAGACAGAGTGGGAGGCAGCAGACATTTAATGGCAACAGTGCTGAGGGGAGGAAGTGAAGGAGAGTTCTGTACCAGGAAGAATTTTCAGGAGACAGGAGGGATGGTTCTGTCGTTAGTCGTAGGGGTGACTTGGGCTGTGTCCACACTAGACTTTGACGTTTAACTGATTAAAGGGGGCCACTTCATCCTCCCCGCCCACCATCCGTGGCAGGGCTGGAGCAGGTCTCCGCCAGCTGCTCCAGCCCCCACCAGTTAACTGGACCAAGTAAGCACACATGGTAAGGATGATGCTTACCGGTTAATCTTTCACATCCCTACTTTGGTGACAGGTGAAAACTGTAAGAAAGTGGGGGGGAGGGGAGAGTCAGCATGTCCTGTAGCCGGACATGACTCTCAGCCACCAGGTAGAACAGAAGGTTTATTTGTTGACAGGGATACAGTGTGGCACAGGAACCAGAAGCGGTCAGTACAATCCATCTTGGGGTGTGTGGGCTCAGAGTCAAGGGCCCTGTCACTGCACCCCAGGCCATTGAGACTCATTCTCACACACAGCAGCCTGTCTCCCCCTGCAGCCAGCCCTGCCTCGAGCCTTTGTCCAGCTTCCTGGACAAAAGATGTCACCTGGTCACGCACACCCCCTCCCAGGCTCAGGTTACAGTGAACTTGAGGAGGACACTCACACCAAAATTCCCATCACCACCTAGGTATTGATGCAGTGCCTAGGGAAACTGAGGCACACACCCAGAGTTACTACAGGATGCAGAAATCACATGACGTAACAGCGAGTACAATCCCCTCCTTTGTCACATCACCATTCCTCTGGTTCAGTTTCATCAGGGCATCAAGACTGGGAGTAAAAAGCACTAGTGGCTACTTGTGTTTTTATATGAAACCAGCCCTGTTCAAGAGAATGGTTAAATCCATTGGAGATGATTAAGTGAAGACAAGACAAAAATATTTTGCCTACAGGCCAGTGTTTCCTTGTTCACTGGCAGGCAGATGAATTTTGGCTGCCTGGATTTACCCATTCCTAGGGGCTGTAAGACACTGCCATGGCAGCATGGGATACAGGTGTAGAGAGGGCATTAGGGAAGAAGGTTCAAAGGATGGCGCTCAACAATTGGACCTGTGTTCTAGGTGTTTAATGCAGCTACCTTTATAATTGAACCCTGAGACCAAAAGCCCATCCATCCAGCTGGCTGTCACCCATAGCCTGTTGAACATCTGCTGCAGACCTTCAGGAACAGAACCAATGTCTCCTGGAGAAGGCCACAAAGAAACCTCTACTGTATGCAGACTCCAAGCACAGCACTTGTTGAACTACATCCCTGCTGGAAACTAACACACCTTGGCTGGTTTCCCCTTCCTACCAAACAGTTGGAGAAGTGTGTCAGTCAATGGGAAAGGGTGACTGGTGGGATCATGTGAGGATTACCTTGTGTTCCCTCCAATCTTGCATTGGCCGCTGTTAGCAGACAGGATACTGGGCTAGATGGACCTTCGGTCTGACCCAGTCTAGCTGTTATGTTCATTGCACCTGTCACCTGTAGAACACCTTTCCGATTCTGTCCCAGGCTGAAGGGATGGCCTGGCCTAAAGGCACTGGGAACAGGGCCCTTCCACTGCTTGCAATGGTGGAAACCAAAGAGTATTAATCAGTAACAACACAGAAAAACTTAAAGGAATAGTCTAGTAGCACCTTAGAGACTACCAAAACGTGTAGAGGGGATCATGAGTGTTTGTGAGCACAGCCCACTTCTTCAGATGACCGCATCCAAGAATCAATAAGGGAAGGGGGAGGGGAGGGAAAAATGAGTGAACAGATCACTGTCTCTTTTCTCCTTTTTTTCCATCTCCCCTTCCCTTCCGCACTACAGCAGGTTGGGTGAGGAGGCGGACAGGCCCTCTGCTTGGCCCCGGTCCATCCAGATTTGACGCCTGCCGGGGTCTCCCTGGCACCAGGCACGTTTACTGGGAAGTCTTCCTCGCTCCTGCAGCCTTGTGCCCGCGGTCCGGGCCCCGCTCCGCTTTCGTGGCTGGCCGCCTGGGAAGTTCTGGGAGGAATTCTAGCCTCTGGCGCCTCCCCGCTCTCTGCCTCCTCTCCCAGCCCAGCCACACAGCGGCAAGAGCGGCGCTCCCGCCTCCTGCCAACGCGCCCCGCGGCGGGGTCCTCGGCCCCGGCTTCGCCTCCCGCGCCCAGCACGGCCCCGTCCCTCCGCAGCCCCCCGGCTCTGCCATGGCCCCCTGCCTCCTCGCCCTCCTCCTCCTCCTCGCCCTGCCGGCCCCGGCCCTCCTCTCCCCCGGCCCAGGGCGCCTGCTCCCCTACGACCTGCTCTACGCCGACGGGGTGCGGGCCTACTTCGCGCGGGACTGGCCCCGGGCGGCCGAGCTGCTGCAGCGCGCCCTGCACAGCTACTCGCAGCTGCTGGGGGCGCGGCGCGGCTGCCAGGGCACATGCGGGGAGGAGGCCGGGTTCGCGGGCCCGCCGGCGGCCCCCGCCTGGGAGACCCGCTTCTTCGACAGGGTCCTGCAGCGCGCCGAGTGCCTGGAGGAGTGTCTGCGGCGCCGGCTGGGCTCCGAGCCCTCCCTCCACCGGGCCAGCAGGGAGACCCGACAGGACTTCGAGCAGAGGGAGCCCTACAACTACCTCCAGGTGGCCCTGTTCAAGGTGAGGGGAGGTCCGCGCTCACTGCCGGCCCTGAGCCCCTGCTGGGTACGGCCTGTGGCAGGAAGGCGAGGGGCACCTTCCCCAAGCCCCCAACCAAGGGGCTTCTCTGCTTCACCAGCCGCTGACCTGTGCCAAGATTGGCTTATGTGTGGGGGCAGGTGTCAGTGACTCTTAATCCCATACCTGTGTCTGCCCAGTGCTGCTGGCCTAACAAACGGGATAGGGAGTTGGTTTTGTGTATGTCCTCCGGAGTTGAGACACTTGGCTGGGGAAGGGGGAAAGGCAATTCGGAGTGAGGTGGCACCAGAGTAGAGGTTTCGTCACATCCCATCTAGCAGGGGACAGCATGATGCTTTATTTAAAACTAGGGGATTTACCCGGCCTTGCTCAAGTCCTTAACTGAAATAATTGTTCTTCTTTATTTAACTCTTTGCTGGGCAGGGGGGCTAAGGAGGAGGGGGTCAGTATGCAGGCTGCCCTAGGGAGAGAGAACTGCCCCAGCCCTCTCTCACCACATAGCATGGGGCCAAGTGCGAAGCGCCTCCCCATGGCTATCTCAGCTGCAGCGGGCAGAGCTGAGGGAGCGTGCATGTCCCCTGGCTGGAGGACAGACACATACAAACAGACAAACTCTCTGAAATATATAGTAGACAACTGTCCCTTTTTCCACCCCTGCCCTCTCTTAACTCAATGTGATTATAATTGCCCTGCTCCCCATCTCTGGCCCCTTGCTGCACACCCCTCTCTGCCACCATTATACAGTATAATTGTCCCTGCTAGCAGAACCCTCCTTTTCCATGCTATGAGAAAAAATCCCATTCCAGGCACATCCCATTGTCCTAGCACAACCAAACCCTGCCCTTGCTTTAAGTTACTATAAGAAGACGCTGCCTACCACATCTGGTGGTCCTAGCGCTTACCACTTAGGAGCAGTTCTTGAACAGACAGACACGCAAACTTTCTCAAATATATAGTAGTTTAGGTCCTACAATAGTAGCTACAATGTCAGACATGGCCATAGGTGGCAAGTTATATGGGCTCGTGGTGCCCATGCTCCAGCTCTACCAATATTTGGAGCTGGGTCTCTCCCCTGGCCCTGCCTGGAGCGGGCCCTGGCCCCCACCTGCCACGCATCCTACCCCTTGGCCCCAGAGAATCCCCCCACAATTCCCTGTCACCTGCACCTTCCCGGTGCCTCTCTCCCCTTCCCTCACTGCTCCTGCCCCCCTTGCCCTCTTCCTCCCTGGTGCCCACCTCCTCTGTCCCAGTTCTCCTCATGCCCTTCTGTGCCCTCACACATGACTTGCTCCATCCCCTGCCTTCCTCATGCCCACCCCTCCTTTCAACCTCTCTTCTCCCGGCACCCACCCCTCCCCTTTCCTCTTCCTGTCTCTCACCTCCATTGCCTCTCCCAGCATCACCCTGTCCCCTCGCTTCTCACACCCCTCCCCACTCCTGCCCTTTTCCTCATTGTCTCCTCTTGGCCCCTGGCATTTGTCTCTCCTCTACCCTGCTCCTTGGTGCCTGCCCCTTTCTTCTGCTGTCCTGGCCTCCTCCTCTCCCCTCTGCACAAGCCCCTTCCTCTCTTCACCCCCCACCACTTCGTTAGTTTTCCCCCTGCCTCTTCCCTCACCTTCTGCCATCCCAACACCTGCACCTGCCGGGCGAGTCAGCATGGCGAGTGGCTGCCCTGTGTGCAGGGGCTGGAACCAGGGCCGTGGTGCTGTTTTTAGTGCTGCAGCCCCAGCCCAGGAGCAGCTACACCATTGTCCAGATCCAGTCCCGGCACATGAGGCAGTGTGCTCCATGTGCTGGGACTCAAGCTGGGGCCATGGTGCTATTTTTAGCATTGCGGCCCAGGCTCCAGCTATGGCAGCTGTCACTCAGCCTGTGTGGTGGCTGCCCAGCTGCTCCAGGGGTGTGCAGTCACCTGTCACACGGCCCCACCTTTAGGAGCAGCCGGGGCCGCAGCTGCGTGGCTCTGCTGAGTGGGTGGGCGGGAATGAAATTCTTGGTGCGTGCAGGCGCACACCTTACAGGGCACCCTGGTCAACATAGCATGTTGGTTTATTAGGCCTATTCTGCAAATATAGTTCCAAAGCCAGGCTAACTAATGGCATGTGTGTGGGGAGGGAGGTTTAGACATGAGAAGGAACTGCCCGGGGACTTGGCAGTTGCTCTACGTGGGTTGTCTTGTCCTTGCAGCTGAAGAAGCTGGATGAAGCGGTGTCAGCGGCTCACACGTTTTTCGTGGCCAATCCCCAGCACATACAGATGCGTGAAGACATGGAAAAATACCAGCGCATGGCAGAGGTGAAGCTAGAGAGTTTCCGAGACCTGCAGGCCACACCATATTGGGTGAGACCCCCATGGAGATCTGTGCACCTGATGCATACTTCAGCAAGGCCTGCCAACTTACTCCAGGGGATCAGGGCCCAAGATTAACCCTGGCTTCCCCATCTCTGCTTCATTGCCTCACAGGGGTCAGAGCCTGAGGGTTTCCATAGACCAGGGGTGGGCAAACATTTTGGCCTGAGGGCTACATCTTGGTGTGGCAATTGTATGGCAGGCCATGAATGCTCACAAATTGGGGCCTGGAGTGTAGGAGGGGGTACAGGCTCTGGGGTGGAGCCAGAAATGAGTTCAGGATGCAAGAAGGTGCTCCAGGCTGGGACGGTGAGGTTCGGAGGCTAAGAGGGGCCTCTTGACTGGGACGGGATTGGGGCATACAGAGAGGTGAGGGACTCGGGCTCTGGGGTGGTACTGGGAATAAAGAGCTTGGGGTGCAGAAGGGTGCTCCGGGTTGGGATGGAGGGGTGTGGGAGTGGGATCAGTTCTTGGGCTGGGGCTGGGACACCAGTGGGGGGTGAGGCTGTGGCTGGGGGAGGCACTCTCTGGGAGGCCTCTGGGGATGAGAGATTTGGGGTGCAAGAGGGTGTGTGCTGGGCTAGAATGGAAGGGTTTGGAGGGCAGGAGGAGGGATCAGGGCTGGTGCTGGGGTTTTGGGAGGTGGAGGCACAGAGGTGCAGGATCTAGGTGGTGCATACCTCAAGCAACTCCTGGAAACAGCGGCACATTCCCCCTGTGGTGGGGCCATATGGCTTTGTGTACCACCCTGTGTGCAGGCACCACCCTTGCAACGTCCATTGGTCACAGTTCCCAGCCAATAGGAGCTGGAGAGCTGGTGCTTGGGATGGGGGCAGTGCACAGTGCCCCCAGGCTGCCCTGCTTCCAGGAGCCACGTGGAGCTGCTACAAGCACAGAATGGGGCAGGGTAAGCCCCCAACCCTCCTCTTTGGCTGGCGCACCCTGGCGGGAGCTCAAAACCTCATTAAAAGGTCTGACAGGCTGCATGTGGCCCATGGGCCATAGTTTGCCCACCCCTGCCATAGTGCATTATCCAAACAGACCCACAGACAGTAAGGCTGCCCTTTGAGTGATCCAAAATCCTGGGTAGCCAATTACCAATTGAGCATGAAGGGTGGGGCCCAGACATCAACCACAAGGCCTGGTGCTGCTCCTTGCAGGAGGCGTACGAAACCGGGGTGCAGCACTACAATGCAGATGAGTACCTGCAGGCTGCCAGGAAGCTGGAAGAGTCGCTCGAAGAGGTGCTGTTGGCACTGGAGGATTGTCGCGCTCTGTGCGAGGGGCCCCAGGAGGATGGCACAGAGGAGGAGATGCAACCCAGCCTTTATGAAGCCATTGCAGGTAGTGTGAGGGGTGCTGTGTCGCTGGGTGGGTCACTCTTTCTCCTCTGGACATGTGCCTTCCCCTGGCATCCCAGTCGGCAGAAAGGGGAGCTGCTGTACTGCTGCACTGCCGCCCTTCATCCCCTCTCTTTCCCTGTCAGCCCATTACATGCAGGTCCTGATGTGCAGGCAGCACTGCGTCCTGGAGATTGCCACCAAGCCCGGACGGGTTTCAGCCACAGACGATTTCATCCCATCCCATTTGGACTTGCTGCAGTTTGCTTATGATCAGGGTAAGCAGCGCGGCTGGCCAGCAGGTGGCGCTGTGACACTAGTGAGTGGAGAGTGAGGGCTGTACCCACGTGGGCAGTGTGGTGTCCGGTGGATTGGGGGGAGCCTAACTCAGCTCTTGAGTCTCCTCCAAGGCCATCCCACCCTCACTGCTGCTTTTCTCCATCCATGGACGCCTCCCCACTGGGGCCTGTGAGCCAGGGTCCATCTTGGAACGACCCCTCTCACTGAAAGTGCTACATTGTCCTGCATTTTGCTTCAACTACCCCAGACTAACACGGCTACATTTCTATCACCCCTCTCACTGGAGGGTCATTTTAATCTTGCCCCTTTTTCTCCTATGATGTCCCTAAAATCTGGCCTTTCCTCTCAATCCGCACAGCCAAAGCTCTTGCCTTGCCCCTCCCCCCCATTTCTCACCATTACCATGGCCCCCTTCTCTTCTCCAGCCCTTCCTCCTTTCAAGCCAGTGTAGGACGCTGCTGCTAAAGTCACCTTCTCAGGGCTCTGACCATGCACCCTGGCATGCCTCTGCTGACTGCCCCTGCACCTCCCTGTCAGACACAAACCCCTTGGTTTTCCCAGTTAGACCTGTGGAGAATTAACTCTGCCCTGCCTAGCTGTTCTAGTGACACTGGGGCTGTGCCCATATTGCCACCACTACCAGTCAGTTTGTCCTTTCAGCACTGCCTTCTCCCTCCCACGCAGCCCTGTGCAGGGGGACATCCAAACAGCCACTGTCTGATCCTTCTCCAGCCTCCTCACCTCTGCCCGAGGCCTCCAGGACTTAGCCTGCTGAGCAAGTTACGAGCAGAGGCAGTTCCTCTTCCCTCCTTCCCTTGCCCCGCTTTTGTCTTCCTCCCTCCTTCCACAACCTCCTAACCCCAATGAAAAAAGCTCCATGGAACTAGCAAACCGAGCCCGTTCTTCACCAGGCTCATTGCTTGTCTGGGTGTCATAGAACCATCGAATCCCAGGGCTGGAAGAGACCTCAGGGTGTCATCTAGTAAAACCCCCTGCTCAGCGAAGGACCAACCCAACTAAATCATCCCAGCCAGGGCTTGGTCAAGCCAGGACTTAAAAACCTCTAGGGAATGGAGATTCCACCACTTCCCTAGGTAACCCATCCCAGTGCTTCACCACCCTCCTCGGGAAATAGTTTTTCCTAATATCCAACCTAGACCTCTCCGACTGTAACTTGAGACCATTGTTCCTTGTCCCCATTGCCTACCCTTCATCAACCTTTGGCCTCCAAGCCCCGCAGGCCAGGGCGTGTCAGAATGGGCCCTGATCCGGAGTGTGCCCAATGAGCACTGTCGTCATGCAGATATTCACTGATCATAACAATTTCATAGTCCCAGATCTTCAGGGGTATCTAGGTGCCTAACTGCCAGTGATCTCAATAAGCACTAAGTGCCTAAATATGTCTGAGGATCTAAGCCGTAGTTGCAAGACCTCACCATACCCATCTCCTTCTCTGCCTCTGAGCCAGCTGGGAACCAGGCCTTGGCTGCTGAATGCGCCACTTCCTACCTACTCTTCTATCCTGCGGATGAGCTGATGTTGGAGAAGATGAAACAGTATGAGGCGGAGCTGGGAGAAGGAACATTAGTCACAGCCAGAGAGGTACCAGCACCACTCCTCCAGTTCTGCCTTCTCTGAGTCTCTTCTTCCCCCTACGGTTGGGCCAGGGTTGGGTCCCAATGGGGAGAGATGCCTTTATATGTGTGTGCATGTAGAGCCCGGGGCTGGATGGAGACTTACTCCCCACACACAGGAAAAACTTAAAAAACAACAAATGCGTAGCACTTTAGCACTTTATAGACTAACAAAACATGTTGATGATATCATGAGCTTTCATGGTCACAGCTCACTCCTTCAGATGACCAGAGTGTAGGATGGCCCCACATACAGATGATCGGGCTGGGGTCTCCCCAAGGCAGAATGAGGGTGCCTTTGTGAGGCTAGGGGGTGGTTGGGAGTCTCCCCAGGACTCCCCTATGTGGGACAGTTGTTTGACAGTTGTACATGTCTCCAGAATATTCGGCGCTATGTGCAGAGGTCTCTGATGGAGAAGAAGTTGATTTACTATGCGGTGGAGCATCTGGGAGGAATTTTTAATGACCCTGTAAGTAGTTGCATCTTCTTTCAGAGGGCTGAGTTCTCCCTGCCCTAGTCTCATGAAGGCAATTTACTGTTCATTAATCTATAGCACTCACTTCACCAGATTATTGTCCTGGCCCTGTAAGGGTTGGACATTGATGTGAGGTAGAATGATCTCCAAGGCGAAGTGGAGACCCTCAAAGCCCTCTTTTCTCCTGTGCCTGTGACCACAGCTGGGGGTGAGAGGGCAAGAAGGAATTTCCACGTGGAAATCCGAACTTTATGCAGCTTGGGAGGCAAGGACACGCACTAAACAGGCCCAGTGGTCTGATCTGGCCTGGGAGGAAGTGGGGCACTGGACTAGGCGGGTCCATCTGTCTGATCCAGCATAGGAAGAGTGTGCTGGGTAGCTGAGCCCCTCCTTTTGTTTCTTTAGGATCCCTGGACCCCAGAGGAGCTGATTCCTGAAAGTCTGAAGCAGAAACACAGGTAAGAGCTAAAGCAGCGTGCGGGGTGTGAGTTGGAGGCATGCTGAGCATGGGAGTGACTGTGCGTGGAAGAGAGATGCGGGGTGTTACCTGTGGTATACAGGAGGTCTGACTAAATGATCACTGTGGTCCATTCTGACCTTGGAATCTGGGACTCTGGTTTGTTGCTGAGTGTGTGACTGAAAAGGGAGCAAGGGGCTATATCTGTGGATGCTAACAGCCCCTTCTGTGTCTCTCCCTTGCTCCCGAGAGAGAATCAGGAGAAGCAGAGGCTGGAGAATCTGGATGTTGGAGACCAAGAGCAGAGGGGTGAGTAAAAGATCCTGGGATGGGAGACAGAAGCCATTGAAAGACAGGGCTAAATACTGTCTGAGCCTCTACTGTTCCAGGCTCAATGATTGTAATGACAACATGGATGCAAACTAACTGCCTCCCATCACTACCCAACGGAGCCCCGCGTACCTTCCCGACCACCTTCCCCTCATCACCCGAGCCGGCTGCACACGTGGCAGCCGGTCCCCTTTCGAACTGCGCCGAAGAGACATCTGTACACACTCGTGCTTCACACGCTCCACTTCCCCACACTTGTGACCTGCCCAGATACCAAGTGGTGGGACCTCCTCCCACCAATAGAGGGTGGGGAGCCCCGGTGGGCCAGTCTGTACTCCACCTTGGTTCCATGGCTCGCCAAGGACATCAGCTGGAGAATCCTGCATGGCACGGTGAGCACAGGCATGTACTTGGCACAGTTCACCCCCATTCCCGACACTTGCCCCTTCTGTGGTGTGGGGAGACCCTGGCACATGTCTACCTCGAGCTCACCAGGTTACAGCCCCTCTTCCGGCTCCTCCAGAACCTCTTGTTGAGGTTCTGGCTGCACTTCTCCCCTCACCTGTTAATTTATGCACACACCATCCGTGGCCCCACAAAGTTGCAGGACCTCCTCCTCAGCCTCCTCCTGGCTCTGGCCAAGATGGCCATTCACAAGACCAGGGAGCAGAGGTTGGCAAAGGGAAGGGCCTGTGGCTGCGGGGCCTATTTCCGCTCCTGTATCCGCTCACACATCCAGGCAGAGTTCACTAGGCGGCGACCCCTGGCTCTCTCAAGACCTTCGAGGGGCAGTGGGTGGTGTCTGGGGTTCTCTGCTCGGTGTCCCCATCTGGCTCCCTCGTTTTAGCCCTTTGACCTCTGCACCTATTCCTGATTTTTCTTTATTTGTCCCCAGTAATTAGTTGGCATTCTGGGCTCTGTGTACCCTCCCCGTAGGTTGGGGGGAGGTCCTTCCAATGTGGGTGGGCTAATGCCTGCCCACCTTCTGGAATCCAATAGGATCACTGCCCCATAGAGCACAGGCTGCTGGGCAAAATCTTCAAGTGCATGCTGTTTCTGGGACCTGTGAAATAACAGCCCTGAAGGCACTGCAGCTGAAACTGCACAGTGCTAATGTTGATGTAGGGCAAACCAGCCATGACTCGGTGCAGCTAGCGTGGACATGTTAAACCAGTTGGGCTTAAGCCACCTCAGCGGTTACACGTTTACCCTAAATAAACACATTTTAACACCCCTAGTAGGAGGCAGAGACAAGACGTGTGTGTGGAAAAAGGGGGATGATTTAAGTCTTTGCTAGGTTTTGTTCCTTGTGGCGCAGTCTAAAGACCTTTTTGAACTCTCAGCTGCTTCTGCAGATCCAGAGAGAACCCACAAGGAGACTGAGCCCTTTCTCCTCCCACACAGGTCCATTCTCTTTTGAGGGGATCACCGTCGCCATGGACTCTCGCCAGCTGAATGGATCCCAGCGAGTTTTCTTTGACAGAGTGCTGACAGAGTCCGAATGTAAGGACATTCTCCGGCTGGCAATGGTGAGGACAGAAGCCTACAGGGGTATAAGGACATGGAGGGAGGAGCAGCCTACCCCGGCCCAGCACTGTCATCCTCCAGCAGGGGTGCTCTGACATAGGATGGGCGGTGGGGAGAGAAGAAAGGACACCGTGCCTGAAACTCCCCTCCAATCTATTTCAGGCAGCTGGCGGCAGGGGAGATGGTTACCGGGGCAGACAGTCCCCTCACACGCCCCATGAGAGATTTGAAGGGTTAACAGTGTTAAAGGCTTTGAAGGTAAATGGCTCAATGCTTCCGCATATGTTGGGGTCCCATCCCAAGGCATGGCTTGTCTCGGGGAGTTCCTTGGGCTCCAGCTGCTTGCTCACCTGACTGTGGGTGAGGGGTTCACAGAGTGTTCTCCCTGTGATACATGAGCTGTCTCACAGGCCACTCCCTTGCATGGGGGGCACATTTCTCTCACGTGTGCTTCCTCCCATGGGCCCACTCAGGCCGTCTCTCGCGGTCTCATGACCCTCCCACGGGCACAGGCTATTTCCCAGGAGGCACTGCTTCACCCAGGCCCAGGCTGCGTGTTTCTGTCCTGCTTTTGCAGGGGCCTTTCTCAGGTTTCATTTCCTCTGTTGTTTCCCCTGTTGTTTCCCAGAGTGCTTCTCACCCTCTGGCCCAGAGGAGGGTGTTTTTCCTGGACCTGCTTCTCCATTGCATACACAGAAATGGAGGTGATGTTTCTCATGGCTTTTTCTCTCCTGCATGTGCACAGTCCCAGGCGTCTTGCATTGGTCTCCTTGCTTGTGCATGCATGTGAACACAGGACTTCTTGCAGGCATGCTGCTCCCTCACACCCACATGTTGTTTCTCACTGATGTGTTCCTTACACATGTGGTTTCTCACAAGCGTGTTTTTACTTTCCAGCTGGCACAGGATGGGACTGTGAACTGGAGAGATGCCAGACTGCTCCTGCATGCCAGTGAGAAGTCTCGGAAAATAGTAGAGTCCTATTTCACCCCTGGGAAAAGGCTCCATTTCTCATTCACGCACCTCGTGTGCCGCACGGCTGTGGAGGGTAAAGGAAGCCCAGTCCTAGCTCCCTAGAGATTCCCCTCCCCACACCATCTCTGGGCCCCTGCTTATCCACAATCCAAGCGGTGCCCTTTGCCTGCTGTATCTTCTATCCTCAGGCGCTAATGTTCCCCTGCAATGTCCCTTTCCAGGGGAGCAGGATGGTCGCATGGATCTCAGTCATCCAGTTCATGCTGATAACTGTCTCTTGGATCCTGAGGGGAAAGAATGCTGGAGAGAGCCGCCTGCCTACGTGTACAGGGACTACAGGTGAGAGTAGATGGGCCCTGAAGCTGAGAAGTTGGAGGTAAAAACATATCCCCAGCTCCAGAGAGCACAGTCAGTGTGTCTGGGGGGGACCCCAGAGTTTCATGGGAACAGAGGGATTGCCACACTTGAGCAGGCCTGGCATCTGGTTCATCTGGCCTTGGAATCTGTGAATCTCTCTAGTCCAGTGTCCTGCCTGTCACCGTAGTCAGGACCAACTTCTCCAAAAGAAAGAGCAGAGCGACCCACAGGCAGATGTGGGATATGTCCCCCATGTTAGCTTTCACCTGGCCTTTAGTTGTTAGGGACTGGCATGAGCCCTGAAGCATGACCTGTAACATTCCTTCCAAAATGTCGTTCTCTGTGATAACTCTGCTAGTCTTGTCCAGTCTCATTCTGCATCTTGCTCAGTGTGTGGCCTCAGTAGCTGTGATCTCCACAGTGTAATCCTACATTGGGTGGGAAAGTATTTCCCTCTCTAGTGCTGAATTCCCACCTTTCAGTGCCACTGGGTGTCCCTGTGGTGGTCAGTGCTTCTTGGTTACTGGTCCATGCTCTTCTGCTGTGGAGAGGGAATGGTGGGGGAGCCCTGGCCCTTCCACTGAGCTTCAGTTCAGGGCCCTGAAAGGTTTCCACAAATCCAGCGCTTTTAGGCTGCCCCCCTCTCTCCCTGGGCCACTTCTACCACCCGCTCTGTGGTCCAAGTTTTGCAGTCTGCTGTGAGCAGGTAACAGGGAAATTCTGCTGTTTCCATCAGTGTACTCAGGATGTTAAAAGGTGGGTAAATGACTAATCATGTAGTCCAGCACCTGCAGTTTGCAGCACCTAACAGCACCTGCAATCTGTCTGGGCCCAGCAGTTCAGTGCATTTCTCCAGAGGAAGACTCCTGTAGCACCCCTTCACAAGGGCTCACAGAGCAGGTCCTTCTCCCTCCCTGGTCAGCCCTTTTCTAAGATGTCTGGCTTCCATTTAAGCCCCCTCCTCTGTCTGGCGCATGCTCTGCAGGTGAGCCGGGTGAGGTTGTTCGGGCCCAGAATTGCTCTTGAAGCCTTAAGTGTACAGCCACTAGAACTGAAGGGGTGGTACACCCCATCACATACCCTCCCTCCCTGGTGTCAGGGAAACTTGTGGTTCTCATTCTCCCCCGCTGATGGAAAAAAACCCTGTTTTCTTATGGTCTGTCTTCCCCTGTACAGTACTTGACAACAATAGGACTAAAGGAAAGGTACCTTCTCATTGCCCTTTGGTTGGTATCTTTCCCTGGGTTCAGCGGAGGGGAGTGAGATCTGACGCTGAAAGGATTTTCCACCAAATAATATCATAATGGGTCTACAGCCCACTCTACAACCAGGGCTTCCTTCCCAGTGATGGAGTAGGATATTTCTCAAGGAAAGAGCTTCTGGCCATGGTTCGCATGTTACCCATTAAGGTTCCATGTGTGGTACAAGACATTTGTTTACCATTGCCCATGCACAGGGTGGCCAAATTCTGCTGTTTCCATCAGTGTACTCCGGATGTTAAGAGGCGGGTAATTGTGTAGTCCAGCTCTTACTACATTTAAAATGCAGAGCTGCGGCGGTCCCAGACTTATCAACTCAGGCTGCTGTGAACAGGAGCTGCTGCCAGAGCAGCTTCTGCCTGTGGTGAGACTCAGCCCTCTGCAGGCAGAGGCTGCTTCATGTCAGCCTTCTCTACCCCTCTCTGTTGCTGCCTCTGTTAGAGGCAGCAGTGGGGGAAGGGGGGAGGCAGTGTCGCAGAGATGGTGCTGGGGGGAACTGGCTTTTTAAGGCAGCGGGTGGGGTGGAAAGTGAGTAAAGTACTCAACTTGACTACTCGCTTGCATCCCTAATGGGCACACCCTACAAATTCGAGATACACAAGCACAGTTAGCAAAATACCCTGTCCCGGGAGACTGCCTTGATTACAACAATCGTGGAGCTCACTGAAATGAAGGAGGGCCACTCATGCGGGCCACTTGCTAGCGTAGGTTTCCCATCACTGATGTACACCAGGGCACACTGCCAGTGGTCAAAGTCCACGGTCCATCTGTAGCTGGAATGTAGCCGTGGTTCCATGAAGGCTGAAGGAAACAATCTGAAATGGATAGAGCCCGCACAGTGCAGGAAATGCTGCTTCTCTTGTGCTGCGTCTGTCACAACCATCTGCCAATAGCCCTTCATAAGGCCAAAAGTGGATTATGTACTTGGTGGCCCCAGGCCTGTCTAGCAACTCAAAAACTGTAGGCATAAGGTACAGACTGCGCTTCATACAGCTTTTACTCTCTGGAAAAATTGTTGCAGAGTTAGGCTGACACATGACGTTTCAGCTCGAACTTAAGGGTGCTCTGCCACATGCTGTGGGACTCCTCAACCACCCGCACGTCTAACATGCTTTGTAGTTCTTGAGGAACCATCTCCCACATCTTCTGTAGCAGGGATTGGAGGCTCTCTTAGATTGTTTTCCTGGTCGAATGTCTGTGGGATGGGGTGGCAGACCAGGTGGGTTCACCCTAGTAGTGCTGAGAAAACAGGGGAAAGCGTCTGTCAGCCATAGTAATTATCCCTTTTCTTCAGGCTGTAGTTCTTCCCTGTGGGTATCAGGTCAGCGTCATAGCCTAAGGGTTCCTGTGGACTGAGCTCGAGTGGAGCTACTGCTATGAGGAGGCTGGCCTGCCAGGCCTGTAGCAGGTTCACATGATAAATCTGCATTTCTTTTCTCTCCTCTTCCCTGGCTGATGACTTTCATAATTGACCACTGGTAGATGTCATCTGGTCTCCCATGTTTACAAAAGATAAATCCTAACTGAAACAGGTGCAGGGAAGGGCTACTGGGATGATCCAAGGAATGGAAAACCTACCTTACTAGAGGAGACTCAAAGGCTTGTTTAGCCTAACTAAAAAAGGCTGAAGGGAGATATAATTGCTGTTTATAAATATATCACAGGGGTAGATGCTGGGAAGGGAGAGAAGTTACTTAAATTAAGCACCAACACTGACACGAGAACAAGTGTGTATAAACTGGCCATCAAGTTTAGGCTTGAAATTAGACAAAGGCTTTTGACCATCAGAGGAGTGAAGTTCTGGAGCAGGCTTCTAAGGAGAGCTGGGGGAGGGAAAGGGGCAAATACCTAAATGTCTTCAAGACTGAGCTCCATAAGTTTATGGAGGGGAGGAAATAATGGGACTGCCTATAATGGCATCTGGCCAATCTGTGACTGCTACCAGCCAAGATATCCAGTGCCCAGTGATGGGGCACTAATGGCGAGGGCTGGGAGTTACCACAGAGCATTCTTTCCCAGGTGTCTGGCTAGAGGGTCATGCCCACACGCACAGGGTCTAACTGATGGCCATGTTTGGGGTTGGGAAGGAATTTGCCTCCCAGTCAGATTGGCAGAGACCTTGGGGGTGGGGATGTTGCCTTTCTCTTCAGCATTAGACACAGTCACTTGTGGATAAACTAGTGTGACTTGACATTTTTAATCATGATCTGAGGACTTGAGTAACTCATCCAGAGATTAGGGATTTATTACAGGCATAGGCACTGACTTCGTCGGCGCTCTGGGGATGGAGCACCCATGGGAAATATTAGTGGGTGCTGAGCATCCATGGATAGCCAACTCCCGCCTCTTCCGCCCTGTGTCTCTGCACTGGCAGCTCTGCTTACTGACTCCTCCCAGCGATTCTGGAGTTCTGGGAACAGCTGATTCACAGCTTCCAGGAAGCTCCAGGGGGAGGAGGAGTGGGGATGGGGCATGCTTGGCAGGGGCTTGTGGAATGGAGGCAGGGCCTGGGGACAAGGGGTGGGTTGAGCTAGAGAGGAAGTCGGCACCTATGATTACAGAAGTGGGTGAGTGAGGTTCAGTGGCTTGTAATGTGCAGGCGGTGAGTCTTGGTGATGATGATGGTCTCTTCTGACGTGAAAGTCTGTGACTCTGAATCCCCTCACCAAGATCTTCCAACTACAGCTAGCTTTCCAGGTTTGAGGGCTTGAGGGTCATTCCTATTGTGAATTGTTGGTGGCGAGCATGTTGTCTCCGAGCTGCGCTGGCTCTGGCCAGATAGCCTGTGTATACAAACTGTCACCATCCCCTTGTTCTTGTGTTCCGAGACTGGGAGAACAACTTTCTTCACCAGAGCATTCACTCTTGTGTCAGCTTTCATAATGTCCCTGTGATGGGATGGACTAGGCTCTGAGACTCATAGCTGGAGACCTGGTGGCCCTGCCACACCCTGCCCTAAAAAAGACCAATAAAGAGGACTTCCAAGCTGGCTGTGTGGGATACAGCCACTCTAGGCAATCAGAAAAGGCTGGGCCTTCATGGAGCAGCCAGCGAGGGCCCATCAGGGTCATATAAAAGGAACTGCAGAGCCAGAGTGAGTTCAGTTTGCTAGGAGGGACTGGAGAAACAAGAGGTGCTCCTGGCTGTCTGGAGAGAAGGCAAGGCCCAAAGCAGGTAACTACTAGCAGGGACCAGGAGAGCGAGGAAGGAGCTTCTGGCTGATTATTGGAATTAGCTAAGATGAGCTCCAGGAAAGTGGCCCAGGGAAACAGAGCAGCCATTAATAAAGGGACAGAGCACAAGGCTGCCAAACTTAAAAGGACCTGGAGCAGTGAGTGGGACTGGGTCCCTCCCATCACCTGTTGGGAGGCGTGGCTGATGGGAGGGAACTGGGGAAAGGGGTTACACTGGCACTGAGCATGGGAGCTAACTGAGACTTGGCAGGAAGCCGTTGCCTGCAAACTGAGCCCAAGAGGCTTGGCTCAGCAGGAAGTCTGGAGTCACTGAAGACAAATAGAGGCAAGGAGTCCCTGGGAAGAAGCCCTTGGGCTGCGGCTCTGTTCCAGAGTAGAAGTCTTACAGCCTAGCCAGACCAAGCATGTATAGCCTGCTGGGCCCTGGTGAGCTGTTTTAGATGAGCGTGCCTGGCCAGGGCTGTTGGACAGGGGACATCTGAATTGTGTCTCCAGAAGGTTGGTTAGTTGGTTTCACGCTTGGACAGAATGTGACTTGGTCAGAGGACGGAGTCACCGAAGCCCCATCTCGCAAGTGCAGTAGCCGACAGGGCTCACTTTGAGAAGAAGAAATTGAGAAAAAAGGGCAGGCGTATGCGCTCGACACTCAGTGATCCCAGGCCCCTGGTCATTCTCACTGCTCTTCTCTGAACCACACTAGTTCTTCGCTATCCATTGGAGACGGGGTCCCCAGCTGCCTCAGTGATGTATGCAAAGGCAGTATAATGCTCTCCATGTCGTTCTCCAGCTTCTTCCTTGTGCACCCAAGCATCCTGTTTGCTTTTTGACCACAGCTGCTCACTGAGGAAAGACTGTCTCTCGGCAGCCAGTAGCAACACCCAGGTCCCTTCCCTGAGCTGATACCCTTTGTTTAGAACCACACAAGTGGTACGAGTCATTTCATTCTTCTTCTTCACTGTGTATTGCTTTGCATCCACCAATACTCAACTTCATTTGCCATCACCCGGCTCATTCCTCTGGCGGGTCGAGGGCTCTGACGTTTCTCCCAGGCCCCTCTGGTACTGACTGACCTAAATAATACTGTGATGCTGTCAGCTGCAGATTTTGCTTCCTCACATTCCAGATCATCATTTATTTATATATATATATATATTAAAGCTAGTCCAGACCATTGAGGCTGCTGCTCTTAATCTTTGGGATGAAAACTGGCCATTTCTGCCTAGTCTTTATTTTCTGTACTGGAGCCAGTTTTTGCCCCATAACCCTGCTTCGCATCTTGTGACTTCAGTTCTTTAGTAGCTCTTATTCAGAGTCTTGTCAAGGCTTTTTGCAAGTCTAAATAAATTATATCAATTGATTCCTTTTTTCTGTTTTACTGACACATTCAAAGACTTCTAAGGAATCAGTGAGACAAATTTTTCCTTTGTAGAATTCAGGCAGGCTGCAGATCATGAACTTCTAATTTTCTTGTTGATTTGAATTATTGTTTCAACCAGTTTGCCTGGCACAGCTGTGAAGCTTGCTGGGCTGCAATTCCGCAATCGCCCCTAGAGACTGTACGGAGGGTGTGAAGTGTGGGTCCAGCAGAGAGGCAAGGAAATCTGGGGAATCTCCCTTATCCAGCAGCAGTCTCTTCCTTTCCACAGTGGGATCCTCTATCTCAACGACGACTTCCTTGGTGGGGACCTGTTCTTCACTGAACTGGATGCAGTGACCGTTACGGTGAGTCCAGTCTGGCCCAGGGAAGGAGAGTGGCTGACAGGATGGGAGTTTGCCCTGAAGGCAGACGCTGGGGAAAGCCAGTGTGTGGTAGGCCCCTCCACTCCAATGGAACCCAGCCCTCAAAACTCAGCAGATTCAAATTGGGGCAGCCAAAGGCAAATTTAAGAAAATCTCAGGCCAGTCTCAGGTTAACTCTTTCCTGGCTGCCATGTCCCACACTCTGTCAGCCTGCATGTGTCTGCCTTTCTCTTCCTAGCCCAAACGCCTGCTTTCTTCCCTGTCCTGCCCGCCTGGCTGCCTAGGGGCAGCTTTCGGTTGACATAAGAGTCCTTGTAAAGCCCACTTCTTTTCTGCTACAAGAGCTATCCCCATACTCCACCTCCTGGGTGAATTGCTGATGGGGGCAGGGCCATTCACAGGGTGGAGGGGGGCAGCATGTGAGACCCCCTGGATTCATCACTGCCTCCTCTCTATGGCAGGCTCAGGTGCCCCCCAAATGTGGGAGGCTGGTGGCCTTCAGCTCCGGAGGGGAGAATCCGCACGGCGTGTGGGCAGTGACGCGCGGGAGGCGCTGTGCCATTGCCCTGTGGTACACGCTTTCCCCGGAGCATGCAGAGCAGGTAACGCCGTCCCCTTTGGAGGGAGAAGCCTGGGCAGAGCCTCCTGTGGGGGGCACTATGTGAGGGCTCTTGCTGGACAGGGATTCCTGGTAGAGGGAGCAGCATGCACTGCAGTGTTGCTAAATCTCTCAGGTTTCTTGCAAGTGATGGCATTTCGGTGGGGGCTGGAGCTCATCCCCCAATGACTCAAGGAGCTCCATGAAGTTCAGCTCTGTGGAAAGCTGGCAGAGTCTCCCCCTGCTCCCCACTCTCACAGGAGGGGCACGGGGAGCTAGACTCTGCTATAGTCCCTCCTTCCCCCTCCTCTCCTGGAAGCAAGGGGAACAGGCTGGCGCCTCTTTACCTGCCCCCCTCCAAGAATCACCCTTGGAAGGAATGGGGTGAGATTTGAAGAGCTCCTGGGAAGGGGGAGAGGGGCCTGCAGCAGCCCCAATCCTGGAAGGGGGTGATGTACCCCAGGAGGAGCAGAGGTGTCTGTGGGGACTGAATTGATGGGAACTAAGGGGGCTAAACTGAGTGGGGTGGGGGCCACTGTAGGTGGGAGGGGCTGAATTGAGGGCAGGGTGCAGGGCCTGAACTGAAGGGGTTGGGATGATGGGGGTGTGGGCTGAACTGAGTGGAGGGAGACCGTGTTAATTGTGGGGAGGGGATGGGCCCATGTGGGGGTGAGAGCCTCCCTCCCCGTGTGCCACAGGCCAGGCTGCCCACTGCCCCGATCCATGTGTGGCAGGGGGCAGCCTAGCATGTAGCACATGGGGATGGGCAGGGAGAGACAAATCCAAAAAGACAGAAAATACAGTGTAACAGCTATTGGTAAACTGTTGGGGTTTGGTGGGAATTTTTTGCAAATCTTTGATCTCTTGAGGGTGGCAGGACTGGGAGAGTCCCCCAGGACAGGGCTGAGGAGCTGGTGGTGGGAGCAATGTACCTACTCCCACTGCAGGGATGTGTGCTGAGCTGCAGGCCAATATTCCCTCCAATTTTTCCCCTACATGTGCAGGATGAATTTTGTTATGTGCACCAGCGCTGAGGTGATGTGTGACACCTCACATCCATATTGATGCAAAAACAAAATTAATGTGGTGAGGGTGGGGCTGCGAGGGGCTTGCAGTGTGGGAGGGGAGTCAGGGCTGGAGCAGAGTATTTGGGAGGATGTGGAGGGTGAGGCCTCCAGGATGGGGCTGGGATGAGGGTTGGTGTGTGGGAGGCTTAGCGCTCCAGCTGAGGGTGCGGGCTCTAGGATGGGGGTGAGGAGTTTGGGGTGCAGGCTGACCAAGGGCTACAGTGAGGAGAGAGGAATCCCCCTAGCTTTCTCTTCTTGCAGCAGCACCTGGCCTGAGGAGAGAGGCATCTCTTCCTGGCCACAGGAAGTCTGGGCAGGTCTGTGTTGCATCTGGCAGAGAGAGGTGCCTCTGTCCAGCACAGCAGGCCCAAGCTGGGGGAGAGGTGCCTTTCCCTGTCACAGCCCTAAGCAGCCATACTGCATAGAGGGAACTTGGGTGGAGAACCCCACTGGGAAGCAGCTGTACCAAACTTCTGTCTGTCTGCTTGCAGGAGCGGATGGAGGCTGAGGACCTGATGAGACAGGGAGACATGGAGCGGGAACCACCACACACAGATGGCGAGGAGCATACGGGGTCTGACCCCAGTGGTGGGGCCTCACCTGAGCCCCCTGTGACCAAGGGAAGAGCCAGATCCACAAGTCAGAGACATAGGCCAGGTTCAGAGTCAGGGCAGCAGCCCCAGAACCTGCGAGCCAGGGATGAGTTCTGAAGCAAGGCATGACAGCTGGAGGCAGGCCACCCCCACTGGCCTGGTACCTTCTTAGGGACACAGCAGGTAGAGGTGGTAGGGCAATTTATTGTACTTGCTCATTGACAGGGGGAGGGGTGCAGCTTGCAGAATGAGGGCATCATGAGCAGGAAGGGCCCTGGCACCCAGACCCATATTCACTCCCTTGACCTGAGAATCATTTTGCCATGCAGAAGTAACAAGCCAAGCTCCCCTCCCCTTCCTTTCCCTCTCCACCATGTCCTGTCATCCAGTGGAACCACCCATATTCATATAGGGCCAAAGCAAAGCAGGGGAAGGGAGTTCTAGGGCCCTTTTTGGGTGGAGGATTTTCTTACTCTTCAGATATTGGGTGGGAAGGAGAGGAAGATCCAGAGAGTTTTGTGACCAGGAGAGGGAGAGGGAGAGGGAGGGTCGAGGTGTGACTGTGAAATAAAGGACAAATGAACAACCCAAGCTGGAAAGAGTTGTGGGCCTTTGAGAGAGCGGAGAGTGAGGAATGGAGATTTAATTAACAAATGATGGAGGGAGACTGAGCCCTGGAAGAGGGAAAACAAACCAAGCTCCAAACAAACAGATACGCACAGGGGAGGGGAGGGAGAAACACTCTCTGCTGGGCGTGGGCTTGACGCTGTGAGGTTGGGGATCTCTGGAACTCACTGCCCTGAAACAAGGGCTCCACCATCTCTCTCTCTCTCTCATATATATTTCTGGGTGAGCAGGGCTGCTGCTGCATCATTTATTGTCCAGGCTGGGATAAAAACAATCTGCTGTCAGTGCCTAGAGTATTAGCATCCAGAGATGGGATTATATTACAGCCAAACAGGAGCTGAGAGAGACAAAGAGGGAGTACTGAAAAGAGCAGTAACCCCATTCCTGGGAGGGATTAGAACCAGAGTACAACCCAGGATGCATGAAATCCATGAGCCCAAGGCCGACTCAGCCTGATAGCAGTGGGGGCCACAGGGCAGGGTTAAGGCTACTGACAGATGCAGGAGGACTCAGGTCAGAAATACCAGGGGCTGCACGGCAGGACTGAGGGGCACTGACAGGGCTGTGAGGGGAGCCCGGAACAAATACAAGAGAAAGCCATGCACAGTCATTGGCTCCCAACCTCTGTCCAGTCAGAATGGCTGTGTATCCCACAGATCTTTTCAGGATGAGCAGATGCTACCAAACATTATGCACTCTAATGCCAGTGCGGAGTTGCTGTGATGCATTCCTGCTGAGACCAGGTGCTCATTCCCCACCACATCAGAGAACATCCCATCTCGCCTTATCCTTTACTCTCACTCCATGGTCAGGCACTGAGGGAATGAAGTCACAGTGTATTTCAGGCTCCCTCTCCCCACCCAGCCAGTGTCATGTCCCCCCTCCTCACCCTCCTATAGAATTCCTTCCATGTGTTCGGAGAGGACTGGGAAGCCGGTTGTGGGACAGATTGTTCTCCCCCAGCTCCGTAGTCCAGTCTCAGGTAAGCAGGTATGGCAGTGCAGTGGTGCCTAGCTCTGGCCCAGAGGTGGCCTGGGTGATTAGATTGATGCTTCCTGACGTCAGATGAGATCCGTTAAAAGGTATTTATCTCAGGATTGGGCCAAAGCTGCAGGAGAGATTAAAAGAGATTGAGGCCAAGATAATCCTCCACAGCAGCATCCTGCAAAAGCAACTGCCAAAAGGCCTTCAAGCAAATGCTTTTGCCAGCCTACCCAATGCCATGCCCCGTCCCACCTCTGCATCCCCCTGAGGCCCTGATCCCAGCCCTGTCCCCACACATGAGGGTTTCTGCCAGGGGGTAGCCAGGATACCATCAGATGCACAGGCCCTTCAGCCCCTGCCTGTCAAGTTGTGACCTGACCTCTGTGTGACCAGGCAGTGGGAGAGGCTATCCCTTAGGAAGCGGTTGGAATTCAGTGCCTGGCACGACCCCCATCTGATGATCCTAGCTCCTTCTGTCTACTCTTCAACTTACTAGTTTGGTACTACCACAAGCAAAGGGAGTCAAATCTGTGTGATGTTTTCCCTTCAAAAGCAGTGCACTACTCTCGCCTGTCCCTCCATCCCTTCCCTATCCACCTGCTTTGCATTAAGTCCCAATCCGATTTCCCCAACTCTCTGGTGTCTGATTTAATTTGCCTGATGCTGCTCCTGGAATCAGCCCTCCCCAACCCACGCCCTCCCCCCACACAGCCTCCCAGCTCCCTATGGGGAGATCAGTCCTGGGAGAGGCTGATACACCAAGAGTGAGGGAGAGACGCAGCGTGTGTGGACGGCTGGCACAGCAACGAGAAGAACTGAGGGGGACAGCAGCGTGACCAGGGCTCCCATCCTGAGGGGAGCTAAACCCCCAGGAGACCAAGGGAGTGCCTACCAGGAGGGGACAGCGGCCACCACAGCCCACGCACGGTAAGGACATTCCTGCGTTGCTGCTTCCCCTGAGCCTACCTCCTTCTCCTGAAGGTCTTTACCCATAAGTGAGTCCGGGGGACTATCGGTGACCCTCTCTGCAGATCCAGGGGCTCTGGGTGTGGGTCTGTCTTTGTAACTAGATGTGTAGACTGTGTGGAAGAGGGGTTTTCTGTGGGAAGAAGGTTGGAGTAAAAACCACTCATCTCTTTTGCACATGGGAGGGGGAGACCCCCCCCCCCTCGCCTCGCAGGATAAAATCACAGCAGATTCCAACATGTCTCAGATGTGTATGACCCCCCCTCCCCGCACCGGTAGCTGGGATGCAGACTCTCCAATAGGAACCCATGCGCTCGTGCTCCCCACCCAGCTTGTTGCAGCAAGCGCTTGTCCCATTTAGAGAAAAAGTAAGATCAGGGTAATTTTACCCTTGCCCTTTGATCTCTGTGGCTGAGGAAGAGGATCATCTCTATTCAGCTCTGAAGAAGCTCAGGGTTACCAGGGCAAGCGCATACACCTGTCTAGGGATTACACAGGGACCCACAACATCCCCTATTAATCCTCAGCCCTTCCGTACCTTTCGCTTTTCTATTTAAGGCTCCCCAGCTGAGCTGCAGTCCCCTTTCCAAGATAGGTGAGGAGATGCCGGCTGATCTAAACCAGAGGGCTGTACCCCTCCCGTGCCACCACCCCACCCAACAATTCCCCCCAGTCCTCATTCAAACAGAATGAGGTGGAGTGGGTGACCAGTGCCCGGGGTGGAGTTCGGGGGCTGTGCCACAGGGCTGGAGTGCTCCCTGCTGCCATTAGTACAGTTTGTTTAGGGTAGGGTTACTATTCCCATGCCAGTGCCCAGCCCTGGTGCTAAGCGCTACCCTGACCCAGACACAGGCCCTGTCCAGAGGAGCATCCAGGCCAAGAGCCCCAGCAGTGCGCGAAGGGGCCGGCACGCAGAGAACTGGACAGACACGCTGAGAGACAATGCTGGATTTGCTTAGTTTGTAGTAAATACACCCAGGGCCTGCAGGGACTTGGCTGTTGGCTTATAGGCCAAAGAGCAGAGGAGGACGAGCTGGTAGCTCTGCATGGCTAAAGGGCAGCCTAGAGGAGGCACCGGGGAGCGTGTTGACTCTTTGGAGTCGCAGGGGTGGGAAGGGGAAATGCGGCAGAAGACAGGGACATTGCTAAGGGGGATGTGCTGCAGATTGGCCTGGCTGACTCAGTAGCGGATGCCATCTCCCCCAACCACTCCCGACCCCATTCGGCTTCCTTGAGTTTTCTTTGTTGATTCAATTCTTCTCCTCCACTTCCTGTCCTAAATTTTCATGCAGTATCACTTGTAAGTACCTACCATGCCCCTCCCAAGAGGCAGCTGCATTTCAGAGCTGAATAGGTGACTCATTCTCTGCAGATCACTTTGGGAGGAGGCACAGTGGTGGCTATGGGGAAGGTAGAGTTATTATTCTCTCTCAGCTCTGGCTCCTTGTCCTTCTGGGGCTAGAAACAATTCCCAACCTTCATTAGATTGGTTCCTCAAAGGCATTTAAGGGTCCTAATGAAGACCTGAAACTGAGCCATAGCTCCTCTTGCTCCCTCTATATTTAGCATTTCTATCCCTCCTTGACAGCTCACCCTTGTCCTTTTGATCTTCCTGCCAGCTCTGCAAGCCCCTCATCTCGTTGTGCAACTTCATTTCACGGAGCAGCTTCCCACAAACTCTGGTCCCCAACCCAAGGGACAGTAAGCAAACAGGCCAAGGGAGGAAGGGGCTGTGCAGGTGGGGCTGGAAATGGATTGGGCAGTGGGGAAGGCAGAGGAGTCCAGGAGGCAGGAACTGCAGAGGAGCAGCCCCACAAGCCTGTGGTGGGGTATCAGAGCCAAACAGCAGTAGGGAGGCTGGATTCAAGGAAGAGGCAATTGTCCAGGCCAGAGCCAATGAAGCCTCTGAGACAAAGATTTCAGAAGCAGGGCCTGGTACTCAGCCCACAGGGACCCCAAAACAGAGGCTGGAGGAGATAAGCCAGAGAGAAATGCCCTGCTGGAAGGTGGGTGCAGCATGAGGACTGCCCAGAGGTTCCAGAGGAGGTACAGAGAACTAATGGCAGGAGTGTAGCACAGGGGCCATGCAAGGAGGGCGGGAAATGCTCTGGTTGATGTGAGCAGAGGCAGCTGAACTCAGCTGGGCACAGTTGGACATTGCTGATGCATGGGAGGGTGGAAGTGGGGAGAAGGACAAAGTCCAGAAAGATTGTTCCCCATGCCTGAAAGGGAACAGCTTCCTGATTATGCGGGGCACTATTGTTCCTCACCAGCCTGGCCTGAGGTTTTCCAGGGCTGGGGATGGCTCTGTGGGATACACCCTGACCTTAATGCTCTATACAAAGTGTGTGTGGTAGTGGCGCTAGCTTTCCTGATTTCATCACATCTTCCAATATTTGATTCTTTTGCTAAAGCCCCTGCTCCTGATTCCATCCCTACCTGAGACTCTCGGCTTTCATCTTAAACCGTACGGCTCTAGCCTGGGGAGAAGGGCTGGGAAACGGGACCTACAGGCATCCACAAGGCCCAGACCACAAAGAAACAAGGGTGCCCTTGTATTTTTTATTTAAATCTCATGGTCTCGGAGCCTGACTTGTGATTTTTTAACTTGTGGGGTGATGATGGGAGGAGTCTTTAAGGCCTGTTTCTGTTCAAGAGAACAGAGCCAAGCAGCTTGTGTTGGGTTCTGCCCCGTTGCCAACTTTTACTAGAGGAACAATTCTCCAAGCAGGCTGGAAGTTGGACGGGGTGGGGGGAAGCAGCCAGTCCTCACCTGCCAAACATCAGCTGGTTGTCTCACCCCCCTGGATGGGGGATCCTGCTTAAATTAGTGTCCCCATTTCATAGCTGGGAGACCTGGGGTGCAGTGAAGGGAAGGGACCTACCCAAAGCCACAGAGGAATCTGGGATTAGTGTTGAGATTAGTAATTTGCTGGCCATACTCCTTTTACTTCACTGGAACGTGCTGCCTCTGATGCTACTGAGTGCCCCCTGGGTGGCCACAGGTGACCCCAACCACTCAGCCACAGGCAGCTAGCAGAGGGAGGCCTTGGCTCACTCTGGGTATGTCTGCACTACCACCCTAGTTCGAACTAGGGTGGTAGTGTAGACATACCCTCTGAGGGTCATCAGGACCAGCCCAAGGGACTCTGGCTCACAAATGCAGCCATAGGCCATCCCAAAAACCCAAGGGCTTGTAGCCTTGGCTTTCCTGGATTCCAGAGGCTGTCTTGGGGATGCTTTCAGGAAACCCAGGAACAACTCCCCCAGTGATACTTGCCTTGCTCTTTTAAGGCTCTTTGCAAGAAGTCAAACTCTGTGTGTAACGAAAGCTGGGAGAGTGTGTGGCACCTCCAGGGCCCCCGAGCAGGGCTTTGAGGATGCTGCAGGATGGTTCGGGTGGGGGAACTCGAGGAAGAGCCACAGAAACGTTACGGGGGGGATGTGGGGGAGTCCAGTTCTGGCAAGAGAGTCAAAGAGCTTCATGCAGCAGGCTTGGCAAAACTGGGAACAAAGGGAGAGTCTTGAGAACTGTCCGCATGTGCCTGAGGAGGCAACTACACAGAAAGGGGCTGAGACTGAGTCAAGCCATCCCCCCCAGTGCTGGGCGGGGCGTGAACCTATGAATCTGTCTCCCCAAGGGAAGGGCTTGGAGCCCACCACAGGCAAAGGGGGAGCTAGGGCTGAATAGAGCACAATGTACCACCAGGTGCTGGATGAAGAGATCCAAGCCATTGTGTTTCCTGGCCTGGGGAAGCTCGGGGCCTGGTGAGGGTCTGCCACTGCCCTCAAGGTTGGCTGGGCTCAAGGAACCCTCCCAACCTGGGAGCTGATCCCTGGCAACAAACAGGTGAGATGCAAATCACATGGGGCACATCCGGGAACATGACACCATCACCAGGGAAATACTGAACTCACAAAGAGCAGGTGTGTGAGGGACAGGATGGGGCGTGACAGGGAAAACAGGGCACTGTAAGTAGAGCTGAGAAAGCTGTGAAGAGGACTCACTTGCTGCTCAGAGTGAGCACGCGTCCCTGGGCTATGTGATGCTAGTGAGGTTTTTAGAGGTGATATGAAACTAGGATCTTGCTTGCCTGAGATCTGTCACTCCAGGCCTTGCGGGGGTGGGAGGGAATGTGTGAAGGGTGCAAAAGCCTCCCGCCATGGTCCCCCAAGTAAGTGTGCTCCGGCTAGCTGGGAGGAGACAAGAGTGGTGCCCTACCCCAACCTCCCTCTCCCATGCTCTGGCCACTGGGGGAAGACTGGGGCTGATTTCCCTGCTTACCTGGGGGACCATGGGGGTACATTCATACCCTTGTGGTCTGCATTTACAAAAAAAGCACCTGTCCCCCACAGAAATTCCTGTGTCTGGGCCTGCACTCTCCCCAGGAGCTGGGGAATTAAATGCATTTTCTTGGCCAAACCTCAGCTGAGGTGAGTCCTTTCCTCTTTCCTACATTCCCGTCACAGGTTCAGCCAGATACAGCACTCCCCTTCACTTCCTGTCCCAAAGTGCCCTGTAATGCAGTTGTTAAATGGCTGCCAAGTCCCACCCCAGTCCTGGCTGTTTCTTGGCAGGTAAAGCCCTTTGGGAAGCTGAGTGCTGGGAGATGCAAGGGAAAGGTGAGACCCTGTTACAGCTCCTGCCCTGTTTTGGTCTCCCCAGGACTCAGGCTTCCCCGAGTGGAGGACTCATTGCTAGGCGGCCGAGATGGGGGAAATGGAACAGATGAGGCAGGAGGCCGAGCAGCTGAAGAAGCAGATTGCGGTAACACCTGAGATGAAGCACGGATCAGACCATGTGGCCCACTCCCCCTCCCATCTACTCAGGGGAATCCCAGCCCAAGAGAACGGCACCGCCCTCCAAGGCAGGGAATTCCCATCCAGAGAGAGCCACCACCTCTGCTCCTGCGGGATCTCAGCTCTCTCCTACCTTGGGCCCAGGAGCCCCTAGGAAGGCAGCCACTATCCAACCCCAAGAAAGAACCGCGCCTGGCATGTGGTGGGGGGGGGGGTGATCTGTGAGGCCGGGATGAGAGTGTTGCATCGGAGACTCCACATCCTCCGTAGGATTTAACCTCCCTGCCTGTGGGGTGCACCCCAGGGGAGGGACTTAATGGGGGAGAAAAGTAGCTTGGGGTGGGGAGGGGCAGGTGTTGTGCCTCATAGTACTCTCTATGCTTATTTGTGGTGTTGCCATAGCGCCCAGGAGCCCCTTGCTTTGGGGGCCGTGAAAACAACACAGAATCCGGGCCCCTGGCCCACAGAAGTTTTCCGATCCTATGCCTGAGTCTGCCTTGCCCCTCATGCTCTCTCTGTCTCTTGCCCTTCCCCCTCCCTGCAGGATGCCCGGAAGGCCTGTGCTGACACCACACTGGCTCAGGTAGGAGACGGTGCTAGCCAGCCTTGGCCGGGTGTGGATGTGCCAATCAGCCACAAGCCCCTGGCTGGGCTCCCAGAGCAGCCTGGGGGCATGCGGGATGGAGCCATGTGGCAGTGGAGGGGGGGGGTATCCCTGGGGGCTGAGGTTTAACTTCTCTCTCCCTGGGGGAATCCCCAACTCCCCTAGATTGTGTCCGGGGTGGAGCTAGTTGGACGCATTCAGATGCGTACGCGGAGGACCCTGCGTGGGCACCTGGCCAAGATCTACGCCATGCACTGGTCCACAGACTCGAAGTGAGTGAAATGCTGCTGCTGACTGAGTTGGTGCAGTGACAGGGCAGGGGGGATGCTGGGGTGAGGGGCCCAGTGGGAGAGGAGCACTAATGGGGCCTGCTTCCTTTCTCCCCTCCTAGACTCCTGGTCAGTGCCTCGCAAGATGGGAAACTGATCGTGTGGGACACTTACACAACCAATAAGGTAAGAGTTGGGTGTGTGCCTCAGCAGGCAGAATCACCTGCTGTGGGGCCAGGAGTGGAGCAGCTGGGAGCTCCTCTTCAGCCAAACTTCGGCCACCCTCCCTGCCATGCTGTGGCGCTCAGTGACATGCTTCATCAATGGCTTGGTCCCAGCTGCCTCTGCATTGCATAGCATGAGCCTCTGGGACACACAGCTCCCCACCTGCCCCTTCCCCCGCTGGATTGAAAACACTAACAATGCACATAACATGCAAGGCCAAATACGTACCATCCCCCCAACTGAATGTTTTAACCAAGCTCCGTTCATCTTCTTGCCTTACTGCTCGGCCCTGCCGGTCTCCCTTCAAACAGCAGCGCAGCTGTTTGTCAGAAGTCCATGTATTCTGGCCCTGCCAATCGCTCAGGCCCCTCTGCTTTACCTTGCCGTGCCTGTTGCCTCTCTGAGGCCTTCTTGGGCAAGATGGCAAATACAGTGCCCCTCGACGCCCTCTCCTGAGGAAGTTGGAGAAGGTGTCACCTGTTCCCCCTCAGTATGTGTCTGTCTGGGGAGGCAACCTCTCAGCTATCTGCAGCTCTTGTTTCCCACTATGCATGGGGGCTTTTTCTTGCAGTGCTGGCAGCTCTTGGAACCCTAGGTCATCATTTTTTGGTTTTCTTTTTGTGGGGGGGGGGTTGCCTTTTCTCTCTCTCTCTGCATCTTCAAGTCCCTCCGCTTCTCTGACATCAGGTTCTATTGTAACAGGCATTCTGGTTGGCTGTGTCTAGACTGGCCAGTTTTTCCGGAAAATCAGCCGCTTTTCCGGAAAAACTTGCCAACTGTCTACACTGGCCGCTTGAATTTCCACAAAAGCACTGACTTCCTACTGTAAGAAATCAGTGCCTTTTGCGGAAATTCTATGCTGCTCCCGTTCGGGCAAAAGTCCCTTTTGCGCAAAACTTTTACGCAAAAGGGCCAGTGTAGATAGCTGAGATTTGTTTTGAGCAAAAAAGCCCTGATCGTGAAAATGGCAATCGGGGCTTTTTTGCACAAAAGTGCGTCTAGATTGGCCACAGACGCTTTTCTGCAAAAAGTGCTTTTGCGGAAAAGCGTCCATGCCAATCTAGACGCTCTTTTCCGAAAATGCTTTTAATGGAAAACTGTTCCGTTAAAAGCATTTGCGGAAAATCATGCCAGTCTAGACGTAGCCCTTGTGTTTTCTGTGTGATACATGTCACCAGGTAACATCTGGTGCGTCATTGGTGGCATTCTGCTATTTAATAGAATTAAATATGGATCAAAATCTGATTCCTTGGCCTTTTTCAGTAAATACTTTAGTATGTTGGTTAATCATACTTCATTATGTTTTCCGCCACCCATTGGAATGGGGATGATGGAGATTAGCCGTCAGGCTTCTAAATAAGTATTTCACTGAAATTGTTTAAACTGATGCCCGTTGTGTGTGGCCCATTGTCAGACATGATGAGGTTCAGTGCCCTATGTGCACTAAGAATAGATTTGAGATGCTCGGGCAGTAACACTATCCCAGGGAAGGGAGAATAATAGTCTCCTTTGTGAGCTCCTGGCTTGATTGCTGCAGATAAAACCACCATCCTGCCTGTCACTCAGGCCTGTAACCTAGATGGTCATCTTTGATTTGGAGCTTGTGAAGGAGTGGCAGTGCGCTGTGATATCTTGGAGGACTGTTGTGTACAGGGTTGCCAAAGGTGGGGGCAGCTGCCCTGGGCCCCAGTGATTTAAAAGGGGCTCCCAGCTGCTGCTACCTTGGCAGCTGCAATGTCTAGGACCCAGGGTCCTTTAAATCACCACGGGCACCTCCAGCAGCATGTGCCTGTAGCCACGGCACCACTGAAGGGTTGGCTGGGCCCCGCCCCTTCTGCCCAAGATCCTGCCCCTTCCAGGGGTGCCCAGAGCTGGCTCCTCCCAGGCCCTGGCTAAGTCTTTTGTCAGCCCTGTGCACATCAATTTCCCCACGTGGTTCATGGTTAACTAGGTGTGGGGAAAGGGACTTTTACGCTTTGCAGGGACCCCAAGATACTAGTGAGACCAATGACTAGCTGCCTGGGGTCCCATGCCTGGGGAGAGCCCCAGAAGACAATGGCCACTACAGTTGCCTGGACATTTGGCACCTAGCAACTAATGAACATGGATGGCCCACCCTCATTGGGAAGCCAGCTGGCTGTGTCCAGCTGAAGACCAAAGGACTAGAGCAAGGGTCTCCAACCTTTCTACACCCAAGATCACTTTTTAAATGTCAGAACAAGCCAAGATCTACCGCCCCATCCTTCCCCCAAGACTCCGCCCCTTCCTTGAAGCCCCGCCCTCTGTTCTCCTCCTCTCCATCACTTGCTATCCCCAGCCCTTCTACACTATCATAGGGCTACACCGCTGCTTTTTTTCTATTCTTCTGTAGGAAGAGGTTTTCCCAACATTTGGCCTGTCTAGACTGGACCAAATGTCAGAAAAACCCCTTCTTTCGGCAGCCCCCTTATTCCTCATGGAATGAGGAATAGAGGGGTTGCCAAAACAGCATGTTTGCTCTTCCACTAAAAAAAGTGGAAGAACAAATACGTCACTGGATGCAGAAGAGTTTTTCTGGGATACCTCTGGAATCCCGGAAAAACTCCTGCAATCTGGCAATACCCTCACTGGGTTGAGACAGGATGTGTGGGCTATCAGGTGGGAATGAGAAATTTGGGTGTGGGAAGGGGTGAGAGGTGCAAGCTCTGGGAGGGAATTTGGGTGCAGGAGGAGGTGGAGAAGGGGATGCTGACTCGGGGAGGGGGCTTCAGGCTGGGGAGTGTTGAGGTCAGGCGGAGGGTTGGGGTGCTGAGCAAGCCATAGGCTTGTGGCTGTGAAGGTGCAGGAGTTTGGGTGGGGGTTGTGAGGGGCTCAGGGCAGGGAGGTTGGGAGTACAATGGGCTCAGGACACAGATGTGCAGTGTGTGGATGGTGTAGGAGTGTTGTGGCAGAAGACTGAGGATGTGGGGGTGCAGGAGTTTGGGGATGTGAAAGGCTCAGGACATGGGGTTCCAGTGTATAATAGGCTCAGATCTAGGGTTGGGAGATGGGGTGGTGCAGGAGTGTTATGATGCTGTGGCCAGATGGGGGCTTGGCCCCAATTGGGGGTTTGTTGGCCAGGCTTCATTTTTAAATAAAATATGTTACACACAAACAGTTTCAGCATTGTATTTATTTATGAGAGGGACGGGGAACCTGTTTTGAGTCAGGGGTCACTGACCCACAGAAAAGTCAGTTGGGGCCACACAAGTGAGATGCAAAAAAATAACTCCTCCAAAACCCCACAAGCCTCACTAATGTGGCCCCAACTGAGCTGTTGGAAGCAGGGGACATAGTACTGGGGAAGGGTGCTAGTGGGTGCTGGGACAGGGGACAGGATGCCAGTGGGGGCAGGGGACAGGGTGCTGGGGTGGTGACAGGGTGCCAGTGGGTGCTGGGGAAGGGGACAGGGTTCTGAAACAGGGGGCAGGGTGCCAGTGGGGGCAGAGGGCAGAATGTTGGTGGGGGCAGGGAGTCACCAGTATATGCCTCCCCCTGGGACTCCTACCCCCTCCACCCCCTACAGCAGAGGAGGGAAGTCCTGGCACGCGCCTCCTCCCAGGACGCCTTCCCCTCCTCCCCCCAGAGAAGGAAAGCCCCAGCACACACTTCCTCTGGGGACTTCTACCCCATTTCCCCCCTCCGCACAGCAAGTCCCCGGCATGCCACAGACCTGGGTCTGGTACCGTGCTGGCTGTTTGGGGAAGGGGAGCAGCCAGTGCACCTCCTGAAACCTCGGAAGTGGCGCACAGCTGCCGGACTTCCTTCCACCTTGCTGGAAGCTGGCATTACCTCCATTGTCTCTGGAGGTAGGTAGTGGGGCTTCTTGGGGGTGTGGAGAAATGGGGGGAGCCCCTGAACGCTTCACGATCGACTGGTCGAGCCCTCCTGATCAACCAGTTGATCATGATCGATGGGTTGGTGACCATGGGACGAGAGACTGGGAGTGGGCTGAAGGGGGCAGTTATTTATAGGCTGCTGGAGTCAGAGGGAAGCTTCTGGACTAGGACTAAAGAGGCATCAGAGGACTCTGGACTGACTCAGATAGACTTGGCTATAATTTTCCTGTGATACTAAGGACTTTCCACGCTGTGTTCCAGACAGCTAATAAACCCTCCTGCTTTACAACGCTGGCTGAGAGGCACTGCAGAAGCAGGACGTCAGGGGTGAATTGCTCCCTTTGGATGTGCAAGCCTTCCCCGGGTGTTCAGTTCACTCACAGAAGAGGACCTTTCTGTGAGAAGCTGGGATGCTGAACACTCCAAGGTTGGACCCCAGGAGGCAATGAAGCAAACAGGCCTACCCCAGTGAGAGAGTATGACCTGGGCCCTGGCACACAGTAGCCCCTCCGCCCCCCAGGACTATTCCAGAGCTGTCTGAGAGCCCCGGACCTGTGGCTCCATGAGAGGTGGCAGTGGAGGATCGTTGGTGAATGCGCCCAATAGACAATTGGCTGCTGAAGGCACAAGAAGCGTTTAGCAGTTTAGCAGTAAGGGGCTGGCAGTGGTGGAACAAGGGAAGTTAAGGAAAACAGGGAGGAAATGGTGCCTAACCAGCTCCCTGCCAGGAAAAGCGCAAACCTGTTCAGGAACAGCAGGTTAAATGTTGGGAAGCTCAACAAGGCGCAGCTGAGTGCAGCCCTTGAGAAGAACGACCAGTCTAAAAAGCCGGTTCCAGGCACAAGTGGGGCTTCAAGAGGGGCTGGGAACAGCACAGGCAGCAGCAGGGCATCCACCAGACCCGTTCCCCATCCAGCAGGGGATGGTCTTCATGACCTGGTTCCCCATCAGTTGACTTGAAGCAGCTGGATCAATAGAAGCAAGAAGACTGGGGGAAGAAGCAGATGCATGAACTGGAGATGTGGGGCAAGAGTACCCATGTGGGGGGTAAGTGAGGAAAGGCCCATTCTGCAGGGAACTAGACACCAAAGTGTTGCCCTAGTTTAAGGAGGGGAGCTGTAGATGCCTACCTCACTGCTTTGTCTAGTTAGTTTGAATTGACCCAGGGAGGAATCAAGGAAAAGGTTTCATGTCGAACAAAAGACCCCAGATGGTGTAGCCTATATGGAAGGGACCCAGAGTTTATTTTGTAATGACACAGCTGTGGGGACTTGGGTGTTAGGGCTCAAGCCATGTTTTTACTGTCCTAACTGATGTAGCAAGCCCGGTGGTGCCGGAGCTGAGTGCTGGCAAGCCATTGTGAGCGTTACGCAAGGGAGTCACCGCTCTAATGGGAGAATGTTTCTGCAAATGCTGAACAGGTGCAGGGGACTCGCTAACCTGGAGGATTTGCGTTGCTGTGTTGCGCTGGGAAAGCTGTATGAGATTTGCCCTGAGAGCAACCTCAAAATGTGGTTAGTGGACAGGAAGCCTAAAGTCCCGCAAAGTGCTGGCATGTTGGCAGACGAGTTTGTGGACAATAGGTCTGGGTTTGAAAAGAGAGCCAAAGGGGACAGGCCTAAGCCTGGATCCAGAGAAGGGGATGCATCCCAGCAGTGGGACTTGGGTACACCCAGATTTGGGGAGTGAGGCAGGAGGCAGCCCTCGTCCAAAGGACCTGAGATATAATTACTGCAGGCAAAAAAGGGATAAATGCAACAATGCCCAGAGACCAAGGAAAGGGTGGCCAGGCAGAACCCTGGAAGGGGTAACTTAGTGATTGCCCAGGACAGAGGAGCTACTTCAGCCTTTGTGCAGTTAGAAAGACAGTCATGTCTCTGAGGTGCAGAGAATGAACTACGTGACTGGCTTTCT
This sequence comes from Pelodiscus sinensis, assembly GCF_049634645.1. NCBI lineage: Eukaryota > Metazoa > Chordata > Testudines > Trionychidae > Pelodiscus > Pelodiscus sinensis. Next base: position 138,284,144 of record NC_134711.1, on the reverse strand, counting down.
GGAGGAAAGCAGTCCCACAGCAAGCTCCTCATGGCCATGGGGTGGTGACAGGGGTGGTGGGTCTACTCCAGGACCTAGAACACACCGTGAGGGAATGCACAATTGTAGTGGGGAGGTCTAGGTTGGATATTAGGAAAAACTATTTCCCTAGGAGGGTGGTGAAGCACTGGAATGGGTTCCCTAGGGAGGGGGTGGAATCTCCATCCCTAGAGGTGTTTAAGTCTCTGTTTGACAAAGCCCTGGCTGGGTTGATTTAGTTGGGAGTTGGTCCTGCCTTGAGCAGAGGGCTGAACTAGATGACCTCCAATTGCCTGGACATTTGGCACCTAGTAACAAATGACCATGGATGGGTCACCCTCCTTAGGAAGACAGCTGGGTGTGACAGCTGGAGAACAAATGACCGGGGAAGGGTGGGGGGTTGTATCGTGAGGGCTGCTGGAGACAGAGGGTGGTTTCTAGACTTGGACTCCCAAGAGATGAGAGGGCTCCGAGCTCTGGACTGACCCAGATGGGCTTTGCTGTACCCTTCCATTCTCTGTCTCAGTGGGTCTCAAGCAGAGGTACTCATACCCCCAGGGGATGCAGAGGTCTTCCAGGGGGTATATCAACTCCTCTAGATATTTGCCCAGTTTTACACAGGCTACATAAACGCACTAGCAAAGTCAATGCAAATTAAAATTTCCTACAGGCAATAGCTTGTTTAGTCTGCTGAATACGCTATACACTGACATGCAAGTACAATATTTATACTCCAGTTAGTTTATTTTGTAACTGCATGGTGAAGATGAGACAGTCGGCAATGTTTTGGTGCCAGGCTGCTGTGACACTCTTGTATTGTTGTGGCTGATTGTGTAAGCAAGAAGTTTTGAAGTGCGGTGAAACGTGGGGATGTGCAAGACAATTCAGGCATCTGAAGGGGGCACAGGGTCTGGGGAAGTTGAGCGCCTGCTCTCTGGTGACTAAGGACTTTCCATGCTGTGTTCCAGACAGCTAATAAACTTCTGCTTTACAATGCTACCTGAGAGTCACTGCAGAGTCAGGACATCGGGGTGCATTGCTCTCCAGCCATGTGCAAACCTTCCCCGAGTGTCCAGTTCAGGTGGGCTCACTAAAGGGAGCTCACGGTGAAAAGCTGGGCCTACCCCAGTGAAAGAGTGTGACCCCAAGTGTGCTGCACACAGAAGGGGTCCTCACAGGGACTATTCCAGAGCACCGGGCCTAAGGCTCTGGGTCAGATTTCTCTCAAAGCCCTCACATCCAGGCTTTGTCTAAATCTTGCAGATCTTTCTGCATCATATCTTGAAGATACAGCTTTTCCTCGCCATCTGCGCAGGTCTCATCATTCTGTGCCTTGATCACAGCAGCATCCTTCTCTCTGGCCTTGACAGTGCAATCCTGCCCCAAAAATAGCCACTCTGATTGCAGCCGCATTGACATTTTCCTAACCCATCACTCTGACACTTTGACTCCCTCCTCTAGCTCTGTTCCCTACCACATCCAACATAAGCTGTTTTCAAGCCCCCCCTCCTCCTCCCCTCTCCACCTTGCCTCTCCTCCATGTCACTGTGCCAGCGCTTTCCCGATACCTGCTTCCATTGCCCACTTATTACATGTTCACATTTTGAAACTGGTAATACAGGTCTGGGCATGTGCTATCGGCCACTCTGAGCTAATAGCCTGAATTCCGTTCTGCAGGGGCTTGTGCTGAACAGCGGCCCTAGCAATCACAGGCTACATTTCATCCAGGCAGGTCTATTTATTTTTTGTATCTAATAGTTCTGTACAAAATCTAGCTGCAGACTTAGCTCCTCTGCAGTTTTGCAAATGCTCTAGCAAGTGCCTGCAAGCACCAAATCTCTCTCAGGTTTGTGTTCCATTTGCAAATTTGAAAAAAACCAACAACCCCAATCTCTGTATTCTTGGGCATTGGGTGGGAGAGTGGCCAGGCCCTTTCTGCAATGGCAATAAGTGGCTTATGGACAGTTTCAGCTAAAATTGGCCTCCTATATGTACAAACATGGAACTTTTACTCCCTGTGGGGTCCTGCCAAAGCTGCCTCCTCTGTTTGAGTGTAATGACGCTAAGGGTGTCCACACTACAAGCGGAAGGTATGACTGCAGCACACATGGACGTGCTTGTGCTAGCTTTGATCTGTCTCTGACTGGGATTGTGGGCTCTGCATGCCTCTAGCCCCCAGGTCTTGCAGTGTTTTGGATTCTCTACCATGTCAGAGCACTGTCCACCCTTCATAAACTTCCATCTGGGCTGGGTGACATCTGTTGCTTGGAAAATTCTAATTACCAGTCGAGCGTAAATGTTGGGACTCTCAGTAGTCTCTGAGGTTTTTTGTTCCAGATCCCAAACACGACCTGCTCTCTTATGAGGGGTACAGGCAAGCCCCCAAAACTGCATGATTGGCCCCTTCCGCCTTAGCTCAGACACAGAGTTTCACCTTCCTTTTGTTCCCTTCTTTCTGATTAAAAATCTCTCTCACATATCCCACTTTTAGGTGGAGTGCAGAGCGCCAATGCCTGTACTGCGGTTCACAGCCTCCAACTAACCAAAACCTACTTAACACCTCAAGTGCTTCAGAACCAGCTACTGTCAGAAACGAAGCTTCTTTCTGTTTTCCTTTCTCCTAGCATCCAGGGCTCTTTGAACCTTCTCTAGTTGGTGTCCACATTTTCAGAGCTCTCGTGGGGCTTTTAACTGCTCCATTCTTCCACGTGGGGTAACATCTCAGTGCCTTTTCTCTCCTAGCATCATGTGGGGTTCCACAGTCACTCAGCCGCAGCACTTTACAGAGACCTGCTTCCTTCACTAGCTCTTTTCCAACGCCTCCCAGTTGCACCAGACTGAAACGGAGAGCTTCCCCTATCACTCGCACTGCCTCCGAGAGCACCTCCTACAGATGGGGCTGTGCCTGGAGTGACTCTCCTCACAGCCAACCCTGCTCTTGCCCTGCTCCCTTCAGTTTCCCTTGCTGAGAGAATCCAGGAGTGTTTCATTTCTCCCCAGGTTCATGCCATCCCTCTCCGTTCTTCCTGGGTCATGACCTGTGCCTATGCCCCCTCAGGGAATTTTGTGGCCTGTGGAGGTCTCGACAACATGTGCTCTATCTACAACCTCAAGACTCGTGAAGGCAACGTCAAAGTGAGCAGGGAGCTCTCGGCCCACACAGGTGAGTTCCCTCTCCTCTCCTGCAACCCAGGGGATTCTTGCCCCTGAGCCACACTCTCACCCATTGTTCCTGCTCCTCAGGTTACCTCTCCTGCTGCCGATTCCTGGATGACAATAGTATTGTGACAAGCTCCGGAGACACCACTTGGTGAGTGGTTGCCTTTGCCCACACACTGTGGCTCAAGTCCCCAATATGTAGCATTTCGCTTAAAGCATTCCGACCCCAGAAATCATGGGATTTGGTCAGAATCTCAGGTTTTAGCCCTCATGGTCGCAGAGAAAAACTGGGCAACCATATTTCCCAAAGGGAAAATGGGACACTGTGCTGGGTTTGCCCAAGACCTCTTGTGTGGAGCTGCTCCTCTCCCCCTATCATCTGGGGGCTCATGTGAGCCTCCTTCTGTGCATGGGACTGGCCTCAGGGGCATCCCCCATCTCATGCACTGGGCTAGGCTGCATGCCATCGCCTTTCCCACACCCAGTGAGGCTGGCATTGCTGCTTACCCCCCCCAAACGTTCTTCCATACCCCATTAGGGAGAGACACCCTCCTCGTTTTAAAAAACTGAGCATTTGTCTTATTTGCTTTTGCCAACTGATGCTCTCACAGCTGGCAAGAACACATGGGAAAATGCCCAGTATGTACGCACATACACACACTCTCTCTCTCTCTGCACAGGGCTTAAAAAGGGGACTGTCCTAGCTAAACACAACATACGATCACTCTACAAAACCAGAAGACAACAAAAAAGAACCCAAAGTTGATTATATTTGAAACTTGTGACTGAGACTAAGAATTTGTCACACATTTTTAGGAAAAGTCACAGACAAGTCATGGGCAAACAAGAAGAATTCACAGAAGTCCGTAATTTGTCCTTGACTTTTACTAAAAATATCCATGACAGAATGGAAAGACGCTGGATAGCTGAGGGAGTCAAGGGTAGCTTGGAGCTTCAGGATCTCCCTGCAGGCCCAGGTGGCCAGGAGCTGTGGGATACATCTGCCACCCCTGGCAGCTCAGAGCTCAGGAGCTCTGCCTCCTGAGGTGGTGCAGGGATCCTGCAGCTCCCCACTGCATTGGGCTTAAGTCACGGAAGTCACCTAATCCGTGACTTCTGCACCTCCATGACAACATCAGAGGATGACTCATGGCTTTGAATGTTTGGGGTGGCAATTCTGAGGCATAAAGAAGCAAAGGAGGGCTGCAGAGGGGAAGCTAGATTTCCCCCCTCTCCTCTACAATAAGCTTGGTGGTTTTCTTTCCAGCTGAGGCCAGGTCTGCACTAGAAAGTTTGCTAGTACAGTTAGTACCAGTTTGGTGAGCAAAATAGCTGTACAGCCAAAAAGCACCTCTGTGCCAGCTCCATTACAGTAATCACCCTCCCTAGCCAACATCATTATGGCTTCGCCAGTTTTTCTAACATAGACCTGGCCAGCGTTAACTCAGCCATCGTCTTAGTCCTGGGCTATGACAACGGACTAGCTCGGTTGTTAATCTGTACTGACCATGTGAGAAGGAAGTCCCAGTTGTTAACTCACTTGGTTGGTAAAGGTGTTGTCCATCAGGGAGCCAGGGCAGCAGTTTCCCTCCCTTCTTTAAAACGGGGGTGACTCCCCACTGCACCCTAACGGCTGGTCCATCTCCCATGGCCTCACAACTTTAGCACTTCTGTCACTGCAGCCCTGCTGACTCTCTTCTGCTCCCCTCACAGCGCGCTCTGGGATATTGAAACGGGCCAGCAGAAGACTGTGTTTCTGGGTCACACTGGAGACTGCATGAGCCTGGCTGTCTCCCCAGACTTCAAACTGTTTATCTCCGGGGCCTGTGACGCCACTGCCAAGCTGTGGGATGTGCGGGAGGGAACTTGCCGTCAGACGTTCACAGGCCATGAGTCGGACATCAATGCCATCTGTGTAGGTCCCTGCCTAGCAAAAGGAAGCAGCAAAGCTGTGTGGTTATGGGTCAGGGGAACACTGTCATATCTGTGTGGGGAGCCACTCTTCTGAGAAGGGTGCTCGCGTGGTATGGTTACTAGTCTGGAACTAGGAAGATCTGGATTTAGTTCCCTGCCCCATGTGTCATTGGGCAAACTCTTCAGTCCCCAAGTATACAGTGGGGACAATAGCATTGCCCTACCTCACTGGGTATATGATGCTCAGACACTAGAGTAATGGGGGCCAGATGCGTACCTTACTTCGGACCTTGGAATGGCAGGGAGCATTGTCAGAGCTGTGGAGGGGGGCCCAGGTTGGCATAGTGGGTGCTGTGGGGCAGGATTATGGCCCCTTACATGGTGCCCTTTCTCTCCAGTTCTTCCCCAACGGTGAGGCCATCTGCACCGGGTCAGATGATGCCACCTGCCGCCTCTTTGATCTGCGGGCGGATCAGGAGCTCATTGTCTATTCCCACGAGAGCATCATCTGTGGAATCACCTCAGTCGCCTTCTCCCGTAGCGGGCGTCTCATGCTGGCTGGATATGACGACTTCAATTGCAACATCTGGGACTCCCTGAAGGCAGAGCGTGTGGGTGAGTGCTCCTGGAGCTGCCTGATGGACTATCTCCTGCACTGCAGGGCTGGGAGGACCCCCAGCAAGTCACTCCATGGGAAACAAAGTCCACTTTTCTAGGAGGGGCAGGTTAGTGGCCTGGGAGTCGATTCTCCCGGGGCTTTCCACTGTGGAAGGTAGGTCACTTTTTTCCTAGGAATGGCAGGTTATAGTCCCGCTGAGGGAAATGCCTCATCTTGGCACTAAGGTGTGCACAAGGTCTCTGCTAGGATGTGTCCATGGCAGATGTTCAGGTGTGTAGGTCACATTCGCATAGTGCAACGTCTCCCGCAGCCCTTCTCTTGCTGATGTCTATCCTCTCTCCCTCAGGGATCCTCTCCGGTCATGACAACAGGGTGAGCTGCCTGGGGGTGACAGCAGATGGCATGGCTGTGGCTACCGGCTCCTGGGACAGCTTCCTCAAGATTTGGAACTGAAGAGGGGGGGGGGGGGGGAGATTGGGAGAAGGGAGTCCACTCTAAAGCCATTGTTAATCAGGCACAATTGGTGCATTAGTCACAAGCATGTTTCCCTCTGAGTCACTTATAGGGGGCTTCCTAGCCTGCAGGAGAGGTCTAGGAAAAAAAGAGTTCTCCGTTAGCTGCTCCCCTCAACCCACACCCTAAATATGACCTAAGGCTTTCAGCCTGGGACCAGCTGTAGGTTCCCACACAAGTGAGGCTGTTGCACAAGCTTTAGGACCTTGAAGTGCATACCTAGTGACCCCCCTCGCCCCATTCTCTACCACCTTCTCTCTGACTTCCCACACCCATCTTATCTCTGCATTAACTTCCAGGCAGCCATCCCTCTGAACTCACCCACATAGCAGAAAGACAATTCCACTCCCTACAAAAGACCTTCATCTCCAGGTGGGGCCCACTACATGACTGCAACCAATTCTCCATATGCACTTTCCTGTCCTCCTCAGGAGAGACACCGTCCTCCCTGTGCACAAGGTTAGAGAGGTGAGATGTTAGCCAGCCAGGACTCTGCATCAACCTTTGCTAAGAGGAGCTAATTTCTGTGGGATTCCTTCCCCTTCAGTTAGCTCGGTTTTAATCTATGCATCAAATGGAGGAAGGAGAACACTGCCCCAGCTAGGGCATTAGGGACAAGGAAATATTAATTTATTTTTATCATATGCCTATAGCTGTCCCCTTCCCTTCCCCCACATGTGCTGTGTATTGCTTTTGCCCTGGCATTAGCATGTAGGCTACTTCAGCCCCCGCTTTCAAGATATAACTATCATACAGGAGTTTCATAGCTCAGACAAAATAAAGAGATCAAATGTGTGCTGCATCATTTGAGGTAGACACTGGAGCATGCCACTGCAAATGATGCTTGGGAACACAGGGGATAATCATCTGGGAACTCCTACAGGTCTACTGCACTCAGCTCTAGTCCATCACTTCCAGAGGCAGGTCCCAGGGAAAGGAGAAGAAATGGGCCTCCCTCTCTTCGTGCCCTATGCAGCCTCCTCTTACTCCCATCATATGCCCAAACGCTTGGCTGCTTTAAGACCAAAACAGACTGTGAAGAGCTTCAAAAAATATCTCACCAAACTAAGTGATTGGGCAACAAAATGGCAAATGAAATTTAATGTTGATAAATATGAAGTAATGCACATTGGAAAAAATAATCCCAGCTATACATACAAAATGATGGGGACCAATTTAGGTATAACCACTCAAGAAAGATCTTGAAGTCATTGTGGATAGTTCTCTGAAAACATCCACACAGTGTGCAGCGGCAGTCAAAAAAAGCAAACAATGTTAAGAGTCATTAAAAAGGGCGATAGAAAAGAAGACAGAGAATATCATATTGCCTCTATATAAAGCTGTGGTACATCCACATCTTGAATACTGCATACAGATGTGGTTGCCTCATCTCAGAAAAGATAAATTGGCATTGGAAAAGATTCAGAAAAGGTCAACAAAAATGATTAGGGGTTTGGAACAGGTCCCACATGAAGAGAGATTAACGACTTGGACTTTTCAGCTTAGAAAAGAGGCAACTAAGAGCAGATATGATAGAGGTCTATAAAATCATGACTGGTGTGGAAAAAGTGAATAAGGAAAAATTATTTACTTGTTCCCTGGTTCTTGTGTTATGAGGTCACTAAATGAAACTAATAAGTAGCAAGTTTAAAACAAAAGGAAGATTTCCCCCCCACCACACACACACAGTGCAGTCAGTCTGTGGAACGCCTTGACAGAGGGTGTTATGAAGACCAGGACTTTAACAGGGTTTAAGAAAGAGCTAGATAAACTCACGTAGGTTAAGTCCATCAATGGCTATTAGCCAGGATGGGCAGGAATGGTGTCCCTAGCCTATGTCAGAGGCTGGGAAGAGGCGATGAGAGAGGGATTGCTTGAAGATTCCCTGTTTCTGTTCACTCCCTCTGATGCATCTGGCATTGGCTACTGTCAGCAGACAGGGTGCTGGGCTAGATGGACCTTTGGTCTGACCCAGTATGGCTGTTCTTACATTCTCCCTCTGGGGTGCACAAGGGGTCAAGTTAGGAGCAGGATCCACCAGACTCAGGCAATTCTGAGCTAGTGATCGGCCAGACTGACATTTTCCCAGGCTTCTGGTTTGTTGGAGCTAAGAAAGGGCCTAACCCTCAGACCCCATGAGACAGCAGAGGCGGTAGCAAAGAGCAAGTTAGGACTACACACACACACACCAAACTAGCATGCCAAAGAGAACACCCAGCAAGCAATGCTCAGCAGTGGAGGGGTACAACTCCCAACACAAAACATTCCCATCCCAGAGCAAGGCACCAGAATAGCCGTTACAGTATTTCATCTCCCTTCAAAGTGTATATGGGGAGCTTTAGTCAAAGAGGCTGCTACTCCTGGCATGTTGCAGACCCTGGCTCAAAAGGCATATAACAGAGCATGCTGGAGATCAGCCTTTGCTTCCCTTCAGAGTTAGTGTGTGTGTGTGGTGGGGGGGGGGGGGGCGCGCTCCTCCCATAAGAGCCAAATTGTTTTGGGGCCAAGATTCAGCAACTGCTGTACTGGACAGGTGCTGGGCAAGGAGGGGACTACTAGCCCCGGCAGGAAGCATCAAAGCACAGGTTGCAGCAGAGTCTTTAAAATGTGTTTATTTACCACATGCATGGGACTTATACATTGAGGCAGTACAGGTGACATTTCAGAGACTAATAGCCACATCACACAGAAGCCTGTACATGAAGAGATATGCATAAAATTAGAGGACAGAAGTACTGATCAGCCTCTTCCCCCTGAAAAGGTTGGGAGAGAAGAGACTACAGGCCCAGAGTGTCCCTATCCAACACAGCAGGATCCTTTGTCCTTAGAAGGCTCCATTCAGATGCATTAGAAGAAAGGGTTATTGTCAGGAGCCCAAGGGAAAGGGCCCCCCCAACCCCTTTAATTCTCCACCAAACGACAGTGTTGATTCTCTTTGTTAGAGTCGTTCCAGACAGAGCCCCCTGATTTCAGGTTACACCCTGGATCTGCTGCCACCTCCTTCCATTCCCCCAGGTTTTCTGCCAGAGATGGGTGCCTCTTGCCCTGGAGAGGAGAGAAAATTACTGAGCGCAAAGGCAAGTCTGAAATGTTCCTCTCTGCAGTGCTGGGGAGACACTACATGGGATACTGCACCCAGCTCTAGGCCCTTCAGTCCCTTAAAAGGTAGGCAGAACTCATAAATACACAGGGGCCATGTGGTCAACAAGCCACTTGTGAGAGGTATCAAGACACAGAGATTAGCAATCACTTTCTTACCAGGATCTGAGGAGAGATTCAAAGTTTAAGTTATACCCAGCATGGCAAAGGCAGGATATGGTGGGAAGATTGCCTGTAAGCGTCTGAGGAGGCTCAAACCTGGGGGACAGGATATTTAGTGGGAAGCTGATGTAGAGAGAACTCACAGTAAGAGGTAAAACCAAAAAAGAAAAAGAACTCAGAAATCGACCAGCAGAATCTTTTTAAAGATCCTGGAGCAGCATCGTTTAGGAAATAAGCATCCAGGAGTTCTGGGAAATGGGATGGGCCTGGAGTGAAAGAGTTCTGAACTGAGCTTGTGGGGAGTTTAGTACCTTACGGGGTTCCCTCCCCATGCTGCCCCTTTTGGGGTCCTAATGCCTCATCCCATAAGACTCCCACTAAGCATCACCTGGCGAGAAGAGAGAGTACTTGGGGAATTGTCGTCCTGTAGGATGCTGAGGGGAGAGCGCCCGGTACCTCCAGAGACTGCCAAGACTTTGTTGCTGGCCTTACGTCTTGTGGGTTTGCCCCCTGGAGAAAGAGAATGAAACCAATAGCAAGTGCAATTGGTGTAACGGTTCAGCAATTTTATAGCCCTTTCTGGCCTGATAATCTAGTCTGATCTTCTGCATAGAAAAGGCCAGAGAATTTCAGCTAATGACTTCTACAGCAGCCCAATGACTTGGAAGTGAGCTAGAGCATTTTTAGGCTTTGTCTACACCAGATGTGGCCATTCTAAACTTGAGGAGGAGCCAGAATTTACCAATGCACATTGCCAAAGAGCAACAGTTCTATGTCACCAGCCCTGATCATCTCCCCACCACCACTCTCAGCACATCCCGCCCACTGGCAGCCCCACCATCAGTGCCGCCTCCCCCTTTTCCTCCTGCCCACGCTCTCAGTGGGAGACACTGGAGGTGTGACAGGCTCAGTGGAGAGGATGGGAAGTGGCAGGATCCTAGGGGGAAAAGGATGGAGGGGGATAGCACCCATGGCAGAGCTGAGGGTTGAATAGTGAGCACCCTCCGGCCCAGTGGAAAGTTGGCACCTGTAGCTCCAGCCCTGGATTTGGTACCTATGTAAGGAGCCGCATATTAACTTCTGAAAAGCCACACGTGGCTCTGGAGCCACAGGTTGGCCACCCTTGGTCTACACTATGCAGCTTTTTGTGACGTGGTGGAACAGCTGTAGTGGCACAGCGTAGCTACTGTTTGTCAGCAGGAGAGTGCCCTCTTAAGGGCAAACACTGTTCACCAGCAAAACCTATCGGGAGAGGGAGGAGGAAGGAGCACTACTGATTTTGTCATTCAGTTGCTGCTGTAGACAAAGCCATAGAAAGAGCTCAATCCCATTTTAAAACAAAAGAAAGGACAATGTAGCACTTTAAAGATTAACGAGATGGTTTATTAAGCTCATTACCTAATAAACCATCTTGTTAGTCTTTAAAGTGCCGAATAGTCCTCTCTTTTGTTTCAGCAAGATCAGACTAACACGGCTACATCTCTATTCCCATTTTAAAGGCTGAAGAGATAGAGATTCCATCCACACGGATAAATTGGTCCAGTGGTTAATCTCACTGCAGGCCCCAAACTCATACACTTACCATATGCATGGATCCTTTGCTACTCTCCCCTCCTGAGTGTGGGGTATGGGGTCCCATTGCCCCTGCCCAGAGGCCATACTTATAAGCAAGGCCACAGGCTCCAGCTTCAGATGGGGGAAAAATATCCTCTTCAAGTCGCTCTCCCTTATTAAAAGCACCTTTCTCTCTGATGCCATAGACACATCACCATGGGAAAACTGCCATTTCTGGCTGAGGCACCTACAAACTGTCCCACTCAACCCCATAGCAATTAGTCAACCTTAACAGTTAAATGCCCTCCACTTAAAACAAGCAATGCTGTCTACCATTCATCTTTCCCTTCTCTCCAGCAAGTAATTAAAGCACAACAGAGGCAGCAAGTGACTGATGGCAGGGAAAAGGAGCAGGGATGGGTGATGAAGACAGAAATTGGTAGGGGCAGGACGAGATGCACCACAGGGTGGTGGCTGGTGTGGGAGTGAGGGCTGGGTCTAGGGAGCAGGAATAATCAGTCTGTCCACATTTTCTCCATTTTCATAACTAGATCAGAACCCTGGGGTTTTGTACTCCTACATCTCTGCAAGAGTCCACTATTCTAAAGGTTCAGCTGGGTTACTTCCCTTTCCACATACTTCCTGTGCCCTTCATAGTCCACACAAGGGGGGCAATGCTGCTGCTGCTCCACTTTTCCTAGGGACCCATACCAACATGCCCTTATGACTTATCACTTTCTCTGGATCCCCCATCCCTTTAGTGGACACTGACACCCTTCCAACAACCTGGCCCCTTCTCATCTCCTGGGGGAGGGCACTGTCAGTTCCCCAGAACCTGCAACCCCCACACAAAGGGAGGCCCTGAACCCATACACTCACCTGAGGTGCGGGGAGGGTCAATGAAGCAAGATGACCTCATTACAGGCTGAGCACAAGCACTGGAAAGCTGTTGTTTTGCCTTTTCCTCCATCCACATTGGTATCTTCTCTTCAGATGCATCCCTGTCAGAGTCTTCCCCCTGAGGGTTCTTTCCATTTGTCTCCTCCCCTGGGATAGGGGCAGCTCCAAGATTTGGTCTCTGGTCTAATAGCTCTTCCAGCAGTGACTCCTGATCCATGGTCTCTGTTCCAAAGGCCTCATCAAGTTGCTTGACCAAACAGTTTATGGTGTCTGGGGAGGTGAGGATAAGGTACCTTAACAGAGCCGGGGCAAGGAGGGTGGGCAGCGACACGCCACCTGTTACACTGTACCCAGCTCTGGCCCAGTCAGTCTCAGACAATTACAAACTGGAGTATGCTCAGAGAAGAATTAAGAAATGCTCAGATAGCCAGGGTAGTGAAATTTTGGTGGGAGACTTCTAGAGCTAAGTTCACCTCACTCAGCAGAGCCAGGAATAGAGGAGATAAAGCAAGAATCATCTGAAGGGCACAAAAACTTGAGTGAAGTGCAATGTGTGCGTGTGTGGGGACGGGGGAGAGTTTAAATAGACACAATCAGGGAAAGGTACTCCAGAGCCATCCCCAGCGCTGTGGAATCGGAGTCTGGGGAGTGGCCCAGAGCAATAGATTGAACAGAATTCTCTTCTCCCAAGCTCCAGCGAGCCCGGGAACAAGTCACAGTCCTAGAGAAGACACATACTTACCGGTCACCGCAGCCTTCAGAGGGGTGCGTGAGATGCCGAGGGTTGGGGACCGAGGGTCCCAGCTTTGTCTCTGGTCACTTGCCGCTTCCTTGGTCTGGCTCTGGTCAGCTGCCGTCTCCCCTCCCGAGGAGCTTCTCTGCGGGGAGCTCTCCACCTGGGAAAGAGAGCGGAGCCTGCAGGTCGGTGCAGCCAGGCCGGGAGACGGGGGCAGGCAGCAGCACTGCCCGGTTCCGGTGCAAACAGGGCAGCGGAGCAGCCGCTGGTGGAGCGGGGGGGGAGGGGTGTGGTGGATCCCGAGCCCAGCTGCGTTGCCGGGATGAGGGGGACGCGCCGGCCGGCAGGGGGGGGTCTGAAGGCGCACGAGAGCGGCGGCCCGGGCCTGTCCGTTGGGGGGGCGGGGCGCCCCTACCTCGATGGGGGTGCGCAGGATGCCGGGCGTGGGGGAGCGGGGGTCGCTGACGTGCGCCAGGTGCCGGAGGAAGGGCTTGGAGGGGGGCGTGGCGGGGAAGCTCTCGGCAGCCCCCATGGCCGCGGGCTCCGGGAGCGGCGAGCCCAGGGGCGGGTAGCGGCGAGCCCTGCGGGGGAGGGAAAGGCCGCGAGTCGCGCCCGACGCTGCCCGCATCCCCCGGCTCCGCGATTCAAATCTCCCGCCCTGGCCGTGCCCGGCCCCGCGCCCCCATTGGCCTGCGCGCCTGCCACTCGCTCCCTCCCTGCCCGACGGGCGCCTTCACCGAGCTGGGGGTGGAGCACTCCCGCCACTCGTCCCCACTTACAGCGCTCTCATTAGCTAATCTCAATGCCAATCACACCGTACTCCCACCCCTTAACCTGCCATTGGCGGGACAGCCACAATCGCAGTACAACCACCCCTGCCTCCCCGTGTCCCATTCGCTAGAATTTAAAATATCTCCACTCTGATTGGCTGTTTCCTGATCTAGCAATTTATAGTGTTCTATTGGGTCACTAGGCTTTCCGGGTCTCATTGGTTTTCCCTCCGTCAATCTTCAAGCGACTCCGCCCCACGTTACTCTTGCCCTTGCATTGGCTGGAGGTTTAGACAGTTCTGCTTGGATTGTCCCCGGTGGCTGTCCGTACACAAAGGGCAATTGTGATAGGGCGAGCAGGTCTCGCCTTAGAACGAAGGGGGTGGAGCGGTTAACGGTAGCGCCACCTCTCTGCTTTTGCTCCTGGGTGAAACTGGATTGGCTGCCTAGCCTCTGACAACACACGTTTGTGATTGGTCAGGGTGGGGCTGTGGGCGGTGCCGCAGGGAGCCGCTGTCATGGCGGAGCTGAGTGAGGCGTTGCTGTCGGTGCTGCCGACCATCCGCGTGCCCAAGGCCGGCGACCGGGTCCACAAGGAGGAATGCGCCTTCTCCTTCGATACACCGGTAAGCGCTCCCGGTAGCTGTTCCCCCTTCATCCCTGAGGCCGCCTGCTCCCCGGCCTGATCCCCAGTGCGCCCGGGCCCAAGGGACCGGCCCGCGTGTGGCATGCTGGGACATGGAGTCTTCTATGGGGTGGGCTCCGGTCGGCTCAGTGGAGAGTGCGACCAAGAGGACTGCAACTCCCGACAAGCTCCAGGCCCGGCCCCGCTCCTGGCAGGCGTGCTGGGGACTGTAGTTCTCTCCGTCCTGGTGCTGCCCGCGGGCTCTGGCCTCTGCGCCCCGGTAGCGGCTCCGCGGGCTTGTCCTGCTGTTGCTGACTCACCGCGGGGCGGCCCGGCTCCCTGCGCCCGTGGGCAGGGGCGCGCAGACTCGAGACGGGTCCCCCGTGCGAGGCATGCTGGGAAGTGTAGTGCGCTGACCCCTTCCCCTGCCCGGCCCCGCTGCAGCCCCTAGAGGCGCTTCAGTGCCTTGCCCCGCCGCCCTTTGGCGGCCTAACTCGCGGCGCACGCTGGAGGGCGTAGCCCGGCCTTCTCGCAGCGCTGTGCCCCGCAGGCCCGGATCCCTTCACAGGGCGCCGGGAGAGGGGGGTCCCGCATTCTTTCTGGGGCGACCACATGCTCGCTCCCCTTGCCCGCCTCCCTCGTGCTCCTCCCTGGGGTTCCAGGAAGCTGCCGCTCCGCCGGGCCGTTTTCGGGGAGAGCTCTGGAGTGGAGGGAGAGAGGCATTCTTTCTTCTGAACATCCAGGCTATTAAAGGGATTCAACCAGCTTTAAGCTTCCTAAATTAAAGGCCCTCGGAGCTTCCCTGGTCTCTCCTTGTCTAAGGGTGTCTGTATTGGGGGGGGACGGGACGCAAAGCTCTCCTGTCCCTAAAAACTGTCTGTTCCCTGTGCTGTGTCACTAAAAGGGCAGTGTTTTTTCCTTCCAGCCAGGTTCATCCAGTGGAGTCACAGCCTCCATTGGGAAGTTAATGCTGGTTAAAGTGCTTGATTGGCAGCTCCTAAAAATGGGAGGCCTCTATTCCCTGACTTGGGGGAGCCTAAATAGCCATGGAATGAGTTCCGCTCCCTGTTCACACCCTGATAAAGTGCTACACCCTTCCTGGGGAGCGGAGTTCAACATTTGTGGTCCAGTCAATCCTTAAACTCATTGTGAAGCTGC
Organism: Pelodiscus sinensis; assembly: GCF_049634645.1. Classification (NCBI taxonomy): domain Eukaryota; kingdom Metazoa; phylum Chordata; order Testudines; family Trionychidae; genus Pelodiscus; species Pelodiscus sinensis. The sequence continues at coordinate 138,268,917 of NC_134711.1, read as the reverse complement.
CAGCTATAAGGCTTATTTGTGCCAGCTCCAGGGCTTCAAAAACTACTTGACATCAGTGATCAAGAGTTGGCTCTGCTGATGTGGATGACAGATACCTGCATTGCCACTCCCTTTGCAGTTCATATAGATCAGTACAGTTGTGTGCTATGTTTTCTTGTATCAAATTGTAACAGTCAACTAAATTTCCTTCAGTTTAAACCTGTAATTTACAGCTAGTCTTTCACTTTTTCTCTTTTCTCACGCTCTTCCTGGATTTATTCCACTTTCTCTTAAAAAAAAAATTGAACTAGATCATTTTCAGGTTGTCTTCAGTGTCCCTTTTCCCTTGTTCTTTGCTGCAAGAATTAAAGCTACTGATCAGAGACAGAGATGGAAAGATTTTGTCCAAGGCAATACAATAAAAGACTAGCCCTCTTTCCCCATTTTCCTACATAAGTCTACATAAGGAATCCCATTTTTTGTTTCTCTTAGTTTGTTTGCTGGCTCCTGAGAAGCAGATTGTGTGTTCTCTGCCATTGTCACTCTTTCATGGTCTCTACGTTTAGGTCTCCCTCACATTCTCTCCCACCTCTGTTAAATAGCATCAGTACTATAGGTGCTAGAAGGCTGCCCAGACTGACCATGTCTGTTTTACAGATGCCCGCAAGGGTCTGAAACAACTGTAAAACCAAACAAGATTCTTCTTAACTTTCAATCTTTGACACTTTGGCAAAGCTTCAAGCTGCACCAATAGCACTAGATCCATTTGTCTGCTGATATAGTTGTATACGTTTTGATGGGGTCATACTTTGCAATTGTGACTGCTAGGGATGTTAGTGTATAGTTGAGTAAATGATTAACCAATAAATTAGGCTTATCGGTTAATCCTATCGACTACGTGCACTTTCCCTCCCCCCGCTGCCTCTGTATCAGAGGAAGCAAGAGCAGGCAGCAGAAGCAGTGCCCGTGAGGAGCTGTCATTAAGCAGGCTCCCCATGAGCATCAGATCTGCTGCCCCGCTATCAGAGGCAGCAGCGTAGGGGAGATTGGGGGAGTTCCTCCATATCCCAAGGTGCAGCCTCGGTCTGCAGCGATCCTGGGCCCACTGTGGGCAGAGGCTACTCCACCTATCATGGTGCAACCTCTGTCCATGGTGAGCTTGGACCCCCCTGGACAGGGGGGCTGCTGTCACTCCTGTATCAGAGGCAATGGCAGGGGGCTCCCTGGGAGTGAGGCTGGAAACACACTAGTTGTGATCCTCGCCCCTGTCAGTATCAAATAGTCATGTAACCAATACTTTTTTATGCAGTTACATGACTAATCAACTACATGACATCTAACATCCTTAGTAACTACTTAAAGGCTTTTTAAAATGAGGCTACAATGCCTCAGAAATTTATTGGTCTGGCCTGATTCAGCTCCCTTCCCACTATAGATAAATGGGCAAGTGGATTTTCAAATAATTCATAGTGGTAAGAGAAGTCGTGCTGGCAACTAGAGTGAGGCTTGACCACTCCTTTCAGACCAGCCATTGAATGGCTGACAAATGGGCATGATTTGCATTGAATGGAGCTGGATTAGAATCAATCTACTAAAGGTAAAACTCTATTTTAGTCATTGGCTCTACTAAGATGTGTGTCTATTAGTCTGTCTTTTTCCCCTAGGAGTCAGATGGGGGCCTGTATATTTGTATGAACACATTCCTGGGTTTCGGGAAGCAATATGTAGAAAAGTACTATGGGAAAACAGGCCATCGGGTCTATCTGCACCTCAAGAGAACACGCAAACTGGTAAGAAATGTGGTACTTGGAACTGGGATACACATTGCATTACCAAATCTGTTCTGAGGCTGAGAAGAGAGATCTGTCTCTCTGAAACACAACCTGGTATTTTCCCCCTGTTACAAGACCCCCAACTAGTTATTGTTTTGGCTGCCTGCCCCATCTTTTTCCACCTGCAGTATCTGCCCCTGTTCCAAAGGTGTTGGGCTTCCCTCAGAGTTCTTGGCCTCCGTACTGACTGTCTCCTTTCTCTCCTGACTCCTAAAACAGAAGGAGGAAGACAGTAGCTCCAGTGCTGGAGACCCACCCAGGAAGAAACCCACACGCTTAGCTATTGGTAAGAAAAAAACCTCCATCTAGCCATGTTTCCCTAATGTATCTAGAGCTGTCTAGTCCAGTTCTATTCACTCTCACCATTCCCCTGTGCTGGATGAGACCCAGTTATCCCATCTAGCCCAATATCCACATATCCAAGAGTGACCAAATAGGATAGCTATTTAAAAACCTGCTGCAGTGATGAGAGTTGCTTTATGTTTGTAACAACAGTTCTGTTGACAGTTGCAATTTGCATTCTCTCTAAAATCTGCAAACACATGTCAGCTGTGCAAGGTTAGGGGTTGAGGTGGAGTTTGGGGAAACTTTGGTTACTTGATCAAAAGGTTTCTAAGAGGCCCCATAACATTTTGCATGGTTGAAAAAACTAACCCTCTTTAGTGCAAATAGGGAGAAAATTGGCAGGCTCCTGACTGAATTTTTCTGTATAGAAGAATGGTTCTCAACCAGAGATCCAGGGCCACAAATAGGTTTTAGGGGGCTGCAAAGCAGGGCTAGTGCTAGACTTGCTGGGGCCAAAGGCAGAAAGCCAAAGCCCTACTGAATGGGGCTGAAGCCTAGGGCCCTGAGGCTCGGGGCTGAAGCCAAAGCCTGAGCAATATTGTTTTATGGGGGCCCTTGTGGCATTGGGAACCAAACTGCTATCCTACTTACTACCCTAATGCTAGCCCTGGCTTGTAAGTGCAGAAAACCAGTTACTGTGGCACAAGTGGTATTGGGGGAAGGGCTCAGAGGATGCGTCTACACTGCACCGTAGGTCGAAATAAGATTTGCAATTTGAGCTATACATATAGCGTATCTGATATTGATATTATTTTGAAATAGCTTATTTCAAAATGTGGTGCTATCTACACAGTAACGTATCATATGTATAGTAGCCAAGTGTCTGAGAGTCTGTAATGCCAAAATGCTGGCTGTTCCCTCTGGGTGGCCCGTGCTGCATGGGGAGTGCAGGGCCCAAGCAGCTGCTTGCGCCGCTTGCTCCCCCGCGGCGGCCCGGCTGAGCTGCACAGAAGTCAGCCGAGTGCCACGGTGGGAGGCGAAGCGGGGTGGGGCGGTGACGTGCGGTGTGACAGCGACTCCAGGCCCCGCCCCCTGGCCATGAACGTCACCACCCCCTGCGCCTCCCGCTGTGGCGCTTAGCTGACTTTCTGTGCCGCTCAGCCAGGCCGCCACGTGGGAGCAAGCGGCGCAAGCGACCATTTGGGCTCCGTGCCCCCCCCATGCAGCACGGGGAGTGCGTAGCCCAAACGGCCATTTGGGCTCCGTGGTCCCCCGAGTGAGAGGCAGGAGGGGGAGGAGAAGTGAGAGAGAGAGAGAGAGAGACAAAGACCGGAGGCTTAGGAGAGAAGACCGACGTGGAGGAGAGACCTGAAAATCCCGTCTTATGACAGGCTAATTGGCTAGTTTCAAAATAAATTGCTATTCTGAAATGTCCCTTCCTCCTTGAATGAGGTTAACAGGGATATTGGAATAGTGATCCTGTTATATTTCAAAATAATGGGCGTGATCAAAAGACGCAGAATAGCTATTTCGGGATAGAAATAGTGCTGCAGCGTGGATGTAGCCAGAAAGTAAAAGATGGAGAACCCCTGGTCTAGACTGTTCTTTGAGATCTAGGGCATAGTACTGGAACAGGTCTAAATGCTTAAATATACCAATGATGCTTTTTGGATTGACAGAGTGGAATGCTGCCATGCTGGTGCCCCACTCCCAATCAAAGGGACATTGTTTACAACCTGGCTAGAGTTTTGGTCAGGAATCCAGGCCAGGGATACTTTTTGCTTGTTTAGACCAGATTTGAATCTAGAACCTACTGCCCTACAGCACAGCAACTAAAAGTGTAATTTCTTTGCCATTCGGCAGTAATAGGTTCTTGGCCTCTGTATGTTGGCCAGCCACTAGAGGGAAAACCCATACTGAACCCTTATGTTATGTTAAAACTCCTTTTTGCGTAGCAAAAGCTACTGAGAATATGGGACCTCTTGGCACTGCTGCAGTACAAGTAATAACACTAGTTCCTATCATTCCCTTCCCTTTTACAGAGGGAGTAATAGGGTAACAGAAATTCCCCAAGGTTACTTCTGTCAAAGCTAGGAATAGAAGAGGGGTTTCTTGATAGGGCAGATGCTTTTTTCCCTTATTTATGCTGTCTATCAGAGAGATTAAGCCAAATCTGTGTGCTTGGCTATGCTCTTTGTACAGCTGGGTTAGTCCCGCGTTTTACAAAGCTTTGAGAGACATGCATCTGCATTCACTTAGCAACTAGCTGCACTTGATGATATTTCAGGGTAAAGAATGAGACCGGGACTAGGGATGTAAAATCCTGTTTAACCAGTTAACCGGGTAGATGTTACATTTAACCAGTCAACTGCTTAAGCAGAATCCTGCAAATGGGGCCAGGCTAGAGTGGTCTCCCCACCTGTGGCACAGCGCAGTTGGAGCCTGCTCCAGCCAAGCTGGGCCAGGTTCACTGTGCATCTAGCCAGGCTGGAGAAGCCCCCTGTCTGAGGGCATGGCAGTTCCAGCCCAACTGGGCTGGAGCAGCTGCCCGCGATGCAGTGAGGAGGCTGCTATAGTGCCTGTTAGAGATGTAGCCAGTTAATTGGCGGTCCAGCTGGACTGGAAGGAGAAAAAGACTGGCCTTGTGGGTAGGGCTGTGGTTCTCAGCTTCTCTCTGCTGCAGGCTTCCTGTGTGGTGATGGATTAATTGCTTCGGGGAAGATTTTCAAAATTGCCAAAGGAATTTCAGAGAAAAGGCCCATTGGTTTGTGATCCTTAATCCCTTCAAAATCTTCCTCTTATTCAATGTGCCTATATTCCCCATCTGTAACAGCAGGACTTCTCTATCTCTTGGCGTGGTAGTAGGATAATCAGTGTTTGTGATGTTCAGTACTGCGCAGGGGAGGGGGAGGGGAGAGACTTATGAGCACTTTGGTAGATCATCAGTAAACATTTGCAGAGCCACTCCCACTGGTTGAAACTGAGGCTCACCACCACACTAGAGTTTTAGGTAGCTCTTAAGGGCGCCCTGAAACCCTGATAGCCTGTTTTGATTGAGGGTTCAGGAACCCTTTAGTGCTCTGGGGATTCCCAGTTCCCAATCACTCCTTATTGTGGGGGAGGAAGAAGGCGCTTTCTGGCAGGTGCATCAAGAGATACTGAGAAGGCATGTTTGGGTATGTGGTGAATTTGGGGCAGTGTACTGATCTGTAGTTTTCAACTGACCTTTTTCTAGTACAGGTTGGACCTCCCTGGTCTGGCACTCTCAGGACTTGCCCAGTCCTGGACAAGTGAATTTGCTGGATCAAGGGATAGATAGGGATTTAAAGGGTTAACCATTTACACGGTAAGCAGGAGCTTTACCAGGTAACCAGTGGCCAGGCCCAGTGCCATGGGCATGGCTCGGCCATGTTGGAGCAGTTCCCTGCCTGCAACATGGTGGGCCCAGCTGGACTGGAGCAGCCCCCTGCCTGCAGCAATGCAGGCTCCAGCCTGGCCGGGCCCACTACGTTGCAGCACAGGCGGGGAGCTGCTCACTAGGTTTAACCTGTTAACCCTAGCATTTATATGATTAACATACCTACCAGGAGAGGTCCCCTGCCGCTGGCCCCCTACTCCGAACCTCTCCGAGCCACCTACTTCACTTTCAGCCCCAGCCAGCCCCCTGCCTCCAGGCAGCTGTGCAGTTGGCCCCAGCTGGGCCTGCCGAATACCGCCCCCTCACCCGCTGTGCTGCTGGGCCCCTCTACAGCGCCATGGGGCTCTCAGGTGTGCCTCCAGACCCTCCTGGTCCAGGAACATGTGTTCCTGGTGGACCACAGATGTTGCCAGACCTGAGAGTCCCAGTTTAGAGAGGTACAACCTGTATTTCTGAACCCATCAAGGTTTGCAGCACACTGTTGCTAAGCTGATGCAATGTAATTGTTTGCCAAAGTCACCATATTGCACTCAGGGCTATGTCTACACTACGTGTTTTGTCGGAAGAGGCACTGCAAATTGAAGTGCTGATTATGCAAATGAAGCACAAGAAAATGCTAATTTATTCTGATCTGTTTTTGCGCAAAAACATGCTTTGTGGATGTGTCCGTTTTGCGCAGAAAGAGGGTTTTGCGCAAAACAAACGTCCACACTGCATGTTTTTCTGTAAAAATGAATTGGAATAGATTATGTAAATGAAGCACAAGAAAATGCTAATCAGAGCTTCATTTGCATTGCCTCTTCCGACAAAACTCGTAGTGTAGACATAGCATAGGGGTATTCGGAGGAGGCGTAAGGAGAGAAAGCACTGCTTGGTGCAGTTTATATATTTGCCAGGAGCGATTAGGCTCTTTCATTTGATCAGATGGTGACTCTTGGAAGAGCTATGGAAGCAGGCCCTTTTAGATAGTGGCGGTTTCTACAACACTGTGGCTTGCCCCACGGAGTAGGTGAAAACAGATGATTTGGGGAAAAAACCCTCACAAGGCATATTTTGTACAAATATTATTACAATAATGTGTAAGGTGTGAATACAGGGATACTTTTGGTGTCACAAACATTGCTCTTTGGTATGTGGCCAGAGACTGCTTGAAAGTAACACTGGCATCGCCATTATGCAGAGTGCCTGCTTGAACAGCACGTTTCCTGGTTTCTCTAAGTCTTGTAACACTAACGTTTCTGGGAGTCCTGAACTAAGCACTTCTATGCCCTGCCCTCAACCATGGGACCAGTAGGAAGTCTCCTTTGTGGGAAGGTGCAGAGAGTTGTGAGCATTCTGCCTTAGCCAGGTGTTTTGGAAGTGATAGTGCAGTGTCCCTTGAGTTTGGGAGGATTGCTTCACGTGTACCCCAGCAACAGCTAGCTGTCTTAACATCAGTGAATCTTGAGCAGCAATGTCCCCTGGTAGTTCTGTCCTAGCTACCGGTAGGCTTACGAGGCTAGTCACACACTGAGTATTCAAGGCTGGAAAACCTCTCCCTGGGGCTGGCACATATAAGGCTGGGCTCCAGATTATTGGCCGTGACTCTTACTGCAGCATTCCTTCTCTTGTAGGTATAGAAGGTGGGTTTGACATCCCCGAGGAGAAGTTTGAATATGACGACGATGTAAAAATAGTAATTTTCCCAGAGCACCTGGAAATCCCACGGGATGGGCTGGAGGGGCTGCCAGACATGGTCCGAGACAGGGTATGTTTTTATTTTCTGTCTGCAGGAAGCGGGTTGTTATGGAGTAGGACTCTCCAACTTTGCAAATAGGAGCCAGCGGCGTTGTGTTGGGTGCTCAGGACTAGAATAGTAGTGGGTATCAGGGCAGGGTGGAGTGGCATTAGCAGAGCCTTGTGGGGAATCTAAATCTGGAATAGCAGGGGTAAGTGGTGTTGAACTCTCCAATTTCAGATTGCCAGTGCAGTGGATGCTATCCTGACAGCAGATTCAGCCTCACGGAAGCAAGAGGTGCAGGCATGGGATGGAGAGGTTCGGCGTGTTTCCAAACATGCTTTCTCCTTGCACCAGTTACAAAATAGTGTCCGCATCCCTCCATGGTGAGTCTGACCAGGTTCTATCTTGCTCTGGACACTACAGCACGACCTTCCCCCTCTGGGCCTGTGATGGGACTATTGCTCTGTCACTTGTGAGGTTTTTCCTGTGGACTTCCTCCATGCAGCCACACCTATCTCTGATCATGGTGTGGCCTGAGATACAAGCTGGTCAATTCCTGGAAACTCTGAGGGTGGGGGGTTGACAATTGACTCCTGCCTTGTAGGTCTGCCATGGTGCTCTGCTTCCTAGAGTAGGATGGGTGTGGGGTCCCAGAAGCCTTTACTTGTGCCACGGTACGTGGATAGTGGGGAATAGACTGCACCTTCTCTCCCCCTGCTGGCAGTGGCTGGAAGTGCAACAAGTGTGACATGCGTGAGAACCTGTGGCTCAACATGACTGATGGATCCATCCTATGTGGCCGGCGCTACTTCGATGGCAGCGGTGGCAACAATCACGCAGTTGAGCATTATCGGGAGACTGGCTACCCACTGGCTGTGAAACTGGGAACCATCACTCCTGATGGGGCTGGTGAGATGCGGGGACCCCGGGGAGTTGCAGATGCCGGGCATCTAGATGGGCTGAATCTGGGCACCATGATCCCCTGACAGAACAAGTGAGGGGAGGGCTTGGGATTTCACATGAATTTTGTCAATGGTGTAGCCTAGGACACGCACCAAACAGCTGCCACTAACAACTGGGATTTCCTGATCTGATCCACTTCTTGGGGAAGGGGCATAAGCAAATCGTGCTCCCCAGAATTCAGAGGCCTTTGGAAAGGCTATCTGTGTCCTCTTTCCTGCAGCCTGTGGGGGGAAGTGCTCATTGCTCTAGGGGCCTGAGGCATTGAAGGGCATGAATGGCACAACATGCCTCTGCTCATCAGGCACACAAGGCCTTTGTACTAGACTCCAAAGTAAAGTTGTTTGCTCCCCTTCCTTACCCTACACTAGTAGTTCCCAACCACTGGGCAGTCGCCCTCTACCGGTGGCTCTGGGGGTCATGGCTGGGGTACGCTGCTCTTACCGCAGTTGTTGGGAGAGGTGTGTCCTTCCCTGCCTCTCAGCCAGCCAGCACTGGGCAGGCGCGGGATCTCCTCCTGGCCCTCCCGCCACACAGGGAAGTGTTCTTCCATGGCCCTCCTGCCAAGGAGCAAACTGCTCTTCTGCTGCCAGGAGGAGACTCTGTCCCTGCCCACCATTGGCTGGCCGAGAGGCAAGGCAGGACACGCCGCAGCGGGGAATGTGCCCCGGCCCCCAGAGCCATTGCTGCCATGTGGGCTCTGAGAATGGGAGTCTGACACTGGGAGGATTGGGTGCAGGGGACTCTAGGGTCAGTAGCTGGCACTGGGGGGTAGTGGAGGGGTGGGAAGTTCTAGGGGTTAGGGCTGGCACTGGGGATTTCAGGGGCTGGGCTTTTGATGGACTGGTAATGTTTTATTTGCAGATTCATTTGCATAATGTATATGCAAATAAAATGTTATCTGTCAAAAGTTTGTGAATAGGTTTGCCGGTCTCTAGTATCAAAAAGGTTGGGAACCACTGCCCTACACCTCTTGGGAACTTGGGTCCCATCCTGCCAATGTTAAGACAGTACTGCTCAGTCTGTCTATTAGACTAAATCTCTGAGCACTTTATGTTGTTCCCTCCCCTAGCAGCAAGTTGTTTGAGGGGGTTGTTACTCAGGGACAAAGGCAACTTGAGGAAAATAAAAATCCAGAGGTGACCCCTGTGTCAAGGTAGCCCCTGTTTCAGAAGATGCAGGCACCCTTTTCCCGTATCTATGACCGATGTATTGTAGTAATCCCTCAGTGCACTCTCCCAGTGTGATAAGGAAATAATAAAGGATGACTCGCTAGGTAAGTTAACAAATGCATTAAGGAATTAAAATTACAATAACTGGAAAAATGGGGAAATTCAAATGAGAATCAAACAATAACGCAAATGGCAGTAAGCATCCTTAACCAACAATATATAACAGTGCAGGGATTTCATCAAAGAGGCATGAAGCCTAGGCCCAGATTCCCACTTTGGCAAGGAAGGAAGGAGGAGATGATGGGAAAGAACCCAAAGACATAATGGGAGGTGCCGACGGTGCTGTGCAGCTGAGGCCTGGGACCTTCTACCCTTGAGCTAGTTTGAAGCTTTCAGGGAGGACCTCCAGGAAGATCCCAGCCAGGAGCTTCTATGGAGGTGGATCGCTGGTGGTACATCTTCCCCTTCCCTCATCACGGCCGCTATGGGGGTCTGGTGCTGACAGGAGCATAGATGGAAAAGACCATACCCCCAGCAGCTGCACAGATCCTTAAATCCTGTCTGTGGTGTGAAATTCTGAGGTGATGAAATGTTCTGGTTGGGTGGGAAAAACCAGTTCTGGCTGAAGAGAGCCAGCACTGCTCAGAGTCCTCTGCTGCTGATGGGTATTTTGACCAAAATGGAGTCCTTGGATCAAAAGTTCACTTCCTCTATTTTGAATGGTTTTTACATTAACTCCTTTAGTTCCAACAGGGTAGGGGTGGTGGTGTTGGGATCTGGGAATGGCTGGGGTACAAGCTAGTTTCTTTCCCCTTACTGTTTCCCCACAGATGTTTACTCTTATGATGAGGATGATATGGTCCTGGATCCCAGCCTGGCTGAACATCTGGCACACTTTGGGATTGACATGCTCAAGATGCAGAAGGTGCGAGGGGAAACCCCCATCAAAACAAGGGGATCTGAATGTCACAGCTCTACCTATCTTCTCCCCCCCTGGTACTCAGCAAGGGCACCACAGTCAGTGGGGAGAGAGATGTGCATCTCTAAAACAGTTCCCTGCATTCACTGTGTTATTCCCAGCAAGAAGCTCACTGCCTGAGCAGAGCTACTCTTGTTTCTTTTCAGAGACTGATAAGTGTGACTGCCTCAGTTAAGCTACCACACAGCTCTTTCTATGCAAGGGCTAATGCATCACTCAGAAAACATATCTAAAGCACCAGAAGAATCTGTATGCAGGCTAATAAACTTACCAGAGATCATCCAACTCTGACAAGGGCTGTGGCAGGTGATTAGTCCTTCAGGCTAGCAGAAAGTCTTGTCGGTGGTCACAAGTTCATAACAACCTCAGCTCAGAACTAGCCCACTCATGAAACATTTAGTCCAGCTTTTATACAGTTCAGGGGTCTCTGACCCGGAGTTTCCAGGAGTACATACTCAGCAGATGATATATTTTTCTGCTTGGGCTGTAGCTTTAGAAAACCAGACCGGTCAGTTTAAACTCTGTGCCAGGAAAGATAATGGAGCAAGTAATTAAGGAAATCATCTGAAAACACCTGGAAGATAGATAACAGCTGGCATGGATTTGTAAAGAACAAATCATGTCAATCCAATCTGATAGCTTTCTTTGATAGGGTAACAAGTATTGTGGATAAGGGAGAAGCAGTGAATGTGGTATACCTAGACTTTAGTAAGGCATTTGATATGGTCTCGCATGATATTCTTATCAATAAACTAGGCAAATACAACTTGGATGGAGCTACTATAAGATGGGTGCATAGCTGTCTGGATAACCGTTCTCACTAGTTAATGGTTCACAATCATGCTGGAAGGGCATAACAAGTGGGGTTCCGCAGGGGTCTGTTTTGGGTCCGGTTCTGTTCAATATCTTCATCAACGATTTAGATATTGGCATAGAGAGAACGCTTATTAAGCTTGCAGATGATACGAAGCTGGGAGGGGTTGCAATTGCTTTGGAGGTTAGGATTGTAATTCAAAATGATCTGGGCAAACTGGAGAAATTGTCTGAGGTAAATAGGATGAAGTTTAATAAGGACAAATGCAAAGTGCTCCACTTAAGAAGGTGCAATCCATTTCACACATACAGAATGGAAAGCAACTGTCTAGGAAGGAGTACTGTAGAAAGGGATATGGGGGTCATAGTGGACCACAACATAAATATGAGTCAACAGGGTGACACTGTTGCAAAAAAACCAAACATGATTCCGGGATGCATTAACAAGAGTTGTGAGCAAGATACGAGAAGTCATTCTTCCTCTCTACTCTGTGCTGAATAGGCCTCAATTGGAGTATTGTGTCCAGTTCTGGGCACCACATTTAAAGAAAGATGTGGAGAAATTGGAGAAGATCCAGAGAAGAGCAACAAGAATGAATAAAGATCTAGAGAACATGACCTATGAAGGAAGGCTGAAAGAATTGGGCTTGTTTAGTTTGGAAAGGAGAAGACTGAGAGGGTACATGATAGTGGTTTTCAGGTATCTAAAAGGGAGGAAAAAATTTTCTCCTTAGCCTCTGAGAATAGGACAAGAAGCAATGAGCTTAAACTGCAGCAAGGGAGGTTTAGGTTGGACATTAGGAAAAACTTCCTAACTATCAGGGTGATTAAATGCTGGAATAAGTTTCCTAGCGGGGGTTGTGGAATCTCCATCTTTGGAGATATTTAAGAGCAGGTTAGACAGACATCTGTAAGGGATGGTCTAGATGTTGATTGGTCCTGTCATGAGGGCAGGGGACTGGACTTGATGACCTCTCTAGATCCCTTCCAGTTCTGGTGTTCTATGATTCTATGAAAACCTCACAAGTACCTCTTAGGAAACCCACTTCTCCCATATTGTTCTTTGACGTTCCTAATGTTTCCCCAAGCTACATTCAGCCATACAATAACACACAATCAGTTTTGTATTTAATACAAGGGACACCCCCTTCACCTCCCCTTCCCCCCCAAAGGTGTCAAACCTAATTCAATAAAGTTTGTCCAGGGTATTGCAGCCATTTGATTCTGAGTGTGATGGAGGACCTCAGCTGGATCCAGGCCTCTGGTCGCCAAGCAGAGTAGGGGCTGCAACTCCATTATTATGCACTGGTCATCAGGTACACAGTAGGGATGTAAATGGTTAATTGGTAAGCCTCACCCTTAAGGGGAGAGGCTTGCCAGTTCTGGTTAACCAGTGGGGGTTGGCACAGCTCCCGTCCACCACAGGCAAGAGGCTGCTCCAGCTCTGTGAGGCCTACCACAGGTGGGGGGTACTCTAGCCCAGCTGGAGCAGCCATCATTCACGGAGGGGGGGGGGGCCTGAACCTGTTCAATAGCTTACCCAGTTAAAAGTAAACCTTTAGGCAGTTAACTAATTAAATGGGATTTTAAATCCCTAGTACAGAGCTCCCACTTCCTCTCAAGCAAAGAACTGACTTGTTTCCTCTCCTTCTCCACCTCCAGATCCATTTTCCTTGTGGCTCCTCTTCAGTATTCTAAGCAATGTGGCTTCCTTTGGGGAGGTGACTTCTCAGACTCTGACACCTCAGTCCTGGGGAATGGTTCCTGGGCACCTTTTTGTTGTGTCAGATTTACCTTGTTCCCCCTTCTCCCTCTTAAAATCTTTCTTCCCTTAGAATTGGCACTCCTCAGATATTTGCACAGCCTTTCCTTATCTTTCTCTCTCTCCCAGTGGTCGTTTTTACCAAACAGGGTGGATTTACCCTTGGAAATCTCCTAGAACTCTACCTTTTGGCCCAAAGTACATCTGTGGTTCTTCTCTGAGCTCCCCCCGGTCCATCTCTTCTTTCCACAGACAGACAAGACAATGACAGAGCTGGAGATTGACATGAATCAGCGCATTGGAGAGTGGGAGCTGATCCAGGAGTCTGGGGTGCAGCTCAAACCCCTTTATGGCCCTGGTTACACTGGCATCCGAAACCTGGGCAACAGTTGCTACCTCAATTCTGTGGTGCAGGTGCTGTTTAGCATCCCTGACTTCCAGAGAAAGTAAGTGAGCTAAGAGAAGGGGTGTGGGTTACTTTGATCAATTAGTCCTGGTCTCTATCCTAGCTGCTCCAATCCTACCTGACATCTGAAAGGAATTAATTCACTCCATCCTTTGTGGGATGCTTGGGATCAGCACAAAAGTTCCCTAATAGGGTGTCAAACGATTAAACAATAGAATACCTTTTATATAAATATTTTGGGTGTTTTTCACATTTTCAGATATGTTGATTTCACTTATAACACAGAATACAATGTGTACAGTGCTCACTTTATACTGTAATATTTGCACTGTAGAAGTAAAAAATAGTATTTTCCAGTTCACTTAATAGAAGGACTGCAGTGCAATCTTTTCATCATGAAAGTTGAACTCACAAATGAAGAATTATGTACAAAAATAACTGCGTTCAGTAATAAAATAATGTAAAACTTTAGAGCCTGCAAGTCCACTTAGTCCTACTTTTTGTTCAGCCAGTTGCTGACACAAACACGTTTGTTTATATTTGCTAGCAATAATGTTGCCTTCAGCATCACCTGAAAGTCAGAACAAGCATTCACCGGGCACTGTTTCAGCCAGTATTTCAAGTTATTTATGTGCCAGATATGCAGATTTATATGTCCCTCTGTGCTTCAACCACCATTCCAGAGGACATGCATCAATGCTCAATAACAATCCTAGACTGCAAACAAACACATGTTCATTTTCATCATATGATTCAGATGTCACCAGCAGAAGACTGATTTTTCTTCTAGTAGTTCGGGTTCAGTAATTTCCGCATTGGAAAGTTGCTCTCTCAAGACTTCTGGAAGCATGTTCCACATGCGCTCTCAGATTTTGTAAGGCACCTAACATTCTTAAATCTTGGATCAAGTGTTGTAGCTATCTTTAGAAATCTCACATTGGTACCTTGTTTGTGTTTTGCAAAATCTGCAGCAAAAGCATCCATGAAACAAATAGCATGTGCAGGGTCATCATCGGAGACTGTTATAACCTGAAATATGACCGAATATGGATAAAAACAGAGCAGGAGACATACAATTCTCCCCCAGAGTTTCGTGTCACATTTAATTAATACGTTGTTTTGGTTTTTTTTAAATGAGCATCATCAGCATGGAAGCATGGGTTTTGGAATGGTGGCTGAGGTACAAAAGGGCATATGCAGTGCTTTTTTTGTGTGTGACAGTACTGCCTGCTACGCAGTACCAGCACCTCTAGTCAGAGCTCAACAACTTTTCCCGTGGAGTACCGGCACTTTTCTTTTTAACCAAAAAAAACACTGGGAATATGAATGTTATGCATATCTAGCTCATAATACCAGCTACAAAAGTGCCATTTGAACATCTGTTCTTACTTTCAGGTGACATTATAAATAAGAAGAGGGCAGCATTATCTCCTGTAAATGTAAGCAAATTTGATTGACTCAGTGACTGACTGAACTAGAAGTGGGACTGAGTGGACTTATGGGCTCTAAAGTTTTTACATTTTTGTTGTGCTTTTAGTGCAGCTATGTAACAAAAAAAAATCAATATTTGTAAGTTGTGCTTTAATGATAGAGATTGCACTATAGTATTTGTATGAGGTAAATTGAAAAATACTATTTTATCTTTTTATAATGTAAATATTTACTGTATTCTGTGTTGCAATTGAAATCAACGTATTTGAAAATGTAGAAAACATCAAAAATATTTAATACATTTCAATTGGTATTCTCTTAGTGCAATTAAAATTGCAATTCATATTTTGAGTTTAATCACATAAGTTAGCTGCAACTAATTTACAAATAATGCTGGGGTCTTACCCTTTGGGATTGGGAGCATTGTACAGGCCAGCCACGCTGCTGGATGCAGCCTGGTGCTGTGTCTGCAGCTCCCTTTGCCTCTGGTTTGCTTTGCAGGTACGTGGACAAGCTGGAGAAGATATTCCAAAGTGCTCCTTCAGATCCCACGCAGGACTTCAGCACCCAAGTGTATGTAGTGCTCTGAAGAAGGGGGCTAGAAAGAAGATTGGGTTTGATGGGCTAACAAGTGTAAGCTCCAGCAGCAATCTCATAACTGTATAGCGTGGCAAATGTTCTGCAGAGTGTAGTAAGCCATGCCACCACTGGGCAACTCCTGGTGGTTGTAGTACCACTAGCTGTCAGGAGAGGCTATCTGGCTTTGCGGCACAGACTTCCAGCCGCAGAGAAAGGTGGCTAAGAGTAGAGTACACTGGTTTAGGTGGGGTTAGTCTCACAGCCAGTGCACAGGGTTGTGTGAGGAGAGTTATCTGGGAATATTTTATTTTATGCATGCATGTGTCTTCTGCTTTTCCTGAGCCAATGACAATTGAAGGGGACTGTAGCATGGGAAAAGTTGAGGGAATGGGAGTGATTGGTGAGTGAGGCTGTGTGGGAATTGGAGCGGGGGAGTGGTGAGTAGAGGAATGTGGTAGGAGGAGAAGCTGGTCCCAAGAGAGCACAATTGTGGGTTGATCAGTGGGTATCGCCAGCCCACCCTGGGCAGGTAAATGTGTTTGGAAAATATGATCCACGTGCTGGAAGTGCTGTCTGCTTCCTGCTCTCCTGTGTCTTGCCACAGCCAGGACGGACTGATTTGAAGGGCCTGCATTCTGCCTTCCTCAGCCTTCTGTACAGAGTTCCATGCAGGGCTTCATTTCCTGTACTAAGCTGCTGAGAGACTGTGTTGCAGCCCAGCACTGGCTACCTTTCTGTGTGTGGCTGGGGCTGTCCTCTCACAGCCCTTACTCATTGGCCTGGGAAGAGCTGAAGCTTAGTTTTAAAGTTATTAGAGGCTTTCAAATAGAAGATATCAGAGAGGGCTGAGGCCATTGGAGCAAGGTGAGCTGAGGCTGGGGAGAAAGAGGGAGCTGAACTGATGGGTATTTGGGTTAGGAGCAGCATGGTGCAGCTTTGACGGTGAGTCCTCTGCTTTCCAGAGCCAAGCTGGGTCATGGGCTACTCTCTGGGGAGTATTCGAAGCCAGCCTCTGGAGACGGGGAACAGCAACCAGAGCAGAACCAGAAGGTGAGGATTAAGCCCCAGTACCCTCCTGAGGAGGGAATGGACTAAAGCAGTGGTCCCCAATCTTTTTGGATGGCGGGCACCCCACGGGGCTGCCGGGCCACCTGGGCGTGGGGCCATGCATGTGCCGCGCACCCGGGGGTGGCACTAGGCAGGCGCACATAAATGCCCTAGCGGGCGCCATGGCACCCACCAACACCGCATTGGAGACCCCTGGACTAAAGCATGTCTGGCAGTGTGGGGGACCCTGTGTTGCAGGAGGAAACTTTTTTGGGTCAGGGCCCGCTGACCTGCAATAAAATCAGTTGGGCTGCACTCAACTGAGAAGCAGCAAAAAAGACAGAAAACCAAACCCCAGCCCTCACCGACATGGACCTCGACTGAGAAGGAGAAAGATACTCCGTACGTTCCTTTCCCACATGAGAGTAGGGGGGCCCAGCCCTAGCAGAGTTTATGCGCTTCAGCCCCATGGTGAGGCAATGATGGAGGAGCTGGAGCGCCAGCGCTGGCTTCCCAATGCTGGAGAGGACCACATCTGGCTTCCGGGCCTGAGGTTCCCCATCCCTGCTCTATGGAGCCACTATTTAGGGCACTGACCCTAAAGGGAGGCAAGGTTTGGAAAGATGTACCCCACAGTGGAGAGAGCTATTGGAAGGCCATGCTCATTCCTTCATCCTCCCTCCTCGCCCCCATTCCCTTTCTTCTAGGGCGTGCAAGATGGCATTGCTCCACGCATGTTTAAATCTCTCGTTGGCAAAGGCCACCCAGAATTCTCCACCAATAGGCAGCAAGATGCCCAGGAGTTCTTCCTGCATTTCATCAACATGGTGGAGGTAATGACTGATCCACACTTCCTGAAATCCTGGTATGGCAGCAGCTCCTGTTATGAGCTCCAGCAAGTTGGGGAAGTGGCACTGAGGCTGGATGGAAGTGCAGGGAGGGGCCAGCCTCTAGGTATTTAAAAGCCTCAGATGGTTGGAACTAACAGTTCAGGACACCAGTGAATGATGGCTTTGGGAGAAGATGAGAGTGCCCAACTGCAGGGCCTTTTGTTTTGGGCTCACTCCCAGTCCCTGTGAAATTGCCATCTGTAGGCTCTGGGGAGCTGGGAGCACTCAGAGTTCCCTTTGAAAAGGGAATCTTCTCCCTTGGGATGGGAATGGGATTGGTATCTGAAGACTGGTGGTGCTGACTAAAGAGCTACAGCCTTTCCACCTTTAGCTTCTACACTTGGACCAGGACAAATGGAGACAGTTCTTTGTCCTGTGTGGGGCTGGGTGATCTGGCCGCCTTGATATGACACCCATCTTCTCCACGTTGCCCTTCCCAGAGGAACTGCCGCAGTTCAGAGAACCCCAACGAAGTCTTCCGTTTCCTGGTGGAGGAGAAGCTCAAGTGCCTGACCACAGGGAAGGTGAAGTACACCCAGCGTGTGGACTACATTATGCAGCTGCCTGTGCCTATGGATGCTGCACTCAACAAAGGTCAGTGGCTTTAATGGGCAGCAGATACTGGGATCAGTGAGAAAACTCTTCTGCTCTGCTCTCTTACTGTAATTGAGGGGATCCTTCAAGGATCTGGAGGAGCAAGGTGTTCTGAAGCCAAATCTTCCTCGTCCAATACCCCATGGAGCTCACTAGGGTGAATTTCCCCAAAGGTGCTGTGGACAGGCATGGGACCAAACCTTTCCGCTGCCTCACCCAAGGCAAGAGCTGTAATTCAGCCTGTGGGATTCCAGCATAATGAAATTATCCTGATGGCTGTGGAAGTTGTGTGCTCTGTGCACCCACTCTAGGGAACACATCCTGATGGGCCCATTTAGCCTGGTGTCCTGCTTCTGATGGCAGCCAACAGCACATACCTTGTGAGCACCTGGAATCTGGCCCTGACTCCCCTGCCTTGTCCCCAGATGAACTGCTGGAATATGAGGAGAGGAAGCATCAGGCAGAAGAGGAGAAGCAGCCACTGCCCGAGCTGGTCCGAGCCAAGGTGCCTTTCAGTTCCTGTCTAGAGGCCTATGGGGCTCCCGAGCAGGTGGATGACTTCTGGAGCACAGCCTTGCAGGCCAAGTCTATGGCTCTCAAGTGAGTATGGTTTGGAGGTGCTATCTAGGATCCAGATCACAGTGGGGAAAGCCCTCTTGGGAACCCTTTCCTACAGTATCCAGCACAGGAATGTTCCTCGGGCTGCCATTCTCCTCTTAAAAACAACAACAAATGGTCTGGTAGCACTTTATAGACTAACAAAACATGTAGATGGGATCATGAGCTACCAGACCATTTGTTGGTTTTTTCTGTACAGACTAACTGCTACCCCCTGAAGCTTCATTCTCCTCTTAGAAATTCACAACTTATCAGCCCTGGGGTGGTTCCTGAGCTCCTTTGTTTAGGCTCCATCTTTCCCCATGTCCCATGTAGATTACCTTGGGCAAAGTTAAGGTAGCTGTGAGGTCTTCAGCATTACATTTCTCTGCATTCTGTGGTGGTACAGAAAATAAAACAAAAAAACCCAAGAGAGGCAGTGATGGGGATGCATTCTGACATGCTTAATTAGAGTTATGCTTTAGAGCCAGTATTCCCCAACCTTTGCCTAGCCTAGGAGGGGGCGTGGCCAGCACTGTTCTCCCCAGCCTTAACTTTTGTGGCTGTTAAAAGTCGAACAAAACCTTGAAAACATGAAATGAGCGCAGTGGGTGCGCCAAAGCCTGCTTGAGTTTACAGAGAGGTTGAAATGAGCTGTGAAGGTTGAGGTGCCCCAATCTCTTCAATGAGTGTTAAGTTGAATGTAGTGGTGATACTTTGAACATCAGACTGATTCACTGTGTCCTTGTCGAAAACACAGAGCGTAGTAACTCAAGACAGTAAAGCAGAGCTGTTTCTGCTGAGTGGAGAGTAATGACTTGTATTCCAATCTTTCCTGACATCCAGTGCTCAGTACCTCAGTCCTTCAACAGTAGTTTAAAATGCGTCCTTACCTGCTTGTTCTCTGTGTTTGTATGAAGTTCGAATTCTCAAATCTGCAGTGGCCTGTAACACATGGCAGGGGTTGTGGGGCAAGGAGGGTTTGATTTTCCCAGAGGGGATCTCCATACCCAAAGATTTAGGCAATGCTACATTAAGTTCTCCCCCTCTCAGCGCTTCCTCTGGGGATTGCTCAGGGTTTGGTGGGCTCAGTGTTGAGCACAGTGGGGTCTCCCCAGAACCATGCAGACTGTTCCCTCGGTTTTCCAGCAGTGGCTCAGGAATGTGGAAGACTTCACATCCCCTTCCTTGATATCTCCCTGAGCCAGCCAGTCTCCCCTAGCCGCCCTCTTCTCCCATTAACAAAGCACAGGGGAACCTGTCCAGACATGGCATGTCCCTCTCTTTCAGGACAACCCGCTTTGCCTCCTTCCCAGACTATCTGGTGATCCAGATCAAGAAATTCACTTTTGGCTTGGATTGGGTACCCAAAAAACTCGGTAAGAAGGGTGAAGCGAAGCACAAAGCCTCGGGATCAATGAGTCCCCAATGCTGCTCTGTGTTGCAGCACCTCCATGCTTAGGCATTGGGGTCATTACTACCAGGGGAGAGTCCACCTTGCTGTCTTGCCATACTGCTGCCACGTAGTGTCCTATGTACATTCTCTACCCAAATGGCTTAACTTAGAGGGACACGCAGCCATGCTCTTTGAGCTCATTGAGCATGTTGCTGGGGTCTGAGCCAGATTTTCTTACAGATGTGTCTATCGAAATGCCAGAGGAGCTGGATATCTCTGCGTTGCAGGGGACAGGGCTTCAACCTGGGGAGGAGGAGATGCCAGACATCGCACCCCCACTTGTGACGCCAGACGAGCCCAAAGGTAGCCTGGGGTTCTATGGCAACGAGGACGACGACTCCTTCTGCTCCCCTCACTTCTCCTCTCCAACATGTTAGTGACTCTTCTCCTTTCCTCCTCTTTCCTAGTGCCTGACTCACTCCCTCGCTCTCCTCATGCCTTGTCTGCCTGGCTAATGATTTCCTTCTCCTTCAGCTT
This sequence comes from Pelodiscus sinensis, assembly GCF_049634645.1. Taxonomy (NCBI): domain Eukaryota; kingdom Metazoa; phylum Chordata; order Testudines; family Trionychidae; genus Pelodiscus; species Pelodiscus sinensis. The sequence goes on along the minus strand of NC_134711.1, from coordinate 138,248,520 downwards.
CTGTCTTCCTGTCCCTCTGCCAGTGACTGGGCCCCCTTGCATGCTGGTTATGCAAAGGTGGCGGTGTCCCCAGGAACCCCTCAGGTGTAGCTTTGTCTGAGCCCATAGTAGAAAGGAGTGGGAAGTAGGACATGCATCCTGAGGGACGAGACTCCCATCTAGCTGGGATAGAGGTTGGGCTACACAAAGACTGGCTGTGTACTGAGAGGTGAAGAGGAGACAAAGCTCCTGAGCCGTTGCTAGGGAGTGCTTGGCTCATGGCTTTCACCTCTTAAGGCCTGTGTGCTTCTGGGGTAAGGACTTAGCCGCAGGATCAGTGGAGGGAAAGGCAAGGCTCACATGAGTTGCTACCAGGGATGTAGGCTTAAGGTTTGCACAAGGTTGTGTGGGAGGGAGGGAACAGAGGTCACGCAAAAGGGATGGGTGAGAGAAGGGTTGATAAGGCTCCTCTAATTTCTCTATCCCCCCACAGCTCCCATGTTGGATGAGTCCGTGATTATCCAGCTGGTGGAGATGGGTTTTCCTATGGATGCCTGCCGCAAAGCAGTATATTACACAGGGAACAGCGGGGCTGAGGCTGCCATGAACTGGATCATGTCGCACATGGATGATCCAGGTAGGAGAACACTTGACCTCACAGCTGGATCAAGGTGCTACATAGTCATAAAACACTAGAACTGGAAGGAACCTCTCGAGGTTCATCAAGTCCAGTCCCTTGCCCACACAGCAGGACCAAGCACCGTCTAGATCACAGGCAGGTTAAATATCTCCAGTAATGGAGATTCCACAACCTCCGTTGGCAATTTATTTTAATGCTTAAACACCCTAACAATTAGTTTTTTTTCCTTAATCTTAAATTGCAAAAAGGGAGGTTTAGGTTGGACATTAGGAAAAACTTTCTCTCTCCTCATTGTAACAACCTTTTAGGTGCTTGAAAGCTGTTGTCATGTCCCCCTTCAGTCTTCTCTAGTCCAGACTAAACAAACCCCATTCTTTGAATATGTTTTCTAGACCTTTAATCCCCATTTTTGTTGCTCTTTTCTGGACCTTCCTCAGTTTGTCCACAGCTTTCCTGAAATGTGGTGCCCGGAACCAGACACAACTCTGGTTGAGGCCTAATCAGTGCAGAGTAGAGTGAAAAAATGACTTATGTCTTCCTTACATCGCTCTTGTTAATACATCCCAGAATGTTTGCTTTTTTTTTTTTCCCAACAGCGTCATGCTGTTGACTCATATTTAGCTTGTCATCCACTATGGCCCCTAGATCCGTTTCCTTCAAAGACAGTAATTTTCCATTTTGTACATGTAAAAGAGATTGTTCCTTCCTAAGTAGAGAACTTTTTGCATTTGTCCGTATTGAATTTCATTCTGTTTATCTTAGAGCATTTCTCCAGGTTGCCCAGATCATTTTGAATTATGACCCCATCCTCCAAAGCAGTTGCAGCCCCTCCCTGCTTGGTATCATCTGCGGACTTTATAAACATCCTCTCTCTGCCATTATATGCTACAGCACTGCCTGCTGGAGAGGCCAGGGCTGAGACCTTAACAGGTTTCTCCAGCACCCAGAGGCAGCCCCTCTGAATTATGTTCTTTTTCTGCTACAGATTTTGCCAATCCCTTGGTTCTCCCTGGATCTAGTGGGCCAGGTTCCACCATCGTCTGTCCAGACCCCCCTTCAGAAGACAGCGTGGCCACTATTGTCTCCATGGGTTTCTCCCGAGATCAGGCTATGAAAGCCCTAAGAGCCACGGTGAGGAGCAGGGATGAGGTCACAGCCTTATAGGGATGTGGTCGAGGGTGGCATCCTCAGGGAAAGGACATGCTTGGATCTTGACCTGATCATTTCCCCCCTTCTCCTGCAGAGTAACAGTCTGGAACGGGCCGTGGACTGGATCTTCAGTCACATTGATGACCTAGACGCAGAGGCTGCCATGGACATCTCGGAGGGGCGCTCAGCGGCTGAGTCTATCTCTGAATCTATCCCTGTGGGTCCCAAAGTGCGCGATGGGCCTGGAAGTGAGTCCCAGTCCCTGGAGGGCATCAGTTCTGCCCTGTGCTGGGTTGTGTAGTGGTAGCTCCGTTCCTGGGGATGGGATGGGGGTGGTTTCTGACCTTAGCACTCCAGCCTTCCCCAGAGTTTTAACCTCTCTAACTTCTCAGGTCTCTCGCTGAGCCCAGAGGTTTTAGCACCTCCCAAAAGTGAATCTGGCTGCTGGGACTGTGTAAAAGGGAGGGAGGGAAAAGGGTTTGTGCCCACTGGGAATTATCAAATGGGATGTAGTTTCGAGTCAGATGCAGGGAGGACAGGGGTGTCCTGCCATCGAGTTGAGGGTGGCTCTGCTCTCATCCCATCTCTGTCTTGCCTTTGGTCTCCTAGCCCAGTGGTTCCCAACCTTTTTTATACACAGACCAGCAAACCCATTTACAAACTTTTGGTGGACCAGTAACATTTATTTGCATATTCATTATGCAAATAATTATATATAAATATGTGAATACTTTATTGCCAGTTCATAACAGATCAGAGTTTGCAGATATCTACAACGCTAAAAAAAATTCACAGAAAGAATTCCCTTTTGGCAACTGGTGCCTGCAGAAGGAGGGGTGCAGGGTGGGGCACCCGCAGGGGCATTTGGGGCACCTTATTTAGCAACAGAAATTTTGTCAGGGGCATAGGAGCTGGTGCCTCCAAATGGTGCCACCAGTCCCCTCTGCCCTCCCCATGGGGTGGAAGAGCTGCCATTGTACCTTCCCCTGTCTTCTTCTGTACAACCCCTTCCCTCTGTGTCTCCCTTCCCCAGCCAGGCTACTCTTGCTCCCACGGTCTCCGTCTTTCTCCCCCCCTCCCCGCATCCCCCCCCCTTTTTTGCTCCCTGTGACCTTCTGCAGTTTCCTTCCATTGTACCCCACTCCCATCTGCCCCATAAGTCTCCCCTGAATCCACCCAACCTCTCTCCAGCACCTGTTGCATCCTCCTTCTGCCCCCACCTCACATATCTGCCCCGCCCCCTCCTCAGCCGCCTCCTGTCCCCCTCAGAACTGTCTCTTGCCCCCCCACCCAACCAGTTCTGAGAGAGTTTGCTCACTTTTCCTATGGAAATTAGAGCTCTGAGATTTTGCTCACTTATCCTCAAATTTCCTCTTACATTGTGAAGGGCTTTTCAGGTAGCACAGAAGAGCGCTTTCTCCCCCCTGCCGGGGCTTAGGGATCCAGCCCGGAGCCTGGCTCCAGAGTCCCTGCAAGCAGTGGCTGCCAGTTGCTCTTTGCTGGGTGGAGGGCAAACCCAGCAATTGCTTCCTCCTTGCCTGCTGCTACCACTGGATCCTAGCACAACACCAGCCACGCTGCAGCTCCTTCCCAGCCCCAGCTCCTAGAGCCCCTGCCCATTGCTGCTGGGTCCTAGCACGACACCTGCCCCTGGGCTCGGGTAGCGTGCCGCAGCCAGCACCAGTTCGCGGCCCAGTGGTTGGGAACCACTATCGTAGCCAGCTAAATCTGGGGGAATTCATGTCCAAACAGCTGCACTACTTGTAAGGTGGAAAACACCAGCCATTACCCACCCAGCAGATATGTGAGCCAGGGCCACCTCGCTCATCTACGTCCCCCTCAAACTCTAGGAGGTAGGCAGCAGGTAGGGCCTTCTTGAAGGAGCTGTCACCTCTTTTCCTGGCTCCTTCTTGCTTCACCAGTATCTCCAGAGCTTGAGTCTAAAATTCTCTTGGCCTTATGATCAAGTAGCTGCCTTGTTGCACCGACTTCACCATAAAGCATGTTGTCTTCTCAGCCATTATTAGAGCCCAGACTCCTGAAGGCCTTTCTAGGGAGTATGGGACAAGAGTGCCTCTCTAGAGAGTTCTTCCTGGGGGCTGCCCAAGGGTAGGTAACCCTCCTCTATCTCTCTGAATACCTCTTTCCTCTCTCCCTCAGAGTATCAGCTCTTCGCCTTCGTCAGCCACATGGGCACTTCAACTATGTGTGGTCATTATGTCTGCCACATCAAGAAAGATGGCAGGTAAGAGGGGCTTGAGGGGACAAGGAGGAGCCTAAAGGTTGCCACTTCTAAGAATAAACCAGCATCCTTCCTTCAGCGGTGAAGTGTCATCCTCTGTCTGAACCCTTTGTCAGTGGGGGAGGGAAGAGAGAGGAACAGGCCACTTTGGAGGAGAAAGGTAGACACAATTTTGCACGTCAGCTCATCTCTCTCTATTTCAGGTGGGTGATTTACAATGACCAGAAAGTCTGCGCCTCTGAGAAGCCCCCCAAGGACCTCGGTTACATCTACTTCTATCAGCGGATTCCCAGCTAGAACCCCCTCTTACTGTGTGCAGAAGGGGGAGCAGGCTATTGGCATGAGGAGGGGGAAGCAGTGATGATAAACACAGAGAAGCAGGGCACATCTTTCCCCCTCTACTGGCTGTGTCTTCACCTATGCCACTGCTGGGGCTCTCATGGACATGAGTGAATAGGGGTGGGCAGGTGGATTTTGTTTCAGTATAAAATATTGTTACCCCCTACTCCAAGACACACACAGCCTCTAGTGCTTTGCTGCTTGGTGTAATGGATGCCATCCCTTTCAGGCAGAAGGGGAGGAGGGGAGCGTGTGTGTGTGTGTGAGACTTTGTGTATCGGATGAGTGGCTTCTCTCCCCTGCTCCCTCCCAAAAGAGGGTGCAGTGCAGGAAGTAATGTGGGCCATCAGTAGCACCACTTCCTCCTTGTGTGCCCCTTCAATGCCAAAATACACGAAGGATAAAATAAAAATCTAAATGCCCCCTTGCTTTTGTCTGTCCTATATGTTACTGAGAGGCCTGTGAGCTGGGGTATCTAAACTTGTTACCTTGTCTAATGTAGTGCTCAATGTAATCCTGCCAGTTGTCCTCTACTTTGGCATATGCACCCTTGTGCTTTGAAGTGTGGAAGGGAGATGTCACTGTAAAGCTAGATGATCTATGTTTACCGGTATGGTGGACAGGAATGTGTGATGGCGGAGATGCATCTATTAAAGCAGAGGGGAAAGAAGGCTGTGCTACCAAAAGCTAATTTAATATCCTATCAAGTGGGAATGGGCCCCCGGATTGCCCAGTAAGTTGGCAGCTCTTAGAGCTTGTTCATGCCCAAATACCCATGGTTCCAACAACCAGCCTCCACGGCCCTGGCTATAATGATCCCCTCACTTACACTTTCCACTCTTGCTTATTATACCTGGTGTAACAATGCAGCCCCTTGTGAAATCACAGTGCACAATGTGTCTGCCTTTCTGGTGAGCACATCTCTAGTTTGGTTTTCTGTAGTGGTACAATAGTGGAAAGGGTCCATGTCAAGGTTTGTTCTCATACCCTGTGTGCTAGACTGAAAAATTCCCTTTCCATTCTGTGACCAGTTACTGGGGAAGGTACGTGATTGTTTTGTTCCTCCTTTTACAGGACAAAAGCCTATCCTTTATTATGTGTGACACACAAGCACACGACTATGTAGAATAAAGTCCGGTTACTTTTTGGGAGTGAAGTGTAGGTGTGTGGAGCTGGAAAATGGGTCTTGACTCCTGTGTTCTGGTTACACCCCATTATGGGTATGTGCTGGATGTTTTCTTGTCCTTGTGGGGTCACATGAGGCTGTTCTCTCTTTCCTGGCACTCTGCCTCTTGTGTATGCCCCACTGAACTAGGACACAGACTCTTTATTTCCTGCAGATTGGGACCTGTCCTCTGTGGTGTAGGCAAACAGCTAGGTTCTGAGTTGCGGATTAGTTATACTTTCTGGATTCTAATCATGGCATCATTGGAGGGGGGACAGATTCCCAGGAGAAAGTGCCAGGGCAGCTGATAATAAATTACAATCTTATTATTTTCTAAGATGCCCACCTTTCTCTTCCATCCATAGGAAAATGAGTAGAGCCCTGTGCGGCTACATAATTTTGGATCCACAGCTGATTCTGCACAAATGAGATGCGGATATCTGCCTGGATTTACAGGATTCTAGATACAAAATTTGTATCTATATCTGCACCTGTAGCTGTAAAAATGAGCCATGGCTATCTGCATTTACAGCTGCAGGTACAGATAGCTATGGATTTGCAGGGCTTTAAAAATGAGCTCTATTGGAAGTGGAAGGGAGGTGATGGTAGTCCAGGGCCTGTAGAACAAAGCAGCTCAAAGATTTATAGTTCTGAAATAATTAAGCCTTTCAGACAGGTGTGACGAGCTATACAGTGACTGTGTTACTGTCTTATTTCACAGAGATAGAAACAGACCCAGAGCTGGTCAAGGCCATAGAGCTGAGTGTAGAATCCAAGCCTGGATGCTGGGTTCCCTGCTGTAACCTCATAGGTTCCTCCTAGCGCCCCAATATTCATGGCTGCTTTAATGATGACAGTTAAGCAGACAAGCCCACTTCCTCTCTGATTCAGGGAGACTGCGTTCTAGGGAGGTGGGTGAAGAAGACAGTTCTTTTCCCAGAACTGGTGGTCCTTTCCTACTCTAGCCCCTTCACCATGGCTACCTGAGGCACTGCAGGCATTAGGTGCCTCTAGGGCAAGTTGCATTTGGCAGCTGGAGCCTTGCTGACAGCAGATCGTGGAGAGCTCAGGAATTTGTTTACCCTCTCAGCTGGAGTCATGAATGATGGAGACAATTGTGGCCTCACGCTGCCCTTTTCCCCTACCCGGGCACGAGTAAAGGTAGCGCCCCTGAGCTCCCACTGCCAACGGAACGGCGCCGCGGAAGGGGCGGAGCTAGAGGAATGTTAGCACTTCATGAGATGGAGCAAATGCAGCGTGGGGACGTTCTAGGGGCGGAGCGTGTGGAACGTTCAGACAAATGTGGGCGTGTCCCTGGATCACTTCTCTATAAAGAAGCTTGAGCGGGAGCTGTTAGGCCGGCTTCTCACACGGACCTACTGACCTTCTAGTCTCCTTCGGCTCTGCGCCAGGCAGCAGTACCCGACCCATCATGGCACCAAGGAAATTCTTCGTGGGGGGGAATTGGAAGATGAACGGGGATAAGAAGAGCCTAGGCGAGCTGATCCACACCCTAAACAGCGGCAAGATCCCGGCGGACACTGGTGAGGGGAAGGGGCAAGGTTGTAGACTGGGAGTGCAGAGGTGGGAGGGAAGCTTCTATCTAGTGTCTCTAGGGATGGTCCCAGAGTCGTTGCCTGTTCACGTTGCAATCGGCTGCCTCGCTGGTCTCTGTGGGAGCCTGGCTCGGTCCTGAGCATCGCCCCGCTTGACTGCGGTAGGCCCAAGACCCCAGCCCCATCTACATCCCTCTCCTCCCTTCTCCCGGGCTGCCCCGCTGAGGCTAATGGGAACGGTGTGGACTGAGATCTGGGGCAAGTGGCTGCTGAGCTAACCCGCTAGCCGAGGCAGGGGGAGGGGGCAGCTAGGGTGCGGTAGCCCCGCAGTGGGTGGCTCTGGGCGGCGGCGGCTCAGGTGGAGCTGGCTGGGGGCAGGGCTGCTGGAGCTCCCCTCGGGTCTCCTGTGCCCGCGCTCCCGCTCGTCCCCTCCCCTCGCGCTGTGCCTGCCCGCACGTACCCAGTGACTCGCTTCCTGCTGCTGCCGCCTGCGCTTGCGAACGGGGAAAGCGCCATGTGGACTAGGCGGCTGCTGCAGTCTGGACTCCCCGCCGCGCGGCAGGGGGCCGGCGGGACATGATCATTGTCTAGGGCACAAGGGGCGGGCAGGAGGGAGACCGATCCGGGACGGGAGAGTCAGCCTCTCTCCCCCCTGCCAGAGCCATAGCGTTCAGGCCCGCCAGATCTACTCTGCCCTCGGGGATCTGGCCCCCAAGCACCGAGAGCCCAACCTGCATGGGGCCCAAGCGCATTTCATGGCAGGGAAGTGATACAGCGAGGTATACACAGGTAATCCGAGCACATGGCCCGCCCCACCCACTGCCTCCAGCCAGTCTCCCAAGTCCCATTCGTGCTGCTCCCCTCCATCAGCCATCCTGCTGCTGCTGCTGGCTCCGCCCCGAAGTATGAAAGGTCAAGTTTCTGTGCATTATGGGTACTACCCTTTTGGGAGGACCTGAGAGCCTTCCTCCTGGCTTTCCAGCTGAAACCTGAAGAGGGGGGTAACCTGGAGTGTCCCACTCCCGCTGAGCCAGCCAGCAGAGGACGTCCTTCCCTGGGGTGCTAGGCAGCAGTGTTCCAAAGAACAGGCCTCCAGCCTGTTGCCAGGCATCTGTGCCCCTAGGCACTAGTAGATGGACCCTGAATTCTTCTGGTGGCTTAGTCTCGCCGCATTCCCCCCTTGGATTTGTCTAAACCAGTGGTTTTCCAGGGAGGGGTTGTGGCCCAGTACTGGGTCACTTTGCTGTCAGGTGACTGTGCTGTGCCCCAGAGTCCTAGGTGGGGGGTACTCTGGGGATCCAAGCCCTGCCCTTAGCACCAGCTCCCCACTCCCTTTGAGGGTTCCTGGCCAATGGGAGCTGGGAGGGTGGGGCAGGGCCTGCTGGCAAGAACAGCACCCAGAGCTGCTTGCACAGCTGCCTCGGAGCTGAACCTGCTGCTGGCCACTTCTGAGGCACAGCATGGTCTGTGGTGCAAGGACAAGCAGGAAACCTGACTTAGCACCCCACTGCACTGCTGACCAGGAGCCATTGCAAGTAAGCCTGCACCTCAGTCCCCTGCCTGAGGCCCCCTCCCTCATTCCTGGCCCCACCCCATAGCCCGCATTCTAGTCAAAAGATATAATCCTGTAAATGGCACTGATTAAACGGGTAGGGTTAAAAACTGGTGACAACTTTTGCAAAACTCCCTTTGAGTTAAACCAGGCTCAACTTCTCGTTATATCACGACTTCAGTTGTAATGAGGTGCGTGCTGGTTTAATTAAGTCAGTTTAAAATCACAGTGTAATTTAGGTTGGTGTAGCTTTTACTTGTGCAGCCCAGGGCCTTGTTATCTCTCCTTGCCCCAGGGTTTGTACTTGCAGATAGATTTCCAGTTCCCCACCTCCCTTTGTGGCTGCTTCAGTTGGCATCTACATCATCCAGCAACAGCTAGCTAGTCTTCTCTCTCTCCACTATCATCTCCTCGCTGAAATATCCTCCGCCTCTGGATCTTGTGCTACCCATCTCTTTGGGCTAGGAGGGTCCTGTAATGAGGAAGGAGAAACTGCTATTTTGGGGGAAGTGCCCTGAAGAAATGTCAAAGGTCTCTGAGCAGATTGAGACCTAAATATAACCAGTGGTGTCTGGGTTAAAAATATCAGCTACTGTACTTGGTTTGGAAACCAGATCTCTGTTGGCTGCTAAAGGTCAAGGGGTTGGCATTGGAGAGGAGGGATGCTGGTGGAAGCCTCTCTTAGCCCCAGGTCCTGAGATAATAATTATGTGCGGGAGATGGTACCAGTAGCTAGTACAGTGACCCCTGCTGGGGAAGGCAAGACTAGGCAGCTGCAGGCTTTCCTCCTCAGCTATCTCAGTAATACAACATAAAAGTAATAGCTTCAGTAATACAACATAACTACGCAACTGTTCTTGCTACCAGCTAAATGAATAAACTACACAAACCTCCCATCTTAAAATTGCTCTGCACCCTTCAAAATGGAGGCAGCTCGCCTGATGGCAAAGCCTCCCTGTCTCCCCTGCTCTCAGTGTGCAAATAAGATGGCCCCAGAGACTGTACATCAAGGCTTTCAAGATGTGGTTACTGCAGGCAGGTCCCTAGGGCTTACCCTGCCTGGGATGGTGCTTGGAAGCCTGTGCATTTAGTGGACATGACCAGACCTGCTCAAAGGAAGCAGCAGCCTTGGTTTACACCTTGGCTGTGTCTACATTGGCATCCCTTTCCGGAAAAGGGATTCTAATGAGACACTTTGGAATTGCAAATCCATGGGGGATTTAAATATCCCCCGCGGCATTTGCATTTACATGGCTGCCGCTTTTTTCCGGCTCAGGGTTTTTGCCGGAGAAAAGCACCAGTGTAGACGTGATTCTCCGGAAAATAAGCCATTTAAATGCAAGTGACGCGGGGGATATTTAAATCCCCCGCGGATTTGCAATTCCAAAGTGTCTCATTAGCATCCCTTTTCCGGAAAGGGATGCCAATGTAGACACAGCCCTAGTGTGTATGTGCCTTTTCCTCACTTGGCTAGGGATGTTACATTTAGATTAATTAACTAATCAAGTAGTCGATGGGATTTCCATTGACTATTTGTTTAGTCAATCAGGGCGCCTCCACCTTTGAACTGCCGGGCTACAGTTCAAAAGCAGAAGCTGCGCAGGGTGAGTGGGGCATTGGCCCTGCATTCCTTGCGGCGCTTGAGCCTTTGAAATATTGCGCAGGGTGGTGGATTTGCCACAGGGCTGGGAGAAGCCTTTGCACTGCTTTAGGAAACATCTAAACTCAAGAGCTGTAGCAGCCTAGCCACGGTGCTGTCTCTGTGCCACTGAAGCTCCCAGAGAGCAGACAAGCCCTGAGTTGATGCCTAAGGAACTCCCAGGCTGGCTTCCTCAGTAACTTGTCCTATCCCCGTGTTGGGTACCTCCCATAATCATAAGGATGATGAATCTGCCTCCCCAGGTTCCCTCTAATCTGTTCCCTAGGGACCAATACCTGGGGACCCAACATCTCAGTGATGGTAGTGCCACTCCAGGTCCCTTTCACTCGTGCTTCCAGACCCCATACACTGCCAGGGAGTAGCTCCTGAGCAGCTTTTTCTTATCCCTCCCTAAATGGGCTCTATCAGGGTTCCCCTCCCTACTGAAACTCTTCTTTAGTCAGATGCTTCTTGCATTTCTCATATAGAACCATAGAAGATTCAGCTTGGAAAAGACCTCAGGAGCTGGTGCAGGAGGCATCGAGTCCAGCCCCCTTCCCAAAGCAGGACCAATCCCAACTAAATGATCCCAGTCAGGACTTAACCTCTAGGGATGGAAATTCCACCACCTCCCTAGGGAACCCATTTCAGTGCTTCACCTCCCTCCTAGGGAAACTTGTAAAAACGTTAAACTGAGCTTCCTCTCATGATGCTTGCCATGCGTCCCTTTAAAAGAAGAAGAGAAGATCATAATAGAGGAGAAACATCCGTACTGTGTTGCTGGGGCCCCAAGTTTCAGTGAGGGTGATGTGTGTGGTAGGGTTTGTGTGTGGAGGTTTTTTGTTTTGAAGGGTTGCTACAGCTTGGCAGAGTAGGGATAAGCACCGGGGGTAGGGGCGGGTTGAGGGATAAGAAAAGGATCAGGGGATGGATCTCGGGGGGAAGAGGATTCAGCTGTTGGGAGAAGATCAAGTGTGATATCTGCTCCATCCCCATATGGTTAACACCCTCTCTTGCCCTCCAGATGTTGTTTGCGGCGCCCCCACCATTTACCTTGATTTCGCCCGTCAGAAGCTCGATGCAAAGATTGGGGTTGCAGCACAAAACTGTTACAAGGTGTCAAAGGGAGCTTTCACGGGAGAGATCAGGTGAGCCTGCTATGGGGTGATAGAGCTGAATTAACTTAGAGACTGAGCCCCATGGGGGCTCTTCCCAGGACAGAGGCAAGGCCCTCATCTCTCCCTTTTCTCCCCTTGCAGCCCTGCAATGATAAAGGACATCGGTGCCACCTGGGTGATCCTGGGCCACTCGGAGCGAAGACATGTTTTTGGGGAGTCTGATGAGGTGGGCTACTTTGGGATGTAAGGAGGAAACAGTTTTAACATCCTCGGAGGGGGGAGCTGAGCTCCAGAGTGTGAAGTTTGGCTAACTGTTCCCTCCCCTCTTCCAGCTGATTGGGCAAAAGGTGGCCCATGCCCTGGCTGAGGGTCTCAGTGTCATTGCCTGCATTGGGGAGAAGCTGGATGAGAGAGAAGCTGGCATCACAGAGAAGGTGGTTTTTGAACAGACCAAAGTGATTGCTGGTAAGTGTGGAGGGCATTTTCCCTTTAGCCCACAGCTGGGCGGAGATCCCTGCTCTGTTGCTTTTTCCTCAGGTGAGCCCCTGGGAAATGTAGTATTACTTCTTGATCACTCATTCCAGGTGTGCCGCAGAGCTGGGTTTGTGCATGCTTGTTTGGGGTATCAGTCTGAGTTCCCAGCTGCTCCTCCAGTAACTGTTCTATTGTCAGACAGCTGCTCTGCTGGCCAGTCCCAGCGGCGGAGCTGTCCCTCACCTCCCGAATAACACTTGCTTCCTTCTCTCGCCCCAGATAATGTGAAGGATTGGAGCAAGGTGGTGCTTGCCTATGAGCCAGTTTGGGCTATTGGAACTGGCAAAACGGCAACTCCCCAGCAGGTATGAACAGGGTTAAGGAGCCAAGCGTCCGTCTTTCTCACCCCTCTTCAGTGGGTCTCGAACCTCAGTGAGGTTGGGGTCCCAGTAATGCAGCTCTGGTTTCATTGCAGGCTCAGGAGGTTCATGAGAAGTTGAGGGGGTGGCTAAAAAATCATGTGTCCGAAGCTGTCGCTCAATCCACTCGCATCATCTATGGAGGTAGCTAGCCTTGGGCACCCTGCCCTTTCTAGTGCCTAACACTAGGCACCCCCCCTTGCCTCTGCTCGGTTCTGCTGTTGGTTGTACAGCTGCTCTCTGCCAGGCAGATGAGCCACTGCTGTCTCAGGCAGTGTCCCCTCCCCCCCCCCCCTCCCCCAATAGACAGAGGCTCTGGGACTTGATTCCTTACTCCTTGACTGACTTGTTGGGTCACCTTGGGCAGGTCCCTTCACCCCATGTCCCAGCTGCCCCATGTGTACAATGGGGATAATGAAACTTGCTGCTTTTGAAAAGCCCTTTGGGACCTCTGACTGGAAAGCGCAGTTGCTCTTGGGGGGGGAGGGGGTGTTATTTATTAATGATACCAGCTGAACCTGGTGTGCCAGTAGCTTCTCCCTCCCCCCTCCCCCCACTCCAGAATCCCAGGGCTGGCAGAAACCTTAGGAGTCATTGAGTCCAGCCCCTTGCCCAAAGCAGGGCCACCCCAACTAAATCATCCCAGCCAGGGCTTTGTCAAGCCGAGACTTAAACTCCTCTAGGGATGGAAATTCCACCCCCTCCCTAGGTAACCCATCCCAGTGCTTCACCACCTGTCTAGTGAAATAGGACTCTTCAATAGCACAACCAGCTTTCCATTGACTAACTAAAGGGACATGCTTCACTTCCCCACTCCCCCCCCTCTGTTTCCTGAGCTCCGGGACCCTCTTTGGGGTTGGGGGGGGGGGGGGCAGTGAACTAACCACTCAGTCTGTTACCCTTCCCAGTAGACAGGGTACAACCGCTTCTATCTATTCCCCATCTGCACAGCTAACCAACCCTTTCCCCATCCTGCCCCTGGCAGTCACCATGGGGTGTCTAACCGGTGTTTGGAATTGTTCCTCCTTTGATAGGTTCAGTCACTGGTGGCACCTGCAAGGAACTGGCCTCCCAGCATGATGTAGATGGCTTCCTGGTGGGCGGAGCCTCCCTCAAGCCTGAATTCCTGGACATCATCAATGCAAAACACTGAACCTACCCCTAGAGCCCAAAAGGGGGAGCCATCATGGAGGGGAAGGAAGCTCACCCCTATGATCCCCTCACTGTAATGGCCTCACCCATGACTCCTCTGCCCCATTCACTGTAATCGGTCCTGCTGCTGCTAACCGCTGTCACCCTGCTGGATTCTGATTGGCAGGGAGCCTTTTCCAGAGGCGGGGTTTTACTGGTCTCCACCTCGTGCCTGCCCCCCTCTCCTAAGTGGGCAAAAGTAACTGTTGGCTGGTGGATGGTCTGGCTGGCTGTGCCCATGTGCCTGGTAGACCAATCAAAGTCCAGGGCCTGTCTGTCGCTCCTCCTGGGGTACTGCAGTGAGGCGGGCTCCTGGGCTGGGGAGAGGAGGAAAGGCTGCCTCTTGCACCAGGCATCCTGGGGGGTGAGCAGCTGGGAGGGAGTGCCTGGCAGCTGGCATCCCTGTGAAACGTCGTAGCTTTCCCATGTCCCCTAACCCGCCGTCACTATTCAAAATAAACATGTGGCACCGGACTCTGTCTCCTTGCAGTCATTGGGGGAGGGAGGAGCGTGCCAGAAGGCAGGTCACACCCAGGGGGAGCTTCCTGCAGGGTGAATGTGGTAGGGACACGGTGCTGTGGGGTTTCGTCCTCAAGCTGGTCCCTCTCAGAGCGGTGCCTTGGGCTGGAACTACTGCTGGGGCCCCTTTCAGGGGAAAGCTCAGGCAGTCTCCCGAGAGCTGTATCATCACAGGGCTCTTGTGGCACATGCACTTTCGTTTCTCAACTGAGCCAGTCCCCCTGGTTGGGACAGAACAGTCACTTCATGCTGGCTGCTGCAGTCATTCCACGCCAGGCAGCAGGGAACCATTGAGTGGGCATGTGAATTGCTCCCCTTCGTCCTGGTATGGAGGGACAGCACCATGGTCATCTTTCCCTGGGTGGCATGGCACTGCCCTGATCCAGACAGCCTCTGCTGCCTTGCTGGGTGGAGAACGCAGCTGTAGCCCCTGCCTGCTCCTGCACCTTCCATTTGTGGGCTGAGGGGCTTACCTGCTTCCCTAGCTAACTTAAAACACTTAGTCCAGCTGGCAGCAGGGAGTGTGTTCCAGACAGGCAGCACCCTGAGAGCTGAGCTGGCCCCTTTCTACATCCTGTTTGCAGATGGCAGTGGGAGCCTTTGTTGTGGCCCTTCAACCTTTCTCTCCCCCCCCCCCCCCCCCCCGAGTTGTTTAACATGTCAGGGTGAAGCTAAGTGTCAGTGAGTACGGTGGCAGCCACTCATTCTTGCCACCTCCACTGTATACCCTTTCTCCTCCCCACCCCATGAGAAATGAGACTGCTGGGGGGTTGCCCAGAGGAAGGAGTACCCTCATCAAACTGAGAACATGGTGGGGAGGGGATGATGGTGGAACTAGCAGGAAAAGGCACCAGCCTTGGGTAACTGCCTTTTGGGAAGTCCTTACATTGTACATGGGTACAGCCTGCACCGCCCTGGACAGCTCACTGGTGCAGCAGGTGCTGCTCCCTAGGCAGGAGGGAGGCAGTTGAGGGTGGAGCTGCAGCTGCTAGGACTGCGGTGTCCAACACTCTAGCCACATGTGGCTATTTGGCCAGTTGAGTGTGGCTACTGCTTCAGAACAGGTTGGACACCTCTGGTCTAGGGGGAGAAGGGGTCAGATTTGGTTTCAGTCTCCATCTCATTTGAAGATCCCCTCACTTAGAGCTACTGCTCTCCACCCCATAGAGATTTTCTTCCTTTCCCAATCACAGGGTCTTTCCTCACTATTCCCCTACCTAAATGCCCTTTCCCTCTGCAGGGGTATCGTGCTGGCCTAGCCCTGCCCCCACACAGCACTCAGAGCTGCCTTTCAACCCCTGAAAGTGCTTGTAGATGGGTCTTGGCCATGCTAGATCTCAGTGTACCCACCTCCCTAGACAGTATTCCACCTCTGCCTGGCCCTTTGGCGAGGTAATGAGGGTAGCTGCCCCCTTGACTCCAGGATAAAACTTGCTAGTGCCTCAGCCCCATGAGTCTCCATTGCTGCCCAGCAGGGCTACATAGGAATTATACTGCAGGGGAGCATATTCTATGGCCACCTTTATCAGGGTGAGTCTTCACAGCACCTGGGCCTGTCAGTTCTCCCAAGCATGTAGTGCCTTACGGTGGCTTGTGTGTCCTGTACCCCCTTCGTGGTCTGGACTACAAGCTTTTTGTTTGCTGTACTGTTTACAGCCACTGTTGGCTTCCAGTTGTGTTTGCCCTATACCCCAGTTATCTGTGGGAGACTTAATTCTTCTGGTCCCAGGGAAAATGGAGGGATTACCCCACCAATTACCATCTGATCCAACTCTGCCTGCACTGGAGCCTGAGCCACACATTGGCTTTCTCTTTCCTTCCCCAACGTTTAGGTCCTGCTGGCCCACTTCCCTTCAGCTGAGTGGTGCTATGTAAGGTGGAGGTGAGGAAGAGTCCAGGGAAACCCCAGAAAATTGGTATGCCCTCTTACCTGGCTTCAGCTCCCATGCCCTGATGGGCAGAAAGGACTTGCTCTGTGCTCAGACAGCAAAGAATCATGGGCCATGTTACTCAGGCTCTGGAGAGAGAAACAGGCAGCATGCCTTCAGGGGCGCTCCCAATTCCCTCAATGAGAGGTGCTGTAGAGCACAGCAGGAGTCCTCATGTGGTCCCCTAGCTCTGTCCTGTGTCTGAGGCTTTAGTTAGGGGCCAACTGCTTCATCCCCTTTCTACATCCTTCCCTCACTGCTTGTGATGCAACCAGTTCTCTCACGAGCAGAGACCATACTCTCAGTTGGAGCAGGATCTAGAACCAAAGAAGCGGAGAGGAACGTGTTGTTCATTAGCATTCCAGCTTTTTCCTCAGGGCTAATCTACAGTGGCACAGCTGCACCAAGTCTGGTGAAGATGCTCTTTGCCAAGGGAGAGAACTCCCCATAGCATAATAGCTACCATCTCTTGTGGATATGGTTTTATGTCAGCTGGAAAAGCTCTCCCACCAGCACAGGCTGTCCTCACTAGCACTTAGGTCACTATAGTTTACTTCACATCCAAGTGACATCTAGTATGTAGAAAGTTTGTCTGATCAAGAACTCCTAAACAGCAAAATCATTATACAGCCTCCTCTTACCATAGACTCATAGACTCATAGACTTTAAGGTCAGAAGGGACCATTATGCTCATCTAGTCTGACCCCCTGCACCGTGCAGGCCACAGAATCTCGCCCACCCCTCTTAGAATAATCCTCTCACCTATGTCTCAGATATTGAAGCCTTCCAATACTTTGAAGGCCCCAACATGCAGAGAGTCCTTCAGCTGTGATCTGTGCCCAATGCTACAGAGGAAGGCGAAAAACCTCCAGGGCCTCTGCCAATCTACCCTGGAGGAAAATTCCTTCCTGACCCCAAATATGGCGATCAGCTAAACCCTGAGCATGTGGGCAAGACTCACCAGCCAGACACCCAGAAAGTTCCCTATAGCAACTCCTATCATCCCTCCATTGACCTATTTCCAACTGGAAATGAATGGTCAATTAGTTACCAAGATCATGTTATTTCATCCAACCATCCCCTTATCATAGAATCAGAACTGGAAGATACCTCAGAAGGTCGTCAAGTCCAGCCCTCCGCTCTAGGCAGGACCAATCCCATCTAAATCAACCCGGCCAGGGCTTTGTCAAGCCGAGACTTAAACACCTCTAGGGATGGAGACTCCACTACTTCCCTAGGTAACCCATTCCAATGCTTCACTACCCTCCTAGTAAAATAGTTTTTCCTAATATCCAATCTGGACCTCTCCCACCACAACTTGAGACCATTGCTCCTTGTTCTGCCATCTGTCACTACTGAGAACAGCCTCTCTCCATCCTCTTTGGAACCTCCCTTCAGGAAGTTGAAGGCTGCTATCAAGTCCCCCCTCACTCTTCGCTTCTGCAGACTAAACAGACCCAAGTCCCTCAGCCTCTCCTCGTAGGTCATATGCTCCAGACCCCTAATCATTTTGGTTGCCCTCCGCTGGACCCTCTCCAATGCGTCCGCATCCTTTTTGTAGTGGGGGGCCCAGAACTGGACACAGTACTCCAGATGTGGCCTCACCAAAGCCGAATAAAGGGGAATAATGACATCTCTGGATCTGCTGGCAATGCTCCTCTTAATGCATCCTAATATGCCATTAGCTTTCTTGGCTACAAGGGCACACTGTTGACTCATATCTAGCTTCTCATCCACTGTAACCCCCAGGTCCTTTTCTGCAGAACTACTACTTAACTGGTTGGTCCCCAGCCTGTAACTATGCTTGGGATTCTTCCGTCCCAAGTGCAGGACTCTACACTTGTCTTTGTTGAATCTCATGAGATTTCTAGTGGCCCAATCCTCCAATTTGTCCAAGTCACTCTGGACCCTATCTCTGCCCTTAAGCGTATCTACCTCTCCCCCTAGCTTAGTGTCATCTGCAAACTTGCTGAGGGTGCAATCTATCCCCTCATCCAGGTCATTAATAAAGATATTGAACAAAACCGGTCCTAGAACCGAACCTTGGGGCACTCCACTAGAAACCGACCTCCATCCTGACATCGAACCGTTGATCACTACCCGCTGGGCCCGGCCTTCTAGCCATCTTTCTATCCATCTTACCGTCCATTTATCCAATCCGCATTCCCTTAACTTGCTGGCAAGAATATTGTGGGAGACCGTATCAAAAGCCTTGCTAAAGTCAAGGTATATAACATCCACTGACTTTCCCATGTCCACTGAGCCAGTTACCTCATCATAGAAGCTAATCAGATTGGTCAAGCACGACTTGCCCTTTGTGAATCCATGCTGACTATTCCTGATCACTTTCCTCTCATTCAAGTGTCTCAAAATGGACTCCTTTATGATCCCTTCCATGATTTTTCCAGGAACCGAGGTAAGACTGACCGGCCTATAGTTCCCTGGATCGTCCTTCTTCCCCTTTTTGAAGATGGGCACTACATTTGCCTTTTTCCAATCATCCGGGATTTCGCCCGATCTCCACGACTTTTCAAAGATAATGGCCAAAGGCTCCTCAATGACATTTGCCAACTCCTTCAGTACCCTTGGGTGCATTAAGTCTGGACCCATGGATTTGTGTACGTTTAGTTTTTCTAAATAGTTCCTAACCTGTTCTTTACCCACCAAGGGCTGTCCATCTTCTTCCCATCTTGCGTCGCTTAGCACAGAAGTCCAGGAGCCGACCTTGTCCGTGAATACAGAGGCAAAGAAAGCATTGAGTACTTCAGCTTTCCCCACATCCTCTGTCACTAGGTTACCTCCTTCATCCATTAGGGACTGCACACCCTCTCTGATCACCTTCTTCTTGTTGACATGCCTGTAGAAACCTTTCTTGTTATCCTTCACATCCTTAGCCAGTCGCAACTCCATTTGCGCTTTCGCCTTCCTGATAACCCCCCGGCATTCTCGAACTATACATTTAAGCTCCTCCCTAGTCATTTGTCCAAGTTTCCACTTTCTGTAAGCTTCCTTTTTGTGCTTAAGTTCACCAAGGATTTCCCCTGTAAGCCAATCTGGTCTCCTACCAGGTTTGCCTCTCTTGCTACGTGTTGGGATGGTTTCTTTTTGTGCCTTCAGTAAGGCTTCTTTAAAATACTGCCAGCTGTCCTGGACTCCTTTCCCCTTCATGTTAACATCCCAGGGGATTCTTTCCATCAGATCTCTGAGGGAGTCAAAATCTGCTTTTTTGAAGTCCAAGGTGTGTATTTTACTACTCTCTTTCCTTCCTTTGGTCAGGATCCTGAAATCTACCATCTCATGATCACTGCTTCCCAGGTTGTCACCCACCTCTACGTCCCCTATTAGTTCCTCCCTGTTTGTGAGGAGAAGGTCAAGCTGTGCATGGCCCCTGGTCGGATCCTTCAGCACTTGTACCAAGAAGTTATCCCCAACATTCTCCAAAAACTTCCTGGATTGCCTGTGTACTGCCGTATTGGTTTCCCAACAGATGTCAGGGTGATTAAAGTCCCCCATGAGAACCAGGGCCTGCGATCTGGAAGCTTCGCTCAGTTGTTCGAAGAAAGCCTCATCTACCTCATCCACCTGGTTCGGTGGCCTGTAGCAGACACCAACCACAACATCACTGCTGTTTGCTCCTTTAAACCTGACCCATAGACTTTCAACAAGTTTTTCTCCCTCTTTATACTGGAGTTCAGAGCAATCATAGTGCTCTCTTACATATAGTGCAACTCCTCCTCCTTTTCTCCCCTGCCTATTCTTCCTGAACAATCTATACCCTTCCATGACAGCGCTCCAGTCATGCGAGTCATCCCACCAAGTCTCTGTTATCCCAATTAAATCATATTTCTTGGCCTGGGCCAGGGCCTCCAGTTCTTCCTGCTTGTTGCCCAGGCTTCTCGCATTAGTGTACAAACACTTCAGGTAACCAGTTGATTGCATTATCTTCTCCATTCGAAACTGGGGTCCTCCTTTCTCGCTCCTTGCTCTATGCATTTCTTCCCGGTATCTGACTTTCCCACTCCCCTCAGGGTTTTGGTCACCGTCCCCCGACGAACCTAGTTTAAAGCCCTCCTCACTAGTACCATAACTTAAAGTACTGTCAGGCTACATCTACATTGCACGTTCTTGCACAAGAACATATGCAAATGAAGCACAGCAATGAATATTGCCATGCCTCATTTGCATATTTAATGAGCCATCATTTTTGCGCAAGAGAGCGGTATAGGCTGCTCCTTCTTGCACAAAAAACCCCTCTTAAGAGCCGTTCTGCCTGAAAATAAGTGGCAGAACTGCTCTTGCACAAAAGCCCTTTGTGCAAAAATGATGGTTCATTAAGTATGCAAATGAGGTACAGCAATATTCATCATTGTGCCTCATTTGCATATGTTCTGCACAAGAATGCACAACCTAAAGGTTTGATTGTGCCAGAAAACAGGATTGCCTGGAATGGGATTGCTTCTCATAAAACCAAACAGAAAAGAGAGAGAATCACTAAATTAAGTACAGTCCTCAAAATTGACATAAGTGAGCAAATGTTGAAAGAGACTGAACCAAGCCAGAAAAATAGGATGAACCTGGAATAGGACTGCTTCTCAAAAAAATCTTACAGAAAAGAGATAAAACAGACATTTAGGCTACGTCTAGACTGCAAGCCTCTTTCGAAAGAGGCTTTTTCAAAAGATACTTTCGAAAAAGCCTCTTTCAAAAAAGAGCGTCTAGACTGCAACCAGTACTTTTGAAAAAGCAAGCTGCTTTTTTGAAAGAGAGCACCCAGGCAGTCTGGAAAGAGCACTTTCGAAAAAAGGCGTTATTCCTCGTGAAATTAGGTTTACCGCAGTCGAAAGAAAAGCCGCATTCTTTCGATTTAATTTTGAAAGAATGTGGCTGTAGTCGAGATGCAGGTAAAGTTTTTTCGAAAAAAGGCTACTTTTTAAAAAAAAAAAAATCCTGCAGTCTAGACACAGCCTTAGAGTGATGCTGTTTTGGCACAGCTAAATCAAAGTTTAAGGTTTGAAAACTAGAAGACAGTGTTACTGGAAACCAAATTGATTATAGCCCTTTTTTGCTAAAACATAGCAAATGGTAAGAGTTTATAGGGATAAAGGAAAAAAATACACTCAATGAAATTCCCATTTTAAAAAAATTACTAATTTTTTTTAATAGTTTAAAGAAATCTGAAATAAAAATTAACCTTAAAAATAACACTGTACTTTGGAAAAATACAATCATTTAAATAAAGCATGTACATTTTCCTTATACTTTTCAAAATACAAAAACCCTTACTTGAATTAAAGACCTGAGCAATGCCAGGTAAATCTGTTAGTAAGTTATACAGCATAACCTGTAGTGTACGTAAGCCCTCATAAAAGGCCCATGGAATGAACTTGTCTCTGAATTTGCAAGGCACCATTATGTTAAGAGGAGTCACTAGCTGCATCTGCCGCTGCAGGGTTGGGCTGGGAGCTTTAGCAGAGCTGGAAGGAAGCCCCATCTTGGAATAGGAGTCAGTTCTGTGAGTGAAGACAGATGTGAAACTTCTGCATGCTCCTTCACCCTCTTCTGACTCCTCTTGCCGCCACCTGCGTTTCCACAAAGGGTATCTACTTATCTCTTCAAGGGTTTGACACACGTCCACGAGCTTCCCTCCACTGCTGCCCCACTGGACAAGGGGGCATTTATGCCCAGAACTCAAGAAATCCTGGTTCCATTCCTTGTCCCAGGCTCTTGCCTGGCGGGTGGGGAGTGCTACCGTGGTTTGGCCCAGCCCTGAGGCTGTCATTGTCCTGTTGTGAAGGGCATCCAGGTTCCATTCCCTGTTCTGGTCCCTTACTCCCTAAGAAACTGGATCTCCCACTAATAGGGGGTTAGGGCCCTGTGGTGCCAGGTGGGAGACACAGGTCCTGTACTCCAGCCCTCTCAGTGGGGCTGGGAATGCTGGACATCCACAGGCTGCATCTTTATATTCTCTCCCCATTTTCTAGGCTCGCCAGGCTTGACCTAACCTGGCTGCTGACTGCCTGACTTAGAGCGCCCTCAGCTGACCAATAAGTAGAAATGCAAGCACATTTCATATATTCAACACCCATCCCCCTCTGCCACAAAGCATGGAGCATCTGACTCATACCCTCTGGTGATCCAGTGTTGGCCTCCCGGCATTCAGCTCTTCAGCTTCCCCTCCAGCATGAACCAACACTGAGGCAGTACCTGAGCCCTGTTTGTGATGTCTACCTAGGAGCATTGTGCCCTTGCCTTTCCACATGGCTGCTCAGGGCCTGAACATGAATTTCGGTGTAACGCTCCAGATCAATCAAAACACACAATTCCAGAAGCAACAAGGCTCCAGGTTTCACAGGGAACAACACTGCATTAGACAGTCAGCTTCGCCCAGCTGGCCGGGCCTTCCCTTTGCACTTTGCTTGCTTGACTCCTACAAAGGAAATGGCTTTGCTTGCAGAACTCTTCGGAAATGCATCCCAGGGACACTGGGTATCTTCGACTCCCACTGTCTTTAATGGGAACTGATGGCATTTGGTAGCTTGCAGGTGTGGGCCCTTTATCTCTGCACACCACAGCTGGGCCAAGAGAGAAACTGGGGGGGTAAAGGGGGGCGAAATGCTGAAGAAGTTTTATTCCTCTAGCTGCCAAGCCAATTAACAGTCTTTCTGGAGAGAAAAATGACAACTCCAATAAAGAACTGCAGGAAAAATCTAAGTTGAAATGGAGTTATGGCTGAAAGCATAGACGAGTAATTTAGGGTAAATTATGTTTAAGAGATGGTGTAATTATCCCCAAATCAGGCATTGCAAACAAGGAAATTCAAAGGTCAGGTTAATCTTCAAGCTAAATATATTAAGAAACTATGAGATGCTATCACTAAAATACACAGGTCTGCCTTGTGATACCAAACAGCAAATATGATTAACACAAAGTAGGGTTTGTGGTCCCAAATTTAAATGATTTAGCTACAATTTCATAATGAAAGAAATCACAAGCATTATCACATGAAGGGGGGAGCTAAAATTCAGTGTGGCAAAAACCACCTTCCCTGGGAAATATGGTTGTGATGTGTGTTCAGGGTTTGGGTATTTCAAGGAAAAATCATAAACTGCAAGATCTACAGATTTTCCATGAGAAGAAAGCAGAATAATGCCCATCTCTGACAAGACTGGGGGACTGTTCCCTGGTAGGGATGAGGCAGTGGGGGCTATGTAAACAGTGAGAGAAGAGATCCTGGAATACTCAAGAGCAGTGTTTCTTAAACTGTATTCTGGGGAACACCAGTGTGCCTTGGAGAACAACAGAGTTCAAAATGGCCACCCTTAAAGAGGCAGGAGCTTTTTTTTCTCAGTTACTCCCCTTCCCCACCCCCCCACACACACCCTTTTTCTTTTCTTTTTGCTCAACAAAAAAAATCCTTGGTGTTCCTCATAAAAAAATTGGAAGATCATCTTCCTCGGTTTTAAAAAGTTTAAGAAACACTGCTCAAGAGGAGTTGTGTATTGCCATGACCTTTTGATTTCTTTGCCACTCTTAGAACAAGGTGCATCTCGGGCAGGGATCAGAGCAAGATAAGACTCTGATCTGTTGGTCTCCTGCTCCTTCTCTTTTGCTCAGCACTGCCAGACGAAGAGTTGAGCAAAAGCCCATGAAGGTTCAAGATGATAAGGGAAAAAGTACATGGAATTTGTGCCAATCATTTGCTTCTTTATGGAGAACAGAGAGTCCTGAAAGGACTTTTTTGAGTGGGTGGGACTCTGCTTATTTCTTAACTGGAGAACTATCGGGAATGGCAAATCTCATCTTCCTTACTTTTTGCCAACCAGTGCCATAGAGGCCACAGATACATGGAATGGAAGTTCTCTGCACAGGTCATGGAGTGGTGTTGGGTTTTTAACAAAAAGAGGTTTTCTTTAAACAATTTGGTAGACATTTTATATTGTTAGATGATATACAAGGAAAGACCTTTCTCCTCTTAATCCAAACTCATAAGAATTCACATTCTCCAGTCCTTCATAGAGTCTTCCAGGAAGAACCAAGTAGACAAGACCTGAATTACTATTGTGAAAGTCAGGCTGGAAAAAAATTAAACTCAAACAAAACCCAATACCCACAAAACACAAACAAAACCCCCATCAGTGAAAAAGGGGAAGTGGTGAGGAAGAAAAAGCAACCCCCCTTTTTTTGTCCAGAACCAGTTTTCCAGATTATTTTTACCAATAGAAATGTAATGCAAGAGCATGTCTAATAAGGCATTTCCAGGATTTTCTGCAGGAGTTAGAGGGGATGAGGCAAAGCATGCGATAGATTACAAAGGGTCTGGAATGCCCTATGTAGAAATCCCCTGATGACATGAGAATAATGACTGTGGGTAATTGGAGAATTAGTGAGATGAGTCCCTTCAATTCCTGGTATAGAGCCAGTCTGGCAAAGTCAGAGAGAAGTGACTCCAGGCAGGTTTGTTCCCTATGGATGCTCCAGGAGTTTGCCCAAGAGATGGAGAAGCTCCATTAAATATCATCTAATCCATTTCCCCCATAGGACACAAAGTCAGGGAGACAGCCTGGGATCAGTGAGGTTGATTTCTGAGCCAGCAAGGTAAGATGGTGGTTGAAAGAGTGTGAAAAGAGGAAAGACAAAGTTAGGGACAGTAACTAGTGTAGCAGAAGAGTAGGAAGGGGTGGCTGTTTGAGATTGGGGAAGAGGAGCAGGCTTGCATTAAGAGAGGAGGTACCAGAAAAGAGAAATTAAGGAGGGAGGGGACCATGATAATGGAGGCAAAGGAAGTGAGCTTAGGACTGGGCAAATTAAACAGGCAGAGAACTTAAATGGGGAGAGCCCTCAAGGAACCATGAGTCTGGAACAGTGGAACAAAGAAACTGTGGGGCAAAGAGAAGGGGAATGTGGCAGATCTTGTTGACCAGCAAAGTCAAGTGATCCTGTGCAAAGTGGTAGCAGGAGCAAACTGGGTATATGTTAGGGGTGACCAGAGGTTCTGATTTTACAAGGACAGTCCCAATATTTGAGTGCTTGGCTTATCTAGGCACCTCTTACCCCCCTATTCCCTGTCCCGATGTTTCACACATGGGATGTGTCTACATTGCATGCTTCTTGTGCAAGAACAGCTGTTCTTGTGCAAAAACTTGCCAGCTGTCTACATTGCACACGTGTTCTTGCGCAAGTAAATTTACAGTATAGCGGCGGAAAACAGGGCTTCTTCCGGAAAAGTTATTTCTCTCCTGAGGAGGAATAAGCCCTCTTGTGCAAAAGCTCTTCCAAAAGAGGGCAGTGTAGACAGGCAACAAACATTTCTTGCACAAGAAGCCCTGATGGCTAAAATGGCATCAGAGCTTTCTTGTGCAAGAGAACGTCCACACTGCCATGGACACTCTTGCACAAAAGCACATGGCACTGTGGATTTGCTCTTGTGGAAGATCTTTCACCCAAGAACTCTTTCGCAAAACAGTTCTTGCACAAGAAGCCTGTAGTGTAGACGTAGCCTTGCTCTCTGGTCACGGTGCAATTCTTAGGTGACATGAGCTAGGGGTTTAGAGGCACATTGAATCAGCCTGATCTCAATGGGCAGAATGGGAGAGTCACAGCTTCTGTAAGAGGAATGTTAGGCCGTGACATACAAGTGTACATTAGCAATCGTGGGACCAGCACCTCGAATGTGGGGACTAGCTACACTCTGGCGGTGGCTGGCCAGCCACTGACACCCAGCAAGGCTGAACCTGACCGTTTCTCAGTGTGGGTTCAAAACAGCGGCGCTGGCACAATCTGTACGGTGGTGGGAGCAGAGAGCCACTGAACCCAGCTGCAGAGACGGTGCAGGGTGGAAGCGCCTCACGCAGGGCTGCAGCTGCACCGCTAGTGCCAGCACGCGCGGTTCCACATGGCCCGGGCGCCAGGGCAAAGCGTAACTGACAGGCACCGACAACGTCACTGCAGGGGCCTACGGGCGCAGCCACACCCACTCCGCGCCTCTCACCCGCAGAACAGCCCATGCGCCTGCGCCGAACAGTGACCGCCTGCCGCGCTGCCTTTGCAGCGCAATGATGTCATAATAGCGCCCATTGGCCCCTCCCCTCCGCGGCGCGTTCTCAAAGGACCCCTCCTTTCATGCAAATCACGCACCGCCTGCTCCTATCAAGCGGCTGCAAACAAGCTTCCGAGTCTCTCCCCAGTCTGGCTCCTGCCAGTTTCCTAAGAACTCTGCCTACTGGGACTTGTCAGTCACCAAGTGTTGCCATGGCAGCAGAACCTAGCAACAGTTCCCACCCATTCATCTTCGGGGTTTCCATAGCAGCAGTAAACAACCCCCCCTTCAGGCTGCAGGCTCGTGGAGCAGCTCAGAGCTGGGGTCAGTCCCCCCCCCCGTGGAGATTGGGGGGCAGGTTTGGGGCCCTGGTGCCAGCCCAGGCCCAGGCGCTGGGCCCTTGCTGGCACTGGGTGGCGAATGGGACACGGGGCTTCTCCCCTAGGCACCGAGCCCCTCTGGCCCCCGCTGGCAGAGGTCTCCCAGGCCTCTGCGTGCAGCCAGGTGCTGGGTCCTCAGCCGGACAGGGCTGTGCCTCAGCGTGCAGACACTGAGCTCCGCCAAGGGGCCGTCGGCGCAGGCCGCACTGCAGCCAGAGGTACGGCGGGAGGGCAGGGATCTCCTCGCTGCTGACACACTGGGACTGTCCGGCCTCTCTGGCCAGAATTACGTTCTCTCCTAGCAGGGCTTTTTCTAGTCCGGGAAGATGTCGAATGAGGAGTTTGAGGACGACTACAATGCCAACGAACCGGAAAAGGAGGGGGAGGAGGGGGAGGAAGAGAAGGAGCCAACAGAGGAGGAGGAGGAGGTAAGGAAGGCTGACCTGGAAAGGAGCCTGAGCATGAAGGGAGGGAATGTGTAGGGGGTCATGGATGTTAGGGGTGAGCTGAGAGTCTGACCCTGCCTTATTTTCTGTGATGTTTTCTCTACTGACTGTTTGTTTCTGTCTCTTTCCTTTGCTCATCCTCTCTCAGAGCTTGACTCCCCGCCTTCTGACAGAGGAGATAATGAAGGAAGGCCTCTCCCTCTTGTGTAAAACAGGCAACGGCTTGGCTCATGCCTATGTGAAACTAGAGGCAAAGGAAAAGTGAGTGTGGAAACATTCACAGTCAAATCCTCCTCCCCAACCACTGGCAGCAGGACAGAAGCCAACACCTTTCCTGAAGCACCCTTTTTAGGAAGATGTGGGGCAGCCAGGGGAGAAATTCTGGAATAATGTTTAATGGAGGAATGGATTGCAGTACCTACTAGCGAGGGCTTATTTCTGTTTGGGCTATCATGATTAGTGGGGCATCCCACTCAATATCCTGCACAGATCATACCTTGGATTACCTCTGACTGTATTCTGGGATGATCCAAAGGGAAATGGGCTTTGGGACTGTCACTTTGTTAGTGGCCCTCCTTCCTCCCTGTGTTTGCTTCCCCCCCCCCCCCCCAATATCCACATAGGCCTCTTGCTGCTCTTCCAAGTCAAATTTGGCATCAGGAAATGACTGGCCAACTGGAGATCAGCTTGTTGGGTCATTAAAGCATTTCTGTGGCCCTGTCTGTCTGGTTGGGCTCCCAGATTGCAGCTGATAGGACATGATGGTGGAGACCTTCCCACAGTTAGCCAGCTCTGACTAGTAGAGTGAGGCTGATGCTCAGATACATTATTGAGAACACCAGTATTATATCCAGATGGGCATGGTGACTGGGTAGACAGGACAGGTGGATAGTTAGTTGGATGCTCCACGAAACGCTCTCAGCAGCTCTTTCCTGATGTGTAGTAGGGAGGCTGACAGCACCCCCCACCCCCAGAGCTATGCTCTTTGCGTTGACTCTTGGGGCTATTCAAGTGACTGTCACCACCCCAAAATCAGCAGCCAACTCAAGTGTCTCCCTTCCTCACCCACCAGTTGCTGCTAACCATGGACCCATATATGTCATGGGGAAAACACTCTTGCAAGTTTTTGGAACTCATATCCCTGTGAACTTAATCCCACGTTGGCAGACACTCAGGGGGTTTGTGGAAGTTGGCACCCAGGGCACTGCCCTGCTTGCCTGCCTCCAGGACCAGCCCTGTCACTAATTGTGTATTCCAACCTCCTGGCACTGCAGCCTGGTCCTTCCCAGTCTCTCTCTTTCCCCCACCCAGCCCTCAATGCTAGGACCACTATTTGATGGACTTATTTCTTCATAGCTTCTATGGTTTCCTCCCCTTAGTTTCTGCCCCCTCTTGACAGCTCCTTTTTCAGCTGGGAAGGGACTCCAAGTAGGGGTCCCTCGGGGCTTTGTTTCAAACCCCTTGGCTCACTCCACAGTCTGCCTTCTCCCTCCTCCATCATACCCAGAGAAACTTCTCAAGATCAGATATAGGTAAGCTGCAGAGGAGTGGAGACCAGCTCTCGGAGAAAAGAGAAAGGAGGAAGAAAATTGGATGTTTGTCTTACATCCTCATCCTATGGCAGGGATCTGACAGATATCAGCCTTCTCCAGAACTACATTCACTTACGTTATGTGGATTTGTCAGAGAACCTGCTGCGAGATCTGTCTCCTCTGGGCAGCCTCATCCACCTGCTGTGGCTGAAGGTGGATGGGAATCGGCTGACCAGTCCCTGCCTGCCAGAGCTGCCCTACCTGCAGATTGCCAGTTTTGCTCACAATCGTATCAAGGACACAGAGGGCATTACCCACCCACGTCTGGGCAGCCTCAGCCTTAAAGGTGGGTGTGTACCAGCCCTCACCACAAAGTGTTCCTTACTGTGTGCTGGAAATGGGACACTGGAGGAATTAACCCTTTTGTTTCTCCTGTCACTCAGGGAATGAAATCCAAGTGATATCAGGTCTGGATCCAGGGAAACTGACAGACCTGCACACGCTGGAGTTGCGAGGAAACAGGCTAGAGACCACAGCAGGGCTGCACCTGCCAAAGCTCAAGAATCTTTACCTGGTAAAAGCTCCTCACCAGGGCACTATGCTGCAGAGAGTGGTGTGGAGATTCTGTTGGGTTGTCCATGTGTGAGTGTGGTGGTAGGCCAGCACTGTGCAGCCTTGTTAGACTGAGAGATTTACATGCTCCGAAAGGTCAGGGGGACACAATCAATTCTTTGGGGGAGATGCTGGGACCTATTGTGTTCCCATCATGCTCAGTCAGTGCAAAGTGAGCAGAAACCTCCTGCAAGTTCCCTGCAAAGAACTGATGACCTATTAAACCTCAGCTCGTCCCTTTTAACCCATTCCCTGTGCTTCCCTGGGGAGAATAGCATCCTGTGCCAAGTGCTCTCCTAGGCTCTGGTGAAGCAAATCAGGCTTCAATCCTGCTACACTCTCTGAGGTTCCCAAAGCCCAGCAGGCAATACAGAACAGCTAGAGCTACTCTCTTCTCTCTATGATGCAGCAGACAGTCTGCTGGGGAGCTGCTGAGCAACAGCAGCCGATAAAGCACTGCAGGCACTCAGAGCTCTCCCAACTGGACCTGCTCCTGCAGGAACAGGGCATGTGACTCTCTCTCTAGCAACCCACTTTTGACCCTGTTACTCCCAGCCCTGTTTTTCATTAATTGTCCCCCCATTATTACCTGAGATCTGGGTCTGGCAGCTCCTTCCCTTAGGTTGGGGAAAGGGACCTTTAGATGTGGGTGAGCTTGTGCCCACTCACATCTAGATTCTCAGTTGGTGTAGGGGATGTGACTCCCTCTGGGTCCCTGCTTTTGACCCTATGACCTGCACTCCCATCCCTTTATTTTTCCTTTGTCATCTCCAGAATTATTGGAGCTTTGGGTCCAATAGGTCCTCTCTTAGGCTGGGGTGGGGGACTTTATATGTGAGCAGACTTGCACACACCCATCTCTTGATCCTTAATAGGTGCAGGCTGTGTGGTGTGAGGCAGGTAGGGAAATAGTGCCATCTTCCTCCTCCCTGACAAGGCTTATTCCAACCCCAGTTTTGAAAGTGTTGGGCAAGTTTCCCTTGAAAATGCGGGCTGATAGGTCAGAGAAGAAACTTGTCAGCATCTGAAAGGACTGCATCTTGGAACAGCTTGAGCTAAAGCAGCCAAAAGGAAAAGCTAGTCTCAACTTAGCCTTGTTTCATGAGAGTTAAGGGATCTGCCAAAAGAGGAGGCTTTACTGCCATTTGGGCCCCTCTAGACTGGGCCAAATGACAGAAAAGTGTCTTCTGCAAAAGCAATCGGAAAAAGCTATGCAAATTGCAGAGTGCAACTCTGCAATTTGGGTAGCTTTTTCCGATAAAGCCCCGTAGTCTAGACCTAGCCTCAGTGACACATACTAACCACTCAGTGATAGTGACTACAGTATAATTAGATTCAACATCCACTGGGCAAATAGGAAAACAAAAAGTGACACTGACCCTAAGCTTTACAAAGGGCGATTTCATTAAAATCAGATTAGTCAAAAGGATCCTAAGTTAAAAGAAGTAAAGTCCATAGATTTGCCAAGGATGCTACATAAGAAAACAGTTTATTATGAACTGGGGAACCTTTTAGGAAAGGAGGAGCCTATACTGGAAGAATGGTTTCTACCTAAAACAAAAAGGAACCAGATTGCTGGCATGTACAATTAAAAAGGTTGAGAGAATTTTGTGAATTAAGGGCTGGGAGAAAGTCGACAGGGCTAGAAGAATACATGGTTTGGGTGGAAACACCCTTTACCGATGAGTTTATAGAAGGGCATTCTATATCCTTGTAAACAAGATGGCTGTGTCTACACTGGCATGAATTTCCGGAAATGCTTAAAACAGAATAGTTTTCGTTATAAGTATTTCCGGAAAAAGAGCGTCTACATTGGCAGGCTGCTTTTCCGTAAAAGCCCTTTTTCCGGAAAAGCATCTGTGGCCAATGTAGACGCGCTTTTCCGGAAAAGAGCCCCAATCGTCATTTTCGCAATCGGGGCTTTTTTCCGGAAAAAGACTACTGGGCTGTCTACACTGGCCCTTTTCCGGAACAGTGTTCTGGAATAAGGACTTATGCCCGAGCGGGAGCAGCATAGCTTTTCCGGAATAGCAGCTGATTTTGTACAGTAGAGCATTGTTGCTTTTCCGGAAATTCAAGGGCCAGTGTAGACAGCTCGCAGCTTATTCCGGAAAAGCGGCTGATTTTCTGGAATAAGTGGCCCAGTGTAGACACAGCCGATAGGGGCTAGTGAGGAATAGTCAAATGCAAAAGAAGGCAAACAACTAAATATTGACAGAATGAACGTGAACTAAGATAGTGAACTAGAGTGCCAGTTATAAATGAGGACATTGATATAATAGCATCACAGAAACGTGATGGTATGAAGAAAATCATTTGGACACAATAATACCAGGGTACAAAATACATAGGAATGACAAAGTAGGTTGTGCTGGTGGGGAAGTGGCACTAGATGTTAAAGCAAGCATAGAGCTAAATAAAGTAAAAATTTTATATGAATCAAATTGTATTATAAAATCTCAAGAGAAAATCCATGCTTGATTAATAAGAAGAATACAGCCGTACAAATATAGTACTGATCACCTGACTAAAAGGATGAGGATGATTATGAAATACTCAGAGAGATTAGAGATGTTACAAACGCAGAAAATGTAGTCAGACCGAGGACTTTCAACTATCCCTATACTGACTGAGCATATATCAGGATGGGACGCAGAGGTAACATTTCTAGATATAATTAATTTCTGCTTATTGGGAGGAGCTAGTCCTGGAAAAGGGGAAGGCAATTCTTGATTTAGTTCTAAGTGGAGTACAGGATCTGGTCTGAGAGGTGAATATAGTTGAACAACTTCATAGTAGTGACCATAACATAATGAAGTTTCACATCCTTGTAGGGGAAAAATGACAAAGAAGGCTACACAGCAGCATTTAATTTCAAAAAGGGAAACTATACAAAAATGCAGAAGCCAGTTAAACAGATACTAAAAGATACTGTCACAAGGGTGAAACTATTGCAAATGTCATGGAAATTAGATGAAAACACCATAATAGAGGCTCAAACGAAATGTATAACAAATAACAAAATAGAGAATAACAAAAAAACCACCTTGGCTAAACAGCAAAATATAAGAGGTGGTTAGAGGAAAAAAATCATCCTTACAAACTGAAAATAAAGCCCTCTGAGGAAAATAGAAAGGAGCATGGCCCAAAAAAATAAGTTGAAGTGCAACAAGTTAGACACAAAAACTAACAGAAAAAAAAGGATATCAGAAGCAGGGAGCCTGCTGAACAATCAGTGGGATCACTGCCTGATCAACACGCTAAAGAGCACTCAAGGAAGACAAGGCTATTGCAAAGAAGCTGAATTAATTCTTTCATTAATTCTTCATATCATTCTTCACTGCAGAGGTTGTGGAGGAGAGCTCCCCACCCCACCATTCTTTTTGGGAGATCAGTCTGAGGACCCGTCCATGATTGAAATGTCAGTTGGGTTTTGCAACAAACTGATACATTAAATAGCAGTAAGTCCTTGGGCCCAGATGGTTACACCCAAGAGTTCTAAAGGAGCTCAAGAATGAAGTGGTTGAGTTACTAGCAATGATATACAATTTTTAAAATGAGACACTGCTCCAGAAGATCGGACAGTAGCAAATGCTGTACCTAAAATATTCAAGGGGTGATGCAGG
This sequence comes from Pelodiscus sinensis, assembly GCF_049634645.1. NCBI lineage: Eukaryota > Metazoa > Chordata > Testudines > Trionychidae > Pelodiscus > Pelodiscus sinensis. The sequence goes on along the minus strand of NC_134711.1, from coordinate 138,215,978 downwards.
GAATTACATCCCAGTGAGCTTTATCTCTGTGTCTGGCAAATTGGGTGCAATTATAATGAAAAAGGATGCTAATAAAATACCTAGTAGATCATAAGCTGATCATAAGCAGCATGTATTCAGCAAATGAAACTTGTGTCTCGCTAATCTCAAAGCAGAGCTTCCACTGATTCAGTTGCAGATATGAGCACTCACAACTTCAGCAGAATCCCAATTCTCCAGGGCAGCTTTAACCATGAAACAGATCCTCCTTTCTCTTCCTACAACCCCCTGCTTCCTTCACTACATGCCTTCTAACTTCTGTAACAAACAAGGTAAAGGTCCTTCAGAAAACAGCATCCTTTCCTACACAGCTCTGATTTACTCCCTGAGCACTGTCCATCCAGTGCATGAACTGAAGCAAGTGTACTGTGATCATGTTAATTGTATCATAATGGCTATGTCTACACTGGCATGATTTTCCAGAAATGCTTTTAACAGAAAAGTTTTCCGTTAAAAGCATTTTCGGAAAAGCGCGTCTAGATTGGCAGGATGCTTTTCCGGAAAAGCACTTTTTCCGGAAAAGCATCTGTGGCCAATCTAGATGCTCTTTTCCGCAAAAAAGCCCCGATCGTCATTTTTGCGATCGGGGCTTTTTTGCGGAAAACACTACTGTGCTGTCTATACTGGCCCTTTTCTGGAACAGTTTTCTGGGAAAAGATTTTTGCCCGAACAGGAGCAGCATAGTTTTTCCGGAAAAGCACTGATGATTTTACATTAGATCGTCAGTGCTTTTCCGGAAATTCAAGCGGCCAGTGTAGACAGCTGGCAAGTTTTTCCGGAAAAGCGGCTGATTTTCCGGAATAACTTGCCAGTGTAGACACAGCCAATATGTATACATAAGTGGGCTGAATTAAATTTGCACAGGTTGTTTTAATTCTGGCATTTTAAAACTTTTGATTGCAACCTTAATAATGTTCTTTTAGCGTGGGGTGTCATTAGCAAAGTTGGATTCACTGCACAGACCTCTGCCACTTAGGTAACAGGATAACTGATAGCAGTATAGATTGCCATTCTCTATGTGGACCAGCAGTAGAAGTATTTCACACATTGGTGGAGATTATTGTAAAGAACAGACAGTAGATGAATGCTTTGTTGGGGAAGAGTCAACATAGCTTTTGTAAAGTCACATCATGCCTCACCAATCTACTAGAATTCTTTGAGGGGCCAACAAATATATGGACAAGGGTGATCCACTGCACACAGTGTACTTGGACTTTGAGAAAGCCTTTAGCAAAGACTCTTAAGCAAAGTAAGCTGTCATGGGACCAGAGAAAGTCCTCTCATGGATTGGCAACTAGTTAAAAGGCAGGAAACAAAGGGTAGGAATAAATGAGAGTCAGTTTTCAGAATGGAGAGAGGCAAATAGAGGTAGTGATTTGTTGCTTTGTCACCCAGTTTTGTGAGATCCCTTTGCAACTTTTCTAGACAGCTTTGATCTTAAATTTTGTATAATCTGCAAATTACACCACACCCCTTTTCCCAGAGCATTTATGAAGATGTGGAAAACACTGGTCCCAGATCTGATCTGGTAACCACTAGCTACCTCTCTCCATTCTGAAAATTGACTCATTTATTCCTACCCTTTGTTTGGGCAAAGGGTGTTAACCATTGTAGACAAATCCCAAATCAGATTATTTTATTCTCCATCCCTACAGTTTATCCTGCAGCTTTTATTGGAAACAAGATACCACTGACCCTCCTATCCTGTATCATTGCACAGCTCCGTTGTGGGGTTCTTACAGTTGCGGTGCCCCGCCCCAGTGAACAGTGCATTGGGGTGATGAGTGTGTGGGAAGTGAAATTAATCTTACCAATATAACATTATTCTGATTCTCTCTTCCCTTTCCCCAACTTCCTTTCTTCTCCAACTCCAACTGCCTCTCTCGCTCACTGGTGCTCAGGCCCAAAACTCCATTACCCGGCTCGAGGGCCTGGAGGATCTGGTGCAGCTCACGACCCTGCATCTACGTGACAACAGGATCGAGACCCTGGATGGCTTCTCTAAGAGAATGAAGTGCCTGCAGTACCTCAATCTGCGGTGGGTGCTTCCCTGATGAGGTACCACTCTGGAGTGCTGGCAACTCTCTGCGGGCAAAGGGGCCGCTCTCCCCAAGGCATGTTAAGCTGGCTGCTTTGGGAACACCATTTTTCACCAGCAGGTGGGGAAGGGTTGGTCTTCCCAGCCCACTGGTCTCTCTGGGCCAGGCCCTAGCTACTGTAGTGGGCCCCTGTGCTCTGATTCCTCAACCACTTTGGGATGGCACTCTTTTCCACTGTGTCCTGGGAGTGATTGGCCCGTCCACATCCATCTCAGAAACCCCTGCTGCAATGTGTACCCTTTGCTACGACCTTCCTTGGTCCCCCTGCCCTTTGCGTAGCCTGTTGATGACTGCAGACACCCTTTCCTCCTAGGTATTTGCTGTACAGGGGAGACGCTGACAGTGGCTGATCCAAAGGGCTGTCTGTGCACAGAGGAGACACCTAAGGAAACCCAGAGAGGTTTTCTTTTTGTCTCTCTCAGTTTGGGGAGCCCGCAGCTATCAGTCCCAAGTACTCAGGACTGACTGCTTGCTGATGAGTCCCTTTCAGTGGTTCCTGTCATGTCTGTTCAGTTAGGTGATTGTTTTGGCTGAGAGATCTCAGTGAATAGGGTTTTTCTGTCTTCCTGTCTTGCTCTGCAGGGGGAATGTGGTTCTGAACCTTCAAGAGATGGCAAAGCTGCAGGTGCTGCCCATGCTGCGGGCGCTGGTGCTAATGGACAATCCCTGTTTTGATGAAGGGGGATACCGGATGGAGGCTCTGGTGCTGCTTCCCCGTCTGGAGCGTCTCGACAAGGATTTCTATGAGGAAGATGAGCGGACAGAGGCTGATGACATACGGCGGAGACGTCAAGATGAGGAACAGGTAAGAGCAGGGGAAGAGAGAGGAAGATACTGGGAAAGGAGAAGGACTAGTCATTCTCAGTCTCAGTGAAAGCCTAAAATCCCAGGTGAGTGCTCCTCTGGATCATGTTTGATCATACAAAATGGCCTGAGACATGGGACCTGTTAGTTAATGAAAGGGTCAGCACTGAGAAAACAGAGTAGTTATAACGCTCCCTTCTCCACAAGAAGGGAAGAAAGCACTGTCTGGACCTATCCTTGTTAACCTCTCCCTTTTCTTTTCCCTCAGGAAATGGAAGAATCTGTCCTGGGGGAAATGACAGAGTGACCTGCCAGCTGCCCCTAAAGTCCGTCAGGACTTCGTGGGGCAGGAGTCGGTGGGCTAGGGAGCAGGTGCAGTGTTCTATGGATATATGTATTTGGCTCTGAGAGACCCTTCCTCTGCCCCACAGTCACTGTCTCCTGGGAGAGGTTGGCATCAGACACGCACTTGTGCTGCCCAGGGAAATGCCATTCTGTTGCAGTCGGTGCAGCTGGCTTTGCTCCTCAGAGGCCCACAAAGGAGGGGGCAGTTAGTTTGAATTGTCAGTTTGAATTGTGCAGTCTGAAGCTCCTGCAATATTTTCTGCTTTGAATAAAAAATATTAATGAACCTGGAGTGAGTGGAGTTGATTATCCAGGCCCCCCGCTCCTTTCCTCTCCTTCTATGTCTCTGGCTCTCTCTCCATTCTCTACGTGCTGTTTGCAAAGCTTCTTCTAAATCCTGACTCATCGCAGCTCCGGGTCACATGCTGCTGCCTCGGCCCTATCAGGGGCGTCTCCATCCTGCTGCTGCTGCCGTTGGCTTAGAGGACACATCATCTCCCCTTGAGGTCCTGCATCCTTCCTCAGCTCCATCCTCTTCCTCCGTCCAGCAGCACTTTCTCAGTCTGTCGCTCACACCTGCCCTAGGAAGGTAAGTGTCCCTCTCACATCCAACATCCTTCTTGTGCTTCTTTACACTCCCCACCCTGGGCCCCCGGCACCCTCTAGCACTTGAGTCCTTGGGGAAAGGGACCAAGCGGAGAGGCAAATAAACTAACTCAACTCCCCTCACTTCTTCCTCCTGTTCTCCCCTCCCCCTTCATTCTTCCTCTGCCTCTCTCCATTCCCTCTTATTTTAATGTCATGCAATCCTCCCCAGCCTGCCCTTGCTGTGCTACATCACCAAGCTGCAGGACAGCACAGCTGTGTCTTTCCTTCAGGTATTTCTCTGGGGAGGGCTCAGCCACCAGTGGGAGGTTTTGTTCCCAAGGGCACCCCAGGGAGATGCTGTGACTGGCAGGGCAGCGGATTCCTGACATCTCTGAAGGGCTTGGTGCTGGAGGGGCACTCATCTGAGGTGCTGGGGCAGGGAACTAAGTGCAGGGATCTGCCATCAGGCTAGTTCAGTCTAGCCGGGCACAAGCAGCCACACAGAGCTGCCTCCCAGGGGGAGGGAGGGGAATTGCGGTGTGCGACATCATGTCAGTCCCAGCTCCACCCCCCGCTGGGGGGCAGTGATGGGAAGAGATGGCAGCCAAGCGAGCACTAGCTGCAGCCGCTACAGCACTGCAGCAGCAAGAGCTTCCTGGGCGCAGTGCTGAGCCTGGGGGATTGCACCAGTGCCAGCCGCCTTCAAGCAGGGCCCAGGACTGCGGCAGAACTGAGGAGCTGGCAACTGGCCGGCTTGGCCAGCGGTGGGGGGAATGCTGCAGTGTTAGCTACCCCATCATGCCCTGGCAATGCAAACTTCCTTAAAGCTGTGCCACACTGGGGGAGCACTACAGCCCGGGCAGCTTCCTGCCAGCAGTGGCCATTCCGCTGGCACCAGTCCCTGTCCCAGCCCGGTGTGGGGACGCCATGTGGAAGCTCCCCAGCCTGCCCTCCCGAGGGCTTGTGCACCCTTCAGCCTGATGGCTGCTCCCTTCTTCCACTGCCTGTGAGTTCAAAGCCATGGCTCGGTTCCAATCCCTTATCCCTGCTCATCCGTCCCTGACCTCCTTTCAGGACAGCACTGCCCTAGCCAGGGAGCTCCAGTGCAGCTCTTGCTCCATCTGGGAGCTGGGAGGAGAGGAAGTGAGCCGGGAGGGACAGAGAAAGGGAGGAAAGAGAAGCAGAGAGAGTGATGGGGGAGAGGGGAGGTTGCAGGGTGCCTGTTCCTTTGCTGTCCTTGAGCCCGCTACTCCATGGCCTTTGGCAGGCTGGGGCAAAAGAGGAACATGGACAGTCTGCAATGGCGCTGGCAATGCTGCTCCTGAGGCTAGGAAGCGTTCAACCCAGTTCAGACAGCATCCTCAGAGTCCCACTGTGGGGAGCCCGCACTCGGGCTGTCTCTCCTTGCTCCTTCCCTGGCACTGCAGTGAGGGAAGCACACAGCTGCAGGGCATCACGTGGGGGAAGTGCCGGTGGGTCCGACAGACTGTGTGAGAAATTCTGCTTGCAGAGCAGCTGATGGGGATGCCGGCCCAGATGGTGGCTGTGAAGGGAGTTGCAAGGGGGAGAACAGCCCTGCGTGGGTTCTACAGGCACTCAGCTTCATGGGCTGAGATTTCCCAGCATTGGAAAGATCTCCTGTGACAACACTGTGATCTGAGACACAGGAGAATGGGCTTGAGACCAGCTCCTGCCCACAGTATGTGCTGCTCCTGGCCTCCCCTCTGCTTTCCCCACCACCCACGCTGCTCATGGCCCGGTGAGGTGTAAATCTCAGCACAGCCCCCACCCCACTGTGCCTTGGACTGAGTGTTTGTCCCTGGGTAAAGGTTCTACAGGGCTCCCCAGCTCAGCTTTCCCTGGGTGCAGCTCTGGGCTGGGTTTAATATCTCCACTCAGAACTGGCTCCCCCTGAGGCTGGGGGACTGACCCTGTGGGAGCAAGAGAGGAGGGGAGGGTTGAGAATGGAAGGAGAGGGGAGGCAATAAGGAGGGGCAGAGAAGGGGAGTGACAGGAGCTGGGGGGTCCAAGGGGCTGAGGTGTGGCGGGGCAGGAGGGGGGTTGCATTGAATTCTCCCATCCCCCGCCATGGAGTCCCACTCTCTGGAGACATTGCGAGGCGCCTTGTCTGGCAGTTGGGTGAGAAGACAGATGGGCCTCAGATTGTTGGGAAGGGGAGCTGGCCCAGGGGCAGGACTGCTCTGGACACCCAAAGTGCGTGGTCGGCTGGTGAAGGGCCTCTCAAGATGCTTTGCTCCCCGAGCCCCAACTTGGTTAGCTCTGACTGAATCATTAACCCTCCCAGCCCTCAGTACAAGAGACCTTGATCCTCCTCCTCCCACCCCAGACATTAGCATGATTTACTTATGAGCAAAAGATTTAAACCCTGGGATCAGTCCCATGTTCCCCCCTCCCCACCCACCCACTTCCCCTGGCCTGCAGGATGAGGGTGTTTCCCTTTGTCCGTTCCTGGGACTCCTTAGTGCCCACTTTCCCAAATGCTGGTGCCCCAGACCCTTCTGGGGAGATGGCTTCCTGGGCTCACAGACCCCTGAACATTGGGGCCCTGATTCCTGTGTTCCTTTGCCTTATCTCATTCTCAGCCCCCCTCCTCCCAGCAAAGGTGCCAGCCTGTGGACCTGGAAGCTTTGAAATGTGACCCTCACGGGACAGAGCAGTGTATGGAGGTTTGAATGGAAAAGATGCTTTTCCTGAGCTGCCCCCAGTGATTGATCCAACCCCATCATGGCAAGCCAGGAATCCAGGCAGCTGCCTCCCACTGCTTCCCCTGCAGTCCCATTAGCAGCTGTGCTCTGAGCAGGGAGCAGACTGCCGCCCTTGGGCCTTCCCTGGCAGCTTGTCTGCTCTGCCTTGCAGTGGAGGGAGGACAGGAGCTCCGGGGGAGCCACTGCCAGGGTGTAGGAGCGCCAGGGAGAGCAGGAGAGTCATAGGCGGCTCCCTCCCTCACAGCCCAGGAGCGGGGAAAGGGAGAAGCTGAGACAACCAACAATGACACGGTCTTGGTTCTTCTTCACCCATCTTGCACCAGCTGGCCAGCTCCCAAGGGACCATATGCCAGCCGGGGAGAGCTCCAGCATGCTCCAGCCATGCCTCCCCTTATCCTGACATGCCTTCCCCTGGTGCCTGGGCACCTGTGGCAGCACCAGCGATGCCAACTCTGTGCCCACTGGAGCAGGGCAGCTCCCTTGTGGCAGAGATTGGTTGTGGTCCCCTTCCTGTTTTGCAAGAATGTGTTCAGCTTTCAGGATGAAAAGACTGGACAGCACTGCCCTAAACATGCCCCTCCCCTCATGACTCACACCCATGGGCATTGGCCAGCACCTCACATGCCTTCCCTTGCCCTGGCTTCCTGGAGCCAAGTGGGCTTAGCCCGCCTGTTCCCTGAGGCCCAGGAGTGTTTCTTGGGCTTGTCTCCAATGTTGTATCTGCCCTTGGGGTGGGTTCCCAGTGAGGAGAGACACACACATGCCAGGTCCTCCATGCGGCTAGTGGGATAAACAGAGCAGCCTGGCCATGGTAGCATGAGCAGGGACAAGTGATGGCTCAGACTAGCCAACCAGAGAGGAAGCCCGTCCTCGGGGCGACTAGCCAGTGCTGCTGCTCACCGCTGCCCTGGAGACACCACTGGTCTTAGTGCACTAGCGCAAGTCATTCTCTGCACACTAGGAGTCACAGCCCAGCCCCAAGGGTAGACAGAGCCTGAGTCCTCTCCTGCCTGCCGCCGTCTCTCTGGGAAGGAAGGGCTGGATCTCAGAGAGGATGTGAGGCCTCTGTGCTGGAGAAACTCAGAACTGAACATCTTTCCTTGCTTCTCCTCTCCCATCTCCAACTCTTCGGCAGGAAAGACCAGGATCAGCATGTCCATTGAAAAGATCCGTGCCCGGGAGATCCTGGATTCCCGCGGGAATCCCACCGTAGAGGTGGATTTGTATACAGAAAAAGGTATGTGTGAAAACGCAGGGGAGAAGGTGCATCTGGGTTGGCCAGCCCTAGGAGACAGTGAAATTAGTTCAGTCCTGTGGCAACCAGGTAGGAAATAGCACCCACAATCTGAGCAAGCTTTGTCTCTTCAGTGGCAAAGCACCTGCACTTTGCAACACCCGAGACTCTGACAACTTCCCTCCTGCTGGTGAATTTACAGCTAACAGAAATTGGCTTCCAAAGCTGTGACCGTAACAAATGAACGAATGTGTGCGTGAGTTTGTGCTGGTGTGTGTGCACAGTGAGTGTGTGTGCGTCTGTCACTGTAGCTCCCAGAGAGGAGAAGACACCCGCTCCCATATAGCTCATGTCCTCTGGAAGAGTGCTTCTCTTAGCACTGGCAGGAGGGGCCCATGCAGGGCCAGCTTTAGGAAGTGCGGGGCCCAATTCGACGGGGCCCCAGCAGCCGCAACTTTTTTGTTGACCAAAAAAAACCACACACAAATTTTGGTTGAGCAAAAAACCCCCAAAAAAACCCAAGCAAACCTGCCTGCACACAAAGAAACAAGTCACAGTCCCTTTAAATCCCCAGCTTACAGGACAGAGTCCCGCCTTCCAGCCAAACCCAGGGGCCGACTCCCCCTCCCACAGCTCACAGAAGCCGCCACGCTCTTCCTTTGGAGCAGACACCCCCCTTCTTCCCCCACACACCAGCACACTTCCAGGTTTAGGGTGCAGGGCCCTCTGGCTTTAGGGCACGGGGCCCTTTTAGGTGCGGGGCCCCATTTGGAGGAATCGAGTGAATTAGCCTAAAGCCAGCCCTGGGCCCATGCATTTGGAGCTAAGGGGTCAGAGTTTGTGGCTGGATCCCAATGCAGGGGTGTGTATGAATTCACTAGTAAATGTGAGCGTGCTCTGTAGTATGAATAGTCATTAACCTCCAGTAGCATTATAGTGCAAGCAGTGTTGTGTGGGCACATGAGCAGCATAGTGAGACACTGGAAACTGAAATGAAACTGGTGATTTCTGGGTGTATGTGATAGAGTGTGCACTGTGTATGCAGTAACAGTGATTTGGCCCTGTTAATGTGGGCCTCCATGGCTGTAGTGTTGCAGAGCTGTGCTTCTCTGGGAGATAGCTAGAGTCTAGCTGCATCTTCAGGCACATACATGGTCATGTCCCAGGCACGTATGTAGATTTATGACTTAGATGTGTATGCACACGTGTTGTGTGTTCTCTCTGTGCACATCTCCATGGCTGCGTCTAGACTGGCATGATTTTGTGGAAATACTTTTAACGGAAAGATTTTCCATTAAAAGTCATTCCGCAAAAGCACATCTAGATTGGCACGGATGCTTTTGCGCAAAAAGTGCTTTTGCGCAAAAGCATCCGTGGCCAGTCTAGATGCGATTTTGCACAAGAAAGCCCCGATCGCCATTTTAGCCATCAGGGCTTTTTTGCTCAAAACAATTCTTCCCTGTCTACACTGGCCCTCTTGTGCAAGTATTCTTGTGCAAGAGGGCTTTTTCCCGAGCGGGAGTGGGAAAGTATTTGCACAAGAAGCCCTGATTTTGTACATTACAAAGTCAGTGCTCTAGCGCAAATTCAAGCGGCCAGTATAGACAGCTGGCAAGTTTTTGCACAAAAGCTGCCTAGTCTTGCCAGTCTAGGCGCAATGTGTACTTGTGTTTGTATCAGGTTTCTGTCAGCTTCTAGAGCTGAATGTTTCATTCACTTCTTGATTCAATGAAATATCCAAAAAGGAGAATTTACTCATCAGCCACCTTCAAACTCAGACTCCTTAGAGCGGGTAGACAGAAGAGCAGGCCTCCTGGAGTCTGGCTTTAGCTCAGAGATGGAGGTGGATCTAGCAGGTGCAGTCCTGGGAGTCAGGACACGTTGGTGCTCTACGTGGCTCTGCACCTGTCTCTCTGTGTGACCTGGGGCAAGTCTTTCCTTCTCCTGTGATGCAATTTGCCCAGCTCTATTGTGGGGTGATGCCACGACCCAAACAGCCTGTGGGCTGTACGTTTCCTTGAGGGGAGGCAAAGCAAGAGATGGGTGGGGGCTGAGAAGCTTCCCAGGGCTATGTGGGCACATGAGCACCACAGTGAGATACTGGAAACTGAAATGAAATGGCTGATTTCTTCTCGTTATGCCTGTGTTTGCTCTCAGGCATGTTCCGTGCTGCAGTTCCCAGCGGCGCTTCTACTGGCATCTATGAAGCTCTGGAGCTGCGAGATAATGACAAGTTCCGATTCCTTGGGAAAGGTGGGGACAGTTCAGCTTCTGCTCCCCATCTCTGGGAGGTCTCAGGCACCTGACGAGCCCAGGGCTGTGTGTGTGCATGCATGCGTGTGTGCGTTCCTCCATGCAGCACCCCCAGTTTTACGCTGTTCTAAGTCCACTGGCCTCGGTGCAGTCACACGACTCTAGCGCTGGTGTGACTAAGCGGGGAATCAGACCAGGAATTTCCCTCTGTCTCTGTCTCTCTCTTGGTCTCACTCGCTATCTCTGTCTCTTCCCTTCTAGGGGTCCTGCAGGCCGTGGATCATATCAACAGCACTATCGCCCCCGCTCTCCTGGGCTCTGTAAGGATTTCCCTTGATTCTCCTTTCTGGGGCATTTATTTCACTCTCTTGTTTTCTAATCACTTTCTGCCTCTCTCTGTATTTCCCCAGGGGATTGGCTCTTTGCCATTCCCTTTGGCTCGAGGCATACCCCTCACAGGTGTAAGTGTCTGTGTGTCAGCGCACAGCTCTGCTCCACTGGGAGGGAGGGGTGTTCCTCCATACAGCCTTCCCCCACACTGCAGAGACCATCTGATCTGGCATCTCTCCAGCTGCCCCTCATTGGCAGGCTCCCTGCCTCTTTCACACAGGTGCCTCTTGGCACACTGCACATCCCTCATCCAAAGCCTCCGTTCCCATTCTCAGTGGCTCTCCCCTCACCATCTGGCATGCACAATGGTAGGGTGGCAAGTTTGCAAAAATTGTGGAGGTGCCCAGAATGCCCAGAGAGCCCCCGCCTAAGGCTCTGAAAGGGAGTTTGGGGACAGGCTCTGGACTGGAGCAGGGAGTTGGGGGGCAGGCTCTGGGAGAAAGGATAGGTGCAGGTGGAGCTCTGGGGGGACTTGGGAGCAGGTGAAGGTCTGGGGTGTAGGCTCTGTGAGGGAGTTTGAGGGCTGGAGGGGAGGGAGTTGAGGGCTCGGATGGGGGTGGGAGGATGGGGCATGCCACATGTACCTGGGGCACACCCCTCTGGCTGCTGGGAGCCGAGGGCTTTGGGTGCTGCTGCCCCTGCGCATTCCCCTGGCTCTGTCTACTTCCCTGCACACTTCCCTACTGCTGCCCTGGCCCTGCCTGTCAGCACCCAGTGATTAAAACAGCCTGGGGCATCCTGTGGCCACCCCCAGCAGTGCTGCAGGGTTAGAGTATCTTCCAGACACTCAGTCCCGTGGCTGCCAGCATGTGTCCCACTTGGGGAGAGGGATGGGGTCTCTTGCGCTGCTCCAGCTGCTGGAGCAGTGCATGGCCCGGAGGCCCTGCCCCACCCACACAGCTTCCATGCAGGGATGTACATGCTGGCAACTGGGGAAAATGAGTGGCCTGAGGCTGCTCTAACCCTGCAGCGCTGCTGCCGGTGGTGGCCACAGGGCCCCCTGGGGCATTGGAGATTGTCTGGGGATGGCAGGCAGGGCCGAAGGATGCGTGGGGGGAATGCATGGGATGGCAGGGGAGTCGGGGGACGCAGAGGCCAGGAGCACAGGCAGGCAGTGAATGTTGATGGAGCGCAGCCCAGGGCCAGGAATATCCCTGGTGCCAGGGCACCACAGGCCCATATAACTCATCGCCTGGGCACAGTGCTATGGCCCATGGATTTTGTTTGTAAAAAATATGGAACTTTCTGTGCCCACATGAGGCAGTGACAGTGCATGATGGCCAAAGGGCAGTCACCATAGAGATTTGCCAGTATTATCCCTTTATTACTAGCCTGGGAAATCTATAAGGGCCCTCTATGCACACTGCCAGCTGGCTAGTTTTATGGGCTCAGGATTTCCATGGACATACCTGATTTTTGTACCCAGCAAAACTAACAGGCCCAGCCACAGAGCCAGTTCCTGACAACAAGGGCAGAGATGGGATGTGTACTGAATTCCTGTGCTGAATGCAACACAGCAAGAGTGATACAAATACACACACAGTCCTTGCTCAGCTGTGCTTCTTCCCACACCTTCTCTTCTTAGCAGATTTTTCTTCTTGCAGGGCCTCTCTGTTGTGGATCAAGAGAAAATAGACAACCTCATGCTAGAGATGGATGGAACAGAAAACAAATGTAATTCCACTCTCCTTTGGCATGGGAAATAGAATCATAAAGGAGTGTGGGAAGATACTGCAGGCAGGGCTGGAATAGCAGGGGCTGCAGGGCAGGGCTGAGGGGCACTGGCAGGGCTGTGAAGGGAGCCCAGGGCTGGAATAGCAGGGGGCTGCAGGGCAGGACTGGGGGGCACTGGCAGGGCTGTGTGGGGAGCCCAGGGCTGGATTAGCAGGGGCTGCAGGGTAGGACTGAGAATGTTTGGAGGATTCATTCCTCACTGATTCTGGAATGTCCACAGCTCAATTTGGAGCCAATGCCATCCTGGGAGTCTCTCTGGCTGTGTGCAAGGCAGGTGCTGCAGAGAAAGATGTGCCCCTGTATCGACACATTGCTGACCTGGCTGGAAACACTGACCTCATACTGCCTGTGCCCGTAAGAACCTTCCATCCCTGGATTCAAAATCCACTTGCATTCAGATCTAGGGCATTGGGGGGCACTCAAGAATGTGGGAACATGTGGACTCCTCCTTTTGTTACAGGCCTGGGATATTAACATTTTTGTCCCTGCTTTTTTTCCGGACTTTTTCAGGCCTTCAATGTGATCAACGGAGGCTCCCATGCAGGGAACAAGCTGGCCATGCAGGAGTTTATGATCCTTCCTGTGGGGGCTGAGAGCTTCCGGGATGCCATGCGCATTGGGGCCGAGGTCTATCATAACCTGAAGAGCGTAATCAAGGAGAAATATGGGAAGGATGCCACCAATGTAGGCGATGAAGGTGGCTTTGCCCCCAACATCCTGGAGAACAGCGAAGGTGAGAGACCACGAGAAAAGGGGCACAGAGCAGGCTCACAATACCCAATCCATCCATGGCTCAGAACACCTGAGTCCTAGTTTTATAGGGACTCCCGGCCTGTTCCTTGGTGCAGGAGCTCCCAAGCTCACAGATCTTTCCCCCTTGGAGGATAGCACCTGAGCTCCTTTCCCTGGACTTTGTCCTCCCCATTCCCAACACCTTTCCTCTGGAGCTTGTATCCCTCATACATTTTCATGTCTTCCCCCTTGGTCGTGGCATCACTCCGCTGGGGTTTGCTCTTTGAATCTGTCCCCAGCACTTCACCCCTGCAGCTTCCAAAGCATGTCACTCTTTCTGGGACTGAGGAGCTCAGCGAGCCAGGTGGGGTCTCTCCAGAGCCAAGCAGAAAGGACTTATTCCCTCTCTGCTCTGGATCATGGCGCCTTGGGCTATTCAGCCCTGATTTATATATCCTCCTCCTGTACTCTGTCCCTCTGCAAGTCCCTGAATAGTTTGCTGTCCCCTTCTCCCTCAGGCAGGATCTCACAAGAGAAGGTCCATTGACCGTTCCTTCCTGGCCTCTCTCAGCTGCTCCTGACCCTCAGGCAGTCAAAGATCTGGGGTTGTAGAGGAATTTTTCCAAAATGGACTAGCAGCGGCTGAATCTCATTCTGACTCTTCTCCTGTCCCAGCTCTGGAACTCCTCAAGGAAGCTATCGACAAAGCTGGCTACACTGAGAAGATCGTCATTGGCATGGACGTGGCAGCATCTGAGTTCTACCGGGATGGCAAATATGATTTGGACTTCAAATCCCCCGATGACCCCAGCCGCTACATCTCTGCAGATGAGCTGGGCGACCTCTACCAAAGCTTTGTTCGTGATTACCCTGGTGAGCTGCTGTGCTGTGTGACTCTGAATGCTCAGTGTCCTGGGATGTCAACCCCACCATGCTTGTGGGCTGGGAAGTGGGGTAGCTTCAACTCACCCTCTTCCCCTCTCTTTGCAGTGGTCTCCATTGAGGACCCCTTTGATCAGGATGACTGGGAAGCCTGGTCCAAGTTCACAGCCAACGTGGGGATTCAGATTGTGGGGGATGACTTGACGGTGACAAACCCCAAGCGCATTGAGAGAGCGGTTGAAGAAAAAGCCTGCAACTGCCTCTTGCTCAAAGTCAACCAGATTGGATCAGTTACTGAAGCCATCCAAGCGTAAGTCCGACCAGTCACCTGCTCCCAGCACCAATCTAACAGCAGTGCTTTCTACTCTGACTAGGTAAATAGGTGCAGTTTTTATGGACATATAAGGCCTTGGTCCTCATCACTGGGGGTAAAAGTCCACATAGACATACGTGGGGAGCAGGAGGTGTCAGGGTCCTATCCCCAGCAGGCTGAAGCACAAGAAAGATGATCCATTTGCTTCATTTCTCCCTGCAGCTGTAAGTTGGCCCAGGAGAATGGCTGGGGAGTGATGGTGAGCCATCGATCTGGGGAGACTGAAGACACCTTCATTGCTGACCTGGTTGTGGGGCTGTGTACTGGGCAGGTATGTGCCAAACTAAACTTAAATGGGAGAGCTGGCACTGAATGGACATAGAGCACAAATCCTCCTCCTGCCTCTCAGACCCAATTCAGGGCTTCCTAATGGGTCTAACCCTGTTCTCTGTGGTGAATATTTTACAGATAAAGACAGGAGCTCCCTGCAGGTCTGAGCGACTGGCCAAATACAACCAGCTTATGAGGTGAGTGGTCCAGGCTGAGAATGCAAAGGTGGGAATGTCCCTCTGGCTCCACTAGGGCATAGACCAGGGGTGGGCAATAATTTTTGGTGGGGGGCCACTCCAAGATTTTGGTAAGTGGTGAAGGGCTGCACTTTTCTGTGAAGGAGTCTGGGGTCTGGGATGGAGGCTGAGTGCAGAAGGGAGCTCAGGGTAAGAGACTAGGGTACAGGAGAGGGGGTGGAGTCTGAGAGGGAGCTTGGGTGGAGGAGGGGGTTGTGACCTGGATCGGGGGATTGGGGTGCAGGGTCGGGGAAGGGGATAGGTGCAGTAAAGGATTCTGGCCTAGGGAGAGGTGTAGGAGGGGGTGCAGGGTATGAGAGGGAGTTTTGATTAGGGGCAGGATGGGTGCAGAGGATTTGGGTGGTGGCCTGAGGCAGGGAGTTAGGGTGTGTGGGGGAGGAGGGGAGGAGAATGCCAGAGGCAGGCTCTGGCCAGGAGGTGCTTACCTAGGTGGCTCCCAGCTCAGCAGAACCCTCAGGCCGGCTCCCTGTCTGCAGCAGCCATAGACTGCTCAAAGTGGCTGGCTGTGCAGGAGGGGAGGCTTCATGCGCTGCCTCACCCCCAGCACAATCTCTCCACTCCCATTGGCTGTTTTTTGGCCAATAGGAGCTGAGAGATTGTGCTGGGAGTGAAGGTAGCCCACAAAGCCTCCTTCCCTCTCCAGTGCACCGTGCAGAGTCACATTGAGCCGTCAGCCGCTTTGAGCAGTCTGGGGCTGCTCTGTGCCATCCTGGTGGGCTGCAGGCTAGATTAAAAGGCTTGACAGGATGGATCTTGCCTGGTCCTGGGATAGACTCACTGGGGAGGGAGGAATTGACAGTGGAGGGAGAGAGGGCAACTGCAGAATAGAGGATGCCAGCATGGGCATGTCTCCCTTGGACCAGGAGGGGCAGGGAAGCCAACAGCCTCCACAGGCCCCTGGGCTAGGTGTGTGTGTGGGTGGAGCGGGTCTGTGCTCCCAGAATGGGTGGGGCCTTGGGTGGAAGTGATGGGGCCGGGGACAGTCAGCCCTCAGCACCACCCAGAGTGCAGCGCTGGGACCCCCAGCCCTCAGTAACAGCAGTAACAGCAGCAGCAGCTAGGAGCCCTGCGCCCCTTTGAATCGCTGGGCCCCAGGACAACAGCCCTTTTGTCCTGCACCCCCCCCCATCGGCAGGCCTGAGGAGGGGTCTCAAAGCTGAGTGCGCTCACCCCAGAGCTGCATCATCTCTCCCTGTTCCAAGTCATGATGCCTCCATCACCGCACTTACGGTGGCCTGTTTTCCTGCTCTGACCCGCTCCTCTGGGACTTGCTGCGGCCCATGGGTGTCCCATACCCAGTATAGTCCCTTTCATTGGGGCCCCGAGCTGCTTGCACTGCTTCTCTTTCTTTCTTTCTTTCTCTGGCAGGATTGAGGAAGAGCTTGGGGATGAAGCTCGCTTCGCTGGGCACAACTTTCGCAATCCAAGTGTCCTTTGAACACTGCCATGACACGCGCCGCAGCTCCCCCGCCAATTCCCAATGCACAGACTCTGAAGCCACCTTTCCCCCACCATGCCTCCTGTCCCCGCTCTCCTTTTTTCCACTCCACCTGCTGGTCTTCTCTCTCCTGAGATCCCTGAGTGCAGGTCTCCCTAGGTGGAATGACCCAAGAAAAGATAAGAATGAGGCTTCCCTCTGCTGTCTGCAGGGAGGTGTTGTGTGTCTGGTTATGCGCCATGTGTATTTTCTGTCAATGTGTAGGTCTCTGCACATCACTGTGTTTGGGTATTAGATTGCACAAGCATATTCGTTGGTGTTTATATTTTGTTTTGTGTGTCTGAGTTTGTGTGGTGACAGGTTGTGTGCAATTCCCTTTGTGCAGTGTGCTGGTTAAGTGCGAGCCTGCTTGTAATAGTTCTGTTTGATTCTGGGTGTTGTCAGTGGCTGCTTGCTGTGTGGGTGTGGGTGTCTTTGTGTCAGTGCGCTGTGTGGGTGTCTCTGCTGATCTCCAAGTGTCCTTTTGCCCCATGTGTGTCTGTGCTGAAGTGTGGAATCTGTGTGGTTGACACTGAATGTTTTGTTGAGCTGTGTTTGTCTGTACTTTATCGCTGATTTTCACTGCTATGTGTCACTTGGTTTGTGTGTGCATATTATGACTCTCTGGGTCATTTGCTTCATGAAGTGTTGTGGGTCAGTGCATTGTGAAAACACACACACACACATACACATACACAAACAAACATATATATACTTGATTGCATTCCTTGACCTCTTTCTTGCTGTTTCCTTCTCTGTAGCTCTCTCTCCTTCACTCTCTGTTCCCACCCATCACATCTGCTTTGTGCCCTGGACAGTCCACCCTCAACTGAGCAAAAGAGACAAAATACAAAACCATAAACTCAATTAAAACCTATTTCACACCTGAGTCCTCTGGCTCAGCCTGGAATGTCTCTTTGTGTGTTACTTCCTGGGAGACAGGAACAAGCAGGGGACATGGTAGCAGTCTTCAAGTATGTGAAAGGTTGTTCTAAAGAGGAGGGTGATAAATTGGTCTCCTTTTCCACTGGAGACAGGACAAGAAAAAAAAGGGCTTAAATTGCAGCAAGGGAGGTTTAGGTTGGACATTAGGAAAAACTTCCTACCTGTCAGGGTGGTTAAGCACTGGAACAAATTACCTAGAAGGGCTGTGAAATCTCTGGCATTGAAGGGTTTTAAGAACAGGTTAGACTTGTCATGTACGGTCTAGATTGGGGTGGGCAATAATTTTAGATGGGGGGCTACTTCAGAAATTTTTGATGGGGCTTCAGGTGGAAGGGGCGGGGCCAGAACACTTCAGTGTTTCCCCGCCCACAGACCTTGATTGGCCTGCGGGTAGAGGAGCGCCCAAAATCTCCCCAGAGAGAACTTTCAGCTGTTCAGAACAGCTGGTGGATCCTTCTGGGTGCCCGGGCCCCTGGCAGTGAGAGGAGACTTTGGCCGCTTGGCCCGCTCCCAGGTCAATCAGGGTAGCAGCTAGCAGTTGACTCTAAGCATCGCATGCCCCTTGGAGGGCAAGGGCAGGGTGGGAGGAGACTTCATGCACTTTTCCCCACCTCCAGGCCTTGGATGGCCTGGGGTTGGGGAAAACAAGTGAAGGCTCTTGCTCCCTGCCCCTGCCCTGCAAGGGGTACATGGTGCTTAAAACCAACCCTGACAATTGACTCTAAGCACTGTGTGCCACTGGTGGGGAAGGAGAGTTCGCATGCTACCCCATCCCTAGACCCTGATTGGCCTGCAGACAGGGGAGCAGCAGGGCATCCGCAGTCTGGATAAATCTGCTTGGTGTGCCGCATACATCCTGTGGAGGCAATTTGCCCACCCCAGTCCAGATAATATTTGGTCATGCCACAGTGTAGGGAACTGGACTAGATACCGATTGAGGTCCCTTCCAGTTCCACATGTCTATGATCCTATACTGCATGGAGTTTGGGGAAGTGGAGCAAAGAGCACCAAAATGACCAGGAAGCAAAGGTTAAGAGAGAAATGGTAAGGTGAGAAGAAGTGGTTCACCCTCCAGCACATAGTTTCTGTTCAATATACCCTCCTCGTGGCACTGTCAGCAGAAGATCGTTGCAGGCAGTAACTCACTGGCAATGCATGTGTTTATATACCCAGAACGATCTCCAAGCCACCAAGTTCTAGAGAGGGAGTTTGAAGAATATGAAACAAAATACAGGACTATGTAGCACTTTAAAGACCAACAAGATGGTTTATTAGAATTTTGAAGAATATGTGAGGTAAGAGTCAGTGCTGGGTGTCAAGTCCCAGCCCCAAACCCTGTGCCATCCAAAATAATTTGCCAGGCCAGGAAAAACTTTTCAAGGAATTTCAATCACTCTCCTCTGTCAATTTAGCATGGGTGGGAGCCATAAACAGGCCTCAAACTGGTTAGCTTGGTGACACCTACAGGAGATAGGTGGGAACTGCAGCTATTTGGGAGGAGATAAAGCAACACCTGAAAACTGGCATCAAAAGTCTCTGTGGAGGTGGACATGTCATAGTTCAAAGGGGACCCATCTTGAAGTGTCTGGCTGTCTAGCCATAACTTCTGTCTACTGCAAATGTAAGGCCCCCCTACAGATATTGGTAATCACGTTTGTATGGTGCCTTGGCTGTCCCTAGGGTTTGTTCCAACTCTTCCTGTGTTCCTTGGATTTGATTATTCAGGCCTGAGACTGCGGGAACTGAGGGAGCTATGGGCAGTGCAAGATGGAAACAGGAGTGGAAATCATAATTGGCAAAAAACAGGCTCATCTTGGTAGAGGCCTGGTCTGCATTGTTGTCTGCAAATTGCACGTGTGGAATCAATGAGGTGCAGTTATATTGACGGTAGTTTGTGAAACATCATATGTATTGTTCTGCTAGGAGTTCACTCTTTCTGGGTGGCCATCAGTTTGGAGATACACGGCTAGCAGATACAATACCTCCCTCCAAAACCAAAACACAACGGCTATGTCTACACTCGCGGTTTCTTGTGCGAGTAATATGCAAATGAGGCTAAGCGTGGAATATTGTTGGGCCTCATTTGCATACCTAATGAGCCACGATTTTTTTCAGAAGAGGCTCTTGCGCAAGAAGAAGCGTCTACACTGCTCCTTCTTGCGCAAGAAAAACCCTCTTGCGCAATGCCGTTCTTCCTGAAAAGTAATAGGTGTAACAGCATTGCGTAAGAGAGTTTTTCTTGCGCAAGAAGGGGCAGTGTAGATGCTCCTTCTTGCGCAAGAGCCTCTTCTGAAAAAAATGGTGGCTCATTAGGTATGCAAATGAGGCTCGGCGATATTCCACGCTTAGCCTCATTTGCATATTACTCACGCAAGAAGCCGCGAGTGTAGACATAACCAACCTGTCCTGAAACCCCCCCAACTAAGATTATGTGGTCCTAAAGGCAGGATAGCATCCTCAATGCATGAAGATGTGCTCAGGAGACAAAGTTTACTGTCTTCATCAATGAGCCCCTTAGCGTCCATATGGTATAGAATCCCTCAGGTGTTGGTGACTCCACAAGGAAGTCCATCATAATATTGGACCTAGGACTTAAGAGGGTCCCAAATGGTTTGGTTTGGGGCCAGAGGAGAGAAGTGATCTTTCAGTTGTCTCAGCTAAATCAGGGATGGCCTCATAATGGATAGGCCACGCATTTGAGCCACAGTATCATACATGAAGTTATTTATTTCCTGTCTGAATCAGTCAGGGTTTTCTTGGACATGAGGGGAAGTACCACTTCAGAATCCCAAAAGTTGCAGCTGGAGTTCTAGGTGCAAGCACATTTTCAAAGTGTCTAGCCAGCCACCCAGAATGGTTGCTGGAAGGGGCTGCAGGAGGTTTCCCTGATGTCCAGGACCAACTCACCTTATCAAGGCTGAGCACGGTGATTTCCTGGAGCCACATGGGGCAGAGGCTTGGCAGAACAGACAGACACCATGTGGCCAGTGCAACTATGGTAAAAGCACAAGCTCTCTCACCATCAGGGTTCTCATTTAGAAAGGTTCAGTTAGGCCCATGCTGAATCCACCCTCAAGGGCTCAGGTGAGGGCTTTCACAGAGGTTGTGGGTGATGCCCAGACACAGAGCAGGAATCCGTCTCCTCTCAAGTTGCCTTTCATTAAGTCAGATGGTGAATAAACATGCCTAAACCTGTGGGAGGTTTCATCCAGGCAAGTTCATCTTTTATTTCCTTGCCAAGACCAAGATAGAATCAGTGTAGGTGGTTCAGATAATTCCAAACTGTGTCTGCTGCTAGGTGTCAGAAGTGGGCTGCCTATGTTACAACTGACCCTGAGGCCTAGTTAAGTTTCCATATGGCCACCTTCATGGTAAGAGCCCAGTGAGGATCATGGAAAATTGTCACAAAGGCCCTCAGGAAGATGTCCCAGATGATCACTACTGAAATGCTGCTCTAGCAGAGGGGACAGCCAGTCCTGAGCCTTGCTTACTAACAAGCTGATGAGCAGTCCAAATTTTGCCTGGTCCATCTGGCAGGTGTTGGGCTGTAGCAGGAAGCAGCCTGTACTAGTTGCAGAATTTCCAGATCTACTTCAGGTCCCGTT
Source organism: Pelodiscus sinensis (assembly GCF_049634645.1). NCBI lineage: Eukaryota > Metazoa > Chordata > Testudines > Trionychidae > Pelodiscus > Pelodiscus sinensis. The sequence continues at coordinate 138,195,225 of NC_134711.1, read as the reverse complement.
ATAGAACTTGGCTAATGTTATTGTGAGTTTGGGTCCAGAAGGCAGCATGGGATGTAGAGCGGAGGAAGATGTAACCGCTTGCAGTGATCTTTTCCCACAGGTGCAGTTTTCTGTCCAAAGCTGGTCCACCATGGCCTGTAAAACTTCGTTTTCCACCTGCAGGTAGGTAATCTGGTCCTAGTGTCTCAGTGCACCCGGTGGCATCTATGATGCTAAGTTGCTAGGCTCCATGCACTTTTGGGGTAGGATGAGCCTAGGAGAACAAAGCAGTCTGACCAAACTGTGAAGCCTGATGGCCAAAGAAGGCTAAGGGCAGTCCAGAGCAGTCTAGACAGGTAGTCAGGTAATCAGGTCAATTTGTATTAGAGACAGTCCAAGACAGTGGTTTGAGTTCTAACAGGGGTTGCCAGCTGGATGATCAAATTCAAGGGGCAAAGTCAGTGAGATAGGGATGTGAGGTAGGCAAGTTTGTAAGGCAAGATGAGGAGAAGCAGCGTGGTCTAGGCCAACGATTTCCAAACTTTTTGCTGGTATCCCATTTTCATTAGCTATTTCCTCCTGGGACCCCAGATAACATGGAGGATTCTATTTTGTAGAGCAAAATTGCATCCTCTGCAGAGCATGACCTCTCTCACACTGTACATGTGAGGTCACAGTACATGTTGCTCTACAAAATGGCAGCCTCCACGCAGCATTACCTCATATATATAATGCTTGCAAGGTCACAGTGTGCAGAGGATGGAGGAAATGAGCAAATTGGCATCCTCCATGCATCATGACCTCAATGTACTGTACATGCAAGGTCACACTGTATGGAGCAAAACAGCATCCTCTGCACACTGAGAATCATTGTGCCCTCATCTATTGATGGTACAAACTGCCTTTGGGGCACAATCCACAGTTTGGGAACCACTGGTCTAGCCAGCAACCTTCTGGTAACAGCTGCGGCTCAGCCATACCTTCCTGTTCTGATGAAGTTCTTTATACAGGCCAAGTACCCAAAGAGAATGCTGTCTCTGCAGCCACACAGGGGCCTGAGGCATAGTTGCTGTGGAGCTGTAGGCCTTTAGCATTAAAGCTGATGTGCAGAAGTCATTGCTAAGCACATTGTTGTGGACTGGGTTAAATAGCAGGCTAGTTGCAGCTGTGTCATTGTAATGCTTGTAGCGTAGTTATAGCCTGAGCCATCTACAGTACAGTACCTCCTCTGCCTCAGAGGACTGAATACCACCTACTGATATGGGAATGAGCAATCTGATGCAGTTTGTGAGGCCACATTTGGGGATAACAAGAAGCATTCTGGGAACTGTAGTTCAGAAATCACCTTGGTATAAGCTCCATTTTCCTGTCTCCCTCTCCCCTCGTTTTCTCAAAATGTGATCTCTTCAGCAAGTAGGGGAGAGGTTGAAGAGGAGGATGTTTGACTGTGGATCTCCCATGAGAGGGCAGTAGTGTCCAAGGACAGAGCTGTAAGAGGAGAAAGGCAGAATTGTTAAATTGCCTTATTTAGCTTACTATCTGTCAGTGAGTTTGGCAGAGTGAGCAAGGTTGCTGAAGTGTGCACGAAGAGGAGATCTTACTGGTCAGAAATTAGGGGTATGAATTGAGTTGGGGTGTGTGTGTGTGAGGGGTTGGAACTGAGAGGCTGCAGGTCTGGATGGTGGACTGTGGTGCTTCAGCAAATGTGTTGGACTGGAGTATCAGAAGAACTGCTAGACTGGAGGATATTGACACTGGTATGTGTGGGTGTGTGTTTTGATAATGATATGTGTAGTTTAATATGGCAAACATATAGCATTTTGTTATGTAGTAAAATTATGTTTGCATAAAAACTTGGTGAGGCAGATCAGCATATCACTAATACCTATGCATATAATTTGTCTTTTTCAAAAGAGTTTTGTACTGTGTTTATACTTTCAGATATCTGATGAAAATGGTAATTATTTAGAATCATACTTAATGTTGTTTTGTGATTAAATATGCATTTCTTTGCATCAGATATGAATAATATGTTATATTTATTATGTGGGCACTCAACTATTCATTTCCTTGCTTTTAAGTGCTTAGGTTTTGTAAATGATGTGATGTTGCTTAGCAACCTTAACTAGGTTTTTTGCAGTTTCTTAGTTTTGGAATTTCCTAGGTTTGGTTTTGCTTTCTTCTCCTTTCAATCTCTTTCATGTTTCTCTTTTTTTGTAGGTAAATGAAGATATGTTTTGATAAACCCTAAATACATGCAATGGGATATATCACCAAATTACTGAATTAGTGGAGAGTGGGCCATGCTGGCCAAGGTAATAACAACAGGAAACCACTACTTATGTTCCCTGCGTAGCACTGAAATTATTGTGGAAAGAATGTGAAGATTCATGGTCTACAAGCAATACATCACACCACTATGCCAATGAAGGTTCTGGAAAACACTTGTCCATGGGAACATACTACACACAAGCAATATATCAATTCAATATTTCTGATTTTGTAAATGAAAGGATTTTTCAATGAGCACACAACTGGTACAAGAATACGCTGCTCCAGTGTCTTTGCTTTAGTCACTGAAATGATTCCTCATAGTCGGGTAGACTAATCTATATTCTCCATCTGTGGGGTTTTTTTTCTGCTATCACCCTCAATGATACAGATTAATTTCTAATTTACTTTTAATAGTAATATCCTAATCCATTTAGTTTTTTCTGCCCTTGAAAACTGCCTGTTGCATAAGCCAGTATCAAATACTTCTCTCAATATTGTGGTGTAATGTTATTTCAGTTCCAGATTGAGGCATACAAAGATATGGCAGACATTTCACAACATGATCTAAAGGGAAGCATTTGTAAATTGCTTAATCTCAAAATGTATTCATTCTGTTTAGCTGACATTTTTAGAACAAAATTTAATCTGAAAACTGAAAGCATGAAGAACATTGTTTTTCTCACTCATAACTGTGTGTGTGTGAGAGAGAATGAGGGGAGTTGTCTCAAAATGATTAAAAACCTCCTTACTCTTTAAAAATATATCTATTTTTTCTCATGCCTTAAAGGTTGAGCAGCAGTGGAACTGATCTTCCATAAAACAACATGACCAAAGAAGAGGAGGAGCTCTTCTCCTAACCCTCCCACAGCCTTTGGGATATGCACAGGAGAGGTACAGACAAGGCCCTAACTTTTCAGAGCTGGGCCACTTCTGAGAGGTACCGGATACAATCAAATATAGGAGCTTGTGGTTTGGTTCTGAAGGCCAAAGACTGTGAAAAATAAACTATATGATAGTGTAATGAGCCACCATTAAGAGCTGCCAAGGTACTGAAAGGGTGTATAGAGGCAATAACTCATTAAAGGGGTATTATGAGCCAAATGGCCCAAGCTCCCTGGTCAAAGCATGCAGCCTGGACAGTTGTATAAAAGTACAGGGTTGCCAGATACAGGCTAAGTGTTGGTTGTAGACCGAGTTATAAAGTAGGAGAAGTGGATCTGTGTGAACCCGAGGAAGCAGAGACAGAGAGGCAGCTTCTTCTGTGGGGCACTGGGCTGGCTGGGGGATTTTTCCAGCAAGGAAACTGCCTGTGTACTCTATGCTGCTACTGCTCTTCAGGCAAACAGGACTTTGTGTATGCTTTTGTAAATAAACAGATTCACCAAGAATTGCCATCTCCTTGATTTCCCATCTGAATGGTGCCATCCCACAAGGCCTTGAATTTCAGCCTTTCACTCAGTCCAAGAACCAACATTATTATTTTAGAAGTAGTCTGTAATCATATAATTAAAGACAGCATTGTAATTAAGATATATGAAGAGGTACTCAGAAACTCTTATGATTGAGACCTTTAGGTGCTACCACAATATAAATAATATAAGACTGTCAAGTGAATAAAAAAATTAATTGTGATTAATTGTGTGATTAAAAAATTGATCATAATTAATTGCACGATTTATTACACTGTCAAACTCTTACTTTTTGTACTCTTACTGTTTATTTCAATATTTTGGGTGTTTTCTACATTTTCAAATATATTGATTTCAGTTATAACACAGAATACAAAGTGTTCAATGCTTACTTTATATTTTTTATTACAAATATTTGCACTGTAAAAAAACCAAAAGAAAGTCTTTTCCAATTTACTTAATACAAGTACTGTAGTAGAATCTTTTTATCATGAAAGTTGAACTTACAAATGTAGAATTATGTAAAAAAAAAAAAAAAACATTCAAAATTAAAACAATGGAAATTTTTAGAGCCTGCAAAGTCCCCTCAGTCTTACTTCTTGTTCAATCAATTGCTGACTCTAACAAGTATGTTTACATATGCAGGAGGTAATGCAGGTTGCTTCTTGTTTACAATGTCACCTGAAAGTGGGAACAAATGTTCTCATGGCACTGTGCTAATCAGTGTTGCAAGATATTTACATGCTTGATGTTCTAAATATTCATATGTCTCTTTATGCTTCAACCTCCATTCTAAGGGACATGCTTCCAAGCTGATGACGAGTTCTGCTCAATAACAATCCAAATCAGTGTGGACTAACACACGTTTATTTTCATTATTTGAGTAAAATGCCTTCAGATGATTTTTGTTTTTGATGGTTCAGGTTCTGTAGTTTCCTCATCAGAATGTTGCTCTTTTAAAACTTCTGAAAGCATGCTCCACTCCTCATTCCTCGGATTTTGATTCAGATTCTTAAACGTTGGGTTGAAGGCTGTAGCTATCTATAGAAATCTCACATCGGCACCTTCTTTGTGTTTCACAAAATCTGCAGTGAAAGTGTTGTTAAAAAGAACAACATGCTGGGTCATCATCTGAGATTGCTATATTGCTATAATGTGAAATATATGGCAGAATGTGGGTAAAACAGAGCTGGGGATATATAATTATTCCCAAAAGAGTTCAGTAACAAATTTAATTAATGTATTATCTTTTTAACTAGTATTATCAGATTGGAAGCATGTCCTCTGGAATGGTGGCTGAAGCATGAAGGGGCATAAGAATGTTTAGCAAGGGTGAAAGTTTTAAATTTCTTACGGGTACTGTCCTATCGCAACCCCATCTTGGAGGGGGGGGTAAGACTCAGGGCAGGGCCGGATTAAGGGGGGGGGGGCTAGCCGGGCAGCTGTAAGGGGTGCCGTGTGGCCTTAGAGCTGCCATCAGGGGCCACACGCCCGGGGCTGGGGGCTGCGCGGCGCCCCTTAGACTGCCATCAGCTGCTGCGCGCCGGGCTGCGCGGCACCTGATGGCAGCTCTAAGGGGCACCATGCGGCCCCCGGTGCGTGGCGCCTGATGGCAGCTCTAAGGGTCGCAGCATGCCAGGAGGACGGGGCTGCGCATGTGCTGCGCACCCACTGCCCGGGGCACAGGAATGGCTTGAGCCGGCCCTGACTCAGGGTAGAGGGTTGGGGTGTATGTGGGTGTGGGGAAGCTCGGTACAGGGGGCTGGAGACTGTGGGGACTTCGGAGTAGCAGTTGGGGATGTGTGTGTGGGGAGGTGCAGGAGTAAGGGCAAGGGGTTGTGGAAGCTCAGGGCAGTGATTGGAGTGTGGGGGAGGGCTCAAGGTTTGGGGGTATGGGAGGAGCTCAGGGTTTGGAGTGCAATCACCATTCTGCCTAGCTATCAGATCCCTGTGGCTGGCTGGAGCAGTGGGGACTATGCTGCATGGATACCAGAGCATGGGAGGCTGGATCCTAGGTGTGCTGTGGCTAGAGCCCAGAGTGCTAACAGCATCCAGAGCCCTGCCCTCAGCTGGCCAGTCTCTTACCAGTGCATCTGGTATGTAAATGCCTGGCAATGCTAGCTGCAAAAGTGCCATTCAAATGCCTGTTCTCACTTTCTCGTGGCATTATAAATAAGGAGAAGTAGCATTATCTCCTGTAAATTTAAACAAACTTGTTTGATTGGCTGAACAGGAAGTAGGACTGAGTGGACTTGTAGGCTCTGAAGTTTTACATAGCTTTATTCAAAATCAAAACAATGTAACAAAAAAAATCAACATTTGCAGGGCTCGCCGAGCCACGGCAAGCCCCACTTGCCAGCCGCATGGTTTAGCACGCTGTGCATGCGCAGACCACGCTATGCATGTGCTGATCACGCTGCGGTGCCGTGCCAGGCTATAATCTACTTGCCTGTGGCAAGTAGATTACCTACATTGTCGAGTCCTGAACATTTGTAAGTTTGTTCTTTCAGAACAAAGAGATTGCAGTACAGCACTTGTATACGATGAACTGAAAATACTTTTTTATAATTTTACAGTGCAAATATTTGTAATAAAAATAATATACACTTTGATTTCAAGAACAACACAATATGGAACATATGAAAATATAGAAAACATCCAAAATATTAATAAATTTCAACTGGTATTCTATTGTTTAATAGTGCAATTAAAACTGTGATTAATCACAATTCATTTTTTAATAATTCATTTTTGAGTTAATCATGTGAGTTAACTGCAATTAATCAACTGCCCTAAAATAATATCTTACTTTTACAAAAACTATGTTAACAGAAAGTTAGGATTTCCAAGCCAGGCATTCATAAATTAGGATATTCCAGTGTTAAGGTTGCATTCACTCTCCTTTTGTACATACATTATAATACAGTCTTTAATTACAGAATCACATGCTGTTTTCCACTGGACCCCTGTATCATTTGGGGGTCAAGGAATGAATCGGGGGATATAGTGAATGACAGTTGTCTATAGGCTCCCTGCCTTATTTGTGGCAGAGGTTGGAAATGAATGAGACTGCAAGAAGAGAAAACATGGCCTTGTGACTCAGGGCTTGTTGCCACTTCAAATGCAGCAGATGCACTACTGGAGTGCTTCATTGTAGATGAGGGGTGGGCAATAATTTTTGAAGGAGACCGCTTCACAAATTTCTAAAGTGGCCCCGGGCTGCCTGGGAAGGGGCAGGGTCAGAAAATTTCCCATGCTCCTCTGCCTACAGACCCCAATTGGCCTATGGGTGGGGGAGCATGTGAAGATTTTATGCCCCCCTCCCCCTCCAGTGCCTAGAGAAAACCCCCAGCTGTTTTCAACTGCTGGCAGTTTCCTCTAAGTGCTGTGCATCCCTGGCAGCAAGAGACTTCGTGCGCTCACCATACCCCCAGGCCAGTCAGGGCCTAGGGGCGGGGGAGTGCATGAAGTCTTTGCCCACCACCCCCACCCTGCAAGGGGTGTGCAGCGCCTAGAAAGAACAGTGGTTCTGGCAGGGGGAGGAGAATTTGCATGCTCCCGTGTCCAGGTCTCTATTGGCCTAAGGGTGGGGGTGCAGCAGGGTGGCCACGAGCCAGATCAACTAGCTTGGCAGGCCGAATCCTACCCGGAAGGCTCTCTTGCCCATCCAGTGTGTAGATACTATCCATGGCATTGGAAGGGTTCTCCCATCATCATAAGTAATCTACCTTCTTAGGAATAGATCTGTAAGGATGTAGCTATACCAAAATAAATTCCTAGCATAGACCAGTCTTGAGGTAGTTTTCTGATACCCTGGAGAACTGGTGACTATCCTTACCTCTATCACTGAGCTAGTGTGTGATCCTGGGCAAGTCACTTAAACCACTCATCTCAGGTGGTCACTAATTATGTGTTCCCTGTTTTTTGGATGCCTGACTTGAGTTTCTGATGGCTTGGCAATCACAGCTTCAATTTAAATCTATGGGAGCTGTGCTCTGTACATAGGAAGTGACATAAAATGCTAATTACTCTGAAAAATCAGGAGCTATGTATTTCAAATTGGTCACCCAAAATTAGAGAATAGACATGAAAATACACTAGTGTACTTTTGGCCTTAATAGCAGAGATTTTGGGAGGATAAGTTCATTATTGTTTGTGAAGCACTCAAATATTATGGTGACAAGCACCATCAGAACTGGCGACTGACTTCGTCAGACCCTGGGCAAGATGTGGGCAGGCTTGGCCCTGTCCATTCTGAGGTGGGGCTTCAAGGGGAAGGGGAGGAGCTAGGCAGCTAGCCTATCCCCAGCCAGTCCTCAGTGCTGCCCAGACTACACCATGTGAGGCTCTGGCCATTGCTGTTGCTGTGGTAATGGTGGTGGGGGCCCGGAACCCCAGACCTTTTAAAAGCCCTGGCGCAACTGCCATTGTGCTCCATCAAAATGTCCATTGAAAAATTAATAATTCTGTATTCAGTCCAGGATTTGAGTGGTGGGCAGTATATAAGGCCAGTGGTCACACTTTGAATGATGCAGATAAAAAGAAATATTGAATACTTACCCATTCAGTGTGCACCATTGGTCCTGTGGAAGAAGTAGTTTGTGTTCATGTAATTAAAGGCTATCATAATTTATACGCACAAAGGGGCTGAATTAAGGTTACAGGGAAGCTTAATTCTAGCATTTCTTAGCTGTTGAATTCTTGACTTTGCAACCTTAATGTTTTTTTAATATAATTTATTTAATGTAATAAAATACTAGTAAGAGGACTAGAATTCTTAGGATGCTGCCCCAGAAATAAAGGCTCCTACACTTGAGCTAAAGCAGCTGTTAAATGCAGAGTATAGGAGGACCCCTAACTTCAAAACTTCAACTGAGGGCATATAGTGTCTTGATCACTTACACACTCTCTATTACACATACATGTATGCATGCACACAATATTTTGTCCTGCTTCCAATGTAGAAAAGAACTGAAATCACCAAGTGGCATCAGCATGAGCAGAATTAAATCTCTATGGCTGCATCTAGACTGGCATGATTTTGCGCAAATACTTTTAACGGAAAAGTTTTTCCATTAAAAGTATTTGCGCAAAAGAGTGTCTACACTGGCACGGATGCTTTTGCGCAAAAGCCATCTTTTGTGCAAAAGCATCCATGCCATTGTAGACGCTCTCTTGCGCAAGAAAGCTCCGATGGCCATGTTAGCCATCGGGCTTTCTTGCGCAAGAAATTAACATGGCTGTCTACATTGGCCCTCTTGCGCAAGAATACTTGCGCAAAAGGGCTTAACCCTGAGTGGGAGCGTTGGAGTATTTGTGCAAGAAGCACTGATTTTGTACAGTACAAAGTCAGTGTTCTTGCACAAACACTCGCGGCCAGTGTAGACAGGCGGCAAGTTTTTGCCAGTCTAGATGCACCCTACATGTCAAACCAAAATTAATTAGCTGCTTTCTTAATCACAACTTTTGATCTCCAAAGTAGCTAAGGAACATATTTTCAATGGTACTGAACTCTGTGGGTAGTTCGAAGGGGCAGTGCACTGCCATTTTTGAGCTAGAGGGACCCAAAAAAATGTTAGACAAAATTCCAATTTTTTAAAATTCAGGGTACATTTGTAATTACTTGAAACTTATTTTGTTCAGATGTTACAAAAACTTCTTTTTTTTTTTTTTTTTTTTTTTTGCATTCAGAATACATTTGGCATGTTTTGAAGCCTAAGGAACGCTCCAAGCCAAAATGATAAGATTTCAAAGATGCTAAAATAAGGCTTGTAATAGATTTATTGTGGATGTCACAAACATGTTTTCAGGCCTGTTCTCTTTTGGGCTTATGATTTTGGGTTAGAAATAGGTCACATTTTCTAGGGCATTCAGCAATTTGGCCCTGTTGCCTGTTCCGCATTTTTATTACATTCTTTCGGTGTGTCTATCTGTCTCTCTTGCTCTCCATCTCTCTCGCTCCCCCTCATTCTCAGGTGGAAAGACTGCGATTGGGTTACACTCGCATCCATTCTTGCAGGGCTCAGGGCCCTCTCTTGGCCTCCACGCTAGGCTCTCCCTTTGTGCCGTTGCTTGGTAACTGGGAAAGGGGGATGGGACAGGCTACAGGAGGGAAAGATAGGGGGGAGGTTGTGTGAGCAATTGAAGTGTGTGCAGCTTGTGTAATCCTTCAGGCAGACTCTGCATGCTGATTAGATCCAGGCCGGCAAAAGCAAAGGCCAGGCATGGAGCCTTATTGGCGAGCTTGCACAGATCCAGAACTAAGGTAGTATTTGGAAAGGATCCCTACCCAAGATACCTTATTGATGCTTCAGGGAGTGGAGTGAGAGGCTCAGCTGTGGACACTCTCTCCCCTGAGGCAGTACCCACCTCTGTAACCCAGAATGCTGTTGGATAATGCTGAAGGGAGCAGGGTCCTTGAATCAGTAGAGGGCGCCTTCCCCTTTGCCTCCATAGGAACAGAAATGACTTGCCCTTGTTATCCCCATCCTGGCCAAACTGCAGCATAGGTGGTTGTTTCTGCCTCTTTACGTTCCCTGTAGTGTCCAGTGCACAGAAGATTCTCCTTATCTTTCAGTGTTAGTTTGCAGCCTACTATCCCAGAAGTGGCTGCACTTCTGTGGCAAATGAATTCTTAGGATAGCTTTGGGGCTTAGGGAATGGCAGATACTCAAAGCTTATTACTAATAATGTAAATCCGCTTGGTTACAGCAGTCGGTACCTCCCTGGCCTGCTTCAGTCCCCTCTAGGCCAGCCCCCACTCAAAGATTCATGGGGGTCTTTGATCTCCATCCCCATTTTGTTTGCACCATCCCTATCCTTGGAGCCACACAGGGCCTCTCTTCACCGCCAGGGCGCCAGATCGCTGAGCACTCCAGTTCCTGAGCGATCCAATCCGTTTCTTCCCTCACTTTTCTCTTGGATTTGGTTGCTCCCGGGTCTGTCTTGCCAAAAAAGCTCCAGGCTTCTCCCGTTCCTTTGTACTGGGGAGTGGGAAGGGAGGAGAAATTGCAGGAAACCGGGGAAAGAAAGGAGTGGAGCGAGGCACATATTTGGGGAGGAGGGAGGGAGCAGGAAAGTCGTGGGACACCAGCCATTTCACCTGATTTCAGACGCAGACTCTCAAGGGAGAGGGTCTGGGGCTGACAGAGACAAAGATGTTCAGACGCTATTATCTCTGCCCCCAACTGTATTTTGAGCCTCACCCGAGTTCCCCTCCCTCTAGCACGGCTCCCCCTGCCCGCTGACTGAAGGGACGCACGGTTAGGCCGCTCCCCCTATTCCTAGCCCTGGGTGTCTGCTTTGGAGGAAGCTGGGGGGGGGGGACTCGGAGCAGTTTGGAGCACCCCGGGGGGCGCACGCACCCACAACTAGCCTGCGGGGCAGGGCCTTGTGCCGCCCGTCGAGCAAGCGCCCCGCTGAGGCTCGCCCCCGCCCCCCTTTCCAGCCGTATCGCTCTCCCCTCTTCCTCTCCTCCCCCCACCCACTCACCCACTCACTCACTCCTCGGGCTTTGCCCTCCCCCCTCGCCCGTCCCCGGCGCGGCTCCCGCGCGCTTCCCCCGCCCGCTCCGGCCCCTGCGCTCGCGCCGGGCTCCGAACAGAAACATTTTGTCTGGCGGGAGGTGCCCGCCGGGCCGGGGCGGGCGCGCCGGGGGGTGACGACGCGGCGGGGGCGCCTCGGAAATGGGAGGCGGCTAAGGGCGGCCGGAGCGATGGGCGGGCTGGGCGGCGTTTGAACGCGGGGTGCGGGGGCTGCGCTGCTCCAGGGCCCCGCGGCCATCGCCCCTCCGGCCGCCGCCGCCCCGCAGCCGGGGGCCGCGCCGAGGCAGGAAGGGGGCGTATTTAGCGCCCCTCCCCCAGCCCGCGCCGCCAGTCGAGCTGCTCCCGGGAGCCTGCGGTGAGTCCCGCGCCTGTCATTGTCCCCCACCCCACGCGCGCCGGGCCCGCGGGACGGGGGAGCAGAGCTGCGCGGGGGAGGCAGGAGCGCGGGGCCCGCCCGCGGCGCTGGGGGTGGGGGGCTGGCGCGGGAGGCAGGGTCCTGCAGCCCCGGGCGGGCTGGGGCAGAGCGCGGCGGGGCCTGGGAGGCTCCCTGACGCCCCCCCAGCAGGGGGCGATGGACAGGGGCTCGGGCCGGAGCTAGCGCGGCGTGACGTCACCGCCCCGGGTGCTCGCTGGAGCAGCCCCCCGCCGCCCGCGGAAAGTTGGGCAGGGGGCCCGGGCGCGCGGGGGTGGTGCGTGGGGGGGGTGGGCTGCAGCGGGGTGGGGAGGGGCGGCATGAGCCGTGCGAGAACAACGCTGGAAAAGCACCAGGCAAACGTGTTGTGTTACTGGGATGTCTCCACCTTCTCCTGCCTCCGATCAGCCCCGGCTCGCCCTGGCGAATTCCGTGCCCCGGATTGTCTCAGCTCTTGGTCCCTGCCCAGGCGTAGCGTGGGGGGAGGCAGAAATGATTGTTCGGTCTCTTTGGAGAGCTGCTGAGTCCCACGGGATTTCTTCAGGGGACTAGGCGCAGGAAGGTTTGCCAGGCTCCACCCTGGTGGGATCCCACCACCACCAGCCCACTACTCTGAACTACTTCCAGAAAAAGCCACCAGGGTGCTGCCAGTGCACCTGAGCACAGACAACTGGCCTGCAAGTGGGTTGTCATCCATTCCACTTGGCTAGGATCTCCTTGTTTGTTATAATGGCTAAGCAGTTACTGTTGGGTTAGTCCTGGGATTGATCTCTGTTTCCCATGCTGTCCTCAATGGTTTATCTGCAAGCCAGCCACCATATCACTTGTGTTCTGTGGGCCATAGTTTGCGGTAACATTGACCATTGTTGCCCAGCGGGTTACTGTAGTTCTGAGCATTTGGTCACCATTGCACAATCAATTTCACTATCATTGCTTGCATTTGGATTGCCTTTTATGTTGGTTATTGAGTGGCTACTGTTTTGGCCATTTTTTTAACATTATTTATCATGGTTTTTTCTCTTTGTGACTGGCTTGGTCTGTGTGTGCAGACTGTTGAGTAGCCAAATTATTACCATGAGATTATTCATTGCTTCACAACCAATAAATAGGGCTTTCCCAATTTCACAGCTATGAAAAATGCATCACAGGTCATGAAATCTGGTGTTTTGTGTGCTTTTATCCTATATGATACCAATTTCATGGGGGAAGATGAGTTTTGCAAACTGGCGGTCTTAACCCCAAAAAGAGTTGCAGGGCAGGTCACAAGGTTATTTTAATGGGGGATCATGGTTTTGCCACCTTTATTTCTGCGCTACCTTTAGAGCTGTGCAGGCAAAGAGTGATGGATCAGGTGCCCAGCTCTGGAGGCAGAACCTTACTAGCAGCAGCACAGAAATAAAGGTGGAAATAGCATAGCATGCCGTCCTTCTGCACTGCTGCTGGCAGCAGCTCTGCTTTCAGAGCTGGGCTGTCCATCAGCAGTCACCAGTCTCCAACTGCCCAGCTGTGAAGGCAGCTTTGCCGTCTGCAGCAGAACAGAAGTAAGGGTAGCAATACCACAATCCTCTCTCCCCTCCTTTTGAGTCAGGACCCCCACAGATACAACACTTTGCAATTTCAGATTTAAATAGCTAAAAAAAAAATTTACGATTTTTAAAATCCTATGAATGTGAAATTGAGCAAAATGGATTGTGAATTTGGTAGGGCCTTACTAATAAACATTCCTCTGTCTTGCTCTGGTTATACAGCCTTTTATCTTTATCTAGATCCTTCTTTGTTATCCCTGTAAGAAGTACCTGCATTTGAGCAAGTGGAGGAAAATTCTTACCCATTGTTACAGGGCATATGAAGGTAGTCAAATTATTGAGATGAATTAATTTGAGGAATTTCACTCTCTTCTCTCTCCATGAATCTTCCTTGCCCAAATAATTATTTTCATGTTACTTGTGACTAGAGATTTTGAGTGTAAATGACTAACTATTTAACTGATAAGCAGATGCTTATTGGTTAATGGTGTCGGTTACACTCAGCAAAGCCTCCTCCTAGGGGTGAGCAAGAGCTGCCAGCTTCGTTGCAGCAGTGAAATCTCCTCCCCAAGAGCTGGGTCAGCATGGGCTGGCAGGCCCACTCTCAGGGAGGCTTCTCAGTGGGCCCTGCAGTATAAAGCTTAGGTTTACACGCAGAGCCCGCAGCACGGGGAACCGTGTAACTGCTGAGATTTTCAGCAGTTACACGATTACCCCATTACATGATTTTTAACATCCCTACTTGTGACTTGTTTGTGTAAATAAATGTCAGCCGTTGCTTGCTCCATTCCTGGACTGGATGATCTGTTCTTTCTCCACAGAAGGACCCCTTTTCCATTTGTGGTCTTTGGGAAATTGTTTGAATTCTTGGCTGAGCTTTTCAATATCTCTGTGAAGAAACATCCAATGATAAGGCTGTCACCGGAGGCAATAAAACTCACCTAAATATTTGCAAATTACATGTCATGAATTCTAATGATAAAATTTGCTGATCCTTTCCTGCTGTAGTAATCCCCCTTCCTGGGGTTTGCACACCTCAGATAATACTGGCAGATGGTTCTTATGCCCTCACCTTAGGGCTTGTCTGTATAGAGTTACATTGGAAATTTAGTGGACATAGTTATACTGTGATAACTCCTCATGTAGACATTTTTATTCCAAACTATGAGAGTCCACACATGGAATTCAATCAGTATAACTATAACAGTATAATACACAGTCCCCAGAATTGCACTGATTACTTTTTCAGCTCTGTCCCATTACAAATTCCTGTGTGATTACATTTCTTTGGTTTCTTTTTGTTGCTCCTACTCTACAGGCATCTCCTTTCCGTTGAGAATCTGGGTTTCAGATTATTTCTCCTCAGTATGTTAGGTGTATTTGTCCAGGCTTTGTTGTTTCCTGGCCATCTCTCTAATTTCTTTTTGCCACGTGAACTACTAATTTCTAATTTCTTTTTGTCCTCTGTGGGTTTGTGGCCATTTGCAGTTTAATATCATTAGATACCCAGCTACAAGGTACCCTAGAAGTGTTTTTTAATGTATTTATTACTTCATCTTTGCTGCATTTTCTTAAGGTGGAATTTTACTAGTGAAGCAGTAACTTAGTTTTACCTTTACAATAGAAAAAAAAAGAAGTATAAAATATCAACCCTTTGTAAAATTCTTAAAGGTCAGTAGCCTGAGGAGAAAGTCAAATACTCTAAGTATGAATAAAATAGAGAGTGCCTATGAAAAAGAAGAAGTTTTTTAAAAAAACCTCCTGGGCCACTTTCAGGATGTGGCTTCCGTGCAGAGTTAACCCTGGTGATCTTCTCAAGGTCGGCCTACCTGGGTGTGAGCAGCCACATTGCCAAGCTGTACTTTTGTTACTTTGTGCTCACTGGAACTGCATTCACCCACATGTGTTGCTAGGACATCTGGGGGCATACCCTAGGATTTTTTTTGTGCTGCAGCAAGTTGAACTGCTCTGTGATTAATTCCCTATTAATTGTGGGAGAATTCATCTGCCCTTCTGGATACAGGAATAATTGTGGGAAGGCACCGGAAGACTACAAGCACTTAGTGATTTATCCTGCATCCTTGCAGCAATGTGGGTGGGTTACTAGTTCAGGTGAAAGCCTGTACTTCCATCTGGGCCAAATATCTCAGGTTGAAAATGCTACTAATCTTGACTGAGGAAGGGGTTGTATGTGTATGTGTGCAGGAGGAGGTTTAGGGACAACACCTGAATAAGAGCTTTGGTTAACGCCTCAGTCAACACATGTCCTCATAGGTAGTCTATAACAGGTTTCCTTTGACTACAGTAATTTGTTACTATATGGTATCATGTGTGCAACTCTGTTACTCTCTCCCATGAGATAATTATTTTTGATGGATTGGGATGCGACAATATTTATCCCTGTAAACACAAGAGTAACTGCTATGCCATCTTTGGGTCACTTTACCCAGTAATACCCTAGCTGGATTTTGCTGAGGGAAGGCTGGCAGGTGGTGCCTCTCTTCCCTCATATTCATTGCCCAAGTGATTGATGTCATTCATCAGGGATCAGTTTAGCTAGGAAGTTTCAGGCTACCATGATTCTTTGTCTAACAAGTTACCTTTTGAGAATTGGAATTTCATTCAAGGATAGCCCTTGATTTTTTTTCCTTCTCTCTGTATTGGGGATCAGTGTAGGATTAGTGAGTAATTCTCCATATTTGGAATCCAGGGCCTCTCTGGCTATGACTCTTCCTGCGGGGGAGTAGATACTTGAAACAGCTTTACTCAGTTATTCCATGAGTGTCCGGACTCTCTGGATGGCATTTTCATCTACAGTTAGACAAAGGTGAAAATAAGCCAGTACGGGCGGGTATGGCATACAGGTAAGAACATGGTCATAGTAGATTTTTCTCTGCACAGTGCTGCCCTGGCAGATCCAGCGCTAGGAGAGAGCTCTACCAGTGCTGTACAACCACCTTCACAAGGGGAGTAGCTACCAGTGCTGGGAGTACAGCTACACTATCACTTTATAGCACTAGGGGGTTTCTCATACCCGTGAGTGAGGAAAGTTTCAGAGTGGAGAGTGGCAGTGTAGATGATCATATCAGTAAGAAATCTAAGTTACTTTCACCCTTACGGTTAAGTCATGATTGTTCATTAAACTTTTCTTGTGTGGGAGTTGCTGAGGGTTAGCCCAGACCATGTCCTTACAAACTGATTTCGCTCAGGACTAGACCACAACCATCCTTTAATATCTTGGTGATTAATAGCAATCTTTGTGTTAAATTCGTATATTTTAAATCTTGAATGGACCATTATGACCATGTATATGATCTCCCCCTTGCCCAGCAAAGGATGTAGTACAAGATCACAAAGAGAAAACAGTTTCTTGCCACTTTAACCAGAAAGGACACTCTCTAAATGACTTAGCCACCTGCATTCTGCTACAAAGACCTTTTACATCTGCACTTGAAAGGGAATCCTCTGAACTGTCATTCATGTTAAAATTCTGATAGAAATGTAGCCGTGTTAGTCTGGGGTAGTTGAAGCAAAATGCAGGACAATGTAGCACTTTAAAGACTAACAAGATGGTTTATTAGATGATGAGCTTTCGTGGGCCAGACCCACTTCCTCAGATCAAATGGTGGAAGAAAGTAGTTACAACCATATATACCAAAGGATACAATTTAAAAAAATGAACAAATATGAAAAGGACAAATCACATTGCAGAACAGAAGGGGGATGTTAAAATTCGACACTTGTCAACAAGGACTTAACAAGACTTTGAACTTTCTCACCCATTACCAAGACAGTTTCCCCAATTATCACCTGTAATACCATTAACTCACAAACATCCCACTCTCCCTACCTTTAATATCAGCAATTCACAGACACTTACCTTCCTTCCTCCCCCTTCCCACCCCCCCCCCCGCATCCCCCTTCTGTTCTGCAATGTGATTTGTCCTTTTCATATTTGTTCATTTTTTTTTAATTGTATCCTTTGGTATATATGGTTGTGACTACTTTCTTCCACTATTTGATCTGAGGAAGTGGGTCTGGCCCACGAAAGCTCATCATCTAATAAACCATCTTGTTAGTCTTTAAAGTGCTACATTGTCCTGCATTTTGCTTCTACTTGCCTAGTGATTCCTTCATGAAGACCATAACTTCTGGTTGAGCTAGAGCATATCTTTT
Organism: Pelodiscus sinensis; assembly: GCF_049634645.1. Taxonomy (NCBI): domain Eukaryota; kingdom Metazoa; phylum Chordata; order Testudines; family Trionychidae; genus Pelodiscus; species Pelodiscus sinensis. Next base: position 138,177,905 of record NC_134711.1, on the reverse strand, counting down.
AGATAGACATGCTGCCTTCGTTTAAAGATTTCAGATGATGGAGAAATCCGTCACTCTCCTTGATGAACTGTTTCAGTGGTTAATTATCCTGACTGTTAACAAATTGCACCTTATTTCCTGTCTGAAGCTTCAGCTTACAGCAGGTGGAACTGGTGTGCTAGATTGAAGGGGCCTTTGCTTTCAAAAATCTTCTTGCCATGTGGATACTGACAGACTGTGATCAAGTCACTTTTTAACCTTTTTGATGAGCTAAATAGATTGAGCTTCTTAAGTTTCTATAAAACAGGTTTCCCAGACCTAAATTCTTTCTTATTGTTCATTTCTGAATAATTTCTAGTGTCTCAACATCATTGCTGAAGTATGGGCATGACTATTTCACTAGTGATCTCATCAGTGCTGTGTACAGTGCTAATTGCATCTCCCTACTGCTACTCAATATTCTTCTGTTCACACATCCATGGAATTCATCAGCCCTCTTAGCTGTACCATCCGACTGGGAGCTCATGTTCAGTTTGCTATTCACTATGACCCACAAGGCCTTTTTGGAATCAGTGCTTCCCAGAATACAGCTTCTCTACCTGTGAGTGAAAACAAAATTCTTTGTTCCTTGATATATGACCTTCCATTTGGCTGTATTAAAACACGTGAATCTATTTACCAAATAGTCCAGATTGCTCTGTATCTGTCTGTACTTACCATTTTTTTCCTCTACCAATCTTTGTATCATCAGCAAATATATCCAAGATTGTCCATCAGACAGTGCCTCCTTTAGTAATAGTTTCACCCTGAGATAGACCACAGTTGACCCTTTACGTAAGCCTTCAATAAACTGTTTGATGGCCCATGTACTCACTAATAAAACATCCTAGTTATTTTTATGACTCCGCGCTCATGTGTGAGTGTTTTCATTGGGTTTAGGGGCAGGCCATCTTTGTCTCTTGACCTCCTTTGTTAGGTGCAGTGCAGTGGTTTTGCCCACAGGTTTTCAAACATGCTTCATGCAGATGTGGATGATGGTTATTCAAGGCAATATCACAGTTGCCAGTCTGGAAGTGCTTCTGTAGGCTACTGTTTCACTTGCACTGGCTACTGCTGTCCCAAGTGCCTCAAGGGATGATGGTACCACTCAGAGATAAATCACAGGTGTTCATTAGGCAGCCTGTCTAAAGGTGATAATGACTGCCAGGTTTAGAGCATGATTGCCTACCATGGTGTCTTTTTATGGCAGAAAGTTTCACTCAGGGTTAGGCCTTGGTTGCTCCAAGAATGTTGCCCAATAATTTTTGCCCTTTGCATTCTGTCTTCCACAGAGCTTCCTTCTGCCTGATGTGCATCTGTGATATAATGCTGAGTGACACCCAGTGGGTAACTGCATGATGGACAGCTGTGACTAAGGATGTTAAATTTAGATTGATCAACTAATCGAATAGTCAATGTAATTTGCATCGACTATTCAATTGGTCGATAAGGGTGCCTCTGCCTTTGAAATGTAGCAAGAGTACTGTGTGGAGCATGGGGACAGTGGGAACGCAAGCAGTCCCCTGCTGGCCCCGTGTTCCCTGCTTTTGAAATGTACAAGGCTACGTCTAGACTGCAAGCCTCTTTTGAAAGAGGCTTTTTCGGAAGATACTTTCAAAAAAGCTTCTTTTGAAAAAGAGCGTCTAGACGACAACCAGTACTTTAGAAAAAGCACAGTTTGCATTACATAGTGCCTTTTTTCAAGAGAGCACTTTCAAAAAAAGGTGTTCTTCCTCATAAAACAAGGTTTTCCACGGTTGAAAAAACTGTTCTTTCAATTTACTTTTGAAAGAATGCGGCAGCACTCTAGACGCAGGGGAAGTTTTTAAAAAAAAAGTCCACTTTTTTCGAAAAAACCCCTCCTAGTCTAGATACACCCCAGGAGTGTAAATTTCAAAAGCAGGGAGCATGGGGCACTCCCTGCTAAGGATGTTAAATTGCAGTTAATTGACTAGTCGAGTAGTCGATGGAATTTCCATTGACTACGTGATTAGTCGATAGGCACTTCCCGCATTCCTCCTTTAAAATGTACAAGAGCCCTCACTGGGGCTCTTGTACATTTCAAAGGAGGAATGCGGAACTCTGTGTACAGCCCTGGGCCAGCGCGAAGTCCCACTGACTCTGGGCTGCACGCAGGTGCCTTCTTTGAAATGTACAAGAGTATTCAGTGGGGGCTCTTGTGCATTTCAAAGCCATGGACCCTGGTCTCCCCAGCTGACCCCGGGTTCTGGGGAAATGCCACACGGAACCTGGGATCTGCTGAGGAGTCCCCAGCTAATCCCAGGCTCCACAGCTGCCCCTTTGAAATGCGGAGGCAGTGTTTTAAAAGGGCACCTGCCGCATAGCTGATCCCGGGCTCTGCTGTGTGATGGCTGCCCCTTTGAAACACCACCTCAGCATTTCAAAGGGGCAGAGTCGTGGAGTCTGCCCCCAGGTTCTGTGTGGCATTTCCCAGAACCTGGGGTCAGCTGGGGACTGATTCCAGGTTCTGGGGAAATGCCGCAGGGAGCCTGGGATCAGCTGGGGAGTCCACAGCTGACCCTGGGCTGCACGGCACTACCCCTTTGAAATGCTGAGGTGATGTTCCAAAGGGGCAGCCGCCGCATAGCTGATCCCTGGCTCAGCTGTGCGACAGCTTCCCCTTTAAAACACTGTGGAGCCCATTTCAAAGGAGTCCCCAGGAGACCCTGGCTCCACGGTGGAGCAGCGCCATACAGCTGAGCCACAGATCAGCTGTGTGGCATCTGTCCCTTTGAACTTCACTTTGCGGTTTCAAAGCAGCAGTGCCACACAGCTGATCCGTGGCTCAGCTGTATGGTGCTGCCCTGCTGTGGAGCTGGGGTCTCACAAAGGCATCTGGGAGGCGGGGGAGTTGACTAGTCGACAGACTCTCCGATAAGCAAATGCTTATCTTGATAGTCAACTAGTCATTAACATCCTTAGTCCCTGCCTGCTTCATGCTCCCCATGCTTGCTTTGCCTTTGAAATGTCAAGATCCCCGAGGCCCTTGTATATTTCAAAAGTGGGGAGCCCCGGACCAGTGCGGTGTGGGAGGGAGAGGTAGTGCAGGACCATGACTATGTTCTCCAGAGAAGACCTCTGTTGACAAACATCTGTGGCATAACTGTAACTGGAATCATCCCCTTTATAGTCCTTCCTGGGAGGCTGTTATGGCCTAACCTTGATTTCAGCCATTCACTGGGCACTGCTGGACAAGGGACCTCTATACATTGAGTCACCAGCTTTTCTTCTGTGAGTGGGGTTTGGGCTCTCAAGAATTTAGAGGGAAAAGAGTTGTTTTTAATTTCCTAGTGTTGCCAACCAAATAAGAGGCGGGCACAGGCTTGATTGTATCATGTGCCCTATAAGAGAGAGGTGTGTCTGCACCTTCTTTGTAAGACACCTAGTAAAATAATTCCAGCTAATATATGGTATTGCATAGGGCAACTATCCCTCTCCAGCTTTAGGTACTAGCCGGGCAATGGCAGGTCCTTGGTTAACAAAGACTGATAGGTTCCATGTTTCTGGTTATTAAATCCTGGCTGGTTGCTGTCAGTTCTGAGGTGGCAGAGATTTTGGATACCCCCAACATCCCAAAGTTGGTCTTTGCTTTGGTACTCATCTCCCAGGCTCAGGTACCATTTAGGCAGGATGACGCCAACTATTGCTGCTTGCAAAAGGTGTATCTTGTTCTTAGAGGGGGAGGTGGAGATGGGTGAGGACTCTGAGGCTATGTCTACTCTACACATTTTGCTGGAAGAGACAATGCAAATGAAGCGCGGATTAGCATTTTCTCATGCTTCATTTGCATAATCTCTTCTGATCCGTTTTTGCGCAAGGGGTTTTTGCACAAAAATAAGCAGTATAAACATTTCCTTTTTGCGCAAAACCCCCTTTTTGTGCAAAATTCTTATGCCTCAGAAAAGGAGGTATAAGTATCTTGCGCAGAAAGGAAACGTCCACACTGCTTGTTTTTGCGCAAAAACGGATGGGAAGAGATTATGCAAATGAAGTGCGAGAAAATGCTAATCTGTGCTTCATTTGCATTGCCTTTTCCGGCAAAATGTGTAGTGTAGATGTAGCCTGAGAGAGCTGGCAGAATCTCTGTTGGACTTATGGCAAATTGATGAGAACTTCAGATAATGACTGTGCTGTGACTGAGGCCGTGAAAATGTAGGCTCACAGCACTTACTTTAGGAACATTCCATTTGGTTGCCCCCCAACTCCAGGTTTAGGGCCAAAGCAGGATCATTCCCCATTTTCTGTTTCATATAAGATAGTTCATGTGCTTCTTTGCCTTGGCTCATCTCTCCTCTGTCCATCTAGTTCTTCACACTTATCCCCCTGCAAATCCCTCTCCCACTGGGGTTTTGTCCCTCAGGCACTTGCAGAGCGTTCTCCCTCAGTCATGGCTTTAGTGAGCCTAGTGGATTTTACTTTTTGAATCAGTATCTGGTATTGAACCCTTCCAGCCCCCTGAAGTTTTCTGTGCATCTTCTTGGAGCTCCCTCTAGTTTGTCACTATCTTTCAGGAACTGAGGAGTCCAGAACTGAGTATCGTATCCCAGGTGGGGTCTCCCCACAGTACCCTCAGAATTAAAAATATGTATTTATTTTTCTGTATTTGGGGTGAGGGTGGGGAATGATATAGTCATATATGACTCTTTCTATTGCACTAGTATTCCTGGGAGACGTTAAACATCAGCCACTAAAGTTAAACATTTTAAAATTGAAAGATCTGGATTACTTGCATCCAAGAGTTTAAAAAGAGTTGGCTAAGGAGCTTGCCGCAACATAAATGTTGATTTTTAGTAAGACTTGGAATACTGGGGAAGTTAGACTGGAAGATATTAAATATTACACAACATTAACTAAGGGAAAATAAGATGACTTGGACAATTATAAGCCTGTCAGTCTGACATCAATCCAAGGCAAAATAATGGAGTGGCTGATTTGTTAATGAAGAACCAAAGGAGGGGCATTAATTATTATACCCATTAACATGGAAACTAGATCTGTCAAACTAACTTGATATCTTTTTTTATAAGATTATAAGTTTGATAAAGGTAGTAGTGTTGATGTAATATATTTACACTTCTGTGAGGCATTGATGTGATACCACATGACATTTAGATGTAAAAAACCCTCAAATGATATAAAATGATATAAAACATAGCACATATTAAGTGAATTAAAAGCTGTCTGATAGGTGTCTAATAGAAGCATCTTGAACAGGTGAGTTTCTGATGGGGCCCCACAGAGATTGGTTCTTGGTCTTATGTTGTTGAACATTTTTATTAATGACCTGAAAGAAAACACAAAATCATCAGTGAGAGTTTGCAGATGATCCACACAGAGCGGAAATGGTAATGAATGAAGAGGACAGGTCGTTGATACAGAGTGATCTGGATCACTTGGTTAACTAGGTGCAAGCAAACCATATGCTTTTTAATATGGCTAAATGTACATATTTAGGAATAAAGAATGCAAGCTGTATAGCTGGACTCTGCCTTGGGAAACAATGAGTTGGAGCAAAATTTGGGGGTCATGGTCAGGATGACACATGAGGTAGGACACAGGGGGCACATGCCCCCCAAAAGCTGTGAGTGAGAAGGGCAAGGGACCAGCCAGCAGCCGAGCCTCTGGATGGCGCTGGTGTTAGCAAGGGGACCTGGCGCTCACAGCACGTGTCCCCGCCCCCGCACTCACCAGCAGTGGTGGAAAAAGCGAAGCAATGTGGCCCAAGTGCTCTCTGCATCGCTCAGGGTGGGGTGGGACTTCCCCAGTACTCACCGGTGGAAAATGGAGCAACGTGGCCAGGGGAACAGAATGAGCTGGAACTGTGTTGCTCTGCTTCTCACACCACTGCTGGTGAGTGCAAGGGGACCAGACCCCCACTGCCAGCACAGGCGCCCAGCCCTGCTAGTCACCTTGGTCGCATCAATTGGGGAAGAGGCAGGTTGGAGGGGGGTTGTCCTGGCTCTTCCCCAGGCTGGGGGAGTGTCATGCCCGGTGGCCCCCCGAGTACCTCCTCACCAGTTGCCACTGGTCATGGTTGGTGATCAGCTCCCAGTGTGATGCTGTGTCTGAAAGGGCTAGTGCAATGTTTGGATGTATAAATGGGGACCTTGACTAGAAGCAGAGTATTTTACCCCTGTATTTGTCATTGGTTCAGTCATTACTGGAATCCTGTGCATAGTTCTAGTGGCCACAGAACAAGAAGGATGTTGATAAATTAGAGAGGGTTCTTCAACAGCCACAAAAAGGAACAAAAGATTAGAAAACTTGTGTTGTAGCGATATAGATTCAAGGAGCTCATTCTGTTTATCTTGATAAAGGAAAGGTTATGGGGTGTCTTGATTACGGTTTGAGTCCCTACACAAGAAGCAAATATTTAATCCATCTAACAGAGAAAGGAATTGCACGGTCCAGTGGCTGGAAGTTGAAGCTAGACACATTCAGACTGCAAATAAGAGGTCCATTTTTAGCAGTGAAAGTAGTTAATAATTGGAACAGTTTACCAAGGGTCATGGTGGATTTTCCATTAATGAACATTTTAAAATCAAGATTGGATTTTATTCCAAAGGGTACATTTTAGGAAATATTTTGAGGGAGGTTTGAAGACCTGTGCTACACAGCGGGACAGATTAACTGATCACCATGGTCCTTTCTGGTCTTGGAATCTAGGAATCCATAAAAATAATCTTCAGGTTTTTTGGGAGTGAAAAGGGAATGACTATACTGAATGCTGATCAAGTTAATGTGGAGGGGAAGGATGGAGTATTGTGGCTTCCTTGCATGTGGACTCATCTTGGCCTGTGATTGAGTTTTGAGTTCTTGTCTTCAATATATGACACGTAGCTGTGGATGTACTAGTAACATCCCATGAAAACAACATCCCACATAGTCAACACTAGTAAAGAGATGCATCATAAGTCCATAAGCAGAATGGAAGGCCAGTCAAGGGTGGATCAGCATCCAGGTCACTCCCACAGAGCCAGTCATCTGATGCCTAAATAGAACTTGTCCATGACTTCTACTGGCCTTCCTAAATAAGTGAATTAACAGTGGTCTCTAATTGCAAAGAAGGGTGGATACAGGGGGCTACAAAAGAGTACTGGGTTATTTATTATAATAATATGGCATCATTGCAGCTTTAGAGGTCAGGGTTGGTTGAGTGTTGCAATTATAGTACAGCTGTTCCCTGAGTTACGAATGCGTCGACTTACAACCGTTCATACTTACGACCAACCTCCCATTAAGCCCATTACAGCCAGTCCCCGAGTTACGAACGTGCAATCCATGCTTACGAACAGTGTGGCCACATTTAAAAGCTTGTATTCTAACTTACAAACAAATCGAGTTACAACCAGGTGTTTGGAACATAACCCATTCATAAGTTGGGGACTACTTGTATCCTTAATGGAGAATTTAGACCCTGATCCTGGACTGAAAATACAATTAGTGGATTGTTTCATCCATCTGGACATCTACTGTGTTGTCATCCACCCAGTTCCCAGAGAATACCTTGCTCTGTGAACACAAAATGGTTGTTCTGATATTTTCAAATAAATCTGTTAGTTATAATCATTTTTAAATGTGTTCTTAATAATTATTTTATTGTAAATCCAATCTACTTTTGGTGTCACAGAGCAAATTATTTCTACTTCCACATTGTAACTAAATCTAAGGCATGGGCTACTGTTAACATTTATTAATAAAGTGACTTTTATATATATTAACACATTTAGTCCTTTTTTTTCTACTTCATAGTAATCATCAGCAAATAGTTTGTTCTCAGTTATGTTTCTCTTTGAATTATAGCTTTATTTTAAACAATTAAGTTTTTAGTCCTAAATATGAAGAAAATCTTAAAGGAACAAAAAGCATAACCTAAGTGTAATGGATATGGCATTAGCTGTCTGTGTTTGCAGGCAGCCTGAAACATTTGCTCTTAGGCTGTGTCTAGACTACATGCCTCTGTCGTGAGAGGCATGTAGAATAGACACATAGGCAAAGTCAAATGAAGCCGCGATTTAAATGATCGCAGCTTCATTTAAATTTACATGGCTGCCGCGCCGAGCTGACAAACAGCTGATCAGCTGTTTGTCCGCTCAGCGCGCTAGTCTGGATGCTCCCCTGCCGACATCAAAGCCCTTTGTCGGCAGCCCCATTATTCCTCGTGGGATGAGGTTTACTGGGGCTGCCGACAAAGGGCTTTGATGTCCGCAGGGGAGCGTCCAGACTAGCGCGCTGAGCGGACAAACAGCCGATCAGCTGTTTGTCGGCTCAGCGCGGCAGCCATGTAAATTTAAATGAAGCCGCGATCATTTAAATCGTGGCTTCATTTGACTTTGCCAAAACAACAAATCTCCATGGCTCCGTCGACGGAGTCATGTAGTTTAGACGTACCCTTTAGTGATCAGATTACCTCTAGTCATATTAGTGGGGTTTTTAACTTTGAAACCTGATGGTGACATTTAAATAGAAATGCTGTTAATTATTTTACTGATGGTCATTCAAATAGAAACATCCAGGTAATGAGTGGATTTAATAATAAAAATGGTTGTTTTGAGAGTTGCAGGAATTAAAACTCTCAAGTTTGTCTGCAGTTAAAATGCTACAGCAGCACAGTCATGCTGCTGCAATGCTTCATTATAGACACTATCTATCTTGCAGGAGGGCTTCTCCTATTAGCAGGTGATTCACCTCCCTGAGGGATGGTAGGTCAGTAAACAAAAGAATACTTTGTTGTCCTAATGCAGTCTACTTGAGGACTTAGGTTGTCTTAATTACACTGCTCAGGAATGTGGATTATTCACATGCTGAGCAACTAATTTTTGAGTGTAGACCTTGACCTTAATGAAATATAAATAATAAGGGGTATACTCTTCAAATGTGTATCATTTACTCTTTGAGTACAGAATGAATTTTGTGACAATCTACAAGTACATTTGTTAATTGGTTTGAGGTTAAAACATTTTAAAATTATTCCTTTCTAAAAATGTTTTTGGTGGCCGAACTTTTTTTGGATTCTTCTAGTAAAGAAGAGTTTGTAGACTGAGAGTAGACTATTTATAGAGTGTTTAAAAATCTAAAATATGGGTTATTTGATAACTTGTGTGATCTTGCAAAGGCCTTGGGCCTGTCTACACTGAAAAGCTATATCAGCATAATTGCATCCATTGAGGTAAGAAAAAAAAAAAACCTACCCCTGACCAACATACCTCTGCTGGCACAGCTCCGTTTACATTGGGAATTATGTCAAAGGAAGAGAGCTGTCAAAATAAGGTACCTTAGGAAGGTGATATTCCTACAAGAACAGAAAAGCCCCTTCTGCTGGCATAGGCCATGGCTTTGTTCACACTATCATGGGCATCAATCTAAGTTACGCAATTTCAGCTCTGTGAATAACATAGCTGAAGTCGATGTACTTAGGTCTTGCTTACCATGGTGTCTTCACCAGAGTAAATGGACAACTGATGCTGTCCTGTCAACTCCATTTACTCTTCTCGTACTGGAGTTGATGGGAGAACGCTCGGCGATGGATTTATCATGTTTATACTAGACGCGATAAATCAAGTCCCTCTAGATCGATTGCTGCCCATCAATCCGGTCTGTATGCAGATGTACCCTGCGTCTCCGAATAGGAGATTGTGCCAGCCCAGCATAGCTGTGGCAGTATTATCTCTGCAGTGTAAATATAGCTGTACAAACAAATTGATGGCATTTCTGTATTTGGGCTGGTTTACACTGGGAATTTATATTGGCATTGTTATGTCTCTCACAGGTGTAAAAATCCCCACCATTGAGATATGTAGCTATGCTGACCTAACTCTGGTATAGACTAGGGATGTAAAAATATGAAAAAAATGTTAATAGTGCAATGGTAACCAATACAATTTCTATTGGTTACACAGTTAACCACTCGTGGGGCTGCCATGGCTCCTGGTCCTCCAGGATAGCTGGTGCTCTCAGCCCTGCTGGGCTGTTGAGGCTGCTGCGGCTGCCGCAGTTGCCAGCAGCCCTATTAAGAGTTTAACCAGTGCCAATAGGCATAAACTTATCTGTTAACTGGTTAAACTCTTACATTCCAAGTAAGATGTAACAGAAGAATTCTTCCACCTCGGTGAGAGAGACAGTAGTTAGGGTGCAGGACTACCTGTGCCAACAGGAGAGCTCTTCGTGCCAAAGCGGGTGGCCTTCAAGCTGACGTGTTAGTGACACACCTGCAGCGGCGCCACTGTAGTGGTTAAAGTGTAGACATAAACTTTGTCTTTCTCTCTTTCAGTCTTTCTGTAATGCAGTAACTTCTGAACGCCATAGTCAATTCCCGTTTTGAGGGCACTGGTCAAGGTATCACTGCTCAGAAGCCTGTTGATTTTGGGGAAAATCTGAAAACCCAAAATGGGGAAATGTGGGACAGGTACATGGAGCCTCTGCTATCTGCTTAACACCATTATTAGCATCTCTGCAATTGTCTACAGGTTTGATAGGGATGTTGCTGGAGGGTGTCAATTGCTGCCTCATCTGTCTCCTTCCCAGTAGAATTTAATAAATGAAACCCTCCATAATTAACTATCAGATGAATAACAATGAGGGCAAGGGGTGTGCACACCGCTCATGGCAATGGGGCACTGTCTTGAGGAGGAGGAATAAATGGGGCACACAGAACACCAGGGGTGGGTAGTAAATGGGGACCCTGCTATGGGGATGGGAGACACACAACTCTCATGGAAATAGGGAGAAATGAGGGAGCCTGGGATAGGAGAATGGGGGTATTTAGAACACCTAGTGGGGGAGAAGAGGGGAAAGAGAAATGGGAGCACCCACTGATCCCCTGACATGGGGGGAGAGGACAAAGAAACTTGGTATAGGGGAAGGTAGATGTGGGAGGCCCACTGTACTCTTGATGTGGTGGGAGATTGGTGGCATCTAATAAAGATGAATATAGGCATAGAGAGCACTTGCCATGGGGAGGGAAAAGAGAGCATTGGGGAAGTGAAAAGGGCAGGCATACAGGGCCACTGGCATCAGGGGAAGTATTCATGACCCGGAGAGGAACAAGTGAGGACTCAGTTTTGGCTGGGTTGGGGGTTGCAGGGAGTCCTTGAAATAGAGGCACACAGGGATTTTAGGTGTGGGCGATGGAGGGGTGCAAAGTCCCTCCAGTGTATGCAGTGTAGTCAGCCTACATAAGCTACAGTGTATTAACGTCTTAATTTTGGTTTTATGAAGAGTTGTAACAATTTCAGTTTATGCTGCAATGGCATCCTATAATAGTTCCTTGTCAGCTGGTATTCTAGAATGAATATTGTGGTCGGTGATTGATTTTGTATCAGTTATTTTCAGTTGACAATGGGTGATAGTGTATTATTGCAGGACAAGTCATCTGTGCCAAGCCCACAGCAAACATGTTCTTCATCCACAGTTCAGCTAGTTGGGCAATTCCTCACTTCCATAGGTGAGCTGCAAGCAAGGGCTTCGCTCCAAGCTTGTCTCCTGGCTCTTGGAAAGTCTATAGGTGGGAGGAGCATTCCTGTCCTTTGGCCTGCCCAAGAGCTCCTCACCTGGCCCTCCTGCAGAACTTGGGAGACCTTGACAACTGCCCTCCAACTGGTGCTTCCAGGAGCCCATTGTGCTTCCCTCTGCTATCCCTCCTTCTCCCCTCCCCCCCAACAGCTATATCTTCCCTTTTGCCCCGTGCCCTTTTCTACTGGTAAATATAAGCACATGCACCTGTGTGTGTGTGTGTGTGTGTGTGTGCACACACATTTTTCAAGGGCAACAATTCTTTCATTTTAACAATGGCCTCCTCAGGGGTGTTCTTAATATTGTTCAGGTTACAAAGTCAAGCTCTCATAAGCTAGGAAATGTCAGAATTAAGATTGCCCCAATATAGCACTGTATGAGTATGTCTAGACTGCATCCATCTGTCGGCAGAGGAATGCAGATTAGGCAGGTCGACATTGCAAATGAAGCGGGGATTTAAATATCCCGTGCTTAGTTTGCATAAAATGGCTGCCGTTTTTGCCGACTCAGCACTTTGTCTGCAAAAAGAGGCAGATCTGTCGAGAAAGAAAGCATTTTTCAACAGATCCTGTAAACCTCCTTGCAGGAGGCATAAGGGATCTGTTGAAAAAGGCTTTCTTTCTCAACAGATCCCCCTCTAGACTGCCTCTTTTTGCTGACAAATCCCCGCTTCGTTTGCAATGTCAATCTGCCGACAGAGGGATGCAGTCTAGACATACTCATACAGTGTATGAGTTCAAAGCAGTGCTCAGATATTGACTCTGACACAACCTTTTGGTATTGTTATACCATTCCATAGATGGAGACGCAGAGAAAAGGAAAGTGATTTGCTTAGTGCTGGACACAGGATTACACTTGCTTAGTGCCTGATTCCCAGCCCTGTGCTTATACTTTCAGATTACACTGTGCTCTGCTCAAAGTGCCGAGCATGCCCCGCTGTCATTGACTTCAGTAGCAGTGTGATCGCTCCGTGCCTCTGCCCCGGGTACTACACCTGCCTTAACCAAAAACCACCCTTTCTCTTCCTGCAGTTCACTGCCTCATGCACATCTTGCAAATTCTGCTACACCTACACATCATTCACCACACACACACAGCATGTTCATCCTACATACTGAACGAGGCAGGGTCCTGTAGGGTGGGGGAATGTGATTGTGTAATTTAAAGGCTCTGTTGTTGTGTTCTTCTGATCTGAGTGGCCATTCAAAGCTTGGGGCCCTGGGGGTACTGGGAGTAGAAATAGGTGCTAGGTATTTCTTTGGTGTAGTTTTGTTTATTTACAAAAACTGTAGAAAGTTCTGTGTCTTTCGATGCAGAAAGATTCAAACATCAGGAAATGGCTTTTGCTCATAGCACCAAGAGCATTCTTTTCAGTCTGTACCCTTGGTCCACAGACTTCCTTCCAGGTTTCTTCCAGAGTCAACCATCATGTTTCAGCTGCCCTTTCCAGGCTGTGTGCCTCTCAGGGTACATCTACATTTGCAGTTGTGCACTGCTGTGGAGCTTCAGTATACACACTACTTCTCCTCTCAGGGTAGGCATTCACCTCACCAAAATACTTTCCTAATGTGGACAAGGCCTCAGTCTTTCCAGTTGAATGTTTTCTTCCCTGTCTCACCTCCACTCACAAAACCTGGTTGAACCTTCTGGCCACCGCGTGCTAGTTCCTGATTGGACTTTATTAGACTTTGTTTTAGCTGTGGCCCATGTCACTTATAACTGTCTTAAATAGGGGACTCATTCACCTGTCAGTTTGAATGAGATTTTACCTCAATCATAGTTTCACAGCTCCTAAGCATTTGACCTTTGCATCTCCTGTATCACTTGAGTTGAAGGTCTACCTGCACTAGCTTTTAACAGGGGAATGCTGTTTGTCTCTATAGACCAGCCCCTCCTACAGGCTGGTACAGAGAGCATCTCATTCCTCCCTCTTCTGGGGCTCTCTGACCCACCTAAGGACCAATTGGCTCTGGGTTCTTTGCATCTGCCACTTCCACCGAGGTGCATAACTTAATAGAGTGTCCCTAGAACATTACAGATTATAGTTCTAGAGAATCAAGGACAGACAGATTACAAGGCAAATATATTCCTTAGAAAGATAGGGGTAGAATAAAAGAAGGTGGAAAGAGGGAATTGGGACTATTAACTGAATAACTAACCAATCACACAGCAATAAGTGAGACTCCCATTAACTTAGTGGAAACTGGAGCAGGTCCTAAATGCCCACCTAATATAACAAAAATGCCCATTAGTCTCCCCACAGCTTTAGGTGGTTGTAGGAGTTGGAGCTGAATGAGAAGCGAATGGTGTCCCTGGATGGAAAACCCATAGATGTCCTGTTTGGGTGGAGTGGATCTGGGATGGATGCCTCAGGTCCTGCCAGCTCCCGTGGTTGAGGTCTCCTGGGGCCCACTGGTAGATAGTCATCTCAGGGGCAGTTGAGGCCCGTCTGCCCTTTTTGGTCTCAGGCCATGTGGCTGAGACACAAAAGGCCTTGTTCTCTCCCTCTGCTAAGGGCTTGTCTAGAGCAGAGGTTGGCAAAAGGGCCTTCGCGGGCCGCATCCAGCCCGTGGAGGCCCTGCTGCTCTCCCGCCCCCAGGCCAATTAGTGCCTGCAGGTGGGAGAGCTGCATGAAACTTTCTTCGCTCCGCCCCGGCCCTGTGAGGAGCCCGCGGCACTTCAAAGTGACACGTGCTCCTTGCAGGGTGGGAGGGGCTTCCCGTGTTCCTCCACCCCCAGGCCCTGATTTCCAAGCCTCTTCCAGGGCATGGGTGCCTAGTGGGAAGGGAGGACAAAGGGGCTCTCCCACCCCAGACCAATCATGGTCTGGGGGTGGGATGGCTCTGCCCCTTCCAGGGTGGCCCGGGTCTACTTCAAAAATTTTTGAAGTGGCCCCCAGGCAAAAATTATTGTCCATCCCTAGTCTAGACTTAAAGCACTACTGAGGCTCCGCAGCACTTTAGTATAGACCAGTGGTTCCCAACCTTTTTTATGCCAACCCATTCACAAACATTTGCCGGACCAGTACATTTCATTTGCATATTTGTGTATTACTGGTCCTCCAAAATATGTACCCCAGCCAGGGCTGGCCTTAGGGAAAATGGCACCCTGGGTGAACTTGTATGTTGGTGCCCCTGCCTGCCCTATACTGGGCATAGTGCCTTCCCATTTCCCTTAGCTGCCATGGGCTCCCCCACCCCTGGACTCCCATCCTGTGCCCCCTTTGCCATTAACCCCTGCCTCTCCTGCACCCTAACTCCTACACTGTGCCCCTAGCCCCAATATTTTGTCACCTTCACCCCAACCTCTGCACAACACCATCTTCGCCCCAACCCCTGCACTTCCCTCCCACCTGCATCCCCAGCTCCAGCCCTGCATTGCCAGTGTGCCTACCACACTGCCACCCAGCCCCTTATGCCTGTGGTTCTCAAACTTTTTGGCCCATGGACCACCTGACTCAATGCAAACCTTTCTGTGGACCACCAGTTGCTAATGGAAACTCACCGTTTATTACATAATTACGCCTGAGCCATTTTGCTATTGCTGCAGCTAGGGAGAACAGTTTAATTTAACCAGTAAGAAAGGAAGTATTAATTTAAATTATTAAACAGAATAAGCACTTTAATTGTATCATGTTAGTTTATCAAACTTCATTTTAAATAAAGTAAAATATTAATTTATGTCCAACACAAAAGATTCCCATGTTTTCTTTATTTATGCAGGGATGGGGAAACTTTTTTGGACCAGGGGCCACTGAACAACAGAAAAATCAGTTGGGGACCATACAAGTGAAAAGCAAAAAAAAAAAAAAAAAAAAAAAAGAACCTCCAAACCCCCCCCCCCCCATTGTCACTGGTGTGACCCCCAACTGAGACACTTCACTTGGCTGGTGCTTTAGCCCCACCGGGGGAGGAGAGAGGACTGAGGGAATTCCCCCCTCCGGGCTCTGGGATTGGGACAAAAATGGGGGGTTCAGTGTATGGGACAGGACTGCCAGTGAGAGGAATGGGGGTGCAGGATCTGGGTGGGAGGTGGGGTGCAGGAGCAGGTGAGGGTGGGTGTTTGGCCAGGAGGGAGGGTGCAGGAGCAGGCTGGAGAGTGGGGTCTCAGTAGGGTGGTGGTGTGTGAGTGGGCTAGGGATGCAGGGATCTGGGCATGAGGGGGTGGGGGACATTTACTTGCCTTCGTGCCCCACACTGTTCCCAGGTACCACCTCTGCTGCTCCCATTGAGTGGATTCCATTGGAGTGCCAGTGCTGGCTTCTCGCTGGAGGTGGGGGGGTGGGGAAGAGACAGCCCTGAGCCTTGCTGCATGATCTGGTTCGTGGGTGAGAAGTGCTCCCCTGCCCCTTTCCCCCCACCCCCAGTTGGGGGAACAGCAATGTGCCTGCGGGGAGAAATGGGGGGGGGGGGGGGAGTGCTTCTTCCCTATGAGCCGGATTGTGCAGCCAGACTCAGGGCTTTCTCTTCTCCCCCCAGTGGGAAGCCGACACTGGTGCTGTAGCCTGGCCCTCCCACTCCCCGCACAATTGGAGCACCAGCGCCATTTCTCGCTTGGGGGGAGAGAAAGCCCTGAACCTCGCTGTGCGATCTGGCTTGCAAGGAAGAAGCATTGCCTGCACACTGCTGTTCCCCCAGCCAGGAGAGAAGGAGGGGCAGCGCTTCTTCCCCGCGAGCCAGATCGCGCAGCAAGCCCCAGGGCTTGCTCCCACCCCACACCAGTGAGAAGCCGATGCTGGCACTCCAACCGCGTGGGGGGGGAGGAAACAAGGTGGGAGGGCGGGGCTGCAGTGCTTTGGAAGCTGGCTGCTGTGTGACAGCTCAAGGGGCCAGGATGTACCCCAGCCATGGCTCCCAGAGTTACTGTGAATAGCTGGCTTCAGCTCTGGCAGCCGCTGAGGTCTGGCAGCTAGTGGTGCCTGGACTGGCTGGTTGGGAACTGCTGGTGTAGGCATTAGCTGCCCCCACAAGGGATTCTCCCTTCATCATGAGTAATCCACCTCCTGAAAGACTGTAACTAAGTACATAGCACTGTCTACAGTGCGGTGCTGAGGTTGGCTTAACTATGTCATGCCAGGGGCTGGATTTTCATACTTCTGAGTGAAGTATTTATGCAGATCTAATTCTTAAGTGTAGACTAGGCCTGGGTAGGGCTGCCAGGTGTCCGGTTTTGAACCGGACAGTCCAGTGTTTGAGCTTTCTGTCCAGAAAAAAAATTAAGATAAATGTCCAGTATTTTCTAATTAAGTAAGTTTTATTATTATCATGAGTATCTGTACTTAGTTGCGTACTGCCTGTCTGGTAGATGCACTAATGCTGCGTGAGCATGTCTACCAGCCAGGCAGTACGCAACTATGCAGTAGAGAGGAGGGGGATTGGGGCGTGGCCGGGGTGGGATGGAATCCCTGGGGCCGGACTCGCCAATGTGCCCCTCCAGGATTGTGCGCGGGATGGGCAGCACTCTGGGATCTGCGTGCACCTGGGCCAGCCCCACTTCCTGCTGGCCGGTTCCCCCCCACCCCTTGCACCAATCCCGGCCAGCCCCGCTCCCCGAGACCCCCTCCCGGCCAGCCCTGTTTCCCACCGGCCAGTCCTCCCCCCATCTTCCCTGGCCATCCCCGCTCCCCCCAACACCCTCCCAGCCAGCCCTGCTTCCTGCCAGCTGGTTCCTTCCCCCCCCCCGATCTCTCCCAGCCAGCCCCGCTCCTCTCGACCCCCTCCCTGCCAGCCCCACTCCTCTCCTGGCTGGTCCCCACCCCCATCTGAGGTCAAGTGTGTCTGGTATTTTTTTGAAATCATCTGGTAACCCTATGCCTGGGGCTGCTACTTCTCAGCCACTATGTAACGTTGCTTCCCTGTGGTCCGCTTTCTTCATACACACACTGTCCCAGCTGGGCTGCAGGCTTGCCATGGTGCTGCAGAGCAAACAGCTTCTTGTTAGTCAAGCTCTTGGCTTTGCTTTCATAGGTTTTTTTGTGTTTCAGGCCCAGATTAGACAGTTCATATCCAATTTCTCCAGTCTCTGTGCTGCAGTGTGTGAGAATTGCATTTTCCAGTTGCCCAAACTGGCTACACATATAACATACTGATACCACTGGGATACACACAAGGCTTAAGTTCAGCTGGAGCTGTCTGGAGTGGAGCTTTGGAAAATATTTTCAACCCCCCACTAAAATGTTTATAGCCTACAGGTCATGGGGCAGGCATTGGTGAGGTCTGTGAAATAATAAGAATTTAAATCCTGATTACAGATGCAGGAGTACCCCATTTTACAGGTGGCTGAACCAGCTACCAGTATTTGGCAGGCTCTTTCTGAGAAGTGGCAAAGTGAGACTTGAGCCTGTTGTTGTAGGGGCAAAGTCTGTCCCTGACTTGTGTAACATGTGAGGTCTTGCTCAGTGATAAGCATGAAGGGTATGCAATTATTAGCAGAAGTGAGGCTAGAACACATGGTCTCCCGTGCAGTTCATAGGGTTGCCAGATGGTTTCAACAAAAATACTGGACACACTTGACATCACATCACAATCGACATTACATCTTATTTAGGAAATACCCAACATTTCTATTTTCTCATTTCTATTTTCTCAATTTGTTTCCTGGACAGAAAGCTCAAATACTGGACTGTCCGATTCAAAACCGGACACCTGGCAACCCTAGCAGTTCATCTGCCTGAGACTAAAGCTATGTAGACTGTGAGAGGAGCGGGATCCATTTTGTCTTCATCCTGCCTGAAGGACCACTGTGTGTCTACTGCTGAAGTGAGACACTGGGTCGGTGTGTGCCCAGTGTAAATAGAATCTTGAATGATTTGGCAGCAAGCCAGAAACAAGCTGGGCTGTGTGAATCCTAAACATGCAGTGGCAATTTTCAGCATCTTACAACTCAGACACATTTGGAAAGATTTTCATGAGGCCAACACAAGTCACTCCCCAAAGTCCTGTTGCAAAACCTCATAGAGGAGGCTAGGCCTCTTCATAAACAGTCCACAAGAGTCTTTGCTAGTTGGAGTGTAAGGTGCCCTAAATATGGGGGTCATTGCCACTCTCCATATCATTATGAAGGTATATGTGGAAGACTAATCATGAGTCTATTTCATAAACTTAAAGATCAGAAAGTATCACTGTGATTGTCCAGTCTGACCCCTGGCTTACATAATAGGCCTTAGTAATTCCTGCTTCGAGCCCAATAACTTGTGATTGAATTACTGCATACATTTTAGAAAAATGTAATGATTCCAGGTGAAAGATTTTATCACGCCCTTTAGTAATCTATTCCAGTGGGAAATTATCCTCACTTAAAAATGTGCATGATACTTGTGTCTGTTTGAAACTGTTATACATTTTGTAGATATACAAAATGATCTACATTTTGTAGATATTATAAGAAACATTTTTGATAAGAAAAAAAATTTGAGTGTGTTCAGCTTCATATTCTTTCTGACGTGAGTGTGCTATGTAGAGATAAGACTAGTTGTCATTATTAAGCTATTAAATAATGAAGTGTTGGAAGGTTGGCGTTAAAATTGTGCATCACAGTGATTTTCAATTATTTTTATGTATGACTTAAGTTGAGGGTGATAGTATTGTTGAATTTAAAGAGAGTGGGTTCAAAAGTTTAGTAGAGTGCTGTCATTATTGTGTTACTAGAAGATTTACCTTGCGTTGCTTGGGTCTTTAACTCAAGTAATTCTTTTTTTTTTTTTTTGTAATTTAAATCATTGCTCTGGGGTGGAGTAGAGCTGGGGAGGAGGGATTCAATATGCAGGCTGTCCCAGGGAGAGAGAACAACTCCAACTTTCTTTCACTGCAGGAGTTTGGGGCCAGGTGAGAAGCACTGTTAGGGTTGCCAGATGGTTTAATCAAAAATACCAAACACCTTCCCCCCCCCCCAAAAAAAAAACAGGGAAAAAATCTGTTGAGAAAAGAAAGGCGGGGAGACCAAAGTTGTTGAGCAAAAAGGAAGGACCCCAAGAGTTGTTAAGCTAAAAAAATAAATAAATAAAAAACCCCAGCTTGGCCCCTTTAAGAAATGTTTTTGAGGCTTTTTGGCCCTAACAGGCTGCCGGCAGTTGTCCTCCATCTTTGTCTTCCTGCTCCGGGCCAGACAACTCCCCTGCGGAACCAGGTTAGCACCCGGGATTTTTGCCTCCTGGCCGGGAAAAAATTAGAAAATACCCGACATTTTAGGTGTTTGGTATTTTCTGAAATTTTACCAGACAGGAGGCAAAAATACCGGACTGTCCGGGTCAATACCGGGCACCTGGCAACCCTGCTGCCCACAGCTGCTGCAGTGATCACAGCTGGGAGAGGGGTGCATGTTCCCTGGCTTGGGGACAGACAAACAGACAAAGGCTCTCAAATATGTAGTAAAAACAACAAGGAGTCCAGTGGTACTGGAAAGACTAACAAACTTATTAGCTTCAGGGGGTAGCCAAGTTAGTCTGTACAGTATAAACTTAAAAAACAACAAATAGTCTGGTAGCACTTTATAGATTAACAAAACATGTAGGTGGTATCATGAGCTTTTGTGGTCACAGCCTACTTTTTCAGATGACTGGAGTTTTGAGTTTAGGATGTGCAGACCCAAAATAAATAGGGGCGAAGAGGGGGGTGGGGAACAAGGAGCAGAGGGTATGGAAATATCAAAGGGGAAAACAGGAAGGCAGAACTGGGAATAAGTAAGCACCTGAAGATTGAGTAGTTAAAGCAGATAAGAATCAAAGGCAATAACAGGAATCTACACAAAGAGCTGTTTGCACCTTCATTGAATGTTAGGTTGATAGTGTTAGTGTATTAGAGCATATTCTTTCGTGAACTACAGCTCACTTCACCAAAGCATATGCTGATATATTTGTTAGTCTTTAAAGTGCCATTGGACTCCTCATTGTTTTTGTTGAAATAGACTAACAGGATTTCTCTCTGAAATATAGAGTAGATAGCTGTTCCTTTCTCCACCCCTGCCCTCTTCTGCCCCAATAGGATTCAAGTTGTCCCAGTACCCATCTCTGGCTCCTTGCTGTCCCCCTTGTGGTCATTATACAACATAATTGTCCCTGCTAGCAGAGCTCTCCCTTTCCATTTGATGAGAAACAGTCACATTGCAGGCACATCCTGTTGTCCTGGCACAACCAAACCTTGCCCTTGCTTTAAGTTAGGAATAGAGGAAGCTGCCTACCGAATTAGGCGGTCCTAGCACTTACTGTATGGGCGGAGTTCTTGAACAGACAGAACACTCCCAGACAGACAAACTCTCTCATATATATAGGAGATGATGGCACCGAGCTGATGCTTGGAAACCATAGGGCTATGTCTATATTCGCAAGATTTTGCGCAAATGCTCTTTAACGCAAGATTTTTTGCGTTAGAGTATTTGAGTAAGAGAGCGTCTACACTGGCATGTGCCTTTGTGCAAGAGCATCCATGCCAGTGTAGACGCTCTCTTGCGCAAGAAAGCTCCAATGGCCATTTTAAACATCAGGCTTTCTTGCACAAGAAATTGATGTTGCCTGTCTACACTGGCCTCTTGCGCAAGAACAGTTGTGCAAGAGGGCTTATCTCTGAGCAGGAGCATCAGGGTATTTGCGCAAAATCCTGCCAATGTAGACGTAGCCTAGCTGTAAAATCCTGTTTAAAGCTAACCAATTAACTGGGACGCTGTGGGTAGGGCTGCTCCGGCTGGGCTGGGCATAGCCTGCTGCACTGTGGTGCAGGTGAAGGTTTGCTCTGGCTGGGCCAGGCCAGTGGTTACCCAGTTGACCTGGTAAGCATGTTGTTAAGGCTGATTCTTAGTAGGTAACTTGTTAACCCTTCACATCCCTATTGGAAACTGTATGTGAATGTTGTCTTCAACTTAGAATTTCCTTGCTTTTTAGTATTTGTATTATGAGGAAATTCACTTTAGAAATGTTAATTATAAGGCCTTGTCTATATTACAAAATCTCATTAGTTTAACTGGATTTATTTAGACACCAGCAACCAAACTAAGCTAATGTGATATAAGCAGTATTGAAACTGATTCCAGTGTGTCTACATGAGGGGTGTGCACTGGTTTAAAGTTTAAAATTAGTTTTAAGTTAAATCAGTGCATTCTTCTAGTAAAGGCTTAGGGTAAGTTAATTTTGTTTTGGAAATTATATGGGCCTCAGATGACCTGCAGTTCTCAACTTTACAACATTTGAATTACACAAACTACAAGGTTTATAAATTGACATCCTGTTCCTATTTCTGACATTGGGTTCGACTTTATGACGCTCAATCCTGTGCTTTTTAGATCTGGGTTCCAAGTTATGACGTTCCGACTTGAGACGTGATTTTCAGGAACCAGTTGTGTTGCAAGTGCGAAGACAGCCTGTACAGGAAAGAGAAGTTCCCAAGGTAAAAGAGCAAGTCAAAGAGGTAGGGCTACAAAAAGGATCCAGGAATTCTCACTCCGGTTCTTTGCTCTAACCCAATAAGTCCAAATCCCTTGCTAGAGTAGGGAATAGAATCTAGGGTATCCTCCCTTCCCTTGCTATAACCTTCTAGGACCCTGCCCAGAGCTGGAATAGACTGCAGGAACTCTGATTCCCAAGCTCCCTATGCTAACCCGTTATGCCCCAGCTCATTCCTAAAGCTGTCAGTCAGTTGTCTCAGATGCAGTGGACTCCTCCTTGCCCCCAATTACTTAGCCACAAGATCCACTTTTCTCTTTGGGTGCTATCCATCCTAATGGTAGTCTGAGCGGGGGCACAGAAATGGATAGTCCTGTGTGGTGCAGGGAAAACCCCACCTCGAATTGTGCACTCAGGCATGGACCCCTGACAAGCTGGGAGAGCTCAGGAGAGCCCAGGCACACTTCAGGGACAGAGGAGTCTAGTTCTGAGGAGAGATTCAACGTTAAATTAGTCAGATTTCATTTGTGACTTGCAAAGTCATGTTAAAATGTGTGTACTTGTGTCTATTGGACACCCCTGAAGATGTACCATGTGAATAGGACTTTTAAGCATCTCAGTATAATAAAGCTTATTGCAAACCGGATGCATTCATCGGTATGTGTATATGTGTTGTGGGAGCTGGGCTTGCATAAGAGACCCCTCACCAAAAACTACTGGGAGACCATTTCCCTGGGTGAGCTATGACAGTTGTGTGTCTGGGCAAGAGTATTATAAGGTACTGCACTGAGACCAGCTGCAAAGAGCTGCCTATAAAGTCAAAAGAATCAAGATTGTGAACTTAAATGCTAACATTTTAAAGCGGTTTTAAATCCCCCCTTTAAAAAAATAAGCAGGGAAATGAAATGTAAAAAAAACAGAGATAATATAAAAATTCAACACCCCAAATACCGAGGGGCCTGGTTTCTTTCCCTTACATGGGTAGCACTTCACTACAATGGGAGTAAGACGTATTAATCTTAAATAATTTTCTGCGGTTTTCCAGTGACAAGCATTAAGATTATGATCTTAGTGAAGATCCTCTGGCTTATAAATACAAGCTATAATAATAATAATAGTAATAATTTTTGGCATCTCTATCACAAGCTGAGATTTTGGTGTGAAGTGGTCTCATACACACAATTCACTCTCTTTTTTCACTTTTCTGTCTGTCTCCCTCTCTGTCTTTCAAGGTCCACTAAGAACCTGTAGTATCTCTGGAGTGAGCGCCCCCTTCTGGAGGAGCTGACCCTGCCCTATTTCCTGAGCCCATCATCTCAGTCTCCCAGGGAACAGCGGAAGTGGGGGAAAGTGACACAAATTTATGTTTTCATCCAGCTGGGCCAAGGAGAATGGGGGTCCCACACCCAAAAGAATGAAGACTCGACAGAACAAAGACTCGGTATGTGAAAGGAGAGGCGATCATAGGGAATCAAGAACTGAGAAAGGAGGAGGGCCCTGGGTTAGGACTGAGATGCCTCAGCTAAGCTATGTGTTGAACATAGGACTGGAGTAGTGGAGTGCTGTCGGTTACCAGTGCCACAGAGGCCTTCAGCACAGCTGGGAGGTGGTGTGGGGATTGCACAGCAGGGGGAGCTGCAGGGCGCTCTCAGTGTGTTTTCCCTTCTCTTAGATGTCAATGCGGAGTGGCCGGAAGAAGGAGACTCCCGGGCCCCGAGAGGAACTCAGGTCACGGGGCCGAGCCTCCCCTGGTGGTGTCAGCACCTCTAGCAGTGATGGCAAAACCGAGAAATCCCGGCAAACCACTAAGGTAGGGAAAAGTAGTTGTGATATTGAACCATGAGATTCACCAAGAATCTGGCAGGGTTTGGTTCTTCCACTCTGCCTTTGGGATCCTGCTGCCCCCCTACCATTATAACAAGGTCTTATCTCCAACCAACCCTTTTCAACGTTAGTGTTTGCCAGTTTGTGACCTGTGTTTCCTAATTCCCCAGGGACCTGTGTCAGTCTGTCCAATCTGTCCTTTTGTGTACAGATCACTGGTGTGGCAGCTTGCTCTCACCCACTGTGGGACCCAGGAGCTCCATGTGTGACCCCTGCTTTCTCTCCCTTGCAGAAAGGACGGGTGGAGGAGTCCTGCACTCCCAAAGGTGGCAAGCAGGGCCGGATGGAGGAGATTTCAGAGAGTGAAGGGGAAGACAGCAATGCCCCCAAGA
Source organism: Pelodiscus sinensis (assembly GCF_049634645.1). Taxonomy (NCBI): domain Eukaryota; kingdom Metazoa; phylum Chordata; order Testudines; family Trionychidae; genus Pelodiscus; species Pelodiscus sinensis. The sequence goes on along the minus strand of NC_134711.1, from coordinate 138,153,770 downwards.
AAACCAAAACTGAGGTGAGTTCCCCTTTGCATCCTACAATCACTTCCATGATGTGGTTCTCTCTTGTGCTGGATCAGGCTCATGGACCTCTCTCTTGCCCACTGCCCCGGCTGTGCTGGATCACACCACTGTGTTAGTTGGGGGCCAACAGGCTTTACCAAGTTGGCGGGGGTGACAACTCTCTCCTAAGAAGAGGCCTCCTCCTACATTTCAGGAGCTTGGCCTCATTGTAGCGCTTCTCTTTCTGGGGCAGGAAGTGGTTGTCCAATCCCAGAAGCATGTAGTTCCCCAAGATATCCCTGTAAGGTCTAGTATATGCCTTCTGTCCAGCTCATCTGGGACTTCAAAGCAGATATGATCAGCTATCTTATTGCTTTGTCAATTCAGGGACATTGATTGCGTACCTGGACTGCCTGGAACTGCCTTACTTGGATTCTGGTTCAGTGCTTAGAAGAGGGGACTAGTATTAACACTCCTGAATTCTCTTCCTGGTCCTGGGAGGGCTTTGGGGCCCTCACAGTTCAAAGTGGAAGGGACTGGCATTCAGCCTCCTGGTTTCTGTTCTCAGCTCTTCTCCTGACTCACTTCCCCTTAGCAAGTCCTTTCCCATGCCCATTGTGTGCATTCCAGTGGAGTCTAGACGCCCCAGGCGCTGAACAAATGTGCAGTAAAAGAAACCTCTGCTCTGAAGAGCTTCCCTCTAAATGGACAAGGCAGGTGTGGGATTTTTAAGCTCTTTTTGTTCTGTGTGAGTACAACACCCAGCACAGTGGGGCCCTGCTCCATGCCGGGGGCCCTACGCGTTGCGGCAATCCACATAGTGCTAATATCATTTTACAGGGAAGAAACTGCGGCACAGAAAGGCGAGGTGATTGGTCCAGTGTTACACAGGGAGTCTGGGGCAGAGCAGGGGATAGAGTCCAGATCTCCCAAGTTCCAGTCTAATATGTTAACTACAAGACCATCCTTCCTATAGAGCAGGGGACATCAGGCCTCTGCATGATGGGCTCGTGTAGCCTGTGGGGACTTGCTCACATTCTCTAGAATCTCAGCATTCAAGTTTTTGAGAAGAAAGTTTCTTGCCCTTCTACTTGTAGAGGTGGCCAGCTATCTAACCATGACCCGAGTGTAACTGATACAGTGATGTCTGCCAGGCTCTTCAGGCAGCCTGAAATGATGGCTCAGAGGAGGGAATTCCTCAGTCCCTTCTGGGTTTTTTGTGCTTTACACAGTGAACATAATATGAAGAAACCCACACAAGCACAGTTGGGTCCAAAGAACTGTGTTTACTAATGACATAGAACAAATACACTGCTGGTTCGGTGGCTTTTGAAACAGAAAATAATAATAACCTCTAAAAGGCTTATTAACTATTCTAAATGTGATCGGCATTACCGTACTGCTATATTTACACCAGTATAACTCATAAGAAAGGTCTTTGCATTGACTCTGGCCAATGCAAAGAGAATGAACAGAACAGATAATCCTCAAATGATCCACTTCCTGTCACCCTTTCCCAGCCCTGACAGACAGAGGTTAGGGACACCATCCCTCCCCATCCTGGCTAATAGCCATTGATGGGCCTATCCTCCATGAATCTATCTAGCTCTTCTTTGAATCCTGTTATAGTCTTGGTCTTCACAACATCCTCCGGAGGACCCCCTTAATCGGCATAACAGTGGACTCTTTTCACTGTAGCTTATGTCATAAGCCCTAAGAACCAACAGAGACATTTATGCCTTGTCAGCATTAAGCAGTTGATCATTTTATTTTCTGGGATGAGGGTGGAGGTGCAAGTGGAGTCCATGGGGTAGGTTCTGCGTGTGGCAGCAGAGGAAGCAAATGCAGAGGAGAGTGGGGAGAATAGAGAAGAGGGAAAAGAAGGAGACGACAGAAAGGGCAGAGATAGCAGAGGCCCAACCAGATGCAAGTTTCTTTCCCCAGCAAGTGCTGAATGTGCCAATAAAGCATTGAACAGTTAATAAATCATTGCTGAATATTTAGTTAGTACATAAAGACCCCCTACTGCCCTCAGAGGGCATTCCACTATACTTTGGGGGAGTAATTCTGAACTATAGCCTGAGCCACAGAATAGAATTAAACATGGAATTTGGCTCTTTTCTCCAAATGTGTTTTGACACCCCTGCTCTGTGCCTCAAGGTACCCTCTTTGTCAAGTGGACTATTGATACTTGCCTGCCTCCCCAGACTTGAATGTCTGTTCAGTATGGGGAGCTTGCCAGATGGAAGGTGCCAAAGGACATCTGCTTCCATCTGCTGCGAATCTCTCGCCTTAGTAGGGGGAGGAGGAGCACCTCCCAAGCTCCTTTGGTGCCTTCAAGGAGCTCCAGAGGGGAGAATCACTGGGGACTCCATGTGAGAGGGGTCAGAAAAATATGACCTTCCTTCTCAGCTCCTATAGCAAGAGCTGAGAACTTCAGAAAGGAAAATCTTGGGGGCTCAGAAAGGGGTGGCTTTTTTGCTCATGCTCTGGGGGGGCTGTCTAATTCCTCCCTCCTCACTGTACCTCAGGAGCTACCATGTCCCCAGTCTCCCTCGGATGTTGACAGCCTCGATGGCCACAGCTTCAACGATGAGATGAGCAGTGACCCACGGGACATTGACCAGGATAACCGGAGCACCTCGCCCAGTGTCTACAGCCCAGGCAGCGTGGAGAATGATTCAGACTCATCCTCTGTGCTGTCCCAAGGGCCATCCCACTCTTACCATCATCCCCCACTGTTCCCTCAGAGCCCCCCACCCGCCCCTGCAACCGACAGCCTTGCCCGCCCACCTGAGCCAAGCTTCAGCCTAACAGGTGAAGCCCACCCTCCAGCCCCTGCAGGTGGCTACCACTCTCAACTTGAGACCCAGGCATCAAGGGTTTTCCAGGCCCAGGCACCACCAGCACCTGCCTCCTCCTCCTCTTCCTCTGCTGCACATGGTCCTCTTTATCCCTCTGCCAGTGTGGTCCAGGGGGGGCCCAAAGCCAGTGGTGGAGGGGGGGGCCTCCTCATGCCAGGAGGGCGAGAACAGACCCTTAGTGCCAAGCACAACCCCCCACCCACTACACCTATCTCCCTGGCCTCTGTGGCAGGGGGCCTACCCTCTCAGAAAACACCCCCAGGCAATCCCCCAGTAGCACCCCCAGCTTCTGCTCCCTCCTTTCCCCATGTCTCAGCCAACCTGCCTCCCCCACCAGCCCTGCGCCCCCTGAATAATGCATCCACCAACTCCAACTCACCTGGGACGGTGGGGCAGGCATTGAGTGGGCACCTCTCATCACCCCATGGGATGGGACAGGACAAGACGTCTGCCCCGCCCCCCTCACGTTATCCCTATGCCACCCCGCCCCCACCTCCACCCAGCTCCTCTGCCCAGTACCCTCCACCTGCCCAGGCCCTGCCCAGCTACAGTGCCTCCTATGCCCATTCCTTCCCCCCACCCAGTGGCCTCTCTGTCTCCAGCCAGCCCCCCAAGTACACCCAGCCCTCCCTGCCCGCCCAGCCCGTGTGGAGCCAGGGTCCACCACCCTATGGCCGTCCCCTGGGCAACACCAGCTCCCACCCTGCCGCCTCCTTCCCTGGCCAGCCCCCACATCACCAGCAGCCACCACAGCAGCAGCACCACGCCCATGGCCCTGGAGGGGGCGTCTCCCCAGCAACAGCAGCTCCTTCGCAGCCACCTGGAGGTTACTCCCACTCTTTGGAGTCAGGCACTCATCATCCTTCACATGTTGCCTATGGGCTACGTCTCTACCCACCCCACAGCCAGTCCACATACAGCCAGGCTCCTTCAGCCTCGTCGTCTTCCTCCTCTTCCTCCTCTTCCTCCTCCTCCTCCTCCTCTTCTTCCCAGGGGACATACCCCGGGGTCTGTGCTCACCCCCAAGGGCAGAGTCCTGCTGCCTATGCCTTCCCCCCTCCACCTCCACCCTCACCTGCGCATGGAGCTGGACCACCAGTCACCTCTGCCTCTGTCACTCTCTCCACTGTCATAGCTACCATGGCCTCCTCCTCAGCCCCCTACAAAACAGTGTCACCCCCTACTCCCCCTTCCACTGTGGCCCCCTATGGAAAGCGGGCAGGCTCACCTGCCCCCACATTCCAGCCCCCAGCACCCTACAAGCCGGGCTCACCCCCTTCTTCCTCTGCTTCATCATTCCGTGCGGCCACGCCCCCTGGGTACAGGATGACCTCTTCCCCGGCGGCTGGCAGCTACAAGGCCTCCTCCCCTGCTCCCACTGCCCCCCCATTGCCTGGCAGCATGGGAGTCCCCGCTCCCTCACTCCCACCACCACTGAGTGCTGCACAAATCAAGCAAGAGCCATCGGAGGAGTACGAGCCCCCAGAGAGCCCAATGCCACCGGCTCGGAGTCCTTCACCAGCTCCCAAAGTGGTGGACGTACCAAGTCATGCCAGCCAGTCAGCCAGGTGAGCAGAGCAAAGTGACACAGAGAGGGGGGAAAATAAGAGGAAGGAACATGGAGATAGAGAGAGAAAGGGAGGGGGCAGGGAGGGCAGCTATCCAGGGCTGCAGCAACAAAGAACCCCCACAGGAGTCACAAAGGGTGAGCTATCCGGAGGGTGAGCCTTTGTGCTGGGCATCCAGGAAGAGCCTCCTCAGGTCTCTTCCAGCTCTATGATTCTATGAATTAGAGCAACCCAGTTTGAGCTCCATCCCCAGCCAGGACTGCTTGCATGTTGCACTGCAGCAGCTCACAGTCCCACTAGTTGCGTGCACTGTAGGGATTCCCCTAGAACCTAGTACCAGCCTGTGGAATGTGGGGGAGGGGTTGGGTTGTCATAGTGGTAGGCTGACAGTGGGACAAGGGACTTTTCTCCCAACCTTTTGTTTTATGGTACCTAGGAGGCTGTCACGGTGTTGGGAGAGGGGGCGAGAATCTCACTCTGCTTGGAGAAGGAGATTGAACCACAGAGGCAGGGAGACCATATTTGCTGGATGCAAGGAAGGGAAAACCAGATGAAAAATAAGGATAATAATTTATTTTAAGGAACATATTAGGAAAACACCATTTCCCTTATCACATCATGCATTTGTTTTTCAATTGTACATTTCTACTGTCCTCAGCTGTACATTACGATTATTATAAGCTTTAGCGTTCTGTTTAAAATGGTACTTATCAACATTTCAATGCATCTTGGGAAATCAATTCATAAAACTCTTTCCATGTACAATTGAAATTAACCTTAATTTGAAGCTCAGTGTTAATAGAATCAAAATGTAGCAGGTTTCTGCAATCTCTGCCTGTCTGTTTTCACAAAGAAAATATTCTTTCCCCCGCTGCATTTGAGGTAAGTATGGACATAATAAATTCCATAAGTTGTAAGAAACTGGAGAAGAAGGAGCATGCTGCCATGTGTCAAAGCCCCAACTTTTCCCCTGCACATAGTATTCACTGAACTTTCTTTGCTATAAAACATACTAGTGCCCATATGTGGCAAGCATTTGCAGTTCACCTAAGCCATTAACGATCCTTTTCCTTTCCAGAATTTTTCTAAATTCTTCTTAGCATTTCCTTATCCATGTTCCAAGTGCAAAAACAGGCCTGGGCTCAAGAGACTTCGGAATATTTAGTATAATGTTTTAACACCAAAGTCTCAACCAGGAAGCCGTATCCATGAATTTTTATGTCAGATGTGCAATTCAGGACAGTCTTACAATAATACCAAAGGAGATTTTTTTTGAGCTGTGTGTTTAGTCTTTTTTAAAAGGCTCGGTTTCTTCAGGCTAAATTCTATGTAGAAAATTGCTAATCCACAGTCATTAGCTGCTGCTCTGCAAAGGTTTGATTTAGACAACAAATTTCATACAACTAATCAGTAAAATAAGGGAGTTTAGAGGTGATCCCTTAAATTTAGGGATGAGTGGCCAACCTTCCTTGAGTGGACTGGAGGAGAGGGGAGAAACACAGCAAGTATCAGGTGCATGGGACACGGCTGCTCTCCAGAGCCCTCACTAGCTCCAGTATCCCTGCACACCCCTAACCTTCTTGGATATATTGCCAGGCAGGTGCCAACCAGTGTTTTCTATGCTCATGCAGCTGCTCAGCAGAAATTCAAATGCTGCCCTGCTGATTGGCAGAGCATCCACTGCTAGGCTTTTTGTTTCTACTGGTGGTCCACATTCAAACATGCGTTGTCCCGCATAAAATTTATTCCACACATAGATGGAAAAAATCCACATATCGATGGAAAAGATTAGAGGGTTGTTGGTTCCAGCCCTCATTATTCTCCCACTTCTCCATCTCTTTCACACTGACACTTATGTCTCTGGTTTCCACAGATTCAACAAACACCTGGATCGTGGCTTCAACTCCTGCTCCCGAACAGATCTTTACTTTGTGCCCCTGGATGGCTCCAAACTGGCCAAGAAACGGGCCGATCTTGTAGAGAAGGTCCGTAGGGAGGCTGAACAGAAGGCCCGGGAGGAGAAGGAGCGAGAGAGGGAGCGTGAGAGGGAGAAAGAGCGAGAGAGAGAAAAGGAGAGAGAGTTGGAGAGAAGTGTGGTAGGTGTTGCAGTGCCCACATTGGGGAGAATGGAGCTGAGCAAGGGGTGATATTTAGGGATCACAGTGCCCCCAATGGGGGGGGGCCTCTTGTTAGTCTCAGACACTGACAACCTTCTCTGCTCTCTTGCAGAAGATGGCTCAGGAGGGCCGGCCAGTGGAGTGCCCATCTCTCGGCCCTGTTGCTCACCGTCCATCCTTTGAGCAAGGCAGTGCCGTGGCTACTGTCCCGCCATATCTAGGCCCCGACACTCCAGCTCTGCGCACGCTCAGCGAGTATGCCCGGCCCCACGTCATGTCCCCCAGCAACCGTAATCACCCTTTCTATGTGCCGCTGGGTGCTGTCGACCCCGGCCTGCTGGGTTATAATGTGCCAGCCATCTACAGCAGCGATCCAGCCACACGGGAACGGGAGCTGAGGGAACGCGAAGCCCGGGAACGAGACCTGAGGGACCGGGACCTGAGAGAGCGTCTTAAGCCTGGTTTTGAAGTCAAGCCAGCTGAGTTGGAGCAGCTCCATGCTGTGCCTGCTGCTGCCATGGATCCTTTCCCGCGCCATGCGGGGCTGGCTCTGCAAGCAGCCCCTGGCCTGCACCCTGCTTTCCCCTTCCATCCAGGGCTGGGCCACCTGGAGCGGGAGCGGCTGGCACTCGCCACTGGCCCAGCCCTGCGGCCAGACATGTCATACGCCGAGCGACTGGCGGCTGAGCGGCAACATGCAGAGCGGGTAGCTGCCCTGAGCAATGACCCGCTGGCCCGACTGCAGATGCTCAATGTGACGCCCCATCATCACCAGCACTCACACATCCACTCCCACCTTCACCTGCACCAGCAGGACGCCATTCATGCAGGTGAGGGGAGTGCGAGTGCTCGGGGTGGGACCCCCAGCTGCCAGTGCTCTCCTCCCCATACGTTGTGTCAGTGGCTCCTTCTCACATGGTTATTTCACCCACACCGGCAAATAATACAGGTGCTCCCAGTTCTGGCTCTAGTCTCTGAGCAAGTCTTAGAATTGGCTCAGCTTGCACACGTTCAGTGCCAGTGCAGAAGAAAGGCACAGGCAGCTCCACTGCACAGGCTCTCTTGGCCCTCCCAGCACAGTCCCACAGTGCTTATGTCCAGCCCTGAGCACTGATGGGATCAGGTGGGACGCTCTCTATCCTCCAGGCCCTCGGAGTGCTGCTGGGGCTATACTTAAGGAGTCCCAGGTCTGTTTCTCTTCTTCACCTCATTCAGGACAGGCCTAAGCAGCCTTGGTTAGCCTCAGCTCAGCCTGGCTCTCCACCTCCCATCTTGTTAAAGTCACAGAGTCCTATTCCAAATGCTATTTTATTTCAAATATGTAAATGATGCAGTTAATAGCATAGAACTATCTGTGCAATTTTTAAAACGTCTTTATCCTTTTGGACCAATGTGTTTCAGCTCCTGACAATGCAAGCCTGACAGAGAGAGGCTAGCAGGCGCACACAGCACCCTGGACCGCTCCTAGCTTACTGGGTGCTGATGTGGGCAGTGCTGTGGCTGCAGCTCCCAGACTCCTTGACCTGAAAAAGTGAAACCAGGGCCACTAGTAACTGTAGACAGAGACATATGCCAAAGAATCCCAGTTTTGCTCATCACCTGGTGTCTCCTACTGCATAAGCTGGGACAGGAGTTGGGAGTAGGGGAAGTTTGATGGCTGAGTTAGACAGAGAGACCTGGAGGAATATCCTCCCAGCAAAGTTGGGTCCCAAGCATTTCTATCTCAGCCTCCCAAACAGAAACAAAGAAAAGGAGAAGTCCAGCAATGACAAACTCAGGAAAACAAAGCCCAGGGACTCAATAGTAGAAAATGATTGTACCAAAGAGAGGACGTGCCTTATCCCTTTGAGCACTCAAAAGTAGCAGTGCCACCCATGCCAACCTATTGGGCAGTGCTTCAGTGGGAACCTGGTGACTATGCTTTGGCACCTGGTTGGGTTGTGCAGACCTGTACCCCACCACACCTGCACAGATCCACAGGTGGCCCTGTTCAAAGCAGTGAGAACCAATCAAAATGTTAACAGGCGTAAACAAATGTCCATGATTCTCCTTACACTGCTGCACCTCCTACCAGCATTCCAGCATCTAACTCCACAGGATATGCCCCTCCAGAAAAGGTAGCTACCATACTGATGCAGTACACAGTACTTGCAAGCTGAAGTGGCTGCATGTGAGCATCTGAACATAGAGGCACCCAAAAGAAATGGACGCTTTTGAAATGGGCCTTACGTTGTGCATGCAGCATGTGCTCCCATGCCCATGCTGCACATGCATGCTGAAGGGCTGGCCCAAAAGCCCAGTCCTGGTGGTGGTTCCAGAGGAGGGATGTTGCATGTGGACTCGCAGAGCAGGTTTCTGTGAGCTAGTGTGGATACAAGAAACAGATGCAGCTATCAACGATGGCACTAAAAGTGATTTAGCTGCATCATCTGACCTTGAAAGGATTCTGCCCCTAATACAGAGCAGACTGCCTATAGATGTGTCATTCTTCCCCTTCTTCCATAGCACAGCGTTATTTATCCATCTCTTCTCTCTCCAGCCTCAGCCTCTGTTCATCCCCTTATTGACCCACTGGCCTCGGGGTCGCATCTCACTCGGATCCCATATCCCGCTGGTACCATTCCCAACCCACTTCTTCCTCACCCACTACATGAGAATGAGGTGCTGCGCCACCAGCTGTTCGGTAAGCACTACAGGGAGCGGTGGGGCAGGACTGAAGGGCATCAGCACAGCTGGAAGCAGCAGAATGGGATAACGGTTGGTAGGAGACTGGGTGCTGCTGTAGCAGCTGTAGCGGAAGGACTGGGAAGTTGGGGTGCTGACAGGTCAGGGTTAAAAGGCCTTGGCAGAGAACCCAAGAGGAATATGGGAGGGTGCAGGAGGTCTGGATTGAACAGCATGGACGGAGCCCTATTAATGGGGTATGATTGAGTCAGGCAGGATGGAGGATGATGGGGCTGATAAGCTCACACGATGTGTTCTTTTCCTCGCTTCTCTTTGTTGAAGCTGCCCCCTACAGGGACCTGCCAGGATCTCTCTCTGCTCCCATGTCTGCAGCTCATCAGCTCCAAGCCATGCATGCACAGTCAGCAGAGCTGCAGCGTCTGGCTCTGGAACAGCAGCAGTGGCTTCACGCCCATCACCCTCTGCATGGAGTGCCACTGCCTACACAGGAGGATTATTACAGGTGTGCAGAACCAATGGGTTGGAGGAGCGTGATGAAAAACCTTTTGCCTTTTGGGCATTGGTTCATATCTGGCCCCAGGATGGGGGATAAGGAGATGGGATAGGAGCTCCTGTGCCTCAAGGTACCAAATCCAAACAGACTCCAGATCTGGGGGACCAGAATATGGAGTCTCTCACTTCTACAGTGCGCCAGTTCTAATATGGCCCCAGGTTGGTAGTGAGTGAAAGCCATTCACATCTGATGGCTGTTCCACGGCACTCATGCTTAATGAGCAGGGCTCGACAAACCGCTGTTTCTACTCGCCCATGGCGAGTAGATTTCAGCCAGTCGCTCTGTGCGCCCCATTTACCAGCGCTGCGCGCATGCGTGGTATGGGGCTGGCGAGTAGCTCTTGTCGCAGTTTGTCAAGCCTTGTTAATGAGTATTTGAGGTATTGTCTTTTCACAAAAGCTGGCAGCACAATTGGCACTAATTGATCTTGTTGTCAGAGGACTAAAAGGGCCACAGAGCCTGGAATCCCTCTTGCCTCTGTGAGGGGCTGTCTCAAGGAGAGTTGTACATGTGTGTTTGGAAGTGACTGGGTAGTACTGTTCTGGGGATTTACCAAACATTCAGTTGCTGAGCAAGCAATTTAATAACTGATGAAATAAAATTCACAATGCTAAATCCTCTCTCTCTCTCTCTCTCTCTCTCTCTCTCTCTTTCTCACTCCCTCCATCTTTTCCCTCCATTCTTCTATTGCCTTGCCTCTCCCAGTCACCTGAAAAAAGAAAGTGACAAACCCCTTTAAATGGACCCCAACCCTCACAATGACATCGTCATGTCTCCCTCTCCAGAGGAGCAACCAGCCAACCAAATCCTGGGGGAGGGGAAGCTGTAGAGTGATACATCTGGATTCTACTCAGCACCATGCAAGAGAAGAAAGGGTGGAGACAACAAGATGGCCACCCTGGGAGTAAAGCAGGGGAGGGAGAAAAGGGGAGAGGGGAGTAAAACACCAACAAAAAGCTTGGAGCATTGGATGGACTTTGAGAGGGACACTGAAAGAGTCACAATTGGTGTTGCAAAGAGCTGGCGGCACAGTGTCATGGAGATTCAAAATGGCTACTGCGCCATCTTCTCTCTGAAAAGTGGTTGTGTTCAGTAATAAAAGATGGAAAGCATCATGAGACTTCTGCATAGAGGGGCAGCCCCCTCTCCTTTGAGTGAGCAAACAGGGCTACTCAAACCCCGATGGAACTCTTTTCCAAGTGACTCCTACCCCACCCTGTCTGATGTAAGATATGGCTTAGAAATGCAAGGCATCTGGGCCTTTTCAAGCATGGGCAATGCTGCTTCCCACACTCCAAAACCTTTCAGGAGTGAATATGGTGAAGAGATGCAAGGCATCACTGGAACTCTTCAGAATGGACATTGTGACTTTCCCACACAACTCTTGAGGGGCTGGGCCTGGCTATGAGGTGCAAAGCACCACAGGACTGTTTTCAAGAAGGTGGCTGTATTTTCTCCCATCTTGAGGGAACAGACATTGCCAGAAGGTGCAAAGCACTGTGGGAGTGTTTTCAAGAGGGTAATTGCCCCTCTCCCTCCCAGCCCACTTGGGAGGGTTGATGTGGTCAAGAGGCACAAGATATCCTGGGACTGTTTTCAAGATGGTGGCTGACCCTTTCCCTTCACCCATTCCAGTTGATGTACTTTAACTCATGCACATCCCATTAGACGTGGCAGTTTTGCGTAGCAATTTGTGACTCTCCGATCCGCGTGTGTGTGTCTGATCTCACAGTTGTATATCTCGATCTGTCCCCATATATATATTTACTTAAAACATTAAAAAAAGCTATGGAAAAACACCCAAAGTCCCCCATATTCCCAATCCCCAACATGCATTCTAATAATTTATATATAGAAATATATATATATATATGAAGCTCTTAAAAAAGAAAAGCAACCAAACAAAAAACCCTTCCAGAAACTGACTTTCTTGTGTTCATTTCAAAGGAGCTGGGAGTAAGAGGAAATAAAAACAGTGCACCACACTGCAGGCTGTGAAAATGGAGCATAGTCCCCCAGATGCATAGTGGCTCTAGCTCCCAGATGGGGTGTAGGGAGAGGGGATATGGCCAAGGCATGAAAGGTGACACCTCTGATCACATGCCCTAATGGCAAATTGGGGGTATAGAAAGAGTTGATATGTGGGAGACGTGAAGGGTAGTATCAATGACTACCAAGCTAGAGTGCTGAGGTAAGGAGCCTGTGCATGATATGACGAAAAGGTGAATCATCTAGCAGCACCTAGTGCCAGGTTGTGGTATAGGGGATATGGAGATGGCTGGAGAACAAAGGGAAACACCCCATCAGCTGAGTGCCCCCAGTATTAGAGGGATGCTGAAACCTGAGGCATAGCCAGAGAAGGAAGGGCAATACCTCCAGTTGCAAAATATCTCCCAGTGTCAAAACACAGTGGCTACGTCTAGACTGGCATGATTTTCCGCAAATGCTTTTAACGGAAAAGTTTTCCATTAGAAGCATTTGTGGACAAGAGCGTCTATATTGGCACGGATGCTTTTCCACAAAAGCACTTTTTCCGGAAAAGCATCTGTGCCAATCTAGACGCGCTTTTCCGCAAAAAAGCCCCGATCGCCATTTTCGCGATTGGGACTTTTTTGCGCAAAACAAATCTGAGCTGTCTACACTGGCCCTTTTGCGCAAAAGGACTTTTGCCTGAACAGGAGCAACATAGTATTTCCGCAAGAAGCACTGATTTCAGACAGTAGGAAGTCGGTGTTCTTGCGGAAATTCAAGTGGCCAGTGTAGGCAGCTGGGAAGTTTTTCCACAAAAGCAGTTGTTTTTGTGGAAAAACTTACCAGTCTAGACATAGCCAGTGGGTATGTCCAGATTACATGCCTCTGCCGACAGAGGCATGTAAAATAGGCTATAGTCAATGAAGCAGGGATTTAAATATCCCTGGCTTCATTAAAATTGGCTGCCGCGCTGTGCCGGCTCAGCTGATCATCGGCACAGCGCGTCAGTCAAGACACGGAGCGGTCGACAGGGAACGCTTTTATCAACCGCTTCTGTAAACCTCGTTTCATGAGGCATAAGGGAGCGGTCGACAAAGGTGTTCCCTGTCGACCGATCCGTGTCTTGACTGCCGTGCTGTGCCGACGATCAGCTGAGCCAGCACAGCGTGGCGGCCATTTTTATTTTAATGAAGCCAGGAATATTTAAATCTCTGCTTCATTGACTATGTCAGGTAGCCTATTTTACATGCCTCTGTCGGCAGAGGCATGTAATCTAGACATACTCAGTGGGAGGGGAGAAGAGGCAGAGCTGGGGCACAGTGAATAATGGTACCCCTTACAGAACATCCTGACTATGTCTACACTGCAGGCTTTTTGTGCAAGAACAATTGTTCTTGCCCCAAAACTTCCAGAGTGTCTACACTGCATGTGCGTTCTTGTGCAAGTAAATTTACATTAAGGCGTCGGAACAGAGGGCTTCTTGCACAAGAGTTATTCCTCTCTTCACGAGGAATAAGCCCTCTTGCGCAAGAAGACAGTGTGGAGGGCAACTGGTTTCTTGTGCAAGAAACCCTATGGCTAAAATGGCCATCAGAGCTTTCTTGCACAAGAGAGCATCCTCTTGCGCAAAAGCACATGGCAGTGTGGACATGCTCTTGCGCAAGACCTTTTGTGCAAGAACTCTTGTGCAAAACAGTTCTTGCGGAAAAAGCCTGCAGTGTAGATGTAGCCTCTCTGTATGCCTTCTTGCTTGCTAGGAGAGGAGGAACTATCCAGGTTAAGAAAGAGAATGGTGACCCTAACATGAGGTTGGGATACTGGCAGAGGCCGTCCACACTGCAAAAGTGCATCAGAAAAGCGATGCGCTTTTGCACAAGAGAGTGTTCAGACTGCATGGACGTGCTCTCGCAAGAAATCTCTGATTGCCAGAATCATCTGTACCAGGGCATCTGTACTTCTTTTGATAGGCTGTTCTTGTGCAAAAAACCTGTTTCCTGTCCACACACACCTATTTGCACAAGAGCTCTTGTGCAAAAAGGCTTATTCCTCGCAGAAAGAGGAATAACTATTGCACAAAACCCCCTCTCTTCTTCTGATTTACTGTAAATTTTCTTGTGCAAAAACATGCAGGCTACGTCTAGACTGGCATGATTTTCCACAAATGCTTTTAATGGAAAAGTTTTTCCGTTAAAAGCATTTGCGGAAAAGAGTGTCTAGATTGGCACGGACGCTTTTGCGCAAAAGCACTTTTTGCGGAAAAGCATCTGTGCCAATCTAGACGCCATTTTTGCCTTCGGGGCTTTTTTGTGTAAAACAGTTTTTAGCTGTCTACACTGGCCCTCTTGCTCAAATACATTTGCGCAAGAGGGCTTTTTCCCCGAACGGGAGCATCATAGTATTTGCGAAAGAACACTGACAATCTTACATCAGATCGTCAGTGTTCTTGCGCAAATTCAAGTGGTCAGTGTAGACAGCTGGCAAGTTTTTCTGCAAAAGCTGGAAGGCAACCATGGCCCAGGCTTGGACCCTCACCTGCTACAGCTTGAGCAGCCCAGCCCCAGACCCAGCTCCTGCCGTGGCCTGGCCCTGGAGATCTACCCTAGCACAGCAGCCAGGTAGCCCAGGCCCGGGAGCAGCCTGGAACCCGTCAGCTGGGATTACCCCTCACCACCACAACCCAAGCAGCCCAGATCCACCTGCTGTGGTTGGAGTGGCTGGGCCCCAAACCCCCCTACTGTGGCCTAACCCTGAGCCTCCCCTGACTCCCATGCAGCCCAGCAAGAGCAGAGCCCTAACACCCCAACCCTCTGTCCCAGCTCTGAGCCCCTCATCCCCAGCTCCACTCCAGAGCCTGCACTCCCAGGCTATGTCTACACTTGCACCTTCTTGTGTGAGAAATATGTGAATGAAGCTAAGTGTGGAATATCACTGAGCCTCATTTGCATACCTAATGAGCTGCCATTTTGCAGAAGAGGCTGTTGCGCCAGAAGGAGCTGTCTACACTGTCCCTTCTTGCGCAAGAAAAACCCTCTTTGCGCAATGCCGCTATGCGGATTATTTTCAGGAATAACAGCATTGCGTAAGAGGGTTTTTCTTGCGCAAGAAGGGGCAGTATCGACAGCTCCTTCTGGCACAAGAGCCTCTTCTGCAAAAATGGTGGTTCATTAGGTATGCAAATGAGGCTCAGTGATATTCCACGCTTAGCCTCATTCACATATTTCTTGCGCAAGAAGTCGCAAGTGTAGACATAGCCCTGGGGCTCCCCACTCAGAACTCCTGGGACCTGTCTGAGGGTGGTTGCCAGCCTGGAGGACACAACGGTGATAGCGCTCGGAGCAGAAAGGGGGACAATGCCCAGAACTAGGGTTGCCAGATATTTTCACAAAAAATCCTGAACATGGCAGGAAAAAAATTGGTTGATTAAAAAAACGAAGTTGCTAGGAAACTGCACCTTTAAAAATCTCTGTGCTACTTGCTTCCCCTCTCCCCCAATCACTCCCACCCAGGTCAGACAGCAGGGCTACATCTACACTGGCATGATTTTGCGCAAATACTTTTAATGCAAGAGTTTTTGCGTTAAAGTATTTGCACAAGAGAGCATCTACAGTGGCATGTGCCTTTGCACAAGAGATGTGCTTTTTGCACAAAAGCATCCGTGCCAGTGTAGATGCTCTCTTGTGCAAGAAAGCTCTGATGGCCATTTTAAACATTGGGCTTTCTTGTGCAAGTAATTCTGTCTACACTGGCCTCTTGCGCAAGAGGGCTTACCCCTGAGCTGGAGCGTCAGAGTATTTGGGCAAGAAGCACTGATTTCATACATTAGAATGTCAGTGTTCTTGTGCAAAATCTTGCCAATGTAGAGATAGCCAAACTATCAGATATTTTACATGTCCAGTATTTTTTTTTTTTAAACCAGAGGTGCCATGAATAACTGACTGTTCAGGCAAAAACAGGCCACCTGGCAACCCTATGCAGTGCCCATGGTGCCAAGCTGCCTTATGAGCTCTGCAGAGGGGCGGAGAGCAGCCCCCAACTCAGTGCTAGCCAGTACAGCGCGTAAACAAACGCCGCAGGCAGGGCACTGCTGTGCACTCGCCGGGCGCCTCTATCACTCTCCTGCCTAGTGCAAGCTGCCCTGAGAGCACGTGCCCCGCCCCGCGCCGGGCTTTTTTCCACCGGCCCCGCCGCCACTGTCGTAAGGGGGCGTGGCCTTTGCGTTTTTACACCAATAGGAAATCACCTCATCTGCATAGCGCTAATTTGTTCAATACACGCTCCTTTGCGGGGCTCACAGCACGTGGCATGTGGTTTTGGGGGCCGGTGCTTTGGGGGGGGGGCTGTGCAGAGTCCGCAGGAGCTCTACACGCCCTTGCTTGGAAGTCACCCTGAGCGAGCGCGCACTGGCAGCCGCTGGGGGCCCGCGCTCGGGCTCCTCTCCGCAGTGATTTCAGCTCTTTTAGTATTTGTCTAGCAGGCTCTCTGCGCTGCCAGGGAGCCTCACTCCGCGGTGAATGTCAGACTGGGGCCGCTCGCGCTCTGCTGGGTGTGGGCGGCGGGGAGCGATGGGGGCTCCCGGGCTGCACCCCCAGCGCGAGATGCCTCCCGCCCACAGGCCCGGCAGCGCAGCCGCGCGGCCCCTGTCCCGCCCCGTCTGCTGCGGCCCCTCCCGGCCCCCTGACGTCAGCGGCGCCGGCTCGCGCCCGCGGTCCCGGCTGGCGCCTGCAGCGCCTCATGGCTGCCCCGGCCCCCGCCGCGCCGGGCTCGCTGAGCGCCGAGCAGGCCAAAGGTGAGGGCGGGTAGGAGCCCCCGCGCGCCCCGACTTGCGCCCCCCCCCCCGCAAATCGCGACTTGCACTGCAGAGCGGGGAAGGCGGGTCCCGGCCCAGCGGCCCCGCGCCCCATTGCCCTCGCAGCGCGCTGCACCCGGGGCGGGCTGGGCGGGGCTCACTGCTCTGCCTGTCTCCCCAGTGGCGCTGGCCGAGGTCATCAAGGCCTTCGGCTCCCCGGAGAACGCGCAGCGCATGGAGGAGGCCCGGGACAACGCCTGCAACGACATGGGCAAGATGCTGCAGTTCCTGCTGCCCGTGGCCACCCAGATCCAGCAGGACGTGATCAAAGCCTACGGCTTCAGCAGCGATGGGGAAGGTGGGTTCGCCGGGCCGGGGCAGAGCCGGGCTGCGGTGGTTTCCCTTTCCGGCCTTTGTGTCGGAGGCTCCCGCCGAGGGCAGGCAGCACAAAGCGGTGTGGGCCCGGGGAAAGGGCAGTGCAAGCAGCACTTTAGTGCAGCCGTTGGACCCACATGTGCAGTATTCTCCACCTGCAGCTCCTTTGTCTGGCCACAGGATGGTATCCTTGGAAAACCTACCGGGGGGGGGGGGGGTACTGGGGAATACTGTCACCAGCTAGATCTCTTCCCAGCAGTTTTCTTCCTTCCCCTTCTTTCTCTTAGGTGTCCTGAAATTTGCCCGACTGATAAAATCTTATGAGTCCCAGGATCCTGAGATTGCAAACATGTCTGGGAAGCTAAAAGCCATGTTCCTGCCTCCAATGACACTGCCCCCACACGGGGCTGGGACAGGGGGTGTGCCTGTCTCCTGAAAACCGGGACCCTCTGCTGGCCTTCTTGGGCCAAGTCATGCCACACTACATGCCTGTGAGAGTTTTTGACAAGTGGGATTCCAGGACTGCTCTCCACCACTCATCAGTGTGCTACAGTTTGCCAGAAGAGCCCCCTACTTCTTGGAAACTCTGCAGCAATTGGTTTCTTTGTGCATCTTTGTTTTTTGAGCTTGTGAATAAAAGCTGCTTTGAAAATGTCCCCATGTGTTTCTCAGTGAGTGTGTACCCAGTCTGGATCTTAGCGCTGCTTCCTGGGAAAGAGAGCACGCCCCACTGAATGTAAGGTAGAAGGGAGCTCTGGTTACCTCTCCCCTCCCCCTTATTGGTAATCCCCTAATCTGTGTAGTTCTGCCTTCAGGAGATAAGTACCTTGCATGAGCTAAATTTAAGGAAATCAAGATGTGTGGTATGGGGAATCGCAATCTTAGGCCTGGAAGCAGAAGGCTTGAAACCAATTGACACTTTCTAAACCTCCAACCTTGTAAATCCTACAGGGAGTGCTGTAGGCCAGGACATAAGGCAGCAGAGTGAAGGGGGCTCAGGACTGGAACATCAGGCATTTGGGGTGGGGCTCCGTGTATCTCTCAACCTGTCAAGGCTCCATTGTTCAATGCAATGGCTGGGTCTAGTTTAGAAAAGTAGATTGTGTTTAAAAATATTGCAGCAGGCACTTCTTCACTAACACATTTTTACACAGTAGTTTAGGCGTGTTTAACATAGTTAGAGGGATCTTAGGGTTTACCACCGCAAGCTTACGTGTTTTAAAAGGTGTCAAACTCTGTCTTCTTAAAAGATAACATTTAACAATGCATTGTTCAAAACATATTTGCTAAGGTATTTGTAAATACAATTTAGTCTTCTAGTCCAGGCAAGGTTAGACAAACAATATGTGACAAAGACCCCAAATAAGGGGAACAATAACATATTGATGCAGGAAATTTAAGAAGTTTCACAATTATTGAGCATGAAGGTCTTTATAATTCAGGGTTGGTCTACAGTAGAAAATAAGATTGATCTAGCTATGTTGCTCAGGGATGTAACGCCCTTAACTGACTTGGTTAAGCTAACCCAAGTCCCTGTGCAGGCAGCACTAGATTGATGGAAGAATTCTTCCATCACCCTACGTAATGCCTCTCAGGGAGGTGGATTTTCTGCAGTAATGACAGAATCCCCCCATTGCTGGTAAGGGTCTACCCCAGTAAGGGGCAACCTGGGCTGGTGAGTGGGCCGCATGAGAGATCCTCCTTCATCTCAGTGGGTCACAAAATTGTCCTAACCAAGACAGTCTCCCAGGATAGAGTTGTTTTGCAAACTGCACTAATGTAACTAGAATTTGTGGGGTGTGCCGATTGAACCACAGCAGTGCTTTGGCTGGATGCAGAGAGCGTGCACAGCTCTGTCAGTGTTGTCATGTGCAGTCAGCAGACGCCTCATGTCATGTGCCCTTGCTTTTCATGCGTGTCACTTTAGTAATACGAGTAGGGAAAAAGTGTGGACGAAAACCAGCAGAATCTCAATCCTGTGTGTGGGCAACAGTAAACAAAATGGCTCATGGGCCATGCACAGAATTCCAAAGGGCCTCAAGTTGTTCACAACTGGTCTGCACTGACCCAGGACAATAGCATTTTAAATGCAGACCTCCAGGTTGTCTTCAGGGGCTGATAAAAGGGACCTGTGGTAGGAGTAATCTGTAATATTTTATGTGTAGACATAGCTTCAACTTCATGATTCTGCATTTCTGGTGTAATCACTTTTTAAAAATAAAAGGGGGCACTAAATTTGTAGGGGATGTAGGTATTCTGGGATTTGAGTGACACTGGCAGGGCTGTTTGGGGAGCTGGATTAGCAGGGGGCTGCAGGGCAGGGCTGAGGGGCACTGGCAGGGCTGTGAGGGGAGCCCAGGGCTGGAATAGCAGGGACTGCAGGGCAGGGCTGAGGGGCACTGGCAGGGCTGTGAGGGGAACCCGGGGCTGCAGGGCAGGGCTGAGGGGCACTGGCAGGGCTGTGAGGGGAGCCCAGGACTGGAATAGCAGGGGGCTGCAGGGCAGGACTGAGGGGCACTGGCAGGGCTGTGAGGGGAGCCCAGGGCTGGAATAGCAGGGGGCTGCAGGGCAGGGCTGAGGGGCACTGGCAGGGCTGTGAGGGGAGCCCAGGACTGGAATAGCAGGGGGCTGCAGGGCAGGACTGAGAGGCACTGGCAGGGCTGTGAGGGGAGCCCAGGACTGGAATAGCAGGGGGCTGCAGGGCAGGACTGAGGGG
This sequence comes from Pelodiscus sinensis, assembly GCF_049634645.1. Lineage (NCBI taxonomy): Eukaryota > Metazoa > Chordata > Testudines > Trionychidae > Pelodiscus > Pelodiscus sinensis. The sequence continues at coordinate 138,134,135 of NC_134711.1, read as the reverse complement.
CACTGGCGGGGCTGTGAGGGAAGCCCAGGGCTGGAATAGCAGGGGGCTGCAGGGCAGGGCTGAGGGGCACTGGCAGGGCTGTGAGGGGAGCCCGTGGCTGGAATAGCAGGGGGCTGCAGGGCAGGGCTGAGGGGCACTAGCAAGGCTGTGTGCGGAGCCTAGGATTGGAAGGGCCAGGAGCTGTGGCTCAGGTGGCTATTTCCAGATGACAGAGGAGTTTAATTTGTTTTTATCCTCTGTGATACTGTTAGTTCTCCAGGGAGGCTGAAGGTTTGGTGGGGAGGAGGCAGGGAGAACAGGCAGTGCCTACCTTGCTCACCTGCTCTCCTGCCCATGTGTCTCCTCCCCCACCCGCCTATTTATTTATTAACTACCGCTCAGGGAGAGATTTGCAAGTGGTGATCTGGGAAGCCCTTTGTACTGGGCCTGGTTGCCTCAGCTCAGGCTTCCTCATCTCTCTGCTCCAGCTCACCCTCAACTATTGTGACCATGTGAGGGAGGAAGTATTAGGGCTGGAGAGTAAGCGGCATTCAGAGCCTTACTGAATGGATTAGATGCAGGTGAGTCGGGAATCTTACTAGCCGTGATCTAGGTCCAGTTACCTTTTTGTTCCTGGCTCTATGAAATTAGCTATGCTTTCCCTCTGGGTGCTACATCCACCCCCATGCCTGAGTCTGTAATGAGCTTCAGTCCTGGGCCCCTCTCTCAGGAAATTCTTCCTGTTTCCTTGGTATCAGCAGCATTGTTTGTCTCCTTTTCAGTAGGGTCCTTGGGCTGAGGGTTCTCAGCGAGGATCCCTGTGACCAGGGGCCTGATGCCATCCTGTGGGTGAGTGTATTTCTCCAAGGGGTTTCTTGGCTGTAGGGTTTGTGATGGGAGAAAGAGCTGGGAAGTGAGAGGCAGATGTGGGGAAAGCAGCAATGGAGAGGGTGGGCAAGGGGGCTATAGGAGAGATGGGGGTCAGTACTGCTCACCCTAGCAAAAGTAAAGCTCGTTTGTTCCAAGGCACAGATGGGAAGGGACTGGCCCTTGTCCTAAAGCAAATCAAAGACAAAGCCATAATTTTGCCAGAGGCCAGGCCTCTCCCCACTTTAATTCACTGGCCCTGCTCCTCCTCTGGAAATGGAGCCCAGGAGTTTGGGCACTCGCCAGACATATTTGCTGTGCAGACTTCAGCAGACAGCACTGCAGGAAAGCACCTTCAGAAAGCTTCCTCTACAGCCAAGAGGGCTGGCAGCTGAATTGTTTAGAAACAGCTGCTGAAATTCTGTAATCTGCAGAAGGGTGTGGGTTCCACAGTGTCACGAATCATGGGGTCCCCTCCACATGGCTCCCAGGCTGACTTCTAAACCAGGATCAGTACCGCAAGAAATTAAAGTGCTGTAGAACTGTCAGAAGGGAATGAGGAGCCTTAATGAAGTCTCCTCTCCCTAGCTGCTCCCATGCCCATGGTACAGGAACACTGAGGCATAGCTCCAGTGCTGTCTTCCTGGCTGTCTTCCACTAATGTCCTTTCTCATCTGGAGGAAGGTCCAGGCAGAGTATGAACATAGGTAGCAATTGCCAGATCTGGTCTGTCCAGTTCAGTCTCCTGTCTCTGACAGTGGCCACAGTCAGCTGTGTTGGATGAAGGTGCAGAAAACCCCTTAGTTTATTGTTCAATAATGTGTTTCCACGAGGGGTTTCTTTCTTATCCATCTTGGTTCCTGGGTTATGATCAGAAGCAGGAGACATTCTATCCTTCTGTTTTCTCTGATCAAAAGTAAGTGTGAGGGTTCTGGTCATTCATATAACGTTCAGTCCTTTTATGAATCCTGCTATGCTCATCAAGCGGGGAACGAGGGGGCAGTTGCCCCCGGGCGCAATGCTAGAGGGTGCCAATTTAGTCCCCCTCTGTTCCCCCTGTCGTCCCTCAGCTCTCCTGCTCCTCCTCTGCCCACCGCCATTGGTTGGAGCCTCCTCTCCACCCCTAGCCTCACCTTCCTCCATGTCTGCCGATGGGTTAGTGTGTCTAGGGGCCTGGCCCCAGACGAGGGCACAGGGGAAAACACGGTACAAGCTCCCCCCCCGCCCAGGGTCGGGCTCAGTTGTGCACCTGATTTGGGGCCCCGCCGGGCAGAGGGGTGTGTGGGGTAATTTTGCTTTTGCCCCCGGGCACACAGCACCCTCACTCATGGGGTCAGAGAGACAAGGTGAGTGAGGTAATATGTGTTACTGGACTAGTTTCTGTTGGAGATAGAAGCAAACTTTTGAGCTGCTTTGCCAGAAGAGGAAACCTAAATGAAGTGCCAATTAGCATTTTCTCATGCTTCATTTGTGTAATCTCTTCCCATCCATTTTTGCACAAGAGGTTTTTGCACAAAAACATGCAGTGTGGACGGGGAGAGGCATAAGGATCTTGTGCAAAAAGGGTGTTTTGTGCAAAAAGGAAACGTCCACGCTGCATGTTTTTGCGCAAAAACCTCTTGCACAAAAACGGATTGGAAGAGATTACACAAATGAAGCACAAGAAAATGCTAATCAGCGCTTAATTTACATTGCCTCTTCTGGCAAAGTGCATAGTGTAGACGTAGCCCCAGTGTATACAGTGCTAGATCCACAGGAGAATTCTCCTGTCAACCCAGCCACTGCTTTTCTGGGAGATGGAATACGTATGCTGAGAAGAGAACTACAACCCGCTAACATAGGTAGCGTCTTTCTTCACTAAAGTGCTACAGTGGCAAAGTGACATGACTCAGAATTAAAGACTAGACAAGACCTAGAGAGAGAGATTTACTACACTGACAGAAAAACCCCTTCTGCCACTGTAGAATTTTCCCGGTGAGTGCTCCCATGGGGTTGGGCCTGTTGACGGAAGTGGCCACTGCAGCGGTGCTGGCAGTGTAGACATGGACTTTTTTTCATCGATGTAGATTAGCGGTTCCCAACCTTTTCCAGAGGGGGACCCATTCCGACAATTCAGGAAGACTTGGTGACCCAGGGCAATTCACAAAAAGTCTCCTGGGGAGACACCTGGTGACCCTTTTGAAATGTAATGGTGACCCATAGGTTGGGAAACCCTGATGTAGATAATAGGCAATTTGGGGCAGAGGCTGTACCTGTGTCTGATATGAACGTGTTGCCTAGCGCACTGCACTCCCAGTCTCTAGTCGCTGCCATACTGCTGCTGTGCCAGGTCTCTTTCTTGTCTCCTCTTACCTGTTACTTCTCTGAGCAGTCCCAGTCTTTTCAGACGTGAGAGAGTAGCTAGAGCAGAGCGCAGCATTGCAAGTGAGGGCAATCCCACTGATTGGCGTGACAGCACTGGGATAGGACCAGTATTTTTCTCCAGTCCATTGGGCTGTATCTTATAGCTTTGCTTCATGCTTTGATGGCTTCTGCCCACTAAGCAGAGGTTTTCATTGAGCCTCCGCAAGGACACCTGGATTGCAGTTAATTTCAGTCCAGTTAGTTCAAAAGGATCTCACAAAATGAGTGACTGCTCAACAAAATGGCAGATGAAATTCAGTGTTGATAAATGCAAAGTAATTCACACTGGAAAACCTCATTCCCTAGCTATCCATTGCAAATGATGAGGTCTAAATTAGCTATTACCACTCAAGAAAAAGATCTTAGAGTCATTGTGGATAATTCTCTGAAAACATCCATTCAGGCTATATCTACACTACAGGGTTTTTGCGCAGAAACCCACGGAGCGTCCACACCTCAAGCAGGAACATGTAGGCAGCTGGAAGCAAATGCTGCAGGAACTGCAGCATGGCCGTGTGGGGCTGTCACCTGCCCAGGGGCAGTGCCCACTCTATAGCACACACCAAGCAAAAAGCTGTGGTGTCCCCAAAAAGAACAGGGCAACCACAGCAGGCACTGCTGAAGCTTTGCTGTCCCTCAACAGAGGTCCACAAGCAGGCAGCAGAAACAGAGAAGTGGCTGTCCAGGGGGATCCTTTAAGCATGTGTCGTAACCTAAAGCCTAGCTAGAACTGGTTCCAGGTGGCTTTATATGTGAAAAAGCATCCAGTGAGTGTGGACGCTCTCTTTCACAAAATTGCATCACTTTTTCGATTTCGATGCACTTTTGCAGTGTGGATGCGCTCTTGCACAAGAAGTTTTTGCAGAAGATCTCTTCAGTGAAAAGCTTCGTGCACAAGAATCCTGCAGTCTAGATGTAGCCTCAGTGTGAAGTGGCAGTCAAAAAAGCGAACAGAAGTTTGGGAATCATTAAGAAAGGGGTAAGAATAAGACAGAAAGTACCTTAGTGCCTCTATAGAAAGCAATTAAATCTTTAATACTGTGTGTAGATGTGGTTGCCTCATTCAAATAAAGGTATATTGGAATGGGGAAAGGTTCAGAAAAGGGCAACAGAAATGATGAGGAGTATGGAACAGCCACAGGAAAAGAGATTAATAAGACTGGGACATTTCAATGTGGAAAAGATATAACTAAGGGGAGATGTGATGGAGGTGTATAAAATCATGACTGGTGTGGATAAGTAGATAAGGAACACAAGAAGTAGGAGTCACCAAATGAAATTAATAGGCATCAGGTTTAAAACAAAACATAAGGAAGTTTTTCTTTACACAGCGCACAATCAGCCTGTGGAACTCCTTGCCAGAGGATGTTGTGAAGACCAGCACTTTAACAGGGTTCAAAAAGAACCATAAGTTCATAGCCATTGCTGGACCTATCATCTATTGGGCAGGATGGGCAGGAGTGCTGTCCCTATTTGCCAGAAGCTAGGAATGGGCAATAGAAGATGTCTTGCTTCTATGTCTTGCTGCTTTCACTCTTATTCAAAGGTCAGCCTGCCTGAATGGACTCTCATAATATCCATGCTTAAATGTCCTCCGTTATGAACTTGAAGATCTTAATTGCTTTACTTTTGACCTAATGGCCCCAATGACTAGTATCCTCATTTATTTTTAAACTTTCTTTACTGTCACTGTGCCAGTTTTCGATATAGGCTTGATCCAGGAATCACTAGGTGAAATTCTCTGACATACGTGAAACAAGTAGGCAGACTAGATGAGCATACTGGTCCCTTCTGACCTTGGAATCTATGAAGACCATGAGAATGGCCATACTGAGTCAGACCAATTGTCTCTGTCTAGCTTATTATCATGTCTCCAATAGCAGCCAGTACCAGAGCTTCAGTGGGAGTGTACTGAACAGGAGAGATCCAACCCTGTCATTCTTTTCTGTCAGTCAGAGGCTTAGGAACACATGGGATTATATCCCTACGCATCCTGGCTAATAACCTATGATGGGTCTATCCCCCATGGACTTACCTAGTTCTTTTGTGAATCCTGTTATATTTTTGATGGTCACAACCCCTGACGATGAGTTCCACAGGTTAATTGTGTACTGTGTGAAAAATACTTCCTCTGGTTTGTAGTTTTGTGACTCCTAGTTTTTATAGTGGGAAAGAGGGTAACTAACACATCTCTAACCACTTTTTCCACACCATTCATAGACCTCTCATATCTCCTTCCCAGCCTTAATGGTCTGTTTTATAAATTCAACAGCCCTAATTTTTTTAGTCTCTCCGTGTGCAGAAACTATTCCATTGCTCTTGGTCATCTTTGTTGCCTTACTCTCAACCTTTTCAACTTCCACTCTGTTCTTTTGAGACGGGTCAGTCAGAACTGGATACACTGTTCAAGGTTTGGACTCCCCATGGATTTATACAGTGGCATTATGCTATGTCATATTTTGTATCCCAGTCCTAATGGTTCCTACTGTGCTCTTGGCCTTTTTTACCACTGCCGAGAACTAAGTTGAAGTTTTCAGACAAATGAAGCAACAATCTCTTTATGGAGTGGCAACAGCTAATTTAGGATCCATTGATCTATATGTGTAGTCAGTGCTTTTTTTTGTAAAAGAAAAAGTGCTGGTACTCCAGGGGAAAAGTTGTTGAGCTCTGACTGGAGGTGCCAGTACTTCATATGGAGGTGCCAGTACTGAGTACCAGGCAGTACCGTCACAAAAAAAGCTCTGTGTGTAGTTACAATTACTTTTGTTATCAACATAGTTACCATAATTATTATTTAGTGGCTCGGTTACACTTACTTCCTGAACTGACTCCACAGAGCTAAACTGAGACTAGCGTCTCCTTGTGCATGCTTTAGTACTGCCTGTCCCAAGCAGGTACCAAGACATTGCTTCTCTAAGCCTTGTCCCCTTGGGACAATCACACAGTTGGAATCACCCATTTAGCAGGATTTTATTAGACTTTGTTGACTGCGATCTCCCTCATCCCTGTACACTGAAAACCTTTCCCTGGTCTGCAGGCAGCATCACCTTGCACATTTGTGTACTTATGACTTGGGATTTGGGTCCATACACATTTTACTACGTGGTCTGCTCCACGCAGAATAGATTATCTGAGTGGAGCCTCTGGAATGTGCTGGGTTTAGCAGTACTCCCTCCCCTCTGTTTTTTGACATGACCTCACTGGGTAGTTCACAGCCAGATAGTGTGGTGTGTGGTATCTCTTTGATTTGTGAGTCTTGTCTGGTTCAGTAAAACCTGTTAAAAGGCTCTTTGTTGGCCAGATGTTTTGGTTCACCTGACTTTTACTTCACATCTGGGTGTAAACACCCTGGTGAATTTTGCCCTATTGCCATTTAACTCCTTATTCTGCCACCCTGTGATCTAAACCTGCCCCTGCTACAGTGGAGCTGTAATTTCTGGCCTACTCTTCACTGGAGAGTGATGCCTTTGAATCATTGACCTCTCTAACAAGGTGGCTTTGTCTGGCCTGAGTGCTCCTTAGCACCTACTGGCTGCTGCACGGTTCTAGTTGAAGCAATTCCCCGGCCCACACTTTATTTTTTCTGTGCCAGTAATCTAGTTCCTCCTTGGCTAAGTTGCAGCCCATTGCTTGTACAAATTCTCTCCTTTCTCTCTCCTTTGCCCTTCCTCCCTCCACATCAAATCCCTGTGTCTGATAAATGTAAATTCCTCCTTATTATTAGGAGATCGGGAGAGATCCCAGATGATTGGAAAAAGGCAAATGTAGTGTCCATCTTTAAAAAAGGGAAGGACACTCATTGGCACTACAGACCAGTCAGCCTTACCTCAGTCCCTGGAAAAATCATGGAAGGGATCCTCAAGGAATCCATTCTGAAGCACTTGGAAGAGGGGAAAGTGATCAGGAATAGTCAACATGGATTCACGAAGGGCAAGTTATGCCTGACCAATGTGATTAGCTTCTATGATGAGGTAACTGGCTCTGTGGATATGGGAAAGTCAGTGGATACCTTGGCTTTATCAAAGCTTTTGATACGGTCTCCCACAATATTCTTGCCAGCATGTTGAGGGAATGTGGATTGGATAAATTGACTGTAAGATGGATAGAAAGCTGGCTAGAAGGTTGGGTCCACCGACTAGTGATCAATGGCTCAATGTCAAGTTGGTGGTCTGTTTCTAGTGGACTGCCCCAAGGATCGGTTCTATGACCGATTTTGTTCAACATCTTTATTAATGACCTGGATGTGGGGATGGATTGCACCCTCAGCATGTCTGCAGATGACACTAACCTAGGGGGAGAGGTAGATATGCTGGAGGGCAGGGATAAGGTCCAGAGTGACCTAGACAGATTAGAGGATTGGGCTAAAAGAAATCTGATGAGGTTCAACAAGGACAAATGCAGAGTCCTGCACTTGGGACGGAAGAATCCTGCACTTGGGACGGAAGAATCCCAAACATTGTTACAGGCAGGGGGTAAGCAGCAGTTCTTGCAGAAAAGGACCTGGGGATTCCAGTGGATGAGAAGCTGGATATGAGTCAACAGTGTGCCCTTGTAGCCAAGAAGGCTAATGGCATATTAGGGTACATTAGGAGGAGCATTGCCAGCAGATCTAGAGAAGTGATTATTCCCCTTTATTCGACTCTGGTGAGGCCACATCTGGAGTATTGTGTCCAGTTCTGGGCCCCCCACTATAGAAAGGATGTCGACATGGAGAGGGTCCAGCAGAGAGCAACCAAAATAATTAGGGGGCTGGAGCACATGACCTATGAGGAAAGACTGAGGGATTTGGGTCTGTTTAGTCTGCAGAAGAGAAGAGTGAGGGGGGATTTGATAGCAGCCTTCAACTTCCTGAAGGGAGGTTCCAAAGAGGATGGAGAGAGACTGTTCTCAGTAGTGACAAATGGCAGAACAAGGAGCAATGGTCTCAAGTTACAGTGGGGGAGGTCTGGGTTGGATATTAGGAAGAACTATTTCCCTAGGGGGGTGGTGAAGCACTGGAATGGGTTACCTAGGGCAGTGGTGGAATCTCCATCCCCAGAGGTTTTTAAGTCTCAGCTTGACAAAGCCCTGGCTGGGTTGATTTAGTTGGGATTGGTCCTTCCTTGGGCAAGGGGCTGGACTTGATGACTGCTGAGGTCTTTTCCAGCTCTGTGATTCTATGATTAGCTTTGTACCTGTATTTTGAGACTCTGAAGTTCCCCTTGCCTGACTGGCCTTTTGCATGGAACTGGAAGTGTTTCAGAGGAAGCTGCTGCACAGCCCTAGAGCTAAGCAGTCTTTCTAGCAATCTAAATTTAGCTTCCTGGGCTTCTCTCCTTCCCCTTCCTGTGTCATCGGTTTCAGAGTGCACCACAAGCTCCTCCTCAGCCGCCACTAGTAGTCTGTCTGGATGTCTTAGGGATCTGCCACCTTTCCACCAGGCAGCAAAGTCACTGAACACTTCTTACGGTCACTAGTTATCAGTACTCTAATGATCAAATCTCCACAAAACACTCAGCCTGTGTCCATCTCTCACCCAGAGCCCCATTTCCTGGAGCACCCTTCCTGTGGCCAGGAGGAAGGACCAGCCTCCCCTACCTCAGTTGGAAGCAGGATCCCTTCCCTTTGACCTCCAGGTTCCTCTTAAATGGGGGGCTGGGAAAGTCAGTTCTGAGGTGGGCCTGCTCTGTAACATCCCCATATGCCATAGCTATAAACGTTTCTCTGTGCATCTCCAGTACAGCCACTTTGGCTGTAATGTGCTGTATTTGGACTCTGCAGGCCCCATGCTGCTTGCATCGGGTGATGCATATGCCATTGTAGCTATCGGTGCTGTACTCTGAACAGTAACCTGGGTAGCCCCAACCTTGACAATCCACTGACAACTGTCACCTCACAAACCCATCCAAAAAAGACAGTCAGGGCCAGAGGGGAGACAACAAGGTGGTCATGTGGTTAGAGCACTGGATTGAAATTTGGAAAACCTGGGATCAATGCCTGGCTTTGCCACAGATTCCTGAGGCAAGTCATGTCATCTAACATGTGCCTGAGTCCCCCATCTGTATAATGGGAATAATCCTTCCTTGACATGCAGGGGTGTTGTGAGAGCACTTTCATGCTCAGCTAGGTAGCTCGGAACAGCTGAGCACAAGCTTTGGCTGCTTTAGGACCTCCCTGGAGTGGCCTAGCTGGAGATGGGATGAAGTGTACCACTGCAGCTGCTGGGCCAGCATTGGCTGTCTGCATTGGCCTGCAGCTGTGCACTGCAGTCGCACTGATGCCGTGATCTGCTCTGCACCATTGCAAGAAGCGTAGTGTCTGGGGTGAAGTGTGTTCCTGACGTGCTTGGGGTGGGCGGGTGGGGGGGAGTTTCAGTGTAAACAGGGCTACAGAAGAGCTCACCAGCATAACCCCACCGTGGGGGGTGGTGAAGACACCCAGAATAACTGAGACAAAAAAGGGAGGAGAAAAGAGGCAAAAGGAGAAGCAGAAGTTTGTGCAGAGCAGCTTAGGGCTGAGGAGCTGATGGCCAAGCGACGCTTCCTGTTCCTTGAGTTGTGTGCTGTCTGAGCGGCGCACTCGCCTCGCTTCTCTTTGTGCCCTGCCCCGGAGGGAGAGGGAGTGAGTCGGGGAGTAAAGGGGAGGCAGAGGCAGAAAGAGGCAGATGGACTGAGCGAGGGAGACACAGGAGAGGTAGATGGCCAGAGAAACGTGTCGGGAGCTCAGCATAAGGGAGTCGGGCAGAGGCGGCAGGAGCTTACTTCCCTTTTCTTGCCAGCTTTAAAAGCTCTTTTCTTTACGTCTTTCAAGTTCCTTTGGCTGTAGCTACCCAGGCCCTGGCTGTTCTCCCTCAAGGATGGTGAGGTAAGAGGGGAACTGAGGTGGTGGGGGATTATCTTGCTTGCTCTACCCGCTCTCCCCCGGTACAGCCCTTTCTGGGAGATGGGTCTGGGATCATCTCCCAGGGGCGTGTGACAGAGGCTCTTCCCAGGCCATCTGCTGTCCAATCCCCTCAAAAGTTGGGATCCTTTTGAGGTAGCCCCTGCTCACTGTATGGGCCCCTCATAGAGGTACAGCTGGCTACCCTGTCAGCCTTCACCCTTTCCTGCTTTTCTGCTCTTCCCTAGGTGGTTCCACAGGGACCTGAGCGGACTGGAGGCTGAGTCCTTACTCAAGGGACGAGGAGTTCATGGAAGTTTCTTGGCTAGACCCAGTCGAAAGAACCAGGGAGATTTCTCTCTTTCGGTCAGGTGAGTAACTCAGACCCCGTCCTGCCACACCGTCGCCACCTCAGGGATTTGTGTGCGCTTTGCTCTCTGCCCCTTCCTCGGGACTGCCTAGCCCATCCCCAGCTCAAGCTAGATAAGGGGCTGTGCTTTCCAGCTCCATCCCTCCCTCCAGTTCATCCTGCCCCCTCCCTGAAAGGTACTTGAGGGGCCACACTGTCTGACCCACTCTCCCTCCGTACTTCTTGGCTCAATTCTCCCAGCCTCCATCGTGAGACACATAGGAGGGACATTACTTTCCCTTCCACTTTTTCTGATCCTGTGTTGTTCTTCACCTGACTTTTCTCTGCCTCGCTCCTCAGGGTAGGTGACCAGGTGACGCACATCCGTATCCAGAACACTGGGGATTATTATGATCTCTATGGAGGGGAGAAGTTTGCCACGCTCTCTGAACTCGTGGAGTACTACACACAGCAGCAGGGTTCACTACAGGATAAAGATGGGACTGTAATAGACCTGAGGTATCCACTGAATTGCTCCGATCCCACTGCAGAGAGGTATGGAGGAAACAGAGCCCCGTCCTCCCCCCGTCCTCCCCCAGCTTCACCCTGCACTTGTAGGGACTGAGGAGCTCATTCCCATGGGGTGTCCCTCTTCTCCCCCAAACAGACTCAGTATCAGTCTGTCTGGGATTCACAGCATACCCAGCCCCCACTCCAGATCAACAAATGAATTAACAAATATCCCCCTCTCTCCTCCTTTGCACACAAGTTTGTGAAATTTCAATATGGGCCCCACTTATATTTGGCAACTTTGACTTCCGCTGTCTCATTGGTTTTGCTATTTATATCTTGTTGCTAAAAGTGAAAATTGTGATGTTAGTTACAAGAAGAGACCTGAGTTTATATAGAGTGCACTGTGTGAGCAATGCCCCTCAGTTCTGCTCAGCAGCCCCTTGCAATCCTAGCCCTGGGCTCCCCTTGAAGCCTTGCCAGTGCCCCTCAGTCCCGCCCTGCAGCCCCTGCTATTCCATCCCTGGGCTCCCCTCACAGCCCTGCCAGTGCCCCTCAGCCCTGCCCTGCAGCCCCTGCTAGCCCAGCGTAGAGCACCCTGCTGATGGACCTCTCAGTCTATGCTTTTCCAGTCCTCGCTTGCCTCCCTCCCCTCCACTATTTGCATGGATCTTTGGCACCGTGTCCCTAAATCAAATCAGGTGGTTTGCAGAGTGCTGTGCTCTCAAACCTCTGGCAGGTCCCCCTAGCCCTGGGGCAGGGCTGCGGTTTAGTGTGAGACAGCACATGTGTCCCTCAGCATGCTGCTTGCTCCTGTCACGGCAGTTGGCCTAGGCTGGGGCTCTGCAGCTTCCTCCCTTCCCATTGCGGTTGGAAACTTCCCTCCCCCCAGCTCTTACGAAAGCTCCTTTTCTCACTCTCCCTCCCTGAGAGATTTTCCATCACGTGGGTTCCCTGAGCGGGAAGGGGGGGGGGTGTTAACTAGTTCCTCTCTGCACAGGGAGAGAACAGGGCCAGCGCTGCAAATCAAAGTGGGCAGCAGAGAGCCCCTTGCTGCCCCAGCTCCCTCTCAGCCCTGGCTCTTTCTTCACTGCTTGGCCCCACTCATGATCAGGGGCCTGGTGACAGAGGTTATATGATGTCTTGTGATCAGGGTCCACAGCCATTTACCTCAGAGTGTTATTAAATCATAAGCTGGACCCCCATGGCTAGTTAATCAGAGCCATTCCTTGCTCTCCAAACAGCCCATGCCCTTTACCTGACATGCAAAATGCTTAGCCAGTAGCGTGTGCTTTCCAAGTCCTAAGGCACCACCACCCGCTGCCCACAGAAAAAATGCTGGGAGTTGTTTTGGTTGCCAGCAGTTTTGTTAATCCATGAATGGGCAGAAATGGTTCGAGGGGGAAAGACCATGAAGAGCTGGAAGCAGCCGCTGAAGCAGAGTCTGACTTTCAGCACAGCATGGCCAGGCCACCGCACTGGTGAAGTGCTTCCGAGGGGATGGACGAGGCCCAACTATCATGTCAAACCCGGCTGGGAACAGCGGCCTCAGGAAGAGGGTTTGAAGTTAATAACATTCATTTGCGAGCTGCTTCTGAAAGGACATTTGACAAATTCAAATGAAAAACCCACAAAATAAGCCCTGAAAAATTCTTCTAGCTGGATGGGAGGCGCAGACCAGAGACCTCCGATGTGACTGGGACCATCAGGAGGAAACTGCTGCTGACAGGATCCTGTACAGAGTCTGGTGTGTTGTAATACAATACTGCCTGAAGTCAGAAGTGCTGATCACAAGCCGCTGGGTACTGAGAATGCAGAAGAGAGTTGGAGGTGGCCTAGTCCAGCCCCACAGATATGCTGCCACTGTGGTAATACATTCTAAATACAATACTGTTGTCAGTACAGAAAGCCAAATGTCAAGGGACAGCTGACATCACATGAGAGACATGTCGCCCTTGGCCTCGATAAAGTCAGCTCAACTACAGAGCCTCTTGCTGGTGAGCACATACTCAGCTTCTTAGAAGATGGAGCTGTGTCCGACCCCGCTGAGTAGCAGGGGGCTAACCATTGTGAAGTGCCGCACTCCCCACGGGACTGCAGACGTGTTAGCAGCAGAGAGGGGCCACAATTCACGAGTGCCTCATTGGCTCCACACAGCATGCCACGCCCTCGCGGGCACTCAAACACGGTCGTTTCTCAGAAGCCTTGGTACAAATAGCAAAGACCTTGAGAATGAAAATAAAAATTTCCTGGCAGATTGGTGGGAGTCCTGTTTAACTTTGTGAGTCCATCACAACTCATCTGACAGGCTTCCTTGGAATCACCAGTTCAGGAATCCAGGGGTAGCAGGACACAAACCTTAATGCCTGCAGATAATAGATTTCTTCAGCCAAAGACCATTGACCCCGAGAGATTACAAAACAGGAAGGAATTGCAAGAGGAAAACTGGCAAGAATGCTGGAGTCACCCCATTGCAAGTGGGAGAGAATGTTAATTCCAACAGGAAGGGGCTGGATGCTCCTGAGGGTCAGTCCTACAGGAGGCACAGAAGAGAGACAGGCAAATCTAAGGGGGTTCCCTTGGCTCCCTGTGTCAAGCAGACACCCAACATGCAACTGAGAAGGCTTGTGCAAAGGGAGAAGCAGCACGCGTGCCTGGTGACTGACAATGTGAAATGCAGGTGCAATGAGCAGACAGATCTACCTCCATGGTCACACCAACCCCTGCTGTGACCTGACAGTCATCCAGGCTTAGAAATCAGACAGTGGATGCCCAGTCAGAGTCAGACTAACCCTCTCTTTGTCGGGGGCAGGTTATTTACCCCGCCCCTGCGATGCAGACATCCCGTCTATGTTGGATATTGAACTAGCTTTGCGGGGATGGGGCTGTGTGTTATGTTTCAGGTGCATTTGATTTTTCAGATGAAGAGGGAATTGTAACTGTAGGTGCTTATGTCTCTGGGTGTTGACCCTATCTGTGCCCTGCAGTAAGTCATGGGATACTGTGACTGGATAGTCGTCCCTGTGAGGGGACTGGGCCAGAAATACAGCTCCATCTCTTCACAGCCCCCCCTCCACAGTCTCTCCCATTTATTAAACCATCCTCTATTTAGCTTTCCTCTGGGCTTCCTGTCCCGGCTCACCTTTCAGGTCCTGTCCCTCCTGGGGATGTAAAAGGTGACCAGTTATCTGATTACCTGGTGAGCATTAGGGTTATCGGAATGCTTGCTAGGTAACTGGTTAACCGGACGGGCTGGGTGGTGGGAACCTGGACAGGTCAGGCCAGCAGGTAGGGCCCCAGCAGCCCCAGATGGGGGCAGGTGGGACTCTGGTCTCGGCTCCACCTGGCAATGCTGGTAGCCAAGGCTGTGCTTGCAAACCTGTCCCTGGCTGTGCTAGCAGCCCCGACCCAGGCCCCAGTGCATGCCAGGCAGGGGCAGGCCTGCCCACAGCTTTGTGAGCAGGGTTGCCAGGTGTCCAGTTTTGAACCGAACAGTCCAGTATTTGAGCTTTCTGTTCGGGAAACAAATTGAGAAAATAGAAATGAGCAAATAGAAATGTTGGGTATTTCCTAAATAAGATGTAATGTTGATTGTGATGTAATGTCAAGTGTGTCCGGTATTTTTGTTGAAACCATCTGGCCACCCTGCCCGTGAGACCCTGGTGCTGGCCCACCGGTGGTTAACCAGCTAAATGGTACAATTTTAATCATGGAACCGGTTAACTGTTTTGAACGATTCATGTCCCTAGTCCCTTCTGGCTCTGCTCCACCTCAGGCACCTCCCACTCATCTCCCTCCTGACTGTAGCTCCCTCACGTCTTTCCCTCAGCCTCATTCCTCTCCCTTACTTGGCTTCCCTCTGGCCCAGCAGCCCCCAGCGCTTTTCTGATTCTCTCACATTTTCACCCAGATGGTACCATGGGCATCTGTCTGGCCCTGCAGCTGAGTCTCTGCTCCAGTCCAAGGCTGTGCCCTGGACTTTCCTGGTGCGGGAGAGCCTCAGCAAACCTGGTGACTTTGTCCTGTCTGTCCTGACTGACCAACCCAAAGCTGAGGTGCCACCGACTGGGGCTGCTGGTGCCTCTGGGGCCCGACTCAAGGTCACCCATGTCAAGATCATGTGTGAGGTGAGATGGGGCAGGGTACAAGGAAGGGAGCAAGCAGAGGGAGGGAAGAAAACATTTCTCTGTGGCTGCTGGGTAGCCTTTGATCTAGTTTTACCAAGAGGAAACGGCTGGAATGTGTTGGTCTCCAATGATTGATATGAAATCCATGCAGAGGGCTGGGCTGTCTTGTGTGGGGTTCCTTAGCCCTTGTCTGGTCTGAGCAGCGCCTGTGGAGTGTTAGAGAAGAAACAGGCGACCCAGGAGTGGATGGGGTACCGCTTTATTGTGTTGTGGGTCCCCTGTTTCTTCTCTAACATGGGGGATGGCTGATTTTGCTGCATCCAGGATGAGGGAGGAGTCTAGTGCGGACAGAAGTGGCAGAAGGACAGGAAGGGAGCTGTGGGCTTGGGTGCCAGTGGGAACTCACACGTTAGAGGAGCCTGTGAGAGGGAAGGAGAGGAGACTCTGGAGACTTCAGCAGATGCTTATGCACCTGGACCAAGGAACAAAGTGTGACTAGGAGGCCAGAGGGGAAGATGGCAGCAAAAGGGGTCAGTTGTTTTTGGACTTCTTGGCTCTGTAGGTTTATTCAAACTTCATAGGGCACTCGGGAAATGAGCTCCTGAGCTCTGAGGAGAAGCTGAGGCGTTACATGCTGGAGAGAAGACCATATTGAGGACCCTAAGGCTGTGTCTAGACTACATGGCTCCATCGACGGAGCCATGTAGATGAGGGGTGTAGGCAAAGGGAAATGAAGTGGCGATTTAAATAATCGCCACTTCATTTAAATTTACATGGCTGCCGTGCTGAGCCAACAAACAGCTGATCAGCTGTTTGTCGGCTCAGAGCGCTAGTCTGGACGCTCCACGGTCGACATCAAAGCCCTTTGTTGACCGTCCTGTTATTCCTCGTGGGATGAGGTTTATTATTTAAATCGCTGCTTCATTTCCCTTTGCCCAATAAACAAATCTACATGGCTCGGTTGACGGAGCCATGTAGTCTAGACATACCCTAAGTCTAACCTGGGGGATACTACCAGTCCACACATTGCTAGGTCTTCTCTCACTCCACACCATGAACAGTGCTGGGCTTGGGAGAATGGGGAGTGTGTGCAGGTGAATTATGGGGAAACTCAACAACTGACTTCTAACAAGAGTGGGGGAAGTTGGCCTCTCTGGGCTTCCAGCCATGCAGCAGGACACCTGGGGCTAGCTCACTGCCTTTCAAGTTACATGTCACCAGACCAAGCTCTCTGTTGCTATACAGTAATTCCTCATTTAACACGTGCCTGCGAAACACGTTTTCGCGATAGCATGAGGTTTTTTTTTAGGGAATGTTTTTTGAATTACACGACCGTCCCCGGAATAAGACGATTTCCCCAGCTGTTCCATTGCCGGCAGCTGTGCGGGGCTTCCCCCGCCTCTCTGAAAAGCGGCGGAGGGTTCGCCGCTCGCTGCACCGTTCCCTGGCGACCCCCCCTTGCTGGATACAGTGTGGGTCCTGGCAGATCCGTCACAGGGGCATATTCCCAACCCAATCCCCCTCCCCTCTCCTCCCCTACCCTTCCCCAGAGCCAAACATCTCCCCTCCCTGCTGTAACCCAGCCCTCTTTCTCCCCCAACCTTATGTCCCAGTCCCAACAGACACCACCGCTTGAAATGCAACCCCCACCTTTTCCATTATTTTCAATGGGAAAATTGACCCCGTATAACAAGTTTTCACTTAACACGATCATCTTCTGAAACATATCGATAGTGTTAAATGAGGAATTACTGTATTGCCAGGTGGGTGTGACGCATACCACATACAACATGGGCTTCAAACTCAACAGGGCCAGACCTCCCCGGGCTTTGTGCCCTCATGTAACAACATGCCCAGGCCCAGGTTGTAACTGTGCCGTGGGGGGCAGTGGGGCCACTGGGGATGTGAATGACACACCTTGTTCTCTCAGAATGGGAGGTACACAGTCGGAGGTGCTGAGAGGTTCGACAGCTTGGCAGACCTGGTGGAGCATTTCAAGAAGACTGGAATCGAGGAGGTGTCTGGATCCTACGTGTACCTGAGACAGGTAAATGGGGTCCTTGTGTCCTTGTGTCAGGGATCATTTGGGGGGCTTCCCAGCATATGTCTATAGCATGTGTCCTGCTCCAGCTTATGTCTCTTGCTCACCGAGCCTTTCCCTTTTTCTTTGCCCAGCCCTATTATGCCACCAGAGTGAACGCGGCAGACATTGAGAGCAGAGTGCATGAGCTGAACAAGCAGAGCCCGGCTGAGGAGATGTCCAAGGCTGGCTTCTGGGAGGAGTTTGATGTAAGTGACTGTGCTGTGACGGTCTCTGGGCCCTCCTGGGAGACCCTGCTCCCAACCACATTCTCTTTTGCTGCTCCATTAATGGATGTGTTCCTATCATGGCCTCTCAATGGCAGGTCATCTCTGTACCTGTCCTCCCCCCCTCCCGAAGTTGAGCACCCAACAGTCCTCAATGAATATATTGTCCCCATGCTATGCTAGGGAGGGCGGGATGGGGCATTAGCCCTTCTTTATGGCTGGGGAACTGAGGCAGAGAAAAGCTGTGCAAAGCAAGGAATGAACCCAGATCTCATGAATCTCCTAGGTTGTTGCTCTCCCCTGTCCTTCAGCACTATCTCACCTGTCACAGCGGGCTGCTTTGCCTGACAACTACCTTTCCCCTTTCAGAGCCTGCAGAAACAGGAAGCTAAGCACCTTTATGACCGGCATGAGGGGCAGAGACCTGAGAACAAGGGGAAGAACCGGTACAAAAACATCTTGCCCTGTGAGTCCTGCACTCCCATTGGGAAGAGATCCAGGGCCTGCATGTTCCTGCCTCAGCGGGAGGGGGCTGCCGCAGAGGGACAGTGCAGACTTGTCAGAGCCCTGCCTAGAGTTACCCTACAGAGAGCCTCAAGTCGCCTGGGGATTATTTGCCCTGCTGCAAGGATGAGCTACAAGGTGCCCTGACAGGGTGTTTAAGGGCATAGAACAGAGGGAGGTGAGGCCCAGCTGGTGGGCCGCATCCAGCCGGTCAGACCCTTCAGTCCAACTCCCAAGCTGTTGCCAGGGAGAAGGGTCAGGGCAGCCTTGCTGAGAGGAGCCTGCCCAACTCCCACAACACAGAGTGCAGGGGCGGCTAGCTCCCAGCCCTCCTATTCTGCCCCCCTTATGGCCTCAGCTCCCCCAATGCCGGGGCCACAGCCCTGGTGCTCTGGAGGGCACAGCAGGGGCTGGGGAGCAGTGGGGGTTGGCTGGGGAGCATTGGGTCCCAGGAGCACGATCAAGGGTGGGGAGCAGCGGGATTTTGGATGGGGGCTGGGCCCCGGGAGGGCAGTTGGGAGGTGGGGGGAGAGGGGTTCGATAGGGGGCAGGAGTCCTAGATGCTGGATGGGGGAGGGGCGAGTGGGAGTGGAGGGGTTGCATGGGGTGGGGCTGGCTACCCTTGGCTGTTTGGGGAGGCACAGTCTCCCTCAGCCTTCTCTTCTCAGCCCGTCATACTGTTTCCCTACCTGCAGTGGCCTTCCGGCCCAAAAGGGTGCCCACCCCAGCTATTGAGTGTTTGGTGAGGCACTGCCCCCTCTTCAAGCTGGCGTGAGCGAGGGCGCTGGCACGCACACCTGCTAGGCTGGCCCAGACGGGAAGGGGGGTACTGGGCTGTAGGGGCCTGTTGGTCTGATCCAGTCTGAGGGAAGGTGGGGGCTGGGCTTAGGGTTGCCAGGTGTCCGGTTTTGAACTGGACAGTCCAGTATTTGAGCTTTCTGTCCGGGAAACCAATTGAGAAAATAGAAATGTCAGGTATTTCCTAAATAAGATGTAATGTCGATTGTGATGTGATGTCAAGTGTGTCCAGTATTTTTGTTGAAACCATCTGGCCACCCTTGCTGGGCTTGATGGGCCCATTGGATTGATCCAGAACAGTGTTTCTCAACCTTTTTTTATAAAATGCCCCCTTTTAAAAAAAAAATAAAAAAATGATAAATACCCCCAGTACCTCCTGTTTTCAGACACACCATTTTTTTCTACCATTGCAACACATTTGTTTAAAGAACTTAATCATAGCTGGGGGGGGGGCAATTAACTTTTTGGGTGTAAAAAGTACAAAATAATGAAACGCTGTAAAACTTAAAACAAAAATTCACTTTTCTCCAAATCTCAGTTATTTTGATGCCCCCCCGACTTCTCTTGAGTACCCCTCAGGGTACTCATACCACTGGTTGAGAAACACTAGTCCAGAGTGTAGGGTGTGGGCTGCATGGGTCTAGTGTTTGCATTTTGGGCTGGGGGGGCACCTCAGTACAGTGTTAACCTCTTCCCTTCCTTGTCTCCCTAGTTGATCATTCACGAGTCATCCTACAAGGCAGGGACCCAAATATCCTCGGAGCGGATTATATCAATGCCAACTACATCAAGGTGAGATGTAGAAATGCTGCCAATCTTGGAGTAGTAGGGGTGGGTGGGAAGTACGGGACACCTGGTTCCTCTAACCCTGCCCTTCCCTTGCCCCTGTGCTGCTCTGCAGAACAAGCTGATCAGCCCGGATGAAGTCACTAAGACATACATCGCCAGCCAGGGCTGCCTGGACGCTACTGTCAACGACTTCTGGCAGATGGTTTGGCAGGAAAACTCCCACATCATTGTGATGACGACCCGGGAGGTGGAGAAAGGGAGGGTAGGTGTCTCCGAAGGCCCATTTCTGGCACCCATCCCTCCTCCTTCCCCTGCCAGCCACTCACACTTTGCCTCTTTCTTTCTGCCTGGGGTGTTTTCCTTCTCCTGCGCTCACTGATCCCCTTGTCTCCTTTTTGCTCCCAGAACAAGTGCGTCCCCTACTGGCCAGAGGTGGGCAGCAGCAGAGAGTACGGGCCATATGTGGTGGAGAATACACAGGAGCGCGACGCCCTGGAGTACAAGCTGCGGCAGCTCTGTATGTCGCCAGTCGATGATGTGAGTGCCACGCCCCCGAGCACTTGTTCTTCCTGGGACTTCAGCTGTGGCTAAGCCTTCAAGCCTGGCATTTCAGAGGGCACTAGATGAAGGGAAACGGGACTTTTCACCTCTGGGGCCTTGGTTCCCGTCTGGCCCCTCATTTGGGAAGCAAGTGGGAGACTGGCTGATGTGAGAGCACCAGGGAATGGTGCGTGGGCACGTTCAGCCCAGCCTCTGCGCCGGTTGGGGGCTGCAGGGACCAAATATTGGTGCCTTCTGTCTGTTGCTGTGTCTGCGCCGCAGTCAGGCGAGACCCTAGGACCCTTGTCAGCAGGCTGGGGTCCTGAGGGACTGGTGGGAATGGGGTGGAACTGGGCACCACCTGCCATGTGTGTGTTTGTCGCCCCTAGTGCGAGGCTGTGCGTGAGATCTGGCAGTACCAGTACCTGAGCTGGCCCGACCACGGAGTCCCCAGTGAGCCTGGAGGGGTGCTCAGCTTCCTGGACCAAATCAACCAGCAACAAGAGAGCATCCCCGAGGCTGGGCCCATCGTGGTGCATTGCAGGTGGGCCGGGAGTCACAGGGGAGGGGCAATGCCTGCTGTGCTGCAGGGGGTGGGCCGGGTGACTCTGCCAGGGTCGCAGTGCTGCTGGAGGTGGCATTCGTAACCTGGACACCCTGACTGCTCACAGTCCATTCCCTGCGACCCGGGCGAGCCCCTGTGTTCCCACAGGTCCCTGTGTGGTACTTGCATTGCAGCACCCCCCAGCCACCTCCCGGCTCAGGTTGCAGGGCCCATTCTGCTTTCCTGTCCCAATCTCTTGTGCAGTTTCTGGGCTGCTGCTAAACAATGCCAGTGCCCGCCCCAGAGGTGGCTGGTTTGCAGTGGTGAGTGCAGGACGGCCTGGGAGCCCTGGGGGTTGTAGCCAGCAGCATGAATGTGCATGTGGGGTACAGGTCGGACCTCCCTTGTCCAGCACCCTCGGGAACTGGGTGGTCCCAAACTACAGAATTTGCTGGACAAGAGGAGGTCAAGGATCCCTACCCTGTTGTAGGCTCTGCACTGTGCCAGGCCTGGCCAGGGTTGCGTCCACCACTCCCCCACCACCCCAGTGCCAGCCCAGAATGCACGCCCAGCTGACTCTAGCCCCAGGCAGGGCTGAGTTCCTGCACTGTGCCAGCACTCCTGGCCCCCAGCCCTGCTACCTCCAGCCCCGATTCCTTGCTGCTGTACTCGCCACCACGCTGGCGCTGCGAGGCTGGCCGTCCCACCTCCAGCCCAGCCCGGGCTGTGCTTTTGAGCCTGGACAGCCAGGGCTCTCTGGTCCAGCAATATTCGTGGACCTGCAGGACCATGGATGTTGCCGACCCAGAGAGTCCCAGGTTTTAGAGGTTCAACCTCCTGACTTCTGCTTGTCCTTCTGTGCAGCGCTGGGATTGGCCGCACCGGGACCATCATCGTCATCGATATGATAGTGGATACAATCTCCACCAAGGGTAAGATCCTCCCCAGCCTCCTGCGCCACATGCAGCGTCTGCCCCATGGCCAGTCGTCTGCCAGCGACTTCGTCCCTAGCTGGAGCCCTGACCCTAAGAAGTGGCTACCCCAGTGCCACCCATCTTTGCCAAAGATCCCACAGTGCGCCCAAGGCTGACCAGAGATGGTGGGGGCCAGTGCATGGAGCTGGAACCGGCGGTTGGCGGAAGGCTGCCTGGCTGTCGCTTGACAGCAGCTGGAACCCTGCGTGCTCCTTTGTGGCTATAACAGCCCAGTCAGCAGCGCTGGCGTTGGCCAGGGACTGGCTCTCCCAGAGGGGCCGCCATTTAGAGGCAGGCAGACAGGGTTAGTGAATGGAACTGGGCACTGAAGGTATCAGTGTCTCCTCCAGCCTAGGTAGGGGGCCTGCTGGGACTAGGTGTCCTTGGAATTTTGTCTGGGGACTTCACAGGCTGGGGAAAGGTCTAACTCATGCCAGCAGCTCCCAGCCCATAACTGCTCCTTGGCTTCTCGCTGTCTCCCAATGCGCCACCTCTAGGGCTGGACTGTGACATAGACATCCAGAAGACCATCCAGATGGTAAGGGCCCAGCGCTCGGGAATGGTGCAGACTGAGGCCCAGTATAAATTCATCTACATGGCCATCTGCCAGTTCATAGAGACCACCAAGAAGAAGCTGGATGTCATGCAGGTGAGCGGGGTGCTCCATGCACTCAGTCCCAGGAGATGATGTTCTGTCTGCCACAGCATATGGGCATGAGGCCATTGCCCTTTGCCCTCTGGCCCTGTTCCATTACCCCAGACCCCGGGGCAGTGCTGGCTATCACTCCACAGTCCTCTCTTGTCTCGTTCTCTCCGGCAGGCTCAGAAGGGGCAAGCGAAGGAGTCCGAATACGGGAACATTGCGTACCCGCCTGCACTGAAGAACAAGCATGCCAAGGCCTCTCGGAAGTCCTCCAAGTAAGAGCTGAGGCTTATCAAGTATTCCCCCCTTCCCTGCCCTGGTGATAGCCTTGGCCTTTCACTCCATCCCTCCCGCTGTTAGCTGTGCCCTTCCCCACTGTCCCCACCACCGTCCCGCCTTGCCTCCCCACCACTGTTGCTGGCTTGCCATGTCCTGTTCATCTCTCATGTCCTGTTCTCGTGCAGGCAGAAGGAGGAACCAACACTGTATGAGAACTTAGAGAACCTCAAAGGCAAGAAAGAGGAGCGAGTGCGGAAGCAGCGCTCGTCTGAGAAGGAGAAGCTGAAGGGCTCGCTGAAGAAAAAGTGACTTTCTGCTGCAGGTGCGATGGGGTCTGGGATGGGCCTGCATTCCTGCCGGGGCCTTGTTCTGCTCACTGGCTGCCCCAAGGAGATCTGCATGTGGGGGACCATCTGACTCTGGCCTTGTTTCTGCGGCATGTTTCGCCAGGACAGCTGCACTGGCAGAGCCCCGTTGGACATGCAGCATAGGAGGCGGGTTTATCAGCAAGTGACACCATCCTCCAAACCATGTTCCCTGTGTCCACTGGAGGCCTCTCTTCTCAGCCTCGCATGTCTGGGGGTTTTGCCACTCGGCCCCAGGGCCAGGCAACTGTGCCAGCAGCTTTGTAGTGCAGGCCGGCCCCTGTTGCGCCCTGACAGTACTGCTCACCTGCTCTGTTTTCTCTCTCCTTTCAGCTCCCCTCAGCTATGGAAGATGCCCTGTCCTAGGCCGTGGTGACTGGGATTCCCCCTGCAGTCCTTGCACACTCAACCCAGTAGGCACGTCCAACCTGTTCTGCTTTCTGGCCTGCTGCTTGTTCTCTTCAGATAATAAATAGCCCCTTTTCTCTGCTCCTGGCCACTACCGGTGCAGGGTCAGCTCCAGCTCCGTTTGTCCTTCACAAGCCCTTCCTATGGGAGAGAGGCTCCCACGGGGGTTAACTTCCACACTGGCATGAGACTAGCAGCTCTTGCTAAGTCAGCTGCTGTTTGACACTGGCCCTTTGGACTCCTGCCGTTCAACCCGGTCCTGCTCTCCCTGGATCCAAGGAAAAATTCTCTCTGGGCCTGGTGCCTGTACCAACAGCCCCTCTGCCTTGCAGATCCACTTGCCTCCTTATGGTGCTGTATATACTTGTGGATTTGATGCGCTGGTTTTGCTTCCCTTTGTAAATAAACCAGGGGTTCAGTTTGATTCTTTTTTTCTCTTGTGTTGTCAGTTTTCACCAAAACTTGGGCTTTGATTTTTAAAATGCTGGTTTTAGTTATTTTTGGTTTGCACAAACCTAGTGCAGGAGAGGAACAGTCAGTCTCTGCTTCCGCCAGGGACTGGTGCATGAACCTGCTGGCAGGGTGTCTCTGTGTGCAGAGTGTCATTGCTGTGGGGGGGATTGCCAGTGTGCCCGGCAGTCCATTGATGTGGTGGCTCTGGGTTGGACCCAGTGCCTGACAGGATTCTGAACCCAGCCCGAGCCAGCCAGTGCCTCAGCTGGCCCCTAGGAGCCAATGCCCTGGTGGGGAAAGGAGCTTGGTCCCGTTCACTGGCCCTGAGTTGGGCTGTGGCCAACGCCCATTGATTTTACCATAAGCAGCCAGTAGCTGAGGTCCTAACTGCTCAAAAACTTGCCCTTATTCGTGCAGACTAGCTTCTGTGTGTTCCCAGAATTAGTGACTTAGCTGGGCTCTCTCACTGCTGGTTGTGCAGGGCATGTCAAGGGTTGGTTTGCCAAACACTGAAATGCAGCCACCTCTGGGTTTGGAGGCAGTAGCTGTGCAATGGCGGCTCAGCAAGTCAGTCGCTTCTTGTCCTAAATGACTGTGCCAAGAATTCAATCTGCAGCTGCAGCTACAAGCCTGCTGCTTGGGCCAGACTGTTCAGTGTTGGCTGGGCCTGGGCCCTGCGTCACTTCACACCTTGTGGTGACAAGAGCAGGGTCTGTTCCGTAGTGCAGGCAATCAAGAGCCTTGTCTAAGATCTCCGCTGACCAGTGTGGGCTGCCGTGCCAAACTGTGTGTGCGTTTGTGAACAAGAAAAGCTGTTTAAGGAACCAAACAAGAGAGTGTTAACTTGGCCCTGCCAAGGCAGGGGAGTGGCTGGTTGGCACAAGGAACGTTTCAGATGCTTGGACCCTCCGTGCCTCGCGCTGCATGTGACACTGAACAGGATGGGGGAAAGAGAGCAAAACTCAAAAGGCTGCGTCCGTCTGTAGATTCTAGCGTTCACACCCTTCCTAACTATTACTATCCTTTGATCGGTTTCCTTTCAACGATCCAATCTTCAGGGCTGTGTCTACACTGGCACCCTTTTCCACAAAAGGGATGCTAGTGAGACACTTCGGAATTGCAAATTCCGTGGGGGATTTAAATATCCCCTGCGGCATTTGCATGAACATGGCTGCCGCTTTTTTCCGGCTCGGGGTTTTGCCGGAGAAAAGCGCCAGTCTAGATGGGATCTTGCGGAAAATAAGCCCTTTTCTGGAAGATCCCTTATTCCTACTTGAAAGTAGGGATATTTAAATCCCTCACAGAATTTGCAATTCCGAAGTGTCTCATTAGCATCCCTTTTACGGAAAAGGGTGCCAGTGTAGACACAGCCCAGGTGTTTATAGATTGCCAGTTCTGCCTACTTGTTTTTCCCTTTGATATTTCCATACCCTTTGCTCGTTGTTTCCCATCCCCTCTCTTTTTTTCCTCCACCCCCCCCCTTTGTCCCTATTGATTTTCAGTCTGCACATCCTAAACTCAAAACTCTGGTCAGCTGAAGAAGTGGGCTGTGCACATGAAAGCTCATGATTCCATCTACATGTTTTGTTAGTCTAGAAAGTGCTACCAGACCATTTGTTGTTTTTTAAGTTTATCCTGTACAGACTCAGTCAGCTACCCCTTGCAGTATTTAAAGCAGTGATTAATGGCCAGCTTGCTTCTCTCAGTGGTGCATGTCCTCACACTGTGCACATCCGCCAGCTGGAGTGGGGCCCTGAGCGACATTGTCATCTATAGCCTGGCTGCCCTAGCTGTTGGCGGGGCTCCTAGCTGGCTCCCCCCAGCTATCAGGCAGGCACTGGCTCACAGCAGTGGCTCCCCCAAAAGCTGTCAGCCGTGGCCAAGTTCACCACTGTGAGCCACTGCAGGGCTGAGTTTCACAGCAGGGAGCGGATCAGCAGCGAAACTGATATTTTTGACAGTGTCACTGCTGCTGCTGTTTCACCTTTCAGCTCCAGCTCTGGCTGTCTGCCTATGGAAGGCTCACAGCCAGAGCCCTCCTCTCCCTCCCTCAGCCTGGCCCTGGGGCTGACAGCCCAAATGTTTGCCCATGTGAGGATCAGAACTAGTGCGCCACTCCCTGCGCTGCAGCTGGCAGCCAGAGAGGAAATGTGAAATAGCAGCTGTGACACTACCAAGAACGGCATTTTCACCGGGGGGGGGGGTTGCTTCTTGAAGGGAAACCAAGCCCTCCTCAGAGCTCACAACACGGCCTCTTGGCTGTAGGGTGCACAGGGAGAGCTCCAGCTGTGAGCCCCTCTGCTAAGGCCCAGGTAGGAGACCTGCTGCTACAGCTGGGCAGTAAATGTGGCCATCGATATGCACACTAAGCCGCCTGCAGAGGTGATGTTATGTCAGTGTAGCAGGCCCCCACTTCTGCAGAAACAGCAACATAGACACTGATGTGATTGGGTAAGACGCTTTACCTGGATGTAACATTGTAGTGCAGACCACACAGGCAACCCCGCACACTAGCCTAGTCTTCATCATGCCCTATATGGTGAGATTAAAACGTAACCAGGAGGCTTGGGAGCAAGAGGTTACACCTGCCTGGCCCCAGGAGAGGGCGATGTGTGGAGCCCGCAAAAGCCCTGGCTGGGAGTGGTGTGAGGGCTGGCCTGCTGGCAGGAAAAGGGTGATGAGTCCTGGGTGAGGGCTGTTTCTGCACTGAACAATGCCCGTGCAGGGGAAGGAGGTGGCATGCAGCTAAGCCAGAGGGCTCGTTTGTCCCAGGAAAGTCAGAGTGCACCAAGCGGTGCCACGGCTGCAAGGTGGCTGGGGACTCCGGCAGAAGCAGAGAGGAAAGGTCAATGCTGCCTGAAGTGAATGTTTAACACTGCAGGCCCCAAACACTACTATGGGGCAGGGCAGAGCGCCCTGAGCTGGGGGAGGGGAGCTGAGATAACAGCCATGAGGCTCCCCAGGGCCCAGTCTGGGTGTTTTAAAGCCAAGGTGATTTTGACCAGGCTTTATAGGAACAAGGGGGGGACGGTTGATTCCTGTGGCTGAGTGACCCACTCAGGGCTGGCAGGTTGTTGGCTAGCCAGCTCTGTGGGCCAGAAATCAGGAATGCAGCAGCTCCAGAGCAAGGCAGTGAAAGGGTGGTGGTCACATTCCTGTCCCCCAGAGCTGTATTCTCCCCCCATGCTTGGAACCCAATGCCCAGCTCCATGTTCATGCCACCCATGGCCCTACAGATGGTGCTAGCCTGGGTTAGCTGCCCCCATTTCCTTAACCCAATGGTAAGTGTCCCCCCACTAATGGGCCTGGTGCCAGTGTGAACCAGCAGTCTGGGGCATGACAAAAGCAGGGAGCAGCTAATGAGACTATACAAACAGCCCCACTGGGCCAGAGCAATGACCTCTCTTGCCCCCAGCTGCTGCTAGTGGGTGGTGCCAGGTGCCCCAAAAAGGGCTGAACAGAGCCAGGCAACGGTTGAGTGATCCATCTCATCATCCAGTCCCAGCTTCAGGTGATCAGAGGCTCTGGGACACCCAGAGCATGGAGCTGCATCCTGCCCCCTTGGCTGACAGCCATGGATAGAGCTGTCTTCCAGGAAAGTAGCTCGCTCATTTCTGAACCCAGTTGTTCTCGTGGCTGTCATAACCCCGGCACAGCAGCTCTGACATCACTTTGCCATCTACACACAAGGAGGCATGTGGCAACTGACACTGCAATAGCGTTCTCCTGAGCCTCAGATGCCTCGCACACATCAGTTACCATGTGCGCAGCAATGCCAATTCGTTGGGAGACAGGTGGGGCTCTCTCAGCACTGCACAGCCAGAGGGCCCAGGGGCAGCCTCTCCCCTTCTAGAGCACCTGGGCTAGGAAAGGCAGATGCAAGAGAGCTGGGGAGAAGCCCCCCAGCTGCTGCAATTCCAGGCTCTCCCCACCAGCGGTCCGGGAGCAGTTTTGATTCCTCTTAGGCCAGTGGTCTCCAACCTTTTTACACAGAAGATCACTTTTAAAATCTCAGAACAGGTAAAGATCTACCGCCCCGCCTCTTCCTTGAAGCCCCGCCCTCTCTATTCTCCTCCTGTCCATCATTTGCTATCCCCAGCCCTTACTTACACACTCTGGCTACATCTAGGCTGTCTCTACACTGCACCCCTTTTCCAGAAAAGGGATGCAGATGAGACAAGTCAGAATTACAAATGCCGCGGGGATTTAAATTTTCCCCACTGCATTTGCATGAACATGGCTGCCGCTTTTTTCCGGCTCGGGGCTTTGCCGGAAAAAAGCGCCAGTCTAGTCAGGGATCTTTCAGAAAATAAAGCCTTTTCCAAAAGATCCCTTATTCCTCTTAAAATAAGGGATCTTTCGGAAAAGGCTTTATTTTCTAAAAGCTCCGCGAGTAGACTGGCGCTTTTTTCTGGCAAAGCTCTGTGCCGAAAAAAAGTGGCAGCCATTTTTATGCTAATGAAGTGGGGGAGATTTAAATCCCTGCTTCATTTGCAATTGCGATGTGTCTAATTTGCATCCCTTTTACGAAAAAGGGATGCAATCTAGACGTAGCCGCTGATAAAGTTTATTTTTAAATTATGTAATATATAAAATTAAAATCTCGTTTATAGTTATGAAATAAATGGTCTGTTTTTTATTCATGCTATTTAAATCTAAAATGAAGCATTTATAATTATACATTTTGTGGGGAAAGTTCTGCAGCTAGGGGCAGGGGAGAGGGAACAAGGTGCTGGGAGGGCAGAGGACAGGGTTCTGCAGCAGGGAACAGGGTGCCAGTGGGGACAGAGTTCAGGGAATGGGGACAGAGTTCTGTAGCTGGGGACAGGGGAGTAGGGTCTGGGGAGTGGGGGCAGGGTGCCAGTGGCAGCAGAGAGTCCCCTGCATCTGCCTCCTCCCAGGATTCTCCCCTTCCCAGAGGGAAGCCAGCACATGCCTCCGCTCCCCCCCACGGGGCAGGGAACCCCCTCGCGTGCCTGTCCCGGGGCCAACCCCCTCTCCCGTGGCAGGGCCAAACTCACGCGGGTGCCTGCCCCAGGGCCAAACCCCACCCTTCCATGGCATGGCCCGGCCCATCCCTTCTCCTCCCACAGCATGGCCAACCCCCGCGGGCACCTGCCCCGGGGCCAAACCCCCCTTCCACAGTGCAGCTCAGCCCGGCCTGGCCCAGCCCAACCAACCCCTGCCCTCCCCTCCTGCAGCAAGGCCAAACCCCCCTCCTGTGGCACTGCCCAGCCAAACCCCGGGGCCAACCCCCACTCCTACAGCACAGGGATACCCCTGCTCTCAAGTCACCCCTCCAGCGCTAGCAGCACCGGGAAGCCTCCGCACTCCTCCTCTGGGGCTGACGCCCGCTCCCCCAGCATGCAACAGAGCTGTAGGAGAGGAGTAGCCCGTGCACTTCCAGAACTCCCAGAAGTGACGCGGGCTTCAAACAGGACTTTTGTCCACCCTGCGGGAAGCCGGCACTACACTAGAGGTAGGTAGCGGGGCTTCTCGGGGGTGGGGAAAATGGGGAGTGGGGTTGCCCGAATGCCTTGCGATCGACTGGGCAAGGCCTTGCGATCGATGGGTTGGTGACCACGGTCTTAGGCTATGGCTACACTGGCGGCTTCTTGCACAAGACTATCTTACACAAGGGTTCTTGTGCAAGAAAACATCCACACTGCCATGTACAAGCTGTGCTTTTGTACAAAAGTATCCATGGCAGTGTGGAAACTCTCTTACACAAGAAAGCTCTGATGGCCATTTTCGCCATAGGGCTTTCTTGCGCAAGAAACCCCTGCTGAGCATCCACACTGCCCTCTTGCACGAGAGTGCTTACACCTGATAAAAAAGAAGCCCTCTCTCACCACACCATACTGTAAATTTCCTTACACAAGAATGGCTGTACTTGCATAAGAAGCCATGGCTGTGTCTACACTGGCATGAATTTCTGGAAATGCTTAAAACAGAATACTATTCCGTTTTCAGTTTTTCCAGAAAAGGAGCGTCTACATTGGCAGGCTGCTTTTCCGGAAAAGCCCTTTTTCCGGAAAAGCGTCTGGGGCCAATGTAGACGCACTTTTCCGGAAAAGAGCGCCGATCGCCATTTTTTCCGGAAAAGACTACTGGGCTGTCTACACTGGCCCTTTTCTGGAACAGTGTTCCGGAATAAGGACTTCTGCTCCCGCTCGGGCATAATAGTTTTTCCGGAATAGCAGCTGATTTTGTACAGTAGAGCATCGTTGCTTTTCCGGAAATTCAAGGGCCAGTGTAGACAGCTCGCAGCTTATTCCGGAAAAGCGACTGATTTTCCAGAATAAGTGGCCCAGTGTAGACACAGCCCATGAGTGTAGACGTAGCCTTGGGCTACATCTACACTGGCACATTCTCACACAAAAACTCTTTTATGGACGAGTTCTTCTGCAAAAACTCTTTGACTGCGTCTAGACTAGCATGATTTTACAGAAATACTTTTAATTGAAAAGTTTTGCGGAAATACTTTTAACAGAACTGGCCACGGATGCTTTTGCACAAAAGCATCCGTGGCCAGTCTAGACATGATTTTGCGCAAGAAAGCCCCGATCGCCATTTTAGCCATCGGGGCTTTTTTGCACAAAACAGTTCTTCCCTGTCTACACTGGCCCTCTTGCGCAAGTATTCTTGGGCAAGAGGGCTTTTTCCCCGAGCGGGAGCGTGAAAGTAACTGCGCAAGAAGCACTGATTTTGTACATTACAAAGTCAGTGCTCTTGTGCAAATTCAAGTGGCCAGTGCAGACAGCTGGCAAGCTTTTGCGCAAAATCTTGCCAAGCTAGACGCACCCTTCTAGAAGAGAGCGTCTACACTGGCATGTGCTTTTGCACAAGAGCATCCATGCCAGCGTAGACGCTCTCTTGCGCAAGAAAGCTCTGATGGCCATTTTAACCATAGGGCTTTCTTGCGCAAGAAATTAATGTTGCCTGTCTACACTGGCCTTTTCTGGAAGAGCTCTTGCGCAAGAAGCCCTGATTTTCTACAATACAACGTCAGTTTACTTGCACAAGAACACGCGGCCAGTGTAGACAGGTGGCATGATTTTGCGCAAGAGCAGCCATTTTCATGCAAGAATGCGCCAGTGTGGACACAGTCTTAGAAGGAAACTGCTTAAAGTATTGGCACCATGCAAGGTGCTCAGCAAAGCATCCACCCCATTCGCCCTGCAGCAGCAGATGGGAGGGGAGGTGCTGGGCAGGCCTCCTACAGGAAACATGAGAATAAAAAGAGACAGTTTAATTCAGCTTTGAGAAAAGCAAAGGGATGAAGATGGTGTTGGGGAGGAAGTGTCATTACCCTAAATCTAGCTGGTACTGAGCAAGCAATGCATGGAGAGGACTGATTAAACAGCCCTGCTCAGCCAGCTCCCAAGCAGGCAGTGTGGGGCTGTGGGCCTTATTCCAGCCCTGGGCTCAGGCAGCTGAAATGGCAGCAAGCAGGCTCCGTGAAGCGTCTCACCGCTCAGGCCTTGCCACAAGTGCAGCAGACTTGGGTATCAGTGTGTGTTGGCAGCAGAGCATCAGCTCCATTCATCTGTCCCCTGTAGCACAAAGAGGGTTTCCCCCTCCCCCACTGCCACCCCACCAGATACACAAAATACAGTCTCCACCCCACACACACCTGGGACACATTTTGAGTTTTTTATTTTTACAAACTTCTGAAAGAATCACTGAGCAGACTAGATTGTGTGATCTGAGAGCAGAAGCCCCTTGAAAGCCTTCATCCATGAGCTTCCCACAGGGTGGGGGGGGAGGAATAGAAACTCAATAGTCATCGAACTGAAAGTTGGGTGCTGTTACCAAAATATAAAGGCCTCACAGGCTTGGCAGACAGCAGTTATGGTTCTAGCCCTATAAAAATCCAAGCTCTAGAAGAGGCGGGGTGTGAACAGGTCCCCAAGGGCTCTCACTGGTCCTCCAAATGGGATTGGACAGCACACACATGAAGGAGGAATTAAACCAGCCAACTGCTGAAACCCAATGGCAGAGAGGGCTCCCAACACTGGGAAACAGGGACCAACTAGGCCACTGCATTGGGAATTTCGAAGGGGGTGAGATGGCGATCGATGAAAGCGAACAGGCCCCAGGGGAGGGCCCAGGCAGAGGAGGAGTCTCGCCAAGTCACTCGCTCGGCCAGCTGGTGTGAATGGCTTCATTTCTTGCCCTGTTTCATTAGGAGGCTGTCACTGCAGGAGAGAGAAATGAGCCATTACAGACTGCACAGGCAGGGAGAGTTTAATCAGCAGATCCAGCCTGTCCACATGCCCCAGTAGCAGCGCCGGGAACAGAGCTGGCTTCCAGTCCTGGCTAAACTAGCATCTCTCAAAGCTCCATGACCCCTGGGAGAAGTAGCCGTTCAGCCCTTCTTACAGTGGCAGAGTCGAAGGCAGAGGAGGAAATAACTCCAGGTCGCACAAGATGCGGCCACAGCGGAAACAGAACCCGGGAGTCTTGACTCCCAAGCCCCACTCTAGCAGCTGGCCTACCCGTGTCACAGGTGGGATTCAGCAGGGGCAGGAGAGAACCATAAACACCAGAGGCCTTTGAGAGCATGGAGGGAGTTTACACTCCAAGGGGACTGAAAGAGCCTCTGAGGAAAAGGAACCTGCATGGAGAAAGCCCCCCTCCACACAACAGAGCTCACCTACAGCATGCAATGCCCATGCAAGCTGCCTCCTTCCATGATCCCAGCCTGCCTGAGCCTGGGCTCCCCACACCACCTGCCTGCCTGCCTGTCACACTGGGGCACCTCACAGTGTGACGTATCTGCCCGCAGCACATCCCTGGGAGCTAGGACAGTGCTACCAGTCCATGTACAGCTGGGGAGCAGACAGATGTGAAGGCCTATGTTCTCACAGGCACTTAAGCACCAAACTCCCACGGAGTTGCCAAAGTCACACAGAAAGTCTGTAGCAGAGAACTAGACTCAAGTGTCATGCTAGTGCTCAAACCCCTAGACCACCCTCTTCCTTATGGTGCACTTCCCTTGTGGCCTGAACTGCTGATAGCCACCAGCCCTGCTCCCATGCGCTGGAAAAGGCATCACCCAAAGTGACAAGTGCCTTACCTTCCTCTGCAGGGCAGGAGAGGCAGCCACGAGAGAGAAAAGAGAAAAACAATTAGATTTAACTTGATCTGACCTGAGCTTGCATTACCGGTCCCATTGTGCATTAAATGCGCATGTGGCCTCCTCCCTCCTTGCTCCCAGGGGGAAAGGGGACATTGGGGCCATGTGGCCTCTTCCCTCCCAGTTGCTCCAAGGATGCTGGGGCAGGTGTGCACATGCTCTTCCGCTCCCTGTGGGAGATGGGGGTGGCGCACACTCGGCACACTGCACCTCTTCCTCCCCTCCCCAGGGTGGGAGAGGGGCCTCAGCAAAGGGGGCGAGGCTGTAGGCGGGGCTAGTGGCCTGCCTCCGCCTAGAAACTTCTCTTCTCAAATGTTCTTTGTGACAGACAGCGTGACAGACATCTCTCCTTTTATAACAGTATAAATACAGACAAGCAAGGCCCTCCCGTACAATCCATGGACTGCCCTACTCAAGGGAAATAGGATTCAGGGACATCTCTGGGGGCTCAGAACGCCTTTAACATTCATATACAGAGGGAGTGAGCTTCGGGAAAAGGGAAGAATCCACCTTCTGGAGTCTCTCTGAACCACCTTACCTGGTGAAGTCCGAATCCTGTAGGTTCAACTGCAAGTTATCTGCTGTGAGATACACACGGTTCTGCGACGCTGCAATCTGGAAGACAGACCAAGTGAGGGCAGGATGGCTGAAGTGGGGGCAAGTTTGCAGAAGGGTGGGGTCAATGAGGCCCCTTCACCTCCTTACAACTGCTACCTTGCAGACATTTTGTGTGTGTGAGTGTGAAAGAAAGAAAGAAACGGACTCTGTGCTGTTGAGTGTAGTCTGGGTCCTTGGGAGGTGATGACCCGGGGGCTTTCAGGGAGGTTTTTAAGAACAGGCTGAACACATACTTGTGAGGGATGCTCTGGGTTTATTTGGCCCTGCCCAAGTAGAGGACCGGACTAGAGGACCTCTCAAGGTCCCCTCCAGCCCTACACTGCTATGATCTATGACACCTGCCGAGGCTGCACCAGTTACCCTTTAAACTCAGTTTAAACACAAATGTAATTAAGTTGGTGCAAAATCGTGTGGACATTCTTAATCAGATTTAAACCTGGTTTCTGTTGAGTTGCCATAAATTAAAACAGAACTGGGTCCAGATGAATCAATTGAAGCTAGGCTTACAATCAAATCCCAAAGGTCTACACATCAGGAGTGGGCAATAGTTTTTGATAAGAGGCCACTGCAAGAATTTGGTAAGTGGTCAAGGGCTCCACTCTTTGTTAATGGAGGAGGTGAAGGATCTGGGATGGAGGTGGGGGGAAAGGAAGCTTAGTGTAAAGGATTGGTATGCAGGAGGGAGTGGGGTGGCAGGTGCAGGCTCTGGCCAGGAGTCGCTCACCTTAGGCGGCTCCGGACCAGCAGCCTAGCAGGCCCCTCAGGCAGGCTCCCTCCGTCACAGCCACATGCTGCTCCAAGCAGCTGGCTGTGGTGGGCCATGTGCTTTTTGTGTCCCCCTTTGGCAGGAGGGATACTCTGTGTGCTGCCTGCGCTGCAAGCACAGCCCAGGTAAGCTGAGAGACTGTGCCGGGGCTTGGGTAGCATGCAAGGCCCCTCCCCCAAGGGCACACAGCAAGCACATAGCCCCTGCAACCAGCTGCTTTGAGCAGCGTGCTGGGACACAAGCAGGGCACTCCTGCTGGGCAGCGGGGCGTTTGTATCTGGTCCATATTCTGCCTGCCTCCGGTCTACCTGGAGCTCTCTATTGGTACAAGAGCACATCTTAGTTACAGTAGTACCAGTCTGAATAAGGACAAAGTCATGCCCTACATCCAGGGCCATCAGATTTGGAGAACTTGTGCTCATTCCATCTTCCATCACATTGACCTCTGACACCCAAGCAGGCATGTGCCCCTTTCCCACACCACAGGTACTGGGGCCTCTCGGTAGCTGTGGCTGGGTATAGGATGCTGATATAGATCTGACTTTACGGTGGGGGGAGGCTCCTACTCCCCCACCAAGATCACAGATCAGTACAGGCAACCCCCACTTGACAGAACAGTGGGGTGAAAAGGGGAAAGGTCAGGAGGAAGCAGGTCACATTCGCCTTTGACTCATCACATGGCCTCTGGGCTGTGGGGTGTGCAAACAGGACTGTGAAGCAGAATGAGACAGGCACCCCACCCCACCCCACCCCACTCACAGTCTTGGAGATGTTCTGGGCAGCTCGGATCTTGCGCAGCTTGATATAGCCTGGGTTCTTGCTCAATGCTTCGCCAATGTGGGACCCACAGTAAGTTAAGGGGGAATCTTCTAACAGACCCTTGCCCAGCTTCCCCTCCTAACAGTAACCACATTCTGTCTGAAACAATGAGCATGGCATCAGTTTGACCTTTGGCTCCAGGGACAGCACATGCCCCCCCCAAGCCACAGGCAATGGGATGACAAGAGCTGGATGTAGATCAAGTCAACTGTCAGTTGGGAATGGAGGCTCCAGCCTACACCAAGACCAAAGGCGAACACAGACAGCCCCCTTGCTCTGCCCAGAGAAGAGTGACACCGGTCACATCTGCCTTCAGTCCCTGTGCGTGCACCTCTCAGGCTGACAGAGGCACCCTGTGTTCCAGCCCATGCCAGACACTCTGACCAACCCCTCCTCCTCCCCAGGGCATGAAAAGGATATCATCTTGGCAGCCGTGGCTTCCCCCTCTGCCTGGACAATCTTTTGCCTCTGTTCCTGCTTGGCCTTCTCCACCAGAAACTGGGCTCGCTGGGCCTCTTGCTGAGCTAGGGAGGGAAAAGGCCAAAATCAGAGACATCAGAACCAGGTCCCATCTTTTTAAATCCCATGGCAGGATCCTTCCTACAGTCTGTTCCTTGGGGCTTGTGCTTCTCAGGGCCTGCCATTACAGTATCTTGGACCCTTGCCTAGCTCATCATTATTGTCCACGTCTTAGAAAGGGAACCCCTAAGGATGTGTTGGCTGTATCCAGCACAGGGCGGCGGGGCACCCTAGGCACAACCACGATACAGCTACAAGCACCAAGAGTCAGGAACTAAAGGAGCGGAGCTCCCTGAAGCAATGGCAACTCAGGGATGGAGAATCTTTAGTCCAGCTTCCATGATAAAGCACTTTCAAATGCTGCCCGTCAAATACACAGGTCTGGATGCTGGCCAAGGGACCCAGACTTTGGCAAGAGCTGACTGTGATTACAGCCCTGGGATGCTAGTGCCATTGAGACACAACTTGTGGCACTAAGTTGCCTGATGCGAAAAGGAAAGGAATGGAGCTGTCTGTGGCTGATGCTCCCAGTAGCATCCTAGCATTCACCTGTCACAGAGGCAGACGTGCTCAGGATTCCAAACCATAAGGGCCACTCCAGCGTACTCACTTCCTAGCACTGGGCTGGGCTTGCAGGCAGCTCCAACTCACCCACTTGCTTGGCCTCAACAGCTGCTGTGTATTCACGGCTAAAACTCAGCTCTGTGATAGCCACATCATCCAAGATGAGGCTGAAATCCTTGGCTCGCTCTGTCAGTTCCCGTCGGATAAGCAGAGAGACCTGAAATACAAGGGTGGGGAGGAGGAGGACTGTAACCCACTGAACTCTTCCTTTACCATTCTCTCCAAAGCATCACTACCTCCCTCTCCTTCAGTCCACTTCCTAGGGTCCCTAGTATCCTGAATAACAAGGAGAGGATTCTTGGGTAGCCAGGACCCTTGAATATCCAAGACCTACAGAGGCCAGGACCATCTGCTGCACGGAAAAACTATAAGAGACCCTGCAGCCAACAGATGTGGAAAAATGTGACCCCTATTAGGTTTTGGCCTAGTCTCTAAAAGTCAGAGATCAGCTTAAATGCTGGAGCATGAATTTTAATATCCCTTCCAAAAATGGTATGGGCTGTTAAAATGTTAATGTTGCCATTAACTGAGTTCTCTCAGTCCTCAGCAACACTTTCGTGGCAATGATTTCCTAAGTTTACATCACACAGCGTGGAAGCGTTTCCTACTATGAGGTCTGAATTTCCCACCTTTCAATGTAGGTGTTCACTTGTTCTGAGACAAGGCCAAGAGAAGTTTCGGAGCTCTTTTTTCTACAGGGGTCATTATTGTAGAGACTTATGTCCCCTATTTGTCTCCTTTCTAAGGAAACAATCCCAGTGACCCCCTGATCATTCTCCACTCTTCTCTGAACTGCCTCCAGCCTGCAATATCCATTGGAGACGCCGTGATCAATACTGCACACAGTATCTAGAGAAGGCTGTACCAGTGATGTATATAAAGGCATTACAATATTCCCTGTATTATTCACAATCCTTTTCCATATGTCTCCTAATACTCTGTTTTTCTTTTTGACCACAGAGGCTATGACTGAGCTGTCTGTGATGTCCAGGTCTCTCTTGAGCTGATACAGTTAATATTGAATCCTGCAGTATAAAGTAAACCAGAGGTTCAGCTCCCCCCCCCCCCCCATGCATTATTTTGCATTCCCTGACAAGGGACTTCATTTGGTAGCACGTGGCCCAGTTCTCTAGCATGTCCGGGTCTCTTTAAAGTTCCTCCCAGTCCCTCTCTTGTCCAGACTAACCCAAATAACTATTATTTGCATATTTTGCTTCTTCACTGCTGAATATACAATATATCCCTTTCTCCATTACTTCTCTTATATGCGCAAGTACCATTTTCTATCCTCCAGAAGAGGTTGCTAATGAGAAAGCGACTATTCTTTTTAGCAACTCCAATACTTCATCCTGAAACTCCTTCTGAGCTATATCCCAGCAGGGCCTGGTGATTTATTGCCTTGTAAATGATCAATGTGGAATGGACCTCATCTTCATATCAGAAAGGACAGAAAATTATAGGAATCCCTCTAACATCTCAGTGCTGAAGTCTGGTGTCAGGAGAATATGCAACTTCTCAATCAAATCTTTATCCTCCTTAATCGTACTCTTAAACCTCTGATAATCCAAGGGACTCACCAATT
Organism: Pelodiscus sinensis; assembly: GCF_049634645.1. Classification (NCBI taxonomy): domain Eukaryota; kingdom Metazoa; phylum Chordata; order Testudines; family Trionychidae; genus Pelodiscus; species Pelodiscus sinensis. Next base: position 138,096,368 of record NC_134711.1, on the reverse strand, counting down.
TTCTCAGGCTTCCTGCTTCTGATACATTGAAATAATCTAATTTGTTTTATGACTTTCGCTATTTTCTCTTCAAACTATCTCTTCCCTTTAAATTTTCCTCTTCCACATTGCCTGCTACAATGTATTCACCCGTTCATTTGCTTCATAATGACTAGCTTCTGAAATTATGAAGGATTTCTGTTTGGCTTGAATAGCATCTTCAGTTAGTCATACGGATTCACTCTTTGCCTTTCAGGATCCTTTTTAGTTCAACAGTGCCCATGTCTTCTCTATTTTTTTTAGAAGTAGAATCAATTCTATCTCTTGGAATTTTATCTGCTTCTTTATCATTTAACTTCTTTTGACTAACTTACTCATTTTATTGAAATCCCCCTTTCTAAAGTTTAGTGTCACTTTTTGGTATCGTAGGAGCCCAAAAGATGTTGAATCTTATTAAACTGTGGTTATGATTATTTAGTGGTTGTGCTACTGTAACTTCATGACAGCTTCTTAAGACTAACATGAACAAATATTTTCTCTCTTGTGCAGTTTAGAACTTGCTTCTTGGAACAGCTATCACTTAAAATGTTGATGAAAAGCTTCCATTGTGCTATTGGACCAGGCTGCTTGTGGGAAGTTAAAACCCCCATTATTGCCATTAGGTTTTCCTGCTTTTGATGTCTCTCTACACTGTGCACTCAAATTGCTTTTTTTAAACTGGAGGCCAGTAATACATTCTTCCATCTTGGGATCTGTATCCCTGGAGATTCAATGGTGTGGTTCTGGGCTATAAGAATTTTTCTATAAAATCTTTTTGATACAGCAGTGCTCTGCCAGTGTACTCTGTCTATATTATATAGATTGACCATAGGCCAATGTAAAGAAATTTACATTTAGCCTCCATGACCTCTTTCCTGCATTTCCCTGTTACTGCTCCCAACACGTACCAGAACCAAAAGTTCCACCTCACTCACCAGAAGCCAGTGGAGGTTTCTCATAGTATCCACTGCCTTTGAACCTGGTGCCAACAGATAATCCTTCCACACCCACCTCTGTCCCTTGTCCATCCTGTGCTGTGAAGGGGGTTGGGAGTGGGGAAGAAGGAGGGGATAGCTAACTCCAGGCAAGCTCTACCATTCCAGGTCCTCCACCATAGGGTTACCTGAGCTCGTTGAGTGATGAGTTGGGAAGCATTGAACTTGGCCACAACACTTTTGAGCACCTCATTGACAATGGAAGGAAGGACCCGCTCCTCATAGTCCAGACCCAGGCGCTGGTACATTTTGGGCAGCTCTGCAGCATTGGGGCGTGAAAGGACACGCAGAGAGATGTTCACCATCTGTAGATCTAAGAGACAGAGAATCAGATTGACTGGATCACCTTCCAGCCTGGCAATGTTCCAGCTCTGCCAATACTCCTAAATTTGCAGGCCCCAAGCCAATATTCCAGTCATAGGCTCTCCACTAACTGATAAAGTTTTACTCCTGGACTGCAGCCCCATCCCACTATTCCAATCCTGTGCATGCTCAGCTCTGCTTAGGCGCCACAACATGCTCTAATATTCTAGTGCTGGGCTAATACAGAAATAATTGGCAAAGGACTGTGCCCTAAGAAAATGGTCTCACCTTTAGAGCCTGTTGGGGAGGAGATTTTTCGGGGATGAGCTCGGATATCATAAATTATCGGATACTGAAACCAGGGAACTCTGAAACGCCAAGGATTAAATGTTATACAGTAAACAGAGGTATCAAGAAGGCGAGAAAGCGGTTGGGGACAGAGCGTGAACGTGTGGGAGAGGAGGGGGGAGACAGTGAGATCAAACACTGAAGAATATCAAAGAAGGATAAAACAATATTTAAAGGACTAACTTAGGACTTGAACGATCATATTTTCAAAGGAAAAACAAGACACTCCAGCTACTTGTTTGAGTTGCCACCCCACCAAGGATGTGGTCAGTCGTGGGGACCCTGCCGTCACCCACTCCTGCACATGCTGGAAAGCTGTGTCCCTCCCCTACCCCGCTTGGGGGTGGTATTGCCACTTAACCCCCGCACGTCCTCCATACCCCACTATTTGGCCTGTGGGCTGCTATCATCTGATCAAGCAGCAGAAAGTAGTGCAAAGCAGAAAGCTCTGGGCGCACAGTCCAACCACTCAGGTTGCTGGTCTGACGGTCGTTTTCTGTAGGAGTTAGGAGACCTCCATGGGCCCAGTGACCACCAAAGAACCCAGGGTTAGGGCTCACACCCCAGGAACCTTCGTCCCTCCAAGCACCCCCCTACCTGAAGTGCAGCCCCTCAGCCATGATCGTGTCCGGCTGGATCCCACCGATGCGGTTGAAGAATATCGCCCGCTGGCCTCCTTCCACTGCGGGCAGAGCGGGAACGGGTCAGGGGCGCGCAAGGGGGCGGGGAGGGGGCGGCTGGCGGGAGGGGCCGGCGGCAGCGGGACTCACCGGTGAAGATCGACTCGCGGACTCCGTAGGCGACGGCGCCGGCTCCCAGCAGCAGCTTGAGGGCGGTGCCCATCCCGCGCGGCCCGGCCGGCAGCCGCCCCGCCAAGTCCTTCAGGTTCTGGGCCATGGCGAGCTCGGGCAGGCGGGCGCTGCGGGACGGACAGTGAGTGAGACAGACAGACAGACAACCCCTCCCCCCCGCCCGGCACGAGAGACTCGGGTCGCGCTCCCCGGCCAGCAGCCAGCCCTCACCTGCCCCCACGTTGCCGCACAGGAGGGAGAAAGGGCACCGGAAGTGTCCGCGCTCTAACCCTCCGACGGGAACAGGTGACCGGAAGCGGCTTTCCCCTTTTCCAAGATGGCGACCTGAGATTTTAAAAACGGGCTAAGGACGCGCCCGCCTCAGGTAAGGCTGACGGGAACCGAGCGCGCCATTTTGGTTAATTGGGATCCTGTTAGCGGCCAGTAGGGCCAAGAGCCGGTTACAGAGCACGTGACGCCGATGGTTCCGTCCTCTTACCGGAAGCAGCCTGTCGCGCACCGGAAGTGCTAGGCAAGTGGCCGATTTCTTGGCCCTCCGCGCCGCGAGAGGGACCGCGAGGTCCCCATTCAAGCGAGCAGGAGCCGTAGCTGTGACGCTACTTCCGGTCTTAAGATGGCGGCGCCCACGCGGCAGCTGCGCAGGCCGGCAGAGGAGACAGACCCGGCCCAGGAGGCAAAGCGGCCCCGGGCGCAGCGGCGGCGGCTTCTGGTGCTTCTCGAGGGAGCGAGTCTGGAGACCGTTAAGGTGCCGGGGAACCGGGCGGGCTGGGCCTGGCGAAGCTCATCGCCCCCGTCTCGTTCTCACGCTCCCCTCACTGCTCTGGCTGCAGGTTGGGAAGACCTACGAGCTGCTGAACTGCGACAAGCACAAATCACTGCTGCTGCGGAGCGGCCGGGACCCAGGGGAGGTGAGGCCTGACATCACACACCAGGTACGACCCCTGCGGGAGGTGATTATGCGACAGCTACCCAAAAGGGAACGTTTTCTCTGGTCTCCCCGTTAAGGAGAGATCCGCTTGTTATTGAATCCTTCCGTGGCTATTTAAATTTAAAAATCTCGTTACTTATGTAAACGACTTTCCCTTTACGTCTTGCTACAGCACATAGGGTTGCCAGGTGTCCAGTTTTGAAAAGGCCGGGCAATATTTTAGCTTTCTGTGCAGGAAACAAATTAAGAAAATATAAATGTCCAGTATTTTCTAAATAAGATGTAAATAGATGTAATATCAAGTATGTCCGGTATTTTTGTTGAAACCATCTGACAACTCTAACAGCACAGTAAGTGCAGCTTTTTGGACTCTTTCCTCACTACAGCCTTAGCAGAATAGTCCCTTCCTGGTCATTGTGCCCAAACCCAGGTGCCTTTGAGTTTATCCTCCTTTTTAGCATCACATTCTCTAGTGTCATGTTCTTTCTCCATTTTGTGCTTTCTCACTTAAGAGCCTCTTAATGCTCATGGATAGTCCCTTGAACCGGGCTGGTCTGCTGCAGGTTTACATCCACACCCAGAAAAATGTTCTGATTGAAGTCAATCCCCAGACCAGGATTCCCCGAACCTTTGATCGATTCTGTGGTCTAATGGGTAAGAGGTTCAAACTGGCTCTTGATTTTTTTTCCCCTCCAGCTCCTGGCTTTATGACCCTGTGATCCTATAGCTTGTCTTTATTTTATCATCACCTTTCTCTCCTCACGCTCTCCCCCCCCCCCCCCCCCCCGCTTGAATTCCAGGTTCAGTAGTTTAGGGTGGGGGAAGAGGCTTTCAGAATGAAGCAACATAGGATGGAAGGAAGCCATAAATATTCAGGACTCACATTTTTTAGAAAACATTGAAAGATCAATATAGACTCAGATTTGAAGGTCAGACTAAATGAGCAAGCATGCTGGTCCCTTTTGATCTGCACATTGCAGACCAGATCCACAGCCACCCAGCTGCTGAGAGAGACCCAAATCCTTTTGCTAAGTTAGGGAAGTCCACATATCCTGATGTAAAGACTGCTACAGAAAATCCACAGTTTACACTAGTTTAAACCCATGAGTTGACTCTGTTGCAGAGGAAGGCAATACAGAAAACAAACCCTGGGTCTGTTCACATGTCAGAGCAGAACCTTCTGTGAATCTGGGGATATAAACACCAGTTAGAGATGGTTTGGGAGAGTGGGAGGAGAGCTGTTGCCACAAGGGAAGGTTCTGCATTGCCCATGCATTGGAAATCATAAGTTTCAGACATGAAACTTTAGCCTTTTTCCAACTCAGCTTGCTGAAGAATGGATATTCTAATGTTGATATGAAACTTCCTCATTCTTTCTCCTTCCAGTTCAGCTGCTACATAAACTCAGTGTCCGTGCAGCTGATGGACCCCAGAAACTATTGAAGGTAACAAATTTCCTAACAGTTGAGGGGCAACTTAATGATTTTGTGGTGCTCATTGAGAACTGAGAATGTGGTAGAAAGAGACTGTGCTACTGTACAGAAAAGTTCAAAAGCTTCAGAGGGGTAGCTGAGTTAGTCTGTACAGGATAAACTTAAGCAAATAGTATGTTAGTACTTTAAAGTGCTACCACACTATTAGTTGTTTAAGTTTATCCTGTACAGAAAAGTTGAATCCCAAGTTCTCATCTCTAAACCTCCAGCTAAATTTGCTTCCACATGCAGGTCATCAAGAATCCAGTGACTGATCATCTTCCTGTGGGCTGCATGAAGATAGGCACCTCTTTCTCCGTCCCCAATGTTACGGACGTGCATGAACTGATTCCTACATCAGAGCCTGTTGCAGTTGTTGTGGGAGCTTTTGCCCATGGCTCGGTAAGGGCAGTGGAGGCTGATGCATCTCTTTTCCTATATTTGCCTGGTGGAGCAGTAGACCTTTCTGGGGAAGTAGGAGACTCTTTCCCACGAGAGGGGTGCTGTTAGCAGGATAGTCATCATTTGCTAGCAGGATAGTCCCTTTCTGTTTTCTACAGGAATTGTCTTGAAACTTTGATCATATGCCACACCCTTGTTTTTCTTCACCTGAATACAAGGTGTTGTGGGTCAATAATAGTTCCAACTTGGTTCAAGAGTGGGTGCATATGAGTTTTGGGTGGATTGCCCTCTATAGCGTGGAAAGTACTAGAAGCGTGCCTCAGGATTGTCAGTGGCTGGGGGTGTTAACTAACTGGAGAGCAACATGGATTGTTTTGGTTCCTTCTCTCCCCAGCTGAATGTTGACTACACCGAGAAGATGATCTCCATCAGTAACTATCCCCTTTCTGCTGCCCTGACATGTGCAAAGATCACCACAGCCTTTGAGGAGGCTTGGGGAGTGGTGTGAGCCTGCCATACTTGTCTCTGAAGTTTGACTGTTTGACCTTTCTAGAATTGGTAGCTTTTTTTTTTAACTCATGCATGTGTGGGGAGTATTGAGTTAGCCTTGGCTTAAGGTTCAGTGGTGGAGTTAAGGGCTGAGCTCTTTCTATACAAGCTGCTGCCATGGCTGAAGGCTAACTGGCACCCCTCTGGACTGTTCTCTCCATATTAAAATCACTTTTGATAAAAATTTGTTTGTGCTGCAACTTTACCTGAAGGCGAGTAAAGGGACAGGAGTGATGCTGGAGGGTGTCTGCCTGTACTATGACCTTTACTGCCATAAACCTATCCTTCAGCAACAGTGAACAGCCCAATCAAGAGTAACTTTCACTCAGGACACACACTGATAAATGTGAGCCAAAGAGGTCTCCCACTGCAGATATTTAAGACTTGAACTCAGTTCCCTGGGGAAGAGGGTTCCACCCCTCCCACTCACCAGAAAAAGCAACTGAAGCAAGAGTGGGGCAGGGGGAAAATAACAGAACAACTTTTTTTTATCTGGGATGACTGAAGTAAAAAAATTCGAGGTGGTTCCATCCCCACATAGTGGTGGTGTTTAGTGCTTTACAATCATCTGAATTCAGCAGAAAGGAGTGTCCACCAGAGAGCAGCAGAGATAAGGCAACATGTAGAGGGTGTGGGAAGTGGAGGGGCATTGCTCCCTGCACCCCTCACCAGTGGGGTCTCTGACCCTGTACTCTCTGTTCCCATCATCACATTGACAGAACGGTTGAACTTGAACACAGCAAACTTGGCAGGTGATGCTTCAGCAAGGGATGAGTCCATCACCTGTGACAGTTCACACACGGTACAAACTGAAAGGAAACAGGCACAGTCAAGTGTTAAGTATCCCCTATTCACATCTGTTACCCCATAAGCCTGACATATCTTTGCCCTCCCCTTTTTTGTTCTAATCCTCAGCTCTCCCTACTCCAGCTGTACCTCAGCCTTACCTTTTAACTGTTACTCTGCTTTCTTTAGCTTTTCTTTTCTTGGCACAAGTGCTCTGCGGATGTAAGGCAACGTGAGGAATAAAGTGAGGAATAGTATGTGGCCTACAAAATAAATAGATGTATACACCTGTGGGGGGGGGAGAGAGGGAGTTAGTGGCTACTTCACATGCTGATCTCTTTCCCCCTCAGCCCCCCTAGTCTTTCTGCCTTTTTCAAGGCTCTTGTGTACCTTGACCCACTTGTCCCAGGCAAAAAGGCAGAATGGTACCAGTGAGTAACCCATGAACATCCAGTGGATAGCTTGCTGTAGCACATAGTAGAGAGGCTTCAGGATCGTTATGGAGGCCCAGGCCCTCAGAACAGGAGCGTCCTGCATGAGGTCCATGACCTGACAAAAAAAGGAAAGAGTAGTCAGTATGATATTCCTACTGTAACTTGGCATCTACAACCATTATGCACAAGGCCTGTGCATTCAATAATCTAAGAATTGGGATCTGTGCTCTTGCAGTGTTCTCAGATTTCAGACAGTTAAATGACTGAAAAAAGTTCAGTCGAGTTTTAATGTGAACTCTGAAGAGAACGACAGCTCTTGTTTACAGCTAATCACAGGCTATGTTTACAATAGAAAGGTTTGGTAACAAGTGCTGTCGAAGTGCAAAAGTCACTAAAAGTGAAAACCAGTCAAACCAATTTTTCTGCCTCCCATTTTCTGCTAGTACCCTGTGGTTAGAGAAAGCAAATCAATGTGGGTAAACATCTCTCAGTGCAGTGTTGTGGTAAAGCAGAGCTGATCCCTGTGCTTCTTGGGATTCCCTCATAGGTTTGTGAGCTTTCCATGTTAAGGAATGGCAGCAGTAGAACAGAAGCACTCCAATGAATTGTTCTTTGTTTGTTCCCCAAAGGGGGCAGCTCACTCAGTTGTCAGACAGTTCCTGGAGTTTGAAAGGGGAGGGGTGCATACCTCCAGGGCAAAAAAAGAACACAAAACACTGAGGACAGCCATCTGAGCCATCTCCTTTTTTGAGGCATAAGCGATCTTGCACAAAAGAGGGTTTTTTTTGCGCAAAACAGACCTGTCTACCCTGTTTGTTTTTGCACAAAAACTTCTTGCACAAAAAGTATCGGCAGAGAATATGCAAATGACAGCACGACAAATGCTAATGAGCGCTCCATTGGCATTCTCTGTGCCAGCAAAAACTTGCAGTGTAGACAGCCATTGTGGGATACTGGCAGAAGCTAGTTCTCAATAGAACAGAGTCCACACTAGCTCTTTTTTGACAATAAACGGAGGGGAAAAAGATAAATCTTTCACTGGAGTGGAAGTTTTTTGTTGCCAGAAAACGGACACAAGTTGCATTACAGCGTAAATGCTCTCACTGTTTTGTCACCAAAAAGCAGTTTTTGGCAAGAATGTGTACCAGCAAAGACAAGCCCATAATTAACACCTGCAATTAAGCCAAAATTCATACATTAATTTTTAAATGCATTAATGGCATAGCTAGGGACACAGTGGAAGGCATTGAGTGTGTAGGGTGGGGGCTGAGTGTCAGTTCCAGAATTGCAAGCTGGGACCAGGCAGGAGCAGCTTCAGTCTCAACCCATAGCTTTGTGGGGGAAGTAGAGATGGTGCAGATCCAGCCCATAACTTCCTGAGGAAGGTGGTGGTGGGAAGCTGTAACCCAAACTCCCCATCCCTGACCCTCAATTTGAAAACATAGAATCCCCCACAAATTGAAGTAAATTATATTGTAATATTGGTTAACAGTGTGATTAAAGCTAGGATTAATCACAAGTTTTTAAATCACTCGACAGCTTTACTATAAACTAACTTTCACTGTTGATAGTTTTAACAGATGCATCCAGACCACATGCTTGTAAGCTTCTCAGGTGCCAAGTGCCACAGGGTATGTCTATACTACAGAAGCAAAATGCAGGACAATGTAGCACTTTAAAGACTAACAAGATGGTTTATTAGATGATGAGCTTTCGTGGGCCAGACCCACTTCCTCAGATCAAATAGTGGAAGAAAATAGTCACAGCCATATATACCAAAGGATACAATTAAAAAAATGAACACATATGAAAAGGACAAATCACATTTCAGAACAGGAGACAGATGCGGGGGGGGGGGAGGGAGGAGGAAGGTAAGTGTCTGTGAATTGATGATATTAGAAGTGGGGAGAGTGGGATGTTTGTGAGCTAATGGTATTAGAGGTGATAATTGGGGAATCCTGGTACCTTCCCTTGCAACAAACCCCGTTGCCAGCTTTGTCCACATATTCATTCTGCTGATACCATTATTGGACCTAACCAAGTTATAAGATCAAGAACACATATTCCTGCGCATCCAGAAATATAATCTATGCTATCATGTGCCGAAAGTGTCCGTCTGCTATGTACATTGGACAAACATCTCAGACACTTCGCGAAAGGATTAATGCCCACCAAACAGATATCAGATAAGATCACAAAGAAAAACCAGTTTCTTGCCATTTTAACCCAAAAGGACACTCTCTCAATGACTTAACCACCTGCATTCTGCTACAAAGACCTTTTACATCTGCACTTGAAAGGGAATCCTCTGAACTGTCATTCATGTTAAAATTCGACACTCAAAAGGAATGAACAAACATTCAAACTATCTTACCCATTACCAAGATAGCTTCCCCAATTATCACCTCTAATACCATTAGCTCACAAACATCCCACTCTCCCCACCTCTAATATCGTCAATTCACAGACACTTTCCTTCCTTCCTTCCCCCCCCCCCGCATCCCCCTCCTGTTCTGAAATGTGATTTGTCCTTTTCATATGTGTTCATTTTTTTAATTGTATCCTTTGGTATATATGGTTGTGACTGTTTTCTTCCACTATTTGATCTGAGGAAGTGGGTCTGGCCCACGAAAGCTGATCATCTAATAAACCATCTTGTTAGTCTTTAAAGTGCTACATTGTCCTGCATTTTGCTTCAGCTACACCAGACTAACACGGCTACATTTCTATCACTATTCTATACTACAGAGTTTTTTTTGAAAGACTGCTGTTTTTCCGAAAAAACTTCAATTGCATCCACACTGCAATCACATTCTTCCGAAAGAAAATCGAAAGAATAGAGGGGATTTTCCGACATTGGTAATCCTCATTCTATGAGGAAGAAGCCATTCGACGGGGAAGAGGGAGTTCTTTCGAAAGAAGAGGAAAGAAAGCACAGGTGCTCTGGTGGCCACTTGGTCCACAGTAATTACAGCTTAAGTGCGAGATAACATCCACACGGAATGGTCACTATCTTTTGAAAAAGTAGATCGCTTTTTCAATGTACTTTTGCAGTGTGGATGCTCTCTTTTGGAAGAAGTTTTTCCAGAAGATTTTTTCTGAAAGAAGCCTGCATTCTAGACATAGCCTCAAATACCTTCTACCCATATGCCAAATTGGTTTCCTCTCTGACATCATCTATGACGGAATTATGGATTGTGTACACACATGCCAGGAGCCCACTTAAGAGCAACGATATGATATAAAATGCAGATACACAAGGAACCAGGGTGAGAATAATTTTTTAAAAATAGATTTTTAAAATTTTAATCAGATTGATTTTTTTTAAAATTAATAAAATACTAAATTTTTAAAATTAAATACAGCAGTTACAATTAAATCTCATCACAAACATGCTATACATGCACTAATAGACTCATAAAAATGAACTGATGGCTCTAGTCTGTCCAGCCTAAATACTAGCTCTTGCTTCTTGAAAATTCTGGGCTTTCAATTTCTGTTTTCAGCATACTAAAAAGTAATATGTGCAAAGAAAAGCACAAGCTGGATAGGACTGTTTTTATTTCTGTGCTTATGTGGTGGTGGACCATGGCCAAGCACAGAAGAGGAGTTAAGACATCGTTTTAAAGACAGACACGCAATATATAGGAAAGGACAGAGGCAGCATAGAAAGGAACAGTGGAGTTGACAAGAAAGAAAAGGGAAGACATTCAGCACACACAGAGCTTCCTATATTCTCCCATAGTTTTTCTATAGCAAAAGTGTCATGGCTTCTCAGCATAAGAATGACCATCTGGGAATATTTTGATGCAATTTGTTCCTTGAGTAAAAAAGAAAATGTGTTAAGTGTAAGCATTGCAAGAAGAACATAAGAGCGGCCATACCAGATTAGACCCATCTAGCCTAGTGTCCTGTCTGCCAACAGTGGCCAATGCCAGAGGGATTGAACAGAACAGGTGATCAAGTGATCTCTCCCCTGTTGCCCATTCCCAGCTTCTCACAAACAGGCAAGGGACACTATTCCAACTCATCCTGGCTAACAGCCATTGATGGGCCTATCCTCTATAAACTTATCTAGTTCTTTTTTGAACTCTGTTAAAAGTCTGCAGGGTCTAGCTGCCAGAATGAAACATCATAAAGAAACTGCTTATTGGGAGAAAATGATGTGGATGAAGGTGTGGATATGGCTGAGTGAATCAACTTAAATAATTTACTTTGCCATCATTCTTCAAGACTCTACACCTTTCAGTGTAAGTGTGATTTAACAGACTCCCAAGGTGTTTGGTATGTTGGACATTGCTAGAAAAAAATAGTTTAGTTCAGTTAATCCTTATGGCTTGTTTAATTAGTTAACTAGGTTTAGAATCTGTCACTCAAAGTTGCAATAAGAGAAATTTAGAGTTGCCAGTTTTATATTACATAGTACATGCCCCTTGTTTTGGAACATCATGGTCACAGACCACAATGGTGATGCTATAAATCTATTCTCTATTTTACTTCAGCATAATCCAACTTTTCCAAGGGAACCCAATTCTGTACTTGTTTTCTCAAAAAATAAAAGTGCCAGTGAGTTCAATGGTGCTAACTCCAAAATTAAGGGAACTCTAAGCATAGTCAGTCTTAGCTTTTTGGTAACTTGATTTAAATCAGTAATTTAAATCACCATGATTTAAAAATCAATGCACCCTGCAAGGAACAGGTCAGTTTCATATATAAATATAGATAAAGTTTCCAGTGTAGTAGTTTCTCAGAGCTGCCACAGACTCCTAAGTCTTTAGAACCCACAGGGCTTGGCTATCACAAGCCACCTCCCTGCTAACATATTGGACACAGCATACCTGTCTCTCAACGATGACTATGAGGAACTCCATTTGGAAGCACACCAAGTAGCCAGAGTGCAGCCCATGCCACACAGCCAGGAAGAACAGGGTTAATGCCTGTGACAGCAGCTTGTTACCCAAGAACTTCAGCCGTTTGAAGAAGTAACTGGAGCCAAGAAGAGAAACTTAATGCAGTTCTGACTGATTAGCTCCTTTCCTCTCTGCACATTGGGGACATGGGTTCTGGGAGATGGAAAGCCTCTGTTTGCCTTCAGTGGGATAAGAGCAGAGCTATTCCTGCTGCCTAGTCAATATGTCTCAGCCCTGCACTAGAGAGATCCTGGATAATGGGGTACTTGCTGAGAGCACTCAAGTGCTGGGGCAAGTGTATGCTTTGCATGACTGAGCACTTACCCAAGTGGGAACTGGACCATATAATTTAAAGGGACCACCGAATGGCCATGAGATGGGAAAAACTTTCCATCACAACTGCTCTGGGGGCATGACAGAACCAGTGTGCTAGAGACAAAAGGCTTCATGCTCCATTCTCAACATCCCTACCCCAGCAAGCCCCCCTACTTCTGGCCTGGGCCTAAACTGAGACTGGTGTTCTGACCGTGAAAGGAACCCCTGCTCACCGCGCCATCCAGGCGTTGGTGTTGATGTTGAAGGAAGCAATGGTCCCTGTGAAGAAGGGTGTTGTCTCGAATAACCAAATCTTCATGTTGGCACAAGCATCCCACTTTGGTTTGCCACTCATATCCTGGCCATTGTACCCAAGGCCAACAAGGATGCAGACGCCTTCCTGTGAGAAACTACACAAATCAGGGAAAAGCAGCATCTACTGGGCAGTTATAGAACTCCCCCGCCCCTGCAATGGCACAGTGCCTACTGTTGGGAATGGCAAAAGTAAGCAGCTACAAGTTGTCTCTCTGCTAGCTAGGAAGGGAGGACTGGGTAGCAGCAGGATACTTTCACCTTCCTTGTCTGGCTATTACGTCTCCCTCCCCATAATGTCACAACTCAAGTGGATGGTAAAATATGAAATTTCAAGAGTTTTCCCTTATTCCACAAAGAGTTTGGTGTTCACTGAATCACCATTTTCTGATTAACCTCTTCTGTCAAAACATTTCCAATCAGCTCTTTGCCACAGCAGCCCTTCTGAAGGAGGGCTGATCAGAGGAGCTATACGGTTCCTTGTTTGTATGCATTTGTCCTACTCAAGTTAAAGGTGGAGGTTTTTACAGGGCACATCCCCCTTCTGGACTCACCGTGACAAGCCAGCAGGTGACATATTTGTAGAGTATCACTTTGCCCCAAATCAATATGTAGAAGCAGCGGAACCAAAAAGGCTGTTCCTACAGAGATACAAAGGGAATTCAGAAGGAAAAAAATAGTGGTCAATAACTGTCAAAGGGTTATATTTGCGCTTTTGCAGAACATCTACTGCAATCCTAGGGCAGCAATCCAGTAGAAGGATTCACATTCACGATTTTGGAATACCCAAGAGCCTGGGTACCCTAAACATCAAGCAAGTCAGCAGTACTGAGACACAGACAGCATTATTAAGTCTGAGCACGTGAAATCTCACTTCTCTAATCTGATCTAGTGTTTAGAGGAGAGAGACTCAATTTTATATGGCTAATAATAGGTAAACTCCTGTAATCCAACTATTTTATAGCCAAATGCCACCTGGGGCAGCAACATCATAACCATTTCAGAAGCATTTTAGAGTTAATATTTTTATTTAAAAAAATGAAAGTCATTATTTGTTCATAGTTATGTAGCAAAACTGATGAATGTTAGGGAGAAATCAGCCACACCTCCAAGGATCTCAAAAAACTAGATCAGTTTCAAACTCAAGTGAGTTAACCTGAAGAGTGAGCTGGACCTACTGAGTAAAGTCACTACTAAGGATGTAAAATCCCATTTAAATCAGTTAACCAATTAAACATGTTTAACCAGTTAACCAGTTAAATGGGGATGGGCATGGGGCCACTCCAGCCCAGCTAGACTGGAGTCTCCTGCCACAGACGGAGACTGCTCTGGCCAGGCTGGAAAGCCACTTGTGGCGCAGTGGGCTGCTTAGTCTGGGTTAGGGGCTCAGTATGGGCTGTTCTGGCTGGGCTTGGGTGCCCTCTCATCCTCCACAGCGCAACGGGCCTGGTTGGACTGGAGCAGCACCCTGTCTGTGTCGGGCATGGGGCTTCTCCAGCCAAGCTGGGTCACCGGATAACCACTGACATCCCGAGTCACTTTTATTTTGTTTTTAAAGCAACAACATTGACAAACAAGCAGGAGCTAGAGTGGAGCCTTCATTGTTGCGTTGGCATTCAGGAATGCTTACTTTGTGAAGTCTTGAAAATAAATGGTTCATGATTTCTTCTTTACCTTTTTTAAATATAAAAAATCCTTGGATACTATATGCAAATAACTTTGTTATGTAATTATTAAAGGCTAATCGTTAAAAGATCAGGAAATATAGTTAACAGAAACAGGACTGCACTAAGTTTCTTGTTCAATTTATAACTAAATATTCATGTTCATCATTAAATGCAAGCCCACAGGCATGCAGTGCTGCTGAATTACTGAGGGGGAGGGAGAGGATTGCTTAACATTTGCAGTTACTGACTTTTTATTGATATTTAACTAGACAATCCTTAAAAGTCCTTCCATTTAGTTTTCTAGTTTTACAATTCCTGACTTGAGTAGCTACCTCCATGAATAGATTAGTTCCTACAAATTTAACTGCTAAGACTAGTACTTACCAGGTATGCATCAGAGATGAGGTATTCATCAGAGACATATGGGCTCAACAGGGCATAAGTTACCAGAAAGAAGAGGCCTAGGATAAGGCGCTTGACAGCAGGCACAAGGCTGAGAGAGGGAAAAGAAAGGAGATCAAATGTTGGAAAGAAATTCAAGACTTCCAAATTGAACAACATCTAAAAACCGAAGTGGAGATGAGGGCTCAGACAGAGCTGAAGGAGGATCTACTTCAGTAACAATCCCCACCAGAAACTGGAATCAAGACCTCACCAGAGTTCTTGGGCTGGGTCGCACTGGGTTTTGCAGAGTCAAAACAAAACAACAGACAAGAACAGTGCTAAGGAGGGCATTGTCTTGTGGCAAGTTTGCAGGGAGTCTTCGAAGCTGCATCCCCCTGAGAGTCAGTATTGACCGCAGAGCTTCAATGTGGTGCTAGATACAGCAGGGACTGATGTGAATATCTTGATAAAGGGTTCTGGAGCTCTCATGAGGAAGGGAGCCAGAGTGGTTCTGGTTACCTGTTGGGTCTCTGGCCTGGAACATCAGTCTTCTCACCCCTTGCCAGTTTCTGATAGTCTGTCATGGAGAACTGGGGCCCCACCATGAAGGCACCATAGAAATAGGAGAAACCTGAGACCTCCAGTAAGGTAGGAACTCCACGGACTGCAAACTGCTTCTGCTCATCGGTCAGGACTTCCTACATCAAAGGGAGCAATGTTAACATTGCTCTAGACCAGGCTTTCCCAAACGTTTTCAGTCACGGAGCCCCTACAAGGTCTTCAAAATTTGGCAGAGCCCTTAAAATATTGTGATTTTTAATTCAATAGATACCCAAATAATAAGACAAAGTTTTGGAATTCTATTTTTATTTTTTACAATTTCTTTCCCCCCCCCCCAAGAAAACTATCAGAAAATTAGTAACAAAAAGATCATACAAATGTCATTAGTTTTTTCTCATGGAGCCGCTACACCCATTGTATGGAGCCCTAAACCCTCCCTAAACTAATCCTGGATGTAACAACCCAATCCATTATCCTCCCGGTTTGAGCTATCAACTGCTGCACTCAAAGTATTCACCGGTTCATTTATTCCTATGGATATAAGCTTCCGGCCCCTCAACAGTATCTTCATTAAACATCCAGTCAAGGGAATTCATGCTCTTGGCTGATCCCTCAACAAGGGGAACTGCACGCCTCTCTCCAGGATGCCAAGCGCGATAATAGCTACACCCCTAGTCTCCTCTAGTCTGCAGTGGCATGCACACACTCTAACACATACATAGCTCCGCTGCTGAGTTTCACACTTTCCAGCAAGAGGATACATTCCTGGAGGCACAAGCCCATTATACTACTCACTAATTTTATTGCTTGGAATTCTCCTTGGAAGTCTCAACTGAACCTTATTCTCAGGGGCAAAGGACAGGTCATCTACAGGGATAGGCACGCTTCGCGACTGAAGAGGGGAGAACAGCTATGAGACTGAACCAAATGAAAGGAGCACAGGAACTATTACCCAGTGTTGAGCTATCTGTCAGACTGGGGAGTGGAAGGACCCCTATGGGGTCTTATGGGAACCAGAAGCCCATAGGAATGGATTTTATGAGCTGCGATTATTATTGTCCCAGATAATCCCTTTTCACTCTGGGGTTTATGACCCTCCCTTCTATATGCACACATGCACCCTCCTAGTGGTGGTTTTGCTAAACCGGGGATTTAACTCTTTGACTGTCTCCCCAGAACTTGACTTCTCTGGCCTCCAACTCACAGAAAAGAAGTGGGGGGAGAAGAAAGATAGGGCTTCACTCACCAAATCCTTCCCTCCATCATAATAATCGATGGCCAAGCCTAGAGACAGAGAAAGAAAAGAATTATGCTGAAACCATCTTTGGAGGGATATATTGAACCACAAAGAATGTAAACACCTCTCACTTTTGGGGCAGGATGAGGGAAAGTACGGACAGTGTATGTTAAGTGAACGGAAAAGTTGCATCACTTACCAATCAGCTTGAGAGTCAAGACACAGTGTGGCATGGTCCACTTAATGTCATAATTCTCTGTGGCAGTGAAGTAATAACCAGCCATAAGGTATGTCTGAAAGAGACCATGGTATGAATTACTCAGGCTGACTAGTCCAGCAAAACTTTTTTTATCCCCTCCAAGCTCATTATTCGAAAATAAAGAATTGAGCAGCAGCGGCAGGCTTCCCACTATAGATGAATGCAGAAAAGAACATGGCACTTACTACTTGAAAGCAGAAGGTGGTCAAGACAGCAGTTACCGTACGGCCCATTAGCCTTAGTATGAGGAACTGGATCAGGATGCACAGCAGGGAGTGTGTGAACTGCATCCCTGTAGAGAGAGATGGACTGGGAATTGATCAACACAGCAGATCCTCATCACTGGTTCTCAAACTGCAGCGAGCTCTGAATCAAGCAGCATATTTCTCCCCATGTCCCTCTTACCAAAGTTGAAGTAGGCAATTGAGAGCCCCGTGAGGGTGTTGAACAGGTGAATGAGGTAGACCTCCTTCTGGAAGAGGAAATAGCGCTGGAACAAGGCAAAAGGGTATCCTGGGTAGGGGAAAAGACAGGAATATAACTTAGTGCAGACAGGAAAAGAGGTTTATACCATACATCACCAAGCCATAATCCTTTGGTGCCCATTAGTGAGTATGTGTGTTTCTGGGCTTTGTAGTCCCTCTCTCCAGTAGCCCAAGAATTAAGTTTGCCTCAGCTTTTGTAATCTGAATTCAGCATTATGATACAGTCTTTAATTACATAATCATATACTATTATTTCCACAGGATTCCTTCCTCATTTAGTGCAGAGGCTGAATAGTACTCATTTGAATAGGCAGTTATTCAATGTTTTGTTTTCTCATTGCCAATGTGAGGCTTTACGATTTATTTACTTCACACTATTAAAATCCTGCTCTGAAGACAAATTATTAATTTCCTCGTGGATTTTTCTGCAGCACTTTTCATAATAGTATAGCTTCACAAATGTTAATTTATCGTCACAACACCCTTAGAAGGTGATATGATTTTTATCTGCATTGTACAGAAGGGAAACTGGAGGTGCAAGATTAAGGGTGAAAAGTTTCCACTATTTTTAGATGCCCAATTTCAAATGCAAGGCATTTTTTTTCCAGAGTAATTAGCATTATCTAGCACTTAACTGTATCCCACTGACTTCAGCTGCAGCTACAAGGCAGCAACATTCCCCACCTTGCTGTTGCTAATACAGAGGCAGCATGGGGGTGGGGAATGCAAGTAGTCAACTTAACGACCTGATAAGATGAGGCTTATTGGGTAGTCAACTACTCGACTACCTAATCTGAGGAATATAAAATTAGCTAATATCTGTCAAAAGTCTTGTTTAAGTAACTTGTCTACTATCACACAAAAATTCTGTGGTAGAGACAGGAACAAATTCAAGTCTCCAGGGCAGCATTCAACTGCCTTAATTATGAGGTAGGGGACCTATAGACAACAACCACCTTAACTACATAACCCTGCTTCATCTTCAGTGTCCCATACAAAATGTACCATGGAGCCTTGAGGGAATGGATCATGCTCACTGAGGATGGAATATTTGGAGAGTTTAGATGTTAAGCTCTGCAAATCTCCACTGAAAACATGCAAACGGGTATTTCAGAGACTTATAAACTTGGCCAAATTTGGGCATATTTTCACAGGGACAGCAAAAGGCTGTCTGCCACTGGACATGTATTTCAATCCCTGTTCCAAAGAATGGGGACACTAGGGGTGTGTTTAAACTACATGGCTCCATTGATGGAGCCATGTAGATTAGGTTGATCGGCAGAGGGAAATGAAGCCGCGATCACGGCTTCATTTAAATTTAAATGGCTGTCGTGCTGAGCCAACAAACAGCTGATCAGCTGTTTGTCGGCTCAGCGCGCTAGTCTGGACGCTCCCGCGCCGACTTGAAAGCCCTTTATTGACCTCCCCATTATGCCTCGTAGGATGAGGTTTACCGGGGAGGTCGATAAAGGGCTTTCATATTGACAGGGGAGCGTCCAGATTGCCCCGATTATTTAAATCGCGGCTTCATTTCCCTTTGCTGAACAAACAAATCTACATGGCTCCGTCGACGGAGCCATGTAGTCTAGACGTACCCCAGGATTGTTCAAAGAAAATGTCTCAAGGATTAAAAAAAAAAAAAAAAAAAAAAAAAAAAAACACAACATGGGGAAAATATTGTTTTCCTCCTTTAACATAATTTTCAGAAACAGATGAACAATTTTGGAGGAAACTTCTGCCTTCCGCCCTTTAAAAAAAAAAAAAAATTTAGCCTGAGGTTGACACCCAAAGAGAAATTTCAAAGTTATAGGCAACTAAAAACAAAATATTATATTGGGAACTGTCAGGCATCCCTAATAATTCCTATTGCTCTTGGCTCCACCATTAATTACTGGGCTGACAAGTTTACAAATTTGTGGTATTTGTAGTAAGTTGAGGTCAGTAACATGGAGTCAGCAGGCCTAAATAGAGGCCTGTAACATGAAAACAGCAACAGGCCTGCAATCTAGTGAGCAAGACTTTGGTTCAGTAACAGGAGCCAAGAAAGGGGCCCTATTGCTAACTGTGCGATTGTGTAAGTTAAGTCGAGCATGGAAGGACACGGGGAGGCACTGGGTACAGACTGTAAGCCAAAGGGGAGTAATGGAACATCTTAATAAGAAATGTCTTGGTACAAAAACTCCCTAAAAACTAATGCACATACCAACCTAGGTTCAGGACCAGGTCGGAATTGACAGTATGAAGGATAGTAAGTAAGTCCCCCTTCCATAAGGTGAGGGGTGGTAACTAGGCAACAGAGGGTGGTAACCTGGTGCTTAAAGAAATGATGTAAGTTGTTTGTACCTGTCTATAAAAGGACACCGCAGAGGGTGCTCTCCAGCCGACCTTGGGGGGGGGGGGGGGCGCACTAGGCGCCTGAACGGCAGGTGTCATTGCCTAAACTTACAGAGTGCACAGTAGCTTAACTTTGACTAACTGCTGTTAATATCTGTTATATGGCAATAGGCCTGCCTGTTGTTGGTACCTTGTCAACGCGGGCCATAGTGCCCAGTGGTGTAATACTGTACTGATCTCTGTTACCAACTGGTAGAGCTTCGCATTTGACAATAAACCTGCTCAATTGATTTCAAACCTTGCCTGCATCTGTCGTTTCCGGGGCCTCTCAGAGATCGCTTGTGTTGACCCAAGTGCACGGGGTCTAACACTCTAGATAAAGGAAGTACCGATTATTACACACGCAGCCGAAAGTTTAACAACGGAGTAGAGGTCCTGTCAGGAGCGCGCCAGGACAACCCTGACCAGACGACGCTGACACTGACAGTCCAGACCACCGAAGGTACCGAGGTACGAAAACACCGAGGTACGACAGTATTCAGAGGAATAAACATACTTGCCAGAGTCCAACACAGAAAATGAAGACACACCAGCCCGGTCCAGAGGCAAACAACTGCTTAAAATGGGGCTCTCCACTATGAACTAGGGATGTAAGCGTATGTCTACACTACCCTCCTAGTTTGAACTAGGAGGGTAATGTAGGCATACCGCACTTGCAAATGAAGCCCGGGATTTGAATTTCCCGGGCTTCATTTGCATAAGCAGGGAGCCGCCAGTTTTAAAACTCCGCTGGTTCGAACCCCGTGCAGCGCGGCTACATGGGGCACGAACTAGGTAGTTCGAACTAGGCTTCCTAGTTCGAACTACCGTTACTCCTCATTTCACGAGGAGTAACAGTAGTTCACGGGGTTCGAACCAGCGGGGTTTTAAAACTGGCGGCTCCCCGCTTATGCAAATGAAGCCCGGGAAATTCAAATCCCGGGCTTCATTTGCAAGTGTGGTATGCCTACATTACCCCGCTAGTTCGAACTAGCGGGGTAGTGTAGACATACCCTAAGAGACTAGTCAACTATCTGATAAGCAGAAGCTTATCAGATAGTCAACTAGTGATATAAATAGTCACTTCCCCCACCCTTGCTGTCTAGATCAGAGAGAGAGGCAGCGGGGGGGAGGGGAGGGAAGAGGAGGGAGGGAACAGGAGCCAGCACTCTGGGGGAGCCAGCTTAAAAGGTGGTTCCCCCAAGCACCATCTCCACATGGAGGTAGAGGCACAGCAGGAAATGGTGCGACTGGGGACTGAAGAGGTCTCTGCTTGCGCTGCCTCTGTTGCGATTCTGCTTTTGAAATGTACAATCCCCGCAGGGAGCATGGGGCTAGCAGGGGATCCCTGTTGGCCCCATGCTCCCTGCAGGGCTTCCTTTTGAAATGTACAAGAGCCCTACTGACGCTCTTGTACATTTCAAAGGCTGAGTCGAGGTAGGGAGTGCCCCCTGCTTGCCTCAGACCTTGAAATGCACAAGAGCCCTAATGGGGCTTCTGTACATTCAAAAGGGAGCATGGGACCTGTGGGGGACCCCCTCAGTCTTTGAAATGTACAAGAGCATTGGCGGGGCTTTTGTATATCTCAAAGGCAGAAGCTAGTGTGGGACCAGTGGGGGACTTCCCCACTGGCCCCCCACTCCCTGCAGTGCCTGAGTTTTTGAAATATACAAGAGTCCTTGCTACAGTTCAAAGGTGGAGGCGCCCTTATAGACTAATTGAACAGTCTATAGAAATCCCATTGACTATAAGATTAGTTAATTAATCTAAATTTAACATTCCTACTATGAACATATTTCCTGAGGCTCAGCTACACATCCGATCATGCTGATATTGATAAGAGTTACAGCTTCTTGCTTCTCTTTGCAGACACAGTCCCATTGGTCAGGAAGTGGGTGAGGAACATCTGTATGCATGATTACATTACATTAATGCCACCGCTTATTATAGTCTCATCTTCTCTCTACTTAGAAGTAAAGTTATTTCCAACGTCATATAGGTCCCATTTAAGAATGACCTAAACTACTGACCTGGCCCTATTTATAGGCTATTAATAATAATTAGATACAATTGTCAGTACCTTAGTTGACAGTCAGTTCCACTATTAAGGTCATTTAGAATAAATATAGTTGGGCACCAACTTCTAAAATGAGTGCTAACTTTTTTATTTTGATTAAAACACTTCATAATTTTGGGGGAAGTTACACAGCGTTCTTCATACACAAGATGTGCAAGTGCAAAACACAATCCCAGTTATAGAGCTGTGACCAATGACTCCACCATGTACTGAGTATCTTACTGTTACATTCTGAACGGCTCATGGGGAAACTATACTCCTCTTTATGAAGACTGCTATTTTTGTCTTTGAAGTTCTTGCTCCTGCATTCTCCTTTTCTCCCTCATCTTTGGGCTTGGCTACACTGAGATTAAAATTATATCTGTTACAATGAGGGGGAGCAGACAGCCTGTGCAATTTGGCCCCTGTACAATTTGGGAAAAGCAGCTCCATGTTCCCGGAAGGGGCAGGGCCTCAAGTAGATGAGGCGGTACTGGGAGCAGCCAGTCCTCCATGCTGCCAAAGTGTGGTATGCTCCACTCCTGCCCTCAGAACTACATAAAAGTGTGTTGTGCAGTGCTCCAATAGCAATTTTAAAAACCTGAGGCTCTGCTCCCCCATCAGTGGGTCTGGTTGCAATTCACACTTTTTGGTTTTTGGCACAAATCTGTGTGGATACACATTCCAAAATAAGAATGCCCACTCAAGACTCATACTGACATAACATAGCTATTTCAATTCCTCTGTCTGTGCTGCAGAGGTGGGTGGGGAGACTTTTCATGCTGCGCTCTCCCCCCCCCCCAGCATAATTTCTCAGCTCTCACTGTCCAGTTTCTGGACAATAGCTAAGAGACCGTGCTGGGTGCAGGGATAGCATATGAAGCCTCTCCACCCTGTGCGCCATGCAAAGAGCCACAGGGAGCAGCCAGCTGCTTTGAGTGGCATAGAGCTGTTCTGTGCCTCAGGCAGGCCACATGCCACATTAAAAGGCTTGATGGGTCACATCTGGCCCGTGGGCTGTCTCTCACACACCCCATTCTAAAAGATATGCTCTAGTTCCATCATGAACTAGGTGCAAGAATTTCTGGATGATGCCATTTGACCTGAATTATGCAGGTCAGATTAGACTCAAGAGAATCACAGTAGTCCAAGTCAATGTTAAAATCTACAACTTTAGCTGCTTCTCCTTCAAAGCAGAACTACACATGTTAGTCAGCAAGAGATATCGGGCCATCTCAGCGGCTCATTTTGAAGCCTTTTCTTCACTTCTCATATAAAAGCTTGTAATGGTGCCAAAGGGACTCAGCAGAGTCCTGGTAGATGCAGGCATAGTTGACAAAAATCTGTGTATACTTGGCTCCTCATAATCAGCCATATGCATGCTTACCAGGAATGCATGTAACAATGCACAGTTGGGAAGTTTTGGCACTGCATAGTGGGGCAGAAATGAGTTGCCCAGGGGTGACAGGAAGCCAAGGGTCAACTTCCAAGTGTGTATTCCATAATGTTATCTATATCCCACAATCTTCATGCCTTTTTTCCCCAAAATCCCAACTCATGCTTGCTGTCTACCATTTGTGATAGAAATATGGATCATGCACAGCTCTACATCACCATCATGAATGTTGGAAGCACAATACACATGATTCTGCAGTATCTGCAGAACTGCAAGAACTCAATCAGTAAGGACCATGAGAATTTCTCAGGATAGAATGCTATGAGATGTGTCAAAAAACAATTAAAGGCTGATGATTGCATTGATGGAACAGCTGCATTTAGTGAAGTGCTACTTCTGGGCCTGAGAAATGAGCACAGACTGATGGGATCACTTTGTAATGCAGCCTTGGGATGACTAGCAGTGATTGCAGAACTTTTGGCCTTAGCCCTGTAGTAGAGAATGCAAAAAGAGAGCTGTGATACTGAAGAAATTAGTGGTGATCACCCTGTGGAAATTTGTAATATCAGATCTGATTGCAACTGCTCAGCTGAGAATCAAAGTGGGAAAATCCACTAGATGGGCCATTATCATGAAAGTGTGGGAGACCATTAATCTCTTCCTTCTATGAAGGAGTGAGAGTTTTGGCAATATGCAGGACACAATGAATGAATCTGCTGCAATGGGTTTCCGAACAGCAGCAGGACATTTATCCCTATTTTGCACCAGACCACATTACCACAGAATAATAATAATAAAATAAAAATAATAATAATAATACATAAAAAAGACTACTTTTTTGGCTATACAAGTGTTTGTGGATCACTGGATACACTTCCCTGATATCAATGAGCTGATCAAGAAAAGTGCAGGATCTCTCTCTCTCCTCCTCTTCCTCTGCCCCCCTCCCCCCAAGCAGGAACTCTTTCCTAACCAGCAGATTGCCATTGGGAATGCTGAAATGCCAACAGTAATCCTGGGGACCACAACCTACTACTTGCTACCCTGGTTCATGAAGCTGTAAAATGGATGTCATGGATCCACAGGTCTGATGCTTCTGCACAGCTCTGGAACAGTCCCTGAGAGGACCCTTTGATAGTTGTTCACCCCTCAGTCAGGTTCCCCCCCCCACCCAGGAGGCTTCACAACCTCATGAACTTGAACTCTAGGAGTGTTCAGTACCCCTGCTTACTCCGTCAGCTCTCCTCAGTGAGTCCACTTGTTTTGGACACTGGGAAGGCAAGCACACTTCCTTCGACTGGAATGACTCTTAGCCAGCATTGTTAAAACAGGAAAGTTTATTACAGGTCTGGAACACAGCACAGAACATACTTAGCTAATACACAACAGAAAAGTTACAGCTGACTATCCAGAGTACAGGGCTCTCTCCTCCTTTGAATGGCCCACACTACCCACAACTGGTTCCTTCTCTGTTCCACTGACCTGTTTTACCCCAGGAAACAGAACACCTGGCTACCAATCTTAAAACTTTATTCTCCAACAGGTCACAGCCAGCTGCTTCCTGCAGAGGGTGTCAACATCCTGTGGTCATTAGTTGCTAAGCATCAGATGTTTGACCACTAGAGTAGCCATTGTGTGCTGAGACTCTGCCAAGAGTAAACAGCCCTTTCCACCAACCAATTAAAAATGTAGCAGACAAGGGAAACTGAAGAATAGTATTCATATACAATATTATGAACAGTATTCTATACTATGAACAGTATTCATACACAACATTAAGACAACTCATCACTTCATCACACTGGCCCCCTTGACAGCACCAAGGAGAGATTTAACTATGGGCTCAGCAGGTACAGAACAGTTGAATGTGTTTTTGTAGATCAAAGGGATGCTGGCACTGTTTAATAGCAAGACTGGAACGCAGCAAGACAAAATTCCAATGGTTATAGCAAAGGCTAAGGTTTTGTCACAAGCTTATAGAATCTGACTTCCAGGCGCCTCTGCCTTTTTCCACTTGAGCCACAGAGCAACAGGACTGGAACCATCAGCTGGTACAGTCTCTCCACAAATCCCTGCCATCACAGGAGGCATGGGCAGGGAGGGATCCTGGAGCTCCAGCAGCTGTGGGTATTGAACCCTCCTACCTCCCCGTTTTGTCATAGTTATTTTCATTAAGTCAGGGACAGGTCACAAGCTTCTGTAAATATTTGTTATTGTCTGTAGTCTATCCCTGACTTTTACTAAAAATAACCATGACAACCTTAGCATTAGTTATAGCTGCTTGCTGTGTCCTGCATATCATCTTTGGAGCAAAGGGAGAAAAGTTTCCACTAGGGTTAAGGGCAGAGGTAGAGCTGCTACCTACTGAGTTTGAACAGCCAGACACAAAGGCTATAAAAAGAACATAACATGGAGCTCAGAAAGACCACTTCAAGAGTGAGTCACAGTAATGTGTTCTTAACAGGCCACAAAAGAGCAAAACCTGGTAGAACTGTGTGGTGCTTGGTATAGATGTATGAATGTAATTCTGTCAATGCACCTATTAATTTTGTTTATGACTGATCCTATGAGTTGTGTGACACTGTGTAGTAACTGTGCTTTAAGAATTGCTAAGTACTCAGCAATATACATTGCGAACTGAAAGATGAATTATGTTCTAAATTATACCAAATCAGTGCAAACTAGGGATGTGACTGGCTAACTAGTGGAGACTGGAGCAGCTGTCATGGGTAGGGGGCTGCTCCAGCCAGGCCAGGTGCACCCACAGGTAGGTGTGCTCCAGCCCGGCTGGAGCAGCCCCGTCCATGACAGGCACACTGCAGGCAGAGGGGGCTGCTTTAGCTCAGCCTCCCCGTCCATGCTGCTTCAAACTGATTAACCAGTTAAACATTACATTTAACCAGTTAACCAATTAAACAGGATTTTACATCCCTAGTGTAAACCCCCTTGCCAAAGAATGCAATTTTAAAACAAACACATTAAATATTTTATAAAATTTAATAAATTAACAGAACAGAACTTATGAAGGGGAAAGAACATTCATGTCCATTTCAGTTACACAGACCAACTGTGGCTTTCATAGATCACTACATATGAATCTGTGATTGTCTTTAAAGTACTGCAGGATAGAGTTGTAGGGGTAGTGCAGCAGCTCCTGATGCCATATGAAATGTGTGTGTGTGGGGGGGGGGGGGGCAAAGGGTGCAGGGATGTTTGATAATGGAGTTCTCAATGGGCTGCTGAGGAAAGTGAGCCCAGAAACTGTTGAGCCTGTAGGTCCATCAGCACCTGCAGTATCTGAGATTGCTGCCTGAAAAGCCCCATTATGTCCTGGTGCATTTCACTCTCCTTTACCAGCTGAGACTCCTGGGCCCCTCCTCTCCATTCTTCCTTTCTCTAGGCTATCTGCAATGTTGACCCTCTAGGCCCTTTGCTCATGCTCTGTTGCAGCACTGGCATGCAGGATCTCACTAACAGGTCATCTTCTTTCTTTATCTGGCTCAGGTGTTCCAGAGGTGCGATGCGGAAAGCTGCAAGGATGCAGTGGTAGCAGCTGTAGAGAAAACATGAAGAGGTACTATAGTCAGTCAAGATGGTTACAACAGAAAGCAAAACTTAGATTCAGATTTCTCCCCTTCCCTTGCACTTCTAAAGTGTTAAACAAGTTAAGTTTATGGACATTTCTGCTTCAGAGTTCTTGACTCCCAAGTGCCATTCACAGCACCAGCCATGAAAGAATGACCACCATGCATGAAGGAAATGAGAAGAGATTTCCTTGGCTCGATGAAACCATGAGTTTAGGGCAATGTTCCTCAAAGTGAGCC
The DNA here is from genome assembly GCF_049634645.1 of Pelodiscus sinensis. NCBI lineage: Eukaryota > Metazoa > Chordata > Testudines > Trionychidae > Pelodiscus > Pelodiscus sinensis. The sequence goes on along the minus strand of NC_134711.1, from coordinate 138,069,542 downwards.
ACTGGCCTGCTTTGTTTCCTTTAGAGTCCGTAGCCTCATACCTCCCACTGATGCTGGTTCGTTGTTTCCAGCCAAGTAGAGCTGTAGGAAGCTGCATAGCCTGGGCTGCCATTTCCTATGGCTCCCCTTGGCTGGACATGGCGAACCAGTGCCAATGGGAGCTGTGAGGCTCCGTGGCTATGGCCCCTTTAGGTAAATACTGTGGTGCAGGTCCACTAGCAGCTTTCCCAAAGCAGCCCATGGCCTTCTTTTGAGAAACACTGGTTTAGGGCAATGGTATAGAATACTGGCACCATTTTCCACAGGCAGTGGTGATTTTTGCTGATCTCACTCCAGAGGGTAAGAAAGGCAGTAAGCTGATGGCATTCCAAAGCCACTCAGGCCCGCATGCTGCTAGTCTGTGTACTACAATGGTGACTGATGAAATTATTGCTGCGTTGCAAGCAAAGTATTCTACTGCAGAGGAGAAATACGATTGCTTCCTTAGAAGCCTTTGGGAGAAGATTACAGAGTACCTCAGTGAAAGTTTATTTAAGATCTCTCCAGAGGATTCAAGGGACATTCCAGTATACACAAACTGCTCCACATGGTCCTCCCTGCCTACAGACATCAACACTGTTGTACCACTACTACTTCTAGTTTGGATAAATCAATGCAAAGTTGATAGCTGTGTCCTGTTAAATTGGGGGCACAATCACTGTAGTGGGAAATAAAATTTACACTTACCTGAGATTCCTTCCCCTGCATTGGGTTCATTTGTGCTTGATTGCCAAGACTGACTAGACTGCAGTGAAGTCTCAAACAGGTCCTGGCTCATGGCACAATTGGGACTTTCCAGGTGCAGACTCCTCCATCCTCTTTGCTGTTCAGACCAGGGTCCTGAGTATTGACAGTAGTGTGCAGGGCTGTGGTGGTTCTACCAAGTATCGTATACAGCTCTTTGTATAAGTGGCAGGTCTGCAACTCAACACTATATTGACTGTTGGCCTCCCTGGCCTTCTGATATGCCTGCCACAACTCCCTCACTTTCACGAGGCATCTGTTTCTGGTCTCAATCTTCTTCACGCCCTAAATAAGCCCCTCAGAGATGTCAGCATTTCTACAACTCAACCATAGCTGTACTTGCACAGCCTCTTCTCCCCATAACCTTAGGAGATCCAATATATCTATGCCAAGCAAGGGCATATATAGAGCATGCAGCCAATGTGGTGCACACAACAATGGGGGATGCTAACCCAGACAGCCGTGAAAACAAATTTGTGGGGCCTTGTGCACTGTGTGACACTTGAATAGTGGACCATCATCAGACATTATGGGATATCTGCTAGACTAGGACTGCACTTATGCAACACCCATTGTGGCTCTATGCTGCTCAGAAAGGCAGTGTTACTATGTCAATGGGAAACAAAATTAAGTGTAGACACACACACACACACACACAACTAGATCAAGGCAAGGTGGCTTATATATCTGTTTAACTTTGCGGTGTAGGCCAGGCCCCCAGATCAAAACTGGTTACAGTACTTACATATCACTTCTAGCCATGAATAAAAAACTATATGCAGCAAACACTAATTTTCACACATGGAAATGGAGATCAACAGGGCAAAAAGGCCACTAGAACAGTGTTTCTCAACCAGTGGTAAGAGTACCCTTGGGGTACTTGAGAGAAATCTGGGGGGAGAGGAGGGGGGCTGTATGTCAATATTAAATAAAAAATTCAGTTTTCTCCAAATTTCAGTTAAGTTTTACAGCGTTTGAAATTTTTGGGTGTAAAAAGTACAAAAATAATAATCGCCTTTGCAGCTACGATTAAGTAGTTTAAACAAATGTGTTGCAACTGTAGAAAAAAAATTGTGTGTCTGAAATCTGTAGGTACTGAGGTACTTTTTAAATTTTTTTAAAAGGGGTACTTTATAAAAAGAGGTTGAGAAACACTGCATTAGATTACTAGCCTGTTGAGTTCCTGCTTGCTAATATCAGCATTTTCAAGGAACTCTAGTTTTCACTGGTTTAAAACAATGCCTTTTGTTAAATCAATAGTTAAGACAAAGCAACTTTATTTAGCAGCAGCAATAGCCACTCAGGCTGGAAGAGCGAAAGGGATACAACTTAAATAGATCCTATTATCCAACCGTTCCAAGTTCACAAAATCCAAGAAACTTCAAGTTCACATCTTTTGTCTATGAAAATTCTTCTTTGGTCCCATACCACTGCTAGGGACACTCAATCATTGCATATGTAGCATATACAGATCAGCTGACGCTATTCTCTGTGGTGTACATTGATCTTAACAGTGATTTAATTCTGCAACAGTTTCTATTCTAGATGAAGCATTGGGGGTGTGTCCAAGCTATTAACTAATAAACATTCCTCATTATCTCACCCACCTGGTAGTTACTGGAATGATATATCAGTTCAGGGCATCCTTCTAATAGGATGCCTATGCCTTAGCAGGGAACTAGCTACACCCAGCTAAGCAGAAATGCTTCTCTAGAGATGTTCAGCACAGAGGCACATGTGTGTGCCCATCCAGATATAAGATAGACCATGTGTAATTTATGGTACATGTGACGCTTAGCACTTACATACAGTACCAAGGCTTTAAAGTATACTGCAGACAAGGTACTTTAACTTCAAAATCCCTCAATATAGATATATTCACCCTTGTTTTATAGATGGGAAAACTGCAGCATAGGGAGCTAAGGGACCTGCTCAAAGTTGCACAATACAGGGACAAAGCAGGGAATGGAAAAAAAAAGTCCTGAGTTTTACATCCCCTGCACAGTCACCCAGGCAAAACTATTTTATCTCTATGTCCACATAGGTTTTCCAATGTAAAGTGTTCTGAAGAATGGTGTTTCCAGTCTCACAGCTTCTTCCACCACAGAGTGAGGGCACCCAACACCACTTTTCATTCCCTTTATCTCATTCCTTTTAGTTACATTAGTTTCTGTGATGAATGAGAGTGTATTTGCTTAGTAGAGGTTTAGGCCCTTCAGCTATTTGTCAGCTACCAACCTCTCATGTCACAACTTCGAGAAAGCTAGGGAAACAGACTTCTTTGAACCGGTGTGTGACTCTTCCAGCCACCCACAGCACCTCCCCGAGCACCCTCCAGTTTGCCAAATATCTTTCCAGAACTGAGAGTCCAGCTCAAGGCAGCATCGCAGGTGGGGCTGCCTCAGAAGCACACAAGGCAGGCCTCTCTTGTTGCTCTCTCCCCAGCGAGAAAGCCCTTGGGATTCGTTACCACCTCGGCCCCTCTGGATGCCCAGGTGCCTAGGGCCCGCCCGGGGCTGTCTCTCCGACACTGCACGTGGCGCTCCCGTCCAGCCCGGGATGTGACCCGCGGCGAACGTGCCGCTGCGCCACGCGGGGGCCTCCCCACGCCCCGCTGGGTCGGTGCAGCCAGGCGGCTACTGGCCCCGCGGCTCAGCCACACGAGCCGCGCTGCAGCCCCGGCGCGCTCAGGGGATGCGCAGCCGCCAGGGGGCCCGGCGCCCGCGAGACCTTCCCCCCCCGCAGCCCCTTCGCCCCCGCCCGGCGCCGGCCCCCCCTTACCCAGGAAGATGGAGACGATGAGGCGCATCGCTTGCTCGGAGGAGCCCAGCGCCTCCGCGGCCTGGGCCAGGTACAGACCGGCCGCCGCCATGTTCTCCCGGGCCGCCCGGCCGGACCCGCCGCCGCTCCCCGAACCCGGCAGCTACCGCAGCCGCCGGCGCGGCCCCTTCACCTAGGACACTCCCCCTCGATAGCCATTGGCTGCGCCGCTCCTGCCGCGCTCCTCGCGCCGCCTCCCATTGGCTAGTGTGCGGCAGCGGGGCAGGGCCCAAAGCTAACTGAGGCAAAGGTTACCCCCACGTGAGAGAGGAGCAATAAACGTCCCTGTCAACCAACGATTGGAGGAGCCTCTTCCGGCAGTCGGACTCTGATTGGGCAATATGGGGCGGGGCCCAGAGCTAGGGGCGGGGGCGGGCTCCCCATTGGTTCTGGCGGGGACAGGAGAGAGCCGGTCAGGGGAGGGGGAAGAGGAGGCGTGATGGGGGTTACTGTCGGGCACTAGGCGAACGGAAGAAGCGGATGGTGCGTCCCAACCGCCGCACCAGCTAAATTACAATACCGTTAGAGTGGGCGTGATCCAAACTCATGCATATTAATCATATGCTAATAAGCCTGGTACACTGTCCGCCTCATTTAGCCTTACACCTGCTTTTTTGGAGCGTGTCTCCTATTGTCACGGCTTCATGAGTAGTGCAAATAGCCAAAGCAGGGCAGTTCCCTCGATTAATAATCTTAAGCTAATATTACTCTTGAATATGGAAATGTTTGTGCAGAGATGACCGTGCCTCTGCTGTGCTCTCGGCTTGTGCTTTGCAGTTGCTGATGTTATGAGTGTTTCTCTTACACAATTAACTTATGAAAACGTATGCGCATAATTAATATAATATTCACATACATCATTTATTTTATGCAAATTGCATGTCTGCATTTTTGTAAGATTCTTTTCTCACGCATCGCTAAGCCTTGCATTTCCCCCATATATTATTCATGCAACTTGCATGTACATCATCACTGTCATCATCATTTATCATATATATATATATGTGTGTGTGTGTGTGTGCGCATGGCTGTGGGCTCCCAAAGTAGATAGGAAAGAACAGTCCCTGTCCTCAAGGGAATGGTAAACACAATTAGACATACAGTGGCAATTAGGGCTTGTGGGGAAAGGAAGGGTCCCCATCATTGTAATTACATGGTTCCCTATGTGGGATGGACCCAGCTGTCTCTGTGTCTCTGGAAGCAGTGACTCTTCCTGAGGGTACCTAAGGGTGCGAGGCACCTTGTTACCATTTGCCTTTTGCCTAAGGAAGCCTTATCCATGCCTTCTAGGGGTCAGCTCTCTGAGTCCCCTCTTAGCTTGTACAGGCTCAGCTGTCCTTCTGCAGATAACCACGGCTGTGTCTAGACTACATGCCTCTGTCGGCAGAGGCATGTAGATTAGACACATAGGCAAAGGCAAATGAAGCTGCGATTTAAATGATCGCGGCTTCATTTACATTTACATGGCTGCCGCGCTGAGCCGACAAACAGCTTATCAGCTGTTTGTCGACTCACGCGCTAGTCTGGACACTCCCCTGCTGACATCAAAGCCCTTTGTCGGCGGCCCCGTTATTCCTCGTGGAATGAGGTTTACCGGGGCTGCTGACAAAGGGCTTTGATGTCGACAGGGGGAACGTCCAGACTAATGCGCGAGCCGACAAACAGCTGATCAGCTGTTTGTCGGCTCAGCACGGCAGCCATGTAAATGTAAATGAAGCCACGATCATTTAAATCGCAGCTTCATTTGCCTTTGCCAAAACAACAAATCTACATGGCTCCGTCGATGGAGCCATGTAGTCTAGACGTTTCCCACCAATGCCACAATCCAACCTTTGAGCCTTCTGAGCCTCCCCTTGAACGCCCAGCCATTGATCTGCTGGACACACAAAATTCACAGATATGCTGCTCCTTAAGGGATTGTCTACACGGGCAAAAAAAAAGTGCCTTTTGTCAACAAAAGAGCATGAATGTGCACACTTCAACACAACTTTTGTCACAAAAAACGTCCATTTTTGTTGACAAAAAACTTCCAGCTCCATGAGGGATTTTTGTCTTTTCCTCTCTCTGTGTTGTCAACAAACATGCAAGTGTGGACACCTCAAGACATTTTATCACTGATTCTGGCCTCCAGGAAGTATCCCATAATTCCTATCAGCTACTGTGGTCAGCAGCTTGAACTCTGCTGCCCTTCAGCCAAGTGACCAACTACCCACACCATCCTCTTCCAAGCCCCTCAACATTTAAATCCCTTTTCCTCCTGCCTGAACACCAGGAACACCCCCTTTTCCTCTTGTTCTGTGGGCTGGCTCAGCATGCAGAGGTCTCATGGAGTCTTCCCAGGTGCCCATGCCAGCCCATCTCACCAAACACTCCCCCGCTTGGACTACCACAGAGCGGCAGGATCTGATCAGTGTATGGGGAGAGGAGTCTGGCAGCCAGAACTATTGTCCACTGCTGTCAGACATAGCTAGTTTTAAATAGCAGCTTTCTGGGGATCAGGATGCAGGAGATGAGATGCAGGCTGTGGCTGTGGGGTGCAGGGCTGAAGAATGGAACAGAGGGAGGTGTTTCTATAAGCTGCACTTATCTCTGTGGTGTAGCTAATCAGTATGTCCAAGCATCATGCTGATGCTTGCCATGATCTCAATGGAATTCTGAGGCCATTTTTTTCTGCAGAAGATATGCACATCATGCTCTCATTTGCATATCTTCTGCCTATCCTTTTTGCAGAAGAGGTTTTGCCAATAAAAAGCCCCATGTAGACAAGGCCATTTGTTGAGAAACCCCCCCTTTTTCACAAGATCCCTTATTCCTCAAAAATGTGGTTTACAGGATCTTGCGAAAAAGGGTTTTTTTCCGACAAATGGCCCTGCCTACATGCAGCTTTTTATTGGCAAAACCTCTTCCGCAAAAAGGATTGGCAGAAGATATGCAAATGAGAGCACGATTTGCATATCTTCTGGGGAAAAAAATGGCAGTGTAGACATAGCCAGAGAGAGAGGAGAGAGAGTATATTTACACAGCAAAGTTATTTCGAAATAACAGCCGTTATTTTGAAATAACTTTACTATCATCTACACAGCCAAACCGCTATTTTGAAATTAATTCAAAATAGCAGAGCGCTTATTTTGAATTTGGTAAACCTCATTCCATGAGGAATAATGCCAAATTCAAAATAGCTATTTCGAAATAAGTGCTGAGTAGACACTTATATCGAAATAGAGGGCCTCCAGCCTTCCCAGGGTGCCCTGGTGGCCACTCCAGCCTCAACCAAGAACACTCCTCTCTCTCCTCCCTCCCAGGGTTGACTCTGGCCACAGTGCCTGTGCCAGCTCCAAGCCTGCCAGCCCAGAGCCAGCAGTCACTGCCCCTGACCCAGGGGCCCCAAAACATGAGCCAGCAAGCCACTGGCAGCCAGCCCTCCACCGCTCCCCAGGAGCTGTCTGCCAGCTCCCAGGAGCCTGCCAGGGCCCAGAGAAGGCAGGCACCTTCCTGGTCCAGGGTGGAGATCATGGGCCTTATTGAGGTTTAGGGGAGATGCCCCCAACGTCCATGATCTCCGCACTAGATGAAGGAACGAGGCCGTCTATGTCAGGATAGCTGCCAGCCTCGCCACCAAAGGCCACATGTGAACCCATGAAAATCAAGTTGGTCCCGCAAGAACCCCAACCCTGAGCCCTGAGCTTCCCCTCCCCCTTCTTCCTCTTGGTCCGCCGTTCCAGCTCCCACCTCCAGATTTCCCCCTCCCCTTTCCCACCCTCTCTTCTCCCCTCTCCCACCTCTTTTCCCCAGTCTCACCAGAGTTTCATTCCCCCAATCCCAGTTTTGTTAAATAAAGAGAGTTTGTGTTCATGAAAATACATGTATTTTATTTGACATCAGGAAGGAGGTTAGGGAGGGGTAAGTGGAAGGACATGAGGGAGGAATGAGGCACAAGCCCCCAGTGGGGCAGACCAGAGAGGCTCCTGGATAGTGACAGCTCCCCGATGGACCTCCTGGATGGCAGACTGCAGAAAGTGAAGCCAGGCTCGCAGCAATGCGTCCACGAGAAGCATCAGAGTGCCCAGGGGTAGCTCTGGCTCCATGTTGCAGAGTTCTGTGGAGTCCTGAGTGAGAGCAATCAGAGCACGCAGAGGCAATATGCTTTGCTGTCCCTCATTGAGGTAGGCAAGCAAGCAGGGAAACCTGAGAACTTGCCTCTGGGGGGGGGGTCCCTTTAAGCACAGGCCTCGGATAGCCTCAGGCAGCAGCCACACAAAGTAACTCCTGACATGATGCCCTGCTGGAATTGGTTCTGGCCGGTCTTAAATGTGATTCAGGGGCCACTTAGTGTGGACGTGCTATTTCAAAATAGCAAAAAGCTATTTCAAAATGCATTTTGTGTGTAGATGCGTTATTTCAAAATAAGCCATTTTGAAATAACTATTTCGAAATAAGATATTTCAAAATAACGCTGTAGTGTAGACATACCCAGAGAGATTATTGAAAATTTTGGAGAGATATTTTTGAAGATTTTCTTTTTAAAATTCTGTAACACTTCTGCCAGGTGGAGCCAGCAGCACCCAGCATTCCTCTCCATCCCTCCAACACAGAACTGGCTGAAGTCTCCACCTAGTGATGTGGGAAATTCACACACCAACCAAGGGACATTACTTCCCCATTCACAAGGAGTGAAGGGAGTGGGGTAGATATTAGTTGATATGAGAACACCATTATGGGCACAAGAAGACCATGCATCAAGACGGGTCACTCTCAGCTAGGACTCAACAGATACCTCTCCCCATACACTGATAAGATCCAGCAGCTGCTTCATGGTCCAAGCAGGGGAGTGTTTGGTGTGATGGGCAGCCAGGGCACCTGGGAAGACTCCATAAGACCTATGAATGATTTTCCTGGCTGTTTGGGCTCATGAGGTGTAAACATTTATTCCAAGAGGCTACTTGCACAGATCCCCATCCTCTAGCACTGAATTTGGAGCAAATGTTTACACCTCAAGAGCCCAAACAGCCAGGAAAACCATGTTCAGAAGGCCTTGCCCAGAAGACTGCACTGCCTCCTAACCACAATGACCTTCCCTCTGCTCTTACAGATCACTGAAAGTCAAGCCCCTGCTTAGCAAGATTCTTTCTGATAACTGTGGCTACGTCTAGACTTGCATTGCTTTTCCGGGATATCTTTGGTATCAATGCTGAGGCCCAAGGAATGCATCTGCTTTTCTGAATTTTTTTTCGAAAAAGTGGACATACTCTTTCGCCATCCCTGTAAACTTCGTTTTTTGAGGAATAAGGGATGTGTCGAAAGAGCACTTTTTTTCCAAAATTTGGTGCCGTGTAGACACGCCAAATTTCAGAAAAGGCTCTTTCGAAAGTAAATTGGAGAAAGATATGCAATTTGTGTACCACTAATTGAGTTTCTTTTTCTGATTTAACTCTGTAGTCTAGATGTAGCCTTTGAGCCCTTTCCTTTGGGACAATTTAGCACAGTCCCACTGTTCTGTATTCCCACGTTATAAAACACTGGTAATAATATTTTAGCTATCCCTGCATCTAATACAAACATAGCTGGTGTTGAGTCACAAGTTGCTTACAGTCCATTGACTGAATAGCTAACAAATCTAAGCAAAGCAGAAGCAAACTGTATTTACATATACACACCCAGCTAGCTGTAAGGGAAGCATTCCTTCAGATTCTGCTTAAAATTCCATGGTAGTGCTGCTCTGTCCTTTCCCTTCCCTTACAGATGATTTGTCCCTGCCATTCATCAGTCTCTTGTGCAGGAATCAAAGCAGAGTATAAGTGAACTGCATAAAGAGCAGGGCAAAAGCCACAAGCCTGGAAAAGTTGTGTACTGGTTTCCTTGCTTATTCTGAGCAGGGAGCCACAATGTTACCTGCCTGTGGACAAATGTGGCATAATAAAGGACTGTGTTTGTTCCTGCAAAGGGAAATGTCTAGCCCTTGCAACAATCTATGTTGTGTGTATTCACTGATGCCTCTACCCTCCATGATTATGGTATTTGCTGAGATGCGTTCCGTTCAAGGATCAGTGGGACAATGAGTGAAAATGGTAGGAAAGTCTTTTATAAAACTGAAATGTTACAATGTAGGACTCAATGTTAAGAAACTTCTTTTGGTGTCTTTTGTTCCATATCAGAGACCTTGATGGCTCTGGTGTTCGCTGCCTTGGAGCACTTGCTACAGATAAGGTGATGCCCTTGCAAAAATAGGGAGAGTTTGGTTCACAAAGTTATTGAGTGAGTGCAGACATTGGGAACAGTGCTTGAAAAGGGAACTCAGGACCTGCAAAAATAACCAGGCCTTTGCCAGGCAGATCACAGAACGCATGATCAAGGTCATAGAGGAACAGACTGAAATCTTAAAGTACTTGGTGAAACAGCAAAATGAGCTAACACAGGTTGGCCCCACACTGAGGCAAATTCAAAATGCCATGTCCAGCAAACTCGCCCCCCCTTACACCCTTTTTCCTTCTCTGAGAATCCAAAATTTCCCAACCCCTCTCCCAACTGTGATTATGATGCCTGTGCCTACACACAACTGTGAGTTGTAACCCTTTCCAGCACCTGACTTACCATGAGCGTTTCAGTACATTGCTTTGTAACGAATAAAGGCACACTTTCATAACAAAAAACAGAGATTGAAATGACAGCAAATAGGTAGAAATATCAGAAACAAACTTCTTAAACAAGAATCATACTAGGCCTTCTAGAGTCTGGACTTACCAAGAAATTTCCTGATGTAAGAAGTTTAGTTTAACAGTGTTTAACAGTCAGGTGAGCTGCGATTCTCCATTCACAAGACAAACACACACAAATAGCTTGTTTCTCAGGTGAAGGATGCTAGGTACGCTCCAGGATCCCTAGATATATTCCAACAATCCAGGGCTACTCAACACGTGGCCCGCAGTGAAGTTTGGGTTTACGCAGGGCTCAACACGTGGCCCAGGGGTGGGAGCCAAAACAAAAAAGAAGTCAGTATAATGGTCTTCTGTTGATATACGTTTTAGTAGTTACATTCCTGGACTGTCATTACTCATTAAAAGTGCTGTCATATGGGTGGAAATTGGGTAAATATGGCTTTGTATTAATATCAGCAGAACTGGCTTAAATGGGGCCTGCATGTTGTGTAGTCTTGCCTTGATCTTTGTATTCATTCCTGTCAGTGTGAAAGAAGCTATTTGCATATATTCGCATGTCAATGCAACCACACTTCAGCTGTCATCCCTCATGTTTAGAATAATGGAAAACTTGTTGGATCTCCCTGGTCTGGCTACCAAGGGAGTTTTCTGGACCAGAGAAGGCATGGGAGGGGAGACAACAACCTCCCCGCTGGGCTCCTCTCCCCAGCCTCCCAGCCTTGCAAGCTGTGGCAGCCTTGCCAGAGTTCTTGGTGGCCCCGCTGCAGCTCCCGATGGCCCAGCCACAGCTCCCAGCGACCCTGCTGACCTTGTGGAGCCCTGCCACCCAGCCAGTGGTGCCAGCGGCCCTATTGGCTGTGCTGCCCCGCAAGCTCCAGTTTCCTCAGCAGATTCCCTGCCCCGCTGGCTGCAGGCTCTGGTGCCCCGCAGGCTCCACTGCTCTGCTGGCCTTGTCAGCTGGCTCTACTTTAAGCTGCCGGAAACCTCTGCTGCTGAGGCTCTCTAGTCCCACAACATCCACAGATGTTGCCAGATCAGACAGTCCCAGATCACAGAAGTTCAACCTGTTTTAGAACTAGAAGGGACCTCGAGAGGTCATCCAGTCCAGTCCCCTGCCCTCCTAGCAGGGCCCAGCATCATTTAGATACTCCCTGACAGGTGTTTATCTATCCTGCTCTTAAATACCTCCAATGACGGAGATTCCACAACCTCCCTAGGCCATTTATTCCATGTTTAACCACCCTGATAAGACGTTTTTCCTAATATCCAACCTAATTCTCCCTTGCTGCTTTTTAAGCCCCTTGCTCCTTGTCCCATCCTCACAGATTAAGGAGAAAATTTCCTCCCTCCTCATTGTAACACCCTTTTAGGTACTTGAAAGCTGTTATCATGATGTCCCCTCTCAGGCTACGTCTACACTGCAAGGTTTTTGCGCAAAATGGCTGCTTTTGTGCAAAATCCCGTGGAGCATCCACAACTCAAATGCGCTTTTGCGCAAGTAAATCAACAGTAAAATGGCAGAAGAGAGGGCTTTTTCCAGTGTAGCTAAACCTCCTTTTATGAGGCATCACTCCTTTTTGTGCAAAAGGCAAGTGTGGACGCTCTGCAGGGGTTTCTTGTACAAGAAACCCCTATGGGAAAAAGCACAGGTGCTCTGATGGCCATTCTGCGAGTGGTCATCAGAGTTTTCTTGCACAAGTTTTTGTGCAGTGTGGACACTCCTTGCGCAAAAGCACATGGCTTTTGAGATGCGCTTTGAGGTGTGGACGTGCTCTTGCACAAGAAGTTTTTGTGCAAAAACTCTTGCACAAAAGGCTTCTTGCACAAAAAGCCTACAGTGTAGATGTAGCCTCAGCTGTCTTTTTTTCAGACTAAACAAACCCAATTCTTTCAGTCTTCCCTCACAGGCCATGTTTTCTAGATTTTAATAATTTTTCTTGTTTCTCTCCAGACCTTCTCCAATTTGTCCACATGTTTTCTGAAATGTAGTAACCAGAATTGAACACAGTACTTCAGTTGAGGCCTAATCAGCGCAGAATAGAGCGGAAGAATGACTTCTCCTGTTAATGAATCCCAGAATGATGTTTGCTTTTTTTTTTTAAAGCAACTGTATCAGAATGTTAATTCTTATTTAGCTTGTGGTCCACTAATGCCCCTAAATCCCTTTCTGCAGTACTCCTTCCTAGAAAGTCATTTAATTAGTATCAAATTGATTTTTCAGAGGTGTGGTGTTTGTATCTCACTTAAAAAAAAGCCACTGTTTAAAAACTCTCATGAGCAATTAGCTATATGTAGATTTACCTCATGAATAATAAATAATGTGGAAATTGATATGCATGTAAACAGGAGCTGAAGGAAGGTATCCCTTACAGCTAGCTGGTAGTGTGGAGAGACCCTGGATGTGTCTATGTAAATACAGTTTGCTCAGATTTGTTAGAAGGAGTGATATTTTGCTTATTGTAATCAACTTAATTAGTGACCCAACACCAGCTGTGTGTGTATGAAATGAAGGGTGGATTTGATTTAAATCAAATGTATTTAAATTACTAGTTAGGAAGACTCGATTGAATCATGGTTTTCTACCTAAAAGTGCATTCTTGTTGGTTGTTATAACCTTAATACATATGCTTCACAACTCAGAGATAGATGTAGGTTTCATTTTTAGAATGTACACATCACACATTTTCAAACAGTAATTTATTTTGAAAAGTTTTCAGATTAGTACTGTAGCTACATCAGGAAAATGAATGATTGATTGGTTATTTCATTTACCAAAGGTAATAGAAGCAGATAATTATGAAGTCATGGGGAGGTGAACTATCTACAGTTCAACTGGTTAATCATTAATATTTGGAGGATTTTCTTGCTGTAGTAAGCAGGAGAATATCACCAGACAAACATTTAAATTATCTTATTTAACTCAAACAGCAACATAATGTATTCTAGATTTTTTCCAACAGCAAACAAATAATATTTTAACAAAACAAGCATGTGAATTTTTGAATTTAGTTAAACATTCACATTTTTTACAGTCAGGTTTGGTTTTGTTAACATTGTTTTTAACTAAAATAGTTAAATGAAATACTTTAAAAAATCACAAAAATTAAATCGACTGTATCAGCCAAGTCAATATGAGAAATTTAAAATATTCCCGGGATTCCTGGAATCAGCCGCTGATCAGTTTCAGCAGCAGCTGACTTGGGGACACCTGGGATAGAGCAGCTGGGATGCTGCCAGGTTGGTCCCCGCAGCGCCGAGGTACGGCGCTGCGGGGACCTACCCGGCAGTGCCCCAGTTGCTCTGTCCCAGGCGTCCAGATTCAGCCGCTGTTGAAACTGATCAGCGACTGATTCCAGGAAGCCCAGGGCAGAGCAGCTCTGCCTCGGGCTTCCTGTAGTCAGCCGCTGATCAGTTTCAGCAGCGGCTGACTTGGGAACACCTGGGGCAGAGCAGCTGGGGTGCTGCCGGGTTGGTCCGGTAGCGCCGAGGAGTGGCGCTGCGGGATCAACCCAGCAGCACCCCAGCTGCTCTGCCCTAGGCGTGTCCGATTCAGCCACTGCTGGTCAGTTTCAACAGCGGCTGAATCTGGACGCCAGTTCCGACTTACATACAAATTCAGCTTAAGAACAAACCTACGGTCCCTATCTTGTACGTAACCCGGGGACTGCCTGTATATCATGGTCAAAATGATCGAACCATGTTAATGAAGTGTGGGTTCTCAGTCATATGGAGAATTTGTTGCATAAACAAACAGGGCAACTTCTTTATCAATTACCTGTTTTCGTCATCTGCTGCTTCTTATAACACATTTATTTATGGTTGTTTCTGGATGATGGAGGGTTTTTTCTTTTTGCTACAGGGGATACACTGTGGCTATGTGACATATATGATGTGACTGAAACAGGATCAATGGCAGGTAACTCTGAAACTGTAGAAAATGATGGTAATCTTGAAGGTGGATGGTCTTCAGAATCCTATATGTTGAGGATTGATTCTTCTAAACAAAATAAATCAATACAATTATTTAATTATTATTACCAGCCTGCTCATTTAGTATTACTCACTGCATTCACTGACATTCAGAACTACTTTAAAGGTGAAATTGTAAAAGGAAGATCTGCCTATTTCAGCTATTTATTTTTATCACAACTGGACCAAAAATGATAGAGTAATAACTGTATTTTTACACCATAGAGTAATAACTATATTTTTTGCTCCAATATGAGAATTCAAGAATAGTCCAGAAGGAAGACAGGCAGTCCTTAAAACAGAAGTATGAAATAAAAAGTTTACCAACCCGAAGATCCTGTATGTTTAGACATGTTCCTTTCATCCTCTTCAATGCAGCTTTCATCCTCTTCATTTAAATCGCGGCTTCATTTACCTTTGCCTATGTGTCTAATCTACATGCCTCTGACGACAGAGGCATGTAGTCTAGACACAGCCTTAGAGAGAGGTGAGGGATTGACTCTGTGCACAAATATGCAGAGGGGCAACAAGTTGAGGCCTGTTATTTCTCACCTCTTTATATTATTAATTTATTTAAAACATTTTTACCGTTAACAAGCATGTTGCTACTGGAGACACAAATCTGCAGTCTGAGAACTGCAAAACTGAGCATCTCTGGTGGGATCTTCGACTGAGCACTGAGTCCCATTGGCTGAACTGCTGGAACTCATTTACAAAACTTTTCTTAAACATTACTGGGGGCTGCATCCCTTGCTTGCTATGCTCGCCAACCCTCCTCTCTCTGGGGGTAGGCAGCCCCGGCTCTCCCCCTGGCTTCTGGGGAGGGCTGGGGCCACGCCCTGGTCTCTCACCCCCCCCCCCAGCCATTGGGGAGGGCCGGAACTGAAGCCACACCAGCCCTGGTCTCTCAGCCTATCCCCTGTCCCATTGCTGGGGAGAGAAGGGGCAGGAAGGGGCTACAGCACAGCAGCCCCAGGTCTCTACATGGGCCCTGTGGAGGGCCAGGTGGGAAGTGGGTGGGGCTTGGCTCCTGTGGACACAGAGTAATGTGATGACATCACTAGGAACATTTTTTTTTATAGAGAGAGAGAGAGGTGAAATATTTTCATACTATAGAATTAGAATTTATAATCCCTATTCCATAATGAGATATCTTTGAGCTATAATGTATCTTAATTAAAGCTATTTTTAGATAGGGTTTTTCCTCAAAAACATTTTCTCAAAAATCTGATTAAATAAAAGAAATCTGATTTTTTGTATTTAAAAAAATAATTGATTTTTATCCACACTGATTAAATGCAGGGATAGCTACAATTTTGTTACCAATATTTGTAATTTTGTGGAAATACAGAAAAGTAGAACTGTGCTTAGTTGAAATCACTGAGATCTGAAATTACTGGAGATTGAGGGGCAGAAGTCACAACCAAGAAGTGGATGGCAGCAGATGGTGACTGAAAGCCAGCAGGGTGGCTGTAGAATGCACAGTAGGGTGGTGGTGGAGAGGTGAGACAAATGCTTAGCAGAGAGCAGGCAGATGGCAAGTGACCAGCTGAATGAGTAAGATGCCTCTTTACCTCCCTCCTGCTTAGGATGGGAGGTGAATGCTGTGGATGCACCTCTGAACTCTGGGTCAGCACTGACCAAGGGCAGCAACTGTGAGAAGGGGTCAGAGAAAGGTTGGGCATGTGAGGGGACATTTACATTGCTGGACTTAAGAATCAGAGAGGAAAAGGAGCCCAACCTACTTGGAGTGGGACTGTTCCTTGTGGCTTTAGTTATGAGCTCTGTCTGGGGTGTTTTCCCAAGTTAATGCCACGATACTTCCCTCCCCTTTTATTAAAGGTTTTGTTTCTGTATTCAGACTCTGTGCTTGCAAGTTGCATTGCCGCCCAGAGGCACCCAGGGGTTTGTAAATTTCCCAGGTCACTGAGTGGGGGCTCGAGCCAGTTCTGTGTTGGATGGATGGAGAGGAACTGCTGGATATTGGCTGCTGCTGGTGCTACCTGGGCAGAAGAGTTACATGCACAATAATATTATAGCAGTGCAGGAGCAATCCTATACTTAAGGCTGTCATGACATTTGTATAAGGGTGGACTTTTCTATGTCCTCTAATTTTAACATGTTCGGTTGGATTCTTTTAAATGTGGTATACTTCAGGAGAGCAAAGAGTGGAATTAGTAATCCAAATTTGGAGTCATTTTAGCTAGGGGTTACAGCAGGGGAGGGCAATAAAAAGGTGGTGACCCAGTAAGGCTAGTTCCTGGTGGGCTGTTGCTGCTATATTTACCTGCATCTCTGCAGGTATCGGTGATCACAGTTCTTGACCACGGCTCGCCATTCCCAGCCAATGGGAGCAGCAGAAAATGGTGTGGATTGGGACACTGCTTCCTGCAACTTCCATTTGCTGGAAACAGCGATCCACAGCCCACGGGAGCTATGATTGCAAAACCTGCACAGACGCAGGTAAATATGGTGGTGGGGGCCCATTTGGACTTCAGGATGGTATTTGCCCACCACTGGGTTACAGGGATATGAGTCCACAGAAATAGCTATTAAAAAGAGTTTCTAGGTTTTGGGGCTTTTTTTTGAGAGAGAGCGAGAGAGGGAAAGAGAGAGAGAGATGGATATAAAATTATTGATGTGATACTAGTCAAAATTATCTCAATCTGTTGAGAGCCATAGGTAGTTCATGGCATTTGCTAAATCTTTGGGGGACCCAAACTGAAAACAGTATTTAAGAAAATGCATCTTTGTACGTTATGGATGCATCTATATATGTACAAAACAGAAAGCTAGAACTTTTTTCATTTGTAGGCCCTTAAAAATTTCAAATGGAGGTGCGGACCCCTTTGGAAATCTTAGACCACAGGTTGAAAACTACTGATCTAGAGGGTTTCCATTCTCCCCATTGTATGTGCTTTACACTCATTCAGCTCTCATAAGTGCACTAAAATCCAAATAGCTAGTTGGGTTACTTTGAAATATGGTGTGCCTGATGAGAGTGCACAATAGCATTAGGGATAAAAATTTGGGGTCATTTGATCAAGAGATTTGTAAGTTATCACTGGCCTCCCAGAAGCCACCCTCCCCCCAGTTTCTTTCTGCTGCCTAGTACTGAGAGGTACTAATGACGGATGAATCACAGATCTGATAGTTGTGAACTTCATCCTTTAATTAATATAACGAAGGACAAGTTACTCACAACCCCCACCCAGGACAAAAGGAGATTTGAACTGAGTGGCTGGAGATGCTGCAATATGTGAGTCATGGGTGGTAATTTTGCTTTGAAGGGAACATAAATGAAGAATTGTGGGAGAAACAGACACTTGGATAGTTCCTAAGAAGGGAGGGGCACTAGGGTAAAAGGAACGGGAAATATGGAAAGAGATTTGAAGTGGCAGTGAGATGAGGAGGATAAAGGGGAAGCATTGCATCCACCCAGCTCTGCCAGTGTACCCTGAACCCTGACACCCTGAGCTCCCCCAGTGTATCCCATTCCCTTTGAATCCAGCCAGCCTGCAGCCCCAGCACAGCTAGTGCATCTGGTAGGAGAGTTGCAATTCACCAGGTGCCCTCTTGTGGCCAGAGGCGTTTCTGCAAGGTCCTTTATCTGGCTCCTCTCTTCAGAGCAGGTCCTGTGGAAATTCTCCTGAAATGGGGTCAGTAGCTGAAAATAAATCAGTCTAGTCCTCAGTGCCCCAAACATAAAGTGCATCACAACAACCCCACAGTAAATGTCATACCCATCTCCATACTCCTGTCCTCTCAGGGCTGCATTAAGACTTGCTGAGGCTAGGGTTGCCAGATGTTTTCAACAAAAATACCTGACACACTTGACATCACATCACAATCGACATTACATCTTATTTAGAAAATACCGGACATTTCTATTTTCTCATTTTTATTTTCTCAATTTGTTTCCCAAACAGAAAGCTCAAGTACTGGACTGTCTGGTTCAAAACCGGACACCTGGCAACCCTAGCTGAGGCCCTGCTATGTTGTCATTAACAAATGTCATTACCAAAAATGAAATTTAGTAATTTTTTTGTATTTAGTTGCCGCTCATAATCTGAGGCCCTAAACTGTAGCTTAGCTTGTGCATCAATCCAGCACTGTGTCCTCCACAGAAACCTTATTCTGGTCAGCAGAAGTCTAGCCTTTTTCCTTCCTTCCTTTGCCTAGCTACATCCCCCCTGTTCTGAGACAGGCAGTAGTTTGCTTCTGGGAGCTTCTCCCAGGTGGGCAGGACTACAGGAGAGGGGAGCACTTCTCCAGCCTACATTACAGCCTGCCTGACCATGGGTCCTTAAATTGATAGAGTCGGGTTTTCCCAGGACCAACTCTCCCAGTTTCATCTGGTTTCCGATCCTGTGTGTACAGCAATACCCCAGGAATGGGCTCTTCTGGCCCCCTTTAAGCTTAACTGGCAAGTACACTTCCTTACAAATCCCAGCTCCCCTGCACCTCTATCTGCCTGCACCCTGCAGCGCTGCCAGTGGATGTCACCTTCCTGCATCCGCCACCAGCCCCCTGGTACCTCCCAGTCTTGCCAGTGTATCCCAACCACCCTGCTCTCCAACTGCCTTCCAACCTGCCTACTCAGCACTGCTTTGCCAATGCTGCCCAATCCCCCAGAATTCCTAACTCTTTCAGTTCATCAAATCCATCCTGCACCCCAACCTCCCTGCATCCCAACTCCCTGCACCCCAGTTTTGTCAGTGCTTTCCAGCCACCTTTCATCCTTACCCCCAGCTGTCAGTGCACCTCAACCCTTCTGCCCCCAAAGCTCCTGCCCCCCACAGCTCTGCCAATGCCCCCTAACACTGGACAAAAGCTACTGAACTGCTGGAACACCATTAATCAGAAAACTGGAGAGTTCATGACTCACCTGGAGTGTGTACTGTATGGCATACAAATATTACAAGCTCTGCCATCTCAGTGGTTTGCAGAGATGGGGTTCATGTAGTGGACGGGGTTAGAGGATCTATCAGTATTTTGGAACAGAAACTCTGTCTCTGACTTCTGTCATTGGCCCTGCCACAAACTATGTCCTCCCAACCAATGTGAAAGCAACCAGGAAGACCGTTCCATTGTAGCACAGTTGCCCGTTGCTCCATGCATTTCATGAGAGTCAGGGGAAGTAACAGTAGCAGAAACATTTCTATCCCGGAGTATGTCTACACTGGAGAGTTTTTTTCAGAAAAACATCCACGCTGAAATTGCGTTCTTTTGAAAGAAAATTGAAAGAACAGAGGGGTTTTTCTGATATTGGTAAACTTCTTTCTATGAGGAAGAAGCCTTTTTCCCAAAGAGCTCTTTCAAAAAAAGGTGTGTGTGGACAGGGAAGAGGGAGAGCTTTTGCAAGAAGAGGGAAGAGGAAAAAGCACAGGTGCCCTGGTGGTCACTCCGTCCATAGCAATCACAACTGAAATGCAAGATAGTGTCCATTCAGTGTGGACACTATGGCTATGTCTAGACTACATAGCTCCGTCGACGGAGCCATGTAAAATAGTTTATTCAGCATAGGCAAAGAAGTGGGGATTTAAATAATCCCCACTACGTTAAAATAAAAATGGCTGCCGTACTGTGCCAATGATCAGCTGATCCAGCACAGCGCAGCAATCTAGATATGCCACGGTTGACAAGGGAAGCCTTTGTCGACCACTCTGGTATGCCTCGTGAATAATTGTGTCCACACTGATAATCCCCGCTTCTTTGCCTATGCCGAATAAACTATTTTACATGGCTCTGTTGATGGAGCCATGTAGTCTAGACATAGCCAATCTGTTGAAAAAGCAAATTGGTTTTTTGATGCACTTTGGCGGTGTGGACGCTCTCTTTTGGAAGAATTTTTTTCAGAAGATCTCATCCGGAGAAGCTTCTTCTGAAAGAAGCCTGCAGTCTAGACATAGCCCCAGGGACTGAAAACTTCAGGGAGATGCTTGCAGGAGCAGGGTACAGGCAGCAAATGGGCCAAAGACATAAATGGGGTGTGTTGACACAGAGCTGATGGAGTCCTGCTGTTGTGAGTATAATGAGCTGCATCCATGTCATAGAATCATAGAACCATAGAACTGGAAGAGACCTCAGAAGGTCATCAAGTCCAGCCCCCCCTGCTCTAGGCAGGACTAATCCCAACTAAATCAACCCGGCCAGGGCTTTGTCAAGCGGAGACTTAAACACCTCTAGGGATGGAGACTCCACTACTTCCCTAGGTAACCCATTCCAGTGCTTCACCACCCTCCTAGTGAAATAGTTTTTCCTAATATCCAACCTGGACCTCTCCCACCACAACTTGAGACCATTGCTCCTTGTTCTACCATCTGTCACTACTGAGAACAGCCTCTCTCCATCCACTTTGGAACCTCCCTTCAGGAAGTTGAAGGCTGCTATCAAATCCTCCCTCACTCTTCGTTTCTGCAGACTAAACAGACCCAAGTCCCTCAGCCTCTCCTCATAAGTCATATGCTTCAGCCCCCTAATCATTTTGGTTGCCCTCCGCTGGACCCTCTCCAATGCGCCCACATCCTTTTTGTAGTGGGGGGCCCAGAACTGGACACAATACTCCAGATGTGGCCTCACCAAAGCCGAATAAAGGGGAATGATGACATCTCTGGATCTGCTGGCAATGCTCCTCTTAATGCAACCTAATATGCCATTAGCCTTCTTGGCTACAAGGGCACACTGTTGACTCATATCTAGCTTCTCATCCACTGTAACCCCCAGGTCCTTTTCTGCAGAACTACTAAACTGGTTGGTCCCCAGCTTGTACTATGCTTGGTGCGGCGGGTTTTAAGGGTGCGAGCTCCGCACCCCGCCACTCGCCCGCGTCCCGGGATGGGGCCGACGGAGTGGGGGTGGGGCTCCACAAACCCACCGCCTCCAGGAGTCTAGTTGGCCCTGGATTCGGGGTCCGTAAGTGTGCGGGGGCCGGGTGCGATCACCCCTTTCCCTGTATGGGCCAAGGGGGTTCGGCGGACCCGGCCCGGTGCCTTCCTGGGCGGCCCCCGGCCGGGGCCCGGCCGGGGCTCTTGAGCCGTCCCTCTTGTCTCAGTCTCTCTCTCTCTCGTTCTCTCTCGGGGAGGGATAGTGCGCCAGGCTATTACAGCCTCGGGGACCTACTCCGAGGTAGGGTGTGTGGGTTGTGGGGGACCCGGGCCCGCCCTCACCACCGGGTCCCAGCCCGAGGCCCTAAGTGGGGTGGGTGCTTTAAAGCGATCCCCCCACAGCAGGCGGGGCAGCCGCCCGAAACTCGCCTGTCCACGGGTGCCAGAACAGTCCCGCCTCGGGCTCCTTCCACTCCCCCTCCGCCGGCCCCCCTGGCCAGCGCAACGTCGAATCACTCACCCCGTCGCAGACGCCGTGCCCGTCCCAAGGCGAGCTGCCAGCTGCCTGCGTCGTCCTTCTTCGTCGCCCGGAGGGCTGGGTGCTTGGTGTTCCGGGAAGCCAGGATGGCTGCCCTCTTGTTCCCCCGCTCCTGAGCATCTCCTCGCCCCAGTTATAGTCGCGGGCGAGTGATGTCTGGGGTGTAAGCCCCGCCTCCTCCGGGGCTCTCCGACCCGGCCTCGGCCGGGGCGCTCCCGTGGCTCCGCCCCATGACGCGAATTGCGGCGCCCTGATCGAGCGTCTTTCCGCGGCCCGGGACTTGCCCCGCTTTCCCCGGTGCGCGCCCGCCCCCGCTCCCTGCCGCGGCGGGGCCGGCAGCGCAGCGCCGGGCAGGTTCCTGCCGCTTGCGGCGGCCGCTTCCTGCTCAGAGAGGGGGGTCCTTCTCCCGCCCCCAGTGCAGACCCTGCTGGGTCCGTCACACTTGGGATTCTTTCATCCCAAGTGCAGGACTCTACACTTGCCCTTGTTGAACCTCATCAGATTTCTTGTGGCCCAATCCTCCAATTTGTCTAAGTCATTCTGGACGTTATCTCTGCCCTTAAGCGTATCTACCTCTCCCCCCGGCTTAGTGTCATCCGCAAACTTGTTGAGGGTGCAATACATCCCCTCACCCAGGTCATTAATAAAGATATTGAACAAAACCGGT
Organism: Pelodiscus sinensis; assembly: GCF_049634645.1. Classification (NCBI taxonomy): domain Eukaryota; kingdom Metazoa; phylum Chordata; order Testudines; family Trionychidae; genus Pelodiscus; species Pelodiscus sinensis. The sequence goes on along the minus strand of NC_134711.1, from coordinate 138,047,285 downwards.
CCTATAACCGAACCTTGAGGCACTCTGCTAGAAACGGACCGCCATCCTGACATCGAGCCGTTGATCACTACCCACTGGGCCCGGCCTTCTAGCCATCTTTCTATCCATCTTACCATCCATATATCCAATCCACATTCCCTTAACTTGCTGGCAAGAATATTGTGGGAGACTGTATCAAAAGCTTTGCTAAAGTCAAGGTATATCACATCCACTGACTTTCCCATGTCTACCGAGCCAGTTACCTCATCATAGAAGCTAATCAGATTGGTCAGGCACGACTTGCCCTTTGTGAATCCATGCTGACTATTCCTAATCACTTTCTTCTCATCCAAGTGCCTCAATATGGATTCCTTAAGGATCCCTTCCATGATTTTTCCAGGAACCGAGGTAAGACTGACCGGCCTATAGTTCCCTGGATCGTCCTTCTTCCCTTTTTTGAAGATGGGCACTACATTTGCCTTTTTCCAATCATCTGGGATTTCTCCTGATCTCCATGACTTTTCAAAGATAATGGCCAAATGCTCCTTAATGACATTTGCCAACTCCCTCAGTACCCTCGGATGCACTAAGTACGGACCCATGGATTTGTGTACGTTTAGCTTTTCTAAATAGTTCCTAACCTGTTCTTTACCCACCACGGGCTGTCCATCTTCATCCCATCTTGCGTCATTTAGCACAGAAGTCGAGGAGCCGACCTTGTCCGTGAATACAGAGGCAAAGAAAGCATTGAGTACTTCAGCTTTCCCCACATCATCTGTCACTAGGTTACCTCCTTCATCCATTAGGGGCCGCACACCCTTTTTGATCACCTTCTTGTTAAAATGCCTGTAGAAACCTTTCTTGTTATACTTCACATCCTTAGCCAGTCGCAATTCCATTTGCGTTTTCGCCTTCCTGATAACCCCCCGGCATTCTCGAGCTATACCTTTAAACTCCTCCCTGGTCATTTGTCCAAGTTTCCACTTTTTGTAAGCTTCCTTTTTGTGCTTAAGTTCACCAAGGATTTCCCCTGTAAGCCAATCCGGTCTCCTACCATGTTTGCCTCTCTTGCTACGTGTCGGGATGGTTTCTTTCTGTGCCTTCAATAAGGCTTCTTTAAAATACTGCCAGCTGTCCTGGACTCCTTTCCCCTTCATGTTAGCATCCCAGGGGATTCTGCCCATCAGATCTCAGAGGGAGTCAAAATCTGCTTTTTTGAAGTCCAAGGTGTGTATTTTACTACTCTCTTTTCTTCCTTTGGTCAGGATCCTGAAATCTACCATCTCATGATCACTGCTTCCCAGGTTGTCACCCACCTCCACTTCCCCTATTAGTTCCTCTCTGTTTGTGAGCAGAAGGTCAAGCTGCGCACGGCCCTGGTCGGATCCTTCAGCACTTGTGTCAAGAAGTTATCCCCAACATTCTCCAAAAACTTCCTGGATTGCCTGTGTACTGCCGTATTGGTTTCCCAACAGATGTCAGGGTGATTAAAGTCCCCCACGAGAATCAGGGCCCGCGATCTAGAAGCTTCGCTCAGTTGTCCGAGGAAAGCCTCATCTACCTCATCCACCTGATTCGGTGGCCTGTAGCAGACACCAACCACAACATCACTGCTGTTGTTTGCTCCTTTAAACCTGACCCATAGCCTTTCAACAGGTTTTTCTCCCTCTTTATACTGGATTTCAGAGCAATCATAGTGCTCTCTTACATATAGTGCAACTCCTCCTCCTTTTCTCCCCTGCCTGTTCTTCCTGAACAGTCTATACCCTTCCATGACAGCGCTCCAGTCATGCGAGTCATCCCACCAAGTCTCTGTTATCCCAATTAAATCATATTTCCTGGTCTGGGCCAGGGCCTCCAGTTCTTCCTGTTTGTTGCCCAGGCTTCTCGCATTAGTGTACAAACACTTCAGGTAACCAGTTGATTGCCCTATCTTCTCCATTCGAATCAGGGGTCCTCCTTTCTTGCTCCTTCCTCTCTGCATTTCTTCTCAGTATCTGACTTTCCCTCTCCCCTCAGGGTTTTGGCCACCGTCCCCCGACGAACCTAGTTTAAAGCCCTCCTCACTAGATTTGCAAGCCTGCCCGCGAAGATGCTCCTTCCTCTCTTGGTTAGGTGGATCCCATCTCTTCCTAACAATCCTTGTGCCCGGAACAGAGTCCCATGGTCAAAGAAACCAAAGCCTTCTCTGCAACACCACCTGCGCAACCCCGCATTTACGTCCTCAATTCGACAATCCCTGCCCAGTCCGGGTACGTCTACACTACAACGTTAATTCGAACTAATTTAGTTCGAATTAGTTAATTCGAACTAAGCTAATTCGAACTAATGGATCTAGACTAAAAACCTAGTTCGAATTAGCGTTTTGCTAATTCGAACTAGCATGTCCACATTAAGTGGACCCTGAACCAGGCTTAAGGATGGCCGGAAGCAGTGCCGGCAGGGCATCAGAGGAGGACTTAGAGCGTGGAGATGCTGTCTCAGGCTAGCCGAGGGCTCTGCTTAAAGGGTCCCGACCCCCACCCCGGACAGACAGTTCTCAGGGGTGCCCCGCTTGCAAAGCAGTCCTGGCTTGGAGTGCCCAGAGTATCCACACTGGGCACATCACAGCACTCGGCCATCAGACCGGCTGCACTTGCCGCAGGCTGCCACCTGGGGAGAGGGGGCAATTGGGGGGCTGCAGGAGAGGTTCCACCCCCAGAAGCCCGCAGAGCCAGCCCAGTCCTCCCCATCGGGGGTGCGTACCCCATTCCTCCCTCACCTCCTTCCACTTACCCTTCCCCAGCCCCCCTTCCTGATGTACAAAATAAAGGACAATTGTGTTCAAAAATGGAATCTGTCTTTATTGAACAAAACTGAGGGAGACTGGGAAAAGGAGGTGGGAGAGGGGAAGAGAGAGGCTGGGAGAGGGGAGGGCAACTACAATGATCAGGGGTTTGGAAGAGGTCCCATATGAAGAGAGGCTAAAGAGACTGGGACTTTTCAGCTTAGAAAAGAGGAGACGGGGGGGGGGGGGAAGGACAGGATAGAGGTCTCTAAAAGCAGGAGTTGGGTGGAGAGGGTGCATACAGAAAAGTTCTTCATTAGTTCCCATAAAGAAGGACTAGAGGACACCAAAGGAAAGGAATGGGTAACAGGCTTCAAACTAGTAACAGAAAGTTGTTCTTCACAAAGCAAAGAGTCAACCTGTGGAACTCCTTGCTGCAGGAGGCTGTGAAGGCTACAACTAGAACAGAGTTTAAAGGGAAGTGAGATCAAGTCATGGAGGCTGGGTCCATGGAGTGGTATTAGCCAGGGGGTAGGAGTGGTGTCCCTGCCCAAGGTTTGTGGAAGGCTGGAGAGGGATGGCACGAGACAAATGGCTTGGTCACTGTCTTCGGTCCATCCCCTCCAGGGTCCCTAGGGTTGGCCGCTGTCGGCAGACAGGCTACCGGGCTAGATGGACCTTTGGTCTGACCCAGGACGGCCATTGTAAGCTCAGGGCTCAGGGTCGGGGGTCTCAGTGGACCACCTTGATTTTCATGCACTCCTGCTCCTGGGTGGCCAGGCTGGCAGCTCTCCTGCCCTAGCCGGCCACCTTCCTGTGCCTAGTGCGGAGATCGTGGACGAGGTCCACGATGTCTGCACTAGCCCAGGCGGGTGCCCGCCTCTTGCTGTCCCGGGCAAGCTCCCAGGAGCCGCCAGCCTGGTCCCAGGAAGAGGGGGAGGGCTGGGGGGCATCGGGTGGGTGGCTCGATCCGTGCCAGGTGCAGGGTCTGCTGGCTGGGTGCTGGCAGGCTTGCACCTGGCACGGGCACCGTAGCCATCCTGTGCCCCTTTAAGGGGTCCGGGGCCGGGAGGGGGCCGACGAGTTTCCCTGGTGTTGGCCAGAGTGGCCACCAGGGAAACCTGGGGAGGGCTAGCCTCCCACTAGTTCGAATTAAGGGGCTACACACCCCTTAATTCGAACTAGTAAATTCGAACTAGGCTTAATCCTCGTGGAATGAGGATTACCTAGTTCGAACTAAGCGCTCCGTTAGTTCGAATTAAATTCGAACTAACGGAGCACTAGTGTAGCGCCTATGAAAGTTAGTTCGAACTAACGTCTGTTAGTTCGAACTAACTTTGTAGTGTAGACATACCCTCCTTTCCCTTCAACAGGGAGGATGGACGAGAACACCACTTGCGGAGCCAAGGGCCCTGCTCTCTAACTCCTTTGCTGCCCTCCCAGAGGTTCTGGAGTAGCTATCTGCAGCATTCAAGCTCATGAAGAAAGGGGGAATAGTGGGGGTGGGGGTGGTGCTTGGTGGCTATGGAACCCTGAGTCTGGGGGGCTGGGAGTGTAGCCCTGCAGCCAGCAGCAGAGCTCCATGACCAGGGAGCTGTGATCCTGCACTTCCGTCCCCCAGCCTTAGGGCTCCACTGTTACCCTGCCTCTTCCCCTAGCATCAACCTGCATCCCCACTTCATCATCCTCTGGGGCTGCCAGGGCAGAGCCCCCAGCCAACAGCAGCAGAGGGGCTGGCATTGACTTTCCCTGGTCTGCCAAATTCCCCAGTTTGGGTCAGGTGAGGATCCAAGAGTGCTGGACCAGGGAAGTTCAAACTGTATGTATCTACGTATCAGTTGAACATATGCGTTTTATTGACATACAACTTTCAAGCAAGTGTAAAGCCTACCAGTGTCACCAATCTATATAATCAAATAAAATGATTAGAATTACTATTTGTATGTCTATCAAATACTTCTCAGTGTGTATTCTATATTTGCAGAACATTGGGCTTTTTTTAAATGCACAAAAAAGCTGGATGATCCAGGCACAGCGCATTGTTTCTTTAGTGATGGTCCTGCTGTTTCAGCCTCTTCTTTAATTTCTTTTCATTCAGTTTGTGTTTATTGCTTTCCATGTGTTTTACAATTATCTGCCTTGAAACATTATCTACAGCCTTTCTGTGTACAGTACAGAATAACACATTACCAGCAGTGTGAAATTTGTCCTTGCCAAACTCAGTGACATGGTCTTTAGGTGATTTTTAAAGTGCTCAGCATCTATTCATAATTCTAATTGCTCACAGCAGCAGGCTGCAGTGGAATTTGAGATGCATTAAAACATGAACCTGTTGATATCATCAGGAAACCTCAGTAGGCCAGAAGCAACTTATTGGAGTATGTTTAGCTATGTAAATTTAAATCACATTCAAAAATCAACCACAAGAGGGGGCGTTTGCACACACTGAATAAATGATGCTGGTACTTTCAGTAAAATTTAGTTAATAGTTAATATGTTTTTATTTTTCACACAATGTAAGAACTAAAGATTCTCTGTAAAAATGGAAATTCCACATTTTTCTGTGACACATGGATTTCTAGGACCCCAACCATGACCCACTCGTCTCAAACCCAGACGGTCAAAGGCTTCACCTAGCAGCCTGCTAGCAATAGCTTACCTGAGACCCATGATGTCTAGTGGCAGTGTGGGGCCCACCCTGAGGTCTGACTGGCAAAGTCCCAGAGTGGCTGATTGGCCCAGGAGCCCTACTTAAGTTCGCTGCAGGCACAAGAAGCTGTCTGAACAACTGGGCTGCATCATGTACTGGGCTATGTGCAGCAGGGCCAACAGCCACTGCAGTTCTGGGGGCAAGGTGTGGGAGGGCCTGGCTCCATGCCCCTGGGAGGGGCGGAGTCTTGGGCAGAAGAGGCGGGGCTGTCAGTCAGTCCTTAGTGCTGTCCCCTTCTCCCCAGCCCTTTGAGCCGCATGGAGTGGCAGAGCAGTGCTGCTGCAGGAATTCAAAGGGGCCCGGGTCTCCGGCCACCAAGCCTGCCACAGCAACTGTGCTGTTACAGTAGTGGTGGTAGCTGGAGCCCCTGGGCTCCTTTGAAATGCTGGGCCCCTGAGAAACTGCCCCATTCCCCCCCCCCCCCCCTCACCTCAGCAGGACTGACTATGTAAGCTTAGCACCCCTCAGTTTGATATCCTAGTATCTGACTTGTAGTTCCTGACCTCCACTTTATCTTCTGCCACTGTCCCCCTGGTATCCTAACCCAGCCTGAATCTAGTTACCAGCTGGTAGTTCTGACAATTTGTTTCCTGCTTTTGACCTGCCCCATCCCGACCCAACTTACTTTTGACTCCTGTGTCATGACAGTGGACTCTGGCTCTGGCTGCTACGAGTGGCCACCCACTGCCTAATGGACGACCAAGCCCCGTGCGAGAAGGATGGACCTACACAGCAGCTGGAAGCATTGGACTGTCTCTCTGCTTCCAGGTGGATAATGGAAAACTGCAGGCCAAGTTGTTGTGCAGCTGACCTTGGACAACTGACATCTGTAGGAGCAAGAGAGGCAGCTCGGCCCTGAGAATCCTGTGCTGTGATCATAGCACGCTGTACCTTGCCCCACACAGGCACCTGCAATAGCCTTGCCCCAGTGGCTCAATGGGAATTGATGGGCATTCCAATGCTTCTGATGCATCCCCAAATCTATGCCTCTGACTTGGCCAACGTGGCCCTGGTAATCAGCCTGCTGAGAGAAGTGCTAGAGTGGGCCTCCCTACAGCTGAATGGCCATAACTTGGTGCTATCAAACTAGATTCCTTTCATCAATTCATGCCAGCCATCTGTGGTGGCCCATGCCAAGCGCGAACAGTTGAAGCCATGCCCAGAGGACTCTGACAGGGGCAGGGCCTAGTGGTCTGCTAAGCAGCACCTTTCTTCGGCCACCTCTCTGTGGGTACTGAGTGGCATGAAGCAGTGCACGGGCACAAGTCCTCAGGCTGCTTGTGGGGAGAAATCAAAAATGAACTTGCCTTTGTAGAGACACCCTGGATAACCTTGAGGACTTTTCCATCTGCAGGGATAATCCACTGCCAGAGCCAAAGGAGGAGAAAGTAAGATCTTTGGAACCTGAGTCCCATGACCTCAGCATCTGTATCGCCTGCTGAGTTGATGCAAACTCATCTGGCTTGTCAGCGACTGATCCCCAAAGAACAGGAATGGTGCTGTCAGCGCCACCCGTGCGCCTGTTGTGGTGAGTCTGGCCATGCCACCTTGGCCTGCCATGTACAAATGCCATGGGGCTCAGGGAAACAAGCCAACCCTGGCTTGGTGGGGGAAAAACCAACCTGGCCCTTTAGCGTGCATCTACACTGCAGGGCTTAACTCAAAATAATCAACACAAATTGAGCTATGTCAATTGCATAGCTTATTTTGAAATAGCTTATTTCGAAATTGAGCACTCTTCCTCCAACTTCCCTTACTCCTCGTACAATGAGGCTACATCTAGACTGGCATGATTTTCCGCAAATGCTTTTAACAGAAAAGTTTTTCCGTTAAAAAAACTTGGCCCTCTTGCACAAATACATTTGCGCAAGAGGGCTTTTTCCCGAACGGGAGCAGCATAGTATTTGCGCAAGGACACTGACGATCTTACATGAGATCGTCAGTGTTCTTGCACAAATTCAAGCGGACAGTGTAGACAGCTGGCAAGTTTTTCTGCCAAAGTGGTTGCTTTTGCGGAAAAACTTGCCAGTCTAGACGCAGCCTGAGGGTCATAGGAGTTGGAGTAAGAAGTTCACCAGTCTGATAGTATTTCGACATTATTTTGAAAGAACTGCCTGCTGTGTAGACACGGACTAAGTTATTTAGAAATAATGGTGCTGTGTAGACGTACCCTCAGAGAAGAGATTCTCTTCTACTTCTCACTGAGGTGCACTCTGAACCCCATTTAGGGGCTCTTCATTTGCAGGTGTCTGTCCAGCTGCACATTCCAGGGGATCCCTAATGGATTTCCCTCCAACAGATTTTCATTGATGTGGGAGCAGCAAACAGCTCCATGGATGCAGCTACTGTTCAGGCCCTACAGGTACACTGCCATGCTGGCCATGCTTTAAGCTCCTGATAGTTCCCAGCTGGTTTTGGGTCCAGTCGTGGAGAAGATTGTCTCCCTGGAGTTCATAATTCAGAGAAATAATGTAACTGGGCATGGTCCATCCAGTGTGGCTATTTCAAAATAACTATTCCCCAGAATCATTCAAACTAATTATGCTTCAGTACTTCCTGGGATTCTAAGTTGAGGTAGTGTGTCCACATTAATGGAGCCTGTCCCAGACTAATTGTGAGGCTTTCCTGTAGTGAGGACACACAATATTTCAATTTTGTTATTTTGGGAGTTATTAAATCAATTTTAGTTGTTTTGAAATAGTTTCCTAGTGTAGACATGCCCCTAATGATCACAGCTAGCCTGTAATAGGCTGCCTGATTGGCAACCCCACCAGACTGGTTGGAAGAGTGAGCAGAGAAACTCTATAAGCCCAACAGCAGCAGCAATTTGGTGGCTGCTCAGAGCATTTGCCTATGATTGTGGTAGCTCCTGTGCCTGCTTGTTCCCAGCCTTGCTCCCAGCTTTTCCAGCCTTGCTCTAGCCCTGCTCCTGCCTTGGACCCAGTCCTGCCCCTGATTTGCCTCATTCCAGTAACCCAGCTCTGACCCTTGGTTCCTGTTCTTAACTTCTGACTCAGTCTGTGACTCTTGGCCAAGGGCACCGTATATGGGGGCCTAAGAGGGAAGTAGCCCCCTGAAGTTGGAGCCCTTGGATTTCATACTTGAGGTCTGTTTAAAGCCAATGCCCTGACTCCAGAGGCAGTTGTTAAATGCAAGAGAGTTTGAGCTTTGCTTTTGGGGCAGGGAGTTTGTTATAAAAAGAGGGAGGGGCAGGGGGATTAAGAATAACAAAAGGCTGGGCATTCCAGTAATTGAAGGGTTGTTAGATCATCATGAAAACATTGCCAGGCGTGACACTTAAAAGATAGGGGGAAAAGAGTAGGAATGAGTGTTGTGCTGCTGGGAATTGCATTTGGATCACTGTGTTAAACTTATAAATATTATTGAAAAAGGGGTAAACAGGAACTGATCCAAAGCTGACTGCAGGGAGTTACAAAGGATTCTCACAAAACTGGGTGATTGGGCAACACAAGGGTGGATGGAATTCAGTGTTGCTAAGTGGAATGTAATGCAGGGAAAATATAAACCCAACTATAGATATAAAAATGATGGGGTCTAAAATAGCTCAAGAAAGAGATCTTGGAATCATTGTGGATAGTGCCCTGAAAACAACTACTCAATGTGCAGTGTCAGTCTGAAAACTAAAAAGCTAACAGAATATTGGGAATCGTTAGGAAAGGAATAGATAAAACAGAAAATACCATATTGCCGCTATATAAAATGATGGTATGCCCACATCTTAAATATTGTATGCAGATCTGGTCACCACATCTAAAAAAAGAGCTATTGGATTTGGAAAAGGTACAGAAAGGGCAACAGAAATGATCAGGGGTAAGGTACAGCTTTCATATGAGGAGAGATTAACAAGACTAGGACTTTTCAGCTTGGAAAAGAAATGACTAAAAGGTTGGGGGGATATGTTAGATGTCTAGAAAATCATGAATAGTATGGAAAAATAGAATAAGGAAATGTTATTTATTCCTTCATTGATCTAACACAAGAAGCTGACCCAATTAAATTTATAGGCAGCAGATTTAAAAAAGACAAAACACATTATTTCTTCACAGTCAACTTGTGGAACTCTTTGCCAGGGGATGGTGGAAAGGCCTAAACTATAACAGGGTTCCAACAAGAGCAAAATAAGTTCAAGGAGGATAAGTCCATCAATGGCTACTAGCCAGAATGGGCAGGGATGGTGTCCCTAGCCTCTGTTTGCCAGAAATTGGGAATGGGCGACAGGAGATGGATCAGGATGTTTATTCTTTCTGAAGCATCTGGCATTGACCACTGCTGGAAGACAGGATACTGGTCTAGAAGGACCATTGGTCTGACCCAGTATGGCCATTCTCATGTTCTTATATAGAACTGAATTATATCTGCCCCCTTGCTGTAACCCACCAGACCCCACTCTCCTGCCAGAGCTGAGATAGAGCCCAGGAGCCTGACAGAGTCTGTCTCTCTCCATGGAGTTAGTAAACAAAGTAAGAATAGACATTAAAGTTTTAAGGCTAACCAGTGTCCCCTAAGTGACTTGCCACAAGATGTCATGTTAGTGTTAGAGCTGAGTGGTTCTAATATTTATTTAAACTGTCTTTCTTTCATATAGGAATTAGACACAATGCTCCTGCCAGCTTACTGCTAAGTTGTCTGCCAAAAATGCTAGAGTTTCCCAGTGCCTTAGTAGCCCCCGGATAGAGGTGATGAATATGTGTGTGTAGGGGGGCAGATGAGGTTGGTCCTCTCCTCCCCATTTGGTGCTTGCCTTGTGCTGAGCATGCTCAGTAACACTGCTGAAGCCTCTTTCCTCAGTCTGCCCCCCATGCTCTCACTCTCTTCCCCCCACCCATCATGGCATGCACAGGTCAGACCCCCCCCACCTATGAAAATCTGAAATGGCACCCCTGCCCTTGGCCCAGGTATCTGGCCTCTGACTCCATCTCCACCTGCCATCTCCTATCCCTGGCTAACGACTCCTGCTCTAACCACTATCACCCAGCTCCCAGTCTCTGAGAGGAGTTGAGTCTTTGCCATATTTCCTAGGTGGTACCCACCCCAGTACTGTTAACAGTCTCTGCACTGGAGTTGAAAAGCTTGACAGGCCAGGAATAGCAAGGAGTTGCCACAGGTGTGGTAGACTCCTGCACTACAAGTGATTCTGGAGAAAGTCCTTTGCTGCTCATAAACCTGTGGGGTTGTTAGTATTGATAACGACAGGTAAAAAACAGCACCATTGGGTTCAATCCCATAGATGCTACCAGGGTCAACAGCACAGTACTGGTATCTTTCTGCTGCAGTGCTGGGGAGACGTGTGTTGATGGCCCAGACCTAATCTGAGTAACCTAGGAGTCTCAGTGATGGTTCAAGCCATTTTCTGAAGAAGAAAACAAAAAAGAAGATTTCTTTGACCGTAAATGGCTCTGGTCTGTTCTCTGGGTGATGAGAAGTAAGGAAGGGACTTTGCGGAGATGCTGCTCTTACATAGCATCAGCAGGGCCAAAAGGATGCACAGAGTACATGGGCCATCCTGATAGGTGCTGTGGCAGGAAACTCACCAGCTCCAGCATGAACATGGCCGAGAGGAATGCATGTGTGCAGCCAGGCAGAGAACAACTCTTGCCTTTTGCAGGTTACACCTCTATCAGCTAAAACCAAGAGACAGATGTTACCCTGCACCCACACTAGAAAAAAGGTGGTGTTTGTGGGGTGTAGCTAGCACGTTAGCCATGTGCAGCTGAAAGTCACTCGCTCTGAGTGAAGCCTTCAGATCTGCAATGCTTCACTGCTAAGAGTGTGTATGAATGGGAGCTGGGCATTCTTCCCAATCCAGTGTCAGGAGGGGAGGGTTGGCTCGTTTGAGGAGGCTGGGGGGTGGAGGGAGGTCTGAGGAAGGAGTTAAGGGCCCTTTCACCACCAGGCCACAGGCTCCAATAAGACCTCAATTTGGCTGGTTTAGGGGGAATGTGTGGGAATAGGACATGAAACTTCTCTAGGGTCCCACTTCTAACATGACCCAGGCTGACTGTCAAGATGGCCTCATGTTGAATCTCATGGCCAATTGATGGGTTGTATATGAAAGAAGTTTGTGGGCTCTCAGCCCAGTGCCTAACATGACGAGGGCTCACACTGCAAAAACCAGCAGAACAATGGGCACTAGCTTGTCCCTCTCTGGCAGCCTCAAGCAGAGAGACCAGAAGTGAATGGGCCCTTTCCCCCCAAAAGAGATCATGGTGATGCACTTTAGCAGGGGACAGTGTGGTTGTGGTAGCTGCCCTGTGCCTGTCCGGGGCTGAAAAGCCTGCACCTTTTATTGAAAGTGTTCATTGACAGCTTCTCACTGGGACTCCTCCTTCTCCAGAAATCCCCTGGTCTCCACTGACAGTCTCCTGGGAGCGGGGGAGTGTGCGTGTCAGAGATGAATTCCTTCCAGCTGGACTTTCCGCTGCCCTCTCTTTTTGCAAAAGTCACCTGATTTCCCTGAAAACCAACATGTGCTAAGCCAGCCCCGATCCACATGCTCCCACCCAGGGACTCAGCCAAGGGGATTGTGTAACAGGCTTTGGAAATTCCACTGGAAAGAGCAGCATTTGAGGAGAAGCCGGGGTGCCACACTCCACAGCAGGGGGTGCTACAGGACTGTAGTAAAGGCGCAATCCCTTCCCTACCAATCGCCACATGACGGGCTAGGATGTGGTCTGGAGATAGAAAAAAGAGACACAGGACAGGGCGAGAGAAACAGGCAAAGACGGAGAGAGAAGGTAAAAGCTCCAAAACTAACATTAGAAAAGGGCCTGAACAACATTCCCCTTTGCTATTGTTTGGGTTGCTTGGGTCAGAAAGGGGTTAATCTGGGGGCAGTGTCCCCAGACTCGAGCATAGTACAGGGGATTCTGCACTGAAGGGTGGGGTGTCTCAGCAGTGGGGCCACTTTCTACCTTGCGTCAGGACTAATCCAAATACCTCAGCCTGGGGCTTGAGGGTGCTGTGTGATTGAGGGGGGGGGGTGTATGTAACTCAGAGGGGTGCCCTCTCCCCTGAGTCTGTACTGGCCCCCATACTCCACCATGGGGCTGGGGTGTGAGAGAGCAGAAGGTGCTGTTATTTAGAGAGGCAGAGCTTCTCCAGGCATAGGAACTAAAGCTGCTTTGTCAGGTTCCCTTAGCTGGGACATTGAAGCCATTGTCCTGCCCCCCAAACACGCACACACACAGAGCTCACTGATCAAGGCTGTTGTTTTTGCCCCAGTCCTGTCACTCCAAAGTCCAGAAGCTGAGCCTTTCAGGAAGGACACCGGATGGAGCGTTTGTGGAAGTGGTGAGTTGCTGGGTATACAATGGGAGCTTGGCTTATTCGCAAAGCAATGACCAGTGCTGCTCTCCTTGAGTCTTGCATCGGTTCTGGAGTCTGGAGTTATCTACGGCTCTCCCAGATCCCAGAGGGCACGGGATGGGGACAGAGAATAGGACTTAGTTCCCCTGCAAGGACTAACCCCAAAGGGGTGCTGGACTCAACCCCTTTAGCACTCCCAGCACCCAAGGAAGTGGGAGACTGGGGCGGGGGAGGGAGTCAGTGCCCATGTCACACCTGGCAAGAGCTCTGTGTAAGGAGGAAGCCATTTTCAGTGTACCACAGCAAGTCTGCAAAACTCTGGAACTATGCTACATAGTGATCTCCAGAGCCACCCATTGGCACTTTTCTAGTAACCGCTGCCAGATAGCTAGAGGCAGAGCACCCTTGTAACATTGCCTTCCTCTTCCCTCTCTCAGGTGGCTCATCCTCTGTTGCCCTCTGGCCTGGGCTAATGCAGCTCCCATGTACGGCGAGATCCTGTCCCCAAACTACCCTCAGGGATACCCCAATGATGTGAAGGAGTCCTGGGAAATCAGTGTCCCCCCAGGGTTCGGCATCCGCCTCTCTTTCACCCACCTAGACATAGAGCCATCCCAGAACTGCGAGTACGACTCTGTGACGGTACAGTATCCTCTCCACCCCACTCGGGAGCAGAGGGCTGTGGGGCAGGACTGAGGTGCAGCAGAGCTCAGCAGGGCCTGTGGGGAAGAACTGAAGGTCATCAGCAGAGCTATGTATGGGAGCCCAGGCCTGGTATGGGGACCTACTAGCCCTGCCTCGTGCTGAACTGATTGAAGCAGAAATGATTCAGTGCGTCTACACTAGCCATGGCTGAACCAGTCTGAGCTTTGCCTGGCATCCTCATTAGCACTATTTAAATCAATTCAGTTTCAATGCTCTCTGGTCACCCGTTCTCACTACAGGATTATAATTAGAGCTGCCAGCTCCGTTCTCCAGCTGTCTCAGCCACTCCGCCTCTGATCTAGTTTGCCAGCCAAGTGTCCAGTCTCACCTCCCCACTTGCCTTCCAGTTAAGTCCCCCCTTCACTGCCTCCTTTAGAAAAGCTCCACTCCCCGCCGCTGCTAATGTCCCTCTTCCAGTCACTGGCCATGGGAGGTGCTGTGGGCCTTCCTGCTGGCGCCCAAACATTTAGCCTGAAATGGCTCAAAGTTAAGCTCCAGACAACCATAAACCACACAGCGTAACTGGCTGCACAGTACTGAGGGGCTCTGGGAGCTGGAGTGTGGACATGGGACGTGTTGCTGTTGTGCCAAGGGGCTCAGACGTTGACAACCACAACACATTTCCCTCGTGTGACAAGTCTCCTCTGGTCCTCTGCAGATCCTGTCTGGTGGCCATCCTGTCAAGGGCCCGCTCTGTGGGCGAAAGCGCAGCACAGACCCTGCTTCCCCTATCCTGGAAGAATTCTACGCCCCGTATAACCAGCTGACTGTGACTTTCCAGTCAGACTTTTCCAATGAGGAGCGTTTTACTGGCTTTGCTGCCTACTATATCGCAGTGGGTAAGTCCAGGACTGCCTCCACCTCTCTGGAGTGCCCAGTGGCCAGGAGCTTTCGCACAGCAGTGTCCAGGGTCTGGCAGGAGGGAGGGGCTTTGGCAGCAAGAGCTTTCTCCCTGGGGAGACACCCCAGTCGAGTGAGCTTCTCCCCAGCAATGCCAGTCGGCACTCTGCACCAGTGCTTCCGCTCTAGAGTCCTTCTGGCTTGGCAGCAGTGCCTGTTTCCTCCTCTCCTGGACCTGCCCTCTTTCCCTATTTCCTCTCCCCTGCTTGGCTCACTCAGGTGTCCTGTTACCTCTTGCAGATGTGAATGAGTGCACGGATTTCATGGAAGAGACCTGCAGCCACTATTGCAATAACTACATTGGGGGTTTCTTCTGCTCCTGCCCCCCAGAGTACTTCCTGCATGAGGATCAGAGGACATGTGGAGGTGAGGGCCTCACACATACTGTCTCCAACAGCAGGAGGGGGTATAGGCACCACTGATTCTGAACTGGGAGGAGCTTCTCCATCTGTGATCTGGCTCTTAAGGAAATGCACAGGGGATGGTACATGGGAAGGGGATGCAATAGACAAGGAACACAGGACAATAAGCCAGTGGGACACAGAATTGGAATAGCAAAATGATTCACCATCCGCATGTGGGGGAATACAGGCAGTCCCCGGGTTACGTACAAGATAGGGACTGTAGGTTTGTTCTTAAGTTGAATCTGTATGTAAGTGAGAACTGGCGTCCAGATTCAGCCACAGCTGAAACTGATCAGTTTCAACAGCAGCTGAATCTGGACGCCAGTTCCGACTTACATACAGATTCAGCTTAAGAACCCCAGGCGTCCCCAAGTCAGCTGCTGCTGAAACTGATCAGCGGCTGATTCCAGGAAGCCCGGGGCAGAGCAACTCTGCCTCGGGCTTCCTGTAGTCAGCGCTGGTCAGTTTCAGCAGCGGCTGTCTTGGGGACACCTGGGGCAGAGCAGCTTGGGTGCTGCTTGGTTGCTCCAGTAGCGCCGCGCCTCGGCGCTACTGGACCAACCCAGTAGCACCCAAGCTGCTCTGCCCCAGGCATCCTGATTCAGCCGCTGCTGAAACTGACCAGCAGTGGCTGAATCAGGACGCCTGGGGCAGAGCAGCTAGGGTGCTGCCGGGTTGGTCCAGTAGCGCCCAGAGCGGCACTACGGGACCAACCAGCAGCACCCCAGCTGCTGTACTGCAGGCGTCTGGAGCAAAGCCGCAGAGCACGGGGGCAGCGGGACAGCCCAGATGCGCCGTGGCTGTCCTGCTGCCCTTGGGCTCCGCGGCTTTGCTCTGCTTTGCTCCCCATCTCCCTGGTCTGCAGAGACGTGTCTGGGCTGTCCGCTGCCCGCGTGCTCCGCGGCTTTGCTTCCTCTCCCTGGTCTGCTGGAGACCAGGGAGACGGCCCCATTCATAACTGCGGATCCGACATAAGTCGGATCCGCTTAACTCGGGGACTGCCTGTAGCGCTAAACAATGGGAGGCAACAAAGAAGGAAGGAGACCAGTAAATGGGAAGTTTGCAAAGTGTTTTTGCTTCCAGAGAGGCCAGTGCAGTTTTGGGAGTTGCACCGGGGGAGGTGTTCTTCCTGGAGCAGGAAGTGTCAATACAGTGCTGAGAAGACCCCACTGAGACACTGTGCTCAGTCACAGGAGAGAGTCTTGGGGGCCTCACATCCCAGCCCTTCTTCATAGAGCTCAGGGGAGACCTCACCTGGGGTACTGGAGACAACAATAGGATCCTTAATTGTAGAAAGAGTGTCAGACCGAAGGAGCTTAATGTGGAGCCCAAAATGCGCAGGGAGCCAGAGGGTTACATTCCAAGTGCTACACCTTGCCAGCTAGGCAAAGCCCTTGTTGGCTGGGCCACGCAAGCCTTGTGTGCAGGTGTGGGAGGGGCACACCTCAGAAAGGAAGGGGGATTGTTTCTGGAAGGCTGAAGAGGGAGAACCAGGGAAAAGGGGTGTGTGTGAGATTGAACCAAAGGAGAGGTACTGAGGTGCAACCCCCCCATTCCAGGGAGATCTGTGCCACTGTCTCCCCAAATGAAGCACCACAGCTCAGGACACTAAGAAATGGGCTGCCCAGAAAGTGGGTGGGAGCACAGACCTCTCTGGATGCACCCCAGGGAGAGACGAGCTCTAATTTCTGGCTGGTGCAGGGTTTCAGCATGATTAATGCAAGGGGCTTGCCCCTCATCTCCCTTCCTGACCTCCCTGTCCACGTTCCTTCCTCACCCTAGTGAACTGCAGTGGGAATGTATTCACGGAGCTGTCAGGGGAGATCTCCAGCCCCAACTACCCTGATGAATACCCTGAAAGCGCGCGCTGTAAATTCCGTGTGGTCCTGGAGCCGGGCTACCGTGTGGTGCTGAACATCAGGAGTGGGGACTTTGATGTGGAACCAGCTGACAACGAAGGGAACTGCCCCGACAGCTTAACGGTAGGTGGTGGGAAATAGAGAGGAGATCCCCTTCCTCTGCTCACCCTTTGTCCCAGCCAGGTTCCCCTAGAGGTTTCCCTCTCCTTGCACTCAGGGTTCCCCCCTTCCTGGTTACCCCTCATCCCAGATGTGCCCCCTAGAGATTTCCTTCCCCTCACTTGTATAGCCTGTAAAAATTCCCCTCACACCCTTTGACTGCCTTTCTCTCTCTCTCTCTCTCTCTCCCCTGCTTTTCTCTTCCAATTTCTCATTGGTTCCTGTTTATTATTTTCCCAGTTCACAGATGGACAACAACATTTTGGTCCCTATTGTGGCAACACATTCCCAGGGCCTTCAGAAATTAAAAGCAGGAGCAATATTCTTGACATTGTCTTTGAAACAGACAAAACGATACAAAAGAAAGGCTGGAAAATGCGCTACTCTGGGGACCGTAAGTAAATCCTTTTCTAGGCTGGGAAAAGATTCGCTCTGCTGCTCTCGGAGGAGAGGATGGATAGGTGGCTTGGTAAGCAGATCCCTGTGGTTGGGGGACAGGGCGATCACTGGCTAGGACTCTAAGGCTGTGTCTAGACTACATGCCTCTGTCGGCAGAGGCATGTAGATTAGACACATAGGCAAAGGCAAATGAAGCCGCGATTTAAATGATCACGGCTTCATTTACATTTACATGGCTGCCGCGCTGAGCCGACAAACAGCTGATCATCTGTTTGTCCGCTCAGCGCGCTAGTCTGGACACTCCCCTGCCGACATCAAAGCCCTTTGTCGCAGCCCCGTTATTCCTCGTGGGATGAGGTTTACCGGGACTACCGACAAAGGGCTTTGATGTCGGCAGGGGAGCGTCCAGACTAGCGCGCTGAGCGGACAAACAGCTGATCAGCTGTTTGTCGGCTCAGCGCGGCAGCCATGTAAATTTAAATGAAGCCGTGATCATTTAAATCGCGGCTTCATTTGACTTTGCCAAAACAACAAATCTACATGGCTCCGTCGACGGAGCCATGTAGTTTAGACGTACCCAAAGAGTGAAAGGTGGGAAAGGAGAAGGAATGAGTCTCAAACCGATCAGTCACTGACACACTCTTTCCTCCCAAAGCAATACCCTGTCCCCAGAGTGTCACCCCGAACTCTGTGCTTGACCCCCTGAAGGACAAGTACAGCTACAGGGACTATGTGACGGTGACCTGCGTGAAAGGTTATGAGGTTGTGACGGTAAGCTCCCTCCAGTCCCTTCCCCTCAGATGCCCAGATGTCCCTGTTCACTTCTCAGTGTCTCGCCCAGACTCTCCGAAGCGCCGTCTCCTTCCCCTGCCCAGCAAGGAAATGAGGGCCAGGCCCCAAAAACCCAACAGGGAGAGAACATGTTGTGTGCTGATCTCATCCCAGAAGTTCTTGACCAAATGGGGAGCCCTCCCCCCGCAGCTCTGGAGGGCTTCTGGATGCCCTCATGGTCATGGAACAAGATGCTGCTGTGGCCGATGAGACCATTGGGCCTGCTTAGCCCCATGTCACACCTTCCGCCCCCCTGCAGACAGGTCAGGCCGGTAGCCTTGTCTGGCTCAGCACTCTGCCTCCTTCTGTACCTAGCTGCTGTGCAGACACCCCTGCCTATCGTGAAACCCCCCGCTGGGAAGTTCAGTCCTGTTACATTTCTCTCTCGGTAGCTGACACACACTCTGCTTTCTCTCAGCCCCAAGACAGCCTGCCAGCCTTTCAGGCCAGATGCCAGAGCAATGGAGAATGGAGCAACTCACACTACAAATGCGTCCGTAAGCGTCTCGTTCCTGTGCGGCTACCGGTGACTGGAGATGGGGTCTGGGCCTATCAGCGCTTGTCCCAGCCTGGCCTTACACCTGGGGGAAAGGGTGACCCACGGGGGATGGGAATGGGATCTGAGCCTACCCAGTGAGGAGTGAGGTGCTGCCGCGGTTCCTGGTGAGCCAGTAGGGGTGCCCCTTTGATAACCAGCCTTTGTGTCTTTCTCTGCAGCTGTGGACTGTGGTCCCCCTAGCATTATTGCCAATGGCAAAGCCACCTACAAGCCAGGATCTGAGGAGACTCTGTACGGAGCCACTGTCCGCTATGTCTGTGAAGAGCCTTACTACGCTCTGCAAACCCGCGGGGACGGTAGGCATTCCCCAGCCCCCTCACATCCTCCTGGCATTACAGGCCCAGAAAGAGTCTTGTCTAACTGCTGTATTCTGACTGCCCCCATCAGACCCCTGGCCTGCAGCTGGGCTGATATTCTCAGGGAAGCCTGAACTGGGTGTTGTAGCCCAGCCGCACCCAGATGGAATCCCCGTGTTGAGTGGGCTTGTAGCCGACAGCCCTGTGAAATGGCCACTGGCCACTGTGCTGGCCACACTGCTGCTGACTGGGCTGTTCTCCCTCCTTTGCACAGGACTCTCTCCCTTCCCACGCATTAACTGGATGAAAAATTAGCTAACTGATAGGTCTCAGAAGGGGAGAGCTGGCAGGTTTCCACTGGGGGTCCCACAGACATTGGTTTCTGACCTGATGTTTTTTAGGCTTTTTATCAGTGAGCTGGAAGAAAACATGAAATCGTCACTGATAAAGGTTGGAGATGACACACAAATTGGGGCCATGGTAAATAATGAAAAGGACACGTCATTGATACACCATGACCTGTCCCAGCAAATGTAACTGTACACACTAGACACAAAGAAGGTAGGCTGCACTTGTAGGGTGGGGGATTGTAGCCTAGAAAGCCATGGTCCTGACAAAGACATGGGGGTCATTGTGGAGAACTGAACTTCCAGTGTGACGCTGTGTGAGCTAACATGATCCTTGAATGCATAAATGGGAATACTGAATAGCTGTAGGAAGATTGTATTACAGACTATTAGAGGGGTAGCCGTGTTAGTCTGAATCTGCAAAAAGCAGCGAGGAGTCCTATGGCACCTTATAGACTAATCGAAGTGTTGGAGCATAAGTTTTCGTGGGCAAAGACCCACTTCGTCAGATGCATGTCATGTATTACAGACTGAACCTCTCTACTCCAGCACCCTTGGGACCTGACCGGTGCTGGACCAGAGAATTTGCTGAACCACGAGAAGTGAATATTGTCTAGCAGCATCACCAGTACTGCCACTGCTTGATAGGCTCTTAGGGTATGTCTACACTTGCACCCTAGTTCGAACTAGGGATGAAAATGCAGGTATTCAAAATAGTCAATGAAGCGGAGATTTAAATATCCCGCACTTCATTAGCATGATCTCGCCGGCGCATTACTCCTAATGCCAGCTGTTTCAAAAGTGAAAGTGTGAGCTGGGACACGTTAGTTTGAACCAAACCCCTTGGTTCGAACTAATGTTACTCCTCAAAAAATGAGGATTAAGGGGTCCAGTTCCACTACTGGAATAGGGGGTCCAGTTCTGTGTTCCTAATACGTTAGAGGTTGCTGAATTGGAGCATTCAGAGAAGGGCTATGAGAATGATTAAAAGTAGGGAAAGTATGTCTTAGTGTTAGGTCTGAGGAGTACAATCTATTTAACATCACAAAGAGAAGGTTAATAGGTGACTTGACCTCAGTCTATACGTTGGGGTGGAGAACCTTTTTTGGGACAGGGGCCACTCACCCATAGAAAGATTAGTCAGGAGCCACACAAGTAAAACACCATGCCCCCTACCCCCCACCTCTCACTCATATGGCCCCTGACTGGAAAGAAGAAAGGCACATCCCACATTCCCCTCACAAACCAGAGCTTGCGGGAGTAGCCTAGTACATTTTGTGTGCTCCATACCCGTGGTGAGATTGAATGACAGCACAGATTTCCCAATGCTGGGTGGGACCTTGAGCCTCAGGGGGCTGGATCCAGGCAAGCCGGGGGCTGGACGTGGCCTTTGGGTCTGAGATTCCCCCTGCCACTATAAGTACCCCCATGTGGACCAGAATTTGGATAACAGAATCTTCAGTCTTACATCCCAAAGTATAACGAGATCCAGTAGCTGGACATTTAAGCCAGACACATTTGTACTGGAAATAAGGCAACTTTTTAACAAGCTGGGGAACTAATCCATTGGAACAACCGACCAAGGGCCATTCTGGCTTCTCCATCACAGGCAATTTTAAAATCAAGATTGGATGTTTGTCTAAAAGATCTGTTCAAGCCCACAAGGGAAATAATAAATCAAGCAAAGTCCCATGGCCTGTGTTTTGCAGATCAGACAAGGTGATCACAGTCATCCCTTCCGGCTACAGTTCCCCTGAGCTCTTGGTCACATGCTCATGGTGTTTTGTACTGAAAGCCTTTCCATGTTTCTGTGTTTTTCAAGGGCAGTATCAGTGTGCAGACAATGGGAAATGGGTCAGCGAAGAGATGGGAACAGAGCTTCCAGTGTGTGTCCCAGGTATCACAAAGAACTGTCTGTGTTTGTGTGCACGTGCACACATGTCTCAGATTTGTGTGTGTGTGTGTGTGTGTGTATAACACTTCTCTCTAATTTAAAGACAGCTGACCCAATCTGCCTGAAAAATTGCTGGTTCCTTTCCTAGGGTGGGATTTGACTGAGTAATTTGAGTCACATTAGAGTGGGTGTTTCTGAGATTGGTGGATTCCTGAGAAAGATCAGAGGGAGAAGCTGGCCTGTACATAAGCTCTATTGGTCTTCTAGTGAGCCAAAACAGGTCTCACCACAGACAGTATTTGACCCTGATGCCTCAGTTTCCCTGCTCTTGGCTATGCTGGTGCTCAAGTTTTAGCTGTTCAAACAAATTAAAATTCATCCCCTTCCAGCAGGTAAACAAAAAGGCTCAATGTCCCCAGCAACCTCCCGCTGGGTCTTCCCCAGTTTAGTCAGATGCATCCTCCCCAGGCCACAAACCCTTTCCACACTCTCTGGGCTGCAGCTTCTCTTGCAGCCCTCTCCTGGGCTCAGCAGCTCATTAAGGGTACGTCTAAACTACATGGCTCCATCGACGGAGCCATGTAGATGAGGCGGGATGACAAAGGGAAATGAAGCGGCGATTTAAATAATCGCTGCTTCATTTAAATCAAAATGGCCGCCGCACTGAGCCCATCAGCTGTTTGTCGGCACTGCGCGGCAGTCTAGACGGGGATCTGCTGACCCCAGAACCCTTTGTTGGCAGATCCTGTAAGCCTTGTTTCACGAGGGATAAATGATCTGCCGACGAAGGGCTCTGGGGTCAGCAGATCCCCATCTAGACTGCTGCGCTGTGCCAACAAACAGCTGATCGGCACAGCGTGGCGGCCATTTTGATTTAAATGAAGCAGCGATTATTTAAATCGCCGCTTCATTTCCCTTTGTCGTCCTGCCTCATCTACATGGCTCCGTCGATGGAGCCATGTAGTCTAGACACACTCTAAGGCTGTGTCTAGACTGGCAAGTTTTTCCGCAAAATCATCTGCTTTTGCGGAAAAACTTGCCAGCTGTCTACACTGGCTACTTGAATTTCCGCAAAAGCACTGACTATCTCATGTAAGATTGTCAGTGCTTTTGCGGAATACTGTTCTGCTCCCGTTCGGGCAAAAGTCTTTTTCCGAAAAACTTTTGCGCAAAAGGGCCAGTGTAGACAGCAGAGAGTTGTTTTCCGCAAAAAAGCCCCGATCGTGAAAATGGCGATCGGGGCTTTTTTGCGGAAAAGTGCGTCTAGATTGGCCACGAACGCTTTTCTGCAAAAAGTGCTTTTGTGGAAAAGCGTCCTGCCAATCTAGACGCTCTTTTCCGAAAATGCTTTTAATGGAAAGCTTTTCCATTAAAAGCATTCCGGAACATCATGCCAGTGTAGACGTAGCCTAAGAGTTGTTGGAGCAGGGCAATAGGAGGCATATTCTGCCCACCTTTGCTGGAAAGCCCAGCCTAGACCCCTAAGAAATGGTAAAGTGTTAACTCTCTGCAACCCAGACTACCCTGAATATCCTCTCTCAGGGCCGCCCCTTTCATCTTAAGCAGGAGCTGTTCCTGCCTCTTGCTACAGTTAGCTCCAGACAGGCCTTTTCCTCTGGCTGGTATGGAGACCATTTTTTCCCAGGGCTCCTGCAGGTGGGTCTCTCACCAGTGACTCATTCTGCAGGCTCCCTCTGATAGGATTTGCATACGAAGGACAAAAGATCAAAGTAAATATGTGTAAAATCAGTGTATATTTCAGACTCACACAGTCTTTATATACATTATCTAGAAGAGTAGGTTTGTCTGATTTAATGTTTCCTATGGCTGGTAGCAAATACTCCCTTACAAAGAAATCAATATATTGAAAATGTAGAAAAACATCAAAATATTTGGAATACTAGAAGACTTATCCTGTGTTTCCCGGGTCCTTCAGGGCAGGGAGATGGCAAAGTGGGGCTGAAGGAGTCAGGGCAGTGCCTTTGGGATTCTATTCTCCCCCAGCCTCACCTCAGCTGCCAGGGGCCATCACTTCCCCCGAGACCCTCTGGCCGGCAGGGCTTCTCTTTCCCCTCAGTTCCCCTGCCAGCAGGAGCCCTTTCTGTCCCCCTATTCCTTATATTTTCTTTCCTGTAAATTTTGGATGCAAATGATTTGACACAGTGCTGCCGCGGACACGGGTTATGTTGAACCAGGGTGGTATCAAGGAGGCAGGTGAGAGGGGACTATGGGGTTGTCAGTGATGTACAGACAGCACTGCCCATCAAGTGGTAATTCTCCTATTGTGTCTCTCCCTTTCTCTTTCCCTTCTAGTCTGTGGGTTCCCCAGTACGCCCATCCAGGATCATCAGAGGATTTTTGGGGGCACTCGTGCTAAGACAGGCAACTTCCCCTGGCAGGTCTTATTCCCAAGCCCCCGGGGAGGTGGGGTACTCATTTCTGAGCGGTGGGTGCTGACTGCGGCGCATGTGCTGGATGACTCAAGAGGCAAGTCCACAATGTACGCTGGCGCGATCAACATCCGCCATCAATCCCAGGATGAGGAGGCCGTTCAGCTGGAGCAAGACAAAGTGTTCATTCACCCCGGCTGGACAAAGGTGGCAGACCCAAACACTCGGACGAATTTTGATAACGACATTGCCCTGGTGAGGCTGATGGAACCGGTGAAGATGGGCCCCAGGATCTCACCACTTTGCCTCCCTGGTGCCTCCCCTGAGTATGAGCTGACAGACGGCAGAGTGGGCTACATATCCGGCTGGGGCCGCACAGAGAAGCGAGACAGAGTCCAGCATCTCATGATGGCCCAGATCCCCGTGGTCACCATGGAAAAATGCCGCAATGTGAAGCCGGAATCACTTGCTGATGCCACCACTTTCCACTTCACTGAGAACATGATCTGTGCAGGAGGTGGCAGGAAGGACAGCTGTGCCGGAGACAGTGGCGGAGCCTTTGCCATCACAGATCCCCGCAATGAGACTCGGTACTATGTAGGGGGGCTAGTCTCCTGGGGACCACAGTGTGGCACATACGGCCTTTACACCAGAGTGGGGCGCTACCGAGATTGGATCTTGGAGACCATGCGCCAATATGGGGAGGCCAAGGAGTCGCAGGAATAGACCCTTCCCACGCTAGGACCCTGCCATCTCACCGGGCACCAGGTGCTGAGGTCAGATGTCCCAGCAGATCGGCTGACCTTTCATCCCATCTGCTCTGTGCACCAGCCCAGCCCATTGTGGCTGTGCCAGAGTGGGGAGTCATGAGCAATGGGGTCTCTGTTCCACGGGAACTATGTCAGGGAAAAACTTCTCTCTTCCCTCCTCCTCTGGCATTGCCTGAACAGGAGCAGAGAGCATTCTGGGTAAAGAGACCCCCCACACTCACCTTTTCCCAGAACATTCTTTGCTCCGGGTCCTCAGTTTTCAGAGGGAGCTAGTCATGCCCCATCCACATGAAAGCTCTGCTGTGGAATCCCATCAATGGGGGCAATAGGGGGAAATAGCTGGTCCCCAAGGAGTAGGGTCAGAGCCTGGCCAGCCAACAGAAGAAGGGCGGTTCCTTCTCCTCAGTGGAACAACAGAGGGCCACTGACTTCTGACTCATGTATTCTCATGTATTCTCCGTTCCACTCAATATCTAACTGCATTAAAGGATCACCAAGTCACCTCCCTGTGTGTGCTGACTCCTTTCTTCTCAGACTAGACGTAGGTTCCCAATTCAGGTGACCCATCTCCCCCTCACTCCCATGCTGATGTAAGTAGTGTCTGAACCATTGCTTCCAGTGCAGCCAGCTGAAAGGGAAAGGATTCCTGGTGTGGGTAGGCTCATTCAGTTGTTTAGCCCTGCAAGGTATTCAACTGTGGATATGTAAATACAGCTCATGCTGGAATAGGAAAGAGATCCTAGGTGTGGTTATGTAAATCTAGTTCAGCCAGTGCTATAATCTTGATAGATGGTCAATTGTTGGAAAGGAATGTTGTTGTGTATTGTCACTAATTTGGCTGTTGGGGGGGGGGGTCGCACAGGCCATATTGACCATAGATGTAGGAATTGTAAAATATGACACCAGTGCTTTCAGGAGAGACACTGTCATTGCGAAGAGTGTCAGGTGGATAAGCGTCCCCCTTCCAGACTCAAGTGGATTGGACTGGGGGGGGGGGGGGGGAAGGAGAGGGGGGAAGGAGCTTGAACCAGCAGGCTACATGCGCTCTAGGCATGAGCTGTAAGACTTGTTCAACCTGTCTTTCTCTCCGCCACTCATCCCTCCACCCCTGGTTCTAAGGGTAGACCTAAAACAGACTCCATAAGGAGTCTCTTTTTTATTTTGAAATATTATTCCAGTGGGAGCTGGAATTTTTTGGCCAGCCGAGGTGGCGGGACAAGAGCTGCAATCACTGAGAAACTGACAAAGAGCTGAAATCACTAGGTTTGGCCCTGAGCCAAACTATGGAAGCAGCAGCTAACAGGTGCAGGTGGACAGCATGGTGGCTGGCAGGAGCAGTGGGGAGAGGCCAACAGAGGGGGTGAGATGTCTCATATCCCCATGCCCTCCAAAGGTGGGAGGTGAGGTCTGAAAATCATCCCTGAGCTCTGATCTGCCCTGACCAAAGACAGCCATTGTGAGTGGGGTGCAGAGAAGGGTTGGGCATGTGAATGGGACACTTACATTGCTCAACTTGTGGACCTGAGAGCCAAAGGAGATTGCTCAATCCACTTGAGCTGGGACGTTTACTCCTAGGATGGTTCTGAACTCTGTCTGGGGTGTTTTCCCAAGTTAATGCCACGCTACTTCTCTCCCTCTTTCATTAAAAGTTTCTTTTCTACGCTTAGACTCTGCATGCGCATGGGGAAGCATTGCTTCGCAGAGGCGCCCGGGGGTGTGTCAATTTCCCAGGCTACTGGGTGGGGTCTCAAGCCAGTTCTGTGTGAGTTGGGTGAAAAGGAACCCCTAGATACTGAACCCGGCCCTGGCTGCTGCCGGAGCTATCTGGCAGGAGGGTTACGCTAATAGCTCTAGGCATTTAAAAGCTGTTGCACAATGTACAGGAAAACTCATCACTGCTAGTCCTATTGTACATTTTGCCGGGTTTGTGGTTAGGCCAGCTTCCCTTAAGGTGTCCAGTACAGCCGCCACCTTCTCTAAATGTGTGTCCCAGTCTAGGGTGTGGATGATGACATCATCAAGATAAGCAGCCGCATATGTACGGTGAGGGCGCAATAGCTTGTCCATAAGTCACTGGAATGTTGCAGGGGCCTGATGTAATCCAAACAGGAGGACGGTGTACTGATATAGGCCCTCGGGGGTGGCAAAGGCTGTCTTCTCTCTGGCTTCCCTGGCTTTCTTACAATGGGGGTTATCTGCGCGATCCTGTCCTTCATCTGCAGGACATGCTCTACAATATTGAGTTCTTGGTTTGTCTGCTCCTCCCAGGTCTCTTTGGCAAGGTCTAGAAGGCCTCAGGGGTTTCGCCCATATATCAGTTCAAATGGGGAAAAACCTGTGGACGCCTGTGGTACTTCTCGAATGGCAAACATGAGTTATGGGAGTAGGTCATCCCAATCTTTCCTGTCCCGACTCACTACCTTCCAAATCATGTCCTTGAGGGTGAGGTTGAACGGCTTGACGAGGCCGTCCGTCTGCGGGTGGTATACTGATGTCCTCAGAGCCCGTATGTGGAGTAGTGCACACAGGTCCTTCATTAACTTAGACACAAAGGGAGTACCCTGATCGGTTAGGATCTCCTTGGGTATCCCCACCCTCGAGAAGATTTGAACTAACTCCCTGGCTATTGTCTTAGAATGGGTATTTCTCAAAGGTACTGCCTCAGGGTATCGGGTGGCGTAGTCTAGGACCACTAATATGTTCCGGTGTCCTTGGGTTGACTTTTCTAATGGGCCCACTAGGTCCATAGCGATGCGTTCAAAAGGGACTTCAATAATAGGTAGGGGTATCAGTGGGGCTGTCAGGTGTGGCTGGGGCCCATGAAGCTGGCATTCGGGGCAAGAGGCACAATACCGCTGAACCTCCATATATACCCCGGGCCAGTAGAACCTTCCTAAAATCTGATCTAGGGTCTTCTCAACTCCTAGATGACCCCCAAATAAATGACTGTGTGCTAGGTCCAGCACGGCTCGCCGGTGATTCCGAGGCACCAAGAGCTGTTCCACCTCCTGTCCGGGGCCTGGCAACACTCGGTACAGTAGACCCCTCTTGATAATGTAATGAGGTCTAGGGCCCTTGAGCCTTCCTTCTACGGGGATCCTGTTTACTTCAACTACCTCTTTACGAATGTTTTGATACAGCGGGTCATTGGCCTGGTCCTGTCCAACATTTTCAAGCGAGGGCCCTATCTGCCTGGGGTCTGGGGAACCTTCGGCCTCTTCCATCCCAGGGGGCCCTGCTGAGTTAGGCCCAGCCTCAGGCTCATTTACCTCTCTCAGTGCTTCATTATCAGTTGGCTCAGTTCCCCCCCGGCCAGGGCCTGCCTTAGGTTCTGGGTCAGAATTCGAGTACCCAGTTTCTTGGCTGCCCTCCTTTTCCGCTTTGATTTCGGGGTTTCCCAGGCTCAGAAAATAGGTCTGGGAAAATTCGTGAAAACTTGGGAGGAGGCTCTCTTCCTTTCCCTCAGTTGTAGGGAGCAGGTCACTAAATCCAGGGAAGTCCCGCCCAATCACAACTGGATATGGGAGCCTCGAAATTACCCCCACTGCAACCATGGTGACATTCCCCTGGATCTCTGTTTGTACTGGGACAACAGGGTAATAATTGACATCTCCATGGACACAGGAGATCCCTGTGTGCTTGGCATGGGTCAGCTGGTCTGGTTCCATCAGCTGCCCAGAGACCAATGTGACGGCGCTCCCTGAGTCCACCAGGGCCATAGTCTTTATTCCATTCATCTTAATGGGTTTGGTGTACAGATGGGGGGCTATTGCTATGCCTGTCAAATTTATGAGATTGCAGGGGCCTCCCAGGTCTCCTAGGTCACACTGAATGGGTTCTGTTATGTTTGGACAGTGCGTCGCTATATGCCTAATCTCCCCGCATGCGTAGCATCGATATCCTGCCTGGGGCATCCCCCTATTTCTTGGGATACTGGGTTTTACCCCATGATCTTCCTGCCCCTGGTCCCCAAGTCCCTTTATGGCCTCTGGCTGCTCTTCTGTCTCCCTCTTCCCCGGCCAAGTTTTATTCGAGGGTTCAGAGCCACAGGCCTTTGGGGCTAGTCCAATTCTCTTGTCTCTCCAGACTTCTTTGCTGAGGGGTTGGTTGCAAGAGTCCTTTAGTCATTAATTGTCTTTCCATGAGGGCTACCATGTCGTCATATGAGGAGGGTTCATTCTGGCTGACCCTGGCTCGCAGATCAGATGGTAGGCCCCTCATAAACCGGTCCAGGACAATAATTTCCACAATCTTCTCCGGGTTGTAGGTCTCCGGCTACAACCATTTTTGGGCCAAGTGGATCAGATCAAATAGCTGTGCCCTTGGTGCTCTGACCTCCCCTATCACCACTCATGGAACCTTTGGGCGAGGATCTCAGTCTTCAGCTAGGGATACTCAGTGGCGGCCTCCTCCGGCATGTCGAAATAGGCCTTCTGGGCCTCACCACACAGAAATGGGGCCAGGATGCTGGCCCACTGGGCTCGGGGCCAACCTTCCTATAGGGCTGTCCTCTCAAATGCCAAG
This sequence comes from Pelodiscus sinensis, assembly GCF_049634645.1. NCBI lineage: Eukaryota > Metazoa > Chordata > Testudines > Trionychidae > Pelodiscus > Pelodiscus sinensis. The sequence continues at coordinate 138,018,466 of NC_134711.1, read as the reverse complement.
AGGTAAACCTCCACATCATCCTCCTTTGCCATTTTCTGGAGGAAACTGCTGGCCTGAAGGGACCGTGCTCCATCTGAGCCATGCACCTGAGTGGTCAGAGCCTTCATCTGCATTATTATCTCCTGCAAGGTGGCTCAATCCTGGGCAGCCTGGTTCATCAGCAGCTGGTTAGTTTCCTGCTGTGGTCATACTGACTCCTGCTGGGCAGCCATCTGAGCCCGGATAGCTTCTTGCTGTGCTGCAGTGACTTGTATGAGGGCCCTTACTACGTCCTCCATTTTGTTTTTCTCCTGTCTTAGTAGGGTGGCCTAGTCTGTCTTGGGTGGGTCCGCTTCAAGGTCTCACTTGCAGCAAAATATCCCACCCCTGGCACCACATGTGGCAGGGTCAGTCCCACTCCAAGGCCCCTGACCCCTGTTCAGCCCACTGTCCCACAGTCTAGAAGTCACAGTATATGGCTCACTCGCCTTGGTTTGAGATTTGTTGTCTCCCTGTAGTCTTTTAACAAGATCAGTGCTGTTCTCTTGGCTCCTCCGGTGTCTTTTTCTCTCGCCAAACTCCTCCTCCACTCTCCAAAAGTCCTTCACAGCTCTCCAAACTCTCTCAGGGTATGTCTACACTGCCACCCTAGTTCGAACTAGGGTGGCTAATGTAGGCATTTGAACTTGCAAACGAAGCCCAGGATTTAAATATCCCGGGCTTCATTTGCATGTTCCTGGGTGCTGCCATTTTTAAATGCCCCATAGTTCAAACTACCTGCCCACGGCTACACGTGGCATGGACTAGGTAGTTCGAATTAAAGCTCCTAATTTGAACTACTGTTAAACCTTCTTGCAGGAGAAATACTTTTCTGTTAAAAGTATTTCCGCAAAATCATGCCAGTCTAAACGCAGCCCTGTAGTCTAGCCTTGCTGGGTTGAGGACAGGATGTGTAGGGTCTGGGATGGGAATGAGGGATTTGGGTGTGGGAAGGGGTGAGAGGTGCAAGCTCTGGGAGGAAATCTGGATGCAGGAGGAGGTGGAGAAGGGGACGCTGGCTCAGGGAGGGAGCTCCAGGCTGGGCAGTGTTGGGGTACTAAGCAAGCCATTGGTTTGTGGATGTGAGGGTGCAGGAATTTGGGTTGGGGTATGTGAAGGGCTCAGGGCAGGGAATTCCAGTGTACAGATATGGGTGTGGGGTAAGCGGGAGTGCAGGAGTGGCTGTGGCCCCAATTGGGGATTTGTTGGCCAGGCTTCATTTTTAAATAAAATACTATGTCAAACACAAAAAGTTTCTGCATTGTCTTTATTTACAAGAAGGGAAGGGAACCTGTCTTGAGTCAGGGGTCACTGACCCACAGAAAAGTCAGTTGGGAGCAGGGGACATGGTATGGAAGGATGCCAGTAGGGGCAGGGTTCTGCGGCTGGGGGCAGAGGAGAGGGAACAGGGTGCGGGGGGGGGGGGGGAGGAGGGGATAGGTTTCTGCAGCGGGAGGCACGGTGCCAGGGGGGCAAGTTTCTGCAGGGGATGACAGGGGGACAGTTCTGTGGCTGGGGGCAGGGGAGAGGGAATGGGGGCAGGAGGGTGGGGGACAAAGTTCTGGGGCAGGTCTCCACCAAACCTATGATTCTATGACTCTAATACCGATCGCAAAGTGTTTGAGGCCCCCCCCATACTCTCTCCACCTCCAAGAAGTAGCCCACACCGACGCTACCTCCAGTGACAATGGAGGTAGTGCCGGCTTCCTGCAGGGTGTGGGGGAAGTCACTTCCCCTCCCCCAAACAGCCAGTGCACTACTTGAAAAGCTGGGTCTGTCATGTGCCGGGGACTTTCTTCCCCCTGCTGCCTTCTTGTGCAGAAGGGGGGCGAGGAGGAGATTAGGAGTCCCTGGACTGTGCCAGGTCCAACTCGTTAGGAAGCATGCACCCTGCTCCTCCGCTCCCATGACAGCTGTATGCTGCCTGAAATGCTGAACCTGGTGCAGTCCCTGGACTCCTAGGGAATGTCTACACTACCCCCCTAGTTCGAACTAAGGGGGGTAATGTAGTCATACGGAGTTTCAAATGAAGCCCGGGATTTGAATTTCCCGGGCTTCATTTGCATGAAGCCGGCCGGCGCCATTTTTAAATGCCGGCTAGTTTGGACCCCGTGCCACGCGGCTACACGCGGCACGGACTAGCTAGTTCAGATTAGGCTTCCTAATCCGAACTAGCTGTACGCCTCGTGGAACTAGCTAGTCCATGCCGCGTGTAGCCGCGCGGCACGGGGTCCAAACTACCCGGCATTTAAAAATGGCGCCGGCCGGCTTTATGCAAATGAAGCCCGGGAAATTCAAATCCCAGGCTTCATTTGCAACTCCGTATGACTACATTACCCCCGCTAGTTCGAACTAGGGGGGTAGTGTAGACATACCCCCACTCCCTCTACCCCCTCAAGCAGGAAGGCAGCAGGGGGAAGGAAATTCCAGTGTGTGACAGACCCAGCTTTTCAGGAAATGCACCGGCTGTTTGGGGGAGGGGAAGATCAGCCAGTGTACTTCCTGAAACCCCAGACCTGGCATGCAGCTGTAGGATCCCCAGGTATCACCCCGAGCTGTCCCTGTCCCCTCCTCTGGCCAGACCCCATGATTACTCTCTCCCAGCCTCCACCAGCACCCTGGCTTCTGCTCCAGGACTCACCAGCACCCTGCCCCAGCACCCTGCCTCAGCCTCCACCAGCACCCTGTCCGCACACCCTGCTCCAGAACCCACTAGCACCTTGCCTCAGCCTCCACTAGCACCCTCTCCCAGCACCCTGTCCCAGCACCCACCAGCACCCTGCCCCAGCACCCTGTCTCCTGCCCAAACTCCCACCAGCACCCTGCTCCCTCCCTCCCTCCTGGACAGACACCTCCCCAGCCTAGAGCCCCCTCCCTGAGCCAGCATCCCCTTCTCCACCTCCTCCTGCACCTAAATTCCCACCCCAGATCCTGCACCTCCTGTATCAACCTAGTGAGAGTGTATAAGGGATGGGGACAGCAAATGATGGAGAAAAGAAGAACAGAGAGGGCAGGGTTTCAAGGAAAGGGTGGGATCTTGGGGAAGGGATGGGGTAGATCTTGGCTTGTCCTGACATTTAAAAAGTGATCTTGAGTGTAAAAAGGTTGGCGACCCCTGCTCTAATCAGTGAGTAGGTCTATATGTTATCACCTTCTGGAGGTCAGGGCTAATTGTATTAGTGATCAAGAATTAAATTTGATGGGCTTACATTCACAGTAAGGGCATATCTACACAACAGCATTATTTCAAAATAACTCATGTTATTTCTAAATAACAAGGTGAGAATCTACACAGCAAGCCCATTATTTCAAAATAATTTCAAAATAACAGGCTTCTTATTCCGAATTCTGTAACCCTCCTTTTACAAAGAATAACACCTATCTTGAAATAAATAGGGGGTGTGTAGGCAGCACAGCTGGAGTTATATCAAAATGTGCGGCCTCCAGGGCTTTCCACAGGTGCACTGCTGACCACTCTGTCCACACTCATCACAACTCTATAACTCCCCTTCCCCTGAAGCCTCAGGGGAAAGGGCTTGTGGCACAAGGAAAGCCCTGCTAGTCCTGTGCCACACACCAGCTGCCTGTTTTGCCTTTCATGCTGCCATGTGCTCCCATGAGCCCACCATGGTTGCAAGGGAGCCAGCAGCCACCTCTGAAGCTCCTGACTGGGGGCGAAAAATGGGGGCACCATTCTGATCTAGTGTGGAGATCCTGGATCTCACTGATATATGGGGTGAGGAGGCAAACCTGTAGGATCTCTGCACCAGATGCAGGAATGCTGATATCTATGGCTGGATGGCCGACAGCCTGGGCCAGAAGGGCCACACAGCTGCACCCAGGCACAGGTGAGGATGAAGGCGAAGAAGCTGAGGCAGGTCTATTTCAAGGCCGGAGAGCGCAGCGCCTGCTCTGGCGTGGCACTCCAGACCTTCCAGTATTTTGTCCAGCTGCTCTACATCCTGGGAAGGGGTCAGTCCTTTCCTCCTCTCTTATTGTGGGCTCTGGGATGGAGACGCCTGTTGTCAGCCTCCCGGAGGGGGCAGCTATGGAGGCAGAGAAGGAGATGGCCAGCACCGACACCATGCCCTCCTGCCAGGAGTTCAGCCTGGCCCTGGAGCTGTCCGCCCCCTTCCAGGATGCGTCACAGAGCTTGGATGAGGCAGTGGACGTCCCATCAGGTGAGTTCCATTACTTTCCCTAGACACGTGCAGGGGGAGGCAGCAGGCAGAGAGGGGCTGTGCACTCCTTTCCCAGCCTTCTCAACCTGGGGATCGCACAGCAGCCTGTGCACGTGGATGTACATGGAGCGCCAGTCCAGAGCACACAGCCTCAATGAGGCTGCCACAGAGGAACCTTGTGCTCCTGCTTACAGGGTTCCTGCATAGGCCTGATGTACTCCCAACCCCGAACACCTTCCCAGAACAAGCCATCACTAAGGAGGTTGGTGTGAGGGACACGCACACAGCAGTGCCACATACAGCACATGGTCAAGTCCACACTCAGAGCAGCATCCACTCCTGGGCAAGCGCAGAGAGATGGAGGACACCAAGCCCCTGCTAGGGGAGCCTGCCAGGATGGGGAGGAAGGGGAAGAGTCCCCAGCAGCACCCTCCCCAGCAAGCAACCACTCACACACACGTTCCCCAACACCCTCCCCCAGCAGGCAGGGATAGAAGTCCTCTCTCTGTGAAACATTGCCACTGCCAGACCTGGTGTGTGCGCAGCATGGAGGGAAGCTGAGCCATCCTGTCGCCCTCCTCCTTCCACTCCTTCTTCCCCTTCCACCTCCTCCCTCCTCCCCCTTCCACGCTTTTTCCTCAGGCCCTCCCCAGTTATATTTACCCCAACTAAAAATTACAGAGTTTATTGTTCCAAAACAAAAAGTCTTGTTTATTTTATCAGCAGGGAAGGGGGAGGGGAAAAAAGGGGGGAAAGGAGGGGTAGGGGAGGAAAGGCACACAGGGTCACTACAGAGGCCCGGGGGAGAGTCACAGGTATCCTCTGAAACTCTCCCTCAGGGTCTCCTGGATGCGCACAGCCCCCTGAGGGGCCTGCCAGATGCTATGTGGCTGTCCAAAGACCCTGGACAACCACTCAGCCCAGGGCTGGCCCACAACATTTTGGCAACTGAGGTGGAGAGCTCAAATGATGCCCCCATGCCACCTTTTCTCCTGCCTGCCTGTTATGTCTCTTGTGCCCTCCTTCCTCCAGCATAGCACTCCACAATCTTTGTGCATCTAGAGCAGAGAAAATACATATGCACCAGCAGCAGATACAATTTTCTGGGTCCCAGTGGCACCGCCCCACAGTCTGGCACCTGAGGTTACCACCTCAGTTCTCCTCATGGTAAGGCCAGCCCTGACTCAGCCTCTGCCTCCCACCTTTGCAAGAACATTTCCCTCTTATTTTCACAAATGTTGTGGAGGACACATCAGGCCAACACCACCTGGGGAACGTTCTGTTTGCTGAGGTCCAGCCGGAAGAGGAGACAATGGAATCTCCCTTTGAGATGGCCAAAGATGCCCTCTACCACCATGCGGGCTCTTCTGAGCCTGATGTTGAACCGTTCCTTGGTGGGGTCAAGGTATCTAGTGTAGGACTTCATCAGCCAGGGGAGCAGAGGGTAGGCTTCATCCCCCATGGGCATGTCCACATCCCTGACCAGGATGGCGCAATTGGAGGAAAAAGTGCCAGCCTGCATCTTCTGGAACAGGCTGGAGTTCCTAAGGATGTGGGCAGTAATTGCACCAGGAGGTACAACATGAGGTATAAGAGCCAGCAACTTCATGGCTGGAGTGCTGTGGTGTCTGCAAGGACAACCAGATTATGCAGGGGGAAGAGTTTGCTGTCCCTTGAGGAGGTAGGCACAGGTGAAGAGCCTGAGACATGACTATTCAGGGCGCTCCCTTTAAGCGTGAGCCTCAGCTAGCCTCAGGCTGCAGCTCCAGGAAGTGCCTGCTGTCCAGATGCCCTGCCCAGAGCGCTTCCCAGGGGCTTTAAATCAGGCTCCAATCAGTGTGGACGCGCTATTTTGACATAGCTCTGCGCTATTTCAATGGGCATTTGTAGTGTGGATGTGCTATTTTGAAATAAGCTATTTTGGAGGGTTTTTTTTTCCAAAATAACTTATTTTGAAATAAGTGTGCAGGGTAGACATAAGCCTAAGAGAGGTGGATGGGTGGGTACAGTGAGTTCTGATTAATATGAAACAAAATAAAACCTTAGGGCTGTGTCCAGACTCAGGGGTTTTTTCGAAAAAAGTAGCCTTTTTTAGAAAAAACTTCACCTGCGTCTAGACTGCAGCCGCGTTCTTTCGAAATTAAATCGAAAGAATGCGGCTTTTCTTTCGACGGTGGTAAACCTAATTCCACGAGGAAGAATGCCTTCTTTCGAAAGTGCTCTTTCGAAAGAAGGCGTTCTTGAAAGCAAACAGGCTTTTTAGAAAGAGAGCATCCAGACTCACTGGGTGCTTTCTTTCGAAAAAGCGGCTTGCTTTTTCGAAATTCCGCGTGCAGTCTAGACGCTCTCTTTCGAAAGAGGCTTGCAGTCTAGACATAGCCTAGGAGTTCAAAGACCCTATTGGACAGTTTAAATATAAGCCAGGAGTTTGTAAAACTCGATTGGGCAGTTTAAATAAAACCTCAAGAGTTGGTTGAATGCTATGAGTAGTCTTTTCTAGCAACTCAGAATTACATTTTATAAATAATATATTTACAAAAAACTAACAAAGGTCTAACCAAAAACTGAAATGTTTCAAGGATTCACAAATATCCACCATACTTTAGAAGAACAAATGACTGTTAATATTGTCAACCATTTAAAAGCTATACATAGTTTAGATATTTGTACTATGCTTGTGATACATTTTGTTTCAAAATTTTAAATATGAAAGAAACATGTTTTGTTTTTTCTTTAAACTTTCATTGATATTTGTAAATGGCCCTCACTCAGGAGTGAGGGCAGCAACATTAAGGACGGTTATGTATGATGGTTTACTGTTTAATAGAGATACAAGGCCCTAGAGGGCTCTGGTTTTAATGGAAATAGGAAAAAAGAAAAACTCCAAAATGTATTTTAAACTAAAAGAAAAAATAGCCCAAAGCAGTCCAGTTGTGCAGACAATGCCCCCCTGCACTCCCACCAAAGGGAGGACCTTTTGGGAGGGGTGCAGTGGTTCCCAAATGGCCGGGACCTGACTTGATGTGAGGCTGCGACTTGCTGGCTGCCGGGCCACAGCGGCAGCCAGAGCTCAAGCCGGCTGTTCACAGTGACTCAGCTCCAGCAGCTGTGGTGGCTGAGGCATGGCAGGAGAAGGAGAAGGCTGAGCAGGAGGTGCCTCCTTCCCTCCCTCTTCCACGCTTGGGGAGGAAGGGGGTGTGAAGGAGGAGGGAACAGATGTGCCACCTGGGGCCGCCTTTTGCTGGCAGTGCACACTAGGACTGAGGCAGCAGCAGGAGAAGGAGGTGTCTTGCTCCCTCAGTAATGGTGGCCCAGCCAGGGCTCCCCATTCCCCTGCATGGGGGTGCAAGGAGTAGGAAGGAGCGCTCCCGTTGGTGCACCTGTAATAAAGTGGTGTTGGGTGAGGGGCAAAGGGATTTTGGGTGAGGGTGTGGCTCTGGTTTGCAGCCAAGGGGAGCCCACTTTGAGAAACACTTCTATAGTCAGAGCTACAGGGGCACCTCCACCAGAACTGCCAAAGAACCAGGAGACTCTGCTCTGAGACCTTCAACGCCAGTGCAAAAAAATGTGAGGGTACAGATGAAGCATCAGGGCAGTGCAAAGCTCATGTATGTCAAACCCACGGACAAAACAAAAGATTCTGATAAAAAGCAGCCAAACAAACACAACTCTGGTTCCTCAGCAGTCAATAGCACACCAACCAATTTCTCTGCATCTTGGGGATTCTCTGCATCTTGGGGATTCTCTGCATCTTGGGGTCAGAGTTTGGATTAGGCGTCCTATATTAGGAAGGCTAATCCGAACTAGCTAGTTCGTGCCGCATGTAGCCGCGCAGCACAGGGTCCGAACTAGCCGGCATTTAAAAATGGCACTGGCCGGCTTCATGCAAATGAAGCCCGGGAAATTCAAATCCCGGGCTTCATTTGCAACTCCGTATGACTACATTACCCCCCCTTGTTCGAACTAGGGGGGTAGTGTAGACATACCCTGAGATATAAGTGAGAGGATTATTCTGGGAAGGGTGGGTGAGATTCTGTGGCCTGCATTGTGCAGGGGGTCAGACTAGATGATCATAATGGTCCCTTCTGACCTTAAAGTCTATGAGTCTATGAGTCTATAACCCCTGAGAAAACTGTGAGCAAAAATGCACACATTCCCAAAGCTAGAGCACACACTCTAGGGCAGCGTTCCCCATAAAATACCGGGCCTCAGCATGGCTGCCTGGAGGGGAGCAGAGCGGGGTGGGCTGGGAGGAGGTGTGTGTGTGTGGGGAGGAAACCGGCCGCTGGGAAGCAGGGTTGGGGGCAGCAGAGCTGTCCTGCGGAGATCCAGGTGGGTAGGCGGCGGACGTAGGGTTGGAGGCAGTGGGGCTGTCCCACGGAGATGGGAGGAGGCGGGCGGGGGACAGAAGCAGGGTTGGGGGGGGGGACAGAAGCAGGGCTGTCCCGCGGAGATCTGGGCGGGTGGGAGGCGGAAGCAGGGTTGGGGGCAGCGGGGCTGTCCCGCGGAGATCGGGGAGGGCAGGTGGCAAAACCAGGGCTGGATGGGGCAGAGGGGCTGGCTGGAGGAGATCGCGAGGAGGAGGACAGAACTAGCTGCTGGAAGCAGGGCTGGATGGGGGCAGCAGGGCTGGTTGGGGGTCATCGGGGAAGCGGGGCTGACCGGGGGAGATTGGTTGGGGGCGGGAGGAACCAGCCACCGGAAGCAGGGCTGGACTGGGGAGATCGGGAGGAGAAGGGGGGAGTGGGACTGATCAGGGCACATGCAGACCCTGCAGACCCTGGCTGACAAGTGAGTCCGGCAGGGGATTCCATTTTGCCCCCCCTCCCCCCACATACCCTCCCTCGAGTAGTTGCGAACTGCCTGGCAGGTAGATGGACTCAGGAAGCGTGAGCACATCTACCAGCCAGGCAGTTCGCAGCTAAGGACTGATACACCTACTTATAATAAAACTTACCTAATTAGAAAATACCACACATATTATATGTCTGGTAATTTCTCAATTTGTTTTCAGGTCAAAACCCTCAAATACCAGACTGTCTGGTACAAAACCCTACCTTTCCTTGCATCCTCCCTCCTAGCTAGATACCCTACCCCCAATCTGCTCCTGCTCCCACCTTCTGGAGTGCCCATGCAGTGCTGAGTCCCCCAAGCCCTGGCCCAGGCTGGGTGGAGGATGCAGCCGGGTGAAACACTGAAAATGTATTCATTTTTCATTCTTTTTTTTTAATATGCGTTTATATTTTTTGGCTGCAAAAAACAGTACTGAAAACATCCTGGATTCCATTCCAAACCATACGTATAGGTATTCCAAATTGTTTTAAAAGTTAGGGCTATAAAAAGAGAGAAATTTTGGCATGCTTTATGGCTGTTCAAAATTTGACTATGGAGAGCAACATGATGGTAAGAGCCTTTTAATTTGTGGCTGCATCTAGACTAAAGTTTTTCCGTTAAAAGTATTTGCACAAGAGAGCGTCTACACTGGCACGGCTGCTTTTGCGCAAAAGACATCTTAGCCATCGGGCTTTCCTGCGCAAGAAATTAACTTGGCTGTCTACACTGGCCCTCTTGCGCAAGAGGGCTTATCCCTGAGCGGGAGCGTCGGAGTATTTGCACAAGAACCACTGATTTTGTACAGTACAAAGTCAGTGTAGACAGCCAGTGTAGACAGGCAGCAAGATTTTGTGCAAAAGCAGCTACTTTTGCTCAAAATCATGCCAGTCTAGATGCAGCCCATGTGTATGGCTATATTTTTTATGCCCAGTGTTGTCACGACTTCAAAGTTAATAACTGCTTTTTAACAGGATGAAGCCTTTTTACTGGAACTGTCAGAGGCCACCTTAAAAGGGGGAAATAGAATAAGAGAGAGAGAGAAGCTGAATAAAAAAAAATGTGCATCTATATATACATGCACACCAATTTTTAAAAAAATTTAGGAACAGCAGGCCCAGTCTGATTTTAGGGTTTTTTTTAAATTAAACCTATGCCCCTTGCCAAGACAATCACACATCTACAATTAAAAACACAGAACTTTCACCGTAGAAGCTGTAAAGGTATGTCTACACTGCCACCCTAGTTCAAACTAGGGTGGCTAATGTAGTCATTCGAACTTGCAAACAAAGCCCGAGATTAAAATATCCCGGGCTTTATTTGCATATTCCTGGGCGCCACCATTTTTAAATGCCCGGAAGTTCGAACTCCCTGCCCACGGCTACACGCGGCATGGGCTAGGTAGTTCGAATTAAAGCTCCTAATTCGAACTACTGTTACTCCTCCTGCAATGAGGAGTAAAAGTAGTTCGAATTAGGAGCTTTAATGCATCTGACGAAGTGGGTCTTTGCCCACGAAAGCTTATGCTCCAACACTTTGGTTAGTCTATAAGGGTATGTCTACACTACAATGTTAGTTCGAACTAACGGACGTTAGTTCGAACTAACATTCATAGGCGCTACACTAGCGCTGCGCTAGTTCGAATTTGAATCGAACTAGCGGAGCGCTTAGTTCGAACTAGGAAAACCTCATTTTACGAGGATTAAGCCTAGTTCGAACTTACTAGTTCGAATTAAGGGCTGTGTAGCCCCTTAATTCGAACTAGTGGGAGGCTAGCCCTCCCCAGGTTTCCCTGGTGGCCACTCTGGCCAACACCAGGGAAACTCTATTGCCCCCCTCCCGGCCCCGGAGCCCTTAAAGGGGCATGGGCTGGCTACGGTGCCCGTGCCAGGTGCAAGCCTGCCAGCACCCAGCCAGCAGACCCTGCACCTGGCACGGCACAGAGCCACCCACCCGATGTCCCCCAGCCCACCCCCTCTTCCCGGGACCAGGCTGGCGGCTCCCGGGAGCTTGCCCGGGACCGCAAGAGGCGGGCACCTTCCTGGGCTAGTGCGGACATCGTGGACCTCGTCCACGATCTCCGTACTAGGCACAGGAAAGTGGCCATCTAGGGCAGGAGAGCTGCCAGCCTGGCCACCCACGAGCAGGTGTGCATGATAATCAAGGGGGTCCACTGAGACTCCCGACCCTGAGCCCTGAGCTTACAATGGCCGTACTGGGTCAGACCAAAGGTCCATCTAGCCCAGTAGCCTGTCTGCCGACAGCGGCCAACCCTAGGGACCCTGGAGGGGATGGACCGAAGACAGTGACCAAGCCATTTGTCTCGTGCAATCCCTCTCCAGTCTTCCACAAACTTTGGGCAGGGACACCACTCCTACCCCCTGGCTAAGACTACTCCATGGACCCAACCTCCATGACTTGATCTCACTTCCCTTTCAACTCTGTTCTAGTTGTAGCCTTCACAGCCTCCTGCAGCAAGGAGTTCCACAGGTTAACTATTTGCTTTGGGAACAACAACTTTCTCTTACTAGTTTCAAGCCTGCTACCCATTCCTTTCCTTTGGTGTCCTCTAGTCCTTCTTTATGGGAACTCACGAAGAACTTTTATGAATGCACCCTCTCCACCCAACCCCTGCTTTTAGAGACCTCTATCCTGTCCCCGCTCCATCTCCTCTTTTCTAAGCTGAACAGTCCCAGTCTCTGTAGCCTCTCTTCATCTGGGACCTGTTCCCAACCCCTGATCATGTTAGTTGCCCTCCCCTCTCTCATCCCCTCTCCCACCTCCTTTTCCCAGTCTCCCCCAGTTTTGTTCAATAAAGACAGAGTCAATGTTGGAAGAAACATTATCTTTATTTTGTACATCAATAAGAAGGGGGGCTAGGGAAGGGTAAGTGGAAGGAGGTGAGGGAGGAATGGGACACGAGCCCCCGATGGGGAGGACTGGGCTGGCTCTGTGGGCTTCTGGGGGTGGAAGCTCTCCTGCAGCCCCCCAATTGCCCCCTCTCCCCAGATGGCAGCCTGCGGCAAGTGCAGCCGGGCTAATGGCCGAGTGGTGTGATGTGCCCAGTATGGGCACTCCGGGCACTCCAAGCCAGGACTGGTTTTCAAGCGGGGCACCCCTGAGAACTGTCTGTCCAGGGTGGGGGTCGAGACCCTTTAAGCACAGCCCTCGGCTAGCCTGAGACAGCATCTCCACGCTCTAAGTCCTCCTCTGATGCCCTGCCGGCACTGCTTCCGGCCATCCTTAAGCCCTGTTCAGGGTCCACTCAATGTGGACATGCTAGTTCGAATTAGCAAAACGCTAATTCGAACTAGTTTTTAGTTCTAGACACATTAGTTCGAATTAGCTTAGTTCGAATTAACTAATTCGAACTAAGTTAGTTCGAACTAACTCTGTAGTGTAGACATACCCTAAGGTGCCACAGGACTCCTCGCCGCTTTGATGTTATTCTGAAATAATGCTACTGTGTAGACATAGCCTAAGAGACTGCCAAACAAAGGGAATTTGAACAAGGGATGTTGTTAAAATGAAAGCATATTTAACACTTTACTTTGCAAATGCTTTCCTGCATCTTTAATAAAAGGGTGGAAAGGGGTTTTAATGGTGTATTTGCTAGGTTACTAAATAGGCTGAGGTTGTTAAATGCCAAACCCTGAACCTTGTTTAACACTGTTTTATGTAGACAATAACTGGGTTATATTTATTCCATCCAATTAAACACAACAGGTCACACTTTGTCACTGAATATGGCAAAAATGAAGGGAACAAACTGCTATATTTTAATAATTGCTTATGAGACACTACAAACATCTTAAACAGGAACATAAACTTAACAACAATTCCATACTGTAAGTACAAAACCTATTCTAAAACTTCTAAGTAATATTGTTGTCTGCAATGGATGTCTCAGTGCTGGGTTCCACGTTATCAATCATCATGAAACAAAGTCCGTGGCACTGTGGATTGATCTGGTATTTATTTTCTATGAATTTAATATTCCCCTGGCCTAGAAGCACCACCCAAAATACATTAGTGTATATTGCAGTATAATATCTATGGAGGCTTAATTGCTCCAATATATACAACTTGTCTTTGTAGTATCCCTAAAATGAAGCACTCTTTGAAAGAGGCTGGGCAAAAATGTTATTCTCATAAAATTAAATTCCATCGTGAAAGTGCTTTTGGGTTAGCATAGATATAACTTAGCGTCAGATGTACTTGAAAGTAAAAATGTGGGAAATATCCTACTGTTTATGCATGTTGAGATTAAGAGGTTATGGCATCACTATTCCAGTTCTTGGTTGGATTAATTTGTAAAAGCTTTGGTTCTATTGTCCTAAGGAAACTTATCATCTTATTGAATGGGAATGAGTAGAATCCAGTGGGTTGACAAAGGTACACAACTGTTACTCTATGACGTGTCCAACATTCTGCTGTATTAACCCACAAGATATACAGAGTCATTCACTAAAGGTATGTCTACACTAGCCCCCTAGTTCGAACTAGGTTGGCTAATGTAGGCATTCGAAGTTGCAAATGAAGCCTGGGATTTAAATATCCCGGGCTTTATTTGCATTTTCCCGTCCGGGCGCCATTTTAAAATCCCCTTAGTCCAAACTAACTGCCTGCGGCTTCATACAGCAGTCAAACGTTAACTCGAACTAAGTCCTTAGTTCGAGTTAACGGTTACACCTCATTTCACGAGGAATAACAGTTAATCCAAACTAAGGACTTAGTTCAGATTAACTTTAAATTGCCGCGTGTAGCCGCGGGCAGTTCGTTCAAACTAAGGGGGATTTAAAAATGGCGCCCGGATGGGAAGATGCAAATAAAGCTCAGGATATTTAAATCCCGGGCTTCATTTGCAACTCCGGTTGCCTGATTTGCCTACCTAGCTCGAATTAACGAGCTAGTGTAGACATACTGTAAGAGAATGAATCAAGCACACAGAATGCAAAGATCTAGACCAACTGTACAACCACTGGGCTGTTCTTAATGGAACAGTTTTGCTTTAACATGTAGCAATGTGCGTCACTTAATACCCTATTTAAATAATCTTATGTTGTTCATTTCGCCTGGGGCACCTGGCATTTGCCACTTTCAGAAGACAAGATACTGGGCTAGATGGACCTTTGGGCCGACCCAGTATGGCTGTTCTTATCTTCTTAGACTCATTCCATTAATAAACAGTATATCCTCCTATTAATTGAAAGAACAATGATTCTTAATCCACAAAAAACATTTAAATTAATCATATATTCAAGTGAATGCACAAACAAACCCACTATCCAATGCAACTTTTGATATTCAGTAGGGGACAAGCACTGATCCAATGAAAATTGGGGTATCTCCACAGATTTCTGTGAGCATGCCATCAGGCCCCATTTGTTGTGACTAATCTAAAAGGAGCTCTATGAACCATTATGTACAGTAGAAGTAAGTTATGAATGAGCCAATGCATGGAAAAACTCTCACGTGAACAAGTAGGGGTATCTACCATATGAGTCTACCTTGAAGAATAACAGATTTATCTGGGCATATGCTTTCATGAGCAAAAGCCCATTTTGAACCATGAAAGCTTATCTCTAAGGTGCCTCAGGACTCCTTGTTGTTTTTCTCACCTGAACAGAGATTGAAAAGACTGGGATTGCTTACCTTAAAAGAGAAATGACTCAAGGGAGACATGATAAAATTATGTAAATAGCAAATGTTATACCACCTCAAACTTATTATAATTTTCAGTTTATCGAATTAATGAGAAAAATAAGAGTGATGGTCTTAAGACTTTTGTAACTGGTTTGGGATACTAGTGACCAGGTTTAGTTCTCACCTCTCTCACAAATTTCCTGAAGCGCACCATCTTTGTGCCTCAATTTCCCCATCAGTAAAACAGGGATATTTGTTAGTCTTCAAGGTAGACTCATACGGTGGCTACCCTATGCCTTTTTATCTCTCACCACTTCTTTTACATGATTATTAAGCCATGGTGGCTCTTTTTTAGGTCTCTTACTATGTTTTAAAATCTGGGCTATACATTTAAGTTGGGCCTCTATTATGGTGTCTTTGAAAAGTTTCCATGCATCTTGCAGAGATTTTACTCTAGTCACTGTACCTTTTAATTTCTGTTTAATTAACCTCCTTATTTTTGCATAATTCCCCTTTTTGAAATTAAATGCCAGGTACTCTAGTTAATACGAGGTACTCTAGTTTACCCATCTTATTAGTTAGACTTCTAGCATTTGTATAGAAGCACTTTAAAAAATTGCCACTGTTTATTTGTTTGCCCTTCCATGATATATTAGGTTCTTGTATATGTGATTGTTTCTTTATCATCTGCCGTCCTCTCTTTCTGACTAAAACACAGAGAATCTCTAACAATAGACTCTCCTCTAAAAGAAGTCTCCGTCCACTCCACGTGCTCCTCCGCACCAATCGGCTTTCCCCCCCATCTCTTAGTTTAAAAACTGCTCTATGACCTTTTTAATGTTTAGTGCCAGCAGTCTGGATCCACCTTGGTTTAGGTGGAGCCCATCCTTCCTGTATAGGCTCCCCCTCTCCCAGAAGTGTCCCCAGTTCCTAATAAATCTAAGCCCTCCTCCTTACACCATCGTCTCATCCACGCATTGAGACTCTGAAGCTCTGCCTGCCTAGCTGGCCCTGCATGTGGAACTGGAAGCATTTCTGAGAATGCCACCATAGAGATCCTGGATTTCAGTCTCCTTCCTATCAGCCTAAATTTGGCCTCTAGAACGTCTCTCCTGCCCTTCCCAATGTCATAGGTACCTACATGTACCACGGCTACCAGCTCCTCCCCAGCACTACACATAAGTTTATCTAGATGCCTCAAGAGATCCCCAACCTTTGCACCAGGCTGGCAAGTCGCCATACGGTTCTCCCAGACATCACAAACCCAACTATCTATGTTTCTAATGATCAAATCATCCACTATGAACACCTGCCTCTTCCTAGCAACTGGCGTTCCCTCCCCTGGATAGGTATTCTCAGTGCAAGAGGATACCATAACATCCTTTGGAAGGATGTGGGAAGACTCACTCCCCACAACTGGGCTCCTAGACCTCAATCTGTGAAACAGCCCCTTCAGATAGACACCAGCTGCCAGTGAGGATCCAGCCAGTATAGCTCTGGCTTATATAACAATCCCATATGCAGCAATACATTTTTATGTACATTGTATCACAGCTTTTAATGGCCTAGTGCTATTAGAATGGGAGTGAGGGGGAGATGGGTCACCTGAATTGGGAATCTAGGTCTAGTCTGAGAAGAAAGGAGTCAGCACACACAGGGAGGTGACTTGGTGATCCTTTAATGCAGTTAGATATTGAGTGGAACGGAGAATACATGAGAATACATGAGTCAGAAGTCAGTGGCCCTCTGTTGTCCCACTGAGGAGGAGCAGCAGCCCAGGCTCTGACCCTAGTCCTCAGGGACCAGCCATTTACCCCAACTGCCCGCATTGATGGGTTTCCACAGCAGAGCTTTCATGTGGATGGGGCATGACTAGCTCCTCTCTGAAAACTGAGGAACTGGAGCAAAGAATGTTCTGGGAAAAGGTGTGTGGGGGGGGAGGAGGGGTCTCTTTACCCAGAATGCTCTCTGCTCCTGTTCAGGCAATGCCAGAGGAGGAGGGAAGAGAGAAGTTTTTCCCTGACATAGTTCCCGTGGAACAGAGACTCCATTGCTCATGACTCCCCACTCTGGCACAGCCACAATGGGCTGGGCTGGTGCACAGAGCAGATGGGATGAAAGGTCAGCTGATCTGCTGGGACATCTGACCTCAGCACCTGGTGCCCGGTGAGATGGCAGGGTCCTAGCGTGGGAAGGGTCTATTCCTGCGACTCCTTGGCCTCCCCATATTGGCGCATGGTCTCCAAGATCCAATCTCGGTAGCGCCCCACTCTGGTGTAAAGGCCGTATGTGCCACACTGTGGTCCCCAGGAGACTAGCCCCCCTACATAGTACTGACTGTCATTGTGGGGATCTGTGATGGCAAAGGCTCCGCCACTGTCTCCGGCACAGCTGTCCTTCCTGCCACCTCCTGCACAGATCATGTTCTCAGTGAAGTGGAAAGTGGTGGCATCAGCAAGTGATTCCGGCTTCACATTGCGGCATTTTTCCATGGTGACCACGGGGATCTGGGCCTTCATGAGATGCTGGACTCTGTCTCGCTTCTCTGTCCGGCCCCAGCCGGATATGTAGCCCACTCTGCCGTCTGTCAGCTCATACTCAGGGGAGGCACCAGGGAGGCAAAGTGGTGAGATCCTGGGGCCCATCTTCACCGGTTCCATCAGCCTCACCAGGGCAATGTCGTTATCAAAATTCGTCCGAGTGTTTGGGTCTGCCACCTTTGTCCAGCCGGGGTGAATGAACACTTTGTCTTCCTTCAGTCGAATGGCCTCTTCATTCTGGTGCAGATTGCTGAGGGTGGTCACGCCAGCGTACATTGTGGACGTGCCTCTTGAGTCATCCAGCAACTGCGCCGTAGTCAGCACCCACCGCTCAGAAATGAGTACCCCACCTCCCCGGGGGTTTGGGAATAAGACCTGCCAGGGGAAGTTACCTGGCTTAGCACGAGTGCCCCCAAAAATCCTCTGATGATCCTGGATGGGTGTACTGGGGAACCCACAGACTAGAAGGGAAAGAGAAAGGAAGAGACACAATACGAGAATTACCACTTGATGGGCAGTGCTGTCTGTACCTCACTGACAACCCCATAGTCCCCTCTCACCTGCCTCCTTGACACCACCCTGATTCAACATAACCCTTGCCCATGGCAGCACTGTGTCAAATCATTTGCATCCAGAGTTTACAGGAAAGAAAATATAAGGAATGGGGGGGGGGGACAAAAAAGGGCTCCTGCCGGCCGGAGTGACTATGGGGGGAGAGAAGGCCCTGCTGGCCAGAGGGGCTGTGGGGAAGTGATGGCCCCGGCAGCTGAGGTGAAGCTGGGGGAGAATAGAATCCCAAAGGCACTGCCCTGACTCCTTCAGCCCCACTTTGCCATCTCCCTGCCCTGAAGGACCCGGGAAACACAGGATAAGTCTTCTAGTATTCCAAATATTTTCATGTTTTTCTACATTTTCTAGAAAATATTAATAAAGACTAAGTCAGTCTGAAATATACACTGATCTTACACATTTACTTTGATCTTTTGTCCTTGGTATGTAAATCCTATCAGAGGGAGCCTGCGGAATGAGTCACGGGTGAGAGACCCATCTGCAAGAGCCCTGGGGAAGAAGGTCTCAAGAATTTTTGAAATAGCCCTGGGCCACCCCGGAAGGGACAGGACCTAAACGGGAAGGGGTGGGGCCATGATTGGTCTGGGGGTGGGGGAATCCTTTACTCCCCCTTCCCACTAGGCACCCATACCCTGGAAGAAGCTTGGCCGTTCCCCCTCCCGAGGCCAATCAGGGCTTGGGGTGGGGGTGGGGAGAGCACGTGAAGCCTCCTCCCATCCTGCCAGGAGCATGGGGCACTTTGAAGTGCCATGGGCTCCTCGCAGGGCCAGGGCAGGACAAAGGAAGCTTCACGCAGCTCCCCTGCCCCCAGACACTGATTGGCCTGGGGGTGGGAGAGCGCACAAAGCCTCCTCCGCTTTTCTCCCCCCCCCCCCCACTAGCCCTGCAAGCAGTGTGTGGCACTTCACAGCACCATATGCTCCTCGCAGAGAGGGAGGAGGCTTCTCACGCTCCCCTGCCCCTAGGCACTAATTGGCCTGGGTGCGGAAGAGCAGCAGGGCATCCTTAGGTCGGCTCCACCCACTTAGCAGGCAGATCTGGCCCATGGGGGCCCTTTTGCCCACCCCTGAGCTAGAGAGAAAGGCCTGGCTGGAGCTAACTACAGGAGCAACTCCCACTTGAGGGGAAAGGGGAGGCCTGAGAGAGGATAACCAAGGTAGTCTGGCCAGGAGAGCATGGGAGAGGGTTGCAGAGAGTTAACACTTAACCATTTCTTCAGGGTCTAGGCTGGTCTTTCCAGCAAAGGTGGGCAGAATCCCCCTCTATTGCCCTGCTCCAACAACACTAAATAAGCTGCTGAGGCCAGAAGGGAGAAGCTGCAGCCCAGAGAGTGTGGAAAGGGTTTGTGGCCTGGGGAGGAGGCATCTGACTAAGCTGGGGAAGAACTAGCATGAGCTTGCTGGACAGCTGGGGAGGTTGAACCTTTTGTTTACCTGCTAGAAGTGGAAAATTTTAATTTGTTTGAACAACTAACACTTGAGCACCAGCATAGCCAAGATCAGGAAAACTGAGGCAGCAAGGTCAAATACTATCTGTGATGGGACCTGTTTTGGTTCACTAGAAGACCAGCAGAGCTTATGTACAGGCCAGCTGCTTTTGGGTGCCCCTCTGATCTTTCTCAGGAACCCACCAATCTCAGAAACACCCACTCTAATGTGACTCAAATTACTCAATCAAATCCCACCCTAGGAAAGGAATCAGCAATTGAGAGAAGTGGTACACACACACACACACACACACACACACACACACACACACACACACACTTCTTTGTGATACTTGGGACACATGCACACACACACAGAGTTCTTTGTGATACTTGGGACACATGCACACACTTCTTTGGGATACTTAGGAAAAACACACACATAGACAGCTCTTTGTGATACCTGGGACACACACTGGAAGCTCTGTTCCCATCTCTTTGCTGACCCATTTCCCATTGTCTGAACACTGATATTCCCCTTGAAAAACACAAAAACATGGAAAGACTTTCAGTACAAAACACCATGAGCATGTGACCAACGGCTCTGGGGAACTGTGGCTGGAATGGATGACTAATGACCTTGTCTGATCTCCTGCAAAACACAGGACATGGGACTTTCCTTGATTTATTGATTTCTGCGTGGGCTAGAACAGATCTTTTAGACAAACCTCTGATCTTTATTTTAAAATTGCCTGTGATGGAAAAGCCTGAAAGACCCATGGTCAGTTCCAAGTTCCCTGCCTTGTTAAAAAGTTGCCTTATTTCTGGTACAAATTTGTCTAGCTTCAATGTCCAGCTACTGGATCTTGTTATATTTTGGGATGTAAGACTGAAGATTCTATTATCCAATTTCTGTTCCCCATGGGAGTACTTATAGACTGAGACCGAGTCACCCATTAACCTTTTTGAGACGTTAAATAGATTGAACTCTCTAATGTAACACTAAGACATGCTTTCCCTACCTTTAATCGTTCTCATAGCCCTTCTCTGAATGCTTTCCAATTCAGCAACTTCTTTAATGAATTAGGAACACAGAACTGGACCTCGTGTTCCAGGATGGGCCATACCAGCACCACATATAGAGGTAATACAGTCTTCCTACAGCTATTCAATATTCCCATTTATACATCCAAGGGTCACATTAGCTCACACAGCGTTACACTAGGAGAGCATAATTGCCCACCATGACCCCCAAGTCTTTGTTAGGACCACAGCTTTCTAGCCTAGAGTCCCCCATCCTAAAAATACAGCCCACCTTCTTTGTTTCTAGAGGCATTCAGTTACATTTGCTGGGACAGGTCACGATATATCAGGGTATGTCTGCACTACAAAGTTAATTCGAACTAACAGCCATTAGTTCGAATTAACTTTGATAGGCGCTACACTAGCAAACTGCTAGTTCGAACTTAATTCGAACTAGCGGAGCGCTTAGTTCGAACTAGGAAAACCTCATTCCACGAGGACTAAGCCTAGTTCGAACTAACTAGTTCGAATTAAGGGGTGTGTAGCCCCTTAATTCGAACTAGTGGGAGACTAGCCCTCCCTAGGTTTCCCTGGTGGCCACTCTGGCCAACACCAGGGAAACTCGTCTGCCCCCGTCCCGGACCCGGAGCCCTTAAAGGGGCACGGGCTGGCTACAGTGCCCGTGCCAGGTGCAAGCCTGTCAGCACCCAGCCAGCAGACCCTGCACCTGGCACGGCTTGAGCCAGCCACCTGCTGCCACCCAGCCCTCCCCCTCTTCCCGAGACCAGGCTGGCGGCTCCCAGGAGCCTGCCCGGGACTGCAAGAGGCGGGCGCCCGCCTGGTCTAGTGCAGACATCGTGGACCTTGTCCACGACCTCCGCACTAGGCACAGGAAAGTGGCTGTCTAGGGCAGGAGAGCTGCCAGCCTGGCCACCCAGGAGCAGGTTTGCATGAAAATCAGGGTGGTCCAGTTAGACCCCCGAACCTGAGCCCTGAGCTTAGAATGGCCGTCCTGGGTCAGACCAAAGGTCCATCTAGCCCAGTGGCCTGTCTGCCAACAGCGGCCAACACTAGGTACCCTGGAGGGGATGGACCGAAGACAATGACCAAGCCATTTATCTCGTGCCATCCATCTCAAGCCTTCCACAAACAGAGGCCAGGGACACCATTCCTACCCCCTGGCTAATACCACTCCATGTACCCAATCTCCATGACTTTATCTCACTTCTCTGTAAACTCTGTTATATTTCTAGCCTTCACAGCCTCCTGCAGCAAGGAGTTCCACAGGTTGACTATTTGCTTTGTGAAGAAGAACTTTCTGTTATTAGTTTGAAGCCTGCTACCCATTCCTTTCCTTTGGTGTCCTCTAGTCCTTCTATTATGGGAACTAATGAAGAACATTTCTTTATGCACCCTCTCCACACCACTCATGCTTTTATAGATCTCTATCATATCCCCCCTCCGTCTCCTCTTTTCTAAGCTGAAAAGTCCCAGTCTCATTATCCTTTTTTCATATGGGACCTGTTTCAAACCCCTCATCATTGTAGTTGCCCTCCCCTCTCCCACCCTCTCTCTTCCCCTCTCCCAGCTCCTTTTCCCAGTCTCACCCAGTTTTGTTCAATAAAGAGAGATTCTATTTTTGAACACAATTGTCCTTTATTTTGTACATCAGGAAGGGGGGCTAGGGAAGGGTAAGTGGAAGGAGATGAGGGAGGAATGGGGTACGAGCTCCCGATGGGGAGGACTGGGCTGGCTCTGCGGGCTTCTGGAGGTGGAAACTCTCCTGCAGCCCCCCAATTGCCCCCTCTCCCCAGATGGCAGCCTGTGGCAAGTGCAGCTGGTCTGATGGCCGAGTGCTGTGATGTGCCCAGTGTGGGTAGTCCAGGCACTCCAAGCCAGGACTGCTTTGCAAGCGGGGAACCCCTGAGAACTGTCTGTCCGGGGGGGGGGGGGGGGGGGTCAGGTCCCTTTAAGCACAGCCCTCGGCTAGCCTGAGACAGCAGCTCCACTCTCTAAGTCCTCATCTGATGCCCTACCGGCACTGCTTCCGGACATCCTTAACCCCAGTTCAGGGTCCACTCTGTGTGGATGCACTAGTTCGAATTAGCAAAATGCTAATTCAAACTAGTTTTTAAGTCTAGCTGCGCTAGTTCGAATTAGCTTAGTTCGAATTAACTAATTCGAACTAAGTTAGTTCGAATTAGCGCTGTAGTGTAGACATACCCTCTGTGACATGTCCTTTTCAGTGACTACCCCAATTTTTGTGTCACCTGCAACCTTTATCAATGATGATTTCGTGTTTTCTTCCAGCTCACTGATGAAAAAGCCTCAAGCCAAGAACCAACGTCTGTGGGATCCTAACGGTTACACACCAGGTCTATAACACTTCCCCATTGACAATTCCATTCTGAGACCTCTCAGTTAGCCAGTTATTCATCCCACTGATGTGCAGGAAGGGAGAGATTCCTTGAGAACAGCTCAGTCAGCAGCAGGGTGGCTCACACAGACACAGAATCAGCCTGACTTTGTCTGGGAATATGGCCTTTGTCCCATTACATCCCTGAGCTCTCTGCTGAAGCAGCCAGAGACTATCAGTGCCAGATGTGAGGGGGGTTTTTGTAATTTCGGCACCCAGGAGCTCCGCAGAGAGCTCCCAGTGCAAAAACACCACTCAGGACAGTGGCCAGTGGCCATTTCACAGGGCTGTCGGCTACAAGCCCACTCAACACGGGGATTCCATCTGGGTGCGGCTGGGCTACAACACCCAGTTCAGGCTTCCCTGAGAATATCAGCCCAGCTGCAGGCCAGGGGTCTGATGGGGGCAGTCAGAATACAGCAGTTAGACAAGACTCTTTCTGGGCCTGTAATGCCAGGAGGATGTGAGGGGGCTGGGGAATGCCTACCGTCCCCGCGGGTTTGCAGAGCGTAGTAAGGCTCTTCACAGACATAGCGGACAGTGGCTCCGTACAGAGTCTCCTCAGATCCTGGCTTGTAGGTGGCTTTGCCATTGGCAATAGTGCTAGGGGGACCACAGTCCACAGCTGCAGAGAAAGACACAAAGGCTGGTTATCAAAGGGGCACCCCCACTGTCTCACCAGGAACCGCGGCAGCACCTCACTCCTCACTGGGTAGGCTCAGATCCCATTCCCATCCCCCGTGGGTCACCCTTTCCCCCAGGTGTAAGGCCAGGCTGGGACAAGCGCTGATAGGCCCAGACCCCATCTCCAGTCACCGGTAGCCGCACAGGAACGGGACGCTTACAGACGCATTTGTAGTGTGAGTTGCTCCATTCTCCATTGCTCTGGCATCTGGCCTGAAAGGCTGGCAGGCTGTCTTGGGGCTGAGAGAAAGCAGAGTGTGTGTCAGCTATCGAGAGAGAAACGTAACAGGACTGAACTTCCCAGCGGGGGGTTTCACGATAGGCAGGGGTGTCTGCACAGCAGCTAGGTACAGAAGGAGGCAGAGTGCTGAGTCAGACAAGGCTACCGGCCTGACCTGTCTGCAGGGGGGTGGAAGGTGTGACATGGGGCTAAGCAGGCCCAATGGTCTCATCGGCCACAGCAGCGTCCTGTTCCATGACCATGAGGGCATCCAGAAGCCCTCCAGAGCTGCGGGGGGAGGGCTCCCCATTTGGTCAAGTGCTTCTGGGATGAGATCTGCATACAACATGTTCTCTCCCTGTTGGGTTTTTGGGGCCTGGCCCTCATTTCCTTGCTGGGCAGGGGAAGGAGACGGCGCTTCAGAGAGTCTGGGCGAGACACTGAGAAGTGAACAGAGACATCTGGGCATCTGAGGGGAAGGGACTGGAGGGAGCTTACCGTCACAACCTCATAACCTTTCACGCAGGTCACCATCACATAGTCCCTGTAGCTGTACTTGTCCTTCAGGGGGTCAAGCACAGAGTTCGGGGTGACACTCTGGGGACAGGGTATTGCTTTGGGAGGAAAGAGTGTGTCAGTGACTGATCGGTTTGAGACTCATTCCTTCTCCTTTCCCACCTTTCACTCTTTGGGTACGTCTAAACTACATGGCTCCGTCGACGGAGCCATGTAGATTTGTTTGTTTGGAAAAGTCAAATGAAGCCGCGATTTAAATGATCACGGCTTCATTTAAATTTACATGGCTGCTGCGCTGAGCCGACAAACAGCTGATCAGCTGTTTGTCCGCTCAGCGCGCTAGTCTGGACGCTCCCCTGCCGACATCAAAGCCCTTTGTCGGTAGCCCCGGTAAACCTCATCCCACGAGGAATAACGGGGCTGCGACAAAGGGCTTTGATGTTGGCAGGGGAGCGTCCAGGCTAGCGCGCTGAGCGGACAAACAAATGATCAGCTGTTTGTCGGTTCAGCGCGGCAGCCATGTAAATGTAAATGAAGCCGTGATCATTTAAATCGCGGCTTCATTTGACTTTGCCTATGTGTCTAATCTACATGCCTCTGCCGACAGAGGCATGTAGTCTAGACACAGCCTTAGAGTCCTACCCAGCGACCGCCCTGTCCCCCAACCACAGGGATCTGCTTACCAAGCCACCTATCCATCCTCTCCTCCGAGAGCAGCAGAGCGAGTCTTTTCCCAGCCTAGAAAAGGATTTACTTACGGTCCCCAGAGTAGCGCATTTTCCAGCCTTTCTTTTGTATCGTTTTGTCTGTTTCAAAGACAATGTCAAGAATATTGCTCCTGCTTTTAATTTCTGAAGGCCCTGGGAATGTGTTGCCACAATAGGGACCAAAATGTTGTTGTCCATCTGTGAACTGGGAAAATAATAAACAGGAACCAATGAGAAATTGGAAGAGAAAAGCAGGGGAGAGAGAGAGAGAGAGAGAGAGAGAGAGAGAGAGAGAGAGAGAGAGAGACAGTCAAAGGGTGTGAGGGGAATTTTTACAGGCTATACAAGTGAGGGGAAGGAAATCTCTAGGGGGCACATCTGGGATGAGGGGTAACCAGGAAGGGGGGAACCCTGAGTGCAAGGAGAGGGAAACCTCTAGGGGAACCTGGCTGGGACAAAGGGTGAGCAGAGGAAGGGGATCTCCTCTCTATTTCCCACCACCTACCGTTAAGCTGTCGGGGCAGTTCCCTTCGTTGTCAGCTGGTTCCACATCAAAGTCCCCACTCCTGATGTTCAGCACCACACGGTAGCCCGGCTCCAGGACCACACGGAATTTACAGCGCGCGCTTTCAGGGTATTCATCAGGGTAGTTGGGGCTGGAGATCTCCCCTGACAGCTCCGTGAATACATTCCCACTGCAGTTCACTAGGGTGAGGAAGGAACGTGGACAGGGAGGTCAGGAAGGGAGATGAGGGGCAAGCCCCTTGCATTAATCATGCTGAAACCCTGCACCTGCCAGAAATTAGAGCTCGTCTCTCGCTGGGGTGCATCCAGAGAGGTCTGTGCTCCCACCCACTTTCTGGGCAGCCCATTTCTTAGTGTCCTGAGCTGTGGTGCTTCATTTGGGGAGACAGTGGCACAGATCTCCCTGGAATGGGGGGGTTGCACCTCAGCACCTCTCCTTTGGTTCAATCTCACACACAGACATAGTGGACAATCTTCACAGACATAGTGGACAGTGGCTCCGTACTGAGTCTCCTCAGATCCTGGCTTGTAGGTGGCTTTGCCATTGGCAATAGTGCTAGGGGGACCACAGTCCACAGCTGCAGAGAAAGACACAAAGGCTGATTATCAAAGGGGCACCCCCACTGTCTCACCAGGAACCGCAGCAGCACCTCACTCCTCACTGGGTAGACTCAGATCCCATTCCCATCCCCCGTGGGTCACCCTTTCCCCCAGGTGTAAGGCCAGGCTGGGACAAGCGCCTGGACGCTGACAGGCCCAGACCCCATCTCTAGAGCACTGGCAGCCACACAGGAACCGGATGCTTACGGATGCATTTGTAGTGTTTACAAAAAAGAAAAATTGAGTAGGGCTGTTGAACAATGAAAATTAATTGCCATTAATTGTGTGATTTAAGAAAATGGTCAAGATTAATGCATTTTGTATATCATTGCTATACAATAGGGCTGCGTCTAGACTGGCAAGTTTTTACGCAAAAGCAACTTGCCAGCTGTCTACACTGGCCGCTTGAATTTCCGCAAGAACACTGACGATCTCATGGAAGATTGTCACTGTTCTTGTGGAAATACTATGCTGCTCCTGTTCGGGCAAAAGCCCTCTTGTGCAAATGCTTTTGTGCAAGAGGGCCAGTGTAAACAACGCGATATTGTTTTGCGCAAAAAAGCTCCAATCGCGAAAATGGCGATCAGGGCTTTCTTGCACAAAACCGCGTCTAGATTGGCACGGACGCTTTTCTTCAAAAAGTGCTTTTGTGGAAAAGCGTCCGTGCCAATCTAGATGCTCTTTTCCACAAATGCTTTCAACAGAAAAACTTTTCCGTTAAAAGCATTTGCGGAAAATCATGCCAGTCTAGACGTAGCCTAGTTGAATACCAACTTAAATTTCTAGCTATATATTTTAGAAATCTTTGTGTCTGTTTGTCTGCTATCTGTGAGTCTATTTGTTCAAGAACTCCTCCCAAATGGTAAGAGCTAGGGCACCAAATTTGGTAGGTAGCTTCTTTTTATCATAACTTAAAGCAAAGCCAGAGTTTGAGTGTGCCAGGAAAATAGGAAGTCCCTGGAAACAGTCTACATGTTTTGTTAGTCTATAAAGTGCTACCAGACCATTTGTTGTTTTTTTCTGTAACAGACTAACTCAGCTACCCCCTGAAGCTCCTGGAATGGGACTGTTTCTTATAAAATGGAAAGAGAGGGGCTCCTTGGAGGAAAGCAATATACAGAGTGAACACTGGGGGCAGGGGAGAGCTATACTGCAAAGTGAGCACTTGGTAGGGCAGCTGCACCGTAAAGAGAGTGGGCAGCTGGGACTCACAATCTTGCCTACCACCGTATCAGGTAAGTGGCTCCCCTACTCCAAACCCCTTCTCCTCAGCCCTTGGCCACATCGCCAGAGGTCAGGGAGGGAGAAAGCCCTGCTGGGGTGGTGGGGGATGGGGGTGGGGTGGGAAGGAAAGGGAAGGGAAGGCATCTGCCAGCCAGAGAGGCTGAAGAAAGAGAAAAGGCTCCTACCCGCTGGGGGGTGCTGGTGGTGGAGGGCTGGTGGTGGAGACATTGTCAAGACTTCACACAACAGTGACAGTTCATATGGAAATATTAGAATAGAGGTGAACAAAATATGGCCCATGGACTGAATGTGATTCATCAAACATTTGGATCTGGCCAGCCACAGTCCCACATGCTGCTCAAACCAGTCAACTGGAGCTTTAGGGATAGTGCTTGCAGACACAGGCAGCATGCAGATACCCACTTCCCCTACCTCCTGAAAGATGGGCTCCGCAGACGCATGTGCTGGCCCCAGCAGCTGGTTGCTTTGAGCAGCATGTGCAGCTGTGGCACCCAGGAAGCCTGGCATCCCATCCCCTTCTGCACCCTAACCCTGTACCCCTGGTCACAACCCTCTCCTGCACTCAAAACCTGTGCCCCTCCTTCTGCATGCCAGGTCACTACCGTCTCCAATCCTCTGCCCAATGTCACCCTATTCTTCAACTAACCTCCATCCCAAACCCTACATCTCCTCTATTAATATTGCAGAAAAGAGCAGCTCGTGACCACTTACTAAATTCTTGGAGTGGTCCCTCATAAAAAATGATTGCCCATTCCACAGAGGCTTTGGAAATCTTTGATGATGTCATCAAGAATTCAGACATTGCTACCACAGTTTTGAGACACCTTTATGACACTCCAATGCTTTATCCCAAGATGTATTGGTATTTGGATGCCTATATGGCTGAAGGCTCAGTGATGTCAATAGGATAACGGCATTCAGAGACTCTCCATCCCTATTATTCCTTGGATCCAGTCTAGGTAGTTGATGACGTTGGTGTAGAACCCAGGCCCCTGGAGACAATCCTCTGGATCCAGCACAGTGAAGACGCTCCCACTATCCCCCTGGCAAGTGTCGTTCTCTCCACTGGGAGAGCCAGCACAGAACATGTTCTCTGAGAACACCATGGACTTCTCATTTACGTCCTTTCCCTGCAGCCATTCCGCACAGGCTTCCTGGCTACCCACTGGCAGTGAGACATATTTCAGCTGATTTGTGAGAGAGTTTTTCTCCAGCTCAAAACCTGTTACATGCTTCCTTCTCCCCCTGTCTCTCTTCTCTCTGTGCCCCTAAGTTCCCTGCTTCCTGTGCTCCTGCTTGCCTTTCCACCTGTCTTTCTCTCTGGCTCTCACACTGCCACCTCCCTCCCATGCCATTCCCCTTCACTTCATCTCTTACCCTCTCTATGTTTGTGCCCCTCGGTCAGAGCTGGCTCATAAAGGATATTGCTGAGCTCTGAACACACTTATTTACCTGGCAAACACACTGGGATTTCCTCCTGGCCGTCTTGGTCCACCCAGGAGCCCTGAGCGGAGCAGGTGTATGTACCTGAGGGAAAGACAAGAAGATAGTGACACCGAGGACAGCATGGAGGTGTACACAGGCACAGGGAGAGGCTCTGGAGCAATCGCACTGGGCAGGCTATGCTCAGCTTTGGGCCCCTCAATCCCAGAGGCCTCACACAACGGACAAGGAGGGAGCAGTCCTCTATCAGTCCTCTCTGATAGAGGGAGCAGCATGGGGGGTGGGGAGTAGGTGGCACTGTGGAGACGGTGTTGGGGGCAACCAGCCTTTAAGCTGGCTCCTCCAGCACTGGCTCCTGTTTCCCTCCCACCCATTGCTGCCTGTGATACAGGTTTCCCTGACACCACTGGCAGGACACTGAGCTCTAGGAGAGGTGCAGAGCTAGAGCTGCCTGGCGTGGGGCAGGCATGGACAGAGAGCCCCGGGGAAATGTGAGGAACTTGGCAAGTGTCTGGGGGGGTCCCAGCTTCTGCTGAGTATTATTGGGAGGCGGGAGGTGAGACTAGGCTGGGACTGAGCCAAGGCAAAGGAGCTCGAGAGCCTTCCCTCTGCACGGTGAGCCAGGGGAGTTGTGTCCCAAGGGGGGCAGGGCCCCATTCCAGAGATCAGGGAATTGGGGCCCAAGGGGCTGTGAGGAGATGGGATCTGAGATGTGGCAGGCGCCATCCCTGAGCACAGCCCCCTGCTCACAGCATGGCCCTGCAGTTCCACTGCCCTCCTCTCTCTCCTCCCCCTCTGGGGTCTTGCAAAGATTTGCCCCCAGATTCTGGCACTGAGGCCGAGATTCCCACTTCCTGTTCTGTGGGGCTCACTTGCTGACTTGTGAACAGGGTCCAGAGCTCTTTAGCCACCTCCCCGCCGACTTCTTCTGCCAGCCTGTGTGCTGTCGGACAGGCCCCCGCTCTCCAAAAAATCAGGAGCTCCACAGCCTCCCCTGGGCCTGTGCGATGGTTCAGGCTGGCTACTCCCCTGGCTTTCCACCTCCTGCCCTGTGGGATTTGCTCCTTCTGGCCAGTCGCAGCCTCACAGCAGCTTCTCCAGCTGCCCCCTCTCAACTCACTTCTTCCAGCCTCCAGCAGGAAAGCTCAGTAGCCCCCGTCAGGAGAGAAGAGGCAGCAAATATGCTGCCCTGCTGCCCAGAGCTCAGCCCATAGGATGAATTGGGGCAGCCACCCCAGGCCCTGGGCTTTTAGGGGTCCCATGGCAGCCCCAAATGTCCCATGGAAGGGAGGGACCTGGGGAATTATGGGAGCTTGGTGAGGTGGCAGCAAGGGTCACCCTCCACTCACCACATAAGCACTCTGCTCTGCTGCAATGTTCTCCCATCCTGCTGCGTCCTGCTTCTCCACAGCAGCGAAAGCAGAAAGCCCTGGCTCCTGGGCTCTCTACTTCCTGACACCCCAGAGAAGTCAAGCTCAGGGGGCTGGGAGCATGGAGCAGCCTGCAGGAGCCACTTCAGCTCCCACTGACCATGGAGTGAGTTCGGGGAGGATCCCTGCTTCAGTGCAAGCCCCTATAGTGCCCTGAGCCACTTGCTGGGGGAGGGATTAAGAGGGTGGAGTGGGGGGCGGAGCAGCAGTGGGAATTGGGGAAGGGATGGAGCAGGGGCAGGGTGTGCGGCAGTTTCCCCAGAACCCAGCATCTGGGGTATTGGATGGGGTTGCCCCAGGCCCTGAATCCCCATTGGGAGATTCCCTGGCTCATCCTGAGTAGCATGGTGAGAAGGGAGCCTCCACTCCTCAGTGGAAGGCTGCTGATCCCAAGCAGGCCCTTATAGCAAGTGAGTTGCCTGGGTTTTCCCCAAACACTAATGCCCAGGGAAGGCTTCCTGTCTCCTGCATCTGCCTTTGCCACCACCCAGGTACTGGTGAGATCCCAGGCTCCTGGATCCTGACAGAATCATGGAACAGGGATTGCCTGACACCTACACTCTCTTGCCTTTAAAGCAGACAGGGCACCCTTGGGACAGGCACTTTCCCAGCTCTGATTTCTATGGCACTTCCTGCGTCAGGACTCACCGTTCCCTCTGTGGGTGACCATGCGGTAATAAGGCTGGTTGCACTGGTAGGTGACCTCTGCCTGGTAATTGTTCTTCTCTGGTTCCCTGACATAATGGAAGGCCCCGTTGGTCAGATTTTTGGGGTCACCACAGCTCACAACTACAAACGAGAACAAGAGAGGAATCAAGGGGGAGCCATGTTGCTCACTGCAGCAATGGGATTTAGAGACTCATGCTGGACTCAGCTGGAACATATGGTGGGAGGGAGGGATGGAGACTGTCCATGAGCCCGCTGGGGGGCATGCAGGTCCAGTCCCTATTTGGCAGAGCCTAGAGCTGCTTGAAAACTGAGATGAAGGCCACACGCAGATTCAAAGTTGTTCAGAGCTGACCAGTATTCTCTCGAAGGGTACGTCTACTCTAGCTCGTTAGTTCGAGCTAGGTAGAGTAATAAAGGCAAGTGGAGTTGCAAATGAAGCCTGGGATTTAAATATCCCGGGCTTCATTTGCATGTTCCTGGGCGCCGCCATTTTTAAATCCCCCTTAGTCCGAACTCCGTGCCCGTGGCTACACGCAGCTACATGCAGCACGGAGTAGATAGTTTGAATTAAAGATCCTAATTCGAACTACTGTTACTCCTCATTCCACGACCTGCCACCTGTGTGCAGTGACATGGGGGGTCTGTGCCCCGGCAGCACCCCTCCTCTGGCCACCGCATCCATGACCCACTGTTGCCAGTACCACTTCCTGCACTGTGGCGGCGATGTGACCCTTCCCCCTCCCTGTTCTGCCTGCCAGAACATGGCAGAGGTAAGAGCCCGGCTCTGGGGCGGAGGCTGGCTGGGAACTTGTTGCTCAGGGCCGTGGCCAGGAGGAGCATCCCACAAGTTAGTTACATGGGAGGGGAGGCCACCCTGTATCCTTCCCGCAGACCTCTGCCCCGGGCACGGCCCCACCCTGGTGGCAGAGGTCCTATGTTGGGATGGGGGGGGCTGGGGAGTTGTGGGGTGCGCTCCATGCTGCTCCTGGGCCGGGAGCAGTGCCTCGGGGTGGAGACAGAAATGCAGCCAGAGATGAAACGGCCTTACTCTGCGGAGGATGGCCGGCCATGGGGGCACCACCCCAGTGAAAGGAGGGGCAGGCCAGCCTCAAGGGAGGGCACCACCCAATGGAATGTGGGAAGCCTGGGGGGAGCAAGGGCTCCACCCTTATGGGAGGGAGGGAGGGAGCAGCAGGAAGTGCTACCTAAAAAGGAGGTGGGGAGGCTTGGTGATTCAAATGGCAGTGGAGGTAGCCAGGTAGCCTGTGGGTTTGGGGTGGGTAGCTCCTGCACTGTGTGCCTGGAGAGAGGGTCAAGGTTGTTTTTCTCCAGTTCGGGGACCCCCTTCGAGGTCTAAGCGCTATTCACATTTGTTTCCTTTTGTGGGTCATCTATGATGTGATATAAAAAGGTTCACTTGAGATTTGTGTGGTAGGGATTTGCATCTTCAGATGGGATATGGTAGGGAAACGTTTTACCCTCCGTGGGGAATTGCTCATTCATGTTCTGGATAGAGGGAGTAGAAATGTTGCTGAGAGTTTCTTTGGTTTCAAATGGAAAGTTTGAACTCATACATACAGTAAAGCCTTCTTTAGAGGGAACGTTTTTAGAAACAACTGACTCACAGTTAATAAACTCAGGGAGCCCTGTCCCTTTTTAGAATGCAGATTGATGTCATTTGCGCACGCACCCTCCCCAGAGAGCCCTGCAGCCAACATTTGCTCCCAGGACACGATCCATTGACAAGCCCCTGAAAACATTTAATTCCTCCGCCCCCCAAAAATATAATGCCTATTCCACTGTGACACAGAGCCCTGCCATGTGTAAAAGCCAATAAAAAAAGATGGAGGGGTGGCCAACATTTTTTTTGCTTGGGGCGGCAAAAAACCTAGAGCTGGCCCTGTGTATAGGATACACTCTCCATTGCACACCTCAACAATAGCATATTGAATATTTCTCCCCACTCGCATTGTATCTCAGGGCTAGATTTTATTTTGGATCAGAGGTGAGTTAATCCCATGTCCTCCCGATTTCTTTCCTTAGGCAACATTTGCATCCATGCTCACAGCCCAGTCTTCCTTTCTAGTACCCTGATTTCTTCTGAGATTACTATCTCTCTGACCCTGTACGCACACGCAATGGAAGCTCTGGGAAGAAGGAAGTATACCACCATGTGGGGCACACCCAAGACAAGTTCTGGGAAGAAGTATACCACCACGTGGGGTACAGCAGGTTCACTAGAAAAGAGGCCCCGATGCTGCAGGAAACATAGCACATGAATAGGCACCAGAGTATTCTAGATTGCATGACCAGCTGTACCTCACACCTCAGACTTGTGGAAAATTACAGACTACGCCAAGGCAAGCTGTAGCAAGCCGATAGAAGATAGTAGTTTGTCTCAACGAACATTGGACCAATATAGCATTGAACAAGTTCAGCAGCATTTGCTCTTTGTAGCAGTTGTGGTTTATGCACTAAATACCTTGGTCCTTCTAACAAGAATGGGATTCATCCTTACCTGTGTAATGTGCCAACACTATGTACATTTGTCATGTCGGAGATGAATTTCAGCGTAGTCAGCATTGCCTGACAGAGCAAAGGTAAGTTATGACCTGAGCACTTCTTCAATAGCAGCAGTACAGTGACCCCACGCCCTCATACTAACTGCTTCTCTTAAGAGAGCCCACAAGACCTGTTACTTGTGAATGATCTGAGACCCGTGGCCATTTCCTGTACTGAAGTCCACATCATCTTCAAACTACACAACTAACTAGAGGCCGGCCAGGAGGTATTCCAGGAATACTGGCTAGCTGGAAGTGCTCTGCTGCTACTCTCTGTTGGGTATTTTGAATAATGCTGAAACTGTAGAGTTTCTGGAGGCCCTCTATGTGTGTATCTTTCTCAGTTGGTTTGAATTGTATAATTCAATAATTCATGTAATGACTGGAAAAATGGCTTTCAAACTGCAGGAGGACCTGTTTACTTGCATATGTGACCAGCTGCTGGCATATGCTGTAAGGGGCAGAGACATAGGGTATGTCTACACTAGCTTGTTAGTTTGAGCTAGGTAAGGTAATTAGGGCAACCGGATTTGCAAATGAAGCCCGGGATTTAAATATCCAGGGCTTCATTTGCATGTTCCTGGGAGCCGCCAGCGAAAATGAAGGTAGTGCCAGCTTCCTGCAGGGTGGACGGAAGCCCTGCAGCTGCGTGCCACTTCCAGGGGTTCTGTAAGTGTGCCGGCTGCTCCCCTCCTTCAGGTCTGTGGCGTGCCGGAACTTGCGGGGGGGCAGTTACCCAGTGGAGGCACGCACCGGGGCTTCCCTCCTCTGCGAGAACCATAGAGCTGGAAGAGACCTCAGGAGGTCATCAAGTCCAGTCCCCTGCCCAAGGAAGGACCAATCCCAACTAAATCAACCCAGCCAGGGCTTTGTCAAGCTGAGACTTAAACACCTCTAGGGATGGAGACTCCACTACTTCCCTAGGTAACCCATCCCAGTGCTTCATCACCCTCCTAGGGAAATACTATTTCCTATCCAACCTGGACTTCTCCCACAGCAACTTGAGACCATTGTTCCTTGTTCTGCCATCTGTCACTACTGAAAGCAGCCTCTCTCCATCCTCTTTGGAACCTCCCTTCAGGAATTTGAAGGCTGCCCCCCTCACTCTTCTCTTCTGCAGACTAAATAGACCCAACTCTCTCAGCCTTTCCTCATAGGTCATATGCTCCAGGCCCCTAATCGTTTTCGTCACCCTCCTCAGGACCCTCTCCAATGCATCCACATCCTTCCTGTAATTGAGGGCCCAGAACTGGACACAATACTCCAGATGTGGCCTCAGCAGAGCCAAATAAACAGGAATAATCACATCTCTGGATCTACTGGCAGTGCTCCTCTTAGTGCAACCTAATATGCCATTAGCCTTCTTGTCTACAAGGGCACACTGTTGACTCATCTCCAGCTTCTCATCCACTGTAATCCCCAGGTCCTTTTCTGCAGAACTGCTACTTAGCCATTCAGTCCCCAGCCTGTAACAACTCTTGGGATTCTTCTGTCCCAAGTGCAGGACTCTACACTTGTCCTTGTTGAACCTCATCAGATTTCTTGTGGCCCAATCCTCCAATTTGTCTAAGTCACTCTGGACTCTATCCCTGCCCTCAAGCGTATCTACCTCTCCCCCTAGCTTAGTGTCATCCGCAAACTTGCTGAGGGTGCAACCCATCACCTCATCCAGGTCATTAATAAAGATGTTGAACAAAACCAGTCATAGAACCAATCCTTGGGGCACTCCGCTAGAAACCGACCGCCATCCTGACATTGAGCCATTGATCACTACCCGCTGGGCCCGACCTTCCAGCCAGCTTTCTATCCATCTTACAGTCCATTTATCCAATCCACATTCTCTTAAGTTGCTGGCAAGAATATTGTGGGAGACCGTATCAAAAGCCTTGCTAAAGTCAAGATATATCACATACACTGACTTTCCCATGTCCACAGATATCATTGAAGCTAATCAGATTGGTCAGGTACGACCTGCCCTTCATGAATCCATGCTGACTATTCCTGGTCACCTTCCCCTCTTCCAAGTGCTTTTAAGGGAAGGGAAGGGGAGTTGGCCCCAGAGGAGGTACGCGCGGGAGCTTCCCTCCTCTGCGGAGAAGGGGGGAATCCTGGGAGGAGGCTAGTGCAGGGGACTCCCTGCCCCACTGGCACCCTGTCCCCTGCTGCAGAACCCTGTCCCCTCCCCCAGGCACCCTGTCCCCTCTCCCTTGTGCCCTGCTGCAGAACCTTGCCCCCACCCCAGCACTCTGTCCCCTGCCCCATCACCCCCTAGCACCCTTTCCCAGTACCATGACCCCTGCTCCCACCAGCACAGTTGGGGCCACATTAGTGAGGCGTGGGGGGTTTTGGGGAGGCATTTTTTCATCTCCCTTGTGTGGCCCCAACTGACTTTTCTGTGGGTCAGTGACCCCTTGACTCAAAACAGGTTCTCTGCCCTTCTTATAAATAAAGACAATGCAGAAACTTTTTGTGTTTTACGTAGTATTTTATTTAAAAATGAAGCCTGGCCAACAAACCCCCAATTGGGGCCAAGCCCCCATCTGGCTGCAGAATTATAGCACTCCTGCACACACACACCCCAGACCCTAAATCTGAGCTTATCATACACTGGAACCCCTTGCTCTGAGCCCCTCACATATCCCAACCCAAATTCCTGCACCCTCACAGCCACAAGCCTGTGGCTTGTTTAGTACCGCAACCCTCCCTCTGACTCCAACACTCTCCAGCCTGGAGCCCCCTCCCCAAGCCAGCATCCCCTTCTCCACCTCCTCCTGCACCCAAATTTCCTCCCAGAGCTTGCACCTCTCACCCCTTCCCATACCCAAATCCCTCGTTCCCTCCCCAGAGCCCACACATCCTGCCTCAACCCAGTGAGGGTATGGCTAGACTGCAGGAGTTTTTTCAGGATTCCAGAGATATCCTGGAAAAATTCTTCCGCATCCAGGGATGCATTTGTTCTTCTGCTTTTTTCGGTAACCCCTACATTCCTTGTTCCATGAGGAATAAGGGGGCTTCCAAAAGAAGGGGTTTTTCTAACATTTGGTCCAGTCTAGACAGGTCAAATGTTGGAAAAACCTCTTCCTACAGAAGAATTGGAAAAAAGTGGCAGTGTAGAGTGCATAAGGGCTGGGGATAGCAAGTGATGGAGAGGAGGAGAATAGAGAGGGCACGGCTTCAAGGAAGGGGTGGGGTCTTGCAGGAAGGATGGGGTGGTAGATCTTTGCTTGTTCTAAGATTTAAGAAATGATCTTGGGTGTAAAAAAGTTGGAGACCACTGGTCTAGGCAGGGGACTGGACTCAATGATCTCTCAAGGTCCCTTCCAGTCTTAGTATTCTATTATTCTATGATTCTGTGATTATATGGAGAACAAGGGGGTGGGGAAAGGTGTCGTCAAACAGATAATCTTTTAACGTGCTTGTTCCTTTTACAACACTGAATATAATTTTCACTTGTATTTGTTAAAAAGCAGAGGGGAGAGAGGGGAATCAATCTTCTCTCTTACCCACTGGCTTATAAAATAAAAGAGCTAGTTGGCTTATGTAGTCCCCTTACTAAAGGGGCCTCTGTTTTATTCTGAAAAGACTCTGTGTGCCACAATCCAAACTACAATTCCCATGAGCCTTTGGGAAAAACAGGAAGAAAGGACTCTGGTGAGAGAGAGGACTGATCTCTCCATGTGCTTGAAGAAAGAGGCCTAGCAGTCTGGGACTCTGCCTTGGAGTTTGGAACCAGAGGGGGTGTATAGGGCTTTCCCCAACTCAACACCATCACCACTGGGGTGCTCAGGATCTCTTTTGGATTAAAACACCAGGCGCCCAGGCACACTTGTGAGTGTGACCTGCTCCCCAGTAACCCGGGGAGGAAAAAGGGGGTTACACTTACTTCTAACAGCATTCAACTCTGCAAAGCTAAAAAAAATCCCAAAGGCTTATCTGCAGCAGAAAGGAGCTAACCTGTATTGTGTATCATTTCTTGATAAAAGTTTTAAAGCAAGCCCAGGGGCGTTGAATCTCTAATTCACAGCAGGCTGTTAGCTGGAGCCTCACAGCCTCCTCACTAATAACATAGAGGGAAAACTTTTATAAACTGGTTGTTACAAAGGGTTTGTGATTTAACCCTAGGGCTGGAAGAGCTAGCTGGATGAGGGGAAAAAACGTCTTCAAATAGGTTTTTCTTTGCTTATTCCTTTAGAAAACGTGATAGGGTATGTCTACACTACAAAATTAATTCAAAATAACAGCAGCTATTTCAAATTAACTTTAATAGCGTCTACACAGGCAAACCACTATTTCGAAATAAATTCAAAATAGTGGAGCCCTTATTTCGAATTTGGTAAACCTCATTCTATGAGGAATAACACCCAAATTCGAAATAGCTAATTTGAAATAAGTGCTGTGTAGACAGTTATTTCGAATTAGGGGGCCTCCAGCCCTTCCCAGGGAGCCCTGCTGGCCACTCCGGGCACAACCAGAAAAATTCGTCTGCTCCCCTCCCCCCCCAAGCCCCGGAGCCCTTAAAGGGGCAGACTCTGGCCACAGAGCGGGGACGGGAAGATGCAAATAAAACCTGGGATATTTAAATCCTGGGCTTCATTTGCAACTCCGGTTCCCTGATTTGCCTACCTAGCTCGAATTAACGAGCTAGTGTAGCCATCCCCCCAGATACACAAACCTGGAAATCCCGGAAGACCCATCATCTCAAGCACTGGCACACTCACCAGGGCCAGACTAAGGGGTGGGCTAGCCAGGCAGCTGTCCAGGGCGCCAACCTACAGGGGGGGCCCGGCTCCTGGGGAGCTGCAGCGGCCGCCCATGGTGGGGACCATGTTAACCCCCGCAGCACCGGCCAGCAGCACCCTTCCCCCCGTGGCCACAGGGCCCTGCACGGCCAGGCACAGTTTTCTATATCTTCATCTCTCTCGCATCAACAAAAAAGGACTCCCTCAGCTGTTTAAACTGTTTCATCTTTCTCTTGCTGTTTTCTCTACTTCATACAGGATCTCTAGCTAATCTTTCTGCCACATGTTTCCGTTCACCCTGTTTTTCTTCCAAAAATCCCTCTCCATCTTCCTCTTTTATTAAATTAGCTTTTACTTTTTAAATTTAATTTTTTTAAATTTTTTCAAACTTGTTCTTTAAACTCCTCTCCTTAATCAGTAAACGAACAAGCTGTTTTTTCTTTTATGATCCACTTCTTCATCTTCTTTTCTAATTAGCCTTTTGCTTTTACAACATTTATTTAATTTTTTTATTCTTTTTTAAAACCAATAATTTTACAAAGTATTTACTAACCTTTACAACAAACTCCTCTCTCTCGTTGTTTCTACACTTCTCTTCCTTTTTGCCTCTATACCTAACCACTTTATTACAAATGTTTCTCTTTTTAAATTCTTTTTTATTCCTTTTTCCAACTTTTCCTTTCATAACTAACATCTTTCCATAACCACCAAGTTTCTCCTTAGTTTCAGAACCTCACTTCATATTCAATCCTAAACAAACATTTAGGATTTTAAAATTCCTTTTCTATAAGGACTCTTACAAAAACAACCTGATGTTTTGAAATATAAGCATACAATATTCCCCTGGCCAAACACAGAAAAATACATTAATATGTTTTAAAAATAGCTAACAGTGGCAAACTTATAACCCCTTCCACTGTGGGCTCTCCTGTATTTGTGCCCTTCTTCCTCTATGTCAATGTCTACTCTTTCCCTCAAGGCAGCAGGAGTGGTGGTCGCTCTGCAGCTGGTAACTGGGGCGGCAGGAGCAGAGGTAGCCGCCCACGTAGTTGTGACAGAGGTGCTGGCACACAGGCCCCTCATTTCACTCAATGGTGTTGCCGGGGGCACACCCATCCAGGTCTGTGGGGACTGGCTGCTGTCCTGAGGCCCCCACCTGCTGGGGATGGGGCGCAGGACACGGCTGTGCTTTCCTGCATGGGGTCACGGGATGCTCTCCTACTCACCCACAGCTTGGTAATAGGCCAGGAAGCCCTTATAGGGGATAACGGTGCCGTTCTCCTCATTGGAGAAGTCCGAGTGGAACATCAGCCTCATGCGGTTCCCTTTGGACACAAACTCCCTGGCTCCCGGGTGGTTGCCTGTGGCTGAGGCTTGCCGGCCACAGTACCGGCCCAGGTCTTTCTTATCTGCTGTGATCTGTCAAGGAGAAAGGGGGATGGGAATTCAGGGACCTTGTGAAATTCAACCTGCTCCATGTATTACCATTCCCTGGTGCAGGCATCTCTGACTCCCTCCGTCTCCTCAGTGCCTGTGGGACAGCCAGGAGAGCCTGTGCCCTGAGGTCCCCAAATCCTCCACCCACTCCACAGCATGCCCCAGGGCTCTGCTGCACTCACCTTGACAAAGTCATAGAGGCAGGACTCAGAGGGCTCCAGGTCAAAGAGCCCGAAGTTCAGCTTCACCACAAAGCCCTTGGGGACGGTGATGTCCCAGGTGCTGATGTTGTTGTTGGGGTACGGCTTGGGGTAACAGGGGGATGTGATCTCCCCAAAAAGCTTCTCTGAGGTTGGGCTGGAACTGACCATTCCGGAGAGCAGAAACTCCCACAGGAGGTGCAGGAGGAGCCTGTGAACACAATGTACATGGGGGAGGAGTGAGGAGGAGGAGTATTACTAGTTAGATCTGGGCCATGTGCAGCCGGCAGAGACTTCACTGGAGGCTCCTGTGCAGCCCAGCACACCCTGCGCACTTAGCACTGACCAGCTGGTAGAGACTCAGCGGCGACAGGAGAACTGGAGAGACCCAAGATCCCGCTGGGCACCAGCCACTCGCCAGGGGTGTGACGCCCTCCGAGCAGGAGGCCATTTCAGTGGGGACCAGGGACAGGCCCTAGGGCTCTGGCTGCTTGTCACACACCAGCCTGGACCCGGGTCTCTCAGAACAGGGGGAAACAGCCCGAGATCCGGCTTTCTGGGCTCCAGGGGTTGCCCTCTGCCTGGCTTTGGGCCACCTGGTTTTGCTTTTGTTTGTCAGTTCAGGAGCTGGCTCAGCTCAGGGTCCAAAGGCCCTCGGCCCGGTGGCAGTGATCCCCGGCCATGCCTGGGTCCCCTCCTGCCACTCCCTGCTGCCCCCCATCCTGTTCCCAGTCTGGGGGATTCTTGGGGCGGGGAGCCATTACGCTCCCCCAAACATTCCCCTTCCCTGGCAGGAGATCAGCCCGAGGGGGGATCCCACCCTGCCCCCTTCTCTCAGGAGGGGTGTCAGTGGGGTCACAGTGGGGCTTGGATGTAGCCCCTTCCACCTCTCATCTTGCCCCAGAGCCAGACTCTTCAGTCCCCCTCCTCCCCTTCTGCTTCCCAAAGGTGCCAGCACCTCCCTCCCGGACTGACAGCACTCACATGGCTTCAGTGTCTCACTCCAGGTGCTCTAGCCTGGGCTCCAGCTTGTAACCAGCACAAACCCTTAACCCTGCCAGAGCTAATGCAGCAACAGAAGGTCGGGGGGAGGGAGAGGGGCTGAGAAGGGGGGGGGGGGAGGGACTGGCATGGTGAATGGGTTTCATTAGCCTGCCCTCTGCCGCCCTCTGCTGTCTCTTTGCAGGCGCTGTGATCATAGAATGAGGGCCCTTTCTTTTTT
The DNA here is from genome assembly GCF_049634645.1 of Pelodiscus sinensis. NCBI lineage: Eukaryota > Metazoa > Chordata > Testudines > Trionychidae > Pelodiscus > Pelodiscus sinensis. Next base: position 137,977,618 of record NC_134711.1, on the reverse strand, counting down.
AAAGGGGATATAACAAGGAAAAAGCCATAGAATCATAGAGCTGGAAGAGACATCTGATCTGTTTCCTTTAAGCCAAAATAAGGCAAACACCCAAAGGGGGACGGAAAAGAACAGCAAAAGTAGAAATTCTGTTCCTGTCTCTGGTGTTGACTGTCAATTGCAGCCCCACTGCTGGAGAAAACAGTCTTGGCGTATGGTGTTATTAGCCAAGACAAGACCTGACAAACTTATACCAGTATCAGGCAGGCTGCTTAAGATATTGCTTTTAGCTGCCTCTCTGGTCACGTGCTTTCCCAGCAGTGTTGCGAAAGAGACTCTTGGCCAGCTAAGCCAGTCTGATGGTAAACAGAAGAGTGACAGGAAACAGAAAAGAAGATGAGGAGGCAAAAGGCTGTCTGAGAGAGGGAATGACAGAAAGCACCAAGGGTCACCTTACATTCCAGATGTTGTTCACGACTTAGCTGCAGCCAGCTGGGTGAAGAAGAAGTAAGCGGTTCCCTTGTTGTGGCCTGGGGTGGTTAGGAGGCCTTTCAGAGCAGGGTGAGGACAGCTCAGCAATGGCACACCAGACAGGTTGGGCCATGGCTCTGAGGTGGTACTGAGCCTTCACTCGCTCAGGAGCTTGGCTGGCAGGTTCTTGCTGACATGCCCTGGGTCAGTTAGGCTATGTCTAGACTACAGAGTTTTTTGAAAAAAGTAGCCTGTGTCTAGACTGCCATCACGTTCTTTTGAAATTAAATCAAAAGAACACGGCACTTTTTTCGACAGCAGAAACCCTCGTTTTATCAGAAGAACGCCTTTTTTGAATGAGTTCTTTAGAAAAAAGGCATGAGTGGACACTGGGGAGGCAGTTTAAAAAGAAAAGGCCTCCAGGAAAAAGCCCTAGGGGAGACTCCATCTACACTAAGAACAGCTCTATTGTTCCTGTCTGCAGCCATGTCTTAAAGGCTCAGGCACCCTGGGCAGGCATTGTGGCAGGAAGCCAGCCAGAGCAGGACCCTGCACTCAAGTAGGATCAAGTGAGGAGCAAGGTGAAGGAGCTGCGGCAGGGCTATGTCAGGGCCTGTGAGCGCAGCTCCTGCTCCGGGGAAGCTCCTCTCTATTGCCCCTACTATGAGGAGCTAGACAGATTCCTGGAGTGTGGGGAGCCCCTGTCTCCTTGGGTGCTTGTGGATCCGGGATGGAGACACCTGTCCAGCACCAGCCGGAGCTTCCTGAGGACAACCCCAATGACCAGCAGTTCCAGGACGAAGAGGGGGACCCCAGGAGTGGTGTGACCCTCACCCTGGAGCCAGACCTCCAGACCCAGGAGGCCTCCCTGGCATCTTCAGATCCCAGGGAGGGAACATCAGGTGGATGCTATGAGGTTGCCACACACACAGGGCAGGTGTCCGTGCCCATGCAAGCACATGCAGTCCCAGGGCACGTCTCTTCCCGGGACACACATGGGCTGCTGCTCACAGTCTGGGGAAGGCCCCACACATGTCCGACCCCAGGGAGGGCTGTCCACCCCGCGCCAGGCACTATGGGAAGCAGGCTAGGCACAAGGGCACATGCACAACACCACACAGACTGATGAGTGTCACACATAGCACTCGGCCATGTGTGCACGTGTGAGACAACAACTGCTCCCGCAGACAGTGCCGCAATGTACAGGGATATGGGGGGGGGGGGCCCCTGGGAGGGCCAGGCTGTTCCAGGCCCCTCTCTAACACCTGGGAACCCATTGTGGCCAGACACTTCCCTGGGCTGCTTGGCCATGGTGGTGGGGGGGGGGGGAAGGATGTTGCCCTGGGCACCTCGGGTCCCCTGTTCCAAGGACAGTTACTCACTGCTCACAAACAGGGATGTGTGCGCGCATGTGACTGACCACTTCTCCCTCCATCTCTGATGGTCGAGCAACACCTATCCTACCACCCAGCCAGGTCCATGGAAGCTGCAGACACTGGCGCGTCTATCACGACCTCATGCGCCAGCACATTGGGGTCCTCCAAGAACCGAAGGACACTATAGCCAAGAGGATGTGGGCAGAAGCTGTGTAGCATGACCGCTTGCTGGAGGAGCTCGTCCAGCAGTGCACAACAATATGTGCCACAATGAGGGACGTCATGGCCTTCCCAGGTCCTGGCCCTATTGCAGCTCCTCCTGCTCAACCTGCTCCTGCACCCCCTGCACTCCCTTGTCCCCCATTTCCCCGTTTCCCCTCCTCACTCCCTGTTCCCCCCACCCACTGCCATCTCAGACCCAGCTGTAGCCCACCCCCTCCAATCCAGCCCCCTACTGTCCCAGGCCCCACCCAACCCTGATTCTGTCAAGGTGCCTCAGACCTAAGCCTCCCTCCCCCCTATTTTTCAAACAAAATCTGGTGTCTGTCTTTACTGTCCAGAAAGTGGAGCAGGGATGGGTTGTGGGGGGAGAGGTATTAGGGGGCCAGGCCCAAGCCCCTATTGCGGAGGCCCCGGGGAGAGTCATTGGGTTCCTTCTGAGAATCTATCCCTTAGGGCCTCATGGATACGCATTCCGGCCTGGTGAGCCCAGCAGATGGCAGCTGTCCGGGGCTGCTCAAAGTGCCTCCCCTCCACAGCAGCCCGTGTCCCCCACCCTGGGAGGAAGGCCTCCTCTTTCCTCTCCATGCACAGGGCCAGCCCGAGCCATTTTGGCACCCTGAGCCCCAGGCACATGGTGCCACCCCAGGGAGCACAGCCCTGCCTCTGGACACACGGCACAAGCATGCACCCGCCCCTGGGCACGTGGGTTGACACACGGCACATGCGCTGCCCAGTCGGCCCAGCCACAGCCGATGGCACGGAGCCCAGGGCTGCGCGGGGTGGGCTGCGCCTTGCCGTGCAGGGCACTGCGGCCGCGAGGGGAAAGGCGCTGCTGGCCGGTGCTGCGGTGGTTAACACTGTCCCCGCCCTAGGTGGCTGCTGCAGTCCGCTGGGAGCCGGGTGCCCCCCATAGGTTGGCGCCCTGGGCAGCTGCCCAGCTAGCCCGCCCCTTAGTCCGGCCCTGAGCACGCAACACGTGACCACCACCTCAAGGATGTTGCATTCCCCACTGTCAAGGTGAGTGAGCAGGCACCTAAACCTCCCCTTCAGATGCCCCTTCAATTTGCAAGCGAGCCCAGTTCAGGTGCACATTAAATTGTTCCCTGCTCATGTCAGGTGGCCAGTGTAGGGCTTCATGAGCCATGGCATCAGGGGGTAGGCTGCATCGGCCATGATGCACATCAGCATCTGCATGTCCCTGACCGAAAGTACTGCTGTGGGAAGAATGTTTCAGCCTGCGGTCCAGGTAGGAGTTCCTGAAGATGCAAGCATCATGTGCCCGGCCTGACCACCCCATACAAATGTCTGTAAACTGTCCCCGGTTGTCGATGAGGGCCTGCAGCACCGTGGAGAAATAGTCCTTTCTGTTAATGAATGGGCTGCTCGATGGGGCAATGCGTGGATTGGAATGTGAGTCCCATCAAGCGCTCCTCCACAATTCAGGAATCCTAGCCCAGCAAAGCCGTCCACGATGGTGTCCAGGTCTCCAAGGTGGACAATCCTGGGCAGCAGCTCCAAGTTGATGGCCCTCACCACCTGAAGAAAAGGACAAATAGAAACACACAAAACAGGAAATTAGAGAGGGAGCCTGAGCCCTTAGGAGGGGTCCCCCCACATCTCCCCCCCACTCCCACTCCATCCCCCACTCCCTCTGCCCTTTCCTGACAGTCCCCCTTTTCCAGCTCTCCCACCCCACAGAGACTGTCCCCCAAGAGTGAGTTAGCTCCATCAAGATGGCCCCAACAGTAGACCTTCCCACACCAAACTGGTGTCCCACTGAGCAGTAGCCGTCAGGAGAGGCCAGCTTCCACAGGGCAATAGTGACCAGGTTCTCCAGGGGGATGGTGGGCTGCAAGTGGGTGTGCTGTCATTGTAGGACAGGGGCGAGCTAAGCACAGAGCTCCTAAAATGTGTCCTTCCACATATGGAAGTTTTGGAGCCAATGCTGGTCGTCCCACTGCTCCATAATGAGCCAGTCCCACCAGTTGGCACTAGTGTCCAGCCTCCAACATCACCTGTCCACGAGGAAGTTCGGTGGGAAAAGGCCATTGGTCCTTCACCCTGGGCGAGGTCTCAAGGCTGGGTTCTGAGTCCAGATGGGGCAGGAGCATCATGACGGTGTCATGGAGGTGCAGCAGAATTTGCAGCATGGCTGTGTGGGGCCATCGCCTGCCCAGGGGTAGCTTCATGGCCAAAAAAATTAAAAACCAGAAAAACCAACACAATACCAAACTGCTGTGGCATCCAAGAAAGCTGGGCAATCAGAGCAAGCACTGCAGAAGCTTTGCTGTCCCTCTGAGTGGTAGGCAAGCCAGCAGCAGCAGCAGAGAAACGGCTGTCCAAGAGGGTCTCTTTAAGCACGTGTCACTGCAAGCCTCATGCAGCAGCACCCGGAAGTAAATGCTGCCCCCATGCCCTGCCAAAATTGGTTCCAGGTGCCCTTTTTGCAAGAGAGCATCCAGTAAGTCCAGTTTGGCTTTATATAGTCTGAACGCTCTGTTTCAAAAGCTTTTTTGAAAGCTTCTTTCGAAAGAAGCAGATAGTGTAGATCAGTGGTTCTTAACCCTACTGCAGCCTGCACCCCTTCTGTTCTCAAAATATGTTCTCACATCCCTTATTAAAAATCACTGAAGTAGGTCGGTTCTTTAAACCCAAGATATATCATAAAAATCTGCCATGTCTTGCACCCCCAGGAAGGGCATCTTGCACCCCCAGGGGGTGCATGTACCCCAGGTTAAGAATCACTGGTCAAGATGTACCCTTAGACCCATATGTGGGTCAGGAAAGAAGAGCCCATACCCTCCTCCCCCTCATACCCAAATCCACTGCTCCAGCTTGGAGCCCTCCCCAAACCCTGAACCCTTCAGCCCCATCCTTGAGCCCAGAGCTCCCACTAGCATCCTAACCCCTTATCCACATCCCTGCCCAGAGCCAAGAAATGTGGGGAGGCTGTTTGCAGCTGAGTATATGTGCATATGTCACCTAGTCAGTTCCCTGACACAGTGCAGGCCTCAGGTATTGGTGGCACCTTGGGCTCTCTATTCCAGGGGTGGCCAACCCGTGGCTTGTGAGCCACATGTGGCTCTTCCCCCCTTAAAGTGCAGCTTGTGAAGCCGCCCCTGCATCCCTAGAAATGGTCCCTGGCCCAGACACTTGTATGGAGGCACAAATGTTGGACAACTTGAAGCATGCCACCTGCAAACCATAGGCGTGCGCAGCACATTTAATTAGGATGTGCACCCAAAGAATGTTTTTTAAATGTACTTTGACCCCTATTAGCCACACTCCTGACCCCTGTTAATCACACCCATTGGCCACGCCCCGACTCCCATTGGCAACACCTCTGGAGGTAACACTCTCGGGGCAAGATAGACACATGACCAGAAGTAAAAGGTGTCACGTGACTCCCCGCTAAGGACTTTTCCCACCATCCTCCTACCAACAGGGATTAGTTTGGCCCCCACCAAACCCCCTCATGCGACTATCCTGCAATTGCACTAACCTAATGTGTGTGACATTAACTTGGGAGCGGAGAGGCTGGGGAGTAGTGTTCCCTCTAAGGGAATGTCTACACTACAAAGTTAATTTGAACTAACAGCTGTTAGTTTGAATTAACTTTGATAGGCGCTGCACATACAAACCGCTAGTTCGAATTCAGTGCGGTTAATTCGAACTAGGTAAACCTCATTCTACGAGGACTAACGCCTAGTTCGAATTAAGGGCTGTATAGCCACTTAATTCGAACTAGTGGGAGGCTAGTCCTTCCCAGCTTGCCCTGGTGGCCACTCTGGGCACAACCAGGGAAACTCGTCTGCCCCCCTCCCGGCCCTGGAGCCCTTAAAGGGGCATGGTCTGGCTACAGTGCCTATGCCAGGTGCAAGCCTGACAGCACCCAGCCAGCAGACCCTGCACCTGGCACGGAACGAGCCAGCCACCTGCTGCCACCCAGGAGCCTGCCCGGGGCTGCAAGAGGTGGGCGCCCGCCTGGTCTAGCGCGGAGATCGTGGACCTCATCCAGGTTTGGCGGGAGGCCTCCAACGTCCACGACCTCCACACTAGGCAGAGGAAAGTGGCCGCCTAGGGCAGGATAGCTGCCAGCCTGGCCACCAAAGGCCACATGCGAACCCAGGAGCAGGTTTGCATGAAAATCAAGGTGGTCCAGTGAGACCCCCAACGCTGAGCCCTGAGCTTAGAACATAAGAGTTTGGATGTGAAGGGGGTATGGACTCTGTGCTGGGGTGTGGGGTGCAGAGCAGCTGCTCAGGGTGGAAGTAGCTCATGGAGCCCTCTGCCTACGAGCCAGAGGGACATGACATCACTTCCTGAAGGTCACACAGAGCTAGGCATAGAGCAGTGGTCTCCAACCTTTTTAAACCCAAGATCACTTTTTAAATCTCAGAACAGGCGAAGATCTACCGCCTCGCCCTTTCCTTGAAGCCCGCCCTCTCTATTCTCCTCCTGTCCATCACTTGCTATTCCCAACCCTTACTTACACACTCTGATAAACAGTTTATTTTTAAATTATGTGATACATACAATTAAAATCACGTGTTTATAGTTAAGAAATAAATGGTCTGTTTTTTATTCATGCTATTTAAATCTACAATGAAGCATTTATAATTATACATTTTGTGAGGATAGAGTTCTGCGGCTGGGGGCGGGGGAGAGGGAACAGGGTGTTGGGAGGGCAGAGGACAGTGTTCTGCAGCAGGGGACAGGGTGCCAGTGGGGACAGAGTTCAGGGAATGGGGACAGAGTTCTGTAGCTGGGGACAGGGGAGTAGGATCTGGGGAGCGGGGACAAGGTGCCAGTGGCAGTAAAGAGTACCCTGCATTTGCTTCGTCCCAGGATTCTCCCCACCCCTCCAGAGGGAAGCCAGCGCATGCCTCCTCTGGGCCTGACTCCCCCTTCTATCCCCCCCACCATGCCTGCCCCGGGGCCAACCCCCCCTCCCGTAGCAGGGCCAAACCCCCACGGGAGCCTGCCCCAGGACAACTCCCCCCCCGTGGAGGGGCCAAACCCCCGCGGGAGCCTGCCCCGGGGCCAAACCCCCCTTCCACGGTGTGGCCCAGCCCATCCCCTCTCCTCCCGCAGCGCGGCCAACCCCCACGGGCACCTGCCCCGGGGCCAAACCCCCCTCCCGCAGCGCAGCACGGCCTGGCCCAGCCAACCCCCGCCCTCCCCTCCCGCAGTATGGCCAACCCCCGCGGGCGCCTGCCCCCAGTCCCATGGCGCAGGGAAACCCCTGCGCTCAACTCACCCCTCCGGCGCTGGTGGCACAGAGAAGCCTCCGCACTCCTCCTCCGGGGCCGACGCCCCCCTCCCCCAGCACGCAAAAGAACTGTGGGAGGGGAGCAGCCCGCGCACTTCCGGAATTCCTGGAAGTGACGTGGGCTTCAAACAGGACTTCCGTCCACCCCGCGAAAAGCTGGCACTACACTAGAGGTAGGTAGTGGGCCTTCTCAGGGGTGGAGGGGAAAATGGGGTGTGGGGTTGCCCGAATGCCTCGCAATCGACTGGTTGAGGCCTCGTGATCGACCAGTCGATCGCGATCGACGGGTTGATGACCACGGGTATAGAGCCTGCCCAGACCACTCACACTGCAGCCAACCAGACATTTAATGGCCAACTGAGCAGAGCTACCAGGGTATGTTTTCTGCTGGGCGCGCTGGTCAAAATCTGGCAACCCTGCTCCAGAGGTGGCTGCATTTCAGTCTGGATGAAGCAATCTCCATACAGGCACAGCCTGCAAGTTGCTTTCTGAACCTGCTGTGGGGACAGTGCTTTCATGTTATTGAAAAGAGAGGTGGGGGAGGGAGAGGGTTAAATAAAACCAGCTGTTGCGTGTAGCAGTGTTTTTAATATTGACAGAAGCGCGTTGGTGCCGAGGCACGAGTATAGTCTGACTCAGCACCCGCCGGGAGGCTCTCCCACATTGCAAGCATGTCAGACAATAGCGCGACAGATTTCAGAAGGCTTTATGACATCACCAAGACTTCAGCCAATAGCATGCTGGATTTCACCAGCAGCTGGCCACTTGGAGCAGAGTGCGGGGCTGTGGCAGCCATGAAGCCTGCCTGAGGCTCCCACTGGGCTGCTGGCTGAGAGTCACTTAGGCTAAGTGCCTGCTGGCTAGAGCCTGCACCTGGAACCCACCCCCTCCCACACCTGAACCACCTCCCCTATACCCAAACCCTCTGCATCCCTTACTGCATGTCAAACCCAGGTTACAAACCCCTGATGTATCCAAACTCCCTCCCAGACCCTGCATCCCCCTCCTACACCTGTCCCCCAGGTCAGAATCCTCTCCTGCAGCCCCCCTCCCCCTTGAACCTGCATGCCCTCTTACACCCAATCCCCTGCCCCAGGTCATAACCCTTTCTTCCTTCACCCAAAGTCCCTCCCACACCACAGCCTCCCCCCCCCCGCACCCCAATCCCCTACCCTGAGCTCCCTTCTGCACCAGACCTTTATCCCAGACCCCGCACTCCCTGTATTATTATCGTGCAAAAGTCTGGTCTGTGATTACTTACCAAATTCTTGGAGTGATGCCCCATGAAAAATTATTGCCCACCCCACCTTAGAACATCCACAAAGCTTCACTTAATGGCACAGAGGCTTTGGGAAGCTTTGATGATGTCACCAAAAATTCAGTAGTTTCTACCATCATTTTGAGAAGCCTTTATGACATCACAATTTTTCAGCCAATGCTATATTGGTGTTTGGATACCTATATGACATCACTAAGCCTTCAGCCAATAGGATAGTGACATTCAGCGCCTCTCCTCTATTATCCCTTTGATCCAGTCCAGGTAGTTGATGACCTTGGTGTAGAAGCCATAGCTCTTGCCACAGACCAGGCCCCAGGAGACGATCCCAGTGGCTATCCAGCGCTCACTCTCTGGATCCAGCACAGTGAAGACGCTCCCACTATCCCCCTGGCAAGTGTCTTTCCTCACAGTGGGAGAGCCAGCACAGAACATGTTCTCAGAGAACACCATGGGCTTTTTTACATCCTTTCCCTGCAGCCATTCTGCACAGGCTTTCGGGCTACCCATTGGCAGTGAGACGTATTTCAGCTGATTTGCGAGAATGTTTTTCTCCACCCCAAAGCCGCTCACGTAGCCCATGTATCCGCTGGAGTAGAAGGTGCTGTTGCTAACATCTGGGAGGCAGACAGGCAGCAGGTCAGGGCCCAGAGTCACTGGATCCATTAGCTCAATCAGTGCAATGTCCCCATCGAAGTTGTTCTCATCATCAGGGTTGTAGGTGTGATGCACAAACACCTTGCGGATGGGCCGGTTACCCAGCTTGCGGATTTCATCCACCTTTGTGTGGCCAAGGAACACTTCGGCGTCCTCAGTCACCTTCTCAAGGCTCCTCCTTTCCTCTGGGCTGACTTGTTTGGGGAGGATGTTGTGAGCTGCTGTCAGGATCCAGCGGTCACCCAGCAGCGCCCCACCCCCAAGCCCACTGATGTCCACCTTCGCCTGCCATGGGAAGCTGCCCGGCGGTGCGGTGCTGCCACCGATGATCCGCTGGATTCTCACGATGGGATTGTCTGGCTTCCCACACACTGGGGTGGAGACAGGAACCAAAGAGCCTGTTACATGCTCCCTTCTCCCCCGTCTCTCTTCTCCCCGTGCTCCTCAGTTCCCCGCTTCCCTGCACTCCTGCTTGCCTTTCTATCTGGGTTTCTCCTGGCTCCTGCCCTGCCACCTCCACTGGCCCCTCTGCCCCATCCCCAGCCTGCACCCCAAACGCCTCATCCCTGGCCCCACCCCCCAGCCTGTACCCCCTGTCCCCACGCTCCCATGCTGTCCCCCTTCACTTCATCTCTCGCCCTCTCTGTGCTTGTGCCCCTCGGTCAGTGCTGGCTCCTAAGGGATATTGCTGAGTGCTGATGAACACAGCAGGACGTTCCCTACTTACCTGGCAAACACACTGGGATTTCCTCCTGGCCGCCTTGGTCCACCCAGGAGCCCTGAGCGGAGCAGGTGTATGTACCTGAGGGAAAGACAAGAAGATAATGACACTGAGGACAGCATGGAGCGACCATCAGGCACAGGGGGAAGAGGGAGAGGCACTGGCGCAACCGCACAGGGCAGGCTGTACTCAGCCATGGGCCCCTCCATCCCAGAGGCATCACACAAGAGACAGGGAGAGAGCAGCCCCCCTCGGCCCATCGGGCCCCTCCATCCAGAGAGACAGGGATAGGCCTGAGGAGCTCCGAGAAGAGCCACAGACACGCAGGGGGCTGGAGGGGCTGCGGGGCTATGCTGCTCATTGGAAGTTACACTATTCAGTCACTAGACGCCATGAGTGCTGACGAGTCTTCTGGGTGTGATCCCACAAGACAAAGGCAGCTGGAGCTGGAACTGGAGCTGGTTTGTGGCTGGCTGGTGGGTATGGCTGGCGGGTGGAGCTGGTTTGTCAGTGGTGGGCAGGTGCAGTTCGTTGATCAGTAGCTGGTTTGTTGGGTACTGGCTGGTGTTTTTAGCACATGCCGCCTGTGTCAGTAGGACTGGGGTTCCCTGACATCACTGGCAGGACACTGAGCTCTAGGAGAGGTGCAGAGCTAGAGCTGTCTGGCGTGGGGCAGGCATGGACAGAGAGCCCCGGGGAAATGTGAGGAACTTGGCAAGTGTCTGGGGGGTCGCAGCTTCTGCTGAGTGTTATTAGGAGGCGGGAGGTGAGACTAGGCTGGGACTGAGCCAAAGCAAAGGAGCTCGAGAGCCTTCCCTCTGCATGGTGAGCCAGGGGAGTTGTCTCTCAAGGGGGGGCAGGGCCCCATTCCAGAACCCAGGAAATTGGGGCCCAAGGAGCTGTGAGGAGATGGGATCTGAGGGGATGTAGCAGGCTCCACCCCGAGCACAGCCCCCTTCAGCACAGCACGGCCCTGCAGTTCCACTGCCCTCCTCTCTCCCTCCCTGTCGGACAGGCCCCCACCTCCTGCCGGGCCTGTGCAATAGTTCAGGCTGGCTGCTCCCCTGGCTTTCCACCACCTGCCCTGCAGGATTTGCTCCTTCTGGCCAGTCGCAGCCTCACAGCAGCTTTTCCAGCTGCCCCCTCTCAACTCACTTCTTCCAGCCTCCAGCAGGAAAGCTCAGTAGCCCCTGTCAGGAGAGAAGAGGCAGCAGATACACCACCCTGCTGCCCAGGGCTCATCCTGAGTGTCCTGGGGAGAAGGGAGCCTCCACTCCACAGTGGAAGGCTGTTGATCGCAGGCAGGTCCTTAACGAGCGAGTCGCCTGGGTTTTCCCCAAACACTAACTTCCGGGGAAGGCTTCCTGTCTCCCACATCTACCTTGGTCACCACTCAAGTCCTGGTGAGACCCCAGACTGCTGGATCCTGACAGAACCATGGAACAGGGATTGCCCGATACCTAGACTCTCCTGCCTTTAAAGCAGACAGGGCACCCTTGGGACAGGCACTTTCCCAGCTCTGATTTCTATGGCACTTCCTGCGTCAGGACTCACCGTTCCCTCTGTGGGTGACCATGCGGTAATAAGGCTGGTTGCACTGGTAGGTGACCTCTGCCTGGTAGTCGTTCTTCCCTGGTTCCCTGACATAATGGAAGGCCCCGTTGGTCAGATTTTTGGGGTTACCACAATTCACAACTACAAACGAGAACAAGAGAGGAGTCAAGGGGGAGCCACGTTGCTCACTGCAGCAATGAGGTTCAGAGACTTATGCTGGAGCCCATGATGGGAGGGAGGGATGGGGACTGTCCATGAGCCCACTGGAGGAGGTGCAGAGTCCAGTCCCCACTTGGCAGAGCCTAGAGCTGCTTAGAAATGGAGGAAAAGGCCACACACAGACTCAAAGTTATTCAAAGCTGACATATTTGTTTATGTAGTGACACTTGATCAACAACTTTGTCAGAAAGGCTTCATAGTTCAATAATTTTGATCAAAGTCTTAAAAACGTTGCAAAAAACAAAAACAAATACAAGAATTACAATGGTTTTTGAAACAGTGTTTTTGGGGGGGAGGCTTTTTTTATTCTAAAAAATTTAATTTGCAAATGTTGCCCAGCCTAGTGGAAAGCATAGTGGCCATCTGACACCAAGTGATGATTTTGGAGAGGGAGGGCACAGTTTAAGTCCTCAAAGGACATTTTCAACAATGCCTACAATAGTCAGAACTGGCATTTCCAAGTCCCCTTGCTGACACTAGATATGCCAAGGACTAGATGGGCTATGGAGGATGAATTTCCCACTCACCCCTCTTACGTACCAGCTCAGTGTTCTTGGGGAACCAGGGCACAGTACTCATGAAAGACTACCCCCATACCCCTGCTTCTGCCCCTGCCTCTACCCTCACCCTGTGCTTGAACCAAGGCAGATCAGAAGGAGGGCTACATAAAGCAATGAAAAGGCAGGAGAAGACAGACCTAAACCCCACCGGACAAGGGTGACATGATTAAGGAAACACACCTAGTTTCATGTACATTGAAGATGGGACAGGAAGGCTTCTCCATTAGCATTTAGAATGGACAACAGCAATTCCAAAGCAGGAACCACACTGAACACTGGGTTACAGAGAGCATGAATGCACTGCCTGCTGGGAAATCTCTGTTCCAGATGCTAATGAACCCACGCCTGCCCATAGTCAGATCAGTAATTATCAGATCAATTTTAGTGACAAGTCCTCTATTGGTATCCAAAATTCTTAAACTGCCTAATTGCACTATGAGCTCCCTCAAAGGAGCCCATAGCTAGGAACAATTTTAGCTTCTCCATCCACTCTGCAACAATGCTCTTTGTATCTAAACTAAAGATCCCTGCAGCACCCAAGACTCTGGTGGGGTTTGCTCATCATGCAGGTTACTAGCAGAATGGTTGTGGTGTGAAAGCAGGAATAGGGACGTATTGAACCAGGTGGTATATGAGGGTAGCAGCTTGAAGTGCCATTTAAACTGAGTCCCAGGGCACATGAGGGTCACAATGTGGCATTGCTTTGCATCCCAGCCTACTGAGTCCAGGGACATATAAAGGATCAGCTTGTGAGTGCTAGTTAACTTCCCAGATGTTCTCTGTGCATGAGTGTGTGTGTTCATCTGATTCCAGGGTGGAAAGAACCCAGCCCTGAGGAGCCCAGATCCTGCAGGATAACTCCATGGGGAGGGAAACTAGCAGAAAGAAGAAGTACAGTTCCATATAAGAACACAAGTAACACAAATACAGGCAGTCCCCGGGTTACGTACAAGATAGGGACTATAGGTTTGTTCTTAAGTTGAATTTGTAGGTAAGTGGGAACTGGCTCCAGATTCAGCCGCTGCTGCTGAAACTGACCAGGGGCTGACTACAGGAAGCCCTAGGCAGAGTTGTTCTGCCCCCGGCTTCCTGGAATCAGCCACTGATCAGTTTCAACAGCGGCTGAATCTGGAGCCTGGAACAGAACAGCTGGGGCGCTGCCGGGTAGGTCCCCCCAGGACCAACCCAGCAGCATCCCCGCTGCTCTACCCCAGGCGTCCACAACAAAAGCCTGGTCTGCTGGGGGGGGGGGCGTGCACTAGCTGCGCCCCCCCCCCCCAGCAGACCAGGGAGACCCGGAGCAAAGCCGCAGACGCGCGGGACCCCGCCGCCTCCAAGGCTTTGCTCCAGGTGTCCCTGGTCTGCTCGGGGTGTCCCTGGTCTGCTGGGAGGGGTCCCCAGCAGACCAGGGACACCCCAAGCAAAGCCTTGGAGACGGCGGGGTCCCGCGCCTCCAAGGCTTTGCTCCGGGTGTCCCTGGTCTGCTCGGGGTGTCCCTGGTCTGCTGGGGACCCCTGGAGCAGCTTTTCTTGCCCCGGAGGACACGGTGGCGGGACGACTGTGCGTCTGGGTGGTCCCGCCGCCCGCGAGTTCCGGGGCGAGAAAAGCCCCATTCGTAAGTCGGATCCATGTAACTCGGGGACTGCCTGTAGTGCATTGATAGAATTATCAACCTCCCCTCTCAGAACAGCAATGAGTAGTCCTTAGAGATGAACAAAAGATCTGAAGCAGTGGGCTGTGCCCTCGAAAGTTCACGATCCCATATAAATTGTTGTTAGTCTGGAAGGTGCTACAGGGCCACTTGTTTTCTAAAGTTACAGACTAACATGGCTCCCCCTCTGAGTCTCTTGGAGGGGGAATGCTAATAAATGAGCACACCCCAAAGTAATGGGCAAGTCTGGAATTGGTTGCAGGGGAATAATCCATGTGTAGGAAGTAGGAGTGGGGTCACTGACTCACTTTTACACCAGGGCATGGGTCGATGCCAAGTCCCATCGTCCTGGCAGACAGCAGTGAAGGATGGCAGTTTCTGATCATCCTGTGGGAAAAGAGAAGAACTAAGGACCATGTGTGCCCTCAGATCCCTGCCCCCAACCCCAAATCATGGGAGAGAGCCTCATGTCTTCCTTCTCGCTGCTGCCCAGCTCTGCCCGAGGCCCACTGCAGTTCCCTGCCATGACCCCTGAACTTCTCCTCCCCCTCTGTTGTGCATTGGTCTCAGCTGCCCCTATTTCAGCAGGCTCCTGCTGCAGCCTCTTTATCCCAGCCAAAAAAACCTGCAGTCACCAAAACAGTAAGCTCCAGTTCTACCCCAGACACACACCCTCCAGGGACAGGGGTGAAAGAAAAGGCAAGGAAGTGCTGCCTTTCATCTAGTCCCTGAGCACAGTGCAGGGTCCCTCTTCAGAGCAATTCCTGCTTCCCACACATTCTGGAGGCTTGGGACAATGCCTCTGACAATGCCTCTGAACCTGCCAACCCCACCAATTCCTGTGACAGCCAGGGAGTGAAGAGCCCCTGGGGGAGCATGGGAGGAGGGAAGGGGACCAGCAAGGAGAAGAGGGTGGCAAGAGGAGGTGTTGCCAGAAGGAAAGCAAGGAGGAGTGGAGAGAGAGCAGAAGGGTGGAGGAAGTAGGGTCTCACCTCCATCAGGCTGTACCCAGTCTGGCAGCTGACGATGAAGTAGTCACGAAAATGGTACAGGGGCTGCAGGTCTTTGATGAGGGTGAACCGGTCCCGTGGCACAGGCCTGGGGCACCGGATTCCTGTTGGGGAACATGCCAGGTGTTAGCAAGCAGCATGTTCAGGCCTGGAGCAGCTCTAGAAGGGAGCCACTTACTCTCCGAGCTGTAGCGGATCTTCCACCCGCGGCTGAACCCTGACTCGTCTGAGAAGAACAGCACATCCACTTCATTGCTGTTGGTTTCAATGATGCCAGGAGACACCTTGCCACAGAACTCACCGATCTCCCTCCCTTTGGCCTGGATCTGGAGAGGAAGAGAGGATTATTCAAAGCCAGATTCATACCAACACTAGTACCCCCATCTCCTCGTCCCCTGCATAAGGCCAGACCAACAGAGCTGTTAGCCCTAGTGTTAGCTTCCTTGGGGCCCCCACAGCCAGATCTGACTCATGGGTCAGTCTCTGCATCTCAGACCACTTAACCCGGGTCCACCTAACCCGGAATGTAGGGAAATGAAGGAGAAAGGACTGTCAGGGATGAGGCAGTGAAATGGAGCAGAGGGGAGCGTTTTCTGGTTAGCATCCAGGACCTGTCCCAAGCACTGAGAGATCTGGGAGGGGCCCAGAGGCCCATTGCTCACAGTGCTGGGAACTAGGTGTCCCAGAGGATGGCCTCACTGGGGAAAACAGCTTTGCTCTGCACCCTGGGCATTCTCCCTTTCCTAACCTCTGCTCCCTCCTGCCAGCAGGGCTGGGTCTCTGAGCTCTTTGCAGGGAGAAGCAGGGTTGTTTGGCCTGGCTGCAGGGCGGGACACAGGTTTGGGCTGGTTTCCAGTACCTTGAGCTGGTCATAGGGACAGTGCACTTGCTGGTGCTCATCAATATCGAAGGGCTCCAGGAACTTGAGAGTGATGACCAGCCCCCTTTCCAGACGGATGCTGTAGTTGCAGCGCAGCTGCGTGGGGTAGGGCAGAGGGTATTCTGGGCTCGACAGGTACCCAAAGGCCTCGGTGAACAGCTCACTGCTGCACTCCACTGGGGGACAGGAATGAGCAGCAGTTACAGTGGGTAAAAGGGGGAAGCCTTTTACCCACCAGTTGCTTCCTAGCTCACTCATCCCTCCCCTTCCGCTCTGGGCTCTCCCACGCTTGCACCCTTCTCCCTCTGCATCCGTCTCTGCACCTTTCTCTCACCTCGGCAGGAGTGGTGGTCGCTCTGCAGCTGGTAACCGGGGCGGCAGGAGCAGAGGTAGCCACCCACGTAGTTGTGACAGAGATGCTGGCACACAGGCCCCTCATCTTCCTCAATAGCATTGCCAGAGGCACACTCATCCAGGTCTGTGGGGACAGAGGAGCAGGGCATCAGGGGAAGAAAGAGTTAAACCCGACTGAAAGCGCCATGTTGGTGGTGCTGCGGGACTGGCTGCTGTCCTGAGGCCCCTGCCTGCTGGGGATGGGGCGCAGGACACGGCTGTGCTTTCCTGCATGGGGTCACGGGATGCTCTCCTACTCACCCACAGCTTGGTAATAGGCCAGGAAGCCCTTGTAGGGGATAACGGTGCCGTTCTCCTCATTGGAGAAGTCTGAGTGGAACTTCAGCCTCATGCGGTTCCCTTTGGACACAAACTCCCTGGCTCCCGGGTGGTTGCCTGTGGTTGAGCCTTGCCGGCCACAGTACCGGCCCAGGTCTTTCTTATCTGCTGTGATCTGTCAAGGAGAAAGGGGGACAGGAAATCAGGGACCTTGTGAAATTCAACCTGCTCCGTGTATCACCATTCCCTGGTGCGGGCATCTCTGACTCTCTCTGTCTCCTCAGTGCCTGTGGGACAGCCAGGAGAGCCTGTGCCCTGAGGTCCCCAACTCCCGCTCCCCTTCCCCAGCACACCCCAGGGCTCTGCTGCATTCACCTTCACGTAGTCATAGAGGCAGGACTCAGAGGGCTCCAGGTCAAAGAGCCAGAAGTTCAGCTTCACCACAAAGCCCTTGGGGACGGTGATGTCCCAGGTGCTGATGTTGTTGTTGGGGTACGGCTTGGGGTAACGGGGGGATGTGATCTCCCCAAAAAGCTTCTTTGGGGTTGGGCTGGAACTGACCATTCCGGAGAGCAGAGACCCCCACAGGAGGAGCGGGAGGAGCCTGTGAACACAATGTACATGGGGAAGTGTGTGATACTAGTTAGATCTGGGCCATTTGCAGCCGGTAGAGAATTCACGGGAGGCTCCTGTGCAGCCCAGCACACCCTGCGCACTTAGCACTGACCAGCTCCTAGAGACTCAGCGGCGACAGGAGAACTGGAGAGACCCAAGATCCCGCTGGGCACCAGCCACTCACCAGGGGTGTGACGCCCTCCAAGCAGGAGGCCATTTCAGTGGGGACCAGGGACAGGCCCTGGGGCTCTGGCTGCTTGTCACACACCAGCCTGGACCCGGGTCTCTCAGAACAGGGGGAAACAGCCCAAGATCCGGCTTTCTGGGCTCCAGGGGTTGCCCTCTGCCTGGCTTTGGGCCACCTGGTTTTGCTTTTGTTTGTCAGCTCAGGAGCTGGCCCAGCTCAGGGTCCAAAGGCCCTCGGCCCGGTGGCAGTGATCCCCGGCCATGCCTGGGTCCCCTCCTGCCACTCCCTGCTGCCCCCCCTCATCCTGTTCCCAGTCTGGGGGATTCTTGGGGAGGGGAGCCATTACGCTCCCCCAAACATTCCCCTTCCCTGGCAGGAGATCAGCCCGAGGGGGGATCCCACCCTGCCCCCTTCTCTCAGGAGGGGTGTCAGTGGGGTCACAGTGGGGCTTGGATGTAGCCCCTTCCACCTCTCATCTTGCCCCAGAGCCAGACTCTTCAGTCCCCCTCCTCCCCTTCTGCTTCCCAAAGGTGCCAGCACCTCCCTCCCGGACTGGCAGCACTCACATGGCTTCAGTGTCTCGCTGTCGGGCGCGTGTCTCACTCCAGGCGCTCCAGCCCGGGCTGCGACTTACCAGCACAAACTATTAACCCTGCCAGAGCTAATGCAGCACGGGGGATACGGGGAGTGGGGAGGGACTGGCATGGTGAATGGGTTTCATTGGCCTGCCCTCTGCTGCCCTCTGCTGTCTCTTTGCAAGCGCTGTGACCAGGGGCCTTTTTAAACAGATTCCTATGTATTTGTATGGCGTGGAGGGCTATATTCAAAGGTAGTGTTTCTCAAACTTTCTTTTTATAAAGTACCCCTTTTTCAAAAAAAAAAAATTCCCCAGTACCTACAGTTTTCAGACACACAAATTATTTTTCTACTGTTGCAACACAATTGTTTAAAGAACTTAATCATAGCGGGGAGACGATGCAATTAACTTTTTGGGTGGAAAAAGTACAAAAATAATAAAATGCTGTAAAACTTAAAACAAAAATTTAGTTTACTCCAAATTTCAGTTGTGTTGACGTACGCTCCAGACTTCTCTCGAGTACCCCTAAGGGTACTTGTACCACTGGTTGAGAAACACTGTTCTAGTGCAGTTTGGGGGAGTTTTCTTTTTAAAGGTGTCATAAAAAGGAAAAAGTAATAGGGTTCATATTCTCCCCAGTCTCCTTTTTGGGGCATTTTTCCAATGTGGGAAATTTTATTCTAAAAAATATATAATACATTTTAAAACTGGTCCTTTTTACCTTAGAAATCCCAGCAATGCCAGGCCTTTGCTCAGGTGTGATTCAGCAGCTTCCTTGATGAGGAAGCAGGAGCTTTAAATCTTTAACAAAGAGAAGTTTTCTTTCAGCTGTTTCTTGGGCTTTGGAGTTAAATAGGCGTTATTATTAACAAACAAAATAAATACAAATACCTTCCTTTCTCTCAATGAGTGGGAACTCACTGTTTGTTCTATAGTTGTCTATAGTTTTCCAGTGAACAGGGCGTACAAAACCTAAATTATGAATGTGAAAAAAAAAACCAGGGAAAATAAACAACTTTTTGGGTTTTCTTCATAACCTGGGGCATGTCCCCACTGGCAAGTTTCTGTGCAGTTAAGTAGGTGTTTGCACAGCAACTCCTGAGGTATACACACGGCCAAGCCACTTAATGTGTAGGAATTGCAGAGCTGCAGTGCAGTAAAACCCCACCCTGGTGAGAGGCATATGGCATTGTGATGTCTGTGTAGACACCCTACTCTATTAGGGTATGTCTACACAGCAAAGTTATTTCGAAATAACTTTACTAGCATCTATACAGCCAAACCGCTATTTCAAAATTAATTTGAAATAATGGAGCGCTTATTTTGAATTTGGTAAACCTCATTCCACGAGGAATAACGCCAAATTTGAAATAGCTATTTCGAAATAAGTGCTGTGTAGACACTGATTTTGAAATGGGAGGCCTCCAGCCTTCCCTGGTGGCCACTCCAGCCTCAACCAAGAACACTCCTCTCCCTCCCCCCTCCCTGGAGCCCTTAAAGGGGTTGACTCTGGCTACGGTGCCTCTGCCAGCTCCAAGCCTGCCAGCCGAGACCCAATGGCCCCAAAACAGGAGCCAGCAAGCCACTGGCAGCCAGCCCTCCACTGCTCCCCAGGACCAGTCTGCCAGTTCCCAGGAGCCTGCCAGGGCCTGGAGAAGGTGGGCGCCTTTCTGGTCCATGGACCTTATTCAGGCTTGGGGGAGGTGCCCCCAAAGTCCATGATCTCTGAATTTGATAGAGGAACGCGGCCATCTATGGCAGGATAGCTGCCAGCCTGGCCACCAAAGGCCACATGCAAACCCAGGAGCAGATTTGCATGAAAATCAAGTTGGTCCAGCGAGACCCCCAACCCTGAGTCCTAGGTTTCCCTTCCCCCTTCTTCCCCTTGCTTCCCCCTTCCAACTCCCGCCTCCCAGGTTTCCTCCTCCCCTCTCCCACCGTCTCTCTTCCCCTCTCCCGCCTCCTTTCCCCAGTTTCACCAGAGTTTCATTTCCAACCCCCTCAGTTTTGTTAAATAAAGAAAGTTTGTGTTCATGAAAATGCATGTATTTTATTTGACATCAGGAAGGGGGGTTAGGGAGGGGTAAGTGGAAGGACGTGAGGGAGGAATGAGGCACAAGCCTCCAGTGGGGAAGAGCAGGGAGGCTCTTAGTGCTCCTCAGGGTGGAAGCTGTCCCTCAGGGCCTCCTGGATACTGACAGCCCCCCGATGGAATTCCCAGATGGCAGCCTGCAGAAAGTGCATCCAGGCTCACAGCAACGCATTCACGAGAAGCACCAGAGTGCCCAGGGGCAGTTCTGGCTCCATGTTGCAGAGTGCTGTGGTGTCCCGAGTGAGAGCAACCAGACTATACTGAGACAAAATGCTTTGCTGTCCCTCATCGAGGTAGGCAAGCAAGCAGGGAAAGCTGAGAACTGGCTGTCCAGGGTGGGTCCCTTTAAGCACAGGCCTCAGATAGCCTCAGGCAGAAGCCACAGAAAATAACTCTTGACCTGATGCCCTGCCAGAACTGGTTCCGGCCGGCCTTAAATACGATTCAGAATCCACTCAGTGTGGATGTGCTATTTCGAAATAACAAAACGCTATTTCGAAATGCATTTTGTGTGTTATTTCTAAATAAGCTATTTTGAAATAACACTGTAGTGTAGACATACCCTTACAGTGTTGAAACTGGCCTCCAGATATATCCCACAATGCCTGTTCTCACCTCACTGGCCAGCCATTTGAACTCTACTGTCCAGCCCTCACTGACCAGCCATCAGAAGCACCACCCTTTACATCACTTGGGAGTTCTGAAAGTCCCCTTCCTGTTCGCTTGGCAAGGCACGGAATGCTGTCAATGCATCTTTCCAGGTGACCATGCTTCCTCCATGTAATTCCCCACTTGGAACATCAGCATCTGAGGATAGGGTTGCCAGATGGGTTCAACAAAAATACTGGACACACTTGACATCACAATCTACATTGCATCTTATTTAGAAAATACCAGACATTTCTATTTTCTCAATTTGTTTCCTGACCAGAAAGTTCAAATACTGTACTGTCCGGCTCAAAACCGGACACGTGGCAACCCTACCTGAGAAGAGGAGACTGTCCTGTCCAAGCTGTGTTCCATCTGTAGAAATTATGATACCTACGGACAGTTCTCACGCTGCATGGTGGGAAGGGCCCATGATTGGGGCACGCTGCAGTGCCAGGTCAAATGAGGAGTGCTGTGGAAAACTACCACAAAGTGTGGCAGGCAAACCACTGCACTGGTACTGCTCCCACGAGCTGCTGGGATGGTTTGGGGTGGCCACCCCAGGCCCTGTGCTTTTGAGGGCCCCACTATGGTTGCCCCAATGGTCCCCTGGACAGGAGGGACCCAGGAGATTATGAGGGCCTGGTGCAGGGCGGCAGCAGAGATTGCTCCTTTCTCCTCTCTGCTCCCCCACCACCTAGAACCATAGAGCTGGAAGAGACCTCAGGAGGTCATCAAGTCCAGCCCCCCCGCCAAAGGCAGGACCAATCCCAACTAAATCAACCCAGCCAGGGCTTTGTCAAGCCGAGACTTAAACACCTCTAGGGATGGAGACTCCACTACTTCCCTAGGTAACCCATTCCAGTGCTTCACCACCCTCCTAGTGAAATAGTTTTTCCTAATATCCAACCTAGACCTCTCCCACCACAACTTGAGACCATTGCTCCTTGTTCTGCCATATGTCACTACTGAGAACAGCCTCTCTCCATCCACTTTGGAACCTCCCTTCAGGAAGTTGAAGGCTGCTATCAAATCCCCCTTCACTCTTCTTTTCTGCAGACAGGAGCAGTTTGAGGTCGGCTGCTGCAGCTGGCGCCCCAGGCAGAAAGCACGATCAGCGCCCCCGCCTACGAGGCCGTCAATGGCCATGATGTAATGATCAGGCGCCCAGGCCAGCGGTGCCCTAGACAACTGCTTGGTTTGCCTAGGCTCACGGGCCGCCCCTTCCTGCAGGCTAAACAAACCCAAATCCCTCAGCCTCTCTTCATAGATCATGCGCTTCAACCCCCTAATCATTTTAGTCACCCTCCACTGGACCCTCTCCAATGCGTGCACATCCTTTCTATAGTGGGAGGCCCAGAACTGGACATAATACTCTAGATGTGGCCTCACCAGAGCCGAATAAAGGGGAATAATCACTTCTCTGGATCTGCTGGCAATGCTCCTCCTAATGCACCCTAATATGCCATTAGCCTTCTTGGCTACAAGGGCTCACTGTTGTCTCCTCTCCAGCTTCTCATCCACTGGAATCCCCAGGTCCTTTTCTGCAGAACTACTACTTAGCTATTCGGTCCCCAGCCTGTAACAATGCTTGGGATTCTTCCTTCCCAAGTGCAGGATTCTGCACTAGCCATTGTAGAACCTCATCAGATTTCTTTTGGCCCAATTCTCTAATCAGTCTAGGTCACTCTGGACCCTATCCCTGCCCTCCAGCATATCTACCTCTCCCCCCAGTTTAGTATCATCTGCAAACTTGCTGAGGATGCAAACCATCCCCTCATTCACGTCATTAATAAAGATGTTGAACAAAACCAGTCCAAGAACAGATCTTTGGAGAATTCCGCTAGAAACCAACCGCCAACCTAACATTGAGCCATTGATCACTACGCGTTGGGCCGACAGTCTAGCCAGCTTTCCATTCCATTTTACCGTCCATTTATCCAATCTATATTCCCTTAATTTGCTGGTAAATATATTGTGGGAGACTATATCAAATGCTTTGCTAAAGTCAAGGTATATCGCATCCACTGACTTTCCCATATCTACAGAGCCAGTTACCTCATCATAGAAGGTAATCAGATTGGTCAGGCACGACTTGCCCTTCGTGAATCCATGCTGACTGTTCCTGATCACTTTCCCCTCTTCCAAGTGCTTCAAAATGGATTCCTTGAGGATCCCCTCCATGATTTTTGTGGAGACTGAGGTAAGGCTGACTGGTCTGTAGTTCCCTGGACTGTCCTTTTCCCTTTTTTTAAAGATGGGCACTACATTTGCCTTCTTCCAGTCATCCAGAATCTCTCCCAATCTCCATGGGTTTTCAAAGATAATAGCCAAAGTCTCCGCAATGATACTTGCCAACTCCCTCAGTACCTTCAGATGCATTAAATCCAGGCCCATGGATTTGTGTATGTTTAGCTTTTCTAAATAGTTCCTAACTTGTTCTTTCCCCACCAAGGGCTGTCCACCTCCCTCCCATACTGCGTTGCCTAGTGCATTTGTGTGGGAGCTGACCTTGTCTGTGAAAACAGAAGCAAAGAAAGCATTGAGTACTTCAGCTTTTCCCACATCATCTGTCACTAGGTTACCCTTCTCATCCAGTAGGGGCCCCCACACTCTCTCTGATCACCTTCTTATTGCTAACATGCCTGTAGAAACCTTTCTTGTTATCCTTCACATCCCTTGTAGCTGCAATTCCAATTTAACTTTCACCTTCCTGATAACTCCCCTGCATTCTTGAGACATATATTTATACTCCTCCCTAATCATCTGTCCAAGTTTCAACTTCCTGTAAGCCTCCTTTTTGTGTTTAAGTTCACCAAGGATGTCCCCAATAAGCCAATCTGGTCACCTACCATGTTTGCTTTTCTTGCTGCGCATCGGGATGTTTTCTTCCTGTGCCTTCAATAAGGCTTCTTTAAAATACTGCCAGATCTCCTGGACTCCTTTTCCCTTCATGTAAGCATCCCAGGGAATCCTGCCCATCAGTTCTCTGAGGGCGTCAAAGTCTGCTCTTCTGAAGTCCATGGTGTGTATTTTGCTACTGTCCTTTCTTCCTTTGGTCAGGATCCTGAAATCTACCATCTCATGGTCACTGCTTCCCTGGTTGTCACCCACATCTTATTCCCCTACTAGTTCCTCCCTGTTTGTGAGCAGCAGGTCAAGCTGCGCATGGCCGCTGGTCAGATCCTTCAGCACTTGTACCAAGAAGTTATCCCCAACATTCTCCAAAAACTTTCTGGATTGTTTGTGTACTGCCATATTGGTCTCCCAACAGATGTCAGGGTCGCCCATGAGAACTGCGATCTGGAAGCTTCTCTCGGTTGTCCAAAGAAAGCTTCGTCTACCTTATCCACCTGATCCGGCGGTTTATAGGAAACCCCAACCACAACATCACCCCTGTTGCTTCCACATCTAAACTTAACCCATAGCCTCTCAACAGTCTTTTCTCCCTTTATATACTGGAGCTCCGATCAATCATACTGCTCTCTTAGGGTATGTCTACACTACCCCCCTAGTTCGAACTAGGGGGGTAATGTAGTCATACAGAGTTGCAAATGAAGCCCGGGATTTGAATTTCCTGGGCTTCATTTGCATAAAGCCAGCCAGCGCCATTTTTAAATGCCAGCTAGGTCGGACCCTGTGCCGCGCGGCTACATGCGGCACGGACTAGCTAGTTCGGATTAGCCTTCCGTTCGAACTGGGGGGTAGTGTAGACATACCCTTACATACAGTGCAACTCCTCCTCCTTTTCTCCCCACCTGTACTTCCTGAACAGTTTATACCCTTCCATGACCATGCTCCAATCATGTGAATCATCCCACCAAGTCTCCGTTATTCCAATCAAATCATTGTTCTTTGACTGAGCCAGGGCTTCTAATTTTTCCTGTTTATTTCCCAGGCTTCTCGCATTTGTGTACAAACATCTTAGATAACCAGTTGATCACCCTGCCTTCTCCATCCAAATCAGGGGTCCTTCTTTGTTGCTCGTTTCTCCTTGTGATTCTTCCCGGTGTCTGGCTTCCTCCTTTACCTCAAGGCTTTGGTCACCGTCGCCCAAACCCCTCCTCACTAGGTTTTCAAGCCTGCCCATGAAAATGCTCTTTCCTCTCTTGGTTAGGTGGATCCCATCTCTTCCTAACAATCCTTGTGTCTGATACAGAGTCCCATGGTCAAGGAAACCAAAGCCCTCTCTCCGACACCTGCATAACCACGCATTTACTTCCTCAGTTCGACGATCCCTACCCGGACCTTTTCTTCAACCAGAAGGATGGACGAGAATACCACTTGCACTCCAAATTCCTTGATCCTTCGACCCAACACCACAATCTGCTGTGACCTGCTCAAGGTCATTCTTGGCCGTACTGTTAGTTCCTACATGGAGAAGCAGGAAGGTGTAGCAATCCAAAGGTTTAATAACTTTCGGAAGACTCTCGGTCACATCCTGAATGTGAACTCCCGGTAAGCAGCACACCTAGAGATTGCAGGTCTGGATGGCAGATGGATGACTCAGTCCCTCTTAGGAGGGAGTCCCCGACCTTCACCAGCCGTCTTCTTCTTTTGGGGGTGGTGGTCATGGAACCCCCATCCCTAGGACCCCATGCCTTCCGGTAGATGGTATTCCCTTCTGATTTCTTCCCTGAGAGGTCCCTGACAAAGCAGTCTCCACCGCAGTGCCTGTGGAGACAGCCTGATAGCAGTTACTTACCTCTACATGAATTGGGGATACCTGAGTTGGCCGTCTTCTCCTTCTAGGGGTTACATGCTGCCAGCTCTCTTCCTTATCCTGTACTACCCTGACTGGCTCTTCAGCCTGTTGTGCCTGCAGGATTAAACACTGCCTTCTAATCAAGAAAGTCTTCATCCTCTCTGATAGAAGGTACAGTCAATACTTGGGTCTCAAGTCCTCTAATTTTTTCTTCCAGAATGGCAACCAGCTTGCACTTAGTGCAGATGAAATCTCTTCTGTCTTCTGGGAGGAAGACAAACATGGCACATGCTGTGCAGGTAACAACAGCAGACCTCTCACCATCCATAACTGGCTTCCTTCTGAGAGATTCCTCAATTGTTATTAAATGCCTCCCTGAAGGGCAAGAGTGTAGTGAAAAGATTTTAAAGAATGGCGACTGTATTTCACCCTCTTCCCAACTCCCTCTCCAAACTTCCTATTAAGAGCCCCTGTTCGCAAGCTCCCTGCTCTCTGGCTCATTCCTTTATTAAGCCCTGAACTGCCTGATAGCCCCTTCCCTTGATTAAGGCTCAGCTAATGAGCAGAGGCTTCTAGATTTCAAACCCTGATTAGAAGCTCACAGCTTCCACCTTCCACTTACAGCGGTGGCAGGAAGCAGAGCGCTTCAGCCACAGGGCGCTCCAATTCCTGCTGCCATGGAGAATCAAGGTGCAGTGGGCCAGGGGGAGAGGACGGGTTAGGCAGAGCTAGCTCCTCGTGGTGAGTGGGGGAGGAGGCGACTCCTGCTATCGCTGCACCAGGCTCTAATAGTCCCCCAGACAGCATTGCTCAGGGGAGAGGGCAAGGGGTTGGGGAATAGAGGGCCTGTAATGGGGGGGTTGTCCCAGATTCTGGGACTTCTACCGGTGGCCCTGGCTGCTGGTTCCACAAAGAGTGGGATGCAGTACTTGGGGGTGACCCCACCTCTGCTGTGGAGACCCCCATGACTACTCTGGCAGCTAAGGGCCAGCTGAGAGTGGGCTGAGCCATGACAAAATAGCAGATGGGGATGTGGAGCAGGAGGGGACCCAGCAGGTGAGGACAGTTTGCTGTTTGGACTGGGCTGCAGCCAGGAGCTCTTCTCACCCCAGGAGGAGATTAGTCAGCCACAGGCTCGGTGTGGTGATATGGAAACAGGAGAGGAGGCCGCTGGTGAGGGGCTTCCATTTTGGGAACTGTTGAAGCAAGATGTTGGTGGGAGGCGCTGCCCTA
This sequence comes from Pelodiscus sinensis, assembly GCF_049634645.1. Lineage (NCBI taxonomy): Eukaryota > Metazoa > Chordata > Testudines > Trionychidae > Pelodiscus > Pelodiscus sinensis. The sequence continues at coordinate 137,951,041 of NC_134711.1, read as the reverse complement.
GGCTAGCTTGTTTCTGTGTGCGGTGCTTGTAGGCCGGGGGGGAGGGGAAGGAGTGCTGATGGCTGCCTTGTGTCTGTGTGGTGTGCGAACCACCACATGCGTAGGCACAGCAGCGGAAGAGGGTGTTGATTGACTCGCTCACTTCATGGCTATCTTCCTCAGAGATACTGGGCAATCCACTGGCACAGGTTCTTTGGCAGAGCTGCTTTGTTTCTTCCCCCATTCAGGGTAATTTTCCTGCGCTACTCTGCCATTACAGAGCGGGGCACCTTTTCAGCATACAGGCCAGCCGCACAATGGCCTGGGCAGACGCTGCAGTCTTCGAGAAGCGCCTCCCTTGATTCCCTGATCACCCTCAGCCATAAGATAGCTTCCATTACAAGATGTGGAAAATGTAGGGACAGTATTAATTGAAATCCCCTCCCCCCCAATATTGCTAATTGTCAGTAAAAGCCCCATACCCAGAGCCCAGTGGTGTCCTGGAACATTGAATTCTCCCATTCCTGAGGTGCATGTAGTGGCCACTACATGCATCTGACGACATGGGTCTTTGCCCACGAAAGCTTATGCTCCGATACAGCTGTTAGTCTATCAGGTGCTACAGGACTCCTTGTAACATTTGGAATGTAATAGGAATACCGAGTCCCATGAATTTGGCATTTATTTTAAAACCCCAGCTCCTGGGGTCATGTAAATATGTCTTCCAGAATGGAAGTGAATGTATCATTAACTAAGTGAATGTATCATTCCTTTCCATCAATGTTGCAGAGTGAAGCTCGAACTAAAGGTACAGAATGCAAAAAACAAATACAGAGAAGACAATTAGTATTGCATACAACTTAGAATCCCTGTGATTTGTGGGGAGAGCCTTATGCCATTTGACTGCTTGGGCTGGTAATGTTGCTTCCCATATGGTCTTTGATTCCAATGCAGTCCCTACTCACAGGTGGAGGGAAGTGTTCCATACCAGCAGTAGCCACTAGGGGTCAGCATGCGTCCTGAGAATGTTGGGAGCTCAGGTTTGAGGCAAGACTAATCTGCTGACTGGTGTGGAGATGTGACCATCATCTCAGCTTCCTTCTGACCATGACCTGAGGGGCCTGGTCTCTGCTCTATTCCCCACCCTCCCAAAAAAAGGGAGAGCCCAGAGGGATCTCATCAGGTGAAAATAGCAGAGGGATTGTTCAAGCAAAACAAGCCCTAGATCCCTTTCTGCACCAGCCGCTGTCCCTGGGGTGAGGGGGATTCACTTTCCATTCCAGCCTGGTTCCCTCTCACATCTGGAGTTCAGCCAAGCAGTGACTCCTCCACTACCCCTCCCCCTTCCCTTGTGGCTGGGACGCCAGAGCTCTTATTCTGAAAGAATCTCACTGAAACCTGAGGCCACATTTCCCTCCCACCCCACTGACTGGCCTCCTTCTTTTCCCAGACTGCTTGGAACCCTTCACACCACACACAGCCCCAGCCATCAGAAATCCCCGCTCTCTGTCGCCTCTTTGCAGAAAGATCTGGGCTTCCATTCTCCTGTGGATGAGTCTCAGCTTTTCCACACCACCCCGCAGCACTAGCCCAGCTGAGAGGCACTCTCACTGAGCAGTAGGGAGCAGCACAGAGAGGCAAGTCTGGGCCTCCCACATGGCAGCATTGGGAAGGAGCACTAACCTTTAGAAGGCACCAAAACCAGCTGTGCAGAGCTCCCAGTCCCCAGGGCATGAGAGAGAGGGCTGGGGAATGGAAGCTGGGTACCGCATGCTTTGGCACCTGGGTGCAAGATGAATGTGGGCAGTAATAAGGAAACACAATGCAGCAGGAGCTTTGGCCACTTTTATTTCTTGTTTTAATTCCAAAGAGTGTGTGAGGATGGAGGGGAGGGAGAGAAGTGGGGGCAGATTCGGTAGCTTTGGCCTTGACTGTTGTGAAAGTAGTTCTGTCCAAAGGGGGTAGTGCTCAGTGCTGGGAAGGAGTTCTGGTTACTTCACTTTCTGGAAGATCTGTACACAAATCTCATCTTCTGCTGTCATGCGCTGGGAAGAAGAAAGGGAGGGAGGGAGATAAAAGGGGAGACTTGAGGCATCTCTGCCAGGGCTTCTCAGTCCCAACCCACAGTTCCCATGTTTTCCAGCCGTGGGCCTAGCTCCTTCCTCCCTCTCCTCCCCCAGCTCCACCAATGTCCCTCCAAATCTGACCCGCAGCAACCCCCCTGTGACTGCACCTCTGCCAGCTGCATGTGGTTCTGTCAGTGCCCCACAGTCCTAACCCCCAGCCGCTTTGTCATTGCACTCCTGCCCCCATGCCGCTTTGCCACTGCCCCAAAGCCCATACCCACAGCATCCTTGGTATTGCACTCCTGCCCCTCACCCTGCAGCTCTGCTAATGCTCCATAGCCCTACCCCACAGCCTCCCTATACTTCCAGATTCTTCTTTGTGCCTGAAGAGGTTTTGGTGTCACACAGAGGAAACCTTGTGTCTGATTCATCTCTTGCCTTTTCCTCTCACAAGCCCCAGGAGCACTGGTGGAATTGCAGGGCAGGGCAGGGACATTGGCCCATTCACGCTGAGCTCAGCCAAGTCAACTTTTGAACTCTGCAGAAGGATGTTTGTGTGAAGTGGCCGTTGCCCTGGTGAAGCCATGCATAAAGTATGGGGCCTAGCTTGAGGTCCGCTGGGGTGGGGGCGGGGACGCAGAGACGATCATCCCATTCTGAGCCTCTGGCACACCCGGCCTAGGGAATCCCCTGAGACTACCTTCTCTGGGGTGTTAGCCAGCTCCTTCTCACCAAATGCAGATGGTCCCCCTCCAGCCAGTGCCTCCAGCCCCGGTTTCTCTTCTCTCCTTGCTGCTCACACACCAACTGATCCCCTTCCCAGGAGACGACTGTCTGAAATGGGTTGGGGAGAGACAGGCAACATGGTCAGGCATGGGAAAAAGCCTTGTCTACTTCTTTGTACTGTCACCATTCCACACTGCCTCACTACCTGCCCCTCTTTCTGAAGCACATTTTCAAATGCAGATCTTGTTGTGAAGGGTTTTTTCTTTGTTATGTTCCTAACTTTAGACCCCTTAGTCTGGCTTTCATGTCTGCTGATTAACTTCAGCATCTTATAAAGTCAGACATTTCATGACACGTGATGAATCCGTTCCAGGGGATAAATCATTTGCATTTCTGACTTATTTCAGGGTATTACTGCTTGGGACAGATTTTAGGATAGTTGGATACTGAAACTTTAGACGGCTGGGCTCTATGCTCCTCACCCATATACATCATGAAACCTGAACACATCAGCTATTAACCCAGCAGACCCAACATAGCTCTGAGCTGGATTCAACTCTGGCTCCTGCATCAGAAACAGCATTGTTCTGGTTATTAAACAAAGCCCTCGCCACTGTCCTTGGTCAAGATGCCTTGACATCACTGGTCTAGCCTTTTGGCACTCTCACCTGGCACTTGCGTCCATCCACTGGCCCCAGGTCCTCTTCAAACTCCTTCCCCAGGTCAAAGTCCATGATGTAGTTGCGCAGTGAGGTGATTGTGCGGATGGTCATGTGATCTCCAGTGTGGATTATCTCCTTGTCAGGTTTCAGGAGGCAAACCAGTTTTCTCAGGGCCACATTAATGTCTAGGTGGGATGAGGTGGAGGGAACATGTAATGGGGTGTTGATAGTAGTGAACTTCATTTCTCTGCCTTGGTTCCCTCGCTACATTCTCCTCAGGCTATGTCTAGACGACAAAGTTTTTCCGGGATACCAGAAGTATCCCGGAAAAACTCCACCGCATTCATGGAACGCGTCTGCCCTTTCACTTTCTTTTTGTGGACAAGCAGACGTGCTCTTTTGGAAGCCCTGTCTTCCTCCTTCCATGAGGAAGAAGGGCTCTTCTGACAAAACTATCAGAAAAAGGTATGCAAATTGCAGAGCACCATTCGCATACCTTTTTCTGATAAAACCCCATAGTCTAGACATAGCCTCAGTGACCATCACTACCCCCATCAATATAGCTCATTCCCTTCTCCAAGAAGGCTCCACCTCCTGCACTCACACTGCCCACCCCTCCTGCACAGACGGGTGACTGTGCAAAGCTCCACAGCCAGGTCATAGTCGGAAAGCTTAGGGCCAGAAAGGCCCATCAGATCATCTGCTCTGACCTCCCGTATATCACAGGCCCCCAACACTCATACAGGGAACTGGGCAGCCAAAATGAGAGCATTCCACCTGCCAGGGGACTGAGCTGTGCGTGCCACAGGCAGGGATGGAGGTGCACTTGTGCTTGTGTCTGAGTCCCAACTGCGGCACAGGAGCAACAGATGTGAGAAATACCTGGGAAATCCCAGCATGCTGCCCACATGCTGTAGAGGAAGCAACTCCTCCCACACACATAAGTTCACTGTCAAAATGGCCTGGGGAAAGGTTCCTTCCTGACCCCATTTAAGGTCATCAGTTGGGCCCTGAGCATATGAGCAAGATCCAGCCAGCCAAGCATGTGAGAGAGGATGATCAGTGCCACCTCAGAACCCTCCCCCATCCCACCCAATGTCCCATCTCCAGCTATGGCCACCTCTGCTGCGCCAGAGGAAGGAGACAGAAAAGCCCCGCGCCCCAGAACAGAGCGGGGAGAGGAAGAATCTCTGCCGGTGACTGGCCCAACCCCTGAAGCATGAGAGCTGAGGAAGATCGACATGAACATGAGCGGGGAGCCCTGCGCTCCACCCATCACACAATCCCCCTCAATGTCTCCAGGCCGCTCTGAACCCCCAGCGCCCACAGGCGGCACCAAACTCCCCTGATGCTTAAAGTCACAGAGGGACAGGCGGGGTAGAAACCCCAACCCGCTTGAGGTGCCATCCCTGGGGAGGGAGGGCAAGGAGAGGAGGGAGCGGCCGGGGAAGGGTGCGGTTACCTAAAGCCCGGAGGTAACCGTCCATGTTGTCTTGGGAGACGAATCGATAATAGCCGGTCAGATTGGGAGGCATCGTAGGGCAGATGGGCAGACGTGATGGATGAAACGAGACAAGGGGAACAGGGGAGATGAGACCGAGATGAGCTGGGACCTTGTTCTCCCCCTCTGGGCCGGCCCCTTTCCTGCTTGCTCGCTTCACTCTCCCTTAGGGGGCGGGGAAGGGGGAGTTGATAAGGCAGCCCCACGGACAGGCGTCTTGCTGCCGTAAGAGTCCCCTGGTTCCTCACCGGGGAACACGCCGCGGCTGGGCTGGGGCTGGGGCTGGCTCTGTTCCGGGCACCTCCGCTTCAGTGTGGACAGGCCGGGGAGCAGCGATCGGCCGTAGACCAGGCTGAGCTTCCGCAGCCTTCCACTCCGGCGCTTTAAACTCCCGGGTGCTAACCGGAAAGCGCTCTGCTCTGGCGTCTCAGCGACATATTCGGTCAGAGTGAGCTTCCCCACAGCAGTGCCCTCAGCGTTCAACCCAGAGACACCCCCGGCAGCTGGGAGCTTCCCCACAGCAGTGCCCTCACTGTTCAATCGAGGGACACCCCGGCAGCTGTGAGCTTCCCCACAGCAGTGCCCTCAGCGTTCAACCCAGAGACACCCCCCCGGCAGCTGGGAGCTTCCCCACAGCAGTGCCCTCACTGTTCAATCGAGGGACACCCCGGCAGCTGTGAGCTTCCCCACAGCAGTGCCCTCAGCGTTCAACCCAGAGACACCCCCCCGGCAGCTGGGAGCTTCCCCACAGCAGTGCCCTCATTGTCCAAACGAGGGACACCCCAGCAGCTGTGATCTTCCTCATAGCAGTGTCCTCGCTGCCCAACCCAGACATTTTGGCAGCTGTGAGCTTCCCAGCAGCGCCCCACCCTGAGAGACACCATAATAGCTGTGAGTTTCATCAAAACAGTGCCCTGTCACTGCCCTTTCCGTGAAAGACGCTGCACTTACTCCCTAGCAGGTTGCGCTTCATGACTGTTATGCCCCAGCCAGCTGAGTTGGGGACCACGGAAAAGCGGAGGACCAGGGACCCCCACGTGCTACTGCTACCCTGCTGTTCTGGCTCCTCCGGGCGCAGGTGCGCCCCGCCCCGGCCTCCACGCACAGCTCCCTGCAGCTCTGCCATTGCCTCTGAGCCCTGCCCTGTGCAGCTCCCCCCCCATTTCAATCCAGCGCCCCGCAGAGCCCCCCGCCAGGGGCGCGGCACTATCTGTGTGGCGCAGGGAGTGGGGAGCGGAGAGCCCATGGATCCCAGCTGAAAAGCCTGTGTAGGATGGAGCCCCCGCCCCCTGGCTCTGCCCCTCCAGCCTCCTTCACATTGCAGCGAGGAGGAGACTGGCTCCCACTCGCTGCCCCCTTCCCCTGTCCCCTCCTGCAGCACCTGGCTCCCGCGCCCAGCGCATTGGCTGCCGGCGCCCATCAGTCAGCGCGGGGCTGTGCTGACATCATGCTGCAGTAGAGGGGCTGGGCTGGGCTGGGCAGGGAGCGGAGCGGTGCGAGCTGGCTCCATCCCTCCCTGCTCCCAGGGGCTGCGAGTCCGGCCGCCTGCCCCGCGCCCCGCCGGCAGGAGCGAGCGAAGCCGGGAGCGAGAGGCGCCGGGCAGCTGCTCTTCTTCGCTGCGGCGCAGGTGGAGCCGGCTTCAGCATGGGCTGCCCGCGGCCCCTCGCCTCCCTCCTCTTCCTCTGGGCCTTGCTGCCCAGCAGCGGCTGCAGCAAAGGTGAGTGAGGGCCCCGCGGGCAGGCCCTGCGCACGGTGCACGGGAGCCAGCCGCTCCCCTGTCCTGCCGAGGGAGGGACCCCGCGGCGATCCGAGCCAGCTCCTGGCTCCAGCTGGGTGCTGCCTTCTCTCCGGGCATCCCTCGCGCGCTCCGCCTGGTACCCGCCGTCCCCCGCCTCCCTCGCCCTTTCTAGCGCGTCCCCAGGGCCTCGGCCCGCTCGCTCCCTCTTCCTCCGAGCTGAGTCCTCGCTCTCCCCAGAGCCGCCGCTGGTGCAGCTCCCTGGCCCTGGGTACCTGCCCCCTGCTGGAATACAGCCTGAAATAACCGCCCCCCAGTCTCCACCCTTCGTCCGGACGCGTCCCCGGAGACCTGCCTGCGGGGCACGGGACTATGCAACCTCTGGGCGTCGCCTAGCGGAGCCAGGGCATCCGCTGTGCCGGGCGCGGAGACCCGCCCTGGAGCTCAGGCATTCCGAGCACGGTGTTGTCCAAACCGCAGGCGCACAGCGCGGGTTCCCAGCTCTCTGGCTGGGGGCGCAGACGCAAGAGCCTGAGGCGGCGGGTGGAGTGAGAAAGGGGGGACTAGTCTAGGAGGCGGAGTGGCACAGGAGGGGCGGAAGGCATGGGGGGGGGGACTAGGCCCCATGGCCGGGCTGCAGAGCCGGTTCCCTTTCTGGCTGCAGGTGCAGAGGGGGGTGTTGGTGTTGGAGGGGGTTACCTGGTGGTGTTTTTGTACTGAGGGAGCAATCATGGATTACGGCCCCCTGGGGCTAAATGCCCTTCCTTGCCTTAGCGAACTGCACCGCCCAAGCCCAACGTAGCTTCTGCTGTTCACAAGTGGCTTGGCTCCCCATGGGACCTTCCAGGAGCTGCCCCCAGAGATTTCCCCCAAAGCCTGCCCCTGATCCTGGGAGATTTCCCTCCCAAGAAATCACCCTGGTGCCTTCCAGCTGACAGATGGAGTCAGTCAAGATTTATCCCTCTGCCATCAGCTTGTTGCCCCAGCAACCGGGCGTACCTGGCATTTACAGCCATAGATTTCTGCCTCTGTGACAATTTATAAACCAGAACCGGGCTCAGAGTGGAATGGGAGGGGGCTTTTCTAGCGTGGGGGTGGGTGGGAAGGTGGGAATTGCACACAGGAGCCCCCCAGCTCTTGAGAATAAAGGAAGAGCGTCTGTTTCACTGGGATTTCTACACAATACAGCATTAATCAATATGGTGAGAGAAAAATCCCAGCCCACAGCTGCGCAGGCTGGATATCCCTGCACACAGCTTTTCTTCTGCTTCTTGTCCGGACCTGGAGCCCGGCTTGCAGCCTGAGCCCTGGACTCCCTACTCACAGTGTTCTCTGCCAATGCACCTCAGGTCTGGTCCTTGCAAATGAGTGTCTGGCTCCTATAGGGTGCTGATCCGAATCCTCCAACACTGTGCTAAACAGAGCTTTGCTGCAGGAACAGGCCCCATGGTGCCCTTGAGGTGAAAGGCTCTGTCTCTCATTCCACCACCCCTCTGAGCCCCTGCTGTGTAGTCAGAGCGTTGCCCAGGCGTGACTGTACTCTTGTCTGCGTGGACTGGGTGAATGGGGTGGGACGATTAGATGGGGGTTGAAACTAGGCCATTGCAATATAATCTCTGAGGCCCATTCCACAGGGGTAAGATGGTGGGGAGGGCTGATCATTTGTAATGATTTTCCTTTGCCCTCTCCATCCCTCCCTCCTCCTTTCTCTCTTTCCCTGCCCTGGAGCTTGTGTGATAAAGATTAATTTGCTATTTCTGGGCCTGTGACATTTTTCAGAGCCTCCTGCCGGCTGCTGTCTCAATGCTGAGTCTGGCCAGGCTCCAGCCAACAGGATTAGCACTTCGGGCAACAAGGAGGGGCCAGGGGAATATGGGACATGACATGGAGCCAGGGATGAAGGAGAAAGGAGCTCAGGGAGTGAGACATGTGCATGGAATATCTGTCAGTGGAGTTTCTAGGGATCCCTTTCAAGCCCTTGCCCAGTCAGGAGGTGGGGGGATGTGGTAAGGTTGCTCCACAGGAATAGTCCCTAGGGAAGTTCTAAGGGTGGCTCTGTCCCTTAAATTGTAACTTTTATTAAGCTGGGAGCAGGGCAGGATTTTTCTCTTTGAATCTCTCCTTAGAACTTGGCTCCTTCAGCCCCTGCAGTGTTGCTGTGGCTCTTGTCTGTGTGTTGCTAGGAATTGAGGGGCTCCATCAGGACAGAGCATAGTGGTAGCTCCCCAGAGCCACACACACAAGCATTATCTCTTCCTGCCCCTTATCAATCTACTTTGGGCCTCCTTTATTTCAGGATTAAGGGTGGTGCCCCCAGCCTGTCTGGGGAGCCTTCTATGACTGTGGCTAACTCATTCTTGTCCTCCCATTCCTGTCCCCCAAATCCTCTCAGCAAACAAGCACAAGCCCTGGATCGAGGCCGAATACCAGGGCATCGTCATGGAGAATGATAACACAGTCCTGCTCAACCCACCACTATTTGCTCTGGACAAGGATGCACCACTGCGCTATGCAGGTACTTGGGCAACAGGGTTGGTGGAGAGAAGATGGGGAGGAGAAACCCAGAAAGAGATGAGACACTTTATCCTAGTTCTGGATGGTTGCTTAGCACAGGGACTGATGGCTTTACAGCACCTCTGGCAAGGACCCCTTAGGACAACGTAGGTACGCAGCAGCATTATTTGGGAATAAGTGACATTATTCTGAAATAACATTGCATGCATCTACACTCCCAGCCTTTATTTAGAAATAATGGCGGGCTGGAGGACTTCTTACTCCAACTCCCATAATCCTCATTGACCGAGGAGTAAGAGAAGTCGGAGGAAGAGTGCTCTTCCTTCCACTTCCTGCAGCGTAGACAGCACCAAAAGTCGAGTTGACCTATTTCGACTTTTACTACACAATTGACACAGCTGAAGTTGCTCAGATTAATTTGACTTTAGCCCTGCTGTATAGACTTGCCCCAAGTGGCTTGCCTTAATTTGTACCAGTTGCCAGTGCTCCTGGGAATCTTTCTTAAAGCCAGGAATGCCCTGGTCAAGACTCCTTCCCCTACGAGTGCCCTGCCCTGGGAGCTCTTGCCTGAGCTGGCATAAAGAAGCCTCGAGGCAACCAGAAATCATCATTCTCAGGCAGAGAGAGCTGGGAACATGAGGAGGGAGCTGTGAGGCAAAAGGGAGATGGGTGTTTGCAAGATGACATGGTGGGAGGGTAAGGGGGCAGGATCAAGTTGCAGAGAGACAGCGAGGTGGATGAGGGCTGGGTGATAGGGCACAGAAACTTCTTGCTGTCCTCACTGGCCTGTTTCTTTCCTTTTTTCTGCCTCTCTCTCTTCCTTCTCCCCTGTTTGGGGGGTGCCAGGTGAGATCTGTGGTTTCCGGATCCATGGGGCTGGAGTGCCCTTTGAAGCTGTGATCCTGGACAAGGCCACCGGTGAGGGGCTGATCCGGGCCAAGGAGCCGATGGACTGTGAGGCTCACAAGGAGCACACCTTCACTATCCAGGCATACGACTGCGGAGAGGGACCTGATGGGACCAATACCAAGAAATCCCACAAGTGAGGCAGCAGTGGAGAGTTGTGGTGGCTGGAGCTTACCTCTTCACCTGCTAATGCCTGAATGGGGCACCCAACCCCGGGGGGGGGGGGGGCAGAGAGGACACTCAAATGATTCATGCAGGAACCTCCTCTGGTGCCAATGGCTCTTTTCAGAGCCTCCGGTTCACCAGTCTGTATTTTTCCAACAATAAAAGTCAGGCAACACTAAGTGTGTATAGATTGTCAGTAACTATGGGGCAAATGAGTGATGCTCTTTGAAGTGAGGCATGTCTGAGAGTACTGTCCTAGGTGTTAGTGCTTTGTGCTGAGGTATGGACAAAAGCCCCAAATTGCTTTATGTAAGAACATAATAACGGCCATACTGGGTGCATTTAGGCCAACAAGGGGTGAGTCACTTAATACATTTGCCCTATTCTATTGGAAAACAGCTGTTTCCAATAGAACCTGATGCTAGATGCTGCAGAGGGAATGAACAGAATAGAGCAAATGTATTAAGTGACTCACCCCTTGTTGTCCTGTCACAGCTTTGGGGGCATAGAGTTGCATCCCCGACCATCTTGGCTAATAGCCATCGATGGATGGAACCTCCAAGAATTTATCCAATTATTTTTGAAATGCTAGTTATAGTTTTGGTCTTCACAACATCCCCTGGAAATGAGTTCCACAGGTTGACTGCACTTTTCATGAAGAAGTACTTATGTTAATTTTAAACCTGCTAGCTGTTAATTTCAGTGTGTGACCCCTTGTTCTTCTATTATTTGTCCCACCACATAACACTTTCTTAATTACTTTCTCAACAGCATTCATGATTATCAATCATTATGATCAGTAATCAAGCTGATTACTCCCAGTTTTTTAATCTCTCTTCATGTGGAAACTATTATTTAGCCCTTTTTGTTGCCCTTCTCTGTACTTTTCTGGATTCTAATATATTTTGAGTGGAGATGACCAGAACTGCACAAAGTACTCACAGTGAGGGTGTAGCATGAATTTATAGAGGAAATGTGATTTTTTTTCTGTTTTCTTAATGGTTCCTAACATTCTGATAGCTTTTTTGGACTGCTGCTGCACAGAGAGCAGCTATTTTCAGAGAATTATCCACAATGACTATAAGATCTGTCTTGAGTGGAACAATTAATTTAGACCCCATCATTTTATATGTATGGTTGAGATTACGTTTTAGAATAAGCATTACTTTGTACTTAACAACATTGAATTTTATCTGCCATTTTGTTGGCCAGCCACCCAGTTTTGCAAGTTCCCTTTGTACATCTTCCCATTCAATTTTGGACTTAATTCTCCTGAGTAATTTAGTATCATCTGCAAACTTTGCCAGCTCACTCTTTTCTTCTTTTCCAGATAATTTATGAATATGTTGAATAGCACACATCCTAATACAGATCCTTAGGAGATACTGCTAATTACCTCTTTCCATTGTGAAAACTGACCATTTAGTCCTACTCTTTGTTTCCTACCTTTTAATCGTTTACTGATCCTTCAGAGGACCTTTCCTCTAATCCCATGATTGCTAATTTTGCTTAAGAGCATTTGGCAAGGGACCTTAGCAAAGGCTTTGTGAAAGTACTAGTACGCTGTAGTTACTGGATCATCCTTGTCCGCATATTTGTTCCCTCAAATAATTCCCTCAAAGAATCCTAATAGATCGATGAGGCATGATTTCCCTTTACAAAAGTTTTGTTGCCTCTTCCTCCACAAACCATGAGTTTGCTCATAATTTTCTCTACTATAGTTTCCACTAGGGATGTGAATGGGTAACTAGTTACCTGATAAGCATCACCCTTACCTGATGATGCTTACTGCTCACAGCCTGCCACTGACGGAGGGCTGCCCCAGCAGGGCTGGGAGCTAGTGGTAACCTCAGCCCTGGACCTGGAACAGTCTTGCCACCAGTGGCAGCAGCAGTCCTGGGACCAGGGCCAGGAGACCAGTAGTGCTGGGGCCAGGAGCCTCCTGTTGCTGCTGGTAGCTGAGGTAGCAGCAGCCCTAGCCTAACCAGGGCCTAATGTCTAACCGGGTAACTGATTAATTGGGATGTTACATCTCTACTTTCCATCAATTTCCAACACAGTCTCTCTCTTTCCTGAGAGATCCTGGTCGAGTCCCTGGAAGTCAGTGCTGCTGTGTGGGGGCCGAAATCTCATTCCCTGCATTCTCATTCCCTGCATTCTTTGAGGACTGGGATGAGGCTGGTGCCCACTGGGGGTTGTTTTCTTGGTCTGCCTTGTGAATGACCTAGGTTTCATTCCCTGGTTTGGTCTCTTGCTCTCTGTCACTGCCTCGTCAGCCAGTTGTTTATTCACCTCTCTGTCTCCATCAGGGCCACTGTGCACGTACGGGTGAATGACGTGAATGAGTTTGCTCCGGTCTTTGTGGAGAAGTTATACCGTGTGGCAGTAACTGAGGGGAAACTCTATGACCGCATCCTGCGGGTGGAGGCCATCGATGGAGACTGCTCCCCCCAGTACAGCCAGATTTGCTACTATGAGATCCTCACTCCCAACATCCCCTTCCTGATTGACAATGATGGTGAGAGCCTGCCTCCATATCCCTCTGAGACCACAGTTCACCTCCTGTACCCCTTGCCACCTCGGCCTGGTCCATTCCCACATGAGTGGTAGTGTGTGATCCTTTCAGCTCTGCTTGCGTTCCTCAGCCTTGGAGCAGAGACAGCTGCCCTTTTGTCTACAGAGGTGCTTCAGCATGTTACAGAACAGACACAAAGTGGCATTGAATGAGGACTTTGCTTGGGCTCTGCCTTGTTTGCTGTGGTGGTGAATCAATAGATGTTGTTCTAGAGTGGGACTGACTCTTGGTGCACTGCGAGCGAGGAAATGGAGCAATGTTCTGCTGACGTGCATCTCTCCCTTTTACTCTGTCCTCTTCTCCCTTCTTTTCCACTTTCCCTGACTCCTGATAGGTGTCTGTCCTTTTCTCCCTGCCTGTCTCGGGCTCTCTGCTCCACTAACCCCCTGTCTCTCTCCACCAGGGAACATTGAGAACACTGAAAAGCTGCAATACAATGGAGAGCGCCTGTACAAATTCACAGTTACGGCCTATGACTGTGGCAAGAAGCGAGCGTCTGATGATGCTGAAGTGGAGATCCAAGTGAAGCCCACCTGCAAACCTAGCTGGCAAGGTATGAAGCCTCCTCTCCCATCCTGACCATATCCTCACCTCTAGCCCTCCCCTCATGGTCCAGCTCCCCCAACCCATCCCACCATAATCCCACCCTTTCACGCTTGAACACTTTCTCCATATCGTCCCGTCGCCCTTAATACTTTCCTCACCTCCCCAACCCACGCAGTGTACAGTCTCACCCCACCCTCATCTGCTGTGGGAGTGTAAAGATCCTAACCTCTGACCTTTCGCCGTGCTCACCAACATCGTCAGACAAACCCAAAGCCAATTGCAAATGTGTATAAATGTTCATGTATTTGCTTAACTACAGGTACAACTGATCAGCACAACCGTGCTGTCACTGTGTTACAACGCTATGGGGTAGCACACACCACTATGGGGAGATCATTGCTTGCATCTGTGAGAAGCTTGGAGTGTTCTTAGGTGCCATATTACAGCTAGGGCTGATAGCCCTATCTATTATTAAGGTTGCCTGACACTACCCATTACATGGCTTTGTTTTCAATTCCTTATAACTTTGCTAATTGGGGATGAAATTTCCCAAGCTGGTTGATTGCCTTGGGTTGAATTTTTTTTTTTTTTTGTAAGTGCTTGGAAAAAATCTAAGGGAAAACAGGATTATAGGTGGAAAATATGTGTAAAAAAATTTTGAGTAACATTTTCTTTGGCCATTTCTAGAGTCCTTGTGCCTTGGGAGAGGAATTGAAATTTGACAGGCAGTGGCGTTTGTGGCAGTGCCTTTTGTTGTCCCTGTGTTATAAGGCTTTGAACAATCACAGTTTGCATGTGCTCAGCACAGATGTACAAGAATGTTACAGCTAAAATCTCTAAAAGTTCCATCCTCCCTGAGCACGCTCCATCCGCTTGCTCCCAGCTCCTAGTGCTGACTGGAGAGCGCGTGTGCTACCCCACGGAGTGACTGAGCAAGCTCCATCCAGCACAGGGCTGCAGGGGCACATGAGCTTTCCCTGGGCTGTAATTGCTGCTCTCGGAGGGGTGGGGCTGGACCCTGGAAAAGAGAAAAGGAAGCCTGTCTCTCCTGCAGTCTCAGTAATCCTACCCCTGCCAGCACCTAGGCAGTACAGAGGAGGAAGCCAACTGATTCAAATGCTGAAGGTACAAGAGCTGGACCTGGGGTGTTGCAGGGGAGAATGGGAGTGGGGTGGGGGGAGAGATTGGGACATGTCTCAGGGATAGAGATTAGGACTAGGCCAGCTGGAGCAGGACTGAGAGCTGGGATCCAGAGGTAAGCAGAGTCTGGCACTGGTTGGGCAATGAGAATAGGGCTGGGAGCCAGGGGAGAGAAATTGGGAGTGTGGTCGGGGAGGAAACTGAGCTTGGAAGAGGAGCTGGGGGAAGACTGGGATGCAGGGCAAGGGGACTGGGAGTGGGACTGGGCTGTGGAGTCTGCCAGGGTGAGACTAGAATTTACTGAACAAGAAGCTTGGGATTGGGATCTGAAGCCAGAGGATTGGAGACTGGGACTGATTGAATGAGGTGAATGGGACTGGGACAAGGAGCCAGTAGGGACAGGACTGAGACTGAACAAATTGGAGGGGTTGGAATGGAAAGGGTCAAGTTTTGGAGGGAATAGAGAGAAGAGTCTGCCCACTAGAGCACACTCTCCTCTAGAGCTTGGAATGGAAGCCACGTGCCTTGAGTCTCATCATTCCTCAGCTGTCAGCAAATAGCCGGGTAACCCCCCGGCAGAGCATCCCACCCCCCCACTAGTGCTGCTTCCCACCGAGGATAACAACCTACAAGTGCTCTCAGTCACTCTGAACTCAAGGGGTAGGACTCTTCGGGTGTGTCTAGACTACAGGGGGTTTTTTTGAAAAAAAAATGGCCTTTTTTCAAAAAAACTACCTGCATCTAGACTACTGCCATGTTCTGTCGACAGTAAATTGAAAGAACGTGGTGGTTTTGTTGATGGCAGTAAACCTCATTCTACGAGGAATAACGCCTTTTTTCGAAAGTCATCTTTCGAAAAAAGGCGCTATTGCATGAAAACAGGGCTTTTTTGAAAGAGAGCGTCTAGACTCTCTTTCGAAAAAGCGAGTCTCTTTTTCGAAAAAATCTTCTTGTTGTCTAGATGCTCTTTTTCGAAAGAGGCTTTTTTGAAAGATACTTTCAAAAAAGCCTCTTTCGAAAGAGGCTTGTAGTCTAGATGTACCCTTTGTGTTGGATCTGAAATTTCCAACCCCGCTGATGAACCATGAGAATGTCAGTATGAATCCACATGACTGGATTTTTGTCTCTTCAGTTTTCTTTTTTTAAAACTTAGGAAATGGCATACAAAAAAGTATGTTACAATAACATGGATTGCAAAGCCTCACCGAAAAGTTAGGAATGAACAATATTAAGGTTGCTTTTGCAACTTTAATTCAGCCACGTTATACATGTGCATTATAATGGTATTTAACTGTGTGATCACATACTCTTTTTTTTTTTTTCCTACAAAACCCCTGCTTTGTTCAGTGCACAGAACTGATAGTGCTCAAGGAGGAAATCAGAGCTGCTCAGGGAAGGAGTCTGTGTGCTGTAGGATCTTTGCATCATTTGTTGCAGAAATTGGAAGGCATGTAGTAAAGGAAACAGGAGGTTGTAGAGGAGGGTCTCATGGTTAAGTTTCAAAATCAGGTCCTTAATGTTTCAAATTGGGCACCCAGAATTAGTTCTCACTTTTGCCCTTAATCTCTCTGTGCCTCAGGTCCCTAGCTGTGAAATGAGGAAATAAGTGAAAATAAGCTCACTGGTGCTTGTGAAGTACTCAGATACTGTAATGATCAGTACCATAGAAAAGTCCATAAGGAAATTAATTCTGCCTACAGGGCAGGGTTTGAACAATGTGGAGTAAATGAGGCCTGGGGCCAGATATTGAACTACAAGCAGCAAAGAAAGTATTGATTAGCTGCTTATTTAAAGAGCCCCCCTCTCTCCTGTGCACTTGATGAGATGGACAGTATGTGATCATGTCACTGAAGACTGTGCCATATGCATGTGCACAAGGAGGCAGAATTTCTGGCATTTCCTAACTTGCAGGTGCTTGACCTTGAAACCTGACTGTCATGTTAATGCGTGTTTTTCTGTGCAATACTGTATTTAAATGATCACTTATATTGGGTGCCTCAATGTGAGACAACACGTACATTTCAGAAGTGTTGAGCTCATGCAGGTCCTGTTGAAGTCAGTAAGAACTGGGGGAATTCAGCACCTCTGAAAATCAGGCCCTAGGTTATGGGAGAGATGTCACACATCCAGGAGTCTCTGTGCTATCCATCAGTCCAGGACACAATCCACCCTCTAATCTGTGCAATCTTCCCCCATGCTGACCCCAGCACCAAAAACCCAGTGGATGGATGAATTTTTCAATATGGAAAGGGCCAACAATCTGAAATTTCCAGGGAAGCTCAGCAGAGGTGATAGGTCTATGCCAGTTGCCCTGACCTAGGAAGACTCCAAGGCAGGGCCCTAAATCCTCCTTCTCTCTCCTCCAATAGGCTGGAATAAGCGGATCGAGTACGCGCCAGGCGCAGGCAGTCTGGCCCTGTTTCCCAGCATCCACCTGGAGACGTGTGATGAGCCGCTGTGGAACATCCAGGCCACAGTGGAGCTGCAGACAAACCATGTGGCCAAGGGCTGTGACCGTGACAACTACTCTGAGAAGTCGCTGCGCAAGCTCTGTGGTATGCAACCCTCCTGCCCCAGGGGAGCTATGGGGGAGGGGGTCACCTGCCCTCCATCCACTCTACAGAGAGCCACAGGCATGCAGCCTTTCCAACTCCTGCACCAAGTAGAGCCCAGGGGATAACTGGCCCATTGGGGTCATGGGATGCTACCCACCCACTTAGGGAGCCCCCTAGACCTTCCTTCAGTCCTGGCCCGACGAGGAGTCATGGGCACTGAGGGGAGCCAGAGGGACAATACTTGCATCCTGCCATGGGAAGCATGGGGGATAGTCCCCCACTGTCCTAAAGAGAGCTGTCAGAAACCCCCTGCATCCTCAGAGGCCCCTGTGTCTTCCCAGTCCCACCCCCATGTCACGCTCCACCCAGCCCCTTCCACTCCCTGGGCCTTGTGAGTCTGTCTGTCTGCCCTGACTTCTGTCTCTGTCTCCCTTCTCTTCCTTGGCAGGTGCTGCCTCAGGTGAAATCGACCTGCTGCCTGTGCCCAGCCCCCTGGCCAACTGGACGGCACGTCTCTCAGTGCATTACAGCCAGGACAGCAGCCTCATCTACTGGTTCAATGGCAGCCAGGTGGCGCAGGTGCCTGTGGGCAGTGGGGTGGGTGCCCATGAGGGGCTCAGCGACCACTTCACCCTGTCGCTGTGGATGAAACACGCTGTGGCACCTGGCAAGGGCAAGAAGGAGGAGGAGACAGTGATCTGCAGCACGGTGCAGAGTGGTGAGATGCCCTGGGGACAGGCCGCCCTCTTGTGAGACTGATACTCCCCCACCCCCACTCATCGGCATAGACAAGGTCTTTCCACTTCCAGACTAGAACAGGACCATTGCTTTCCGGAGGGATTCTCTCCCTGCCCACTCCCAGCCAGATGGGCTCCATCATGTCTTCTGGGAGCAGCCTACTCCAGGAGAGACCCTTGCCCTGTTGCAAGGCATGGGGGGTGGAATGGCTTCTTCTGCAAGGGCTCTTGTCCTGTGTGATGAGTGGGTGGGGCCTCAGCCCAGCTGCTCAGGCTAGCCCAGCTCTCTGAGGGGCCGAGGACAGTGATCTGTGGAACTCCTTAGATGTTTCATCTCCGTCTCTGCCCCCCCTCCCCCTTTCTACAGAGGATGGCTACTCTCACTACTCTCTGGCTGTGCATGGCTGCCGAATTGCTTTCCTCTACTGGCCTTTGCTGGAGAGCGCGAGACCTGTCAAGTTCCTATGGAAGCTGGAGCAGGTGAGGAAAGATCTGCCTCTCTCTCTTCCTCCCTCTCTCTCTCTCTCTCTCCTCCACTTCCTGACCTCTCCTTCTCCTGCCTAGCACAGGTCTGTGATGATGAATGGCACCATTATGCCCTCAACCTGGAGTTCCCCACCGTTACACTCTATGTGGATGGCGTGTCCTACGACCCTGCGCTCATCCATGACAATGGCCTCATCCATCCCCCGCGGCGAGAACTTTCTCTCATGATCGGAGCCTGCTGGGCTGGTAAGTTCCCCATCCTAGCACTGCCCCCCACTAGGGGGGAGGCTGGAGAGGAAGCGGAAGGGTCCAGAAGATGCTCCAACTAATGCCAAGCAAGGGCCAATGCAATGAGAATACTGGCTAGCTCAAGAGGCATTTTCAGCACCAAAACCAGGATGCTGCCTCCCTCCCTCATCGACCAACCCAGGTTGGTGACAAGTCAGATGGAAATGCCAACAGCATCCCAATGGGCAGTGACAGCACAAGCATCCATGAGGATGCTTGCACCTGGATGGATCCTCTCTAGGCTCAGAAGAGAGTTCAGTCTCCATAGTCTTTCAGTTCTTGGCCTGTCTGCTAAGGCTGCCAGCAGTGATGCTGGTTTAATTGATGAGGGTTCCTATCATGGGCATCAGCTGAAAGCCCGTCTGGGGAAGGTAAGACCCAGCCCCACTCTTTCCACCCGAGGCTCTGCCAAGCCCCACCCACCCCCACCCTGATCCTGCTTGGCCACCTGAAGAGCCGGGGCTATCATGATGCCCCCAGCCAGGCCCTCCCCAGCACCATGGCCCCCTCAAGCAGTCGGGCTGTTGAGCTGTGTTGCCTTTCCTGGGGGAAGCTGGGCTGCCACGCCGCGGTTCCAGCCTTCCCCAGTGGTGGCCCTAGCCTTAGGCAGTCAGTCATGTAGGCAGTTTTGGGAAGGCTGTGCCTTCCCCGGCCTATGATACTGACCGCCCATAGTTCCTATATCATTAGACTGAGCTGGGGCATCTCAGTTCAATTCCTAAATGGAAGACGGGTGGGAAGGCTGTGAATGGCTGCCAGACAGAAAGAGCCTCTAGGTTGCTTCAGACTTGAGGCCAGGTTGGAGCCTGTGCCTAGAAGATGAAAGGCTCCCTCTTTCTCTGCAAGGTGTATTTTGATCCCCCTGCTCAAAGCCCTCAGGCCCAGAGCCAACAAAATGAAGCTGCTTTCTGTCTCCCACCACCTGGGCCCATCTTGCAGTCATGCCTCTCTTGATCAGAAATGCTCTTCAAGCACTGCTCTCTCTTTTGCCATGTATAGCCAGAAAAACTCTTCAGCAGCCTTGTGAGTCCCCCTGGAATTATCTAGGTTTCACAGGGGAAAGCCCAGTGGCCAGTGAGAAGGTGGCTAGGGTCTGTGCATTAGGTTCATGAGGTCAATATTTCTGGGAACACTCCCCTCCCCCGTATGCTCACCTCCACATCAGTCTGGTTGTCCCCTTCCTGCTCTGCCAGGGAAGCCTTTGTGACTGACGGGCCTCATGCTGAGCAGGTGTGTTCCCCCCGCCCCCTTCCCCACACACGGCAGACACAGCCCCTCAGCCTTTCCTTTCCTGGCCCTACAACTCACCTGCTCCCTAAGGCTGGTGCTTAGTCAATGAGGTGACTGTTTGCTTCTTGCAGAGGAGAAAACCAAAGAGAAAGTGAGAGGGAATGAGAACTCCACAGATCCCATGCAAGGTATGGACTGGGGTGAGGCGGATCACCCCCTTCTCCCCCACGCATGACTGTCATCCCCTTCTTGCATGGTGGTGCTCCATGCTGCTCCCTCCCCACACCCCATCTTCTCTGGAAGGAAACTGGTTATTTAGCAGCATTCTGACCTCTGCGGAACATGAGAGGACTGGGGCGCAGGGAGCAGTGGAGCCCATTTTGGGCAGGCTGGCTATGTTGATCCTGTGGAAGACAGGTAAAATAGTCTCCATTCCTGAGTATGGATGCTGAGGACAGTGGGGGAAAATGAAGAGCTGGGGGCACAGAAGATGCAGCCTCACCCTAAATTATCTAGTGGGGATTTGACCTTTTGAATGTCTTCATGGGAGCCATAGAGAGTAAAACAAGACTGGGTGAGGGAAAGCATCTCTGTCAAGGCCTCTGTGTCTTGGTAGAGTCTTCTCTCCACCCTTGTCTGCCTAGTTTCTTTTCTTCTATCTGGATTTCCAGATTTTGTGCTCCCCCTTCTTGTAAACTCTCCTCCTTGTTGTTTTTGTCTTCCCCCATCCCACGCTCACCTTTCTCTCTCTCTCCCTCTCACCTCCATATTTCCCTCACAATCTTGTTTGCCTTCTCTTCTCTTCATCTCCGCTGCCTCTCTCGCTCTTGCTTCCCCTGTGGCCCTGCACTGTCTCTGTCTCTCACACCCTCCTCCTCCTCCTGTGTTCCCCTTAGGAGACCCTCTGCTGATTCACCACTACTTCCACGGTTACCTGGCTGGCTTCACCATCCGCCCCGGCAGCCTGGAGAGCCGGGAGGTGATAGAGTGCCTCTATGCCTGTCGCGAGGGGCTTGACTACAGTGACTTTGACAGTCTTGGCAAAGGGATGAAGGTATGGCCCTTCCCCATCTCGCATGAACCTCCCCCACTCCCCACTTCAGCCCTGTCTCCCGCCACACCCCAGGAATCTCCCTGTACTTCTCTTTGTCATCTCGAGTCCAAAATCAAAGCATCCCGCAGGGACTCTTCAGTCCGTTCTTTCCTTTTCCTCCCATAGGTTCATGTGAATCCTTCCCAGTCCCTGCTCACACTGGAGGGGGACGATGTGGAAACCTTCAACCACGCAATCCAGCATGTGGCATACATGAACTCGCTGCGCTTTGCCACGCCCGGAGTCCGGCCCCTCAAGCTCACCACCACCGTCAAGTGAGTGCAGCAGTGCCAGTGGGAACCTCTGCCCCTGGCCAATTGCAGGGAGCCTGTAGGAGTGTTCTCACACAACATGTCCCTTGGTAGCTCATGGCAAGCCGCACCTCCCATTATGCTCACCAACAGACAGTGTTCTCTTGGTAAAACTCGCTCTTCTCTGGTGCCTTTTAATGTAGGGTTGGTAATCTCAAAATGTACAAGAGCAAAACCTAACTAAAGTCTCAGAGGTGTAACTGTGTTGGTCTGTAACTTTAAAAATACCAAGTAATCCTGTGGCACCGTAGAGACTAACAAATATATATATCGTATCACGAGCTTTCATGGGCACACCCACCTCCTCAGATGAGATAAAAGTAGCAAAGTTTGTGAACACTTGCCCTGGTGTATTTGGGAGTGTGAATATAGTATGAACACAGAGCCATCCCCTGCAGCACTGTGCGCTGGCATCTGGTCAGTTATCCCATTCACTCATGTTGGTTTTAGCTCTGCTTATGGTGATGACACTCTCATGGTGACAACATAGGAACATAAGAACGGCCATACTGGGTCAGACCAAAGGTCCATCTAGCCCAGTATCCTGTCTGCTGACAGTGGTCAATACCAAATGCCCCAGAGGGGATGAACAGAAACAGGGAATCAAGTGGTCCCTCTCCTATCATCCATAACTAGCTTCTGACAAACAGAGGCTAAAGGGATCATTCCTATCCATCCTGGCTAAAGCTATTGATGGTCCTGTCCTCCTTGAATTTACCTAGCTCTTTTTTGAAACCTGTTAAAGTCCTGGTCTTCACAACATCTTCTGGCAAGGAGTTCCACAGGTTGACTGAGCAGTGTGTAGAAAAAATACTTCTTCTGTTTGTTTTAAATCTGCTACCTATTAATTTCATTTGGTGACCCCTAGTTCTTATGTTATGGGAACAAGTAAATAACATTTTCCAATGCCAAGATATCTTTTTTTGAGATGAGGCAACCACATCTACACACACTGTTCAAGATGTGTGTGTACCATAGATTTATATGGAGGCGATACAAATAGTCTCAGTCTTATTCTCTATCCCTTTTTAAATTATTCCCAATATTCTGTTCACTTGACTGCTGCTGCACATCAAGTAGATGTTTTCAGAGACCTATCCACAATGACTTCAAGATCTCTCTCTAGAGAGATAACAGCTAATTTAGTTTCCTTCATTTTGCATGCGTAGTTGGGATCATGTTTTCCAATGTGCATTACTTTACATTTATCAACATTAAAATTAATCTGTCATTTTGTTGCCTAGTTTTGTGAGATCCTTTTGAAACTCTTCACAGTCTGCTTTGGTCTTAACTATCTTGAGCAGTTTGGTATCATCTGCAAATTTTGCCACGTCACTGTTTACCCCTTTCTCCCAATCATTTATGAATATTGTGGCAAGGTCCTTGCCCAGGTCCCTTGCCTTGGGACCCCTTCTTGGGTCACAAATCAACCAGAGACACTTTCTGGTACAGTCACCCCTACCTTTTATTGTCAGTGCCAATTTCCCACCACCTTCTCTTTACAGAGCTTTGGTTTACAGCAAACTCAGCGAGCCGCTCCTCCTGCTTGGAGAGGCACACTCAGCCACCTCCTGGCTCCTCCCTCTCCACTTCCCCTCAGGCTGCCTTTTATAGCCCTCTGGCCAATGAGGCCCACAGCTAGTTCCATTAGCCCTTTAGGCCTGGGCTTGCTCAGCTGGCTGCAACTGGCCTTTTCAGCCAGGGTGTAGTGGCAGAGCTCTGTCTTAGCCAGAAGTCTGTCACGGTATATTGACCTGGATTGATCCCAGTACAGACCCCTGCAGGACACCACTAGTTACCTCACTCCATTCTGAAAACTATTTATTCCTACCTTTTGTTTTCTTTTAACCAGTTATCAGTCCATCAGAGGACATTCCCTCTTATCTCATGGCAACTTACTTTGCTTAAGAGCCTTTGGTGAGGGACCTCGTCAAAGGCTTTCTGGAAATCTAAATCCACTATATCCACTGGATCCCCCATGTCCACATGTTTGCTGACTCCCTCAAAAAACTCTAGTAGATTAGTAAGGCATGATTTCCCTTTTCAGAAACCCTGTTGACTTCCCCCAAACAAATTATGTGTCTGATAATTTTGTTCTTTCTATAGTTTCAACCAATTTGTCTGTTACTGAAGTTAGACTTACCGGTCTGTAATTGTCAGGATCACCTCTAGAGCCCTTTTTGAAAATTGGTGTCACATTAGCTGTCTTACCATCATTTGGTACAAAAGATGACTTAAAGGATAGATTACAAACTATAATTAGTATTTCCTCAATTTCACATTTGGGTTCTTTCATTCTTACCAAATGAAAAATGGGTAGCAGGTTTAAAACTAATAAAAGAAAGTTCTTCTTCACACAGCGTGTAGTCAACCTGTGGAACTCCTTGCCAGAGGAGGCTGTGAAGGCTAGGACTATAATAGAGTTTAAAGAGAAGCTAGATAATTTCATGGAGGTTAGGTCCATAAAAGGCTATTAGGCAGGGGATAAAATGGTGTCCTTGGCCTCTGTTTGTCAGAGGCTGGAGAGAGATGGCAGAAGACAACTTGCTTGATCGTGTCTTCGGTCCACCCTCTCTGGGGCACCTGGTGCTGGCCACTGTCGGCAGACAGGATACTGGGCTAGAAGGACCTTTGGTCTGACCAAGTATGGCCGTTCTTATGTTCTTAACTCTTGGGTGAATGCCAGCTAGTCCTGGTGACTTGTTATTGTTTAGTTTATCAAATTTGTTCTAGAACCTCCTCTAATTACACCTCAATGAGGGACAATTCCTCAGATTTGTCATGTAAAAAGAATGCCACAGGTTTGGGAATCTCCATAATATCCTCAGCCATGAAGACTGAAGCAAAGAATTCATTTAGTTTCTCCACAGTGACCTTATTGCCTTTGACTGCTCCTTTAGCATCTCAATTGTCCAGTAACCTCTCTGCTGGTTTAGCTGGCTTCTTGCTCCTGATGTAGTTTAAAAAATTATTACTTTTATATTTTGGGCTAGTTGTTCTTGACATTCCTATTTAGCTTTCATAATTATATATTTATAGTTTGACAGAGTTTATGCTCCTTTATATTTTCCTCACTAGGGTTTAACTTCCAATTTTTAAACTGGATTTTTTAATCTCTCTGCTTCTATTACTTGGTTGTTAAGCCATGGTGCCACTGTTTTTGATTCTCTTACTGTATTTTTTAATTTGGGGGTATATATTTAAGTTAATCCTCTAGTATGGTGTCTTTGCAAAATTTCCATGCAGCTTGCAGGGATTTTACTTTTGGCACTGTAGCTTTCAATTTCTGTTTAATTAACCTCCTTATTTTTGTGTAGCTCCCCTTTCTGAAATTAAATGCCACAGTGTTGGGCTGCTGAGATGTATTTCCCACCACAGGGATATTAAATTTTATTACATTATGGTCACTATTTCCAAGCGGTCCAGTTTACCTCTTGGACCAGATCCTGCGCTCCACTTAGGACTAAATCAAGAACAGCCTCTCCCCTTGTGGGTTCCAGAACCACCTGGTTCCAGAACCAACTGTTCCAAGAAGCAGTCATTTAAGGAAAGAAACTTTATCCCTGTAGTCTGTCCTGAGGTAACGTGTACCCAGTCAGTATGGGGATAGTTGAAATCCCCCACTAATATTGAGTTTTTATTTTGATAGCCTTCTAATCTCCCTGAGTATTTCACAGTCACTGTCACTGACTTGGTGCTGTTGAAATGCAATGGAGCAATTCCCAGAGCACCTCTCTGCAGAGCACAGGAGGCTGCGGGGAAGCACTTAGAAGCTGACTGTTACAGGGTGATGTGGTGTTACCCCAGCCCCAAGAGGGGGCTGGCAGAAGTCCGCATAGAGGTACTAACACTCCATCCCCTTCCTCTCTTAGGTGCTTCAGTGAGGAATCCTGTGTCTCTATCCCTGATGTGGAAGGCTACGTGGTGGTGCTGCAACCCGACGCCCCCCAGATCCTGCTGAGTGGCAATGCTCACTTTGCTCGTCCTGCTTCAGACTTTGAGAACCCTGATGGGGTCTCCCTGTTCCCTGACCTCCAGGTCACCTGCTCCATCTCTCACCAGGTGGAGGCCAAGAAGGATGAGAGCTGGCATGGCACGGGTGCGTGGGGCGCTAGAACAGAGAATGATGCCTCAGTGTCACTAGTCACATGGAAACGGAAAATCATTTGGTTTAGAGACAGGCAACCGCGTCACTGGAAAGACTGAAAATGGGAAGTGACAAGCTCAGACCTAGGAGGTGGTGCCACTCCCACCCGTTCTCTGTATTACCAATACCCCGCCTCCCTTCTTTCCATCTTCCTTTCTGCCCCGCCCACTCTTCTGCCTCACAGGCTCACTCTGGGCTCCTCGCCCTGGCTCCTGTCCCTGCCTGCTCCCACATGTTACCTCCCTTTCCGTTTCCCAAATCCATCACCTCCCATTGTAACTCTGCCACCCAATGTTCCTGCTAATGTGTTCCATCCATGTGCAGAATACATTTTACATGCACTGAGGCATGTGCGGGTGTGCACCACCAGTAGAAACACATGCTGCTGTCTGTGGGTGCTCTGCTAATCAGCTGGGCAGCATTTCAATCTCTTCTGGGTGGCTGCCCAAGTGTTCAGCTTACCGGGAACGCTGCCCTGTACCCCTAGTTCTCATGCCTGCCCACTCCTGATGCCCACATTCCCCACTTTGCTCCTGTCTAACCTCCCTAGAACTGGTGATGGGGACTTCAACTATCCAGATATATCTTGGGAAAATAACACAGCGGGGCACAGACTATCCAATAAGTGCTTGGACTGCATTGGAGACAACTTTTTATTTCAGAAGATTGAAAAAGCTACCGGGAGGAAGCTGTTCTAGATTTGATCCTAACAAATAGAGTGGAACTGGTTGAGAATTTGAAAGTGGAAGGCAGCTTGGGTGAAAGTGATCATGAAATCACAGAGTTCACAATTCTAAGGAAGGGTAGAAGGGAGAACAACAAAATAGAGACAATAGATTTCAGGAAGGCAGATTTTGGTAAGCTCAGAGAGCTGATAGGTAAGGTCCCATGGGAATCAAGACTGAGGGGAAAAACAACAGAGGGTATGTCTACACTACCCCCCTAGTTCGAACTAGCGGGCGTAATGTAGTCATCCGCAGTTGCAAATGAAGCCTGGGATTTGAATTTCCCGGGCTTCATTTGCATGAAGCCGGCCGGCGCCATTTTTAAATGCCGGCTAGTTCGGACCCCGTGCCGCGTGGCTACACGCGGCACGGACTAGCTAGTTCGGATTAGGCTTCTAATCCGAACTAGCTGTACGCCTCATTCCACGAATGAAGCCTAATCCGAACTAGCTAGTCCGTGCCGCGTGTAGCCGCGCGGCACGGGGTCCGAACTAGCCGACATTTAAAAATGGCGCCGGCCGGCTTCATGCAAATGAAGCCTGGGAAATTCAAATCCCGGGCTTCATTTGCAACTGCGGATGACTACATTACCCCCGCTAGTTCGAACTAGCGGGGTAGTGTAGACATGCCCTGAGAGAGTGGCAGTTTTTCAAAGGGACATTAGTAAGGGCCCAAAAGCAAGCTATTCCGCTGTGCCAGAAAGATAGAAAATATGGCAAAAGACCTCCTCGGCTTAACCACGAGATCTTGCATGATCTAAAAATAAAAAAGGAGTCATATAAAAAATGGAAAGTAGGACAAGTTACAAAGAATGAATATAGGCAAACAACACAGGAATGCAGGGGCAAAATTAGAAAGGCAAAGGCACAAAATGAGCTCAAACTATCTACGGGAATAAAGGGAAGCAAGAAAACTTTTTATAAATACATTAGATGCAAGAGGAAGACCAAGGACAGGGTAGGCCCACTGGTCAGTGAGGAGGGAGAAACAGTAACAGGAAACTTGGAAATGGCAGAGATGCTTAATGACTTATTTGTTTTGGTCTTCACCGAGAAGTCTGAAGGAATGGCTAACATAGTGAATGCTAGTGGGAAGGGTGGAGGTTTAGACGATAAAATGAAAAACGAACAAGTTAAAAATCACCTAGAAAAGTTAGATGCCTACAAGTCACCTGGACCTGATGAAATGCATCCTAGAATACTTAAGGAGCTGATAGAGGGAGGTATCTGAGCCTCTAGCTATCATCCTTGGAAAATCATGGGAGACAGGAGAGATTCCAGAAGACTGGAAAAGGGCAAATATAGTGCCCATTTATAAAAAGGGAAATAAGAACAACCCAGGAAACTACAGACCAGTTAGTTTAACTTCTGTGCCAGGGAAGATAATGGAGCAAGTAATTAAAGAAATCATCTGTAAACACTTGGAAGGTGCCAAGGTGATAGGGATCAGTCAGCATGGATTCATAAAGAACAAATCATGTCAAACCAATTTGATAGTTTTCTTTGATAGGATAATGAGTCTTGTGGATAAGGGAAAAGCAGTGAATGTGATATACCTAGACTTCAGTAAGGCGTTTGATACGGTCTCACATGATAGTCTTATCAATAAACTAGGCAAATACAACTTAGATGGGGCTACTATAAGGTGGGTGCATTACTGGCTGTTTAACCGTACTCAGAGAGTAGTTATTAATGGTTCACAATCCTGCTGGAAAGGTATAACTAGTGGGGTTCCGCAGGCGTATGTTTTGAGACCGGCTCAGTTCAATATCTTCATCAACGATTTAGATATTGACATAGAAAGTACGCTTATTAAGTTTGCAGATGATACTAAGCTGGGAGGGGTTGCGACTGCTCTGGAGGATAGGTTCATAATTCAAAATGATCTGGACAAATTGGAGAAATGGTCTTAGGTAAACAGGATGAAGTTTAATAAAGACGAATGCAAAGTGCTCCACTTAGGAAGGAACTATCAGTTTCACACATACAGAATGGGAAATGACTGTCTAGGAAGGAGTATGGCAGAAAGGGATATAGGCATATAGTGGACGAGAAGCTGAATATGAGTCAGCAGTGTGATGCTGTTGCAAAACAAGCAAACATGATTCTGGGATGCATTAACAGATGTGTTGTGAGCAAGACACAAGAAGTCATTCTTCTGCTCTACTCTGCTGTTTAGGCCTCAGTTGGAGTATTGTGTCCAGTTCTGGGCACCGCATTTCAAGAAAGATGTGGAGAAATTGAAGAGGGTCCAGAGAAGAGCAACAAGAATGATTAAAGGTCTAGAGAACATGACCTATGAAGGAAGGCTGAAAGAACTGGGTTTGTTTAGTTTGGAAAAGAGAAGACTGAGGGGGAACATGATAGCAGTTTTCAGGTATCTAAAAGGGTGTCAGGAGGAGGGAGAAAACTTGTTAAACTTGGTCTCTGAGGATAGAACAAGAAGCAATGGGCTTAAACTGCAGCAAGGGAGGTTTAGGTTGGACATTAGGAAAAAAGCTCCTAACTGAGAGGGTAGTCAAACACTAGAATAAATTGCCTAGGGAGGTTGTGGAATCCCCATCTGTGGAGATATTGAAGAGTAGGTTAGATAAATGTCTATCAGGGATGGTCTAGACAGTATTTGGTCCTGCCATGAGGGCAGGGGACTGGACTCGATGACCTCTCGAGGTCCCTTCCAGTCCTAGTATTCTATGACTAACTACAGCCATCTCCCCTGAGGAAGGTCAGGCTTCCATTGCGGACCATGGGAATCAATCCCTGCTCACCTTTTCTAGGGATAGGCTTGCTGCCGCATGTAGTCATGACTATCTTGGCTGAGGACAGGTCAGTGTTAGCCCCATTAAAAGTATGGAGGCTGTTTTGGAAAAGGCAAAGAGCGCAGTGCCAGCATTTGTGAGATCATTGTATGGAATCTTTTCTTTTTTGAGAAAAGTCCCATCTGATTGATGATGAAGCGGGGCGAGCTGGTAACAGGGTGATAGAAAGACAAGATGGGCTGTCAGTGAAAGCCTCCAAGCTGGCCCATTGTCGGAAGATGAAGTGATGTCATTAGAAACAGGAGTTGGCAAGCCCCCCAGCCAGTAACATCACTGATGGACAGCTGCCACTCACAGTGAGCACTGCCACAGAGTGTGGCATGGTTTGCATGATGCCGTAGTACGGTCCAGACATGAGGTGCCCAGGGTTTCTCATGCACACTCTGTTTTGAGCGCTGGTCTTGCTTCTCGTGATCTCTTGACCCCTGTCTGTCTCCTGTCTCTACACCTCATAGTGACAGACACACGGATGTCAGATGAGATTGTCCACAACCTGGATGGCTGTGAGATCTCCCTGGTGGGCGATGACCTGGACCTGGAGAGGGAATACCTAATCTTGGATGGTGCATCCCTGCAGCAGCGGGGCCTGGAGCTCATCAACACCTCCGCCTACTTCACCATCACAGGTGCACTCTCCCCTGGGCACAGTTGCTTGTCGGCTGCTAGAGAGGGAGAGGCCTCAGCTCACTTCTTGAGACCAGCAGGGTTGCCAACAGAATTGCCAGGCCCTGGGCAAGCTGAGGGAGGCTGCCTTCAGGCCTCTGGAAGGGGTGGGGCCTTGGGCAGAGGGGCAGGGCTGGAGGCTTCCCCAGTGCAGTCTGGCATGTCCCGCTTGGGTCTCAGTGGTGATTTAAAGGACCCAGGGCAGCTGCCCCATTTGCCCCCCTGCCCCATCAGTGGCTCTGGGTGCCCCACATTGCTGCTGACCCGGTGCAGCGCCACCACATAGGTGTGGAGCTGGATCACAGTCAGCAGCTGGATGGTGCACACGGCACACACAAGCTGCCACTGCTACTGCGATTTAAAAGCGGCAGGGAGCCGGGGGTAATAGAAAAGTGGCAGGGAACCCCCAGCCTCCATGAGACTTGGCTCCCTTAAGTAGGCCAGCCCCTGGGCAATTGTATCCCCCACCCCTGGCAGCAACCAGGGGAGGATTGATTCTGTGCATCCCTTCCCTGGACTCTTAGTGATGGGGCTCTAGGTCTTCCTGTGGGTTCACAGTGCTGGGGTATGGGATCCGAGTTCCTTCCCTTGTTTGGCACAATTCCTCCCGCCCCGCTGTGGCTTGCTTCTCTCCAGTTCTAGTAGAAGTTTTCATGCTGTCGCTGGGCGGCAGTGGACGCCACTGGCTGTGTGCAGGTGCAATTCCTAGGGCTGGTTTGGCACGTGATGCACATGATACTGATACTGGCTGCTGGACCCTCCCTTCCCTTCCATGGGCATTACTGACACCCAGCAGAGATTGCTTGGGTCCTTTGAGGTCTCAGACACCTCAAGGGAGCCACACCTAGCGCTGCTCCCTTCTAGGTCTAAGGGCTGTCATTGTGGGGGCGGGGTCTGGAACACCCCCGCTCTGCCCTAGGCCCCTGCTCCACCCCACCTCCTCCCACCTGTGTGCTACCCCCATTGCAGCTCTTCCTGCAAGCTCCCTCCTCTGAACGGCACAGCCCAGGAGACCAAACTTTTACATGTCCAGTATTTTTGGACTGTCTGGACGAAAACCGGACACCTGGCAACCCTCCTGGCTGGTCTCTCTAGCGTGTACTCACTGCCATGGTGGGAAGTAGAGAGACCCAGCCCCAGCCCACTGCGCTCCCCTAGGCCCAGCTCCCAGCATCCCAGCTGGGAGATGGCGGAGCAGAGCAGTCTGGAACTGGATCCTTCTGCTTCCTGTAGCTCCCGCTGCTGCTGGGGAGTGCAAAAGTTGGTATGGCCCTTGCTGCTAGCACCAGCCCCACCCCTGCCTCCCTGTAATCCCTCAGGCCAGCCAGGGCTGAACGGGGCTGTCCTGAACCATCCTACGGGCAGGATGGCTCTGCTGCTTTGTCCTCCCCATACAGCTCAATCCCATAATGTCAGGTGGAACTTGATCATTTGAACATGGGAGCCCGCACCTGAATCCATCTCCTTTTCTCCTGCACCCAGGTGTGGAGAGCATTGCGGTGTATGAGGAGATCCTGCGCCAGGTCTCATACCGCATCCGCCACGGCGCTGCCCTCTACGAGAGGAAATTCCGCCTCTCCTGCACGGAGATGAATGGCCGCTACTCCAGTAATGAGTTGACAGTTGAGGTACAAGCCATGAGTCACTGGGTATGTGTGAAGGCCTGGTCTCACTAAGCCTGGAAGCTGAGTCTCTCCCTCTTGTCCCCCACAGGTGAATGTTCTTCACAATGTGAACCGGGTCGCTCATCCTAACCACATCCTCAGCTCCCAGCAGCTGCTGCACCGAGGCCACCACCTGCCACCAGAACTGTCTGGGCACAGCCTGGCCAATGTCCATCGCAACTCCAGTACGTAGAGCCGACGGCCTGGTGACAGCCCCTGGGGGCAGACTAGTGCAGAAATGTGCAGCGACTCCCCGTCTGCATTTCAGGACTGACCTCTCTTGTAGGCAGCACAGTGCTGCAGGGAGTGGTGAGAGTGACTGGCAGGAGAGCAACCTCCTGCTTAGTCAGGGCTGGCCCCGGTGTGGGGCTAGGGCAGGACTGGGGAGGATGCAGCCCAGGGGCCAGATCCGCCCAGCCTAACACTTTGATCTGGCCCGTGGACTGCATCTGGCCACTTTCTATTTATATCCTGCTGCCGGTACCACTCAATTTCCAGGCAGGGGCTCAGGAAGCAGGGTCCTATTTAAATGGCTTCTGGCTCCCGGTCACAGCAATATCCTGGCAGGGACCGGAGCCCTTTAAATAGCTGCAGCAACTTGAGTGGCTCCCAGCAACATGGTAGTGGCAAGGCCGGGAGCTGTGAGCCCTTTTCTGTGTTTTTAATTCAAAGCCTCAGGCCCTAGACAGCTCTTATGGGAAAGCTAGTCCCTAGCCTCGCCCCTTCCATCTCTAGCCCCACCCATTCTGTCCCTAGCCCTGCCTTTTCTGGAGGGCAGAAGCTGACCCATGACCAGTAGCAAAATTCATTAAGTACCCCCCTCCCCTGAAAAAATTATTTCCCACCCCTGTGCTAGGAGGGAGGTGTGACTGAAGTGAAATGTAAAACCAAAGCAAGGGCTCCTCACGTCACTGCAGATCTCCTCTCACTGTCTCCCTGAGTCAGATTATTAAACCTCAGGTCTGGGCAAAAGCTGGTAATGGGTGATTCTTGTATGGCTCCATGTACTCCTCCTTCCTACAGTTTTAACCACTTAGCAGATTCTTCTTGGCTTTCTGTCATATCCTATTGTTTACCAGCTACTAGAACTCAGCCCAGAGGTGGCTGCAGTTTACTGCTGGGTGCCAGCTCTGATAGCTCATGCTGTCAGGCTGAGCTTGGTTGATATGCATAATAGTGCTTTGAGATCCTCCTTCTGGAGGGGCGAAGGAGAGCAGAGTCATGGGCAGGCACTGCTTCATCTGACATTTACATAGAGGGCAGATTGATGCAATTCCAGGATGCCGCAGCAGCAGGATTCAAATGTGAAGAGGAGGCCCAGGGTGAAGGTGACCTAAGAGGAGAACAGGGCCTAGAGGCTTTGGACAAGGCAGAGAGCTCCAAGGAGGCAGCTGTAGACAGAGAGGAGGCTGCAAAGGAAGCCTTGGCTCTTGCTGCCAGAGTGGGGAGGTGACAGAAGGACAAGAAAGGGAGCAGAGCAGTGGCCAGATTCATTGGTACATGCGGCTGCTTTGTGCCACTTGGCCAACCCAAAGCAGCCCTAGAGCCAGCTTTACTGATCCCGGCAGGTTCTCTATATGGCGGGGGAAGAGAAAACTGCAGAATGGTGCCTGTATTGCTCCCAGCCCCTGCTGGAGGGGTAATGGCTAGGCTGCCCTTGTTCCTGGCTTCTAGCCGTCTGCTGCTTGCTGGATGGAGGGGCAGCTGGTGCAAGGTTGCACTGGGAAGCAATCCAGTGCAAACATGACCTGAGGCTTGCACTAGCTTAGTGCCATTTGCCCCATCTTCCTCCACTGCAGGGCTCAGTGCAACAGAGCCAGTCTGGAGAAGCTGCCCCTAGTGTGTGCTACTGACTGGAGCTACCCCAAGAGCTGGGGTCTCTGCAAAGAAGGCAGCTGGGGCTGGAGGGCACATGGGGGCTGTGCTGGGACACTCAAGAAGTCAAAAGTCTGGGCAGGGGTACTGGGAGTTTGAGAAGGCAATGAGGGAGGATGGGACATGCTTGGCATGTGTGACTGCAGCAGGCACAAAGCTGGGTATGCCAGCAGGCAAGATTCCTGTAGCTGGGGGCTGCCCTAAGTACCCCTGGCCTCTCAGGGAGGAAAGGGCCAGACGGGCTGGGAATCTTTGCTTGGTCGTTTCAGGAGGCAGCCGAGTTAGTCGGTTGCAGTACAAACGACGAGGAGTCCTGCGACACCTGGAAAACTAACATTTGGTTAGGCGCAGGCTGGAGCTCACTCTGTCAGGCACACCAAGTGACATCTGCAGCGCAGCGGATGTGTACACAGATGCAAAGGTGGGTGTGTCCTTGCCAAACGGTAGTTTCCACTTCATGCATCTGACAAAATGGGCTCCAGCCCACAAACAAGTCTGCCCACATAAACGTGTTAAGTCTTCCAGATGTCCCAGGGCTCCTTGTTTCTGTTGGGTCCGATGTTTGTAACCTCACATGTATGCTTCCCCTTCCAGTGGTCCCCAGCGCAGCTACCATCATCATCGTGGTGTGCGTGGGCTTCTTGGCTCTCATGGTCATCCTGGGCATCCTGCGCATCCACTCCCTGCACCGCCGGGGCACTGGGCACGAGGCTCCAGGGGCTGCCGAGGGAGGCCGTGCGGGAGCTGGTAGCAAGGAGAGTGACATGTTCTGGGACGACTCAGCCCTCACCATCATTGTCAACCCCATGGAGGTGAGATGGGAGGAGGAAAATGAGGTTGGTTTCTGTGTGGCCATATTGGTCTGAGCTCATCACTTACCCCCCATGTTCCTTCTGCACAGTCCTATCAGAGCTGCCAGGAGAGGGCAGCAGCGCATGGGGAGAGCAGAGCTGTGGTGGGAATGCAAGACGACGACAATGACAGCAGTGACTCAGAGACACCGGACACCCCAGGCAGCGATGATGCAGATGACCAGCGCATCGTGGGCAAGAGAGATGGCCCCCGTTGTTACTAGAAGACCTGTGCTGTGGGAGGAGGGAAGCCAGGATGCTAACCAGAAAGATCCCCACCTCCACCATGCAGCCTGAGGGGGGGAATAGCCTCTTCCCCACCCCCACCCCCGTACACACATTCCTTTCCCTCAACCCCTTCTCTTGCCTACTCCCTCTTCCTCTGCCATTTTCACAAAGGAGCAGTGCCCGGGGGAGGGCACTTTATACTCTAAACCT
Organism: Pelodiscus sinensis; assembly: GCF_049634645.1. Taxonomy (NCBI): domain Eukaryota; kingdom Metazoa; phylum Chordata; order Testudines; family Trionychidae; genus Pelodiscus; species Pelodiscus sinensis. The sequence goes on along the minus strand of NC_134711.1, from coordinate 137,916,645 downwards.
CTCTTCTTCCCCAACACCACAGGCTGGGGCAGGGGCTCCTTTCCTACGCCCTCGAGCATTAGGCCCCTCCTCCTCCTGAGGACAGGATAGTGCAGGGCCCTATGGGGAGAAAGTAGAATGCTTAGAAACCATGGGGAAGGAAATACCCACCAGCAAGGTTTGAGCAAGTGGGGTCAGCTGCAGGCCCCCACCTATTATATATATTGTATATTTTTTCAATGTTGTCATTGAGGTTTATTCTTGTTCGATGCGAAAAAACACAAAAACCTGCAGCTTGTGTCGCTTTGTAAAGTTGTCAATAACCCTAAATGAGTGAAAGGAGGTGGGAACAAAGTGGATTTTAAAATAAAAGGATTTAAAATAAACACACCCACAGCCTTCAGGATTCTTCATTCTGAGAGGCAGGAGGTGGAAAGGATGCTCAAAGGGCAGCAGGTAGCCCTCTCTAGGCAAAAGGGTGTGATTTTACAACATGTTGCCTGCAGTGAGGCAGCTGAAAACTACAGAAAGCTTTTTATCCATCAAAGTAGGGCCTTAGTTTTAGGCAGTCTGTTCCCTCTGCAGTAGCTTCAAGGAGGTAGTAGGAGTAGTACTTCAGTTACAGATTTGATATTTTCATATGAGTCATATTTTTCTATACTCTTAGGCTACGTCTACACTGGTATCTTCTTGTGCAAGAACTGTTTTGCGGAAGAATTCTTGCACAAAAAGTCTTCCACAAGAGTGTGTCTACACTGGCATGTGCTTTTGCGCAAGTGTCAATGGCAATGTGGATGCTCTCTTGCGCAAGAAAGCTCTGATGGCCATTTTAGCCATAGGGGTTTCTTGCACAAGAAATTTACGTTGCCCGTCTACACTGTTTTCTTGTGTAAGAGCTCTTGCACAAAAGGGCTTCTTCCTTGTGAGGAGAGAAATAACTCTTCTGGAAGAAGCCCTGTTTTCAGATGGTAGACTGTAGCTTTATTTGCGCAAGAATGCGCTTGCAGTGTAGACACCTGGCAAGTTTTTGCGTTCTTGCACAAGAAGTCGCCAGTGTAGACGTAGCCTTAGCGTAGTGACAAATCCCTCAACTTCATTATCCACATCCACCTTCTAAGTGCCTATTCACAGGCCCAGAACAGTAGGTTTCACACTTGGGCATCCAGCATTTGGGTTTTTTGTATTTGTCTCTAGTGTTGCAGCACCTCTTGAAGGTAGAGCTGGGCTGTTGCAGATACGTTCCTGCAGAGAACAGAACTAAGGAAGGGATAGAGGGCACTTGTGGGAACACAAGCTGCCCAGGACAGGATGCATCCCTTTTTTTCCTGACCCATGGGGCTGATTTCTAACACCTGGTCCTGACCTTCCCACAGAGGGGAAACAGCCATTAACTGCTCTGCTCTTGGATTCTTTCCACAGGTTAGCACACTCATAACTCCCCTCAGGGGATGATGCAAAATGCCTGCTAAGCATCATGCCCTGGGGATGCCTGTATTGGGTTGTTAGAATTTTTTGGAAGAGAACAGTAGGGGTGAGTACTTGGTTTAGAGACCCCGACTCTGTGTAAAATCCCAAGGAGTGGTTAAAGGTCTCCTCCTCGGAGGTCTGCTACATTGTTTCCTTCAGATTTGTTTACTCCTCCTATCTACTGATAGGCCAGGCCCAAAAGAAGTGGCACTTTTCTATACACCTACTTCCTAGCATGTGCACAAAGGTGATGGGACTAGCCCACTAGAGATGCTGGAAGGGTTGAACCACGCAGCTGCTTGTAAGTCAGACTGGAATCCTGCCTCCCTTTATTTTTTGTGCATCTACTGTATATTAGAGTTTGTGTGTCTGTCAGTGTGCTCAAGAACTTCTAAATGGTGAGAGCTAGGACCACCAAATTTACTAGGCAGCTTCTGCTTACCATCACTTAAAGCAAGGTCAGGGTTTGGTTGTGCCAGGACAATGAGATGTGCTTGGAATGGGATTGCTTCTCATAAAACCAAACAGAAAGGAGATAGAAGCCCCAAGCAAGTGAAAGGGGCTGGCTGGGGGCTCCCCCTTCCCAGGACTGCTCCAGCCCCACACATTGCACCCTCTAGAGAAGGTAGGGGAGCTCTTCTCCTATGTCAGGGAGCAAGGCAAATGTTCAGTTTGTTGCATTCCTCACTCTGGCTGGGAGCACAGAGGGCAGATGACTCTGGATCTGCCCCAGCTGGGGGACATGTGCCCCTCCCCCAGCTGTGCCCACTGGAGCTACCCTGGAAAGACTCTTCTCACTTGGCCCCAAGTTGCTGTGATGAGTGAGGGCCAGAGCTGTTCTCGCTCCTGAGGCAGCCTGCACAGTGAACCCCTCACCCCAGCCCCACCCACAGCAATGACTGAAATAAAGGAAAACAAAAATTGAGTTAAGGACCCGAGCAACACTGGGAAATCCTTCTACTATAAATATAAATCTGATTTATTTATCTTCCTTTGTCTCTTTCTCCCCTGAACTCCATACCCTGGGAGCCCCGCTGCACACACTGTAGCTTGTTCACTGACTCCTCAGGGCATCAGACCAGTTACCACTTTTTGGAGGCTGATGCTAGAGGTCACGCAGCCCCCAGTGGAGCTGAAGACTCCACCCAGAACCAGCTCTTTGGCCTGAGAACACTGCATCCTGTCAGCAGATGGGCAGACTGCCACACCCAAGTTCATTACCACGCAGGCCGCCTGCTACAGAGGAAACAGCACTGCCTCGTGGAACAGGAACACATGTCAAGTCAGAAAACTGTGGGTCTCCTGTGCACACCAGCAACCTCAATAAGGGGCTGGGCTGTGTGCTTGTGCAGTCACACTTTGGTGGCCAAGTGGATGATCAGCTCATAGGTAGCCATCATGATAGCTGTGTTGGGGATCTGGCGCATCATCTGGGCCAGGAGTCCTCGGTACAGAGCCAGGGGTCCCTCTTCATGGACCACCAGCCGCAGGGTCTGCACAAAGGAGCGATAGCGGGACCCTTCTTCTCGCAGCCGTGTCCGGATGACCTCTGGGAAAACAAAGGGATGTTAGAGAGCCCCTCTGCAGGCCAGGCTCCTCCCAGCAGGCGCGTGGGGGTGGGGGAACCTGCTCACCATGTGGGTATGCAATGCAAGAGGCACATGTCTTGGAGATGGCAGCAGCTGCCATGAGACCACAGAAATCACGGCAGTTGGGTGCAAATGCAAGGGCTGCGGGGAGGAGTGGCTGCTGCTCCCTCAGCCGTTGTTTCAGGGCCTCGTAGATGACAAAATGGATGACTGTCTCAGAGACTCCAGCGTAGGAGGCACTGATTCCCCGGTAAAATCCCCGCAGACCCTCCATGCGGTACACTCGCATGGCACACTGTAGGGCATTACTGTGCTTCTCCTCTCTTGCCCTGCAGAGATCAAGGGGGATAAGAATCACGCATGCACACAACTGTGCCACTAGCGCTCAACGCGGATCAACCCTACATCCCCCACTCTGCTAAAACTCAGCCCTTCCTATTCCTGGGTACCCCACAGCTATGTTGGGAAGCTCATTAACATCGTTTACTTTTCCACAGTAGCCTGGCAGCACATGTTCTGTCAGGAGGTCCCAGCCAGCCCCATGCAGTCTGTGTTACACGTGCCTCCTTCCTTACCGGGCTTCCAGCTGCATCCGGGTTTTCACCAGCCAGATGGGATTGGTGAGTGTGGCAGAGGTGACTCCTAGGGAGTGGAAGGGGAAAGCTCAGAGGTCTGCCAGGCACCGGAGAGGGGACACAACAGTGCAGACAGCTTGTGGGGAGTTCGCTCTTTGAATGCTAGTTAATCTGCAGCTCTTATCAATCTGGACCCAGTTCAGGTTCATAGTTAACTGGTTGACCAGTTAAATGGTAAGCCTCACCCTTCATAGGTAAGGCTTACCAGGTCTGCTGCAGGCCAGCCCCCCCACCTACCCAATTTAATCTGTTGACTGGTTAAACTTAATGTTTAATCAGTGAACTAATTAAGTGGGATTTAACATCCCTAGTTCAGGGGTCCTTTGGAGGTGAAGAGCTCTAAGGAGAGGCCTGTTGGGCTCTGCTTTCCCTTACTGGGGCCACCCGTCTGTATCTGGCAATGGTGCAACCACTGCTGGTAGGAGACTGATACATTGGAATGTACTGGGAGAATGAGGGCTCAGAAAGCCTGCATTACAGTGAGAGACTCCAGGAGCTCAGTCTGGTAAACTAACAAATAGAAGGTTAAGGGGTGACTTGACCACAATGGGGAACAAATATTTAATAATGAGCTCCTTAGTCAGGCACAGAAAGGTCCATCGACTAGAAATGGAAACTAGACAAATTCAGATACCAAGTAAGGTGCACATTATAAATGATCTAAGGCCTGCGTCCTACAGGTCAGAAGAGATCATCACAATGATTATAGCCTCGTTTTGTGCCTGGAACCAGAAAGAGGGAGGCTGAATCTGGAGGGAGCAGCAGGAAGCAATGAGGTCTGCTGAAGGTGGAGGGTCTCATTAGCAAAAGGGAAGACAACAAGAGCAGGAAAGGCAGCAGGACTGCTGAGCTGGTGTGTGCGGGTCTCCTCTAGGGGAGACCTCCTGTAGGGAGTCTTGTTTTCCAAGGCAATCAAAGACCTAGGCCAATGATACTCAGACTGAGGCCTGCAAGCCACAAGTGGCTCTTTAACATGTCTCCTGCAGCTTTTTCCAGCACATAGTATTAAAATAATGCACTTTAATTATTAACCACTTGCAATAAGTTTGCACTATGTCATTAACCAATTACCATTGATAAAATGCTAAGGTCAGTCATTTTGCTATGAGAAATATATATAAAAAATATAAAAACTACGTATTTCCTGCCATCCTGTTTAAATATGACTCGGTAGCAGTCTAGCAAATGAAACAATGAAGCCATAGGACTGACTTTTTGGGTAATGCTGATTGCTAATTTGGCTCCTGACCCTGCCTAGAGCAGACACTGAGTGGCTGATGGACGTAAGGTGAATTAAGACAGAGGACTGTTTCCTGTTGAGTTTTACTGACTTAGGAAACTACTGAGCAGGATGGGGTGGGAGAAAGCGCATCAGCAGGGCTACTGAAGAAACGAGGTGATTACGTGAATGAGGACAGTCAGAGCAGTGGCATCAGAGAGGGCCCTCAAGCTAAATGGGCCCACTGGCCTAATCCATCATGCAAGAAGCTCACCTGCACAGACTGCCGAGAGCATGTGAACTTTCTTGGACTCGGGTACGAAGACAACATTGAGCTTCTCCTTAGCCCCGGCATAGGCAGCAAAATAGATGGCCCTGGTTGGGGAGAGACGCACACTTGGAGTGAAAACTCACCCAAGAGGAGTAGCACTGATGTGAAGACAATGAGAGGCTGGGACCAAGGTCACAGCTGGGGGTGAATAAACAGACTCTGGGATGTGGAGGTAAATTGGGGAAATACTGAAGAGGCGAGCAAGGATGTGGATAAACAGAAAATGAGAGGCCAAGATCCATGTGGAGGAAAGATCATGAAGGGACTTTGCCTTCACATAACTTACGCCAGACAGACCCTGCACTGAGGATGCCTCAGAACATCCACACCTGACACCAGGTGCCACCCGCAGCCTCACAGGCCATGTAAAGGGGCCTCCATTAAGTGCCCCCATGGACAGTATCTGGGGCCTGGACACAGTGGGGACTGACTGATAAGGACCTTGACGGGTGTGGCTTTGTGAGGCCCTGTTGGAGAGGGGGAATGTCCTCACTACGTGATTCTTACCTGGAGGGGGCAACTCCAACCAGGTTGGGACCCAGGCCTCGGAAGAGGGAGCGGATCCCTTCCTTCTCTAGGATGGCCCTGTGCAAGAAAGGAACAAATCAAATCAAAGGAGGAATGGGACCAGTCTGCCAGTTCTCCTGTTCCTCCTGCCCCTCACACTGCTTTCCTTTCCTCTTGGCATCTCTCCTGGCCTCCTTCCTCCCAGCCCCAGAAGCTGCCTCAGGACTCATCTTCACATCAGTGCAGCACCAGCACAGCAGAGCCACTGTTGTGCTGTAGTGAAGATCAGGGGTGGCCAACCTGCGCCTCTGGAGCGGCACACGGCTCTTCAGAAATGAGTGTTGGGCTCCTTGCACAGGCACTGACTCCGGGGCGGGAGCTACAGGCACTACCTTTCAAATTTGCCAGTGGGGGAGGGGGTGCTCACTGCTCAACCCCCAGCTCTGCCCGAGGCCCTACCTCCACTCCGAATCTCCCCCAAGCCTGCTGTGCTCCTGCTCCATTCTCTTTCCCTCCAGAGACTCCTGCATGCTGGGAAACAGGGGCGTGCTGATCAGCAGGGCTGCTGGCAGGCGTGAGGCGCTGGGGACAGAGCTGACAGGGCTGCTGGCATATTACTGTGGCTCTCTGGCAATGTACATTGGTAAATTCCATCTCCTTTTCAAGCTCAGTTTGGCCACCTTGATGAGGATGTTACTATGCCAACAGCAAGAGCTTCTCCAATCTACCTGCATCAATAAAGCTGCTGCTTCTCCCAAGAGAAGCTCTCCCACGGACACAGTGCTGTCTACACCTGGGTCAGGTTGGTATAACTGTTCCTCGGGGTGGCCTTTTCTCACCCCGGAGCAGAGTAGTTATACCATATAGGGCTGTAGCGGTGGTTCTCAACCCATGTGTGCTACTGGCTGCTCAGACCACACAGCAGGGTCCAGGTTCACCCCTTTTCAGCAGATGAACAAATAAATCTGAACACTACCACCCAGATGTTCAGTTGAGTCAGATGCCTCTTCCCCAGGCCACAAACCCTTTCCACCCTCTCTGGGCTGCAGCTTCTCCTGTAGCCCCCTCCTGGACTCAGCAGCTAGTTAAGTGTTGCTGGAGCAGAGCAATAGAGGGGGGCTTCTGCCCACCTTCAGCTGACCCGTCAGCTGATTCAGGCTTATGGGGCTCAGGCTGCGGTGTAGACACTCCAGCTGAGGCTGCAGCCTGAGCTCTGGGACCTTCCCACTTCACAGGGTCCCAAGCACAGAGTCCAGTCCGAAAATGGACATCTAGATTGCAATTAAACAGTTCCGTGAGCCTGAGTCAGGCGACATGGGCCACCCCTGGGTGTGACTGTGGTGCAGACACACCCACAGAGCTGAGAGAGACATGATGTATGAGAAAACACACCCTGTGCCCTGATGCCTCTTCCTCTCTATGGCTTTCATCTCTAAACCCACTTCCACCTCTCACCTGTCTCCCTCGGCGTGCTCAGCTCTGACTCCCCCAGCCCGAACTACTGGGATTGCCAAGTTACACATGCGAGTAACCCTTTCCCCAGCTCACCTCATCAACTGGAGCACGCCAGGAGAGGGGAGGGCTGGACGCACAAGTCCCCCGCTCAGCCCCTGTAGCTGCACTTCAGGGAGGCAGAGAGGCCGCAGGGCCAATGAGGATGACTGCAGACGTGTCTTCACCACTTCCAGGGGACAGGTCAGGATGGCTCCAGCTGTGCCGCCACATCTGGGGAGACAGTGAGAACAGGCTGGAGTGAACAAGGGTCACTCCTCAGGAACTGGAGGCAGCAGTTCAGAGCTTGGCTGTATTGTTTTTCTGACGTCCAGGCCCTCTGGCTTTCCTCACACATGGCCTCTGACTCCAGCACTGATTAACATGCTGGCTCCAACAGCTCCTGGCCAGCCCTGCTGAGGTGTCAGCATTTGAGACAAGCCGAGTCCTAAGTCCATGGAGAGGACTCAAGCTCATGACCTGAGCACCGGAAAACAGTTCTGCTGCCCAAGACTTTCCTGACGGCGTCGGCAGCTGACTTGACAGCCCTGAAGAGGGTATAATCTGCAGGTCCCCAGAGCTGATTCAGTCCTGCATTAACTGAGTGCTCCCCAACTCTCTGAACCTCCTCCACAGGCCTCAGCTTGCCAGGGAGGAACCCTCTTTCAGTGGGCGGCCCATTTACTCCTGGGCGATTGCTGAAACTGTCACCAATGGAGACAGGTAATAACTGCACTTGTCCCATCAGTACTTGGGCTTATACCCATCAAACTCGTTTAACATACAAGCCACAAATTGCCACCAAATGGAAAGCGTTTTGGTCACTATTGGCCTGGGGCCAGACTGGACCTGGTGCCCTAGAAGAGAAAAAGGTCCCGTATTCCATTCTCCAGACAAGCCCCACAACGTAAGGCCAAACTAGAAGAAAAGGAAAACCACAGTTTGTTTGTCTATTCTTGGCCTTTGGCTGAAGGCCTGAGTCTAACATAACCAATCTGGCTGGTTTACAGTCCAAAAGATTTATTTTTTTACAGAGAGTAATTCTAGCTGGTGAACCTTGCCTTGAGCAGTGGAGAGTGGGGTAAGGGGACTTGAGGTGCTCAGTTAGTTCTTGAGATGGGATTTTTAAGTCTCTTTCTCTGACTATCTCAACACTTTGCCCTCCACTGTGTGTCACAAAGGACATGGAGGATAAAATTCTGACCAGAGGCCCTGGGGAGAGAGGCACCATGATAGGTATTTGAGGTAACAGTCCAAGAGATGTGACTATTCAATCTGACAATCAGAGAGGAAAAGTTATTCAAAAAAGTCAAGATCTGGGTGTGGGGAGTTTCAGGCCTGTTCTAAATGAAGAGTTTAGGTCAAATTTGACCGCATTAGGCTGATTTTCTAATGAGTCCACACCATTAGGCCTTTTCCGGACACTAAAGTCAATTTTAATACTCCTGCTTTTCTCATGGAAAAACGGTAAGTTCGATCTTGCATTGTCGACTTTAGGGAAGTGCAGCACTGTGAAAAGTCAGTGTTCTTTGTGTCCCACAGTAGCCTGCCGTGACAAACTTTCAACTCTGTTGTTCTCCAGGTGCACAGGAAAAGCCCCGGGAACATGTGAATTTCATTTTGTGTGTGGCAGGTGTGATGAGCAGACCTCTGAGCAGGCAGCACACCTCAGCAGCACACCTGAGCATGAATGCCCAGACTGCAAGAAAGCACCAGCATGGAGTGTGCAGGAGATCCTGGACCTCTTTGTTCTGTGGAGGAGAGGAATCAGATCAGGCATAACTATGAAGCAGCAAAAGAAACACAGATACTTATGCCCAGATCGCACAGGGCATGTGAAAAAAGGATATGGCAGGGATGCCAGCAGTGCTGCATGAAAATAAAGGCGCTCAGGCAGGTGTGCTGGAAGACAAAGGAGGCAAACGGATGGTCTGGGTCAGCACCACAAACAAGTCGCTTTTCCGAGCAGCTGCATGTGATTCTAGGGAGGGGACCTGATCAACGTCCCAGGCGAGTCCATGGATTCCCTCTCACGACACTCCACAGGCAGCAGCATAGTGTGGATGGGGAAGAGAATGGTCAGTAGGTGAGCAGAGAATCCATTCTCATCGACAGCCAGGCGCTTTTTATGTATAACTTTGGAGGCAATCCCCTTCTCTCAGGATGTCTCGCTGCTGGGCACTGATGGCGGGGAGGGCACTTCTGGTGAGTTCTCATTTAAAATCAGGGCTACTTAACACACGGCACATGGCCCTTTTGCATGCAGCCCACGGTGCCTTGAGCCACTTCCTGGGCTGCTTGCCTGCCTCTCTGCTACCGGCTGGCCACGCAGGGGAGGGGCAGGCGAGAGGCGGTGGAGCCTTCCCACAAGCAGAGCCGCGCAGCATGGCTCTGATAAAAGCTGCGGTTGTGTGTGTGTTCGGGAAGACTGTAGCGAAGGGAAGGGGCAGTTGCCCCTGGGCGCCATGCTAGGGGGGTGCTGGGCTGGGGTGGGAGCAGAGCGCACATCCCCATGCATTGCGGCGAGTCAGAAATGCCTGGCGGACCACGTGCAAACTACAATCAAGTCTCCAAGGCAGCCAGGCCAAGCAGCAGGAACGGCCCACTTTAAGGTATGGTTACATGTCCCATATCGCCAGTGCCTGGCTCTGCAGGAGGGGATTTGGTTGGGGGGTGGACTAGGGGTGCCTGGCTCTGGGGGAAGGATGGGTGCATTGGGATAAAGCAGTGGGCTGGGGTGCCTGACTCTGGGGTAGGAGAGGGGCTATTTCAGCAAATATTGTACTGGCAGTTTTTGTTTGATCTGTTAAAATGGTGAAGCCAAAACAAAAAAATTGTCAATATAATGGTCTTCTGTTGATGTGTGTTTTAGTAGTTAAATTGCTGAACAGTCATTGCTTATTAAAAGTGCTGTCATATGGGTGGAAATCGGGTAAATACTGCATTGTATTAATATCAACAGAACTGACTTAAATGGATCCTGCATGTTGTGTAGTCTTGCTTTACTCTTTGTATTCATGCCCATCAGTATGAAAGAAGCTATTTGCATATATTTGAATACTTGCATATATTTGCAGCTGAGCTTAAGTTGCGGCCCTCGGCATGTGCTGTGGGTATCATTTGTGGCTCCCGAGGTTTCCAACGTTGAGTAGCCCTGTTTTAAACCATGCTGCAAGTGGGTTACGGCAATTGTGTGTGATCTTTGGTGTCTCCCCAGAACAGTTTAACAACGTGTCTGAAGATGGAGCGAGACTCCTCCCTGCACATCTCTACGAAGCTCTCAAGGTTTCTGGGGAGGCTGCCTTATTCTGTCCTCCACCAGAGGCCATCGCCTTTCCGCACCAAGCCTGCAGCAAGTGATCTGGAATCACTGCAGCACACAAAGCAGCACCAGACCCAGGTTTCTGGCCACAATCAGTCAGCACCTGCTCCCTATCGCTCTGTGTGATTCAGAGAAGACCGACATCGCGCATGGCAACCTGGATGGAGCAGGTTGGAACTGATACCACAGCATTGGAACTGATACCACAGCAGTACACTTCTGTTGCCTCACCCCCCAAAGCCTTGTTTGAGCCCTGGCTCAGCAACCAAGCCCAGACTCCCTGGCATCTGTTCGAGCCCCTGCCCTTCCGCCACGCCCAGACAACCTCCCACTCCCACCCGCGGGTTCTTGTGAGAAGGGAAAGTTACACTCTCCAGGTCAATGGGAGGTGAAACACACGATCTCCATGGGAGCCCCTGCCCCGCCACCACACCACTGTGCCCTCCCCACTCTTTGCAGGAGCTGCTATTTGCAAGTACTGTGTTGCACATGCTTTCAAAGCAGAAGAAAATAGCAAGCCCCAAATAGGGAAGTAAGAGGTTAACAGGTTACCCAGTAAGCAGGCGGCTTACTGGCTTGCTTACCACGTAACCACATTACTGGCCTGGCTGGCTGGACCCTTCCCACGGCTAGGGATGTTAGATAGCAGGTAACTGAATGGTCATGTAACCCACATGAAATTTTAGCAGTTAAATGACTATTCGATAGCCCCCAGAGGTGAGGCCGGCAGCCAGCTTGCTCCAGCCCCACTCCCGGGGAGCTCCCTGTTACCCTGAGCTGCTGCCTCTCTATCAGAGATGCGGGAGCTGATCCATGAGGGGAGCCAGTTTTAAAGCACAGGGCGGCAGCAGCACAGGGCGGCACAGTCTGAACTCCCCATGGACAGAGGCAGGTCCACAGCAGCAGCCCCTGTCCGTGGGGAGTTTGAAACTTCACAGACAGAGAAGCAGCAGCCTTCCCCCACACTTTTAAGCCAGCTTCTTCCAGCATCAGCTCCTGCCCCCCCCCTTCCCCACTGCCCTGTAGGAGGCAGCAAGGGGGGCAGGCGTGTCTGTGGAGCTCGCATGCACAGAGAGCCGTCTTAAAAGTCAGCTCCCCATGGCTTTTGGCTTCTGCCTGCCCCATGCACCCTCCATGCTGCTGCCTCTCTATCTGAGGTAGCAGCGTGGGGATGGAGGAAGGGGCAGGTAGATCTGGTACTCGGGGGGGAAGCCAGGTTTTAAGCCATCTCCCCATGGGCATCAGCTCCTGCGTCCCACTCCCCCCTCACCCCTGCTACCTGTGATAGAGGCTGCAAGGGGCAGAGGAGGGGGAGAATGCATGTAGTCAACAGGGTAAAACCATAAGCCCAGGCTTAAAAATTAATCATGTGATCATCTACACATTGAGATCCTTACCCATGGCAGCCCCTGCCACCTCAGGCTGGGGCAGGGCCGGGGGCAGGGCTGGAGGCAAGGTTAGGGCCAGAGCAGCCCTTGCCAGCCACAGCAAAGCCGCAGCAGCTTCTCCTACAGTCTCATCCTGTTACACTATGGACAGAGTAAAGACTGTTCCCAAGTTAACCGGTTAAATGCTAGGTTTAACATCCCTAGCCCTGACCTGACCCCTACCACACCTGCCACCAAACCCAGTCCAGCTGCTCCCTTAAGAGCTTTGTGGTGTACCTGCTGCATGGTGGGCACTGAAAAGCATAACTTTGGCCTTGTACATAACACATACCTCTTGTCTTGGACAGATTTTTTTTTTATGCTAAGCGACTGGGTTCTGAGCTCTACCATGTATTTCCTGTAAAGTCTGCCCTTCACTTTTGGTTATAGCAGGTGCAACAAGCAAGTTCCACAGCCTCCTCTCCCTAGAACACTGGAGGCAGGGGTGTGTGTGGAGGGAGTCAAGGGCAGCCTCACACTCGACCCTCCCCAGGGATGTGTGGCAGAACATAAAGCTGTCATTCTCACACCTGTGCAACAGCTGAACAGGGGGATTGTAATACGCCGCTTTCTCTTCTCCCCGCTCCCGAAACTCCCGCCCTGACCCTTTTCTGTCCCTGCTTCCTTGAGTTAGAACATAAGAACCAGACCAAAGGTCCATTTAGCCCAGTATCCTGTCTGCCGACAGTGGCCAGCACCATGTGCCCCAGAGAGGGTGGACCGAAGACAACGATCAAGAACTTTCGCTTATTAGTTTTAAACCTGCTCCCCATTAATTTCATTTGGTGTCTTCTAGTTCTTCTATTTAGGGAACTAATAAATAACTTTTCTTTATCGGCCCTCTCCACACCACTCATGATTTTATATACCTCTATCATATCCCCCCCTCAGTCTCCTCTTTTCTAAACTGAAAAGTCCCAGTCGCTTTAGCCTCTCCTCATATGGGACCCGTTCCAAACCCCTAATCATTTTAGTTGCCCTTTTCTGAACTCTTTCCAAGGCCAAAATATCTTTTTTGAGGTGAGGAGACCACATCTGTACACAGCATTCAAGATGTGGGCGAACCATAGTTTTATACAGGGGCAGTAAGATATTCTGGGTCTTATTTTCTATCCCTTTCCTAATAATTCCTAGCATCCTATTTGCCTTTTTGACTGCCGCTGCACACTGCGTGGAAGTTTTCAGAGAACTGTCCACGATAACGCCAAGATCTCTTTCCTGATTTGTCATAGCCAAATTAGCCCCCATCATACTGTACGTATAGTTGGGGTTATTTTTCCCGATGTGCATTACTTTACACTTATCCACATTAAATTTCATTTGCCATTTTGTTGCCCAATCACTCAGTTTGGTGAGATCTTTTTGGAGTCCCTCAGTCTGCTTCCGTCTTGACTATCCTAAACAGTTTGGTATCATCCACAAACTTTACTACCTCACTGCTTACCCCTTTCTCCAGATCATTTATGAATAAGATGAAAAGGATCAGTCCCAGGACTGACCCTTGGGGTATACCACTAGTTACCCCTCTCCAATCTGAAAATTTACCATTTATTCCTACCCTTTGTTTCCTGTCTTTTAACCAGTTCTCAATCCAAGAAAGGACCTTCCCTCTTATCCCATGGCCATGTAATTTACACAAGAGCCTTTGCTGAGGGACCTTGTCAAAGGCTTTCTGAAAATCTAAGTATACTATATCTACTGGATCCTCCTTGTCCGCATGTTTGTTAACCCCTTCAAAGAACCCTAATAGATTAGTAAGACAGGATTTCCCTTTACAGAAACCATATTGACTTTTGTCCAATAAATTATGTTCTTCTACATGCTTCACAATTTTATTCTTTACTATTGTTTCGACTAATTTGCCCGGTACTGAAGTTAGACTTACCGGTCTGTAATTGCCAGGATCGCCTCTACAGCCCTTTTTAAATATTGGCGTCACGTTGGCTACCTTCCAGTCATTAGGTACGGAAGCCGATTTAAAGGATAGGTTACAAGCCACAGATAATAGCTCAGCAATTTCCCATTTGAGTTCTTTTAGAACCCTTGGATGAATGCCATCCGGTCCCAGAGATTTGTTAACATTAAGTTTTTCTATTTGTTCCAAAACCTCCTCTAATGACACTTCAATCCGGGACAGTTCCTCAGATTCATCACCCACAAACGAAGGTGCAGATTCAGGAATCTCCCCAACATCCTCAGCCGTGAAGACTGAAGCAAAGAAATCATTTAGTTTCTCTGCAATGGCTTTATCGTCCTTGATTGCGCCTTTTATAGCTCGATCATCTAGGGGACCCACAGGTTTTTTAGCAGGCTTCCTGCTTCTAATGTACTTAAAAAACATTTTGTTATTTCTTTTTGAGTTTTTGGCTAGCTGTTCCTCAAAATCTTTTTTTGCTCTTCTTATTATATTATTACACTTGATTTGACAGTGTTTATGTTCTTTTCTATTTATCTCACTAGGATTGGACTTCCACTTCTTAAAAGATACCTTTTGTCCCTCACTGCTTCTTTTACATGGTGGTTAAGCCACGGTGACTCTTTTTTAGGTCTCTTGCTATGTTTTTTAATTTGGGGCATACATTTAAGTTGGGCCTCTATTATGGTGTCTTTAAAAAGTTTCCATGCAGCTTTCCGGGATTTGGCTCTAGTCACTGTGCCTTTTAATTTCTGTTTAATAAACCTCCTCATTTTTGTGTAATTCCCCTTTTTGAAATTAAATGCCAGGGTGCTGGACTGCTGAGGTGTTCTTCCCACCACAGGAATGTTGAATGTTATTATATTATGGTCACTATTCCCAAGCGGTCCTGTAATGGTTATATCCTGGACCTGATCCTGCGCTCCACTCGGACTAAATCGAGAATTGCCTCTCCCCTTGTGGGTTCCTGCCCCAGCCGCTCCAAGAAGCAGTCATTTAAGCCATTGAGAAATTTTATCTCTGCTTCTCTTCCTGAGATGTATCCAGTCAATATGGGGGTAATTAAAATCCCCCATTATTACAGAGTTCTTTATTTTGGTAGCCTCTCTAATCTCCCTTAGCATTTCAATGTCAGTATCGCTGTCCTGGTCAGGTGGTTGGTAATATATCCCTACTGCTAATTTCTTATTATTGGAGCATGGAATTACTATCCATAGCGATTCTATTGAACATGTTGATTCACTTAATATTTTTATTTCGTTTGATTCTACATTATCTTTCACATACAGTGCCACTCCGCCACCCAGCCAGCCTGCTCTATCCTTTCTATATATTTTATATCCCAGTATGATTGTGTCCCACAGATTTTCCTCATTCCACCAGGTTTCAGTGATACCTATTATGTCAATCTCCTCATTTAATATGAGGTACTCTAGTTCAGCCATCTTATTAGTCAGACTCCTAGCATTTGCGTACAAGCACTTTAAAAATTTGCCACTGCTTATTTGTCTGCCCTTCCCTGATGCATTGGATTCCTTTGTATGCGGTTGTTTGTCTGCTCTGGCCCATGGTTTGCCCTCTCCCCTCCTCTCTTTCTGACTACAGCTTAGAGAATCTCTATCAATGGATTCTCCTCTAAGAGAAGTCTCCCTCCGATTTACGTGCATCTCCGCACCAATCGGCTTTCCCCCATCTCTTAGTTTAAAAACTGCTCTACGGCCTTTTTAATGTTTAGTGCCAGCAGTCTGGTTCCACCCTGGTTTAGGTGGAGCCCATCCTTCCTGTATAGGCTCCCCCTCTCCCAAAAGAGTCCTCAGTTCCTAATAAGTCTAAACCCCTCTTCCCTACACCATCGTCTCATCCACGCATTGAGACTCTGAAGCTCTGCCTGCCTAGCTGGCCCTGTGCGTGGAACTGGAAGCATTTCCGAGAATGCCACCATAGAGGTCCTGGATTTCAGTCTCTTTCCTAGCAGCCTAAATTTGGCCTCCAGGACATCTCTCCTACCTTTCCCTATGTCATTACATGTACCATGACCACCGGCTCCTCCCCAGCACTACACATAAGTCTGTCTAGATGCCTCGAGAGATCTGCAACCTTCGCACCAGGCAGGCAAGTGACCACACGGTTCTCCCGGTCATCACAAACCCAACTATCTATGTTTCTAACTATCAAATCACCCACTACTAACACCTGCCTCTTCCTAACTGGCATTCCCTCCCCCTCAGAGGTATCGTCAGTGCGAGAGGATACCGCAACATCCTCTGGGAGGAGGGTCCCAACTACGGGATGGTTTCCCTCTGCTCCCATTGAATGCTCTGTTCCCCTGAGACTTTCATCCTCCTTAAGAGCACTGGGGCTCTCAGACTGGAGGTGGGACAGTACTACAGTGTCCCGGAAAGTCTCAGCAACAGAGCTCTCTACCTCCCTTAGCTCTTCCAGTTCAGCCACCCTGGCCTCCAAAGCCCGAACTCGGTCTCTGAGGGTCAGAAGCTCCTTGCAACGGATGCACACATACGCCACCCGCCCACAGGGCAGGTAATCATACATGTTACACTCGACACAATAAACAGGATAGCCCCCACTCTGCTGCTGGGCTACTGTCTCCATTTTTCTAATGAATAAGTTTAAGTATAAACTGGGAAACTTTTTAAACCTCTGGAATATAGATTATTCTAAGAGTTATGTTTTAAAGAAGGTCAGAAGTCACTAGTGCCCTCTAAACTCCCCCTCTCCAAACTCTCCTGTTAGCTGTTCTTGGTTGCTGAGTCACAGGCTTATATAGCTTTGGTAGCCCCTCCCCGTGACTGAGGCTCAGCCAATTAACAGAGGCTTCTAGATTTCAAACCTTTTAGAAGCTCCTAGAGAACTCCCTCTCCAAACTCTCCTGTTAGCTGTTCCTGGTCACGCTCCAAAATAAAAATTCATTTTTTCCCTAAATAAAAATGCATTTCTCAACAACAGTATCTTTATTGCTTCTGTTGCTTGGGGAGGGGGGCATACAGGCAAGCACCCTTAATGCAGGAGGCACTTTGTTAAGAGCATCACGCACGACTATCATATTGCCATCTGGCCATTCACAAAGCAGTTTTTCAAAGCCTCTTATTTCCAGTGCCCCTGAAGTGCTCTCTTTATTGCGTTGGTGTCTGGCTGCTCACAATTAGTAGCTAAGTGCTATCCCTCGGCCACTCATCCTAGCATAAAACTTTCCCCCTTACTGTCAGACATGCTGCACCCAGCAATGGGAATGTTGCTTTCACTTAAGGTCTGACCTCGTCAATAAAATGTGAAACCTTCTCTTTAAAGTCCAGAAGCACATTCTATCACCATTCTGCACTTGCTCAGCCTGTAGCTGAACTGCTCCTTTCTGCGGTCCACACAGCCTCTGTATCAATTCATGAGCCATGGGAGCCAGGGATAGGCCAGATCTCCATGGATCACTATTGGCATTTCCACATCTCTGATGGTAATTTTCCAGTCAGGGAAGAAAGTTCCAGCTTGCAGCTTTCTGAAGACACCCAAGTTCCTAAAGATGCATGTGTCATGAATTTTTCCTGACCATCTCACATTGATGTCAGTGAAATGGTCCTTTCCATCAACGCCTGCAATACCATTGAGAACTATCCCTTGTGGTTTAGGCAGTCGGGTGCCAAGGTAAGGATGTGAATTCCATCTATCGGCTCACCAGAGTTAGGGAACCGCAGTGCGGTAAAGCCATTCCCTAGGTCCTGCACATTTCCCAGAGTCACTACCCTTTGTAGCAGAAGGGTATTGATTGCCCTGGCTACTTGAATCCAGCAGCCCCCACTGTAGATTTACCCACTCCAAATTGATTCCCAGCTGACTGATAGATGTCTGGCATGGCAAGTTTCCACAGGGCTATTGCCACTCATTTATTAACTGTCAGAGCAGGTCTCCTTCTGGTACTGCTGTACTTTAGGATGGGGGGGAAAGCAATTCACAAACTTCCATGAAATTGGCCTTATGTATGCAAAAGTTTTGAAGCCACTGCTGATTGTCTATGCGGTCTTGACATAACTATGTGGTCCCACCAGTCCGTGCTTATCTCACAGCACCCAAAATGACATTCCACCATGTCAAGACGATTGAATGCCACCAAAATCTGCAAACTGCTTATCTCAAATGCTTCACAGATTCTTCCTTCTTCCTGTGGGCCCTGCATAGGCTCTGGACATACTGCAGCCTAAAGTGCAAGATGGTTGATTTGACTGCCAGAGTGCTTTGCTGCTGAATGGGTTCCATGCTTACCCTGCTATGGTGTCTGCACGGATAAATCCTGATAACAAAAAGGCACATGTGCAGAAATAAAATCTACCAGAACATCTATACCAAGGAGAGAAGCATGAAGGCAAAAGTTAGGAGAACTAGAATAGGCCTTGGAAGAGAAGCTTAATATTATAGGTATTACTGAAACACAGATGACTTACAAATCAACAAGATACCACACAGAAGTCAAGGGAAATGTGACTTCCAGAAACTTCTGTGACATTTTCTATTTTGCAGCTCCCAGCTGCGGGGGCATGGGACCTTAGCACTCTAAGCTCTGGGCAGGACCTCAGAGCTGCAGCAAGAATGGGTGCTGGTCCAACCACCTTCCTTCTCCGTCTTGTCACAGTTATTTTAGTAAAATCAGGGAAAGGTAACAGACTTCTGTGTTTTTTTTTGTTTATTGCCATGACTTGTCCCTTTTATTAAAAATAACCAGGAAAAAAATCTTAGCCTTAATCATAGTAGCTGGCTATGAACTATATGCAAAGGATAGATTAGGTGTAGAAAGGAGGGAGCAGGGCTAGACCCAATAGATTCCACTAAGATAAACTAGTTTGTATGGACCCAAATCTCAAGTTGTAAGAGCACAAATATACAAGCAGAGGGTCACTCACTGCCTGCACATCAAGAAAGGTTTTGAGTGCACAGCGGTGAGGGGGATCACAGGCAACAAAAATATTCCAATTGAACCACTGTCACAACAGGATATGGTTTAGAGATGCAATTTCTAGGTACTGTATAGGGATGTTAAAAGTCGTTTAATCAGGTAACCGTGTAAAATGTTAGCAGTTACAAGCACTACGGGCCTTGCACTATAAAACTTAAATAAGCTTCATACTGCAGGGCAGAATTTAATCAGTAACATTAACCGATAAGTACCAGCTTATCAGTTGCACAGTTAATTGGTTAAACTCTAACATCCCTAGTACTGTAAAGGATTGCTCCTTGCAATAATCAGTGCTGCAGCACACAGGAGGAGAGGCTATTCTTAACTTAGCTGTATATAACACATAGTTTATTCACATAGTAGCTGTAATTGAGTTACTTAGTATTAATGACCGCAATATCATGGACTTCAACATCCTAAGGAGAGGAAAAGTATTAGAACTAGCATAGTGATACTATACTTCAGAAAGGAAGATTTAAAAATACAAGTCAAGATGCTAGTCAAAAAGTACATAAGGTCAAAAGCAAAGAAATTAAAATCCTTAGATGAATTACAGAAGCTGGTTAAGCAATTCTGAGGGAGCCCCAAAACAAATGCAGATCTGTACATTAGTATGGCTAAATAGCAAGACTCAAGAGTAGGGCCCTACCAAATTCTTGGCCATGAAAAACACGTAATGACAGTGAAATCTGATTTCTCCTCTTGAAATCTGGTCTCTAGTGCATTTTTTCCCTATACAGATTTCATGGGAGGAGACCAGCGTTTCTCAAATAGCAGATCCTGACCCAAAAGAGAGAGAGGGAGAGTGTGTGCGTGAGTGAGAGACAGGTGTCACAAAGTTATTATAGGAGGGTTGCAGTATGCCACCCTTACTTCAGCACTGTCATCAGAGCTGGGTGGTTGGAGACTGGCAGCTCTTGGCCAAGCGTCTAGTTCTGAAGGCACGGCCACTGCCAGCAACAGTGCAGAAGTAAGGGTGGCAATACCATACTATACCATGCCTCCCTTATTTCTGTGCTGCTGCCTTCAGAGCTGGATGGCAAGAAAATTGAGGCCACTGAGTGCCCAGCTCTGCAAGCAACAGCACAGCCTTCAGAGCGGGGATCCCAGCCAGTAGCCACTGTTCTCTGGCTGCCTAATTCTGAAGGCACCACCACCACCAGCAGCATCACAAAAGTAAGCGTAGCGGTACTGTAACCCCACACACAACTTTGTGCTCCCTCACCCCAGCCACAACGCCTTTTTGGGGCAGGACCTCTACAATTACAGTGCTGAAATTTCAGATTTAAATAGCAGAAATCATGAATTTTTTTATTTTTAAAACCCATTACTCTGAAATTGACCAAAGTGGACCCTAAATTTGCAAGGGTTCTAGTCAACAGGTTCTCTGAGGGAGCAAAATGCCCCTGGCTGATGGGGTTAAGTATATCAGGAAAAAAAATACTAACAATAGCATAGCTCCAGAACTAAATGGGAATTGTAAAACAGTTCATAATTATGCAGAAAAGGCAGGAGTGGTCAAAAATATTTCTGTTCTGTGTTTGGAAGCAGGATAAGGTACTCTCCTATCGTTAGGATGAGAAATACCTTTCAGTCCTTTAGTAACTAAAGAGGGTGTTAAACTCCATCCACTGGAGACAAGAGTTTAAAAATCAACAGTCCCAGATAGGCAATTATTTTAGGATGCTTGGGTGTGACTTGATTATAGTATCCAGTACCTGGTATTTTCTCCCCATGAAGCTAAAAAGATCTATTTAATTTAGTGGAAAAAGGCCTAACAAGAACCAGTGGCTGGAAGTTAAAGGCAGATGAAAATGCAAATTAGAGCGAAGGTACAAATTGTTAGCAATGAGAAAAACAACAACAACAAAAAAAGCAGTGACCTAGAACTTTAAAGACTAACAGGACGGTTTATGATGTGATGAGCTTTTGTGGGGCAGACCCACTTCTTCAGGTATATGATCTGAAGAATTGGGTCTGCCCCATGAAAGTTCCATCACCTAATAAACCATCTTGTTAGTCTTTAAAATGACCGCTTTTTTGGTTTTACCAAGATCAGACTAACACGGTTACCTCTCTGTTACTTTTTAGCAATGAGAGTGATTACTCCCTGGTATCAACTACCAAAGGAAGTGATGGATTCCCAAACTCATGAGGTCTTTAAATCAAGACTGGATGCCTTACTGGAAGATACAATTTAGTCAGCAAGGGTTGAATACAGAGGCATCTAGGTGTAATGTTATGGTCATTACAATGCAGAGGTCAAATCGGATGATCCAAGGTCCCTTGTTATCTATAAATCAGTTAAGGACATTGTAAAGAGGCAATGTTGTTTCTTTGCATGAGTCTTCAACCACTGAAGGATGTTGGGGAAGATATCTATCCACACCTGCTCTTTTGTGATAAGAGAGCTGTGGCACTGCTAGAGACAAAGAGGAGATGCTGGAATAAACTGGTAGTCACCAGGAGTAGATGGTGAATCTATGAGTTCTGACAAATTTAATAGATTGCAACAAAGAGGCTGAGTTTGTTAACAGGAACATGCAATCTTATTAAAATCAGCTACTGTACTGGAGGGTAGCAACCACTGTACCAATCCCTGAAAATGGTGCTATGAATGACCCTGGAAATTACAGACAGTGAATCTTCTCTGCACCAGGAAAACTGACTGAAATCATCATTAAAAAAACACCATAAAACCTTCAGTGTGAACATAAGCAGGAACAAACCATTGCAGCATCTGCAAAGGAAAATGTATTATAATTCTTTGAATTTATTAATAGCTGATTAAAGAGAAAACTGGTGGATCTAGCTTTCAAAAAGCCTTTACCAAAAGCCCTCACAATAAGTTAATAAAGGAAAGCAAGTAGCATGGGGTGAGAGGTCGGGTTCTGTCACAGAATGTAATTTTTTTTAAAAGAAGTATAAATGGCCAATTTCCATCATGGCAAAAGGTTAAGAATGGTCTGCTTCATTCTACACTAGGACTGATATGAATTTGTTAATGACCTGGAAAGCAGGGATGGGTGAACAGTGAGGTGGTAACATTTGTAAACGATAATTATTTAGATGAGTCAAGACCAGAGAAAACTGTGAGAAACTTCAGAAGGACTTAACCAAGCAAGGTGAATAGACAAAACAAAAATAAATTCAGGCACGACAAATGCAAGACAAAACACACTGCTAGGAATCATATGACTTTATCCTATACCTTACTAGCTTCTCAACTAACTGTAGCCTGGATGTCCTTGTGGTCAATAAAAACCTCTGTTCCATGGGCAGTGGCAATCAAAAAGTCTAAGAAGATGTCACAATGTAGAGGAATGGGATTGAGAATAATAATGGAACTGCTCCAACACTTTACAAAAGCAACGGAATGCCCTGACATAGAACCTCTGGAAGATGACATAGATGAGACAGAGGTTCCTTCTACTCCATTCATCTGAAGAAGTGGGCTGTGCACACAAAAGCTCATGATACCGTCTACATGTTTTATTAGTCTATGAAGTGTTGCAAGGCCATTTGTTGTTTTTTAAGTTTTTCACAGATGAAACAGATAGGCTATAGAAATGGGGAGTGAAAATGGTGCCAAGAATGGAGAGACTTAGGAGGTGAGACTGAAAAGACTATCTTAGAGAGATTAAGAGGGGATTCAATAAAGGTATACTAACAAAGGGAATTAGATGGGCGGGAGGGGGGGGGAGGGGTACTCTTTACTCTCCCAAAGAAAATTGAAAACACTTTTCATCCATGCATAATCACCAGGAGCAGCTTTTGGCAATGAATTCACATTTCAAGAGTTTAATGAGATTCCATATAGAAGCTCACATTTATATGGATGAGAACTCCTATTACATCAGTAAGGATTAAAACCTCCAAAATTCTGGTCCGGGGGAAGAGGGTGAAAACCATGGTATTTCATCACTGCCCCTCTTGGGTTTCCTGCCTCTTCCTCTGAAACTACTGGTACTAGCCACTATCAGAGACAGGGCAGTGGACTAAAACTATTGGCTGGACTCAATCCGGTAGTTCTCATGAGATACAATTACTTACTATAAATTGGATTTCTGGATGTATAATATTTCGC
Source organism: Pelodiscus sinensis (assembly GCF_049634645.1). NCBI lineage: Eukaryota > Metazoa > Chordata > Testudines > Trionychidae > Pelodiscus > Pelodiscus sinensis. Next base: position 137,893,719 of record NC_134711.1, on the reverse strand, counting down.
TCTTGCTGGCACTAATTGGAGCATCACAAAACACTCACACCAGAGTATCAGCTACAATTTTGCTCTCTAGCATAAAAGGAAAAAATGAGATACAGAGGTGGAAAGGGACTTGCTCAAGATCACATTACCAGTCACTGACAGACTGGGGATTAGGTCACCCCCCCCCCCACCCATATATTACCATAGCTGAGAAGCAAAATCTTGATTCTCAACTTACAGACCCCCTTTCGAGCCACCAGTGACTGGATCCCATTCCCTCCTATAATTTAGCCAAGTGCAAGAGCTGCGACACAATTTAAAGAGGAAGATATGCAGGAATTTGTCCTTTATTTTGTTAATCAGAGGGTTTCTTAGGAAACAGCTGAGATGTCCCTGGACTGATTTTACTGAGATGATTCCTCATCTAGCTCATTTCCCAACTTCCCTCAACTTCTGCATTCCCACATTTCCTGTTGAATTCAGGTGGGGGACCTAGGTGGAAAAACTGGCCTACAAACTAAGCAACCTCATTCTCTGTCCATGCTGAGGTTCTATTCTATTCATAGGTGAGGATCCTTTCATGAGTACAGCCATATAAACTTGCCCAAGGCATCACATACATGTCTGATGTGACTGAGCCTGCACTTGAGACTAAAACAGAAGAGCGTGGGTCATGACTGAAGGGCATTGCCAGTAACCAGGGCATGAGGAAGGATAGACTTCTCTACACTGAGCCCTTTAGCAGCTACTCTTGGGAGCCAGAATATATGGAACTGGAATACACTTGGGAGGAAGTGCTACCTCTTGGCTCATGTGCTAGACACCAGGAGAATGAGGGCTAGAGAGATATATGCAGAAAATCTGGGTCTGGCGTGTCCCTGACCCAACCCTTGGCTCCCCTGAGAGGTGAGGTATACAGCAGCAAACACTGAAGGGGAGTAGGAGGAGAGTGCAATGAGAGAGTTGGGGAGACTGGAGACTCATGTTCCCATCTGACCCGGAGAATGGGCAAGGCACAGGTCTGGGGGAATACTGAGGAAAGATATATGGGATCTACAGCCCAGAAGTGTGGGAAACCTGGCACTCTGGAGGAGCAGCAGACAAATGCATGAGAAAGTATCACAGAAATGCAGAGCAAGGCAGAGGAATAGACCAGACAAGGGTGTACCCACAAGCAGGACTGGAGTCAGGCATATGGAGCTCAACACAGACAGAAGATGTCTATGCCAGAGACAGGAAAGGACATGTGGCACTGAGAGGAACTAGCACAGAGATGAAGAGCATGCCCCAGAATGAGGGCTGACAGGCTCAGGGGCACGCAGAAGGCACACTAAGAGCTGCACTGCAAAAGCCCCGCTGAGACAAGGAGAGGATCAAGGAAATGAGGTGACCGATACAGGGATGGACCCCACCCCCACAACTCAACTGATGGGACCATGACACGGCCCACAGCTGTGCAGAAGCAGGCAGGCAGGCCCTGCCGGGGGGAGCGGGGGGGGGGAGATTGAACACCCCAAAGCACAACGACGTCAGCAGCCCGGCCTGCAGCTGCCCGGGTGGTTGTGCTGTTAGGAAGGCAGGGAACCGGGCCTACGCTCCCCGGGGTCCCCTCCCGCATGGGGCTTTGCTCAGGCCGCCGGCAGACACCGCCAGATGCGCGGGCGCCAAACTCACGCCCCGCCCCCCGAGTGCCAGCGCCGCGCGTGCCGCAGCTGGGCCTGCGGCCTGGACCCGGGGGCTCCCCACAGGGTCTGGGGCCCCGCGCGCGCGCTCACCCTCCTGCGAGCAGGTGCAGCAGCATGCTCCGACAGGGCATCCCCGGCGCGCTCTGCCGCGTGGCCCGCGGCGCGCCTGGCTCCCGCCCCGCCGCGTGGCCCCCGCCTCCCATTGGCCGCCGGGCCGCTCCGCCGTGACGCGCGCGCCGGGGACAGCTTGTCCTTTGCCAGGTGACTGACGTGCGGGACTCGGGAGGGAGCCGCCCCTCGCGTTGCAGCAGCGCCGCCAGCTCGGGCGCCGGGCGGGGCCGGGTTGCAGGCGGCGCGGCTGCGCAGGCGGGGCGGGAGGCCCTGCGGAGGAGTCCCCGGGGCTGGCGTGGGGCGCGTAGCCAGCTCATGGGGAGGGGTGCGCGGGCGGCGGGAGGGGCTGAGGCGCTTATAAAGGGAAGGATCCAGCATGTCTGAAACGCCCTTGTATGGCTTCCCCGCTGCCTTCTCGCTTTCGCCTCCGAGTGAAACGTGCCTGTGCCTGTACCTGTTTTCTGTGTTTCAGTCTAGTCAAAGCTCTGGCGGGAGGACAGAGTGCAAGATACGGGGCTCTCGCTTAGTGACTGGTGATAACATTCTCACACTCTCTGTAGCACCGTCCATCCAAGAACTCTTAAGGATTCAAAAAAGCAATTAATTCGTCACAAATCTCATTATCTTTAATGTCAATGTGGGGAAACTGAGGCACAGAAAAACCCAGCTTGCTTTGTCCATGACCATGTATATAGCAGGGAAGTGAGGGAGATGGGTACAAAACCCAGGAATCCTAAATTTTGGTCCCCATGCTCAACTAGCTTTAGGAAAAGAAAATATCCACATACACATGTTCAAATCATTGTAATTTATGTCAAGAGGTTTTTTTTCTGGCTCTGAATAATAAAGTTAATGTACAGTTATGTCTGTTCTTTACTAGACCTAAACAGAACAAACACAAATAAGGTGCTGTGCAAGTTCTTGGTTTTTCTTCTTGTTTCTTTTGCTTTTTTTTTTTTTTGGTCTTTTTTTAAAAAACATTTCCTAGCAAGTCTGCTGCCGTGAAAAGTGTTTGTCACTTTTCAGTCTCCCAGCTAACTACTAAGTAAGTGGCTGTGAAAAGTGAAATTAACAAACATACAAATTTACTCAACCCTGGTAAGCCAGGAAACAAATTAAGCCCTGAACAGGGAAGTGAATGGGGAGGCAGCAGAGACCAGGGAGGAGGGTGTATGTGAACCCAGGGAACAGAGTCCAATGCCCAGTGGAGGAAGCTCTGTGGATGGAGCTTGTTGCACACCACTCTAGGGCTGAAGTTGGATCCCACTGTCTAGCAAACAGGAGAACTCAGTGGCTGCCTGCTCCTCTACCCTTTGTTTCTCCAGAGGGGAGGGCCCAACCTCTGCTGACAGCCTTTGGGTAGAAGCCACTGCTCCCTCCGTCCTCCCTCACAGCCCAGGAGGCAGTGGCTGCAGGAAAAGCCATTGTGGCAGCATTTGAGAAACACCACTCAAGAGGCAGAAAAGTCTCCTGAAAAGATTTAGTCCCTGGCTTTGTCAGTAAAAGGTTTCCTAGACCTGATATTGAAGTTTGAACATCAGTGTATGGAGGAGATGAGACTAGAGCTCTTCAGTACAAGCAATTGTGTGTGCTTCCACAGACATCTCTTTGTTTTGTGGGTTTGAATTGATTCAGAATCTGAACACAAATCATATTCACCATAAACACTTCCATTTTATACCACAGGTTTGTGTTTTAATAGTGGCAAGTACAGGCTGAATCTTCTGTACATGGAGTACAGCCTGGGCACTGGCAGGGAAAGTTCCCCATCCCCCAATAACGTACCTCATAGGGTGTGTCCATATGCAATGTAGGATGTAATTGCTGTATGGGTGGACATGTGTGCACTAGCATGGCTAAGAATAGCAGAGTCATACAGTGGCTCAGGTTTCTGTGTGCAAGCATCTTGGGGACGATGGGTATATATTTGTGCTGAAGGCTGTGGCACTACATCTACACTATTTTTAGCTATGCTAGTGCTGGTAAAGCTATGTCTATCACTGCTGCAGTCACGCTTCAGACTGCAAGTAGACATACACATAAGAACATAAGAATGGCCATTACTGGGTCAGACCAAAGGTCCATCTAGCCCAGTAGCCTGTCTGCCGACAGCGGCCAACACACATAGAGCTCTGAGCAGATGAGCCAACAGATTTGCCCGGCCCCACCAACAAGGTGGGTAGGGAACCAGCTCTGTGTTCCCAGAAGAGGCGGAGCCTCTGGTGGAACGGCTAGGACAGGGCTACTTAACATGTGGCTTGTTTGTTTGCGGCCTGTGGTGTGGTTTGGGTTTATGCGGGGCTCAATACGTGGCCCACGGGTGGGATCCTTTGAACATGGCCTCCACTGGCCTCGCTGCACCGTTCCCCACTGACTCCCCATCGCTAGACACCTTGCCCCCTCTCCTCCGCCTACGCTTGTAGGCCAGCAGCTGGGTTTCCCCAGCTGGCCCGTCGCCGGCGGCTGCACGGGGCTTCCTCCGCCTCCCTGCAAAGCGACGGAGTGTTTGCCGCTCACCATGCCATTCCCCGGCGACCCCCCTCGCCGGACGCAGTGCGGGTCCCGGCAGACTCATCACGGGGCATACTCCCGACCCCACCCAATCCCCCTCCCCTTCCCTCCTCTTCCCTTCCCCAGAGCCAAACACCTCTCCTCTCTGCTGTAACCCAGTCCCCTTTCTCCCCCAACCTTATGTCCTGGCCCCAACAGACACCACCGCTTGAAACGCAACCCCCACCTTTTCCATTATTTTCAATGGGAAAATTGACCCTGTATAACACGTTTTCATTTAACACGATCATTTTCTGAAACATATCGATAGTGTTAAATAAGAAATTACTGTACATCCTCTGATAAGGGAGCAAAGAAAACCAGTATGTTCCTGCCCCCTCTGTGTAATAGCTGTTCAGAGAGAAGAAAGGATAGAAAATCCTGACTCCTCCCCCCATCATATGTCATCTGCTGACGTGGGGTTAGAGAATTAAGGTATGTTCCAATGTAGGAGCTATTGTTTGATATCAAAACAGCAGGATTCATAGCTCTTAGATCTGTCATTCCCTGAAACCGTTCTGCACTGTGGTGGCAATAACACAAAAGTAAACGATAAATTAAGAACCACATTGCAGGGACATAGGCGAGACATAGACAGTGATGCTTTCCCCTTTGACTGGGTACTAAGTCATATTGCCAGCAGGGTGCTAGGCTGCTGTGCTGCAAGGAGTGATGTGGGTGGCACATTGGGGCGAGAGTGCCCTTTCTTCTGAGCCAGTTCTGTTCCCACACTTTTAAAATGGCTGGTCTTCTGTCTAGATGCTGGAGATTGAGCAAATGAGTTTTTGGCAGCCTCAATAATGAGATGAGGGGGACTGGAGAGCTGGGGGAAGAAATGGCTGTTCTCTGCTAAGGTTCTGTCAGGCCCTCCAGCAAGGTGATATGTCTTTTGGAGGCATCACAAGAGGGAAGGATGGGTTTGAAGATTGGGAGCTTATGGCTTCTTACTCTAATCCTCATCAATAGTGGGGCTTGTTGTTAAGCTTCTGCAGTCCTTGTTTCTTGCTCTCCTGGGTCCCAGGTGTGCAGCCCTGTCTCTGTCTGAGAACTCCACCCATCACTTTCTCATGATGGCTCATAGTGTTAGAATTCTTTGGATTGCTCTCTCTGGAGAGTGTCTACCCATTTAGGAACTCCCATTGATGGTCTCTCAGGATGTCTGGCCCTTTAAAAGCTCTCAACTCCTGAGACTACACTCTAGATTAGAGCCACCTATAGAGTCTCCTCTGGGCTCCTGGCCTTTTGAGGACTGGTCTGCCATGTTGCCATGATGGAATTGCCTGCTCACCTCTTGCAATCTGAATGAGGCCATGATGAAATTAATTTATAGTTCACTAGAAAACTTATCCCACATTGCCCTGGTCCTTCAGGGCAGGAGGCTGGCAGTGTAGGAAGTACAGGAGTCAAGGCAGGGATATGGTGGGGGGCACGGTATGAGGCTGGGGATATGAGGAGGATGAGAGTGAGGATTGGGGATGAGGAGGGTCTCAGGGCGGTGGGTCCCATCCAGCAGGGCTTTCTCTCCCATTTCCCAATCAGTGGGGCCTTTTCTCCCCACAAGCCCCTCTGGCTGGCAGGGGCCTTCTCTCTCTCCCAGACTCCCTAGCCAGCAGAGGCCTTCTCTCTCCCTCAACTCCACCCCAGATGGCAGGGGCCTTCTTTCTCTACCCCAGATACCCTGGCCAGCAAGGGCCTTCTCTCCTCCTCCAACCCCTGCCCCCCCAGTCAGCAGGAGCCTTCTCTCTCCTGCCAGATCCCATAGCTGGCAGGGGCCTTCTGTCTCCCCCCGGCTGGTAAGGGCTTCTCTTTCCCCACAGCCTCCTAGTGCTGTGGTGAAAGATTGGGTGGGGGAAAGGTTTTGGGCAGGGAGCTACTTACCTAGTCTGGTGGCAGGCAAGATGGCAAGCCCCAACCCTAACTGGCCACTCTCTTGGTGGTATAGCTGCCTCCAGTGGTTACTTTGAAGTATAGCTCTCCCCAGCACTCACTGCCTCCAGTGGCCACTCAGTATTGTGTCCCTCCTCTCTATGCTCCTTCTCTTTCCATGTTATGGAAAACAATCCCATTCCTGGCACTTCCCATTTTCCTGGCACAACAAAAACCTGACCTTGCTTTAAGTTAGGATAAGAGAAAGCTGCCAACCACATTTGATGGTCCTAGCTCTTACTGTTTAGGAGGAACAAAAGACAAGACTATGCAGCACTTTAAAGACTAACAAGATGGTTTATTAGGTGATGAGCTTTCGTAGGCCAGACTTTTTTTGATTGTATCCCTTTGGTATATATGGTCATGCCAATTTTCTTCCACAATTTGATCTGAGGAAGTGGGTCTGGCCCACGAAAGCTCATCACCTAATTAAAGACTAACAAGATGGTTTATTAGGTGATGAGCTTTCGTGGGCCAGACTCACTTCCTCAGATCAAATTGTGGAAGAAAATTGGCATGACCATATATACCAAAGGGATACAATCAAAAAAAGTCTGGCCCACGAAAACTCATCACCTAATAAACCATCTTGTTAGTCTTTAAAGTGCTACATAGTCCTGTCTTTTGTTTCAGCAAGACCAGACTAACATGGCTACATCTCTATTAATGTTTAGGAGGAGTTCTTGAACAAACAGGCTCACAGATGGACAGACAGACACATTTCTAAAATGTATAGAAAGATAATAACTTTACGGAATCTATAGACTTCAATGGAGCTGTTTAAATTGACTGTCTACATATACACAACTATGTAGATTACATGCAAATAAACTTTGCCAAAAGAACATTATTTAGGTCATAATATCAAGCATTGAAAAGTTAGGATGATCAGAATTAAGGTTCTCTGTGCAACATTAAGATACCATTTTTAAAGTCTTGTGTTTTTACCACAAAACTACTGTCTCTTTCAGTGGAGCGGTGCATAGTGAATGAAGTGTTGCCAATTCATGATTACATCACAGGTTTCATGATATTTGGTGTATTTTCTTAAAGCTCAGCTCTGGGAGTCATTCATTACATGAGAATCTCAGCTTTCATTTTAAAAATTAAGTTTCTAACCCTCATAGTTGTGAAGACAATCTTGACAGCAATTATTTCAGTAACCGGGTTTGGTTCTTTAAAGAATTTGAAACCACAGACAGAGGAATACTTCTTTTTAAGGTCAAACAAAGATTTTTTATTTTTTCTATTTACTTTATAATTAATTTTCAATGTAAATCAATTCACTATTTTTTATTCTTTTAAGACAATATAATATACAAAGAAAAAGCAGAAAAACAGTACAGTTTAAAAAAAACAAGAAATAATAACTTCTCGTACAGATATACCCTCCTGATTTACCTTTAAACAATTTATGGAGTTAACAAATATATAATACTTACATTAAGAAAGATAGAAGCATTGCTTAGATTCAGGAGGTATTCTTTTCTTTATGTTTTTCCTTTTTTTGGATTTTTTGTTGCAACTTACGACCGGTGTTGTTCCCCTTTCGGAGCTTATGTGCAGCAGCGAGATTCAGCGCCGGGGAGGGAGCTCTGGTTGATCAGACCTAGCTTTTTGGATTCGCAACCCGTCCACTCTTGGTCTGTTCCATCCAACCTTATATACCCTGTTTCGGTATTTTGGTACTCCTCCACTCGCCTGACAATTGCTGATGTTAGATTTTTGTTGTCTCATTCTGCCCTTACAAAAACTTTCGTCTGCTCCATTTGGGGTAATCAGCACTTTGTTGCATACTGCCGTCTGAGTTACTTACTTCCCTAAAAGCGGGGTTATTGTTGGTCATCCAATCAAATTTTGTTTTTATTTTACATCTCCTGTATCTCACGATGCTGCCTTTCCTTTACACTTACATTTAAACTGGTGCTCATTTGACATATTCTGGGTAGGCCTCAATACCTTCCTTTCACAAATTCCAAGAAAGGCTCAAAAAAACAGAAAGCAAACAACCCCCACACCTTGCATTTATTATTTTTAAAATGTCATGACTTTTGAACACGTGGGGTTAGCAATAATGGGAAAGAGGCAACTGTTCAATATTTCTTATTTTCCTTCATCTTTTACGATGTGTCCCTTTCTCTTATTTAATGCACACCACCCCTGTCATGCATTATTTATTCTTATTTATTTCCTTATGTATTTTTGTGCTCATCTGTATAGTAGCTGAGCCTCACAAATACTAATAAAAAGCTCTCCACATTTATACTATGAAATAAGAAAGCACCATTATTCCCAATTTAAAGATGGGGAAGCTGAGATTGAGACTTGCCTGAGCCTGAGGTCACAAAGCGTATCAATGGCAAAACAAGAATTAGAACTCAGACATTTCTTAATTACCCAGTCTGTGCACATGTCTCCAAACCACACAGTATTACTGCCAGTGCCAGATGTTCCATATGCCCACAACTCCCATTGATCTTGTGAGCACTCAGCACTACTATGAATCAGGCTCCAAGCTGGCCTATCTAAATTTGGGCATTCAGAAAATAAGGAATGCACTGTTAGTGGCCACCTGATAATATTCTGGTTTAAGTAACTTGCCCAACATCATATAGGAAGCTTGAGGCAGAAGCAGGGGTGGGACTGAGCTCTCCTCTACAGTATTAACTTGCCTAAGCCACAAGACCATCTTGTCTCTTTTTGCAGCCCGTCCTTCCTCATAATCTTTAAATGTAGGGTTATCATATTTGAATGTTCAAAAAAGAGGACACCCCTAAGAGGGAATGTATCTGTATCAGTATCTACCAATGTGTTACATTAATATAATATAATATAATATAATATAATATAATATAATATAATATAATATAATATAATATAATATAATATAATATAATATAATATAATATAATACAGATATATTCCCTCTCGGGGTGTCCTCTTTTTGAAAGTTCAAATATGGAAACCCTATTTAAATGTCTTCTAACTTCGGGGAAAAAATGGCAGGGATCTTACGAACAGCTTCATTCACTGCACAATTGTGATTCCTTCCTTCAGCACTGGACCTTCTGTGTGCAGTGATTAAGAATATCACATAGTGTTTTCTGAGGGTTTTGTTCTCAAATGGTGCTTAGCTCTTTAGAGTTCTTTGGTCTTGCCCCCTCAATTTACCTGTCACTTTCAGAACTCCATGTACTGATTGATCTCCCGATCTGATCCTCTGACCCAGCGTTTCCCAATTTTATTTGGCCACGGAGCCCTTTTCAGCTTAAAAGAATTTCAAGGAACCCCTAGGGTTACCAGAGTAAAATGTGTTAAGAAATAAATAAATAAATAAATAAAGATCCACCAGAACTGGTCGAGCAAAAAATAAATAAATAAATAAAAAAAGCTGCAAAATAGACTGTGTCTTTAAGAGAGGACAGGGGAGTGCCACATTCTCACGGAACCCTTTCTTTTGCTTTGTGGAACCCTGGGGTTCCGCGGAGCACCAATTGGGAAACACTGCTCTGACCAATAGACAGCTTCTTCTGTTATTGTAACATGTGTAATACTGTCTTACTTATTAGAGCATTTATCAGGAAACTGCAAGTAAAACACCAGCACACACAAGCTGCACTTAATTTCTTCTTAGACTCCAGACCAGATTGGATACAGGCCATCCTCACTATAAGTCCAAGATACGTTCCAAAAAAACCTTGGACTTATAGCAAAACTTAAAACGGGGAATTTTTTTCTCCCGCGGCTGACTTTCATTTATGCAAAAAATTTTTTTTTGCATGACTTAAGAGCAGGGAATGGAAGGACTTATAATGTATCAGTTCCTATAAGCGTCAACAACTTTAGTGTGGAACGGATGTATACCAGGGTGACTTATAGCGGGAACGCCTTGTACAACAACATCATATGAAAGCAAGTCAAGAATTTAAATAAAGGATACCTTCTGATGGAGGGGCTGTCGACACTGACCATTACACATGGGCTGTGTCTAGACTGGCCAGTTTTTCCAGAAAATCAGCCGCTTTTCCGGAAAAACTTGCCAGCTGTCTATACTGGCTGCTTGAATTTCTGCAAAAGCACTGACTTCCTACTGTAAAAAATCAGTGCTTCTTGCGGAAATACTATGCTGTTCCCGTTCGGGCAAAAGTCCTTTTGCGCAAAAGGGCCAGTGTAGACAGCTGAGATTTGTTTTGCACAAAAAAGCCCCGATCGCGAAAATGGCGATCGGGTTTTGTGGAAAAGCGCGTCTAGATTGGCACAGACGCTTTTCCGCAAAAAGTGCTTTTGCGGAAAAGCGTCTGTGCCAAACTTTTCCGTTAAAAGCATTTCCGGAAAATCATGCCAGTCTAGACGTAGCCATGGTATCTGGTCCTGTAAGAGCATGCAGGGGTGGCCTCTCAAGACACCTAGACCTAGCACTTCACTAACTTATTGATAATGCTCTGATTTGGCAATTGGCCCTGGCCTGTCTTAAGTCTTATTTTCACTAGGAAAGGCAGGCTGGCTTCCCTCACCCCGCTTACCCTGATCAGCCAGTGTGCTAGAATTACAACTGCCTTGGCTACACACACACACACACACACACACACACACACACACACACACACACACACACACACACACACACACACACACACACACACACACACACACACACACACACACACACACACACACACACACACACACACACACACACACACACACACACACACACACACACACACACACACACACACACACACGCTTCCAATCCCCCTTTCTGCCTAGTGGAGACGTGTCCTGAACAGGCGTGGAGCCCCTGGAGTCCCTGTCGGGCGCCTCGCCCTTTCAGAGCGTGCTGCTCAGCTCTGCGGCAGGCTAAGCCCTGGCGGGCCCCGGGATGCTCTCTTGGCGGCCTGCTCCTTTAAGAGCCGCCGGAGCGGCGCAGGCGGGTGGGGCACGTCTCGGGCTGCGTGGCCCTTTAAGAGCCCAGTTGTGGCCTTTGAAACCTCGCTCCTGGGGGGACACTGGGCTACACGCGAGCCCGGCTGGGCTGTTCCCTGGCTCCTCAGGCCGGCGATGCCTCCCCTGCGCCGGGCCGCGGCGAGGAGCGCGGTGCCTGTCTCTTTAAGCGCGCGCCCCGCCCCCTGCTGCTCGGTGCGCGGTGCGGGCTGCGCTGCAGGGGCCGCCGGGGCGCCAGGTAGCGAGGGGGGCGGGCGGGTTGCAGGTGCCCGAGCGCGGGGGGAGAGGAAGAGCCGGGGGGGGGGGCGCGAGGCCCCCCCTCTGTCCTGGCCCGTGGCAGCCCCAGCGCTTCCCTCCGGCCGCTCCGCTCGCGCCAGGCTGCGGGCGCTGCCGGGGAAGGGCCTTGGCCATGCCGCCCCTGCCCTCCGCTCGGCCGCCGGGGCTGCGCCCGCTCGGGTGGCCCCCGCAGCTTGCTCACGGGGCAGGTGGGTGCTGAGCGAGCACCGCCCCAGAGCCCTGCGGTCACGTGAGCTTTGTGTTTGTCTCCCCCAGACGGGGTGAGGGTCCTGCGGGTGCAGCGCCCCTACCCCCACCATGGCCATGAGGGAGCTGGTGGAGCCAGAGTGTGGGGGCTCCAACCCCCTGATGAAGCTGGCTGGCCACTTCACCCAGGACAAGGCCCTGCGGCAGGAGGGTCTGCAGGGTTCCTCGGCCTGGCCGCCTGCAGGTCTTGGGGCAGAGACAGTGAGTACCAGGGCATGGGGTGGAGGGTCCTTCTGCCAGCTCCTGTGAGGCGGGGTCCTGGATCAGTGAGGGTCAGGGATGCACTGGGGGGGAGGAGGAGTGAGGGTCTGAGTACAGGGGAGGCTATCAGAGCAGGTGGGAGTGGGGAGGCAGGGAGTCTGGTTGCCCTATCCCTGTTGTGGAGGCTGCTTGTGGAATCACTAGTTAAAGTAGTAGTGGTGGTGGTGGTGAGGGGATGTATGTCCAGTCACAGCAGAGGTCTGCCCAGAAAGGGGAGATATGGTGGCTGCCTCACCCATAGAGTGGGTCTGCCTAGGTGGGATTTTGGTCCTGCTATGTGTGGGGGGTGTCATATCATTCCCATCATAATGGGTGACTGATGCTGTAGGCAAGGTCCCACCGCTGGGGTGATTGTTTGCCTACTTTTCCCACAGGTCTCCAAACCTTTGGGAGTGGCCTCTGAAGATGAGGTAAGAATAACTGTATTGCTCTCCATATCACCTTTCTTACTGCCACATTTTCTTGATTCCTCTTCACTCTTTCCATCTCTCATTCTCTGGTTTTTGTCCTCCCTTCTCTTTCTCCTGTTTTCTGTCCCAGAGTCTCTGCTGGGTATTCCCCCTCACCCACTCTTTCTCTCTCCCTGACAGCTGGCTGCAGAATTCCTACAAGAACAGAATGCCCCCCTACTCTCCCGTGCCCCACACACCTTTAAAATGGATGATCTGCTGGCTGAGATGCAGGAGATTGAGCAGTCAAGCTTCCGCCAAGCCCCGCAACGAGGTGAGGTGGTGGAGATAGAGTTTGGGGCTTCTGCAACCCCTACCTACACCTCCCCGTGAGGTGGTATGTCTGGAGGGGGACTGAATTTAAAAAGCCTGCTTAGCTAGAGCAAGGGGTGTCTGTAGATTAAGAGACAAGAATTTAATCCTTGTGGGGGTGTGGCACTTGGGGCTTGTCACTGAACTCTCCCCCATCTCTTGCTGTCCCTAGCTCCAGGTGTGGCAGCCCTGGCTCTGTCTGAGAACTGGGCCCAGGAATTTCTGGCGACAGGAGATACCACAGCTGATGTCTCTGCAGATTACAATGAAGCTGATTGGTCACAAGAGTTCATTGCAGAGGTGACAGGTGAAGGCTCCTCTTGTGTAGATTGGGTGGTGTGTTGCCTGGTAGTATGTCCTACTCTGTTCTCCCATGTAGGAGTTGTCTGTTATGTGAGAGAGACACTCCAGACAGTGCTCAGGGCACTTTGCACAAGCAGCACGTGCCTCAGTGGGTCACACTGGTACAGTATGCGGGGTGAAATTACTCTGATCTAGAGTCCGTGTTTAAGGCCCGAGGGGACTACCAGATCAGTTAGTCTGAGGTCCTGCACATCACAAGCCACCAGCATCCACGCTAGGGATGTAATAGTGTAGTCGCTTAACTGATAAGCAAAAGCTAATAGGTTAATGCTATAGACCAGTGGTGTGCAACCTTTTTTGATCTGTCACCCCTGTACTGCGGAGGCCACCAACTGCTGGGCCCACCCCCTGGCCGGCCAGATCTAAGCACCACGACCCCCCTGGAAAGACATCTGCGACCCACAGGTTGTGCACCACTGCTATAGACTACATGCATTTCTGCCCCCCCCCCCCCCCTTGCCAGCACATTTTTTAGCAGGTTGGACAGCATCCCAGTTCAGTCCTGGCTTGCACTGGGTCCTGGACCTACTCCTGCTGTGCCTCTGCATTTAAAGTGTATTAGGAGCAGGCAGCCTGTCTCAGTTCTGGCTCGTGCTGAGTCCAGGAGCTCAGACCCCTCCCCCACTGGACAGGGGCTGCCCAGGGACTCTAGAGTAGCTGACTAACTGATAAGAATTCATGAGGTTAATCGACTAATCAAGTAACTGATATTTAACATCCGTAACAATGCCCTTTGACTGAAATAAGAGTGTCCTGAGAGATTTGCACCAGCTTGTTGCACCAGGTGGGGAAGAGTTGCCCAAGGCTATACAGCATATAGGTGGTGTGATATGGACTGTAGTCTGCTCCAGATCCCTCCACTTCAACCAACTGAATCCCTACATTAAACTGTTGGGCAGCAGTTAAATAGCTGCTATGCCCCACCCCCGAGGGGGCTGCTTTTCACTGATCCGTGCAACCATCCATATTTATTTCTTTCATATACCTGTTGGAGACAGGCATCTAATTAACATTTATGATGATCTTTGACAGGCTCTGATGAAGAGCTAGAAATTTGCATCAGGAAAATGAATTCTTCATTGCAAACAGCAACCCAGTTTGCTGTTGTCCAAGATTTCCTTTAAAAAAGAAAATTGGTAGTTTGCCTAAAATGAAATCTACCTGCATAGGCTAGTTGAATCGAAAGCTTGTTATATTTCAAAGTAAACAAGCAGAACTAAAGAAACAAATGGCAAAAAGCATCTGTTAATGTTACAATCTGGACTGCAAATCAACTGTAAATTGGAGGCGCTTAAAATTTAAGCTTATCTGAACAGTGTTCTGTTTTTATTTTGTCCCTTACTCTTCTCCCACCACTCAATCTCCTGTACAGACCCTCTGTCGGTATCTCCTGCCAAGTGGGCAGAAGAATACTTGGAGCAGTCAGAGGAGAAACTGTGGCTGGGGGAAACAGAAGATCAGTCACTGGCAGATAAGTGGTGAGTTTCTCTTCATCTATCCTGCACCCACTTCTAATGCCCAGGGACAGTGAGGTGTGAGAGATGACAAAAATCCATTCTGAATTCAGAGCTTCTGAGTCTCAGCCAAGTTCTCAGATCCTTGGTTGAAAAGGAAAGAAGCAGAGACTCCTCCACCCAAAATTGGTGGCTTCCACAACTACATAAATAGGGAGATCTTGGTATCCTAGGCTACGTCTAGACTACATGCCTCTGTCGCCAGAGGCATGTAGATTAGGCTACCAGGCATAGGAAAATGAAGCGGCGATTTAAATAATCGCCGCTTCATTTAAATTTACATGGCTGCCACGCTGAGCCGATCAGCTGTTTGTCGGCTCAGCGCGGTAGCCTGGATGCATGGGTGTCAACATCAAAGGCATCTGTCGACCACCCAGGTAAACCTCATTCCAGGAGGCATACCTGGGTGGTCGACAAATGCCTTTGACGTAAACACCCGTGCATCCAGGCTACCACGCTGAGCCGACAAACAGCTGATCGGCTCAGCGTGGCAGCCATGTAAATTTAAATGAAGCGGCGATTATTTAAATCGCCACTTCATTTTCCTATGCCTGGTAGCCTAATCTACATGCCTCTGTCGCCAGAGGCATGTAGAGGCACGTAGTCTAGACATAGCCCTAGAGTTTAAGGCCAGAAAGAACATTATCATGTAGTCTGACCTCTTGCATAACACGAGAATGGAAGGTTAGATTTACAAAGGAACCTAACACCCAAATTTAGGTGCCCATGTTTCAGTGTTGGGCTCCACTGTGACCTACACTCCTGCTAGACTCCGTGGGCGCCTAAATTCAGTGTTTAAGTTTTTCAGGGTAAAGGTGCCCTAGGTTCCTAAGTTTCTGTCTTTGGGCATGTGCATAGCTACCTCATAGGTGCCCAAACGCCAACTAAGTCCCAAAGCAATTAACAAACTTAGCTGGGTGAATATGTATCTTCCCCAAGTCCTGACAGGTTGCCTACTGCATCAGGTTCCATTCAAAAATCTGTCTGGAAACAGTGGTGGTGGCATTTATCCACAGTGGAACAGCAAGAGAGTCTGTTGGAGCCCCACATCAGAATATCCCCAAGAAGTGGGAGGACCCTCTTCTCTCACACTCAAGTGGAGAGAGAGGGTTTGAACAGGGAATTGAATCTGGTCTTCCACATCCCAGGGGAGTGTTCTGATCACTGCAACAAAGAGGAAAAAGCTGGGTACCGTTACATTCTCCTCCTCCTCCTCCTCCTCCTCCTCTGGCTGTTTATGCGCAGTTAGGCAGACAGGCATCTAACTCAGGGGTTTCACGGTTGAGAGAGGGGGGCCCAAAGGGTGACATGCTGCGGAGGTGATTCCACATCTCCCCTGCACTGTGCCTTCTTCTAGAGGCAACAGTGTGAAGTGAGAGAGGGGCAGGCTGTCTAGAGCTGATATGCATGGGGAGCCAGCTTTCAAGCATCCCACGGAGCAGCCCCTGTCAAAGCTTAGACCCTCTGCAGTGAACAGGGGCTTCTGCTGTGGACCAGCCTCTGTCCACAGGAAGCTCAGAGGGCCCCTCCCCCTTGCCACCCTGCGCTGTATCAGAGGCAGCAGTACGGGGCAGCGGGCACCCAGTCTGCATGGGGAGCTGACTTTTAAACTGGATCCCCTTGCTGGCCAGGAGCATGCTGGCTGCCGGCCTTGCTCATGTGGATTATTGAATAGTTGTGTAACTGAAAGCCAGCCTGTGCAGCTCCTTTCTGGGGCCTTTCCCTTTCTCCCTCTGCATGGGATCTCTTCTCCCCCCACCACCACCCATGGCTCCTGCCAGGGGTCTGGGTCTTTCTTCCTGCTCCTTCCCTCCTGCTCAGGACCCAGTAAGCTGCAGGGAGCAGAAGGCTTCCCTGAGGCCAAAGGGGAGCTGCAGAGACTAGGCTTTCTCTCTGCCTGCAGTCTGGCAGCGGGGAGCTCTCTGCTGGCTGAGAGGGGCACAGGGGGGATGGGGCAGGGACAAGCCCTGCAGTAGTTGTGGGCATATAAGAGTACAGCCATGTATTTCATGTGTGTCTAAGGACATTCCCAGTCGTAGGTTCTTCTGCCTGGGGACTGTGTAATGTGGCCTTATGCAGAGAGACGGGCAGACTGTGAATAAACATGAAGCCCACAGCTGCTAAGTTTCAGATCAGACTTTGTGGGGCCACTGGATGATCAAGATACAAAGGATCACTCAAGGACAATAAGGTGGCTGTGGAGAAGCTAATCAAATTCTTTGCATCAGTTTTCATGGCTGCAAATGTGAAAGATTCCCAAACCTGTGCTCTTCTTTTTAGGTGACAAATCTGAGGAACTGTCCCAGATTGAGGTGTCATTAGAGGGGGTTTTGGAACAAATTGATAAACTAAACAGCAATAAGTTACCAGGACCAGATGGCTTTCACCTAAGAGTTCTGAAGGAACTCAAATGTGACAGTGCAGAACTACAAACTGTAGTCTATAAACTAGTATTTACATCAGATTCTGTACCAAATGACTGGAAGATAGCTAATGTGATGCCGTTTTTTTTTAAAAGGGTTCCAGAGGTGATCCCAGCAATTAGTCTAGTAAGTCCTGACTCTAGTACTAGACAAAATGGTTGAAACTACAGTAAAGAACAAAATTGTCAGGCAAATAGATGAACATAATTTGAAGGGGGAAGAGTCAACATAGTGGTGAGGCAGGGTTTCCTATTACCAAAAATCTACTAGAGTTCTTTGAGGGGGGGGGGGGGTCAACAAGCATGCAGACAAGGAGGATCCAGTGGATATAGTGTACATAGATTTAGGGATGTAAGCAAGTAGTTGAGTAGCCGACTACTCGATAACCCTAAACTTATCAGGTAGTCAAGTCAACTATTCACTAAGGTGGGAGTGGGGGGGACAAGAGCCAGTGCTGGGGAGAGCCAGCTTAAGCCAGTCTTCCCCTCGCCCCTCCCAGCACCATCTCTGTGGTGCCACTTGCACTGCCCCCTGTGCTGCTGCTGCTATCAGAGGCAGAAGTGGGGGAGTAGGAGAGGCTGCTCTGAGTCAGCCTCTGCCTGCAGTGGTCCCAGGCTCACCATGGGCAGAGGCTGCTCCGGCAGCAGCTCCTGTTTGTGGCAGCTGGGGCTGGCTGCTGCTGACTGAGCAAGTCTGGCTCAGTCCTGGCTCGTGCCAGTCTGGGACTGCTGCAGTACTGCATTGTAAATGTAGTAGGAGCCCAAGTGGCTCTTACTACATTACATTTAAAGTGCAGAACTGCAGTGGGGGTAGCTCCTGAACCGTAAGCTGGGAAAGAGCGCTTTCCCTTATCAACTAATCGTGTTGTCAATATAATTTATATCGCGTACATGATTAGTACATTATCTACCTCTTAACATCCTTACTTTACAAGTCTTTGGTAGTGAGGGACTTTGTCAAAGGCTTTCTGAAAATCTAAGTAAGTTGTCCTGGGATAATAGGGAAGGTCGTGTCATGGTTTGACTGGCTAAAAGATAGAAAACAGAGTAGGAATAAATGGTCAGTTCTCAGAATGGAGAGATGTAAATAGGGGTGTCCCCTAGGAATCCAAACTGGGACTAATCCTATTCAACACTTTCATAAATGCTGTGGGAAAAGGGGTAAACTGTGAGGTGGCAAAAGTTGCAGATGATACAAAACTGTGAGGTGGCAAAAGTTGCAGATGATACAAAACTGCTCGAGTTAAGTCCCATTAGACTGGGAAGAACTACAAAAGGATCTCTCAGAACTAGATGACTGAATTTCACCTGCCATTTTGTTGACCGATGTTGATAAATGCAAAATAATGCACAATAAATAAATATGGAGGTATACCCTTCTCATAGAGCTGGAAGAGACCATGAGAGGTCATTGAGTCCAGTCCTTTGCCCTCATGGCAGGACCAAGTACCATCCCTGACAGATTTGCCTCAGATCCCTAAATGGCCCCCTCAAGGATTGAGCTCACAACCCTGGGTTTAGCAGGCCAATGCTCAAACTACTGAGCTATCTGGCCCCCCTCAAATGGAAAATATCATCCCAACTATATCTATAAAAATAGTGTGTTCTAAATACCTGTTAGCTCTCAAAAGAGAGATCTTAGAGTCATTGTGGATAGTTCTCAGAAAACATCCACTCAACATGCAGCGGCAGTCAAAAGAGCAAACAGAATGGTGGGAATCATTAAGAAAGGAATATGTGTAATCTGAGGAAAATATCATATTGCCTCTATAAAAATGTGAGAACCATAGATTTGGAATACTGTGTGCAGATGTGGTCATCCTATCAAAGATACATTAGAATTGGAAAAAATTCAGAAAAGGGCCAAAAAAAAGAGAGAGTAACAGCTTCGATATGAGGTGATATTAATAAGACTGGGACTTGTCATCTTGGAAAAGAGACCACTTCAAGTGAGAGATAATTGGGTCCATAAAATCATGAGTGTTGGAGAGAAAGTAGATGAAGTGCAATTTACTCATAACACAATAACTAGGGATCATTCAATGAAATTAAGAGACAATAGATTTAAAACAAAATCATTTCTTCACACAGTCAGTTTGTGGAACTCCTTGCCAGAGGAAGTTGTGAAGGTCTAGATTATAACTAGTTTAAACAAATAAGTAGATACATTCATGGAAGGTAGGTCCATCAATATTGGCGATTAGCCAGGATGGGTAGGAATGGAGTCCCCAGCCTTTGAACGCCAGAAGCTGGGAATGGGCGACAGGAGGGATCACATTATTACCTGCTCCATTCATTCCCTTTGGATTTTCAGTGTTCCATCTAAGATTCTCCATCCGTGAGCAGAGTGCGCTTTGCTTGTGCACTAATAGTGATGTCATGTGCGCTTGTTTGGATGTGTGCCACTGTGGCACCCACTGGTTACTAACCAAAAAAAAAAGTGTGTATCATTTAAATTGTTATGGAAGAAATAATACTAAAACAAGGAATAATTAACAAGGTTCATGACCCTGCACCCACCCAGCTTGGCACCCAGTCTCACTCCCACCGTCCCTGCATCCATGGTCTCCACAATTCCTGCACCCCTATCCTGTGCACCCATTACCACTAACCCTGTATTGTGTCCCCTTTACCCCTAACTTCTGCACAGTGCTCCCTTCATCCCAACACCCACCCTGCACTTCCAGCATGTCCTGACACGCTGCCCCCTGCCCACTACCTTCCACCTCCTTTGCCCAGCAGCACCATTGCTCAGTTGCCCCTCACCCTCTGGCTGTGGTGCCCTGAGCATGGGCCCAGTTTGCTCTGCCCTAAAGCCGGCCCTGCAACAGAGCAGCCCTGCTGGGTGGTGGCTGCCGGAACTGGGGCTGCAGTGAGGCTTCTTCACTAAGGACATAAATTATTCCAACACCACTGTGCCTTTCTTGTTGTATTGCAATGAGACAGGATTGTAAAAACACACTGAAATGAATTGTGAAATTACACCAAAGGGCAATTTAACAATTTTTGTGTGGAAGCAATTAAAACTGAGACTGGATATCCCCTAAAGCAGAACTTGCATCTGGTCAATATTGCACAACTTTTTTTTAACACAATTTTTTTATAGGAACCCAAACACTATCTCCAGAGTGAGTTCTAAATGTGTTTCCTTTCTTTTATCTGTATACGTAAAGAGACAGTACTGACTCATTTTGTGAACAGGATGAGGAATTTGAGCAGAGAAGGATCAGAATTTAAATTGCACCATTTTGAGGTTTGCCCATCATAAACAGTAAGCAGGAACTATAGTGTGTTGGACTAAAAATAATTGCACTGGAGAAAAAACGGTTAGATGGCATGTGAGACATATGAATACGAACATCACCTGGCTCAGTCTTGCAGAGAGTTTTAACTAGTTAGACTAGGGAGGTAATATAGCTGTTATGCTAATATACAGTATAACTATTAAAGTTGCCCTTCTATTGTTTTCTTTGTCTGGAAGCATGAGCATTGGATTCTAATTGTGAAGATGCTGATCATGCTGCTTGCTTACTTCAAGTTCTGATTTTCATTAGGTTTGTGAAAGGAATTTTTGGTTTTCAAGTTGAGCAGGTCTCATGTTATTGTGAGATTCAAAAGTTTAATACCCCTAATCAGCAAACTACTTAAGCACATGCTTAACTTCATGCATAAGCAGTGCTGTTGACATCATATGTGAGTAAAATTAAGCCCAGATCTATTTTTCAGGATCAGTGGCAAAACACTGGTAGCTGAAACATGTCTTCAAAAACGTAGTAAAGCAACTAACAATCCTCAAGTGGTCCTTAGAAGCCCTTCACATATATTGAAAGTTTTATATTTATAAGATTTTAAAATGAACTCTCAAAACTTTTCTCAGAGCACTTTTCTTCTCTCCGAACTCCTCAACTAAGCAGTTTTTTTCCCAGTGTAACACGCACATTAAGTTTCAGTAGGGAAAATGTAATGATCATAATACAGTTTCTTAAAACCTGACTTTTATGTTGTCAGTTGCAATAAAATGTAAGTTCCAAATCAAGAAACTAGCTCTAAAAATGTGAGGAAAATGTACAGCAGAATCAATATTATTAAGAGTGAAACGGACTATACCAAAGGCAATCAAATCTCTCAGGATACAAGGAAAAATATTGTACAATTTTAATAAAGTACCCTCATTTTATCACTTGGTAAAATGGTAGAATATTAATGTCACTGGAATAGCATTGCTTTCACCCAAGGAACACTTTACCACTTGAGCTATTATAAGAATCTGATTAGATTTGCATCAGTTGAACAATATATCTGATTAATTCATATGCTACCTCATTATTTTTATACATGCTTTCCACGTTGTAAACCACTTGTATGCTGATTTCCCCCCTCTGGTATCATTATTTAGACACTTACCAATTGTTCTTAGTCTTCAGGCTGCTCCATTTTAGAACACAAAGCTCTATTTTCCTGCCTTTTTAATATACTATTACAAAAGGAAACTTGAAAACATTTCTATTCTGCCAAGGATGCCTCTGTGCTGTCTGCTTCCCAGTTCTCCCATGAAAAGTGGAGCTGCCGGCACAGCCACCACTTGCCACGTGGTCTGCAGCGCCTGCTCTGGGGAAGGGCTGAAGCTAGGGCCAGGGCCACTTGGTGGGTGCCCTGCTGCTCCTGCGTGGCTCTGCTGAAGATGTGGGCAGGCCTCAAATTCTTGGTGCACACACCATAGAGGGAACTTTGTTGGCTGCTGTCAGCAGACAGGGTTCTGGGCTCGATGGACCTTTGGTCTGACCCAGTGTGGCCGTTCTTATCTCTCTCTGGTTGATAGGTACGAAGAATATCAACCTGAGGATGATCTTAAGAAGACTGCCAGTGATTTCCTTTCTAAAGTGGATGACCCCAAACTCAACAACTCTGAGGTGAGAAATGCCATGAAGCCTCACCAAGGTGTGTGGGGGCGACCTCCTGCCATTCTGCATCTCCCTCCTTTCTCCTTTGAGTTCCAAGGGGTGAGCCCTACATCCCCCAAGCTCATGTCTTCCACCACACAACCCTGGTGAAACTGGCATATTTTATTCCCTTTCCCTTCTGGGTCTGTTGATTCTGAGAGCCCAGATCTGGTTAGCTTATAGGGCGGGGTATGTGTGAATGGGCAGCTGAGTAGGGGTTATTGGTGAAGGTCTCTTCCCACATTTCATTTCTTTGCCACAGTTCCTAAAGTTTGTTCGCCAGATCGGAGACGGGAGGGTGTCGATCGAGGCTAATCAGGTGACCCTGACCCCCAGAGACCAGGATCAGGCAGAGCAGTGGGCATCTGAGTTTATACAGCAGCAGGTAGGACCTGAGCCCTAGCTGCTCACAGATGTGCAAACTTCCTTGCAGTGCTGCCCAGCCTGTGGGAGGGAGAGGACAACAGGAGGGTGAACTTTCTCTCAGCTGTGCCCTGTTAATACACAGCCATGGGTGGCATGGGGCTCCAGGAGCATGAGCTTCTCCAAAGCTGTGCCTAGCCAGGTGCAGGGATGGCCTCTGGCAATGTGAACCTTTTCATGGTGATGTCTTGGCAGGTGGGAGAATCCAGAATGTGTCTGCTTCATTGCAGTATCTTGCAGAGAGTGAGGGGGTCTTACAGCACCTCCTGCTGGCGGGAGATATGCATAGCATTGCTTTTAATTCTTGCAATTTCAAGGTGCTCCCTTTTATTTCCTTCTCTCTAGGGAGCATCTGATGCATGGGTGGATCAGTTTACCCGAACTGGGAACGTGCCAGCTCTGGATACAGAATTTGAGCAGGCCAAGACTGCTGTTGAGGTAAAACCAGAGAGGAGAGGTTGGGATGTGAAGGGTGCTATAGGGCCCCAGAACTGGCTGAGCCCCCTTTTCGTGCCATGTAGGGGAGAAATGAACAGGGAGGCTCAGAGCCCTAAAGGAGAAATCTCCAAGGAATGTGCAGGGGGAGATCAACGGGGTGCTAGCCTTTAACCCCCTCCTCTTCCTCTCTTCAGTCAGATGTGGATTTCTGGGATAGGCTGCAGGCAGAGTGGGAGGAGATGGCCAAGCGGGATGCAGAGGCTCACCCCTGGCTCTCCGATTATGAGGACCTCAGTACCTCCTCTTATGACAAGGTAATGGGATGGCAGCAAATGTGAGTCCTAGTGCTGTGCTGGGCCACTCTGAGAGCTCTCAAAATCCCTTCTCCCAGGCTGGGAACTGAGAGGCCTGCTGGAAGGTCTCTGTGCTGCTGGGATATCCTCTTAGCCTCACAGCCCTGGCGGTGCTCAGGATAGCCAGCCTGTCCGGGCAGCGGTGGGGCTCTGCTGAGAGTCTCTGTCAAGACTTCTGACCAGAGGTCAGACTGACAAGAACCACAGTGTATTTTTTTCGAAGCCCCACCCACTGCTGAAAATGCAAACCAGCAGTTAATTGTGGTGCCCTCCCAACCAGGCCATTGCTTTCTGTGTCCCCTGTCTTGATGGAGACCAATGTTCCCTCTTTTTTTTCCATCCATGTATGGAATATATTTGATGCGCACTAAGGTCTGTGCGGCTGTTCACCAATAGTAGCAATAGATGCTACTGGCTGTGGGCACGCTGCTAATCAGCTGGGCAGCATTTGAAGCTCTCTTCTGGGTGGTTCCCCTCGCACTGAGCTTACAGGGAACACTGATGGAGACTCCCTAATTTTGGTAAATGTTCACACACAACCCTGTGCAACTGATGCATCTCTTTGCAGGCTGCAGGGGTGGGCGGGGCACCAGAATTTGCGGATCTGCCACACCCGAATGAGGGGGTAGCAGCTGCTGTGCCCTAGACCGCTGTGACTTGGCCACTCCACCCCTGTGCTCTCTAGAAGAAGTGCCAGGTGCTGAGGAACCAACTCTGTCAGCCCTGGCAGGAGCTGGCGATTGGAGCAGAGAGGGGTGGGTAGAGATGGCTTGGGGCTTGCAGAAGTGTTGATATGGCACGTGGGCACACACCAGCCATTTCTGAACCCTGCCCAGAGTGGTAACCCTTGGCTTGCTGTCTCTGGTAGGGTTACCACTTTGAGGAGGACAATCCCATGAGGGATCATCCACAGGCATTTGAAGAGGGGCTGAAGTGCCTGGAGAAAGGCGACCTCCCCAATGCTGTCCTGCTCTTTGAGGCTGCTGTGCAGCAGAACCCTGACCACATGGAGGTGAGCGAAGCAAGAAAAGCAGGTCTGCTCCAGGTATCCTGCCACTCGCAGCCGGGCCCAGCTCCCTAAGCAAGGTCAGGCGGGGTCGGTCTAGGAGGGGGGTGACCCCGTTGTCACTGTTTCAAAGCAACTGATCTTGTATCCTCCCCTCCGTGTCCCACTCCAGGTGGGCTCTGCCTGATCTCAGGTTTCTAGCCTTCACCTGCTCTTTTCTAACTGCACTGTTCCCTACTAGACACTGATCTCCCTGCAAGGCAGTCTGCTTCCTGGCCAGTGCCTCTGCATTGCTGCCTCCCCAAGCACAGCAGTGTTTCACCTGTGATCACATAGCGCTTCCAAAGCAAAATGCACCTGTTCCAGGGCAAAAGAGTTAGAGAAAACACAATAACATTTCTTATCTGCTTGCTAAGCACATTGCCCACCTTCCACCAGGGGAGTCTGGTAGAGTTAGGCCATTTCACAAGGCTTGGCCTCACTTGGCATGAAGGCCCTGCTCATTTGTTGAGTCCAGATGGAGGCCACGAATCTTGTTAAACTTTGCCTTTTATGCCAGAAGCCTCTGATTTGTCACTCAGTCTCTGGCAGGCACAGCTTGTACTGGTGCGTGACAACCTCCCTCGGGGGCAGTGCTTCTCGGGGGATGTTCACGTTCTCCAGGGCAGTCACCCCAGCTCCTCAGGAGCTAAATGGGCTGGGAGAGGGGGAGGGGAGAGGACTAGCCTGCCCCTGTGGGGCAGAACTTGATCTTAATGAGGACTTCCATGAACATAATACAAGGCCCCCGCCCAGAGATACGGCCTGGGTTGCACTGTCCCCTATTCCAGTGCTGGGGAGCTATGCTGCAGAGGGTGGTGTGGCTGACCCCAGTTGTCTGGTGTATAACTCTGGCTATGTACTTTTACGGGAATCCCAGGGGCTCACTGAGAAGGTGCTTAGACTGTGTGCACCTGGCCTGATCTATGGTGCAGATCACCCGACCCGGAGCAGGTTAGAATTTGGGGATGTAATCTCTAGGGTAGCTGTGTGCCTCACTGTGTGAGCCGCTGAAGTCCTTTCCATGGTGGCATTGGACTCATGAGGCTGGTTATGCTTCGTGTTGTCAACAGCCACACGCATGCTGATTTTTTTTTTTTTTTTTTTTTTTAAAGCAAGCTGGGGACTTGATAGCTGTGGGGGTCGATCGTAGGTGTCTGGTTCAGCACAGCGGGCCTCATGCCTGATTTGGACTAGAGTTTGGGTAATTGGAGAGCTTACCCTGGCAGATCATCCTCTTCTGTGGCTTGAGGGCAGGGCAGAGTGAAGGATGAGCTCTGACAATCTGCTTGTCGTCAGTGGAACTGGAAGACCTGAGGATAATGAGCACGCCACTCCACCAGTGTGTGATTGGACTATGGGCTCTTGGCCTTGCCAGTGGCCATGTGGCCTCTGAGGCACCTGCCTCCTTGGCTTTCTCCTCGTGAGTTGCCAAGGCTTAGACTTGGGAGGGCCAGTGACAGAGTGAGAGGCAATGTTGCTGGGATAGCAGCGTGGAAGTCTGGGGCCCATTCTGCATGGCATGCTACAGCTGTGCAGGGGGCAAGGAGAGATGCTTTGCCTTCATCCTAGCATCTGCAAAGCCCTGGCAGGAGGCAGATCTGAGCCCTGCTGTGAGGATGAAACTGAGATGCGGGTGAAACTCTGCTACCCTGGCGACAGGGCAGTGCTCTGCAGAGACACCTGTTCAGTCAGCTCTGCTAGAGTCTCCCTGCTGGGGGGAGACTTGCCCTGGAGGGATGTGGATACTTGGTCATCTCCTGTGCTGCCTTGAGAGAGCCATTAACAAGTGGCCGGGTCAATTGCTGGTGGAGATTAATATTTCCTGCTCAAGGGAACTTTTGTATGGCTCATGCTTGCCACTTCAGACCTGCAGTCCAGCCAGCTGTCAGCAAGGAACAAACTTTCCGTTTCTGGGTGAGACAGTGGTGCATGCTGTGGGTGGAGGGTGACACAGCTCATAATAGATAGTTGATTTAAACCTCTTTAAGCCTAGTCAGTCGGGGCAGCAAGGAGGTTATGCTGGCTACGTGAATAGGTGGTCTGGTGATGAATGAAGGTCAAATCCATGTCAATGCTACTACATTTAGATCCATCTGCTGTCTGAGTACTGTTGATCGTGTCATGAGTCTCCTGTGGACCACGGCAGGTTGCTCATAACTGAGTCTTATCTCTTAGCATTCCTACTCCAAAATCCTGTCCAGTGGGCTGTGCTATCTATCTGAAGTCCTCAGTGGCCTGCAACATGTTTCTTTCTTCCTCACCCTGTAGCATAGTCCTGGCTGTGATGCATGGAGGTGCTAAAGCTAGAGCACCCGGATTTAGCAGAGAGGAGACCGCTGGTAGCATGGGGTATTTGTGTGTTGGGGGGGGGGGGGGAATGGATGAACTCGCTGCCCCTCCTTGTGTCCATGAGCCCAAACCTGATTTCCAGGATGCATCGCAGAGCCCATCTGTTTTCCTGGGGAGTGTGGGAGAAGTGGTGGCTCCTGAGGGGGTGGTTAACACAAGCTCTGTGGTGTGGGTTGAGGCTGCTGACTTGAGTACATCTATTTTTAATCCCCAGAAAAGGGGCTGAGGGTACAAAATGGTCTCTCATTCGTACTCTTGCTCTAAAGTAGTATAAATAAACTTGTCTCTGTTTCTGTGTCAGGCCTGGCAGTACCTGGGAACCACCCAAGCAGAGAATGAACAAGAGCTGTCTGCAATCAGTGCCCTCCGGCGGTGAGTAACTCCTAAAGAGGGGATCTAAAGCAGGACTCCTGGGTTCTGCTCATGGCTCCCCAAGGGACGGCTTGCTGGCCACTCGTGAAATGCCTCATGTTGGTTGCTCTGCTTAAAGGCTGAACAAAGCTCCAGTGCTTTTTTACCTGCATCAAAAGCAAACTTGTAAGGATGGGTTCCCTGTGGCCTGTTGGCTGCTGTGGAGAGCTGTTTTCTGACCCAGGCCAGGGCTCCTGCCCCCTCATGGGTCCTTCATCAACTTGCCTGGATACTGGAGTTTGCTGTTCGTTGTCACGAGCTCTTAAAGAGCCATTAAAGCTGCATATCCTTGTCTCCCACAATGTGCATGCCATTTGCTCTCCCCTCTCCCCTGCAGGTGCCTGGAGCTGCAGCCAGGGAACCTGACTGCACTCATGGCTTTGGCTGTCAGCTTCACCAACGAGTCTCTACAGAAGCAGGCATGTGAGACCCTGCGGGACTGGCTGCGCCACAAGCCGGCCTACGCCCACCTGGTGGGGAAGGAGCTGGAAGGGAGCCACTTGGGGCCCTCCAAGCGCATCCTGGGCTCCTTACTGTCTGAGTGAGTCTGGGGATGGGACGGGACACGGGAGGTGCAGAATACCCCAGTTCAGCTTGTGGTCTTGTAGCTGGATGCACTAGAGTGAGGATGACCCCAGAGAGGGCTGGGGGGAGACTTGCACCCATCAGCAGGTGAGTTCCCTTGTTCTCTCCCTCCCCAGCTCCCTCTTCATGGAAGTGAAGGACCTGTTCCTGGCAGCCGTGCGCAGTGACCCCTCGGCCGTGGATCCTGACGTGCAGTGCGGCCTGGGTGTCCTCTTTAACCTGAGCGGCGAGTATGAGAAGGCCGTGGACTGCTTCAGCTCTGCGCTGAGTGTGCGCCCCAACGTAAGGGACAGAGTGCAGTTCGGGGCAGGGGTTGGGCTAACTTAGGATTGTGTGTAGGGGGAGGTGGGGCTGGGATCTGCCCTGGGGGGTTGTAGGCTGAGCCTAGGAAGTGGGTTGGGCTGAAGGGACTGGGGAAGAGTCAGGGAGAGTGGATGGAAGCTTATGGGACGTGAGGAGGGCTATGAAGCACAGGCCCATTGGGATGTAAGATGCCTGATGCCTCCATCACTTGCTTCCTGCCACACCCCCTTCCAGGATCACCTGCTGTGGAACAAGCTGGGTGCCACGCTGGCCAATGGGAATCGCAGCGAGGAGGCTGTGGCTGCCTATCGCCGGGCACTGGAGCTGCAGCCAGGCTACATCCGCTCCCGCTACAACCTGGGCATCAGCTGCATCAATCTGGGGGCGCATCGGTGAGTGGGAACGAGGGGGAAGCAAGGTCTGCTATGAGCAGAGCATCAGTGGGAGCCTGTCAGTGTGTTGTGGGGAGGAGAGGAAGGGAGCGAGTGGCTGTTGGTGGAGGTTTGCCACTTGGGTGCAGGATACTCTGCTTAACCCTGGCAAAGAGGGAGCAGAGCGTGTCTGCCTGCCCCAGGTGCAGCGTGCCAGCCGATGTGACCCCCACCCTCTTGGCTCCCAATATCAAAGGGAGGGAGCATCTCAGAAGCACGGGAAGGCTTTTGTTGCCTTCCAACATGTGCCTGGAGGTGGGGCTGTCGAGCCACGTCCGTCACAGCTTGGACCCTGGCCTGTGATGCAGTGTGTGAGGAGCAGGGGT
The DNA here is from genome assembly GCF_049634645.1 of Pelodiscus sinensis. Taxonomy (NCBI): domain Eukaryota; kingdom Metazoa; phylum Chordata; order Testudines; family Trionychidae; genus Pelodiscus; species Pelodiscus sinensis. The sequence continues at coordinate 137,865,053 of NC_134711.1, read as the reverse complement.
AGGAGGAATGGCGGGAGGAAATGTGGGAAGGTGATTATTGAGCTGTTCAGAGAGGGGATCTAGTGGGTCCTTCCTTCCCCCCTCCTAGCTGTCCGCTGCCTATTGGTGACTGTTTCTGTCTCCCTCCCTGGTCATGCTGGCAGCGAGGCAGTGGAGCACTTCCTGGAGGCCCTGCACATGCAGCAGAAGAGCCGGGGCCCACGGGGCCAGCAGGGCGCCATGTCTGACAACATCTGGAGCACCCTGCGCATGGCCCTCTCCATGCTGGGCCAGAGTGATCTGTATCAGGCAGCCGATACGCGGGACCTTCCCACCCTGCTCCAGGCCTTTGGCCTCCAGCAGTGACTCCTGGATGGGCTCCCTTGCGAGTGCGGGGAGGGCCCAGATCAGCAGTCGTGTTCCACACGCCCCTTTTGAAAAACAAACGTGTACGGGGGTTGCTGCACGTCTCCTCTTCAGATCTGCCCTTCGGTTGCGGTTGCTGGGGGCAGACCCCTGGCTGCTTATTCTGTAGGCGCTCCCGTGGCACAGTGTGACTTCTCTCACCCACCTCTGGCGGCCTGCGCATCTGTGAGCAGCACATATGGCACCTCCCCCCCCGCCACTGGATGCTGACTCTGCGCAGCAACATGAGCTGCTGGCATGGGGGAGCAAGTCCTGCGGGATGGAAGGGAAGGGGAAATAGAAACGCACCAGGGCCACTCCTTACAAGATAAAACCACAAGCTTGCACTTGTGACTCTGCCCCTTAGCAGCACCTGTTGCTTACGGGCCGCCCTGCCAGCACAGTGCTGTACAGCTGAGACTGCCTGCATAAGTGGGTGTGGATGTGAGATTGCGTTCAAGTGCTGCGTTGCCCAGCCAACCTGCTTGTGGGAGCCGAGTGCCTGGGCTGCTAACCCTAGGTCTCTTCCGGCTCAGCATGCAGGCCCACACCGCCATGGGTGGCTGGATCACTTTGAGGCCTATAGATATTTTTCTCACCTCTTCCAGGTGCTAGTAACTTTGCAGTGCAGTGTCCTGGTGCGGTATGTCTCTCACTGGGCCCCAACTCTGGGAGGTGGGAGGAGGCTCTGAGACAGCAGTGAGGAGAGGAGTCCCTGAGGCTGAGTTTGGAGGCTCACCCTGGAACTAGGATGAAGCTGGCTAAATATAAAGCACCTTGGCTTGAAGGCAACAACTTTTACTTGATCATCCATCATTGTAGAATAAATTGGGGATTATTTTCTGTGCAGATAAGTCCCCCTAGCCTGTAACTGAATCTTGTGAATTATAAATACCTGTATATGATTTGAGGGAAAAAATTTTAATTGTAAAATATTTTGTATAATTGACGGGGGGAAGAATAAACACATCAAACTGTTGTAGTGTCTGGCTGTGTGTGTGTTGGAGGGATGTATGAGCCATCGGGTACGGAGGCCCTCGTAGAATTTGAGAGGATTCTACCCCTGCTCTGGGGTGGTTCAGCTCCCACAAAAAGGATGTTTATGGGAGAGGAGAGGTGTAACTTTCGAGTGTTGCTATAGATCTGTCTGTGAGTCTCTTTCCCCCTCCACCCTCCCCAACTCTGCATGTTCATGGAACTGTAAGGCCATCTAGCTCCCCACCACATGGAGTTCTGATGGCAGATAAAGGCTACAATAGTCAGTGGCAGTTTCAGCTGGGTTCTCCCACAGAGTCGGGGTGGTAGCCTGGCATCCCCCTGGAGTACTTAGCTTGGGGCATGTGGCTGGGTGGGTGGGTGGGGGAGTTGGCTGGCTGAGCCCTGTTGGGGTGGCTTTGCTGGAGCTCTCCAGAGCAGTTGTCTTGCTGTTTACACTCTCTTGAGGAACTGCCCCATTCACACCTCTCAGAGCTAGTGATTCAGGCACTCCAGGGATGTCCCTGCAAACGTTCTGCTCAGGCCATGTTTTCCAGCTTCCCTTGTTAACTGTCAATGCTAGATGCTTTTTAATGGTGAAAACTGAACTTTTGGCTGGGGTAATACCTGTAGCGTTGGGACCTGGGCATTGCAGACTTCATGCCTGTGACCTAGTCTGTGCCTGCCTGGGACCAGAATGTCTTCTGCCTTGGGCCCCTGTCCATGTGGGGGAGACTTAGAAGCATGGCTAAGGGGGTGCCTGACAGCTGCTTTGTGGCCAGAGTCTCCCCCATCCCAGACAGGCTCATCTGAAGGAAGAGGTTGACTTTTGTAAATGCCCAGCACGCTGAGCTGCAGCTGTTCGGGGCTCGCCCAAGGAATGCAGCCACCGTAACCAATGTTCACCTGGCACATCCTGGCCTCTCACTGCTGAACCTGGCCCCTGGCAGTGGAGAATGCAGCAAGTGGGTTGCCTGGGCTCTTTGGGCACCTGGCTCTAGTCCCTTGCCTGTTCTGCACTGAGGGGCTGCCTGCCTAAGTTCTCTTGTGGAGTGAAAAACCCTGCCTCTGCCCTAAAGTCTAAATAGTCAGAGGCATCTGCTGCTTTTGGTGCCCAGCATGAGATGCCAGGTGGCTGAGCACCACCTCTCCCCCAGTCCACAGAAGGGATAAATAGGTGCGGATGGGGAGTTCTCAAACGGGAGGTTGGGGGGGGAGCCTTGCTCTAGCCTTGTTTTTCCAACATTTATAATATTAAACACAAAAAAAGTGTTTAAGGTAAGGGAGGGTCTCACACGGACAACTGCTGTGCAAAAGGGTCACCATTAAATTTCCTGTCTGTCTTTGGAGCTTTCCAGCTTCAGTGCTACTGTCAGTTTGAGTTCAAATCTACACTGACCAGTTACTATGCAGTAAATCAGCCCCCAGCGATGTAACTTTTGCGGTGCCCACATTGGCAAAGCACTTGCTGTGTACTAGCTCTACAGTAGCTGCGCTGTAGGTAAACCACCTGGATGAGATGTGTGGAGCTTGCTATGCTCTGGATACAGTGCTGGGATGCCAGTGTGGACGCTGCGGTGTAGCACTGTGTCCTGACTGGCCTCCCATGACCTTTCCACAATGCCTGGTCCTGCCTCTCTGGTCATCTGTTTGAACTCTACTGCCCCGCTCTTGGGTGACCAGCCCTCAGCCCTGCCCTTTCTTTTACTTTGGAAATGTGAAAGACCCCTTCCTGTTTGCTCAGCAACAAGAGGTGTGTTCTCAGCGCCTCTTTCCAGCTGGCCAAGCCTGCTCCACGCACCAGGAGATCCCCTGCTGGGAGCTATACAGAGGTGCTGGACCTCATCGGTGTTTTGGGAGAAGAGGCTGCCAGTCCCAGCTTCTCTCCAGCTGTAGTAGGAATTATGATACCTACGGATGCATGTCAAGATGCATGGCCTAATGAGGCCAGGACCGGGATGCACTGCAGTGCATGGACAAAGTGGAGGAGCTGTGAAACAGCTAACACAAGGCACAGGAAGCAAACTGCTGCTCTGGTGCTGCGCCCATGACCTACCGGTTCTAGAAAGAGCTGGATGACATACTTGGGAGGCAACTGTACCTCTGCTTTGAAGGCCTCTGTGGCTAATTCAGAGCCTCCAGAGCCATTCCACAGTGTACTGAGCCAGAGGGAGGAAATTGTGGATGAGCGTGCTGAGGGAGCGGAACCCAAGACGCAGAGACCACTTGGCATCCACAGATGCATGCAGTCACAAGCTCTTTTCTATCCTGAGGAGGCAAGCCAGTTGCAGCAGTAGAGATCTCTGGAGGATGCACCTGGTAAGTGGGTTTGATTTCTGGAAGCACTCAAGCAAGTTGCAAGCAAGTGGGAGAGTGAAGGGATAAGCCCTCTAACAGCTTGGTGCTGTGACTTGGATGCTTCACATCAGACGGGTGAGTGGCAGCCTATAGATCCCCCTCCACAATAATCCTCTCAGCTGCTTGGAGGGGGTTATGGCTGACTCCCATGATGGTAGTTGCAGATTCTGGCAAGCTGGGGTAAAAGATTTTTTGGACAAAGGAATGTGAAAGAAGCAGGGCCCATTCCAGGTATGGAGATCAACCTGGGATGCGATTAAATAGGTAATGGAGGCAGTGTTCGGGGGTGGAGGCAGAGGAGCCCATCCTCCTTGGCATATGGGTAGTGGAAGGATGCCTCAGGGAAAGGAGGTATTCCAGTCAGCAGGTAAGGGGTTTGACAAAAAGGCAGCAGGGGAAGCTGCTAGTAATCTTTCAAGTTGGATACTGTTTCAGTGAGAGCTACTAAAGGATTGTGGATTGGAGTTGGGCGTGGCTAAACATAATTGGTCACTACAGGGTTTGAAGTCAGAAGCAGAGTGAAGAGACAAGAGCTGGGACTTGGTCCTAGGGGAAGTGGAGGTAAAAAGTTTCAAAGTGGAAAAACCGTAGGGTTTGCAGGAGAAGGTAACAACCCACACTCTTCTCCCAGAGCCAAGATAAAAACCTGGGGGTGAGGGTTCCCAGCTGTTCAATCCAAGGAGCCTTACTCTTGGCCCAGAACTAACTACATATTTTTCTTTTTAAGCTATGTCTCTACACTTGTAAGTTTTGATGACGAAAGTGCTGTCTACAGGCAAAAGTCACCAAAACTGGAAACTGGTTTTTCTGGTACCTGCTGTCAACAGCTCCTAACCAAGTTTGTTGCTCCCTCCACAACAGAAAGAGTAAAGCATTGTGAGTATGCATCCTGCGGTGCCTTGCATCACTTCACTTCGCTGTGGGAAAGCGCAACATAGTGCTAGGCATGTTGGGAATGTGAAAAATGTCCCATCAGCCATCTCTTTTCTTCCCAGACATCCCTGGGTTTCAGGCTTACTTTTGTGCCAACTCAAGCAACTGCAGTGAGAAAACATGGATTCTAGCCTTCTGGCCCTTATTGTGAGCACGATCTCAGCTCAGAGATGAGGGCTGGGATTCATGCTCATTGTCCCCTGGGATGACTGCCCTTCTCTTTGTTCTCCACAGCTGGACCAGCTGCATGAGGGGAGTGGTTGCCACCTCCTGGGTTGTCCCTCTGACCCTGCATGATCCACCCATGCCAGAGAGCCCACAAAGACCTCCAGAGGGAGCATGGCACTGCCCTGCAGTGCTCCATGGACTGGCAGGACTGGAGGAGGACCAGAAGCTGCACTGTGATACCTGGCGGGAGCTGCTGAAGCAGGGCCAATTCATCTGCCTGGCATTCTATACAGTCATCGACTGCCTGGTGGCCGCTCCTGTGCCAGCTCCCAAACCTCCAGTTTCTTCCGCAGCCCCTTGTGGCTGCTGAGGGCCCCACGTGAGGCAGTGGCACCACCCGCCACAGGTGCCACTCCCAGCCCTGAGCCTCTCCTCCTCCCTTCTTGTGCTTTCACTTCTCCCTCCCAAGTTCTTTCCCCTGTCCCTCCCCAGTTACATTCACCCTAATGAAAATAAGAGTCGATTATTTCCGAACAAAAAGTGTAGTTTACTGTCTCTGCAAGGGAAGGAAGAGGGGTGGGAAGAAAGGCATAGAGGGACAATGCACAGGCCTCTTGGGGTGAGGCCTACAGGGGAGTGTCACTGCGGTCCTTAGGAGAAACTCTCCCTCAGGGCATCATGGATTTGCACAGCTCCCTGATGGGCCTGCCGATCCAGTCAGACTCTGTCCCCCACCCTGGTAGGAAATTCTCCTCCTTCCTTTCATAAAGGTTGTGGAGATCACAACATGCTGCCACCACCGGGGCACATTCCACTTGCCAAGGTCCAGCTGGGTGAGGAGGCAAGAGAACCTCCCCTTCAGACACCTGAAGGCACCCTTCACAACAACAGACCCTGCTGAGCCTGGCGTTAAAATGTTCCTTGGTGGGATACAGGTGTCCAGTGTAGGGCTGTGTGAGCCAGGGGAGCAGAGGGGAGGCTGCGTCCCCTGCAACACAGACCGGCATGTCTACGTCCCTGACCCTGATGGTGCAGTTGGGGAAAAAGGTGCTAGTGTGCATCTTCTGGAACAGGCTGGAATTTTGGAAGACACATGTGTTGTGACTTCCCCAACCACCCGAGTAGATGTTGCTGAGCTGGCTGTGGTGATCCACCAGGGCCTGCAGGACCATCAAAATGTATCCCTTGCGGTTAATTAAGATCTTTCATGGGCCCCTGCCTTTCGCACTCAGAGTGCCAAAGTGGGGAATAGCCCTGACAGATGTTAACATGAAGGGGAAAGGAATCCAGAAGAGCTGGCTGTGTTTTAAAGCAGTCTTATTGAAGGTGCAGGCACAAACCATCATGATGTGCCCTTAAAAAAGCAAAGATGGCAGGTGACTAGCTTGGCTTAAGAGTGAAATCCTTGGTGAGCTTAAACACAAAAAGGAAGCTGACAAGAACTTGGACAGATGACTAGGGAGGAGTATAAATATATTGTTCGAGCATGCAGGGGTGTAATCAGGAAGGTCAAAGTGCAATTGGAATTGCAGCTAGCAAGGGACGTGAAGGGTAATGAGAAGTTCTTCAGGGATGTCCCCGCGGGTGCTCCACTATGGGTGCTGGGCTTGCCCCGGCGCCGCAGACGGAGACTTGTCATTAGCAGTGTCTGGCCAGACCACGCATGTGCCGCAGGCTCGCGGCTTTCGCGCTCTTTCTGTCGCGCGGTCCGGCCCCTCGGCCAGTTCCTCTTCACCGCCTCAGGCTGCAGACGCCTGTAACCGCGCTCCTCTCTCCACAGAGCTAGATGGCTTCTAGTTCTCCCTTTCTATATATAAAATTTCCTTTTCCTCCCTCTCCCCTCTCTCCCCATAAAATAAAAAAAAAAAAATTTTCTTTCAAGAGAGGAAGGACAAACAAGAACTGTCGGGAGTGAAAGCGGAGACTGCTCTTACCTCCCGTCTCTCAGCTGTTCCCCGGTCAGCTTCTCACTATAGAGTTCGGTTCACCTAAAAAAAAAAAAAAAAAAAAAAAGACAGACTGTTGAGGTAACAAGAACAAAAGATAGCTGGCCAGAGCCATTACCAGGCTATTAGCCTTAACAACCACCTACTGTTCAAAAACAACAAGAGAGAACAAGCAGCGGGCTGCCGGCAAATGTCAGCTACCGGCTTTAAAAAATGCGGCTCCTGCCAGGAGGCAATGCCAGCCTCTGAAAGATCCCTGCCAGCTGCCTTTAATGGCAGGGACAGCCAGGCACAGACACCGGGGACCTCTGGCATTCCAAAGCCATGTCCCCCTGCCTCCGCGGCTTCAAAGTCTAAGCGGCCACGGGAGCCTGCAAAGACTCCGGCTCCCCAGCCGGCATCACTTCAGCCGCTGCCTCCTCCTCCGGCGCCAAGCATTGAGCCGGCGCCGAGAGCAGCCAATCACCCAATCACGGCACCAGCCCCGACACTGGCCTCGGCACCGCCTTCAAGTCACCGCGCAGTGCCGGGCTACATGGCGCCAACCCGTTCTGGGGCCGGTGTGGTGGCGATCGCTCCTGCTCCGCTCCACCAGGAGCTGAGTAATTCAGCGGCTAGCGCTTCAGCGCATACCGCAGTTCAGTCACCCCGGAGCCCTGCTGCTGCTTTCCATTCCCCATGCTGCCGCAGCTGCTCCTGCTCCCGCTTCTTCTCGCCAGCACCGTCCTCTCCTCTGCCGGCGCTGCGATCCCCACACCGGTCCTCTCATCGGTGCCACTCTCCGCACAGCTCGTCGAGACTGCCCTCCCGGTTTCTGGCTGCTGCATCTCCCCATCGCAGGCACCAGTACAGACATCTCTCTGCCTCTCCTGCCTCTTCTAGGGCATCATACCTGCGCTCCTGCTCACCCTGCTCCCCGTACCATTATCGGTACGGCAGCCGCTTCAGCTTCCATCTCACCACTCTTCAGAGCCGGAACATACTCCATTCATGCACCATGCCTTGGGGTCTTCCATTCCGGTCTCATCTCCTCCGGAGGATGCAGTGAACCCCGACGACAGCTCTCCTCCGGACAACCTCCGTCAATTCCAAGTATTATTTAAGTGGGTAGTGATTACCCAGGAGATTCCCCTACAAGAGCTCAAAGATGAGCAACACAAGCTTTTTAGGAATCTCCAACCGCGACACAGTTCACGCCTCACCATCCCTCTCGAGGAAGGCATCCTGGAACTGGCTGTCGAAGTGTGGCATGCTCCAGCGTCGGCCCTTCCCACCAACAAAAGAGCTGACAAGAAATATTTCGTGCCACCAAAGGGCATGGAATTCCTCTTCGCCCATCCACAGCCTAACTCTTTAGTAGTCGACGCAACTCAGCAGAGATCTAGAGCCCCTCACCTCAAACACCAGGGCTCTGATAAAGACGTAAGGAGGCTTGACGTCCTGGGGAGAAAGGTATATACCTTGGCGACTTTACTCCTCAGAATCACCAATTACTCGGCGCATCTTTCCAATCATTCATTCAATACAATTTCACGCCTCACTTCTCTCATGGATCATCTCCCCGATTCAAAAAGATCGATCCTGAGATCACTCATCCAAGAGGGCTACACATCAGCGACAACGTCCCTCCAGATGGCCATGGACATGGCTGATACTGCTGCTAGCTCTGCTGCTACGGCTATTGTTATGCGTAGAGTTTCTTTCAAGTGGCAGGAGTTCCAAAGAAACTACAGACGAAAGTCGAGGACTTACCCTTCGACAAGGATAAGCTCTTTGCAGAGACCACGGATGCAATCCTGCACTCCTCTAAAGACTCTCGGACAATCCAGCGAACTCTGGGGATGTATACACCCCCCTTTAAGAGACGTCAGTACTCACCCCTACATTAGACACCAGTGGCAATAGCAGCACCAACAACAGAGGCCTTTTGACAACCAGCGTTCTCTCCAGAGGCCTCAACGATGCCGAAACCCGAACGACAGAACGAACATGCGTTCCAACAGCAAGCAACAGATTTGATGTGTTGGTCGAGGGCAAGCACACAGCCACAGGCAGCACTGTGAATCGTTCAACCCAGCTATTCCACTACCGTCTAAGACCCTTTCTTCATCAATGGGCAAAAATCACCACGGACAAATGGGTCCTCGAGATTGTTCAGTTCGGCTATCCTATCCCTCTCATAGCCATCCCACCAACCACCCCTCCCACCCCGTCCCTCTTCAGGGACCCCTCTCACGAAACCCTCCTCAGACTAGAGGTCGACTGCCTTCTCTCTCTGGGTGCCATAGAGCCAGTTCTGAAGGACTTCAGGAACAGGGGCTTTTACTCTCACTATTTCCTCACCCAGAAAAGGTCCGGAGGCTGGCGCCCTATCCTAGACCTCCGTCATCTGAACAAATTTCTCAGGAAACAACGATTCAAAATGACAACGTTAGCTGCCATAATCCCTATTTTAAATCCACAGGACTGGTTTGCCACCCTCGACCTCCAGGACGCCTATTTCCACGTCCCTATCCACCCTGCTCACAGAAGGTTCTTGCGGTTTGTCGTGGCGAAGGACCATTTTCAATACAAGGTCCTCCCCTTCGGGCTATCCTCAGCCCCCATGGTGTTCTCAAAGGTCCTATCCGTGGTCACGGCCTTTCTCCGACGCCAAGGGGTGCTCATCTTCCCTTATCTGGACAATTGCCTGCTCAAAGGCGCTTCGGCACACGAGGGCTCCCACATGGTTCACCTCACGATACAAGTCTCTCGATCGCTCGGACTCCTTCTCAACGAGCAAAAGTCCGTCTTGCATCCCACTCAGGACATCGAGTTCATTGGGGCCCGTCTGGACTCGCCAGCAGAGTGTTCCTACCGTTGCAGAGGTTTCAGGCCATCCAGGACCTCATTTGCACCATCACCATGAGCCCCACCGTTCCACTCATCACATGTCTCAGACTCATGGGCCACATGGCCACCACAACGTACGTGGTGAAATATGCCAGACTACACCTGCGTGCCCTTCAGCACTGGCTGACCCTCGTATACCACCACACCAGATACGATCTCCACAGGCCTGTTACACCGCCACCTGGCGTTCTTCAATCACTCCGATGGTGGACCAGCCACACAAACCTGCTGTCGGGCGTACCATTTCACCCGCAGCAGCCTCTCCACCAAATCACAACAGACGCCTCCCTACTAGGCTGGGGGGCCCACATGGGTTCCCTCTCGGTAAAAGGCCAATGGTCCCGACAAGAAGCAAGGTTGCACATAAACCTCCTAGAGCTCCGTGCTATTTTCAATGCATGCAAATCCTTCCTCATCTACATTCGGAATACCACTGTGACGATACTTACAGACAACATCGCAGCCATGTACTACGTAAATCGCCAGGGCGGCGCTCGCTCCCGTTCGCTATGCACGGAAACTATCCGCTTTTGGAACTGGTGCATTCACCACGAGGTGACTCCTTTGGCATCCTACTTACCTGGCACCACAAACGTGACGGCAGAATTCCTGAGCAGACACTTCCACTCGAAACACGAATGGGAAATGCACGACGGCATATTACGCGACATCTTCCAACGTTGGGGGACTCCCCGAGTGGACCTCTTTGCAACTCCCGCCAACACAAAATGCCGCAAGTTCTGCACCGGAGCGGGCCTGGGCCGCGCATCTCTAGGGGATGCCTTCCTCGTGACTTGGTGCGGACCCCTCCTTTATGCATTTCCCCCCATACCTCTCATTCCCAAGGTCCTTCAGAAGCTGAAGGCGGACAGGGCTACGCTAATCCTCATAGCCCCAGATTGGCCTTGCCAGCACTGGTTTCCATTCCTGCACCGCCTCTCTGTGCAGACACCGAGCCGCCTTCCGCCTCTCCACGATCTCCTCACACAAGCCCGAGGACGCCTGAAACATCCCCAGATACAAATGCTGAACCTAACAGCATGATTCCTAACTGGCTGAACCCATGTGAATCTCTCTGCTCTGCCGCAGTCCAACACGTCCTACTACAAAGTAGGCGACAAACCACGAGGAAAACTTACCTTCACAAGTGGCACAGATACTCCTCCTGGTGTACCTCAAACGACCACGATCCGACACGTCCATCCATTTCCTCCGTACTGGACTATACACTGCACCAAAAAAACCAAAAAACAAAACCAACAACAACAAAAAACCAACAAAAAAACAAAACAAGGGTCTTGCGTTAGCCTCCATCAGAGTGCACCTTGCAGCAATATCAGCATTCACACCACCTATAGATGGCGTTTCTATCTTCGCCCATCCTACGACTAAACGATTTCTCAAGGGCCTTATCAATATGGACCCACCACGTAACCCAGTCCCTCCTGTGTGGAGCCTGGACGTGGTACTCGACGCCCTAATGAGGCCACCGTTCGAGCCTCTGGCAACCGTATCCTTACAATTCCTCACTCTGAAAATGGTTTTCCTGCTCGCAATAACCTCTGCACGCAGGGTTAGCGAGCTTTCCGCCATGATGGCCATTCCACCATATACAATTTTCCGTAGCGATGGGGTAGTCTTGAGATTACATCCAAGGTTCCTACCCAAGATTGTCTCCAATTTCCACGTTAATGAACCAGTCATCTTGCCAACCTTTTTCCTGAAGCCCCATGCCTTGCCACGAGACGCGGCCCTACATTCCTTGGACATCCGCAGGGCCTTAGCGTTCTATATAGATCGTACTAAATCGTTCAGGCTTAGGGACCATTTATTCGTCTCCCTGGCACACAGGTCAAAGGGTCAACGTCTGTCTTCCCAGAGAATCTCCAATCTCGCAACCGCATGCATAGCGCAATCGTACGCAACGAGAGGGTTGCCCCTTCTGTCCCAACCACACGCTCATTCTACTAGAGCCATGGCCACATCTACAGCGTTCCACAGAGGCGTATCTCTGAAGGACATTTGCAGAACGGCGACCTGGTCCTCTCATGGGACCTTCACTAAGTATTATTCTATCTCTCTCTCTCGCTCAGATGCGGCAGTGGTGACTACGGTGCTCTCCACGGTGGATAAATAGGGTCTCCTTGCCCTCCTTCCGTTTTTGGCGACTACCGCTACGCAGTCACCCATAGTGGAGCACCCGCGGGGACATCCCCGAAGAAGAAAGTGAAGTTACTCACCTCCGGTGCAGTAACTGTCATTCTTTGAGGTGGTGCTCCACTACCCGCCCTCCTCCCCGCTTCGGAGTCCTCTCTCTCTCTCTGCTTGTCTCTTACAGACTCCGAGGCGGTTTCGAGGAACTGGCGGAGGGGCCGGACCGCGCAACAGAAAGAGCGCGAAAGCCGCGAGCCTGCAGCACATGCGTGGTCCAGCCAGACACTGCTAATGACAAGTCTCCGTCTGCGGCGCCGGGGCAAGCCCAGCACCCATAGTGAAGCACCCGCAGGGACACCACCTCGAAGAACGACAGTTACTGCACCGGAGGTGAGTAACTTCGCTTTTCCGCAGGCATGTTGGCAATAAGAGAGTGGTCAGGGAAGTTGTGGGGCCCTTACTGGATGAGGGAGGTAACCTAGTGAGAGATGATGTGGGAAAAGCTGAAGTACTCAATTATTTTTCTGCCTCTGTCTTTACAGACCAGGTCAGCTCCCAGACTACTGCAGTAGGCAATGCGGTATGGGAAGGAGGTGGGCAGCCCTCAGTGGAGAAAGAGCAGGTTAAGAACTATTTAGAAAATCTGGACACACATAAATCCATGGGCCCAGATCTAATGCACCCGAGGGTGCTGAGGGAGTTGGCTGATGTGATTGCAGAGCCATTGGCCATTATCTTTGAAAACTAGTGGTGATCAGGAGAGGTCCCGGATGATTGGAAAAAGGCAAATGTAGTGCCCTTCTTTTAAAAGGGAAGAAGAACACTCCAGGGCTATGTCTACACTCATGGCTTCTTGTGCAAGAAATTTGCAAATGAGGCTAAGCGTGGAATATTGCCAAGCCTAATTTGCATACCTAATGAGCTGCCATTTTTTCAGAAGAGGCTCTTGTGCCAGAAGGAGCTGTCTACACTGACCCTTCTTGTGCAAGAAAAACCCTCTTGCATAATGCCATTACGCCGATTACTTTTCAGGAAGAATGACATTGCTCAAGAGGGTTTCTTGCGCAAGAAAGGCCAGTGTAGACAGTTCCTTCTGGTGCAAGGAATCTATTTTGAAGCACTTAGAAGAGGGGAAAGTGATCAGGTGATCAGTGATGGATTCACCAAGCTCATGCTTGGCCATCCTGATTGCTTTCTATGACAAGGTCACTGGCTCTGAGGACATGGGGAAAGTGGTGGATAGGATATACCTTGACTTTAGCAAAGCTTTTGATATGGTGTCCCACAATATTCTTGCCAGCAAGTTAAGGAAGTATTGATTGGAACAATGGACTGTAAGGTGGATAGAAAGCTGGCTAGATTGTTGGGCCCAATGGGTAGTGATCAGTGGCTCGATGTCTCATTGGCGGTCAGTTTCAAGTGGGGTACCCCAAGGATTGGTTCTTGGGCTGGTTTTGTTCAACATCTTTATTAATGACCTGGCTGAGGGGATGGGTTGTTCCCTCAGCAAGTTTGCAGATGACACTAAGCTAGGGGGAGAGGTGGATAGGGTCCAGAGTGACCTAGACAAATTGGAGGATTGGGCCAAAAGAAATCTGATGAGGTTCAACAAGGACAAGTGTAGAGTCCTGCACTTGGGAAAGAAGAATCCTAAGCATTGGTACAGTCTGGGGACCAAATGGCTAAGCAGCAGTTTGGTAGAAAAGGACCAGGAGATAACAGTGGATGAGAAGCTGGATATGAGTCAGTGTGCCCTTGTAGCCAACAAGGCTAATGGCATATTAGGGTGCATTAGGAGGAGCATTGCCAGTAGATCCAGAGAAGTGATTATTCCCCTTTATTCAGCACTGGTGAGGCCACTACTGGAGTATTGCATCAAGGTGTGGGCCTCCCACTACAGAAAGGATGTGGACACATTGGGGAGGGTCCAGCAGAAGGCAATCAAAATGGTAGAGGGCTGGAGCACATGACCTATGAGGAAAGGCTGAGGGATTTGGGCTTATTTAGTCTGCAGAGGAGAAGAGTGAGGGGGGATTTGATAGTAGCCTTCAACTACCTAAAGGGGGGGTTCCTAAAGAGGATGGAGAGAGGCTGTTCTCAGTAGTGACAGATGGCAGAACAAGGCGCAATGGTCTCAAGTTGCAGTGCGGAGGTCTAGGTTGGATATTAGGAAAAACTATTTCCCGAGGAGGGTGGTGAAGCACTGGAATGGGTTCCCTAGGGAGGAGGTGGAATTTCCATCCCCCTTGGAGGTTTTTAAGTCCCGGCTTGACAAAGCCCTGGCTGGGATGGTTTAGTTCGGGTTTGTCCTGCTGGGGTCTGGACTCAATGACCTCCTGAGGTCTCTTCCAGCCCTAGGATTCTATACCAGTCCTGAAGGTTTCATTGTTACTTGCTTCCTGAGCCGCTTCTCCATTAGTCTGCATTGTCCTTGTACTTACTTCAGGGCTTTGTGTCAAAGTTCCAGCAGCACCCTGTTCAGAGTTCTGCAACTCTTTTTAACCGCCACGCTTGGCCCTCAGTAGCTGGCCTTGGGCTCCAGCTGGGTCTGTAATCAGCTTTCTACACTGACCTGTCCAAGGGTCGGTCGGTTGGTCCCTGGTTCTGCCTAGCTTGAGCTCCAAAGAGGAACTGATTGGCCCCAGCCCAGCAGCTTCTTTATATTGGCTTGCTGGTTCCTTATTGGCTGCAGCGGAAGCAGACACTCTAGCCCGCCTGGAGGACTTCTCTGCTGTTTTTCCTGGGGCTGGGTATGCACAGTGCCACAAGTTTCCAGCAGTGGGCTTTGGGGTCTCGCCCACCCCATCACACACCTCCCCCCACTGAGAAAAGGACGGTTGGGGCGTGTCTCTCAAACCACTAATTACACCTCCCTTTAAATGTCCCCTCTTGGTACTCGATAATAGAGTTTAAAGAGAAGCTAGATAATTTCATGGAGGTTAGGTCCATAAAAGGCTATTAGCCAGGGGATAAAATGGTGTCCTTGGCCTCTGTTTGTCAGAGGCTGGAGAAGGATGGCAGGAGACAAATCGCTTGATCATTGTCTTCGGTCCACCCTCTCTGGGGCACCTGGTGCTGGCCACTATCGGCAGACAGGATACTGGGCTAGAAGGACCTTTGGTCTGACCCAGTACGGCCGTTCTTATGTTCTTATGACCATAGATTAGATACCTCTGCTGTAATCCAAACCACAGTAACCAAATGGCTGGGAGATAGCTAACATAATGTCATTTTTTAAAAAAGGCTCCAGAGATGATCCTGGCAAGCCTGACTCAAGTACTATATTATAGTTGAAACTATAATAAAGAACTGAATTGTCAGACACTGAGAAGAACATGATTTGTTAGTGAAGAGTCAGCATGGTTTTTCCAAAGGGAAAGGATTCAAATGAAGCATTCACATTTTCATTTGTTGATTTACGATAGAAGGTTCGGGAATGTGGCCAGTCCCAGAGGGGGGCAGAAATAGACACGCTTTCATTGGATATTGTTTAAACTTTTATCGTAAGGCTTGCACGTGTAACGTATTATTTTATCAATTCCTTACATACGTGGGCACCAAATAAGTACTAACATGAACAATAAGCAAAATGCAATACAGTAAAGAAAATTCCCTGAAGTTTTTCTAAATCCCAATAATTGTCAACAGGGGACCAGGGATTGTTAAGTTACATTTACATCAGTTTTACTTATAAGACTAATCATTTATCTAAAACTATTAACACTACTACTTAATAATACCTCTGAACTATTTCAGATAACAATACTTACATTTAACAGACACACAAACTACAACAGCAACAACAACATATTCGGTATACGTTACACTCTGGGAAATTCGTTTGATTCAGTGAGTGGGAAGGGGTCCTTGGGTGATCAGTCCTCGGACCTGGCTCGGATTCTACCTTCCAATTCTTTGTTCGGGAAGCTTCAGTTCTTGTGCGGGCGGGGAAGCCAATTTATAGATGAAGCTTTTGTGCGTTTTTTCTGTGATAAGTGGGCAGACCCCATCTGTGGTGACAGGGTTATGGGGGAATGGAAGGGGGTGAGATGGCTTTCTGTTTTCTTGTTCTGCCTTATCAGACATGGCCCAGCCAGGGCAAAAGTTACATGTCTGGTTTTGGTTCTTGTTTTCTAAATATCACAGCATGGGGGTTTTTCATTGGGGGGGCGGATGACCTTTAGCTAGGAGGCTATGCGCACAAGTCCTGGCCAGCAAAGAGCCTTCTTTTACATCATTTTATTAAAAAAAAAAATTGAGTTAAGAACCCTAGCAATGCTGGATAAATCTTCTAGTACCAAATAAATACAAAAAATGAGGAAGAATGGCTCTTGCACAAGAGGGTTTTTTTGTGCAAAAAGGAACCGTCTACATAGCTCCTTTTTGCGCAAAAGTGGCTGCTCATTACTTATGCAAATAAAGCGCGATGATATTCCATGCCGTGCTTCAGTTGCATATGCTTTTCTGCAAGAATGCTACAGTATAGACATCGCCAAAGTGTTTTGTTTCACTATCTGGTCACAGCCTATGATAGTGAGCTGCTGGTAGAAAACATATACAAATAGCAAGCAAATTCCAGCACTTAAAACAACAGTAAAGCTACTTGATGCTATTCCTGGCATTATGACCCATACACTAACTAAGCTGTAAAGCTTTTCAGACTCCCAAGAGATGACTGTGAAATGGCACAAGAAGAAATAGCAACCATACAAAGGAGCCATGGGCATGACATTTCTGAGCAGGTCATATCGGAGTGATAATGGCTGTTAATAAACTTGCTTATAGAATTTCTGGAGAGTCTTGAAGCTGTGAACACCTCATGTGCACAGATACACTTCTTACAGTGCTAAGGCCCTGAAAGTGAGTCCTTAGCTTGCTTTCTTTTCTCCCCTAGCCTGATTTCTTCCAGCTGTTGAACCCAACTAGAATCTCCCCTCAGTGCAGTCCCTGTCCCCTACTGGTGGTGGTTCTCTCCTCTTCTGTCTCCTTGGCACAATCTGTTTTAGGCCTTGTCTATAAGGATTGCCACATTTTCATATACTTATGATCCACCTTTGGTGTAGCTGGAGTAAGAAGGCAAGATGCAGTCTTTGTATTGATGATGGCATTTGAAACCAGGATAAATTGCAGCTTTCCTTTTTACACAAGTTTCAAACTGATGTAACTGCACCAATAACTGAAATGGGGCAAATGCCTAATGGAAGCAAGACCTTAGAGAAGCAAATGCTCTACCAAGATCTTCGCTATTCCCTCCTGCTTTTTGGCCTTTCTTACGGAGAAACCAGCCCTGCCATTTCTGCTGGTACCCGATTCCATCCATGTAGGACACCTGCCATCTTGGCCTGAACTGGGATTTCCAAAGATAAATGCGACTAGAGCTAAGGATCAGGCTCAGTGATTGGGACTGTAACCAATACATGCTCTGCACCTCAGCAGTAACAGGAGGGGCACTAGACAGGCAGAGGAGAATTGTGCATGCTGTGAGCGATATGTGTGTTTGCAAGCAGCCCACGCACTTAAAGGTTTCAATATCATCTCCTCATTTAGATGTCCCAGTCCCAGTCTCTCCCGCAGGACACGCTAAAACCAAACACGAGGCCTTGCCTTTCGATCTAGTGCTCTGTCCAGGAGCGAGGGCCCCGTCAGAGATCACCAAGAAGCAGCTGGAACAGGTCAGGCTGCAGGACGCCTGGCTTTACGCGGGAAGGGGCTGTGGCAAGAGCAGCCCGAAAGGTGGCATCCAGGAGCCAGGCACAACCCTGGAGCAAAGATCTGGCGCAGGGACAAGCCCGGGGAAAGGTGGCTGGCTGCCTTTAAGAGGCGTGTATTTGCCTGCCAGATGGGAAGTTTGGACCCAGCCCTTTAAAGAGCAGGTGAAGGCAGCAAGTGGGGAGGCAGAGAACTGGCTTCTCCACCCCCCGCCTTGGGCTTTCATCACAACCGCGGGCCAGGCAGGCAGATTTTGCAATGCGCGCGCTCCCGGCAGGAGGCTCCGGCAGCGCTTCACGCGCTGGGTGCAAGAGCCAGGTGTCCTGGGCGTGAGCCAAGGAAGCAGAGACCCAGGGTGCAAGGGGCTGGGAGCAGAGCTTCCTCCCCGGGGACTATGGAGCTGAGATCCCCTGGCAGCCGGACAGGTCTCCCCACGGGGCTCTGTCTCCTGCTCTGTGCCTTCCTGCTTCCTGGGACAGCTGGGAAAGAAGGTAAGGAGCGAGCCTGACTGCCCGTTCCCGGGCGCTTGGCCTCCAGCGCTGGGGCCCCGCAGAGCGCGGAGTGGGGAGCGGGAGAGCCCCTCTGGAGGGGCCGGGACCGGTGTAATGTAGAAAGCTGCTACTTATGAGATCTGCATTACACCGGCCTTCCTCGAGGGACAGGAGTAGGGCGGGGGGAAGGGGGAGGCCAGCGAGTGCAGCGGGAGGAGGGACGCTCCTTGCTTTGGGGACTTTGTAAGCTAGTTTCACGCTCCCCCGGGGGAGGCAGGCCGGTGGCTGCAAGCGCTGCCCCTTCCCTCCCCGCCTTTAAGCGGGACACACGGCGCCTTACAGCGTTTGTGGAGCCACAAGGGATCTTTCTCCTTTTGCATTCAACACCAGCTCTGACTAGGTTACAAGTCGAAACACAAGCCAATGCCTGACGCCCCCCTTCCTCGCTCCCTGAGCCTGGCGGGACTGCACACTTTCCTTTGGAGCGCTTGTGGAGATTTCTGCGTTAGAGAGCCCGTCAACACTGCTCCCCCCCTTCCACTTCCTCGTGGCTTAGCTACCCTGGCCTTCCCTTTGCTCCCTGGCTTCCCTCCTCCGTTTCTCTTTCCTTCCAGCTCCTGCCTCACTTCTACCTCCCTTGTGCCTTCCTCTCCCTTTAGTCCTGTTACTAGATACCCTGAATGCCTCACAAGCACTACAGTGATAGAGATGTAGCCGTGTTAGTCTGGGGTAGCTGAAGCAAAATGCAGGACAATAAAAAAGCAAATTGAAAGAGCCAGACAAATACCTAGAAACCATCTACTTCAAGACAGACCCAAGAAAACCAACAATAGAACACCACTTGTCATCACCTACAACCCCCAACTTAAACCTGTCCAACACATTATCAATAAACTACAGCCTATATTGGAACAAGATACCATACTCAAAGAGGCTCTGGGAGACAGACCCATAGTCTCCTATAGACAACCACCTAACCTCAAGATGATTCTTACCAACCACCACAGGACATACCACACTAATACCAACCCTGGTACCTTCCCTTGCAACAAACCCCGTTGCCAGCTTTGTCCACATATTCATTCTGCTGATACCATTATTGGACCTAACCAAGTGAGTTATAAGATCAAGAACACATATTCCTGCGCATCCAGAAATATAATCTATGCTATCATGTGCCGAAAGTGTCCGTCTGCTATGTACATTGGACAAACATCTCAGACACTTCGCCAAAGGATTAATGCCCACAAAACAGATATCAGACAAGATCACAAAGAGAAAACAGTTTCTTGCCATTTTAACCAGAAAGGACACTCTCTCAATGACTTAACCACCTGCATTCTGCTACAAAGACCTTTTACATCTGCACTTGAAAGGGAATCCTCTGAACTGTCATTCATGTTAAAATTCGACACTTTCCAGAAAGGACTCAACAAACATTTGAACTATCTCACCCATTACCAAGATAGTTTCCCCAATTATCACCTCTAATACCATTAGCTCACAGACATCCCACTCTCCCTACCTCTAATATCATCAATTCACAGACACTTACCTTCCTTCCTCCCCCCCCCCCCCCCCGCATCCCCCTCCTGTTCTGCAATGTGATTTGTCCTTTTCATATTTGTTCATTTTTTTTAATTGTTTCCTTTGGTATATATGGTTGTGACTACTTTCTTCCACTATTTGATCTGAGGAAGTGGGTCTGGCCCACGAAAGCTCATCATCTAATAAACCATCTTGTTAGTCTTTAAAGTGCTACATTGTCCTGCATTTTGCTTAAGCACTACAGTGGTCACTATTCCTAGACAGTGTATCCCAACCTGAATGGAATGTTTGTCTCTTCACCACCATCTCCCTCACCTTTCTTTGCACGCCTGTATGGGGGGCTTCCCTGTTCTCCCCAGCTAGTGGAGCTGACCTTCCCCTAGCACTGTGCTACCACCTCTGCGCAGATTAGAGTGTAGGCCTTTCTCTGGCCCTGCTCTGGACTTTATACTGGATGTGGCTCTCAGACACACTTGAAATAGGGCTCTGGATAAATAAGTAGCTAAACAGATTTGGCTGCAAATGTTGCGGAGAGGGCCAGGTTAAATTAGAACCTACTTGGTCTCCAAGTGAACTCCAGGAACTGTCTTGGAAAAATAGCTGGGGTAATGCTTTGGGGACTGGATAACTTGTTCAAATACATCTGCCATGCCCTTTGCCTGTGATCCGGTCCTTAAGTCCACCCTGTAGAACATGTGTAGACATGCCCTGGGACGTACTGAGGTGCGGGTATAATTCCCAACTTGAGGAAACATATCCATGCTGCTTCTGATGGAGCTACAGCTCTAAAAATAGAATGAGGCTGCAGCATTGGGCAAGGGCCTCCATGAATACCTGCCCATCCAAGACACTAAGCATGGACCCACAGTGGCTAGCTTCTTTCTCCATTGTAGCCACAGTGCATGCCTAGTCCCCTATGGATAGGTACGTGGGAGCAGCTAGCCCCTGCCACTGATGCCAGTCATGGCAGCTATATTTTATTTGTAGCATGCTAGCTCAATGAGAGTGAGTGCAAGTATTTCTCCTTGAGGTGAGGATTGCACCCTGAAACTCAAAGAGCAGACATACCTTAACAGTACTCGTTCCCATTGGTCATATGGTTCCCTGGCTCTATTTGGGTCTGTAGGGGATTCTCTTGGAGAGATTCTCTCCCTAACTATGCCACAGTGAGACTGCCACATGTCAGGGGATGGACAGCCAAACTGTGTTTTCCCACCATTGTGTCCTCTGTCCCCTAACATCTAAAATGTGCAGGTCAGTGGCTCAGTGCTACCTTCCCTCCACTTCTGTGCAGCATCCAAATTGTGGGCCTTGTGAGCGTGGCCTAGCTGGTGGGGGGGGGGAGAGAGAGTGTGTGTGTTCGTTCCCACCACAACTCACATCTACTAGGCCAGGTCTACACTGGATCTGGAAGGTCAGCTTAAGGTATGCGACTCCAGCTATTCAAAACCTTAAGCCGAGCTATGGTGACATCCACGCTATGGGAGGCTGACGGGACCATTTGCTCCTGTTGGTTTCTCTTATTCCTCACAAAAGGGGGAGTACCAGACACCAGCAGCAGCTGCCTTCAGCCTTCGATTTACAGGTCTGTACTAGACTTGCTAAATCAAATGCTAGAAGATTGACTTCCAGAGAGTTGATCTTGTAGTAGGTATTGCCCCCAGATAGCAGTCCAAGGCAGCATGAGCTTCTGCATAGCTGGGTCCTGTGCTTGCCTATAATGCTTTTAAATCTCTCTTGCTCATTAAAGTACTTTTTTCCCCCTGGTCTCCTTACCCTTATAAAAACTGCCTGCTCCCCCTTCCTTTTATCCTGCCTCTTACTTGCATGGAGTTGCTACTGTGTCCTCTAGGAAGTGACTGGAATGAGGCGCATCTCCTGCAGAAAGGATTTGGGACTACAGTATTGTGGAAGTGTTATCTTCTCAAAATTGGAAGGGGGAGTAGAGTGGAAAGGAGAAATGGGAGGAGTGTGTGTGCTAGAATTCAGGTCCATATCTCTGATCCTGGGCCATGCTCTGCTTCCTCATTCCAGAGGTCTCTTGCGTGCTCTCTCCTGCACTTTATACTCTGCTGGCTGTAGCTGGCAAGCAACACTGATCTCGCTGCCCCTGACTAGAAAGAGACTCCAGGGCTTTAAATCAGGTTCACAGCCTTTTTCTTTCTGAGACTACCCACAATCACAAGATGCTATAAAAACTCCAGGGCCCAGCGGGGGAGGGGGGCGGAGACACTTGGGATCCTGGGCCAGAGGAGGGGAGATGTTCAGACATAGGTGTAGTTTGACTTCTATTTTGGGTGGGCAAGGGACAAAGCCAGCTCCACGCAGGTGGGTCTGGGGAGGGAGCACCACCTTCACACCTGCCTCATCTCAGCAGACCACTTGCTTGTCTGGCTTGTGGGGGTGGGTACCAAAAGTTATTACCTCAAAGGTAACGGGGCTTAGCTTAAAAAGTATGAAAACAGCTCAGGGATCAGGGAGAGAGATAGCTAGGGGCTTTATGCAAGCAGAGGGTTGCCCAGAGTGCAGGGAGGGGGTATCTAAGGGCTGTATAGGGAGGGGGTAGCTCAGGATGCAGGGAGAGGATAGCCAAGGCTTGTGTGCAGGAGCAGGGCTTGTGTGCAGGTAGCTAGGAGCTGTTTTTGGAAAGGGGAGGAGTTGAGAGTGCAGAGAAGGCAGTAGCTAGTGGCTCTAGCGGGATGCTCAGGGTGCAGGGAGGGCATAGCTCAGGGTATAGGGAGAGGGGTACTAGGCTATGTGCAGGCAGGGGGTAGCTAAGGGGTGTGTGCATGCACAGGCATAGATCAGAGTGTAAGGAGAGGGGTACTAGGGACTGTGTACTGGGAGGGCTCCTCTGGGGTCCCTGTTCCTCAAGGGTTCTGCCAGCCATGGAAATGGTCTTTTTGCCCAGGTGGTTTTTATTGGCTGTGTGAGCAAAGGTGGCTGGCAGGAGCTGAGGAACAGCTTCAAACTCCCTTTTCTTTTCTCCCATTCCCTGTACCAGTAGGAGCTAGGGGAATGCTGCAGTTGCCTGCTCCCTGACACCAGTCAGAGCTGCGGCTGTCCTGCACTGCTTGGCTCTGGCTTCCTGCCTCTGACCTGGGCAGGGAATAAAGGAGGCAGAGGGGGGTGAGGTGGAATAACCAGGGACTGCCATGCTCTTTCACTGTAGTCTGGAGTGGGGGAAGGGCAACACCCCCAAGCTCTGACCATGGGCTCAGGGCTTCTGCCTCCTTTGGAGAATTAGGGCTCAGAGCTCTGGAATTCAGTTCTGCTGGTCCCAGCATCAGTTCTGTGGCGGGAGAGGGGGAGGACACTGGGGACTGAGGCTTGAACCTGGCTTCAGCCCCACAGAAGGTGCTGGGGCTTGGGCTCTGGGTTCTAGATATAGGGCTCAGTGGTCCCCTCAAAGGGTTCACAGATCCCCAGGGGACCACAGAACCCCTGTTGGGAACCACTGCTTCATTTGATGCTTTGCCACCTTCATTTCTTTCCAGTTGGATAGGGCCCTTAGAGTGAGGTTGGTGGAAGTTGACAGAGCATCTTCAGGGATTTTTCTTTGTGTTGCAAAAGAGTAACTCGCAGGCCTGTTTACATTAGGAGTACTTTGCTGGTAGAGCTGACCTGGACGATTGTACCAGCAACATGTTCTTAGCAAGGGTACAGCTTATGCCACCAAAATGGCTCTTTTGCTGGGATAGCTTATTCTCAGGCATGACCTCCACAATAGGACAGACAAGCAAGGTTGGCAGAATTCAGTTTTTATATTTTGATGATTCCATGGATAATATCCCTGTTTATTTTAAAACATTTTTTCCAATGTTTATCTGTTTAAATTTTCACAATGGTAGAAAAGTATGGGGGAGTCAGACAAATTATTTAACAACCGTTGGCATTGGTATTCAAAACGTTAAAGCTTTATAGCTGCTAAAACACAAGTCGTGAGCATCTCGTGGCAAAATGTACAAAGTTAATAGCCTTAAATCAAATTCTAGTAAGTTTTCTAGCAGCATTTTTTTCTTACTTTGCCTAACTGCACATTTTGATTACAATGGAAATATTTTGACAAGTTAGTGTGAATTTGATGTTTATCAACACTGACCAATAAAAATCTAAACCTTCCAAGCTTCATCCCATGGGAAAGTGCAGTTCTGCTGACATGATTGCACTGGGGTACAGCTCTGTTGATCATCTTCACATTCCTGAATAACAGAATCACCAGGATCTCCAACTACAGAAGCATTCAAAAACCATGAGCCAAGCCTAAAAAATCATTAATCTCGTTTTTTTAAAGGGTTTTTTTATTTGTCTTCCGTATTCTAAGGCTTTAGAGTGCACTCAGATCCCATTTCATTTTTTTCACAGCAACCATAAGGGCTAGGAACTAAACTGAAAGCAGGATTCCCACCTAAACACATGCTCTCCAGAAGTCAGGACTCTTTAAAAAAACAAACAAAAAACCCAAACCACCCAACAGCTTGAAACTCATGAGAAAACCAGGAGAAGTGGCAACAATACTGCATGAAGTGGCTGAGGCAGTGCATTGGGAAGGGGAAGTGATGAAAGGTGGAGATGAGGAGGTGGAAAAGTGTAAGGAGAGAAGATAAATTTAACTGTGTGAGTATGTGGGATGGGAGATGGAATGTTAACGAGGGAGGTATTGGGGTATGGTCTTAGAGGACGGTGAATGCTAAATTTCTAACTCCCATCCCTGAACATGGAAGAGATCTTTGAGTTAAATCACATCCCCAGAGAAATAAAGGGGGAGAGGAGAGAAACTGGATGGTTGTGTGCAGTTGATACTAAAACACAGCTCACAGAAACCTGGTGGAGACTCAGATTAGGTGTTATACCAGATACTGTCCTATTTCTGTCCTGGGAATTAATAAGTTAATGTTGGTTCAACCCTTTGCACCTTCAAAGCATTAATTAAGTTCTCACTTTTTTATTTTGCCATAAACAAAGAATAGTTCTATAATTTCAGTAGGGAAAACCAAAGACAAGACTGCATGAGAGAGGGTATGTCTACATTGCATTCCTCTTCTGAGAGTGAAATGCAGATAAGCGAAATTGCAAATGAAGCGCGGATTTGAATTTCCCATGCTTCATTTGCACAATCGTGCCCTGCTGCTATTTCGAAATACCCTATTTCGAAATAAAAAACGCTGTGTAGATGTGTTTTTTTTAAAGAAACACCTTCTTTCGAAATAACCATTAAACCTCATTTTTTGAGGAGTAAGGGTTATTTCGAAAGAAGGAGTTTCTTTCAAAATAAATGCATCTACACAGCATTTTTTATTTTGAAATAGCGGCTGGATGCAATTATGCAAATGAAGCGTGGGAAATTCAAATCTGTGCTTCATTTGCAATTTCGCTCATCTGTATTTGCATTCCTCTCTCAGAAGAGGAATGCAACGTAGACATACCCAGAGTGAATGGGATTTGTCTCTGTTTGCAGCCAAACTATTGTAAAAATGGCAACTTCCCCTGCAAACAGACTGCTAGAACTTAAATACAGTTCAGAGAAACAAAATAACGGGTGGATGGCTCCACAAGCCTTATGCTTTTCATGTCATCTCTTTATACTGTGCACCTTCCCATAACCTTCCTTGCTCTCCCCTTTCCAGCCTTGGCAAGATCCCTGAGGCAATACTAATTGATCTTTTGTGCTGGTAATTTGTTCAGTCACCTCAGCACCTGTCTTTTTTTATCCCCTATCAGGTCTCCTGTTCTGAAGGGAGATTCTTGCAGAGATGAGTCAATTACCAAGCCAGTTTTGGGGCACTGAATTCCCATTCTAATTCATCCCAGGAGGGTGTTTCTCTTTGGATTTTTCCTGCCTGGATTTGTGTGGATTATAAAGGATTTCTAAGTAGTTGCAATGTTGCTGTGCTCTGTTGCTATTCTCCCTCTCCTCATGCTGTTGCCTGGGTTGAGGGAGAAGTGTGGGGATAAAGGCAAAGATTTTTTACGCTCTTTTTCTGGCTGGAGACAGGGGGAAAAGGAATGTGGCTAAGTTGTGGGGCATGTCTGCAGACATTACTGAATGACCCGGGTAAGCTCATATTGACTAGAATGAGGAAAGTCAAAAGCAGTGGTGCCTAAGAAGCAGTTACAGAAGGGGAAGGCTTTGGTGTACCTGTTCCATAAACCATAGCATTTGGGTTTCTGACCCTTTCCTTCTGGCTTGCAGTGGATCTCCTGGACACAAGCACTGCACAGAGTGAACTGGGCTGGCTTCCAGATCCTCCAGAAACAGGGGTGAGTACATATGTTTGTGAAGGAAGAGCAGAACTCTGGAGTATTATCAGCTGTGGCAGTGGTCACCAACCAGTCGATCCCGGAGCCTCTGACAGGGGATCTTGACTGGTTTAGCCAAGAGGCTATCAAGTGCCAGCACTTCAACTGCCCCTCCTCCTACCACTGCTCGTCTCCTGCCCTTTGCCTTGGAGCCACCCCCAGCCCCTAGGAGTCTTCTGCTTGCTGTGCAGGTCAGAGGAGGGAGAAGAGGGTGCTGATGTCAAGGTGCCCCCTTTCTCGCCCTGTAGCCTATCTCCACAGAACAGAGTGGGGGGCACAACAGGGCTTGGGATGGAGGGGGTTTGCTGGCTGCCTTTGGGAGTGGTGCAGGGGGGCCAGGGCAGGGGTGAGCCTGCCTTAGCCCCACTGAACCACCACCCAGGAGCCACCTGAGGTAAGCAGGGCCCAATCGGAGCCCACATCCTGAAACTCTGCCCCAGGCATGAACCCTCTCCTGCACCCCAAACCCCTTCCCTAGCCCCGAGCACCCCTGCATCTAAATGCCCTCCCAGAGCCTGCACATAAACCCTAACCTAAACTTCTTGCCCAAAGCTCATCTCAGAGCCCCTCTCACACTCCCAAATCCCTTAACCCAAGACCAGAGCCTGCACCCCAACCCTCTGCCCCTGCCTGGGGAAAGTGAGGGAGGGTGGGGGAAGGATGGAATGAGCAGGGGTGGGGCCTCAGAGAAGGGGCACAAAGGAGGCAGGACAAGGGTGTTTGGGTCTGAGGTAGATCTTGGATTGCACTTAAATTCAAAAAGTGATCTCGTGCTTAAAAAGTTGGAGACCCCTGGTGTAGACTGACCCTTAGTTAGCTCTTCTTCAGCCTTGCCACCACCAGGTGACTTTGACTAATACAGTACTCTCAGATGATTAATGGGGCATATGGAATCCAAGTGTTCCATTCCAATGGATTGGCAGCAATATAAACCCCACTTTGGACTTTGGGATGCTAAATGGGATGCCACAACTGTTGGAAGAAAAGCCTAGGATCAGGCTGTGAGGAGTTCCGGTGAAGTGTCTGAGCAAGGGGATTCGAGAGATTGAGAGGGGAAAAGAGAACAAACTCTGTTAGTGGCAAAGTTATTTTTTGAGTGAACAGTGTTGCCAGCTGTCACAATATTGGTGAAGTTTATTTCCCCAAAGTCCCAGCTGTTTGCATCAAGAGGAATATGGTTGAGGAGAGATGCTGGAGAATGTGACCCACTTGTTCCCCAAAGGAAGCCCTGGCTGGGATGATTTAATTGGGATTGGTCCTGCCTTGAGCAGGGGGCTGGACTTGATGACCTCCTGAGGTCTCTTCCAGCTCTATGATTCTACAGCTCCATGACTATATGTTTACTTTCAATTTATGGAACTCCCTAATCTCTGGCTCACTTTGGTTTTCAACCAGCAATAGTGCAGGGATTTGCTTAATCTTTGTGGTGTTATTTCTTAGTAATTGTAATATGAATAAATGAAAGGTTACCACAACCACAAAGACTTCCTTTTAAAATTGGAAGTTAAATACTACAAAAGAAAATAGAATGGCGCATAGACTTTGGCAAGCCAACTCTGGGATGCATTAACTGATGTGTTGTGAGTAAGACATGAGAAGTGTTTCTTTTGCTCTGTTCTGCAGAGTATTGTATCCAGTTCTGGTCACCACATTTCAGGTCAGATTTTCCTTTAGTTATACTTTAAATGACATTTTTGTGCATTTGTAAATGCAAAAAAACCCCCAACAACCACCACCCACATTTCAGAAAGAAATTGGAGAAGGTCCAGAGAAGAGCAACAAAAATGACAAAGGTCTAGAAAACATGAGCTATGAGGGAAGGCTGAAAGAACGGGGCTTGTTTAGTTTGGAACAGGCCTGCACAACATGCGGCCCGCAGGGGCTCACTGTACAGCCCGTGACAACTACGGGCGGCACAGCCCTATCCGATCCGCCGGCTGGGCGGAGGAGCGGAGTGCCACCGGGGAGGGGGAAGTGCAGCGATTCTCGCTGCCAGGTTGCCTGCAATGCAGGTCTGGCGCGAGGAAGCGGGGTGCGAGCCAGAGGGCAGGACACTGGCAGACGCCAGGATGCTGGTGTGACGTGGCGTTGTGACGTCACGGCCAGTGACCGTGGAATTCAAAAAGGCTCTGGCAGCCCCGCAAACTGGAAGGCAGACGCCAGGTAGAGAAGGGGAAGGGATTTGTGCTGAGGGGAGGGAGGCAGGTCAGGAGAAAGGGGAAGGCACCAAGGGACAGGGTGCAGGAGAGACAAATGCCAGGGGGCCAAGTGGAGACAATGAGGAAAAAGGCAGGAGGGGAGGTGTCAGTGGGAGGGGAGACAGGGTGATGCTGGGAGAGGAGAGGGTAAGGGCATTGGGAGCCGTATGTTGTACAGACCTGATTTAATTGAAAAATTCTTAATAAAGTATCACCCCTCCCCTGCAAACCTACCCTTGTGGCTAGGGTTGCCAGGTGTCCGGTTTTTTACCAGACAGTCCGGTATTTGCACTCTCTGTCCAGCTGGGCACTGGATGGAAGCCTGGTGGTGCCTCCTGCATGATATGTGTGTTTTTTTTGGTTTTTTTGTGCCTGACAAAAATGTGTAGCCCATGTATTCGGTATTTTTTGGGAGAGCATCTGGCAACCCTACTTGCCTGCAGCTGTTTTCTTTGGAGTAATATGGCCCTCGCTGCTTTCCGAGTTGTTCAGGCCTAGTTTGGAAAATAGAAGACTGAGAGGGGACATAATAACAGTTTTCAAGTATCTAAAAGGGTGTCACAAGGAGGAGGGAAAAAAATGTTCTCCTTTGCCTCTGATGATAGGACAAGAAGTCGTGGGCTTAAATTGCAGCAAGGGAGGTTTAGGTCAGACTTCCTAACTGTCAGGGTGGTTAAACACTAGAATAAATTGTCTACTGAGGTTGTGGAATCTCCATCACTGAGATATTTAAGAGCAGGATAGACAGACACCTGTCAGGGATGATCTAGATGGTGTTTGGTCCTGCTGTGAAGGCAGGAGACTGGACTTGATGACCTCTCAAGGCCCCTTCCAGTTCTAGGATTCAATGAAGTATAATTAGGTTGGCCAAAAAATAATGTAAAGAACAAATAGCCAAAGACTTAATTAGCAGTACAAAAAAAGTATGTACATCGTAGAAGATTAGGGTTGGAAGAGACCTCAGGAGGCCATTGAGTCCAACCCCCTGCTTGAGGCAGAACAGGGGCTGTTTGGTGGTAGCAGTTGCTGTCTGCACAGGGGCCCAGTTCCCTGCTGGGACCCCCGTGGACAGGGGCTGCTCCTGCTGCTCATACAGAGGCAGCAAAGGGAGAGGGGGGAGCCAGTAGGCGAGTACTCCACAGAACTACCCGATAAGCTTATGCTTATCAGATAGTCAAGTAGTCACCTACTTCCCTGTTATTTACATAGCTGGATTTGTGTATCTGAAGCAAAGCTTCCCCCATGGCGTAGGCCTGCCCTGAGTGATTCCAGAGTAGTGTGAGCTGGGAGCTGGTCTGCCTGGAGGGCAGTCTGTGGCAGGATCTGAGAGGGCTGTAAGACTTCTGCTCAACTCATAGACGCTGTCACTAGGGGAAATAGAGGAGCATTGTGGGCTGTGCTGCCTTTCCTATGCAGTGACATAACAGCTGTGTGTCTAATTCATCGTACTTAGACCATGCAATTAGTCAGCTCTCTCAGCGTCCTCCTGAAAGAAGGGCTTGCAGAGACCTGACTGGTTAAAGCTCAGTCCGGATAAGACTGAGATAATATTGATAGATTGTGGGGGAAATAATCTGCGGAAATGACATAATTTGTATTTGTCTGTCCCCCAGCTGATGAGTCTGTCTCCATATGACTCTGTTTGAAAGGGCTGACTCAAGAGGTGTGTGTAGGTGGGGGGCTCATTAAGAAGTCCTGGGTGGGGTTGCCTCATGTGACTCAGCCTGCTGTTAATGTACCGGGCTTGTCATGTTGGCAGCTCTTTCATCTGGCCTATGTTTGCAAGGACATTTAACCCAGGATAAAACACTGGAAGGTTTTTGTTTGACTTGCAAGATAACAGCAACTAGCTCTGAAAATAGGAACACTTCTGGCTTTCATGGACCTCTAGCTCTTGCTTCCACTGCTGCTGCTTCTCAACTGCACTAGGCAGGCAGGGTTCCCTCTAGTCTAAGATTTTCCATCCATGAGTAGAGTGAATTTTGTTGAGTGAGCATTGTGCACCAATATTGACATCATGTGCACTTGTTCTGATGTCTGCCACTATGGCACCCACCAGTCTCTCTCTCTCTCTCACACTCACACACACTTTACATTGTTATGCAAGAAAAAATACTAAAAGATGGATAATTAACAAGGTGCACGACCCTGCCTCCACCCACCCTGAAAACCACCCAACTTGCTGGTCCCTTTCCCCAGTGCCTGTGCCCCCATTAGGACCACACACAGCTAGCTGGTACCTGTATAAACCTGGCTAACTGCCTACTCATCCACATCCTGTAGTTGTGCCCAGCCTTGCAATCTGCCCCCCATCTGCCACCAGTATATATGCCAGGGTCATGCTATCTGCCCCACAAACACAAACAGCCAGTACCTGGGCGTAGGGCCCACAGCTCAAGCACCACTGCCCGGAGACCTGTGCCCATCCCCGCATCTTGCCTGTCCCCCCTCCATAGCCCAGAGACCTGTGTCCAACCCTGAACCTCACCCTCTTTCTCCCCCCGCCCCCTAGAATTGACCTGCACCTGGTACGTCCAACCACCACAGATGGCTGGTGCCTTTGCCCCCCACCAGCCGGCTTCTGTGTCAAGCTCCATCTGTCCTTGGCCCCACTGCCTCCCCCACTGGTACTGACCCTGGTACCTACCGCCATTTCCCCCACCCCACCCCACGCCACCCTGCTTTCCCACCAGGGCTCCCACATGGTGGCTTCTCCAGCCCTGGCCACCAGAGTAGCCCCCTGCTGGCCACCATGTGGCTGCATGGCTCTGCGTAGGAGGAAATTTTTTCTGCACACCCACACAAGCACACGGCTTAGAGGGAACCCTGTAGGCAGGGCAGTCCCGTGTTCTTATAAATATTCAGCTCAATGAAAAATCAACGACTGTCTTTGCATGCTGGTGAGAAAAGGTAGAATTCTCTTTACACTAAGGTGCTTACTGTAGGGATGGTTGGAGGGTTGGGAGTGGATAAAAAGGCCATAACTTGAGTTCTCTCTGGTAAATTGATAATTAACCTTGGAGGTAAACTGAGTAGCCCAGGATACCGATGGTAGCCCATAAACAAGAAGTACTGAGGTTATCATCTAATTAATTCATTGCTATGACTAAGAGAGCTGCAGTGGCAAGAAATTTCAATGTCTAATCTTATACTAAAAATGAGATGATGCTTATCTAGCCACTTCCGAGAGATGATTAACCCCATTATGGGTGTTTGTGCAATACACTTCTCACTAATGTGCTATAAACTAAATTTCCTTTAAAAACAGATTCCTTTGTCTTCTCCTCCTCCTCCATATTCTTCTGAGAGTACTGGAAAGTGCTTTCTTTCTTTTATAATTGCTGATGGTGTGTTTGGTCCTGCACAATATATACCGTGAAACCCTTTGCCCTGAAGAATGTATTGCTTTTGAGGCTGTGTCCGGTGGGTGGTAAGTGAACTACATTGCAATTCATGTGTGGAACTTCATTATTCCACATGTCTCAGATCGATAGTGTGTTAGTCTGTATCTGCAAAAATAATGGAGCCCTATGCCACCTTAAAGACTAACAGATGCATTCCATATGCTGGACCTAGCTGTAGTCCAGCAGGAGAGGTATTCTAAATTAAAATTAAAGGCAAAGTGGAGGTAAAATGCTCTAACACATCAGCACACACTTGCTATGTTTCATTAAATGCTTCCATTAAACAGGATTAGCAAATCTCAGGTTCTATACTTTGATTTGGGTCAGCCATATTGTACCAGAGCAGTCATATGCGAAAATAAGTTTTCCATAACAGCTTGCAAGTGCAAGGAAGGTGACAGCTGGCTAACTGTAGGTACTGCTCATAGCTTCAGGGTTGGGTTTCTGTGGTTAATTCATTTAGCGTTGAACCTGTTTCTGACATAGGTTACACTATTCTGAATAAACCTTAAATCTGTTTGACATTATCCTAAATGCTTGGTGTTCTGTGCTCTCAGTGCATTGTCTTGCTATCTATGTAGTATTACTTCCAGGCTTCTGTCTTACTGCATAACTCAGCACAAGCTGCTTTCAGATCTCTGGTCTATGGTAAGGCATACATAGCTAATGCACCATAATGACCTTTCTATTTAACTGGCACTGGTCACCTGAATACTGGTTACCTGTTGTGTTCCCTCCCTCTGGGGCATCTAGCATTGGCCACTGTCGGCAGACAGGATACTGGGCCATTGGTCTGACCCAGTGTGGCCATTCTGATGTTCTTATGTCACTGTGGTGGCTAGATTCATTAGAGATTTTTTCCACCTCCAAATGGAAAAACATTATCTTGCTCCTAGTCTAGATTATGAAAATAGCAAGAATGAACAAATGCCTCTAGGATGCTGATCCACAAAAGTACTCAAAGTTGGGTCCTAAATCTAGGGTTCTACAACCCCATTTAGGCTCCACTGTGATTCACAATACTCATGCTGATCCCTGTAAGCCCCTAAACTCGCTTGGCACCTAACTTTTCAGGGTAAAAGCTCCCTGTTTTGCCTTTGGGCTTGTGCACTGCTGCCTCACTTTTGGCATCTTAATGCCTATCTCCCATCTAATCCCCAGAGTAATTCATGAACCAGGGGGAGACCAGGTGAAGAAATGCCCATAGGGGGTCTGATGCCCCTGATGTGCATGCTGAGAGGCCACCTCCTGGCTGAGGTCCCATTCAGAATTCACCAGCAGGAAGCATTGTGGCCCAGGGGTTAAGGTCTACCTTCACCTGAGGAAGAGGTAAGAGACCCATGTTTCAAAAACTCAGGCAGGTCTTTTAACCACTTCAGAATATCCCATAGCTGAGTGGGGTTTCCTCAGTGTCTTGTGTTGAAGCTGTCTCACCATGGCTAAATAGTGAACGTGTGATTGAGAAGGGGGAATGGGGTGGGTGCCCTAACCACTGGATAGTGAGCCACGTTCTCTGTTTTCACTGTGGACAATTACTAGTAAGTCAAAAATAGCCGTGTACACTTTGCTTAGATCATGCTCTGAAGCCATGAAGGCATGTGCGCAAGGACCTTTTCTAAAGGGTATTGGGGCTGTTTGGTGGGGATTGATCTTTGCCTGCAAAGTAGGTCAAAGTGGATCTCTGTAACAGGGTTTGAGGGTATATTTGCAAGAGAGAGCAGTTTTGTGGGAGAGGCATTGTAGGTTGAGGTAAAGATGACTGGAGGGAACCCATATTTGTCATGACAAGTAGTTGGGCTTGGGCTATGACCTATTAGATAAGTTATCAGTGTTCATATAGACCTCTCTCTAGGCAATGTTGAGTCCGTTATCATGTCTGGTAGAAATTTCAGTCCAATTCAGTTTTTGTCAAACAGAATAGAGCCTTTTCCTCGTTTACTGCTTAATTTCTAATAAAAGAGATGATGCGCGTAAAGCAGTTAGGTGCTGGGCTTCAAACAATTTTTTACTTTCATACCTGATGCAACAAGCCAAGAGATGCTTGGGCACTGCAATCCCCAGTACAAATTAAGCGCTACCTCTTTCTAAGCTTCTTCTCTTAGAGCTGTACCTGACCCTGGTGCTCAAGGATGCAATTTATATTTTCTACATGTACTGTCCTGCAAATCTTTAAAAATGGCAAAAAAAATTTCCAGTGTCTGTTCCAAGATTCTGCATTCGAATCTTTATGCCTTTGGGCCACCCCACACGTATTTTTTTTTTTTTTTGTCACACACTAGTTACAACTTGTGCTTATGTAGCTTCCATGCTAGTTTTCCATCCGTCCCCCTTCCTCCCCCACTCCCAGTGCTCATATTATGGGCTCTTGGGAACACAGAGGACTGGAAGAATGCAAACTGTGTAACTTCTTTTAGAATATTTTGGGCTGTAGATCTTGAGAACAGTAGGGTTACCAGGTAGCTTCAGAAAAAATACCGGACACACGTGATGGGGGGGGGCGGGGCTGGCCTCGAGGAGGGGGGGGGCAGGAAGCAGGGCTGGCGGGGAGTGGTCGGGGGCAGTGGGACTGGCTAGGAGGGGTCGGGGGGAGAGAGAATCGGCCGGCAGGGAGTGGGACTGACCCGGGCACATGCAGACCCTAGGGCGCTGCCTGTCCCACGCACAGTCCCGGTGAAGCACAAGCTAGTCCGGCTACGGGTCCACAATGCACTTGAACAGCGCTCAGGAGCATGGACAGGGCTTCTCCTCCTCCCCAAGGCATCACTCCTACGTCAGATGCAACCAGAGGCACCCAGCGCCAATCATGCCCCACCTCCCAGGTACTCCTCCCCCTCCTCCTCCCCTTCTCCCCGGCCAGGGTTCTGTTGGGCGCCCAGCCGGAAAACCAGAAAATATCGAACATTGCACATGTCCAGTATTTTCTGAATTTTTTTACTAGACAGAGGGCCCCAAAATTGGACTGTCTGGTTGAATACCGGACACCTGGCAACTCTAGAGAACAGTGCCCTAAATTCTCCTTAATGGCATCACACCACTGTGACCTCATATCTGGGCCATGACCTGCTGACTCATATGAAGGATGATCTTAAGTTCACATCCTTTCTTGGACTGCCTGCATTGTGAACATATCCAATTCTGAAATGTCCTTAAACCTGAAGTAACTGCCTAATCCTCAGTCAGTGAAAATAAAGGGCCAATCTCTTTACAAGTCTTGGTTTCTGACTCCATGTTGCTCTTCTATAAGAATTTTCAGCATGTCTATGTGTAGAGTAGCATTATGCAGTTTGTAGATACTAAGGCCAGAAGGAAGCTCTGGCTATGTCTACACTACAGAGTTTTTTCTGAAAAAATTTCACTTATGTCCATACTGCAATCGCGTTCTTTCAGAAAAAGGCGTGTGTGGATGGGGCAGAGGGAGTTCTTTCAGGGGGGAAAAAAAAGGGAAAGAGGAAAAAGCACAGGTGCCCTGGTGGCCACTCCGTCCATAATAATCGCAGCTTAAATGCGAGATAGTGTCCACATTGAATGGACGCTATCTTTCGAAAAAGCAAATCGCTTTTTCAATGCACTTTGGCAGTGTGGACTCTCTCTTTCAGAAGAAGTTTTTTGGGAAGATCTCTTCCAGAAAAGCTTCTTCTGAAAGAAGCCTGCAGTCTAGACATAGCCTCTGTGATCACCTAATCTGATTTCCTGTTCTCTCTGAATTAGGCTAGAGCCATATTTCTTGTTGTTGTTTTAGAAAAACATCCAATCTCATTTTAAAAATTGACAGTGATCGGCGTTAACTCATTAAATGCTGTGTCTAATGCTCTCCCAACTATTCCCTATGTTACCTCCACTGATTTGCTGATCACCTCACTACTACTAATTCCCTAAAATAATTAACCTCTCAGCCATTCTCCTGACATATCACACTTGACCAGATAAGCCCAGGCCTCCTTCTTTCCTTTTGTCTACATTTTACAACTTTGCTGTCTATGGGCATGAATGCTTCTTTTGCTAAGAAATCTTAAGAAAGATTCATTCATTTAACACTCTGATGGTAACAGTAAACCTGGTTTTAACCTTGAATGTGTCCTGACCAATGTCTTTTGGCCACAACATTAACAAGAATTTGTATCTCTTTTTGGCTTATTCTAAATTCTTTAGTTAAGACTTGCTTAACTTTTTTCAAAAGTGTGGCGTACCCAGTTTTCGAATCCTAGGGCTGGAAGAGACCTCAGGAGGTCACCAAGTCCAGCCCCCTGCCCAAAGCAGGACCAATCCCAACTAAATCAACCCAGCCAGGGCTTTATCAAGCCGAGACTTAAAAACCTCTAGAGATGGAGATTCCACCACCTCCTTAGGTAACCCATTCCAGTGCTTCACCACCATCCTAATGAAATAGTTTTTCCTAATATCCAACCTTTTATTCACAGATGGAGTGGCTAAGTGCTTAGCCCTCTTTGAAAACCAGGCCACTAATGTTAGGATCCTGTCTTGAAAACCTTGGCCCTGCTTCTAAACTTTTAGATGATTCTCATGAGCTCTAATGTGCTCCATAGGAGCACAAAAGCACAATCCAGATTCACTGCTAGAACGAACCATTCTCCATTTTACCCTTTTTTCCTAAATCAGCATCAATTATTTTCCTCATTGCCACATTGTGGTGATAGAGGCAGTGGTAAAGAGTGTGAAGATGAAATGGAAGATAATGCCTATTAAAGAGATTAATTCAATACCACCAGCAGGCAAGCTGGAAGGGCAGGTAGTTTAGAGTGACAAAGCCAAATTTCACCCACACAACTCTGCAAGGACATTGATTTAATAAGCATTGCATCAGAGATATAATCTCTCATTGGCTGCTGATGTTCCAAGGACATGCCACTGCAGCCTAGCAACTGGTGAGCTAATTAACCCTTTCATCAACGTTATCTGCTTCACATTTCACTGAAATTTAAAAGTTTAACATTTTAATGGAAAAAATTGGGGGTGTTAATAGGTACAGATTAATAGGCTCATTCTGCTTTGCCTTATTCACCAGGTACAACTTGTGTGGGGTCTGCATCCAGTTTCATTGTTGTTTGTACTAACAGTGTAGTTGGAACTGTGCAAAAGACCAAAATAAAGAAAACCCCTGCCATGAAGAACTTAAAGGGACAGACACAATGTCAGAATGCACTGGGAAATGTGGAGGACTTACTGGTTTTGTCCAGAACTTTGGCACTTTTGCAACTTTTACCCTAAGAGCCCAAGTCACATTTGAAATTGCTCCCTTTTGTGTACACCATTATTTGGGTTCCATTGGAAAGCTTTGGAATATCCCAAACACATTTGTCACTGCAGCTCCCTCAGCATCTTCCATATGCCTGCCATGCAGCCCAGTGGAGTCTTTACGTAGATCTCATTTAGTTTTGCTGAGTGCTCTCTGTAGCTAGACCATGGCCCTATCTTTGTAACAAATGTCTTGTACTTTAGAACATAGCTTTCTGAACCTTTCCAGCCTCTGCTGTGTTTTCCCCCTATGTCAAGTGTTTGGTTTTCAACCAGAATGCTCAGTGGAAGAGGGACTCTGGTGATTCTGGTTGGCACTTAGGACCAAGCTATTAAAACTCCTAGGGCTCTACCTGCCCAGCTCCGCATTGCTGTAGGAAGCTGTCTAGGGTTGCTAACTTTCTAACAACACAGAATTAAGCACCCTCACCTTGCCTCTTCCTGAGGCCATGTCCCTAGGGTTGCCAGATGGTTTCAACAAAAATACCAGATACACTTGACATGAAATCACAATCCATATTACATTTTATTTAGAAAATACCGGACATTTATATTTTCTCAATTTGTTTCCCGAACAGAAAGCTCAAATACTGGACTGTCCGGTTCAAAACCGGACACCTGGCAACCCTACATGGCCCCCGCACATTACATTTCTGCTCCCTTGGTGACTTGCTCTCCTGAAGCTCATTCATTTTCACTGGGCTGGGGCAGGCGGTGAGGGCTCTGACTGGAGGTGCATGTTCTGTGGTGGGTCTGGAGATGAGGGACTTGGGAGAGCTCAGGGCTAGAGCAGCGGCTTGGGGTTGAGGCACAGGCTTACCCCAGGCAGCAGTAGAGCAAAGCTACAGTAGTCTCTCCGCCTGTCCTGGCATCGTGTTGTGCCCCAGAAGCAGTCAGCAAGTCTGGTACCTCGGAGCAGGAGGGAGGTTTAGGAGGCTGCCATGTGCTGTTATCATAGAATCATAGGGCTAGAAGAGAGCTCATGAGGTCATCAAGTCCAACCCCCTGCCCAAGGCAGAACTAATCCCAACTAAATCATCCCAGCCAGGGCTTTGTCAAGCCGAGACTTAAACACCTCTAGGGATGGAAATTCCACTACCTCCCTAGGTAACCCATTCCAGTGCTTCACCACCCTCCTAGGGAAATCGTTTTTCCTAATATCCAACCTAGACCTCCCCACTGCAACTTGAGACCATTGCTCCTTGTTCTGCCATCTGTCACTACTGAGAACAGCCTCTCTCCATCCACTTTGGAACCTCCCTTCAGGAAGTTGAAGGCTGATATTTGTCATTATCGTTAATGCCTCTGCCTTGACTTTGCTGTTTCTTTATTCATCTTTTTTCTCCTTCAAAATATTCCAGCTTTCTTTTTCAGTGTCGGGATTACTGTTAATTACCTTTCTGTCCTTCCTCTTCCCTCATGCCTCTACCTTGACTCTCAGCCTACTTTTCATCCACTGTCTTGCTAACACAGACCTTGTGGTACCTATGGTTGCTCCAGGGCTGCTGTGGCCCGGACCTAGACTGTTCTATGCCAGTGGGAAACAGTCATTGTGACAAACTTTCAGCCCTATTGACTGGTTGATTCCTGGCAAATTACCACAAAAACCGCAGCAGCTTAGAGAACACTTCGGAGACAAGGGACATAAACGGGACTAAGGGCAAATCTACACTTACGGCTGCATCAGTTCACTGTAGTGCTTTAATACAGCTGCTCTAAATCGATGAGAGAGCTTCCCCTGCTGACATAGCTACCTCCTCTTGAGGAGGCGGATTAATGGTTGTTGAAATAGCATTGTCTCCCCCAGGGATTATATCAGTATAAATGTGTCACTCAGGGTCTCTCGGTTTAGTTTAAATTGTTTAGCTTATTTTTAATCCACAAAAAGCAACTTTTCAACTGAAATCAGAGTTTGGGTTTGTGCCAGTTTAACTACACTGGTTTAAGATGCATTCTTCTGTTAAACTGGGGTAATTTGCCCATGTAGCCAGGTTTTCCATTTTTTTATGTGTGACTCACAATATGATATAGTAATTTTCACTGTTAAATGATCTTTCCCTAGTTTGAGGTTACTAGGGAGTTAAAACTAAAAGCACACACAGCTCAGCAAAAGCACATGGTAAAGTATGCACCAAACCTGCTATGCTTGTGCAAATAGTGCCTGCGAGAGCGCTATCATACCTGCCACTAGCTGAGCAAAAATATGCTTTAATACACTACTTCCTCCCTCCTGTGGGTGGGGGGGGGGGGGAATTACAGAATTCGGGTTCAGAATTGATAAGAATATGATATACAGCCAAACCAATAGGAACTTCATATATCTGTCCCTCACTGCATAATAATCCTCTTTCCTCCAAGCCCAGTGATTGACCTTCCCACACTCCCACAATGAGATCCTATGACAGACCCATCTCCTCACCCACTCCACCCTCCAATCTGCTATTACCTTTGTAGAGGGGGATGTGCTGGAGTCTGAGACCTCTTCAGTTGACACTGTTTTCAAGGGCAGATAGAAGGCATTAGCCATACTCACTATGGGGGGAGGTGGAGGCGCACAGCTTCGCAGGCCCCCAGGCAAGGTGTGAGGAAGCTGGGTCTGTGTCCCTGGGCGGGATGGCGCCTCAGGCGGAAGGAATGGGCCTGGGGATAGCCAGCCCTCAGTGCTGCCTGGACTGTGGCTCTGGTGCCCTCTCCCACCCCTGGGCCTTAGAGCTGTGTGGAGCACTGCTCTAGTGCTCCTGCGGTGATGTAAAGGGACCAGGGCTCTGGATGTCACCACTGCTGCAGCAGTGGCAGCGGTGGCCAGGAGCCCTGGGCCCCTTTGAATTGCTGGGCCCTGGGACAGTTGCCCCCTTTGCCTCTTCCCCCTGCCCCATTGGCAGGCCAGCTCACTGCATATCCATACGGCTCAGTTGTGTTGGTACTTGGCACTGCTCAGGTATTACCCATGCTGCCATGGCTACACTGTGTTATACCTTTCTATGCTCAGACTGAAGAGCCCATTGTCAAATATTTGTTCCCCACAGGTAGGTACTTTTAGACTGTGATCATCAATCATTAACCTGCTCTTTATATAGCTCTATGAGCTCCTTGAGCCTAATTTATCACTAGAACATATTGTTTATTCTTTGAATCATTCTCATGGCTCCTCTCTAAACCCTCTCCAACTTAACCTCATCCTTCTTGAACTATGGACACCAGGACTGGATGCAGGATTCCAGCTGTGGTTGCCTCAGTGCCAAATACAGAGGTAAAATAACCTACCTGCTCCTACTTGAGATTCCCCTGCATATACATCCAAGAATCATATTAGCCCCTTTTGGCCACAGCGTTACACCCGGAGAAGTGGTGAGTCACTCTCAGCTAGGCCTGAGTCAGTTCCAGATTGCAGATCACATGTATTACTCCCTGCTCACAAGGTTAAAGCAGGCTCAGGTCTGTGAACTATGGATGTTAAAATGTGGTTATTTTACTAATCGAGTAGAGAGGGAGAATTTGTATTGACTGCTCAATTAGTTGATATAGTTGATAGGGGAGAGCCGCCGGCTCAGTACCAGCTCGTGCCTGGACCAAACCCCACTGCAGCTCTGCAATGTAAAAGACTGTAGGACCCGGTCAGCCTGCCCCTTGGCTCTTACTGCATTTTAAATTGCAGAGCCACAGCTGAGTTTGGTCCTGGACCTGGTGCAAGCAGAGACTGAGCAGGGCTGCCAACCTGCCCAGCTCTTAAATGTAGTAGGAGTTGGGACAGTCTCAGCAGGGAGTTGGGACCCTCCAAGGATAGAAGTTGTACCTGGAGCTGCCTCTCCTGGCCCCCAGGCTCCTACTGCTGCCTCTGATAGAGACAGTAGCGCAGGGGATGGGGCAGGCAGCACCGCCAAGAGGGTGCTGGGGAAACCAGCTTTTAAGCCAGGTCCCCCCCCAGCACTGGATTCTGCGTCCCACTGCCCCCCTGGCTCTGATATAGAGGCAACAAGTAGGGGGAGGGGAAATGCGAGTTGTCAACTCAACTACCTGATAAGCCTAGGCTTATTGAGCAGTCAATTAATCAACTACTCACTTAGGGTATGTCTACACTACCCCGCTAGTTTGAACTAGCGGGGTAATGTAGGCATACCGCACTTGCAAATGAAGCCTGGGATTTGAATTTCCCGGGCTTCATTTGCATAAGCGGGGCTCCGCCATTTTTAAATCCCCGCTCGTTCGAACCCTGTGCCGCGCGGCTACACGCGGCACGAACTAGGTAGTTCGAACTAGGCTTCCTAGTTCGAACTACCGTTACTCCTCGTGGAATGAGGAGTAACAGTAGTTCAAACTAGGAAGCCTAGTTCGAACTACCTAGTTCGTGCCGCGTGTAGCCGCGCGGCACAGGGTTCGAACGAGCGGGGATTTAAAAATGGCGGAGCCCCGCTTATGCAAATGAAGCCCGGGAAATTCAAATCCCGGGCTTCATTTGCAAGTGCGGTATGCCTACATTACCCTCCTAGTTCGAACTAGGAGGGTAGTGTAGACATACCCTTTCACCCCTTCTCTGAACCAGAAGCAGATTTTGTTCAGTGTTCAAGGCCTTGAAGTTAGTCAGGGTCTGAATCCCAAGTTTTTAGGGGCTTGGATCTTGTGGGCCTGGTTTTATTGCATATTTAAGTGCCACATGTCTCTCCTCTGTATAACATGAGCTTTTGTGTGTGTGTGTTGTTTTCTTTCCCCCTTGGGCGCAGTGGAGTGAGGTACAGCAGATGATAAAAAACACCCCCATCTATATGTACCAGGACTGCAGCGTGCTTTCGGAGGGGGACACTGATCACTGGCTCCGCACCAACTGGATCTACCGGGGTGAAACAGCCTCCCGCATCTACGTGGAGCTAAAGTTCACTGTACGGGATTGCAAGAGCTTCAATGGCAAGGCAGTGTCCTGCAAAGAGACCTTCAATCTCTACTATATGGAGTCTGATCAGGATGTTGGCATCCAGTTCCGTCGCCCCCTGTTCACCAAGGTCAGCAGCTGTGGGGTGGGGAATCCTTTTGACCCCCCCCCATCCTAAACTAGATGGGGCTAGCCAGATGGGAGACCTCCAAGGCAGTCAGGGTCTCGTAGGGAGGAGAGTGAGTGCTGCCATAGGAAATGCTCTCTTGCCCCAGCTGCAGGAGATATCAATTGTCAAATGAGCTGTAGAATAGAGGGCCTGAGCATGTGTAATGTTTATGCTTTGCACTTATCCAAGGACTCTGTAACAGGCTTCTGACAAATATCATCTTCATAAAAAGTCACTCTTCATTGCCTGTGAGGATAGGACAAGAAGCAATGGGCTTAAACTGCAGCAAGGGAAGTTTAGGTTGGACATTGGGAAAAACTTCAGGGTGGTTAAAACTGGAATAAAATACCAAGGGGGGTTGTGAAATCTCCATCACTAGAGATATTTAAGAATAGACAGACATCTATCAGGGATGATATAGACCATGCTTGGTCCTGCCATGAGAGCAGGGGCCTAGACTTGGTAACCTCTTGAGCTCCCTTCCAGCTCTATGATCCTCATCTTAGAAATAGGGAAACTAAAACCCAAGAGAGATCAAGTGGCTTTCTCAAGGTAATAAAGCAAGTCCGGACAGATAAAGGAACAGGACACAGGTCTCCTGATGCCTACTCCCCTAGTCTGACCACTAGTCAGAAAAGAGCACATGGCTTTTTCTTTGAGGCTGGAGGCAATGCTCCCATTGGCTGCACCAAATTCTTGTTTGAGTCTCTACACTCTGCTGCCCTTTGGTTCTCCTGCAGTTTCATTTGGCTGTGGTATTTATTGTCCCTTCTGCCCCAGAAGCAGATGAATTCCAGTGAAGAGAATCTCAGCTTTCCTTTAAACCGTCTTCCATGATCAAAGCCCAGTGTGCTCTGTGGCAAACCAAAGATCTACATCCTTGGCAGTTCTCCCCTCTGTATTTTCAGCAACACATTGTGATAAATTCTTGGAATTTCTGCAGCGGGTCTAGTAACCTCAAGCCCAGAGAGTTCTACTGAATTAAACAGGAAAATGAAAAATATAAGTAGCTTGCAAATTAATTGGGGTTCTTTATTTTGATGTTAAACTTACATTTTGCCACTTATTCCTGCTGCCCCCACACTTCCACTGTGTTCTAGTGACATTCTGGAGATTTAGCAGTTGGGGTAGGGGACAGCTGGGGATTTCTGACAGGTAGGAGGAAGTTGGGGTTTCTAGTGCTAAAGAGTCACTAATCATCATCACCCAGCTCATTCATGGATTCCAAGGCCAGAAGGGACCATTGTGACCTCCTTTATAACACAGGCCTTGGAGCTTCCCCAAAATAATATGTAGAGTGAATCTTTTAGAAGAAAATCATCCCATCTTGATTTTAAAATTGGCAGCGATTGACCAAGACTATTGGTAAATTCTTCCAGTGGTTAATTCAGAGGTTAATCTCACTGATCAATTTACATCATATTTCCAGTCTGAATTTGTCAAGTTTCAGCTTCCAGTTTTCGGCTCATATAACTTTCTCTGGTAGATTGAAGAGTCCATTATCAAAATCTGTTCTTCCTGCAGATACTAATAGACTGTAATCAAGTCACCCCTTAACTCTTTGTTAAATAGACTCAGTGAGTTCAGTCATTATAAAACAAGTTTTCTAAACCTTTAATCTTTCTCATGGCTCTGCTCTGCTCTGGATCCTCTCCAATGTACGAACATGCGCTGAATTTCTGAGCACAAAACTGTATGCACTATTCCAGCAATGGTCACCCCAGTGTCCAATACAGAGGTAACAAAACTTCTGGGCCTCTGCTTGAGCTGTCCTGGTCTATACATCCCAAGATCACCTTAGCTCTTTTAGCCAAAGCGTCACAATGGGAGCTTACGTTCAATTGATTATCCACCACAAGCCCCACATCTTTTTCAGAGTCACACTTTCTCAGGGCTGAGTCCCACATCCTGTAGGTATGGCCTATGTTCATTGATCTACTGATGAAATGTAGTAGATCTCAAAGCACTCTATAAAAGAGGACAGAATCGCATCACCGTTTTACAGAAGGGGAAATTGCGGCACAGCTGTGAGGAGGGTTGCTGAAGGTCACACAACAGGTCAGTTCTGTATCCACTAGGCAACACTACCTCATCTCCTCTTTCTTTTCCCCTCTCCCTTCAGACTGGGACAC
Organism: Pelodiscus sinensis; assembly: GCF_049634645.1. Lineage (NCBI taxonomy): Eukaryota > Metazoa > Chordata > Testudines > Trionychidae > Pelodiscus > Pelodiscus sinensis. The sequence continues at coordinate 137,821,175 of NC_134711.1, read as the reverse complement.
AAGTAACTTGAAATAGTTTTTGTGGGGTGTTGTGTGTGTGCGTGTGTAGAATTTTAACACCTACTTCTTTGCAACCAGATTTACAGCAACAGCTTCCCAGTTCCCCAACACTCACATCTGCTGTTGCATCCAAAGATGGCAGTGGAGCCCAATAGAAGTTTCTGGTGAGCTAATTATCAGTTGACTGCAGAGACTTTTCAGGCTGAGATTTTTAGAGGAGAAAAAGTTTATTCAGCACCTAATTTCAAATAAACCAGTCCAAAGACCATCACTGTGTATTGTAGACAAATTGCTGACAGAAAAAGAAACCTTCCACCTGAGAAGAATGACTTGTTGCTGTAGTTTGTAAGTGGGCAGGGGCAGTCCCCAAAGGCCTGCCTGAGATTAGGGCCTCCTTATGCTAGGTGTTGTACAAACACAATGATTCAGTCACTCAGCTCTTGAAGAGGAGCGAAGTGAAGAGCCAGTGGGAGAGAGTAGAAACAAGAATTGTGAGGTGGATGGGGGACATCCATAGGAGTTCTATAAAATGAGGGAAACAGTGGTTAACGAGTGCACTGGTCTGATGTGTCTGTGCTTCGTCATTCGTATGCAAAGATGGGCAGATCCTGAAATCCAGAGCACATGGGCTAGAGAGAGGCCATAGAGAAAGGAGTTGCAAGCAAGGCTGTAACAGGACATAGGTTTTCTCCCCCCCTCCCCCGACTTATTCCCTGCGTAAGCCCTTCAGACTCTCTTCTTTAGTGTCTACTCAGTCAAAGTTATTCAAGTTGCCTTCATCAGCATTTGTGCACTGCTGTAACAATTCTAATACCTATGACCCTATTACCTATTCTTCCTGCAAGGAGGGAGACCTCCTGTTCTTGGAGTCCACTTCAGTCTGGGCATAGCTAACCTTGTCTTCCCCTCCTGTTAATGCTTCCTTCCTGTCTCTTTCCAGTGAGAGCTCTGACCCTTCCCACCCATGCATGCACCCAAATTCCTGGCCAAGATAGCCAGTTGATGGGCCAGTTAGTTCCTTCACTCATTCATCTTCCCGCTCAGATTAGCTATTTCTACTGTCAGTTTCCCCAGTGACAGTTGACTAACTGAAGTTACAGAGATCAGGGCACTGGCCCATCCATTAGGTCTCTGCACTCTTATTACAGAGGCTTTGGGATGCCAAATGCCTGACAGATGTACTCAGGAAGGAAGAACCTTCTAGTGCCATAGATCTTGATTCTTACTCTCCTATTCAGATCAACACAGTGGCAGCAGATCGGACTTTCGCAAGGCAAGACATTGAGTCGGGCACTATACAGCTGAATGTGGAAGTGTGCCCCATACAGAAGATGTCTCGGCGTGGATTCTACTTGGCTTTCCAGAACACTGGGGCCTGTGTGGCTCTGGTCTCTGTCCGGGTATATTACAAGGCCTGCCCAGAAATAGTGCAGAGACTGGCTCACTTTCCAGAGACATTGGCGGGCTCAGAAGGACTGACAGAGGTAACAGGGAGCTGTGTAGAAGATGCAGCCGAAGAAGCAGGCTTCCCACCCAGGATGCATTGCAGTGCTGATGGGGAGTGGCTGGTGCCAATGGGCCGGTGCCTGTGTGCTGTTGGCTTTGAGGAGGCTGACAGAAGCTGTGTAGGTAGGTGCTTGGCGGTGGGAAGGGGGCAGGCGGCTGTAAGGGCAGTGGTGGGGAGAGGGAGATCTGGCTAGGGTAGTGTTTGCAGGGGGTGAGAAGTGAATTATACTCTCCTGATCTGGAGCTGCCCTAAGTGCATCTGAACTGTCTACTGCTTTGCTCTCTGTGTCCCTATCTCTCACCCCTACTGTCTGTGAATTTCTCTTTATTTCTCTCCTTCGGTCCTGTCTCCTCCCCTGCCTCACCTCCCTCAGATTTAGCAGTTGCACACACGCCTTCACTCCCTCTTGGTCTCCTTCCAGCAGGCCTGCAGATCTGAAGCCGGTTTCTGGGAGCTGTAAGTATGATTGACACTGACTCACGCAGCAGCCAGCTCCCAACTCTTAAATAGCTGCCTTGTTCTCTGGAGTGTAGCACCCAGGTCAGGGTAGACTAGGTGGACAGATCTGCATCTTTGTCCCCTGGCCAGGAACTCGGGTGCATGGGTGGGACAGATCGGTGCTCCCAGTGCATAGTGCACACGCACTTCCTGAGTGGGAGAGAATTCTGCTGTGCTGTGCGATGGGCACGGCACTCCTGCTCATTCAGCAGCATGAATAGAGGGCATGGGCACACCTGCTGTAGGAGGGGAACACCTGGCAAACTGAACTGGTCCCATCATAGGAGCAGATGGAGTCTCCCCTTGGTGGTGAGAGGAGAGGTGGTGCTGTGAGCCATCTTCCAGGCTGTAGCAGCAGGAGAGAAAGGGGGTGTACTGAGGCTATGTGGATGGCCCATTGCTGATCCTATATCACTGCTGGGGGGTAGGGACTGTGCCCCACAAGTAATACATTGCTGCTCATTGCTGCATGGCTGCAGCTGTGGTAATGAAAAGGAAAGAGTCAGGCAATTCACACTGGATCCTTCAGGTCTGTAGGGACCTTGAGCGATTCCCTGTCTCTGCCTTGCTCTCCCTGTTTGCTCCAGTGTGGGCACTTGCTTGGGTTCCTGCAGCCTTGCTCTGGGAGCTGATGAAAGGTTAAGTGAGTCTCCGGCATGGATCCCTGCCCCTCCCTTCGGCTCTCCCTCTATAGCCCAGCCAGTTTTTCCACTTAGCTGCTGAACTCTCCCCGCCCTCCTGGGAACTGAGTGCTCTCTGGGGTAGGGGCAGGGAAACCATCATGCTTGGACTAGTCCTCAGCACTGTCATGGGGCAGGGCAGCCCCTCCCAGCCCAGGTACAGCTGAAGTCAGATGTGTCCACCCACAGGACAGCAGGGATGGGGAAAATCTCCCAGCAGGGAGTTGGCGGGGTGTGTGTGTGAGGGAATAGCAAAGCCTGATGTGGCCTCTCCTTGGTGGATGCAAGGAAGGAACGGCAGGTCTAGGGCAAATGTTTGCCTGCCCAGCTCTCCATTCCAGCTGCTTGCCAGTGGCCAGGGGCCAAGTGCCCTGCATTAGATCAAAACAGATCTAGCTCTCTTGCTGAAGTAGTAGCGGCAGGGATCATGGCTCTGGCCTTTGCCCCGGGAAGGAGATGGGGTCCATCCATCTTTCCTGGCAAGGGGATGATGAGGACTCAGCTCTGGCCTTTCCACCCTTCTTCCCATCAGACAGCAGAGTGGTTCCCGGGAGGGGATGGAGGGCTGGGGAGATCCAGCTGTGCCCTGTGATAAGGGGGAGGGAGACATCGTTGACCTTTGCCTCGGAAAAAGAGGATGAGGAGGGATAGTAATTGAAATGTGGAGGGATCCCAGCTGTGCACTAGTTCAGACAACTGCTGGCAGTGCTGGGTGACTTTCCAGGTAGAGATACCAGACCACAAACCCGTAAGGGGTCTGAGCCCAGACACCTTACCCCTGTGTGCCCACCACCTTGTGCTCCGCTAGAGAGCTACAGCTCTGCAGCCAAGGGTGCTGCTTGTGGGCACTGATGGCGTAGCATTTCCAGTGACCGACCTATGCCTCTGGTATTAGGTCCCTGCGGTGATACAGTTGATTATGAAGGTGCTAGATGCCTCTCTTGGCCAGGCCTTCCAAGCTTATTGGGTCCTGGTTTCCTTGCTGGCTGGCAAAGCTGCCGGGAGCATGTGGTTTGGTCTCTGACACCTGAACCCTTGAGCACCTCACCTTAACCCTCATAATGTGCCCAGTCACCCTAGTGATGGGCACCTCATAAGTTCTTGTAATAACAGTGAATGAAGGGCAGGGTAGCCATCTCTGATCTTTGCCCTCATGAGGGCAGTCCAGGTCCTCTGCCTTTCCCAGAGCCTATTTTCCCATCTGGTTTATTCGAACTTTAATTCCAAACAGTAAAGCTGCCGTATGCAGGGTATGTGTGCACGCACGGAGAAGGCTGGGCAAACAGGCAGTGGGGGATGTGGAGGTGGGGCAGAAAGTCTGGGAGGGACTCAGCTTAAATCTCTAACGGGGAGTCCCCTCCCACTCTGGGAGCACTGAGGACAGCAGCTCTCTGCTGTTCCTCTTCCTGTTTGATGGGCCCACACAGGCCTTCTTAAAAATAATTGCTGGGTGGGACGCAGCAGCAGTGATAGCATGAGTGCCTGGGGCAAGTCCCACCCTCTGCGCCACCCCCACAGGGAAGGGTGCTCAGTTCCTGCTAATGTGATGGGGGCACCCCACTTTGTATCTGATGTATTTGAAACTTGCTCCCATCTCTCATGCTCCTCCCACATGTGAATCAGAGCTCTCAGCTCTGGGATGGGGCCAGCCAGAGGGGTGGAGCCTTGCTTTGAATGAGGGGCTGAAGTCTGGGGCTGGCTTCTGTGCCAGCGAGTTGGCGATGAGGGTGGGAGGGCAGTGCACTCATCTTAGCCTCGGATACAAATGGCTGGCCAAGGAAGTGGCACAGCTAGGGCAGCGGAAACAGTTCAGCATCCCTGCCCCCCAACACTATGCTGCTAGAGCAGCCCCACACTGAGTTTCTCACCCCACTGTCCGCTTTTAGGCTCCTGGCATTGGTTCGCCCTCCATCCCTGAAAATACAGCTCTGCCTGGCCACCCCTTTCAGCCCAGCCTGGCTCCTGCTGTCATCTCCAGGCACCTTCTCTCCCTGGCTCACAATGCATCCTCCACAGACAGAAGAAATATTGCAGGGACCAAAAGAGATGAGCTTTCACAATATGGAGAAGGGATGTAATAGTGTAGTCCATTAACAGGTTAGCCGATGAGCAAAAGCTTATGGGTTAATGCTCTAGAATACATGCATTCCCCCCAACCCTGCCAGTAAAATTTTTAGCAGGCTGGCCGGCAGCCTAGCTTAGTTCTGGCTCTCGGGTGGGTCCTGAACCCAGCGCTGCATCTCTGCATTTAAAGTGTATTGGGGGCAGGCAGCTCAGCTCAGTTCCAGCTCACTCTGGGTTTGGGAGCTCAGCCTCCCCGCAACCCCGGACAGGGGCTGCTGCCACCTCTGTGTCAGAGGCAGCAGTGCAGGGCCACAGGCAGCCGGTCTGCAAGGGGAGCTGCTTTTTAAACTGGCTCCCCTTGTGGACCAGCTCCCACGTGGAATCCTGTGCTGCTGTCTGTGATACAGAGGCAGAAGTGCGGAGTGGCAGGGGCTCCTCGGGAGTGAGGCCGGAGCGCACTGGCTGCCACCCCAGGGACTATAGAATAGTTCAGTAACTGATCAGAATTCATGAGGCTACTCGACTATTCAATGAACCGATATTTAACATCCCTGGTGTGGAGTCCCCACCCAAGTCCCAGGGCAGCAAGGGGACTTGGGTGAGGGCAGCAAAGCTGCCACAAACTGAGCTGCAGTGAGGATCTTCCTGTGGTGCTGCCCCCTGCTGGTGCTTGTTGCTATTGCACCCTCCAGCTCCCCTGGTTTCATTCCATTCTCTCCTGCTGGCTTAGTGTGGTGACAGGCTTGTCTGCCTGGCATGCGTCTTCCCTGTTAGACTCTAGGCACCATCCCTCCCCTGCTCTCCAGCATACTCTGCACAGGCCTGCGCCAGCTTCCCACCTTGCTTTCTTACCTTAACGAGCAGCACTTCATTTGTCTCGCTCGGCACTCATCACCCTGGGGTGCCAGTGCAGAAGACTTCGGGGAGGGTGGGAGGAGAGAGGGAAGTGATGCCAGCCTCTCTGTTGCGGCCTCCCCGCTGAGGCTAGGCTGTGCTGCTTGTGTGGGGAGAGGGCTGCGGGGAGGCAGCGAGCTGTTCCTAGCATGGGAAGCATGGCAGTGAGCTGCACAGATGTGGATGAGGGTTCCTCACTAGTGGCTGGTCTGGCACAAGGATTGGGACTCTGCTTGCTTCAGCCTCAATTCCAGTCCCGACGGCTGCTGCTTCCTGGCTGGCTGGCAGGGCAGAGGCGTTCAATCCTTCTTCCCGTTTGGCCAGGCCCAGCTCCCTCCCCCCCCCAATCTTGACAAAGAGATAGCTGGACCAAATATGCCACCTAAAAGTATGGAGGTGGAGGGCACTGAAGTCAAATGCCCTTTCTGCTATACACCAAAGGATGCCTCATCCCCACCTTGTGTTTTCCGATGGGCCTGTCCACTATCCCCAACAGCAGCCGCATGGGGGAGGAGAGGGGAGAAGGACAGTATATGAGTACATACGTCAGGATAGTGTAAAGGGAGGTTATAAAGTCACACTCCCCCATCTCCTTGGCTGTAGCACTTGGAAACTCCTTGTGGCTGCTGCTTCACCAGGCCTTGTCCAACCTGAATAGCCCACCTGCAGTCCTTGCCAGCTGAGGAGGGCGGAGAGAGTCCCTAAAAGGTGGCAGGATTATTGTGGATGACAAGAGGATGTAAATGACATTGCTGGACATGATGGAGTTGAGATGCAGGGAGGAGAAAATCAAGTTTCTGGGGGTAAAGTGATGATATGGGTTGGGAAATCCCCTCCACTTGGCTTCCCCATTCAGCCCTTGCTCACCTGAGAGAGAGCGGCTGGGTATATCTGCCATTTCCACATACCTGGGAGCAGAGGTCACAGTAAGCAGGTGTGCCCTGGTGCGCAGCTCTTGCAAGAGCTGGCTGAGCTGCGGCAAAAACCAGCAGGGAGCTATAGAAAGAGCTGGCAGGGACCCAGGTTACAACAGGACAGTACCCGTAAGAAATTGCAAGTTACTCTCACCGCTGCCTGGAGAGCAGTATGCTCTAGAGAGTGTGAGGAAACCTGAGTTCCATTCCTGGCTCTGCCACTGACTTGCTTTGCAGCCTTGGTCAAGAGGTGCCCTCTGTCTGCCTGGTGGTATGATCATGCTGCTGCTCCTCTGGGTTTATGAAGGGTTTTGAGGTGGGGTGGTGCTTTATCCTGACTTCAGCAAGATGAGAAATGCATAGCCAATGGCTTTTATTTCCCACCCTTGAGGTTACTACTCAGGAATCAGCTGCAGCAACTGCATCACTTCAGCCACCACTGTCAGGTGGCTGAGAGAGCTGGTTAACACCATCACTAAGTAGGGATCTGGGGGAACAGAGTCAAGTCATTTCTGGAGTCTTGGGCTCTCCAGTCTCTGAGACTGGCACAGGGAGGCTGAGCACAAGGAGACTGCTTGCCAGGTCTAAGGTAAAGCATTTCTTAGGCTGGGAGAGTATTGCCAGCCCCAGGAGTGCTAACTGGTCATAGTATCAAGGGGTTTGTTTAAACCTTATGCTGGGGCAGTGCTGGGTGGTGCAGGAAGCTTTCCTCTCTGCCATGGCACCCAGAAAATCCCAGCCGCTTTGTATGACTGTTTCCCAATGTGAGGAGCGTTCTGTCTTTGTGATGCGCACTGAGCCTACTGCCTGTGGATAGGCAGCTTCCTTGGTAGTAGATCTGTGTTGGGGAAGACTTTGTGTCCAGCTGCATCCAAATACAGCTCAGAGTTCACCATTGGGCTAGAACTGTGGGGGCCAAGACACTAGCCATGTGCAGCTATTTGGCGGGTTTAGTGGCTAGTTCGCTATAGCAGCAGCCATTATAATGGCTACTGCCTCAGAAATGGTTGGTCACCCCAGGTCTAGAACTTGCTGGCCAAGAAATACATTGCCACAACAGTCAAGATCAGCAAGGCCACTCACTGCTTCTAGCAGTCAGTCCCCAGGCTTAAACACATGTCAGTTGTCAGCCCTCATTGTTATGGGTTTCCACAGTCCAAACTGGAATCCTGTACTTCCTGTGAGTCTCATGTTAGATGAAGGGAAGCAGTCAAACAAGAAAGAACAAAAAGAAGGCCTCCATGAGAGGGTGGGCATCTTCTTGGTGCCAGGCTGCGTGCAGTCTGCCTCTCAGTTGCTCTTTGGGACAGGCAGATGCCGCAGGAAGGTAGAGGGAAGTGCAAGGAAACGAAGATGTGCCAGCATTCCCTAGTGGTCTAGACCGCACCTGGCTCTGGAGTTTGAAGGCTTGGGTGGCACAGCCAGGTTTGGTGTGCATCGTGAAGGGATGCGAAATTTGCTGGATTTGAGTAGGCAGGAGGTCCTGAGTGCTGTGTTTTTTACAGGGAGGGGCCAGCAGAGAGGGAGGGTACCGGGGCTGTGGAGTTAGAGGAGGGAACCAGGCAGGGCTGGCTGGCTACTTTCCATTAACCCAGTGCTTCCCTGTTTGTGTGTGTGTGTCTGCAGCCTGCCAGCAAGGATTCTACCGCTACTCCCCTGAGACGGAACGCTGCCTCAAGTGCCCCCCAAATAGCTCATCCAGTGATACAGGGGCCACAGCCTGCCCGTGCAACCCAGACTTCTACCGCGCACCCACTGAGGGCCAAAGCGTTGCCTGCACTCGTGAGTCCGGGCCGGGGGAGGAGCAGGGCAATGTGGAGAAGAGGCAGGGGATGGGGGCAGGTCCAGATGCAGGAAGAAGGTTTTGGAGAGTGGAATGCTGGTGCTGGGGGGAGGAAAGTGCCTTACGGCGCAGGGAGAAACGCAGGTCCTGAGGGGAAGAGAAACAACTGGTTTGTGATTTGGGATCTAGCGCTCTCTCTCTCTCTTTCCACACTCTGCAGGCCCCCCTTCTCTTCCCCGCAACGTCAGCTTCTCCCTGATGGGGACGCAACTCTCCCTTTGGTGGCAGCCGCCCAGAGACCGTGGTGGGCGCAAGGATCTGACCTACAGCATCTCATGCCAGCGCTGCTCAGTCCGGGCATGTGAGGCGTGTGAGGCTAGCGTGGTCTTCTCCCCTAGTGATTCAGGCCTCACCAGTACCTCCGTAGAGGTGGATGGTCTAGAGGCTTATACCAACTACAGCTTCACTGTGAAGGCACATAATGGTGTCTCAGAGGTCAGCCTTTCCCCCCCGAGGACTTCCCCTACCGTCTGGGTCTCTGTTGGGCACATAGGTGAGTCACCAAGGAGGGTAGGGGAATGATTAAGGGAATGGGAGCTGAGAAGAGAGTCACTGAGAGTCTTTGGGGCTGTCACTCACTGTTCTGTTTATAAACCAAAGTCATGTCTGTAATAGCTATTCAGAAAAAGCAGTAAGTTTACCAGGTGCTTTGCAGCATGATGGGGCTCAAGTCTGCTCTCACTTACACTGGTGCAGGGCGATGGGACTCTCTCCCCTCCTCCCCAGCAGAGCAGAACGGGGCCTGTAGAGTGAGACACCGCCCCACCCTATCTATGCAACAAATAAGCAAACCACAACATTTTGTGTAAAGGGAACCTTTAAACACAGTGAGATCAGGACATTTTCAAGTGCAAGTTCCTAACTCAGCACTCGCCTGTCCCCACGGCACACATGGAGAGTTGGGCTTCACTTTGCTAGTTAGGATAGCCTGTATCTCTTTAAGATGTGGCTTTATTCTGAAAAGTGGCTGTGGGAGAGTAGCACCTTCTTACCAGCAAACCTTCTGTCGGCGCACTTCCCCAGTCACTGCTGCTAGGCTTAGGTATGTAAATAAGGGTTTAATTGTTTTTGGTTTCTTCTCACCCTGCTGAGCTAACATAGCCCAGAACCAGGGAGCTGAAGTTTTCCCTGGTACATATGACATTGACAGATGTGTTTATGAAGTGCCCTTTACGCTAGTGAAAATCCACTGAAGTCTGGAGTTTTCCCAGCTAAATTTAAAGGTCATACATGGTCTGTGCAGTCTTGATTACCTGTGATGATGCAAGACAGTAAGAGTGTGGCTTGACTCTTGGATCCCGGGATAATTCACAGAGCTGCCATGCTTTTACACCTAAACAGAGCACAGTAGCCCTGGACAGGCTGAGAGGTGATGCGTGGGGAGTCTCACAATGGTATTTCACTGTCAGTAGTCTGACTGTTAAGTGTGGGAGCCCTAACTCTGGAAATTCCTTTTTGCATTTAAAGTCTCCACCTTGCTGGTGGGTTAACAGAGCTACTGTGAGCGTGGATGATGTTTTGCAAGTCCAACAAAATCATAGCTGAGACGTGCTCCCTCTGCTGGGCCCTTGGCATCAGCAGTGCTTTGCCACTGCACTCTAACCTTCCCTTTAGCCACGCCAGAGAGAGATGAGCTGAATGCTGTGCCCACGGGTCAGCAGGAGCAGCAAGGCTGAAGGGGCTGCACAGAGCCTGGAGGGGTTTAGTTTATGTTCTCCTCTACTTCTGCTTCATACCATTGCTGTCCCCTGCAGCTCCAGTAACGGTGTCCCACCTGACCCTCACCCAGCGTGACGACAGCAGCCTGTCTGTGTCTTGGCCAGCCCCCCGGCCCCGCAGCCGGAGCTCAGTGCAGTACGAGGTCATGTATTTTGAGAAGGTGAGAGGCACATCTGCTCTAACCCTTACTTGTTTTGCTGTGGCACTCCGAGACTGGCGCCCTTTCTTTCCGTGGATGTGCTTGTCATCCAGATAACTGGTTCTCCGGCTTCTGCAGGGAGAGGATGCACACTACACAGTGAAGCAGTTCCACGAACCCAACGTGACCCTGAAGGACCTGCAGCCAGACACAGCTTATCTGCTCCGTGTGCGCTCCATTACCCCACTGGGCATTGGCCCCTACTCCCAGGAACAGGAGTTCCGCACCCTCCCACTAGGTAAGGCACAGCTGCCCTCTCTCTCAAGGTGGGATGCAGGGCTCCTGACTTCTCGCTAGGCTCTTTGCCCAGTGCACGCCGTTGTGAGAGGAAAGAACGGGGGAAGGCCACTTTTGGTATTCATGTTATCTGGGGCCACGTCCGGCTATGTTCTACTTGGCTTCCAACCATGATCACACCATCATGTCCTACCATCTGGCCTGAACTTTCCCTTCCTTCATGTTACACTATTTCTGCTAGCCCTGACACTTTTCATTGGGTTTCGGAACTGCATCGCTTGTAAGTGAAACATTGTCTCTTCCTTCAGTGAAAGAGTTCTCTAGGAATTCCCTAGGTTTTTTTCTTTCTCATGTGTGTTTCCCCAAATGTCCCACTTGTTAAATTTTCTAGAGAATTAAGGTGTCATTAGAATTGGGTGAAAAACAATAATAAAAAACAACAAAGAAGATTTGAGAAGCTCTGTCAGGTAAGTGAGTCAATGACAATAATTCACCCAGCTCTCCTAGGGTATGTCTTCACTAACCCCCTAGTTCGAACTAGGGGGGGTAATGTAGTCATACGGAGTTGCAAATGAAGCCCGGGATTTGAATTTCCTGGGCTTCATTTGCATAAAGCCGGCCGGTGCCATTTTTAAATGCCAGCTAGTTCGGACTGCGTGCTGCGCGGCTACATGCGGCACGAACTAGCTAGTTCGGATTAGGAAGGTGTACAGCTAGTTCGGATTAGAAAGCCTAATCCAAACTAGCATGTTCGTGCTGCGTGTAGCCGCGCAGCACGCAGTCCGAACTAGCCGGCATTTAAAAATGGCACCGGCCGGCTTTATGCAAATGAAGCCCGGGAAATTCAAATCCCGGGCTTCATTTGCAACTCCGTATGACTACATTACCCCCCCTAGTTCGAACTAGGGGGGTAGTGTAGACATACCCCCTGTCACCTAGTTCTGCTGTAATAAACCTGCTTGGACTGCTATGGACTAGAATTGCTCTCCGGAATCAGAGTGGAGAAGAGAATGTGCTTTATTCAAACACAGGGCACAAGCCGTGTAGCAAGACTCTAACTAGGACCAATATTTTTAAAATGGGAGCCTACAGTTAGTCTGCTAGATCTATCGGAGTCTTAGCTGGGAATCAGCCAAACACCCATTTGAAGGTGAACTATGGTTCATGAATCATGTTAGGGATGTTAAATATTGATTAATTGAATAGTTGAGTAACCTCATGAATTCTTATCGGTTACTTGACTATTCTATAGTCCCCGGGGGCAGGGACAGCAGCTAGTGTGCTTGGGCCCCACTCCCAAAGAGCCCTCTGCCACTCCACATTGCTGCCTCTGTATCAGAGGCAGCGTGGGGTGCCAGGTGGGAACTGGTGTGCGAGGGGAGTCAGTTTAAAAACCAGTTCCCCTTGCAGACTGGCTGCCTGTCGCCCTGTGATGCTGCCTCTGATGAAGAGGCAACAGCACGGGATGGCAGCAGCCTTTGTCTGGGGTGTGTGTCTGAGCTCCCAGACCCGGTGTGAGCCAGAACTGAGCCAGGCTGCCTGCCCGAATGGCTTCTAATACACTTTAAATGCAGAGCTGCAGCAGGGGGAAGTCCTGGACTCATTGCAAGCCAGGGACTGAGTTGGGCTGCTGTCCAACCTGCTCAAAAAATTGTTGGTAGGGGAAGGGAAAGGGAGTGCGTGTAGTCTATAGCAATCTGTAAGCATTTGCTTATTGGTTAATCAGTTAATCGACTACACTATTACATCCCTAGCTCACGTGCAATGGTATTTGGCCCAGACCTGCTGGCTTATACATTCAAGGTATGTCTAAACTTGCTCCCTAGTTCGAGGTAGGGATGCAAATGTAGGCGACCAAAATTGCTAATGAAGTGGGGATTTAAATATCCCGCGCTTCATTAGCATGATCTCGCCGGCACGTTACTCTGCTCAACAGCTGATTCGAAAGTGAAAGTGTGAGCCGGGACACGTTAGTTCGAACCAAACCCCGTGGTGCAAACTAATGTTACTCCTCAAAAAATGACAACCCCTTTGTTTGAACTAATGCGTCCCGGCACACACTTCCTGGTTCGAATCAGCTGTTGAGCGGAGTAACACACCGGCGAGATCATGCTAATGAAGCACGGGATATTTAAATCCCCGCTTCATTAGCAATTTCGGTTGCCTACATTTGCATCCCTACCTCGAACTAGGGAGCAAGTGTAGATGTACCCTCAGAGTGTCACATGGCTGTGCACTAGCACAGAAAGTCCATTCTGGCAGATGGCCACAGCTCAGAATGTGTCAGCACTAGTCCTTCCCTGCTCCCATCCCCATGTTCACTGAAATGACACAGCAGGTATTTCCAGCCACTTGTAGTCCTGCACTGTTGCCCAGTACTAAGGAATGCAGATGGCCCTGGCTTGTTCAGTACCACTTGCTAGACAAGGCTGGGTGTTGCCTTCCCAGTCGCCACAGCCTGGGGCGGGGAATGCCGGTCTTTGCATTTGTGTGGGGAAAGTGTGTGACTGTTACTCTGTCCCACAGACACTGGGGCTCCATCTGGTGGGGTGCTGGTCTCCATTATCTTTGGAATCCTGGTGTTCATCGGGCTGGTCGTGGGGATCATCTTCACACAAAGGTAAACTTTGCTCCTTCCTGGGCGAAAAGGGTACAGGCCGGAGAGGGGTCGGGAGGTACTGTGAGGAAGGAACTATGAAGTGAGGAGCCTGGCTGTGTATGTGTGTGGGGGGGATGGGGTAGGGCTTGGTCGTCCATTGGGGAGAGAACAGATAGACATTGAGGGACTGGTTAGAGATTCTAATAGGGCTTCAGCTACTTCTGCATCCTTTTTGAACAGTGTCCCCTTAAGAGACATTTACTGAGCTGCCACGTGGTCATCAGACCACACTTTTGCTAAACATTATGCCATCTTACCACAATTCGCTTCCGATTCAGCAGTGGCTACAGTGGTGTTGTCCACCACTGTTAAACAATGATTCTGACTCCTGCCATCCGAGTCGAATACTGCTCTGTAGTCACCTATCATGGAGCACCCACAGGGATGTCACTCGAAGAAGAAAAGGGAGTTACTTAGTTTGTGCAGTAACAACTGTTATTTGAGATGTGTGTCCCCGTAGGTGTTCTGCGACCCTCCCTTCCTCCCCTCTGCTCACAGTCTTATTTACTCAGGCGTAAAAGAGGAACTGAAAGGGAGGGGTTGAGCTGCGTGATTGGCACACTCGGGCGGGAGCGTCTCGAGACGCTTCCTGTGTATATGAGGCCTCACAAGGGAAACTGCTTTGCAAGGCTCCGATCTGCAGCTCCGGGCAACCTATCACCTAGAGTGGAACACCCACAGATGATGCCAAACTGCTCAAGATAGTTGATGTTAGGAATCATTAAAAACATGGTGTCATGGCTCCTTGCCCACTCTGGCATGATAAATGCAGAAATGGGGGCCAGCAAAAGTACCTCAAAACCTTATCTACCAGGCTTTGGTATAAAACTTCCCCCCAAAATCTTAACCGAGATTTTGGGGATAAAATCTCCGCTGCCACCACCCAAATATTAAGCAACCAGGGAGAGACTACTTGGGAAATCTCACCCCTAAAGTACAAACCAGGACACACAAATTAACCAATACCAGGTTAGTAAAAAGGAAAGAAAAAGAACTTTTATTATCACCACAGTATTCCTGTTGCAAGCATAATGACTAGATGGAACAGTAACAAAATAATATACTTATGGGCTGTGTCTAGACGGGCAAGTTTTTCCGCAAAAGCAGTTGCTTTTGTGGAAAAACTTCCCAGCTGTCTACACTGGCCGCTTGAATTTCCGCAAGAACACTGACTTCCTACTGTCTGAAATCAGTGCTTCTTGCGGAAATACTATGCTGCTCCCGTTCGGGCAAAAGTCCTTTTGCGCAAAAGGGCCAGTGTAGACAGCTCAGATTTGTTTTGTGCAAAAAAACCTTGATCGCGAAAAGCGTCTGTGCCAATCTAGACGCTCTTTTCCGCAAATGCTTTTAACGGAAAACTTTTCCGTTAAAAGCATTTGCGGAAAATCATGCCAGTCTAGATGTAGCCATGGAGGAGAAATTGACCATGGGCCAGGAACGTACTTACAAAGGAGAGTAAAACCCATTTTTAAATGCTCAGACCAGATCCCATTTCCCAAACCATGAAACAATAAAACCTAACGAATTTATCTAAACTTTATCCTACTTAGGGTATGTCTACACAGCAAAGTTATTTCGAAATAACTCTAGCATTTACACAGCCAAACCGCTAGTTTGAAATTAATTCGAAATAGTGGAGTGCTTATTTCGAATTTGGTAAACCTCATTCCATGAGGAATAACACCAATTTTGAAATTGCCATTTCAAAATAAGTGCTGTGTAGACACTTATTTCGAAATAGGGGGCCTCCAACCTTCCCAGGGTGCCCTGATGGCCACTCTGGTCTCAACCAAGCACACACCTCTCCCATCCCCCCTCCCCAGAGCCCTTAAAGGGGTAGACTTTGGCCACAGTGCCTGTGCCAGCTCCAAGCCTGCCAGCCCAGAGCCAGCAGTCACTGCCCCTGACCCAGTGGCCCCAAAACATGAGCCAGCAAGCCACTGGCAGCCAGCCCTCCACCGCTCCCCAGGAGCAGTCTGCCAGTTCCCAGGAGCCTGCCAGGGCCCGGAGAAGGGCACCTTCCTGGGCCAGGGTGGAGATCATGGACCTTATTCAGGTATGTGTGTGTGTGTGTGGGGGGGGTGCCCTCAACATCCATGATCTCTGCACTAGACGGAGGAACGCGGCCGTCTATAGCAGGATAGTTGCCAGCCTGGCCACGAAAGGCCACAAGTGAACCCAGGAGCAGGTTCGCATGAAAATCAACCCCAGCCCTGAGCTTCCCCGTCCTCTTGCTTCCCCCTTCCAGCTCCCTCCTCCCAAGTTTCCCCCTCCCCTTTCCCATCCTCTCTCTTTCCCTCTCCTGCCTCCTTTCCCCAGTCTCACCAGAGGTTAATCCCCCTCCCTTCCCCCAGTTTTGTTAAATAAAGAGAGTTTGTGTTCATGAAAATGCATGTATTTTATTTGACATCAGGAAGGGGGGTTAGGGAGGAGTAAGTGGAAGGACGTGAGGGAGGAATAAGTTATAAGCCCCCCCGTGGGGCAGACCAGGGAGGATCCTAGTGCTCCTCAGAGTGGAAGCTCTCCCTCAGGGCTTCCTGGATACTGACAGCCCCCAGCTGGACCTCCCAGGTGGTAGCCTGCAAAAAGTGCAGCCAGGCTCACAGCAACGTGTCCCAGAGAAGCACCAGAGTGCCCAGGGGCAGCTCTGGCTCCATGTTGCAGAGTGCTGTGGTGTCCCGAGTGAGGGCAACCAGAGCACGCAGAGACACAAATGCTTTGCTGTCCCTCATCGAGGTAGACAAGCAGGGAAACCTGAGAACTGGCTGTCTGGGGAGGGTCCCTTTAAGCACAGGTCTCAGCCTCAGGCAGCAGACACATAAAGTAAATCCTGACCTGATGCCCTGCCGGACCTGGTTTCGGCCGGCCTTAAATGCAATTCAGTGTCTACTCAGTGTGGACGCGCTATTTCGAAATAACAAAAAGCTATTTCGAAATGCATTTTGTGTCTAGATGCATTAATTTGAAATAAGCTATTTAGAAATAAGATATTTTGAAATAACACTGTAGTGTAGACATACCCTTACAGACTTTGAAGAGTATTTTCTTAGAGGGAGACATCCTGTCGCCTTCAATAGCTGGAGAGAAACCTTCCTACAGACAAAGGAGGGAAAAACCCAAAAATTCCTTTGTCACAGTTTGAAATTCCTACCTACATTTCTATTGGCTGCCTGCCACCTGGTTTAGGTAAGGGACATATTTAACCCCTTATTCCCCAGGATGCTGGCTAACCCTT
Source organism: Pelodiscus sinensis (assembly GCF_049634645.1). NCBI lineage: Eukaryota > Metazoa > Chordata > Testudines > Trionychidae > Pelodiscus > Pelodiscus sinensis. The sequence continues at coordinate 137,804,726 of NC_134711.1, read as the reverse complement.
CATGATCATGACACATGGTACACCCACATCTTGAACACTATGTAGAGATGTGGTCACTTCATCTTCAAAAAGATATATTGACATAAAGGTTCAGAAAAGGGCAACAGAAAAGATTAGGGGTTTGGAATGGGTGCCATATGATCAGAAATGAAAGAGACGGGGACTTTTCATCTTAGAAAAGAGGAGAGTAAGGGAGGATATGACAGAGGTCTATAAAATCATGATAGGTATGGAAAAAGTAAGGGAAAAAGTCAGCATATCCAGGCATTGCAGGAAAAGAGGAGGATCCAAAAAGAACATACAACGTCTGCAGTTGGCAGCTTTTTATGCGACATCTATAATCAGCTCTGCCAAACAAGGATTGGTTTACTTGCTCACCAAAGGCGACATAGAAGATGAGATCTGTTGATTGACTGCTCAATCCAAAAAGAAGATTTACTTGTTCCCATAACGCTAGAACTAGGGGTCACCACATGAAATTAATAGGTAGCAGGTTTAAAACATACAAAAGGAAGTTTTTCTTCATGCAGTGCACAGTCTGCCTGTGGAACTCCTTGCCAAAGAATGTTGTGAAGACCAAGACTTTTACAGGATTAAAAAAGAGCTAGATACATTCATGGAGGTTAGGCCCATCAGTGGCTATTAGCCAGGATGGGTAGCAGTGGTGTCCCTTGCCTCTGTTTGTCAGAGGCTGGAAATGGATGACAGGAGAGGAATCACATGATGATTCCCTGTTTCTGTTCACTCCTTCTGGGGCAGCTGGCATTGGCCACTGTCAGCAGACAGGATACTGGGCTAGATGGATCATTGGTCTGACCCAGTATGGCCATTCTTATGTTCTGTCTTCCAGGCGAACCTGTCACCGGCAAGCAGGGCCAGACTATGACAGCTCAACCTTTGATCGAGGTGAGATCCAAAGCCGGGAACGGGTGGGGAGCTCTGCTGAGAGAGAGCGAGGGCAGTGGGTCCAGGGGAAGGTCTGGAGTGGGTCAGACATTATTAATGAGAGAGACTGCTGGGCTCTGACTCAGCTTCTCTAGCTGCCAGCATTGACTTTGGAGTTTAGTTTGTCTCTTCTCCGAGTGGCTCTGTTTGTCTACATATGATTGTCGGCTGGTTTGCTCTGATTCTTGCAGGAATCATGAACTGTCAAGAGATTCCCAGGAATCTTGGTGACATGGTGTTTATTTTTCTCTGTTTCCTGTGCCATAGAGGAGAAGATCTGGTTGAAACCCTATGTGGAGCTACAGCCCTATGAGGACCCAAGCAGAGGGGTCTTGGAGTTCACCAAGGAGCTAGATATGGCCTGTGTCACCATGGAGAACGTTATTGGGGAGGGTAAGTCTCATTGGAGCTGACTCTGTGCCCTTGTTCATGGATTTCCCTCACATCTCTCCTGCCCCGGTAACCTCCTGTCTCTGTGGTGCTGCAGGGGAGTTTGGGGAGGTCTATCGTGGGACCCTGCGCCTGCCAGGAAAGGAGCGCATTGTGGTTGCCATCAAGACCCTAAAGTCAACATATTCGGACTCTCAGTGGTGGAATTTTCTGCGTGAGGCAACGATCATGGGCCAATTCAATCATCACAACATTGTGCGCCTGGAGGGGGTCGTCACCAAGCGTAAGAACCCATGTGGAATGGGCAGTGAGGGGCATCACCGTGCGGGTCCTGGGTCAGGGTAGGACGGCCATCTTCCTGTGAGAGCTAGAGGAGAAAAGGGTGCTGCCCTCTAGCCTGTGCAGGGAGAAGGATGTAGGCCTGTGGGAGCCGGGGACACCATCATGACCGCCCCCAGAAGGGATAGTGGGGGAATGAGGAGAAAGGGTGTCTCTTCTGTGGCACGAGGAGAGGAAAGGTATGAATTAATCCCTGGAGCTTGAGCGGGGATGGGCAATTGGATGTGGTCTAGGAGAAAGGCAGGGAGATGGCTGGGGCTGGGCTCTGAGCTGGGGGCGTGAGGTGCAGGACACAACAGGTCAGTGAGAAATGAGGAGTCATGCTGCTTTGTGGGCGAGGGAGCCAGGTGGTGTGCTGCGGGTCCTCTAGTGCAGAAGGATGCAGTGTGGGTGATGCTCTTTTCCTCTTGCTCCAGGGAAACCAATGATGATCATCACTGAGTATATGGAGAATGGAGCCCTGGACACCTTCCTCCGGGTGAGGGACCAAAGTTTGTAACATGTCCCTATGATCTGGGCACTTCTTGGCCACTGCCTGTGCTGAGGTGCAAGGAAACTAGGCCGTTGTGGCCCCTTCCACTCTGAGAGCTCTGTTCATTGGGAATTGCCCCTGCAGCTGAGGCTGGATCCCAGTCAGACTGTTTATTGCCATGGGGCTTTCCCTGCTGGGGACTGGACTGTGGGTCCCTGATTGATTCCAAAGGGCTCCCCCTCCTCTCTTCTGATCCTCTCTCCTGTGATGTTGGCTTGCGAGCTGGTAAGAAACTGTAAACTGAGAAATCTGCAGACTCCAGTGACCTGATGGGCTTGTTTCCTCCCCCCACCCCGCCTTGCTCTGCAGGAGAACGAGGACAAGTTCAGCTCTCTCCAGCTGGTAGTTATGCTACAAGGCATTGCCTCGGGTATGACCTACCTCTCAGACCGCAACTACGTGCACCGGGACTTGGCTGCCCGCAACATCCTGGTAACTCAGGGCTTGCAGTGCAAGGTGTCTGACTTCGGCCTCTCCCGAATACTGGAAAACAATGCGGAGGGGACATACGAAACCAAGGTACCGTGGCTTGGGGCCGTCAGGGTCTTAACTTCAAAGTGGAGTTATTGTGCATTGTGGGTAGAGAGCCCCCTGAACCGCCTTGCTAAGGGTGGCCAGGCCACGTGAGGATTTGGATGAGAGACCTGCATGGTGGGGGTGGGTAACTCGGATGGTGGTCCTCTTCCCTATGGAGTCAGTATTGACCTTGGTAGGATGCTTGCCAGCACTGTACTTGGGGGGCTGTCTTTTAGGTGGAGCAAACCACCAAAGTCCTGAACATCTTTAGCCTGTGCCATTTTTTATATAAACTTTTGGGATTAACCACTGTGTCCTGACCAAATTCCAACCTGGATGGTACCATGTTGCCCCCCTCTGGATTCCGTTGTATAAAGGAGTCTCCTTCATGTCTTCTCTAAAACGTGTCACTCACTTAAAGTTGCCTTATTTAGCCCAGTGGGTGAAGCGGGCCCCTTGCTAGGTATGGTTTGTAATTCACTTGGGGCTCTGCTGGGCCGAACAGTGCTGAAATACGGCCCGGGGATAACTGCTAGCTGTGCTCTCACCCCTCCCTGCAGGGCGGGAAGATCCCCATCCGCTGGACAGCACCCGAGGCCATTGCCCATCGCATCTTCACCTCGTCCAGCGACGTCTGGAGTTACGGCATTGTCATGTGGGAGGTGCTGTCCTTCGGGGACAAGCCCTACGGAGACATGACCAATCAGGAGGTAAGGAGGGCGGGGCTGTGCTGAGCAGGCAGGGCGGGGCATAGGCTGAATGGAACCGAGAAGGCACACAGTTTGCAGCCCCTGCTGTGTCACCCCACCCTCTAAGAACAGCCATTGCTCGTGTGTGTTCAGACCCCAGCCCTGTGACACTGGAATAAGCTCATTACCTGGACCTCATTCATGTTGGAGAGGCCAGGAAACAAAAACACCAGCCTCCTAATGAAGCGTCACCTGTATTTCCCCCAGGTAGCAGGCTGGTCCCTGAAGGGTTGCTTAAGCAAGGGAATCCCACATAAAGATAAAGGATGACTTTCTGTGCTCAGCAAGGTCAGCCTGCTGGATTCTTCCTCCAAGACTATTAACCCTTCCCCTACCAGTCCTGGGCTATGCCCACAGACCCCCATATCTCACATCTGGAAAGATGAACGTGTGTGTGTGGGGTGGGTGGGGGGGAAGGTGACAGTAGCAAATGTCACCTAAAAGCCTCTTATACCTATCAGTGCTGCCACTCCCAGGGCCCAGCACCTCAGGAAGGCAGCATCTCCCAGCCATGCAGCTCTACTGTTTCCCTGGCACCTCAAGCCTCCTGATCCCTCTCTCGACTGCCCACTGACCTTCCCCCACAACCGTTCCGAAGTGAGCCCATCTGCGTTACATTGCTCAGGGCCCCAGAAGATACTGTGACCATTGCATGGGCTTTCCCGGTGGAGGTGTTCCAGCCCCTCCTGGATAATCTCAGTGGTGTCCTGCCCTCAGTAGAATCTGCCCACAAGTAGAGCCCTGTGTGAATACAAGTTTCCATCCGTGGCCAGAGGAGAAGAATATGGTGCCACCACTCCCAGGAGCCTGCGCCCTGTGCTGGCAGCTTATCCCAGGCATGCAGCTGTCCCTTCCATACAGCAGTGGCTCCTGCCTGGGGTCGTACAGCTCTGCTGGGGCGGGTCTGGAAACAGTAGAGCTGCATGGCTGGGAGATGCTGCCTTCCTGAGGTGCTGGGCCCTGGGAGTGGCAGCACCCCATTCTTCTCCTTTTGGTTCCATCATCTCCTGGGCTGGCCATGTGACCCCACCCAGACTAGGGAAATACCAGGACAATCCCCTCTGTCGCAGGACCTGACTCTCCCCACCTCTGTCCTGTCCGTGCTCCACCTCTTGCCCCAACTGATATGGCCTGGGGGACTAGCAGGCTGGCACCAGCAGCAGTGGTCCGCAGTTTCTCCTTCCTCCCCACCCCCCCGCACTCACTGCAGGGGAAGTGGAGCAAGTTAGCCCCACCAGCTTTGCTCCCCAGGCCACATGGCTCTGTTTCCTGCCAGGGTGCATCGAGGTGGCCCCACCCTCTCCCCCAGAGCAGCATGGCTGGAAGAGCAAAGCAGCTGGGGCCACCTTGTTCCACTTCTCCGCCCTCACTGCTGGCCAGCCCCTCCCACCCACAACGTTTGGTAGCATGTGACCCGTCATGGCCCACCCCCCTCCTCCCACACACATTACCTCTGCTCCAGGGAGTAGAGTCCTGCAGATGAGTGGATACTGATTTCCATCTTCCCATAGAAATGTGTCTCAGCTCAGGGCTGTAGTCACAAGTCTCTGCCCTTCTGTGTGTAGGTGATGAAGAGCATAGAGGATGGGTACCGGCTCCCCCCGCCAGTGGACTGCCCATCTATCCTCTATGAGCTCATGAAAGGCTGCTGGTCACATGATCGCATGCGACGGCCCCGCTTCCAGGAGATCCAGGACCAGCTGGAACACTTCATCTCCAGCCCCCATTTGCTCCGCGCCGTTGCAGACTTCGACCCCAGGTAGTGGTGCTGGGCTGGGGGGTACTGCAGATCTGAGAGGAGAATGCTGTGGGTTCCTGGGTTCAGCATCTGTGCTTTCCCAGAGGCTGGGGCACTGACAACACAGGGAAGAGGAGCTTCTAGGCCTGTGTGTGCAAGAAATGAAGTTCTGTCTCCCTGGTGCCAGCCCAGGAAGGTTGCTGGGTTGGGTCCCAGGGAGTGCAGGGAGCAGACATACCTGCCTGGCCCCAGCAGAGGGCACTCTTGCCCCTTAGATAAGTCCCAGTTTGAGGGTGCTGCCATTCTGTTGAAGGCAGTTGCTTTGATGACGACTTTTTGTCCCCAGGGTGACGCTGCGGCTCCCCAGCTGCAGTGGGTCTGATGGGATCCCTTATCAGTCAATCCCAGAATGGCTGGAATCCATCCGCATGAAACGCTACATCATCAGCTTCCGCACCGCTGGCCTGGACACCATGGACTCCATCCTAGAGCTCACTACCGAGTAAGTAGGCACTGCGGCCCTTCGGGGTGGCTCTGGCTTCTCTCTGGCCAGTAGAGCCTGGGGCAAGATCCACACTAATCTTCTGCCACCATCCCTTTGGTGTCTGAACACGCCTCCAGCACAAATTAGCCAGGGGCCTCTTGGTACCCCCTTCCTGCTCTCTGGACTCGCCCCTTTCCGATAAGGTGATAAACCCAGCTCAGCCTAATTCCCTGGAGCTTGCTCCATAGCTGAAACCCGGTCCCTCCTTACAGGCTGTCTTATCTGCTCTGCCCTCCCCTCCTGTCTGAAGTCTGAGTTAAAGGCTCTGCTGTGTCCTGCAGGCATACAGTGGGCTCCCATCAGCCACCGGCAGGTGTTCTGCTTTAGCACTGAGAGGCAGCACTGGCACAGGCCTGCTCCAAGCCCATCAGGGCTTTGGAAAGGAGGAGCAGGGCTTGCATCAGCCTCTGAACAGGCTAGCAGGGAGGGCGGCATGTGAGGCTCTGCAGGGACAAGTTTTCCATGGTCTGGCTCAGTCAGCTGTCCAGGCGCTCTGCTCTACTGCCTCTAGCATCGCAGTGGCCTTCAATCTGCTCCAGATACAGCACATCTGATCTGGAGACGCCAAAGCTCTTCCTGGGTCTCGGTTGCCTGCAAAGGGGGCTGTCTCCTGCTCAGCCCAGAGGGGAAAGTGTATCCAGGAGCAGAGCCAAGTCTCTGCCTCACATGGAGCCTGAACCTGGGCATCAGGGGAGCCCGTGGTTAGGGCTCAGTTGGGAGGAGGGAGAGCAGGCTGGGAGAGTGGCATAGGCCTCATGCTCTCTTGAGGTATCAGGAAATGGGCAGGGCACATAGGGGCAGGGAATGGATAAGTACACGATTCAAGGGAACATAAGCGTAGAAGGGCAGAGGCCTTGGGAATGGGACACTGGAAGGGGCTGGTTTATGTGGTGGTGGGGAGATAACGGGTGCAAGAGTTGGGCTAGTTACAATAGTCAGTGATGTGTAAGCTCAGTGCCCAGGGTGCCTGTCTGCTCCCCCCTATGTCCCAGATACTAATGGCAAGAAGGTAGCAGCTAGCAGGCAGGTGTTGGTGGCAGCACTGCCAAGGGTCCTAAAATCCACTGATTACAGAGGAAGGCACTGGAGGCAGCAGGCTCTAAGCCGGAGGCAGGGAGACGTGCCTGGACCTAGGAACTGGTCCTAGGGTTTGGTTTCCACAGAATGTGCCCCTCCCCTACCAACCAGGAGCAAGAGCAGTGACTCAGCTGATCTTTCTCTCCTCCCTCCCCCAATCTGTTCAAGGGATTTGAAGAAGATGGGGATAGTGCTTCCAGGCCATCAGAAGAGGATTCTCTGTAGCATCCAGGGCTTCAAGGAGTAACTGGGCATCAGGCCTTCCAGCTGCCAACATTCCCAAGCCCAGTGGGCGTCACTTGGAGCATTCCTGTTGCAGTTATTTCCAAGAGGAGAGACTGAGGTGATCAAAGCAACTAACAGGATAAAAAGAACTCTCCTAGGAAGCCTGCCCCCTCGGCCCAGCCTGAGCCTTGCTCCATCTGACCGTGCATGTGCACTGAAGCTGCAGGGTGCTGAACGTAGACCAGAGCCAGGACTGCGTTTTCAGCTCCAACATCCGCTGCTGGCCATTTCCTGTGCTCTATTCTGTACTGCACTGAAATAGCCTCTGCAGCACCCACTCGGGCCTCTGTGATTCTGAGGGGGAAGTCTTTAGGGATGCACAGAGACATGGGGTGACAGCCCTGTCTGTTGAGTGACAGGAACTGAAAGATAGAGGAGAATTGCTGGGGAACCTCCACTGCTGCAACAGTGCGTTTTCCTTCCTTGCTTCATTGTTATGTTGAAGCAGGTACAGTCATCTGCAGAGATCAGGGTAAGGATTAATCTTATACTCACCACAGTGAGAACTATCTGCCAATAACACTAAGTAATGGGGTACCGCTTCCCCTACCGTCCGCTGCCCTGTTCTCCCAGCAATGGAGAGGAGAGCCTGAAAGAGAAGGAAATGGGGTATGCTGCTCTTTCCATGTGCTTCCTGTAGATTCTTCGGTGAGACCGAACCAGAGTTCATCCGAAGCAGGGATGCTCAAACCTTGCCAGCATGTGGCCTGTACTTCCCTTTTGCCTGTTACCGCTAGGGCAATCCCAGGGACAGAGTCCTCCACTCCGTACCTGTTCTCCCCTGGGGCCTGTTCCAAATGTGGGATGGGCTGCTTTTGCTGCAAGAGATGGGGTGGGATTGTTCCCATGTGCAAGCCATGTGGATTTTTAACGTCTCAGTGCTCAGGGACTGTAACATTTTTTGTAAATAAACTTGTGGCAGAGGTGGGGACGCTGTGGCTTGCCTTGCCTATTATGTGGGCCCCACAGGTAGCTTTCTTTCACAGGTGCCCAGATGTAGGATGTGTTTTGCAAAGGCCAGCTCTGCTGGGCATAGGCTCTCACTGCACTGCTGACCCCTGAGCAGTCTTTTTCCATTCCCTGTACCCCAATAGGTACTCAACTAGGGGAGACCCACACACTAATGGGGCAGGACTTACTGCTCTATTACAGCTGCTTCACTTGTATTGTCACTGGGGAAGTTCCAGCCTGCCCTGGCAGAGCTAGTAAGATCTGACAGATCACAGCCCTGCTGCAGCGGCACAGGGGTCCACCATGCAAGCACTTGAGTGAAACCACTATAGGTGACCCTCTCAGCTGCGGCTCTGAAAGTGACACTTCCTTGGCTCTGCAGCCCCACTGCAGGAAGAGAGCCCCACTCTACTACCAGCCAGCAGCAGAGACTGGAGATTTCTGTTTACAGTACAAGGCTTGCTTACTCCCTTCCCCCCTTCCCAGGCACACTCCTACCCACCCCCACTGGAGGGCAAGGTAGCATTTTAATTACCGTAGTGACGAACAATAGTGGCTGCTCAACAGGAGCCCCAGGCCTGGAGCCTTGGCCAGACACCATTACTCCAGGCTGTCAGTGTAGAAGACACTCTTCCACCCCTCCCCCAACAATTAGTTCTGGGCCTGATCACAAGACAAGTTATCTGAGCGGCATGATCACACACCACATGCTGATCTGCGCCTGAGAGCCCCCAGCCCTTCTGAGTGCTGCAGGAAAGCCAATGGCTCCTGGCAAAGACAGAGGGCTGTCCCTGGGTGCTGGAGGCCCATGGGCCACAGTGGAGGAACAAAAGGCATGAAGGGAAAGCAGGCATTTGAACTAGCAAAAGGCAGCATTGGGATGCAGAATTACCCTAATCTTGGCTTGTGCTCACCCCAGAAGGGGGCAGGCTCTATAGCTGCGCATGTTGCCACCCCAAGTGCAGTTGAGATCCCTCCCGAGGATTGTTGAGAACTCAAGTGAATCGTTTGCCTTCTGCGTCCTTACAAAACAAAGGGTGCAGCCGGCAGTGGCAACAGCCACCATTAAAAAGTTCATCAGTGTTTTAAGGCAGCAATAGCGGGGGGAGGGGGATAGTTTGACCTTTTGACCTAAAACCAAGTGGTTGTCCTAATAAACCAGACTATGACAGGGTGATGAGACAACCTACTTGCTATGGATTCAGAAGCTTGATGCAGCCTGGTTTCTACGCAACACCAAAATTGGCAGAGCATGCACAGGGCCATCTAGCTTATTTGCACTGCAAAAGGCACATTTACTCACAAGCTGTACATCAGTAACAAATTCCCTTCTATCATCCTAACTTATGCTGTAACCCTAGGCTGCGTCTAGACTGGCATGATTTTGTGCAGATACTTTTAATGGAAAAGTTTTTCGTTAAAAGTATTTGCGCAAGAGAGCGTCTATACTGGCATATGCTTTTGCGCAAAAGCATCCATGCCAGTGTAGACGCTCTCTTGCGCAAGAAAGCTCCGATGGCCATTTTAGCCATCAGGCTTTCTTGCGCAAGAAATTAACATTGCCTGTCTACACTGGCCTCTTGTGCAAGAATACTTGTGCAAGAGGGCTTATCCCTGAGCAGGAGCATCAGAGTATTTGCGCAAGAACCACTGATTTTGTACATTACAAAGTCAGTTTTCTTGATCAAATACTCGCGACCCGTGTAGACAGGCAGCAAGATTTTGCGCAAAAGCAGCTGCTTTTGTGCAAAATCATGCCAGTCTAGATGCAGCCCTAGTGTAGGTAAGGGAGCAGTACTTACATGCTCAGATACTGGCTTTCCCTAGGAGCCTTCCCTCAGTCAATGCACAAGAACAACGGGGTTTCATCCTGTATGTCCATTATTGGCTGCACACAATTATTCAGTTCTTCGACAGTGGCAGAGAACCTCTGGCACAGCTGAATGCAACTCTTCTCCCCCCCCCCTCCATGCATGAACAGTGTAGCTAAGATAGCTAAGGCACTAACACTGGCACAGAGATAAAGTTGCACATGACCACTATTTTAAGGTCCTCTTTGAGGCACTGACCCTCAGCTCCCATTGTCTCCAATGTTAGTTGTGAGCAGTGTGCACTTGTGAGGAGTCAGGACACAGGTGTTTTATGGCAGGACTCCAGAAAATAAGCATACAAAACCCCTGGTTTAAGTGAACTGCCAAGCAGCAGCTTGAAGTACAGGAACCCCTTGCCATTCGTGGTGGATGAGTTCCTAACACCATCGCAATTGGTAAAATGTGTGACTTCTGAGAGCCACAGCTCCCAAATTCACCACAGGGGCTGCAAGCAACTCACCGTGGGAGCTGAGCTGAGTTCCCTGGGACTGCTGGCTCCCCCCCGCAGGCTGGGAGACACCTGTGAATACGCAAATAGCAGTTCTGCAAATCGTGTAGGGTCTGTATGTCAGGTGTAGAAAACCTGCCAATGTTCTATTGCAGCGGCTTAAGTACAAAGCCTTTGTTTTCATGCAGGCTTCTCCCAGGGTCTTTACATATCTTCAATGTGGCAAGCATCCCACAGGCACCCTTGCTTCAGGTTTGTAGCGTGATCATAAGCTTGTGCAATGTCAGTTCTTTCAGCTGTGACAAGCAAAGAATCTTTGTCTGCCCCTGGGTGAGGTATGGATCCTTGTTTAACAAATGTTGTGAAGTATACAGAAACATTAACACCAGACAAATGAAAAGGCTATGTGTGAGGCCCTGCTCTACTGGCTTGGAGCCTGGTACACCTTTGTCTAAATCAAAGGATACTGAGAGCATATGCATTTGGAACACTTTGCAAATTAAGGAACAGCTGTAGGGAGTATGTTGCACTGAGCGCGGGCAAAAATTAGGATGTCACAGGTACAATGAAAGACACCACTGCTGTGTCTACATTAGTGCAATCTTGCACAAAAGCAGCCGCTTTTGCGCCAAAACTTGCTGCCTGTCTACACTGACCGCGAGTTCTTATGCAAGACCACTGACGTTCTAATATATGAAATCAGTGCTTCTTGAGCAAGAACTATGATGCTCCCACTCGGGAATAAGCCCTCACGTGCAACTGTTCTTTTTATGTTTTTATATGCCATTTATGTTTTACTTGGGATTGATAATGGCACATCCCCAGAATTTCAGGCCAGACAGGTGAAAACACAATGGCTGCGTCTAGACTGGCATGATTTTGCGAACTACTTTTAATGGAAAAGTTTTTCCGTTAAAAGTATTTCCGCAAAAGAGCATCTAGATTGGCACAGATGCTTTTGCGCAAAAAGTGCTTTTGTGCAAAAGCGCGTCTATTCTGGGCATGGATGCTTTTGCACAAGAATGCTCCGATGGCCATTTTAGCCATCGGGCTTTCTTGCGCAAAAAATTAAGGTGCCTGTTTACACTGGCCCTCTTGCGCAAATATTCTTGCGCAAGAGGACTTATCTCTGATCGGGAGCGTCAAAGTATTTGCAGAAGAAGCACTGAATTCTTACATTAGAACATCAGTGCTCCTGCACAAATTCAAGTGGCTAGTGTAGACAGCTGGCAAGTTTTTGTGCAAAAGCAGCTGCTTTTGCGCAAAATCTTGCCAGTCTAGACACACTCATTAATAAGAGCAGGAAAATACCTCCAGCATAAAGCTACAGAGTCTCAACAAAGCATCTCCCTGTGGAAGAACCGTAGCAGTCAAAGTAGATGCAGCGTATCCATTTTGTATGCTTTGTACATAGTTTCTGCCCCATACTAACCCATGAGACTAGTTTTCTGGAAAAGATCCAGTTTGCCATCTGCAAAATTGCAGAATTTTATGGCAGTAGCCCAAGTTTGTGATGCTCCTAATCCTATGCCATTTGAATAGGAAAGAATATTCACTTAGTTTCTTGTTCTGTTGTGCAGAGTTGCAAGTATGCAGCCATTCACATTCCAGCTATTAGATTGCTGGTCAATTCTCTTGTGCAAACACAAGCACATCAGTATCTTTCTATAGGAAGTATTCCTAAGTTTAAATGCACACAAAAATACCAAAATTAGATTTCCTATTGCAGGTTTCATTCTGACCCCTCTCACAAGTGCATTGCACAAAAGCTTGTGTGTACTACACACCCAACTGCTGCATGGTGGACATATTATAGCTAAACTTCAGCAAGGGTTTTGACAGGGTCCCACATGACATTCTGATATACAAGCTGGAGAAATGCAGGCTTAGCAGAACTACTATTAAGTTGATACATAATGGGTTAAAGAACCACAGACAGAGTAACTATAAATGGAATAGTGTTAGATTAGATGGAAGGCTCAAATGAGGTTCCACAAGGCTCTGTTCTGGGTCCTGTGTTGCTTAACATCTTTATCAGTGACCTGGCTGCAGGCAGAGGGAGCACGCTGATCAAGTTTGTAGATGATGTAAAGCTGGGTGGAGGGGTTACCAAATGCTTTGGCAAAGAGCTAAAATTCAGAGGGATCTTGATAAAGAACTGGGCTATAAACAACAAAATGAAATGAAGAAAACAAATGTGAGGTGCACTTAAGAAAAAAAGGCACAAATATGGAATAGGGGGCAAATGGCTTGGCATTCAAACAACATGAGTTAGCACTGTGAAGCGGTTACAAAGAAAGCAAATGCCAGGTTAAGGTACATTAACAGATGTAGCATGGAAGACACAGGTGGTGATATTTTGGTCAATGTAGAGAACCTGGAAAGTATGCAGAAGTGAGTGACAAAGATGATCAGAGAGACAGAATGCACACCACGGGTGTGTCTATACAGCAACATTATTTTGAAATAACTTAGTCTATGTCTATACAGCAGGCAGTTATTTTGAATTAATGTCGAACTGGAAGACTTACTCTGACTCCTGTGATTCTCATTGTACGAGGTGTAAGGGAAGTCGGAGGAAGAGTGCTCTATTTCGACATAAGTGCCGTGTAGGCACTCCCTATTTTAAAATAAGCTATGCAATTTAGAACACTATTTTTATAGGTATAATTGAGATTGTTTTCCATTTGGGGGAAGGGATAGCTCAGTGGTTTGAGCACTGGCCTGCTAAACCCATGATTGTGAGTGCAGTCCTTGAGTGGGCCATTTAGAGATCAGGGACAAATTTGTCATGGATGGTACTTGGTCCTGCCATGAGGGCAGGGGACTGGACTCAATGACCTCTCAAGGTCCCTTCCAGCTGTATGAGAGGTTCATCTCCATATTACATTCTGTATTCTTAGATAGCCCGAGGATGGTGAGCTTGTAGTTGCTGAAGTTGAGAGAAGCACATCCCATTGTGCACATGTTCTTACAACTCTGAGTCAGCAAGCAACAGAACTAACATTATGGTATGACTTGAGGCCTGCATAAGGGGCATATGTAATGCATACATATTCCACAGAGCTCAGTGCAGAAACCTGAAGCCTTCAACACTAAAATCAAGAGCACCTACTACTGCTTTAGAATGATTAGCTCAGCTGTAAATAAGTATCAGTCAGAAAAGATTACATGTATATGCAAAGGCAGGTAAAATAAAAGCTGTGATTTTCTAACAATAGTGACTGTCAAATAGAGCATTTATATACATAACTCATCGAGATGCTGCTAGCAGTAGATAAATGCTTGTGAAGTGATAGACTAAATGTAAGAACTTGTGTGTAAAGCAACAAGTATTCCTGCTGCCTGATTTTTTATTCAGGCTAGAAAGACCTGTGAATCAGATACACAACCTCTTCATAGAACACTAGAACTGGAAGGGACCTCAAGAGGTCGTCAAGTCCAGTCCCCTGCAATCACAGCAAGACCAAGCACCGTGTAGAGATCATCCCTGAGAGGTGTATATCTAACCTGCACTGAAGTCTCCAGTAATCGAGATCCTACAAACTCTCTAGGCACTTTATTCCAGTTCTTAAACACCCTGACAGGAAGTTTTTCTTAATGTCCAACCAAACCGCTCTTGCTACAATTTAAGCCCGTTGCTTCTTGTCCTATCATCAGAGGTTAAGGAGAATTTTTCTCTCCTTCCACCCTTTTAAATACTTGAAAGTTGTTATATTCCATATCAATTTTCTTTTTTCCAAGACTAAACAAGCCCAATTCTTTCAGTCTTCCTTCACAGATCATGTTTTTTAGCCCTTTAATTATTCTTGTTGCTCTTCTCTGGACCTTCCCCAATTTCTCCACACCTTTCTTGAAATGTGGTGCCCAGAACTGGACACAATACTCGTGTTTGCTAGAAGCATCAAGCATTCACATTGACCACAAAAGTGCTAATGGGATGCCTCAGCCATCAGTTGCTTCTCAGTTTGCAAGTGATCTTCGGCAAGAGGCAACAGTTGCCTGTCAGTAATAGAAAATTACATTAATAGTTTGACTTTCAAGACTCAAAAATGTAAATACCATCCTCATGGTACACACTGTTAATCACAAAAATAAGACAAACTACATGCTGTCCTGGGTAAACACACAAAACATGCTGCAAGTGAGTGGGACACCAAATACGGTTCTACGCCCGGGAGCTGCAGGGAGGGAAGGGGCCAGGCAGGGATGGGGACCAAGCGGTGCCAGCAGGAGTCTCCAACCCGTGGGAGGTTGCTGGAGCTTCTTCAGCCAGGGAGGCTGCATGCGGCATAGCAGCGCAGGGCGGCTGGCCTTGGGGGCCACATACGCTGCGCTCAGCCGACAATGGTCCCACAGCTATGTCAGATGAAGCGGAATGTCGGATTACCAAAGGTCGGATAATCCAGACTCTACTGTACTCAGAAAAGTGACTAACTGAATCCTTTTGTGATGCTGCACCACATTGCAGAGCCCCAGCTACGCATAAGTTTTTACTGACTTTCAAGATGTCTCTGTGTTGACTCTCGAGTGACTCAGTATTCACGGCTACAAACCCCTCTTTTAGGGCTAGGCACCTAACACAGGAGAGTGGGTTTTAGACAAGAAGCCAGTGATGCTTTTCCTCCCCCCTTACATTTGTCCCAGGCATTTAAGCACAGGTCTCCCACATTCTAGGCATGCTCTATTGCCGCCTATGCCTGTGAAGAAGCCCGTACTTGTGCCTTACCCCACCCCACCCCTATTGCAGTGGTTAGGATACTGGACGGTCTATGCAGCATGTTTCTCATTCTCCTGTTTGGGCCACACCAGGCAGGTCTGTACAGAAGGAAGTGGGGAACTGAACCTGGTCTCCCACATCCCAGCCACATATGGTAAGAGGTTGGGGGGGGGGGGGTAACCACCATTCCCCTCTCCTTCAGCCATCTTATATGGAGAACCTGACTGGATTAGGTTCCACAGACAGGATAGGTGGGGAAACGTGTTTTAAAGATCCCACTGATGCTTAGGTGTGAGATAAGCACCTGAGTGCTTGAACTAAGGAGGCTGTGCACATGCTCACTGGCTGAAAGTTGGTGCCTAAGGTACTTTGTAGTGGAAGTTCAAGTGCCTAAAGGATTAGGCAGCAATTGAGTGGTGATTTGAAGAGCTTAGCAGCAGCTGAGGCTAGATCCACAGAAGGATGTAGGGGTCAGAGCAGAGGATAAAGGAGTATTGTGAAAGAGCCCAGGGTTGCTATCGTACTTCCAGATGAGGACATGCATTCGGAGTTGGGCTCCTTTCAAGTCTGAAGAAGGTCTAGAGAAAACAATTAACTTGGAAGTACAGACTTCTAAAAGATATTTAGGCTCCTAGAGATGCTTCAATAGGAGTCAGGCACCAAACAGGTAAGGCACCTGCCTTTCTATGTGCCTAAATAACTTTGATAATCTGGCTCTTAAAATCAGAAAGTTTGAGCTCTTCAGCCTGGAGTTCAGGTGGGGAAGGGACTGGACGTTGCTGGGACACCTGTGCTAACTCATGGCTAGATGGCAGTGGCATGTGGTGATTCTCATGGGCAAGGTTGGATTAACAGACCAACAAGGAAATTTTAATAAAAAAAGTTTTATTAGATGCACACAGTGGCTGGAAAGTACAGTATCCAAGATGCCACTTCAATCACAGGGAGATTCCAGTCCAGAAAGAGGGGATCACCCTAGTGACAGGCAGAGCCAACTAGCACATCACAATTCTCACTGCAGCCTTGCCAGTGACAGCCAGCAAGCCCCACTGGTACCTGGGGAGCCATTCCTCCCATCTTGCGCTGGCAGTGACCACACCCCAGGGCCATTCACTACTGGGTGCTGGCAGCCCTCCCCCCCCATGAGCTCTGAAGTCCTTTGTAAACACAAACCCTTTGGATCGTTTGCTATGCCAAGCAACTGGGCCAAGCACAAAGGAAGACACTGAGTGAAAGGAAATGGGGAGCAGAGACTTGTTGGGAGGGGAGGAAGAGGGTCCCAAAGCTAGTGAGAGGCTCTTCCCCAGGCTGACAGATCTATCGGGCAGGGACCGATGCTAGACAGGGTCAGCCAGCTGGTGAGATCTGCTGAAGGCAGGAAAGCCATAACCAGATTAAAGTTTTCCAGCCCAGGGAGCAAGGCCTCTCACCACTCTCTGCCTCCTCTCAGAAATATGGGCGTAAGAGGGAGAAAGCAGAGAAAAGAGCACTGAAGAGACGGGCACTTAGTCTCACAATGCCAGAGAGAGTACTGCTCCATGGAGCAGTCTCAGACACAACCACTAGGTAGTTCTGCCCACAGGGTTGGAGATGCCATCCTGTTTTCTCTAGGACTATTGAAATGTCCCTTCCAGGGCAAGATAGGGGAAAACAGGGATATCCCACACTCCCCAGTCTGGAATGTACTGTGGCCAGGAAAAGCAGGCATTGCAGAAGGGGATCCTAGCACAGAGGAGGGGATTAGGAGTGGTGATCCCTATTCAAAGGAAGAACTGCTGCCAGAGTATTTGTAGGTCAGAATGTGCCCTGTGGAGCGAAGGCATTGGACCATTGAGAGGAGAGGAATGCAGGCCACTGGTATGGGGGAGCAGAGGTATCGGGGGCACACCCCACTCCAATCCCTCAGTGCGCAGCTTTGGCACGAGTGGTATGACACTTCATACACAGCACGTGCCCATCCAGTGGGAAGCAGCCGTTCTCATCTGCCTCGATAGACAGAGGCCTCTCACAGTCCTGTGGGGAGAAGATAATAGATAGTTCAGGGACAAACGCACACGGATGTGAATGAGCCAGATGCAGGTAACAGGGCCGGGGAGGGTTGACAAGCATGAGGATAATGCCATAGTAAGACGCATGCAGGGGAAGTGGAGGGAGACTGGAAGGAGGGGCTGGGTACCTCACACTTGTAGCACTTCATATGGAAGTTCTTCTCCAGCGCTACCACGCGCACAGTCTCATCCTTTCCGGGCTCTGGCATGATAGGCTCAGTGCAGACTGAGCAGCGGGGGGCATACTTCCTGCAGCACACAGAGAAGCAGAAGAGACAGTGACATGGCAGCCTTCCCAATAGTCACAATGCAGCAGAGCTGAGGGGCAGCTTAGCTTGGAAGGTGGCTTCCCTGCAGCAAGGACGAGTGGGTGAGGGAGCGACTCCCCTCTCTTGGAAGATTAACTGCCTGCAGGACTGGGGCCTCCTGCCTACCTGTGATAGTCATCCACACAGTGGGGCTGGTTGGCTTGGTCCACAATGAAGGAGGCCCCCTCGAGGGGGGTCTGGCACACCACACAAGTGAAGCACTGGGGATGGTATGAGTTGCCTGTGGCCTTCAGCATCCGGTCTGTGATGGTCTGTTTGCAGACACTGCACTTCTCCAGGGTGCCCTAGGGAGAGAAACAGGCGAGTGAGACAAGAAGAGCCCAATTCAGCAGTACCACCAGGGTGGCTCAATGGATGGGCGGGGCAGTTTTCCTTCAGGCAACTGAGGGAGGGGAGACTGGGGCAGGCCAGCCACACAGAGTTCTGTGCCCAGACTCATAGCACAGCAGTACCCTGCCCATTCCCCTTCCAGCACTCACAGCATAGCAGTCCTCACAGAAGGGCTTCTCATCCACGTTGTAGAACTGCTGCCCTTGCAGCTGCTTCTCGCACTTGAAACAGGTGAAGCACTCCACATGGAAGAGGCAGTCCAGAGCACGCACGGCCGGCTGAGTTCGGGACAGAGGCTTCCGGCAGAGGCCACACAGCTCTGCCACATGAGGGAGAGGGGGTCAGATCAGGGGAATAGCTACCACCCATTCTGTAATACTCATCTTCCCCACGGGGGATGGGGGGAGACCATGAATGCCAGCACCCACCGGAAGTGGAGGCTTCTGCATGGGGTGGGTGCTCCATATCCTTCATGAGCTTCTGGGTCAGCATCTCCAGCTCCTCCACTTCTTTCATGGTCAGTGAGGAGTTTCCCCTGGGAGGCTCAGAACCAGTGCCCATAGGAGCCCTATGCTGCAGAAAGGCCGAGGAAGATATTCAGCACAGAGAGCATTTACTGGGGGACGAGAACCTTCCCCATGCTTATCCACCCTCGCACACCAGCACAGTATCTCTTGGGAGCACCCTGCAATTCCTGCCCCCTCCTCCAGTACCTCTGGAAAATACTTTTCTCGGCTCTCTACCTCTGCTCAAATAAGACACAGTGAAGTCTCTCCCCCAGCTGCCCCCTGTCGGATGAGTATTAACCTTCCTCTCACTGGAGGGAACCCATTCTCTCCCTCCCAACCACACTCCCTCTCTCAAACTATGCCCCTTACCATGTCTCGTGGGGCAGCAGGATGTGCTGCAGGACGTGGCTTCTCCTGCACCTGAGGTCTCTCCCGCTGCTGGGCATAGGTGAAACTGGGAGGCTGGGTCTTTGGGGCAGAGCTCACAGCTGAAGGGGCTGTGAATCGGGTCTGAGCAGGGGGAGGGGCAGTAAATCTCGTGGGGTTTGGCGACACCCCAGGAGCACCAGCAGCTGGTTTGGATCCAAACCTGGGGGAGCTGGCAACAGGGGAAGGGGTGAACTTAGGGGCAGGTGGGGCTGAGGGAAGAGGGGCTACAGATGGGGCTGGCGCTCTGGACTGCATTTCTGGGGGGTCTCTACGCTGCAGTGGGGCTGCCCAGGGTGTTGGTGCAGGGGCTATACCCACTTCAGAGGGTTTTGGTGTAAAGCCTCCACTGGGTTTTGGGGTGAACTTGGGGGGGAAAGAAGCAGGAACTGGGGGATCTTTAGGCATAGCCATGATTTCTATATGGCCTTTAGGGGCAGAATGTGTTTCCAGGGGAGCCACCTGCGAGGAAATGAGGAGAACAGACAATTGGACATTCAGAGAACATGAGCAAAATCAGCATTATGCCTGTGCTTTGCAGGGCGTGTTGGAACCAAGGATGTAAATCCCATTTAATTAAACGTTAAGCCCCCCTGCCCGCACTGGAGCAGCCTCTGTGCCTTCCCCCTGCCCCCAAGGCTGGAGCAGCCCTCTGCCCATGGCAGGCCCTGGGTACTGGGTCCTGCTCCTGGGTAATGAGAACCATTACCCAGCAAGCACTTACTGGGTTACCCGCTCACATCCCTGGTTGGAACACTTCAGCATGAGGTCTTCGGAGAGTCTGCATCACTGCCTGAGGCAATCCCCAACCTCATCCGCAGGCTGAGCTCATCCGCTCCCACAGACCGAGTGGAGGTGAGAGCTGCCCTTCTTTCTCCTCCCAAACTCCACATCCCACCCCATCCATTTGGCTACCCCTTCAATCCACTAAGCATCTCTGCTGCAGCACTCTCACTCCTTCCAGGTGTGCTGGTTGGGCATCTGCTGCTTACTTTGGTAGCAGCCCCCACTCCATCCTCCATCAGCCATTCCCACTGGACCCAGCACCCTCCCCATGCAACTGGCCTGCCGAGCTCCCCCCCCCCCCCCCCCCCGCCTCATGAACCCTTCAGGGAGTGCAATGCCCCCTGGAGGGCAGCTCACCCGGGACTTGAAGGGGTCATTCTTCTCCATGTCATCCAACATTGAGGACAGAGAGTCAATCTCCAGATCAATGCTGCTCATCTTCCCACGCACCTGTGTTGCCAGCCAACAGGGAAGGAAGTAGCAATAGGGCGTGTTACACGACTCCCCCTCCCCCAACAGGAACAGTTGCCAATGCGGGGGCATCCCCCGTCACCCCCGGAGGTTCTAAACCCCACTGCCCTCTGCTGCAACAGAATGCTGGGGCTGGGACCACGGCACTGTCCTGACACTGATTTTGTGGCAAGCTGGGGGAGGGGTAAGGCACATGGTGCGTGTGCACAGTGGGCAATAGGGAATGCAGGCCCAGAAAAGGGTGCCACAGTAGTGGCTTCCCCAGGAGCAAAGCACTGTTGAGAACACCAGGGAGGCGCCTGAAGCAAGAGTGCTTCTCCCAGCCCAGGGCTGAGGTGTGCGCACGCAGATGTTGCCTCACAGCCCCATCAAGTACCTGCATGTGTTTGAATCAACCCAGAGAACTAGAGTGGCTCACCTAAGAAACGAACCCCAGCTCATCCATGCCTATACTCACCTGGGAGGCAGGCACCCCAGTCTCAAGCCCCTCGTCAGCCATGGAGGGAGGAGGAGAAGGAAAAACCTCTTCTGGAGCTGAGGGGAAGGGCTCTTCGAATGGTGGTGGGGGTGGGGGGAAAGCACTGGTTGGGGACATGACCGTTTCCTCTCCTGGAGGAGGTGGCGGTGGCAGTGGCAGTTCTGCAGGGAAGGGGGGAAAAACCACACGCAATACAGATTTTCACCATGCTTTTCCAGTAACACACAAAAAATCCAAGTGCTTTCCAGACCAGAGACATAAGAACAGTCAAACTAAGGGAACCTCAGGAACCCAACCCACAGGAACCTCAACCTCAGCATCACAGAGTCCATGCCCAACACATTTGCTATTACATAACAGACACAAAACCCAGCAATTGTGCACCTTGGAGTGTTAGCAAAGCACTTAGTGTATTTAGACTCAGACTTTAAGGTCAGAAGGGACCATTATGATCATCCAGTCTGATCTCCTGCGATTGCAGGCCACAGAACTTCACCCACCCACTCCTGTGATGGACTCCTAACTTCTGGCTCAGTTACTGAAGTCCTCACATCCTGGTCTGCTGACTTCAAGTTAAGAGAATCCACCATTCATACTAGTTCAAACCAGCAAGTGATCCCAGGCTGCACAGAAAGGTGAAAACCCAGCACCGTCTTTGCCAGCCTGGCCTATGGGAAAATTCCTTCCTGACTCAAATAGAGCCATGAGTTACACTCATATGTGGGCAAGACCCACCTGGCAGATAACTAGAACAGAATTCTCTGTAGCAACTCAGAACCCTTCCCCTCTAGTGACCCGTCTCCAGCCACTGGGGATTTTTACTATTGGCAACTGCTGATGGGCATGTGGCTCATCATCCCATCTCCTCCATAAACATAACAAGTGCAGTCTTGAAATTAGTTTGGTTTTCTTACCCCACTGCTCCCCTTGGGAGGCTGCTCCAGAACTTCACTTTTCTGATGGTTTTTCCATTGGTTCTTGAATAATTCCTCCCCCTCCATATATTTCTCTCTCTCTGGTGCATTTATAGGCAGCAATTATATCTCCCTTCAGCCGTCTTTCAGTTAGGCTAAACAAGCCTTTGAGTCTCCTCTGGTAAGGTAGGTTTTCTATTCCTTGGATCATCCTAGTAGCCCTTCCCTGCACCTGTTTCAGTTAGGATTTATCTTTTGTAAACATGGGAGAGCAGAACTGCACAGAGAATTCCAGATGAGGTCTTACAAGTGCCTTGTATGATGCTACTAACATTTGTCTGTCTCTATTGGAAATACCTCACCTGATGCATCTTAGGAGCATCATAAGACTGCATTAGCCTTTTCTAACAACTGTCACATTGGTGGCTCATAATCATCCTGTGATCAACCAAACAGCCAGGTCAGCCTCTTCATCTATCACTTCCAGCTGATATCTCCCTAACTTACAGCAATTTTTTCCTTTTTATTCCCTAAATGCATGCACTTGTACTTGACACATCATCCCATTTCTATTATTCCAGTTTACAGGTCGTAGTTTATTCTGGTCCTTCTCCTTATTGGCAATACTTCCCAACTTAGTGTCATTTGCACGTTTTATTGCCATACTCTCACTTTGTGTGTCAAGGTCAGTACTAAGTATTATACAAGACTGGGCCCAAGACCATTCCCTGAGGAACTCCACTGTAACCTCCCTTCAGCCTAACAGTTCACCTTTTTAGAATGAGCTGGTGTCTACTCTTTAACCAGCTCCCTATCCATCTTCCAATTCTCATATTAATCCCCATCTTCTCCAATTTAAACTAACAATTTCCCATGTGGAGTTGTATCAGATGCCTGACTGAAATCCAGGTAGATTGAGAGAGAAAAAAACAAACCCAAAACCCACTGATCAGTTATCTTCTCAAAGAAGGAGATGAGGTTGGTCTGGCACACAGGGATGGGTAATAATTTTTGATGGGGGACCACTCCAAGATTTTGTAAATCGCTTCCATATTAATGGAGGAGATGCGGGGTTTGGGATCGAGGTTGGGTGCAGAGGGGAGCTTGGGGTAAGGGACTGGGTGCAGGAGGAAGACTGGAGTCTGGGAGAGAGTTTGGGTAAAGAAGTCGGTTGTGACCTAGGGCAGGGGACTGGAGTGCTGGGGTTTGGGATGTGACCTAGGGTAGGAGGGGATTGTGATCTGGGGCAGGAGATTGGGGTGCCAGATCTGGGAGGGGGTATGGGTATAAGAAGGGGACAGAGGGTTTGGGTATGTTGAGTGTGTGGGGGGAAGGGGGAGGGAGGGGGCACAAAGGGCTGGGTTGCCAGAAGCAGGCTGTGGACAAGAGACTTATTTGTCAGCTACCAAACTAGCCTGCCTGCCTGCCGAGCTTAAAATGTTTCCCAGCCAGCCAGCCTGCTTGCCTGGCCATGTGCTTCATGAATAACTGAGCCCAGGAGAGCTGCGGAGATTCTTTTTAGCTGCCTGTTATTCTAACAAGCAGCTCCTATTGGCTGGTTTCTGCCAGAAACAGGCCAATGGGAATGTGCTGTGGGTGATGCAGCTCCTAAAATCCCTCCCCCCTCCCTCCCCCCGTTTTAAATCAGAAATGGGGCTCTGCAACTGTGTTTCTGCATGGTGCGCAGGGCTGTGGCACAAGCAGGGGAACCTGCCTGGGGCTCCCCACTGTCTCCACAGGCCGGATCCAGTGGCTTGGAGGGCCAGATTTTGCCCAGGCCTGGTCTGGCATTATCTACCTTCTATAAAAGCATGTTGTATTTTATCCCAATTTTAAAAAGTAAGTCTCTGCCTTTGGAATAATGGGTTTTTAAAATTGATATGGCACATTTGCCCTATTTAAATACCTCTCTTCCCAGCCATTTTGTCCTCTCTTCTCGTTTCCTTCCATATGCTTTTCTAGTGCCTCAAAGTGGCCTCCCATTTCCTCTCTTCCCCCTACATAGCAGCTCCCATAGAACAGAAGGCTAGAGAGCCAATTCCTCATTTCCCAGTGCCTTTGCAAGCACCCTCAGCTTTTTGAAATAAAACAGTGGGGTGCAACCAGCAACTCGCATGCTGCACAGAGCTTGTCAAGGTAGTTTACCTTGCATCTGCAGGCACAGCTTCCTGTCTCTCCCATCCGGGAGCAGTGAACTGTGGCCAAAGGTAGCTACAGGCAGCTGTACCTGCCAACTCAAGGTAAACTACCTGTCTGCCAGCAGCTTACTTTGACGAGCTGTGTGCCGCACATGGGCCACATATTGCCCACCACTGGCCTAGAAAACTATATAGATCAAACCCAAATGGACCACAGGTTTGCAAACTGGTGCAATAGACCAGCAGTTCTCAACCCATGGAGACATGTGCCCCTGCAGGGACACAGAGGTCTTCCAAGAGCTTCATCAACCCATCTAGATATTTGCCCAGTTTCACAACAGGCTACACAAAAAGAACTAGTAACCTCAGTACAAACTAAAATTTCATACAATAAGTTGTATATAGAGCCATATAACCTATACACTGAAACGCAAGTACAATATTTATATTCCAGTTGATTTATTTCATAACTACAAGATACTAGGGGGCTGTGCCCCCTGCTCACTATGCTCGCCAACCACCCTCTCTGGGGGTAGGCAGCCCTGACTTGCACCCTGGCCTGCCTGGCTCTTTCCCCCTGGCCTGCAGACTTCCCCTGCCGGCTGGGCCAGCTGACTGACTCTCTCTAGCAGCAGAGGGGTTAGGCTGGGGGGGAGACAGGCCTGGATAGGGAGGAAGGGTTGGCCACAACTGGCCTGGCTCTCTCCCTCCGGCCACTAGGAAGGGAGGGGGAGGGCAGGGCCAAGGCTGCCCCAGATCTCCCCACCCCTCCACTTCCCAGCCACCGCCACCAGGAAGAGCTCAGGATGGGCCCTTCCTCCCCTCCCTGAGAGGCCAAGGTGGAGCCAACACTTGCCCTGCCTGGCTCTTGGCCCCCTCCAGCTGCAGGGGTAGGGGAGACAGGGTGATACTGTGTAAGGCCCAGCTCTCTCCCCAGCCACCAGGAGGGGCCAGGGCCAAGGTCACCCAGGCCCTGGCTCACCCCCACAGTTGTCCCAGTGCCCTAGGCCCACCCCTCCTGACTGGCCCGAAGACACACTTGGCTCGTCTCCCAGCTGCCGGGGCATGGGAGGGGCATGAGGCCATGCTGGTCTCTCCTCCTCGGCATCTGGGAGGGGGGCTGGGCCCAGGCCAGCCTCAGTCTCCAACCTGCCCCGTCACCGGGGAGGCCTGGGCCAAGGCAGCTATGGCTTCCCGCCTCGCCGCTGGGAAGTGGAGGGGAGGGTCAGGGTCACACAGTCCCAGCCTGCACATGGGCCCTGTGGAGGGCCAGGGTGGGAGAAGGTGGATCTTGGCTCCTGTGGACACAGAGTAACATGATGATGTCACTCTGTTGTCCCATAGGAAAGTGTGTGTACATACGTGTGTGTACATATATACACTATAAATAAATAAATAAATAAACGAGAGAAAGATGACAAAGTCAGCAATGTTTCCATGCTAGGGTGCTGTGACGCTTTTGTACTTTTTATTAGACTATATGTCCCTTCACACAAACCAGACGCTGAAGTGCTATTGGAAGCCACTATTCTTTTCGAGAATTCTCTCGGGCTAAAGTTTCCCATTCGTGGTCTCTACAAGGACTTGAGAAACCTACCAAACAGCTTCTTGACAGAGATAGAGATGTTAGAGGAAGGGACAAGGTATCGTACTCCAGTAAAAAGCTCAATTCAGCTCCAGTTGTTAAGGTACTGTGACAGACTGCTGGCTAAGCCAGAGCTCTGCCACTATAGCCTGGCTGAAAAGGCCAATTGCAGCCAGCGGAACAAGCCCAGGCCTGAAGAGCTAACGGAAGCAGCTGTGGGCCTCATTGGTCAGAGATCTAGATAAGGCAGCCAGAGGGGAAGTGAAAGGGAGGAGCCAGGGTGTGGTTGAGTGCATGCCCCAGCCAGGAGAGGCTAGCTGAGTTAGCTGATGGAAAACAAAAGCTCTGTAAAGAAAAGGTGGTGGAAAATTGGCACTGACAATAAAAGGCAGGGGTGACTGTACCAGAAAGGGTCTCCAGCTGATTTGTGGACAAAGAAAGGGTCCCAAGGCAAGAGGCCTGAGCGAGGACCTTGCCACAGTACCTATTAGGGATGCGAATGGGTAACCATTAACTGGAGTGGGGCGGGCTGGGATTGTCAGCCTTTTACAGGGCAGAAGTGGCAGTGGGGAAGGAGGGAGTTGGTCAGCAGCCTTCCTCCTGCCCCCCGCTGCTGCTTCTGGCCCCACCTGAGGCTGCCAACTCCCAGCACACTCAGGCTGGGAGCAGGCAACCTAGTGTGCCGGGTAGAAAGCAGCTAAGCTGGAGCAGCCCCTGCCTGTGGCATGGGAGCTGTTCCAGCCAGCCCACCCCCATCTAATCAGTTAAACTCCATGTTTAGATGGTTAACGAAACAGGATTTTACATCCCTAGTTCTTATGAGGCATATATCTCCAGGCTCAGCTTAGGAGATCCTCTAGCCAACAGAGATCAAATAAGCCTGCATCCACTTTTCCTCTCCATCTTCAAGAAGGGAGGGAAACCTCCTTTTGCACTTTCTCCTCCTCCCAATCCAAAGCTACAAGGGTTCCTGGCTGCTGCTGTGGAATGAGAGGTATCCACTACTATATTCTGTCAGTGATCCCTCTAACTTTTCCCACCTGAGCGGAATGAATTTTGTTATGTGCACTAATATGGGGATGATGGGTCACTTATCACTTCCATGTCACCCCACTCCCATACTGGTGCACATCAGAAAATGAATGTGGCAGGGGTGAGGTCGAGGGGCTCTGAGTGTGGGAGGGAGCTAAGCCTGGGGCAGAGGGTTGAGGTACAGCTGTGTGAGGGCTCTGAGGCAAAGCCAGGGATGAGTGACTCAGGGTGGGACAGAAGGTAGGCTGCAGGGGTATGAGGGCTCTAGCTGGGGGTACAGGCAATAGGGTGGGGCTGGGTCTCTTGTTCTCCAAATTTCTGCCTTTATTTTAAAAAAAGTCTACCAGTAGTTGTCATGGGTGCAAAGAAAGCCATGAAAAGGCAAAATAAGTAAAACCATAGCAGCATGGTCTGCTTGAGTTTGCAGAGAGCCTGAAACAAACTCCAATGTGGCACTGCCTCATTCATCTATGCAGCTATTAAAGTATCATAATTGGCATTGAAGTTTGTTGTCAATGCTGTTAGAACAGATCCTCTCATTTTTCTACATACACCGAGCAGTGAGATAGCTGAGTGGTACGCTCATTTTGGCACCACAACTTGGGCAATTCCACCTGTCTTTCCCCCCCACCTTTCAAAGAGTCTGGACCCAATGCACCCAGAAGAGCTCAGGGAAGAGCCAGGTGCTTCATTGGGCTTTTTGTACATTTGATAATACTGAACACCTGCACAGTCTATTGACAGAACCATCTTATTTTCTTCTCAGGTAAGCAGAACTTATTACAATAGCTAGAGCATGAAAAAGTGCCACCATGTTCACCCTGAGCTACAATTGGACCCTCAAGTCCAAGGAAAGCTTCCTATTTGGCACCAGCAAATAGAATTTTCAAACCTTGGTTTTATGTAAGGGTGCACGCATGTACCCCCCTCCCCCCACTGAATAAAACGTTTGAGCAAAGCCAATTTGCTGTCTCAACTTGGGAAGTAAAGAATGCTGGAAAACTGAATGCAAAAGAAAATAGTTGTTCAAAACCCAAGCAGTTTGTGCATCAGCACAAGTTATCAATTAGTCACCAAAATGACTCTCATAAGATTAATGGTTAGTTACTGCATGTGCATTAACTTGATCTTAATTCTCAATAGCAGATTCAAGAGAGAATTCTTATACCGGTGTTAACTTGCCATGTTGCAGAGCAATAGCATTCTCTCTACCCATTTAACATACCAGTGTTTTGTGTAATATTGTGCAGTACAGTTAAATTTCATACTTTTGAGAATTAATCTAGCCTGAATTAATAAACAGGCCAATATAGTTAGCACTGCATTACATGGTTTTATATTCATTTTCCACATTTACATGGAACTCTTTCCCTTTGTAAGGGTGCTTTTACACAGCAGGGCTTAACTCGAAATAAGCTACACAAAATTGAACCATGTCAATTGCATAGCTTATTTTGAAATCAGGAGCGCCTACATAGCACTGACTTCGAAACAGTGCACTCTTCCTCCGACTTCCCTTACTCCTTGTTCAATGAGGGTCAGGAGTCGAAGTAAGAAGTCCTCCAGCTTGACAGTATTTTGACATTTCAGAATAACTGCCTGCTGTGTAGATGCAGACTAAGTTATTTCAAAATAATATTGCTGTGCAGATGTACCCTTAGAGAGCAGCATCTCTCCACAATAAGCACAAAACTCACAAAACCACGCTTCATGATCTCCTTCTTTGACCTCTTGCTCTTAAACTTTAGTTGCAAGTTTTTGAATGAAACAGAAGGAATTTAGAGATAGGAAAGTTATGAAAATAAAAAGTTGAACCACTTGGGACAATCAGGGGGTGTCTTAGGAATATTATCTTAACCACTGTTTGGGCTAGAAAATCCCAACTGGCTTGATATTTTGTCTGTTCTCAGTGAGAGTTTATTGTTGGAGTTTTACAATAAGGGCCTTTGCATCTCCTCTCAGTCTAGCAGCTCTTTAAGGTTTGGAGAGTATGGAGTGTGTTATCGATCACACTGCCATTTTCAAGCAGCCATCTTGTTCAGAGAGCAATATCCAGTAGACAAAGCAGAAATCTGGAAGCCAGCAATAAACAAGATCTAGTCCCAGCCTTGTCACAATGGGTGACCCGAGCAAGGCAGCTCTGCATTTATAAAGCTTTTCATGGACTCAGTGCACAATTTACAAACAGCTAGACTCAGTCACTTACAAAAAGTGAGTTTCACAGCCTGTGCAGTAGATACTATTCCTGTTTCACAGTTGGAGGGTAAAGGATTTGAAGGACAGTAATTCCTCATTTAACACGTGTCCGCTTAACACGTTTTCGCAATAGCACGATTTTTTTTTTTTTAAGGGGAACATTTTTTTAATTACACGACTGTCCCCGGAATAACACGATTTCCCCAGCCAGCCCGTTGCCAGTTGCTGCACAGGGCTTCCCCGCCTCCCTGCAAAGCGGCAGAGAGTTCGCCGCTCACCACGCCATTCCCCAGCGACTCGCCCTCGCCGGACGCAGTGCAAGTTCCGGCAGACCTGTCACAGGGGCATACTCCCAACCCAATCCCCCTCCCCTCTCCTCCCCTTCCCTTCCCCAGAGCCAAACACTTCCCCTCCCTGCTATAACCCAGTCCCCTTTCTCCCCCAACCTTATATTCCCGGTCCCAACAGACACCACCACTTGAAACATAACCCCCACCTTTTCCATTATTTTCAATGGGAAAATTGACCCTGCATAACAAGTTTTCACTTAACACGATCATTTTCTGAAACATATCGATAGTGTTAAATGAAGAATTACTGTCATGCCTTGTCCAAGTGAACCACTGGGAAAAAATGGGAGCACAAAGATCCTGTTTCAGAGATGCATAAATGATGCCCCATTGCCAGTCCCTTACCAAAGTTCACAGCCATGAAAAGACCAGATTTCAGAGTCTGTGATGTTTGTGCCTATACAACTTATTTCAGAGACCAGCATTTCTCAAAATGGAGGTCCTGATCCAAAAGGGAGTTACAGGGGACTCACAAGGTTATTTTGGGGTGGCAGTGTCAACTTGTGTCTATGTGGCCTTCGTGCTGGGTGGCCAAGGAGCAATGCCATGCTCTGAAGACAGTGCCCCACAAGCAGCAGTGCAAAAGTAAGGGTGGCAATACTATACCATGCCACCCCTCTGGGCGGCTACTGCAGTTCTGCCTTCAGAGCTGGGCTCCCAACCAGCAGCTGCCCCTCTCCAGCTGCCCAGTCACCTGCAGCAGAACAGAAAGGTGGCAGTACCACAACCCCTCCTACCCAGACACCGCTCCTTTTTGGGTCAAGACTCCCTACACTTACGACCCTGTGAAGTTTCAGATTTAAATATGCTGAAATCAGGAAGTTTGCCTTTTTAAAATCCCATGGCTGTGAAACTGACCAAAGTGCAGCATGAATTTGGTAGCACCCTACACATTGCCTATTAGGAAAGTCATTTCACCCTTCAGCATCAGCTTCTTCCTCAGAAAAAACAGCTACCTCATGAAGCAGCACTGAGGAGTCAAGCCTACCCAATCTTTATGTTTGTGCAGAATTTTGAACATACTGAAATACAACTCCAAACACAGCAACAGAGAAACGGGTAAGAATATATACAGTGTGTATATGTATTCAATTTAAAGTAGTGTTTTCCAAAATTCTAGCCAGTCCAATTAAAACTCCCCTTCCTTATTTAGCTGCTCAGATTTTGCTGTCCAGTCTCAGAGGGGTAGCTGTGTTAGTCTGTAACTGGAAAAACTTAAACAGCATAGTCTCTAAGGTGCTGCAAGACTAATAAAATGGAGATGGTATCATGAGCTTTTGTGGGCACAATCCACTTCTTCAGAGGAATGGAGTTTAAAGGGTTGGTCCAGTTTTCAAATAAACAGCACTGAAGGAATGGGTGGGGGCTAATTATTTGAAAACTGGACCAATCCCTTATATTCCGTTCCTCTGAAGTGGGCTGCACCCACGAAAGCTCATGACACCATCTACATGTTTTGTTAGTCTCTAGTGCTGCAAGACTATTCATCATTTTTAAAGTTTTTCTGTCTAGTGTTACTATTGTCACTAGCGCTCTAGTCACCACAGAGCAGGAGTCGGCAACCTATGGCTCGTGAGCCACATATGGCTCACTAGGAAGTGAGATATGGCTATGCTGGAGCCCCAACTCAGCCTACCCTTGCTCCCCCCGGAGCAGGGAACCAGCGCTGGCGCTGCAGCCTTACGGCCCTCACACGATTAGAGAGCCAGCGCTGGCTTCCTGCGGAGGGGAAGAAAGCCCTGAGGCTCTGGGCCAGACCTGAGGTGCCAGGAACAAATAGGCTAAACACAGCTCAGCACAACAGTGTTTTCCTCCCGCTTCTCCATGGGGAAAACCAGGAACCAAAGACTCCCCCCAGAGCACTGCTAATTAGTTCCCTTGGGACACTTCCAGCAACCTCCCCTGTCAACCCTTTTAAGATTCCGGCCAGCGAATGGGAGCAGCAGGAGGCATGTTACATGGTGCCTGCCATGCAGCCTGTAAATAAGTGCCCCCTCACACCCAGACCGCCCCCCTCACTCACCCTCCCCTCCGCCCCCTGGCCAGACAGCCTGCCCCCAGCTCTCTGGCCAGAATCCCCCCTGCTCCCTAGCCAAAATCCCCCTGGCCAGAGTCGTTCCCCCCCGCCCCCCCGACACCCCTCTGGCCAGACAACCAGCCCAGACCTCACCCCCTCCTACACTGCACCTCCCACCCAGACCCTGCACTCCTATCCCTATCCCATTCACTGGCAGCCCTGTCCCACACACTTAATGTCTCATTTTTGGCCCCAACTCAGAGCTATGGGGGGCCCACAAAAATCCACTAACTCTAGAACCTCTGAGACCTTGTACCTCAGTCCTCCCTGCCCCTACCCCTATTATGGGACTGGAGCACCAGGGGAGTGAGGTGTTTCAGCTGGAGGTCACATCAGTGAGGCTTGGGGGTTTTTGGAAGGTGCTTTTTTTTTTTTTTTTGGACTTCTCACTTGTGTGATCCCCAACTCATTTTTTTTCTATGGGGCAGTGGCTGCCGACGCAAAAAGTTCCTCCACTCTTGCCATAAAGACAGACAATGTTGAAACCTTGTGTTGGACATAATATTAGACTATTTAAAAAATGAAGCCTGACCAATAAGCCCTCAATTGGGGCCCAGTCCCCAACTGGCTGCAACACAACGCTCCTACACCCCAACCCTGAGCTCATCATATCCCCACATCCCCTAACTCCTGCACCCCCACTTCTCCTGCCATAATATGCCTACACCCCCAACCTTGTGCCCTGAGTCCCTCATTCACCCCAACCCCCACATCTAGCCCCCACCATAAGATTGACAGAAGACAGCCCAAATGTGTGCATGCAGCTGGATCTGACCAGTTATGATGTAAACTTCAAAGAAATGTGCAAAGAGACGCAGCAGAAGTCCCATTAAATAAAGTCTGATGTTTCATTTATGCTGTTATTAATGATCATATCAATTAATAATAAGTTGTATATTCTCAGTCCTGCAAATGGGCACTCTTACACGGCTCTTTGTTGAACACTTGTTCTGAAATTTTATATAGTTTGGTTCTTTGGTGTGAAAAGGTTGCCGACCCCTGCCATAGAGTCTCCTAGGCTAGACAGGGCCTGAATTTCTCAGACAATAACCAGGGGTGAAAGAACAAAAAAACCCTATATTTTCCAAGAGCAGGATAATTTCAGCCTTTCTATCAACTACAAAGCAGCAAAGAAAGGGTACAAAGCCCATTTTTCACCATTATCTTTGCAGGCTGATGCTGGGAAGTTCAAGGTTACATGTTTAATGTTCTGTTCAAATTCTTTCCTCCCTTCTCCAGCCCAGGGCTGTAATACTGCATCAGGAACCTAATCTCAAAGTAGCAGCACTGATATAAATAACACCATCCAGTCATCTCCATACAGTACAGCAGCAGCACAGTGGGGCACCGAGGATGCTCCTGAGCTCAGAAGGAAGACAGCA
Organism: Pelodiscus sinensis; assembly: GCF_049634645.1. Lineage (NCBI taxonomy): Eukaryota > Metazoa > Chordata > Testudines > Trionychidae > Pelodiscus > Pelodiscus sinensis. The sequence continues at coordinate 137,772,570 of NC_134711.1, read as the reverse complement.
AACCCCCAATTTCTTAGCCTCCATTCAAGCAACTGCCTCATTATACTCCTGCTTAGCTTCAAGATTAGACAACACAACTGCTTCCGGGAGCCAGCTCAGCTAATGACCTTGATGAAGAGAAGCCACGTGACAGAGCTGCTCCCAATCTAACGTGTCCCAGTGCAGTCAGTGTCACTGCAGGGACAGAGCACACGCAAAGGCATCATCTCCACTGACATTGTGAGCTGGCCGTAGCGCACACAGCCCAGAACTTGCATGTACCTTAAGAGGTACCGGGTGAATTCAGCTACATCAACCGAGCATTTAAGTAGTGCAAATTAACAGAGGGAACTTTCTCTTGTCCTCTGGTTTCAAACTCAGTTCCTCATTCTGACCATCAAATAAAAGCTACAGGGAACCTAATCCTGCTCTCATTTTTACCAGGACGGCACTACAATCAATGCAGTTACACTGCCAAAACAATTGGGAGGGAGAGAGATGCAAGAGACAGGTAGTCCTGGGAAGACTTGCCTATCTCCTCTGTGGCACTGTCTTAACCAGGATTTGAAGATGGTGTGCATTAGGGATATTAAAATGTGTGTAATTGTCTAACTGTGTAACGCTGATAATTTCAGTAGTTACATGGGGAGGCAGTCAGCTCAGTGCGAATTAAGCCAGCTCCTGGTACACACCGGCTGCCACTCCATGCTACCGCCTCTGTATCAGCCAGCTTTTAAGCCAGCTCCCCATGCATAGTGGCTCCTGCTTGCTGTCCCACTCCTAAGAAGCCAGCTACTGCCCACACTGCTGCCTCTATATCAGAGACAGCAGCACAGGGTGGCAGCTGGTTCCTGGGAGCCGTGTGTAACCGGTAAGCATGGGTTATCTGTTTAAACGGCTACCCTCTTACATCTCTAGTGTGAGTACATCAGCTAGGCTGCCTGCTAGACTTTAGCTCAACCAGCTAGCAGACACTACAGCTGGCATGGTCTTGTCCACACTAGGCTTTCTGAAGACGGTGGCTAATATCAACATCATACCACCCACCCTAATAGAAAAACTCAACGGCCCAATGGTGATATGCAGGGATGTCAAGGAGGACATGGGATGTAATGATACTCCTAGTGGCTTGCACTGGCTAGGTTCAGTATGGGGGCTAAATCACCAGGTGACCTTTGCTCTTCCAAAGGAGTGAAAAGGGTTCCAAATGGATCAAGAGCTGAAGTAAAAGCTACATTTGCACTAGGACCCTGCCCAGAAGAAAACACTCAAAAATAAGAGAAAACAAAACTCAGGGAGGCAAACCGCTGTGTCTCACATCCTGTTTATAGCAGCTCCCATCTGCTACTGCAATGCCATCCCTCCACCCACTATGGCAGGGTATGTGCAATGGTGACATGGCAAGAACTGAGACCAAAAAGAGGAAAAGCTTTCACAATCTGAGACAAGTTACAGAGTGAGGTTAGGGATATGAAAGACTGAGGCACCCCTGCAGCAAGCCAAGATGGGGATTAGGGATGGGCTGGACTTGATGACCTCCTGAGGTCTCTTCCAGCTCTATGGTTCTATAATGTTAAATATCGGTTAACTGAAGAGTCAAGTAACCTCATGAATTCTTATTGGTTACTTGATTGTTCTATAGTCCCCAGGGATGGGGCTGACAGCAAGAGCGCACCAGCCTCACTCCCAAGGAGACCCTTGCCACTCTGCGCTGCTGCCTCTGTATCACAGACAGCAGTGTAGGGTGCCAGGCAGGAGCCAGTCCATGATGGGAGCCAGTTTAAAAACCAGCTTCCCTCACAGACCATATGCCTGTCACCCCACACTGCTGCCTCTGTTACAGAGGCAGCAGCCCCTGTCTGAGGAGAGGGCCTGAGCTTCTGGACCCAGCACAAGCAGGAACTGAGCTGGGCTGGGCTGCCTGCCTGGCTTCTAATATACTTTAAATGCAGAATTGCAGCAGAGGTAGGTCCGGGACCCAGTGCAAGCCAGGACTAAGCCAGCCTGCTGGCCAGCCTGCTGGGAAAAAAAAAAAACACTTACTGGTGGAGGGGAGGGAAATGCGTGTAGTCTATAGCATTAATCTCTAAGCTTTTGCTTATCGGTTAATTGACTACACTATTACATCCCTAATGGGATTCTTCCCTGCATCATAACTGCTCCCTACACTGACATTTATGGTATTCCTATAGACTGACCAGATCAGTGTGAAATCAGAATTGCCCCCTCCCCTTGGGAAGGACGATGCTAGGCACACCTAGAGCAAATGTGGTCAGAATTGTGCCCCTCTCCCCCCACACACACTCCTTTGTATCCCACTCTGGAGTCCCCATCCTCCCGGTATGAACCTCCATCCTGTCCTTCAGTTAGTTGTGTCCCCTTCTTCTCCCTTGCCCAGGTGCACTCAGATGCCTCAGGTGGAGCAAGTAATAGGTTATGAACCTCACCTACCTTCAGTGAGCAAAGGTGCTGCAGCTTGTGGGATCTCCCCCACCTTCCCTATCTGAGCACGCTGAGCACCGGCCCCAGAAGGCTGGGGCAGTGACGGTTCTGATGCACTCCCAGGTACAGCACCCCCAGCCTTGAAGGGGTTAACTTTGGGCTTAGGGGCAACCACTGGGGCAAACTTCTTCTGCGGGCTGTAGAAACTTGGAGTGGAAATATTGATGCTCACTGTGGAAGTCATGCGAGTCCCTGGGCTACCGGATGACGCCATCTTGGGGCTGGCTGCTCAGCACCTGAGGGGCAGGAGAGTGGAGAGACAGATATGAGATTAGACATGACTCTGCCTTGGTTTTCCCCTGCAAATGAATCTGGAGAAAGGCACAGAAGGAAGCAGAATTGGAGGGCAGGTGCACCTGGGTGAGATCTGAGGGGCACAGGTGGAGCTCGGGGTGCCCTGAGCACTGGGAGACGGAAATAGGTTTTGAAGCAAGACATGCCGTCTGACCCGGAGGCAAAGCCTCAACAAGCGCTGCAGGGATGCAGGGCAGGAACAACTGGCCGAAGCACCAATAAATTCTCTCCACCTTCAATCCTTTGCTGAGTGGGGGTAACAAGTCAGAGCAGATAGAAGGACAAAGCAGGGATCAATTCAGGAGAGAACTGCAGGAGAAGCCAGCCTTCTGCACACAGCTCAGATGCCCACACCTCACACTGGAACCTCCCCTTCTCCCCCCTCCAGAAGCCGCTTTAGCATCTCTCAGCTCACCCCTCCCCCCCATGTCCTCCTGCATCCTCCAGCCCATGAGAGGCATGGCACCACGGCATCCCTGCTAACTCTGTCCATCTAGCGCTCCAGACCTCTCCTCCTGCAGCCCCGCTCCTGCCCTTTTACCTGCAAACCCCCAGCCCTCTCGGCTCAGCGGGGAAGCTCCAGCAGCTGCAGCACCAGCAGAACAAAGGGAAGGCTGGGCGATTCCATAGTGTCACACATTCCTCAGCCAGGCCCTGCGACTCACTGTCCTTTCTGTCTTGCTGTCCCTTCCTGTCATTGTGGCAATGGGCAAGGACTCCTACAGCCGCCTCACTGGCTACAAAGGCTGCCGGCCCTGCCTCCACCCCTTCCTGCAGGAGGCGGCTCCTGGATCCAGCCAGCCTCCCTGACACATTGCTAGAGCCATTCCCTCCCAGCCCCTGCTGTGTAGCTGCTGCTCTAAAGCCAGCACATCAAGCTTGCTGTGCTGTACAGCGCTTTCCTGTTTGCCCCAGGACATGCTCACAGCTCCATCCTGCCAATGGTACCTCACTGCAGAGAGAACTGCCTATTTCCCATCCCAGTCATGTCCTGAAAAACAAGTTCTCCGCGGAAACTCCTTCCCCATCTCCCCTCCCGCCAGGGATCAATGCCAGATTTGCCCTTAGGATATTTCCAAACTCACAACATCCAGGAGCTATTGGCCATCTCCTGATAAGAGCCCACATTGCTGAGATTTTCCCCTATGCTGGTACCCAGCCCAGAGCGCTTGCCTGCACTAAGCAGCTTGTCATGCTGACCACACACAATAATGCTCCCATGGCACACAGGGTAAGTATGCCAGCATGCAGAGTTAGTTTGTTTTGAACAACATTCTTCTACAGTGCCTGCCTCTGCACAGTCAGCATGGATGAGGATGGGCTGCCTCACTGGAGTGGTTAGAGCAAACAGCCCTGTGACAGTTATTCCACAGTACTGCTATCACTAGGGCCACAAACAAGTTCTCCAAGTTGTAAAGTACCTGTGAGATCAAGATAATTTGCCTTAGTTGTTATTTTGGTAGATCCCTACAAATTCACAGATATCTGCATTCATGGATAGGGGTAGCTGCAGATCATTTTTGCAGATATGGATGCTGGTACACATTTTGTATCTAGAGCCCTGCAAATTAACTACTTTATATTTGCTGATCATTTCTGCATATCCCTGCAGGGCTGTGCGTGTTGAAATAATCCTCACCCACCCTCCCCTACCATAGCCCCAGAGAACTCTCTCATATCCAACTGAAGGGCAGGTTAGGGAAGAAGGGTCATCAGCATAGACCACAAGATGCTTCCCCCCTTCCCCAGGTCAGTCCATAAGGATGCTGAAGAGCAGGTTACCAAATTTTAAGCCAAAAAATGGCCTTATTATTGTGACCTGCATAACAGACCATCCTCCCTCACACAGTGATCCTGCTTCTGTTGGAGCTAAAGCATGTCATTTTGAAAGATATCCAGTCTTCATTTAAAAACTAAGTGATAGCAAACGCACTATGCCCTTGGTAAACTGTTCAAATAGTTAATCACTAGCCATTGAATCTTCTTATGCCTGTACCTGCTTGTTTCAAGAAACTGCCATTAGAATCTTTTCCTGTGTAGGTACTTGAAGATCACAGCCTAGTCTCCACATGATCACACTTTATAATGGAGCTGGTCTTTAGAGAGATGGAGTATGGGACATCAGCTGCTTCATGCAGATACGTTAGGGTCATTGCCAGCAGCTGTTCCCATCTCCCTGACCCCAGAGCAGCCTCCTTCCCCCTCCTTCCAATACACATACATTTATCTAGGCCAAAGCTTCTTTCTCCTCACAGCAGCTTTCCACCTGCAGCTGCCCCTGCCTGTCCCAAGTTCTGCTTAAAAAGCAGCAGGAAGGCATCTCTTCTGTTTGTCCACCAGTCACCCTATTAGAAGGAAGGGAGTATGGAGCTGCCATGGATCGAAGCCTTCCTAGCATGCCTTTAGACTGATCCACCTCCTCTATGGTCTCCCCACAGTTCTACTATGGTGTACAATTACTGAGGGAATGCCACTTAGGCAGGCCTGAGCCCGATTTAGTTATCAAGCCTCCCACAAAGGAAGAGATGTTCTGACATCTACAATAATCAGAAGATTCCACACAGCTGTAGAGCAGGGCTATTGAACATGTAGCCTGCACTGTGGTTTGGGTTTACATGGGGCTCAACACACAGCCGGTGGTTGGAATCCTTTTAACATGCCTTCCACTGGGAACACGCGCCATAGTGGCGAGATGTCTCCCAGGAGGGGTAAGCATAGAAAGATGCAAACGGATGGGCTGGCTGGAACAGACAGGTACAGGGTGTCAGTGTTTCTAGCCCCCAGGGAGGAGGTGCAGGGAGCACTGGGGCATTTTGGGAAAGAAGCTATTTGCATATATATTTGCATGTATATGCAACCATGCTTAAGTTGCATTCCTCAGCATGTGCTGTGAGTACCATTGGGGCCCCCAGGGCATCCAAAGTTGAGTAGCCCTGGGCTAGAGGAAGGTTGCACCAAAGCCAGAAATTGAGATTTAGAGCCTTTCATTGGCTATAGCTGCACTGGTTACATGAAAGCAATCTCTTAAGGCCATCACAGATTGCTCTATTTTCGATGTAAGTCCTGACCTAAGCCATACTTACTGGGTGACATACCTGGCTGGGTTGATTTAGTTGGAATTGGTCCTGCCTTGCTTGGGTAGGGGGGTGGACTTTATGACCTCCTGAAGTCTCTTCCAGCTCTATGATTCTATGAAAGGGAACCAACCAATTCTCAGTCTCAGGTGTGTGACCCCAGGACCTGAACTTCACTGGCCAATCTTCACTGTACCCCACCCAGGAGCAGAGAATGGAAAGCAAAGGCAGGGACCTACCCCAATGTTCTCCAAAATGATTCCTTCCCTAGGGAGGATCCCAGCTCAGAGCAAGCAGGCAGTATTTGGGTGGGAGGGGGCTTTTGTTTCATAATCCAGTAACTCTGGCATGAAGTCACCCACCTCCTCCAAATGAAAAATGAAGGGGATGTGCTATTAAAATATGAAGTGAAAGAAGCTGATTTACTTCAGTTTTTTTTTGGGGGGGGGGTGTTCTTTTTTCCCCCAGTTAAACAGAGTCACATGTGTTTCCACCCCATCAAACTCTGGTTAATCCTGCAAAGTTTGCTTGGATAGCAAAAAAACAAACACACCACGCACAAACAAACAAAAAAACCCACCCTGCGTCCCTGCAACAGCAAAGTCCTTTCTTTTTCAAGCAACTGGTGTTTCTCCACTCAATCTCCACCCCACCCCCACCCATTCCTTTGCCTAATGACTCCTACTTCCCCTTCCCCACCAGAAAGTTCATTTCCAGGCATGTAAATTGTAGTCAGGGATTGGACCGGGGAAAGGGGAACTTTCAAAGCCAGGCCTGGAGTGAATCTGTAGCAGTCACATAACTGCACACCCGCGTCTCCCCGTTCCTCGCTACACAGCACGGCAAGAAAGAAACATGCAGACATATTGCAAGCGCCAGACAGTCACAAATTTGCAGGCACTCACCTCCCGTCTCCTCAGATCTCCTCCCCGGCAGGGCAGAGGAGACATGAAGGAGTCTCGAAAAGTTTCGGATTCTTTCCCCACCCAAACATCTGGAAAAAGGCTCTAGGGGTCTCACTCACACTGCAGCGTCTCGACTCGGCAGCGCGCCCTCCCCGCCCCCGCGGGCTGCTAGTTTTACAAAGGGAAGGAGGCGATTTCTTAGGTATTTCATTTCCACGGGGCGGCTGGGGGCACTTACCCGCCAGCCCAGGGTTGGCAACTTAGTCAGGCTTTCAAAAGTATGAGGCTCCCCCGGAAAAGGAGACAGAGACGCCAAGTCCATAAAGTTAACGCTAACTAGAGCGGCCCAAGCTGTGCCACCAGCACCGACCGCGCACACAAGAGCAGGTTCAGCCTCGCAGCCCCAGGACGTGGGGCAGGAAATTAGAGGGAGGGGAGCTTTCCTGCTGCCAAAAAACCGCAGTTAGTTTTTGAGCATAAAGTTGCAATAAAACTAGGAGGCAACGAGCTTCAGCCGGGACTTTTGCCCAAAGGAAGCGGGAGGAGAGGGGACTCACCTCTGGGGAGGAGCAGGCTGGGTCTCTTGGACTAAAAGTTTGTAGCTGCCTGTAAAGTCTCTAGTGCTGCTAGCACGCAAGCCCAGCCCCACTCTGCCCTCCCAGCGCCTGGGCGTGCCGCGCTCTGCCCCCTGCACAGCGATCAGAACCAGCTTCGGTTGCTTGTCTGCCAAATCGGGAGGGGGAAGGACTTGGAGGAGGGGGGACTACAGAGCCCAGGACTTCCTAGCATCTCGCAAAAAGGCCTCGCCCAAGCAAAGCTGTGTGACCATAAAAGGAGAGAGGCTGCGCGAACAGCTGAGCTCACTCACCAGGGAATGTGGCAATGAGGTAAGAGGAGGAGGAGGATGAATACACTAGACAGGACTGTTGAGAGACGAGTGGGGGAGAACAGCAACGCTCTCCCTCTTACAACCAGCTCTCGTTGCCCTTCCCCCTGTGTTGTGAGGGGAGGGAGGTGTCAGCTTTCCCTCCTATCGCTGCTATGGGAGGCCTGTATTTCATACCCTCCCTGCTTTCCTTCCACTCCTGGATTCCCTATTTCCCCCGAGATTTGCCGGCCTTGCGGCTCAGTCTTGATTCCCAGCCCCTTCCACTCCACTCCTGTCTTCCCTTCAGCTTAGGCAAAGCCCCTCAGTTAGGCGCCCCCGCACGCTTGTGTTTTATCTCTTGCCCCAGCGCTGGGTTGCCTCCGCCTTCCCCAACTTTTTCAGCAACTGGTGTTTCCAGGCTTAACCTCCACCCCATTCCTTAACCTGGTGACCCCCCACCAGTGACTTCATTTCCAGTCTCAACCACTGCACGTAAGCAGAGGCCCGGCAGCTCTTGTGAGTCAGGAGGCAGGGTCCCTCTGGCCCCTTCCCTAGCCCCTCCCCAAGCAACCAGCTGCAAGAGCATCTGACTCTGACTTTTCCAATCCTACAGACGCTGTTAAAAAACAAACCAGCAATACTGCAAGGAATGTAGTTCCTCATGTATTCAGAACCAGACAGGAGGTGGGGGCACCTGAACAACCCACTTAGCTCCCTGGGCACAGCCTCCTCCAGACCCAAGTGTCCTGGCACAGCTCTGTTGATGCCCCTTATCCTTAGATAGCCATGTCACTGGCTATTCTAGTCTTGTGCTTTGCACATTGTACTGCTGACCTGCAAGATCCACATTGTTCCCAAACCATTCCAGCATTATCTATTAGGTTTTGTTTTCAGTCTGAACATGGATGGTGTGAGTGCTCAATGGTGCACCTCACCCAGAGGGTCTGGTCCCTGCACGAAGGAGTTTACTATTGAAATTCTCCATCTTTGGTTTTCTTTTATTCTCTTTCCCTGGGTCCTTTTTTGCAGGGCAGCCTCCCTAAGCTTATTTGTTCCAAGTCTGGAGCCAAGGGGGAATTCCTGTTCTTTGCATAAACACCATGCTCTCTCCTTGAAATCTGGCAGTAATACTGGGCTTTCTGCCCCCTATTGTTGCTAAATTTCCAAGGGATTAATCTTTGTCATTTAATCTTTGCAATGCTCAGAGAATTTAGGATTTTTTTACATTGAGGTATTTATCTAGCAGCAACATTGGTGTAACTACCACAGAGCATGCCTCTAGTATCACATGGGGCTTGCACTGGTGAAGCTGGTCTGACCTGAGAGACACTAGTTCAAATCCCAGTTTATGCTGATACAGTGTGTCTGAAGTTGAACTAGAGATCTGTACTGATGCAGCTATGTTGATGTAGCTACATCTGAATCTGGAAACCCTAGAAGAAACAAACCCTTAATTGTATACTAGGACCCCTCCTGCTTTCTACGCTCACCAACCTCCTCCGCCTTCCCAGAACACCTGTGAGGGGGGAGGCCGTGCAGCTCTCTCTTGTTCACTGGTGCTCCCCTGGTCCCTGGGGGGAGGGAGGGAAGAGGCTGTGGGGCTCTTGCCCCCCTGAACACCAGGTAGGGGGGCGAGGCCATGCAGCTCCTGCCCATCCTAGGAACACCAGGAAGAGAGGAGGCTACAGGGCTTCTGCCCTGCCCCGCCCCACCCCCCTACCCTCCCCCCAGGACTGAGGAAGCCACATGGCTCCGGCCCTGCCCCCCGGAGCACTGGGGAGGCCACATGGCTCCTGCTCCACTCCCCCCCCCCCCTTGGAGCACTGAGGAGGCTGCATGGTTGCTTGCCCCAGTACTGGGGAGGCCGTGTGATTCCTGCCTGTCCCCCAGAACACCAGGGAGTCAGGGAGGTAGGAAGGACTCCGGGCGGCAGGATGCAGAGTGATGTGCTGATGTTGCTCTGTTATCCTTCAGGAAACGTGTTTTTTATATAGAGAGATCTCTTGTGAAACGTTATGGAGCCTTGAGCAAATCGCTACACTTCTGTATGCCTCAATTTTCCTGTCTGTGAAATGGGACTAACCATATTGACTTATTTCATATGCAAGTGATTGAATTTTGTTGTTATGATGCAATAAATGCAGACATGTCAGGAATCCCAGTTACAATCTGGTTGTCCCCAGACACAGTTTGGCTACGTCTACACTGGCCCCTTTTCTGAAAGGGGCATGCTAATTTTCAACTTCAGAATAGGGAAATCCGCGGGGGATTTAAATATCCCCCGCGGGATTTAAATAAAGATGTCTGCCGCTTTTTTCCGGCTTGGGGAAAAGCCGGAAAAAAGCATCTAGACTGGCCCGATCCTCCGGAATAAAGCCCTATTCAAAGTAGGAATAAGAGATCCTCCGGAATAGGGCTTTATTCCGGAGGATCGGGCCAGTCTAGACGCTTTTTTCCGGCTTTTCCCCAAGCCGGAAAAAAGCAGCGGACATCTTTATTTAAATCCCGCGGGGGATATTTAAATCCCCCGCGGATTTCCCTATTCTGAAATTGAAAATTAGCATGCCCCTTTCGGAAAAGGGGCCAGTGTAGACGTAGCCTTCATGTACCACATGATTTTGTAGGATGTATGAACTGGAGTCGTGCTGTGCTGGAACATCACATGGCTTTTGCATTATTTGGATCATACCTATGATACCAAAAGTTTCAACTTAGATCTCCTAACACTCTTATATCTAGTATGGATGGACAATCTGTGCTTCATGTTGGGGTATTGTGGTCAGGCCACATCCTTACACACACTATTCCCTCTTAAACACAGTGCCCCAAAAGGAAAAGCACACCAATTTAGAGAATCTGTCCACTTCACCAACCATCTGCAGGCTTATGTCACTGGGCCTGGGAAAGCACCACACACTGGCATCAGTCTGGACTCTGAGAAAACAGTCCACCCTGCTGAGACAGTCTTGGGCTGTGGTAGTTTCTAACAAAAGCCATTACAAAAGGGTCTCATGAAACACATAATTGTTTCAGAGATTTCCTGTCAGCTACTTGGGTTGGCACTAGACAGACCTAGCTATGGCAACAGAGTTCCAGCCCCAGCTGCTCTGACTGCAAAAGCATAGACCTTAGTGTGGTCTAGTAGTCGGTACAATAGGGCACTGGCCAAAGGCTCGGGAAATATGAATTCTATTACTGGCTTTGCTGGTAACCGATTTTAAGCATAATACTTTCCTTTTGTCTTCCACCCTTTATCTCTTATGCTTAGACTCAGCTCTTCGGGGCCAGGAGGACTGCCTTGGACTATGTACCATACTTAGCACAATGGGGCCATAATCTCTTGGTTCTCAACCCCGTACTGGGATATAAGTAATCTGTATACAGGCAGTCCCCGGGTTACGTACAAGATAGGGACTGTAGGTTTGTTCTTAAGTTGAATTTGTATGTAAGTCGGAACTGGCTCCAGGTTCAGCCGCTGCTGAAACTGATCAGCGGCTGACTACAGGAAGCCCTAGGCAGAGTTGCTCTGCCCCCTGCTTCCTGGAATTAGCCGCTGATCAGTTTCAACAGCGGCTGAATCTGGACTCCTGGGACAGAACAGCTGGGGCACTGCCGGGTAGGTCCCCGCAGGACCAACCCGGCAGCACCCCAGCTGCTCTACCCCAGGCATCCCGCAACAAAAGCCTGGTCTGCTGGGGGGGGGGTGCACTAGCTGCGCCCCCTCGCCTCCAGCAGACCAGGGAGACCCGAGCAAAGCCGCGGAGGCGCAGAGGTCACGCCACCTCTGCGGCTTTGCTCCTGTCTCCCTGCTGTGCTGGGGGACTCTTCCCCCCGCCCCAGCACAGCAGGGAGACAGGAGCAAAGCCACAGAGGCGGGGGACCCCGCCGCCTCTGCGGCTTTGCTCGGGTCTCCCTGCTATGCTGGGGAGTCCCCCCCAGTACACCAGGGAGACCCGGAGCAGCTTTTCTCGCCCTGGTGGCGGGACGGCTGCGCTCTGGGTGGTCCCGCCGCCCGCGAGCTCCGGGGCGAGAAAAGCCCCGTTCGTAAGTGCGGATCCGACATAAGTCGGATCCGCGTAAGTCGGGGACTGCCTGTAATACGATTCCAGGAATGTTGAGCCTAAAATGTTTATTGAGTCCCTGTGAAGTTATAGAAGCAACTACAGGCATAGTTGAGATTTCCCTTTGTTCAGAATATAGACAACGCCAATCATTACTGGGTTTTGGAGTCTCTTATCTTATTTTTAAATTAGCCATTTTGCCTTTATGAATTACATCTGTGCAGTGTACATTGCAGTAAGATATGTTTCTATGCCATGTTGAATGTCCTATGCCATTTTTGTTTGCGATGTTTTTGTAGCCATGTTGGTCCTGGATATTAGAGAAACAAAGTGGGTGAGGTAATAACTTTTATCGGATCAACTTCCATTAGTAAGAAAGACAAGCTTTGGAGCTTACACAGAACTCTTTTTCAGGTCTGAGAAACTCCAGGTGTCATTGCTAAATATATGATTGAATAGATCACTTGGCATAAGTAGTTTTGACATATATTTCAAGGGACCATTCAAGGTGAAGTGGTCTATTAACATCTCTCCAGTCAGAGGGAGGAAAGGAAGTGGAAGGAGGGTTTCAGATTATTATAATAAGATATGTGCCTCTATTCAGTTCATGATATTTAGTGTCTAGCAAAGTTATGAATGTAAGCTTCCAAACTCATCTTTTGAAAGTGTTGTGTAAATTTCCTTTGAGACTGAGGACTACTGGCAGCATGTATTGTAGGCAGGGGGAGGCTGTGTCTCCCCAAACAGCCAAATGTGGCCCCACCCACACTGCACTCCCAGGCCGGGTTCCCTTGTGCCAGTGCTCTGCCCTGGCTGGGGATGACAGGCCTGTCTCACACAGAAACTCAGGGCAGCTAGTGTTGGGGCCACCCTCTACAGGTGGTGCTCAGACCATGCTGCCCCATCCAGCAGCCCTATGCTATCCAGCAGCCCAGAGTACTGGGGCCTTGCCTCCTGGCTGTCCAGTGCTGGGGCTGGGAACTGGGGGGGGGAGGGGTGTTCTGATAAGCTTCATGAAGAATAGGAATGCTTATGAATATGACATAACTGAAAATGCTTTATGCAAAATGCCTTGTGTAAGGTATCATGTATTGGAAGGTATCATTGGAAAGCTTGTAATATACTGAAATATGGAGCATAAACTGGTGTTATCAAAGTAGTCATGCTAGGTGAGGGCCATTAATGCTACTTCAGGATCGTGATGGCCATTGTTCCGGCAAAGCTGCGTGCCTGCGCGGCCGCACACAAACTTCTCTTCTCCTGCCCACCTCATTTACAGAGCCATGCAGCAGCACTCACCTTCCTGCTGGAAAGTGAGTGGCATGGCAGGCAGCTGCTCCGGCTTGTGGGACCAGCTGAGGCAGCATGGTGGAGGGGCCACTTCAGTGGCTGGCTGGGGCCAGCTCCAGCGGGATGCTGGGACATGCAACATGGCAGTGGGGGCAGGTACAGGAGACTGGGGGCCTGCCTGAGGGGCTGGCCAGGGGCTTGCTCAAGGGGCCAGCTGGGAGCCTGCTCAGGAGGCCGTGGCCATGCAGTCGAGGGGCTGCTCCAATGGCTGGAGCTCTTCCCAGCTCCAACTAGGAATGTTAAATTTCAATTAATCAGCTAATTGAGTAGTCAGTGGAATTTCCTGGGTGATTGGGAAAAGGCACAGAAGTGCCCATCTTTAAAAAAGGAAAGTACGAGAATCTGGAGAACTACAGACGGGCAGTCAGCCTCACCTCAGTCCCTGAAAAAATCATGGCAAAGGTACTCAAGGAATCCATTTTGAAACATTGGAAGAAAGGAAAGTGATCAGGAACAGTCAACGTGGATTCACCAAGGGCAAGTGATGCCCGACCAACCTAATTGCCTTCTGTGATGAGACTCTGTGAATATGGGGAAAGCTGTGAATGTGATATACCTTAACTCCAGCAAAGCTTTTGATATGAGGTCCCATAGTATTCTTACAAGCAAATTAAAGAAGTGAGCTTTGGATGAATGGACTGTAAGATGGACAGAAAGCTGACTAAATCATTGGCCTCAATGGGGAGTAGTAATTAACAGCTCAATGTCTAGTTGGCAGCCGGTATTAGGTGGAGTACCTAATCCTGGGTCTGATTTTGTTCAAAGTCTTCATTAATGACCTGGATGAAGGGATGGATTGCACCCTCAGCAAGTTTGCAGATGACATTAAGCTAGGGGGAGAGGTAGATACGTTGGAGCATAAGGAATAGGATTTTAAAGGATATAAGAGCGTAAGAATGACCTAGACAAATTGGAGCATTGGGCCAAAATAAATCTGATGAGGTTCAACAAGGACATGTATAGAGCCCCCGAGAGGGGTGGTGAGTGACCTGCGTCTAAACTCGCCATGCGAGTGAGGCCGGTGTGACCTCACCTTAGGGTCCTGGGGCCGGAGCTCGGGAGTGGGGGAGGGCCCGAGTTTCCCCCACCCCACATGAACCAAACACTGTAAAGACGGTGAAGATCATCCCCTAGGAGGGATTTTCGTCTTACGAGACTCTTGTGAGTGACGGGGAGGGGATGAAAGATGCCCCAAAGCGGGTTCAGACTATTCCCCACCCCCTGATTCACCGTGAGGCTATCCTACTTCAGGCTTGCCCTTTTATAGAAGCATGCCTATCCCCTAGGACTTACAAGCCCAGATAAAAACCGGGGATCAGGGCCTCCGTGCTGTTTATGTGGGTGCCCCGATCCCACATAACCTGGGGGTGGGGGAGGGCACGTGACACCAACATTCTGCATGATATTGATAGGAAGAACTTTATATTACTTTTGGAATTCACAGAGGGGCTGCATAGGGTAGACTGTCACTTTAGGGCTTGGGAAATCAGCACTGAATGGTGAGCTCACATCACATCATCTTACAGGTGTGGAATAAAGAGCAGTGGCTACAAAACTTCTGGATGTGGAAAGCTACCTTCCTGGAACAGTATGTGAAGCTGTCCCCACACTTGCGACCGACACAAGGACACCAGAATGAGAGCTGGTAGAGAAACATGTGACAATTGCTGCCTGGAAGCTGACAACTCCAGAGTGCTACTGGCTGGTTCCAAAATGTTTTGGAGTGAGGAAGTCAATCATGGGGGCTGCGTTAATGCAAATGTGCAGTGCACTAAATCATATCCTGCTACGAAGGACCATAACTCTGGGAAATGTGCATGAATTAGTGTATGGCTTTGCAGAAATGGGTTTCCGTAACACTGGAAAAGTGATAGAAGGAACTCATATTTCAATGTTAGCAACAGACCACTTTGCAACAGAGTACATCAATGGTAAGGGGTACGTCTCCATGATGATGCAGGTGCATGTGGATCACCAAGGGCATTTCACTGATCACGCAGGGTTCATGACGCATACATCTTCAGGGACAGGCCAAGTAGGTGCTGGATGACAATTGAATGTACCTTTGGCAGACTAAAGGCATGCTGATGTTATCTTTGTGGCAAGTTACCTTAATGAGGATAATATTCCCATGGTCACAGCCTTGTGCTGTACTTTGAATAATCCCCCTGTGAAGCTTAGAGTGAACTGTTTGCTCAGGAGTAGAGAGCACTTTGCTGCTAAGTTTAAACAGCCAGATACCAGGGGGTATGTCTACACTACCCTCCTAGTTCGAAGTAGGAGGGTAATGTAGGCATACCGCACTTGCAAATGAAGCCCGGGAGTTGAATTTCCCGGGCTTCATTTGCATAAGCGGGGAGCCGCCATTTTTAAAACCCCACTGGTTCGAACCCCGTGCAGCGCGGCTACACGGGGCTCGAACTAGGTAGTTCGGAATAGGAATCCTAGTCCGAACTACCTAGTTCGAGCCCCGTGTAGCCGCGCTGCACGGGGTTCGAACCAGCGGGGTTTTAAAAATGGTGGCTCCCCGCTTATGCAAATGAAGCCCAGGAAATTCAAATCCCGGGCTTCATTTGCAAGTGCGGTATGCCTACATTACCCTCCTAGTTTGAACTAGCGGGGTAGTGTAGACATACCCAGGGCTAGTAGAGGAGTCCAGGTGGCAGCAGTTCAAATTAGGGAGGCTTTGAGGAAGCACTTTGACAATGAGCCACAGTTATGTATACAGGCAGTCCCCGGGTTACGTACAAGATAGGGACTGTAGGTTTGTTCTTAAGCTGAATTTGTATGTAAGTTGGAACTGGTCCATATTGTAGGGGAAACTCTAGCCAAACATTTTTTTAGTTTTGGATAGCATAGGGAAAGGTTAACTCCCCTCTAATGTTTGTTTTGCTGTCTGTTCCCCTGTTCAGAAGATTTCACATCTATTTCTGTCCCTGTGACAAACTCAGGACTAAAGGAGTAACTCATCAAATACCAAACAGCTCTGCACCATGCTTTGAGCTAATAGCTTTATTTCCACACACCACCCAGGGTTGTAGGAGGAGGGTCCTTTTTTTGCTAACACAATGAGGCCAGCACTTTGTTTGTTTTGGTGGAGTCTTTGTTTGCCCAGGGAGCCCAGCATGTATAGGGGGAGGAGGGGCGGAGAGGCTGCTTTTGTCTGCTGTTCGGCAGCCTGTTGCTCAGGGGAGGGGGCAGCCTGTTGCTGGCAGGGGGGAGGGGGGAGGCGTGCAGGATGCGAGGCCGCGGGGGGGGGGGGGGGGACAGCGGGCGTGGGGAGGCACTTTTCCTCTGCCCGGCAGCTCTGCGGGATCCCTGTCCCTGTGGCCAGCTGCTGCAGGCAGAGGCCAGTTGGAGCCGGCCGAAGAGGAGGAGGTGGTGGATTCTAGGACCCAGGTGAGCGAGCCCCGGGGACTCTGCTGCGCTCCGGGAGCCAGGCATGTATAGAGGGGAGGAGGGGCGGAGAGGCTGCTTTTGTCTGTTCGGCAGCCTGTTGCTGGCAGGGGGGGCAGCGGGCGTGGGGAGGCATTTTTCCTCTGCCCGGCAGCTCTGCGGGACCCCAGTCGGAGCCGGCCCGAGGAGGAGGAGGATCCTAGGACCCAGGTGAGCGAGCCCCGGGAATGCTGCTGCGCATGTGCGGGAGTTGCCTCACCCCGTTCGTATCTAGGGATCCGACGTTAGTCGGATCCACGTAAGTCGGGGACTGCCTGTATCTGTGTTAGATGTGCTTCAAAGGTACATTCCATCTTGTTTTCCTAGAAGGGTATAGTGACATTTGGAGCTGCAAATCCCAGTAAGAAAATGATTAAAATGTCCATGCATGTGTTGGTAGTACTTGCAGTCTGAATTTGTAGAAAACAAAATAAAGATGATTTACTGTTATAAAGCTTTGATTTTATTGAACAAGAAACAGCACAGTGAAACTCACACTATAGAAATGCTTGCTGGGAAAGGAGCAACGGGGCAGGGGCAGATACTCCCAACTGTGTGTAGGTATAGCTATCATTGTGAAAGTTGTCCAAGAGGGTAGCGTGAAGGGAAAGCCAAAGAGCCCCAAAGGAATGTGTGGGTGGAGTGGGTGTAATGGGGTATGGTAAAGAATTATGAATGTATCATATTGGAGGTTGTCAGGAGCTGCTCAGACTGCAGCATTATTGAAGACTTGAGCAGGTCTGTTTACTCCTCTGTTTCTTTAATCATCTGCTTAGTTGTGTCCCTAGCAAACATGTCATTATCTTTTCTGTCCTGTCTTTTGGCTTCCCAGCAATCCTTGTGTTCCCTTTTCTCTGCAGTGGAGCACTGCAGTACCTCCCGAATCATGTCTTCTTTGCTACGTCTTGGGCACTTTGTAATCTAGTGGAGAGGGTCTGCAGGGGTCATGAGATGTTCCTGAAGGACATGTCTGCTGCAGCAGAAGGCGTCAGTGCACAGAAGTGGGGTTGTAAAATTCAAGCACAGCATTGAAACATTTCAGTTATATGCCCCTTTTGGAACACAGCAGTCATTTCCTCATTGACCCTTGCCAGGCACACTTCTCTGCAAACACCTAAACTATGGTGAGTGTTGGTGAGGTAGCAGGAGGAGGCAGAATTGCACATGGATAAAAGAACATTTAGTTTGCCAGGGATGTGATGCAGTGTCCTAGAGAACTCATTCTAAAATTATCCCACGCTTTTCCACAGGCAGTGATCATTCTATCAGATGCTTCACTGCTGAGGGTATTCAGGAACTACTACAATGCTTGTGGCTTCTACCTTGCTTCTACCTCAGGGCTGTCTTTAGGCATACACAGAGTATGGCGCTGCATAAGTTACCCAGGAATTAGAGCCAGCTCCCACCCTTCACCCATGTGTTTTTATCGGCCAGCTGACTGCTGCACTAATTGAGGCACCTCCTTTTTGACAGACTGGAGATGGAGAGGAGTCCTCTGCCCAGCACCGGAGCATTGGTTTGCCTTCCTCGCCTTGTGGTATTCCTGTGTCAACACCTTTCTCTTAGCTCTGCACTGCAGTGTGACCCGATCACAGCCCTTTTCACACAAGCCTTGAGAAATGTGCCCATAGGTATCCCACTTCCTACAAGTCACATGCCACTGGAACTGTACAGTGTCCTCTCCTAAAACACTGAGCAGCTCCAGCACATTCACAGTGATCCAAGCAGAAGATGGTTTGGTGCATGGGGCTGCTATGGTCTTCTTGGAAGATGCCATGAGACCTCGGCAGGCCGAGCCAGCAGGAAATTGCATTTAAAATTCCCAGGGCTTGCAAATGGGAAGGCATGGATGGTTGTTTATCTGGCTGCAGGACAGTGCAATTGAAACTGCTTACCACAGCGGTCAGGATGGGCATTATGGGTCACATTGTGGAGTTCAAATAAAGTGATTAAAGCAGGTATAGTGTCTACACTGGCTCTTTGTTGATACAAATGTATAGGAAAAAACAAAAGTTTCTCCTAGGAGTGGAAGTATTTAGTTGCCAAAAACAGGCATTTTTTTCTGACAAAAATGGCATCACAGTATGGTTAAGCAGTTTTTGGCAACAAAACTTTGTAGTGTAATCAATGCCTCAGTTTCCTAGAACTGAAAAAGAGCTCTTTGTGTTTACATGAGAATGGCCATACTAGGTCAGACCAAAGGTCCATCTAGCCCAGTATCCTATCTGCTGACATTGCCAATGCCAGATGCCCCAGTGGGAGTGAACACCACAGGGAATTATCAAGTAATCCCTCTCTTGTCATCCATTCCTAGCCTCTAATAGACAGAGGCTAGGGACACCATTCCTACCAATCCTGGCTAATAGCTATTGATGGACCTAACCTTTATGAATCTATCTAGTTCTTTTTATAACCCTGTTAAAGTCCTAAAGTCCTGGTCTTCACAACATCCTTTGGCAAGAAGTTCCACAGGTTGACTGTGCACTGTGTGAAGAAAACCTGCTACCTATCAATTTCATTTGTTGACCCCTAGTTCTTCTGGGAAAGCTTGACTCTCTCACCAACAGAAATTGGCCCAGTAAAAGGTATTACCTCACCCACCTTGTCACTCTACATCACTGTGCGGCATAAGGTGTAATTCAGTTTATCAGCATCCTTTATCTACAGCCAGTTTGCACAGAACAGATACAGATACATTGGTTGTATGAAGGAAACAGATGGTGGATTACTTCGATCAACTGCCACAGTTCTTCAAAGCCAACCATACAACAACACAGCCTGTGCACACAAGAACCTCAAACGCATTGCCCTACACCAAAGCACACTTCCTCATTTACCAACCGCACAAATCAGCACAACTCTCCCAACATGACATCACCCTCCGCACCCATATTCTGTACCACAATGACCTGAAGCCTCACTCTGGAGCCTAGAATGTCTGTTGATTCAGCATGAAGTGATTGAAACAGCCACAGACATGGCTGAGAGTTCTTTTGTTTAGAGCATCACCAGGTTTAATCATCACTGAGATTCTCAACCAGTTCAATTTTTAAAGTTCTCAGTCATTTTCAGCTTTATTTACACACATGATTTTTATTAATTATTGCTCTGTGACAGCTGGTCTATAAGCTATTAGTATAATATACCCTTTGCAGTATAATGTCACTGCAGAAACCTGGTCCTGTTTTGTTTCATTCACACAGCACTAGTACTTTCACTTCTCCTCCCCCTCCCCCTCCCATTATTTAGCATATTACTCTCTGATTGAACAGAAATGTACTTTATCTGGCAGTGTCCAATAGCTCAGGAATGGGAGGAATGAAAACAAGCACATGGGGCTTTTTGTAGTAACTTGTCACAACAAATGCTGATAAGACATTGAGAAGTGTTTACTGGGCTGGCATAGGAAAACCGGAAATGACAGAGCAGAGTTTATAGGAACGATAAGGTAGTGAGTCTGAGATCACACATGCCACCTAAATGATGTTAAAGTCTGTGGTTTTGTAATCTGAAAACAAACCCGGATGCCATTTCTCTGCCGGATATGAGTAATCCAGAAGCACACAACTCTCACTGCAACTCCCCTCAGTGCCTATTCCCCTTTTTGGTGGGCAGAGTTTCTTTGACTCGTGCTGGGAACTGGAATTTGCTCTTGAGGCTTGAGCAATTTTAATGAAACTCACTTAAATTAATTGGTTTAATTAAACTCTAATTTCTCCACATTTTTCTTGAAGTGTGGTGCCCAGAACTAGACACAATACTTGAGGCCTAATCAGCAGAGAGTAGAGCGGAAGAATGACTTCTCTTGTCTTGCTCACAACACTCCTGTTAATGCATCCCAGAATCATGTTTGCTTTTTTTTTTCCCAACAGTGTCACACTGTTGATTCATATTTAGCTTGTGGTCCACTATGAAGTTACAGTGGGGAAGGTCTAGGTTGAATATTAGGAAAAACTATTTCCCTAGGAGGGTGGTGAAGCACTGGGATGGGTTACCTAGGGAGGTGGTGGAATCTCCATCCCTGGAAGTTTTTAAGTCTCGGCTTGACAAAGCCCTGGCTGGGATGATTTAGTTGGGGTTGGTCCTGCTTTGGGCTAGAGGCTGGATTCAATGACCTCCTGAGGTCTCTTCCAGCCCTATGATTCTATGACCCCTAGATCCCTTTCTGCAGTACTCCTTCCTAGACAATTGTTTCCCATTCTCTATGCGTGAAACTGATTCCTTCCTAAGTGGAGCACTTTGCATTTGTCTTTATTAAACTTCATCCTATTTACCTCAGACCGTTTCTCCAGTTTCTCCAGATCATTTTGGCTGTGTCTACATTGGCACCCCTTTCCGGAAAAGGGATGCTAATGAGACCAGTCAGAATTGCAAATTCCGCAGGGGATTTAAATATCCCCCACGGCATTTGCATGAACATGGCTGCCGCTTTTTTCCAGCTCATGGTTTTGCCGGAGAAAAGCACCAGTCTAGACGGGATCTTGAGGAAAATGAGCCCTTTTCCGGAAGATCCCTTCTTCCTACTTTCAAGGAATAAGGGATCTTCCGGAAAAGGGCTCATTTTCCGCAAGATCCCGTCTAGACTGGCGCTTTTCTCCAGCAAAACTCCGAGCCGGAAAAAAGCGGCAGCCATGTTCATGCAAATGCCGCGGGGGATATTTAAATCCCCCACGGAATTTGCAATTCCGACTGGTCTTATAAGCATCCTTTTTCCGGAAAGGGGTGCCAATGTAGACACAGCCGTAGAATTATGATCCTATCCTCCAAAGCACTTGCAACCCCCCTCCCAGCTTGGTATCACCTGCAAACTTAATAAGCGTTCTCTCTATGCCAGTATCTAAATCATTGATGAAGATATTGAAGAGGATCAGTCCCAAAACAGACCCCTGCAGAACCCCTTGTTATGCCCTTCCAGCATGACTGTGAACCATTAATAACTACTCTCTGAAATGGTTATCCAGCCAGTTATGCCCCCACCTTGTAGTAGCCCCATCTAAATTGCATTTCCCTAATTTACTGATAAGAAGGTCATGTGAGACTGTATCAAATGCTTTTCTAAAAACTAGGTATACCACATCCTCCACTTCCCCCTTATCGAGAAGACTTGTTAACCTATCAAAGAAAGCTATCCAATTGGTTTGACATGATTTGTTCTTTATAAATCCATGCTGGCTATTAGCTATCATCTTCTTATCTTCCAGGTGTTTGCAGATGATTTCCTTAATTATTTGCTCCATTATCTTTCCTGGCACAGAAGCTAAGCTGACTGGTCTGTAGTTTCCTGGGTTGTTCTTATTTCCTTTTTTATAAACGGGCACTATATTTGCCCTTTTCCAGTCTTCTGGAATTTCTCCAGACTTCCATGACTTTTCAAAGATGATAGCCAAAGACTCAGATACTTCCTCTATCACAGGGCTACTCAACATGTGGCACTTGGGCCACTTGCGTCCTGCAGCACCTTTGTTTGCAGCCCGTGGTGCAGTTTGGATTTACGCGAGGCTCAAGATGCGGCCCGCGGACAGGAGCCAAAACAAAAAAGTAGTCAATATAATGGTCTTCTGTTAATATGCATATGATACTAATGAACCCACACGCAAACATAATCATAATTTCAAGCTTAACCTTAGGACCAATAATTACAATCACAAGTAACCATTGAATCATGGCATGAGTGGGCTTAGAAATTAATATACTAGCAATTATTCCACTAATCGCCAAACAACATCATCCACGAGCAATCGAAGCCTCCATTAAATACTTCCTAACCCAAGCAGCCGCCTCATCACTACTCCTATTCTCCATCATTAACAACACCTGAAACTCAGGACAATTTGACATCACACAACTGTCATTGCTCATTAAAAGTGCTGTCATATGGGTGGAAATTGGGTAAATATTGCATTGTATTACTGTCAGCGAACTAACTTAAATGGAGCCTGCATGTTGTGTAGTCTTGCCTTCATCTTTGTATTCATGCCTGTTAGTGTGAAAGAAGCTATTTGCATATCATTGCATATATTTGCATGTATATGCTACCACACTTAAGTTGCAGCCCTCAGCATGTGCTGTATCATTGTGGCCCTCGGGGCTTCAGAAGTTGAGTAGCCCTGCTCTATCAACTCCCTGAGCACTCTTGGGTGCATTTCTTCAGGCCCTGGTGACTTGAAGACATCTAACATCTCTAAGTAATTTTTAACTTATTATTTTCCTGTTTTAACTTCTAACCCTACCCCCTTTCCATTAGTTTTCACTATGTTAGGCATCCCATCACCATCAATCTTCTTGATGAAAACCAAAACATAGAAGTTGTTAAGCACCTCTGCCATTTCCAACGTTTCTGTTATTGTTTTTCCCTCTTCACTGAGTAATGGGTCTACCCTGTCCTTGGTCTTTCTCTTGCTTCTAATATATTTGTAGAATGTTTTCTTGTTACCCTTTATGTCTCTTGCTAGATTGAGCTCTTTTTGTGCCTTCACTGTTCTAACCTTGCCCCTACATACTTGTGTTATTTGCTTATATTCATCCTTTGTAATTTGACCTAGTTTCCACTTTTTATATGACTCCTTTTTATTTTTAGATTATGTAAGATCTCCTGGTTAAGACAAGTGGTCTCTTGCCAAACTTCGTATCTTTCCTGCACAGTGGAATAGTTTCCATTTGGGCCCTTAATAATGTTGGAAAAAATCCCACCTTGCTAAAGGTTCAACACCTGCAGTTCTTCCGATAAGGACTGAAAAGGTTCTCAGTCCCCATCTCTGATATCTCCACTGAGTTATCTAACCAAAGGAAGGAAGATCAGACTTGCTATTCCTAAAATAAATTATTTAGAAAAATAATTCTGACTTTTTATACCTCAGAGACAAAAAAAAGGATGATTTATTTGTTTGTTTTATTTGCAGATTATCTTTAACAATTCTATTTACAGGGAACAACAGGTTGTCATGTGCAAAGCCTCAAAAGTGATCATTATTAAAACTAGCTTCTGTTTGTTTCACTGTTTCAGGATCACACATTTACTGCAGAGAGATGCAGATTTAAAGAATTCCAGTAGCATCCACAGTGGGAACATATGAATACAAAAGACAAAACGTGACTGCCATCACAGCAGTCACCCCTGATACCAGACAGACAAACACCATGGTCATCACTAGGAAATAAACTCTCACCACTTGTGCTAACATAATACATCTGTCAGCTGTAGCTAAGTAGCTGGATGTTCCAGCCATTGCCAGCCAGCCACTCGAGGAGTATGATCATGTGACATTGGCCAGTGTGTTACAAATGTATTTCAGAAATGTTAACAAGACAACCTATGTAACAACAGCTCCAGATGGTGGATTATTTCTGCTAATTCCCCATACACTTAAAATCTTGAAATGGAATCTGTAGGGATGTCAATAATGATATTGGACGCTGTGTAACAAATACAGACTTGATCATACCTGGCAATCTTTTGTGGCAGAGGGTGAAGATCAGAATGGACATAGATGCCAGAAAGACAATAGCTGTTATTTTTGAAAAATTAATTTATAACACTGCCATGTTGTTCTGAAAACACAACAACTGGGAAAACAGGGAAAGATTAATGGAAATGAAGCATCAGAATGAGGCAGAAAGTGTAATACTATCAATGTCAAACAACAAAGGTTTTACTGTGTTGGGCTGAAGTTAGAGTGAGAAGCTAAGTTAAAAGTGGTGAATAATTAACCAGATAGTTTGAGACTATAAAACAGCTGTGTATTAAACTTGGAATGGGTTTGATTAAAGGAAATGAATCAAACCTGTATGTTGCAGAGAAAACTATCTTAAACTCCATAAAACTAGACCAGTGCAAGATTCACTGAGAGATACTAAGATTCAGAAGCCAAGGAACTAGAAAATGAAGGATTTATCCAACTGCCATTGAAATCCACAGAAGTCTTTACATAGACTTTAGTTGGAGTTAGATCAGGCCCTGACTGCAGGCCCGGCCTACACTAGGAGTTTAGACTGAATTTAGCCACGTAAGATTGATTTTCTAAATGATGTGTCCACACTACCAAGCCGGTCTCATCTACCTTCAGGGCCACTGAAGTTGATGTTGGTTACTCCTGATTTCACAAGGAGTAACACTATTCCCGACCTTGCCTGAGTTTATGGTAGTGCAGACACAGCGTTGGCGAAAGTTGATGCTATTGATCTCCGGGAGGCACCCTACATTTGCCCATTCGGGCAAGAACTTGTTTCTCTACTGCTTTCCAGGTGACTAGGAAAAGCCCGGGGAAAGTTTGAATTTCATTTCTTGTGTGGCCAGCATTGTGAGCACACCTGAGCAGCACACCTAGCCATGATTTCCAAAACTTCCATGACTTCCAGTACTTCAAGTCCCATGAACTCTAGTTCTCAGGGGCACAAAAGAACACCAGTGTGGAGCGTGCACCAGCTCTTGGACCTCATTGAGGCATGGGGAGAGGAATCCCTTGTCTCCAACCTCCAACCCAGTAAAAGAAATGTGAATATCTATGCAAAGATCCCAAAGGCAATGGAGGATAAAGGGTACTCCAGGGACACCCAGAAGTGCAGAGTTAAAATAAAGGTGCTGAGGCAGTCCTATCACAAAGCCAAGGAGGAAACCAATGGTCTGATGCATCACTGCACACTTGTCATTTCTACAACCAGCTGCACATAATCCGAGGAGAGAGACTGACCACCTTCCCAAGCCTGACGTGGGGTCTGACCAAGACACTCCTGGCAGCAGTGTGGAGGACAACATGGTGGTAGAAGGGAGGGAGAAGGAGGACATGGAGACTGGCCAGATGCAGTCAGTGAGAGCCAAGAACTTTTTATCATGTTGGAGCCAGTCTCCTCCTCTCAAGACATCTCCCAGTTGAGCACCGATCCTGGGGAGGTCACTTCTGGTGATTTCACAATTTTTTTTCTTACTACAAGTGGGTTAAGGCAATTGGGTGTGGTGTGTGGTGTACTCTGTGCCTACACAGCATGGTGGGGGACCCCCAGAACAGCTTGTTAACATGTTTAGAGATGGAGCGAGAATCCTCTCTGCACATCTCCATGCAGCTCTTAGATAGGAACTCTTTGATCCTTCTCATAAGGTGTCTGGGGAGGCCAGCCCTGTTCTGTCCTCCATGGTAGGACACCTTCCCACTCTAAGCCCCCAGTTAGTGGTCTGGTGTCACTGAACCACAAATCATTGCAGCACATGGCTCAGGTTTATGGCTGCTTTCAGTCAGCATTCACACCCTATCACTCTGTATGATTTGGAAATGACTGGTATCTTGCATGCCAACCTAGATGAAGAAGGAGGACAAGCAATTAGCTGCTGCCTCTGCTGCTAGTATGGCTTCAGCCTCTGGCACCCCATCTCTCCCTCCTGCCCCACCAGCTGCAGGTTCCTGAGGGATGGAAAAGTAGCACTGTCCCAGGAATCTGCATATGCTGGACACCGGGAAGCCTCCCTCCCCTGCTGGCATGACCTGAACCTGTTCCCACCTGCTTCTGATTGCAGGATCATGCCCTGGCAGGCCCCTTACCATGCCTGCCTGCCTCTGAACCACATGAGTCCATATTCTTCTGTGTGAACTCTGTGTACCGGCTGTACAGTGGCTGCTTTAAAGCAAAACTTTGGCCTTGCAGAGGACACATCTCCATTGTCTTTACAGAGGCCTTCACTGTATGTTAACAGATTAGGGGTAGGAGAACACAGCAAGCTGCGACCACAAAGCCAGTGTTCCACTGTGTCAACAGGGTCGAATGGCAGCTACAGTTCCATTTCACTCAACACAAGGGCTTGTCTGACCAGCATGGGACCCTGAGATGGAGGAGATTCCTTCTCCTCCTCATCCTATTCCTGCAGTGCCATGCTAAGGCTCTCAAAATACTTTGCCATTAGGAGCACCATGGCAGATATCACCATCACAGTGGTTTGATGTGGATCCATGCACATGCTGCTATGGTGTCCGCACAGACAAATAGGGTCAAAAAGGGTGCAAAAAGACTGTTTCTCAATCAAGGGGGAGAGTAGGTGAGAGCATTATCGGATGCTGACGACATGAACCCATATCCACGTGCTGCACAGTTTTGGTCCCAGTACACGGAGCATAACCCAGAATGCAAAGTGGCACAGGCACTGTGGGATAGCTACCCACAATGTATCACTCAGAGTCAACAGCAGTCTTCCTAATGGGGATGCACAACTTCAAAATACATTGAATTCTTCCTTGCAGTGGGGACACGGACCTTGGACTTTGCAAAATCGACTATAATAGATTCAACCTCATCTTGTAGTGTAGACATGGCCTCAGACTCATAGCGAGGAGGCCTTGCATCTACAGTGGTAGAAAATATCCTGAGGTTATGAGGTGATATCCTTGCTTTGAGGATGTGTAGTGGCCTATTCCTAAGACTCTGGATTTGTAATTCAGTGATGGCAAGAGACAAGAAGTCCATCAAAACTGTCTCTGGGTATTCAAATCTAAATAATTCTTTGGGCTTAGTTTATTGAAAACATTATTTTACTATAACTGGTTACCTTATGGTATTACTAATGCAGGAGTGTTTTTTCACTGCTTCATGGACCAGATATTGCCACAATGTTACCAGGTCAGTTTCAAGCTAAGGGAACCTTTCAAAAATGCATTCTTCTAACCTCTACCAACTGCAAAACTATATAGTTGAGAATAAAAAAAACAACACACTTGTGTTTTCAGGATGGGTGTCATTTTATTAGGTCACATGGCTGAGCAGGAATCTCCCAGTTAAAGGAAAAACAATGCTTTCAAATTCCCATGCAATATCACTGAGCTGTGACTTCTTGTGACGTTATTAATAAACCATTTGTCTTAAGTATAGTAAACTTAATAATAATAACAATTAATAATTAATAATGTTCATGCTTATCTCTGCTAAATTGTTACAAAAAATTAAAAATTTGGTATAGTCACAGTAATGGCAAAAAATCACATGAAACTAAATAAGAGTTAATAATTCTTAAAGATCATCTGTAGACCTCAAGTTTTACGAAAATGGGTCAGTATCGTTATCAATATCACGTAGGCAGGAATAGGAACCATAGAAAGATTAAGACCATAATTTGATTACTGATCACTTCTTTTGGGTGTTTTAATTTTGAGTGTCCAGCTTGGATCATCTAGTGCCCAATTTTCCTGATTTCTGAGAACTCAGAACTCCAGTTAAAATCAACTGGAGAGGTGAATGATCAGCATGTTTCATAATCAGGCCCGAAGTGCCCCCAAACTGATCATCTAAAAATAGAACTACCCCAAATTAGTGGCTAGCTTTGAAAATTTTAGTATACATGACTTGCCTAACATCAAATGAATAGTCTATGGTAGAGTGAAGAACAAAACTGATCTTATTGTCTTATGGACTAGTCCAGTGTTTCTCAATCTTTTTTTTATAAAGTACCCCTTTTAAAAAATATAATTACCCCCAGTACCTACAGTTTTCAGACACACAATTTTTTTTCCTATCATTGCAACACCTTTGTTTAAACAACTTAATTGTAGCTGGGCTGGCAATGAAATTTTTGCATTTAAAATTACAAAAATAAGAAAGCGCTGTAAAACTTAAAACCCAAATTCAGTTTTCTCCAAATTTCAGTTGTGTTGATATACCCCCCAGACTTCTCTCGAGTACCCCTGAGGGTACTTGTACCACTGGTTGAAAAACATTGGACTCGTCAATACTGTCTCTGACCTCTAGAGATGTTAGTGAATGTTGAAGACATGGTAAATAAAATGACTATAAAGAATAACTTTGAATATAATGATTTCCATGTAATAAGATCCAAATTTTAACTACTGGAGGTGTTTTGGATACAAGTACAGGCTAGTTTAATCTAATGGGGTATGTCTAGACTGCATCCCTCTGTCAGCAGAGGGATGCAGATCAGGCAGGTCAACATTGCAAATGAGGCAGGGATTTAAATATCCCATGCCTAATTTGCATAAAATGGCCGCCGTGTTTTGCGGACTTAGCACTTTGTCGGCAAAAAGCGGCAGTCTAGAGGGGGATCTGTCGAGAAAGAAAGCCTTTTCCGACAGATCCTGTAAACCTCCTTGCAGGAGGCATAAGGGATCTGTCAAAAAAGGCTTTCTTTCTCGACAGATCCCCCTCTAGACTGTCGCTTTTTGCTGACAAAGTGCTGCATCGGCAAAACGCGGTGGCCATTTTTATGCAAATTAGGCATGGGATATTTAAATCCTTGCCTCATTTGCAATGTCAACCTACCTAATCTGCATCCCTCTGCTGACAGAGGGATGCAGTCTAGACATACCCCTGGGCTACGTCTACACTGGCCCCTTCTTCGGAAGGGGCATGCTAATTTTGAACTTGGGAATAGGGAAATCCGCGGGGGATTTAAATATCCCCCACGGGATTTAAATAAACATGGCCGCCGCTTTTTTTCCAGCTTGGGGAAAAGCCGGAAAAAAGCGTCTAGACTGGCGCGATCCTCCGGAATAAAGCCCGTTTCCGGAGGATCTCTTATTCGTACTTCATAGAGTGGGTACTACTATGTTTCACCAAACATAAAATTTTAAAGCCAATTTGAGTGAAAGATACTCTTAATATTGTGAGTTAAAAGTGAGAGCTGAAAATTAGAGGGAGCTCAAGATTGCATTACAGCTCTAGGGGGTTATGAAAAAGACAGAGGGAATGCAAAGGGTATTAGAATAAATTGGAAAAGAAGTACACATAGATAAACCTACTGAGAAAAAAACTGGAGACCCTTTAAATAGTCCATATGAAAAAAATCTTAGAGAAGCAAAGTATTCAAAAGACATGAAACGCCATAGTTAACTCTGCCACCTCACACTTATAATGGAACACTCAGACAATTTTAACTACGGGTGATGCTTTGCAGTCCACATATAATAGAGAACTAACAGGGAGAGGATATATGCTTCTCTGGAAATTCTGTAAGGGGGAACCTTCCTCCTGTAGGTTCTTCTATGGGAGGCAGTGATCTGGCCACAGGAATTTAGATAAAATTAAAGTGAATGAAGGAGCAGATAGTAATGCAGAGAAGATCAAGGGGCACAGAGATGAACATTTATTTCTTAGAAAGTCTTTTTGTGGGCTTTTGGGAGGGGGTTCTAGTAAGGGCTGTGAGAAGCTGGCATGCAAGGATTAGGGTGGGTGTTGTGGTGGCATTTTAAATTATCTTTCTGGCTGGATATTTTTAGCTGAGAGTGGGAGATTAAACTGCTGGGTTTACATGTGTAGATTTATATTTTAAGTGGTCAATAAGGGCTCTGAGGGTACAGGATTGAACCCCTTTAATTATTGTGATATAATTGGTATATATTTAAATACATACATAAATTAAATAAAGGTTGCTGGGAAACAGTGCCTATAGCTCAATTTGTTACAAAGATAGGTTCTAGGAAGGAGACTGAAAATTATAGCCCTGTACATCTCTACATCTAACATCTATATTTGGAAAAGATCTTGAGATGATATTTATGGATAGATTGAAGGAACATTTGGAAGAATACAGTTTAATAGATGTGCTTCAACAGCAGCTTGAAAAATGTGCATCACATGAAACATTTTGACTGTTTAAAAAAAGTCTTTATCGGTTTCCAGTATCTCTCTGTGGTATAAGGCTATCTAACTACAGCTTAAAGCATGGTTCCCTGCTGCTCTGTTCCTCAGGCAGGTTTAGGAATTAATAGTGGAGGAAGGAGCAAAGGGACTTTCTGAAACCTTTGCACTTCCTGAATTCTTGACCCCAAGGGCATATAAATCAGAACATCTCTGAAGTTGTTCTGTCCAATTCACACTCCGCTGCAAAAAAACTCCTTTGGCCAGTGGTCACAGCCCAGGATAGCCAGGATTTAGCATGCTCCAGCCATGCCCATTTCCTCGCACACCCAGCTCATCTCCTAGCCTGGCAAGAGTGTGACAGAGAGCTAGACCAAGCAAGAAATCTCCCACCACAGAGAACAGTCCTCAAGAGGCAGTTCTGCCAGCTATACATTTCCTTTATGGTGCTGCAGTAGAATGGAGAATTGAGTCCAAGCCGGTCACCCTGCAGTATCTACCAATATAGGTACAGGATCTGCCTATATTACTGCCTCTTTATATATTCATATTCTCTCACCCGTGTAGTATCTGAGCAGTCTTATTCTTGTCACGATATCTCAGCTTAACTCTAATTTTGTATACATATTCTTATATGAAAAAGCAGCTGCAGTGTGGTTTTAAAGAGTACTTCCAATACTTAGACTATGTCTATACTAGAAGGGTTTGGTGATGAAAGTGCTGTTGATATGCAAAAGTTACCAAAACTGAAAACTGGCCAAACCTGGTTTTCTGCCACCCATTGTCAGTATTTCATGGCTACATTGTTAGCTCCCCTGTCAACAGATAGAGCAAAGCAGTGTGGTTAAACATTCCATAGTGCCTGCATCACCTTCAGTCACTAAACCTTGTAGAAGTGTGCAACATAGTGCTATGCATTTTGAAACCCATCAACTACCTCTTTGCTTCTCAGCCCTCCTTGGTCTTCCAGCTTACTTTCACACCACTCGAATAACAGTCCTTGCTGAAAACTCCAGCATCTGCCATGAGAATTCATGGACCCCACAATTCTCTCCCATGTTGTGCTCAATCTGCTTAGGACATTGTGTGTGGCAGCAGAGCTATTTACGCAATTGATAGCAGAGGCCAGAGTCAGATGGGGACACAAGTTGTGAGAGGAAGACCAACGAATTGTCATTGCTTTGGCTGTCACAGATCAGCTGTGCACTGTGGACCGTCGCTTTTGGGGTAGGGAAACTGGCAGTAAGTGGTGGGATTGCATTGTCGTGCAGGTGTGGGATGAAGACCAATGGGTACAGAATTTTCAGATGCGTAAAGCAACCTGCTTGGCACTGTGTCCTGAGCTGGCCCCTGAACTGTGGCAAAAGGACACCCGAAAGAGAGCAGCTCTCGGTAGAGAAGCATGTTGCCATTGCTTTATGGAAACTGGTGACTCTCAATTGCTGCCATTCAGTTGCAGGTCAGTTTGAAATGGGGAAGTCTACCCTTGGGGCAGCACTTCTGCAAGTGTGCAGAGCAATAAATCAGATTTTGCTTTGTAGGGTGTGGCTGGGAAATATGGATGACATAGTGGCTGGCTTTGCTAACATGGGCTTTCCAAACTGTGACAGGGCAATCAGTGGTGCACATGTTCTCATTGTAGCGCCACCCATCCTTGCCTCAGTGCACATCAATTGTAAGGGGTACTTCTCCCTAGTGTTTCCCAGACACAGATGTGGGGTGATCTGGAAAGGTGCATGACACACACATCTTCAGGACAGGGGCCTGTTCAGAAAGATGCATGCTGGAACTTTCTTTACAGACCAGAATATCACAGTGGGGGATGTGGAAATGCCCACCGTGATCCAACGTGTCACTGCTTACTCCTTATAGCTCTGGCTCATGAAGCCTTACACTGGGCACCTGGAGAGCAGTAAGGAGTGGTTCAACAGGCTAAGCCAATGATGTATGGTTGTTGAATGTGCCCTTGGTGGATTGAAAGCTAGACAGAGGTGTCTCTA
Source organism: Pelodiscus sinensis (assembly GCF_049634645.1). Lineage (NCBI taxonomy): Eukaryota > Metazoa > Chordata > Testudines > Trionychidae > Pelodiscus > Pelodiscus sinensis. The sequence goes on along the minus strand of NC_134711.1, from coordinate 137,740,536 downwards.
TGGCAGGCTGGACCTTTTGGAGGATTGTATTCCCAAGGTGGTGGCTGCATGCTATTACTTACGTGAGAGTAAGGGTGAAGAGTTTGGCCATGAGAGGAGCAATGAGACACAGCACCTGGATGCACAGTTTGAACCACCAGACACTTGTGCTCTCAGAGGAGTCCATAAGGTGGCCATCAATATCAGGGTGGCTCTGAGGAACTGCTTTGACAATGAGGGCACTGATATTTCCTGTGTGTTGGGGTTTCTTCTCTGCCTCATCCCACTGCTCATCCTCAGCGAGGCATTTCCATGAAACCTGAGGGATATTACAGACTCCCACAGGGGGCAGAGCGATTGGTGTGGGTTGTGCCACTCAAAATAAACTAATGTCTTTAAACATTCATCTTTACTGATGTTTTTCAATCAGGATGTTTGGTGGTAAGGGTTAGGGTTATTGGAAAACCTAACAACAGTGTCAATGTTCAGCTGTTAAAGTCACAGCTGCTTTCACAGGGACTGGAGTGTGATGGGAAAACAATTATTTGATTGTGAAAATGAGTGTGTGGGCATAGAGGAAGGTTTACCAGATAAATAATTTTTCATGTGTGACCCCGGAGGGACAGTTGCTGTGAAAAGAATTCTGCATGTGTTGACAGTGGGCTTCTGTTTATGTTCACTCTGTATCTTGATAATATACTTCAGAATCTCATTTTGGTCTTCCATGAGCTTTAGCATGTGCTCAGTGATTTGTGTTCTCACTTCAATCTCCATCGCTCTTTTTTGCTCTCTTTTCTCGGCTTGAAGTGTTGAGTGATGCAACACATCCTTGACCAGATCTTCCCTTGTCTTCCACAGTTTTTTCCTTAGTTCATGGAGTCTGTCTGCAGGTGAATGTGCATGACTTCTCAAGATCTGGCCTGGAAAAGTAACTGTAAACAATGGAGTGACTGTTCTATTCATGATAGTGATGATAACATTTCACTAACATGCACATCTCTGAACATAACACTTTTCTTGTTATCCTAGAGGTAAACACAGACCTCTCCAGACCCTCTGATTAAGAGAGTACAGTTTCCGAAGAGAGTGCAGTCTGGGCTTGTGCAGCTGCTGCACATGGAAATAATTTATAATAATCCTACATGTGTCCAAAGTCTGCCACTACTCTGGCTGTCATATCCCTGCTGAAGGTTAACAGGCAAACCCAGGTTCAGCTTCTGGATGCAAGTGGCGGGCATCCTGCTTGTTACGCAGCCAAACTCTGTGCCAGTCTGGTTCCGGCAGCAGTTTGAGGAATTGTTCTGGAGAGTGTCGCACCATAGTAGTGGGGAAGTGGCAGCCCTACCATGAAATCTCCATGAACAAATTGCTAAGTACCTCAGCAGAAGCTTCAGCGCCATCTTCCAGCAAGATTCCATTGATATCTTTGTGTGGGCATCCATGTTCTGTTTGGACAGAATGCAGACCCAAGCAAGGATCAGCCAGCTCACACAAAGACAGCCTCTGTTCGTAGCATGCCGCCGACACCTCCCCCCATCCTGGCTGCAAGAGCAACTTTCCAAGCTACTGCCTGCCCTTTCCCACCCAGCTGCAACAGCAACTTACCTCCCTGCACTGCTGCTGTTCACTCCATCCCCACTCCACTGCAACACACTAACTGCCCCAAATGGCCACCAAGGCCCCTCCCCCTCTGCTACATTAGAACAAATGCCCCACATAGCCTCCACCCCCCTCGCTGAGCTGCACTAAAGCATCTTAGCATCCCAGGTTGCCACGCCCTCCTCTCCCCCGAATGCACGAGAATATCTTTGCATCCTGCCTGACTGCCAGCTGGACCGTCCTCTCCCCGCCTGCACAGCAATGTACCCTGCATCTCTTCCTTTGTTTCATGTCCCTGTGTCTCTCCCCTTTCTTTATGCTCCACACAGGAGTGGCCCGAGGCCGGCTGCAGCAGCTGGCACACCAAGGTGGGGCGGCGCAATCGGCGCCCCTGCCTGAACGGCCGTCAATGGCCATGACGTCACCATTGGGCGCCTGGGCCAGCAGTGCCCTAGGCAGCTGCCTAGCTCGCCTAGGCTCCCGGGCTGCCCCTGGCTCCACATCCAGTTGCTGAGAGTCCTCACAAACATCAGGACTTGAGAACAATTCCTCAGTACTTGGTGCATTGGGTACCACCAGATTAACCCTAAGCCCTTTGTCTGTTTCCACCTCTTTAACAATAACTTCAATCTCTGGGACCAGGGTTTCTGACACTGTGCTATGGGAAGTATCCACATTCTCTTTGTGTGTGTTTAGGGTTCCCACCCAGGATTGCATCCAGTTCTTTATAAAAACAGCATGTTTTGGGTGCAGCCCCAGACCAGCTGTTTGCCTCCTTTGCCTTCTGCATTGTAGGGTGTCTTATTCATACCCCTTCTCACACAAGGCTTGAAAAATGTGGCTGTATGTGTCCCAGTTCCTACAGCAGCTATGATTTGCATCGATTCTTTACCCCACGCACAGATAAAATACAAAAGCTCTGCATTACTCCAAGCAGGTGAGTGTTCTGAGCAATACTCATCCCTGGTTCCCTAAGAGATGATATGAGAATCACTACACAATGAGCCAGACACCAGGAAATAGATTTTTAAAGTTCTCTGGGTCTTCAGGGGCAATGGTGCATCTGTTTACATGGTTGTAGAGCAGCAGAATTCAAAGCACTGACCAGAGTGGCTAATCGGGCATTATGGGAAACATGCCGGAGGTCAACAAACTGAACAAACACCTACTATAGTACACTATGATTGTCAGCAAGGGGAGAGACAAAAGTCTTGTGGAGGTGGAAACTTTTTGTCTCCAAAACAGCATTTGTTGTAGAGATGTGAAAGTATACATGTTTAAAAGGTTGACTGATGAGCCTGGGCTCATTGGTTAACCTTCACAATTACACTCAAGGGACCACTCCCCCCCCCCCCCCCCCCCCGTGTATCAGAGGCAGCAGCACAGGGGACAGAGAGGCAGGCAGGAGCAGGTGCTCACGGGGAGCCAGCCTTTAAGCAGCACCAGTGTGAGCACCAGTTCCGGCCCTCCTCCTCCGCTCCGTACTGCTGCTTTGATACAGAGGTAGAAGCACAGGCAGACAATCAGGAGCCAGTATGCATAGGGAGCCAGCTTAAAAGCTGGCTACCTGTGCTTACTGGCTGCTGCAGAGCTGCATGCCACTTTGTGCTGCTGCTTCTGTATCAGAGGCAGCAGTGGGGGCAGCATATATTGGCTGTTGTAGAACTGTCTGCCCTCCCCTTCCCCACACTGCTGCCTATGATACAGAGGCAATAGCACGGGGGCTAGGGGTGGCGGCTCAAATGAAGCCACCTTCCCCACGCCCCCTGCATGTGAATATATAATCATTGAAAATTTCAGCAGTTATGCATTTACCAAAAACCTCACATTTTAGCATTTCTAATTTGTTGTGACTTTTGTCCTGTCACAATGTGAATGCTCTCCTGGTTTTGTCACGAAAAGGGGTGTTTTGATGACAAGCATAGCAAAGGCCTTAGAAAACTTGCAAGCATAGACAAGGCCTTAGAACAAGGGTGCAGAATCTTTTTTGGGTCAGGGGCCACTGACCCATAGAAAAATCAGTCAGGTGGGGAGTAGCGGGGCCTGGAGTGTCAGCGTGGGTTCCCCAGTGCTGGAGGGGAGGGGAGGAGCCCTGAGCACCGGATCCAGGCAAGCCAGGGACCACATCTGGCCCTTGGACCTTAGGTTCCCCACCCCTGCCTTAGAGCAAATATTTAGAGCTGGTCAGAAAATGTATTTTCCCCTCAATTTTGGTGAAAATGAAAATAAATTTTCTGCAGAGTTCAGCTTTTCAACCCAAGCAAGCAAGCAAACAAACAAAGCCCAAACCCCAAACATTTAAATTTTTTGTTGAAAGGTTTTTGATGGAAACCTTCATTTATAAATTCCTTTAATCCTGTTTTAATAGTGAAATGAATGTGATTAGCTATTTTGCATTTTCTATCTCTAACTTGTGTGATTATGGACAAAATAATTGGTCATATAAAAAGTATCAAATTAATGTAAATATTTAAAGGTGAAAAAGATTTTAAACCTGTGGAAAAAAGTGTATGATATAATGTATTATTTGAGAAATTTACCATGATCATCTAATTAAAAATTTTATTGCATTTGTAAAAGGGAGAAGACTTAAGGTTATTGGCCGAATCTTCATCTTGATAGTTCCTGAATTTTGCGGGATTATTTAAATCTATAGTCTTAACAAAGAATCTCAGCATAACATTAACTGAAGTTCTGACATGTAAATTTCCCAACCTTTCCCCTCCCCCCCAGAACAAAAAAAAAAAAAGGTAAATCCAGATTTATCAGGTGAGAAAGTTTTAGAATTTTCACATGAGAAAAAAAGCACCCAATGAAAATCAGAGATGGTGCCTGGAGTGCAATGGTAGAAATCATAGTCACAAACCTAGCAGAGTCTTTTCAGGTTCAGCTTAACAGATTACTAAAGCAAAGGTCAGTAGAGCCCTCATGGTGCTAACACAGCCATGTTCCACGTTACTTTGTCTGTCAGCTTGATGAGCAGGGATCCCTCTTTCTTTTGCAAATTAATTATGCAATTATGATGGGCTGTTGTTTTCAAGCAAACATGAGATAGAGTGGTAGCCATTAAAAGTCAGTATTTACTAACAGATATCACACTGAGATACAGCTATATATTAAAGTTGTAGTTCTGATGCCACTGCATATAACTATTGTCAGATCCTGGCTTGGTAACGGAAACCATTTTCTATCTTGTTGAATCATCAGTTAGCTTTCAATTTATTAGAAAAATTGAAATTTTCTCCATTTTTAAATTTTAATCAGTTACATATCATGAGGTCTCTAAAGACCCAGCTGTTGGGTCCAATCCACACTTTGAGAAATAATAAGTATGTGATGTGAACTCCAGACCTTTTAATGATCACAGAGATTATTTTTAAAGCTTAGATTTATGTATGTGAGGGTCCACAGATAATTAATCAGAAAGAACTACAGGTACAGAGAAGAGTATGGAGCCTGTGATGAAGTTAGTTAGGGTAAGGGCAGTGGATGGGACAAGGCTGTATTTAACAAAACAAGGAACTGTTGGAAGTGAAACAAATAGCAGACCATGATTACAGATAAGGATGGAGGGGCCTGGTAGTATGAAGACATTTGACATTTGACACCAGACATCCTTTGGTGAAGGATAGAGGCTTTGTCATAAGTAAGGAGTGACTGGTGCAAGTTATACTGTATTTGACAGGATGCGGTCACAGAAGACCCCTTGGGGATGCTTCCTGGGGTGCTGACAAGGTCACTGCCACTTGCCTTCTTGCTCTCTGGGGCGTCTCATGACTCTGTCCTTCTGGGCCAGCTCCTTGGTCTCCCCTAGTCGAGGACCAGAGCTGAGATCACTGCACCCCTGGAGAAGCAGTACAAACACTGACATTCTTCAGGCCCTAGAAGAATGCAGTTTAGGGCCCAGCTTCCTGGGATACCACTCCCCAAATGGGATCAGAACCCCCAATGAATTGATTAGGTAAACCCCCTTTTACAATGAAAGGGGGAATGTACACGCTGGTTGCTCCTCCAGGTAACTATTATTTATACTGGGCTTGATTGTAAATATAAGTGATTTTATTAAATTCAAGCAGTAGGATATAAGTGGTAATAAGTGACAACAGGCAGAGTAAAGTAGATTACAAACTTAAAATAACAGAAAACACTCAGCTAATTCTAACACTAAAACCTCAGTACAAACTTATTACAAACTCATCCTAAAACGGCTTCTTGTCCAGCCAAGCCTTCAAAAACAGCCTCACCCTGGGGTCTTTGGTTCCTTCCCTTGGGTGTGTCCAGCCAGCCAAAGACAAAGACCCTGCTAACCTCTTCATTTTTTTATGGATTCCCTTTTATATGGGGAAGTTACCTGGCCAGTCCCTACCTGTTAGGAAGGTCATATGACTTCCTAAGACCAACCACTGCTAAGATTTAAAGGACAAAAGACTGTTTACATATGATAGCCCAGACAATGAGGCATCCCAGCATTGGAAATACCCTTGATCACTTTCCTTTGCACATATAAAACCATAAAGCATTCCATGCTCCAAGTATCCAACTTTACACACAAGAATGATACATACACCAAAATAAGATATAGAGACCCAGATGATTAAGACTTTACGATTGATAGGTTACATGACGCAATTTGTCCAAAGCATCTTTGAGTTATGCATATGTGTGTCCACAAGTCCATTTAATAAAGCATGGGAGGGGAGGGAAGTCCATCACACTTTAGATGGAATATGACAGGAGAAAATTGATTATTGTGAGAACAAAAATGTAGCCATGAGTTGGGTTGGGGGAGATGACAAAAGCAAAGACTGAGGGAGTCAAGTATGGAGAATAAGAAAATTGAGAAAAGAGGTTTCCCAGTAATGGCCTATTCAGCCCATACTCTGAAATCACCTGAAGGAAAAACACCAATCAGGAAGAAAAAAGAGGCCAGCTTTGAGCTGGGAAGACATAAATGACAAAGAAATCAAAGAGGATGAGATGAGTGAAAGAGAACTGGGCTTTCAGAGTGCAAACTGAAATTCAACCCTAACTGTGTCTGCAACACCTTTGCCTTAACTAAGGTAAGGCATGTAGTTCTTCAGGGAGGGTGGCTGGGATTTGCTGCCAAGATGTCCTCACAGGTCTCTGGCTCCATTGATGATGATTACCAGACGGCTGCTTGAGTGAGAGAGAGAGAGAGAGAGAGAGTGTGTGTGTGTGTGCGCGCGCGCGCTCAGTGATGTGTGCCATGTCAACTTATGCAGTCTCCACAGCAGACCCCAAGAGAGCCCCCAAAGACCACAAATCAGATAAGGATAAAAGTTGCCAGAACAAGTTTATTGTAAAATGAAGTACAATAATAGTTGTCAGTAGACTCTACTGATTCACTATGCACATGTACCCCACAACAATGGAAAGACTCAGTCAGTGGGAAATTTCCACTGCCCCTAGTTCATCCAAAGGCTGTCCCCCAAGACACCACCTTATATACAGGTACAATAAGTTACACCTCACTGCTGACATATCAGGTTACCACCCTCTTTTACTACTTAGATACCGCCCATCACCCTGTACCTGGTGGTTTGATTAGACGATCTCTATTCATCATACTGTCATTTTAGACCCTTTCCTGAACCTGTGTCTGTATCTGTGAGGAGTGGGTACCAAGGTCTTTTTTAATGAGCTAGTGATGATATGTGCTTTCCACTGACCAGTGCCAATTATTGTTCTGCACCTGGGCCTTTTACTACTTAGCATTTTGCACTCTCAGCCCTGTTTGTGCCAAATTCTGTGAGTTGGGGCCTGCCTCTTGTCACAGCTTAGTTTGCTTTACATTAGCCATGTTTTGTCCATTGTTACCTAGGTCTCAGGCCTCAAACCAGGCCTGTGCTGCATTGGTTTATGTTTTAGGCCTTCATCTTACTACAAGGCACAAATGCTGTTTCATGGGATTTACAAGGAAACTCCAGCAGCAGGTCAAATTTCATTTTCAGATTCACATGTGTTGTGTCTAAAAGGGGGTTGGGGAAGGAGGGAGTGTTCGGTAGCTGCCAGTTCTGCAGGTTCATCCAAGGATCTGAGACTCAAGCTGGCTCATTTCCCACTACCTGGTAATAATGGTTCTACTGGCCAAATTCATTTCTCAGTGACACCTATGCAGCTTTGTTGGCTTTAAAGGGTCTACACAGTAGTAACTGATTAGAAGAACTTGGTAAACAATTCTCTTGAAGGTGCACAAGAAGAAGCAGACTTCAGGTTCCCCTCTTGAGCAATGTTGGCTCTGAAGAGCTAAGAGGTGCAGAATATAATAAGGCTTTAACTCAAGACATCAGCAGGATTCTGGGTAGCACGGGGGACAGGTCTGTGAGCAATGCAGGAAACAGCCAATTTTGTAATCTCTTTTCAGAGTAAAACCATACTTTGTTGCATGCTGTCTCCTGGTTCATGAGTATCAAGAGTGTGAGGGCTGCACAGTGAGTAGGAAGTGTAGTGCAGGACCAGGGACACTTGGGGTTGTTTTTTTCTCAGACTTGAATAACTGGCCCTGTAGCTCAATTAAGAGTCAGTACTTGTGAGTGAACCAGGCCCTCCCCATGGGATCCAGCTGCAGCTGCTGCCTCTGGCCACCAGAGGGTCTTCCCTTTTGATTGGATCCAGTTTAGAAGTGTAGCTACCGAGAGAGCTTCCTGACACGCTGTCATTCCATCCACTTGCCCGTCCGTCCCTGCTCTCTGGGTCTCTCTCCAGCCTCCTCCAGTCACCCCGAGAGATCGGCCTCTTTCCTTCCTCGCGGGGGCACGGGAACGATTGGCATAGTAGGGGAGCCGAGAGCCACTGAACCCAACTCTACACCCTAGCTATAATGGAAAGCACTTCCAGCCAGGGAGTGCTGCAGCACCCTCCCCCTACAGTACCTGTGCTCCTTGATCATCCCTTGAGCCGCTTCCTTTCCTTCCTCGGTTCTCTGTCCAGCCCGTCCCCTTCCTCTCTTTCTCCCCCGTCCTGGCCCCCTCCATTTTCCTGCCTTCTCATCTCTGCTCTCCTCTCCCGCTGCCCCCGTTGGTGATTCATACCACGGCTGTGCAGTGCAGCTCCTCGGCGTTGGCTGGGCCCAGCCCTCGCACTGCTGCAGTCTGAATAGAAAATGAGCGTTGGAACCGGGATGCTCTGGGCAGATGGAAGCGTGTGACAAGCCGCATCTTCCTCCCTCGCTCAGGGGGCGGACGGCGCGGGAGCCGGGCCCGCTCCAGCAATCGCTCCTTTGCCCCCTCCTCTTGGCGTGTGCCTGTGACTGGGGGAGGGGGAGGGAGTGCATTGCCGGGGGGGGGGCTCCCGCCGCTCGCCCCTGTGCACTTGCTCTGGGTGCCTCTCGCCGGGTCACTCGTTCCTCTGTCCTGCTCCGTGTCTCCCTCCTCCCGGCTCCCCTCCCGCCAACGCCCTGAGCCCGGGCTGGACGGCCTCGCGCCACATTCCCGCCTGCTGGGTGCCGGCTCGGCCTCTGGCAGCTGCCCCGCTCCCCGCACCTGTCCCCGTGTCCCTCGCTGCCTCTGTCCGCCTCTCGCAGCCTCAACAAGGCCCCGCCCTGGCAGCGCGCCTCTCCATCGCGCCCTTTGTCTGCCGCCGGGCTGCGAAAGGCTGCTCGCTGCCCCGCCCCGCCGTCCCAGGCCAGGCAGCCTCTCCGGCCGGCTGCCAGCGGGTGGGTGTGTGCGGGCGCCGCGCGGGCTCCTGCTTCCCTCTTGCAGCCTCCTGCAGCCGCGGCGCGGGCTCAGCCAATGGCAGCCCCGCGCCCGGGACCTGAGCTGTTTACCCAATCTCAGCCCGCCGCCTCCGCCTCCGCCTCCGAAGATCCCGTTAGCATCCAAGCCTGGCAGAGCGAGCGAGCGAGAGCGGCGAGAGAGGAAGGGGCGCAGCGGGAGAAGGGGCAGCCGGAGAGGCGGCCGCGCTGGGGCCAGCGAGGTGTGGCTGGTTAGCGCATCTTGGCCGGAGGGGCTGGCCCGGAGCATCTCCTGCATCCGTCCGTGCCTCTGCGGGCCGGGTGCGGCGCGCTCACCACGGACCATGCCCCATCGCCGGCCCCGGCTGGGCCACACTGGTCATTCCCCATAACTGGCGCTCTCCCACCCCACGCCCTGCCCCCCACCTGGGCCCACGTCCCCCCTCCTCCCTGCTGCGGCTGCTGCCTCCTCCGCGGGGACCTGCTGGAGTGATGGGCTGCATAGGATCCAGGACTGTAGGTGAGGAGCCGGGGAGTGGGGGGCAGGCGGCTCCAGGCAGGGCTCTCGGGCTGCTTTCCCCTTCGCACCGAGCGCGCCTCCCGGGCGGCAGCAGGATGGGCAGGCAAAGGACTTTTCTCCCCCGGCCTCTCCCCCGCCTGCCGCCAGTCTCTGGGGCTAGCGAGACCCGGCGCCCCATTGGGCGTGCACGGGGTTTTGCCGGGCGTCGTGCGCTCGCTGCTGCGGGGCGCGCCCCCGCGGTGCGGCTGGGGGCTGCCGGGGAGCGAGGCGTGCTGTCCCGTGGAGCGGCCGGCCGGGGAGAGTATGTGCGGGGCACCCGAGGAGCGGGGCTGAGCGGGCGGGCGCTGGCCTATGAGCCGGGCTGTCTCGGGCGCCTTGCGCAGCGCTCCCAGCACGCCAAGGGGACCCGAGAGCGGCCGGAGGCGGTGGATGGACAGCAGTGCACCGGGCTCTCCAGCGGCAGCGGGGGGGGAGCTCCTTGCGGAGGGGGGGAGGGTCTGTCTCTGGGCCCTGGATGAGGGGCCAGCCGCACCTCCTCCTCTGGGAGGGTTATTGTTATTGTCGGGCTATCCAGCTCACTGCAGTGAGAGCTGCACATTCCCCCCGCCCCGCTACCCACGCCTCAGCGAGAATAACAACATCCAGCAGCCCTCCCACCGCACAGGGGCAAGCCACCAGGGCAGCCCCCTCTGCTCGCACTTCGCAACCTCTTTAACAGCCCTCCTGCTAGCCTGGGAGCCCCTCGCTCACCACACACATATGCACACACAGCCCAAGCAGAGCTGCCTGTAGCTCATAGGCTGGTCTGGCCAACAGGAGTGGGTGCACTAAGAGATATGACCTCACCCACCTAGTCTCTCACACCTCCCCTGGGACACTTTCTGCCCCTGGAGCCTGTATACTCTTCTCTGCAGCACACACTCTCACATACCCATCTATCTCCTCCAGCTCACTAGAACCTCCCACCCAAGATCTTTCCCGAACTACACAAACCCTCTGAGAGCAAAGCCAATCACCCAAGGAGGTGGGGACCTTGAACTACTTCCCCTCAAAAAAACTCACCAAGGGGAGATGAATTAAAGATAGGTGTTCCTCTCCCTGTGACACCTGTGCATGATCAGAGCATGAGAAACCCAGCTTTCCCCTGCTGCCCAGCACCTCTCCCTGCCCCTACACATGAAGAGAATGCTCCTGGGAACTTCGTCTCCTTGGGTCACCAATTTACTCTCAGAGTAACAAACATACACTCCTACTGAAAGATCTCTCACCCGGTTCATCTCCACATCCAAGAAGGTGGGAGAGGAAGGGTCCTTTCTAATATCTCACAACAACAGAGAACACCAGACACTTCCTCAAAGATGCATCTTACCCTTGATGGCCCCTGGACCCCTGATGACACCTTTCCCTGTAGCAAATCAGCCACGCTGTCCTCTGCTCTCCCATACTGTCCGAGAAGGGTGCCCAGCACATTATTTATCCTGTCATGTGGTCTTATCAGTGTGGTTTCTGAATTAAAGGTATCTGACCCCCTTCCCACCACACTCTCATACCCCCATCAGAAAATAATAAACATCTTCATGACTCCCACTCCCAGTTGGCTAGAACTCCACTGAGCTGCTCATCCTTATCCACACAAGTGTTTTTTAAAACATAGGATACATTTTGGTGACTGGAGTTCTGCATTCCACATTGCACAGTCTGTGCGATTGGTCACCTGCTGTAATGGTGTGTGGGGGTTCCCCCGATCCTGCAGCCCCATAGCAGCAAGAACAGATTCCGCCATACAGTAGAATAGAGGGGGTTTATTGCTCCTCCAGGATACAGCACAGCATAGACATGATGTGGTTACAGGAGTCAGGGCCTGGATGCTTCAGACCCCTTAGGTTGGGGGGGAGGTCTATCACCCCCCCCTCAACCCTCAGCATTCAGCTTAGTCTGTACCCTTCATGTTTTTCCAGCCAGAAACTGCCTCACTCCCAGACCCTGCCCCCCAGCCAGGTGTTCGTCTCCGCTTCCCTTCCTTTGTCTCTCTCCCTAGGAAGAGCAGTGTTATCTGCTCATGCTGGGACTAGGTTTCTGGGCCAAAACACATGTGGGTTAGCCAGTGGGAATAACACATCACAGCGCAGGGGAACCCCTGGTTACAGAGCAGACAGCACCCCCACTACATCGCACCTGCATTTGCAGGTAATGATTTGTCGACATGATCATTTAGGTGACTAAATGTCCATCAGTCCACCTGGTGTTGGTGACTAATTGCAACTTGCACGTGCACCTATACCATACCTTTTAAAAACCTGGTATATCCCATATATATCCCAAATATCCTAAGGTCTTGTTGGGGTTGTTGGACCTAGTGTAATGTCCTGGCATTGTATATATTTGAGGGATATTACCCTACTGTTGTTGGGCCCACAAAGCAAATGTGAGACCTATTAATACTGTTAGCTGAAGGAATTTGTCTTTAGCTCCTTAAGACAGAGACCCATGGTTTGGAAGCTGTAGAACCAGTGTTCTTGTTCTAGTGTGTGAGAGAGAGATCTGCCTAATAATTATGTCTAGTTCCTGTGCTCACTGTTCCCAGCTCTGGCTCATCAGTGACCATCTCTCAGGGTGGGGAACCTTTTTTGTGTCAGAGGCCATTGACACACATAAAAATCAGTTGGGGGGCTACACACAAGTAAGAAGCGAAAATACCCCACCCCACCCCTCATGGAGCTGGCTTCCATGGGAGGAGGAGAAAAAAAATGTTCTCACAGATGTGGCCCCCAACTGAGAAGCAGGGAAAAAAAAGACACTCACGTCACTCTCCTCAAGCTCCAGCCCTGGGTGAGGAGGAGGCTCTGAGGCTTAGGGCTTACACACAGGGCCAGATTAACTCTTCTGGGGACCCAAGGCTAGTAGATTGAGGGGCACCCTCCTATGGGGACAAAAATGAGGGGTTTAATGTGCAGGAGGTAGCTGTCAGGGTTGAGGGTGCAGGGTCTGGGTGGAAGGTAGGCTGCTGGAGCAGGCTGGGGGTAGAGCTGTTGGGTCTGGATGGAAGGGAAGGTAGAGGAGCAGGGTTGGTGGGGTCTGGGCATGAGGGAGTGTACAGGACCTAAGCAAGAGGGGATGCAGGGATGGCATGAGGTACGGGGTCTGGGAGGAAGGTGATACAGGAGCAGGCTGGGAGTGGGAGTGCAGGGTCTGGGCAGAAGAGGGGAGCAGGAGTGGGGTGAGAGTGGGTGTGTGGGGTCTGGGCAGGAGGGTGCAGAGGTGGGGATGTAGATTCTGGGTGGAAGGGTGCAAGAGCAGGGTGGAGGTGCAGGGTTTGGGCAGGAGACGTGAAAGAGTGGGTTGGGGTGCAGATGCAGGGCTGGTTGAGAAGGGGGTACAGGAGTGGGATGGTGGGCTGGGGCTGTGGTGTCTGGATAGAAGGGGGTGCAGGAGCAAACTGGGAGTGGAGGTGCAGGGCCTGGGAGGGAGGGAGAGTGTGGGGGCAAGGCAGTGTTTTCCCCAGGAATTGAAACTAGAGGGGTATTCAAATTTACAGGGTGTGTGTGTGTCAGGGCCGATGAGGGGTGAGACCGTAAGGGTGAAGGAGGGCTGTATGGCACTGCAGTAAAACTGAAAAATGTTTCATGACCATTTTATTAGATTTAAGCCATGTTTTAAAAATCACACAAGCTAAAGTGGCTACTCAAGCCTTCTATGAAGCACTACATCTACATCCTTCTTGGTTTCTTGTTATAATTTTGCACAACTCTGTTAATGAACTTCTCGAATGCAATGCGTTCATCTTTAGTGGCTTCTTGTGTGTCCGGTAGGGCCATTCCTTCAATTGATATGCTCATTAGTTCATTCACATGATCAGGCAGAAGGTGACTTCTTTCAGAACACAATTCTATTCAACGATGAAAAAGAATGCTCAGCTGTAGCTGTTGTGACTGGGAGGAGCAAGAGATGAATTCCTACTTCTTTCATCCCAGGAAACATAGCACAAAGATCCGGTTGAGCCACTAGTGATGATTTAAAAAAAAGAAGTTGAAGTCAAATCTTCATTCATTCGTCGTATGATATTCCACTCTGTTCAAAATTCTCTTTTCTGTCTTGAGCAGATCGCAGCCCCATTGCTGGTAGCGCCTCACTCCACTCAACTGTAGATGTTTTATAGGACAGGCACCTGTAAAAGCTACGTAGAGGTTGAGTGGAATCTAGAAGTTGCTGTTGTAGATTTTTAAGAATCAAGTCTGTGTACTTTCAGTTGTCTTAACAAACACTTCTTGTCCTCTTCACTTAAGGATTCAATATAAATGCCTTCATTAGTCAACTTCTGGACTGAAATCTTTGCTTCTTCCAGTACTTTTTCAATGGATAGCTCTCTGATTGATCCAAATGTAGCTTCTATTGCTGGACAAAGATCTACTATTGTTGTAGCAGATGCCTGGACGGCATTGTTTAATGACCCAAGTGGTTTCAACAGTAGATTTACGAGAGAGATAATGGCAATAGTCTTCTCTGAAGGTAGTAGCAAAAGCAGGGGCGGCCCGTGAGCCTAGGCAAACTAGGCAGTTGCCTAGGGCACCGCCGGCCCTGGAGCCCGATGATGATGTCACGGGGCACCGGGGTTATGGGGCACGGGGCACGGGGCAACGTGATTATGTCACGGCCATTGATGGCCGTGCAGGCAGGGCCGCAGCCGGCCTCAGACCACTCCTGAGCAAAAGTAATCCACCAGCCTCACTACTTAGATCCATCCCATCTTGGTAGATACTTTCCAAAGCCAGTAATAATGGCTGGAGTAATCTTTCACTATTGCACTGCATACTTCTAGCCAGTCAATTAAGTTTCTTGCAGAAAGATAGTGAGCATTTGCTGGTCTTGTTCAGAACCAGTGTTCAACTTCAGGATGAACAAGTGACAACGCACTTAACATTGGCCACCAGATTGTGGTGTGTGGTATCTCTTGCTTAAATAAAAAGTATGATGCTACAGCCATGTTTGTTTGCATGAACTGTGCTGTGTCTCCAGCATTCTTAACAGCCTCATTAAGTACTTCTAAAACTGGCTTTGAAAGTGGGCTTATAAGGCTTTCTGCATGTTGATGCAGTCCAGAGGCCTGGTGTTTTGCTCCCTTTTCACGTAGTTTGTCAGCATCGGCTTTGCTGAACGGTCTGACAAACCAAGCTCCTCCTCTTTTACTGGTTACAGCATTGGAAAGCTTTCCTTCTTCTTAAGCTTTTTTGCAAGAGGTGCACCAGTAGCCATCTTTTGTAACTTCAATAAATGGGAACACTTTGATCGACAAACATCGGGAACTGCCTTTAGGTTTTGGAGACACTGTTTCTTCAGTAGGTAGCTGTATTTGTGCTTTGGGCTGATCAGATATAGATACACCACTTGACCCTTCAGATGACATGTTGATATATTCTTGGTTCTTGATGTGTTCTTCACCTTGGTTAGTTTGAGGCCTTTGAGTGGAAAAATTGTTGTATTGTTTCTTGTCGTTTCATTTTCACTTTGACCTGCAACGTATAAAAGAGATATGAATACATTAAATGTTTTGTTAGGATAATGCAAATTTAACATAAGGATAATGCAAAATACACCAAAACACATAACAGAAAATATCATATTGCCTCTATATAAATCCATGGTACATGCACACCTTGAATACTGTGTGCAGATCTGGTCACCTCATCCCAAAAAAGATATATTCAAATTGGAAAAGGTATAGAGATGGGCAACTAAAATGATTAGGGGTATGAAACAGGATGAGAGATTAAAATGACTGGGAATTTTCATCTTAGAAAAGAGATGACTAAGGGGGGATTATGATGGAGAGGTCTATAAAATCCTGAGTGGTGTGAAGAAAGTGAATAAGGAAATGTTATTTAATCCTTCACATAACAGAAGAACTAGCAGTCACCCAATGAAATTAATAGGCAGCAGGTTTTTAAAAAACAAAAGGAAGTACTTCTTCACACAACATAAAGTCAACCCGTGGAACTCTTTGCCAGGGGTTGCTGTGAAGACCAAAACTATAACAGGATTAAAAAAAGAACTAGATAAATTCCTGGAGAATAGGTCCATCAGTGGCTATTAACCAGGATGGGGAGAGATGCAATACCATGCTGTAAGTGTCCCTAGCTTGTTGCCAGAAGCTGGGAATGGGCAACAGGGGATGGATCACTTGATTACCTGTTCTGTTTATTCCCTCTGAAGCACCTGGCCTTGACCACTGTTGGAAGACAGGATTCCAGGCTATATGAACCACTGGTCTGACCCAGTATGACCATTCTTATGTAAAAATTAATTATAATAATAAAAATGTTTAGTACAGACACTACCCCACATAATGGCCTTTCAAGATAGCAACGATGTGAGATAACAACCTTGGCAAATAATGCATTTTAAAAATCTTGGTCTACTAGGAAACACATTTATATAAGTTTCCATTCCCAGTCACAAATCTAGCATTCTGGAGCAAAGTCATTAAAATATAGTCCAACAAACAAATGTTTAACGTGCCCTTCATTTTTCCCCTCCACTTCACCCCACACACTGGTGTTGTCCTTGGTCAGTAGAGACTCAGAGTTCAGAGGTGCTTTCACGTGAGTACACCTCCCAGGTGGGGGGCAAGAAGGCACCTTGCTTGTTCCTCCAGCTGCTCACTGTTCGCTCTGGCCACTGTTGTTCATTGTGCCACCGTTCACTCCATCGCTCTGTTGCCAATGGCCCTGCGCTGTCACCTTCTGCTGCCACCTGCCACTGTGACCTCTGTGAGTTGGTCTCTTGAGATTCCACCCAACTCTCAGTGATTTCAGCTGAGCTCTCAGTGGGGGAACCTCACTGCTAGTGCAGTCTGAGCTGTCTCTTACATAAAAACACTGTACCCACAGGAACACTGTCCCCACAGCAGGACTAAGCACTTAGACCTGATTATCAGTGATTTCAGCTGTAGTGGTCACTTAACAAAACAAAATACTATATATGGAGCCTAATCAGCTCTGTCTTTAAACAATGGAGGGGGCAAGTCAAATAGTATTTGTGACTCAGACAGATAATCAAGCAAACACCTGTCCCCACCTCTCTTGATGCCTTCAATCAGTACAGGTTAAGTACAGTTCTACTGCCCTTTACTCATACAATAAGAACAACATTTCATTCCTCTCCCCCTACACATTTAAGTGATTTGTAACCCAACCCCAGCCAAAATCTATTACTTGGGCAACACAGCTCTGTTTGCGGGATACCTAGGTAGATTAGGTGTGAATGTAAATACAATCTGGTCCTGAAGCCTTTCCCCAGCTCATCACTTGCTGTCAGGGAGAGCTCATTTTGACTTTGCTTACAAATCATAATGTGAAATTATTAGGTTGGCCAACATCACCAAAATGAATGCACTGATTGTCATAAAAAACAACAGCTATATAAGGAAGCTAGTCTATGTTCATACTTTTCTAATCTATTATGCTTTTTCAGATACACATCTTAACACACACTGGATATGCTTTTAAAATGTGTATTCATGTTTCAATTTCAATTCAAATTTCCAAACAATCACTAAATTGGCATGTAACTAGTTCACAAAACTGGGGGAGGGAGGGTGTTGGGGAAATTCAGGGGGGTATACACCCCCATGGGGGGGGTGTAGGGAAATCCCTGGGGCAAGGGATGGGGGCACAAGTGGCTCTATGTGCTGCAGGGGTGTGTGCCTGCAGGGAGGAGTGCTGTCTTGGAGTGCACAGAACTGCTTCCTCCCCCCTTGCCAGGCAGTGACCCAGTTTGTCTTGACTGGGTCTGCAAGGGTTGGTGCTCCAGCTACGGCACCCCCTGTGTTCTCACACTGTTTGCTGGGAGGTATCCAGCTCCAAGCCCCATGGACCAGATCAAGGGAAGCCATTGGCTGGATCCAGCCACTGAGCTGTAGGTTCCCCACTCCTGCCATTTGTCCCAGGAGTGCTCGGTTAAGGAGGTAGAGATTGTGCAGAGATGGTGGGAATAGTAGGGAAGTTTGTCTGGAGGAATTCTGCTTCAAGTGGAGAATCTGTGCTATACAATTTTCTAGGCTGTCATTCTGAGGCTTCCTTAGGACTATGAGGATGGCCGATGTAGGAAATTAATGTCTTTAAATACCAAGATGGAGAGGTATAGGCCTCTGAGTTCCAAGACATGGTGGTGAACTCAGCTCCCAACACGATATGTATCACTGAGATATTTTGATTAAAAAAGTAAATGATATAAAATTAACATGGTGTATGTTAAATGGATTAAGGTTAACTGTTAGTACTCAAATGTGAACAAGGAATCATCATTGAGTGGGTGTGTTTCTAGTGGGGTCCTGCTGGATCAGTTCTTAATTCTATGCTATTTAACATTTTTACCCATGACCTGGAAGAAAACATACAAAATTGTCAGAGAAAGTTTGCAGATAGCACAAAAATTGGGGAAGTAGTAAATTACGAAATAAGCAGATCACTGGTTCACTTGGTAAGCTGTCTGCAAGCAAACTATATGCATTTTGATATGGCTAAATGTAAATGTATAAATTGAAGAACAAAATATGTAGATCATAATTACAGGAATCTAATTTGGGAATTGACTCTGAAAATAATTTGGGGGTCCTGATTTAAGGATCAGCTGAATATGCACTTTCAGCACAACTCCGTGGTCAAAAGGGCAAATACAATCCTGGAGTGTATGAACAGGTATTTCAAGTAGAAGTAGAGAGGTTATTTTTCTTATGTATTTGGCACTGAAATAACATTTGTTGGACTAATTTGTCCAGTTCTGGTGTCCACAATTGAAGGAAAATGTGGATACATTGTAGAGGATTCAGAGAAGAGCCAGGAGAATAATGAAGGATTGGATAACATCCCTTCAAAAGACAGAGTCAGGGAGCTTAATCTATTTATCTTAAAGAGAAAGCTAAAGGGGTGAGTTGATTACCATCTATAAGTATGAATATAGGGAATAAATATTTGATAATGGGCTCTTCAGTCTAGCATAGAATGTTATATCATGATTCAATGTTTGGAAGTCAAAGCTAGAAATAGAGACTGGAAATAAGGTATACATTTTCAACTGAGAGAGCATTTATCCAGTGGAACAACAAGGGTTATGTTGGGTTCTTTGTCATTTAGGGTACGTCTACACTGCAACACTATTTCGAAATAGCTAGTACTTTTCCGAAATAATTTAGTCCGCCTCTACACAGCAGGCAGTTATTTCAGAATAGTGTCAAAATACCGTGAAGCTGGAGGACTTCTTATTCCGACTCCTGTAATCCTCCTTATATGCAGAATAAGGAAAGTTGGAGGAAGAGTGCTCTATTTAGACATAAGTGCTATGTGGATGCTCCCTATATCAAAATAAGCTATTTTGAAATAAGATATGCAATTGATGTAGCTCAGTTTGCATAGCTTATTTCGAGTTAAGCCCTGAAATGTAGATGCACCCTTATAATTTTAAAATCAAGATTGGATGTTTGTGTAAAAGATCTGCTCTAGGAATTTTTTGAGGGCAGTTCTGGTGCCTATGTTATACCAGAGGGCTAGATGATCACAACGGTCCCTTGTGGCCTTGGAATCTGTTCATTTTGCTGGCTTGTTTCTTGCAGAAATGATTTAATATGTAGGTCTACATATTCCATTTGGTTGCAGGGCTAGAAGAGGAAGCAATGGTACTGTACTGATTACCTCTCTGAATTTGAATGGTTTTCAACTCAGGACATTACGGAAGCTAGTGATAGAAAAGACCTATTAAATCACATTTAGTCCCTCATATGCCACTGTTGGATTTTTCCTTAGGATTGTTCCAGGGCTTTGTCCATTCTAGTTTTAAGCAATGCAAGTGTTTCTCCTACATAATTATTTCTCATTTGTATTACCAAAGCCTCTAGGAGCCCTAGTCATGGATCAGGAACCCCATTGTGCTTGGTGCTGTACAAACACTGAGTAAAACATTTCCTGTCCTAGGAGGTTTGCAGTCTCCCTTGTGGAGATTATTCCACAGTCTGGTAGAGCTCACAATTAGCAAATATTTGCTGACATGCAGCCTGAAATATTCCTTTTTTGAATTTCATTACTCCTATTTATGTCCTTGTGGCAGACCTGGATTAGCTGGCTGCTGCACGCTGATGGAGGGAAGACATGCTGGGGCTTGGGTGAACTGCTTTCTTTTCTTTGGGTCAAGGAAAGCCCAAAAACTGCAGCATAATCAGGCAGGCATCTGGGGTCAATTGGAGCGTGCTAGAAGCTACAGGCTGATTAGACACCTATAGCCAATTAAGGCCTGTGGTGCTGCTTTAAAATGGCTCCCCCAGTCAAGGAAGGGGGAAGGAAAAGAGTGAAGGATAGGAAGTTCTGTGTGAGCGTGGGCTAGGATTACCAGGTAGCCCCCCCCCCCCCCCAAAAACTGGACATACTTGATTGTGGGTGGGGCTGGCCTGGAAGAAGGGAAGCAGAGCTGGTGAGGGTGGGGAGTGCAGAGGAGCTGGCCAGGGGAGATCAGGAAGAGGAACGGGCCAGAGGGAAGCAGAGCTGGGGACTGGGCAGGGGGCTGGCCGGGGAAGATAAGGAGGGGAAGTGAGGGAGAACCGGCCGGCCGGGAAGCGGGGTGGTGAGCATATCGGCCAGCGTGGAGTGGAACTGACCCGGGCACTTGCAGATTCCGGGGCGCTGCCTGTCCCGCACAGGCTCCCGGCGACGCACCAGCGAGAAGGAGGCTTCCCCTCCTCACACTCAACCGACTGAGGGCTCCCAGTAGCAATCGCGGCCCCGCCTCCAAGCTGGGACTCCTAGCTGGTCCCCTCCGCCCCCACCAGGCTTCCATCTGGTGCGCAGCTGGGAAAAAATCAGAAAATACCAGACACTGCACATGTCCGGTATTGTCTGATTCTTTTACCAGACAGAGCGCAAATATCAGACTGTCCGGTACAATACTGGGCACCTGGCAACCCTAGGGTGGGCGTAGGACTGACAAGCAGGTACCAAAGGAAAGGTGCTGGGGAGATTGTTTGGGGAAGTGGCCCAGGGAAAAGCTGCTAGGTCGAGAGTGGCAGTAACCTTGCCTTGTTGCCACTGCCTTGGGGACCCTGGGTTCCCTGCAACCTCCCCACAACATCTCAATCTCTGCCCCAAGAAGGGAGATCAGGACTCCAGAGGGGATTTTACCTCAAACTTATGAACTAGCCTGTGAGGAGTATGGCTCATCAGGCTGTTGCTCCTGCCTCTAGTAAAGAGAAAGAGGCCATGTTGAGGCTAACACTGTCCACCAGAAGCACGAGACCCCTTGTCCTAACTTATTACTCTCAGGAAAGACCTTCCTTGATGAGCCATTTGCTTCAGTAGCCAGGTGTCTGAGTTGAGTAAGACACCTTCACTGCTTTTTGAATTTTGGGGTACTATAAGCCTCTGTACTAAGGACAACTTCTGTTTGTCAGAGATGTTGTAGATATGACATCTTTCAGGCCGTGTAGCAAAGTAGACAGAATGGTCATAGTATTTATTATGTGTACTGTAGTAGTACTTAGGAGTCCTAGTCATGGACCAAGATTGTATCGTGCAAGGCATTGTACAGACACAGAACAAAAAGATTGTCCTATTGGAGCTCTTGCTTTTTTTTTTTAAATGAACCTGAATTTTGGGAAGCACAATGCCTCTCTCAAGTCTCTTAATACTTTAGGGCTTGTCTACATGGGGAAAAAAAGCCAGTAGAAGCTGGTGCAGAGCAGCCTTTCTACACTAAGGCTATGTCTACACTACAGGGTTTTTGCGCAAAAACCTGCAGAGCATCCACACATCAAGTGTGTTTTTCCACAAGTAAATTTACAGTAGATCAAAATAACAGAGGGGTTTTTGCAGTGTAGGTATTCCTCTTTCTTCGAGGAATAATTCCTTTTCGTGCAAGAGTTCTTGCGCAAAAAGGTGTGTCTTGATGGGCAACAGGGAGGTTTTGCACAAAAAGAGCCAATCAAAAAAAGCACAGGTGCCCTGGTGGCTATTCTGTTAATGGCAATCAGAGCTTTCTTGCAAGAGAGCATCCGTGAAGTTTGGATGCTCTCTTGCATAAGATGTTTTTGCAGAAGAACTCTTCTGCAAAAAGCTTCTTGCGCAAGAAGCCTTCAGTGTAGATGTAGCCTAACTGCATATGTGGACACACTTCCTGCACATGGAGAGTAACTGTGTGCACATTGGAAGTGCACTAAGCCAAACTGCTGGAGGGCAAACTACATGGGAATAAAAAAAAAAACCTTGGCTTGGGTCAACTGACTTGGGCTCATGGGACTCAGGCTTTGGGGCTGAAAAATTGCTGTGGAGACATTCAGGCTTGGACTGGAATCCAGGCTCTGGGCCATGGGGAGGGAAAAGGTCCCAGACCAGAACTCTTAACCTGAGCTCCACAAACCCAAGTCAGCTGACCTTAATCAGCTGCAGTCATGCTGTGGGCCTTCCATCCCTGCATAGACATAGCCTACATGTTCAGTAAGAAGGTCCACATGGTGAGTTAATGCAGCGTAGCTTGTGCACTTTAAAGTCACATCCTAGCTTATTGCACACTAACTTCCTATGCTGACAAGCCCTTAGTCTGGTAACACTCGCATATTGTTTTTAAACTTTGAACAAAAGATTACACTGATTTACTGGCTGTGAAAACTCCCACATTTACAACGTTGGGAATTGAAGATCTATACTGATCTGCTACCTTGTGACCAGTGGTTGTGCACCTGCTGGTGGTGTGATGGCTTCTATCGTGGCTGACACCAGGGACCCAGAACAGAAAGCATGAGTCTTGCCAGCTTAATCTATAATCGGGTTCCATAGGAGGGGCAGTAACAGCTTCATATACTGTATGGATTCGTCATAGTGGTTGGATACACCACACACAGAGGGTCTTCCAGACTGCTGCCAGAGCTTCTGTTTTTTAAAATATAAACATGGATTTTGGAGCACAGTTATGTTCCAACTTGAAGAAAAAAGGTAATTAAGCAGCTGCATATTCACACTGTACAAGGAACCCCATTTTGGGTCTACAGTTCAGACAATGAAAAATTAGTTGCCTTGATTATAGAGGTGGCAGACCATTGCCCTACAGAGGTGTGCAGTGTGGTGAAGAGGCAGATTCATCCAAGCTCCTCTTCTTGTGAAGCAGCCTTGTTGCTGATCAGTTTTCAAGCTTCTTCATGTCAGAGACTATGATGTGGGTGATCAGGACTTGTGGCTGGAGTAGGAGTCAGGCACCAGGAATAGGAGCCCAAGGTCAGAACAGAAGCCAGGAATCAGAACTGCAGGTCAGAACTGGGTTTTGTGGAGTAAGGAAAAATGGGTGCAGGGCTGGGAGTGAAGGCGGCAGGAGCAGGCGCTATCACGGCTATGGGGGAATGCTTAAAGCAGACACCAAACTACTGCTGCTGGGCTCAACAGTTGGTCTGCTGACTCTTCCCACTGTGGCTGTGTCTAGACTGCATCCCTTTTCCATAAAAGGGATGCAAATTAGACATATCACAATTGCAAATGAAGCAGGGATTTAAATCCCCGCTGCTTCATTAGCATAAAAATGGCTGCTGCTTTTTTCCGGCTTGGAGCTTTGCCAGAAAAGAAGCACCAGTCTAAACGCGGATCTTTCAGAAAATAAAGCCTTTTCGGAAAGATCTCTTATCCCTCATTTTAAGCACCGAGCTAGAAAAAAGCGGCAGCCATTTTTATGCTAATGAAGCAGGGGGGATTTAAATCCCCACTTCATTTGCAATTGCAATATGTCTAATTTGCATCCCTTTTCCGGAAAAGGGATGCAGTCTAGACACAGCCTGTCAGTATGGCCAATCAAGCAGCCTATTACATGCCAGCTGATCTAGTTAGTGCATCTAGAGATTGGTTTTACAGCAGGCCCTGAGTCCTGACACTTTTGTAGGAACAAGGCCAGTTCAGTCATGTTAAAGCCAATCTCCCTTGAGCCAGTTAGACCACTGTCCTTGTTGAAGGTGAAGGTTTCTCAGTGAGATCTTGGAAGCAATTAATTACTCTGCTTGATGAGTTTTGTAAAATCTAATGGCCATGCCAGTCTCCAATTGACTAAGGCAGGGTTGCCAACCTTTCCAAAGTGGTGCGCAAAGATTTAACTCTCCTATCCTGGGCCGTGCCGCTCTTCTGGGAAGGGAGGAGGGGCTCTCTCCACCACGTGCCCCTTGGTCTCCTGCCCTTGGCTCCACTCCATCTTTTGCTGTGGGGAGAGGAGCAGCATACACACACTTCCTTGCACTTGGGTGCAGGGTCTAGATGGGACATGGGGTACGGGAGCAGGCTGAGAGTAGGGTGTCAGAACAAAAAAAAGTAACAGGGTCTATTTATTGTGACAGTCACTCCCGTGTGGCAGCCAAACACTGGTCTGTACACAGAATACATTAATTAATTATCTCCATCTCCCTCTCCCCCTTCCCCCCATAGGGCACCTCCGCCTTTAAAGTGTAGCAACAACCCTAAAAAGTATCCAAAATAACTGAAATGTTTCATTTTGACTTCAAGCATAACACTTTGATTATGTTTTGATAAAAATCAAACAAATTTCACACAAAGTTATTTTGAATAAAAAAGGAATTGTTTTGTTTCAAAATGTTTTGTTTTGACATTTTTTACTTTAAAATGAAATTGACAAATTGTTTTGGTGTCACCTAAACTATTTTTTGCAGAAAAAAGTTTTAAAGAGTTTGAAGAGTTTTGCCCACCTCTGAGTACAGTAATACCATAGGTTCCTGAAAACTTTGTAGTGTCCCCTGTTATTGAGAAGTGATAGGACTTAGGTCTAGTCCACATTTAATGGTATGTCTACACTAGCCCTCTAGTTCGAACTAGGGAGGCTAATGTAGGCATTCAAAGTTGCAAATGAAGCCTGGGATTTAAATATCCCAGGCTTTATTTGCATGTTCCTGTCCAGTTGCCATTTTGAAATTCCACTAGCCCGAAGTAACTGCCGCTACATACGGCAGTGAAACAGCAATTTGAACTAAATCCTTAGTTCAAATTAACTGTTTGTCAGCCGACGGTCAGGGCAGTGTGTATGCATGTGTGCTATACACCCGAGACTTCAACTGCTGAGACCGGGGTCCCTTGCAGCAGGCAACCTGGAGGAGGTTGACGGGCGCCCCAATAAGTTTACAGGGAGAGCTTATTACACTGCAGATTTTAGCTGCTAGAATCTGTGATTCCTTCGCAGCGGGCAGCCTGGGGGAGGCTGGGAGGTGCCCCAACGGACCTGTCACCTGGGAGTGACACAAATCCAAACGCCCAAGCTCTCCCTATAACCTGTCCCTTATGACCGGCTGAAGTTCTTTTAAATTGTGCCTGGTTCTGTTACAGCAACTGAAGGAGTCAGGTTAAAGCTTAAACAGTTACAGGTTTATTGAGGAAGCTTATAAATCATATGGTTGCAATGGCTATTGTTCTATTTCTTAATTGCTAGAAAATATAGATCTTAAAAGTGGTTACAAAGAAGATAAAAGATAGAAAATAGAAATAATAGTACCAAGTAACAGCTTAATCTTTCTATGTGTACACTTAAGACAGAGGACCACATCCAGGTACAATTTTTTACCCCCTTCTGTGCCTCTCGACTCCAGCGTGTCAGGCCAGGGCCGGTCCCTCAATTCCTAGGAAAGATGAAAATAGGAGGTGGGCATCCCCATAGAACCTAGGGAGGTCAAACACCTAACCCGACCAGCAGGTAGAGGGTAGATTGACACTCAAAAGTGAGTGTGCTGCTGGACCCATCGTTATACCCATGGGGTCACGTATTTCTCTCTTATCTGTGATGCCAAATAGTGCTGATCCTTCTTTTGTGAGACCAGTTCTTACAAGGGAGTTGTGAACTTAATTTACACTTGTAAGAGAGATAACTAAATTGGAAGTACTGGGCATTCTTTTCTCAGTGGGAAATTCCTCTCCCAGGGACTGTGTGTTCGAATCAACATGGGTGCCAGCCGGGTACTTCTCACAGCCTCGAGGCCAACTTATTGCCTTAATCGCTCTCTCCTCATATCTATGTTTTCAGCTTCTCAGGATCAGATGAGCCAGCATAGACTATGCTGATTTTATTGCTCCTTCTCTGCCCTGTATGCTTCATGAACCTTAGAGAAGCAAGTAAGATGGATGATACGGGTGAAGAGGGGTCTGTCTGGCTACACTGTTACACCTCATTCCAGGAGGAGTAACAGTTAATTTGAACTAAGGATTTAGTTTGAATTGCCATTTCACTGCCGTGTGTAGCAGCAGTTACTTCAGGCTAGTGGAATTTCAAAATGGCGACCGGACGGGAACATGCAAATAAAGCCTGGGATATTTAAATCCCAGGCTTCATTTGCAACTTTGAATGCCTACATTAGCCTCCCTAGTTCAAACTAGGGGGCTAGTGTAGACATATCCTAAGTCAAGTTGACATATCCCTGAGCACTGGAGCGGTAAAATATTGCAGCCCTGAGTGAAGAGAGCTATGTTGACTTAACCTCTAGAAGAGACACAGCTAGGTCAACAGAAGAAAGCTTCTGTCATTGTGACTCAAAAAGATCCACATCTACATCAGTGATGGGCAACCAAGGCTAGTGAGTGGGCTGCAAGGTTGAAATTGAGTATGTGCACTAGCCATGGCCCCAAGAATAAGATTAAATACATGGCACTTGAGTCTCCTGTATTATGTCTGTTCAGCAAAAGGGATCCATTATAAGGGGCAATTTAAAATGCTGGCAAAAGTAACAAAGAAGTGGAGGGAGCACATGACTCTCACAATGTTGTATACAATCAGCATGCACCCCACATGTGCCTTTTCTTTAAATGTGTGTCATTTCTCAATCTGCTCCCTTCCACTACAGGCCATGCCTGCCCCTATTCCTTCCCTCAAGCCCCCACCTGGCCTCTTCCCTGCCTTCTCCCCTGAGTGGGCCTGTCCCTTCTCCTGCCCCTTCTTCCCAGCATTTCCTGATTCGCCCCCATTCCCACTCTTGCCTTCACTGCTAG
The DNA here is from genome assembly GCF_049634645.1 of Pelodiscus sinensis. Classification (NCBI taxonomy): domain Eukaryota; kingdom Metazoa; phylum Chordata; order Testudines; family Trionychidae; genus Pelodiscus; species Pelodiscus sinensis. Next base: position 137,713,757 of record NC_134711.1, on the reverse strand, counting down.
AGCTTGAATGCCATGAATCAGCTGATCCATAGCATTCAGGCTGTGGGAGAGAGAGGTGCAGGTAGGTATGTCTGTGTGTGTGTGTGTGTGGGGGGGGGCTCCTAGCATGAGAGGGGCACAGGAGGGGAGGGGACAAGAGGGTGTGTGGGCTGGAACCCCAAGACACCATAGGTTGCCCACCACTGATCTATATTATGGGGTATCCTGACACATCTGCAGTCCTGTAGCTATGCTACTATAGTCCCAGTAGTATAGCATGGCCTCAAGTGTAATGAATATAATGGAGATTCTTAACTAATGGGTTGTCTTCACTGCAGTACTTAATTCAAATTACTGCATTCACACTAGCTTTGCTCAGGTGAGAGTGAATGCACTGCAAACCACTGGAGTTCTATGCAGTGTAATTATAGCCATGTTGGTCCAAGGATACTAGAGAGACAAGATGGGTGAGATCATATCTCTTTATTGGACCAAGTTCTGTTGGTGATAGACAAGCTCTTGAGCCACACAGAGCTCTTCTTCAACAGTTTGACTCAGCAGAGCTCAGCAGTTTGTCTCTCTCACCAAAAGACTTTGTTATTACCTCACCCACCTTGTGCTACTGGAGTTGAACTGACTGATTTGATTAGCAACATGGAGTGACTGGATTAGCAGAGTGATTGGACTAGCTACTGTGAATTGTACCTCAAGCTGTTCCATTCTTGCTGCACTGCTAGCCTGAGCATCAGCATCTCTCAGGCTTCAGCTCCCCACCAAGCTAGGCCAGGTAAGCTTGGGTGAAAAGCACTGCTTAACTCAAGCTAGAGATGTGTGCGTGGACATGAATCAAGTTAAGTGTATCTGTGCTGTGGTAACCCTTCTTCCATTCAGGGTGGGCAGCAACAAGGGCCAAGTTCAGCATTTAGGGATTCTCTTTCAACAATGCAAAACTGGTGCAACCTGCTGCCCAGTGACCTGGTACAGTTACGTAAGAGGCAATACTTCCCATATTGCAAGCAGAGTCTGAAAGGTGAGAAGTTGCCCAGCATTAATTTGGGAAAATTCTGCAAACGGGTTGTAAACATAAAATGATGAGCAAAAGATCTACCTTCTCTACCCCTCTTCCCCCTTAGTAAGTTGGGCAGTATCTTTATCCCTTAGGTTAAGTTCAAGCAACCAAAAATCCCTTTAACATGTCTGTCCCTTCTTTCCCTACTCACAGTTGTTGGTCTGGTCAGTGCAGGCCCAGAGGTCAAAGGTGCAGCAGAGTTCTGGGTGGAAGAGGGGTGTCATGGCTCCTTCCCCACTCTGGCATGGTAAATGCAGAAGTGGGGGCCAGCAAGTGTACCCCAAAGCCTTATCTATCAGGCTTTGGTATAAAACTTCCCCCAAAATCTTAAAAACCCTAGATCTTGGGAATAAAACTTCTGCTGCCACCACCCAAATGTGGATAAAGAAATCAGGGGAAAGATCATTTGGGAAATCTCACCCCTAAAATAAAAATCAAGGCACACAATTAACCAATGCCAGGTTAATAAAAAGAAAAGAAAGAACTTATTACAACAATATTCCTGTTGCAGGTATAATGACTAGATAGGAAGGTAACAAAATATACTCATGGAGAACTCCATGGGCCTAGAACTTAGTTACAAAGAAAAGCCAAAACATCTTTTAAACAGTGCCAGATCTCAGATCCCATACCCCATCCTTAAAACAATAAAACCTAACCTTTACCCTACTTACAGAAAATGAAGACTGGTGCCTTGGAGAGAGAGAGAGACATGCTTGTCCCTCTCAGTAGCTGCAGGGAACTCTCCCCCAGAGACAAAAGGGAGAAAAGAAAAACCCAAATTCCTTTGTCCCAGGTTGAAAGTCCCACCTACATTCCTACTGGTCACTCCACCTGGCTAGGTGTAGTTAACCCCTTAATCCCCAGGCTGCTGGCTAACCCTCATAATCATGACAAGGGGTTGAAGATGTTACCTTGGTCACTTCACTGTCTTTTAAAGCTGTCTGTGATTTCAGTTGTTAGTGGGGCATTGTATTTAATAAGAGACACTGTCTCAAAGTAGGTCTAATGCTTAGATGTAGGCAGTGCTTTTTTTGTGTATGGCTCGGAACGGTGTACCGTCACCTATTTTCCTAGCACACAGAAAAGGAATGGCATTTCCTCCATGCGTACTGGCACCTGTTTTCCTGGGGCGGCTCAGCTCCTGACGGAAGCCTTCTCAGGATGTGTGGCAGGTTTTTTTTGGCTCCCAGTGTGGCGTTTTGGCTCTTAAAGGGACCACAACAACTTTCTCCCAGAGTACCAGCACCTTTTTCTTACAAAAAAAGCACTGGATGTAGGAATCAGTGATTTCAGCTCTGCAGTGTGTAATAAAACTTGAGTCTAAATTAGCTCGTATTACACAATGGAGAGAGGAAAAGTCAAGTAGTGTCTGGGTCCCTTGCCAACAGGGGCAGCCCATGATCCTAGGCAGACTAGGCGGTTGCCTAGAGCGCCACTGGCCCAGGTGCCCAATGACGACGTGATTACATCATGGCACCCCGTGATTACATCACAGCCATTGACGGCTATGCAGGTGGGGGCGCCAATTGCACCTTCCGCTTGGGGTGCCAGCTGTTGCAGCCTGCCTCGGGCCGCTCCTGCTTGCCACTAGTTATAAATACCTGTTCCCACACTGGGCTTTTGAACCCATGTCCCCTGCCCATTGCGAGCCATTTCATTGTGAGGGGAGTCCCTCAGCTGGTGTGCCAAGTACAGTTTTGTTGCTCTTGATGCACACAACAAGAACAAGAATCCTTTTGTGCCCCTGCACCCAATAACAAAGTTACTTTTGATCAAACACCAGCAAAAAGTGATAATTTGGGCAAGCAGTCCCATTCTGCTGAACCCCTAGGCAAGGTGGGTGTGCCCATGTAAATCAGGTCAACTCCTGGAGTCCTGTTCCCCAGTTCATCACTTGATGTCAGGGGAGAGCTCACTCATGCCCTGTTTGCACTGTTTTCAGCTAATTAGGATGAGGGTGATTTAGTCTAGTGGTTGGAACAGGCATCAGGAACCAAGCTCTAGGATCAGAACTGGATTCTGGAGTCACAAGCCAAAATCAGGGGTCAACAGAGCCAAAGGTCAGGAATTGGAGTGAGCAGGGAAGGAGGGCAACAACTCACAGAGTCATGGATAAACAGGATTATGGGTTCACTCCAACACAGAGTCAATTAGGGATAATTTGTTTTATTAGTCTCACAACATCACTGCTACTACAGGCAGAGTGCACATCAGCAAGCACTACAGAGCAATGCATATAAGAGTAAACGGCACCTGGACGTAAATGCTTGCGTCCCTTCTACCGTGGGGTGTCCCATCCCTGATCCTTGCTTCAAAGGCCACAGTTGAAGTGGCTCTAGCTGGGGGAATCCAGGGCACCCTCTGAGGTCTGGATCCCTGGTGAAACTCACCAGGCACGGGACTCCATAAATTAGTTATATTACAGCTGTTTACCAGGTGTGTGCATACTGGCTTGTCAAGGAGTACACCCCTGGCATGGGGTACGCCCCCCCCTTCTAAAGTCTCATTGTCCCCATTCAGGCCCCTCAATCAGGGCATACACAGTACTCCCTCAGCCTCAATACAATGTCCCAGCCCCTCTATCAGGGCAGATACGGTTCCAGCAGTCTAGCCCTGGGAAAAGCCTCTCCCAGCTGGGGTTGATTCCCAGGGTGCAGAAAACGGTTGTAGGGGAACCTGGGTCCTCCCTCTCTACCAGGTCTCAGCCCAGGGCCCTTTAGGCAGGGACTATGGCTCCTATCTGCTTGGTGGGGAATCCAGCTGATACACACCAAGCTATGATGCAATCCCTTGCCCTGGGTTGCCCCAATAGTCTGTCTGCCTCGGCATCTGTCCTGACCAGGGCTGGTGCTGGGGTTGTAGGTGGTCTGGTCCCTCAGGCAGGGTTGGTTGCTGGCTTTAATCCCAGAGTCCAATACTGGCTCTCCCTCTGGCCTCAGCTGCTGCAGGAACACCAGGGTTGCTGTCTGTGCCCTTCTACCCTCTAGCTGCCTCCCTTTCTGGAGGGCTCCCTCTGCATTTATACTCTGGCTCTGCTGGGAGCAGGCCCAGAAGGGCTGGAAGGGCGGGGCTTTTTCAGCCAGCTGGGCCTGGGCTACTCGCAGCCCTTCCGTGCGGGGCCTGTTCGCCTGTCACATGGCTTAACACCATTCTTATCACTCTTATGAGCTGAGACTGAAGTCAAACTTGTTTACCTCTTAGTAGTTTCCCAGCTCAAGTGCATGGGTTAAAGCTGATAAGGGCCAGCTGCTGTTTGCGTTTACAGACTTCAAGACTGCTCTTAGGGTTGCCAGATGGCTGAAACAAAAATACCGAACACTTCCCCCACCCCCCAAAAAACCCAGGGAAACATTTTGTTGAAGTAGAAAAAAAAGGGGGGGGGGCAAAGTTGTTGAGGAAAAAAAACAAAACAAAAAAAACAACACACCTCCAAGAACCTGGATCACTGCTAGGTAGTCATTTAAAAAAAAAAAAAAAACAGACACACTTCATGAGGGGACGGAGGGGGAACTGGCCATGAAGGGAGTGGTGCTGGCCGGGAAGAGAGGGGCCTGGAAACAGCTATGGGGGGGGGGGGCAATGGGGCTGACCGGGAGAGATGGGGGGGCCAACGGGAAACAGGGCTGGTCGTGGGGGGGGTCGGGCAGAATGGGACTGGCCGCGGGATATCGGGGGAGGGGGGGGCAGGGCTGGCCGGGAGTAAGGGGGAGCTGGAAGCACAGCTGGGGGGGATCTGGGGCTGTGAGTGTGGCCGGAAGAAAGGGGGGGCGGGAAGCAGAGCTGGCGGGGGTGGGGTGCTGTGGCGTTGGCCGGGGAGATCAGAAAGAGGAATGGGTCAGCGGGAAGCAGAGGCCGGCTGGGAGGAAGGGGGAGCAGGAAGCACAGCTGGCGAGGGGGGGGTGCAGCGGTGCTGGCCGGGAAGAAGGGTGGGTGAGAAGCAGAGCTGGCGGGGGCGGGGAGAGGTGCAGTGGCGCTGGCTGGGGGAGATCAGGAAGAGGAATGGGAAGCAGAGCTGGGCTGGGGGTTGGGGGCCGCGGGGCTGGCCGGGGAAGATCAGGAGGGGGAGTGGGGGAGAACCTGCTGGCTGGGAAGGGTGGGTGAGCAAATCGGCTGGTGGGGAGCGGGACTGATGTGGGCACTTGCTGCCTGTCCCGCGCAGGCTCCAAGTGATGCACGAGCAAGGAGGAGCCTTCCCCTCCTCCTCACACTCAACCGACTGAGGGCTCCCAGCGGCAATCGCGGCCCCACCTCCCAGCCGCTTCCCGCACCCCCGCCAGGCTTCTGTCTGATGCGCAGCAGGAAAAATCAGAAAATACTGGACATTGCACTGTGCGGTATTTTCTGATTTTTTTACCGGACAGAGCGCACAAATACAATACACCTGGCAACCCTAGCTGTGCTAGGCTGTGTACAGCAAGGATGGAAACTTCCATCCCAGCCTGCTGAGCCGCAGGCACCACATATTGCTTCTTATATGACAGAAGGGTTTGAGGACTGTATAGAGGCAAGTCTGGGTGCAAGGCAGGGGCAGCAGAAACAAGGTAACGTAGGAGCACATACAGTGGTGAACATGAGCACTGGGTGGCCAACAAACTGCTGCAGGACATGTGTCCTGATGAGACTGCTTGGAGATTAGGTCTGCTGCACCTCAAGGCCAGGAGTCAGCATGTGGGATCAGTCAGCACGATATTTGTAAGATGTCTATGAGACCTCTGCTGCCTCTGGAGTTCTTGGAGTCCCTTCTGGATGTGGGTTTTGAGTTTGGCAGCAGCAGGCATCGGTAACTCAAAGAGGAACTTTGGATGAGCATGAAGATGGAAACCCTAGTTAGCAAAGAAAAAGGAGTCTGCTTGGTGGAGGCATGTAGAGCATTATTGTAAACACACTCAGCATGAGGGATCAGCGACAGGCAGTAATACTGGGGATAGTTTAGGAAGTCGTGTAGTACTGTTCAAAGGCTTGACTGACTTGCTCTGCCTGCCCATTGGCCAGTGAGGTTAGGACATTGATGCTTAGGGAGCATAGAAATTCTGATCAGAAGTAGGACATAATTTGGTATCCTCAGCCAGACATTATGCCTGCATGTTGCAGCGGAGATGACAGGTGCTGCTCACAAACAAGCGGGCTGTCCCCTGGCAGAGTGAGACACTTGCAATAGAAAAAAATATACTATCTTGGCCAAGTGATGGCTCCCAGCTAGAATGGGAGCATGGCCCTGGGAGATGGTAATTTCATAACATCCACAGCTGAGGTGGAGTAGGTTAGAGCAGGAGGGGATCCAGTGGCCTTGAATGAATGAGGGTCTTTGCTTTTATACAAAGGCCACAGGACTCTACATAGATGCAATAGAGGTGCATAGAACAGGCCATCAAGTTCTGTGAAGGTCTGGTTCTGGTTGTGGTCTAAGATTTGATCTGTTTGAATGGCAAGAGGATTGCCAGTAACAGAGTGGATGAGCGAGAACACGTCAGAGGCTACAGTGCCAGAAAGGACCTTTGAGGGCTTGAGAATCATGGAGATAGTCTCCTCACTCCTCCTTTTGTGACAGCGCCTCTGCCTTCCAGTGCCTCGTTGCTGGCTGGTAGATGACCACAAACTTGAATCACATCAAGTGGATGGACCAGAGTGCCTGCCACTAGTCAGAGTGCCTGGCTGTTTTAAGACTGTGCATTTGTATGATCTGTTAAAACTTGGACCAGGAACCTAACTCCATCTAGAAGATGCCTGTCCTTGAGATGATATATTCAAGAAATTCAAGGGTATCCCAATCAAACTCTCATTTCTCCAGCTGGGCATAGATGATTCTGGTATAACCTTTCAAGAACACTATGCACATGCCTGGTCATGAAGAGCTAGGTCTTTGGAGAAAAATCAGAATGTCATCAACATACATAATGACAAAGTGGCCCAGCATATCTTGGAATATATCTTCTTATTATATATTTTAGAAATATATGTGCATCTATCTGTGTCTATAAGTCCATTTGTTCAAGAACTCCTCCCAAACAGTAAGAGTTGGGACAACCAAATTTGGTATGCAGCTTCTTCTTATCATAACTTAAAGCAAGGGCAGGGTTTGGCTGTGCCAAGACAATGGGATGTGCCTGGAATTTGATTGTTTCTCATAAAATGGAAAGGGAGGGGTTTGGCAGGAGGGACAGTTATATTGCAGAGTAACCACAGAGGGGTAGCAAGGGGCCAAAGATGAAGACTGGGTCAGCTATAATCACATTGGGTCAGCAGAGGGCAGGAGTGGAGAAAAGGACAACAATCTACTAGCTATTTCAGACAGTTTGTCTGTTTGTGTATCTGTCTGTCTGTCCCCTAGATGGGGGACATGCACCCCTCCCCCAGCTGTGCCCACTGCAGCTGCCATAGACAAGCACTTCTCATCTGGCCCCAAGCTGCTGTGGTAAGAGAGGGCTGGGGTTGTCCTCTCTCTCCAGGGCAGCCTGTGTACTGAAACCCTCATCTCCAGCCCCATCCCAGAGCAATGATTGAAATGAAGAAAAAGAAAACATATTTGAGTTAAGGACCTGAGCAACACCAGGTAAATCCTCTAGTTATTCATGGAATGTTGAAAGGTTACTGAAGCACTTCATAGGCTGAATAGCAAGACTAGATACTCATAGTGGCTGTATTGAGCATAAAAGGTGGTCTTCCACTCATCTCCCTCATGCATGCACACCAGATTATAGGTTCCACATATCTTTATCTTCAAAATATTGGCCCCACATAGCTGGTCTAAGATCTTGTTGATAAGGTAGAATAGGGACCTATGGTCACCTTGCTCAGGGCTCAATACACATCTGCAATGAGCTGTCCTTATGACCAAAAAAAACAGAGAACCCACTGTGGACATGGATGGTCCTAACTCTTTTGCAAGTACAGGTAGAGATTCCAAAGTTTGGGTTCAGAGAGGTCAGATAGCTGCCAAATGGGATCTTGGCTTTGAGCTAGAGATTGCTCAGCCAATTGTAAGTCCAATATGGAGACGGGATATCAGCCTTCACTTTGTCAAAACCATCAACAAAGTCGCACTATTTGTGGGGGATCTTGGCTGTGGCAGGTGGAGCTGTGGGGGCACTAAGAGTCCTAGTGATTTTGTGGGCTGAGGGTTGTGGTCTTTCAGCAGGTGACGTGACCTGCAGTCTGGTTCTCAGATCCTGGGAGGCAGGACAGCCAGCAGTATCATGAGCTAAAATGTAGGGGTCATGGATGGTACGACAGGGCATAACTAGGATGATATTAACATAAGAGGCCTGGATTAATCCAGGATTTCCGCGTGTTCCTGGAGGGTGATAACCATTACTGGCAAGTTCTGGTAGATTACTGATCTCAAGGAGAGAAGAGACCCAGCAAGAGTTTCTCAACCAGATCTGGACCGTCCTTGCATATGGTGGGAACTGCATGGATCTTACTGAAGTTCAAGACCATAAAGTTATCTGACACCCCTTGAGTCAACCAGTGTGTCTAAGTGAATCTTGGACCTTACCAGTAGTGAAATCAATAGAGGTGTCTGGAGCTGCATGGGAAACTGGTTTGGGGCCATGAAGTGCAACTGGGTTCTGGGAATTATCAGAGGGGAAAGAAGACCGTCCTTGTCTGGATCCACTCTTGCATTTCCCAGCCTCAGTTCCATTGAGCGTGCACTGGACATGCCGTGGCAATATAGCCAGGTTGCCCACAATAAAAGCACTAGTGCCAGGAGTTCGGCTTGTTCTTCTCAGAGTCCAAAAGGTGCGGGCAAACTGGCTGGCTTGCATGAGTGCTGAAGCCAGGGAAGGGTCATCTCAGGGGTCATTCCAGATAAGGACATTGCTTGCATGAATTCCTCTAACTGCCACAAGAGGAGGCTGGGCGGTACCAGAAAGAGAGAAACCCAGGCCAGTTAACACACTTCAGATGAGCCTCACACGGGCCTGGTCTATGGGGAACGGTCAGGAAGAACAGGAGCCAGCACTGGTTCAGGAACTAGGGTTACTAGATGGCTTCAAAAAAATACCGGACACACTTGATCTCAGATGGGGTGGCCAGGCCAGGAGAGGAGTGGGGCTGGCTGGAAGGAGGTCAGGGGGAATGGGGCTGGCCGGGGGAGATCGGGGGGAGCAGGGCTGGCCGGAAGGAGGTTGGGGGAGAGAATTGGCCAGCGGGGTGCGGGGCTGGCTGGGGGGGAAGAGCTGGGTGGAACTGGCTAGCAGAGTGGGGCTGGCCGGGAGGAGGTCAGGGGGAGAGAATCAGCCAGTGGGGGGTGGGGCTGGCCTGGACACACTCAGATCCCGGGTTGCTGCTCATCCCACGCATGGCCCCAGCAGAGCACGAGTGCGTCTGGCCCGGGGATTCCATCCCACCCCACCCCCCTCCTCTCTACTGCGTAGTTACGTACTGCCTGGCTGGTAGACATGCTCACGCAGTGTGACTAATGCAACGTGAGCACGTCTACCAGACAGGCAGTGCACAACTACGTACTGATAGTCATAATAATAAAACTTACTTAATTAGAAAATACCAGACATTTATATGTCTGGTATTTTCTCCATTTCTTTCCCAGACAGAAAGCTCAAATACCGGACTGTCTGGTTCAAAACTGGACACCTGGCAACCCTATCAGGAACCCAAAAAACTTGTCCTGATCTCTATCAGGTTTGTCAGGCAGCAGGATCTTTGACTCCAGGGAGGGTGAAGTAGGAGGAGCCAGCAGAGCAACCTGTGCCTCAGGGCTGCAGTCTCTGATGGCAGGGCTGTCACTTGCACCTGCAAGTTCTGGACAATGTCCACCAGTTCCACGGGGACATAGTAGGGTTCAGGCTTGTGCCAATGGTCCCTGCCCCTACTTTGAGGGACTGCTCAATCTGTCATCCAGCTGGGATGGGAGCAATCTAGGCCAGTGGTAGGAGCAGGTGTCACTAACCAGGTACTAGGTGAGACCTGGAGCAGTAGTCAGAAGCTGGAGCCAACAGTCAAGCTGGATTCTATAATCAGGAGCCAAAGGCAAGGGTCAAGTCAGAGGGAAGGACCTGGAGCAGCAGTGCAGCACAGAAGGAGGGTGCAAGGCAAGGGCAGCAGGAACACATTATCATAGTTGTGGGCATGAGCCCAGTGGAGCCAGGGAGCTGCTGCAGCAGCTGGTTTAAGAGCCGGCTTGCTGGTCCCTACGGCTAATCAAGTTGCATGGTCAATCAGGCAGCCTGCTTCAGGCCAGATGTACGATGGGACTGCCTGGAGACGAGCTCTGCTGCAGGCCCTGATTCCAGACAGCTGTGAAGAAATTCCTTCAGTCCGCTGGTCAAAGGCAGACCCTGTGAGCCTCTGCATTTGTCTAGCTCCCCGACTGACTAGCACAGCTTGTGCTGGCTAGTGTCACTTCACATGGTCTTCTTAAATCTGGGTTTGGATTAAAATGGAATAGACAGGAACATTTTAAGCAGGAAAAATATAGTTTCTAAGATTAGAATTTAGCTTTGACTCTGGGGCTCTTGTAACATGCTGTTTAGCAACAGCCCTTGTTGTCAGAACATACATTTTACATTTCATACAAAAGCCTTTTCTACAGGACATCCCTTTGCTCACTACCTGTTGAGCACGTGTGTAGTCCATTCATCCAGGCCTTACTTCTGTAACTTGCTGCAGGAATACGGTGGGAGGCTGAAAGAGTGTTATAGAAATGTGAAATATTCTCCTTATGATAATGTTAGATCTGTTTGCTTTTGACACAGCTTACCATGATGTGGAGCATATGTAATTAAATCTTCATCAAAGACCATCCCTACCTCTGGCACAAATGGGCCTCTGAGGGTGCAATTCCATTCTTGTTGTAATCATTATTATTGTTTATTATTTATATTGCACTCTTGGTGAGGAAAGTAGGCCCCATCCTTCTAGGCTCTGTGCACACATGTCATAAAGACAGAGCCTGTCTCCCTGTGCTTATGATACTGGCATATCACAAACCAACAAAGGGAAGAGAGAGGCAATGGTGGGAATGCTCATATTCAGTATAGAAAGCAGTGGTCATTAACAGACTAACTGCCTGACCATTGTCAGGAATCACTGTAGGCCTCATACAAGAGGGCTACATCTAGACTGGCATGATTTTCCGGAAATGCTTTTATCGGAAAAGTTTTCCGTTAAAAGCATTTTTGGAAAAGAGCGTCTAGATTGGCACGGACACTTTTCCACAAAAGCACTTTTTGAAGAAAAGCGTCTGTGGCCAATCTAGACGCGCTTTTGCGCAAAAAAGCCCCGATTGCCATTTTTGCGATCGGGGCTTTTTTGCGCAAAACAAATATCAGCTGTCTACACTGGCCCTTTTGCGCAAAATTTTTGCGCAAAAAGGACTTTTGCCCGAACAGGAGCAGCATGGTATTTCCGCAAAAAGCACTGATTTCCTACAGTTGGAAGTCAGTGCTTTTGCGGAAATTCAAGCGGCCAGTGTAGACAGCTGGCAAGTTTTTCCAGAAAAGCGGCTGATTTTCTGGAAAAACTGGCCAGTCTAGACACAGCCAAGGTGAATTTGAAGGTGAGATTGGAAGGGGGGCCATGGATGAAGGAGGCATTGTGGAGAGCACCTCCCATGGGGAAGGGTGCAAAAGGGCGTGAGAGAAAATTAATATTATTGGCAGGAGAGAGGTGGGAGGCAATAGCTCAGTTACATATTAGAGTTAGGTGGGACTAAACCAGGAAGGGCCTTAAAAGGGAAAGTCAAATTCTGTCTGAAGCAGGGGAAATGTAGGACCAGTGATGGGATGCAAACAGATGATTTTAGCAGTAGCATTTTGGATTAACCGGAGGGATGAATTTATTAAAAGCAAAATAGGAGAATGTTGCAGTGGTCAAGGTGCAAGATAATGGGGGCCTGAACTGGAGTTTCAGCCATGTGAACTGAAAGAAAAGGTCAGATATTAGCAATGTTGTATAGAAAGTAGGGATGGTAAATATCGGTTAATTGAATAGTCAATTAACCTCATGAATTCTTATTGGTTACTCGACTATTCTATAGTCCCCAGGTAGCCCCTGTCTGCGGGGGAGGAGTTTGAGCTCCTGGACCAAGCATGAACCAGAAGTGAGCAGGGCTGCCTGCCTGCTTGGCTCCTAATACACTTTAAATGCAGAGCCGCTGTGGGGGTAGGTCCAGGACCCAGTGCAAACCAGGACTGAGCTAGGCTGCTGGCCAGCCTGCTAAAAATGTACTGGGGGTGGGTTGGGCGGATGCATGTAGTCTAAAGCATTTAACCTATAAGCTTTTGCTTATTGGTTAATTGGCTACACTATTACATCCCTAGTAGAAAGCAGTGGCAAGATTTAGACACAAGCTGGTTGATTGGTCTAGTCTACAGAGAGGGCTGAATGGAAGGTAATACAGGCAGTCCCCGTGTTACGGACAAGATAGGGACTGTAGGTTTGTTCTTAAGTTGAATTTGTATGTAAGTCGGAACTGGTACATATTGTAGGGGAAACTCTAACCAAACATTTCTCCAGAGCTCAGTTTTATTCTCCCACACCTCACTTCCCTCAGTCCTTTATTCTCAAGCTGAGGTGTTTGCTGAGAAAAACCGCTTTGTGTCTCCCTGGTCTGCTGGGGGGAAGCAGCTAGTGCGGGGTTGCCTCACCCCGTTTGTAAGTAGGGATCCGATGTAAGTCGGATCCATGTAACCCGGGGACTGCCTGTACATAGTTTATGGTCTGAATGTTTGGGAAGGAGGAGGTGTTGGGGAGGAAGGATGGCTTCTGGGGAACGATTAAATGGCAAAATTCCTACTAAACCAAGTGGAGATGGATAAAGTCTGTGGTAGACTTGTCAAAGGATATGTCTATACTCCAGCTGGGATTTCTGTGCTCCCTTCGGAGCTGGGTAGCCAGGGTACGTCTACACTACAGCGCTAATTCGAACTAACTTAGTTCGAATTAGTTAATTCGAACTAAGATAATTTGAACTAACGCGTCTAGAACTAAAAACTAGTTCGAATTAGCGTTTTGCTAATTCGAACTAGCATGTCCACATTGAGTGGACCCTGAACAGGGCTTAAGGATGGCCGGAAGCAGTGCCGGCAGGGCATCAGAGGATTACTTAGAGCGTGGAGATGCTGTCTCAGGCTAGCCGAGGGCTGTGCTTAAAGGGTCCCGACCCCTACCCCGGACAGACAGTTCTCAGGGGTGCCCCGCTTGAAAACCAGTCCTGGCTTGGAGTACCCGGAGTGCCCACACTGGGCACATCACACCACTCGGCCATCAGACCGGCTGCACTTGCCGCAGGCTGCCATCTGGGGAGAGGGGGCAATTGGGGGGCTGCAGGAGAGCTTCCACCCCCAGAAGCCCACAGAACCAGCCCAGTCCTTCCCAATCGGGGGCTCGTACCCCATTCCTCCCTCACCTCCTTCCACTTACCCTTCCCTAGCCCCCCTTCTTATTGATGTACAAAATAAAGGACAATAGTGTTCAAAAATGGAATCTGTCTTTATTGAACAAACTGGGGGAGACTGGGAAAAGGAGGTGGGAGAGGGAAAGAGAGAGGCTGGGAGAGGGGAGGGCAACTAAAATGATCAGGGATTGGGAACAGGTCCCATATGAAGAGAGGCTAAAGAGACTGGGACTTTTCAGCTTAGAAAAGAGGAGACGGAGGGGGGACAGGATAGAGGTCTCTAAAAGCAGGAGTTGGGTGGAGAGGGTGCATTCAGAAAAGTTCTTCATTAGTTCCCATAAAGAAGGACTAGAGGACACCAAAGGAAAGGAATGGGTAACAGGTTTCAAACTAGTAACAGAAAGTTGTTCTTCACAAAGCAAAGAGTCAACCTGTGGAACTCCTTGCTGCAGGAGGCTGTGAAGGCTAGAACTAGAACAGAGTTTAAAGGGAAGTGAGATCAAGTGAGGGAGGTTGGGTCCATGGAGTGGTATTAGCCTGGGGGTTGGAGTGGTGTCCCTGCCCAAAGTTTGTGGAAGGCTGGAGAGGGATGGCACGAGACAAATGACTTGGTCACTGTCTCCGGTCCATCCCCTCCAGGGTCCCTAAGGTTGGCCGCTGTCGGCAGACAGGCTACTGGGCTAGTTGGACCTTTGGTCTGACCCAGGACGGCCATTGTAAGCTCAGGGCTCAGGGTCGGGGGTCTCAGTGGACCACCTTGATTTTCATGCACTCCTGCTCCTGGGTGGCCAGGCTGGCAGGTCTCCTGCCCTAGACGGCCACCTTCCTGTGCCTAGTGCGGAGATCGTGGACGAGGTCCACGATGTCCGCACTAGCCCAGGCGGGTGCCCGCCTCTTGCGGTCCCGGGCAAGCTCCCGGGAGCCGCCAGCCTGGTCCCGGGAAGAGGGGGAGGGCTGAGGGGCATCGGGTGGCTGGCTCGATCCGTGCCAGGTGCAGGGTCTGCTGGCTGGGTGCTGGCAGGCTTGCACCTGGCACAGGCACCGTAGCCAGCCCGTGCCCCTTTAAGGGGTCCGGGGCCGGGAGGGGGGCATAGAGTTTCCCTGGTGTTGGCCAGAGTGGCCACCAGGGAAACCTGGGAAGCCTTAGCCTCCCACTAGTTTGAATTAAGGGTCTACACAGCCCTTAATTCGAACTAGCTAGTTCGAACTAGGCTTAATCCTCATAAAATGAGGTTTACCTAGTTCGAACTAAGCGCTCCGCTAGTTCGAATTAAATTCGAACTAGCGGAGCGCTAGTGTAGTGCCTATTAAAGTTAGTTCGAACTAACGTCTGTTAATTCGAACTAACTTTGTAGTGTAGACATACTCCCAGAGAGTGTGCCCAGCTCTGAAGGCAGTATTCTGCCAGAAGCAGAACAGAAGCAAGGGTGTCAGTACTGCAAATCCCCCAACAATAACCTCGTGACTCCTTTTTGGGTCAAGACTAGTGAGGGTTCCCTGTCAGCTGGGTGCTTGTGCAGTGTCTCAGAAGAGGTTAAAATGCCACCCAGCTAATTTAGCAAAGCACCCACAGTTAGGTTTTGTTTTTACTGATGGTGCACATTCACACATGCCTTAGTGCACATACAATTTATTTTGCACATGGATGGAAAAGATTAGAGAAAACATTGGTCAGGACCCCTACAATTACGACTCCATGAAATGTCACATTTAAATACAGGCAGTCCCCGGGTTACATACAAGATAGGGACTGTAGGTTTGTTCTTAAGTTGAATTTGTATGTAAGTCGGAACTGGTACATATTGTAGGGGAAACTCTAGCCAAACATTTCTCCAGAGCTCAGTTTTATTCTCCCACACCTCACTTCCCTCAGTCCTTTATTCTCAAGCTGAAGTGTCTGCTGAGAAAAGCCGCTCCGCGTCTCCCTGGTCTGCTGTGGGAGCGCTAGCTTGGCGTGTCCCTGGTCTGCTGGGGGGAAGCAGCTAGTGCGGGGTTGCCTCACCCCGTTTGTAAGTAGGGATCTGATGTAAGTCGAATCCATGTAACCCGGGGACTGCCTGTAGCTGAAATAATATAATTTATTATTTTTATAATTCTATGACTGTAAAATTGACCAAAATGGGCCATTAATTTTGGTAAAACCTTGATTATATGTGACCAAACCCCATAAAAGCTGCATTTGCAAATCTGCAAATAAATGCCAGCTACCTGGTATTTGATCAGGAACATTACCTCTGAAATAAAGGCTGTTCTATCAGTATAAGTGAGAGGAAAATTGGGCCCATTTTCAATATAGGAATGTTTCCATCAATGGTGGAAATGTAGCACTGAGTTGAGACAATCTTCAAAAGAGAATATTCTGTTTCTGGTGCCATTGCAATCAAAGCAACATACATTTCCTCATTCATAGAAGATAAGGGTTGGAAGAGACTGGGCCCAGGACAGATGACTTTATTAGACTCAAATGAAGAAAACACAGGCAGATTTATCAAATATAGCATCAGTGATTGGACTGGAAATAGGAACTGAGAAACATACTGCCCATTAGAAACTCGAAGAGGATGGATTTGTAAATGTTATGGCAGAAGAGAAATTTAAAATAAGATAGTATTCCTAAAAAATACAAAAGACACACAAAAAAAGACAGAAATAGAAGAAAATCACTAGAAAAAATAAAAAAACTACTTACAAAGAAAATCCCTGTATGTGTCTGGAAGAACTGAAAGACATGTCAGGACATATGGCACAGCATGTGACAGCTTTGGCCATGGGCAGTAATATAAAATGGACACGGTGAGATAGATTTATCCAGTCTAGCCCTTGGATATTCCATGACATTTGTCACAATGTGGCCAAGTTCACATTGCTTTGGGAGCTTTAACTTTTATTTGAAATGTGAGCTTCAAAAGGGAAACTAATTTTTGTGATACCCCAGCTCCTTTTTTATTTTGTTATATGTTTTGCTTCTTTATGATGTACTGGTTTTCTTTTTAAAGATGGTATTTACCTTAGAAATTCTAGGAATTTTAGCTTTTCTTGGTTTGATGAAAGACCAGAGAACTTGAATTGGAGCTTCCCTGCCCATTACTGCTGTTACACTGTTAATAAAGAGATTTTTATTAAAATGTTTGACCAATGTCTGAGTTAAATTCATGTTCAACAAAAACAGAACAGACCCCTTCCTTAAAAAGAAAAGAAAAGCTTTGAATAATCATTCTGACTCAAAACCCTCTCCAATCTCAGTTGCACTGCTTTCATTTTTTTTTACCTGTGATTCCACATCCACATCCTACTAATTCTCCAGTCATCTGTAGAGTTTTTCAGGAAAAGATCTGACTTTCTAAGGTAAAAAAACTACTGGAAAAACCCCAAGAAGATTCTAAAAAGAATAGCTTCAACAACAAACAAACTCAAAAACAAAATGATAACCCATTTGAGGCCTTCCTTCTACAATATAGAGAAACAAAAAAGATCATAAACTCGGTTTTCTTCCATTTTCTGGTGGCTTATCATTTTAACAGGGCAATCAGCTCGCTCACACTTGGAAGGTGACACCTTCAAATTAGCTGTGTGACCCATTCACCCTTTAAAATGCTCTCATCAACTTTGTATGTAGGGTGAGCAATACCTGTGCTATTGGTGGAGTGGAAGACAGAGACTGGAACTAGTGATGGGTTACAGAGATATAATGACTGGGAGAGATCAATATAGAGGTAGCTAAGGAGGGCAGAGAGAGAACATCTAAAGGGGAAAAAGTAAAGATCAGAAAAGAAAAACATCTTGAAGGAAAAGAATATTTTAGAAAGAAAAACAAAAGCTTGTGCATTGAAGATGAAAGAGCAAAGAAAAGGACATTAAAATATAGAAGGAAACATGAAGAATGAGGGAAAAAGGAAAGAAGCTAGAAAAACACAGCCATAAGGCAAAGACTAACATTTTTTTTAAATAGAAAATTCATTTTATCCCACATCATGTGATAAACATGCCTCCCATTTACCTTGGTGCAATCCAATTAAGTTCAGTGATTGAGAGCAGAAGTTAGCTCTGTGATTTAATGCTATTTTGGTTGTTTCTCCTGAAAGGAAATCTGAAACTATTCCTGACTTTTGACAGCAGAGGATATCCCTGGCCTGACCACATAGAAGGGTTACCTTCTCTTGCTCCTTGTAGCATTAACATTTTATTAACGCAGATTTTTGTATGTAATTTCTGTGCTTTAAATGTTCACAAACTGATTCTGATTTCTTGCCAATGTGTTAATTTTCTCCATTTGTTGACGGAATAATTTGGACTGATAATTTTTCATTTTGACTATTGTTTATTTCTAGTTTGCCGTTGGTCACATATTATTGCTTCTGTTCCATGAGGGGGTGACTGAAATATTTCATCCAGAAAATAAGTGATAAGGCACTTTTTGGTGTGAAATTACAGAAAAATAATGGTATAAAAATGCATGAAGCTTTTGAGATTTGCAAGGATTTTTACAGATACCTAGCAATCCAGCATTAATCTTTTGTGCAAGTTGTCTGTGATACAAAATGTTAATTCCTTATAACTTGTGTGGTTTTTAAGGCAATGAGTTTAAAGGAGCCTAACTCTAATAGAAATTCAATTAATCACTGTTTAAATACATAATCTGATTTTAATGTTCCATTATCCTCCCCTAGGAGGAGGACTCACAGGTGTGTTTTGCCATCTTACAATTTAGTCAATTAGGAATTTTTCTGCATGCAAAGTTGTTTTTCTCCAGTGACAAAAGTTTGCTTGTTTCCGATGTCTCATTTGAAAACAAATTAAGATAAAATATTAAATAAATAAATAACATTAAACTTTGGATTGAGACAAAACTTGGGATATTTCAGCCTTAGAGGAGAAAATTTGAAACCATTAGACTGTGAGGGACTCCAAGAAGATCTCACCAAACTGAGTGATTGGGCAACAAAATGGCAAATGAAATTTAATGTGGATAAGTGTAAAGTAATGCACATCGGGAAAAATAACCCCAACTATACGTACAGTATGATGGGGGCTAATTTGGCTACGACAAATCAGGAAAGAGATCTTGGAGTTATCGTGGACAGTTCTCTGAGAACTTCTACACAGTGTGCAGCGGCGGTCAAAAAGGCAAATAGGTTGCTAGGAATTATTAGGAAAGGGATAGTAAATAAGACCCAGAATATCTTACTGTCCCTGCATAAAACTATGGTACGCCCGCATCTTGAATACTGTGTACAGATGTGGTCTCCTCACCTCAAAAAAGATATTTTGGCCTTGGAAAGGGTTCAGAAAAGGGCAACTAAAATGATTAGGGGTTTGGACTTTTCAGTCCAAACTGGGACTTTTCAGTTTAGAAAAGAGGAGACTGAGGGGGGATATGATAGAGGTCTATAAAATCATGAGTGGTGTGGAGAGGGCTGATAAAGAAAAGTTATTTATTAGTTCCCTAAATAGAAGAACTAGAGGACACCAAATGAAATTAATGGGGAGCAGGTTTAAAACTAATAAAATAAAGTTCTTCACACAGCGTGTAGTCAACCTGTGGAACTCCTTGCCAGAAGAGGCTGTGAAGGCTAGGACTATAATAGAGTTTAAAGAGAAGCTAGATAATTTCATGGAGGTTAGGTCCATAACAGGCTATTAGCCAGGGGATAAAATGGTGTCCTTGGCCTCTGTTTGTCAGAGGCTGGAGAGGGATGGCAGGAGAAAAATCACTTGATCATTGTCTTCAGTCCACCCTCTCTGGGGCATCTGGTGCTGGCCACTGTCGGTAGACATGATACTGGGCTAGAAGTATCTTTGGTCTGACCCAGTACGGCCGTTCATATGTTCTTATGTTCTTATGAAGTGGGAGTTAAACAAGCTTTAACTAGCCTTGTTTGCACCCCTTTCCAGTCCCAGCTGCTGCCATCACTGGATCAGATTGTTCATGGCCACTGTACGAATGGAGGAAAGTGCACAGAGCCTTTCCTTCTTTTACCCGCTGCCTATGTGCCAGGCATCTTTGTAGTTATTTCACTCTTTTGAGAGCAGCAACTCCATGTTGGTTCCTAGTAAGGGAGGAAACAGGGCAATCACTGAAAAAGAGCACATGGTTGTATGCTAAAAAACATGACAACAGGCACATTTCCCCTGTGCTGCTTACACAAATGACCTCTGAGAGACATTGCACCCCATCAGAGGGGGTAGCAGAATCTGTATCACCTCCAAAGAGAGCCAGAGACTAATAGCAGTCTTGACAACCCCCCAAATGGCTTAAAAATCATGAGGTTTTATAAGATTTATTCTGATTCTTTAGGTGTTGGAGTCTTTTGGGTTCATGTTTTCAAGCCCTTTTTTGCAATTATGAGACATGAAAGCTTTTTTTAAATGAAAGCTGAAATTCTTGTTTGTTTTCAGGACTTCAGGAGCTAAAGCTTTAAGGAAAACACTGAATTTATGAGACTTAAAAAAAATTATTGTAAGAGCTGGTGATACTTTAATGGAGATAATCTACTCTGTAATAAGCTGCTGCTTTACCCACTCATACAGAGATTTCAAACAGAACCCAAACTGATCTCTTGCCCAGATCAAATATAGCATCATCAAAATCCCATGGTAGGTTTACTAAAAACTGGTACACCAGGAATGATCCTGATCCCATAAAACTGTCCAGTTGGCAGTGTGATTGCTACCTTCCGAAAGGGACAATCTTGGGGAATCCTGGGCTAAGTTTACACTGGTGCTTTGCAGCGCTGTAACTTTCTGGCTCATGGGTGTGGAAAAACACATCCCCTCTCCGCCACCTCCTGAGCACAGCAACTCACAGCACTGCAAAGTGCCAGTGTGAACTAGGTTACAGAACTGACTGCTTCACTCTCAGGGCTGTTGGCTACTGTCTTCCTGCAGGTGGCTAGCAGAGCACTGAGGACATGTCTGCACTGGGGAGCGTCCGTACTACCCCGCCTGTTATTTTGAAGTAAGGGGCTTCTTATTTCGAAGTAACAACTCCTGCTTGTGAAGAGGAATATGCTTATTTTGAAATAATTATTTTGGGAATTATGATGTTGAAATAAATAGTCTGGTAGTGTAGACATAGCCTGAGAGAGCTCTCTTCCAGCGCTCCTAAGCTGTATATAAACTACATCCCTTTTTCGATAAAGGGATGTAGATTAGGCACATCGATATTGCAAATGATTTAATGGCAGTTGCCACTTTTATTCGAAACAGGGCTTTTTTGGGGAAAAAAAACCCCTCCCCCCAGCAGTTTAGACGGGGCATTTTCAACAGGAATGCCCCCTTTTGAAAGATCCTGTACAAAAAATGAGGAGTCCAGGATCTTTCAAAAGGGGGCATTTCTGTCGAAAATGCCGCATCTAAACTGTCGGTTTTTTTTTTCCCGAAAAAGCCCCCTTTCGAAAAAAAGCGGTAACCGCTTTTATGCACATGGAGTGCGGGATATTTAAATCCCGGCTTCATTTGCAATATCGACGTGTCTAATCTACATCCCTTTATCGAAAAAGACATGTAGTTTAGACACAGCCCTACTGTGGCTGCACAAGCTTTTAAGTGTGTAGACCAAGCCCTGGGCAGGTGGCTACTCTACCCCATCCCACACTGGGCTATACTGAAAGTACTTGCTGTAGCTGAGATGTGCAAAGCAAAGAGTGGGGGGAAGCTGGGGAGAGGTCTGGGGTGACTTGGTAGGCTTTACATAGTGATAAAGTAGTGGTTCTCAAACTTTGTATTGGCGACCTCATTCACACTGCAAGTCTCGGAGTGTGAGCCCCCCCATATAACTTAAAAACACATTGTTTTATATTTTACACTATTATAATTGCTAGTGGCAGAGCAGGCTTCAGTGGGTGGCAGCTGTCAGCTCACAACCCCCCATGAGAGGGTTCACAACCCCCATTTTGGAAAACCCTGCAATAAAAAGTTGTGTTTGCTAGGAGAGATGCATTCCTGTTAGAGAATAAACCAGAGGAGTGGCAGGAGGGGAGGGAATCTGTGGTGTGGAGGGTTTACTGTTTTCTTTGGGTGTCTGTGATTTGTCTCCTGTGGAGCTGTGATTTTTTTGTTTTTGTTTTGAGTTTTATTTAATCAGCATGGACGACGAGAGCTATAGTGTAGCCAGCAGTCCTTTCCATGACTGTGATTGTCAGGCCAGGCTTTAGGGGAGACCCTGTGTTAACAGGATGCGATTCCTAGCTTCTGTTAGCAATCCTGCCAGCCAGAGCTGAGCACTGCACTGTTTCAAGAGAGACTCCTCCTCATACCCATCATACTCTAGGCCTGACTCCTCTCTATTGAAATGTGTCTGCGTCTAAAATCTAACATGCCAGTCAGTATCATCATACAATGCTGAAACCTCACTTGTCTTTTAACCATGTTCCCCCCATCTGTTTCTGCTCTTCTCGGCCTCAGACCGTAGCATGGCTTGGGGACGCAGTTAAAATGCTAGGTCCTAATTACACGGCTGGGTGGAAGAATGTTTTGAATGTGAGATGGAACAGCTGCATGGTGAGTGTGTCTCTCCCTACCTCCCTGTCCCCCATGTCTCTTAGTGTATTACAGAGAAGCCGGGAGAGAGGGGAAGAATGGGTTCCTGGACAATACGTGCTTTGCATCAGATTCCTTTTAGTTTTAGCTTAAGTAAACTTCAGCTTTCTGAAAGGACTGAGTATTTTTCTGTACAGTGAATGTCAGCAGGTTGGTTCCCTGGTTCCCTTCACTGTCACCTATCTCCTCCGCTTCCTCTCTGTGTCACAGCCGGCCACACCAGACTCTCCCCCAGTGCTAAGAATCTGGGTAACCAGCAAGAGAAAATGCAAATTCAATTGATTAGAAGAAATTTGATATGATTGGCACTGCTGAAACCTGCTGGGACAATTCATGTGATTACAGCAGGGATGGGGAAACTTTTTTGGGCTGGGGGCCACTGACTCAAAATCAGTTGGGGGGCCGCACACAAGTGAGAAGAAAAGAAAAAAAAAACCCAAACCAAAACTAACCCTCACTGACTGAGAAAGACGCTCCAGTCTAATAGATTTGGTCTGCTTCAGCCCTGTAGTGGGGCAGCGGGGCAGGGGGAAGGCTGGAGCACCAGCTTCCCAAAGCTGAGGGAGGGGTCATGAGCCTTGGGAGCTGGATCCATGCAAATCGGGGCTGCATCTGGCCCTAGGGTTGCCAGGTGGCCGGTTTTCTATCAGACAGTCTGTTTTTTGGGCCCAGAGGGCCCATGTGCAATCTCGGTATTTCCTGGTTTTCCTGATGGGCACCGGACGGAAGCCTGGCGGGGGCGGGGGGAGTGACTGGGGGGCAGGGCGCGATCGGTGCTGGGAGCCCTGGTTGCATGTGAGGAGCTGGGGCAGCCCAGTCCATGTTCCTGTGCGCTGGTCAAGTGCGTTGTAGAGCTGCAGCCGGACTGACTCGCGCGGCTGATACACTCCCCTGCCCCCTCCGCCAGCTCTGCATCCTGCTGGCTGGTTCCTGCTCTGGATCTTCTCCGGCCAGCCCCGCTGCACCCTCCAGCCCTGCTTCTGGCGGCCAGTTCTCCCCTCCTCCTGAGCTCCCCTGGCCAGTTCTGCCCCCGCCGGCCCCCTTCCCCCGATATCCCGCGGCCAGCCCCGTGCCGCTCGACCCCCCCCCCCCCCACCAACCAGCCCTGTTTCCCATTGGCCCCCCCATCTCCCCTGGCCAGACCAGTTGCCCCCCGTTAGCTCTGTTTCCCGCCCACCCCCCTTCCTGGCCAGCACCGCTCCTCTCCTGGCTGGTCCCATGAAGCGTGTCCGGTATTTTTTTTTATGACTACCTGGTAACCCTAGCAGTGATCCTATCCCTGTGATTACCACAGAGATTTAAACTGAGAAGCAACTTGCTTTCCCCCCCTCGAATTCCCCTATGGTTCCCAACCCCCCAGCCCCCATGGTTACCTGGTTCTGCAAGGCTGCCAGCACAAAATGGTCTTGGAGTCTTTTTTTTTTCTTTCTGTTCAACAGCTTTGGTTCCCCCCCCCCTTTTTTTTCCTTCAATAGAATTTTTTCTCTGTGTTTATTTTGGGGGATGGGGGAGTGTTCGGTATTTTTGTTTCAACCATCTGGCAACCCTATCTAGCCCCTGGGCCTGAAGTTCCTTACCCCTGGATTAGAATTTTTAAATAACTAGTAACAACAGAAGCAACTGAAAACGAAATTGAAATTGTAAGTTATCACTTTAAATGCTGGGGGTTATTCCTGGTCCTGCTTGAGAGCTATGGGTTCCCTGTAGGGAAGGCTGTAATATGGGCCTAGCAGCAGTGGATCTGAAAAGAGCCATCCTATCATAAAATGGGGAAAGCTGTGCCTCTCTGCCTTCGGGAGCAGACTGCTTTGTCTCTCCCAGTCATGGGGTTCTTTGGTGTTATCATTCTGAATGTTAAGAAATAGTGTTTCACTGCAACTCTCTGGCTAGAGTATTTTATGTTTCCGTTGAACTCTGCTGCATGTATGGCATGAATACAACAGCCTGTGCAGGAAATCAGAGTAGGTGAAAAAGGTGAGGAGTGGCACTCCTCACTAATGATACTGTTACCTGTGTTAGAAATATGGGTAACTCCGAGGCACAGTGTCTCTACGACACAGGGATCAATGTGCAGGGGGCTACTTTTGTAAACAATAGATAGCTGCCTAACATAAAAGGTATTTGAGCCAACACCAGGTAACTGTTTTGGGCTTCTTTATGATAGATGAAGATGAATCACTCACTGGACTGGAAGTTGGTGGTTGCTATAGGGACCAATGATCACGACCTGATTACATTCAAAATGGGCATTGCTGTGATCACTGCTGGAGTACTGAGTCCAGTTCTGGGTCCCACAATCCATGAAGGAAGCTGGTGAACTGGAGAGAGTTCAGAGAAGAGCCACAAGAATGATTAAGGGATAAGAAAACGTGTGTTATAGTGATAGAATCAAGGAGCTCCAGCTTTTTAGCTTAACAAAAAGAGAAAGTTAAGGGTGACTTGATCGCCATCTGTAAGTACCTACTGGGGCACACATATTTAACAGATGGCTTTTCAGTCAAGCAGAGAGGTACAACCAGAGCCAGTGCCTGGAAATTGAAGCTAGACAAATTCAGACTGGCAATAAAAGATATAATCTTTAAACAATAAGGCTGTGTCTAGACTGCATCCCTTTTCCGTAAAAGGGATGCAAATTAGACACATCGCAGTTGCAAATGAAGCAGGGATTTAAATCCCCCCCGCTTCATTAGCATAAAAATGGCTGCTGCTTTTTTCCGGCTCGGAGCTTTGCCGGAAAAAAGTGGCAGCCATGTTTACAAATGAAGCGGGGGGGATTTAAATCCCTACTTCATTTGCAATTGTGATGTGTCTAATTTGCATCCCTTTTACGGAAAAGGGATGCAGTCTAGACACAGCCTAAAGGTAATTAACTATGGAAGAATTTACCAAAGTTTGTGGTGGATTCTCAAATCAGGATTGGATTTATTTTAAAAATCTGCTTTAGGAATTATGTTGGGGAAGTGTAAAGGACTCCACTCACTGCAGGCACACCTCCTTTTGGCTAGGTCTGGGAATGGGCACTCACCTAGTCCAGCACCTCCTTCTGCTAGTTGCTGGGGCTATGGCCCTTCTTTTTTTGTGACTCAGAATGTTACTCCAGAAAAGGAGGGCTATCTAGTGACCTAGATGGATGGCTGGGTTATGAAGATGGAGCAAAGTCCCACCGGACAAGTTGTCCATACACTGTCTTAAATGGTCTTCTAGGTTCAGTGCCATTGGAAACCCAGGCCCTCCCTCTCCACTGGGTTCCCACCCTGGGACTCTGTAACCAGCAGTTAAACTCTGCCAGTGCCACTACATGCTGCTCTTTCCCTGGTCTTCTTCCTACCCAGCCTCTCTTCCTCATAATTTCTCTGGGTTAACTCTCCTTTCAGGGCTAGGATCTTCAAGGTTTCTTCCTCTGTGACTGTAGACTCCCTCTCTGCAGCCCTCTGCTGTTGACAACTTTCTGACTTCATACTAACCCCTTAACTCCATTAATCTGAAGGAGTGGGTTGTGCCCACAAAAACTCATGATCCCATCTCCATGTTTTGTTAGTCTCTAAGGGTGTGTCTAGACTACCTAGTTTTGTCGACAAAAGTGGACTTTTGTTGACAAAACAATACCAGCGTCTACATTACCGCGGAGTTCTGTCGACATAACGTCGACAGAACTCCGCGGTTTTGTCGACGCTGGTATACCTCATTTTACGAGGCATAACACTTTCTGTCGACAGAACTCTGTCGACAGAAGGTGTTATTGCCTGTAACACTGCGTACAGACTACGGATTTCTGTCGACAAAGCGGCTTGCTTTGTCGACAGAACTCCATGTGTCTGGACGCAAATTGTCGACGGAAGTTTTGTCGACAGTATCTGTCGACAAAACTTCCGTCGACAAAACGCGGTAGTCTAGACGTACCCTAAGGGTATGTCTACAATGAGTAATGGTAGTTTGAAATAGGAAGCCTAATCCAAACTACCTAGTTTATGCCACGTGTAGCCGCGGGCATGGAGTCCGAACTAGTGGACATTTAAAAATGGCGACGCCCGGCAATATGCAAATGAAGCCCGGGAAATTCAAATCCCGGGCTTCATTTGCAACTCCGGTTGCCTATATTAACCACCCTAGTTCGAACTAGGGTGGTAGTGTAGACATACCCTAAGAGTATGGCTACACCACAGAGTTTTGTCAGAGAAACGGCTGTTTTTCTGACAAAACTTGTGGAACATCCATACTGTAATTGCATTCTTTCAAAAGTAAATCGAAAGAATAGAAAGCTTTTTCCAATGTTGGTACTCCTCTCTCTGGGGAAGACCGTGTTTTCCAAAAGAGCTCTTTCGGAAAAAGGTGTATGTGGAGGGGGAGGAGGGTTTTATTTTTTTCGAAAGAAGAGACCTCCCACAAATAGCACAGATGCCCAGGTGGCCACTCCATACAAAGTAATCACAACTCTAGAGTTCCTGTCTCCTGGCTCCTCTTACAGCTGCAGACACCCTGGACAAGCCTTGTGGCAGGAATCCGGCTCACCACACGGTTTTCCCTGCCACAGGTCTTGCCACCCATGGCACAGCCACAAGCCCCCCAAGAGCCCGATGGCCCTAACAGGGAGCAGCCCTGGGGTCCCAGAACCCACCCAGGGGGACCAAGAAGTGGGCACCCTCCTGGTCTGGACCAGAGATCCTGTCCCTCCTTGAGCTGTGAGTTGAGCAGGAGACCTTGCAGGATCTCCGCTCCAAGAGCCGCAATGTGGACATTTATGGCTGGATGGCTGTATCCCAGGCCAAGTGTGGACATCTACCCTGGACCTTGGAACAGGTCCAGAGTAAGGTGAAGGAGCTCTGCCAGGGATATGTCCAGGCCACAGAGCGCAGTTTGCACCCAGGAGCAGGACACCACACCTGCTCATACTTTGACGAATTGTACCGGATCCCAGGGGATGGGGAAACATCTTTCCCACCCATCCTCATGGACTCCGACCTGGAGACCCCCATCATCTCAACGGAGGAGGAGCAGGAGGACCAGGGCCAGCTGGAGGCGGAGGAGGAGGAGACGGACACCATGACCCTCTTCCTTGAGCCTGGGCCAGTGAGCCAGGATGTCTCCCAGGCCTCCTCTGATGCCTAGGAGGGATCTTCAGGTGAGTGATTCCACTTTGTCACACACACAGGGAGGGTGGGAGAGGTGGGCGCACAGGGGCGGGGGGCAAGTGTCTCTCTGGCTGAACATTGTGCTGCGGTCCATGTTCGTGCAATCACGTGCAGCGTTAGTGTGTGGCACGCGGACATAGCAGGCAGCCCCTGAGCATGGGTGAGCCTCAAGGGAGGCCATACATGTCCTGCCATGCGGGGGAGGAGCGCCCCAGCTGGAAGCAGGCTAGCCACAAGGGCGCAGGCACAACCCCCCCGACTAAAGACTGCCGCACACAGCACACAGGCATGTCCGCACATGTGAGGCAGTAGTTGCTCCCACAGACAGCGCTGGGAGCCACACCTTTGTGTGTGGGCCCCAGGGAGGGCCAGGCTGCTCCTGGCTCCTCTGCCACCCATGAGGGGATATCACTGTGCTGGACACTTCTCTGGCCTGCTTGTCCGTGGGCTGAGGTGGGGGTGGGAGTGGGAAGTGGGCAGCATTGTCATCTGGGTACGTCGGGGCCCATGAGGCAGGGCCCACTGTGCAGGCCACACATTGCCTTGCTCCCAGGACATCCCCCTCCTCTGCCCCAAGGATGGTTGGTCGCTGCTCACCGAGGAGGGCACGGCCTCAGGGACAATGTCTGCAGGGATGACTGACCACCTCTTCCTCTGTGTGTTCTCCACAGCTGGACCAGCTGGGACTGAGGGCCAAGTCACACACCACAGCCACCTACCAGAGCCTGGGGGCCTGAAGGTGCACAAGGGCCCAAGAAGACCTCATGTGCCAGCACATCAGCATCCTGCACAACATGTAGCAGACCCTGGTGCACAAGGTCCGTGAGGACGTGGAGTGGCAGAACCATGCATGGGACCAGCTGATGCAGCGGTGTGACAACGTGTGTGTTGTCATGTTGCTCATGATGGCACACCTGCCTGATGCCACTGCTACTGGCTACCACCCTCCTGCCCCCTGCTATGCCAATTCCCCTGCCGGCTGCGCCCCCGCTATGCCTCTGTTCCCTCCCCATGCGATGCCTATGCCCCATCCCCCTGATCCCACTGCCAACCCTGATCCCGCTCCAGCCCCCCTTCCTGTCCACCTCTCTGTGCTCCCCGGACCCACCCAACCCCAACTCCGATGAGGTCCCCGCACCCGAGGTGGACCATCGAGCTGCCCCCATGCACTTCACAGTCCTGAGCCCCCCCCTCTCCAGGTTATGAGCCCTCTCCTCCCCCAGGTTATGAGCCTCCTTTTCCCCTGCCCACTTTTTCTTAATGTTACATCAATACAGACTTCATTTTTTTCAAAATCAAACGTGTGTGTTTATTGAGAGGTCAGGGAAAAGGGTGAAGGGAGGGGTTGTGGTGGGGAAGGGATAGGGCTGCAAGCCAGAAGCCCTAGTTTGGGAGGCCCTGGGGAGAGTTACTGGGATCCTTCACAGATCCTCTCCCTCAGGGCCTCCCAGATGCGCACCCCAGCCTGATAGGCCTGGCAGATGGCAGCTGTTCTCGGCTGCTCAAACGTTCGCCCCTCGCTGCCAGCGTCAGCCCCTCACCCCAGGAGGAAGGCCTCCCCCTTCCTCTCTGCAATGTTGTGGAGGACACAACATGCAGTCACCACCTCGGGGATGTTGTGCTC
Source organism: Pelodiscus sinensis (assembly GCF_049634645.1). Classification (NCBI taxonomy): domain Eukaryota; kingdom Metazoa; phylum Chordata; order Testudines; family Trionychidae; genus Pelodiscus; species Pelodiscus sinensis. The sequence continues at coordinate 137,685,057 of NC_134711.1, read as the reverse complement.
CCCCTCATCCAGGGGGGTCAGCAGACACTGGAAACATGCCTTGAGGTGGCCAAAGGCATACTCAACCTGGATCCGGGCCTGGTTCAGGTGGGCATTGAATTGGTCCCTGCTGGGGTCCAGGTGGCCAGTGAGTGTATAGCTTCATCAGCCACAGCATGAGGGGGTAGGCTACGTCCGAAATGATGCACAGTGGCAACTGCACATCCCCAATGGCAGAGTCCTTGGGGGGAAAATGTGCCCACCTCCAGCTTGTGGTACAGGCTGAAGTTTCTGAACACTTGGGCATCATGTGCCTTGCTGGACCACCCACAAAAATGTCTGTGAAGTGTCCGCAGTGGTCGACCAGGGTCTGCAGCACCATTGAAAAATAGCCCTTCTGATTTCTGTACTGGGCTGCTTGATGGTCCGATGCGCGGATTGGCATGCGGGTCCCATCTATGGCTCCACTGCAGTTCGGGAACCCCAGGGCAGAAAATCCGGCCACAATTGAGTCCAGGTCTCCGAGGGGAATGACCCTCCACAGCAGAATGGAGTTGATGGCCCTAACAACTTGCAGAAGGAGACAAACACACAAAACAGAGAATGAGAGAGGGAGTGCCTGAGCATTGGGAGGTGCCCGACCCCCTTCCATCTTCTCCCCCCAAAACACTCCAGGAGCCACCTCCCATGAGGTCGCTCCCCCAGCATCAGGGCTGTGTGAGGGCAGGATGGCACAACCCCCCATGGATGGGGCTTCTCCTTACCCCCACTCCACCCCCCATAGCTCCCAACCCTCCTTTCCTGCATCCTGAGAGTGCCTTACCTCTATGAAGAGGGTCCCGACAGTGGTCTTCCGCACACCGAACTGGTTGCCTACCGACCAGTAGCTCACAGAGGTGGCGAGCTTCCAGAGGGCGATTGTGACCCGCTTCTCCAGGGGGGATGGCCGGCTACAAGTGGGTGTCATGTCTACAGAGGGCATGGGTGAGCTAGGCACATAGCTCCAAAAAGGTGGCTTTCCGCATGCGGAAGTTTTGGAGTCACTGCCTCTCCACTGTGGGTTGCGGTTGCCAGAATGTAGCTCCTGCACCCAGGGAGAGGGCCCCCAGAATAAGCTTGGGGTCGAGCTTGGTTAGGACCAGGAAGGCAGCTGGCACAAAGTGCTGCAAAAACTTCAGCATGGCCGTGTGGGGCCATCGCATGCCCAGGGGCAGCTCTGATTCTATGACACAGAGAACAAAGCTGTGGTGTCCAAAAAAGAACAGGGCAACCACAGCAGGCACTGCTGAAGCTTTGCTGTTCCCCGAAGAGATAGCGAGCATACAGCAGAAGCAGAGAAACGGCTGTCCAGGGGGGTCCCTTTAAGTGCGTGTCTCTGCAAGGCTCTGGCACCAGCACTCGGAAGCAACTGGTGATGGAAAGCCCTGCCAGAAGTGGTTCCGGGTGGCCTTTTATGCAGGAGAGCGTCCTATCAGCCTGAATGCTCTTTCAAAAAAGAGCATCACTTTTTCGATGCACTTTTGTGTGTTGACGTTCTGTTTTGCAAGAAGCTTTTTTGGAAGATCTCTTCCGAATAAAGCTTCTTCTGAAAGACGCCAGCAGTCTAGACATAGCCTGAAGTGCTGCAGGACTATTTGCTGGTTTTAAGTTTTCACTAGCTTGCTTCTTCATGGGCTATTAAGCCTAGGTCTTCTTCCAGATGGAGCCAGGTAACATTATTGGCCTCTCAGGCCAACATTAACTCTTTCAGCATCTGTGTGTGCTACTGTCATGACTAATTCTCCACTCTGGCATCATGATTGCAGAAGTGGAGGCCTGCAAAAGCAACCCCAAAACCTTATATTTCCAGGCTTTGGTATAAAACTTCCTCCCAAAATCTTAAAAACCTAGATTTTGGGGATAAAATCCGCTGCCACCATCAATCTGCTTTTGAACCCACAAACAGGGGTGGATACTTGAAACCAACCCCAGGGCTCCCAAAGCTCTTTTCCTCAAAGAGATTGAAAAAGAACAGAGAAAATACAAATTGCTGTCTGTGGTAGTAGTCCCCTAGTCAGAGGCATGCAGAAATCCACAGACAGATCTTCCAGGACACAGAAATGAACCAATACCAGGTTAATAAAAAAGAAAGAACTTTTATTACCAAAACAATACTCCTGTTGCAAGCATAAAGACTAGATGGAAAAAGTCACCAATTAATATACTCATGGGGGACCCCCATGGGCTCAGATCTTAGTTACAGAAGAGAGGGAAAAAAACCATTTCTATCAGCACAGACATCAGACCCAAATTCCCAAAACAGAAAACAATAAACCCTGACGGATTTATCTAGATTTTGCCCCACTTACACATTATGAAGAGTCTTTTTCTTGTAGAGAGATGTGTCTTGTCTCCCTCAGTATCTAGAGAGCAAAACTGGCTAGAGACAAAGGAGGGAAAACCCCAAAATTCCTTTGTCTAAGTTTGAAATCCCTACCTGCATTTCTGTTGGCTGACCGCTACCTAGCTAGGTTAACCCCTTAGTCCCCAGGCTTCTGCCCAACCCTCATGATCATAGAATCATAGAACCATAGAGCTGGAAGAGACCTCAGAAGGTCATCAAGTCCAGCCCCCTGCTCTAGGCAGGACCAATTCCAACTAAATCAACCCAGCCAGGGCTTTTTCAAGCCGAGACTTAAACACCTCTAGGGATGGAGACTCCACTACTTCCCTAGGTAACCCATTCCAGTGCTTCACCACCCTCCTAGTGAAATAGTTTTTCCTAATATCCAACCTGGACCATTGCTCCTTGTTCTGCCATCTGTCACTACTGAGAACAGCCTCTCTCCATCCTCTTTGGAACCTCCCTTCAGGAAGTTGAAGGCTGCTATCAAATCCCCCCTCACTCTTCTCTTCTACAGACTAAACAGACCCAACTCCCTCAGCCTCTCCTCATAAGTCATATGCTTCAGCCCCCTAATCATTTTGGTTGCCCTCCGCTGGACCCTCTCCAATGCGTCCACATCCTTTTTGTAGTGGGGGGCCCAGAACTGGACACAATACTCCAGATATGGCCTCACCAAAGCTGAATAAAGGGGAATAATGACATCTCTGGATCTACTGGCAATGCTCCTCTTAATGCAACCTAATATGCCATTAGCCTTCATGACAGTTGCACACTTGATCACAATAAGTTCTATGGCCTATGTTACGCAGGAGGTCAGACTAAATGATCTCAATAGGTCCTTCTGCCTTTAGAATCTAAGAACCTATGAAAAAATCAAAAATCATTCCAACCAGTGTGTATGTGTGTAAATACATTATACTTACTGCTTTCATGAGCAAAACTGATTGTGAGAAAAATGTGACTGAATATTGAGAGCTTTTAAGAAGGTTTTTTTTTTTTTGGGGGGGGGGGGGTTTGCTGACCAAAAAGACATGATTCAACAATCAAGAAAGAGGGAAACTATGGCTAAAAAACTAGGTGGGTTCAGTGGTGAAGTGATGGCAGAATTTAGAAGTAAAAGAAGAATATATAATAAATGGGAAAAGAGAAAATGAGAAAACAATCAGTATAAATTAGAAACTATAAAGAGGCAAAAAAAGACATCCAGGAAAAATGTGCGGCTAAAGAATACAAAGAGATTTAAAGTATATTGGCAACCAAAGAACTCCTAGAAAGTATAGAAGTCAATCCTTTGTAAAAATGTTAATAAAGACACAGGAAAGACAATAGAGTTAAATATTTCTGTTCTGCATTTGGAAAAAAGCAAGATGAGAGACTCATATAACATGTGGCTGATGAAGTACTTTCTAATCCATTATTAACTAAGGAGCATGTTAAACATTTTACAGTCAATAGGCCCAGATAACTTGCACTCCCAAATCCTAAAAGAGTTGACTGACAAGATCTCTGGCTAACTGATGTTCATTTTAACACCGTTTGGAATATGGGGAAAATGCTAGTATTCAAAGAGGGCAAGCAGGATGATCTGGGTGACTGTAGGTTACTTATCTGGACCTTAATCTTGGAGAAAATAACGGGAAAAACTCATACAGGTTTCATCTGATAAAGAATTAAAGGTCAGGAATATTATTAGCGCCAGTCAACATGATAAGATGGAAAATAAGTCCTGTCAAATTAATTTCAGTTTATTTTTTTGATAAGAGTGCAAATTGCACTGATGGTAACATCATAGATGCAATATATGGAAGGAAAAACCTCAGAATAGATATTTCAGAATAAGTACTGGTGAATAGCTGGCTGTTCCTCAGTAGTTTGTTGTGTGGAAATCTTATTCTGTATTAAGAGTATCTTCATTTGGGTTAGCTTGACCCACTTTGTCAGTGGATAAACCTAATCCATAAATAGGCACTCTTAGCCCTGAATTTTAGGGAATAACCCCCCATATTTCAAAATAATAAGCAGAGCGTCCACACTACCAAGTTTGTTATTTCGAAATAATGGGCTGGTTATTTCGAAATCTATATTTCTGTTTTCCTTGGGGAATAACACTCATTTCAAAATAGCATTAGTACGGATGCTTTGCTGCTGCTATTTTGAAATAATTGGCCTCCAGAGGCCTCTCACAACTGCGCTTCTGACCGCTCTGGCCACACCTGCCATCTCCACTGGTCACCTCCTCCTGCAGAGCTTAAAACTCCAGGTTGCAGGTGAAGGGCTTCTTGCATGTGGCCAGTTTTGCCAGCCCAGTGCGAGACAATAGCATCCCAGGAGCCATGGCAGCCAACACTCCTTCAGAGTCTCCCACAGCTGCCAACACACCTGCTGCACCCTTGGATGCCATGTCCAGGGATGCAGGAGCACTCTGGCCTGGCCTGGTGTGGAAATCCTGGACCTCATCAAGGTCTGGGGGGAGGAGACCAACTTCCAGGATCTCTGCACCAAAAAGTGAAATGCAGACGTGTACAGCCAGATCACCGCCAACCTGGCTGACAAAGGCCACAACTGGACCCTGCACCAGGGCCACATGAAGGTGAAGGTGCTCCGGCAGGCCTACCACAAGGCCAGGGAGCAAAGCAGATGCTCCAGGGCAACACCACATACATGCCACTACTATGAGCAGCTGGATGCCATCCTGGGAGGGGAACAGGTCACCTCCCCTTCCCATCATCATGGAGTCCAGCCAGGACACGTCCGGTGTCAGCCTCCACGAGGGCAGAGTTGCAGATGAAGAAGAGGAGAATGAGGAGGCCAGCCAGGCTACCATGCACAACACCCTTGAGCCATTCCTTCCCCTCCCCCTCCCCACTTCCCAGGATGTCTCCCAGGCTTTGGAGGAACCAGGGGAGGGAACTTCAGCTGAGTTCTATAACTTTCCCTATTTACACGTGTGGTTGGACAATGTGCTACAAGGGGCTGCGTGCTCCTCTCTTGGCCTACTCAGCCTGGGGGTTGCACAACAGCCTGTGCATGGGGATGCACATGAAGCACTAGTCCAGAGCACTCATCCCCATGACGCTCTCACACAGGAACCACTCACTCCTCACAAGGTTCCTGGAGAGGCCTGCCTTACTCTGGCCTCCGTGATGGGACACCTTCCCACAACAAGCCACCACTAAGTAGGCTGGGATCATGGAACCACACAGCAGTACCGCACATGGCACAGGCTCATGCCTTCACTCAGGCAGCATCTGTTTCCAATCAAGCACGGTGATATGGAGGAGACGGAGCTCATGCATAGGAACCTGCCAGGAGGAGGAAAAAGGAAGAACCCTGCCACTCACACACAGCTCCCCCAACAACTGCCCTCTTCCAGTGGGCAGGGATAGAAGTTCTCTCTCTGTGGGACACTGCCAGTGATGGACCCAGTGTGTGCAGGACACAGAAGGAAGCTGAGCCCCCTCATCCCTTCCTCCCAGCCACAGGCTCCTGTCCTGGCTGGCACCTTCCCATGCCAGCTTGTCCCCAGGCTCTGGGTGTACTGATGCTCCCCTGAGATGTCCATGCCCCTGCTGAAAAGTGCTCACTGTCTAGGCAAGAGATGGCCTTGCCCAAAGCACATCGCCTCGTCTGAACTGAGACCTTTGGTGTTAGCTCAGAGATCAGGGCCAGGCTTCATGCACAGTGTCTCCCAGGAGGACTGCCCCTGTGACCTTTCTTCACAGCTGGGCCAGCTGCTAGCGTGGCATGTCACCCCCTCCTCTGCACGACTCCGCGGGATCTGCAGGTGGAAATGCACCTGGGAGGACCTCATGTGTGAGCAGATGGGCTGCCTGCAGTCCCTTGTCCAGGACCTGAATAAGGAACGCCAGGAGTGGGCTGCTAACTGGGAGCAGAGGAAGGCCATTTGGGACCAGCTGGCATGCCAGCAAAAGGCCATATGATCCTCCCTCACCTCGGTGATGGATCGCATGGCTGCGTGCATAGAGCAGACCACCAGCCTAGGGATGTTAAATATTGGGTAATTGAATTGTCAATTAACCTCATGAATTCTTATCAGTTACTCAACTATTCTATAGTTTCTGGGGGTGGGGACAGCAGCCACTGCAATCTGAGCTGGCCGGTCCATGATCAAGGATTGAGCTGGGCTGCTGGCCAGCCTGCAAAAAAAAAAAAAGCATTGACAAGAGGGGGAGGAGAAGAGGGAAATGCATGCGGTTTAGCTTTTGCTTATCAATTAATTAGTTAATTGATTACACTATTACATCCCTACACCATCCCTTTCTCCGCCACTCCCCCCCCCCCATGGCTTCCCCTCCTATCCTACCAGGAACTTCCTGGGCCACAGAACATGGGGGTGGTGGGACCTCTCAGGCAGCCAAAGCCTCCCAAACAACCACGGGCAGGCGCCAGTCCCAGACCTATCCCTGAGCTCCCCTCCTCTCATTTCTCCCTCCTCATTCCAAGTTCTTTCCCTGGTTCCTCCCCTGTTCTATGTCCCCCCAATAAACAGTCCTGTTGTTTCTCAAAAGAAGGCTTTTTTATTTGCTCTGCAGGGCAGGGGGGAAAGTGGGAAGGGAGGGCAGGGGAAGGCACACAGAGGGAACGTAGGGGCCCCGTGTGGAGAGGCACAGGGGAGAGTCTCACAACTGGCCTTGGATAAAACTCTCCCTCAAGGCCTCTCTGGTGAGCACAGTGCTCTTGGAATGGCACTGGTGTCCAGCTGCTCATATGTCCTGGCCAGATGTTCAGCCTCAGCCCCCAGCTAACAGAAAAGTCTCCCCCTAGCTCTCGCAAAGGTTGTGGGGCACACAGCCAGCTGCCACCACAAAGGGGATGTTGCGCTTGCTGAGGTCCAGGCAGGTGAGGAGACTCCTGAACCTCCCCTTTAAGCAGACAAAGGCACACTCCACCACTGTGTGGCACCTGCTCAGCCTGGCGTTGAAGTGCTCCTTGCTGGGGTCCAGGCTGCCTGTGTAGGGCTTTGGGAGCCAGGCGCAGGCTATGTCGCTCAGGATGCAGATGGGCATCTCCACCTCCCCGACTCTGGTGGTGCGGTTGGGGAAAAAAATGCCAGCGTGCATCTTTCTGAAGAGGCAGGAATTCCAGAAGATGTGGGCATCATGTGCCTTCCCCCACCATCTGACATTAATATCGGAGAAGTGTCCCTTGTGGTCCATGAGGGCCCGCAGAACCATGGTGAAGTACCCCTTCCTGTTGATGTAGTCCAAGATATCGTGGTCAGGGTTCAGGATAGGGATGTGGATGCCGTCAATGCCCTCTCCCCTGCAGTTGGGGAAGCCCATGGCAGCAAAGCTGTCCACAATGGTGTCCACATTGCCCAGAGTGCCGACCCTCTGCAGCAGCACACGGTCAATGGCCTTTGCTACTTGTATGAGCATGGCCCCAACTGTGGATTTCCCGATGTTGAACTGGTTCCCAACAGAGCAGTAGCTGTCCGGCGTGGGGAGCTTCCACAGGGCAATGGCCATGTGCTTCTGCATGGGGATGGTGGGTCTTAGTCGGGTGTTCTGTCACCTGAGGACAGGGGCAGGCTACTCACAGAGCTCCAGGAAGGTGGAGCCACTGCTGGTTGTCCCAGAGCTGCAGGACAATGTGGTCCCAACAGTATGAACTGGTTTCCCACCGTCAGAAGTAGAGTCTCCGGGTGTCCAGGGGATTGAGGGGCATGTGCAGGAGTGCTAGGACCTGTGAGAACAGGGCTTGCAGTCTGGGCTGGCTCTCACCCTGCTGGAGCAACATGCGGACAGTCTGGAACTCCTGTGCCATAGATGCAGCACGAGGCCTGTGAGCCTGGCACTGCTTTGCAGCAGCTCTGGCTCCAGGCTGTGAATGCTGTGGCATCCGCAAGGGCAATGAGAGCACGAGAAGGTGCATGCCCATGATGGGGGGCCGAGATGCGGTTGTAGAGGGGAGCCCCTGTAAACACACATCACAGCTTGCCTGACTAAGCAGCCACAGGAAGTATCTGCCCTCCTGGTGTACTCCCCAGCATGCTTCCGAGAGGTAGGGGGGAGGGGAAGGGCTGTAAGTCTGACGCAGGCTCCAATCAGTGTGGATGCGCTATTACGAAATAATTCTGACTAATTTTGACGTTTCCCCATAGTGGAGACCTGCTATTTTGATTTTGTTATTTTGGGAGTTATTTCGATTTTACTTATTTTGAAATAATTTCCTAGTTTAGATATGCCCTAAGTGTGAAATAAGCATGTCCATACAAGGATTTAGGGTCTGGCCATACTTACCAGGGGATTGAAGCTATGGTGATCAATCTCCTGGGTGTCGATTTAGCTGGTCTAGTGAAGACCCACTAAATGGACCACTGAGCACACTCTCATTGACTCTGGTATTCCGACAGAGTGACAAGTACAAAGGAAGTCAATGGGAGAGTTTCCTCCCACAACGATAACAACTTGACCTAAGGAACATCAACTCCCGCTACATTATTCATAATCTGGAGCTGCATACATTTGGTCGACTTTGCCTCATAATGTAGCCCCACATTTAGTGTGGAATACCTATTGCATTTTAAATTCTCACCTTAGCTCATTCTTAGCCTTTAGACTTTTGTAAGGCATCTGACTCAATACCACACAACATTTTGATTAAAAAATGATCACAATGCAATATTAACAAAGCACATGGTACATGGATTAAGAACTGGCTGACAGATTTCAAAAAACAGTGGTCAGTGGGGAATCATCATCAAATTAGTGTGTGTTTTTAGTGGGGTTTCACCGACATTGATACTAGGCTCAATACTTTACAACATTTTCATTGATCTGGAAGTAAATATAAAATTTCTGCTGATAAAGTTTGAGGATGACACAATGATTGTCTGAGTGATAAATAATGATGAGGGCAGGGAAGTCCTATAGAAAAATCTGGGTCACTTGGTAAACAGGACCTGTTCAAGCAATATGTGCTTTAATACTGGCACATGCAAAATTAGAGATGTAGGAACAAGGAATGCTGATAATAGCTGCAGAATGGGGGATCATGTTCTCAAAAGCAGTAACTCTGAAAAGGATTTTGGCCTCACAGTGGACAAATTATTGAACATGAGCTCACAGTGATGCTGTGACATGGAAAGACTAATGCAATTCATGGACATATCAACAAGGACGTAATGAATAGGAGATGGGAGCAGGGATGACATGGTATGTACCAGAAGTGGGTTTCACCAGGTTTCCTGGGGTGCGTTTACACTGCATTGTAACTCGAAATAAGGTATGTAATTGGAGCTATGCAAATTGCATATTTTATTTTGATGCTATTTCGAAATAATTTATTTCATCATTTGGCGCTGCAAATTTCAAAGCAAAGCATCAAATTTCAAAGAAAAGTGCTATTCTGAAACGTCCCTTACTCCTCGTAGAATGAAATTTACAGGGATGTCGGACTAGTGATCCTGAAATAACGGGCTTGCTGTGAAGATGCGGGATAGCTATTTCAGGATACTCTGGTATCCTGAAATAGCGTTGCAGTGTAGGCATATCCCTGGTTTTTACCATCTCAGGAAAAAACTAGTTAGTTCCAAGGTAAGGCATTTTCTGTTTTAAAAAGTGTTTCTTTAATGTACGCTGTATTCTACTCAGTTTTATTCACATATTCAAATTATGGTCAGAGAAGGCAGTAGATTTCTAGATTAATTTGGAGTTGTACAAATAAAAAGTAAACATGCAGTGGGTGTAATACTAATATATATAATTATAATACTGAGCATTTGAAATACATGTATATGTACCAGTTTGGTATTTTCTCAATGAAGTTATACATGTCATGACTCATTTCAGTTTTCAGTATTATATAAACAGAAGTCAAAAACTTGATTATATGAAAACGACACTAATGCAGAATCTCAGGCTTGAAGCATTAAGCAATCGGAGACATGCAGAGTTGCTGACTACTAGTCTGCTACTAGTTCAGGTCCAGTTGGCCATGCTGCATCCTATAGCAGAATTCCAACTCTGAGGTAGTGGACAGACCACTCCTACTCCTCAGTTTTGAAGGGATGTGTTCAGAGTTTGAAAAGATTCCTTCTAAATTTGCTGACCATTGATGCCATTATTTCTCCCATTTTAACCAGGCTTTAAGCCAGTACCCTGTCCTACACTAGTTTGCCCTTGGAAATTGCCAGCTCGGGTAAGGAGGTGGTTGTACCTCTGTACATGGTATGTGTGAGATAAATACAGGAATACTGCATTCAGTCTGGTGTCCACATTTTAAGAATTTATGTTGGAAAACTGGACAGGCTGCAGAAAAGAACCACAAATCCGAGAGCTGGAGAGAATGCTGCACAGGGAGAGACTTACCAGAGAGAGTTTATCAAAAAGAACACTGACTTGATTATGGTGGATAAGTATCTTCACAGGGAAAAATGCTGGGTGCTGAAGGGCTCTTTATCTAGAGCAGGGGTGGGCAATAATTTTTGATGGGGAGCCACTCCAGGATTTTGGAAAGGGATCAAGAGCCGCACTCTTTCATGGCATTAATGGAGGAGGTGCGGGGTCTGGGATGGAGGTTGGGTGCAGAAGGGAGCTTGGGGTAAGGGACTGGGGTGCAGGAGAGTGACTGGAGTCTGGGAGGGAGTTGGGATGAAGCAGGCGGTTGTGTCCTAGGACAGAGGACTGGGGTGCAGGGTTTTGGGATGTGACCTAGGGTAGGAGGGGATTGTGATCTTGGGCAGGAGATTGGGGTGCCAGATCTGGGAGGGGATATGGATGCATGTGGAGCTGAGGGGCAGGAGTATGGAGCAGAGGGTTGGGAAAGGGGGAGCGGGGACTGGGGTGCCAGAGGCAGGTTCTGGTGAGGAGGCTTACCAGCCAGCAGCCAAACCAGCCTGCCTGCCTGCAAAGCTAAAGGCTTGCAAAGCTTAAAACATTTCTGCCTGCTCGGCCATGTGCTTGACTGAGTAACTGAGCAGGAGGGTTGTGCTTCGTGCTCTCATTGGCCAGTTTCTGTCTAAAACCCAGCCAATGGGATTGTGCTGGGTATGGGAGCAGCATCTTAATCTTTCCCCCTCCCTTCTGGACTCAAAAAGAGAAAGTACCCCACAGCTGCATTTCTGAGCGGCACGCGTGTCTGCGGGACAAGCAGGGGAGGCTGCCTGGGGCGTCCCACTGCCTTCATGGGCTGGATCCAGTGGCTTGGTGGGCTGGATGCGGCCCACGGGCCATATTTTGCCCAGGCCTGTTCTAGAGAAAGCTGTAACAAGAACCAACACCTAGAAGCTGAAGCTAGATAAAGTGAAATCAGAAATAAGCCACAGCATTTTAACAGTGACGGTGGAGGATCCTACCAGTGGAGGAGTCTCCATCCTGTATCAGTGCAGGAGATCTGTCTAGAAAATATACTTTAACCAAATACAAGTTCTTGGGCTTAATACAGGGATACGTGGGCAAAACTGAAGGCCAGACTAGATTATCTAAATGGCTTGTTATGGCTTTAAACTTTATGAAATTATGACACACATTCCTGGCCTTGCTGAACTCTGATGTAAAACCCATTATGGCAGGCACTGTTTAAAGTGATGGCAATAAGAAATCGTGACTGGATGTTGTGTCCTTGCAGGGAATGAGGTGATTGCAGTGGATTGGAAGGGATTGAAAGATGTGGACCAGATTAATATGGATAGCACCAGCTCACTGCATGGCAGCAGCATCCACCGACCCTCCACAGAGGTGAGTGTCCATCCTACGCCTAATGGGAGAAAACTAGAATTTTCTCAACCCCACTGAACACATACAAGGGGCTGAGGTAATCAACCTCAGTTGGGAAAAGACACAGAAGTCTTACTTGCACAGTGGGAATTTTGATTTTTCAGTTGAACAGCTGAAAATTGAGATACCTGAAATCAGAGGCTACATTTGAAAATCTGGACTTAGTAACGTTTCATAGATAAGAGTGCTTGTAACATTTCCCAAGTGTCCCTACAGTAGAAAATGAAAACTAGCTCAGGGTGAGTCTGAATCATTTCCATCTGAATTACTTTAATGACGGCTTAGGGCTGACCTACACTATGGACTAAAGTTACCCCAGGTTACACAACTCCAGCTATGTGAATCTACCTTAGGTCATCTACCTGCAGGAGAAACTCTCCCATTGACTCACCTTAAGCTTCTAATTCTGGTGAAGTATCAAAGAACACATATTAGGTGATCAAATGATCTCTGCAGCATTTATCCAGGCTGTGGATGGGAGGCCCTGGCATTGAAGCTATATCTTCTTTACAGAACAGAGCTACACTGTTAGGGGAAAACAATGAGCGTTTTAGTTTCTCCTTATGTTTTTAGCGGATATTCACAGTTAAATCTCTGCTGTTAAATTATCCTATAGTATCTCCTGTGCTGATTCATTTCTTGGTTTGAATGATGCTCCTGTAATTTAACACATCTGAGTTTTCTGCTTTGTAATGTCCAGCGCATGCAATCATGAGACCTTTCATATTAAACAAAAAGATCAAGGTTCTTTTTACTCAGTAGCTATGCCATGTTCATTTACAAAGCACATACAAAGTAACAGGATATAAAAAGTGCATCTTGATTCAGCACTTCTTCAACTGTGGAGCGTAACTCCCAGAATCTCTTCTTTTAGGGAGCTGTGTCACAAACTGGGGAGATCTTCAGTGAATTAGCACTACACTGACCAAAGGGGACACTTAGAACTGGCTTGCTGAAGGAAGATTGGCTTAGTGCAGATGCAATTAACCACTTCAGGAACGAATGGTTTTGTAGCCTGTTATAGAATCATGTACCTGAAATTTCCCCTTGAGTGATTTCAAGGGTTATGCACTTGTTACTGCCCGGAAATAAGCATCTGACAAATTCACCCTCTTTGAAAATATCTGAACTTGCCAGTGCTCAGTGTTGAGTGAAGGAAGGCAGTGTGTGAATGCAGGGGGCTCCTATCTGAGGGTTATGTATTGTCTGTATCTCTTCCTTTTTCCTTCTCTGTTTCTTTGTTTATTCCCAATCATACATCATGGCCGCATACATACAAACACCACAGTCACCAGGAGACAATGAAGCCGGGACCTTCAGCACCAAAAGCACAAGCCCATATCACTTGAGCTAAAGGAGTAACTCCTTTACCTGTGAGTAAGTAGCAGGCTGTTATAATCATTAGGACCAGCCACTAGAGAAATACATGGTCGCACACACTATACCTTGTGTTACATTAACATGTTCTCTTTCTTCTCTTCCATAGCAAACCCGGACAGATTTCTCTTGGGATGGTATTAATGTGAGTAAAAGCCCTGCATGCAGCCCTCCTCCTTTCATGAGATACAGCAAAGGAGCATTTGCACAGCTGATCAGGATGTTCAAGTTTCCCCCCCATGGCAGCCCAGGATTATCAGAATGTATCTAATTCTGTCACTGTGACTAGAGAACATAATTATGGAGTGATCTCTGAGATCCTGGAGTGCCACTGTAAATCTAAGCATCATTATGGAGTGTCTGGCTGTTTATAGACCCTGCAGTAATATTTTGGGGTATGTCTACACTACAGCACTAATTCGAACTAACTTAATTCGAATTAGTTAATTCGAACTAGTGCATCTAGACCTAAAAACTAGTTCGAATTAGCATTTTGATGCCCTGCCGGCACTGCTTCCGGCCATCCTTAAGCCTGGTTCAGGGTCCACTTAATGTGGACATGCTAGTTAGAATTAGCAAAACGCTAATTCGAACTAGTTTTTTAGTCTGGATCCGTTAGTTCGAATTAGCTTAGTTCGAATTAACTAATTTAATTAACTAAGTTAGTTCGAATTAACGTTGTAGTGTAGACGTACCCCGAGACTTTTCAGCTTAGAAAAGAGGAGACTGAGGGGGGATATGATAGAGGTCTATAAAAGCACAAGTGGTGTGGAGAGGGTGCATAAAGAAAATTTCTTCATTAGTTCCCATAATAGAAGGACTAGAGGACACCAAATGAAATGAATGGGTAGCAGGCTTCAACTAATAAAAGAAAGTTGTTCTCACAAAGCAAATAGTCAACCTGTGGAACTCCTTGCTGCAGGAGGCTGTGAAGGCTAGAACTAGAACAGAGTTTAAAGAGAAGTTAGATAAATTCATGGAGGGTGGGTCCATGGAGTGCTATTAGCCACGGGGTAGAAATGGTGTCCCTGGCCTCTGTTTGTGGAAGGCTGGAGATGGATGGCACGAAACAAATGGTTTGGTCATTGTTTCGGTCCATCCCCTCCAGGGTCCCTAGGGTTGGCCGCTGTCGGCAGACAGGCTACTGGGCTAGATGTACCTTTGGTCTGACCCAGTATGGACATTCTAAGCCAGTGGTCCCCAACACGGGCCATTTGTGTGCGCCCGCCAAGTGCTCGGGGCTGGCCTGGCCCCGGGCACATGGTGCATGCGCTCTGCCGGAGCAGGCCCGGGTGCATGGTAAGTGCCGGCCCCGGGAGCACCGCGAATTGGCCGCTCGCGCCCCGGGCGCGCGGTGCTTGGGGGGGCGCCAGCCCCGGGCGCGCGGCGCTTGCAGGGGGGGGCCCTCCTGGCCCTGAGCATGCGGCTATAGGTGGGGGGCACCCCCGGGTGTGCATGTGTCCCTGCCCTCTGGCACCCGGCAGGCAAACGGCCATGCCCCCTGGCGCCCGGCAGCCTCTAAAGGTTGGGGACCACTGTTCTAAGCTCAGGGTCGGGGGTCTCACTGGACCACCCTGATTTTGATGCAAACCTGCTCCAGGGTGGCCAGGCTGGCAGCTATCCTGCCCTAGACGGCCACTTTTCTGTGCCTAGTGCGGAGGTCGTGGATGAGGTCCACGATCTCCGCACTAGACCAGGCAGGCGCCCACCTCTTGCGGACCTGGGCAGGCTCCCGGGAGCCGCCAGCCTGGTCCCAGGAAGAGGCGGAGGGCTGGGTGGCAGCGGGTGGCTGGCTTGAGCCGTGCCAGGTGCAGGGACTGCTGGCTGGGTGCTGGCAGGCTTGCACCTGACACGGTCACCGTAGCCAAACCGTACTCCTTTAAGAGCTCCGGGGCCGGGAGGCGGGCAGACGAGTTTCCCTGGTGGTGCCCAGAGTGGCCACCAGGGAAAGCTGGGGAGGACTAGCCTCCCACTAGTTCGAATTAAGGGGCTACACAGCCCTTAATTAGAACTGCTTAATTCGAACTAGGCATTACTCCTCGTGGAATGAGGTTTACCTAGTTCGAATTAAGCCCTCCGCTAGTTCGAATTAAGTTCGAACTAGCGGTTTGTATGTGTAGCGCCTATCAAAGTTAATTCGAACTAACGTCTGTTAGTTCGAATTAACTTTGTAGTGTAGACATACCCTTGGGGAGTATCTGCTTTCTGGTTGTAGATCCTGGAAGATGTGCTGGAAAGTTTTTAGCTGGGGGCTGTAGGTGATGGCCAGTGGGATTCTGTTACTTTCCTTGTTGGACCTGTCCTGTAGTAGGTGACTTCTGGGTACCCGTCTGGCTCTGTCAATCTTCCATTACTTTCCCAGGTGGCTACTGCAGTTTTAAGCATGCTTGATGTAGATCCTGTAAGTGTTCGGCTCCATCTGAAGGATTGGAGCAAATGCAGTTGTACCTTAGGGCTTGGCTTTAGCCTCTCCAGCTCTTCATCAAGGATCTATGACCTATCCTGGAAAATGATCCCTCACTCTCACAGGCCTTGGGAGGCAGGCCAGTCCTTACTTACAGACAGCCCCTGTAACCTGAAGCAAATCCTCAACCATCAATTATACACCACACAACAGACACACTCACCCTGCAACAAACCCCATTGCCAACTCTGCCCACTTATCTACCCTAGTAACACCATCATAGGGCCTAACCAGATCAGCCATGCCATTAGAGGCTCATTCACCTGCACATCCTGTAATGTGATCTATGCCACCAAGAGCCAATAATGCCCCTCTGCCGTGTATACTGGCCCAACTGGGCCATGGACACTAATCAGCCATTAAGAATAGCAACATTGAAAAACCAGCAGGTGAACATTTCAGCCTCCCTGGGCACTCAGTAACAGACTTTGAAGTTGTCACACTTGAGCAAAAAAAGATCAAAATCAGGCTTCAGCATGAAACTGCAGAGCGGGAATTCAAATGCAGACTTGACACTCTCAGACTGGGTCTGAATAGGGACTGGGAATGGCTAGCTTACTACGAGTAATTTCCCCTCTTTTGGTATTCACACCTTTTCATTGACTGTTGGGAGTGGGCTGTATTCATCCTGATTAATTGACCTTGTTGGCACTGGTCCTCTGCATAGTAATATAACACTCTCATCACATAACACATTAGCCAGGGGTCACCCAGTGAAATGAATAGGCATCAGGCTTAAACCAAAGGAAGTACTTCACATTAGACACAGTGAGCCTGTGGAACTCATTGCCAGGGGATGTTCGGAAGGCAAAAACTATTACTTTCTGGCTGTGTCTAGACTGGCATGATTTTGCAGAAATACTTTTAACGGAAAAGTTTTTCCATTAAAAGTAGTTCCGCAAAAGCGCATCTAGATTGGCACGGATGCTTTTTCACAAAAAGTGCTTTTGTGCAAAAGCATCTGTGGCCAGTCTAGACGCGATTTTGTGCAAGAAACCCCGATCGCCGTTTTAGCCATCGGGGCTTTTTTGCGCAAAACAGTTCTTCCCTGTCTACACTGGCCCTCTTGCGCAAGTATTCTTGGCAAGAGGGCTTTTTCCCGAGTGGGAACGGGAAAGTATTTGTGCAAGAAGCACTAATTTTGTACGTTACAAAGTCAGTGCTCTTGCGCAAATTCAAGTGGCCAGTGTAGACAGCTGGCAAGTTTTTGCGCAAAAGCAGCCACATTTGCGCAAAATCTTGCCAGTCTAGATGCACCCTCAGGGTATGTCTACACTACCCTCCTAGTTCGAACTAGGAGGGTAATGTATGCATACCGCACTTGCTAATGAAGCCCGGGATTTGAATTTCCCGGGCTTCATTAGCATAAGCGGGGAGCCGCCATTTTTAAATCCCCGCTGCTTCGAACCCCGTGTAGCGCGGCTACACGGGGCTCGAACTAGGTAGTTCGGACTAGGGTGCCTATTCCGAACTACCGGTACACCTCGTTTCACGAGGAGTAACGGTAGTTCGGAATAGGACCCTAGTCCGAACTACCTAGTTCGAGCCCCGTGTAGCCGCGCTACACGGGGTTCGAAGCAGCGGGGATTTAAAAATGGCGGCTCCCCGCTTATGCTAATGAAGCCCGGGAAATTCAAATCCCGGGCTTCATTAGCAAGTGCGGTATGCATACATTACCCCGCTAGTTCGAACTAGCGGGGTAGTGTAGACATACCCCCAGTGTCCTTAATTTCTGACTCTCAGATTGTGGGAATGGGCGACAGGGGATGGATCACTTGAGGACTGTCCTGGTCATTCCCTCTGAAATATTTGGCATCAACCACTGTTGGGGTATGTCTATATTAGCCCCCTAGTTTGAACTAGGGAGGCTAATGTAGGCATTCGAAGTTGCAAATGAAGCCCGGGATTTAAATATCCCAGGCTTTATTTGCATCTTTCCGTTCGGGCGCCATTTTTAAATCCCCTTAGTCCGAACTAACTGCCCGCACTACACGCGGCAGTCAAACGTTAACTCGAACTAAGGCCTTAGTTTGAGTTAACTGTTACACCTCATTCCACGAGGTGTAACAGTTAACTCGAACTAAAGCATTAGTTCGAGTTAACGTTTGACTGCTGCGTGTAGCCACGGGCAGTTAGTTCGGACTAAGGGGATTTAAAAATGACGCCCGGACGGGACAATGCAAATAAAGCCTGGGATATTTAAATCCCGGGCTTCATTTGCAACTTCGAATGCCTACATTAGCCTCCCTAATTCGAGTTAGTGTAGACATACCCTTGGAGACAGGATATTGTGGCCATTCTTACGATGTTCAGAGGAGCTGTTCACGCATATCTTCATCTGTTATTGGTGGGCATGAGACAACTGGTTGCCCAGCTCCTGTAAAAATCAGCCCCTAGGTGCCTAACTATGGTCTTAGGTGCCTAATTTTATAAGCACATCCAAAGTCTTGTGATTTTGGAGGGAATGCATAAAGGAATCTGATAGATTTAGCTGCAGAGAAACTAGTTCAAGTGGAGTGCAGTTCAAGACCTAGTCATTCTCAAGGAAGAAGGAGAATAAGGCACTTCTAGGAAAACAGGCACCCAATTAACCCCTCCCCCCTTGAGCTGAGGCTGAGCACAGGGAAAGGAATGTTTGGGCATTACAGAGATGAGGTTTATTTGTTTGCTTTTTGTTGTAGCTGTAAATGGGTTGGTAACAGGGGAATCATTTTATTTTTCATTACAGATTATTTAAAATGTGAGAGAAAGCAATGTCCCGAAGCATATTCTTCCCCTGTTATCACTGCTTCTTGCCGCCTGCCCTGCTGCGCTGTCACCTCATCACTCTCTCATCCTCTACTCCTTGAACCCCAAACCAGCAGTCACCATACAGAAAAACTCACCACAATCATCAAAATAGAGACAGGGGGAGGACAACATGTCCCTGGGAGGGGCCTCCCCCCAATCTTACTCTCCCCTCATGCAGCCCTGAGAGAGAGTTATGCAGATTCTCTGTCCAGATTGGATCATATCCCTTTCCCCCCTTCCCTTTGTATTCTTTCTCTCATCATTTTCTTCTGCTTCCCATCTTTCCTCTGTCTCCCTGAGCTCTGCAACTGATCTCTCATTTTCATCCTCTTCTTCGCCTACTCTTGGTTTCTTTTTCCTTTCTCTTTCCTTCTTTTCTACCCTTTCTCTCACACCTTCACAATTTTTCTCTTTCCAGCTGTCCATGGAAGACACAACCTCCATTCTCCCCAAGCTGAAACGGAACTCCAATGCCTATGGAATTGGGGCTCTGGCTAAGTCGTCTTTCTCTGGTGAGAACCCTCAGATAGGGTTGCCAACTTTCTACTTGCAAAAAACCAAGCATCTTCCCTGCCCCTTCCCCACCTCCACAACCCCTGTCCTGCCCCTTCCCCAAGGCCCCACACCCAGCTCGCTACATTCCCCCTCCTTCAGTGGATTATTCTCCCCCCCCCCCCCACTTACTTTCGCTGGGGCAGGTTGTTGGCGTGCAGGAGGGGTGGAGGAGAAACTGGGGTTTTGGGCTTTGGAATGGGGCCAGAAATTAGTGGTTCAGAGTGTGGGAAGGGGCTCCAGGCTGGGGCAGAGAAATGGAGAGTGGGAGGGGGTGAGGGCTCCAGCTGGGGTGTGGGCTTTGGGGAGAGGCCAGGATGAGGGGTTTGTGGTGCAGAAGGGGGCTCCAGGCTGGGAGGCAGGGCTGAGGGATTCAGAGTGTTGCAGCAGGCTGTGGGTTGAGGCAGGGGCTTGGGGTGCAGAAGGAGGTGAGGGCCTGGACTGGGGATGCAGTGGGCTCTGGGGTGAGGAGGGGGTGAGGGGTCAGAGTATGAGAGGGGGCTCTGGGATGGCAGAGGGGATAGAGTATGGGGTGGGGAGTGAGGGCTCCAGCTAGGGATGCAGGCTCTGGAGTGGGGCCAAGGATTAAGGATTTGAGGTGCAGGAGGGGGCTGTGGGTTTGGGGGAGCTCCAGGCTGGGACAGAGGGGACAGAGGGTTGGGGTTTGAGGTATGTACATGGGCTTACCTTGAGCAGCTCCTGGTCAGTGGTGCAGTAGGGCTAAAGAAGGCTCCCTGCCTGTCCTGGCACCGCGCTGCACCCCAGAGGTGGCTGGCCGGTCTAGTTCCTACACAGGCCAGGAGGCTCCGAGTGCTGCTGTGAGATGCAAACACTGCCCCGCACCTCACACTGGCTGTGGTTCCCAGGCAATGGGAGTGTGGAGCCATGTGAGCAGCCCCATGGCCAGGGCACTGTGTGGAGCAAGGACAGGTCGTGCTCCCCTGCCTTAGCACCGCCGACCAAACCTTTAATGGCCCCGTCAGTGGTGCTGACTGGAGCCATCAGGGTCCCTTTATAACAGGACGTTCTAGTCAAAAACCAGTGTTCCCGTTACTCTTTCCTGTCCATGTGCGCAATGAATTCTGTTATGTGCACTGCACCACCTCACAAGGGCTTTACAGGCTGCAGTCCAGGGCCCTGAGCTAAAGGGGCCTCCTCAGCCTGGGGCTCTGGGCAGCAGCCCCAAAAGCCCCTTTGGTAATGCAGCATACTGTTTGGCCTCTCTCCTGGCAGCACCCTTTAGGGGCTGGAGGAATGTGTCTCCCCTCAAGCCACAGCAGCTCTCTGGGACCCATCCAGGAAGTGATGGGAAACCATATCAGGGAGGGGTATGGAGAGCAGTTGTGACTTCTGGAGCTGCTTCGTAGGCCCTTTGAACAGGGGCAGGCGGGGCACCATCTAGGGAAGGAGTCCATGGGACGATGTGGGGAGCCCCTTTCTGGGGAGGAGGGAATAGAGTGACAAACAGCTCTGGAGCTGTGTAATAGCCCCTCCTTGTTTTCTGATGTCTGGCCCCTTAGGGATATCCCGCAGCATGAAGGATCACGTCACAAAGCCAACAGCGATGGGACAGGGCCGTATGGCTCACATGATTGAGTGGCAAGGCTGGGGCAAAGGTAGCAGCCAGCAGCAGCACATGCAGGAGGCTGTGCTCAAAGATGCTGATGCCTACTCGGACCTGAGTGATGGCGAGAAGGAGGCCCGATTTCTTGCAGGTAATCCTGAGAGAGGGGAGCCTGGGTGGTACAGAGAGGGGAATGGACAGAGGTGAGGTGGGCAGGTGAAACTTGGGTCGGGGGTGGAAGACCCCAAGGGGTACATGGTGGGGAGCAGGTGATGCCCCTGAGGCAGGAATAGGAAGGATCAGTGTTTCAGAGGAGTTAGTGTATGTGTGTAGGGGGATGGAGGGGTAGGTGAGGGGCTCTTCATGTCTCCACTGGCTCTCCCTGGCTCTCTCTGGTACAGGGGTGATGGAGCAGTTCGCCATCTCCGAGGCCACTCTGATGGCCTGGTCCTCCATGGATGGTGAGGATGTGAGTGTCAACTCCAACCAGGAGAACACAGCAGGCAACTACAGTGAGAACTACCAGGAGCTGATGGAGAGCCAGGGTGAGCCCTACCCCACTGCCCTGGTCCTAGACACCCCTGCCCTTTCCCGCTCTTGCTGCCAGGCCCCTTTCCAGCCCTACTAGGTCCCTTATTCTCTGGGGGGTTAGCATTGCCCTTTCCCTCAGTTGAGATCTGGCAGAGAGAGGAACGTGCCCCACGCCTGCAGCTGCCTGTAGAGTCAGGGTCAGCAGACAAGACCCGGCCCCATTTTCCTGAGCCTCAGGCACAGCAGGGGAGACCAGCCTCTGCTGGAATCGCCCAAGTGCTGCAGGTTTGTCTGTTTGCCATCTCCAATGGCTCCCATCTTGCCCTTCCTCTGTCTGTGCCTGTCCCCATATCTCTCTGCTCTCCACTGCCCCTGTCTCTCTGCTTCCGTTGTCCTGTCTCACTTTCTCATTCTCTCTCCAATTCCTCCCTTCACCCCCTTTCTCTCCCACTCTCTGTCTACAGATCACATTGCCCAGACACAGTACGACAGCTGGCCTCACTCCTATGTCTCTCAGGGCATGTACTGCCTGGGCTCCTCTGATGCTTGGGAGACCAGCGACCAGTCCCTCATTGCTTCCCCCGCCACCGGCTCCTACCTAGGCCAGAACTTTGAGGAGACCCAGTCCAACCTGCAGGAGAGCACCTTGATTCAGAGTGGCCTCATCCAGCAGCATCAGATGCAACAGCAGCAGCCGCAGGCCCTGCTCCAGAACCCTGGGCTTGTTGATGTGTGGCCCCCTCAGACTGCCCCAGGAGGAGGTGGTGGGGCCGAATCCAGCACATACATAGGGGTGCACACAGAGGAGGAAGGAAACCCACTACTGGAGAAGGCCCCTCTGCTAAACAAGAAGCCCTCTCCAGAGGAGGACGATGCTGTATGCCGGGACCTGGAGTCACTGTCACCCCGGGAGGAGCTAGAACATGCTGCACTCAGCCGCAAGGTCTCGGACGTCACTTCCTCCGGGGTGCAGTCCTTTGATGAGGAGGAGGGGGAAGCAAACAACTGATGTTGCCATGGAGGAATCCACCCATCAGAGGGGGAATGAAAGGACAGGAAAGCCTCGCCTCAGGTTCCCAGGCAGACACACCTTCCACGCTGACATTTAATTTTTAGCAAAGCAGAAGTAAAGGACCAGAGGTGTTTGATGGGCAGAGCCCTGCCTGCCCATCTTCATGGACTGATCTCCTGGCCCCATCGCTCTGGACAGCATGCTGGGTGCTTAGGGAACTTGGGACTTTAAATCTTATTGATAAAGGGGGTTGGCTTTGGATTCACAGTGCTCGGATGCTGGCACTTGTCTCCCATGATACAACAGTGGCTTGATGCAGTGGCTGTATGGATAGGAACTGTCTTGGCAGAACAGATGTTGTTTTGGGGCTGCAATCTGCTTTGATCCATGGATATGTGAATACAGAATCTGCCAAGAGCAGGGCACAAGGCCATGGGGATATAGAATGCACTGGTACAGGACATGTGGCTTTGTGGATATAGGTTGCACTGGTTCAGGGATTATGGCTGAAATACAGGAGAAGAGCATATGTTGTAGCCACTGCACTGATAGGATGGATGAGCTATGTGGATAAATACTGTACAGGACTTTAATAGGAGAACCACAGCTGTATGGACACAAGCTGTGCTCAGGTGTGGGTGGCGTGTCCATGCAGACACGGGCTGTGCTCAGGTGTGGGTGGCATGTCCGTGCAGACACGGGCTGTGCTCAGGTGTGGGTGGCGTGTCCATGCAGACACGGGCTGTGCTCAGCTGTGGGTGATGTGTCCATGTAGACACGGGCTGTGCTCAGGTGTGAATGGCATGGCCGTATGGATCCAGAGCTAACCCTGTGTGCCAGTCTCTTTGAAACATTTCTCTTTTGCTTGCTCTGACATGTATGTCTGCCTGGGAGCTGGAGGGGGGATATTTCCACAAGCTGCTGGGCACTACGTGCATGGGGCAGGGAAGTGGGGCTCATCATCAGCCACTTTCTACTGTACAGATGCAGTAACGTAAAGTTGACATTCGTTTGGGAGTTTGTCCACCTCTGTGCTGCTGCCAGAATCCTTTCTTCCTTGTCTTTGCAGGGAAGCCAGGAACAGCAGGAAAACCAGTATCACTACTTTCCACTATTTTTTTGTTGCTTTCTTTTTCTACAGTTTTATATTGCCAGTAACAGTTCTAAGCAAAGTGGGTAACAGAGGGGAAGGCCTGTAGGCTAACCACCACTGACTATAACTACCACACTCATCCCAGTGTCCCTGGTCCCTCTGTGGTGCCAAATGTGAAGGGAGGAAAGAGGGTGAGAGGGGACCTTTTCTCCTCCCTCCTGTTCATTACTCTTTCCTGCTTTACATTTTCTGGTTTTTTTTCTTGACAATGTAAATATTCCTGGGCACTCGTCTCTTTTTCCAAGTCCCTCCCATCTCTCTTTCTGGGGTGGGGATGGCTGGGTTTTGTGGGGGATTCCCCATTTGTACGGGTTCTATATTTTTGTTAACAAAGTTTATGATTCATAGAATGATGGGGTTTTGGTCCCATGTGATTCTCCTTTTTGCTGCTGCAGACACACTGCAGAAGAAGGGACATTAACCAATAATCTCGTCTCTAGACTTGCTAGAGAATAAACAGGAGATAAAAATTTTGTGTGGGCAATCAATGTTCAGACAACAGAACAGGACCAGCAGGGGATGATAGAAGTGTTTGTTGGGTCTTTTTTGAAATGTGGGCAGCATATGAGCAATTGCTTCCTTCCAGCAAAGAAATGCCAACAAATGGCCAGTGAAGGGTGGGAGGGCTGGATAAATTAACCAAGCTGAAGATCACCCTCTCTCTGCACTAACCCAGAGGCGTCTCTTCTTCACTTGCTCCAAGCCAGAGCCACTCTGTTCAACTGGGACACAGACATTTATCTCCTCCCTGATGGTAGAACAAGTACTGCTGTTTGCAGCATGGGAGAGCGAGGCATGATCCTCTCCTGTGCCAAGTTTGGAACCCAACCCATGCAATATGGATGCAGTAAGTATCAGGAGAGGAGATTGTGGCAGGCATATTATCCAGGAGGCTAGGAGCTTGGACAGCCACAGGCAAACAGAAATGGATAATGTCCAGGAGTCAAGAGGAGGGTGAATTGGAGCCATGGAGATGGTATTTCTGCAACACACCTTTCCTACTGTCAGTTGGGATTAGAGGGAACTCCACGGTGAACTACTGAGTCTCTCTGGCAAGCTCCATTTCAAGAGGATCTGTCTTCCCCCTCCACCGCTCCTCTAATGGAAACGCCATTGGGAGGAGTGTTTGGGAGGATGGTGTGAGGCTGACGCTTCAGGGCAGATATGCAACAAAAGAATTTTTTACCACCTTGTTGTCCCCATTTCTTTTGTGCTTCCCTGTCTCTTCCCAGGGAGATTGCTCCTTTCCTGAGTGATGAGGTTTAATTATCTATTTCAATATGTTTACACATGCTGGTGCCAACTTTCCAAGGTTGAGAAGGTTGGAAAAGCACCTCCCAAAGTCCCGGGAGGACTCATTATCCTGAATTTATCTGAACTACTTTGTTCTGGATACAACATGGATTGGGGAAGTCTTGCTTAGCAAGACTAGAGAAACTAGGAAGTTGCAGGGTCTCTGCAACAGATGGCTTACAAAAGAAAATTAACCCAACTGTTTTTGAACATTGAGGGAAACAAAAAGAGTTTAGGGTGTTTCTTTGGGGGGGAAGGTTCGGGTAGCCTGCTTCTTATTTTTTCCGAACCATTCTGCCCCCATGTGCCTAGTCAGGATCAACCTGCATGTTTACGGTAACTATATTTCAGTGTATTTTCAAATGTATCCTGCTCCCACCTTGTCATTCACAGGACCAGGACAAATGGTTAATTTAGATGTATTTTTTTAATGCAGACAAGTTGTGCATTTGGTAAGATATGTGACAAATGTATGTGAGATGTGCATTTTCTCCATAGGAGAGTTGTGACGGACACACATTACATGAAAAACAAAGACATAAAGAAAAAGAAAAGAAATTTACCTTATGAAAATCCTACAGAATTTAATAGCAAGTGAAAACCTTTCCATGGAGTTTTCTGACCTCTAGAGAATTATACTTCTGCTACAGAATTCTATAGACCCATCTCAAACAGTTTGTAGAAGGGATCACATTATCTATTAAATCCTATCAGTGATTAGAGTAATTTCTACAGAAGCCAGTTATTTTCAAGTTACTAAATTCTATAAGAGTTTTCCATAAAGATCTTGCCTTTTTTGTAAAAATCTTCTCCTGCTGTCTCTACCATCCAAGAACATATATGCCTCCTCCATTGTCAGGAATCTGGAAACAGTATTCCCATGGCTATCAGCCATTACCCAATGGGCACATGTACACAGCAGGGCTAAAGCCGAAATAAGCTACGCAACTTGAACTGTCAGTTGTGAAGTTTAAGTTGAAATAGCTTAATTCAGCTTTTGGCACTGTCTACATAGCAGGAAGTCTGAGTTAGAGCACTCTTCCTCTGATTTCCCTTACTCCTTGTTAAATGAGCTGGAGTAAGAAGTCCTCCAGCTCGACATTATTTTGACATTATCGAAATAACTGCTGGTAGTGTAGATGCGGACTGTGTTATTTTGGAACGATGTAGACACGGACTGTGTTATGGGGTAGACGTACCCAATGAGGGCCAAAGGGGCAATATTAATCTTAAACTGATCAATTGCTTTGAGTCTCTTGTAAAATGTATTTCAAGCTTTAAAATGACTGTATAAAAATGGACTTTTCTTATGCAACAGATCTGCTTCCTGCATGTATCCAGAATCAGAGCTGCTCTCATGCTAAGGTTTTCAGAAGTGACACATGGTTTTGGATTTTTCAATTTGTGGAGGCCCAATTTCAGATGCCTTAAGGATCTCTGCTTTACAGCACTTTCTGGAAATCAGATTAGCAAGTGTCTTCAGTTGGGCACCCAAAAAGTGAGGACTGCAAAGTTACTGGTTACTTTCTAGATTTTGAATTGCCTTTTACTCGTGTTATTCCTGCAGAGCCAGCCTAGCTCAGAGAAGGTTCTGGATCCTATTCTTTCTTGTGCAGCATCCACAGAATTGATTAGAGTGTTCTAATTAGCAACAAATGTGCAAATCCACTGAGAGCCATGGGTTTGCACAAGTGTTACTGGGGGCACAATTTGACTTACGTGACTAGGTGATGAACTGGAAAGAGTCCAGACTGGCTCTCAGAGCCCAGGCTGAGCTCACAGGGCTGACATTGTTTTATTTGTCAAATAATCACGTTTGATCTGGAGACTGGGAGAAGGAAGTGAGTGGTCCATCAGAAAGTCACTTGGTGAGCAGAGCTGCAGTTATGAAATATTTCTGAAATTTCATAGCTTGGAGCCGTGTAGCTAAATGTTCCCTCCCTTAGTTTGCTTTCTACCATAAAGCTGGGAAGTCTTTAGCAGGAGCCATGACTTGTGTTCTGTGTTGAACAGAGGAGTGTCTTTAAATACGGCAGACTCTTGTACCTTGGTGAGACACCTGTGCCCAGCATGCTGCATGCAGCCCATGGGGGTTCCATGTGTGGTCTGAAACATTTTGTGTACTGTTGCCCACGCGCAGGGCTGCCAAACTCTGCTGGTTTCTGTCAGTGTCGTTTTTTTTCCTAGTGGTATTACTGAAGTGACACGCACATAGAAAGGGCATGTGGAGTGAGGGGCGGGCTGATTGCACATGACAACACTGACTGCGAGAGCCGTGCGCTCCCTCAGCAGCCAATCAAAGCGCTGCTACCGTTGAGTCGGCGAATCCTAATTCTAGGCATGCAAGCACAGTGAGAAAAACTGCCCTATCCCAGGAGACTGTCTTGTGGCTCACGGAGCTGAAGGAGGGTCACTCATGCAGCCCACTTGCTAGTCCAGGTTGTCCATGGCTGCTCTAGTAGTTGAATCAGCTCTCAGACAGCGCTGGTTCTCATGTCTGTGCTCTCTACTGCCGCCATCTGGCCAGTGGTTCCTGGATTGGGCTGAGTCAGGAGTGGGGACAAGGAGGGTAAGAACTGGCTGGTGCAGAGTAAGGGGATTTGGAGTCTTCATTTCTAGGGAGCAGTTCCAATGTGTTCCTGTGAGTGGCTGGCTCAATGGAGCCAAGAAGTGGGATGTAGGGTCTTTCACCCCTAAAACACGGTTTCAATTAGGCCCAGTTTAGGGGAGCTGGCTGGGTGAATGGGATGAGGGAGGAGCCTTTCATCTGTACAGCATCCTTTCTGATATGCCCACACGTCAGGGGCTCACAGGGCTGAGAAAAGGGACCCAGAACGTATCACTTCTAGGTGGCTGGTTTCAATTTGTTCTTAATTTGTAGTGACTGACATTCATTCCCATCTGGCAGCTCTTCCGTTTCCATGTGACTTGGCAGATCTCAGGCAATGCTTAGTCACCACTGCCAATTCCATCCCTTTTCTTTGACTGCGCTGGGACTTCAGAGCTGGCAGGGAAAGGTAAGCAGAGCTGATGAGTCCTGTCCTGGGTTTGCAGGGCGGGGGCTGTCTGTGGGAGGGCTTGGGCATTGTGGTGGGCTTCTGGGGCGATATACCTCCTGCAGCATGGGGACGTGCGTGTTCTCATTCCAGTTCCAAGGTGGAATGGCCCTGAGATGTATAGACAGGCCACTGCGCAGCTAACGCCTGGACCATCCTTACCATGTCCAGACAATGGATATTGTCTGTGGAGCTGGCAGCACAGCCGGAAAATGGAGGTGGGTGTATTGGATGGGGGGCAGGCAGCAGGGAAAAGGAAATAGGTAGGAGGATAACAAGGGAGAAGTTTTTTTTTAAATAGCATCCTCACCCCCCTCCTATAAAAAGGAGCTGGAGGAGTTCAGGGGTGGCCCATCTATATAGGCGAACAAGGCGGTCACCTAGGTTGCCAAGTTAAATGGGGCGCCAAATGGTGGCTCAATATCATTGAGGTGTTTGGAGGTGGAGGCGCCGATTGCATGGTTCGCCTAGGGCGCCAGTTGCTGGCAGCTAGTCTAGGGCCGCCCCTGGAGGAGTTAATCACAGAATTTAAAGACTATCCCAACTCAGTGTAGCTCACGTGCTGTTACAGAACTTGGTCCTGCATAAGAAGGCTTGGCAGAATTTGATTTTTATATCTTAATTTTGATGGATAATATCAATTTTATTTTTAGTCATTTTTTTCTTGTTTTAACTATGTCAGTTTTCACAGTTGCCTGAAATTATGGTGGTTGAAATTGGGGGAGGTCAGACAAGGATTATTTAATGACAGATGTTGAGATTCAAAAAGTTATTTAGCTTCAGAAGTGTTAAAACACAAATTGTCAACATCTCATGTCATAGATTCATTCATAGATTCATAGACTTTAAGGTCAGAAGGGACCATTATGATCATCTAGTCTGACCCCCTGCACAGTGCAGGCCACAGAATCTCAACCACCCCTCTTAGAATAATCCTCTCACCTATATCAAAGATATTGAAGCATTCAAATACTTTGAAGGACCCAACATGCAGAGAGTCCTTCAGCTGTAATCTGTGCCCAATGCTACAGAGGAAGGCAAAAAACCTCCAGGGCCTCTGCCAATCTACCCTGGAGGAAAATTCCTTCCCGACCCCAAATATGGCGATCAGCTAAACCCTGAGCATGTGGGCGAGACTCACCAGCCAGACACCCAGAAAGTTCCCTATAGCAACTCCTATCATCCCTCCATTGACCTATTTCCAACTGATAATGAATGGTCAATTAGTTACCAAGTTCATGTTATTTCATCCAACCATCCCCTTATAGAATCATAGAACTGGAAGAGACCCCAGAAGGGCGTCAAGTCCAGCCCCCCGCTCTAGGCAGGACCAATCCCATCTAAATCAACCCGGCCAGGGCTTTGTCAAGCCGAGACTTAAACTCCTCTAGGGATGGAGACTCCACTACTTCCCTAGGTAACCCATTCCAATGCTTCACTACCCTTCTAGTAAAATAGTTTTTCCTAATATCCAATCTGGACCTCTCCTACCACAACTTGAGACCGTTGCTCCTTGTTCTGCCATCTGTCACTACTGAGAACAGCCTCTCTCCATCCTCTTTGGAACCTCCCTTCAGGAAGTTGAAGGCTGCTATCAAATCCCCCCTCACTCTTCGCTTCTGCAGACTAAACAGACCCAAGTCCCTCAGCCTCTCCTCGTAGCTCATATGCTTCAGCCCCCTAATCATTTTGGTTGCCCTCCGCTGGACCCTCTCCAATGCTTCCGCATCCTTTTTGTAGTGGGGGGCCCAGAACTGGACACAATACTCCAGATGTGGCCTCACCAGAGCTGAATAAAGGGGAATAATGACATCTCTGGATCTGCTGGCAATGCTCTTCTTAATGCATCCTAATATGCCATTAGCCTTCTTGGCTACAAGGGCACACTGTTGACTCATATCTAGCTTCTCATCCACTGTAACCCCCAGGTCCTTTTCTGCAGAACTACTACTTAATTTGTAGTCAAAATATACAAAGTAAATATTCTTAGATCAAACTTGAAGAAGTTCTCAAGCAGCATTTGCTTACTTTTCCTAAATATTAGTTTTGACTGCTGTCAATAAAAATCGAATCCTTCCAAGCCTATGCATTGGCCAGCTAGCTCACCTCTCTGGAAAACAAGGGGGCGGAGGGATGGGGAAAGGATTTCTCCACTCAAGAATTCACCTACTCCTTTCGTTGTCTCCTTTGAACAGCCAGAATACTGTATTCCTTCTCCTGTGGGCACCAGCCAGCGACTGTCCCAAGTGAGTGCCCAGTCCTGCTCTAACTGAAGCCAGCATGGACCTTGTCTTTCATGGGAGCAGGGTGAGACCCTGAATCGCCAGAGTCCATCCCATTTGGCTTAAATGTCCGATAGAGGAAAAGATCAGTAAACAGTAGACTGCCACCCTTCAATACTCAAGAGGTACGCAGGCTGGCATTAAGCTGAGTGGCACAATCCCGAAAGGCTTGCTCTCAGCCTTCCCGTGTCAGGAGAAGGTCTCTCACAGGCTAGAGCCGTCCCTTCCTGCCAGCTCAGAGTATCTCACACTGGCTGGTGTGAGGGAAAGTTTCTCTAGCTCACCCCCTTTTCGATTTTCCCCGTGGCTTGCTTCAGCCATTTCTAAACAATGGGAAATGTCTAAGCTACTGTTACCAAAAGAGCCTTTCAGATACCAGTGATCTGCAATCAGCATATTGAATGCTAGCTTGAGAAGTGGAAAGGAATGAACATTGTGCAGCTGGCACATAGAAGAGGGAGTCTGAGAGGGACGTGCTGTGCCTTACCTCAGTGCAGGGAAGGATAAACAGTGTGAGGTGCAGATTGTGGATCAAATATGCACCCGTAGCACAGCAGGGACAGTGTCCGCTATGTTCAGAAGCCTTGGGGTCCAGATGGGACCCTCTTTCATATCTAGTCTCTCCCCAGGTGAGATGGACAGTGCTGAATCTGTAGGAGAGTGATCGACATCTCTGCTGTATCGGTGACTTTCTGTCTTTCTCCCCAGGGCAGTGTTTCTCATTACACAGAATAACTGGCCCCTTGCTGGAGACCACAGGGCCCTGTCCTGATAGAGACGGGCTTGGTTACAGCAATGTTGTGGCCCACGGAGATGTAGGAGGGCCACTTAGACGGTACACTCATTAATCTAAGCTGCCCATTGCTGAGTTAGACCTTTCTCGTATATTTTTGTCTTCCCTTGCATGGATACGGACAGGTCTGTACAAGAGTAATACAGACCAACTTGGGTTTCCCTAGTGCAGGCAGGTCTGGATTGGGATGGAAGCAATGTAACCAGGCCAAGGCCCTGTTTTGGACAATATTTTCACCCCGACCTGGAAATGTAGGGATTGACCAATTACCTGTTCAATCATGAATGTTTCTTCTCATGGCATTCAACAAGGCACCCACCTGTTCTAAAATGAGGGTAAGTGCTGCTGGTTAAACATATTAAGTGCTACACTTAAGAAGAGAGGGTTGCAGAACACCCCTGGTTGGGTGAGAACTCAGCCTCCACTTCCACCTTGCACTGACTCAATGCTTGCTGCCTTCAGGAATCTAGTCCAAGTTCTGCTCCTCTCATGGGTACAACCAGTTTCCATGCCTGTCAGGAAAAGTTCTGCTCCAGGAGAAAGGTGGCAGTTATTTCCAGGATAACTCTGACAGTTAATTTCAAGAGAACACAGCAATCCAGGCCAGCTTCACCTGAATCCCAGGTCCCTTTGCAGGAGTGATTAAAAAATCAGTAAAAGCATTTTCCCTTTTTGCCTCCCTTTCTAGAGGTCTCAAATCCCATTCAGGTTCTTGACCTAGATCCCCAGAGTCCCAATCCAGGCAAGCACAGGCACCCACTCCACTTCCTTCCACTGTTTCTGTGTAGTGCATGGGGGATCAGTGTAAAAAGAAGCAGCAGTTTTGTAGGTGTATTTTGTTGTTTGATGGTTTCAATTTATCTCCTCTGGTTTTGTGGATGTTTTGCATGATTGGGGGAGTCACCCATGGGTCCCAGGATCTTCCAAACTACAGAGTGAGCCTCAAAATCATTTTACAATGAGCAGGACTTTTAAAAAAAAGCTCTCTTTGGGGATGGGGAATAAGGGCTGGAGAGTGGGAGGTACAGTGAGCTCTGGGTGGCGTGGGTGGGGGAATGGGGAGTGGCATCTTGAAGCACGTTTAAAAGCAACCAAAGGTTTGGGGCTTAAGATTTTGTATTCTCAGCATATGAAACTGCTTTTGCATATGGGGACAGGACAAGGATGGGTTGCAGCAGGGCAATGTAAAGACTCTCTTCTCCAGCTGAGTGTGATTTTTATGGGGGACTGAAGGAAGATTCTTTTAGTTCCCTAAGGACGGATTTTATGGAGGGCCACAGTTCTTCATGGGGAAGGAAAAAGCAGAATGAGAAGGGGGTCTGTCATTGTAACCCTCATACCCCTGCCTTGTCCCGTGCCACCCTCAAATAAACAAAAACAAAAGTGATTTGCCTTTGGTCTTCCAGCTCCAAAACTTCTTTGCCTGAACTCTTTTCGCTGGTTATTCTTCGCATGTTTTGATAATGTGACTTATGAGAAAAATCTCTATAAATATATATACATACCATATCTATAAATATATATATAATATATATATAAAAACTATACATATGGACATAGGAAATTACCTGGCATTACATACCTCCATGCCTATGAAAAGGGAGATTATGTAGGCCAACAGCATGTACAGTCCTTATGGAGTTATTATTAAACAGAATGTGGTCTTGCCATTCTGGCTGGTGGAAGTGTTTTATTTCTGTGGGGAAGATCTAAGGGATGTGCGTCTGAGGAACCATTATCCTAGCAGGACTGGAGGCACAAAATCGTTGATAGGAGTAACGTCAGAGCATGCTAGAGACACAGAGGAGGACAGAAGCAGCGTCTCATTCTGAGCAGACAAGAGAGCTTTTTGCACTCCACTCTAAAAACATGATACTTCATCTGCAGCCATTGTGTCACAGAACAGTGGTCACTGTGTGAGCCAACAATGTCTTGATACTACTGCCCTCTTCCCTTCTCTTTTAACTCAGCTGCGGTATTCATGTCCATGCTGATATTTCTCCAGAGTCTTTCATCTCCAAGCATGTCACAGACTATACATAGAAGGGACCTTCAGTCACCAGTGAAATGCAGGTGGGGCTGCATCTTTGAGCTGGAGCATCTCAGATGGTTCAGACAGCTGGTCAGTGAGACTACAGGTTAGGACAGGGCGTGGCGAAGAGTCCAGCCACCCGGTGAAAGCACAGGGAAGGTTTAAGCAGGATGAGATCTATAACGACCTTAAGTAATCCAGACTTTGGCTTTACATCTGATCCAAAAAAGTGCTCTTCTAGCTGTATGATGCCCTTGCTAGTGCCCTGAGGCAGTGGTTTAATGTTGACTCAGAGGGGAGATGCCCTGATTGTATTGCCAACTCTGCTGCCATCTCCTTGCAGCTTTTTCAGTCTGGTGTACATCCGCCAACCAACATCCCTTCCAGCCTGGAGAGACTAATGGCCTAATACATCTCACTGTCAGGAATCTCATTTCTGCTATTCATTCTAAATGTTTTTACCTTTGTTTCATCCTAGTGCTCCTGGTTGTGCCCCCTTTGCCACCCAGTCTAATTCCTCTCTTCCTTGGTGTTACGACCCTGCAGATATGGCTGTACTGTTATGCCCCTTTGCCTTAGATGTTGCTTTCACAAAATACGCATCATTACTGCTTCTAGTCTTTCCTTGTAAGTGAGTCCCAGCAGCCCCTGAGCCATTTCTGGTGCTTGTCTTGGAACTGCCTCAGGCGTGCTGGTGGTTGTTCTTGCAGTGTGATGCTCAGAGCTGAAATGCTCCAAGGGAGCCCGTGCCAGAGCCACAGATGCCATCCCTGTACTGATCCATACATGGTGCCTCTGCATATATCAAACAAGGGCTGGCCTTTTTACTGCCAGTGACACTATACACAGATGTTTAATCTTCTGTCTGCTATTGCTGCTAGGTGTTTGTAGCATCTCTCTCTCTCTCCTAGGAGTCTCCCTCCACTGAGTATGTTTTGGATTTTTTCCCCAGATAAGTTTAGCTGTGTTTTCCCAAAGTGGATCTTAACCCATTATTTTCTGCCCCCGTCTCAGCTCTCTCTCGGTCTCTTTCTCATTATTTCTCTACCCTGTCTGGTATTTACTGCTTTTCCCAAGTTATCATCTGAATTGCATTAGCTGTACCATTTACTTTCTCTTCCAGATTAGTCATGAATATTTTACATAAGATTGGACCTGGAGCAGTCCTGCTTGACACCTCCCCAGCCTGTACTTTGCTCTCTGCCAGCATGGCTTCTTTGCAGTTCCTAGCCACACATAGCAGCCCTCAGTCCCATTCACTTTGAATTATGACCGAGAATGAGGGCAGGTCTACGCTCATACAGCTGCAGTGATTCCACTGTGAGCATTTTAGTGATGCTGCTACTGTGCTGACAGGGTAGCTTCTCCCATTGGCATAGTTCACGTCCTTGACAGGTGTTGGGAGGAGCCTTCCATTGACATAGCACTGTCTAAACCAGGGGATAGGTCACTGTAATTGCATTGCTCCAGTGTTAGCTTTATAGGATATTTAAGTTTGTAGCATAGACCTGGCCAATGTGAGCCGTTATAGAGAAAGCAATTATACCAACCTAGCCCTCAGGGGAACAGACCTGTGAGCAAAAGACAACACTAGTGATTTATGAAGATTAAGTTTCCAGACACACTTGGCTGCCATTTTTTCTGAAACATACAGTAAAGTGTTTCTAGAAAAAGCAGGAGTTGGAACATATTTAGATTTTGGTCCAACAATTTGTGAGAAGTTTGTGTGCTTCACCTCATGAAATACAAGTCCAAAATCAAAGGGCGTTACGACTCCTGCTTTCTCTAGTATGCCGCAGAGGAAAAAAACACCCAAGTTTGTCTGGCAACTTATTCTTCATTAAGCTTCATTGTTGTCTTTTGCTCACAGTTCTGTTACGCTTGGGGTTAGCGGTTAGATTTTGAGGAGAATGTAGCTTCAACTTGTGTCTGAAATGCTGACCTTATGTTAGTGATTTTCCTTTTTCTGCCTAGATTTTTTATTTTCCTTCATCTATTCAGATTTGCAGGTGACTTTGCCTTTTTTTACTGGACAGCTTTAAGATTTATTTTTATAAAAATAGTTTATATTTAAAATCTGTCTTCATTATATTTGTTTTAAAACTTGCTATTGATGTCTAAAGATAGTCAGTAATAACTCTCTCATGTCTTCTCTCTCCGTGCTTATCTCTCTCTAGACATTTCTACTGATTAGTCTTCGCCATGGTAGCCAAAGTCTTCCTTTAGCATCTTCCAGCATAAGCTCTTCAAGCCCTTAGTGTCATGAACTGAGCCTCACAGGACCCCTGTGAGGGCACCATTGGTAAATATTCTTCCCTGTGTGTAGGTGGGGAAGACTGAGGAACAGAGCAGTGACTGCTCTGTTATGGCTGCTCTGTGTGAACGCATGACTTGTATGTGGAAAGGAAGAGGAGGCCCTAGGAGCACTGCCTACCCCTTAGCACGCCGTGGCAGGAGGCATGCTACCACAGTGCTCAGAGTGCATGGGGGGAGGGGATGTCTGGGCTCAGAGCGAAGTGGGGGGATGTGCAGAAGACCTGGCTTCCCATCCACCAGCCATTGTGGAAGTGCAGGCTGTGGGGGACACATGGTACTTGATACTACTTATGGCTCGGAGTATAAGACAGGTCTTTCAGCTGCAGCAAGTACTGCTGTTCAGCTCTCTCCCTCCTTCCATGCTGCTGTGTTACTGACAATACTCCCCTCCCATGACACGGGCTCCATTAGCTCTCTGAGCCACCAGACCAGCAAGAGCCAGAAATCCGGGGCTGGGCTGTCTGTATGTGCTGGAGAGAAAAGGGTTGAGGAAATCATCCAGAATCAGGCTCTACCCCCTCACCTTACTGCAGTGCTCTTGGCTAAGCACTGGCCTGGCAACATCCAGTGACTACAGGCCATTCCGAGCACAGCACACGGAGGATAGTGACTCTAGGGGAGTTGGGGGAGGCACGATGGTGCTAGGGAGAGATACAATCTGCTTGCAATTCCATGTGCTCCAGGGCTTCCTGCCTTGGAAGGGTTCAGGAACGTGGATGAAGGTTTGGCATATAGACCTCGGTTTCAATTTGTAGAGAAAGTTCAAAGCTTTGCTGATGTGGGATGAAGTTTACAGGTTTTGGGGGCAGACTTTGGTTTTAAAGTAAAGCTCCTTGTGTATGTGTTATGGAGCTGAGGCTGGAGGTTCAGGTCCTGGAGTGAAGGTTTGGGATTTGTGTTATGGAGCAAAGGTTTCCAGGTCAAAGGCTGAGGCTTTGTGCAGCAGAGGGCCACTTCCATGCAGGCAGAAAGGTATCCAGAAAAGTACAGGTCTAAGAAAGGAGTATAGAGCTTTAATTGCCCAGAATATTTACTTTGTGTAAAGGGAAGCCCAGGCAATGTCAGAGACCAGCACTAGGGAGAATCCTTGACTGTCCTACAGCCCCTGGATGCTGGCTATGGTGCAGCCTTCAGCCTGAGGCCTACCCAGCTACCCGGAACCTCAAAGAGAGCTTTGCCCATGCCTTGCAGGATTCTCCAGTGCTGGGAGCATTCCAGGCCATGGGCAATAGGCATCATGGACAAAAGATTCCTATGCCTGATTATTCCCAGCTTCCACAAGGCCTTTTGGGACTGCATCAGCAGAGGTGCACATTGAGGTAGATCTGGGGTCTGAGCTCAAGAACTGAACTAGTCCCCAGGACCAAACAGATGCAAGCATCCTCCCCTTGTTCCATTTGCTGATCTCAGCACTGCCAGAAGATGTCTTCCCTTCTCAACAGGGAATAGAAATGTATTCTTATACTTTTAAGGCCAGAAGGGGCTGTTATGATAATCTGGACTCAAAACATAACACAATATGGAGAATTCACCCAACCTGCTTAGGAAGGCAGGGTGGGGTGGACCCAGTGGTGGCCAAGGGGATAGGGCATTTGCCACATGTTGAAGACTTAGAGCCTGCACCCCCAACCCAGGCTGGTGAAAGTGAATGAGATTCAGGGAGGGAAGGGCAACAGAGCAAGCAGGGCAAGGCTTCAGAGAAAGAGGTAAGGGTATTTGGGTTTGAGGTAGATCTTACATTGAGGCCATAACTTTTGGATGAGCTAGAACGTACCTTTTAGTAAGACAGCCAGTCTTCATTTAAAAATGCCAAGTGATAGAAAATTCAACAAATCTCTCGGTAAATTGTTCCAGTTGTTAATTACTCTCAGAGTTAAAAATGCATGTCTCCATTTGTTTAGCTTCAGTTTCCAACCCCTGGATCTTGATATGCTTTCTGCTGGTTCAACGCTCTCTTCCCCAGGAAAGAATTCTAGACTGCAGTCACGTCGCTTCTGAGGGTATGTCTACACTTGCAGCCTAATTTGAACTAGGGCTGCAAATGTAGGCATTCCGATTGCAAATCAAGCCCGGGATTTAAATATCCCGTGCTTGATTTGCATCTTCCCGGTCAGTCGCCATTTTTGAAATTTACAAGCCCGAAGTAACTGCCCGCGTCTACACGTGGCAGTGAAACGGGCATTCGAAATAAAGCCCGAGTTCGAACTATCTGTTAAACCTCATTGCAGGAGGAATAACAGGTAGTTCAAACTAGGGCTTTATTTCGAACGCCCATTTCACTGTGACGTGTAGACGCGGGCAGTTACTTCGGGCTTGTACATTTCAAAAAATGGCGACTGGCCGGGAAGATGCAAATCAAGCACAAGATATTTAAATCCCAGGCTTGATTTGCAATTCCGAATGCCTACATTTGCAGCCCTAGTTTGAATTAAGCTGCAAGTGTAGACATACCCTGAGCCTTCTCTTGGATGAACTCAGCGGTTAGCTTCTTATGGCACTTACTGTGAGGCGGGTTTTCCAGACCCCTAATTATTTTTGCAGTACTTTTCTGAGCCCTTTGCAGCATCCTTCTCAAGGTGAATAACAGAACTGGGGCAAGTATACCAGTAATGGGCACACCAGTGCTCTATCCTGGGTTCATAAATCTACTATCAGTTCTATTTTTTTGCCCAGTGGTTTCTGTGTGAGTCTATTCCAGGTGTTCAGGTGCATCTTAGGATACAACATTGGTATAGTTATACCAGCAAACCAGATGCAGGTTATATCAGCAAGATTACGTTTTTCTGCTATAAATACATGTACACCAAGGTTCCTTGTAAGCTGCGTGGCAGCATGGTCCCCCAGCTGTTTAATCAGCCGTACCCAGCCAAGGGCTCAGGACTCTGCACATGCAGCTGCCTGACTGGGTGGGCCTGAGTAAGCAGCTGCAGTGTGTGCTGCTGCGCAGCTTAGAGGGAATCCTGATGTACGCTAGAGCTTTTGCTGCATAGGTATCATAGAAATGTAAGGGTAAAAGAAACCTCAACAGGTCAACTAATCCAGTCCCCTGCACCGAGGCAGGGCCAAATATATTTAGATCACTCCTGACAGGTGTTTGTTCAGCCTGTTCTTAAAACCTCCAGTAATGGGGATTCCATAACCTCCTTTGGAAACCTGATCCAGACCTTAAACAACCCTCATAGTTAGAAGTATCTAATGTAAATCTGCCCTGCTGCAGATTAGGATCACTACTTCTTGTCTTCCCTTCAGTGGCCATGCAGAACAATCAATCACCAGCCTCTTTGTAACAACCCTTAAAACCTTTGGAGCTGATTAGCAGGTTCTCCCTCAGCCTTAGTTTCTATGACTGAACATTCCCAATTTTTCTAACCTTTCCTCATAGATCAGTTTTCTAATGCCTGTATTATTGTTGTGCTGTGGGTTCTCTCTAATTTTTCCACATCTTTCCTAGAGCGTGGTGCCCAGAACTGGACACCGGAGGCCTCCCTAGAGCAGGACAATTACCACCTGTGTCTTAAATACGCCCTAGAATGACCTTATCAACCTAGAATAACCTTGCCACAGGCCTCCTTTTCGCTTTTGCAGATCCAGACTAACACGGCTACCCCTCGGATACTTATCACATTGTTGACTCATATTCCTTGCCTCATATTCCTGCCCCATACCCTTGTGTGCATCACCCCAAGAAACCCTCTCCTTGTATTTCTCAGCTACACACACAGATGGTGGGGCTATCTCTGTCTTGCTCTCATGCACACGGGTCTCTCCCTTTCTCCAGCCAAGGATTTTAGCTACATGTTGCATGAGGCAAAGTGACCTCCAGTGAACATGGAAATCCTGCCCCACATCCTGGTATCTCTGAGCACTACCTTCTGGATGAGCACCGCTGGCTGAGGGACCACATATAATCCACCCTGGGGGAGGAGGGATAGCAGGATGCAGTTTGAGAACCTCATCCTTCTGGAGAGAAAGGGACCACTCAGGCTTGGTTCCGCTCACAGAGTTGTAGTACTGATGGGGCATGATGCACCAGATAGTTATGGGTACTTTAAAAGAAGACAAAACTTTATTTTCCTCTTTCTCTCCCACCTTTAAAATATACCAGTCACTTTAAGAAAAAAGGGCAGCTGCTCTGTTCCTGTCCCCCTCCCCTGGCAGGGGTCAGGAAGGAGACAGGGTCAGTCTGAGCATTGTTGCCTGGCAGCCCTGGAAGGAACAGGTTTGGTGGGTGCGGAACAACCCCTGTGAATTGAGTTGCTGTCATCAGGCTGCCTCCACCTTCTATTTATTTGTATTAATCTTAAAATGATGTTGCTGCTACACCTGGAAAAAATGAACATCAGTTCCAAAAAGAGCATGTGAGAAAGCCCCTGTCCCCGAAAGGGTGGGACAGACCTAGAAGACAGGGATCCTAGTGTAGGGGGACCACTGAGTAGGGCAGGGACCCAGGGAGTACCAGACATCTAAATCAAACCCTTCCTCCCCCAACAAAGCCCTGCTGCCTGAGGAACCATATAGAAACACAGGGCATGCACAGGAGTGCAGTTTGGGATCCTTCCCTCCTGGGGAGACAGGCACTCCGGCTTGGTGGCCCAGCTCACAATGGAGGCCCCCGGCTTCAGAAAGGTTCCTATTTATATATAGAAACCTAATTGCTAGAACTGAGGCCAAGGAGAAATTTCCACTGCAGTATGTTGACAGGTGCCCTGGGATTTTTACCTGCCTCTGGAACACTTGTGGGGGAACCATCTGCTTAAATAAGCTTGGCAAGCCCAACAAAGTTGGTGTCAGTCAGTTGCAGGAAGAAGGAAGATGGCAAGAACTGGGGGTATGTCTACACTGCAGAGTTTGTTTTTTTTCAGAAAAAGGCAGTTTTTCCAAAAAAACTTCAATTACATCCACACCGCAATCACATTCTTCCAAAAGAAAATTGAAAGAATAGCGGGGTTTTTCCGGCATTGGTAAACCTCTTTCTACGAGGAAGAAGCCTTTTTGTGAAAGAGCTCTTTTGGCAAAAGGCATATGGACAGGGAAGAGGAAGTTCTTTTGGAAGAAGAGGAAAAAGCACAAGTGCTTTGGTGGCCACTCCACCCATACTAATCAAAGCTGAAATGTGAGAGAGTGTCCATTCCATGTGGACGCTATCTGTCGAAAAAGCAGATCACTTTTTCGTTGTGCTTTGGCCATGTGGACGCTCTCTTTCGGAAGCAGTTTTTTTGGAAGATGTCTTCTGGAAAATCGTCTTCCGAAAGAAGCCTGCAGTCTAGACATAGCCTGGGAAACATGCTGCCTCTGGCTTTGTGGTAGTCTCCAGGCAGCCAGCTCACAGGGGTGCACTTGGCCAGGCATCAGGACATACCATAAAGTGCCTGGCATCTCTTCTCCTCACAGCCTGATGAGTGGGAATATGTCTGGCAGAGTCCCAAGGGCTGCTACTTGGTTTCTTTGATGAAAAATTGACAGTAGAAAGTTTCACAATGGCTGGGAAATCTGCAGCCTATAGAGCACTGGATGTTGTCATACCGAAAAAACCTGGCAGGGATAGTGATTTAGCCTGGCAGCCTCCTCCCTCAGAGAGTCAGGGGGTCACATGCATGCACTGAGTTGCTGCAGCATCTCTCTGGACCCAGATGAAGATGGCAATGGCTTGGGAGGGGCCCCTCTGTTGGACAGCCCAGACCTGCTGAGACTGAGGACAGAAGGAAAGCGGCAATGCTGGTGGGTGGGGGTCTCCAGACTGGAAATCCTGGGGTGGATTGGGGCTGGTCAGCCAAAGTAGGAGGCTCAGAGATTCCAGCACTGGAATAGCAAAGGCTGCTGCAAGTTACAATTGAGCTGTATTAGCAGAGCTGTGTGGCAGGTAACCAGTCCTGGAATAGCAGGAGCTAACAGTGGGGCGACCTGTGCTAGCAGAGGGGAAAGGGCTGGGCGAGAGAGGCTTCCCTCTGCCATTTCTCTCCCACCAGGCTCCTCTCAGCCCCTATCCCTGGGAGTTCTTATATTTTAAGACTATAACTTAATAGAGATTGCTGACAGTGGTTCAGAGACAAACGTGAATAGCTGAGTGATAGGCACATACAATCTTACTCCTCATTCACACAAGCCTGCGACTTCTGACCACCCCACTCCAGCCTCGGCCATTCTGCGTAAAGACTTCAGTGAGCCAACTGGAAAACAAGGAGCCTTTCCTCCCATCCAATTCTTTGTTAAAGTCCTGAGTATATTAAAGCGCTGTGACATGGATCAGGCCCCTTCCCTCCCTCCCAGCCATGCTTGTGGGGACAGGAAGAAACCTTCCTCTTCATAGCAGTGCGAGGGGGAATCCAGCACTAGCCCCAGAGTTTCTGTATGTGTGTTCTTGGCACACGGGATGAGAGCGGGACGTCTGGGGGCTGCAGGGGCATGGGATGGTGGGCTTCTGAGAAGGAAAACTGCTTCTAGGATGTGTGTGTGGGTGGCATGGGTTTGTGTGTGGGGTGTCTGGCGCCCACCCTTAGGGACTGCAGGGAGGAGTGTTGTGTTGTGTTAATGAATGAACCACTGTACATAAAACTATTAATACCTCAAGGGTGCGGGGGGGGGGGGGCTCCAGGTTGGCTCAGCCCCCAGTTGCCTGGCTTACAGCTGTGTCTGAATGGATTATACATGAGGGTCTTGTTCTCTGTATATTTTCCCCAGTCAGGACTCTGAGGTCAGGACTGGGGGGTTTGCTGCAGGACTGTGTGTATGTGTGAATGTGTGGTGGGGGGGAGGGGAGAGGGGAAAAAGAGAGACAATCCTGCTGTGTTGCAGGGTGTTCGGGGAATAGAGAAGGGGAAGGGCTGTGGCCCTCTCTGCTCCCCACCACCCTCTCATAATGGCACAACTGTTCAGAGCATCTGCCCCTGCAGCCAGTGGTGTCCATGCCTCATTTTTGTTCTTGCTCCTCCTATCCCCATCACATGCTCACCATGAAAGCTGGGAGAGGACAGAGAAGGGGCCTAAATCCCAGCGGCCTCAATGCCACCTGGGGGAGTCCCTCCCCCCTTCTCATGCCCCCTTCCCCCACCGTCTGTCCCCAGTAGCACAACTCTCCAGGCAGGCATGGCAGCAGATGGCAGGGCAGTCCCATGCCCCTCTCTCAACTGAGTCACTGCAGATCCCAAAGTGCTGGTGAGATGCAGTCCCCAGGCCTCTCCTAGAGGAGCATGTGTAGCAGGGCTGGGGTGCTGAAGGGAGAGGGGTGGGACATCCCTCCTCCCACCAGTTATAGGGGCACGTCCTCTTCATCCTCCTCCTCCACGTCCGTGGAGCGCAGGCTCAGGTCCTCGAGGATGTCTGAGATGTTCTCAGCAGCAGGGCCAGAGAGCTCCATCTCCTCCAGCTCAGCATCAGCCGCTGAGACAGAGTGCTGCCCCTTCCCCTCCTCAGGGCCGGGTGGGGGCTGTGGGGAAGGGGGGATGGAGGGCAAGGGGCTCCCCATCCCTAAGTCTGCAGCTCCTCTCACAGGTACCACACAGCTGTCCTGCCAGCTCCACACCTGGGAAACCTGGCCGCTCTGTTCATTGCTCAGCGAGGTCCGGTTGGTGTCCCGGAAGCTGGCGAGAGGCGGGCGGAGGCGGACACCAGAGCGTGTGGAGCCCTCAATTGCCTTCTGGAGCTATCAGAAGCGGGGAAGGTCAGAGAAGAGAGGGAATTAAAGGACAGTTGATAACCCGCAGGAGAACAGTCCAGCTACTCTCCACAACGAGGGGGCAGGAGACTAGCCCCTGGAAAGAGCAGTGTTTGCATTGCCATCGTGCCTTGCCTCCCACAGCACTTGGCAAACCCCATGTGAGCTCAGTGTAGC
The DNA here is from genome assembly GCF_049634645.1 of Pelodiscus sinensis. NCBI lineage: Eukaryota > Metazoa > Chordata > Testudines > Trionychidae > Pelodiscus > Pelodiscus sinensis. The sequence continues at coordinate 137,641,909 of NC_134711.1, read as the reverse complement.
CATTTCTGGAAGGGGCACTGGCTAAATGAATCTGGAATGGGCCACACAGCCCAGAGCCCTACTCTCATGAACAGGATCTTTAATATCCAGGTACAACAGACAAGGCCTTGGTTTGTTGAGGCCCCTTCTGGAAGACTGACATCCAGAAACACAATGTGTCCCCTGGGCCGGGAAACGGGCTAAGCCAGCACGGCCAGGATTTGAAACTAGGAGGCTGGGAAAGGTAGAGACTGCCGAACTAATGCTTCCACCCCTCAGCTGGTCCCTGCCTACAGTAGGATAACCTGACAATACACAGAATGCCCTGGGCTGACCAGGACTGCAGGGCAGAGTCTGCATGGGACCTTGACTGTTTTTACCTCCTCCAAAGCCAGAACTCCCTTCAGCTTCCCCTTACTGGTCACATAGGCATGGCTGAGGCCCAGCAAGGAGAACAAGGTGTGTGTCTGTGGGAGAAAACATAAGAGAACCTTCATTACCAGGTACATAGGGCTTGATGTCCTCACAGGCTGGGAATGAGTCTTGGTGCTCAGCCTAGGGCTGAGATTCCCACTGGGCTCAGAAGCTAAAAGGGAGGAATCCCATCTCAAATTCCTTGAGGGTTGGAGCCACCCTGATCCTGGTAAAATGAGTGGGAAATCAAATCTGACAGCGGTAAACCTCTTTCTACGAGGAAGAAACGGCGTTCTGAAAGAACTCTTTCAGAAAAAGGCATGTGTGGATGGGGAAGAGGGTTTTTTTTCCAGACAGATGCGGCCTCCTGGAAAAAGCTTGGGTGCCCTAGTGGCCACTCTGTCCATAGTAATTATGAGAGAGAGCGTACGATCAATGTGGATACTATCGTTCGAAAAAGCAGATTGCTTTTTCGATATGCTTGGCCAGTGTGGATGCTCTCTTTGGCTGTGTCCAGACTCAGGGGTTTTTTCGAAAAAAGTAGCCTTTTTTCGAAAAAACTTCCCCTGCATCCAGACTCAAGCCGCGTTCTTTCGAAATTAATTCGAAAGAACGCGGCTTTTCTTTCGATGGCGGTAAACCTCAATTTACGAGGAAGAACGCCTTCTTTCGAAAGTTCCTCTTTTGAAAGAAGGCGTTCTTCAATGTAAATAGGGCTTCTTCGAAAGAGAGCATCCAGACTCACTGGATGCTTTCTTTCGAAAAAGCAAGCCGCTTTTTCGAAATTTCTCTGTGCAGTCTAGACGCTCTCTTTCGAAAGAGCCTCTTTCGAAAGAAGCCTGCAGTCTAGACATAGCCTTTCAGAAGAAGTTTTTTGGGAAGATCTCTTCCAGAAAAGCTTCTTCTGAAAGAAGCCTGCAGTCTAGACATAGCCTCAGGGACCAATGCACAGTGGGGTAGGTCTGGCTATGCTTTGGGGCAGGGAGTGGGGATCCCAGCAGTGACACAGTCAATGACAGACCCTGCACAACCAGTGATAAATGCATGTAGATCCTTTTGCACTCTGAGGCAGGGAGTGTGAATCCCAGTGCCTGTGCTGGGATGGAGGTTCCTGGTTCCAAAGGGGCCGGAGTGTGAATCCCACTCTCACTGCTACATGTGGTTCTTGCAGTGCTCAGACTGGCCTGTGTGTGAAACCCAGTATCACTGCTGCTTTTACAAACACCTGAGGTGTGGGCAGGACTTTGCTAGGATTATGGGGCCCTAGACAGTATTATTAAATGGGTGCCCAAACAAGAAACCCCCCCATCGCTGACACACGCTGAGCTTCATATGCAGCAGATGCTGTGGCAGCCTGGGCTCACAGCCCAACAGGAAGGAATGAGGCAGCAAAGGATACGGAGCCACAGAGACCCCTGGGCCCTCTTCCTCACACGGGAGGTGTTACACCCACACATTCACCTCTATGAATACAGCTCCTGGCTAAGGAGATTGCAGCACACTGTGTGTGGGGGAGCCGATCCCTCTTACCTGCTGTCTTGGGGGGTGCCCCAGATTTCTGGGTGCCCTATGCAGCTACATATGCAGCGTCTGCCTAAGGAGAGCCCTGGGTGTGGGTGCTGCTGCGCGCCATGCCTGCGAGTGGGAATCCCAGTGGTAATGTGTGTGTATCGAGGCAGGCTGCAGAGGGAGTTCCAAAACTAAGGCAATGGCTGGTGTGGCTCTCCGAAGCTCTTTTATCAGACTAATGCAGTGTCTCTGCTCCTGTTCCAGGAGACAGAAGTCAGACTCTGTGGATGGAAGCTCATTGAGCTACTCAGACAGCGATAGAGAGCAAGCGAGATTAAAATACAAAGCCAGGCGAGTAGGAGGCAAGACCGATAGGGAGAGAGATGGGCAGAGGGAGAGGAGATGAAACGGGGGGGGGGGGAGGGGATAGCCCAGAGACAGACAAGTTGGAAAAGGATGGACTGGCTGGGAGGGAGGTCACACCCACCTTGTGCAGGGAAGTCCTCTCCACTAGCTGGAAAGGGGAGGGGTCTATGCGGCAGCTGTCGAAGCACACCTCCTTGCTCAGCTCCTCCTGCTCCCAAGCATCTATCTGACACAGGGAAGATGGGATCACACTCACAGGCCCCACACTGCTCCTGCCCCGTATGCCAATCTGCCCCAGTCTCCTGCAGCTCTTTCTTCCTCCTCCCAACACCCAACTGCCACCCCCAAAATTTCACTCCTCTGAGGTTCCTCATCCCCCCAACATGAGCTGGGGCCTCCCTTGGAGATCCTGGCTATGCTGTAGCCACATGAGATGCCACTGAATGAGGTGCCCCCAGCAGGGAGACAGACGGTTAGAAAAGTAGCCAGGAAGGTGAGGGCTTCCCCAGTCCTGTTTGGAGAGGATACGTGTTCCCTGTCCCTCATAGATAAGAGTTGGATGAGCTCTCGCTCCCTGGTCGTTTCAGGATAGGCTGCCCCATTTCCATGGGATGTGGGGATTATTTCTCTCAGAACGACCTCTCCTTGTAGCATTTGAGGAATTAAACTCCATCCCGGCCGCTGAAACTTCCCAGGGAGGAGACAGCTTCCAGGAGTGAGAGGAGAGCTCTGTTTCCACAGATGAGGGAGTGTGGAGAAGGAACCAGCCAGCTAGCCAGCCACCTCGCCTCATCCAGACTTACCTCCTCTGGCTTCATTGTGTCGATAACTTCAGCAGACTCCTGGAGACAACAGAGCACAGCCACAGTCAGTGAAAGGCTTCACAGCAGAACCCAGCAGTGCAAGGCCCCTTATTCCTACTCTCAGCTGTATCACCCACTTGCAAGCAACTAACCCTTCCCCAATCATCCCTATGCTCAGAAAGTCCCCATTATACTCAGGGTTCCCATTTTCCTGATCACCCCAGCCCCCACTGTGCATGTTCCAGATACTCAGGGTCCTACCCTCCCCTGGGTGTCATTGTCGCGAAGGGTGAATCTGGGATGTTTCTGGCCTGCACACTGGTGAAGGTCCTAGGGTAGTGTGGGGCTTTGCTTACTGTGCTCTTGACGCCTTTTGGACAGCCCCCTTGGTCTATATACTTTCTCAGATCTGAGCAGTTCACCATGAAGCCTGCCTCAGTACCTGCAGCTTGTGATCTGCTTCCTTCCCCAGACCAAGTGAAGAGCTCTGCGTAGCTTGAAAGTTTGTACCTTCCACCATGGGCAGCCAGTGAATGCCCAGCTGGGGAAGGCGAGCCGAAGCCCCACCCCTTCTGCCAGAAGCCACACCCCTTCCTCTCCAGACCATGCTCCCTTCAACAACCTTCAGCCCCCCAGCCAAGTCCTGCTCGACCCCAGCTAAGGGCTGGGGCTGCTGTGCGGGGGGGCCCCAGCCTTCCATGGCTGCCAGGGAGTCCCGTGGCACAGACTCAGCCTCTCCTGGGTGGCTGGGCATTGTAGGCAGTTTTGGTTCAATAAAAGATATTACCTCATTTCCCTGGTCTCATGCAGTACTGGCAGCACAGACAGCACGTAGCCAGCAGGCTCCTCATTTCTCCATGCATGCCATGGCCTCTGGGGAAATTGCTAATCCTTCACCAGGAGCCCGGCCTCATTCATGCATCTCCCTGTCTGACAGCACTGCCCTTGCCGTGTGGCCAACACCCTCAGAGGGGCCAGCTTCCCTTCCTGTTCCCCCCCCTCCCCTTGCTGTGCAGCTGGGCTCTCTGCCTCTAACCTGAGCAGCACTCTCCGTCTCTGGTGGCCAGTTGTAATGGCACAAAAGCTGCTGGATCAGCTGCCTCAAGCTCCAGAAATTCCTGACTGCAGGAAGAGAATGAAAAAAAGGGGAGAAAAAATGAGGACAAGTGTGAGACTAACCACAAGGCACCAGGCCTATCCCCTCACCTGAGAACCCAATGTTAGTATGAAAGGGCCTGGCCAGTAAGAACACACCGTTCCATTGCTGAGGGGTGAGAGTTGGGACAGGCAGCAATGAATCCCCCTAATACATGTAATATCCCCTAGTGCGGCAGGGGAACTAGCCTCCAGAGCGAGCCTTGGCGGGTGGCTATCCAGAGAGATTCCAGGAAGGGGCCGAAGCAGGGGGCTGTGAAAATGCTGAGGGGGTGATGACAGGAAAGCAGCGGGTGAGGAGTACGACTCACTCTGGCAGCATTTTGGTTAAAGGAGAGGGGAGATCGATGGGTGCGGCAGAGGCAGGAATGTGATTGGGCAGCGGGGGCAGAAAGGGCAGGATGGGGTCTGGAGGTGCTGTCATAGACAAAGCAGCAAATTAGTTTGTCACCAGTCTGAATGTGAGGGGTGCAGGAAAGAGAGAAGTCAAGGGCCTGGGGCTGGGAGTGGAAAGCACCATTATGGGCCCTGCTGGGAAGGGGAGGAGGGGAGTGCTGATATTGCTATGCAAAGTTAAAGCTGGTGGTGGAACAGCCAGAAATTAATGAGCAGGGGAGCTGACAGCCATGCTGGGTCCCTGGGCAAGGGGTGTGTGTTTGTGGGGAGGTTTGGGGTATGTGTGTATGTGGGGGGAGGGCCTTTGGTAGCCGCAGTCGGGAGCCCCTGTCCCTTTTAAATCACTGAGCCCTGGGGCAGCTGCCCCCTGCTGCTCCCCTAACAGTGGCTCTGCCAGTGTTGCTGGATTCCGCCAGCAGGGCTGCCAACAAGAGAGAGCAAAAGGGGCAGCAACGTGTGCAGGCCAGTACAAGTGGCCACTTCTTGCCAGCCCGTACTGGCCCATTTTCACCCCGGTGGCTACAAGAACAAGCCAGGAGCCTTTCCTCTTTCTCTCCCTCAGGGCTGGCCTCCCCTGGGCTCTCTCTGTGCAGTTCAGGAGGCCAAGTAAAAACTGCAACATGGACCAGCAAAAGTCCCTGGGATCACGGGAGAGACACAACTAGAGTCAGGCGAGCTCAGCTCATATGGTTCCAAAGGAAGACAATAGGTAACAGTACATCCACCCCTTGGACCACGCTGGCTCAGTAAAGCTGTGTGCACGAGTGGAGTGGGCAGGAGGCTATTCAGCCTCAGGAGGCGGCACAGAGTGGTAGTCTAAGCTACCAAGGATGAAAATGGAGGGTGAGGTTTCAGGACAAGAGTCTTCATGGGCAGGACAATGGGGTGGTGGCAACTTCACTGTAGGGTCTCTAGAACTGGTCAGAAGAGATGTTAGTGGGAAAGCCACTGTGACAAGTCCTACAAAGTGAAGGGGGCATTTGCTGAGCCTGATCTGCCCATGTTATCATGAGTCTATGCAAGCCTACAGAGGAAGCCATGTACTACTTTTAAAAATAAAATAGTTCCACTATTATATTATGGCATATTATGACATAATAATAACAGTTGTGCATAATATGTAACATTCCTACTGATATTACAGGACACACTATAAAACAATAAGAATAATATAAAATGAAAAAATAAAATCTGAATATTTTAAAATGAAACAAAATCATATTTTGAAAAAAAATCTGTAGTAAATTTTCTCAAAAGCAACATAATTTGCTGAAAAAAATCAGCTTTGGTAACAGTGTTTTCCAGTGACAAACTGTTTCAGTGAAATAATTCTAACCAGTATAGCCTCAGCCCCTCACACTCACACAAGAAACAGGCAGTGTTGCTTTCCCAGGACTGCCTGGGATGTGGCAGGCTGGGGCACTCTGGTGGTCATCATACCTGGGGTTTCCTGGGGCCCTGGAGTTTCTGGCACTGGCTTATGAGAAGCCACTGGACCATTGGGTTCTTCAGGGTGGCTGGGAGCAGCAGAGGGGTGCTGAGGTGACTACCAAGAGAAAAGAAATAAAACAAGAATCACCCCGACTGACTCCTTTCCTTCCCTCTCCCAGTTTCTCTCTGCTTCTCAGGGCTTGTGTGCACCCCTAGGGTTCCTGGGCTGCTGTAGTGTGTAGGAAAGACATGCCTATGCTGACAGGAGATGCTCTTTCATCAGTGTGGGTATTACAGTAATTATAGGAGAATCCCTCCTGGGCTTTTAGCGCTTTCTACACTGGGCGTTCAGCCACTGTAACTGCATCACCGCTTGGTGTGTGAATTTTCTAGATGCCTAAGTGACTGAGTTATACTAACATAAGTTCTCAGTGTGGACCAGGGCGCTCTCTCTTTCCCCTCTCCCCTTACCTCTGCCTTCTCCTCTTCATCCTCATCCTCATCCACAAAAGCAAAAGATTCGCGCTTCCAGCTGGGCACTTTGCTGTGCCCATCATAGGGTGCCTCAGCCAGCTTCTGCTGCATCTCCTTGATGATGTGCAGGCGCCGCTCCTGACCAATATACCTCTGGAGAAGAGCCTGCAGCTCCGACCGCTCCACAGAGCCCAGCAAGATCATGGTCTCTGTAGGAGAAGGTAACATGGGGAGCCAGTCGAAGGATTTGTATGAGAACAAAATTGCTGCTGAGACTCATCTCTGCCTGACGACAGGCCAGTGTTCTTAAATGTAACACCCATCCCTGCAACCACTCCACATATGCACACACCTTTACTGATCCTGTCAGTCTTCTTCCATCTGCTGCCCTCTCCTACACACTCTCCAGTGCCCCACCCTGCCAAGCTGCCCTCACAAACCCCACAACAAATGCCTATTCCATTTCCAGCTGCCAAACGCTCCTTCCAATCCTCTCATCTTAAAAATGCTCAGGCCTGAGCTTTTTCCTCCCAGACAACTGGAGGCATTATAGTCAGCTGTCTCTTTCATGACAGGGAATCCCTGTGCATCTACACAAGGCAGCACAGGCACTGATTATTAGTCTGCGAGCTCCGGAGCCAGAGAAAACAGGGGCAGTCTGTTCAGCAGCCTCAGCAAATAATTTCCTGGGTAGCATTACAACGATATCCTGTCTCTCTAGCACAATGGACAGCTGACATCCACTCCAACCAAAGCAGGAAAGTAATCATGTTCTTCATCTAAAGATCTCAAAGCACTTTATCCATGTGGATAAGGAGCATGATCACTCCCATTTTCCCTATAGAGAAACTGAGGCATGGGGAGGAGGGCTTTTTGGACAGGTCTCAGAGGGGTAGCTGTGTTAGTCTGTAACTTAAAAAAAAAATGAGTCGTCCTGTGACACCGAAGGGTGTGTCTAGACAGCAGTGCTATTTCAAGATACTTACGATAGCGTTTTCTGCGTCTTGACGGCACGTCCGTCATTTCAAAATAGCTTTCGAAATAATGGGCACACTAGATCAATGTCCCAATAAACCTCATTCCATGAGGATTAAGGGACATTTTGGAATAGCGATTTATTTCAAAATTTGTCACGGTGTAGACAATGTCAAATTACGAAATAAGCTATTTAGAAATTAACTTGAAATAAGCTATGCAATTTGTGTAGCTCAAAAGTATATATATATGAACATAAGAAAGTCCATACTGGGTCAGACCAAAGGTCCCTCTAGCCCAGTGTCCTGTTTGCCAACAGTGGCCAATGCCAGGTGCCCAAGAGGGAGTGAACACAACACGTAATCATTATGTGATCCCTCTCCTGTCATCCATTTCCAGACAAACATAAGCTAAGGACACCATTCCTACCCATCCTGGCTAATATCCATTGATGGACCTAACCTCCATGAATTTATCTAGCACTTTTTTGAACCTTGTTGAAGTCCCAGTCTTCACAACATCCTCTGGCAAGGAGTTCCGCAGGTTGACTATGCGCTGTGTGAAAAAAAAAACTTCCCTTTGTTTGTTTTAAACCTTCTACCTATTAATTTCATTTCATGACTCTTAGTTCCTATATTATAGGAACAAGTAAATAACTTTTCCTTATTCACTTTTTCTATACCAGTCATGATTTTGTAGACCTCTGTCATACTCCCCCCTTCTCTCCTCTTTTCTAAGCTGAGTCCAAGTCTTTTTAAACTCTCTTCATATGGTACCCTAATCATTTTTGTTGCCCTTTTCTGAACGGGGCTGCCGACAAAGTGCTTTGATGTCGACAGGGGGAACGTTCAGACTAGCGCGCGAGCCGACAAACAGCTGATCAGCTGTTTGTTGGCTCAGCGCAGCAGCCATGTAAATGTAAATGAAGCCGCGATCATTTAAATCACGGCTTCATTTGCCTTTGCTGATCTGTCTAATCTAAATGCCTCTGCCGACAGAGGCATGTAGTCTAGACACAGCCTTTCAGTCAAGCAGGCTTCAAAAACAGTCAGATTTCCCATACTGCTTACCTGGTGAATCCACCAGAGGCAAGGTCTTGACAGTGGTGCTCTGAAGCAGAGTCTGCAGGTCCTTATATGTACAAGTGGAGGAAATGAATTTCACATCACAGACCATGATATCCTCAACAAAGATATTGTATTTGCTGGAGGAACAAAGAAAATAAAGAGAGGGTTTAATCTGTCACTCAAATATGTCTAAGGGTACGTCTAAACTACATGCCTCTGTCGGCAGAGGCATGTAGATTTGTTTGTTCAGCAAAGGCAAATGAAGCCGCGATTTAAATGATCGCGGCTTCATTTACATTTACATGGCTGCCACGCTGAGCTGACAAACAGCTGATCAGCTGTTTGTCGGCTCGCGCGCTAGTCTGGACATTCCCCCTGTCGACATCAAAGCCCTTTGTCGGCAGCCCCGGTAAACCTCATTCCACGAGGCATAACGGGGCTGCCGACAAAGGGCTTTGATGTCGACAGGGGGAACGTCCAGACTAGCGCGCGAGCTGACAATCAGCTGATCAGCTGTTTGTCAGCTCAGCGTGGCAGCCATGTAAATGTAAATGAAGCCGCGATCATTTAAATCGCGGCTTCATTTGCCTTTGCTGATCTGTCTAATTTACATGCCTCTGCCGACAGAGGCATGTAGTCTAGACACAGCCTAAGAGAAAACCCGCTCACAGAGGAAAGTGTGCTTTATACAGCCCGATACATACTTGCATGCAGGAGTATGAGACCACACACAAACCTTTGGGCTTCCAAAAAGCAAGGTTCTGCTCCCTCCCCACATGGATGAGCATCTCCTTCTCCCCTGCCCTCCTGCTGTTTCTCAGCCTCCTCTCACTCTATTTATGTGTCTGCTACCTTCAGCTCTCACTCTTGCTCCATTTCTTTGTGGCCTGTCTATCCTCTTTGGTTTCCCATTGCCAGATCCTTTCCCTCTGTGTTTCCCTTCCTCTCCCCAATCCCCACTGGTGGTACCACACCTTATGTAATTCCAGCCCAGGTCAGGCAGGTAAGGCAGCTTCTTCACCTGGATGATACTGTCATAGAGACTGGGCTGCAAACTCTGGGCCACCATGTTGGCAAGGATGACAGCAACCATCATGGGCAGGATGTGGGAGATCTGACCCGTTAGCTCGAAGCAGATCACTGCTGTGGAGACGGTGTGGCTCACTGCTCCCGTCAGGGCTGCTGCACCTTTTCCAGTTGTGAGGGAAGAGGAAAGACCGTGTCATGTGGACCAGGGGATTCATGGAGGCAGGGTCAGAACAAAGAAAGATGTGGAGACTCACCAATGACAGCATATCCTCCAGGTAAGATTTTGTAAACAATGCCATCAAAGAGGATCCCATCAGGGAAGAGGGATGCCATGATTTCACCAACAAGACGGCCGAATGCAGCCCCTGAAAAGCATCACAAAGTGACTGGTTAATTCCCACACACCCAAAATGGCCATGCTCTTCAAGGCATGTGTTACCTCTGCTGAGAAAAGCTGTATGGGAATTTACTAGTGCTTAGGTGTTAAAACAAAAATAACATTATGACAGAGTTAAGATAGAGATTTTGTATCAGTAGTAAAAAGATAAAACCACTCCAGAGTGGATGAATTTATCCCAAAACAAAAATCAAACCCAGGAAATTGGGAATTATGTTTACACTTAAAATAAATCCAAAAGTGTGCAAATCTGAAAATGCACAATAAAGGTACTCAAATAATTCTAGCTCTGCCCTATAGTGACACCATGCAACGACCATACAATTATGATTACTGTGTGTCTATGGTATCTGACTGGATAAAACTGGGCGTAGGGAGCGGTCGTGTCATATTTTGGATGGCATCCAAACAGTGCAAAGTTAAGGGTTCTTTGGGGGTCCAAACTGTGCATGACCTTAATATGTTTGGATATTTTTAAAGTGCAAGTTTAACTGAATTTTCTGGCATTGTAATGCTTGGTTGGGGTAATTACAACATTTACTCTGAATTGCAGTAGAACCTCCAAGTTGAGAACTGCTCAGGAAGAGAGGTTGTTTGTAATTCTGAAATATTCAAAACTCTGAACTTTACATTATGGTTATTCTTCCTAAAGTTTTCAACTGAACATTGACTTCATTCAGCTTTGAAACTTTATAGTGGAGAAGGAAAATGCTGCCTCCCCCCTTTTTTTAGTAGTTTACATTTTACAATGTGCTGTCCTCTATTTGCTTTTTGTTGTTACTGTTCTTTGTAATGTTGCCATATTATGTATTTATGGTTCCAAAAAGGATTTGTGGTTGACTGTTCAATTTGTAAGTCTGGTATTTGTAACTCTGAGGTTCTACTATACTAATATGTACTCTCAACACTAATGACATTTTAACATAGCATTTTTCTGTCTTGGGGTTAAAAATCAATAATCGGTCATTAACAACTTGTCATGAGTCACTTAATAAAGTGTGACTGAGGTTGTAATATACTAGTTCTGAGTGAAAGAAGGTGCTTTCCCGTAGCTGGGGCCACAGAGAGGACAAGAGGCCAGGCCTAATGTTAGTACCAGTTAGGGGACCTTTTCTTCAGCTGAAGAGGCAGGGACCTGAGTTTTTGGAACTTAAATGTCAAGGGTCAAGTCCTGATCCCCAAGTCTGATTTATCCAGGACCTGTGTTTATTGTTTTCAACTCACAGTTCATTATGTGCAGACACTGAAGAAATTTCCAGATCTGCATTTGTGAGTTTGGGGAGAATGGGAGCGGACCAGAAAGTCAGGGGCTGGGCATCTGGACTGTTTTTGAAACTCCTCAGAGACAGCTTGTGAGAGCCATGATCCAAATTCCCACTTGGAAATCCCATTGTGTGCTTGCTCTGTCTGTCTCTTTTAATTTCTCTCTCCCACTCACTCTCTGAGATTCACTCTCTGAGACACCCAAGAGAGAGGTTAAAACTTACCCAGTACAAAAACAGGCATGAAGCCTCCACAGGGTATCGGCATTGTAATGGCAATGACAGACATCCAGAACTAGGGCAGAGGAACATGGGGCGATAGTTAGTGTGTGGTAATAGTATCTCCTGCAGCCGCACCATACCCTCCAGCTTGCCTCTGTAGGAAGAAATGTCTTTTGGGGAATCTGAGAGATTCCACAAGGAAGCCAAGTGCAGCTGGGAATAGGGAGAGGAGAAGAGAGTGGGGGGAGCTCGTGAAAACTATCAGTGCTCCCAGAGACTGCCTACTGCACAAGGCTTCCCAGTGACCGTTGTGCCGGTGGGGAAGCTAATCCACACAGGATGGATGAACATGGAGAATTACTTTTCCTTTCATCCATAGAAATAAGGAAGTTATGCTTATTTCTTAAATGGTGCAGGCCGCAATCCTCTGGCAGAGCCACAACAAAATACCATGCTGGAACTGGGAACCTCTAACCCTCTCCCTAGCTGATCTCACAATCACCTTCCTCAGGAAATAGGCCAACTTTACCCCATTCTCTGATGGCCAACATGCTTGGCTTTTATCAGAGCAAAAGGCTGAGTGGGTTCTACCATTATAGGCTCCCCAGAGAACCCTGCCAACCCATCAAGGGACTCTCTTCCTAGGGAGAGAGGGGATCTCTGCGAAATCCAAGAGCAACACCCTGGATTTCCATTAGGAGAGCTGAAAGTCAGGAAGCACTTCAAAGAATGGGGATGATGTGCTCTGAATCATGTAGTCACTGAGTTCAGGATCAGGGGCATGACAAGGCAGGGAGCCAGCATATCTAGTCACAGCCACAGCAGATGGAGATTCTGAAAGTGGAGTAGAGCCGGCAGAACAGCTCTATAGCATCTCCCCCTAGTGTAGAGCTCTGCCGGGGAGGGTAGCCAAGGCTTGAGCATCTCCGCACTCTGGCAGTTGCCGTGGGCCTTGTAGCAGCAGCCCTGTGGCTTCTGCAACACTGAGGACTGCATGGGTTCTCGTCTGGCCCCGAAATCTGGGGAGCTGCACAATAGGTGCACAACCAGCTCTGCTCTCTTTATGCTGAGCACTGCCAAACTCAACCCGCAGGCAGCTGAGTACTGGGGCCTCTGCAGTGGAGAAGCAGGCCCAGCCTTTGGACAGAAGTGTGGTCTTCTTGGTTTGGTCTGTTCCTCTTTAGCACAAATCAACAGCTAAATAGCCGGAAACAGCTGCTCTAGCAATTTGTCACAGCAGCAGTCTGAGAATCTAGAGGCAGGGTTGATTGATATTTGTCGCACTGCATAGGAATATTCAGATGAATCTAAGTTTGAGGGGTACACTGCTTGCATCACAGATCAGATGTGCACTGCACAGCTACTCCCCAGGCCCTGCCCTCTCTCACCATTCAAATAAAGAAACCCTCATTGGCATGATAAACTCCCCACAGCATTACTGAAGGAGCAGAACCTGTAAGCATCTGTTGGAAGCACATACAGTCTGCCCAGGATGGTGTATTGCATGCCCTGTGCCCACTGGCCATTATTGCCCAGTCCTGGTCTGGGGGATGCTAGCTCTCCTCCTCCTCCAGGCTTGTGCACAACTTGTTCTCATCATTATTATTCTGTACAACCTTATTCTTGCCAGCTCCTCTCTTGGGGTATGTCTACAGTAGCTTGTTAATTTGAGCTAGGTAGGCAAATCAGGCAACCGGAGTTGCAAATGAAGCCCGGGATTTAAATATCCCGGGCTTTATTTGCATGTTCCTGCCCAGCCACCATTTTTAAATCCCCCTTAGTTTGAACAAACTGCCCGCGGCTACACGTGGCAGTTTAAAGTTTAAAGGACTTAGTTCGGATTAACTGTTACACCTCATGCCACGCAGAGTAACAGTTAATCCGAACTAAGGACTTAGTTCGGATTAACTTTAAACTGCCGCGTGTAGTCGCGGGCAGTTTGTTCGAACTAAGGGGGATTTAAAAATGGCAGCCAGACGGGAAGATGCAAATAAAGCCCGGGATATTTAAATCCTGGGCTTCATTTGCAACTCCGGTTGCCTGATTTGCCTACCTAGCTTGAATGAGCTAGTGTAGACATACCCTGGGACACTGGAGTGGAAAGTTTCTTTCACTTCTAGCCTCCTCTCTAGGAAGACACACTTGCTCCTCTCTGCCTCTGCAGTTCCCACCAGACTGTGCTGAAACTCAGCCTTAGCCTGACGCCTCTCATGGTGATGGGGCATTCTGCTAGCTCTTTGCCAGGATCACAGTGCCCTAGCCTGTGTTGCTTTAGCCTGCTGAACTGAACATGTCTAACAGCTGAGCATGCGATTGCCCAGTTGAATCTTCCAGCCATGTCTCAGTACTGCAGAGAAGGACTGGAGCCTCATATATCAACAAATCGTGCTTGGGGAAATACTAGTCTCCAACCTTGCACTTAACACTCAGAGAAGGCTCCTGGGTAGGTAATTTGCTGTGGTCCAGACAGGGGACTTTCAGGAACCACAGCAAATGTAAATCACTCAGGAAGCAAAAAGATCTGACTTTAGGAAAAGTCTGAGGTTCCTGGGCCTCCCCACCAGCCAGTATACAGAGACCACTGAGGGATAGAGCCACAGTGTGGTACACCAGTAAGGAGATTCAGGGCAGTACGAAGGGCCAGTTCATCAATTCCAGAAAAGTATACAGGGGAAACCCAAGCCCCAACCATCAACATGAACCATCTTCCCTCCGACCAGCTCTTAACCCCACCTTAGTGGTCATAAATGCCTAGCTCTTGGCTAGAGATTTGTCATCAGGGTGGGTGGGATTCCTACCTTCATGATGAAGAAGAACAGAATGATGACAAAGACACTGACTTTGGGATGGATCCAGACAGCAGATTTCCCTAGAACTTGTGGGTCTCCCATGTGCTTTGCCCAGGTGTAATTATCAAACAGGGAGCTGATTGCTTCCCTTGGCATCAACTGCAAGAAAAGAAGGCAAGGAATCAGTCAGTGATTCTTAAAAGATTAACTGGGTCAATGTTACACTCAGGATCCCCACCAAAGAGGAGAGAGGGTCCCCACATTTGAGTCTCTTTGGATATTTCTTTCTAAAATCTGAGGAGATAAACTTCCCCCATCTTAATCTGCTCAGAAAAGAGAGAGGGCTTCAGATGGAGGAGAATCTATTTAATCTCTCCAGTGTTCAAGGGGTTACATTTCCATGCCTAAACCCTCTAAGGGGGGGATGGGGAACCTTCCCCAGGTCTGTCTGAAGGCCAGTGTGGAGATTATTGTTCTCAGAGCAATCTTTCTTTCCATCCCAGGAGCAGTCAAACTCTTCCTAAAACGCTCTCTGCTTCCTGCTTGGGAAGGGGACACCTCTGAGTCCTTCCCATTTAGCATGGCTTGGGACCTGGGCAGATGGTTACACACGTTTCTTTCAGAATTACACATTTACTCCTTTATAACTACTTTTACCTCTCCAGCCATGAACTGCCCGAACCCTGGCGGGAAGGTCAACGTTGCTATCAAGAAGGTTATAACTCCTGGGTATACAAGGCGGCTGAAACAAGAAAGAAAAAAATTTAACAAAATGTAATGTGTTCTTTTCCTGCAGCCTTTTCTCCTCAGCTGTCACTATGTCCACTCATACAAATGGGGGTGGACTTGGGGAGTCAGTCAGTAATTTACATTGCTCTGTTCACTCCCTCTGAAGCACCAGGCACTGCCCACTGTCGGAAGACAGGATACTAGACAAGATGGACCATTGTTCTGCCTTGGTATAGCTGTTCTTATGTTCACAATGCTTGCTGAAGAGTCTACAACTAAGGTTCTAGAGCAGGGGTGGGCAATAATTTTTGATGGGGGGGCCAATCCAAGATTTTGGAAAGTGGTCAAGGACCGCACTCTTCCATGGTATTATGGAGGCAGTGTGGGGTCTGGGATGGAGGTTGGGTGCAGAAGGAAGCTTGGGGGTAAGGGACTGGGGTGCAGGAGGGAGAATAGAGTCTGGGAGGTGGTTGTGACCTGGGGCAGGGGACTGGCATGCAGGGCTTTGGGATGTGACCTAGAGTAGGAGAGGATTATGATCTCGGGCAGGAGATTGAGGTGTCAGATCTGGGAGGGGATATGGATGCATGTGGAGCTGAGGGGCAGGAGTGTGGAGCAGAGGGTTGGGGAAGGGAGGGCCTGGGGTGCCAGAAGCAGGTTCTGGCCAGGAGGCATACCAGCCAGCAGCCAAACCAGCCTGCCTGCCTGCAAAGCTAAAGGCTTGCAAAGCTTAAAACGTTTCTGCCTGCTCGGCCATGCGCTTGACTGAGTAACTGTGCAGGACTGAGTAACTGTTATTCAAACAGGCAGGTCCTATTGGCTAGTTTCTGTCCAGAAAGCAGCCAACGGGATTGTGCTAGGGGTGGAATGTGTGTCTGAATCTTTCCCCCTCCCTCCGGAATCATAAAGAGAAAGGCCCCGTAGCCACGTTTCTGAGCAGCATGCGGGACAAGCAGGGGAGCCTGCCTGCAGCTCCCTACTGCCTCTGTGGATCCCGTAACAAGGAGGGTGCTCTTCCCTCTGAATCAGCACTGATCCCAATGCTCCAGTATGGTGCTAAAGGGAATTGCATTGCTTGGCTGAGATGTAAAATTGAGATAGTGGAATCTTGCAGGGCACAAATACGATTTCAGTGCAAGATATTAATGTTATTCATCAAACTTTTCTGAGGTCTCTTCCAGCCTTAATGGTCTGTGGTTCTATGAATTCCTCCCAAGCAGCTTTTAGTATTAAATGCAGGTTACAGGGCTCAACACAGGAGGAAATGAGGGACATTCTATGGTCTGTGATATCTAGGAGGTTATACTAGGTGATCTAATGGTCTCTCCTGGCCTTAACTCTATACATTGATCTAAAAGTTGTTCACAAATATAAATTAAACTACTTGCTTCTCAGGCTCAGTTCTGCTTTTACACATACTTGGTTATAGATTAGATTGCACTGATGATACCCCAGCAAAAGGCTGCATAATGAATAAGAGAGAGAAGATTCTGCCTCCATGTCATTAATCCAGTTCTTCTGACGTTTAAAGGAAAATGTCACTATTTCCTTTTAACTTGGTTCTCCTGGGTGCAAATTGCAAGATGTTGAGGCCACTCAGCAACTCACAAAGCAAAACCCTCAAAAGTTGTAACAGGTAATACAAATATTTTATTTATTCTTTAAATGGACATTGTTTACTTACAGCCCACATGTTGCAAACAGACATTTCTTTCTCTGTGTTGGTAATAAAGATTTAGGATTTATTAGAGGTAAAAGATATTTCAAAATGCACACCTGCTGCTATGTAAAGCTCTTTGTTATCTTTCCTTTTTGTATGTCTTTCACTGTTTGCTCTCAGGGACACATTAATTGGGTTAACGTATGATGGTGTTTATTTGAGGGGTTTTTTTAAACTTTTCACTGGGATTTTTTTAAAGTGGGAACTTTTCTGTTTGCCCTAATTTTATAAGTGTGTTTTACGAAATTGGGTCAAATTTCAATTTGCACTTTCTCTTTGATATGTTTCAAACATAACTGGTGGCTCTTATGAAGAAATTATTGATTTTCTACACAAAGAACATTTCCCGTCTAACCAATGATATTTTCTCATCCTAATAAAAATTGGATGCTTCTGGCTTGTTAAGATGAAAGTTCAACTCAGAACAGATTTTTCTTCCTTTCAGATAAAAATGTCTTAACATGATTTAGACTAGCGGTCTCCAAACTTTCAAAGGTTGAGCCTCCCCTTGCCCTGTCCAGGCCCTTCTGTTCCCCTCTCTGGAGCCAGTAGCCGGGCTATGGCTCCTGGCAGTAGTAGAGAAGTGGACAGAGGTAAGGAGGCCCAGGCTGGGGCAGTAGCTGGGGGTGTGGCTGGGAGCAGGGCTGGAGCTGGGAACAGAGCTGTGGCCACTGGCAGAGGCTAAGGGAGGGTGGGGGCTGGAGCTGCAGCTGAGCGGGAGAGGGGTTGGAGGAGGGGAGTGGCAGCCAGGCCTGCAGCTAGGTGCAGAGCCATGCCAAGGCTGGGGATGGGGTCAGGGGATGGGGCCATAACTGGGGGGCAAGGTCACAGTAGAGCTGGGGATGTAGTGGGGCTGGGTTGCACTCTCTCCCTGCCCCCTGCGGGGGATGGCCTAGGCCTGCCACATCCCCCTGCATGTTCCTCTGTGCCCGCCTTGGAGGGATGCCCCTCTAATTCAGGAATGTCAGGAATGTCTGATTTAGACTCTTAAGCTACGTCTACACAGCAGAGTTATTTTGGAATAACGTTAGTTATTAACATAGTGCGCATCTAAACTACAAGCCGTTATTTCGAAATAATGGCGAGCTGGAGGACTTCTTACTCTGACTCATGGTAACTCTCTTTTCCCAAGGAATAAGGGAAGCCAGAGGAAGAGTGCTCTTCCTTCCTCTTCCTGCTGTGTAGACAGCACCAAAAGCCAAATTAAACTACTTCGACTTCAGCTACGCAATTGACATAGCTGAAGTTGCGTAGCTTAATTCAGTGTTAGTCCTGATGTGTAGATGTGCCTCTTGGGAGACGTTCTGATCCTCTTACTGATGTTGAGTAGCATGTCACTCAAAGGCATTGTCCAGTGTCAGGAAGGGTATCAGAATCTTGCCTCTAAGGGTACGTCTAGACTACATGCCTCTGTCGCCAGAGGCATGTAGATTAGGCTACCAGACATAGGAAAATGAAGCGGCGATTTAAATAATCGCCGCTTCATTTAAATTTACATGGCTGCCGCGCTGAGCTGACAAACAGCTGATCAGCTGTTTGTCGGCTCAGCGCTGTAGTCTGGATGCACGAGTGTCGACATCAAAGGCATTTGTCGACCACCCAGGTATGCCTCCTGGGATGAGGTATACCTGGGTGGTTGACAAATGCCTTTGATGTCGCCACCTGCGCGTCCAGACTACAGCGCTGAGCCGACAAACAGCTGATCAGCTGTTTGTCGGCTCAGCGCGGCAGCCATGTAAATTTAAATGACGCGGCGATTATTTAAATCGCCGCTTCATTTTCCTATGCCTGGTAGCCTAATCTACATGCCTCTGGCGACAGAGGCATGTAGTCTAGACGTACCCCCAGGCAGAGTACAATTGTTCTAGCACACTCACTATTTGGTGAGAAACTGGCTCAGAGCTGTACACCGTCGGACACACAGAACCACCTGGCGATTGAGGTAAACAAAAAAGGCTCCAAGGAATCCACAACAGACCCTAAAGGGGAGCAAATGAAATAAAACAACATGAAGCACAATACACAAAATGCTATTTATCCACCAGGGAATAAAGCGTAAATACATTTCACACATGGATGTTCACCTGGGCTTTTAAATGGCAACAACTGGGCAGAATCAAAGTGTGCACCTAAGGCTGCATCTCCCAGTCACGGCCACTTACTGCCTCACTGGGGCTCTTGATAAAGGGAGAGCAAATGTAGCTGAACCTCCTTCTCTCCCACCTTGTGTCGTAAACAATTCCCTGGCCAAAAGGGTATCCAGAACACGTGTCCGAAGGGGAGTTCAAGTCTTGTGTGGGACAGAAACCTCCCAAGGGTGTTCCAGTCTTTTGTCTGCTGCTTTCCAGCTTTTTTTTTTTTTTTTTTTTTTTTTTTTGAGGTGCCAACTGTTAGGGAGGCCTCCAAAGATTCTCCCTGCCCCCCTCTCCAACTGTCCCTGGAGAAACCCCACAATTAGTCGGTGTTCGGTGAGTGGCAGGGATCCAGTGTAAAGGAGGAGGTACTTCTTTTGCTCAACAGACAGTTAGTGAAATACAAGGCTTTCCTGAGGTTCCATTCAGCATCACCAATATGGAGGCCAACCATAGGACACATCACTGTAGCTCTGTGTACAAGTAACCGAATACCTGCTCAGACACCAGAGGGATGGAGAGTGTAAGACCCTACGACAGTATGACAGATCTAAGTGGGGGTGAAAGAGGGGATTCAGGTCAAGGTGGTGGACCAATCTGGCTAGAAGAATTGAGGAGTCAGATTGGACCAGGACATACAATCATACAGAATATACAGGGACTCTGGCTCTGATTCAGCAAAGTAATGCCAACACTCATTGGCTTAAAAATAATCATGTGCTTACATGCTTTGCTGAACTGAAACCTCAGTTCTTCATTATTCATCATCTAACCAAAAAGTGCAGCAGACTTTCTGTGCTAGCACTAGCCTCTTCTGATGAATGTAACCTGATAGAAAGGGCTGTATTTCATTCACCCAAAAAGAAGTTAAAAGAATGGGAACTTGTAAAAGGAAATACTGTTTTCACAGCACATAGTAAGCTGAGGAAATCATTGCCACAAGATATTGTGAAGGACTCACTTTTAATTGAATGCGTTTTCAAAATGGATTAATTTTTATTTTTTAAAAATATCTATAGAATTCTGTTTTTTAAATTTCCAATTCAATCATTCCAAATAATGTTTTTTAGTTCAAATGCCAACTACTCAACAGAGAAAGATGACCAAAAAACCAATGACTGAATATTTCACATACAGCATCTGTCCATAGTTTTCTAAAGCAGAAAAACTCTAATCAGGAAACGTTCATCAAAATGTTCATTTTTAAAAATAAGGCCATTTTTCAATTAAAAGATGTTTTGTTTTGAAAATGTTGACCAGCCTTTACCCATGAGAGAAATGTTTTTACAACCACACCTTTAACTAAGCTCTAAAATATTTTCTGGATATATCAACAAGGAAAATGTAATCTTTACTGCCAACCAAGCACTCAAAACTCATGAATCAGGCCCCAGAAATCTTAAGATTGGCTTAAAAATGACGAGATTTTTTTAAACAATAAAAAAGGAAGCTGTATATCTTGACCGTTAAGTGCTCTCTAAAAGTTCCAAAACTGAAGTGCTTTATTAAGCTTTTCTTTGAAATCACAATGGCTAGAAACTTACTTTATTTCAATCAAAACTGTCAGATAACTGTGCAATCAGATAATTTCAGGGCTGGTGTTTTAATAGAAGTGCCAAACAGCATGAAATGTGATAAAATCATGTGTTGTCTACATCAGGTGTTCTCAAATTTCATTGCCTCACTACCCACTTCTTACAACAGGAGCGGAGACCAAAATCTGAGCTGGTTTGAACCCTGCCACCGCTGGTGGTGATGGAGGCCCTTGAGCTTTGGCCTTGGGTGGTGGGGCTTGGACTTTGGCTTCCGCCCCTGGCTCCAGGAAGTCTAATGCCAGCCCTGGCTTTGGGGCCCCAACCCACAGTTTGAGAACCACTGATTTACACTATGTTTCTAACATTTGTTCATTTGCTGGTTTTAATAGAAAACAAATTCCCTGTATTGGACTCTAGGTGGCGCTGTCTTAATCTGAAGTGTATTTTCTGTGCTCTCTCCCCACCACTCTGGCACTTGCAGGGAGGGTGGACAGAGCTCCTCTTAGAACAGTGAAGGACTTGTATATGTACAAGCTCTGGAGACCAAAATCTGTTCACTTGCTGCCTGCACTTGTGTCTTCTTTGTGCAGCCTGGAAGAGAGGAAAGATGCTGGCTGGAAAGGAAAAGAGGGGGAGGCAGAAATTTGTTTGGGTGGGGGGAACACATTGCTAAAAGGACGGGGGATTGGAGATATGCAGCAATGAGCATATGTGATGTTCCAGGGGGGCACCTGGCTTCCCCCAGTGGAGGTCATGAGGCTGTTTAGAACAGTGGTGCAGAGAGAAGGGGACAGTTGGTTGAGCCCCAACTTCAGGTGAGAGGACAGTGACAGGATGGCAAGGGAGGGGGGCAGAGGAGGTTCAAGGCTGCCTTCTCCCCACCCCCTCCAGCTGACCTTGTGTGCCTGGATGTTAGGGGGCCATGGCCCATCGTGGCACCCCTATGGCTACGCCCCTGGTTCAAAAGGCAACTGCAGGAGCTGTCACAGTCCTACAGTTTCAAGTGAAGTGGCTTATTTCTCCTTGGCCACCCAAATGGACTAATTTATAGTGAGTAAATGAGTGGACTTTTGGAAGGCAGCCTTAGAAGCAAGAGAATAAATTGGAGGGGTGGAATTTTCAAACGTGTCTAAGGGTATGTCTACACAGCAGCCGCATCTACACACAAGAAGTTATTTCAATATAATGTCAAAATAATGTCAAGCTGGAAGACTTCTTACTCTGACTCCTGTCACCCTCATTCGGCAAGGAGTAAGGGAAGTTGAAGGAAGAGCGCTCTAACGCAGACTTCCTGCTGTGTAGATAGCGCCAAAAGCCGAAATAAGCTATTTCGACTTAAGCTATGCAATTGATGTAGCTCAAGTTGCGCAGCTTATTTAGACTTTAATCCTGCTGTGTAGACGTGCCCTAAGCAACTGTTAGTGGGACTTGTTTCCTAGCTCACTCTGAGTATGTCCACACTGAGCTGAAGGTGTAAAGATGATCTTGGGTAGACATATCAGAGCTGTTGCTCTGCAAATTGAGTGTTGCTGCAATGGCACAATTTATATGTGGGGGATGCTGAGAGCTGCTGAAGCAAACTGTAAACCCTGTTGATGGAAACCACGTGAACACCCCTACTTCCAGCACCAATGGGTATGAGCAATAGGAGAGGCTAACTGCCTACTGTCTCAGATGTGTACATACTCAAGCAGCTATTGCCTCCCACTGCTTGTGCCTGCAGTGACTCTGGTTTTAGTGTGCCAGTTCAGTCAGGCTATCTCTTCGCACAGGAAGAGACTTCTCCAGCTTGAAATGCAGACATACGGCTAGGTGCTTTGGAGAATCCCACGGCAGTGCTGTGTACCCTAGCATGGATTTGGGCATAGCCTCCTAAAAGAAGATGAAAATCCTGAATTGGATTTCTGCATTTTTTGAATGGGCTCTGGATTCAGACCCTGGGAACAGTTGAAGAACTGGGACTGGGTTTCCATGCCCACTCCAAAGTGGTGTGCTGCAATATGTCTAATGGCAAGCCTCCAGAAAGAGTGCAAAGCTCTAAGCAGACTGTCACTCCATTTTATGTGAAGATCTGCAACGGAGTCAGCTTGATGTCAATTTAGCACTGCAATTTGTTGAGTCCCTTTGGACTTACCCTATCACAGCAAAGGCTGGCAGCTCCTGAAGGTCAAAGGGGAAATCCATGCGAAAGTTAGTTCTGAACAGGGCCGTGATGGTGACTGTGTGAGAGAAGAGAGAGCAAGAGACGGGAAGGGGTAAAAAAGGGTGAGAGAGTCCAATCTGCATACTGAATGAGACAGGATATGTGGGGAAATAGCATGGGCTTTTGTCATTAAAGACTGCATGGCAATGCACTTGCCAAATTAAGGGTGTGCAGACAACTTTTGCTTGGGCATTTCCTGCACTTTGAGCGCTTCAGTTTGCACCATTAATGTTCTTTTAATTTGTGTGGAAATGGGGGGTAGGGGATTAATGGACATGATGTACTTCAATGTAACCCCAGTTTGTCCAAGCGTTCTGCTTGGGAATAGTTTCTTGTCCTGAGAAGTTAAATGGTCCCCCCCTTGCTGCTTGCTGTATCTCATCAGCCCCTGAAAAGACCATCTTCTCAGTGGTGTGCAGACATGTGGGGGCTCATCTCTGTCACAAACTGACAAGATGACCTCATGGGGACACAGCTGGGCTCCTCCATGGGAACTGCATTTGCAGAAGGAATTATCAGTCATAGAAATCAGAGAAGAAAGAGACCAATTAGGTCCCTTTTCTTCTACCAGCCCCTTCCTCTATCCTACTCCTCTGCCCTCACTGTTTTCCATTCTAGTTTTATATGACTCAAGTGATGGAGATTTCCACTTCTTCCCTTGGAGCCTCCTAGCCAAAAATGGGGAACCTATGGCCTGCAGACCAGATCCAGCCCCCGGCATACTTTGATCTGGCCTGCAGTGAGCCTTAGGGCTTCTCACTTGCATATGGCCCCTAAAACTGATTTTTCTGTGTGTCAGTGGCTCCTGACTGAAAACAAATTTCCCACCCCATCTATATTGGAAAGGCAGACTAGGCTGAAGGGCAGGGCTGAAGCAATGCGTCTAAAGGTTTCCAAAAAATCTGGTGCCATAAAAATGTAGAGCGGACAAATCCCAAGATATAAGCATATACCGCTGGTCTCTTGATCAAGCAAAAGAAATTGAGTGTACTATGTGGAAAGAGGGTAGAGGCAGGAAAATCAAATAAATGGTAATAATATGGGGAAGGGGAGGGACACTTTAGCTATTTACATATAAACTGGTCAAACAACATATGACCAAATTTAGAGAAATAACTTCTTGACACTGGAGCAATTGCTTCTTGAAACAGATATTTCTAGAGTATAATTGAAGAGAGGATATTCTCGGCTTACTCTCATAAACCATTGAGTTGCTAATTCAGGAAGTGACAGCGGCTGAGCCAATAAGTAATAATGAACCATATAATAATGCTCAAAATCCCAGAGTCAGGTAGGTACCAAAAACTGACACTAAACCTTTAGAAAAAGGAGATTTCAGTACAATGAGATGTTTAGTCAAAAGGCCCTGGAGTTGAAAGTAAAGTAGGTAAAAGAACCCCCAGGTGGAACGAATGCTATTTAAAGAAACAATAGTATTCTCAGAAGATATGTGCACCACTGAACAAAAAGACAACCGAAAAGGTCAGGTGTAAATGAATATAGCTACAGGCAAGGCCTGAGAGCCTATTTGAGCCAAACAAAAATCCTTAAAAATTTGGAAATCTGACCCTAGTGACACCAAAAAATAGGAGCACAAATTACATCAGGCATTAAGTGTGAGGGAAATTAGAAGAACTAAAATGGAGTTTGATGAGCTAACAGCTGAAGGTATAAAAACAAATAAGTATATGGGAAGCAGAAAACTAGAGAAAAAAATGGGTCCTCTGGATCACCCATAGGAGTGAAAGGGTGAAATTAAGGAAGATAAGGACTTGGCTGAGAAGGTAAGTGATTTCTTTGCATCTGTCTTTGCTGTTGAGAATGTTGGGGAGATTCTGACCCGTACCTGCTCATGCCTAGCATTAGAGATGATGTCTTGGAGACTGAGGGGTCAGAGAAGAAGTGCTGGGAGCAAACCTGTAATTTCAAAGGCAATACATCTCCAGGCCCAGATGGTTACATCCCAGAGTTCTGAAAGTGGATGAGTTGTTAATAAATAATACACATTCTCTCATTAACAACACTTCTTCAGAAGAAGTAGCAAATGTACCTGTTGTGATGTTACACACTGTATTTATAGGAATATGCTTATGAATATTACATAATTGGAATATGTTTTATATGAGACACTTCATGGGAGATATCATTAGAAAGGTTATGATTTACTGAATGTGCTTATCCTCTTTGAAGCTGAAATTAGGAATATTGACTCTATATTTATTATCAATGTGTTCATGTTGGGAAAAGCCTATCACCATCCCATCAGGTACAACAATGAAGAAACCAGACACAGAACTAATGCTCCATTAGCAACTGTCAACGGACTGGGGGAGAACTTGTAAGTGTGAGGATCAGCCTGTAAGAAATTGCTACTGGCTCTGCAACAATCTGTGACCATGTCACCTGATGCTGGAATTCATCTTGGAATCTGTACTTTTCCACAAGAAGGGAAAGGGGGGATCAGGTTTGGGAGACAATGGATTCCTGCCTTAGGCAAATCCTATTTAAGGATGGAGAGTGAGGTAATCTAGGTCATCAGTTCTCCCCTGGGGCCCCTCCCAAGATGACTGCTGGAAACATCTAAGGCTGAAGAGGGGAAAAGACTGGAACCAGGCTGGAAGGATGTCCACTCTGTGCAGAAATTATTATAACCACATTTAGGGTGAGAACTTATATGTAACAAATTCCCCTAGTGTACTCAGCTTAGCTTGCTATTCTGTTTTATTTTACTTCGTAACTTACTTTGTTCTGTGTGCTATCTCTTATGTCCACATCTGTTTGGAATTACACACAGCATAAGACATCTTTATCCGGAGAAGGGCAGTGTATTGAGGATTTGTCCCTCACTGTATTGTCTGCGGTCTGTATGACAAGCAGAGGAGAATGGCCCTTCCCTATGTCTGTGCTGGGACAGGCTGGAGAATCATGTTCAGCAAGACAGGATTGCAGGGTGCCTGGGCTATTACAGGTCAAGCAGGCTCAGTGTTTTAAATAAGGCTCTTGGGGTGTTCTTGGGAATACAGCCCACTGAGCTTTAGCTCCATCCCTGATAAATTGGTCGAAATCAGAATTAAAAACATTAACAAAGTTTATAATCTAATAGGTTGTAACCCACATGGATTCTAAAAAGGCATGCCATGCCTCATTGTTCTTTTAAAAATCTTAAAAGTAGGGGCCAGTTGACCTGGTTACAAGACTGAAAGCAAATAGTAGGAATAAATGGCTAATTTTATCATAGCTAAAGGTTAACAGTAGGGACCTCAAGGTTCTGTGCAGATTAATATATTAATGACCTGAAAAAGTGGGTGATTAATGAAGAAGCTAATTCTGAGTAGATGACAGAATTATTTGGGTTTGTCGGGACAAAGAGGACCAAAAGAGAACTTGTAGGAACTTCAGAGAGACCTAAAAATGCTAGGGGAACATGAGCAACATGGTGGCAAATTTCAGTGCTGAGGAATACAAAGTAACACAATGGCTACATCTACACTGGCCCCTTTTCCGGAAGGGGCATGTAAACTTCACTAGTCGTCATAGGAAAATCCGCGGGGGATTTAAATATCCCCCGCGGCATTTAAATAAAAATGTCCGCCGCTTTTTTCCGGCTTTTAAAAAAGCCGGAAAAGAGCGTCTAGACTGGCCCCGATCCTCCGGAAAAAGTGCCCTTTTCCGGAGGGTCTTATTCCTACTTCAAAGTTCCTACTTTGAAGTAGGAATAAGACCCTCCGGAAAAGGGCACTTTTTCCGGAGGATCGGGGCCAGTCTAGACGCTCTTTTCCGGCTTTTTTAAAAGCCGGAAAAAAGCGGCGGACATTTTTATTTAAATGCCGCGGGGGATATTTAAATCCCCCGCGGATTTTCCTATGACGACTAGTGAAGTTTACATGCCCCTTCCGGAAAAGGGGCCAGTGTAGACGTAGCCAATGTGTTTGTGGTGGGGAGGGAAGGGGGGGTTAAAATAATTCACTGCGATTCTAAATTAACTATCAATTCAGGAAGGGAACCAAGGTATCATAGCCGGCAATGGCTACCATTCCTCAATGTGGTGCTGCAATAAAAAATGCAAACAAGAAGCTAGAATGCATAAGATAGAGAATGGTGTGGAGAAAATTGTAACGCCTTGATAGAAATCATGTATGGAGCTATCTGGATACCATGTGCATCTCTGAAGGAAGTTGCAGCAGAGAAGAGCAATCAGAATGATCAAAGGCCTGGAAAAACTTGTGTAAAGAAAGAATGAAAATATTGGGATTGTTATCTTAGAAAGGAAACAAATAATAAGGGACATGATAAAAGTCTGTACAATAAGAACTGGTCTAGAAATGGCAGAGCAAAAATTTCTATGCTCCTTGCCACTTAACACAACAATAAGAGGATACTCAGTGACATTCAAAGGTGGGAAATTCAGAGCTACCAGAGGAAATGCATTCCTGCCGAACGTGGGATTGCGCTGTGGAAATGACTGTCCCAGGAAGTTGTTGCAGCCAAGCATTTAGCAAGATTCAGTCAGAGATTGGGCATCCCTATGGGTAATAAGAGTATCCAGGGTTAGCCTAGTCAATGACAGTAAAAATTGGAAGGGATGTTGAACCTTATACTTCAAGCCCCAATTTAATCTCGAATTACTAGGGCCGAGGATGGGCCTAATAAGGGTGCAGATCTGCATACTGCATACTGCAGGGCTCTTACACCTTCTGCTAAAGCAGTTGGTCCTGGCTACTATCAGAGATGGGACACTGAACCACATGGACCATGCACAGTTTAACTGCTACTCAACTTTAGGAAATGTTTTCCTCATATCAAGCTGCTTAATCTCTCTTGTCACCATTACTGCAGTCTCTGAACCATTCCTCTTTTTCTCCCTGTACCTGTAAGGATAAGGCCTTTTTTCTGTAGCCATACTGGAAGGCCTAAAGCAGGAGTGAGAAACCTCAGGACTGGGGGCTGGATGTGGCCCTTGGCTTGCCTGGATCCGGCCCCCGAAGCTCACCCCCCCCCCCAGCATTGGGGAGCCTATGCTGGTGCTCCAGCTCCCCTGTTCCCCCCTCCGCCCCCGGGGCTGGAGCACACACAATCTACTAGGCTGCCCCCCAGGGTCTGGTGTGCAAGGGGAATGTGGGAAGTGTCTTTCTCTTTCTCAGCCGCGGGCCACAGTGAAGGTTTTTTTCCCATTTCTCACTTGTGTGCGGCCCCTGACTGATTTTTCCCCAGGTCAGTGGTCCCCAACCCAGAAAAGGTTCCCGATCCCAGCCTAAAGTCTAAGCCTTTCATCTGCAGCCATATTGAAAGAACAACAGCCATTACTTGAAAAGCAAGAAGTCACATACTCACATTCCATCTAAATTGCATTACAATACAGGCAGTCCCCGAGTTACGCGGATCCGACTTATGTCGGATCCGCAGTTACGAACGGGGATTTCTCACCCCGGAGGACTCGAGCGGCGGGACGCCTGGTCCCGCCGCCCGCCTTCTCCAGGGCGAGAAAAGCTGCTCCCTGTCTCCCTGGTCTGCTGGCGGAGCCAGCAGACCAGGGAGATGGGAGCAAAGCGGTGGAGCACCGGGGGCTGGACCCGCGGCCGCTTCCAGATCAGCTGGAAGCGGCGCGGGTCCGGCCGGGTGCTCCGCCGCTCTGTTCAGCGTCTCCCTGGTCTGCAGACCAGGGAGATGCTGAACAGAGCGGCGGAGCACCCGGCCGGACCCGCGCCGCTTCCAGCTGATCTGGAAGCGGCCGCAGGTCCGGCCCCGGTGCTCCACTGCTTTGTTCAGTGTCTCCCTGGTCTGCAGACCAGGGAGACGCTGAACAGAGCGGCGGAGCACCCGGCCGGACCCGCGCCGCTTCCAGCTGATCTGGAAGCGGCCGCAGGTCCGGCCCCCGGTGCTCCACTGCTTTGTTCAGTGTCTCCCTGGTCTGCAGACCAGGGAGACGCTGAACAGAGCGGCGGAGCACCCGGCCGGACCCACGCCGCCTCCAGCTGATCTGGAAGCGGCTGCGGGTCCGGCCCCGGTGCTCCGCTGCTTTGTTCAGTGTCTCTCTGGTCTGCAGACCAGGGAGACACTGAACAAAGCGGCGGAGCACCTGGCTGGACCCGCGCTGCTTTCAGATCAGCTGGAAGCAGCGCGGGTCTGGTCCCAGGGAGACGCTGGGACCAGGGAGACGCTGAGCAGAGCGGCGGAGAACCCGGGCCGGACCCGCAGCGCTTTCAGCTGATCTGGAAGCTGCGGGTCCGCCCGGGTCCTCCGCGGCTTTGCTCAGTGTCTCCCTGGTCTGCAGACCAGGGAGACGCTGAGCAAAGTCGCGGAGGACCCGGGCCGGACCGCGGCGCTGATCTGGAAGCGCCACGGTTCGGCTCGGGTCCTCCACAGCTTTGCTCCACGTCTCCCTGGTCTGCTGGGGGGGGGGGAACGCAGCTAGTGCCCCCCCAGCAGACCAGGGAGACGTGGAGCAAAGCCGGGGGCCTGTGGTAGAGCAGGTGGGGCACTGCCGGTTGGTCCCGCAGCACCGCTCCTTGGCGCTACTGGACCAACCCGGCAGCACCCCAGCTGCTCTGCCCCAGGCGTCCTGATTCAGCTGCTGATCAGTTTCGGCAGTGGCTGAATCAGGATGCCTGGGGCAGAGCAGCTGGGGTGCTGCTGGGTTGGTCCAGTAGCTCCGAGGAGCGGCCGCGCTACCGGACCAAGCCAGCAGCACCCGAGCTGCTCTGCCCCAGGCGTCCCAAAGTCAGCCACTGCTGAAACTGACCAGCGCTGACTACAGGAAGCCTGAGGCAGAGTTGCTCTGCCCTGGGCTTCCTGGAATCAGCTGCTGATCAGTTTCAGCAGCAGCTGACTTGGGGACACCTGGTGTTCTTACCTTGAATCTGTATGTAAGTGGAACTGGTGTCCAGATTCAGCGGCTGTTGAAACTGATCAGTTTCAGCAGCGGCTGATGCCAGTTCCGACTTACATACAGATTCAACTTAAGAACAAACCTACAGTCCCTATCTTGTACGTAACCCGGGGACTGCCTGTAGTGTTTTACCAGGCTGTTAAGGAGACCCTGCCCTAAAAGCACCTAATATCACCAGATAAAGAAACAGATGTCAAGATGGTTAAAATTAGTTTGACAGCATTTTGTCTGGCAAGAAATCACTTATCAATAGTACGGGTTGTGAAATCCTCATTTTATTACTATAGCCCTCACTTTCCTATTGTTTGTTTGTATGATCTCAGTCTGGTTTTTAACTATTTTTATCTGCTGTATAATTAATTTTGATAGATGTAAATCAATTAAGATGGTGGGATATAATTGATAAGGGAATTACATTACAATATTATTGGGTTAGTTAGTAAAGTTTTAGTAAAATAATTGGTTAAGGTCTAGCTAAATGGGACTAAAGTTTCGCTATATAAACTGAGGCCCAAGAAGGAGACCAGCAAGAAAGGAAAAGAAAGAACAGTAAGAAGAAAAGACCTGGAAGAACTCACCTCCAAGACACAGCCTAAGATCAGAGCTGCCAAGAATTCTCTGCAACACTGTGACATGCAGCAACTGAAATCCAGACAAGACTGACCTTGCCCTGATTTGGAGTGGTGAGCATGGCACTG
Source organism: Pelodiscus sinensis (assembly GCF_049634645.1). Taxonomy (NCBI): domain Eukaryota; kingdom Metazoa; phylum Chordata; order Testudines; family Trionychidae; genus Pelodiscus; species Pelodiscus sinensis. The sequence continues at coordinate 137,611,738 of NC_134711.1, read as the reverse complement.
TCTGCTTAGCATGTGTATTCTGCTTGCTTGGTCATTGTTAATAAATAGAGTAAGGGTATTACTGTGTAAGGCTCTTTCACTGGTAAAAGGTCCTGCAAACCTGTAGCAAGTTAAACCTTGAACCCTAGAAATTGGTTTCAGAGGGGTAGCCGAGTTACACGGCAGGCTTTTGCCAGCAGAGAGTATGCTAATGAAGCGCTCATTAGCATTTGTCATGCTCTCATTTGCATATTCTCTGCCAATGCTTTTTGCACAAGAGGTTTTTGCGCAAAAACAAGCAGTGTAGACAAGTCCATTTTGCGCAAAAAATACCCCTTTTGTGTAAGATCCTTATGCCTGAAAAAATGAGTACTTCATTAGCATACTCTCTATCAGCAAAAGCCTGCAGTGAAGACATAGCCTCACAGGAAAAACTTAAAAAACAACAAATAGTCTAGTAGCACTTTAAAGACTAACAAAACATGTAGATGGTATCATGAGCTTTTGTGGGCATCTGAAGAAGGGGGCTGTTCCCACATTTTGTTAATCTTTAAAGTTCTACCAGACTATTTGTCGTTTTTTAAGTTTTTGCTAGGAATTGGGTAAGGAATTGGGTATTTAAATCAATAGGGTTACATCTTGAGCCCTAGGAACTGAGTAAAGGTGTGCACCCCTAGAGTGTGGAAGTGACAGAGAATTTCTTGTGGGTAACACATCATCCTGAACAAGCCTCCACCTCTGTGGTGTTTATATGTCTGCATGAGAAATGTATTTACCTTCTTCTGCTACCTGTAGAGTTATTTTGTCCTTTTTCATCATTATTAGTTTGCTCTTTTAATCTTTGTTCATAAATCAGTCATGGGCAGCTGGTTTGGGCTGGGGGAGGCAAGCTCTCCACCCTGCCCCTCAGCTCCACCCCGTCTGCCCAGGCCATGCCCACATCACGGAGAGGGCGGACCGTGTGCCGCCCACCTTCCCTGGAGCATGGGAAGGGAGGGGGGTGTGCAGCTTGAGCCTCTCTGGCCCCAAAGCCCTGGGGAGGGAGGAGCGCATGCACCCAAGCCTCCCTGGGGCTATGTTGCAACAACACGCTGCCCCCAGAATGCCTACAGCAGGTGTTCTGGGGCACAGTGTGGTTGGGGCCATGCCTGGAGGCTTTCCACAGCATACCAGCCACCCATGAAACCAGTCCTGCCAGCTCCTAAGCAGTTGGTTATTGCACTTGTCTGAATTCCCTCCAATTTGTTACCTTTCTGCTTGACAAGTATGCAACCAGAGCACAGCATTCCTAGTGTGCAGCTGCAAATACTGTCATCTGCTTGCTCTGGGCAGGCTTGTCTCTGTGTATGCAGCCCTACTGTATACTGAGTACTGGTGAATTCTCACTTCAGGAATCCTCCCAGTTCTCTGGGACTCATGTATCCTAATGGTGATTTTTTTGGGAAACCCCAGATACACCTAGGACTGGGAGGAATGAGGGATTAGCCAGTCTGTGAAATGGGCTTGCCATTCTCCCCCTTCCTTCCTTCTGTCTGTCATATATGCAAGGAAGAGAATGGAGAAAACGTCACATCCCCACTGCCTTTCTCTGTTTTGGGGGAAGCTGGAGATGAAGTAGATAATAGAGGCCTGGGCACCAGACACAGAGTTCATGGTTATGGCCTTACCTGCATCCTTGTTCCACACGGCGAGCACTCGAAAGATGAAGGCACTGAATGTGGCCGCAAAGAAACCACGCCAGTAATTGCGCACAGCAAAGTAGGTGGAAGTGACCTCAATGCTGAAGAGAACCCCTAGAAGACACAGAGATGTTATCACCTGGACATATACCTGGAAATCTCTCCAGAACTTCTAATATCACGTCCAGCCCACTGCTCTCCTCAAGTTTGGGTCAAAAAGAGTTTGCAAAGGAGCCAGAGTTAAAAGGATTACAAAAGTAAGATGGCTGGATGGATCTCTTTCTGTGTGTGTGTGTGGGGAGAGGGCGGGGGGGACATACCAGGAACTGAGTGCGGGTGAGGCTGAAGCTAAAGGGAATGGTCATTGAATTGGGGGTCAGGGATAGAGGCACCCCAAGGAAAGGCAGAAGAAGAGGAACAGCCACTTGCCTCCAAGTGGTGTCCCAAAGCAGCAGCCAACCCCCACAGCACAGCCCACAGTCAGGACATCAGTGTAATAATACGGCTGCTACTGGTGGAAGAGATAGAAGAGAGACAGACAGACAGACACAGAAAACAAGAGGAAAGAAAAAGGAGCATGAGTGACAAAATTAGAACCAAGTGTCATAGCTTGTCACCAACCCATTGTGTGTGTGTGTGTGTGTGTGTATGTGTGTGTGTCCTTTCTGGCCACATCCAAAATATCCAAAGGGACTGATATAAAATGAGGACTGGAATAGACAGAGGCACTAGTCAAGTGATGAGGGAACAATCTCAGCTTTCTCTAAAGTACATGCCATTATGGTTGTAAAAAAATGCCCTAGCTGGGAATTCTGTGTTGTGGGGACTCACAGCAGCCACTTCACTGTGATTGCTGGTGTGGTGTCAGTAGAGGCCCCATACGCAGACCAGTGGGAGCTAAGTCCTTCTATCTCCAGTTGCCTGTCTGAAGATAGGGGTGATATTGTTGAGTGTGGGTGAGCAATAAACAGCCTGCAGGCCAGACATGGTTCACCAGGGTTAGCTCCTGGTGGCCAGGCACTTTATTTACCTGAATGTCTGCAGGTATGGTTGCTTGCAGCTCCCATTGGCCATAGTTCACCATTCCTAGCCAGTGATAGTTGCATATGGCCATGTCTGTGAATGGTCAGGTAAATAAAAGCTAACCCTGGTGAACCGTGGACCATTCATTGGCTCATGGACCACTCATTGCCCACCCAAGGTGTAGTGATTGGGGAGGCCTCAATTTGCTCAGAGAGGAGCGCTGGTGGGTCACACACCAGCACAACAACCACTCTTGCACGGATGGTCCTTGACACTCCAAGAAGGCCGTAGGCCATATCTATAGTACAGGGATACACCCAAGTGGAGAAGTGCCTATGGACCCATCTAGATGTAATCTTGCCTTGTGTGAACAGCTGAAATCCACTGCTTAAAAATTAGGAGAGGAGGAACACACCATTCCTTGGAAACATATATATTAAACAGGAAATGACCTCAGAACAGATCCTTCCAAACAGGAAATATCATTAAACATATCTCTGGACTGTACAATCGCATAAGGAGATAGATAGACAAGAAATGACCTCTACCTGCTACAGTAACAGAAAAAGGAAGCTAAATCTTGCTTATGGGTAAAAAGCCAATATAAAAACATGACATCTGGATATCTCTGCATTTATTTGTCCCATCCCCCGAGGTTGGGGGGCCTAATGGGTTCATGAGTCTGGCAGGAGGTTTCTCTCACTGCTGCTATCACCCCTGCACACTTCAGCAATGTCTGTGTTGTGCATGCCCATCTGAGATAAGCAGTGAGGGGTCCACAATCAGAGCAGACACAATGGTTGTGTCTTTCGCACCTTTTGTGAGTCTATCTGCTCTACAGATGGAGTTTGGGGGGCAAGTAGGCCCTGGGAAGGGACTCCCCTGTGGTGTATTTGTCTTTGTAATTGCTATGTGCAATTCCTGTTTGCTCTGTGCTGCACTTCTGCTGTGTGCTGGGATGGCTGCCATTTTTGTAAGGGAGAGTTTCTGCAGCCTTTTGCAAAGAAGAAACACACACCGGACTGTCCCATGGAGAGGTCACTTCCAGCTGTTTTTGCTTTGCTTTCTGTTATCCTTCCCTCCTCAAAAACCATTCCTGTGAGAAGCACTGGCCTCCCCCCGGTACAGCTGCCCCCGACCTGCGATGCAAACGGTTCCGGAGATAGTGTTGCAAGTTGGGGGCATTGTAACTCGAGTCCGCATTTACAACAGGCATCGTATGCCATCATAAATGTGGGGCCGAGGACGTAAGTCGGGGGATTTCGGCCCCTTCCGCACTTATGGAAAAGGTCGTAAGTGTGGGGGGTCATAATTCAGGCCATCGCAAAGCGCAGGCCTCCTGTATTGTCACTGTGGCAGCCGGCCCCTTCCAGCAGGCAAAGTGGCCAACACGGGGCATGCTCCAAACACTACACTCACTTTCTGTGTGAGCAATGAAGGATTCTTTACTAGGGTTTGGAGACAAGAAAGGGTGCAAGCATGCTAGGTGCTAGCCTCAGACATGTATATTAACTGATGGGATAGCCCTGTAGAGAAGAATTGAGTGGGTTAAAGTGAAGTGGGGTAGTCCATTTCTTCCTCTCCTCTGATAAACACAGAGGCTGTGTCTAGACTGGCATGATTTTCCGCAAATGCTTTTAACGGAAAAGTTTTCCGTTAAAAGCATTTGCAGAAAAGAGCGTCTAGATTGGCATGGACGCTTTTCCGCAAAAGTACTTTTTGCGGAAAAGCGTCCATGCCAATCTAGACGTGGTTTTGCGCAAGAAAGCCCCGATTGCCATTTTTGTGATCGGGGCTTTTTTGCGCAAAACAATACCGCATTGTCTACACTGGCCCTCTTGCGCAAAAGCATTTGCACAAGAGGGCTTTTGCCTGAACAGGAGCAGCACAGCATTTCCACAAGAACACTGACAATCTTACATGAGATCGTCAGTGTTCTTGCGGAAATTCAAGCGTCCAGTGTAGACAGCTGGCAAGTTTTTCCGCAAAAGCAGTTGCTTTTGTGGAAAAACTTGCCAGTCTAGACGCAGCCAGAGGGAGCTCTCCCCCCACCCTGGGTAAGTAGTGCTGCTCCACAGCTCATCCTGCTCCTTCGCTGGTGTTCTGCTTTTCCACCCCCAGGGTATGTCTACACTACCCTCCTAGTTCGAACTACCTAGGAAACGAGGTGCACCCTAGTCCGAACTACCTAGTTCGAGCCCCGTGTAGCCGCGCTACACGGGGTTCGAAGCAGCGGGGATTTAAAAATGGCGGCTCCCCGCTTATGCTAATGAAGCCTGGGAAATTCAAATCCCGGGCTTCATTAGCAAGTGCGGTATGCCTACATTACCCCGCTAGTTCGAACTAGCGGGGTAGTGTAGACATACCCCCCGCTACTTCTCTAGTCCAAACTCTTCTTGGAGGTAAATAAGTATTGCCCTGCAGACCCCACTGGCCTACTGTCTGGTGAGGGTCCCTTTGCACTGTCCTCTTGTCACCCAAACAGCAAGAGTCTTCTGCCTCCTGTCTGTAGAGGGCTCCTTCTGTGTGGTACAGCTGGCCCTCAGCCAGTCACAGTCTGCTTCTCTGCTGGATGCCTGGCTCTTATCCAGCCTACTGCTTGCAGCTCTCAGGCTGTCTGCTATCTCTGAAGCCAACCTCAAGCTGGCTCTGGCTTGCTGCTCCATTCTCACACATGCACACCTATGTGACTCTCTCTGAGCATGATCCCTGGCCCTCTGGAGGTCAGGTCTGTTATCTGTCTACTAAGCATTCAGGACCCTTCTATTGGCTAGATCACGGGTGGGCCATACTCTGTGTGTAGCTCACCAGGGTTAGCCTCAGCAGGCTGCCAGTACTTCATTTACCTGCACCTCTACAGGTACGGCCACTTGCAGCTCCCATTGCCAGCAGATCAGTGGTCAATGGGAGCTGTTGCCACCACACATCTTGGTCTGCGCCATTTCCTGCAACACCCATTGGCTGGGAATGGCTAACCATGGCAAACAGGAACTGCAAGCAGCTGCACAGGCAAATAAAGCACCGGTAACCCACCAGGGGCTAACCCTGGCGAACCACATCCAGCCAGTGGGCTGGTTACTGCCCACCACTGGGTTAGATGCTAACCTGGATGCCTTTTGTTTATGGCAAACCATAATGAAACAAGCGTTTTCTGCTGGCCTGAGCCAAGACAAGACTGCAGTTTCTATTTGCACTTGCTCACTCCAGCTAGAGACAGGAAGTGAAGTATTTGCCTCAAGAAAATAACACAGTTTTAACAACCAAACTCTGAATTCCCTCCAAAGCACTGTGCATACAGTGTCTGAGTGATCAGAGTGCCTTGCCGGTGGGGTGGGTTCAGGATTAATCAAAAGGGAAACAATATATGACAAATGATCTATGTATTAGTTTCCTTCCTTGACTGGAGGATGTTGCACCTTGTGTACTGTTGCCCTGAGCCCTGGCCCATCTTGCTGAAGGATAGCTGTATCTCTGTCATATGTGGTATTTGAGAGAGAGGATCTGACTGAAAGACACCAGGGAGAAGCAGAGATGTGAGGGATTAACACTTTATTCTCTAGCCATGTTTCAGTGTATCTAGTCTATATTACATCAAAGTGGGGCATCCAGGAGCAGCAGGAAAGGAGAGGGGGTGCTACTTTGTTCTCCTCCCAGAGTCACAGTCCAGGAGGGTTGGCCACAAGAAAATCCCCTGGTGGCCACATGTGGCCATGGAGGCCGCATTTGAGAAACGCTGCCCTAGCTTACTGATAGAGAATTAATTTTGCACACTAAAAATCTAACTCCTTGTTCATGAGTATTATCACTTGCTGCCCATGCATGATGTCACTTCCTGCCACCAGGGCTTCTGGGTCCTTCCCCTGTGTGGCAGAAGGTGGTTTTAGTGATTTTGTAGGCAGACCTACCTTTGTAGGTTTGGCCTGATATGTCGAGACTAAATAGGCTCAGAGATTAATGATGAAGATCCTTCTGCCCAAATGTTACTTCCTCTGTGGCATTTTTTTCCCCACAATCCACCTCCCCTCCCTCCCTCGCCTTTTATCTTCCACGATTACATGGAAAAAGAAATAACATTTTGCCACAGAACGGAAAGGAGTAAGCCTGTGCAGAACTTGTTTTCATGCAGGAGATACACAGTGAGAGGTTGAGGTGGTATATACAAAACATTGTATATAAGAGTACACTTGCCTCCGAGAGGAGCCCCGAAGCAACATCCAACTCCAACCGCGCAAGCCGCCACCAGGAGTTCGAGCTGTCTGTACACATTCTGGAACAGAGAGCCCAGCCAGAGAAGGGCATGCCAGGGTTAGAGGGAGCACAGCCACAGGGTTAGTCCCCACATCCTCCAAAATGAAGCAACAGCCAGCAGCAGATGCAGCCGTCTCTGCTATGGTGAGCCAGGCTCTATATACTGCCAGTCTTAGTATAGAAAGCTGGTCTCTAATATGGAGATCTGATCCTTCTGTAGTTATCTTATATTACACAGCCAGTCTCCGCAAGAAGCCAGTCTGCACAAAGCTATATCTATTACAGTGGACCAGTCTCTGTGTAGCAGCATATATAGTTAGCCTCTAGGGACATTGCCAGTCTTATAAACAGCTCATCACTATAATGATTTTTACTGCAAAGGCTGTTTTTACAGCAGGCATATAGACCACTCCTATGATTAGCAGTACTCTGTGCATGCACGTTCTAAGACAAACTGGTCTTTATGCAAAGCTACTTGGCAAGTCTCTATGCATGATGGGCTATGTCTATACTACCAGGTTATTTCCAAATAAGTTATGTCAAAATAATAACTCCTGAAATAACTATTTCAAAATAAGCTTATTCCTCTTCACAAGTAAGAGTTATTATTTTGAAATAACAAGCCCCTTATTTCAAAATAACAAGCTTGGTAGTGTGGACGTTCACCTTGTTATTTCAAAAGAAGGGGAGTTATTTCGAAGTAACTCCACCATGTAGACAGGCCCATGGTGACTACAATGAGGCAGCTTGTGACTTCAGCACTATTAGAATCCCAGACTTGCCAGCCTGTATTCCTAGCCCGTCTGTTGTGTGGGCCACACACCTGGCTAGTCCTTATAACTTACTGGACTGTGTACCTGTCCACACTCTGTCACGTTCTTTCCCAGAATCGTGGCCAGTGTATGTAATGTACTGGTCTGTAACAGCTTGGCAAACTCACTGTGTTCCCTGTAGCAATAGCCTGCCCCCTCCCCTTCCTATGCTCACCACTGGGGAAGGAACCATTTTGCCTCTCCCAGGAAACAGAGAGCCTCAGGAGAAGAGTACACAGCAGCCTGTGCCTTACCTCATACACACCACAGAAGATTGACATGAACTTGCTGAGCACAGCAGCGCAGATGCTGGCGATGTGCACAAAGGGACCCTGTCAGAGAAGAGAAGGGGAATGGTGATGAGAAAAAGGTCAGTGACGTTGTGACACTGATCTGGGTTTCATAAACTCTCTCTCTGTCTCTCTGGTCATCTTTGTCTCTCCTGCACTGAGATATCTGTTATTGGAGGGTATGTCTACACTACAGAGTTTTTTTCAGAAAAATGGCTGTTTTTCCAACCAAAACGGCTGTTTTTCCAACAAAAATTTCAATTAGGTCCAGACTGCAGTCACATTCTTTCAAAAAAAAAAAAAAAATCAGAAGAACAGAGGGTTTTTTTCTGACATTTGTAAACCTCATTCTATGAGGAAGAAGCCTTTTTGGAAAGAGCTCTTTCGGAAAAAGGCGTGTGTGAACAGGGAACAGGGAATTATTTTTCAAGAAGAGGAAAGAGGAAAAAGCACAGTTGCCCTGGTGGTCACTCATCCATAGTAATCACAGCTGAAATGCGAGATAGCATCTGTTCAGTGAGGACACTATTTTTCGAAAAAGCAGATTGCTTTTTCGATGCACTTTGGGGCTACATCTAGACTGGCGTGATTTTCCGCAAATGCTTTTAACGGAAAAGTTTTCCATTAAAAGCATTTTTGGAACAGAGTATCTAGATTGGCACAGACGCTTTTCCACAAAAGCACTTTTTGCGGAAAAGCGTCCATGGCCAATCTAGATGCGCTTTTCCGCAAAAAAGCCCCAATCGCCATTTTCGTGATCGGGGCTTTTTTGCGCAAAAGAAATCTCATCTGTCTACACTGGCCCTTTTGTGCAAAAGTTTTGCGCAAAAGGGACTTTTGCCCGAATGGGAGCAGCATAGTATTTTCGCAAAAAGCACTGATTTCTTATAGTAGGAAGTCAGTGCTTTTGCGGAAATTCAAGCGGCCAGTGTAGACAGCTGGCAAGTTTTTCTGGAAAAGCTGCTGATTTTGCAGAAAAACTGGCCAGTCTAGACACAGCCTGGCAGTGTGGGCACTCTCTTTCGGAAGAAGTTTTTTTTGGAAGATCTGTTCCAGAAAAGCTTTTTCCGAAAGAAGTCTGCAGTCTAGACGTAGCCTGACTGTCTCCACTCTCTCTAATCACGGACTTATCTCAGTGTCTTCTTTTAACTCTTCCTCTATCAAACCTTTTGCAGAGTCAGGAAAATGGCCACCCGGGGGAGGGAAGGGGCTATGCTGTAGGGAAATTCAGACAGAAAAGCAGAGGAGTGCTGGGGTGAGATGATACCTTGTCCAAAAGGAAACACATCTGGAAGAGCAGGCTGCCAGTGAGATCCCCACTTTCCCATGTATGGTGGGGATCATGCTTTGGCCTTCAGTCCTGAGGTGGCAGGGTGACAGGCTTTGGCCATGGGGCTTTGGACTCCAGTCCTAGGCTCTGGTTGCATGGCTGCAGGCCCCAGGCTCTGGTGGTGAGGCTTTAGGCTCTATCCAGAGGGAGTTTTAGCCACTTCCTCCCTGGTGCTTCAAGTGCCCAAAGAGACACCTCTACCTGTCTCCATCTCCCTGGCCATCACTGCACACACACACACACAGCAACACTCACCTCTTTCCCTACAGGCATGCCACTCCCCAGCCCAGCTGTCAGGCCCACCACTTTGGCCACAAAAGCTTTGAGTGTGAGGTACTCCTTGAGGACCACTCCCCGCATGATTGTCTTCAGCTCAGGAATCCCAGATCCTGGGGAAAAAAACAAACCCCAGAACAGCCAATGAAGAAATAAGCCATAAAAACAGGGAACATACCAAAAAAGAGAAAGACAAAGGCAGATCTTCCCTGGCCCCCTGCTCTCACCAACAGCCTGTGGGGAGACGAGGTGGCAGAATACAGCAGCAAAGAGGATGAGGATGAGGGGGTAGGTGACCCAGGCCAGGTACTGCATAGGGACACTTGGGTGCAGTTCCTTGTACATCCACTTGTAAGCTGTGGGCAGACAGAACAGGTGTCAACAAAAGCAGTACCTTTCCAAAGAACTGATGAGCATCAAACAAATCCAGCTCAAAAGTACAGGTTGGCCCAACCAAGAAGAATCCAACCATGCTGAGGACTGAACCCCTCAGAAGAAAGGGGTCCTGCTAATAGAGGGCAGGTGTCACAGGGAGCAGTGTGTGCTAGGGGGATGTGAAACACAAGATTGAATTCCCCACAGCAGAAAGAAGTTCTTCCAAAATAGGGTGTGGGGGCTGGAGTAGAGGAGCTGTATGTGTATATGTATTCTGAGGGCAGAAATACAATATTAAATTAACAGGACTTCACAGTCCATACTTACCTTGGTCTGCAAGTGTTAAATATCTCAAGTGAAACAGGGAGATGTCTGGCATATGCTTGAGGAGACACTTCCAAATAAAATGAGTGTTCTGCAAGACCCCGAGTGACTCTGTAGCGGATACTCCCCCTGCTGGGTCCTACTGATCTCAGTGCCCCGGTGTGGTGTGAGAAGGGAGCGAAGGGGGTGACAAACGAGGGGATATGTTGCCCTGTGAGTCAATACTGGCCCCAGTGACCCAGCATGACATTCGAGGGCACTGTGCTGCAGGGAGCCAGTGCTGAACATGGGATATTAGGCATAGCAGTGAATTGTACATGTGATTTGTGAGGCAGTTTCACAGCGCCTGTATTGGACCCACCCTGCAGACTCTTGGCGCTGGCATAGTCCATTCCCCAGCTCACCAGCGCCATGACCAGACCCAAGAGAACCAGGAATATCCAGTCTTCTCCAAGCTTCTTGGTAACATATTTCTGAATGAGTCTAGCACAGTCTGTGGAAGAGAAAAAGTCTTGAGACAAGACAGTAAGCCAGGGAGGGTCAAGAAATATTGAGCAAGTCCCCTGTCTGATGGTGGCAAGAGAGTAGCCCCTGTGGAGAGAGCATGTTAGAATGCAGGAGAGCCCAGCAGTGCCCTGCAGCACGAGGAGTCTAACCTCTTGTGCCCTGGACGGAGACATCTCCTCACATGATCCAGCAAGTGTGAGCAAGGTCTCTCTGCCCTGGGCAGGAGACTGCAACTCCAGTGTAATGGGACAAGAGACTGCTCTGAAGAACTATCCCTTGCTATCACACAGGTTGGAGAGGAAATGTAGCCTCTGCTAACTTCTCCTCTTCCATCCAGTGGGACTCCTTCCGCCTCCTCCTGAAACAAGGCTCACTTATCCCCCTTTCACCCCACTGGAATTCCATCCCTCTGCACCACCAGTGGCAGCCTGCCCATCTTTTGGTAGTCAAGTGAGCCAGTCTAGCCAGCAGGGTTGAGTGGTCCTACCTTGGCATTTGGAGTACCGCTCCTCTTTGGTCTCTGCCTGGCTGTCCCGTTTCCGGGGACTCTGGCTGTTCTTTTGGGCCTTATTCTCACTCAGTAGTTTTGCTGCTTCCTTCTGTGCAAAGTCAGAGAGCTGGTCTGTGTACTGCCCATAGAGCTAGGAGCCACAGAGGGAGAGACGAGAGGGAAAAGACAGGGTTAATATTCCAATTCATAGACAAAGACACAGGGCTGGACAGAGAGTTCCACAGACAATCAGAGATCCACAGACGAAAGCAAACCCAAACAGAGAAGGCAGAAACAAAGTGTAACCCCCAAGGAGATTACAAAGGGTACGTCTAGACTACATGCCTCTGTCGCCAGAGGCATGTAGATTAGGCTACCCGACATAGTAAAATGAAGCGGCGATTTAAATAAATGAAGCGGCGATTTAGCGCGGTAGTCTGGACGCGCAGGTGGCGACATCAAAGGTATTTGTCGACCACCCAGGTATACCTCATCCCAGGAGGCATACCTGGGTGGTCGACAAATACCTTTGATGTCGACACCCGTGCGTCCAGACTACTGCACTGAGCCGACAAACAGCTGATCAGCTGTTTGTCGGCTCAGAGCGGCAGCCATGTAAATTTAAATGAAGCGGCGATTATTTAAATCGTGGCTTCATTTTACTATGTCGGGTAGCCTAATCTACATGCCTCCGGCGACAGTCTGCCCAGCAACCCATAGGGAGTGAGATGCTCCTCCCAGGGGGAAGGAGAGGCCATTGTTGGGGGGAGTCTGGAGCCAGCAGGGCAAGGGGAGGACTGGCTGTGTGGGAGCTTGTAAGCCCCAGGCCTGCAGGCAGGGTTCCCCCTGAGAACTAGCCTCTAGGGACCTGAAGGCAGGATCCCTCAGCTGGGTTTTATGTCTCCCCTGTTGATTCCCAGTTGTGGAGTTTGCTGGGAGGCTTCCCCAGCCAGGCTGAGTTGGCTCCAGATCCCTGGGTGAGACCAGTCACCACATGGTCAGCTTGGCTCTAGCTGCGAGTTCAGGGCTGCTGCCTGCTGTGTGGGTCTGAATGCTGGGCTGGGAGGTTATAGTTTGAATTTTGGTGCAGTTGTGTGGCCTGCACCTTGAGCCCGGCACCCCTTCACGGTGAGGGGAAATTCTGGGACCGAAGCAGCCTTATTCCTGCCTGAAGAGGATCCCTGCGAGAAGAGAGCAGCCCCTCTGCAGTGACTGAGTCATCTCTCAACCTGAGGCTCATTCATGGAGTGTGTGAGTGCACCAATTTTTAGTTAGGCAGGGAATCTGGGGATTTTATTACCTGAAGCATATTAAGCCTGTGGAGGGATTTGCTGCCTTCTCCCATGTGTGAGTCCTTTGGGCTGTACTGGACCTAGTCAGCCCCACTGCTAAACCACTGCAGAGAAGGATTTTGTGGTCAACAGTCGTCAAGGGCCCCAACAAAGTACTCGTACCAATGGGACACTGATCTTACAGTTGCTGGGCACCGGTGACCCTAAAAATAGTGTTTTACCCTGTTCTGTTCTATTTGTCTCCTGTTTAATATATTTGTGTTTGTGCCATTTTCTGGGAGTCTCCAACTATCTGGCAAATACGTGGGGATTACCCTGGGCTAGAATTTTCCTCCCAAGCTGCCCTGGTGACCCTGCCAGGAAGGAGTGAGGGGGGTGGAGGCACCGCCAAATAAATCCATCAGAAAAAATAAAGTTGAGTGGGTGGCGGGATCCAGAAGAACCCAGACCTATCCATCAAAACCTGTAAGGAGATTGGCTTTAAAGAAGGTAACCAGGTGGAGAGAGGGCGCTACAAAAGGAAGACTCAAAAAGAGATTGTCTCATCCTCCTCCTTTGCTGGTTCCTATCTTTTGAGAAGAAATGTGTACCCACAGTAGCGGATCCATTGTTCCCTGCCTACACTCTCTCCCCATCATCCCCAGCCACTTTGACCTGTGTGGGCAGCTTCTCTCTACACCAATCATGTTCTAAGGTTGGGGGTGGTATGAATACCACATACTCCACGTGACTGTTCATCCCTCAAACACATCGGTCTCCTGTCACCAATTTGCTGGCTCCAAGCCACCAATTTTCAACAACTTCCTTTCCTAGCAAGGATCCACAGGCTTATAAGGGCAGAATGGGGTTTTTGATGGCTGTCATACCCTCCCTCCACATTGTTCTAGAATTGATTTCATGATCTTTAAACCATCAGCTCAGTTTGAATCTTTCAAGGGTGACAAATTACCTTTCTAAATGTCCTGGACCGAACTATAACATTAAAGTTGCATTTTCCCTACTATGATTTAAAATGTAGTCTTGCTTTAAAAATCATCTCCATATACATGACATGATGGGGCTCCATGTTTATCATTTCTCAGATGAAACATGCATTTTACTAGTAAATGCCTTTTCACCTGCTGCCAACCTAGCACAGTCAGCCTGGTATCTGAAGGTGTGTCTAGACTACAGGGTTTTTTCGAAAAAAAGTGGCCTTGTTTCGAAAAAAAAAACCTCCCCCTGAGTCTGGACTGCTGCTGCATTCTTTCGAAAGTAAATTGAAAGAATGCGGCAGTTTTTTTGACTGCGGAAAATCTTGTTTTACGAGGAAGAATGCCTTTTTCCGAAAGTGCTCTTTCTTAGCTCTCAGCAGGCTTTTGTGGTGCTGCCTTTAAAAAGAACATTTTTGTACTTGTAAACTCAGTACAGTTGATGTGGAATCACCACAATGGGAATACTAAGGGTATGCTTGCATTTTGAGCTGGAAGGTGTGATTAGCAGCTTAAGTAGACATACCTGCACTAGCTCTGATTGAGCTAAGATGCTAAACATAGAAGTGTAACTGCGGTGGTGGGCAGGACTAGCCACCCAGAGTATGTTTCCTGCATTTTGGATGGGATCATACTAGTGGTAGCTTGTTGTTTGCTCCACTACGGCTACTTCTAGTCTCAATACAGTAGCTCAATTAGAGCTGTTGTGGGAATGTCTATATAGGTTGCGACTTGCTCCCATTGGCTTGAAGTGTAGGCATATAGTAAGTTTCACTGTGCCTTATCAGAGCAAAAGCCGTACTTTAAAATGGTTTCCTTATGTTTTAATTTTAGTGCCCCCTGAAGACTAATTAGACAGTTACCTTTGTCTCCCCATAATTCTCATGTCTCCACTACTTTTAAGTTTTCTTTCTGACTCCAAACCTCATCTAATTTTTGCTGCCTACCTCTGACCTCACTCCAGTTTGTCTGGTGTATGTGTATTACTTACGCCATGATGCCCTACCCTGGAGTCACTCCCTCGGCTGGGGCCCCAACAGCACCTACTAGAGCAGCAGAATAATGTCTTTCTTGTGTAAATAGTCTAATCTAAAGAGAACAAGTATTTCATTCCTTCTCCCTGTTATCTGCTTAAGGCCTGGTGGCTGTCACATAGTCCCTAAACCATGACTTCACACTTTGTCATTTACAGAAGATGCTTTTTGCTTTTGTGGATTGTTTCATTCTGTAAAGCCATGAGAGTAGATTGTTTTGAGTTTATGACAGTAATAATACACTGTAAAGGTGTACACATTCTCAGATCCCTCTCCAGGGAGGCCTGACTTCACTGTCAAAGGTCTTTAGTGTTCCCATTCTCGTACAGATTGCTCTCCTTGTCCCTATGCCCAGCACTGGATCAACTCAACTTCAATGGACTGACTACTGTGACCCTGCATCCTCTATAAAAAAAGATGGAGCAAATTCAGATCTCATGCAAAGCAACTGATTTCATTGGAGGGGTGCACACTTACACTATGGCTGAATTAGGCCCTATGTATTTTTAATCTCAGTGCATGGCCTGCACCCATCCTCTTTCAGGTGCTTTTACTTCTGCAAATCCCATAGGTTAAACAGGGCTTTGCCTCGTAATAGTTGGAGAAGATCCCTCCTGAAAAGGCCATGTGTGAATAACTCCGATAAATAAGCCAGCAGATATACTAAATAGAGATGTACGGTATGGTATAATGAAATGAGAAATGCCTTCTGGTCACAGTCACTCCCCATAATTGGTGCAGTTGCCCTCAGGGATTGACATGCTAGTCCATGAACTGCTGGGGGGCTTTCCCTCACTATAGGATCATGATGCAATGAGGGTAGGGACACAGCATTCTCCCCAGGAAGTGGGGGCTGCATCAGCTGTGAATGTGCACGGGACTCTTGGAAGTATCTCACCGCTTTAGTTATCCCATAGGGAACTCAAATTCTGCGAGTGTCCTGGAAATTTGGGGGTAGGTGGCAGCTGCACTCTTCGCTGTAGACGTCACATGTGCCTAAAGCCAACTCTGCCTGCTTTAATGTACTTTGGTTAAATGGCATTTTTTAAACATTGTCTGAGAAAAAAATATGGCAGAGGGATAGGGGTTTTGCTCATTACTTCACTTTTTCTTCTACCACCTGCCAGCCAGTGCTCAGTAATCTCTGAGACCCCTTCTTTGGGAACCAAAGGTGTCTCCAGCCCTCTTCAGCCAACACGGGGGCGGTTGGGGAGGGGGGCAGGAAGAGGGGCTGAGAGATACCATTTGGGGAATATCTAGGGAACACATGCAGGGCCTGTTATAGGGTGACTCCCTTCAAGCTGCCTTGTGCATAAGGCATCCCTGTCACACCTCCTTGCAGCCAGCTGAGAATCCAGACAGCCAGATGGCTGTAGGAATTGCCTCCAGCTACTCTTCCTGTGAGGGGCGGGGGGGGGGGGGGGGGCAGCTCTGGGACTTAGCAGCATGGCAGCCACTCTGCCTCTCCTCTTGCAGCTACATTGCTGCTGGATGCCAGTGGGGAGGCCCAATTGCAGAGGCAAACATAGTGCTGGCCTCAGCCATGACCTCAAATAGCCCTCTCTGCGCAGCTAGTTACTCCAGGCCTCAGAAACTCAGCACCCGCCCAACCTATCACTCTCCAGCACCCCAACCACTACGCCATACCTCCCCTCCGCCTCTGCCAGAACCACCAACTTCCCTGTGGTTCCACACACTACCGCATTACTGCTTGAAAGTAGAACTCTACCTGCAAATTAATTACAATATGCAAAATAGTTCTTTAAATAATTTGTATAAAATGTCCCTCATGGAATTGCACTAAACTTGGCAGCAATGCCACCTTTCAGAGAGGGGAGAGGAAGGGAGATGGAGCGATCTCTAGGCAGGGACACACCTGAGCTGAGGGAGATGCAGAATCAGAACAGCATGGCTTCCCCACCCTTTAATTTCATCAGAGAAGAGGTGCCCTTAGAAGGCCAGGGGTTATATGCAAGCTCCAGGGATCCAGGCTATGCTCTCTTGTAGGGCTTTGGGTGCCAGAGGCAGTAGCTGCCCTCCTCACTTCTGGGCTCAGCGAGTAGTGTGGGAAGTAATTTGTTTGAGAAGTTGAGAACAGGCGGCTCCTCGTCACATGCCCTTCTCTGACCTGGCTTTGGCCTGAGGATCATTGGAGCTCATGTTCCCTTGCTGGTGCATGCCCTGAGGTCTTGGCACTTCACACCTCCCAGAACATAGCCCTCCTCCCCCTCTCCAACCCACACCCACAGGAGTCCTTTGCGGTTTTCTGAGTGCCAGGCGGGAGCTTGGAACAGCAGAACCAGACATTAAAGTGGGAGAATCATAAAGCATCATGAGTTACCTTGAGCACCATACATGATGGTTTGTCCAGTCTCATTTGTAAGTGCCCAGGAGATGGGGCTGCCATCATGCTCCCTGGGGACTCTCATCAGCCTAAAATGTCTCCCATTCAATGAAATTCAGCCACCTCCACTTGCGCCAGCCTGAACAATCCCTCTCTAGAGTTTTAGGTGTTTACACTTGGGAGACAGTTGTAAGCAGTTATCATGCTCCCCTCACTCAGGCACTGCTGTTCCAAGGAGGTCTCCTGGATGTCAGAGACTGCCCCGTCCCCGCTGCACACTGCATGGTTCCATACCACCAGCAGGGCATGCACCTCAGCTAACTACCCTGCTCTTGGAAATGCTCCCTCCCTTTTTCTCACTGAAGAAAAGCACCTTGCCTAGTGGGCAAGGAGTAGAAGCTGGTGGATAGAGCATGGAGAAGAGAGGCTAGTATGCATCTTCTAGATCATTTCTGTAGTGGGGATCTATGCAACAGGAGTGTTCAGCATTGGGGAAGGGGGTTGGGAACTGAGGGAAGGAAATCTGCTTTGGTGGGGCCGTCTTGGGCACTTTTGGAAGGCAGAGCTAGTCTGTAACCTGGGATAGAGCCAAGTCTCTGGCCAAGGGAATAAAGGGACAAGGAGCTAGAACTAGGGATCATTCTTATTGCCATCCTTTTAGGATAAATCCCTCTTCCCAGCCATCAGCACAAGTAGGAATTACTGACAGTGAATTACAGAAGATCTCTTCTTCCTTCTTGTTCTTCCTGACCGTCACTGGTATTCACAAGGACAGCTGCCTATGCCACATGAAGCATAAACATGGTGGGCAAAGGAGCTCAGAGCTCATAGCAGGCAGGCCTGGGAAAAAGAGGGTCAGTTTCATTTAGTTGCTAACTGCTTCCCTGGTCAGACATTTCCACACAAGGGTCTCAAAGCACTGTAGAAACCTGAAGACATTATGCTTCCCAGCCTCCTGAGGCAAGGCAGGTCAGTTTCATTGTGCCCTTGTTACAGAGGGAGAAACTGAGGCATTAGGGAGCAAAGGGACTTGCCAGAGCTCACATGGCAAATAAGTGTCAGTGTTCCAAATACAACCT
This sequence comes from Pelodiscus sinensis, assembly GCF_049634645.1. NCBI lineage: Eukaryota > Metazoa > Chordata > Testudines > Trionychidae > Pelodiscus > Pelodiscus sinensis. The sequence continues at coordinate 137,593,685 of NC_134711.1, read as the reverse complement.
AGAAGTACTGACTCACAGTTATCTGCCCTGGCCACCAGGCCATGCACCTTCTCTCACTCATGATATGCATTTTCACCTGGCGCGTGTATTTGAATCCTAGGCTGTCTCTACATTGGCACCCTTTTCCAGAAAAGGGATGCTAATGAGACACTTCGGAATTGCAAATGCCGCGGGGGATTTAAATACCCCCCACGGCATTTGCATGAACATGGCTGCCGCTTTTTTCCAGCTCGGGGCTTTGCCGGAGAAAAGCACCAGTCTAGACAGGATCTTTCAGAAAATAAAGCTTTTTCCGGAAGATCCCTTATTCCTGATTTTAAGAGGAATAAGGGATCTTCTGGAAAAGGCTTTATTTTCCGAAAGATCCCATCTAGACTGGCGCTTTTCTCCAGCAAAGCCCCAAGCTGGAAAAAAGCAGCAGCCATGTTCATGAAAATGCCGCGGGGGATATTTAAATCCCCCACGGCATTTGCAATTCCGAAGTGTCTCATTAGCATCCCTTTTCCGTAAAAGGGTGCCAATGTAGACACAGCCTCACTCAATATTTGTTCCATTATCACACACTGACCAAGGATGGACTGTCATAGGTTCAGTCCATCATCCAAGCTATGAACTAGAATCTGATGCTCAAACATGACTGCTTAGAGTCCTTTTACAAGTAGAGTTCTCAGGTGTTCAGTTTTCAACCAGAACATTAGGATGAAAAGGGACACTGGTGGCCCCGGTTGAAGTAGCACACAGACCCCCAGGCATCTCCTCCCCCCCGCCTCTTCCCCTTCCTATTTGACAGGAGGCTCAAAAAATCAGGATGTGGAGGAAAATGAGTCAGTCCCAGGGGCAGGGGACGGACTCAGAGGAAGGGTTGGTTTACTCTGGACAGACTGTTTGGACCATGCGTGTAAGTGTTTGTTGGGGCCAAGGAAACGTTTTACAAGAAGGAGGAATCTAGGGGAAGCCAGGTGAAAAAGTCTATTTGGAATGACTAGAAAAATTGGTTGATTCAAGTTGGTCAGACTGGATCCACTGGAATGTTTGCACTAGTCCCAGTGAAGGGCTGTTCACACAACAGTTACTGCCCAACTGGAAGAAGAAGACACCAACAATCTCATTAAATGTGTTAACTCAATGCAGCTGAGACAGGTTCAGCTAACTCAGATATATACCCAGGCTATTAGATGTTTCTTCAGACCTCTGGAATTGTGTAAGGGCACAAGGAGGAAGGGGTGGAAGGAAAGAGTAGGCCAGTGCCTTAAAAATTAGAGCATCTGCTATCCTTAGTACTTAGGAAAACTGGGATTTGCTAGGGACTCCCCATCCTGTCATAAGAGAAGAGATGTGTAACTAAAAAGAGGTCTCCTGCCTTTGCCTGGGAGTGGGTCTGTGTGTGAGAGATAGTCCCTCTCTGGATGATACTAGTTCAGTGACTGCACTTTTTCAGCAAAGGGAAAAACATCAGTACCAGAAAAACCCAGGAAAATTGCAAAGGATCCTGAGAAGCAGCTGGAGGGATGGATGCAAAAGGGAAGATTAAAAGCACTAAGTATGTCTAGCTAGGATAAATGATGACTAAGAGGGAACATGATAACTGTCTGCAAATATCTGAAGGGTGTAAACACCGAGGAGAGAGAAGAAGCTAAAAGTAAATAAAATTGGACAATGGTAAATTTCAAGTTGAATACATGGAAACTTTTCCTAAATGTGATATCTAGTAATCTAATAGAGCTTAGACTAGATTCCCAAAGGAAGTGGGGAAAACCCCATGGCTTGAGTTATTCTAAGGTAGGCTGGAGAGAGCACCAGGGAAATTGTATGTACATAGCAATGATCACATAAGACTTATCTATTTGCTATTCTTGTCCTGGGCAACCGCACACAGTTGCCAATATAACTCAGTCCAAAACACAAACTGCTGCTTCCCATTCACCTCAGCTTTAAGAGCAGTCTCCTCACCCCTGCTATTCGTGCCCGGGACTCTTCACACAGCTCTGCCAGTGCCCCTCAGCCCTGCCCTGCAGCCCCTGCTATTCCAGACCTGGGTTCCCCACACAGCATTGCCAGTGCCAGGTCTGTGTGGCTGCCTGTGTATGGCTGTTGAAAGAGAAAGTGCAAGAGTATTACACATATATATATGTGTGGGGAAGGTTATTGCCGGATACAATGGATTTGCATATACATGTGTGACTTCATGTTGTTTTTTCCATGTGAGTGTGTTAATGTATGTGCGCACAAGTAGAGGACATTGAGGGAAAAACAGGTGTTTGACTACTTGGGTGTGTGTCTGCTTATAATTCCATACAGACTCTGGGAGCCAAGGGTTCTATGCAGGGGATGTGGTGTCATTGTCTGTGGTGTCTGTGACCCTGTGTGCTTGTTTGTGGGTGAGGCTGAGTGGCCATGGAGGTTGCACGTGATTCTGTGTGTGTCTAAGTTGCTCTGTTTATGCTTGAGGGTGTGTTTGTTAGTGCACCTGTGTTTATATGGATGTGTATATATTAGGGGATGTCTACACTGCCACCCTAGTTCGAACTAGGTTGGCTAATGCAGGCATTTAAACTTGCAAATGAAGCCTGGGATTTAAATATTCTGGGCTTCATTTGCATGTTCCCGGGTGCTGCCATTTTTAAATGTCCCGTAGTTCGAACTACCTGCCCGTGGCTACACGCGTCACGGACTAGGTAGTTCGAATTAAAGCTCCTAATTGGAACTACCGTTAAACCTCCTTGCAGACAATGACACCACATCCCCTACATAGAAGCCAGCCCAGGGGAGATGGGCCATGCAGGCTACCCACTAGCATTCCCCAGGACTGGCCTATAAATGGCAGACACCGTGCAGTATATCTCCCTTCTACCAGACCTATCCCTTTCCATTTTATGAGAAATAGTCAAATTCTAGGCACATCCCATTGTCCTGGCACAACCAAACCCTGACCGTGCTTTAAGTTAGGATAAGAAGAAGTTGCATATTAAAGCTGGTGGTCCTAGTTCTTATACTTTAGGAGTGCTTGAACAAACAGACTCACAGATGGATAGAGAGACACACACTGCTAAAATACAGGTTGAAACTCTCTAATCTGGCACTCTCTGGCCTGGCAACATCTGTGGTCTATCATGATTTTAGTTAGCCAGATATCCAATTATCATGGGTATGACCAAATTTCTGGAGATCCCATAAAGTTTTTTTATAGCCACCAATTCTGGCTCTCAGTGTTCTGTGCTGTATTTAGCTCTAATTTAGCCCTAATTGTCTCTGAGAGACCAGTAAGCAGTGGAAGTGTTGGTACTGCTACTAGACAATATTGGCTTCCCATGGTCCAGCAAACTCTCTGGTTCAGCACCAGTCAGGTCCCAAGGGTGCCGGACTAGAGAGGTTCAATTTGTATATAGACAGACTAGAAAATTTACCCAGTGTTGCTTAGGTCCTTAATTCAAGTTTTGCTTTTCATCATTTAAACCATTGCTCTGGGGTGGGGCTGGAGATGAGGGGGTCAGTAGGCAGGCTGCCCCGGGGAGAGAGGGCTACCCCAGTCCTCTCTCACGGCAGCAGCTTGGGATCAGGAGAAAAGCATCTCTCCATGGCCCTTCCTAAAGGGTTCCTGGGGCATTGGAAACTTGGGGCTGGGGCAGTCCTGGACAGGGGTGGTGGTGTGTCCCCAGCCAGACCCTTTCACATGCCTGCTGATTCTGACTTTTTTCTGTATGGTTTTCTGAAAAGCAATCCCATGCTGGGTACACCCTGTTTATCTGGCACAAACATACACTTATCATGGTTTAAGTTGTGATATGAAGAAGCTGTGTACTGAATTTGATGGTCCTAGCTCTTACCGTTTAAAAGAAGTTCTTGAACAGACAGACAGAGGCACAGACAAACTGTCTCAAACATATGGTAGATTATTCAGGTATGTGTGTGTTTACCATCTCTCTCTCATACTTTGTGTTTTTTATAGCTAGGCAATCTTTAGACAAGAACAATTTATATATCACAAATTTAGACTACTTTTCTGTTTGTAGACACCTTCTAATTTTTCCATTTTGGTTGGTTTGTCCAAATTGTTCAGCAAATGGTTTTTATGGATATATTTCAGTCGAGAGGTGGCCAGTCATAACTTTGTTTTGGCTGATATTGCTGACAAAAGTTTTGTTAATGTTTTTCTTGTGATTGGTCACCTAAGCCACATGATTTAGTGCCTTCCTCTCTGATTGGATGGCAGACACATTTCTAGTCAGGAGGGAAATCAAAGCACTCTTAAGATGACAATAGGAAGCCATGCATGAGTATTCACCAGATTGTCACTTTCTGCTGCCAATAGAAATCGCTCATCCACATATTTATGAAAAACAACTAGAAAGAGGCCAAGAAAGAAATTCCAAACTAGAAAGAGGCAGCATGTATTCAAACAAACGTTTGCACATACTTTCCAGCTGTAGTACTCTCTTTCTCTTTCCTTGCTCATCTCTCACTCTTTCTGTTTGTTATCACTGGGCTAAATTTGTTGTCATTGTGAAACCCCTTCATCACCAGCTAAGCGGGGCAAAGTGGCTGCATAGCAGACATAAGGTCCGCCCCTCCCCACTCCGGGGAATGCTCTAGTGAGGGAGGCCTTTCTCCCAGGTGCAAAGCTGGCATAACCAGCCCTTCACTTGCACTTTTGTGTAGGGGACATGCCAGAGGCTGGCCATGAGCATGGCCAGGGCAGTGAGGCTGGCATGGCCAGGGCCCCCCTATGTCTTAGCTGTCTCCAGCTGCCACTGTACCCATAGTTGTTATAGCAGTAAGAGTACAAAGTAGAGCAGGCTTAGGGGTTGAACAAGACTTAATCTACATGAGCAGCCAAACTAACCTGCAGAAGCCCCAGGGTCAGTGAAGGGGCTGTGAAAGCTGTCTCTTGTTAGGCCTTCTAGTGCAGGGATACATTCTGGCGTAGGTGGGTGGGTGTCTTTGTCTGTCCATCAATATGTGCGCATGCTCTCTCTCGACACTATCATGGTGGTATCACAGTGCTATGCTATTATGACAGGCTAACTTTCTCTTATCACTGCACACATGCTACGGAGGCAGCTTTCTTCCCCCGTCCCATTTTCTCTGTCTCCATTAAGTGCTCTGTATCCCCTGCAGGTGGGAGTAAAACAGGCCAGCACTGTGGTGTCGCAGCAGTGCCACCACAGAAGCCTTGTGGAAGGGCCAATCCCAGCTGTGCAGGCCAGGGAGTGAGGGCAGGGAGAGGTGTGATAGGGCACTGGGAGGGCTGCATACTCCCCAGCACCGCCAGCGGTACTCTCCTGAGCCCGCCACAGAATCTATGCTTCCCCAACATCCCCATCGCCCTACCTGCGGATGGCTGAGGGAGTTCTCCAGGCAGTGCAGGTCATTCCCCGTCCCCTTGGCCTCGCACCCTGTCTCCGACGGGATCCCATAATTGGTGCAGTTCTCGAAATGAACATAGGCATACTGGGGAGCGCCACCCCACAGGGTTGAGTCCGATCTGGTCTCCGCCGTCTTATGTTCTGAGCTCTCCATGACACTGCTCCTACCCCCTCAAACTCACTCTCAGCTGTGACGATGGTGCTGTTCCAGACCCAATCCTGAATCACTGATCCAGCTGGCCCAGAGCATGGCCTCTGCCTGTCTTGCACTCCTACTCCTTCTCTGTCTCCCCCTCCCCCTCCCCCTCCCCCTCCTCCTCCTCCTCCTCCTCCTCCTCCTTGTGTCTCTCACACTTTCTCCTCTTCCTGCCCAAAGGCGTCTGGGGCAGTGATTGCAGGGTTTAACTATATTTATAGCAACCTTCCTCTGTCACATGACCTCCCTAGTGCCACATCTGATCTGAGCGAGAGGCATTAACTCTGCCAGGGTTGAGTATCAGGTGTGTGCGAGGGGGGAATCCTGAAGGAGGGAGGGGGAGAAGGCGCTGCGGGAGAAATAGAGCTACAGAGTGAGTAAGAGACCCAGAGGTACAGAAAGAGGCAGAGTAGGTGAAAGAGAGAGTGTGAGAAGGAAGGTGTGCCCGTCCAATGGCACCCCTATTTCTGCTTGTCTCTCCTGTTATGAGCAAGCCATGTTTCCAGTACTCTGGCCATGGGTTGTCTCTCTCCTACATTTCTCCAGCTCCCAAGAGAGCCTTGGTCACCAAAATGAAAAGGTAAAAGGGACCTATGGGGCCTAGTGTGGATTCATGCAGCTGGATGGCTAAAGGGCAAACTGGGCATGTGCGCAAAGCCTCAGCCTCTCTTGCATAGCCGAGGTGTCCAAGCCTATACAGGCAGTCCCCGGGTTACGTACAAGATAGGGACTGTAGGTTTGTTCTTAAGTTGAATCTGTATGTAAGTCGGAACTGGCGTCCAGATTCAGCCGCTGCTGAAACTGACCGCCAGTTCTGACTTACATACAGATTCAACTTAAGAACCCCAGGCGTCCCCAAGTCAGCTGCTGCTGAAACTGATCAGCAGCTGATTCCAGGAAGCCCGGGGCAGAGCAACTCTGCCTCGGGCTTCCTGTAGTCAGCGCTGGTCAGTTTCAGCAGCGGCTGACTTGGGGACGCCTGGGGCAGAGCAGATGGGGTGCTGCTGGGTTGCTCCAGTAGCGCCGCTCCTCGGTGCTACTGGACCAACCCAGCAGCACCCCATCTGCTCTGCCCCAGGCATCCTGATTCAGCTGCTGCTGAAACTGACCAGCAGCGGCTGAATCAGGACCTGGGGCAGAGCAGCTGGGGTGCTGCCGGGTTGGTCCAGTAGTGCCCAGAGCGGCGCTGCAGGACCAATTGGCAGCGCCCCAGCTGCTCTGCCCCAGGGTCCAAAACAAAAGCCTGGTCTGCTGGGGGGGGGGGGCACACTAGCTGCCCCCCCCCCAGCAGACCAGGGACACAGGGAGCAGAGCCGCAGTGGCAGCGGGGTGCCGCGCCTCTGAGGCTTTGCTCTGGCAAAGTCTCAGAGGCGCGGGACCCCGCCGTGGCTGCAGCTTCAGTCCCGGTGCCTGTGGTCTGCTGGGGACGGTCCCCAGCAGACCACAGGCACCGGGACTGAAGCCGCAGCTGCGGCGGGTTCCCGCACTTCTGAGGCTTTGCTCTGGCAAAGCCTCAGAAGCGCGAGAACCCGCCCGGTGCCCCTGGTCTGCTGGAGACGGTCTCCAGCAGACCAGGGGCACCGGAGCAGCTTACGAACGGGGCTTTCTCGCCCCGGAGCTCGCAGGTAGCAATCCGCTACCTCGACCTCCGGGGCGAGAAAGCCCCGTTCGTAAGTGCGGATCCGACATAAGTCGGATCCGCGTAAGTCGGGGACTACCTGTAGTGGTTGCTGCTATAGCGAACTAGCCACACTCAACTGGCCAAATAGCCACATGTGGCCAGTGCCTAGCGTGTTGGACACCACAAGCTTAGGTGTTCAAGGCCCTTGTGGCTGTGAGAGAAGCAGCATGTAGAAGAAGGATCCTGGGGCACCTCCGGAAGGTACCCATAACTAGTATTTAACTGCATCTCTGCAGTCTGCCCCAAGGATTAACTCTCTGTAAGTATGTCACTGAACTGAGTTGTGTGCGTACTCAGCCCTGGCTGCCTTCAGAAAGCTCTTCATCATGGTGCTAAGGTCCCTAGGGATGAGAGCAGCTAGACCTTCACCCTCTCTCTCTTTGCCTCCCATTTCACAGCTCTGCTTGCAATCAGGTAGCACCTACATCTGCTGGGCCATGGAGCCTGCCAGCAAGTGATAATGACGGCAAGCACGTTCCCTCCACACGGCCCAGTGGCAGGTCTTCATGCTGGTATTGGCCTATCAGTGACTTTATGACTTTTAATGGGCTATTAATTAATGAGGCGAGGAACTCAGGAATATCACTTTGGCAGGAATCCCGTGCAGGGAAAGAGGAACTGTCCAAGAGCCATTAGCAGCTCCTTCTTTCCTCTTGTGGAGGCTAAAGCAAGTCAGCCTCTCTGAATGGCCCCAGTCATGTATGTGTATATCCTGGGGTTTTAGTGCTTTCTCCATGATAAAGGGGCTGCCCAGTCCCCACACAATCCCCCTGAGAACAGGGATTGCCCTGCTTTTCACTCTGCAGACCACTTTGTGGGGAAGACGACCCTCTGCTGGGTCCAACACAATAGTCCCACGCTGCTTGGAGTCTCCAAATGTTCCATTCCACAGCTCTAGTTTGAGATCCCTCACTGCAGCTTTCCAGCCCTCCCTGCTCTCGTTCTGTGGGGATGTTAAAGGGAGCATCTCTATTCAGAGCTGCCCAGATTCCCCTGGTGAGGCTTTTCCTCTGCATCTCTCAGCCCCTCTGTCCCTATGTGACTCTTACAAGAGGTCACCACTCCTGTGTGCATCCTCAAGAGTTCCCCTGTCTGCATCTGTTTCCATCAACCTCTCATCTCTGCTGTGAATCACCCCAGTTCTTCCTCCATGTATCCCCTCCCTCAGCGGTACCTCTCTCTGTCTCTTGCCCTCCCCCCATCTTTCTTACCGCTCTCAGGTCCCCGTTTCAGCTACCTGGTTTCATCACTGCTTGGCATATCACTTTCCTACCCCCAGGACACAGCAGTGTTGTACTGGTGGTGCTTGGAAAGTGGCACATGTGCCCCCACCCCACGACCCGTAAATATTTCTCATTTTGGGTAAGTGTGCAAAGCGGGACAAGGTGCAAGGAGCTCTTGCAACTAGACACAAACTCAGGGTTAGCTCCTCATTACTGTCCTGGTGGCGGTAACTCACCCCAAAGGGGGTGTGGAGGATGCAACATATACAGCTGACTGTGCAGGTGGGCATATACTATAGAGCTGAGTAAATAATGAATTTGGGAATTCAGGGGCCAAACCAAAAAATCTGGCAAAAGTTTAGTCTGATTTGAACTGAAAATAATTTTTCAAAATTTTCCATTGAACTGAAAAACCAGGAAAATTTTGCTTTGAAGCAACCAAAACATTTCATTTCATTTCATTTCACATGATTTTTTCTCCAGATTTGCATTGTGATTTGGCCATTTTGAGTGTTCTTCATCCTCTTTTGTGTGGTTTCTTCAACTGGCCAAATTTGAAAACAAAATGCCATTTTGAAATGAAAAAAATCAAAATGAAATGTCTCAAAATGGTAAAAAATAAACATTTTGATTTTTTTTACATCAGGGTTTTTTTCAGCTGAAATTGTCCAGTTTGATCCAATTCATGAATAATTTCAGAGCTCTCCTTCAAAAAAATTCATATTTGGTGAAATTTCTATTCATTGAAAAAGTGTCGCGCTGCTCTAATATGCCTCAACCCCTCCCAGGCACAGTCTCTCTGTATGCCAGGCAGCACTGGGAGGGTAGCACTGGTCCCCTCTCAGGTGGCAGACCACTGTCTCCGTGCTGGGCTTTCACTACAGTTCTGTACTATATTGTTATTTAAAACAGCAGGAAACAGAGAGAAAGAGAAATAGCGGGAAGGCTCACCTGCGATGCAAGTCTCCTCCTGTCAGCCATCTCTCTTACTCTCTCCTTTCCTTTCCAGCTCTCTCTCGCTCAAGCTCCACACTCTTGCCTGATTCCCAGTTTCTCACTCCAGTCCAACACTCCCTTCTTTTGTTGCTCAGGATGCTACAGTCACCTATTTAGACCTGCTGTAATATAGTTTCTAGTGTCCCACCCACCCACCCACACGCATCCAAATCCTCCCCACCTGCCACCTTTATGGTAAAAGCACTGAGACTTCCCCTCCCAGGTTCTCACTCAAAGGTGGGGGGGAGTGGAGGGGGTGATACCTGGACCGACCTTGGGTGCTAGCACCTCTCTCACAGCCCTATCTCAGGGGAGATTTATTACCTCAAATCCAAGTGCTATCAATCACCAGGAACAGGACTCATACTACCCAGTGTGCCCTGCCCATACAATTATCAGACGTCAGGTTCTGAGCCTTCTGTTCAAACCAGGGGTTAGAGGAACAACAACTGTGTACATTTCTCTCGCACTTTCATTTTAAAAGACCTTAGAGCACTTTACACTTTCTCTGTATAAGAATCTCATGACGCACCATTAGAATGCAGCCCCCTCTCACATGGAACATGGCACCTGTTTAGTGGGCCACACAACAATGCTACACAACAGCTAAGAGCAAAGAGTGATGAAGAGTCCTATATCCAGTTAAAACTTCAGGGAGATGAGAAAAGAATTTGATGAGGCAGAGTTACTATTGTGCAAAACAATGTGCACAGAATTCCAGCATCATAGAAAGAGCTTTACACACACCGAGCAAGGCCCTTCCCTTGCTCCATTCAGACTCTAAAGTAGACAATACAAAGACACGATATGGGAAGAAAAGGAAGGTATGTAGATTATCAATGAGAAGCAAGGCGGGAAGAAGTGGGATTTGGAGGAGAGAGAGTGTTTGGTAGATAACAAAGGGGAGACTATTGCACAGTTAGACATGACATATGGCAGAAGGCACAAGGCTGAGAGTACCAAGTAAAATAAGGAGAGTGGACTGGAAGGAGTGGAGCATGTGAGAGGAAGGTTATGAAGAAATTAAACTGGAGATATGCTACAGGAATAACAAGAGATACAGACAGAGAGTGAGGCAGATGTAGGTGATAGATGCTAGAGGGATGTAAGATTGGGGACTTGTAGGTGAGGAGGAGGTGCTTGATTTTGATGAATTATGAGACAGAAAGTCAAGGAAGGGGTCAAGGAGGTATATGATGAGATCAAAGCTTTGGATGAGAAACTGTAAGTACCACCTTGGAGAGAGTGGAGCAGAGGGAGGTGAAAAATGAGAAGAGAGTTGCTGAAATGAAAGAAAGGCACTGTCCGAGAACAGACAAGGGTTTCGTCAGGGCATAGTGAGGAAAAGTTGTTGATCTTACATGCATACGCAATGGTATTAAAGAGAGGTATTTGGACATAATGAGAGACTGAAGGTGGAGAGATGAAGGAGAACAGTCAAGGATAAGGCTGAAAGGACAGCAAAGATAAGAGAAGGGCTCATAGCCCTTGGGGAGAAGGCAAAGCAGAGGCACTGGCCTATTTAACCTCTCTGGCTTGTTATTTCGAATTAACTTTAATAACATCTATACAGGCAAACCGCTATTTCGAAATAAAATCGAAATAGCGGGGCGCTTAATTCGAATTTGGTAAACCTCATTCTACGAGGAGTAACGCCAAATTCGAAATAGCTAATTCTAAATAAGCACCGTATAGACGCTTATTTCGAATTAGTTGGCCTCCAGCCATTCCCAGTTTCCCCTGGTGGCCACTATGGGTCAAACCAGGAAAACTTCTCTCCCTCAGCCCCAGAGCCCTTAAAGGGGTAGACTCTGGGCAGACCGCACGTGCCAGATCCAGGCCTGCCAGCAGTCTCTGCCCCTGATCCAGTGGCCCCACGATGAGCCGGGCAGCCAGTGCCAGCCAGCCATCCTCCGCCCAGTCCCCCAGCACCCAGGGGCCAGCCAGGGGCCGTAGATGGCGTGCTCCCTCCTGGACTAGTGAGGAGATCATAGACCTCATTAAGGTTTGGGGGCAGGCCCCCAATGTCCATGATCTCTGCACTAGATGGAGGAATGCGGCCATCTACGGCCTCGTAGCTGCCACCATGGCCCAGAAAGGCCACAGGAACACCCAGGATCAGGTGCGCCTGAAAATTAAAGAGCTGCAGCAGGGGTACACCAGGGCCACTTGGGACAGCTCCTCAGCAGGGGCAGACACCTGCCCCTACTTCAAGGCACTGGACTACATCCTGGGGGGCAGGATGGTCCGTGCCACCCCAGGGGGCAGTGAGCAGGGACCAGAGGGCCCTGACCAGAGCACTGAGCAGGAGCCGCCACACCGCCAGGACTCCCGAGCAGTCCCACCTGCAGAGTCAGCAGGGTCGTCCGGGGAGGCCACACCATGTAAGTGCCATCACTGTTTCCTAACTGAGGGGTGGGGGAGAAGGAAGGGAGATCAGGCACCGCGCACGTGGGCCTTGCTTACTACGGATCATGCAGCAACCTGTGCACAGGCGAGCAAGTGCTGTGCCACTCCTGGGCAGGTGGCTCCAGCCACCTGTCACACAGGGGCCTTGGCCTGATAGTCGCACGCATGTGTGAAGACACCTGACATACTCCTGACCCCAGGGTGGGACTCAACAGGACGCCCTCCCTTCATAAGCCCCCTCTAACATCTCCCCCCCACCTCACCCACACTATACACAGCACAGGGGAAGCAAGCAGGGAAACCTGAGAACTGTCTGTCCGGGGTGGGGGTAGGGTCCCTTTAAGCACAGACCTCAGCTAGCCTCAGGCAGCAGCTCCACACATTAAGTCCTGACCTGGTGCCCTGCCAGAACTGGTTCTGGCCAGCCTTAACTCTGATTCAGAGTCCACTCCGTGTGGACGCACTATTTTGAAATAGCAAAATGCTAATTTGAACTGCATTTTGTGTGTAGATGCGTTAATTCAAATTAGCTTAATTCGAATTAACTATTTCAAATTAAGATAACTCGAATTAACACTGTAGTGGAGACATACCCCCAGTGAGGAGGGAGTGAGATGCAGATCTTCACCCAACAGAGGTGACAGCGGGAGCCTGGAGCTGCATTAGGTGGTCAGTGGAGGGGGAACAGGTGCAGTTATGCTGAAACTGCCATATAAATGGAGAAAAAAGGGGGCCTAAGAACCAAAAGCAGGGAAATATTGGTAGGGAAGAAAGGAAGAGAAGGAACCACTCCCTATCAATCTGTGTGATTCGGAGAAGACTGGTACCTTGCATTATAACTTGGATGAAGCAGGAGAACCTATACATGAACCTGATAGCACTGGCAATACACCTCTGTTTGCTTATACCCAACAAAGCATGATTTGAGCCTCTACCCTGTCACCAGGCCTAGGCCCCCATTCTGCCCACACACTCCTTTAGGACACGAATGTTGCCCTCTCCTGGCAAATGGGGTACCAAACACATGGTCACTGCATAAGCCCCTGCCCTGCTGCCATGCCTGGACCCCCTCACACCCACAGGCTTGTGTGGGTAAGAGCTGCTATTTGCAGGCACTATCTCGCTTTCAAAGCAGAAGCAAAAGAGTGAGCCTCGACCTGTCCCTTACCATGCCTGCCACCAAACCAAGCCCAGCTGCTCCCTTAAGATCTCTGTGGTGTACCTGCTGCACAGTGGGAGCTTAAAAGCATAACTTTGGCATAACTTTGGCCTTGTACATAACACACCCCTATTGTCTTGGACAGACGTTCTATTGTCTTGGACAGAAGATTAGGTTCTACAATTTATGTCATGTGGCTGTCATGTAACTGTACTGTAGTGTCAAGTGTTTCTATCTAGCTGTCAGGAACATTATCCCTGATGACGCCACAGCACACCTGGTCACAGAGCTCTGCAACTTTGTTCTCACCCACAGCTACTTCCGATTCAGAGACAATTTGTATCTTCAAGTCAATGGCACAGCCATGAGCACCCTCATGGCCCCACAATATGCCAACATCTTTATGGCTGACCTTGAACAACATTTCCTCAGCTCTCGCCCCCTAGTACCTTTACTCTACTTACTCTACATTGATGGCATTTTCATCATATGGACCCATGGGAAGGAGACCTTGAAGAATTCCACAGGCATTTCAACAACTTCCACTTCACCATCAATCTCACCCTGGACCAATCCACACTAGAGATCCATGTCCTTGACACTTCAGTACAACTACATGACAGCCACATTTCCACCACCGTATACTGGAAACTTATGGACTGTTACACTTACCTACATGCTGTCACATAAAAAATCATATATAGGTCTTGCAGCTTAGCAGGCTAAGATGGAAGTTTCCATCCCTGAAGTATACAGCTTAGCATAGCCTGGGACCCTGCAAGTGAAAACAGCAGCTGGCCCTTATCAGCTTTAACCCATACCTGGAGCTGGTAAACAAGTTTGACCTTGGTCTCGGCTCATGAGAATGTTGAAAGTGGTCTTGAGCCAGTACACGCACACCCAGTAAACAACTGTAGTATAACACGTGTAGGTAGTCCCATGCCTGGTGAGTTTTACCATGACCTAGACCTCAGAGGGTGCCCTGGATTCCCCCAGCTGGAGCCACATCCACTGTGGCCTGGTATGAGGTGACAGGAATGGGACTCCTCACAGACTGAAGGGGTGTAATTATTTCTAAATGCCTGTTACTCTCTTTTATGCATTGCTCTGCCTGTACTTATTGAAGTGTCACTTTGCAGTAGCTGTATAACCATTTGGTAGTACTAAGACTGTAATAGTTGTGATGTAGTGAGGTTAATAACAGAAACTATCCCATATTGACTCTGTTGTGAAGCAAATCCATAATCTTGTTTGGCCATGCCTCTGTGAGTTAACATAGGCCTCTAGCTTCCATCCCAGACACATTTCCCAATCAACTGTTTACAGCTAAGCCCTAAGTTACAACCAGATTTGCTCCAATCTCACGGACAGAGATAAACACCGACAGGATCTATATCAAGCATCCTTAAAACTGAAATGCCCACCCGGAGAACTGAAAAAACAGATTGACAGAGCCAGACAAGTACGCAGGCATCAGCTCCTTCAAGACAGGTCCAACAAAGAAAACAACAGAACACCACTTATCATCACCTATAGCCCTCAACTTAAACCCCTCCAGTGCATTATCAACAATCCACAACCTATCCTGGAAAATGACCCCTCACTTTCACAGGCCTTGAGGGACAGGCCATTCGTCACCTACAGACAATCCCTAACCTCAAACAAATTGTTTCCAGTAACCACACGGCACATCTCCATCATACTCATCCAGGAACCTGCCCCTGCAATCAGCCCCGGTGCCAACTCTGTCCACACATCTATCCAAACAACATCATCACAGGACCTAACCACATAAACTACCACATCAGAGGCTCAGACAGCTGCACATCCATCAATGGGATCTGTGCCATAAAGTGCCAGCAATGCCCCTCTGCCGTGGATATTGGCCAAACTGGACAGTCTCTATGACAAAGAACACAAATCAGATATTCAAAAAGGCAACATACAGAAACCTGTTGGGGAACATTTTAACCTGTCTGTGCACTCACTAATGGATCTCAAAGTTACTATATTATTACAAGCCTATTTCAAAAACCAGCTTGAAAGGGAAGCTGCTGAACTTAATTTCATTTACAAGTAGGATACCTGCAATAGAGGTTTAAACAAAGACATTCCGCATTCGAATGACATAAAAAGTTAAGCACCAAGTACGTAAGGTTACTTAGAACCCACTCTATCAGCTTCTGCTAGCATGGACTCTCTAAGGGTACGTGTAAACTACATGGCTCCATCGACGGAGCCATGTAGATTAGTGTACTTGAAAAGGGGAAATGAAGCGGCGATTTAAATAATCGCCGCTTTGTTTACATCAAAATGGCTGCTGCGCTGTGCCGATCAGCTGTTTGGCGGCACAGCGCAGTAGTCTGGACGCTCCGCAGTCGACAATGTCTGCGAGGCAGAACGGGCATTCCACGAGGCATAATGGGGCGGTCGACAAAGGCTTCCATTTCCCTATATCTAGAAAACTCATCTACATGGCTCTGTCGATGGAGCCATGTAGTCTAGACATACCCTAATTGACTATTCTTTTCCTATTTTTTTCTCCTTCCCTTTCCCACCCCATCCCCTCTCTCTACTATTTATTTGGAACCTGGATCCCTTAAACGCCAGTCATCTGAAGAAGGGGGTTGTGCCCACAAAAGCTCATGATTCCATCTACATATTTTGTTAGTCTCTAAGGTGCTGCAGGACTGTTAGTTGTTTTTTAAGTTTTTTCAGTTACAGACTAACACGGCTACCCCTATGAAAATTTCAATCCAAGTTTACATAGGTGTTGATGGCTCAAGATAAGAAAGGACTCTTTTAACAGAACTACAAACTCTGATCCATTACAACAACATGTATTGACTGTGTACAGATGTGATGTAAACTAACACGTGACCTCTTACAATTAATTACCATAATGCATATGCAAATAAAATGTTACCAGTTTGCCAAAAGTCTGTGAATGGGTTTGCCGGTCTGTGGTATAAAAAAGATTGGGAACCACTGGTGTAGACAGGGCCTATGCTAGGACTTTTCTGGTCTAATTATGTAAAAAAATCATACCACTTATCAGCACTTTTAAAAAGTTTTACTGGAATAGGTGTTGCTGAGGCCTCACACACAGAGATCCACACCTCACTACAGCCAGTGTATCACAGACCTATGGAGCTGGTGTCTTTCTCCTGCTTCCCACAATATGATCCACAATGGTGATGTGACAGGAGATGGGAAACAAGGGAAAAAGAGAAGAGCAAACACGCAGTGTAATAAATCCATTGGGGATGGGGCCAAAGCTGGTGATAACCTCTTCTGCAGCTGAGCTGTCACTGGCCACAGATAAGGGGATGACTGTGAGTCAGAAGATGACGGTTCATTGGTGGTGGGACCTTCTCCCAGCTTTTGGGCTCCCAGGAAGGAGTGGGAACCTGAAGAGAGCTGGTGTAAGACAACTGAAGGGGAAGGCTGTGGACAGAGAGACAGGATGAGGATTGAGGCTGCAGCACTGGATGAAGCTTTCTCACCACATTTCCTGCTAAGGCTGTAAAAGGAGCTTTCTCTGCAGAGCTCATAAAACAGAAGCAGCTAAAGATTAACTAGCAGGAGCTGAGAGACTGCGGCTGCTGCAAAGGGGAGGAGGATGTTGCAAATATCTCAGACCCAAGATGGAGAGCCACCTGCTGGAGAGTACGTACAGCCTTTTGTCAGGTCCCACTTGAGATGCGTTGGTAGAGCTTTGAGGGCTAGCTCTGGAATAACAAGGCATGGGGAGGGTGGAGGTGGGAAGCATTAGCACAGCTGAGTATGAGCAGGAATGGAAGAAAAAGGACGGACTACAGAAATGGAAATGGAGAGAGCAAGAAAGGGTGGCGGGATAAATACAATCTCATTTATCTTGGCAATTGAGAGCTAGGGGGACTTACGAAACTCCATTGAGACATAAGAACAGCCTGAATTTGTAAGCCCTGTTCGAGTGTTTACCTCAAGTGACATTGCTTAGAGCTCACACATGAACTTGGCCTGAGAGGTCACAAAATCATCCAGGGCGCTTTTAACCTGGAGTTTGGGAGACTGCCATGGGGGCCTGGCTTCAATACAGCTTCTTCTCATCTATGTCAGAAACATATGCCCAGGACAGTCACCGTGCTGTCAGCCTGTGGCACATTGCTGCAAGAGCCAGTCAAAAATGTTAGGGCAGAGATGTGCCTGAAGAAATTATCTGAAATCCACCTGCATGGACCCTTGAGGAAGCCAATCCTTAGAGGAGATGCAGGGAAAATAACAAGTGTGTGTAGTGGGTGGGAGAGAACAAAATGTGTGTAGTGGGTTGGGGACAGTTCTCTGCCATCCCCTGCTCCCCAATCTTCTGATGGGTTCCCAATTTCACCCTAAAGGAATCTCTGTGTTCTTTTGTTCAGGATATATACTAAGCAGGGAGTTTTGAAGCTTTGCCATAGTTGTGAGCAATCCCCTGGATCCGTCCTCTGTGTAACCTTCCCTCTAGTGGGATAAAACCAACAAATAAAAACATAAATCCTCTTCTTTTTTTTAAAGAAGGGGAAGCAAAACCATAATGTTCTGGAACCTACAGTATGTGTGGCGTGAACTGTGACCTTGGAACCAATCCACACTGTTATCAAAGCTAGATAAAAAATTCTGGCAAGGGCTGAAGCTGGCAGAAGAGCTGACACCTGATACAAATGAGGGGCTAAGGTAAAGGGGTGTTTAAGCACCATTTCAGTGTGACTCATGCACTATTTATTCAAGGTGAGCTGATGAATAGAAGCCTACAGGTTGGGGTGGGCATTTTGCTTTCCCACTTCTCACGACTCAGAGAACCTGTCTTGAGAGTTTCTGCATTAGGCACTGAAGCTACAGAAAGGCAGCCAAGCCAGCCACACCACCTTGAGCTGGGCAATGAACCTGCTGCACAGCAGATTCAACACTGAGGATGCGTCTACACAGCAGCACTAGCTCAAAATAAGCTATGCAATCTGAGCTACGTAGCTTATTTCAAGTTTATTTTGAGATTTGGCTCTGTCTACACAGTGCCAAATTTCAAAATAGTGCTCTATTCCGCTCGTGCCTCCTTATTCCTTGTGCAACAAGGTTTACAGGAAGCCGGAATAAGATGCCCATTATTTTGAAGTAACGGGCTTCTTGTGTAGACAGCACAGAACACTATTTTGGGATAACATCCGTTATCCCGAAATAGCACCACTGTGTAGCTGTACTCTTGAGTGACTATGAGGGTATCAGTTGATAGTATAATGGACAGAAAAGGAGAAGAAAACTGCACACCACACCCCTCAGCCCATGAGACCTGGTTGACACAGAACCTATAAATGGGCTTCTCAAAGCAGGAAAGACTTCTCTTGGGATCCAGGTGGGTAGCAACTATATAAGATTCACTTCTATGATTTATGAGGGGATTTCCCCAAGCCAGGATGGGAAAGTGGTAATGTAGGCCCAAGAAAGCACAGCCCAGCTGAATGTGTCAGAACAAGGGAAGGAGGTGAGGGTATGTCTACACTACAACGTTAATTCGAACTAACTTAGTTCGAATTAGTTAATTCAAACTAAGCTAATTCGAACTAATGGATCCAGACTAAAAAACTAGTTCGAATTAGCGTTTTGCTAATTCGAACTAGCATGTCCACATTAAGTGGACCCTGAACCGGCCTTAAGGATGGCCGGAAGCAGTGCTGGCAGGGCATCAGATGAGGACTTAGAGCGTGGAGGTGCTGTCTCAGGCTAGCCGAGGGCTGTGCTTAAAGGGACCCGACCCCCACCCCGGACAGACAGTTCTCAGGGGTGCCCCGCTTGCAAAGCAGTCCTGGCTTGGAGTGCCCGGACTACCCACACTGGGCACATCACAGCACTCGGCCATCAGACCGGCTGCACTTGCTGCAGGCTGCCATCTGGGGAGAGGAGGCAATTGGGGGGCTGCAGGAGAGGTTCCACTCCCAGAAACCCGCAGAGCCAACCCAGTCCTCCCCATCGGGGGCTCATACCCCATTCCTCCCTCACCTCCTTCCACTTACCCCTTCCTAGCCCCCCTTCTTATTGATGTACAAAATAAAGGACAATTGTGTTCAAAAATAGAATCTCTCTTTATTGAACAAAACTGGGGGAGACTGGGAAAAGGAGGTGGGAGAGGGGAAGAGAGAGGGTGGGAGAGGGGAGGGCAACTATAATGATCAGGGGTTTGGAAGAGGTCCCATATGAAGAGAGGCTAAAGAGACTGGGACTTTTCAGCTTAGAAAAGAGGAGACGGAGGGGGGATATGATAGAGGTCTATAAAAGCATGAGTGGGTTGGAGAGGGTGCATACAGAAAAGTTCTTCATTAGTTCCCATAATAGAAGGACTAGAGGACACCAAAGGAAAGGAATTCGTAGCAGGCTTCAAACTAGTAACAGAAAGTTGTTCTTCACAAAGCAAAGAGTCAACCTGTGGAACTCCTTGCTGCAGGAGGCTGTGAAGGCTACAACTAGAACAGAGTTTAAAGAGACGTGAGATAAAGTGATGGAGGTTGGGTCTATGGAGTGGTATTAGCCAGGGGGTAGGAGTGGTGTCCCTGCCCAAAGTTTGTGGAAGGCTGGAGAGGGATAGCACGAGACAAATGGCTTGGTCACTGTCTTCGGTCCATCCCCTCCAGGGTCCCTAGGGTTGGCTGCTGTCGGCAGACAGGCTACTGGGCTAGATGGACCTTTGGTTTGACCCAGGATGGCCATTGTAAGCTCAGGGCTCAGGGTCGGGGGTCTCAGTGGACCACCTTGATTTTCATGCACACCTGTTCCTGGGTGGCCAGGCTGGCAGCTCTCCTGCCCTAGACAGCCACTTTCCTGTGCCTAGTGCGGAGGTCGTGGACGCTTCCCAGCCTGGTCCCGGGAAGAGGGGGAGGGCTGGGGGGCATCATGTGGCTGGCTCGAGCCGTGCCAGGTGCAAGGTCTGCTAGCTCGGTGCTGGCAGGCTTGCACCTGGCACGGGCACCATAGCCAGCCCGTGCCCCTTTAAGGGGTCCGGGGCCAGGAGGGGGGTAATAGAGTTTCCCTGGTGTTGGCCAGAGTGGCCACCAGGGAAACCTGGGGAGGGCTAGCCTCCCACTAGTTCGAATTAAGGGGCTACACACCCCTTAATTCAAACTAGTAAGTTCGAACTAGGCTTAGTCCTCGTAGAATGAGGTTTACCTAGTTCGAACTAAGCACTCCGTTAGTTCGAATTAACTTTGTAGTGTAGACATACCCTCAGGAACAAACTCGTTAGGACAAATGGCCGGGGAGGCCATGTTAGGGCCAGAGAAGTCAACCTCCAGGCATTGAGGGCAGATCAGGCAAGAGAGCACTGCACTTTGACCGAAGCCTCTGTCAGAATGAACATGTAGGCTACATCTACATGGGGATAAAAGCCCCGTGGCTGGTCTGGGTCTGCTGATTTGGGATTTCAGGGCTCAGGTTGTGGTTTTAAAATTGTGGTGCAGATGTTTGAGGTAAGGTTGAAGCCTGGGCTCTGGCACCCTCCATCCTTGCAGGGGCCCACAGCTCAGAATTTACATCATTATTTTTCAGCCACAGAGCCCATCCCCCATAAGTCTGAGTCAGCTGGCCAGGACCAACCACAGGTTTATATCCTTTTCAGAGTGACTGATAGACTTGTCAGGCCCCTGGGCAGGGGGCGTTGGCTCCCTTCTCCTGGAAGATGTGGTGCTGTGGGCACAACCTGGATTGTGTCACACTGTACCCCTCCTCCCCAGTAGCCCTCAGAGCAGCCTGGAACATGCGGCCTGGGACTCCAGCAGTGAATTGCAACACCAGGCCTCAAGGCAGGTTTGATCCTTGTGTAGACATATCCATAGAGGCTAATTATAACAGGTGTGGGCAGGGGCTTAATGATCTCTCCCCTGACATCTAATGATGAACTGGGGATAAAAACTTCAGAAGCGGATTGTATTTCCATAGATGCACCTACTCTGCCTAGGTGCACAGTAGTTAGAGCTACCTTTTCCAAGTGATCGATTTTGGCTGGGTTTGACTTACAATTCACTTTAGTCCTACATTCTCAATCACTGAGGGACAACCTCCACTAATTGATGTAGCTGCTTTCCACAATCAACTCTCATGTAACTCTTCATGAGTGATGTACCCAAATACTTAGATGCTAAAATTAAAGCTGTATTGTCAAATGTATACCTCTACATTTGGGTTATTACTACCTGTATCTTTGACATTTAAAACAAACATTTTAATTTGTGGCTATTCTAAGTACTATACCCAGATGCACAGACACACTTTTCTTAATCTGTGTATTATGTAAACATTTGACATTAGCATTGATAAAATTTTGAATACAAGGTAATGAAGTTGTATCTTTATTGCATGAATAAGTGGTACAGTATAACTGTACTTGGCATGTCCTGATTGAGGGTGTCACCTGCCCTAAACATGACCAGATTTACTAAGCCGGGGTAGAGATATTAAATCCCCCTGTCAGAGAAAGAGGGGACAGGTGTTCGTATCTGAGGGAGTGGGTTTTGACCGAAAAGTCCTAGGTATTTTTTGACTCTCTTCTTTCCAGTGTTTAATGATGCAGTACATAGGGTGGAATTGAGAGTTCTCATTTCCGTTCCATGATTGCCAGAGCTGAATCACTGATGAGCTAGGTCTAGGTTTTAGATCTGGAGCCGTGACAGTGCAAAGGCTGCAATAGCAGTGAGGTTTGCTGTTATCCAGTTAGGGTACATCTACACTGCACACTAATTTCAAAATAAAATATTCCAGATTAGTTATTCTGAAATATCTTATTTTGAAATAGCATGTCTACGCTCCAGGGAAGCCTCAAAATCAGTCCGAGGCAGGTTTCCCTAATGTAGACATGCTAGCTCGGTTTAAAGCCCCCAGGAGGCACTGGGGAGGAATAATTTAGAATGGCCCTGACAAAGGGCTATTTCAAAATAGCAGAGATGGAGCATCTACACATACCTTATTTCAAAATAGCTATTTCAGAATAGGTGTTATTCCTTGTAGAATAAGGTTTAAAGATTTCAGAATAAGCCGTCTGTTATTCTGAAATTATTTTAAAATAATGTAATGGCTGTGTAGAGACTTGCACTGTTATTTCGAAATAACACTAGCTATCTCGAAATAATGGTGCAGTGTAGACGCACCCTTAGAGACTAAGAAAAATATATAGAGAATCATGAGGGTTCTAGAGTAAAACCCACTTCATCGGATGAGTTGGGGTGGAAATAACAGAATCCAAGACATGTAGAACAGCAAAAAGCATTTACTTGTCAATTGTATGACCCTCTTTTCTTATGTTAATTGTGTTGGAGTTGTGTTTCTCCTACCATGCTTGCTAAAAGCTGAAATCACTGAGAGCTGAAATTATTTGAGATTGATGGGCGAAGTCACAACCAAGAAATGGATGGCAGCAGATGATGACTGAGAACCAGCACTGGTGAAGAGATGTGATGAGTAGCCAGCAGAGCTATGGCAATGAGTGGTGACAAATGGCCAGCAGAGCAGCGCCAGAGAGAAGTAAGCAGGCAGATAGCGAGTGAACAATGGAGTGAGTAAGATGCCTCCTACCTCTTTCCCCACATACTCATGATGGGAGGTAAACTCTGTGGATTCATCTCTGAACTTTGGGTCTGCTCTGACCAAGGGCAGCAACTGTAAGTAGGGTGAAGAAAAGGGTTGGGTATGTGAAGGGGACTTTTAGATTGCTAGACTTAAGAACTTAAGGGCAAAAGGACATTGCCCAACCTATTTGGCGTGGAACTTTTATTTATTTTTTAATGAATTCTGTGGTGTTTTTCAAATTAATGCCAAGTTACTTCCCTCGCTTTTATTACATTTTCTACACACAGACACTATGCTTGCTAGTGAAGAAGCGTTGCCTCCCAGAGGCACCCAGAAATAGTGTGTGAATTTCCCAGGTTACTGGGTGGGGACTTGAGCCAGTTCTATGTTAGATGCATGTAGAGGAACCCCTAGATTTTGAATCTGGCCCTGACTGCTTCTGGCTTCACCTTGCAGAACGGTTACACATGGAACACTGATTGCGATGGTTTCATAAATTGATGCTGGGTTTAACAGAATTTTTACTTTGTTGTACACAGACTCAGTGCTTGCAAGAGGAGAGGAGTTCTCCTTGTTTATGTTTGTGAGGCCTTAAAGTGAAATCAAATAAGACAATTAATGCAAAGGGCTAAAAAAGAGGGTTTCCTATTTTTTGTAGTTTCTTATGTAAAAATGACACTACAATTCATTCAGGTGTCAAAAACTACAAAGGGCCAAATGCTCACACTTACGGGGATGCAAAATCCATTGAAAAGGGTGTGTGCCTGAATAAATGTTTGCAGAATTCAGCACAAGGAGTTTTAAATGCTATCTGAATGCAAACCCCTTCCTCTCACTGAGCTGGGTTTTACCTTTCTCGTGTCTCTGGTGTTAATACTATCAGTTCTCCTGGACTTTCTCAGCAACAAATGGACTATTAGAACCTTAATTTCTTCTATTGTAAAAAATAATGTTGGATGGCAGGAAGGCTGACTTTCAAGCCTCCTCTGAACTAGAGCCATTTTTATATTTGTTTTATTTTATTTTATTGGTGCTCAGAAACCATGTTTCAATTCTCGTGGAATTTGATTAATAATTGCAGCCAAGGGGAAAAAAAATCTGTTTTTTTAAAAAAAGTCAAAACATTTCATTTTGACTTTTTTGTTTCAAGATGTTTCATTTTGAAAATAAGAGGAAATATTTTATTTTGACTTTGCTTTCCAAAACAACATTTCAAATTCAATTTGGCCAAAAAATCCTCAACAACAAAAAATGCCTGAAAACAACTGAATTGAAAAACTTATTTCTAGCCAACTAAAATATTTTGGTCAACTAAAAACAAATTTGAAAAACTCCAAAATTGTTCAATTCACATCAAACCCAAACACTTCAGCTGGTTTCAAATAATGTTTACTTTTTGAGTATTTCAATTAACAAAATATTTTTAAAAATTATTTTAGGTTGAATTTAATTTTCCCTTCAAGTGTCAGTTTGCTCTTTGAACCAACAATCCATTATTTTGCACAGCTCCCCTCCAAAGATCAATGCTTGGTAAATAAAAGACACAGACCAATATGGTTTGGTTTGGTTTGGTTTGGTTTGTTTGTTTTGCTGGCCATCTGTAACTGCACCTAAATCGATCACCCACCTGCTTGGCAAAGCTATGCTCATGTTTGCTGAGCTCAGGAAGAGTGAAAAGCATTCTTTTTCTTTAATTTGAGCCTGCCCTCTTTAGTGGATATGGCAGGTTATTAGACTGTTTAAAATTATTTGTTTTTCATTTATCTTTGCTAGCATTTTTAGAAAAGGGTTTATTTTTAGAGTTTCGGGATCAAAAATACATGTGCCATGATTGCCCTGTATCAGCTGTGTGTGTTGGGTATCTCCACCATGTACTCAATGGAGCTCCAAGCAGAGAGTTCCCAAACCAGGGACTAAAATCTACCATTCTCCCACCAAAGAGACTAAAATACCACTGGGTGGGGAGGGAGGCTAGTGCTGTCTGTCTCCCCCTCTTTCTGTAGCAAAGCGTCATTGTACTGATGATAGACTATTAGGACTATTTTACCCTAGAAGCACTACATTGATGCACCTCCATGAGAAGCGATGGGTATTCCCTGAGGGTGCGTGTACATAGCACCCTAAACTCAAAATAAGATACACAATTTGTGCTATGCAGATTTCAAAATAACACACTATTTTGAGCCATCTCTTATCCCTCGTGCGATATGGGGTTTATGGGGATGGCGAAATAGCGAAATATTTTTTGAAATAATGGGTGGCTTGAGTAGACACAGGATAGCTATTTTGGAATACCAGAGGTATCTTGAAATAACCATGCAGTGTAGATGTACCCCGAGAGAAGCTCTCCTGCTGATGCCTAGTCTACTCTATGATACACAACTTCAAGCTACACAAATAATGTAGTTGAAGCTGATGTACTTAGACCTACTTATTGTGGCATCTTGCATGCAGTAAGGTTGGTGGGGGCTGCTCTTTCATCAATTCTGCCTACTCTTCTCCTCCTGGTGGAGTATTGGAGTCGATGGGAGAGTGCTCAGAGGTTGATTTATTGTGTCTAAGCAGCAACTATGTTGATCCACTATGTAGTGGAGACAAGCCCTGAGACAGGGCTGTGCACACCAGTGGTTAGTCAGTGCAACTTACATAGCTCACAGAGCTGACTTATTCACAGTTATGCTGTGAATACACATATACATAAGTTATATTGATATAACCTGTAGTGTAGATAAATCCTTAGGTGCTTCTCTCCCTCCTGCCCCTGGCTGTGAGATAAGAGCAACAAATAAGCCTGGTATGACTTGCTGCACTCATGAATGTTAAAATAATTATAGCAACTGAGCATAAAATTAGAATGTCAACAACATGCCCTTAAATCTGAGAACATTCAGAGTCACTCCCAGATACCTCCACACATGCTTACTTCTAAATTGTATGATAACCAGTCTTGGAATGCCTCAGACCTTATGGCCTGTGGCCTAAGGGACCAAAATCATATTTCCCACTGCTTTTGGGGATGAGTAATAAAGTACTCTTGCTTTGTACCAAGTGGATAGTCTGCCTAATTTTGCTTCCTTGAGATACAATTATTAGCTTATTTTCTCTGCAGGGCCTGCCAGTGTTTGTCTTGGTACAGTCAATCAGCCCAGTTCTGGGATGTCAAATAAAGCTATGTTTATTAATAAAAAGGGAATCATCAAATGAAGGAAATGGGACCTAAGCATGCCTCAGCTTTACATGGCTGAGAATTTCACTAGATACGCAATACATAATATCAGAGCCAACATTTTCAACTTAAGGTATATCTGCACTACAGAATTATGACAACATACAGCCACTGCCATAAAGAAATCACTTTTGCATGTCCACACTATGCTTAGAGTTCTTGCACTGATTTCACTCTCGGTGGGAGGCACTGTGCAACAGCTTCGGAAAGGCAGTAACCGTCAATGTTACACAGGGTATGTCTATACTACAATGTTAGTTCGAACTAACGGACGTTAGTTCGAACTAACATTCATAGCCGCTACACTAGCGCTCCGCTAGTTCAAATTTGAATCGAACTAGCGGAGCGCTTAGTTCGAACTAGGAAAACCTCATTTTACGAGGATTAAGCCTAGTTCGAACTTACTAGTTCGAATTAAGGGATGTGTAGCCCCTTAATTCGAACTAGTGGGAGGCTAGCCCTCCCCAGGTTTCCCTGGTGGCCACTCTGGCCAACACCAGGGAAACTCTATGCCCCCCTCCCGGCCCCGGACCCCTTAAAGGGGCACGGGCTGGCTACGGTGCTCGTGCCAGGTGCAAGCCTGCCAGCACCCAGCCAGCAGACCCTGCACCTGGCACGGCACAGAGCCACCCACCCGATGTCCCCCAGCCCACCCCCTCTTCCCGGGACCAGACTGGCGGCTCCCGGGAGCTTGCCCTGGACCGCAAGAGGCGGGCACCTTCCTGGGCTAGTGCGGACATCGTGGACCTCGTCCACGATCTCCGCACTAGGCACAGGAAAGTGGCCGTCTAGGGCAGGAGAGCTGCCAGCCTGGCCACCCAGGAGCAGGTGTGCATGAAAATCAAGGGGGTCCACTGCGACCCCCGCCCCTGAGCCCTGAGCTTACAATGGCCGTCCTGGGTCAGACCAAAGGTCCATCTAGCCCAGTAGCCTGTCTGCCGACAGCGGCCAACCCTAGGGACCCTGGAGGGGATGGATCAAAGACAGTGACCAAGCCATTTGTCTCATGCCATCCCTCTCCAGCCTTCCACAAACTTTGGGCAGGAACACCACTCCTACCCCCTGGCTAAGACTACTCCATGGACCCAACCTCCATGACTTGATCTCACTTCCCTTTCAACTCTGTTCTAGTTGTAGCCTTCACAGCCTCCTGCAGCAAGGAGTTCCACAGGTTAACTCTTTGCTTTGGGAAGAACAACTTTCTCTTACTAGTTTCAAGCCTGCTACCCATTCCTTTCCTTTGGTGTCCTCTAGTCCTTCTTTAGGGGAACTCATGAAGAACTTTTATGAATGCACCCTCTCCACCCAACCCCTGCTTTTAGAGACCTCTATCCTGTCCCCGCTCCATCTCCTCTTTTCTAAGCTGAACAGTCCCAGTCTCTGTAGCCTCTCTTCATCTGGGACCTGTTCCCAACCCCTGATCATGTTAGTTGCCCTCTCCTCTCCCAGCCTTTCTCTTCCCCTCTCCCACCTCCTTTTCCCAGTCTCCCCCAGTTTTCTTCAATAAAGACAGAGTCAATGTTGGAAGAAACGTTATCTTTATTTTGTACATCAATAAGAAGGGGGGCTAGGGAAGGGTAAGTGGAAGGAGGTGAGGGAGGAATGGGGCACGAGCCCCTGATGGGGAGGACTGGGCTGGCTCTGCAGGCTTCTGGGGGTGGAAGCTCTCCTGCAGCCCCCCCGATTGCTCCCTCTCCCCAGATGGCAGCCTGCGGCAAGTGCAGCCGGGCTGATGGCCGAGTGGTGTGATGTGCCCAGTGTGGGTACTCCGGGCACTCCAAGCCAGGACTGCTTTGCAAGCGGGGCACCCCTGAGAACTGTCTGTCCGGGGTGGGGGTCGGGACCCTTTAAGCGCAGCCCTCGGCTAGCCTGAGTCAGCATCTCCACGCTCTAAGTCCTCCTCTGATGCCCTGCCGGCACTGCTTCCGGCCATCCTTAAGCCCTGTTCAGGGTCCACTCAATGTGGACTTGCTAGTTCGAATTAGCAAAACGCTAATTCGAACTAGTTTTTAGTTCTAGACGCGTTAGTTCAAATTAGCTTAGTTCGAATTAACTAATTCGAACTAAGTTAGTTCGAATTAACGTTGTAGTGTAGACGTACCCACAATGCCTACACTAACACTGCATCCGCTTAACTACATTGACATTGATTTTTATGCCTCTCGCAAAGGTGGAGTTATTAAGCCGGCAGAGTAAGCAAGTGACATTTTAATGTAGCTGCCTTATGTTGACCTAACGTGTTAGTCCAGACAAGGCAATGGGTGCTTAAAGTGTATATCCACATTTAGGTCCCTAAATCAGTAACCTGGTTTTTAGAGATGTTGAGCTTCTGCAGCTGATGTGAAGTTCTTTAGGTTCTGTGAGAGTGAAGGCAGAACTGGGCTGCATGTATGGGATGATATAGTATGACTGAAAAGTCCTTTATTTGGCTCACAGCCCAAACATTTTGGTCCAGATCCACAAAGGGACTTAGGCAATACTCAGTGTCCCAGACAGTGTCGAACTTTTAGGCACCTAGAAAATCACTGGAATGCCCCCTGTATTCCACAAAGCCTACACAATGAATGGAGAGAGTCAGGTGACTTAGAATGTGCAAAAACTAGATGACTTCCTGCCTAAGCTAGCTATTAGGAAGTGGCAAATGAGAGGGATATGTCCTAAGCTCTGCCCCTCTTTTGACGATAGGTACCTAAGTCCAGACTCCAGGGCGATACCTCTTTCTGCCTGTGATCCACAACTGGGACCCCTCTGCTGAAGTCAGGTAGATTAAGTACCTAAGGCATTTCTTGTACAAATAAGTGAAGCACCTGCCTCACTCTATACAAAACTGTGCTCTCACCTTTTAGCTTTGTGCCCAAGAGTTAGAGCATTGACTTCATCCCCCCTTCTGTTTGAGGGAAGGAAAGGGGTCTCCTTGCTCAGGAGAATGCTGTATCTCAAAGGTTTCAAACTCATGTCCCACCCTCCAAGCCCTGCCCTTTCACCTCACCTTCCGGTCTTTTCCGCCCATTGCACCCCATCTGCCAAGGGATGTGGCCTTGGGGATTACTGAGGGGGGCCTGGCATAGGACGGCAGCAGTGGGTGGCCCTGCATGCCCAATCCTCAAAACAGCGAGCGCCGTGGGGAAGCAGAGCGCACTCAGCAAGCACACTGGTTCTGCTTCCCCTTCCCCATGGCTCCTGCTGCTATGGAAAGTGTGTGTGTGTGGGGCCTTCCACTGCTGCTGCCCCACACCAGGCCTCCCTAGTACTGCCAGAGACTGCATCCCTTGGGGGGCAGGGTGCAATGAGGAGAAGACGGAGTGGTGGATTTGGGGGATGGGGATGGACATCTGGGACATCTGAGACTGCTGGGACTCCTAGGACAAATTGCAAATATGCTCTGGCCATAGATGGACTGTGGGTGGGGAGTTTGAGACCCCCCTGCTTTAACTAATAAGCCATCTGGTGCCAGTCTTTCCTGTTGAATCTGCCACTGTTTATAGATAATTAAAGCATAATGGGAGAAAGGGGACAGTGGCCTGAGCCCTGCCCTACACTACAAACTAATGTCAGTATATTTACATTTCTTGGGAGTGTAGAGCTCTCTCTCTTTGGCATATTGTGGAGCAGCTGCATCAGTACAGCTGTACCACTGTAAGGTTTCTAGTATAGACATGGCCTTTTCTAAATTGCACAGTTTTGTCAGCAAAAGGCAGGGTTCTTTTTGACAAAACTGTGGGGCTGTGTCTACACTGGCACCCTTTTCCGTAAAAGGGATGCTAATGAGACACTTTGGAATTGCAAATTCCGCGGGGGATTTAAATATCCCCCGTAGCATTTCCATGAACATGGCTGCCGCTTTTTTCCGGCTCGGGTTTTGCCGGAGAAAAGCGCCAGTCTAGACGGGATCTTGCGGAAAATAAGCCCTTTTCCGTAAGATCCCTTATTCCTACGTGGATTGCCCCCTTGGAATAAGGTATCTTCTGGAAAAGGGCTTATTTTCCGCAAGATCCCGTCTAGACTGGCGCTTTTCTCCAGCAAAACCCAAGCCGGAAAAAAGCGGCAGCCATGTTCATGCAAATGCTGCGGGGGATATTTAAATCCCCCGCGGAATTCCGAAGTGTCTCATTAGCATCCCTTTTACTGAAAAGGGTGCCAGTGTAGAGACAGCCTGGAGGTGTACACACGCCAGTGAAACTTTTGGTGACAAATAGGGTTGCCAGATGTTTTCAAAAAAAATACCGGACACACTTGACATGAAATCACAATCTACATTACATCTTATTTAGAAAATACTGGACATTTATATTTTCTCAATTTGTTTCCCAAACAGAAAGCTCAAATACTGGACTGTCCGGTTCAAAACCGGACACCTGGCAACCCTCGTGACAAAATTTTCCCGTTTTGGCAACAAAATAAAACTTTGATGAGAGAGACAGGAATTTTACAGCAAAGTTTTATTGATAAAGTGTCAGTGTACACACCATGCTTGATTTTATCGCTGCAAATGGCCTCCAGAAGGTGTCCCATAACACCCATGTGACCACTCTGGTCAGCAGTTCAAATTCCATCATCCTGCAGCTGGATAAAAAAAAATCACCCATTTTTCTTTAAAGGCCCAGGAATTTTTGAAATCCCATTTCCTGTTTGCTGGGCATGGAGAGCATCACAACCTCCCAGCTGACCACAGTGACTCCACTTGGCAAACAGCCTCTTGCTTAGGGCTCTGTGGAGCTCTTGAATTTGCTCAGTATATGGGGAGAAGAGGCTATGCAGTCCCAACTGCACGCCAGCCTTTGGAATTTAATACCTATAGGCAGATTTCTTGTGGCTTGTGTGAAAAGGGCCATGATCAGAACACGGTGTACTGCTTAGCAAAGATGACAGCGTTGAGGCAGGTGAGCCAGAAGGCAAGGGAGGAAAGGTATTGCTCCAGTGCAGTAATGAAAACCTGCTGCTGCTACAGTATAAGGAGCTGGACATTATCAGTTACAGCAACCCACCTCCAGCACCAAGAACCCTGTGGATACGTCAGCTGGGCTGGAGGGGGCGGAAAGCTGGCCTAACCCAGAGGACGAAGTTGTGGGGGAGGCAGTGGAGTTGGAGGATAATGTGGTGCCTAGAGCAGGGTTGCCCAGTGGGCTGGCTAGTCAGGATCTCTTCTCTACTCTGGAGGTGTCTAGCTAGTCCCAGCAGCACATCACTGGTGAGCAAGAAGCCAACAAGGAGATTCCTGGTAAGTGAACTTTTTGAATTAGTGCTGCTTGGTTATATGATATTTAACTTTCCTTTGCTATGTGGAAGTGGGTGAAAGTCTAGAAGTTTACACAACTGTGTCTCATTGTGTTACAAGGAGGAGGGAGAAAAAAATGTTCTTCTTGACTTCTGATGATAGGACAAGAAGCAATGGGCTTAAACTGCAGCAAGGGAGGTTTAGGCTGGACATTAGGAAAAACTTCCTGTCAGCGTGGTTAAACACTGGAATAAATTGCCTATGGAGGTTGTGGAATCTCCGTCACTGGAGATAGTTAAGAACTGGTTAGAGAGACATCTGTCAGGGATGGTCTAGATCAGTGGTCCCCAACCTTTTGAGGTTGTCGGGCACCAGGGGGCGTGGCCGTTCGCCCGCCGGGCACCAGGGGGCGGGGACACTTGCGCGGCCGGGGGCGGCCCCCCCCTCCATAAGTGCATGCCCGGGGGCAGCCCCCCCCCATAGCCGCTTGCCCGGGGCCGGGGCCCCCCCATAGCCACGCGCCTGGGGGGCCGGGCACCCCCCATAGCCACGCGCCCGGGGCCGGTGCCCCCCCGCAAGCACCCTGCAAGCGCCGCGCGCCCAGGGCCGGCGCTTTCCCCTCCCCCCTGCAAGCGCCCCGGGGTCGGGGCCGGCGCTTCCCCCTCCCCCCTCGCAAGCACCGCGCGCCCAGGGCCGGCACTCCCCCCCCTCCCCCCGCAAACGCCGCTCGCCCGGGGCCGACGCTCCCTGCAAGCGTCGCGCCATGTGCCCGGGGCCAGGCCAGCCCCCGAGCACCTGGCGGGCGCATGCAAGTGCCCCTGCGGGCGCCATGGCGCCCGCGGGCACCGTGTTGGGGACCACGGATCTAGATGGTGCTTGGTCCTGCTGTGAGGGCAGGGGACTGGACTTGATGACTTCTTGAGGTCCCTTCCAGTTCTATGATTCCCCTGTGTAGCTAACAGTGCAGCAGAACAGTGTGTTAATGCACATGGAAATTTAGTGATAAACTTTAAAAACAACAAATAGTCTAGTAGCACTTTATAGACTAACAAAACATGTAGATGGTATCACGAGCTTTCGTGGGCACAGCCCACTTCTAGTTGTGGTAATCCTCCAGAGAGATCTCTAGAAAACTTTCCACGAGGTACTTTCTAATCCTCTACTCTCCTTCCTCGGTAGAGCTGCTTTGTTCCTTCCCCCTTTGTAGGAAACTTTCTCATGCCAATCAGTAATCACATGTGCAGGGACCAAAGCAGAACACTGGTGAATAGCAGGGGTTGGGTCTGAAGTGTATGCATGCAGGAGATGCAACCTTGCTTACTCTCAGGAATGAGATATTAGCTTCAGTGACCTCTTGCCTGTGGAAAATAGTGGCAGAACTTACAATAATGTACTCAGTTATCTGCTCTGCTACCCTTGAATCATCACAGTTTAACCACTGCCCCTATATTTAGGATGTTAGATGAGACATGTCTTAGCCAAGAGACAGTGACAATGTGGTTGGGATGTTGCAAGATATGTCATTTAGAGCAGTGATGCAATTCTGTTCATGAACTAACAATCTTGCTTCTGTGTATTGTTTCTTGCGCTTCTGCGAGTGTGGCCTTGAGGGGACACCTCCTACAAACCTGTGCAGTGTCTCTGACAGATAGAAAAGTGACCAAAGCGTAGCAAGGAGTACATATTCACAAAGGTGTTGCAGTCCTCTGAGTCAGGAAAAGGGGAATGCAAGGCATGTAGAAGAATAGAAAGGTAGAACAGAAAAGAGTATAAAAAGATTGTTCAAAAGGCCCATGGAGTGGATGATTAAAGTAATGGAGGAACAAACAGAAATACCGAAGTCCCTAATCACACTACAGTCAGAACATATGCATGCTCATTCTACACGCAAACCCTCGGTGCTTTGTGTGTGGAACTGTTTTCCATGCCCTCCCAGAACTCTTCACTTGCATTCCTCTCAACTTTCTGGACCTTCTCGATTTCCTGTTCATTACACCCCTTCAGACAGTTTCCAAAATTGATATAGGGACTCACTCACCCTTCACTAGTACCTTCCCCTCACATCCTCACCAAACCTTTCTGCATATGTGAGAACTAGTACTTAATAAAAACAAAGTCTCTTAATAACAAATCTTTATTTGTGGCCTACAAATTGTGATAGCAGCTGGTAGTTAAACATACACAGGCAGTTTAATAGTTTACTTACTGAAAAGACAGCTCAGAAATCATCACATCAAAACTCTATTTAACAAAAGATGGCAGATTGCTGTGTAAAAATATATCTCACTGGTTCTCATTCTCAGACTATTGCCTCAAAGCTCCCTGATTTGAATTCTCCTCAGTTTTGCCCCTCTCCTAGTCCTGCTAAAATCAGGCTGCTCAAAATCAACACTTAGGTGATCTGCCTCAGTGCCCCACCCGAGCAAACCTTTCACCCTTAGCCTCACAAATATTACGGAGTGTGCAGTTATGACAATGGGAATATCTTCCTCATTTAGGCCTAACTTGACATAAAGGCAACACCAAGGCTGTGTCTAGACTGGCAAGTTTTTCCGCAAAAGCAAGTGCTTTTGCGCAAAAACTTGCCAGCTGTCTACACTGCCTGCTTGATTTTGCACAAAAGCACTGACGTTCTACTGTTTGAAATCAGTGCTTCTTGCGCAAATGCTTTGACGTTCCCGATCGGGCAAAAGCCCTTTTCCGGAAATGTTTTTGCGCAAGAGGGCCAGTGTAGACAGCTAAAAACTGTTTTGTGCAATAAAGCCCCGATGGAGAAAATAGCAATTGGGGCTTTCTTGCGCAAAACCGCATCTAGATTGGCATGGACGCTTTTCCGCAAAAAGTGCTTTTGCGGAATAGCGTCCGTGCCAATCTAGACACTCTTTTCCACAAATGCTTTTAACGGAAAAACTTTTCCATTAAAAGCATTTGCAGAAAATCATGCCAATCTAGACATAGCCCAACTGTGCTTTTAATCTGCCAAAGGCACATTCCATGATCATTCTACTCCTACTCAGCTTATTGTTGAAGTGCTCTTTGCTGCTTTCCAGGTTTCAATGAGCCATTGGAATAAGGGGTATGCTGGGTCACCAAGGATCACTATGGGCACCTCCCCCAGCTGTTATTCAGCTGATTGGCGGCCCGCTGAACAGCTATGGCTGCTGGGTGTTGTGTACCCACTACTTTTTTCCATTGTTGCAAGGTTGTTCAATGCCAGAATTGGTTATGCATTCCCCTTATTGCCCGTCTGCAGTGAGAGAGGCCCATTTCCTCAAAGCCATCCACTGTTTCATGAACACTGCCAAGAGTCACAGTCCTTCATAGCAGGATGCAATTAATGGCCCTGCCCACTTGCATTAATGTAGCCCCAACACTGGACTTCTCAACACTGAACTGATTCGTAACTGACTGGTAGTAATCCGGAGTAGCCAGCTTCCATGGTGCGATCACCAGACATATCTCCCTCAAGACATCTGCTCTCATTTTGGTGTCCTTGCATGGCAGGGCTGGAACTAGTTGCACATACAGTTGTAGGAAGGTGACTTTTAACATCCGAAAGTTCTGCATCCGCTGCTCATCGTCCCAGAGCCGTATAAGCAATCCCAACACTTTATGCATATTCCCCATGCCCCAAAGCAACAGTTCACCATATGCAGCTGCTCTGTGAAAGTCAAAAGTAAACTGATGTTGTGTCTTTCCATGGTACATAGCTGGTCAGGAAACTGATTCCTTTTCACATAGGTACCTCATGGCGAACTGCACTGCCATCCGCAATGTGTTCATAACCGACACCACAACAGTAGAGTGCAGTCCAGGATCCATCCTCTTACCGAGATGGCAGGTGCATGCTAAACAGGGAACATTGCAAAATGCCACAAAGGCAGTTGGAAGCCCACAGAATGCTGGGACAGAAATCAGTGCATTATGGGACATTGAACACCCATGATGTGCTAAGATCCACTTCACCGTCTCACAAGCCCTAGCAGCAGAAAGTGCTGAGTAGCACTGTGGGGTAGCTACCCACAGTGCACTGCTCTTACTGTTGATGCTAGAGCACTGTGGATGTGCTCTGCCGATAGGGGAAGTATATTGCAATAGCAAGGCTATTTTAGTGCTTTTGTCAATAACATTCTCTAGTGTAGACAAGACCATAGTCTTAATATCTTTCCCAGACCTGAAGAAGAGCTCAGTGCAGCTTAAAAACTTGTCTCTCTTCCCAACAGAAGTTGGGCCACTCAAAGATATTATCTCATCCACTTTGTCTCACTAATGTCCTAGAGCCCACATGGCTACAACAACATAGTACTACAAATCAGTCAGCCATCACACAGACCTCTTATCTTCGCAGCTGATTACAGTGTAGGCTTATCTAGTGAGCAGATACAAGAGAAAAGTTCCGTGATTGATAACATTCATGTTTCTAGTGCCTTTCATCAAAGAATCTCCAGGCACTTTGTGAACATTGTCTAATTAAGTTGCACAATGCCCCTGGGAATAGTTTACATCTAATCCTCCAAGCTAATATAAGTGGGTAGAGTTCTGTGACTGCAGAGCTCTTCTGATTTTACTGAGTCTCTACATAAATCTAAGAGGTTCACCCATGCACCCTTAAATTCTCTGGCACTCAGCATGCATAGATATACTCATGTGGATCAGTTTTCAGAATGGCAAGTCAAGGTAGTAGTAATAGAATCTAGGATTCCTGCTCTAACCACTAACCTCTCCCTCCTCCCAAGATCTGCCAGGGATGATTCTCATCTAAATGGGGTGCTATATTATCATCATTATGGTGGAATACTTATTCTTGGCACTTTCCCTGTGTAGACAAGCCTGTATACAGAATACAGGAGAGTAGTAGGCAGAGACTGCAAACTGCAGTGGATGGCCAGACACAAAAGAAAAACCCAATCTCATTTCATAACAGAAGGTTAAGAGTACGAAGATAAAGGACTGACTGCTACTATCTCCTGGGAAGGGGAAGACAAGACAAATTTCCTCTCATTTTAAACCAAGGATTATGGGAGATATCGAATATCTGCGGGTCGAGATATGGGAGCAAGGTCATGAAATTCTAGGTCCTCTGGGAAGGAGGTGGTTTAGGGGCAAACACTCTTTCATATTTTATAGTTCGAGTGCAGGCTCACATCACTGCAAGGGTGTGGGGCGCCCTAAGCCTCGTGGGCCAAACCAAGGCAAGCTGCGAGTTAGATTTGGCCCATGAGCCAGCAGTTCCCCATCTCTGACGTAAAGTGTTGGCTGAGGTAAGGAATGATGAGACCTGTTACTATCACACATACACTCTCTCTCTTTTTCACACAAACTAGGGATTTAGGCTCCGAATTTCCACTGAAATCAATGGCGGATTTAACTATCTTAACAGCAGCTCGGCTGACAAAGATGTGGGAGTTGTTGAGGCTGTGATCCATCACAATTCATCTGATGAAGTGGGTTTTACCCACAAAAGCTTATGCCTTAATAACCCAGTTAGTGTCTAAGGTGTCACAGGACTCCTTGTTTTGTAGACACAGACTAACACTGCTACCTCTCTGAGGCTATGTCTACACTATGGGGGTTTTTCAGGAACACGTCTGCTATTCCACTTTTTTTTGCAGAAGAGCAGATGTGCTCTTTTGGAAGCCCTGTCTTCCTCCTCCCACGAGGAAGAAGGGCTCTTCTGAAAGAGGAGGCTTTTCTGAAATTTGGCCCAGTGCAGACAGGCCAAATTTTGGAAAAGACTCTTCTGAAAAAACTATCAGAAAAAGGTACACAAATTGCGGAGCACCATTTGCGTACCTTTTTCCGATAGATCCCTGTAGTGTAGACATAGCCTGAGCCTCAACATGAGTCATCAGTATCATGAGCTTTTATGGGGAAAGCCCACTTGAGATGCTGTTGCAAATGATGCAAATACGAGTTTAGGACTAATTTAAAAAGGCATAGTATGCAAGTCACAGGAGATGAAAGTTGCTCTATTGGTCCAATTTTGGTCATCATCAACATATAGGAAAGGTTCCAAGGGCAAGCAACAAAGATGATCTAAGGGATGGAAGGCAAGTGTATAAACTTGTATGATTAATTTGGAATAGAGGAAATAAAGGGAGGATATGATTGACAGTGGTCTTCAAATATTTGAAAGGGCTGCCATTTAAAAATGGGAGAAGGTACCACAGAGGGCAGAAGAGGCGGCAATGGATTTACACTACAGCATAGCAGCTTTAGACTGAATCTCAGGAAATGCTTCCTGACTGTAAGAACAATAGGACAATGGAGCAAGACTGCTGAGGAAGGTTGTGGAAGCTACTTAACAAGAAGTTTTCAAAAGGGGGCTGGATAGCTGTCTCTTGGAGAATTTAGACACAACAAATCCTGCACCTTGGATGAGATGAGATGACCTTTGGTTTAAACCAAGGGGGGGGGGGGCAGGTGTGGCCCCTGGCTTGCCTGGATCCAGCCCCTGAAGCTCAGGGCTTCCCCTCAGCATTAGGGAGCCCGTGCTGGCACTCCAGCCCCCCTGCCAGCTCCCTGTGGGGCTGGAGCACATGATAACTACTAGCTCAGGAACCCCCTAGGCTCTGGTATGCGAGGGGAATGTGGGGAGTGTTTTTCTCCTTCTCAGTCAGTGAGAGTTTGGGTTTTTTTCCCTGCTTCTCATTTGTGTGTAGCCCTCGACTCATTTTTCTGTGGGTCAGTGGCCCCGAACCCCCAAAAAGTTCCCCACCCCTGATTTAAACCTATGTGGCTTGGGTCTAGGTGCCTAATTCCAGAAGAGGATGGGATTTAGGGCACACCCTTTTCATTGGCATTTCACAATCAGGCTGTGTCTACACTGGCATCCCTTCCGGAAAAGGGATGCTAATGTAGCACATCGGAATAGCAAAATCCGCGGGGGATTTAAATATCCCCCGCGGTATTTGCATTAACATGGCTGCCGCTTTTTTCCAGCTTGGAGATAAGCCGGAGAAAAGTGCCAGTCTAGACGTGATTCTCCGGAAAATAAGCCCTTTTCCGGAGGATCTCTTATTCCTACTTTGAAGCGGCAGCGGAAAAAAGCGGCAGCCATGTTAATGCAAATACCGCCGGGGATATTTAAATCCCCCGTGGATTTTGCTATTCCGATGTGCTACATTAGCATCCCTTTTCCAGAAGGTATGCCAGTGTAGACACAGCCTCATAGATTAGGGTTGGAAAAAGTTATCTAGTCCAACGTCTCTTCACAGCAGGAGCAACCCCAACTAATTTCCCACTGGCCTCTCACACACCTCTCCACCTAACATGCTGTAAGCATTTCTTGACCCCATACACATAGGCCTCTTATTCCCCATTCACTGGATAGGGAACTTCGGCCCCTGATCCAGGCTTTGGGGAGTCCCATGGTTGTTCCTGTGACTTTCTAGACACTCTTAGCTGGGGCAATGACTCTTTGTGTATCTGAGGCTCAGACTCAGGCTCCTGGTGGTTTATACTTTCCTGTATAACCAGGTCACTGATGGAACCAAACAACAGAGAATCCTTAGGGACCTAATAACGTTTGTGGTAGCTCAGATGGGGTTCTTCTGAGAGAGGGAAGGAAGGGCTGAATAATGCAGACAGGGGAACCACACGTGCTCAGCTCAGGGTGGCTGACATTTAACATTCTCTTTGAGAGAGGGGGCGAATCATGAGGGACACAGACAGAGGACTGCAGCTAATTCAGGGAATGGCATTCCCTCTACCTTGTCCCTGTTTAACCTTCTCAGAGACAAGCTGGAGAACACTGTAAATACCCTGTTTTCTGGAGTAAGGCTGGAGGTCAAGAAGGGCATGTATCTCTGTGGTTTGGACCCAGAACAAGTGCTGGGCATGACACCCTGAACAATCCCATGGAGCAAGGCTAAAAGACCTTCAGGCAACCCAGTCACATGGGAATATTTCCCTCTGCTGGTGGATGTTTACAACTGCAGCATATGAACAGAGACCCTAGCTGGGG
Source organism: Pelodiscus sinensis (assembly GCF_049634645.1). Classification (NCBI taxonomy): domain Eukaryota; kingdom Metazoa; phylum Chordata; order Testudines; family Trionychidae; genus Pelodiscus; species Pelodiscus sinensis. Next base: position 137,554,687 of record NC_134711.1, on the reverse strand, counting down.
AGGGCTTACAGAAAGGATGTTAAATGTCAAGTAATTTACTAGTCCATAGGCACCTTCACATTCCTCCTTTGAAATGTACAAGAGCCCATGTTGGGGCTCTTGTACATTTCAAAGAAGGAATGCAGAGCTCCACGTGCAGCCTGGGACCCGGGGAAAGTCCCACTGACTCCGGGCTGCATGCGGCATGCCAGCTTTGAAATATACAAGAGTCCCCAGTGGGGGCTCTTGTGCATTTCAAAGCAGAATCACCCTCATGGAGCCTAGGGTCAGCAGGTGACAGAGTCCCCCTCTGATCCCGGACTCCATGCTGTGCTGCCGCTTTGAAACGCCATGTGGGGCCCACGGTCAGCTGGGGACTCCCCAGCTGACCCCAGGCTCCCTGTAAATGCTGCAGCGGTGTTTCAAAGGAGCAGTGCTACAAAACTGATCCCAGATCCAGCTGTGCGGTGCTGCCCTCTGAAACTCTGCCTCTGCATTTCAAAGCAGTGCCGCAGAGAGATGACCCTGGGCTCCATTTAGCGCTGTCCTTTTGAAACGCTGGATTTCAAAGCGGCAGCGTCACACAGCTGATCCCTGGATCAGCCCTGGCTGCGCCACATGGAGCCTGGGTACCCTCTCTCATCCCTCTCCCCCTCGGATAGAGGCAGCAAGGGGTGGGGGAATCGAGTAGTTGACTAGTCCTTAACATCCTTAGTTCAGAGTAGTGATTCTCAATTTTGGGGGGGATTAGGACTCCTTTGTAAATGTTTATGGCCTGTCACAATGCAGTAAATAGCCTGGGGGTTGGCCCTGAGGTGTTATTGGTTGGATTCTGCCCTTCTAGGGTATGTGTGGGGGTCATTTCTGTCCTGCTCTTGCAACTCCTGTGCTGTGGGGCAGGCTGGGCTGACCTCTCAGCTGCCCGAGTTGCAACCTCCAGGGTCCCAGCACTGCTCAGGTTTGGTCCTAACCCCTTGACCAGATCAGACTCGTGGGAGAGGAACAGTTACCTGGCTCACGGGGTTTCTGTGCCACATTTGGCCTACCCACATTCAAGCCAGATGGTCTGAACCTGAGTGGCACTGGGTCCCCAGAGGTTGCAGAGCCTGGAGCATGGAGGTGAGCCAGCCCTATGGGAGAGGAGCTAAGTTTAGAGCATAGAAAGGCCCAAGGGGAAGCTTCACTAGTTGTTGAGGGTCTCAGCCTGATTTATAGTCCCCTTTTGGGAAATGGGTACATGCAAATGGGTCTGTGATGCCTTTCTCAGGGACAAGGATGAGCTAGGGGTTCCCTGAGCTTTTCTCTCAGGGAGGGTAAAAATGGACTTGAGTCCCTGCTATCATGGATGTAGTGCTGCCAGGGAAGCAGGAATGAGGCCCTAACTCGGCACTTCTCACTCATGGATGCAGTAGGAGGGGCAGAGACCAGCGTTTCCTAGAAAGGTCAAGGGAGCTGTGGGAGGAGGTGGCTGAGAACGGATATGGGGCTTTAGGCAAGAGATATTGACACAGATATATGGATTGAGCCTATGGGAATCTCCCATACACATTTGGTTCTAGGACCTGCAGCAGTCCCTAAAAGGTTGAGGGGGCAGCTCTTGCAGGACATACCTGACTCGGTAGTGCTGGAATGGGAGGGTAAAGGGAGTTGCAAGAGGTTGCAGACCCAGCAATAAAAAAATAAATAACCTGGGTTGCTAAGGCACACACTTTAAGTGCTGTTTTACTAAAATTGCTGCTTCCAGATTAGGATAAACCCCAGATCATTTTAAGCACTGCAATTCTGTTGCCCTGATTGCTGTCAGCCAGCCTCTTAGCAACCACAAATGACTCCAGTCGGTTTCCCTCTGCGGCTTGCCCAGCAGGGCAGGAACTTGATAGCCATGCCACCTTCTGACCTGCCCCCAGTTTGAAGCCAGGCAATGCCAAGCACTTCCTGGCTTAGTTTATATTAATCAAAATGAAATCCATTTTGGGAGGTAGAGGGGAAGAGGAGAGCCAGCTGCTGCTAACTCCAGTCACCCACACTCCCTCCCCGCTCTCCTACCCTCCTGTGTGGGCTCTCAGTGGCACCAAACACATTCTTCTCCTAGCAGGGGTTTAGAAGTGCTCATATATACTATTCCCTCAGCAATCCTGTGATACAGGCCCGTAGTCTGGGAAGACCCAGAGATGCTCAGCACAGGCTTCTTCACTGGTCAGGGACCTGGGATTAACAGCTCGGGGGAAGAGGCAATCCCGAGACTGGAGTGTGAAAATGATGGTTATTTCCTCCTGGCCCCAGCTGGCAGTCAGCTCCCAATTCACAAAGCCCTTACAGAGAGGAGAGGAGACCCCAGAGCAGAGTGTTCAGGGCAGTAAGGTCAGATCCTCCAAGTTATTTAGGCATCCAAATCCCACTGCTTTCAATGGGAGTTAGGCCTTAAAGAGCTTCCAGGGTCTGGGCCGGTTTCCTGTGCCCCAGGATGAGAGGTGCAATCAGCTTCTGTGACCCCAGGGATGAGAATGTGGGGGAGGAACGTGCAGCTGGCACATGGTGAGTGCAGCGGGAGAGAAAGCCCCAAGACAGTGTGTGCAGAGGGGAGGGGATTACTCTTCCTTTGCAGGGGATGCTTTTCCCAGTCAGGGAGCATGGACAGTGCCCCAAAGAGACGACCCCGGGACGGAGCATGAGGACGTCTCCCTCCCGTCAGAAGGAGATCCTCTAGCCTTAGAGAGGGATTGACCCATGCATATTTGATGAGTAAGCCTGTGGCCCTTTCAAATCTCACCCTGAAGAGGCACTAGCGGGTCCCTCTCTCCCCCTTCCTCCCCTGCACCAGCAGTGCCAACATCCCACCTGGTCCTTTGTTTGTTTCTCTATGAAATGTTGGCCCTAGATCCATCCGGCTGTTCTATTCTCTCCCACCCTGGAATTAGCTGTGGGATCCCTTGCCAGGGCTCTTGCCGGTGGCCTCACTTCCCCTGGGTCTCTCACATTCCCTCTGATGTTACTCTCTGGGGTTTACACATCCTGGGATGTGGAGAGCAACCGTAAAATAGTTACCCCCCTACCCCCAACCCCCCACCCCCACTGTGCCCCTTTAGGACAGATCAGGGACAAAGCCATGTGGAATATTTATAGAACAATCCTATGGCAGTGACGCAGGGAGGGGGCAGAGAGAACCACAGCTGTGTAACCTAATGCCTGGTCTCCTCTCTGCTGAGGGCAGGAGCCACCGAGAGGGACAGGAGAAGGAGGTGGGGTGAGAAACTGACGTGGCAGAAAAAGAGAGAGAAGTGGGGGAAGAAAAGGAAGGATCAGGTAAAAAGCAAGACTGAGAAAAGAAGTGATAGGGAAAGAGCGAGCTGCAAGGGAGAGAGAGAAGAAAAGAGGTGGAACTAAATTCCCTATGCAGTGTATTCTGTAAATAATCAGAGACTGTTTCTTTAAGAGCAGAAAGAACTGCAGGACAGGAGAAAAGCCAGTTGGCTCATCAGGATTCTTCCCACTTAGCTTAGGCATAGGCAGCTGGTGAGAATCTACCCGTGCACAGATCTCCCCCGCACAGATACAGCTAGTGAGGTCTCTCTTTCTGTCCCCATCCCAGTGACTGTTTTAGAAAAGCCATCCCACAATGAACATCTTAAAAAATATTTGCTCATTCCACGTTTCTCTTGGAGGTTGGACGGTGAATTGCCCTCCTTGGGAGCACAAATAAAGGGGCAGAGATTCCTCCTCTCCCTTCAGAGATACACCCTGCTAGATCTCTTTTCTAATTAGTCTTTTAGGGGGGAAGCCTACTGTGATTGCTCATGGCTGTACATAACCTGCCAAATTCAAATTATAACCAGAAACTCTGTTACCATTATATTGGAGATAGAAAACAAGAAAGCAGAATAATGTAATAGTACTTGAAAAGTGAAGCAAAACCAGGACTCCCTGAGAAAGATTGAGGGAGGAGAACAGACAGTTACCTGTTTCCGTAACTGGCATTCTTTGAGATGTGTTGCTCGTGTCCATTCCATATTAGGTGAGTGTGCTCACCACGTTTTTTCTTCAGCTGTAGCTGTAGGGGACCCAGCTGTGGAGTGGCTCCCACATAGCACAGTTTAAGGGGTGCTGCTGGTTCCCCCCACGCTCAGTTTCTTCTTTCCAGAAACTCCAACAGTGGGGAAGGAGAGTGGATCATGTAATACAGAGGTTCCCAACTGCTGCTCTGGGGACCGGTACTGGGCCACGAATCGCTGGCTGGCGGGCCGCAGTGGCTGCCAGAGCTGAAGCCAGCTCTTTGTGGTGGCTTGCCACTGCACAACAACCAGGGTCAGCTCTGGCAGCCATGGCAGGTGATTTTGCCCATCAGCAGCGCTGGGGCTGAGGTGGCGGCGGCGGAGCAGGAGGCACCTCTCTTCCCTCTCCCTAGGTAAGATGACGGCCCAGCCAGGGCTCCACACTCCCATCTCTACCCATGGGGTGCAAGACACACTTGGGAAGGCAGAGGGGTGCAGGGGGAGGGAGCGTGCACGTTGCCAACAGCCGCTTCCCCTACCCATGCGGCAGTAACAGCCATGCTCCGGGGGGCGGGGGCAGCCTCACTCTAGGGAGAACAGGAGTGGGGTGAAAGGAGTGTTGGGTGAGGGCCTGGTGGGGTCACAGGGCAAGAGAGTGTTGGCACAGGCTGTAGGGGGTCAGAGGTTAAAGGATCAAAGGATACAGGCACAGGGGTGAGGGTCAAAGGGTGTTAGGCACTGGGGAGCAAGGGGCTGGGTTGGAGCTAGAGGTTAAGTGGTGAGGGCTGGGGCTGAGGGAGGTCAGGGGTTACAGGTCAGAGGGCAAGAGGGGGTAGGTTGCAATAGGTCAGTGGCTATGGAGCCAGGTGCAGTGCAGTTCATGCTTCTGTTTCAGGGGGCAGCAGATCTGAGGGAGTCTGAGCAGGGTCGGGGGCTTCCAAGGTTGTGCAACAGGCAGTTGCAGGGTCAGTGGGGCAGGACCAGGGTTCAGCAGAACAGGCGGTCATGGGATTTGTGGAGCAAGGAGCACCAGGGGTAGTGGGGCAGGCTCAGGGAGCACTGGAGTGGGAGGGGCAGGAGTCAGGGAAATGGATGGTTGTCAATTTAAGTCAGGGGTTGCTGGGACACAGCATGCCAACGTTGGTAGGGACAGCAGATGCAGGACGGGCTCCAGGCAAGACAGAGCTGCTTGACCAAAGGAAGTTGGCAGTAGGGGTTGCTAGGAAGTGGGGTGACAGGCTTGGCAAGGCAGACTTGTGAGGTAATGGGGTTACCATTAGTGGGATATCAGATGATGGATTTGGCAGGTTTAATGATACAGAGACAGAATACCAGGCTTGGCTGGACAGGGTCAGAGGGCTGTGGGGTTTTGAGGTAGAAGGATGTGGCAGTGACAAGATGGGGTCAGCTGGTTGGTACACGGGTAACATTTTATTTGCATATTCATTATCTTCATAACGAATATGCAAATATGCAAAATGTTACCAGTCTGCCTAAAGTCTGTGAATGCATTTGCGAGTCTTTGGTATAAAAAAGGTTGGGAACCACTAATGCAATGGACATGAGCAACACATCTCAAAGAACACCTGTTATGGAAGAAGTAACTGTCTTTTTTTCTTCGAGTGATGCTCATGTTTGTGCAGCATTAGGTGATGCCAAGAATACTGACAGAAGCATCAAGGAGTTCATGGACATGTGAGGTGGCTGGGCAAGAGACTCATTAGTGACATGTGCCACATTTGCAAGTCTTTTAAGCCCCTGGCAAAAAAAAAAAAAAAAAACCATTCACCTCAAAACACTTCTAGTGGAGTTGGCACAGGTCACTAGTGGGCATAAGATACTTGCACAATTCACAAGAGTGAAAGCCTGGGGATTAGGGCGTGCCCCATCCCTTTACTGAATCCCATTCAGGACAACTACCAAACTAATAATTAATGTTAAATTAGGGAACTAAGAACTATAAACGATTTACACTGTAGAAAATAAATTTGCACAGAACAAGAGCTAAAGAACTGGCTAAAACTGCAGAAGTTCCATGCACTGTCACTGGTGGCAAGAAGGAACTGAGGATGGGGAGAGCTGGTGGAGACCCTTATACCAAGGCATGTGGGTGCCACTCCAGAGGGGGCCTGAGCAGGGATACTACTAAAAGAAAAATTTTCAGCACCAATACAGGTGGCGAGCACACACACCCCAAATATGGGATGGATGTGAGCATGCACTCAAAGAAGAACCAGGAGAGATGGGAAGGAAGTGTGACTGTTGGGGAAGAGATGGCGTGAGAGGAGTAGGCCACCTGAATGGTTAAAGTTCTTTGGGGCCTCACAAATGGAATCTGTGCTTAGCATTAGCATGAGTTTAGCACATGCAGTCACATATCCCTCCAGTGCTGGCCTCAGACAGGATAAAAGACTGGAACGTACAGCTAAGTGATTTAGGGCCAGATTTTCAAGTCCTTAGGCACTTAGAGACACAGATAGGTACCTAGAGGGGATTTGAAAAGTGTCTAAGCTGGGTAGTTACTGTAGGCCCATTGATTTCAATAGGAGTTACATAGTTAACCTGCTTAGATGCTTGTGGCAATCCTAGCAGGCACCTGTCTACATCTTTTGGTGGCTACTTACCACTGAAAATCTGGCCCTTAATCCTTTATTACATATGGCATGATCTTCTGGTTTGAGTGCTAAAAGTTCTAGGTTTGATACCTCAGTGTTTGTAGGATCTGCACTGTGCAGCCATCATTGGTTACAAAATGATAACCCAGACGGGTCGCAACCTAAGACACTGAGATAAACTTGTCTAAGGGGAGTGTGTACTGCATAGCATAAACATTGGCTTAGCCTATCGCAGAAAGTTGACCTAAGGTATTCTTCTCCAGTGACATTGCTGGAGTAAACAGCGGAGGTTGAGTTACCTACACAATGCAAGGTCAATGGGAGAAACTTTCCCATTGCTTCCTTTACTCTTCTCATCAGGGGTAGAGTACAGGAGTTGACTGCAGAGTGATCTGTGCTTGATTTGGCAGGTCTTCACTAGACCCACTAAATTGACCACCATTCGATCCATCTCAGAGCATCAACCCCCATTATAGTGCAGATGTAGCCTTAGTGTCTCCCTCAAGTGGCTGCCTGAGTATTTCTGTTTCCTATTTATAGCTAAAGGAGTTCTCCCTTAACTCAAGTAGCAGAAACTAGACTTTGGCACTAGTCCTAGTTCTCCATGGGTGTGTTGAGCAATTTATATATTAGCTGTGTCTGCTGTCTACAGTCATGGATTCATTTCACTGGCAGTTGAAGGAGATTAATATTGCTATTGCTTGGAATCACAAGAGGCAGTGAAATGCTCCTGGCAAGAAATAGAGCTTTACACAAGGAGAGGCACATTCTGCATTAGCCATAGTTCCCAAAAGGCTTTCAGACATAGTGGCCTGGAGATGACAAAGGCAGGGATTGCTGTGGTAAAGGGCATAACCAAAAGAAAAGAGCAACATTTCTAGCCAAGCTCAGATGAAAACACAAGTTCCTGTCTCTTGCTTCTTTGGTCAACCAGAGTAACTGAGGGTCCCACAAGATCCCTGGGTTGCTAACCTGAGAGAGTAAACTCCCTTAAATCCAGGGGCTTGATGTAATCTGTACTATTTCCCCTATTCATGCCTCACTCCAATCCACAAGTATCACTTCAATCTCACCAGGGTTAGGTCTCCAGCTCAGTCACAGACGCCATCCTGCCAATATGGGTGGGGGGGGGGAGGGCAAAGGGGAGGAAGGAGGCAAAGGGGGCAACTGCCCCAAGGCCTGGCGATTCAAAAGGGCTTGGGGCTTCTGGCTGCTGCTGTAGCTACTACAAGAATGATGGTAGCTGGAGCTCTGGGCCCGTTGCTCTAGAAAACATTTGTGCTAAGCCTAAGGAACAGGTAAAGAATCATCCAGTATTACTCTCTGGGAGCTCCCAGAAAGGAAAGAACTGAGTCATTCAGGAGCAGCTTAATCTAATCCTGGGCTGTACATGTATTGCTGATGCCTTGCAATTAATGGTAAGAAAGCAGTTGGTAGCTCCATGAAGGGATATAGTGGATTCCCCACCATGCTAAGCCTTTGAACCCAGATGAAATATCTTTGTAAAAATGTGTGCTTTTGCTCAGTCAGAGGCTATGGGCTTGATGCAGCAATTACTGGAAGAAATAAGACCAGTATTGTGCAAAAGATCAGACTAGATGATCAGCCTAGACCTTTCTGGCCTTAAAATCTTTAAGTTTAAACATTTTACCATGGGCTTCCCCCCCCCACTCTTAGGCGATCACTCACCACAACTTGCAACCATGAGCATTTGGAGAGTCCAAAGCTGTCTCCAGGAAAGGAAGACTGAAGATAGGGTGATAACTGGCACATCCATTACAAGAACTAGCTTATTGAGCAAAGGCCAAATACCCACTTATTTAAGAAATGCTCAGTCCTTACATTTCCATAGAAAGGCATTGACAGCCTCCTCTGATATCACACACAGTACCTCCTGGCAGAACTTCACCAGCTGAGAGGGGTGAGGGTCTGCCCAAAGTTCCCTCAGAACGTCCAGAAGCAAACTGAGCAGCTCTAGAAAGATGAAGTAAGGTTGATCTCCCTTGCATACAGGGCAGGAAAAGAGGTAATGGATTCAAACTACAGCATGACAGATTTATATTAAATCTCAGGAAAAACTTGCTAATGATAGAAACAGTAGGATACTGGAACAGGCTGTCTAGAGAGGTCATAGAAGCTCCTTTACTGGAGTTTTCAAAAGGAGTCTGGGAAGTCATTTTTCTTGGATGACTTAGACCCAACAAATCCTGTATCCTGGCTGAGAGTTATGCCAGATGACCCTTGCAGTGCCTTTCTTCCTTTGTGTTTCTATGATTCTAGCTAAAATTCCGGAGGTGGCTGTGCCAGAATGGGCAATTTCTGAATCAAATTGTGAAATCCATGGTAGCTCAGTTTTGAATTATGACCTCCTTTCTGACTCATGATCATTGTATGTTGTTGAAAGGACCCCTTGATTAAGCAAAGAGGTATGGGAATATAACAACTCCATGCTTTCCGAGAAAGGCTGTGACTATGGCCAGCATCTTGGAGAAGACACGTGGTGTTATCAATAGTCCAAAAGGGAGGACACAATATTGGTAATGTTCTTTGCCCACCACAAACCAGAGGAACCTCCTGTGGGCCAAATGTATTGTTATATGAAAGTATGCATCTTGAAGGCCCAGGGATCAGAACCAGTCCCCCTCATCCAGTGCTAGGATGGTGGTTCCCAATGTTATGAACAACAAATTCAGGATGGCATGAACTTGTTGAGCTACCCAAGATCTAAGATTGGCCTCCACCTCCCTGTCTTTTCGATGTGAAGAAATAGTTGGAATAGAACCCTCTTCCATGAAACTGGTGGAACTCGCTCTATGGCTCGTAAGAGGAGTAGTTTTTGAGCTTGTAGAAGGGGCTCATGAGAGGAGTCCCTGAAAAGGGACGGAGAAGGAGGGTAGGAAGGGAATGGTGTAGCTAGTTCTTATCTCGGGGACCCATCGGTTCGTAGTGATGAGAGCCCATTGGTGGTAAAAGGACCACAAACAATGATGGAACATGTGGATGATATGCCCTGGATGTAGGGGCTGGTTGCTCATGTCCTTGACCAAACCTTCAAAATTTGCTGTTTGGGAGCAGCAGATTGGGATGCTGACGCCTGACCGTGGTGCACCCTCCTATTCGGCTATTGCTTGGGCCTGTTGTCAAATGGCCTCTGATGCTGCCTTTGGTAGGAAGGGTCTCTTGTCCTCTGATATGGGGTGTATCTCCTCCTCTTATTGGGCGGCGTGTACATTCCGAGTGTCTGGAGAGTTGTGTGTGAATATTTCATTGAGTGGAGCACCTCATTTGTTTTGGCTGCGAAAAGTTGGGCCCTATCAAAGGGCAGATCATCCACCTTGGTTTGTAATTCCCTGGGAACACAAGATGACTCCAACCAAGAAGCTCAGCGCATAATCACCAGGACTCAACAAATCAGTGTATCTACTCGCCCATGGCGAGTAGATTTCAGCCAGTTGCCCTGTTCACCAGCAGCGCGCGCGTGCACAGTGCGGGTCTGGCACATGCGAAGTGTGGAGCTGGTGAGTGTATTTCGCCATGGTTTGTCATCCTCTGACAATTGCCATTACAACAGTTTATCGGGCCGCCATATCTGCTACATCGATCAATGCTTGGAGTGCCATACGGGCAATAGACTGACCCTATTTTATGATGGACCTCAGTTGTGGCCTTTTTTTGGTTATGGGAGGTCACTGAGCAGCTCCTGAAGCCTAGTGTACTTAGCCAGGAGGGCTGTCTAGTTAGAGACTGGAGCATAACTGATTAATAGACTTTCCTCCCAAAAATATCAAGTCCTTCGTGCTCCTTGTCCTGGGATGTTGAGTTGTACTGTGGTTGTCTAGATCAGTGATGGACAGAATCAACAACCAAAGAGTTTGGCTGGGGATGAGAGAAGAGAAAATCCACGTTCTTCACTGGGACAAAGTATTTTCTATCTGCCCTGCAGATGGTGGAATAGAGGCCAACCTTTGCCATATGGCTTCTGATGGCTCCATAATGGCCTCATTTATAGGTAGTGCGATCTTAGATGATGTGGAAGGTTGTAAAATTCTTAACAGCTTGTGCTGGTTTTCTTGCACCTCTTGTAAGGCTATGTCTTGCAACTGCGCTACCTTTTTGAATAATTCCTGACATTTTTTCAGGTCATCTGCTGGAGGAGAAGAGGATGGAAAACTACTTCGTTGCGGGAGGACGAGGATTGCTGAAGTGGAGACTGGCTGTCTGTATTTGATTTCGGTAAGTCATTGTCATCCTCTACTGGACCCGTTTTAGTCATAACTGACAGTGAAGGTGGACGATGGGATGGAGAGGATTGAGCAGTCTGTGGGGGAGACTTTGCTGGGGTGCACGTCGGGGTAGCCACGGTTAAGTGACGAGTTCAGTGCCAATGAGATGGTCAAGGATGGTATTAAGCCCACAGTTCCCAGGGTGGCCTCTGAGGTTGATATTGTTGAGGTGGGTACGGCCATGGCCCAAGGGTATGAAGGTCTGTGCCTGCTTGAGCACCAAGAGCTCACAGAAGCCATTGGTGATGAATGCTGGGAGGAAAAACAGCTGCCTTGTCCAGTGCCAGGTCCAGCACCTGGTGATGACAGCATAGGGGAGAATGAAATATTCTCAAAAGAGTGCGGACTAGGTTTGTCAATCCTAGGAGAATGCGGAGGCATCTTATCCATGAGCACTAGTGAGAAGGGCAATGGCGATGCTTAGTGCCGGGGCTCTGGTTCACTTGATTTAGGCTTCGGCACCTGTGGTACTGGGTGCTGCTGGGCGCTGAGACACCAGTGGTTGCAGTGCTGTGATGTCCTTTGGAACCAGAAGAGGCAGCATCTGTGTGTGCGCTGGCGTTGTCGGTGCCAGAGTGGTGCCCTTTCTTTTTGATTCTGGCTCAGCCTGTCATTGGTACTGTCTTTTGTTTATGAGTCATGCTGGATGGTGACAGCATGGGAGAGCACGTGGCATGCAAAGTGGATGGCACAGCTGGCAAGGAGTATGCTGGAGAGGCCCAGGACTTACAGGAATCCCTCACAGGCGATGAATTAAGCCCTTCTTCTTGGTGTTATGAGTTCCAAGAGGGCTGTATTGCATTCTGGCGGCTGAAGAGATTTCTGCCATAGCAAATTTTTAAGCCTCATCTCCCAGTCCTTCCTGGCCCTGGCAGTCATACTTTAATAATGTGAGCACTTCTGTGCCACATCGCCTTCACCTAAGCACTTGAAACATGAGGCGTGCTCATCTGAGGTGGGCATCAAGGATCTGCAGGAGATGCATTTTTTAAAACCAGGAGAACCTGGCATAATGCTGAACCAGAGTGAAGAACTTAGAGTGGGAAACCGAGTAAAACTATGAACTAACCCTACATTTTCCTATAGTTTCTCAGCTGGGGAGAGCACTGCTGGAAAATCCATCTTCTGCTGAGGACAATAGAAAAGGAATTGAGGCACATTTGGTGCCATGTGTGAGGCTAATGGATGAAAACAGTGTGAGATTGCTGCTGCGCATGCACAGCACAGGAAGGCATTGGCAGGCTACAAATCTCCACTCACTGGCGCGAGAACGCAGGGACACCACTCGAAGGAGAAGCTAGCAAATTTCAAGTGGAAATAAGGTAAACATTTTAAACAGGGAGAGCAATTAATCACTGGAACAATTTACCAGTGGATTCTACATCACTGACAATTGTTAAATCGAGATTGGATTAAACAAAAGATTTGCTCTAAGAAATATTTTGGGAAGTTCTTTGGCTTGTAAACATTGATGAGCAACAGTTCTATTTTGGCACTGGACTCTATTAATCTTGGCCCAAACCCTGCTGGCTTTTAAGCAAGTGGGTCCCAGTGGTTGGGTTCACTTGCAACAGATCCTCTCCAATGCTATAGTGGGCCAGGCTGAGATAGAGAGAATGAACATTAGTGATTAAATTTCAAAAACTATTCTAGGATAGAGTTCTAGAATGCTATATTTTATTTATTACCACATAATGCCTAGGAACCCTAGTCCTAAGGTTCTAGAATCTTAATAGCAAGGAAAACAAGCACCTGGGTTTGAATGCAAAGATCAGCTTTGCAGAGTGGTTTATTTGGTTTGAATCTATATTTGAGTCTATTTTAATGAGCGGTTAATTCTTGGGAGTATCGTGATTGTTTTATAGATCTTTTATAGGCAGAATTATAGTTTTGAAAATAATTGGTGTGGGCTTCTCATTATTATTTTTTGAATGCCTGCAGCACTCTTGGCATACTTGAGCTAGATCATGTGCATAGTTTAAGTATATGAACATTGCATGATTCTTGTTCACATAGCTATTAATTAGTTATGCTTCTCCTCAGAGCATCATCTGGCATATACAGGCAACTGTCATTCCCTTTCTCACTTCAGCACTCCTTGCAGTTCCAGTTTTGGTACCGAATGCAGCTCCTGCCAATATACCTTGTCTGAAACATGCAACACCCCCTTATATTCAAGCCTTGTCCCCTTACACAGCTCTGCTAGTGCAGAGTCATGATCTGAAGTCCAATTACACTTCCAGTTTGGGAGTTCAGATAAGCTCTAACTTCAGTGTCAATTTGCGGCCCCTACTCCTGTGCAAGTCCAGGGTACACACCGTAGGCACCAACTCCATTTTGATCTGGGAATGGAGCATCTATAGGGAAAAATTAACAGGTGCCTAGCACCCACTGGATGCCAAACTCTCCCACTGCCTCCCCCATGCATTTTGCTTACCTGTTGCCCCACTAACCAGCTCCTCCTCCTCTATCCCAGTGCCTCCTGCCTGCTACAGAACAGCTGTTTCCTGGTGTTCAGAATGCTATGGGAGGAGTGGGGATGTGGCATGCTTAGGGGGAAAGCAGGGAAGAGGCAAGGCAGGGATGGAGGCTTGGGGAAAGGGGTGGGATGGGGTGGGGTGGAGGCCAAGCAGAGCCAGGGATTTTGGACAAGGGGCAGATTGTGGGGTAGGGGGCTGGAAGGGCACAAAGCAGGGCTGAAGATGCACTTCAGTCCTAACCTACCACACTCCCAGCTATTTCAATTCCACCCCTCAGTTGTGCTACAAGAAAAGAAAAAAGGGTATGTCTACACTGCCACCCTCGTTCGAACTAAGGTGGTTAATGTAGGCAACCGAAGTTGCAAATGAAGCCCGGGATATTTAAATCCCGGGCGTCATTTGCATCTTGCCGGGCGCCGCCATTTTTAAAGCCCCGGTAGTTTGGACTCCGTGCCCGCAGCTACATGCAGCACGGAGTAGGTAGTTTGGATTAGGCTCTCTAATCCGAACTACTGGTACACCTCGTTCCATGAGGAGTACCGGTAGTTCGGATTAGAGAGCCTAATCCGAACTACATACTCCGTGCCGCGTGTAGCCGCGGGCACGGATTCCAAACTACCGGGGCTTTAAAAATGGCGGCGCCCGGCAAGATGCAAATGAAGCCCGGGATATTTAAATCCCGGGCTTCATTTGCAACTTCAGTTGCCTACATTAACCACCCTAGTTCAAACTAGGGTGGTAGTGTAGACATACCCATAGTGTGTTAGTAAATTTGTCTACTGCTATGCCATTGCTACTCAATTCTACAATACCTGCTACAACCACTCAGCTCCTCCAGTGCAGTAAGAGGACTGGAAGAAATCTACTGTTGTGCCTATATATAAAACAAGACTATAATTACTCTGGCCAGCCTATTTACATCTCAGCCTGGTATTGATCCCAGGCAAAACAACTGAATGGCTAATATGGGACTGGATTAGTGAAGAATTAAAGGAGGATAATATAATTAAAATCAGTCAATGTGGATTTATGGAAAATAGACCCTGACTAATTTTATGTTTTTGATATTACAAGTTTGGTTGATGAAGGCAACAGTGTTGATGAAATATACTTAAAGTTCTGTAAGGTATTTGACTCAGTACTACCTTGGATTATCATTTAAAAACTAGACTGGTATAAAATATGATACATATTAAATAGATTAAAAATTATCTGATAGGTCTCAAAATGTAATAGTAAATGGAGAATCATCATCCAGCTGTACATCATATGTACATTTTTAACAGCAAATTAACCAACCATTGAAACAGCATAAGAAGGGCTTCAGGGGTGACATTTGGGGGGCACGAAGGGTCACACGTCCCTCCAAAGATCATGGTCAGGAGGGGCCAGCCAGCAGGGGAATAGCAGAGGGTGGGGCCTGGTACACATTGCAGGGGTCCAAGCTCCTTCCCCCCCACTCACTGGCAAGGCGGCCGCAGTTCACTCTGCTCTCTTGGTGCACACTCCCTGGCGGGAAATACAGCGATGTGGTAGAGGGAGCAAAATGAGCTGGGGCCGCCTTTCTCTGCTTCCCCCACAGCTGCTGGTATGGGGGGAAGGAGGGACAGACCCCTGCCGCTAGTGCAATATCACCAGACTGCTAGTCCCCCAGGCTGCCTTGGTTGGGGGTAGAAGCAGGGTAGGGGCAGAGCATGGGTAGGGAGAGGCAAGTTGTCCAGGTCCTTCCCCAAGTTGGGGAAGGTCAGGTGATTGGTAGCCAGCGGTCCCCTGGGTTCCCTTTCACAAATTGCCACTAAAGCAGGGGTGGGCAATAATTTTTGATCAAGGGCCACTCCAAGAATTTGGAAAGTGGTTGAAGGCTGCACTCTTCCATGATATTAATGTATGATATTAATTCCCAAGGGCAAGGAATTGGGATACAGGAGAGGGTGCAGGGATTTGGGTTGTGATCTAGGGCAGGAGGGGGCTTTGATCTGGGGCAGGGGATTGTGGTGTCAGACCTGGGAGTGGATATGGGTGCAGGGAAGGGGGGGCAGAGGATTTGAGTATGTGGAGTGGAGGGCAGAGGGTTGGGAAAGGGAGGGGCTGGGATGCCAGAGGCAAGTCTAGCCAGGAGACTTACCAGTCAGCAGCTGTTCTTGAATTAGCCTCCCTGCCTGCCAGTGTTCCCTCTAAGCTGCAGGGGCAGCACAGCTTCACAGGTGATTAATCAGCCCCATCCAGTGAGCCCAGAGCTCCGTGCCACACAGTTCAGAGAGATCACTGCATGCTGCCCCGCCCCCCATAAGGCTGCAGCCATGTGCTCTGGAGTCCCTTGTGCTTTGTGGCTGCCTGTTATTGAAACAGGCAGCTCCCATTGCCTATTTCTGGCCAGAAACCAGCCAATGGGATTGTGCTGGGGCTGGGAGCAGCTCCTAAAGCTTTCCCTCCTCCCCTCCAGATTCACAGTTTTTAAAGAAAAATTGCCCTGCCACGTTTCTGAGCAGTGTGCAGGTGGGACAAGGCAAGCGGAGAACCTGCCTGTGGTTCCTTGCAATGTCCCTGGGCTGCATCCGGTGGCTCGGCAGGCTGGATCTGGCCCATGGGCCATATTTTGCCCAGGCCTCATCTAAAGTATAGCCTATCATTCAAATAGCAATTAATTCAGTCCTGTGGTATACTGGAAGTCTGACTAGATGATCTCTATAGTCCACTCTGATTTTATAATCTACAAATTATTAATCTGAATGGCAGTTCTCTGAGATTTTCATCACCAGAACTTGATGCTAGTGCTCTGCACCCCCTGCTATTCCAATCCTGCACTTTACTAAGAAACCCTGAATCTGACCAGCTATTTTACTTGTACATTCTTCTGACTTGGTCCTTCTGGTCCATCCAGTATCTCTTGTTCTTCTAGCTTCACTCCCAGGAAGCTTGCCCAGTGCACCAGGTGAGTCGACAGACTTGTTGGGACCCTGCGCAAGGTGGAGAGGGGGGACTGGCACTGTGCTCTCAGAAGACGGCCTCAGAAGGAAGGGGCAAAGCTTGGGGCAGCCAGCCTTCAGCATGCTGCACTCCCTCCTCTGCCAGGCAGCCCTCAGAGCTGCCGGGAGCGCTCCACCTGGAGCTCCAGCAGTGATTTGAAGCTCTTGGGGCTCTGGCTGCCACTGCTCCTTGAATTGCCAGGCCCCAGGTCGACTACTCTCTTTGCCACCCCTGCAGCATCCATAACACCAGGCAATGCAGGTTACTGGCCTCTCAAGCCATAACCCAAGCAGTTCACATCACTGACCTAGGGTACCTGTAGCACAGAGCAGCACCCTCTAAAGTGCCCACAACAAAGGACTATGCAAGGCAGTTGCCCCCCAGGAGACCCAGTATGCAGGACATGGAAGGGCAGTAACTCCTTAGGGGGAGTAACATGGCAGGGCAGGATGTTGATCTCTATGGCAACCTGTAGCTCTGATGGGAGAGCACAACCTGTTTGGGAGATGGCAGCAGTGCAGAGGACCCTTAAAGGCACTTGTCCAACCTCCGAAGCATTCCCTTCCTGTCCTTCTCCAAGTTCAGCAGTGCCAGTTCACAGCACCTTGGAAAGTACCATTTTCCTCTCCTTCACTGAGAATTTGGCCTCATCCTGGGGCTGTGCTTCTGGGGTCACTGGCCCAGGCACACCCACCACAAGCTCTTCCCTGGAGTAAAAAGGAAAGGGGTGGAGGGAAAGGGGCTGTTCACCCATCATATGCCTTAGGGAGCAAGTGTCCTGAGAACCACAAACCTCTCCCCTGTACAAAAGAGTTAGGGTAGTCCTGTACTTCAGGGCAATTTGGGGAAGGGAAGGAGAGCTGGAAGGAGAGCTGGTGTTTGGAGACAGCAAACTTGAAGATTCCCTCTGGCTCCCATGCATGTGAAATGTTATCCAGCTACCCAGGAGAGCAGGGAACTAGAGACAGCTTCCTGTAGGGCTGTTCTGCTGGATATCTGGGGGCCCGCGTAGGTGGCAGCAGAGAAATGGAGGGAGACAAAAGGACTCGTGCAGGTGTCATACTCACCAAAGTCTGCTGGTACTGAAACGCCTTTTTTGGAGGAGTGTCCCCAGTCATATCCAGAAAGAAAAGAATATTAGGGAGGGTGTGCGGGGAGGCGTCTTCCCTTCTGCCTCCCCGCTGCAGGATTACAGAATGGGACAGATCAGAGGAGGAAGTCAGAGTGCTCCAGCTAGGAGTCCAGAGAACCTGAGAGCGAAGGTTATGGGGAGAGGGGGGAGAAAAGAGAGAGAGTGTAACCAGAGACCCCCCACTCTGTTCATACTCTGACACAGCAGCCGCTTCTCTGCTCCAATATCTGTCTTTGCTGCACTGGCACTGGGACAGCTCAGTAAATTAAAAGGTGATAAGATTTCTGTCTCCCTGCTCAGGCAGCATTGCTTCTCCATCAAATGCAGGGGATTGGGAGGGGTGAAGGGCAGGTTCTTAGGGCAGAATGGTGCTTGATTACACTTAGAGGCTAGGAGAGAGGAAGATTGAAATTGGAAGGGATAAAAGTTAATAATCACCTCTATTAAATATAGGAAAATTCTCGTGTCATCTAAGCTAAGATACTTGAAGGTATTTAGGCTCCTAATTTCCAATGATATACCTGGAAGTTAGGCACCTACATACCTTTGAGGCTCTGGGCCCTCATTTATTGGGGCCCATGCAGAATTGGTCCTTACAACACATTTCCTAGTACAATGTTATGCATTTTAAATGCCCCAGATGACAAAACTCCTACAGCAACCCTTGGAAAACTATTCCATATTTAAATCTCACTGTTCACATAGATGCCCACACATACAGTATGGGTTTTTTTTAAGTTGTCCTTGTACCCCTGCTCCTATCCCTTAGCCCCCTCACCTCCCAAGCATTTGCTCTTCCTCGAAGTCTACACTCACGTCTACATCCATAATTTAGTCAACGTAGGTTATTACAGCTTTTATTTCTCATTTCCTCCTTTTTTCTGAAAACCAATTCTTTCATCATGTCCACAAGAAGAATATTGTATAACTCATTGTAGTTTCATTAAATTAGTTTATCCAGAAATGTAAATGCCTTACGAAGCAACCTTGTCACACACCTGCCTTCCCCTCTGCCATGTGTCTGTTGGAGGCCAGTGCTTATTTTATGTCAAATTTAGATGACAGGATCTTCTGAGACTCTTGTTTTGAGGTGACATCACCCACAATTTGGTGCACAGAAATAATAATGAATAATCATGTCCTCAAGTTCTCCGATCACTTTGGTAGTGCTGAAAACTCTGCACTTTGGTAAACAGATGTCCAAAATGGAACGCATTTTCCAGCTCTGATCTCCCCACTGCTATCTTTTAACAAACTCGAACTTTTGTGATTTCATAGCTCTTGTACTACCCCAAACCACAGTAGCCTTTTTGTCTTACCATATCCCATTTTGAAGAGGTCTAATCAAGTTGCTGTTCTCTATCATCTCAAATGTTCCACAAGCCCTGCAGTTCCCAGATTTCTCCCTACTATTAAATAACTGTATTACATTATTTTTGCCTGGACTGTTTTTTCAAGTTAAATAATTTTTATCCTTTTCTAATCGCTATAGGTTGCTTTAATTATTTCCATGCCCTCTGTGCTGATTGCAACTCCTTACATTTTAGCCTCCTCTGTGAACATTAACATACTGCTGATCTTCTCTTCCAGAATATTACCAAAGATCATAAATAAGAGCAGATCCAACCCTAGACACTTCCCCAGGGCAACATGTCCTTTGTCCTTCTGCCATATTTCAACCCTTGCAAATATTGCTATACAAGGTGAATTTAATTCGTTTACTAAATTAAGATAAGAGCTTCTGGGAGAAAATGGTAAATATTTTCCTGAACAGTAGCCCCCATTATTCCATTCACTACCTGATGCACTGCAGCAGGGAAGAAGCATACTTTGACCCCTGGGGACATGGTAATGAACGGTGTACATTGCAGTGTCTCCCTAAAGCCCTGTGCATCCAGGCACCAGTTGTTTGAAAAAAAAGGTCAGCTCTAGGTTGCTTTCAAGCTGGGCTACTCAACTTTGGAAGCCCTGGGGGGCCACAGCTTAAGTGAGGTTGCATATACATGCAAATACCTTCTTTTACATGGTGGGCATGAATACAAAGATTAAGCCTTAAACTGTGGCGCTGGACCCAAACGTGGCCAGTGTGAGGCAGTCAGCACCTCTCAGGCTCTGCCCACAAGACTAAGCAGCGCTTCCCACAATACCCCGGTGCTCCTAGAATTGCTGACATCCTGTACCTGTTTGTTCCAGCCAGCCTATCCGCTTGCGTCTTTTCAATGCTCACCCCACCTGGGAGGTGCCTCGCCATTGTAGAGTGTGTTCACAGTGGAGGCCATTTCAAAGGATCCCACCCATGGGCCGCATATTGAGCCCCACGTAAACTCAAACCACACCGTGAGCCACAAACAAATAGGCCATTTGTTGAGTAAGAGTAACCCTGCTTTGAAAGGCAGACAGCAGCAGATGGATAATGGAGTATTGTACAGACGGATAGAAGCCACTCAGGAACATGAAGACACTGACCATGCATAAAAGAGGAGACAGTAGCAGCTCACAAGGTGATACAGTGAAATTGCAGAGGTAACCAACAATGAACCCTATTGCTTGTGCCTGATGAAATCCAGCAGCCTGGCACTATGGCAGCAGCAGCAAAGTATACTGGGAGTTCTGCTCCCACTTTTTTTGCCTTTATTTGAAGAATTTTGTTCTATGGGGATGAGCTCAAACTACGCTACCATGGTACAGTGGCTGACCACACTCCTGCTCAATTCTCTTTTGATGTTTTCTTCTGACTCCCTGCTGACCTAGGGTATTGCTAATGAGGTGGCTAAAGATCCTCATCAAGTCTTGCAGAAAAGTGTCACAGTTATACCAACAAGTTGCTGCCTGGATGATTTTTTTTTAAAATAAGTGGTTTGGAAAGCTCATGAACTAATTCCTTGTACACTCCATAAAACACAGTCCATCATTAGTATTTAGCACATGCTCAGTGTTTCTATGAATCCCACTTTTTTCCTTGAGCTATCAGAAATTTTTTTTACAAAAGCTTCCTTACTTCCCAATTACCTGAAACTCTATTAATTTTTATAGAGATGGAAAAAGTTCAGGATCTTCAAATTATCATAGCTTCATTAATTTTCACTTCACAATTCTTTTCACCTGACATTTGAAAAAGGCTTATTTACAGGAACACTTTCAGCTAGAATTAACTTACTCCCGTGTGTCTTCTTTTCCCCGAAAGCCATAACTGATCCAAAATCTTAACTGGAGTTGTAACTACTGTATCTTCCACAATTCTCCAGTTAACTTCTACAGTGCTGGATTTTAATTATTTTTCTATTCCATTTCACTCACAGGTTTCTTTGCAAAGAAACCTGAAAAACTAGGTAGGGACACATATTTGAGGAAGATGGAGGGAATGGCTCATCTATAGTTTGTAAACTACTCTCTACACAAGACTGGATTATTTTTCACTGGGACCCTTCAGACCTCTATGCCTGCCTCTCTGCAGCCATCATGCGGCTTCCCATTGGTACTACAGTTTTGCTCCATACATGGCTTGCAGTAATACTAAAGGCATTGGACATGGCCATGACATTTATGGTAACCTTTATGATGCCCATTTCTGTGACACTGGGTGGACACCAGGAAGAGAGATTTGTAAAATAATTTCTGCCTACATTCTTTCTTTAGTGTGGCTAATTCTTATAAACAGACTCAGTGCTCTCATGGCTGGTGCTCTGAACAAGAGATACTAACCTCAACCTTGTGAGAGATTTTCCATATCCTGATTCCATTCACACTGTACCAGGCACACCCACACTCAGACTGATCACTGTTGTAAGGAAGTCTGCATCACACCACAGTACCACTGTTCCTCTGTTGGGGGCACACCCTACACTGTGCGCCTGGAGTGTAGCACAAGAACACTCCCCACCCAAACTGAGTCCCTGGGCCCGGCCACACCAAAGCTCATTCATAATTCTCTTCATATACAAGTTCCATTATGAGGGTCAAAAACAGAAGGTGCAGTGTGTTCCAGTCAAGAAACAAGGCACAGAGATAACCAAACAAGATCTCTGTATTTGGCATCCAGAGGCAGTACATACATGCATACAAAAAGTATATATGAAAGTGGCAGTGACACTGAGACCTGGTGCAGCTCTACTGGAGTTCTCTTCACCAACTGAGGAGATGCTGCATTGACACTCATATATTGTACAACACTGCATTATTTCTGAGGAGGGAGCATTCAGAGGAAAACTTTTCATCCAGAGAGAAATTACCCCAAATTGCTGTCTTGAGCTCCAGGATAAGGAGCCAAATGACAGATATCATCACTGGTATTCTGCCCCTCGGCTGCATGAAGCACATCTCTTACTGAAAGAATATGGCCTTCATATCTGCTGGGCAGAGGAGGACGACAGACAACTAGCCTTCTGGCCTCCCTCCAGATCCTTCAACGTCTTTGTTTTCTCAATTTAAAAAAAAAAAAATATAAAAAAATTCAAGTTTTTTTTTTTTTTTAAATAAAGGAGACCCAGATAGGAATCCAGTTTAGAGGCTGCTAACATGCTGCAAGAGTAGAGAAAATGTAGGCTCAGGAATTCAGACCCTAATTCAGTACTTCTGGGCTCCAGCTACCATGAAACACGACAGGACAACAAAGTAAGGGTGCAGGATGGCCCCTGTATCTCCCTGCTCACAAGCCAGGGCAGGTCCTGGAGTGGGAAATAATTGCGGTACTGGAAATGAGACTGCATAGATTCCAATATATGGAGTGTCATACTCCATCTCTTTCTGACTGGCCTTGTGCAGTAGCACTGAACAGTGGACAATCAAAGATCTCTAGCTGAACATAGCTGGGGAGCAAAAGTTCTGGGCAAAGGAAGTGAAGCTGAATTCTGCAACCTTTACTTTTTAAGAAACTTTAAAAGGAAAGAAAGTCACTGTGCTGAAGAACCAAGGTTACAAGCTTCTTGCAAGGAACAAGATTTATACATTTCTTAAACAAAACACTAGGAAGCCACTAGGATGGAACAATTTATACTCCTCAGAAGCCTGCTGGAGTATTCAAATTGTTAGAAAACAATATAGCAATGAGATGTGGATGTGACACAGAGGGGTTATTAAAATTGTACACTAACTCACATTTGAAACTCATGAAGGAAATAAGCCTGGACTTCCCAGACTCAAAATATTTCCAAGACAAGAGTTAGACTTAGAAACATGCCTTTGCTTTCAGAACCAAATCAAAGCAATGACTTCTCCAGATAATCTGATATTATCCTATGGCTGCAGAAAACACATGAAACATGCAAAAATATCAGGACTTAAAAAAAAGGGGGGGGGTAGATGAGTGTTAAACTTAGGTGCATATAGGAAACAAAGAAAGAACCTTCACCATAGACTCTCACTGGTGACAGATTGTTTTACTGGGAGGAAGGCATCCCTTCCTGTATTTCATAGTGGCAGATCTGGAAACCAGGCAGAAAAACAGTGTTCTTGTTCTTTTTTAAAAAAGTAAAAAAGTTAAGCGGTATAAAAAATTAAGTAGCAATTTATAAAAACTATGTTGAACTTATTTTCTTAAGAAACAGACCCAAGGTTTCCAAGATTTTTTTTCCTTAAGAAAGAAAAGGCTAACTCCGATTTCACTTTCTTGGACACCAAACACGCCCACAGGTCCTTTCATTCAGAAAGTGCTGCCACCACTGCCCCTACTCCTTTGTTGAATCTCCTGGGCCCAGCAGTTTAAAGTGAGACAAGCCAGTGGAACATTAAGATTTTAAACCTTGAACTGAGTTGGAGGTCACCAACAGTTGCCATATTCTCCCAGACAGAAGAATTAGTGAGATTCACACAAGCAGGGCGAATGTCCAGTCTTGAAGGGACATTGCCTGTTGTGGCCTGCGCTGCCAAATGCCCAGACTGACAACAAAAATGTGGCCATCCACATGGAAGCTTAGACAGTACATCCATCAGAGCAGAACAGCAGGGTTAGTCTCTAGGAATATAGCCAGGGAAAAGGTAAAGATCTCGACAGAGTGTGCTACAGTACTCTGACATCTCCTTACATCGGTGGAACTCTGTGCCAGGGGCATAGCCTTCTCGCTGCTTGATCAGTCTATTCACCTGAAAAAAAAGGGGGGGTGAGTGAAATTTGAGAAACAAAGCTAAGGAAAACTGGTGCTAGTGATACGAATCCCAACACACAATTCTAGGTAGCTGTCTCAGTTCCTTCTAGAAAGGAGGCTCTATAGATTGTGGTGGGAAACCTGCGGCCCCTGGCTTGCCTCAATCTAGCCCCTAAGGACCCCCCTCCCTCAGCACTGGGGAGCCTGCGCTGGCACTCCACATCTCCCTCCCCCTCACTATCCTACCGTGGGGCTGGAGCTCACAAAAATCTACTAGCCTGGGGGTGAGCAGCCCCCCCCAACCCAAAAAAGGTTCTCCACCCCTGCTATACATAATGGTACAGGAGCAATGGCTACAGGAGGCTCTGACATGGCCATTCACAGCAGGAGATACTATTGAGCAGTGGCTCGCAAACTTATTTGATTGCACATACACACCAGTAGTTTATAGGGCGAGATTAGTCTAGGGCCAGGACCCTTCAAAGGCTATTAGATTTTGGGGGGTGAAGCCAAAAATTAGGGGGATTAGTGTGTGGGAGGGTGGGCATGGTGCAGGAAGGGGTGAATACTTGGACTACAGTGCAGGGGGCTCCAGGCTGCATTCAAGGGAATTGGAGCGTGGGAGGGAGTTCAGGGCAGGAGGCTGAGGTGAGAGTGCGGAGTCAGGGCAGGAGCTGGTTCAGGACTGAGGTGTGGGCTCTGCAAAGGAAATAGGATGTTGGATGGGGCTGCAGCAACAGAACAGGTAGCTCCAAGCAATCCACACTCACTTGCAGGCACTGCTCCCCACAGCTCCCACTGGCCAGGAATCACAGCCAATAGGAGCTGCAGAGGGTGGTGTCTGCAGCTGAAGGCAGCACCAGGACAGAGCTTCCCACTGAGATGCTCAGGCACAGTTACATGTGAGGGGTGGGAGGGAAGGAGAACAGCTTGAGGCCCCCCTTAGCTCAGGACCATGAGCTGCAGCCTCCAAAGCCCCCTTCTTCATCTGACCCTGCCTGTGCCACTACCCCAAGAACACATACCTCCTCCCTGCTCTGAAAGCAGAGTGGAGAGTAGCAACTGCTGGCCTGACATTACCATTCTCTGCTGCTGGTGGCGGCACTGTCTTCAGAGCTCCACTTCTAAACCTTCTCACACACCTCCAAAATACACTCTGCATCCCTCTCAAAGGGCAAGCAGGAGCATTCTCCTGTGGCCAGCTTAGTCCTAACAACTTGAAGCGTAACACACTGCAAGAACCAGGTGAACGTAAAAGAGGGGAGTCTCAGCTTACCTTCACCAACATGTCAGCCACATGCATGTTTTGAGAATCCTCGGCAAACACAGAAGTGAGTGCCTCGACATACCAGGATCCGCGCTTGGTGTTTCGCATGGCAGCTGTGCCTGAAAAGACAGTGTGTGTTAGCCCATGAGGAAAACAGAGGACAGACAGTCACAGGAAGATCCAGAGAAGGAAGTCTCTAGAGGACACAGACAGGGAAACTGCTCAAGCTCAGAGGAGAGCCACCACTGTTAATAGCCTCATGGGCAGGAAGACACCTCCACGGGTCCCTCCCTGATACCTTTCAGACAGGCATAGCCACAGATCATGTCAGAACATGTGGGCAATCGCAGCCTGGGATTCTCCTCCTTATTGGCATCACTCTCCTCACAGCCTGGAGAGTCAGAGCGCTCTTTCCCATCCTTCTGATCCACTCCTCGGTCTGTCTCATCTGGAGGAGGGAGGGGAAAAAAAACAGAGAAAGAAATTACTCCTAACCCTCCCTTATATTCCCCCAATCACCGAACTCCATCTGCTTGTCTAGTACTGGCTTCCTTTGTCCAAGACCCCCTGTGACAGCTCTTAATGCAAAAATATTCTCTACAGCTGCTGAATTTTTGTATATGTATCTTATCAAATTTCAACAGAAAATCTTTTTTTCCTTGCCTACCACATTTAAACTCCTCTTTCCTTCTACATTTGGTCTTCTACGATTACTGGAAGCAATAGTAACAGTTAATACAGAGCCAACACTTCCACAGCTAATTTAGTATCACTGATGTAGTATCACCATCTCTTATTCACTGTCTATACATTACAGTATAGCATAGCTTTATAATCACTGAGCATGTGGGTGTGTTGGGATTTGGAATTTTGGCCAGGTTTTAAGGAGTGTGATGCCACTTCCCAACTAAAGCCCCAAATCTTCCCTACAATCCTAGGATAGCAATGTTTCTGCTAACATAGCAGTTCACATGTCAAGTACTGCAACAGAATCCATTTAAACCTATTCGTTTTCACTGAGATGAAAATTGGGAACCCCTGCACTGTCCAGCTGCACTTCTGGATGGATTCTCTGTACAGCCATGAAGATTAGAAACATTTAAAAATTAGAGCCTCAATACTGCATGAATAGGAGGAGATACCACAATGTGCTAGTGTATACCTCACTGCAATGAACCGACCCCGTCCAATCAGACCAGAGATGACAGATGTTTTGCATTCCTCTCCACCCTCTACTCAACTAAAGGTGACTTTGACAAGAAAAAAAAAGTGGTTCTTTTTTAGTTCTTTATAATGTATGAAGACTGAAAGGGCATGGGTTTTCCATTCAATGTTTTTCCCCCCTCCCGCATTCCCTTAGAAATTTCAGGGACAGAGAGTCTGGTATCTTCAGTTCTTTTTGCTAGAAGATTCAGATCTGAACTGCAAAGTCTCTTAGCTCTTAATCTGAAAGGACATGGAGAGGAGAGCATAAGAACAGAGATCTGAATCAATTCAAGATTGATTTAGTCCAGTGTCCTGAAAGTAGCCAACTCCAGCTACTTCAAAGGAAAGAGTAAGAACATTGCAGCAGGTAGATGGGGAAGGGGAGATAAAGCTTCCCCTACACTGGGTCTCATGTAGCTGTCAAGCTAGTTTAAGTATGCTTAATATCCCTTCCAGAATTTGGTAACATTAGTTGAGAAATGAACATTCTTATTGATACTCATGATAACCAGACTCCTCCTGGATTTTTGCCACAATGACTTCCAGCAACAGAGCTCCAAAATCCAAAAAAAGTATTTATTGTGTGAAATTTCACACCTTTTAAAGCACTTAACTTTCCCTTTGTCCTTCTGTTACAAAAGAGAACAGAATTGCTCATTTTATCTTTTGCAGACCAGTCACTGCACAGGCTTATCATATGCCCTTTATCTCCAATCTTTATAGTCCCTTCATAACAAGAGTGTCTCTCATTGCTCTGCTCTGAACCCCTCAAAAGCTGCAATATCCTTTTGGAGATGGGATGACCAGCGCTGAACACAGTATCCAGATGAGACTAAACCAATGATTTATACAGATGCATTATAATGCACTCTGTATCATTCTACATCCCATTCTTTATACATCCTAGCATTTTGTTTCTCCTCCCTTTTTTCTTTTTAAACCACAGCTTCACACAGAGTAAAGTTCATTATTGAACTATCTATAATGCTGCCTAGGCCCCTTCTCTGAATTGACATAGTTAATTTAGACTGCTACCAGGCTTATAAGTAATTTAAATTTTTTCCTCCAACATGCATTAGTTAGTATTATCAACACTGAAATTCATTTGCTATTAGGTTACCCAGTCCCCTAGCTTTTTTCCTCTCAATTATTAGTCAGGCATTTACATTAAGCAGATGTTAACAAAAAACAGAAAAATATAGAATTTTAAACTAACAAACCAGAGTCTTTTAATAACCTAAAAACCATATAGTCATCTGTAAAGATCTCCTGCAAGAACAGGTTAGATGAGATTAGATATTTCTAATGGAAAAATAAGTGAAGAGGGGAAAGAGCTGATGGACAACTTTTAAAACAAAAAGAACCTTTTAGAACTGCTTTAGACAAGAAAGACTTAGAAAAGGGTACAAGCTCTTTTTTTTTTAAATAGATTTTCAGGTAACTCAGATGTATTTTCACTTCTCTACAAGAGAGGATCTGCTGGCACAACACAGGGAATATTATTATAATCATACTAACATTTTACTGTATGAAGTTTCCACATGGATTACCATATAACTACAAGCCTTTATGATACTTTAAAAAAATCTGAGTACCTCTTTGCCTAAAGCATTCTTATTGAGGCCTACACAGAAGTTTTTATTTTAGAAATCAGGGAGATTTCCAAGTCTGATTTAAATTTACCAAATTCAAATAGCTGGCTTAAATTTTGCTCAAACATCCCAACTTTAGAAATGAACTTTCAACCCAAAATTTGTGAGGAAGTTGCAATCAATTATGAAGTGCTGCTTTGAAGCACTTGCTCCTCTTTCCCCCTTCCCCTTGCTGCCTCTTTCTGACAGAAGCAGTAAGGGGGAGGAGGGGAGGAGCGACTAGTCGTTCCCATCTATACCACTGACACAGACAGAAAGACAGCATGTTCAACAGATGCTGTAAAGAGAGAGCATCTGTGTTGGTTTGTATCATAGCATCAGGGCCAAAAAGAGACAATCACTTGGGAAGGATCTGCATGCTGAAGAGCAATATTAGAGTTACAAAAGGACCAAGAATCGGCACAGAAAAAAAATAAGTGTGATGGGGACAGCGAAGTAGAGAAAAGGAGATTACTACAAGATTAAAAGGACCCTGGAAAAGGGTTAGTAGGACAAGTAGGAGACTATAGACTTGTTGACGTAGGTGGCAGGATGTGGGGGTATATGTAATTTTATTCCTGGGAGAGTTCTGTGCCAAACAATTCATTTAAATTACAATACAGAGGTACAAGAAATGCTGTCAGAAGCAGTGCAAAGGCGTGGGGGAGTTAGGGGTAATAGAGGAGCTGATGTAGAGGGAAAGAACTTGGAGTGAACCTGGTGGGTTTTTGGTATGGTTGGGAAAAGTATATAACAGGGTTTTTTGGGGCGTTGTGCATGGAGAGAGGAGAGAAGGAGGGAAATTGTTTTGGAGTTAGGGAGCCTCCCCCATGTAGATGCTGGCTGACTCCAAGCTTCTTCCATTCAGTTAGGCATACCTGTTGCTATCCTAATACCCCCATACCTATGTGTCCCTGGTGCCTCCCCGCACCAACCTTTCTCCCCCCCCATTCCCATTCAGCCCTTGGCTTAATGCCTCTGTGCTGTCATCCCACTACTTTCTGAGCCTATGCCCCAGTCTGTCCCTCTCGCTAGCCATTCTGAACTCCAGTCTAAGACCATGTCCAGCAAGCCTCTCTGTCCTAACCTGGCTCTGTGGGTAGTATTCTCTGATGAACTTTTACTCCTGGGTAAATTTTGTGCCACTGCACAAACACGGAATTCCCTCCATGCCTCCAAAATACATTCTGCCCTCAACGTGCTGTAGAGCTGTTTTTTGCTCAGAGAGAGGTGGGGCATCAGACCAGCCTGCTGCATTTATGCTGCTGGCTGTTCTGGTGCCACAGCAGCTCTGCTGGATGAAAGGGAGAACTGCAGCATGTTGGGAGCAGAACGTATTTTCTGTGAATCCTGTCCCCCTGCAAGATATATTATTTTGTGGGGAATTCATGTTGCACAAGTGACAAGCAGTGAAAAGCAGGATGCAGTGTGTAGTTACCTCTGGCAATGAAAGGTAGAAGAGAAAGGCTCTGGATGCTCCTCCTGACAGAGCCTTTCCCACCTGCCTCTTCACTGCAAGAACTTTTGTCTACTACTACAGACCTTCACTATGGTGGGGAAAGGCTCCAGCAGTGAGACACTGCACTGATTAGAATGGGAGGCACTGCTTGGGTGTGCAAAAAGCCACACAAGGTGTACATCCTAAGGTGTACATCAGGCATGTATCTACTCACCTAAACAGTTCATCAACTACTTTATTTATAAGCATGCTAGGGGGATGTGCAGTGAATGTATCCTTCATGCTACCATGCAGACAGAGCCTATAAATGGGGAAGAGAAAGGACTTCAGGAACAAAAGGAGACAGAGAGGAAGGAAGAGACACGGAAAATGATTTGGGGACCAGAGGGGGGATAAGAGGAAACAGCTCTGACACTAGGAGAAGCCCGGTCTGGGAGCACAGGAAGGAGAAAGAGGAGACAACAGCTCCAGGACACAGGGAAAAAAGGTAGGATTTCAGGCAAGACTCAAGAGTATAGCTGCACAGGGATTACTGTATCATTATATGTACTTACTCCCCCATGCAGGCATAGCAAGAGAAAACCTTAAGTGGAAGTACCATGATAGAACTTGCATTCCCAAGGCTCCATGGGGTCTGTGATTAAATGCATACACCCCATGCAGAGTGAGAGGCACTTACAGACAACAGAGGTGGTGGCAGCGGCAGGGTAGAGGGAGGTGAATGTGGGTTCCACTTACACCTGAGAGAAGCAAAGAGGAGAGTTGACAGCAAACTGAATGGGAGGGTGTGCCACTGTGTGTGTAAACCAGAGTCCAGCTTTAATGTCGTGCCAAGTATCTGGCTGTCATGATCTCTGCATTACTCACCTCCACGACAGGCCTGAATGAAGAACATTTTGGGCTTGTTCTGGAGATTTGGGCAGTTTGCATTATCAAAGAGCCTGAAAATCTCCTGCAACTGTGAGAAGGAAGAAAAAAGAGCTAAACACATGTGCTTGGTACCTCCCTCTTCCCTCCATATGTGTATTCTCTTTCCCTTTCCATTTTCTATAATTTCCCTTTATGCTTCTTGCATAAAGTATTACACTGAGTTCCCCACCTCTACACATGTGCTTTCAAACTCCCCATCACCTGCTTGCCCTGCCAATATTCCTCCTTCCCATTACTATTTCCTAACGCTATGGAAGTGATTATTATGTAGGAAGGTACCTGCAGTAACTTGCCATCAACTCCATAGATCCCACCCTCAATGCCATGTGAGAGTAGGGCCACAATGCAGGAATCCACATCTCGGTGTGCTTGTAGCTGAGAGAACCTTTGCAATGCCTCCAGCATGTCCTGGAGAGAGAGAAACACACTCAGTGTTCCCTTCAGAAAGGGAAACAAAGGGAAGGAGCCAAATGATGCGCCTGGGGAAATTTTTTGCCACTGTGCATTCAGAATATGCACAGAAATCAAAGGTTTTTGTGCTGAATTTCCTTTTCCTTCATAGAAATAAGCTGCTGGCCACCACTAGAGGCTTCTAGACCCCACAGAGCACAGCTCAAATTGCTGGGGAGGGAGGGAGGAGGAAAAGTGCATTGGAGTATTCAGGGCAGCTGCAGTTATCAGCACACACTGAAGGAAGGAGGCAGCATGCAGGACACTCCACACAAGCCTGGGATCCAGTATCTGGCTTTTTTCTCCCTCTGGATCCCTGGACTCTGAAAGGAGAAGGGGGTGTGAGCATCTGGTCCAGGAATTGCCCAACAGCTGGACTCTAAGGCTGTGTCCAGACTCCATGCCTCCTTCGACGGAGGCATGTAGATTAGCCACATCGGAAGAGGGAAATGAAGCCGCGATTAAAATAATCGCGGCTTCATTTAAATTTAAATGGCTGCCCCGATCTGCCGATCAGCTGTTTGTCGGCAGATCGGGAGAGTCTGGACGCGATGCCCCGACAAAGAAGCCTTTCTTCATCGACACAGGTAAGCCTCGTGAAACCAGGTTTACCTGTGTCGATGAAGAAAGGCTTCTTTGTCGGGGCATCGCGTCCAGACTCTCCCGATCTGCCGACAAACAGCTGATCGGCAGATCGGGGCAGCCATTTAAATTTAAATGAAGCCGCGATTATTTTAATCGCGGCTTCATTTCCCTCTTCCGATGTGGCTAATCTACATGCCTCCGTCGAAGGAGGCATGGAGTCTGGACACAGCCTAAGGGGTAAGGGCTAGGGTGTGCATGTGAGCATCTGGGCTGGAAGGTGACCTGCAGCTGCGCTCTGGAGGGGAGGGGGCAAAGGAACAGGTACTGGGTTGTTGCAGGGGTTTCCTTAACTCTCTTCTCCTGTAGGAATTTGTGTGTACAGTTACATATATAGTTGCTGATTGTATTTATGAAAACATTATGTAATCACGCTAGCTTAAATTACCAAAATAAGTGATTTCAAAATACTATATACAGAATTTTAAAATACTGTGCACAAAAACTGTTAATTTTTTATGAAGAATTCCCCTAGGAGTAAAGTGAAACACAAATATAATTTAAGGGGAGAAGAGGAAGAACTATTCAAATAGTTTTGAACAGTACTAAAATGCTTCTATTTCATTCCTAAAGATTCCAAAACATTTTGTAGGCTCTTCACAGAAATCACTCAACCTCTGAAATTCAGATGTTGAGGGTGAGGCACAGCCATTTAAGCGGGATGAAATTCCATAGACAATTACAGTGAAAGCTGTGTTATCTGGCACTCATAGGGAACGGGGGTAGCTGGTTAATTGAATGTGCAGAACAAAGCAGCTCTGCCTCCACTCCATACTGACAAAACTGGCTCAAGGCAGACTGAGGCGGAAGGAGACTGATGATGTCAACTGGCAGTGCCAGTTGTTAGAAGCCCCACAATGGCCAGCTGGACAGGCAGGAGTCAGGCATGTGCACCTGAAGATGCGGTAGTATTGTTAACCAGCTTTGTGGCTGGGGACACAGTGTCAGGTAACAAAGCTTTCACTGTATCCTTGCATAGGGAACTTAGATTGACAAAGTATAATTTGCGAAAACTAAAGTCTGACCAGGATACTGGGACAGCTTTTGGGATAAGTGCCCACAATAATTCAGGTACTCAGATCCTAATGTTGATGAACATGGCAGAACTGTTTACAATGGATCAATATAACCACAGCTTTTTGGGTTTGATCTGTTATGCAGAAAATGGCTTCTGCAGCAGCACAGCACCTGTTAGTGGGCATTCATTTAGTTCAGTACTGATACAGAGGGAAGGATGCTCCTGCAAAATGAACAACATAGAACAAGTTTGCTGAGGAGACAGATGTCTACCAGTAAGACAATAGGCCTGGCAGTCAAGAGACCTGGGTTTTAAGAAAGTCTCTTACTTTACTTGCCACAAGATTTTGTATAAATCATTTTAGTTTCACAATCTACAAAGTGCATTTGTGTGCCACATACTGTGAGACTTAATCAGTGAACATCTATGAGGTTCTATGAGATCCTCAGAATGGAACAAGAGAAATGCTGATTATTTAGCCAGAACAAAATAACCCCACAACTACTACCCTTTGTTAATGTTAAGTTAAGCATGTTAGAGAAACATGTTAGGGAAAAAAAAATAGTACCATAATTTAGCGAATGTTTTTACAAACCCTGCACCCCTCTGCGAGGTATACAGAATTTTTTTTACTCACCAGGTGGTGAGCTCTCCATTGCCTCTTCTTGTGTCTAGCAGCCACCAGCCTCCAGGCGGGGGAATGCTCACCCCCCAGTTTCTGTGAAGCTGCAGGAAGGGGCAGGGGAGCGCTCATTCCCCTGCCCCTTCCTGTGGCTGCGTAGGAACCAGGCGGTGAGTGCTCCCCAGCCCAGAGGCGGGTGGTTCCTGCTCCCCCGCCCCTTCCTGCAGCTGCAGAGGAACCTGTGGGATGAGCACTCTCCCTGCCAGAGGCTGGCGGCTGCGCTGGAACCTGAGCCGTGAGTTGCTAATCCCCCCACACCGTAAATATACCCCCCAGCAAATATACCGCCGGCACAGAAAAGTCTTGTATGTTCGTGCGTGGGGTATACAAGATTTTTTTTACTCAAATAGAAAAAACCCCGGGGTATATTCGGATGAGGAGTATATTCACTAAATTATGATACAGCTGCAGTTAAAACCACCACCCTTACTACTGAAGAGCATGACAGTAGTACGGTAACATCTCTAAAGACTGAAACCTTTAACAGACCACACATTCTCCAACACAAATATGTACATGGAAATGTTAATCTTAGACTTTCCATATACAGACTTAAAACAATTTTCATATTGTTGACTTTATGCTCATTGACACCTTCTCTTACTAGGGATATTAAAACTTACTAATCAAGTAGCCAATAAAAATTCTATCGACTACTCAATTAGTTGATAAAGGAAGGCAGCCAGGACCAAACCCCACCGCCACTCTGCAATTTAAAATGCAGAAGCCAGGCAGCCTGCATCCCAGCTCCTACTGCATTTCAAATTGCACAGCTACAGTGGGGTTTGGTTCTGGATCTGGCATGAGCAGGGACTGAGCCAGGCTGCCTGCCCACCTCGCTCCTATTACATTTTAAATGCAGAGCTGCCCGTTCCCCCCAGCACCGTTCCCCCAGTACTACCTGCTTCCCCCACACTACTGCAGAGGCAGCCATACAGGCTGCTCTGGCAGTGGCCCTTATCCGCGAGGGGCCCAGTAGGGAGTTGGGACCCCCGTGGACAGGGGCCGCTGCCAGAGCAGCTTCCCCTCTGCTGGCTCCCTTCCCCCCACGCTACTGCCTCTGCAGCAACGGAAGGGAGGGAACAGGCAGCACTGCAGAGATGGTGCTCGGGGAAACCAGCTTTTAAGCCAGCTCCCCCCAGCACTGGCTCCTCCTTTTCCCCTCCTCCTTGATGCTTCCATAGCAGAAATGCGAGTAGTCGACTACTCACTTACATCCCTACCCTCACCATCACCAGCCACATCCACTGGCTGTCAGCTTGTCTCCACAGAATCTATTCCCAGACACCCATGCAATTTGCTACAACCCCACTCTCTAGGCAGCAAGAGAACCTCCTCACCTGCATAGTTTGATCATGTAGGACAGTCACTCTGTAACCAAGATGCTTGAAGAGCATCTCCAGAGCAGTGTAGTCCACATCTCCACCTGAGCGGAACTCCAGGTCCTTTTCGCTGCTGAAATGTATGTTGCTGAGCACAAGTGCTAGGCCCCGGGGCTGTGATATCAATTTATATGCCTGTCAAGAACAGAGAAGGTAAGAAATAGGTAAACACAGCTATGCAGGAGAAGAAATGAAGTCACAGGGTAATACACACCCAACTTCTTTACTGTGATGAGGTATGCAAGACCTTTGAGACACAAGAAATGCAAGAGTAACACAGAGAAATTCTCTTAGACAAGAAATGCTCTTTTCTATGTGGGGGAAATTCTTCATCATTTAAACAGGTACTGCGACATACAGACCAATGGAGAATTGGATACTTCTCCCATAGGATTTGTACAGTATACAAATTCAGATGCTGTGAATCTGGGGAGCAATTCCTCCCTTTCCAGCTGAGACAAAACTGAAGTAGCACAGTTGGTCCTGAGAGGCAGGATAGGCAGCTCCAACTCAGATGAAACAGATATGTGCATGGACTGATAAGCACATGTAACTGCAAGCATTGGCATAAAGAGGGACTGACTACAACAGCTGTCTCTAGGTATTCCAGAAGCACGTGTCTGTAGCACAGGATTATGGCACTCACCCACAGTTCTCTCAGACTCTTACTGGTGCGAGTCACATTAGGTGGAAAATGGGTGGTGATGTCTTTCAGTTACATGTGCATCAATATATATTTACAGCCCCAAAATGCATTTTTCTTCACTTAGCTTCTTTGTGGAGTGCTCTTTCTTCAGCTGACCCATCCAGAAATTCCACTTGTAGGGATTAAGGATGTAAAAAAGACTAGTTGACTAGTCGACTATCCAATAAGCATTTGCTTATAGGATAATATTTTGACTAGTCAATATCACCCCCCCTCCACCGTTGCACTTTTCAAAGGGGCAGCTGTGGAGCCCAGGGTCAGCTAGGGAGTCCCCAGCTGACCACGGGCTCCACAGCTGCCCCTTTGAAAGGTGTACAGGCGGCACAGTTTCAAAGTGGAAGCCATCTCCGCCCGTTTTAAAGGGGCAGTGGAGCCTGGGGTCACCCTAACCCTAACCCCAGCTGATCCTGGGTTCTGGGCAGCTGCCTTGGAGCCCGGGGTCAATTAAGGACTCCCTAGCTTACCCTGGGCTCCTAGGAGCATGCAGTGTAGTATGGAGCCCGGAGTCAGTGGGAGACTCAGTCCCCCGCTGACCAAGGGCTCCATGGCTTTGAAATGCACAAGAGCCCCTGCTCTTGTGCATTTCAAAGTAGGCACGCTGGATGCAGCCCGGAGTCAGCAGGACTTCACGCTGGCCCCAGCTGTATGCGGAGTTCTGCATTCTTCCCCTGAAATGTAGAAGACCCCAGCAGGTACTCTTGTACATTTCAAAGGAGGAATGAGGAAGTGCCTATCGCAGTGGTCCCCAACTTTTTGGGGCTGCTGAGTGCCTGGGGGCGGAGCTGCTCATACGCCGGTCACGCGGGGGAGGGACCACGCACACTCCCAGGGGCGGGGCCGCCCATACGCCACACGCCTGGGCTGGCACAGACCTCGCACTGCACACCCAAGGGTGGGGGCCGCGTAACCGCCATGTGCCTGGGGCCGGCACCGCCCATGCGCCCAGGGGCTGGCACCGCACATGCGCCGCGCGCCCGGGGGCAGGGCCGGCCCTGATCACTTGGGCTGGCACACAGAAATGGCCCGGCGGGCGCCATGGTGCTCGCGGGCACCACGTTGGGGGACCACTGGCCTATCGACTAGTCGAGTAACCACATTTTAACATCCTTAGTAGGGATGAAGTACTCACTCAATTCCTGCCCCATCAAATACTCACCAAATGCTGGTGAGCATGATAGAATTCTGGGGTGCATGGCTTCACCATAGTGCAAGGAGGACCATCTCCATTATCTAAGGAATGGTTCATCGGCTCTGTTTGAGAGATACAGAAATCAACAATGAAAAAAACAAAAGATTTGGTAGCAAAACATAGTTAAAATTAAACTGCTAGTTGGACACAGTATACAGGTATTACTGCTTTTACTGGTGTTTGCCCTGCACAGACAATACTTTTCATATAAAGACATTGGAGCCTATTGTTTCCTGCACAATCAATAAAATTGTTTACCAAGTTCCAATCAGTTACATCCATGCAAACCCACTGAAGATAACTAGGTTGGGGATAAGTGACAGTTTGTTTTGTCAAGCTGGGCTTTCTCCTGCTCATCCATCATCACCAGTAATAAAACTACTGCAGGCCAATTATGCCTTCAGTGACACTCACGGAATCCTACTGTTTTTAATAACTTTTGTACCAGTGTAATTAACTGGAACTGCACAACAGGGAAAAGAAACTAGATCACTCCTGAGCCATAGCGTTTCTGCAGCAGTAGAATCTTTTTAGTTATTAAAATGTGTACAACTGAATACACATAGGAAGCAGACTTCTGAAAAGAGATCATTTTAGTCACTTTTCAATGACCTGCTACAAGACTGGGATCCCATGGTCCCCACAGACTCAGCTGCCGTAACAGTGGGAACAGGCAAAATGTACTTTGTTGCAGATGGTACTGGGTGGGCAACAAAACAAAAACCAGATTGTGGTAATTTGCGGAAAAATATTAAATCTCTAAACAGTTTACTAAAAGTAGCCTATTCAAGAAATTGCTAAATATTATTCCTGAGCATCTTTCTCTCCTTTACATGTTAATCTCTCTTGTTCCAAATGCAGTGAAATATATTGGCTCAAGGCCAGTCAGATAATCACATTCTCAGGTTTTGTTTTTCTGTGATGTCACATGGTGTCACTGTTGTATCAGCTTGCTGTCAGTGTTGTGAGCAGTTTTTCTGTGAAATGTTTTTCAAAAAAGCAATAGTAATCCTGACATATAAATAATTTGATTGGTATAAGTTCTAGCAACAGTGTTTGAGTGGTTTAAACAATTACTGGGTTCTTTTAAACAACTTTTTATAATCTTTAAAACATTCTGCACCTTTCAAGGCAAAACTGTGGTGCAATTTGTTTTGATGTTGTGTGAGATATACACAGGACAACAGTATGTCAATTAGAATTTCCGCAATGCAAAGAAAGGTTTTGTTTTGTTAATTGAAAGCTTTTAATTGTTAAATTTAAGAAATAGATAGAAAAAGGTAGGATGTCTAATATAAATTGACTTTTTTCTTTTTTTTTTTTTTAAAGTAGCATGGGGGAGTCCGTCTTTCTTTCAGGGTCTAAAGTATTTGTGAGTGGGATAAAAATGCAGTAAAAATGCAGGAACAGCAGCGGGTATTACAAAGCAGAACTGAAGTGGGATTAAAAAAAATAGTCATATGCAGGTACTAGCTGGCAATACTTCCTCACAACACAATTCTTAGGGCTGACTATATTTCACATGCGCCATTCCCACAGAGTGACAGGGCATGCTCCCTTCAATCCAGCCCATGGAGGCAAAACTGGATGTTCTTTGCAGATGCTGCTCCTGGCTGGTCAATGCTAAAGTGGAACTGGGGACAAGAAATGAAAGCAGGGAACCTGTCCGTTGGTGTACCATTAAAATCAATTACCTATCCAGGCCCTAAAAGTGCACTCCGATGAAAAATGTCTAATGAAGTTTCTTTACAATAATTCACAAACAAAATTGGACTTAAATTTTAAAAAGTGTTAAGATAAGCAATGTTAACATTCAAAATATTTTTCCAATAACTTCTCCTTCCCAATAGATTAAGGGTGGCAAACCAACCATACTTACTCATAACGATATTAAGAAGAATTGTTAATGGTAAGATTAAGAGCATTTGATAGCTATATTTTAAAAGGTTTGTAATTATGTAGCTTGACTGAGCACAGATGAGATAATAATTAGACCACGTCCTTGCTAGAGTAAGTGTGATTTTTCACATCTTCCTTTACATAGAATTGCTAGTATACTTAACATGATATTGCTTACATAACAAAAGTAACATCTTATATGTTGGAAGATGTAAATAAGAGATACAAAACCACGCAATAATAAATAAGACCTCTTCTTTCTCTGAGAAGACCAGGATAGGGTGACATGGCAATATGAGCCAGCAACTGCAAAACCAGCAGGAAAAATGCAGAAGTTGGGCAATCAAAGCTTATATGACTTACTTAAAAATGAAAGAGCAGTGCTAAAATCTGACAGGCTAAAGATTACTTTAATCTGTAATGTCGAAATGTAATGCCGAACCAGACCGGAAACTGGGAAAAAATGGGACTGAGGGACCAGGCCAAGGGATGAGAGAAGGCAATGTCTATTATGCAAGACAGAAGAACTTCCCCGTGCCCCAAAATGTGGTAACATTTGGCCCCATTTACTAATTCTGTCTTGTCAGTTATTTGTTTGGCATAAATTTATGTCCCGATATAAGTGACTATTAGAATGTCTGAAACTGTATTAAGAAAGGAAAAAATTGAATAAGCCTAAATTGGGTGGACATGTGACTTGTTGATCAACTTTTACCCCCTAGTATTGTCTCTTTACTCTTTCTCTCCTATGCTAGGTGGGGTAAGGAGCTAAGGGAGGCAAAACCCCTGAGTTTGGATGAGACATCCCAGAATGAAGAGCATGACAAAGACCCAGCAGGGTTGGGGCCTATGTAGGTAATAAAAAGAGAGAGTGGGGACCTATATTCCCTGTAAGGTGCATGGCCACACAGCTACACAGCAGGTTATCAAAGGCCATGCAGACATGCAGCCACAAGGGCTTGGAGAGGCAAGATAGGGGCGGGCAAGGCTGCTGTGGCAGGGAGAGGACTGTTAAGATTCCCCCACCCCCCTGCTGTAAGCCCTGGAGCAGCATGCACCCCAAATCCTGGATCCCTGCCCCACCCCCGAGACTGCTGCCCTAGCAGCACCCCACCCTTTACCCAAGTCCTGAGCCCCCTCCTACATTCCAAACTCCCCAGCCCCCACATATCACCTCCATGTAACAAAATTCATTCAGCAAACAGATGTAAAAAATAAGAAGGAACTTTGGTGGGGACTTGAGCAAGGGGACTGAAGGGATCACATTTCTTGTCAGTATTACAATTTGGGGGGAGATTTAACTCTGTCTTATTATAAATTATTAAAAATTGCCATTTGCTGCCTTTTTTATTTATTAGATCATAACTCGTTACTAGGTGATCCACAGAACTGAATCAATACAGCATGAATATACCACAAAGAGTCCATCAGGGTGAATTCGGGGACAGTCCATAAAAGAGCTAAAATTGGACCCATCCATAAAAACATTTAGATTCAGTAAAACAACATTGAGATTTACATAGGAGCCAGAGTCCCTCCCACTTGGTCCCAGGGCAAGCTCTGTGCCACAGGGCAGCTCCAGGGAGTCTACAATTCTACAGGGAGGGGAATCTGCTGGTAGGAGCTCCTTCAACCTGGTTCTGGTTGACAGGGGGGCTGCTCTTTCTCCACCTCTGTCTTTGAACTCTTCTTTTGACACCACTGCTGTGGGCACAGCAGTTACATAAGGTGAGCGTGAAGCACACATCCCTTCTTGGGCCAATGGGGGCAGGTGCCAGACAACAAGATACCCCATGCCTATCACTCCACTGGAAACATTTGAATGAATATGGGGAAGGATCAGGCCCAAGTGAGGAGGCTCCCTAGCTTGTGAGAAAAGAGGATTAGAACTACTGTTAGGGTAAGAAACTGCATGTAACAAGTTTCTTAAGAGTACAGTAAAACTCCGATGGTCCGGCATTCCTGATGGTCCGGCACCATCAGGAACCCGGAAGTACTCCAGGCAGCCAGACCATTGGAGCTGCTCTGCCCCTAGCTTCCCCGATTCAGCCGCTGCTAAAACTGACCAGTGGCTGAATCAGGGAAGCCGGGGGCAGAGCAGCTGGAGTGCTGCCGGGTAGGTCCCGTAGCACTGCCCCTTGGGACTGCGGGACCCAACCCGGCAGCACCCGAGCTGTCCCCGATTCAGCCGCTGCTGAAACTGACCAGCGGCTGACTCCAGGAAGCCCGAGACAGAGCTGCTCTGCCCCGGGGTTCCTGGAATCAGCCCCTGATCAGTTTCAGCAGCAGCTGACTTGGGTACACCTGGGACAGAGCAGCTGGGGTGCTGCCGGGTTGATCTGGCAGCACCAAGGGTTGGCGCTACCAGACCAATCAGGCAGTGCCCCAGCTGCTCTGTCCCAGGCATCTGGATTCAGCCGCTGTTGAAACTGACCAGCGGCTGACTCCAGGAAGGCCGGGGCAGAGCAGCTCTGCCTCAGGCTTCCTGGAGTCAGCCACTGATCAGTATCAGCAGCGGCTGACTTGGGGACGCCTGGGGCAGAGCAGCTGAGGTGCTGCTGGGTTGGTCCAGTAGCGCCGCTCCTCTGCACTGTGGGACCAACCCGGCAGCCCCCCAGCTGCTCTGTCCCAGGCGTCCTGATTCAGCCGCTGCTGAAACTGACCAGCAGCTGACTCCAGGAAGGCTGGGGCAGAGCAGCTCCCCTCACAGACCGGCTGCCTGATACAGAGGCAGCAGCGTGGGGTGACAGCAGCCTCCGTCTGGAGGTAGGGGGTGGTGGTGTCTGAGCTCTCGGATCCGTCGCGAGCCAGAACTGAGCCAGGCTACCTACCCACCTAGCTTCTAATACACTTTAAATACAGAGCTGCAATGGGGTAAATCCTGGACCTGGTGCAAGCCGGGACTGAGTCGGGTTGCTGGCCAGCCTGCTAAAAATGTACTGGCAGGGGGAGATTCGTATAGTCTATATCATTAACTGATAAGCTTTTGTTTATTGTTTAATCGACTACACTATTACATCCCTATTTAGAAACGTGAATCAGTCTGACTGTAGTTTGTTCAAGAACTCCCCCTAAACAGTCAGAGCTAGGACCACCAAATTTAGTAGGCAGCTTCCTTTTACCATAACTTAAAGCAAGATCGGGGTGTGGTTGTGCCAGGACAATGGGACACACCTGGAATGAGACTCCTTTCATAAAATGGAAAGGAAGGAGTGTGATAGCAGGGACAGTTATACACACGAATGACCACAGAGTTTAAGGAAGTGCCTCAGCCCTGTGGAGCAGCTGCTGGCTAGCAGCATGGCTCCTGCTACTCCCGGCCTACCTTGGAGAGCAGCTGCCAGTTACGGCATGGCTCCCACTGCCCAGATGACCATGCCACATATACACTGGCAATCTGTGCCACTTTGAGCTGGCCCTGGTGAGAAGATGGTGAGTGACCTGTGTGGCCCCAGGAGATCATGCCATATACTACCCCGCCCTGGGGAAAAGCCAGTGGGTAGCCTGTGTGCCCACCCCTCCACCCTGGAAAGCAGCTGGCAGACAGTCTATGCCCAGTCCTCACCCTGGTTCGGCCCCAGGGAGAAGCTGGCAGGTAGCCTGAGTGACCCTTCTCCAAGATGAAATTGATGGCCATCCCCTGACTCTTGCATCCCTCACCCCCGAGCTCCTCCTCACCCTCCAACCCTAACTGCTTGACCCCCCACATACGTAAGCCCTGCCCTGACTCCTGCACACTCCACACCCTCAGCCCTGAAGGATTTCAACAACACCAAGTAAGTGTTCTACTACTTAATATTACTTTTGTTCTTATTAAACCCAGTGTAAATAATTACTACCTGAGGGGGACAATAGCAATGCATCTCTCTCATTTGTAAAAGGGGTGAACAACTTATGAGCTCACTTTGTATAAACTTTAATGGATAGAAACACATTTATTTGGAGTTTTGGTTCCTTTGGAGCTGTGCATTTGGGTGCTGCATCAGGTCCCTGTGACTGAGCTACTCTAAGAGCTGAGCTACTCTAAGTGTCTGTATTGGTTGCTGTGGGCTGCGACCCCAACTCAGTGACTTCACTTGGAAAGGCCAGAGGTTGTGGCTCAGCAGAGCAGGGTGGTGGGGCACCCCAGAGGGCAGGTAGGTGAGCTCAGTGGTATGATCAGCCCATCAGGTAACAATCTCAAGGGACCTCTGTTACCAAACCAAAAAACACACATTTTTTGCGTATCTAATGGAGTTGGTTTTATGACTGTTTGAACCATTGTGAAAGCTAATTAGAAACTGATTGCTCTCTTCCATTTGGCTCAAAGTAATTTACCAGCAACATTCTCCCTCCAGCATTACACTCAAAAAAGCTGAACTCATGTATATTTACAATATCTTATGCCTCAGGACGTTCTCACTGAAAAGTGCATGTTATTATTAGATAGTCCAGATTTTAGGGGTAAGCAAAATAGTGTGCAGTATTTAGGGGAAAGAGAGCAAGAAGTAGACTATTTTGCCTCTTGAAAAAGTGGCCAATTCACTATGTCATGGATTACTCACCACCAATCCAGCGTGGCCTCTTTGGTGACAAGCAGGATTCACGAACTGGGAACAGAACACTTGACTCGCAGTCCTGGCCCAGCTGCAAGAGATCAGATAAATTCATGAAGTTACCAGTTGAAGATTCCTGCTAATATGTCCAGTACAGAACTACAGAAATTAAAGAATTGAATATAAAGCTTTAAACCTTGAGATCACCAACTCTGATCCAGATCTAAGTCAGAAGGAACAGATGAATCTAGACAACAAGGCTGTTTTCTTCAGATTCAAGATCTCTTCCTCTCCATGCTCACCTAGTCCTACCCAAATCCCCTGTAGAGTTCCCCCCTCCTCATATTCAGGATACTTAATCTGGGAGCAGTTGAGCAGCCATCACATGGCCCTGGCCCCTCACTCTTCCACCAAGCCCACCACCACCAGCTTACCTTCCACATCTAAAGAAGGTGAGCGCTGCTGCACAGCTCTGCTGAGGAAATAGGCAGGACTCAAATTCTTTGTACACACCCTAGAGCAGGGGTAGGGAACCCAAGGCTTGCCTGGACCCGGCTGAGGTTTGGGGCTCTCCCCTCCGCTAGTGCTCTAGTCCCCACTGTTGTTCTCCACTTGCGGATGGAGCAAACAAACCCTATTAGCTTGGGCCTGAATGATTTTTCTGTGGGTCAGTGGCCCCTGACCCAAAAAAGGTTCTCTGCTCCTGCCCTACAGAGAATTTAGCCTCACATTCCTTTGATAATCACTTATTACTTCCAGGTTCTCCCTCAATCTCTTCTCACTACCAAAATCCAACTGTGTCCATAAGTCTTTTTTGTTTACATTCAAGGTACAGGCAGTCCCCGGGTTACATACAAGATAGGGACTGTAGGTTTGTTCTTAAGTTGAATCTGTATGTAAGTCGGAACTGGCGTCCAGATTCAGCCGCTGCTGAAACTGACCAGCGCTGACTACAGGAAGCCCGAGGCAGAGTTGCTCTGCCCCGGGCTTCCTGGAATCAGCCTCTGATCAGTTTCAACAGGCTGAATCTGGACGCCAGTTCCGACTTACATACAGATTCAACTTAAGAACCCCAGGCGTCCCCAAGTCAACTGCTGCTGAAACTGATCAGCGGCTGATTCCAGGAAGCCCGGGGCAGAGCAACTCTGCCTCGGGCTTCCTGTAGTCAGCGCTGGTCAGTTTCAGCAGCGGCTGACTTGGGGACGCCTGGGGCAGAGCACCTGGGGTGCTGCTGGGTTGTTCCAGTAGCACTGCTCCTCGGCGCTACTGGACCAATCCACCAGCACCCCAGCTGCTCTGCCCCAGGCGTCTTGATTCAGCCGCTGCTGAAACTGACCAGCAGCGGCTGAATCAGGACACCTGGGGCAGAGCAGTTGGGGTGCTGCCGGGTTGGTCGAGTAACGCCCAGAGCGGTGCTGCGGGACCAACCGGCAGCGCCCCAGCTGCTCTACCACATGCGTCCGGAGAAAAGCCTGGACTGCTGGGGGGGGGGGGTACTAGCTGCGCCCCCCCCCCAGAAGACCAGGGAGACGCGGGCGGGGGACCGAGATGCACCGCGGTCCCGCCGCCCGGGTCCTCTGTGGCTTTGCTCCGCCTCTCCCTGGTCTGCTGGAGACCAGCAGACCAGGGAGACGGGGAGCAAAGCCGCGGAACACGCCGGCAGCGGGACAGCCGCGGCGCGTCCGGGCTGTCCGCTGCCCGCGTGCGCCGCGGCTTTGCTCCCAGTCTTCCTGGTCTGGGGAGACGTGGAGCAAAGCCGCGGAGCACGCCGGCAGCGGAACAGCTGCAGCGCGTCTGGGCTGTCCGCTGCCCGTGTGCTCCCTGGCTTTGCTCCCCGTCTCACTGGTCTGCTGGTCTCCAGCAGACCAGGGAGACAGGCAGCAAACCCCGTTCGTATCTGTGGATCCGACATAAGTCGGATCTGCGTAACTCGGGGACTGCCTGTACATGATCCCCTTCATAATCACATCTAATA
This sequence comes from Pelodiscus sinensis, assembly GCF_049634645.1. NCBI lineage: Eukaryota > Metazoa > Chordata > Testudines > Trionychidae > Pelodiscus > Pelodiscus sinensis. Next base: position 137,510,191 of record NC_134711.1, on the reverse strand, counting down.
CTAAATGAGCTCCCTTCTCCAGATTCTGTAGTCTTCTCTTACCCTTGAAATCCCATTGTTCTGGCTTGGTATGGTCTTCAAGAGCATTTCCTCCAAGTGCTGCTGTTTGGTTTCTCGTAGAGCTTCACAGAAGATTGAAAAGGCTTCGGGGCCCCTCTTGGGCAGCAGATTGAGTAATTCCACATTTTGGCTGAAACTCCCATCCTTGGCCTGGATTCACAGAAAGGAAAATTAAGAAATCAGGAAAAAAAAAAAAAAAAAAAGCACCCACAAAAAACACCACATCAAAAAACCCATCCAGAATTCATTTTAAAATGCATCTCAAAATTAGTTTAAAATCTCTCTTCCCTCAGTTGAAATGCTTCATCATCATGGCTTCTATGATGAGTATCTTTATTTAATTTTTCATATTTCCCTCTACTCCATTCTCATCCCCATTTCTCTGTATGGTACATATCCTCTACTTCCTTTATTTCCACACTCTGTGTTCTAACACAATTCCCATCATATCCCACCCACCCAGTTCCAGGTACCATATAGCGATAGAAATATCTGTCAGAAAACGTACTAAGAAAACATTATGGTTATATAGTTAATTTGAAAAAAAGTGAGAAAATGCTATACATGAGTATCTAAAGTGGTAGGAAAAAACTATGACATAGTATTTGAGAAATAATATATGCTTGCGTAAGTAAAGACAAATGTAATAAGAAATATCATTTATGTATGAACATTAACAGTTTTAGATGAAATTTCTTAGGGTTTAAAAAAGAAAAACTGTAGGAATTAGTACTGCTACATTGTGGTCATTTTTAGCTAGAATTCATCAAAATGGTCTGTCCCATGCACCTTTTGATGTCCAAAAGGGGGCTCACAGGAAAAGGAATCTCCAAAAACTTTTTAATCTTACAAGATGTGCAAGGAATGAAACAAGGGCCCCTGCAGAGCCCTCCATCATTCACTATGAACTCCACTATATTATTTCCACTGTTCAGGTAAATTAGCTATATAGATAAATGCACCTCAGCCTTCTATAGGTGAAGCTACTACAAGTTGCCAACTATATAGTTAGATTTACTTACACCTTATCTGATCAAAATCTAATTTTGAGCAGGATATTACGATTTTTTTCTTCTTGTCAAATTACAATAAGTACAAGTTTATCAGACAGTCAAGTAGTCACTTGATTAGTCGCTTCATCCCCCACCCCATCATTGCTGTCTTTATCAGAGAGGCAGGAAGGGGGGGGGGGGAGCAGGAGCTGGTGCTGGAGGGAGCTGGCTTAAAAACTAGTTCCCCCCAGCACCCTCTCCACAGGGGGCAGGGGAGGCAAGCGTCCCTGCTGCTGTGCCTCTCCCTTTGAAATGTACAAAAGTCACCCGCAGTTCTTGTACATTTCAAAGGGAGAGGCGCAGTGGGACAGCAGGTGTCCCCCTTACTGACTAATCAAGTAATAGATGGAATTCCATAGGCTTCTCGATTAGCTGATAATCAAAATTTAACATCCCTATGCCAAATGTCACCTATTACTTATTGTTTTATTGCTAATGATATTTTTTTAAAAAAGGTCCTTGGGAATATTTCTATGCCAGGGAATTTTTTTACTTTTCTCTTTTTGTAGTTCAAAACAGTGGGGCTGGTTTTGATCTTTCATTTTTCCCTCTAAGTCAGAGGTGAAACCCTCAAAATTCCATCCTAAAAAGCAAAAAAAATTGTAAACTTATAACCACCTAAAAAGAGATGTATATCCCAACTGATTATTACCCTATTGCACCAAATGGGGCGGGGAGGGGGGAATGATTTTTGATGAGGAGCCACTCCAATATTCTGGAAAGTGGTTGAGGGCTGCACTTTTCCAGGATATTAATGGAGGAGACACAGGGTCTGGGATGGAGATTGGGTGCAGAAGGGAGTTTGGGTAAGGGACTGGGGTGAAGGAAGAGGTCTGGGATTTGGGAGGGAGTTTGGGCAGAGGCGGCAGTTGTGACCTGGGGCAGTGAACTGGGGTGCTGGAGGGTACAAGGGTTTGGGGTGTGACCTAGGTCAGGTGATTGGAATGTAGGGTCTGGGAGGGGCTATGGATTCAGGAGGGGGATAGAGGGTTGGCTTATGGGCAGTGTTCCCTGTAACATTTTCTGTCCTTGAGCGGGTTGAATTTTCTTTTGGACAGGTTGAAATTTCTTATGTGCACCATCAATATTGAGGGAGGGGTGTATATGGATGTGCACCACCAATACAAACACCACACACACATACAATTTTAAGCAGTCCATATGTGGGGAAGAAAATATATTAAAACAAGGGATATTTAACAAGGAACAATGCTTACGATATTAAACATGAAATCTAATAAAAAAGAAAATTAACACTACCCTTGGAGCACATGTATCAACCTAACAGCTCAAGCTAGTACTTGCTACTTCTGACTCATAAGAGACAAGAACTCTACCAAATAGCACAGGATCTGATCTTAATGCAATACAATATACCATGTATTAATTAGTAAAACACAAGTTTAAAAAAAAAATCAGTAAGTTCAGAGTTGTAGATCTCTGCAACACCCCACAAACTTCTGTTAAAAGAATCTTTTTCTTTCTTATCTTAGGCCATTAACACCTCATTCAAACTTTGTTTGAAATGTAATCATGCAAATGTCTTGGCACACAGGCTTCCCTAGCAACCTGCTACCTCCTGCAACCCAGTCAGAGAGGACTGCAGCTAGTCAGACACCCCAAAGAAACTGCCCCCCTCCACCTCACTGTACAGATGCTAGCACCCACCCACGGCCTCTTTCCCACACCTACACCATATAGTCAGCCCCTTATCTCCCCCTTCCCAGGTGGCTTGAGTGTGCTGAGTTTCTGCCTCTCTCCCCCCTACAGAGGGACAAGCTAAAGTCCCCTCCCCTTTGACTCCTCATCAGCCAATTACTTACTTACTCCTCCCCATCCCCTAATTGCCTCCCTTTTTACCAGCTCTGGGAGCTTCAGTTCAAGCAGGCAGCTAGCTGGATTTAGCTGTTTGGCTCAGAGGGAGCCCCTCTCCCCACCAATCAGCTGTGCTCTATCCCTGCACAGGAGCTTTGAACTTCTGAGTGGAGCCCAGAAAACTGCTGCACAAGCATGCAGCTTACAGGGAACCTTGCTTATGGGGGGCATGGGAACAGGAGTGGGGGGACAGAGAGTTGGGGGGAAGGGCTGGGGTGCCATAGGCAGGCTCAGGCTGACAGACTTACCTGGGCAACTCCCAGCCAGCAGCCCAGCAGGTTTCTCAGTCAGCTTTCTGCTTGCCCCACCCACGCACAGGTTACAGGGGTCATGTGCCTCTGTGAATAAGAGCCTAAGGGGAAGGGCAAAGTGGTGCTTCAAGAACTGCACTGCCTATACTTCAGTCTGTGCTAGGGGCAGGGGCAAGAGCAGTTTGTAAAACACCACTCCCACCCTGCCCCAGGCTCATAGCTGAGAAAGAGAAGCAGCTGCTTTTCTGAGCCACAGGTGGGGGGTGCATGGCAAGCAGCTACAGTCGTGGGCCGGAGCTAGTGGTTTGGTAGGCTGGATCCAGCCACATTTTGCCCAGCCCTGAGCTAGGGCAATAATAGCATCTTGCTTATCTTCTAATTTCTGTTTGCAACCATTAGGCCACTTCCTATCCCATGTTCTTAAAGCAGCTTACACAACATGTTTTAAACAATTTTATTAGAGAAGCAACTCACGGCCACAATCAGGATTGGCCCCAATGTACAGGCACATAATGTACAAACACATGAGTGTATTTCAACATTCTAGCACACTTTTGGATGTGGGTATTATTTCTGTTTTTATAGGTAGGGAAACAGAGACTTGCAAAGATCACATTGCATGACTATAGCAGTGATCTGATCACAACCATACCATAATCATAGAACCATAGGGCTGGAAGAGACGTCAGGAGGTCGAGTCCAGCCCCCTGCCCAAAGCAGGACAAATCCCAACTAAATCATCCCAGCCAGGACTTTGTCAAACTGAGACTTAAAAACCTCTAAGGATGGAGATTCCACTACTTCCCTAGGGAACCCATTTCAGTGCTTCACCACCCTCCTAGGGAAATAGTTTTTCCTAATATCCAATTTAGACCTTCCCACTGCAACTTGAGACCATTGCTCCTTGTTCTGCCAGCCATCGCTACTGAGAACAGCCTCTCTCCATCCTCTTTGGAACCTCCCTTCAGGAAGTTGAAGGCTGCTATCAAATCCCCCCCTCACTCTTCTCTTCTGCAGACTAAATAAGCCCAAATCCCTCAGCCTCTCTTCACAGGACATGTGCTTCAGCCCCCTAATCATTTTGGTTGCCCTCTGTGGGACCCTTTCCAATGCGTCCACATCCTTTCTATAGTGGGGAGCCCAGAACTAGATGCAATACTCCAGATGTGGCCTCACCAATGCTGAATAGAGGGGAATTATCACTTATTTAGACCTGCGTGCAATGCTCCTCCTAATGCAATCTAACATTCCATTTGCCTTCTTGGCTACAAGAGCACACTGATGACTCATATCCAGCATCTCATCCACTGTTATCCCCAGGTCCTTTTCCACCCAACTGCTACTTAGCCATTTGGTCCCCAGCCTGTAACAATAGTTGGGATTCTTCTGTCCCAAGTGCAGGACTATGCACTTGTCCTTGTTGAACCTCATCAGATTTCTTTGGGCACAATCCTCTAATCTGTCTAGGTCACTCTGGATCCTATCCCTGCCCTCCAACATAACTACCTCTCCCCCTAGCTTAGTGTCAGCCGCAAACTTGCTGAGGGTGCAATCCATCCCCTTATCCAGGTCATTAAAGATGTTGAACAAAACCAGTCCTAAAACGGATCCTTGGGGCACTCCGCTAGAAACCGATTGCCAACCTGACATCGACCCATTAATTACTACCCGTCGGGCCAGACAGTCTAGCCAGCTTTCTATCTTACAGTCCATGTATCCCATCCATACTTCCTTAACTTGCTGGCAAGAATATTGTGGGAGACCATATGACAAGCTTTGCTAAAGTCAAGGTATATCACACCCACCAACTTTCCCATATCCTCAGAGCCAGTTTCCTCATCATAGAAGCTAATCAGATTGGTCAGGCATGACTTGCCCTTGGTGAATCCATGTTGACTATTCCTGATCACTTTCCCCTCTTCCAAGTGAATCAAAATGAATTCCATGAGGATCCCCTCCAAGATTTTTCCAGGGACTGAGGTATGGCTGACTGGTCTATAGTTTCCTGGATTGTCCTTCTTCCCTTTTTTAAAGGGACTACATTCGCCTTTTTCCAATCATCCGGGATCTCTCCCAATTTCCATGAGTTTTCAAAGATAATGGCCAAAGGCTCTGCAATGACACTCGCCAACTCCCTCAATACTCTCAGATGCATTAAATCCAGACCCATGCTTTTATGAATAGTTCATAACCTGTTCTTTCTCCACCAACGGCTGCCCACCTCCTTCCCATACTGCATTGCCAAGTGCAGCAGTCTGGGAGCTGACCTTGTCTGTGAAGACAGAGGCAAAGAAAGCATTGAGTACTTCAGCTTTTCCCACATCACCTGTCACTAGGTTACCTCCCTCATCCAGTAAGGGTCCCACACCCTCTCTGATCACCCTTTTATTGCTAATACTAATAATCAGGGCTTGACAAGCAGCGGCAAGCCCTGCTCACCAGCCGCGCGATTTGGCACGCTGCGCATGCACTGATTGCGCTGTGGCGCCATGCCGGCTTAAAATCTACTCACCCCAGGAGAATAGATTGACTAATTTGTCGAATCCTGATAATAATAATAATTATTATTATTAACAGACATGTTTTTAAAAAACCTGAAAACCTTTGTTTGTTCACCTCTTTAACTTACAAGATTCATGTTGCATGAAGATCCACTTTTCCTTTACGTATTTTTGTTAAAAACCTCTGCTTTCATCATGACCTATTAAAAATAGAAACAAAAGACAGAACTATGAAGTGCTACATAGTTCTGTCTTTTGTTTCAGATATGCAGCCGTGTTAGTCTGGTCTCTCTATCACTATTAAAAATAGAGGTTCTGACCCACTCTCTCACAGAAAAACCTAAGACATATGATCCACTCACTGCTAACATGACAAGTGCATGCAAATAGCATTCTGTTCCTCTCTCTCCTTATATCATGAAACATTTGCTTGCTTGAGCTTCTACACTGCTGTCTCCCATCTCTGAATCAACAAACTGCTATTTAAATATGATTTATTCCTCCCTATGCTATGACCTATGAGGGAAGGCTGAAAGAACTAGGCTTGCATAGTTTAGAAAAGAGAAGACTGAGGGGGGGGCATAATAGCAGTTTTCAAGTATCTAAAAGGGTATTACAAGAAGGAGAGAGAAAAATTGTTCTCCTTGGCTTCTGATGATAGTACAAGAAGCAATGGACTTAAATTGCAGCAAGGGAGGTTTAGGTTGGACATTAGAAAAAAAATCCTAACTGTTATGGTGGTTATATACTGGAATAAATTGCCTAGAAAGGTTGTGGAGTCTCCATCACTGGAGATAGTTAAAAGCAGATTAGACAGACATCTATTAGGGATAATCTAGATCAGGGCTACTCAACAGGCAGCCCACAGCCTGGTTTGGGATTACACAGGGCTCAATACGTGGCCTGTGGGTGGGATTCTTTGAATATGACATCCACTGGGAATACGCTCCACAACGGCATCTCCCAGGCAGAGTGAGCACTGAAAGATGCAAGCAGACAGGCTGGCTAGAACACGTGGGTACAGGGTGTTGGCTTTTCTAGCCCCAGAGAGGCGCCAGGAGCACCAGGGCATTATAGGAAGTGCTTTATATTCGTGCCCGTCAGTGTAAAATAAACTATTTGCACATATATTTGCATGTATATGCAACCACAGTTAAGTTGCGGTCCTCAGCATGTGCTGTGAGTATCATTGTGGCCCCCAGGGCTTCCAAAGTTGAGTAGCCCTGATCTAAATGGTGTTTGGTCCTACCATGAGGGCAGGGGACTGGACTTGATAACCTCTCGAGGACCCTTCCAGTTCTGGTATTCTAGGATTCTATCATCAGTGATGATCCCTCAATTCAAGGATGATCAAGTTTAATATCAAGGAAACATAGTTTAAAGATGAAACCATATCCAGAACTTTGTAGATATTGAGGGATAGGCACTAGTGTGTGTGTGTGGAGGAGGGAGGGGGGTGAGCTGGACATTGACCAGTTTAGACTGTTAACTTGAAATTAACATTGACATGGGGCTGGCGAAATCAGCATACCACAGAAAACAAAATTAACAATTGCTGAGGCCAAAGAGGAGCGTGAGAGATACCAACACGGCTACATTTCTATTACTATGTAGTTTGCTACCTGTATCGTTTCCATCATCTCTGTGGTGATAATATCCCGCCCTATCAGATGCTCCAGCAACTCCTTCAACACCAACTGCTTTGCAAGGGACACCCGGTTCTTCTTTAGTGCCTCTTGGTGACATCGCTGCATGCCCCATGCACCCAGCATCCTGACAGAGGGGAAAGGGAAAGAAAACACACAAGGCCCAGAGGTGCGAAGGCTGCCACTGGCCGCGGACACACGCTCTGCAGCAGGCGGGGCCCTGGGGCAGAGACGAGGGGCACCAGCTCCCAGCACTATGCCCCTGGCCCAGGGCCCTCGGCTACTGCCGCCCAGCCCACCCAAAGCAGCACCTGGCCCCTCCCCCACACTCCTGGCCCCCAGCTGTTCCCGCCATACCGCGCTCCTCCCCGCCCGCCGGGGGTGACTTACTGGCTGGCTATTCGCGCTCCTCCCCCCGCAAGGGCCCCTAAGGCTGTTCTACTTCCGTCCCCTAGCGCGAGCTTTCTTACACGGGTCACTCACCTACTCCGCCCGCGCGCTCCCTCCCAGCACCCGGCGCGCGCCTGTTTCTCTGTGCCGCGGTTTCAAACAGGGCCACCCGCTCCTTTGAATCACGTGGGCCAGACTCCTGCGCGGGAAGCCTTCCCTCTGGGATAGCCTCGGCGGCCCCTAGCACAATCAGGCACCATCGATACGCACATGCGCAGTCCTCCCCTCTCCGTTCCTCCCCCCCTCCCGATGCGCATGGGCCCTGACTCTGAGGGTATTTCCAATATGGCTGTGTGGAATGTGCGCGCATGCGGGGTGAGGGGCCCACGAGCCGGATGCCAAGCGCGCAGCGGGGGCGCTGGCCAGGTCCGGCCCCGCGCTCGCGGCGGGAAGGGCTTGTTTTTGGCCTCCTCGGCAGGTGGTTGCGTCTTCGGGGGCCAAGGGGAGACAGTGCGGGGGTGCCCCGCGGCCCGCCACAGCCCCAGACTGCAGGCTAGGCAAACTTCAGAGCTTGGGGTAGTAGCTTCTGTGGGCCCCCCGGTTCGGGAAGGGGGGCGGTCTGGGGTAGGCAAAGGAGGATGGTGCCTGTGTGATGCTGACGGGGAATTAAACCTGAGGCCTTTGGAAGCCTCTACTGCATGAACTAAAGGTCGGCTAGCTATTGGCTAACGCAGTAGAGCAGGGCTACTCCCTTTGAAAGCCCTGGGGGCCACGATGTTATTCGCAACACATGCTGAGGGCTGCAACTTAAGTGTGGTTGCATAGACATGCAAATATATATGCAAATAGCTTCTTTCACAATTCACAGGCATGAACCCAAAGAGTAAGGCAAGACTACACAACACACAGGCCCCAGTTAAATCGTAGTGTTGATATTAATACAATGCAATATTTCCACCCATATGACAGCACATTTAATGAGCAATGACAGTCCAGGAATTTAACTACTAAAGCTCATACCAACAGAAGATCATTATATTGATAACTTTTTTGTTTTGGCTCCCACTTGCAAGCCCGGTGTGTTGAGCCCCATGTAAACCCAAACCACACAGTGGGCTGCAAACAAACAGTCCACATGCAACCCATGGGCTGTGTGTTGAGTAGCCACCTTGTAGAGCATTATTCTCTCTGTAAATGCTCTGAGGGTATGTCTACATTGCATTCTTCCTTCAAGAGAGGAATGCAAATGCAGACAAACGAAATTGCAAATGAAGCATGGATTTGAATTTCCTGTGCTTCATTTGCACAATGGTAGCCAGCTGCTTTTCCGAAATAGCGTATTTCGAGAAAAAAGGGATTATTTCAATAAGAAACCCTTCCTTCAAAATAACCCTTACTTACTTACTTAAAGGAGTAAAGGTTATTTCGAAGGAAGGGTTTCTTTTCAAAATAACCCCTTTTTTCTTGCAATACGCTATTTCGGAAAAGCGGCCGGCTGCCATTATGCAAATGAAGCATGGGAAATTGCAATTTCGTTTGTCTGCATTTGCATTCCTCTCTCAAAGACATGTAGACATACCCTAAGTGCCCTATATGGGAGAAAAAAACCTTAAAAGTGGCCTCTTGCTCCACTCATCATTTGAAGAAGTGGATTGTGCCCATAAAAGCTCAAGACACTATGTATATATATATATATATATATATATATATATATATATATTGTCTCTAAGGCTATGTCTAGACTGCAAGCCTCTTTCGAAAGAGGCTCTTTCGAAAGATACTTTTGAAAGAGCCTCTTTCGAAAGAGAGCATCTAGACTGCACGTTGAACTTTCGAAAAAGCGGCTTGCTTTTTCGAAAGAAAGCATCCAGTGAGTCTGGATGCTCTCTTTCGAAGAAGCCCTATTTACATTGAAGAACGCCTTCTTACGAAAGAGGAACTTTTGAAAGAAGGCGTTCTTCCTCGTGAAATGAGGTTTACCGCCATCGAAAGAAAAGCCGCGTTCTTTCGATTTAATTTCGAAAGAACGCGGCTGCAGTCTAGACACAGGTGAGGTTTTTTCGAAAAAAGGCTACTTTTTTCGAAAAAACCCCTGAGTCTGGACACAGCCTAAGGGTACACTACAGAGTTTTGTTGGAAAAACGGCTGTTTTTCCAACAAAACTTGCAGAAAGTCCACACTGCAATCACATTCTTTCACAAGTAAATTGAAAGAAGAGAGGGGTTTTTCTAGTATTGATAATTCTCATTCTACAAGGAAGAAGCCTTTTTGTGAAAGAGCTCTTTCGCAAAAGGCGTGTGTGGACTGGGAGGAGGGTTTTTTTGCGGAAGAAGAGGCCTCCAGGAAAAAGCTCAAGTACCCTGGTGGCCACTCCATACAAAGTAAGCACAACACTATAGCTCCTGTCTCTTCTTTTCCAAGCTGTAGGCACCCTGGACAAGGCTTGTGGCAGGAACATAAGAACATAAGAATGACTGTACTGGGTCAGACCAAAGGTCTAGCCCACTAGCCTGTCTGCTGGCAGTGGCCAGCACCAGGTGCCCCAGTGGGGGTGGACCAAAGCGATTTGTCTCGTGCCATCCATCTCCAGCCTCTGACAAACAGAGGCAAGGGACACCATTTCTATCCCCTGGCTAATAACCTTTTATGGACCTAACCTCCATGAAAGTATCTAGCTTCTCTTTAAACTCTGTTATAGTCCTAGCTTTCACTCCTCTGGCAAGGAGTTCCACAGGTTGACTATGCTCTGTGTGAAGAACTTTCTTTTATTAGTTTTAAACCTGCTACCCATTAATTTCATTTGGTGTCCTCTAGTTCTTATATTATGGGAACTAATAAATAAGAAGAAGTTACTCACCCTGTGTAGTAACGATGGTTCTTCGAGATGTGTCCCCGTGGGTGCTCCACTCCAGGTGTCGGGTCCCGTCCCGGCGCCGCTGGTCGGAAGTTTTCCATAGCCGTAGTTGGGCCGGACCGCGCATGCGCGAGCGGAGCGCGCGGCGTTCGCGCCTTTGCAACGGTCCGGCCCCCCCCCCTTGTCAGTTCCTCTCACCGCTCGGTCCCTGAAAGACAAAGCAGAGAGACCCGGAGCGGGGAGGAGGATGGGGCGTGGAGCACCCACGGGGACACATCTCGAAGAACCATCGTTACTACACAGGGTGAGTAACTTCTTCTTCGAGTGGTCCCCGTGGGTGCTCCACTCCAGGTGAGTACAAAGCAGTAACCCAGAACGCGCTCCGGGTCAATTATTTTCTACCGTGGACAGTACTGCAGAGGCTACTGCAGCGTCTGAAGCCCACCTCTTCGTTATGGCATAATGACGTGTGAAAGTTATACTAGAAGCCCAAGTAGCCGCACGGCAAATATCCGCCAGGGGATCTCCCCTTGCAAATGCAGTGGAAGTCGCTACAGCTCTCGTGGAGTGAGCCCGAGGTAATGAAGGAAGAGGTTTGTTTCTAATTGAATGACATTCCATAATACAGAGTGTGATTAATTTTGCAATGCGTTGAGTGGAAAGTGCCTTGCCTTTCGATCTAGGTGCCAAAGATACCAACAACCTGTCGGTTCGTCTCCACTGGCACGTTCTGTCTATGTAGAACGACAGTGCGCGTCGGACGTCAAGAGTGTGAAACAGAGCGTCTCTACTGGAGGAATGAGGTTTGGGATAAAAGGTCGGTAGAACGATAGGTTCATTGATATGGAAAGAAGAACAAACTTTGGGGATAAAGTCCGGATGTAATCGGAGTGTTACTGTGTCCTTGGAAAAAACAGTGAAGGGGGGGCTTGCCATCAGCGCCCCCAATTCCCCTACCCGTCTTGCCGATGTAATTGCAAGCAGGAAGACTGTTTTCATCGTTAAAATATGTAGCGAAACCGATGTCAAGGGCTCAAAAGGTGGGTGCATAATGGTATCCAACACTAGGTCGAGATTCCAGGAAGGAGAGGGCGCGCTTCGTGGCGGATATAAGTTTTGAAGTCCCTTCAAGAATCTTTTTGTAATTGCATGAGAGAAGAGCGCGGAACCCTCTACTGGTTGATGAAAAGCACTGATGGCTGCCAAGTGCACTCTTAAAGACGATAGCGTAAGACCTGACTCTCGTAAATCAAGGATGTAGTCCAAAACGTTCTGTAGAGGAGATGATAGGGGGTGTATATTGTTCTGAATGCACCAGTCAGAAAATCTCCGCCACTTTGCCAGGTAGGTATTCCGTGTAGACTGTTTTCTACTGTGAAGAAGTACTGTCTTGACCTCTTCAGAGCATAGATTTTCATCTCCTTTCAACCAGTGAGAAGCCACGCCGTCAGATGCAGCGACTGCAGCCTGGGGTGTAACAGTGTCCCCCCTTCCTGAGTGAGGAGATCCTGATGGAGAGGAAGAAGGTAAGGTGGCTGGATTGACATCCTGTGTAAGAATGGAAACCAGGCTTGTCTGGGCCATGCTGGAGCTAGGAAAATGACCGTTGCTGCCTCTAACCTGATTTTCTCTAGTGTTCTGGAGATAAGAGGCGTGGGAGGAAACGCATACAGAAGTGCTTTCTTCCACCTGATCAGAAACGCATCGCCGAGAGAGCTCTTGCCGAGCCCCGCTCTCGAGCAATATAGGTGACATTTCTTGTTGTCGTATGTTGCAAATAGGTCTACCAGTGGAGTACCCCATCTCTGGAATATCGCAGATAGAATGTCTGTCCTCACTTCCCACTCGTGATCCGTGGGGAATTGTCTGCTGAGGGAGTCTGCAATCACATTGGCGGTGCCAGGTAAGTACGATGCTGTTATGCTTACGTTGTTCTGTATGCACCAATTCCAGCACCGCACTGCTTCGGCGCATAGGGAACGTGATCGTGCTCCCCCTTGTCTGTTGACATAATACATCGCCGCTACGTTGTCTGTCAGTATCCTTACTGTAAGCCCTCTGATCTGGGGAAGAAAGTGTTTGCATGCGTAGAAGACTGCTCGAAGTTCCAACAGATTTATATGCAGACGTCTCTCGCTGAGCGACCATTTGCCCTGTATTCGCTCGTTGTCCATATGGGCTCCCCAGCCTATGAGCGAGGCATCCGATGTTATCTGCACGGTTGGTTGCTGTCGATGGAATGGGACTCCCGTGAGGAGGTTTCTCGCTTCTGTCCACCACTGCAGCGATCTCTGAACATGTGGAGGTAACCACACTAGCTTCTGAATGTCGTGCCTCACGGGGACGTAAACCGTGGACAGCAAATGCTGAAGGCTCCTCAAGTGGAGGCGTGCATGAGGAACTACTGCAGTGGCCGCTGCCATATGCCCGAGGAGACGAAGGCAATTGTGTACCGATATGGTCATGTTGCCAGTGAGTATAGTGACAAGATCCTTGATTGCATGAAATCTTTCTTGCGGTAAGTAAGCTCTTGCCATGCGCGAGTCTAGGTTTATCCCTATAAACCTTATAAACTGAGTTGGAATAAGTGTCGATTTCTGCTTGTTGAGAAGGAGGCCGAGTGATTCGAAAGTTTGTTCGACCATCGCCACCATTTGTGACGCCTCTCACTGCGTGGCACCTTTTATTAAACAGTCGTCCAGGTACGGATATATTATCACCTGTAACCGACGTAGATAAGCTGCTACGACGGCCAGGGTCTTTGAAAACGCTCTGGGCGCTAAGGCCAGCCCGAATGGTAGAACGCGATATTGAAAGTGATCGTGGCCTATCACAAATCGTAGAAAACGTCTGTGCGCAGGATGTATTGTGATGTGAAAATACGCATCTTGTAAATCGAGGGCAGCGAACCAATCGTTTAGATCGAGGGACGGTATTATGGAATTCAGGGTCACCATTTTGAAACGCTGTCTGCGAAGATAACGATTCAAACCTCTTAAATCGAGAATGGGCCTCCAACCCCCCGTTTTCTTTTCCGTTAGAAAGTATCTGGAATAAAACCCTCTTCCCTTGAACTGATCGGGGACCCTCTCTATTGCTCCGATATCCAGGAGACGATGAACTTCCTGTTGCAAGAGATTTTCTTGAGATGGGTCCCTGAACAGGGACGGGGAGGGTGGGGTGGTGGGGGGGATGGAGGCGAAAGGAATGGTGAAGCCGTTGTTTATGACTTCCAGTACCCATTTGTCCGTTGTTATCTCGACCCATTGGTGGTAGTAAGGTCGTAAACGGTGGTGGAACATGGGTTTGTCTAGGTTGATTGGTAGTGTGCGCTTGCCCTCGACCAGGGAGTCAAACTTGCTGCTTTGAGGCAGCCGTGCCTGTCACTCTAGGCGGTGGTGGACGCCTCCGCTGGGGGCGCTATCTCGATCGCGCTTGGTCGAAGGGGCGATTTTGCTGCCTCCTCGACTGATAGTCATACCGTCTCTGGTATGGGAAATAACGCCGGCGACGGAATGGTGGTGCGTACATGCCGAGCGTACGAAGCGTTGTTCTTGAGTCCTTCCCAGTATGAAGGACCTCATCTGTTTTCTCCGCAAACAATTTTATCTTATCGAACGGGAGGTCTTCTACCTTGGAGTGCAGCTCCTTAGGTACCGCGGCTGTGGTGAGCCAAGAAGATCGCCTCATTGATACCGCTGTTGCTACTCCCCGAGCTGCTGTATCAGCTATATCCATAGCTATCTGAAGATTGGCCTTTGAACACGCATAGCCCTCCTTGAGAATAGATCGTAGTAGCTCCCTGTCTGCCTCTGATGATCTCTGAGACAGCTCAGTAAGCTTTGTTATACTATCAAAGCTATGATTGGCTAGGAGAGCTGTGTAATTCGCTATGCGAAGGAGCAGCGTGGCTGATGTGTAAACCTTTCGGCCAAAGGCATCCAGTTTCTTCGCCTCCTTATCAATGCCCGCATTTTTCAGCTGCGGGTTCTTAGCCCTTTGGAGAGCTGCGTCGACCACCAACGAGTTTGGTTGCGGGTGAGTGAAAAGAAATTCTGAATCTTTAGACGCTATAAAATATCGCTTTTCTGCCGGTTTTGACGTTGGTGGAGTCGAAGCCGGGGTACGCCAGATTTCTGCAGCTGATTGGAGGATAGCCTCGTCCATAGGCAAGGCGACCTTAGATTGTTGTTTAGGGTTTAGGTTCCTCCAGAGCTTGAATTGTTTCGTTGGAGTGTCCAATATCTGAACCTCCTGAGATTGGGCCACTCTCCTAAACAGATCTTGAAAGTCCTTTGTGTCGTCTGGGGGAGATGGGTCCCCCTCAAACAGTGCGTCGTCAGGGTAGGATGACGACATATCTTTTTGTGACATATTGTGTAGCTGATCGTCCACATCCGATATCTGCCCTTCCTCAGGCTCAGATAGCTGGACTGAAGGTGAGTGGTTTTGCTGTCGAGATGACGCCCCCTTCCAGTCCTTAATTGGTGATAATTGTCGCGATTCATGAGGGGTATGGCAACAACAATGGCCAGGACGATAGTGATGTCTTTCATATTGGGATGCTCGATGGCCCCTATGATCAGGGTGATCAGGCGAAGACCTTCGGGAGGAGTATCTACTGGCATACCCCCTATGATAGGATCTTGGGGGGGAATAACTTGGTGAACGAGATCTATATGATGATTCCCTATAATAACGGTGACATCGCCCGTGACGATCAGAATAACGAGACCTTGATCTGCATCTCGGGGACCTTGTTTGGTTATGAGAAGATGTGCGATGAGTAATGCTTGGTGAATGAGAGGGAGAGATTGAAGGCTCGAGTGAGGGTGAAATTGAATGCCTCGTGACAGATTTCTTAGCAGCCTTAGTGGGGACTGCAGAGGCAGAAGGAGCCTCTCCCCCTTGTACTGATAAAGAAGAATGGGCAGGGGGAGGACTAACCAGGACTGCGTCGTCCTGTTGTGTTACTGCCCTGGCCGGCACCCCAGTCAGCTGTTCTTGCGGTGCCGTTGCAGCTGCAAACTGATCGGCCGGTGCCGAGTCGGCACGGAGGGGGGCGCTCTGTTTATTGTGTTCACTGAGCTCCGCGGTGCCGTGTGGCAGGGTTGCATCCGGTGCCGGACCCGGTGCCGGCTTACCCTGACTTAGTCCAGGCATTTGCGGTGCCGTTCTGATTCGCGGCTGGGCAGACTGCCGCGGCTCCAGCCCTTGGAGGGGTGCCGAGCGCTGCGTGTCATTCGCGCTCTCAGCGGGACGTATAGCCGGTGCCGATGACGTGCGGCTTGATGTTGCCGCCTGCGGCTTATTTGATCTCTCCGGCTGTCTCGCAGCCCCGGAGGCTCCCTGCTTATGTCCCTGAGACACACGGGACAATGAGGGGGGCGGGAGGGAGCGGGCAGGGGAAGCCCTTTTCTTTTGCGTTCCCGTTGCCGGTGGGGACTTCGCTCTTTTACCTTGCCCTCCGGGCGCTCCTGAGAGATGTTGCTCAGAAGGCTGTAGCGCTTTATCGCAGAGGAGGAGCTTTAAGCGCATATCTCTTTCCCTGCGCGCTCTGGGAGTTAACTTTGCGCAGTGAGCGCATTTTTGCGGTACATGCGACTCTCTCAGGCATCTGACACAGGCTTCATGCCCGTCAGAGGCAGGCATAGCCTCCTTGCAGTGTATACACCGCTTAAAACCTGGTGAGCCAGGCATAATCTCCCTCTCTCGTCCTCTTCTTGTTTTTTTTTTTTTTTTTGATTCGATTAACTACTATTCTTTTATCTTCGTTTGTTTTCTTTTTCTTTTCTTTTTTTTTTTTTTTTTTAGACGGTCCTGTGAGGAGAGAAACGGCGTTCCGCCAGCGACCACGGGCGGCTGAGAGGAACTGACAAGGGGGGGGGCCGGACCGTTGCAAAGGCGCGAACGCCGCGCGCTCCGCTCGCGCATGCGCGGTCCGGCCCAACTACGGCTATGGAAAACTTCCGACCAGCGGCGCCGGGACGGGACCCGACACCTGGAGTGGAGCACCCACGGGGACCACTCGAAGAAGAACTTTTCTTTATTCACCTTCTCCACACCACTCATGATTTTATAGACCTCTATCATATCCCCCCTCAGTCTCCTCTTTTCTAAACTGAAAAGTCCCAGTCGCTTTAGCCTCTCTTCATATGGGACCCGTTCCAAACCCCTAATCATTTTAGTTGCCCTTTTCTGAACCCTTTCCAAGACCAAAATAGCTTTTTTGAGGTGAGGAGACCACATCAGTACACAGTATTCAAGATGAGGGCGTACCATAGTTTTATACAGGGGCAGTAAGATATTCTGGGTCTTATTTTCTATCCCTTTCTTAATAATTCCAAACATACTATTTACCTTTTTGACCACCGCTGCACACTGCGTGGAAGTTTTCAGAGAACTATCCATGATAACTCCAAGATCTCTTTCCTGATTTGTCGTAGCCAAATTAGCCCCCATCATACTGTACGTATAGTTGGGGTTATTTTTTCCAACATGCATTACTTTACACTTATCCACATTAAATTTCATTTGACATTTTGTTGCGCAATCACTCAGTTTGGTGAGATCTTTTTGAAGTTCTTCACAGTCTGTTTCTGTCTTAACTATCTTAAACAGTTTAGTATCATCTGCAAACTTTACCACCTCACTGCTTACCCCTTTCTCCAGATCAATTATGAATAAGTTGAAAAGGATTAGTCCCAGGACTGACCCTTGGGGGACACAACTAGTTACCCCTTTCCATTTTGAAATTTACCATTTATTCCTACCCTTTGTTTCCTGTCTTTTAACCAGTTCTCAAACCAGTTCTTAATCCCTCTTATCCCACGACAATGTAATTTACGCAAGAACCTTTGGTGAGGGACTTTGTCCACGGCTTTCTGAAAATCTAAGTATATTATATCTACTGGATCCCCCTTGTCCGCATGTTTGTTAAGCCCTTCAAAGAACTCTAATAGATTAGTAAGACGTGATTTCCCGTTACAGAAACCATGTTGATTTTTGTCCAACAAATTATGTTCTTCTACGTGCCTGACAATTTTATTCTTTACTATTGTTTCGACTAATTTGCCCGGTACTGAAGTTAGACTTACTGGTCTGTACTTGCCAGGACCACCTCTAGAGCCCTTTTTAAATATTGAAGTCACATTAGCTATCTTCCAGTCATTAGGTATGGAAGCTGATTTAAAGGATAGGTTACAAACCACAGATAATAGTTCTGCAATTTCCCATTTGAGTTCTTTTAGAACCCTTGGGTAAATGCCATCCAGTCCTGGTGATTTGTTAAAGTTAAGTTTTTCTATTTGTTCCAAAACCTCCTCTAATGGCACTTCAATCCAGGACAGTTCCTCAGATTTATCACCCACAAAGGACGGTGCAGATTTGGGGATCTCCCTAATATCCTCAGCCGTAAAGACTGAAACAAAGAAATCGTTTAGTTTCTCTGCACTGGCTTTATCATCCTTGATTGCTCCTTTTGTATCTCGATCGTCTAGGTAGTCCCCAACCTTTTGGGGCTGCCGGGTGCCCAGGGGTGGGGCCACCTATACGGTGCACGCCCAGTGCTGGCACCATCCATGCGCCGGCTCCACTCCTTTGCCACGCGCCCAGAGGTGGGGCTGCCCATACGCCAGGGCTGGAAAAACCCATGCACCGCACGCCCGGGGGCGGGGCTACCATCGCCCGTGTGCTGCACGCCCGGGGCTGGCGCTGCCCCGTGCCACGTGCCCGCAGCCAGGGCCGCCCCTGTGCCACGCGCCCGGGGCTGGCACCGCCCATATGCCGCATGCCCAGGGCTGGCACAGCCCTTGCACCGTGCACCCGGGGGCAGGGCCAGCCAAAGACTGTGTGCCCCGGGGTCGGGCCACCCATGTGCTGCACGCCCGGGGCCGACACTGCCCATACGCCGTGCGCCCAGGGGACCGGCACCGCCCATGCGCCCGGGGGGCGGGATTGGCCCCATTCACTTGGTGGCCACACAGAAATGGCCTGGCGGGCGCCATGGTGCCCGCAGGCAGCACATTGGGGACCACTGGTCTAGGGGACCCACTGTTTTTTTAGCAGGCTTCCTGCTTCTAATGTACTTAAAAAACATTTTGCTATTGCTTTTTGATTTTTTGGCTAGCTGTTCCTCAAAATCTTTTTTTGCTTTTCTTGTTACATTTTTACACTTGATTTGACAGTGTTTATGTTCCTTTCTATTTATCTCACTAGGATTGGACTTCTACTTCTTGAAAGATGCCTTTTTGTCCCTCACTGCTTCTTTTACATGGTGGTTAAGCCACAGTGACTCTTTTTTAGGTCTCTTACTATGTTTTTAATTTGGGGTATTCATTTAAGTTGGGCCTCTATTACGGTGTCTTTAAAAAGTTTCCATGCAACTTACAGGGATTTGGCTCTAGTCACTGTGCCTTTTAATTTCTGTTTAACTAACCTCCCAATTTTTGTGTAATTCCCCTTTTTGAAATTAAATGCCAGAGTGCTGGACTGCTGAGGTGCTGGCTTCAGAACAGCACCCTTACCACGTAGCTCTCCCTGCCATAGGCATTCTGAGTTATATCCGCACCTCAAGCCCCCCGTGACCCTCCTGGCCCTCACTGGGAGCAGCCCCAGGGGCCTCAGGACCCACTCAGGGGGATGAAGAGGCACGCTCCACCCCAGTCAGGCTCAGAGGTCCAGTCCTTTCTCGGGCTGTGGGATGAGGAGGAGACATTACAGGATCCCTGGGCCAAGCATCGCAACACCAACATTTATGACCAGATGGCCACATCTCTGATGGAACGTGGACACCCACCCTGCACCATGGAACAGGTCTGGAGTAAGGAGAAAGAGCGTTGCCAAGGATATGTCATAGTGGACCACAAGTTGAATATAAGTCAACAGTGTGATGCTGTTGCAAAAAAAGCAAATATGATTCTAGGTTGTATCAACAGGTGTGTTGTAAGCAAAACTCGTGAAGTCATTCTGCCGCTCTACTCTGCACTAGTTAGGCCTCAGCTGGAGTACTGTGTCCAGTTCTGGGCGCCACATTTCAAGAAAGATGTGGAGAAATTGGAAAGGGTACAGAGAAGAGCGACAAGAATGATTAAAGGTCTAGAGAACATGACCTATGAAGCCAGGCTTCATGAACTGGGCTTGTTTAGTTTGGAAAAAAGAAGATTAAGGGGGGACATGATAGCGGTTTTCAAATATCTAAAAGGGTGTCACAAGGAGGAAGGAGAAAATTTGTTCCTCTTGGTTTCTGAGGACAGGACAAGGAGTGCAGCAAGGGAGGTTTAGATTGGACATTAGGAAAAAATTCCTAACTGTCAGGGTGGTCAAATATTGGAATAAATTGCCAAGGGAGGTGGTGGAATCTCCCTCTCTGGAGATATTTAAGAACAGGTTAGATAGACATCTGTCAGGGATGGTGTAGACAGAACTTGGTCCTGCCTTGAGGGCGGGGGGCTGGACTCGATGACCTCTCGAGGTCCCTTCCAGTCCTATGATTCTATGATTCTATGTCCAGGCTACAGAGCACAGTTCACGCTGAGGGGTAGGACCACACACCTACCCTTTTACCAGGAGTTGCACCAGATCCTGGGGGGTAGGGAAACATCTTCCCCACCCATTCTGGTGGACTCTAGAGTTGAGACCCCCATCATTGTCTGGCTGGAGGTCACCCCGGAGGAGGAGGGCCAGGGCCAGCTGGCTGCAGCAAAGGAGTAGGAGAAGACAAGCACCGTGACCCTTTCACTTGAGCTGGTTCCTGTGAGCCAAGACATCTCCCAGGCCGCCTCAGATGCCTAGAAGGTATCTTCAGGTAAGTGGTCTCACTTTGTCACACACATAGGGCGGGGGAGACGGGCGCATGGTGGTGGGGGGCGAGTGTTGCTCAGGATGCATATTGTGATGTGGTCCATGCATGTGCAACCATGTGATGCATTCCTGTGTGGCACGTAGACTGGGCTGGCTGTACAGGCCTCACATGGCCTTGCACCTGGGACATCCCTCTCCTGTGGGCTGCAGACGGTTGGTTGCTGCTCACAGACGAGGCCATGGCCTCAGGGACAGGGCCTTCAGGGATGACTGACTGCCTCTCCCTCTGTATGTTCTCCATAGCCAGACCACCCGGGATTGAGGGCCAAACCACACCACCGAAGCCACCCTCCAGAGCCTGGGGGACCCGTAGGTGCACCAGGGGGCATGAGGATCTGATGCGGCAGCATATCAGTGATCTTTGTGACATCCACCAGACCCTGGTGCACAAGGTGTGTGTCAACCTGGAGTAGCGGGAGCGTGTCTGGGACCAACTGGTGCAGTGGTGTGACACCATGTATGCTGTCATGTTGTGCATGGTGGCATATCCGCCTGATGCCACTGCTCCTGGCTTCCACCCTCCTGCCCCCTCTGCTATGCCTATTCCCCCTCTGCCTGCCCCCCCCCCCATGCCTCTGCTTCCTCCCCATGCCATGACTCTGCTCTCTCCCAGGTGATGCCCATGCCCCTTCCCCTAGCAATGCCCATGCCCCCTTCCCAAGTGATGCCTAGGGCCTCTCCCCCTGCCCTCCTGCCAACCCTGACCCCACTCCAGCCCCCACTCCTGTCTACCTCCCTGTGCTTCCCAGAGCCTCACAACCCCGATGAGGTCCCCACACCCAAGGTGGCATCTCGAGCCACCCCTTTCCTCTCCCAATTAGGAGTCCTCCTCTCAGTTAGGAGCCCCCCCATCCACCTTTTCTGAATAATCAATACAGACTGCATTTTTTAAAAAAACCAAACAGATGTGTTTATTGGGAGATCAGGGAAAGGATGAAGGGAGGGGTTGTGCTGGGGTGGGGGGGATAGGCCCGCAAAACACAGACCTCTAGTGGGGAGGCCCTGGGGACAGTTATTGGGGTTTTTGAGTGAACCACTCCCTCAGGGCCTCCTGGTTGCACACCCTTGCCTGATGGGCCTGTTGGATGGCAGCTGTCTGCAGCTGCTGGAAGGCTCACCCCTCATGGCTGGTGTTTGCCCCCCACCCCAGGAGGAAGGCCTCCCCCTTCCTTTCCACAGTGTTGTGGAGGTCACAACATGCCGCTGCCACCTTGGGGATATTGTATTCCCCCAAGTCCAGGTGGGTGAGGAGGCACCGGAAACGTGCCTTGAGGTGGCTGAAGGCGCACTCCACCTGCATCCGAGCCCAGTTCAGGTGGGCATTGAATTGGTCCGTGCTGGGATCCAGGTGGCCAGTGGACGGCTTCATAAGCCACGGCATCAGGGGGTAAGTTGCGTCCCCCATGATGCATAGTGGCATCTGCACGTCCCTAATGACAAGGTCACAGTTGGGAGAAAATGTGCCCACTTCCAGTCTGCAATACAGGCTAGAGTTCCTAAACACGAGGACATCGTGTGCCCTGCCCAACCATGCGACAAAAATGTCCATGAAATGTCCACAGTGGTCAACCAGAGCCTGCAGTACTATGGAGGTAAGTGGTCTCACTTTGTCACACACACAGGGCGGGGGAGACGAGCGCATGGTGGTGGGGGGCGAGTGTTGCTCAGGATGCACATTGTGATGTGGTCCATGCATGTGCAACCATGTGATGCATTCCTGTGTGGCACGTAGACTGGGCTGGCTGTACAGGCCCCACATGGCCTTGCACCTGGGACATCCCTCTCCTGTGGGCTGCAGACGGTTGGTTGCTGCTCACAGAGGAGGCCATGGCCTCCTATTGATTAATATACTGGGCCGCTTCATGGTCCGGTGCGCGGAGCGGGATATGGGTCCTATCGATTGCTCCCCCGCAGTTCGGGAACTCCAGAGCAGCAAATCCAGCCATGGTCACGTCCAGGTCTCCCAGACGGATGACCCTCCGCCGCAGGATGGAATTGATGGCCCTCACAACCGGCAGAAAGAGACAAACACACAAAACAGAGAATGAGAGAGGGAGTGCCTGAACCCTTGGGAGGTGCCCACCCTGCTCCCCTCTCCTGTCCCCCCAAACACCCCAGGAGCCACCTCCTATGAGGCCACCTCCCCCCCCAGAAGTAGGGCTGTGTGAGCACGGGACTGCACAAGCCCCTGGAGACAAGGCTTCCCCCCACTCCACCCCCCCCCAGCCTCCTTTCCTGAGGGTCCCCCTTATGCAACACTCTCCTCACCCCTCTGCAGGTACTGCAGCCCGAGAGCTCCTTACCTCCATGAGGAGAGCCCTGACGGTGGACTCCCCCACATTAACCGGTTGCCCACCGACTGGTAGCTGTCAGGGGTGGCGAGCTTCGAGAGGTCTATTGCGACCCACTTCTCCAGGGGGATGGCGAGCTGCAGGTGGGTGTCGCATCTCCAGAGGGCGGGGGCGAGCCAGGCACACAGCTTCAAAAAGGTGGCCTTCCGCATGCGGAAGTTTTGGAGCAACTGCTGATCGTTACACCGCTCCATGACCAGCTGGTCCTACCAGTCCGAACTGGTGTCGAGCCTCCAGAAACACCTCTCCATAGTGTGGTGCGGTTGCCAGAGTGGAGCAGCAGCAGCCATGGAGAAGGTCCCCAGAATAAGCTCAGGGTCCAGGTTGTGCAGGACCAGGAAGGCAGCTAGCAGAACATGCTGCAAAAAATGCAGCATGGCCGTGTGGGGCCATCTCGCAAGCCCGGGGCAGCTCCTGCTCCATGGGAAAGGCTGTGGCATCCAAAAAAGAACAGGGCAACCACAGCAGGCACTGCAAGAGTTTTGCTGTCCCTCGAAGAGGTAGCAAGCACGCAGCAAAAGAAGAGAAATGGCTGTCTAGGGGGGTCCCTTTAAATGCGTGTCTCTGCGAGGCTCCGGCACCAGCACTCGGAAGCAACTGGTGACGAAAACTCTTGCCCGAAGTGGTTCCGAGTGGCCTTTTATGCAAGAGAGCATCCAATCAGTCTGGATGCTCTTTCACAAAAGTGCATCGCTTTTTCTATGCGCTTTTGTGTGTGGATGTGCACTTTCGCAAGAAGTTTTTTTGGAAGATTTCTTCCAAAAAAAAGCTTCTTGCGAAAGAAGCCAGTAGTCTAGGTGTTACAGGGGTTTTTTTTAGGTTTTAGACTATCATGGCTATCCCTCTGAGACTACTAGATGGGAGAGTACACCACACCCAGAAGATATGTAGGTTACATGGGGTTGGGGTAGGATGTAGAGTGCAGGAGTGGGGGTGGAGTCTGGGTGGGAGGTGGGGTGTGGGAATGCAGGGTCTGGGCAGGAGATAGGGTTTGGGAGGTATGGGGAGCTACAGTCCCTGACATGGAGTTTCTATGCCCTGGAGATGCTGACACCTTCCCATGTCCTCTTCATTCCTGGTAACCTGAAGGGGATACACCGGATTTTGACTAGATTTTCCAGTTAAGAATGAGGCACCTGGCAACTTTAAAGTGCATCCACCTTCTTCGGGCAGCCAGATACACAGGATTCCCAACCTGCTGCTCCCCCCACTTCCCTTCATCCTGCAACTGCGGATACTGGGCTGCCAACCATAATGATATTGTAAGCAGTCTTTCTTGGGATGGTGCTTTTCTGAAAGCCTCCGTTCCTGGAGTCCTGGATTATGTGACTATGATACTTTGCCTCCATATTTTTATGAAAATATGTTGTGAATATGCATATACATAGCTTGAATGTACTTTATGCAAAACAGGTTATTAACTTGTAATTCAAAACTCTATGATCCCCTGAATGTGTATATTCTATTTGTGTGCACAGAGCATCCTTGTATGAGAAGCTATTGTGTATCTTTTCGAGTTCCAAATCTCAAGTGTAGCAGGAAGTGGGGAATGGGATCCCAAAAAGGCTGTGCAGATGAGCCTCCCCCCCTCCTTTGGAATACTAAATGATCTACCTGAAATCACACAGGAGATGGGGATGTTTTGACCCTACTACATAGATCTGAAAGCGGTGGGATTAGGTCATGCAGGGAGTTTGGCAGAATGGGGCATCAGGCCAGATCTTGGGCTTGGAGGTTGAATTCCTTCCTCTGTTCAGGTAGAGTAAAAACAGAAGCATCCCAGTTACTGTGCCCTTTTAAAGGATTCTCTTGTCACATCCAGCCCCTTTTCCACTGAATATCCACAGCATTACCAGGCCTGCTGTCCCCAAAGGAACAGTGCACCCCCACTCGTCTGATTGTCCTCAGGATCTGCTCACAGAGAGCATCACAACATAGAAGCTAGTTGATAGTGAAAAGAGTCCTGAGTTTTATTACCAAATAATTAAAGGGACGGGGATAAGGAACATGGAAACAGAAGGGCTATGTCATCCTTTCACCTCTCATACCCTGGAGATCAGCTCTCAAGCACATAGGATTTCAGCAAGTGGCTTGGCAGGCATTCCCAGGAACTGCATGGATCGCTTCCACTAAATTTTGTATGCTTTTTGAGGGCAGAGTCAGTTTTTTTATGTTTGTTCAGCACCTACTATGCTGTGTCTCTGATTCTCTGGTGTGTCTGCAATTCAGCCTCACTCCCGTTTTCACCTCTGTGTTGTCTAATCAGACTAGAGGCAGGTCTAGACAAACTGATGGTAAAAATGCCCAGTCTCCAGCTGCATTTACACCTAGATTATAAACTTTGCTGGGCAGAGATCACTCCCTGGGAATGAGGGTGCTGCAGGGCATCAGTGATATATGAGACCAGGAGCAAGCATGATTTAAACATCACGTTTCTTAATGTAGCAGCTGCATGCTCCAGCCTCAGGCTTCAAGCAAATGAGCAGGCTGGGGCCCCAAACCCAACTTTTATGGGAGAAGGGACTTGCAAGCGCCAAAGGCAAGCAGATTGAGCAAGAGTATCAGTTGTCACCATCCTGCCCAGCATAGCCACTAAAGAATTCATGATAACAGCATACCTTGAATTGAGACACTTGACACAAAAAATCCCAGGTGTTTTCAACATATGCTAAAGGAGAATCCCCAGTTGTTGGTTACAGTCTGAGGTCTTTGACACACAGTCAAGCAGTTCCAAATGCATCCTGCAGAAGGCAGCGGTGCATTAGCCCATATGTTACAGGGCAGTTACAAGTGACACAATCCAGGGAATTACCACGGTGCCTGGTATAGGGTGGTAGCACAGGTTGGAGCCCTGCACTCACTTTGGTAGTGGGAATTGTAGCAACCCAGCAGCCTGCTGTGATCCATTCCCCTGAGCCCAGTGGGAGTGGAGCTGGCTGAGGCTGCGACTTTCCCCTGGGAGTTACTATGCAGCCAGCTTGATCCCCAGATTCAGCTGTCATTAAGTGGGATTATCCAGGGGAAGCCATTCCAGTATCCAAAGAGGCTGGCCATGATGAGGACACCAGCCTTACAAGGGAAGAGTGGGTGTAGCAATGACATTACAAAGGCATGTTGCACGACCTCAGTCTATTGGGTGACAGGGGTGGGGAGATGGTGACCTCATAAAAAACCCTGACATCAGCCCATCAGGACAGAGGTGCAAGGCAGGAGACTCCTGTGGCTTTGCAACAGCAGAGCTCCTTCTCAAGGTCTCTCCCTATGGACTGAGAAAGAATTAGGATTAATGTATGTGGGCATGAGGAAAAACCTACTCAGAGTTTTCTCCCTTTCTACTACTGATGTTGTCGTCCCTGTTTAGAATGTAAGAGCCTCACAGATGTATGGAACCTGTTCAGTTTGATCCACCTGGTGCTGTCTGAATTTTAGGCATAGGAATCACCATGGGCAGTGGGTGAAGGCAGAGTTTGGGGAGGAAAGCTCCCAGCCCCAATCCTCAACCCAGGCCCTTCTCCCATGAGAGCCAAGTTTCTTTCCTGACCTGGCATGTAGCCCCAGCTTCCCCGAGCCTGGAGCATGAGGAGGGCAGTTGTTCCAGGGCAGCAATACTCTACCCTCAATATGCCTATAGTAGATGTTCTGGGGGCGGAGTCTGAGTGGGGCAAAGGCAATGTTTTCCACTGCCTCTTATACCCACCGCCCCTGGAAATCACTAGGCTAGAGTGACTTGATTTCCTACCAAGGACTTTGTGCTTTAGAATCATTGGTACATTAGTTTCCCCCCTTTCTCCCTTCCCTCCCTCTTTTCTTCTTCTTTTGCTTCTTTCCCCGCTTTTCTATTCCTCCTTGTCTCCACTAAGGACAGGTGTGTATGTATCAGGTGTGGGGTTGTTGTGACTGTGTGGGCTGGAGGAGTGCTCAGAATCTGATTCCCTTTGGTGGAGACCTGAGCTATCCTTTTGGACTTCTACTGAGATCCTTCCATCTCCCAGCTCTCAGAATTTCAATGCTGATTGGCCAAGCAGGTTGCTATTCACAGGAATGACTCAGCTCCTTCTGTTCTCTTTAAGACCAAACAAATAAATCACAAGCAATCATGTGGAGCAACTCCACTTAGGAAGGAACAATCAGCCTCTCACATACAGAATGGGAAGTGACTATCTATGGAGGAGAAAGGGATCTAGGGGTCATAGTGGACTACAAGTTAAATATGAGTCAACAGTGTGATGCTGTTGCAAAAAAACCAAACATTGATTCTGGGAAGCATTAACAGGTATGTTGTGAGCAAGACACGAGAAGTCATTCTTCCACTCTACTGTGCGCTGATTAGGCCTCAGTTGGAGTACTGTGTCCAGTTCTGGGCACCACAATTCAAGAAAAATGTGGAGAAATTGGAGAAGGTCCAGAGAAGAGCAACAAGAACGATTAAAGGTCTAGAGGACATAACCAACAAAGGAAGACTGAACGAATTGGGCTTGTTTAGTTTGGAAAGGAGAAACAGAAGGGATCTGTCACCAAAGGCTCTAGTGAGCGATAGAACCGAGGCTAGACTGCCGCTTTTTGTCACCAAAGATCCATGGCGACAAAAAGCGGTGGCCATTTTTATGTTAATGAAGCGCAGAAGATTTAAATCCCTGCTTCGTTAGCAATTTCGGTATGTCTAATTTACATCCCTCTGGTGACAGAGGGATATATTCTAGACATACCCTTATTGTCTATTGTAGTTCCTGATTCTCTCAAAGGGTATGTCTACACTAGAAAGTTAGTTCGAACTAACGGACGTTAGTTCGAACTAACTTTCCTAGGCGCTACACTAGCGCTCCGTTAGTTCGAACTTAATTCGAACTAACGGAGCGCTTAGTTCGAACTAGGTAAACCTCATTTTACGAGGACTAACGCCTAGTTCGAACTAGCTAGTTCGAACTAAGGGCTGTGTAGCCCTTTAGTTCGAACTAGTGGGAGGCTAAGGCTTCCCAGGTTTCCCTGGTGGCCACTCTGGCCAACACCAGGGAAACTCTATTGCCCCCCTCCCGGCCCCGGAGCCCTTAAAGGGCCACGGGCTGGCTACTCACTTTGTGCCAGTTGCAAGGCTGCAAGCACCCGTGCCTGCACAGCCTGCACCTGCCACAGGATGAGCCAGCCATCCGAGGGCTCCCAGCCCTCCACTGCTCCCCACGACCAGCCTGGCGGCTCCCGGGAGCCTGCCCGGGGGCGCAAAAGGCGGGCGCCCGCCTGGTCAAGTGCGGAGATCGTGGACCTCATCGAGGTTTGGGGGGAAGCCTCAAATGTCCACGATCTCCGCACTAGCCACCGGAACGCGGCCGTCTACGGACGCATGGCTGCCAGCCTGGCCGCCAGGGGCCACCAGCGCAGCCGGGAGCAGGTGCGCTGCAAGATTAAAGACTTGCGGCAGTCCTACTCCCGGGCCTGCCTGCCAGGGGCTGACCCGGAGGCCTGCCCCCACTTCCATGCCCTGGACCGCATCCTGGGGCCTCATGCCGTCCCTGCCCCCCGGGACGTGATTGACCCCGGGGCAGAGGGACCGCTCCTGGACACCGAGGAGGAGGAAGAGGGCTCTGAGAGCCAGGAGCCTGCCGCCAGCCTTCCCAGGACCCGGGACCCCCGAGGCACCCCACAGAGCCGCTCGCCTGCATCATCAGAGGCCGGGGAGGCGTCCACCTGTGAGTACCCTCGTGTTCCCCTTATGTGTACGGGGGGCTGGGGCGAGAGGGAGCCCCGGGACCGTGCGCCTGGGCCTTGCCCACCACGGAGCAGCAGCTGGGGATCCTGCAGGGGCCCTGGCCTTGCAGAGGGGAGCTGGGTTTCACACACCTGGGCCCCTGGGGTCATTGACCGCTGGTCTTCTTGCACCACAGCTGCAGCACCGGGGCCTGCAGGGCGCACCACACCGCCTGCAGCAGCCGCCCGCGCCCGGGCAAGCAGGACAGCCAGGAACCAGGAGGACTACCAGAGGCGGCATCTCCGGTTCCTGGACCGACAGCTCCGTCTCCAGGACCACTGGGTCCAGGAGGACCTCAGGCTGCGCCAGAGGAGTCTGGAGGCCCTGGAGGAGCAGGGCCGTGCCCTGCGAGGCCACCTCCAGAGCCTGCTAGACCGCTTTCCATTTCCTCCTCCCCCTGCTCCCCCTCTTGCTCCCCCTCTTGCTCCCCCTGCTCCCCCTCTTTCTCCCCCTCTTGCTCCCTCTGCTCCCCCTCTTTCTCCCCCTCTTGCTCCTCCTGCTCCTCCTGCTTCCGCTCCTGCTTCCTCCACACCCCCTGTCCTCTCTGCCCCCCCCTCCACAACCATTCCCCACCGACGCCCCCGGACCCGCAGTGTGGCGAGACGGGAGAGGCAGCCGGACTCCCACCCCTGAGCTTTCCTTTCCCTTCCTCCCTTCCCTCCCCTCCCCTTCCAGCTCCCTCGTCCCCGGTTTCCCCCTCCCTTCTCCCACCTTCATTCCTCCCTCCCCCACCCCAGTTCTGTGAAATAAACAGACGTTTTTGTTGGAAAAACAGGTGTCTTTATTTGACAGTAGGTAGGGAGGGGAAAGGGGAAGGGGGGGTAGGGTGGAAGAAGGCCCCGGTGGGGCATGCAGGGAGAGGTCAGTCCTCCTCCTCCTCCACCTGGAAGCTCTCCCGCAGGGCTTCCCGGATCTGGACGGCCCCCCGCTGGGCTTCCCGGACGGCGGCGGTGCGGGGCTGACCGTAGTGTCCAGCCATGCGGTCAGCCTCAGCCATCCAGGCTGGCAAGAAAGCCTCCCCCTTCCGCTCACACAAATTGTGGAGCACACAACATGCCGCCACCACGGGAGGGATGTTGTGCTCGGCCAGGTCCAGACGGGTGAGGAGGCATCGAAAGCGGGCTTTCAGTCGCCCGAAGGCCCCCTCTACCACGATGCGGGCCCTGCTCAGCCTGTTATTGAAGGCCTGGCAGGAGGGATTGAGGTGCCCCGTGTAGGGCTTCATGAGCCACGGCTGCAGTGGGTAGGCGGCATCCCCCACCAGGCAGACGGGCATGTCCACGTCCCCGACCCTGATGTGGTGGTCGGGGAAGAAGGTCCCGTCCTGCAGCCGCTGGCACACGGAGGAGTTCCGGTACACCCGTGCGTCGTGTGCTTTGCCGGACCAGCCCACATTTATGTCCGTGAACTGTCCCTGGTGGTCACACACGGCCTGCAGGATGACAGAGAAGTACCCCTTGCGGTTCACGTACCGGGACGCCTGGTGTTCCGGGGCACGGATGGGGATGTGCGTCCCGTCGATGGCCCCCCCGCAGTTGGGGAAGCCGAGGGCGCCGAATCCCCGGATGACGGCATCAGGGTCGGCGAGGCGGACCACCCTGCGGAGCAGCACCCGGTTGATGGCCTTGACCACCTGCGGAGAGAGACACAGCAAAGCGTCAATCAGTGGGGCGCCCGGGTGGCTGGGAGCGTGCGTGCCCTGGCAGTGCCCCGCGCCCCACTCCCGGAAGCAACCCCCCTGGCGGCGTGTAGTACGGCCGGGACAGCCTGACCCCTCTGGTGCGGGGTGCCTTCGCCTCCTCCTGCCCCCCCCTTTGTCCCTGGGGCGGCCCATCCCCTCCTCGCAGCCCCCCACCCCCCCGGCTCGGTGGCCGACGAGCGCCGTATCTGCATGAGCACTGCTCCGACAGTGGATCTCCCCACGCCGAACTGGTTCCCGACGGATCGGTAGCTGTCCGGCGTGGAGAGCTTCCAGAGGGCGATGGCCACCCGCTTCTGGAGAGGGATGGCGGGCCTCATGCAAGTGTCCCTTCTTTGCAGGGCAGGGGCGAGCCACTCGCAGAGCTCCAGGAAGGTGTCCCTCCTCATCCTAAAGTTCTGGGTCCACTGTCGGTCGTCCCAGCGCTCCAGGACGATGCGGTCCCACCAGTCGCTGCTGGTGTCCAGACGCCAGATGCGGCGGGGCACGCTGGTGCCGGGGCGCCGCCGCGGCTCCTCCACGGCCCCCAGGACGGCCAGGCGGAGAGGCAGGGGGCTGACGTTCCCCAGGTGGTGCCAGGCAGCCTCGAGCCATTGCTGGCAGGCTTGCAGCAGCAAGTCCAGAAAGTGCACCAGAAGGTGCAGGGCGAGCCGTGGCTCCATGTTGCCACCTGCGGCGGTCCCCCCCGAAGGGAAGCACCGACACAGACGGGCACAGAGACCGACGCTTTGCTGTCCCTCGGCGAGGTTGGCAAGCAAGCAGGAAAAGCTGAGAACCGGCTGTCCAGGGGGGGTCCCTTTAAGCACGAGCCTCAGATAGCCTCAGACAGCAGCCACACAAAGCAACTGCTGACCTGATGCCCTGCCAGAACCGGTTTCAGCTGCCCTTAAATGCCCCCCTGCGTCCAATCAGTGTGGACGCGCTAGTTCGAACTAGCAAAACGCTAGTTCGAACTAGTTTTTAGTTCTAGATGCGCTAGTTCGAACTAGCTTAGTTCGAATTAACTAATTCGAACTAAGTTAGTTCGAACTAGCGCTGTAGTGTAGACGTACCCAAATGTGCTAGTTCTTCTCAAATACTTGCTGAACACTGACTATGAGTAATTGTTTGTCTGTAGCTCATGTATTTTGATCAGTCAATGTGTCCCAAGAAACTGGCTAGGGGCAGGATATCAGCCTTGTAGTGAAGGAGTGGGTGTGGCAGTGACACCACAATGGCCTGTTGCAGGACTTCAGCCTTTTGGGGAAAGGTGGTGAAGTGGTAGTGATCTCACAGAGAGATACTAATATCAGCCAGGGAGGACAGAAATGCAAGGCAGGGGCAGATGTGATGGCTTTGTAGGAGGCCATCCCAAAGAGGTGGGGCTGAAATGATCTGACACTGCTCACCTCCTGTGACCTGGGCCATCCTTTGAGACCTCTCAGCCTCCCATTTTTCACAGTCTCAATGCTGATTGGCTGAGGAGGGGGCTATTGACAGGGAGGAGAAGTTTTCCCAATTTCCCAACTATACACTGACCACCCATCCTGAATTTTCCAGGACAGTCCTGATTTTAAATCTCCTGTCCTGGTGTCCCCATGCAGCAGTGAAATATCCTGAAAAGCCCTGAGGGTCTGAACACAGGTAGAAGTGGCTGTGCTCTGCTGATTCCCCTCCCCCGCCCTCTGCTGGGGGAATAAGGAGCCTGGGACATTTCCTGGAGCCTTTCCCTGCTGCTTGGGAATCCACCAATAGGAGCAGTGGGAGGCATTGCCTTTTGGGAGCGGACGAAAGCAAGTGAGCGGCTAGAAGGAGAGGGGGCGGCTGCAAGGAACCAGTGCACCGTTCAGCTGGGCTGCCAGGGACGGGAGGTGTGGGGACTGACATGCATTTCAGCTGAGCTGCGAGGGGGCGTGTGAGAGGAACCAATGCACAGTTCAGCTGGGCTGCGGGGGAAAGGGGTGAGGTACAGGAAACCAGCGTGCGGTACAACTGGGTGTGGGTATGGATGTGCGGGGAACTGGTGCATGGCTCAGCTGGGCTGTGCATGGCTCAGCTGGGCTATGGCAGTAGGGGGAGCCAGGAAGCCCAGTGGCAGGAGCAGCAGCAAGGGGACTGAAATGACCTCCCCTGGACTAAAAAAATCCATCATCCGGGACCAGTCAGGTCCCCAGGGTGCTGGACCAGGAAGGTTCAACCCTACTCCAAGTCCCCTCTTGCACCCTCTCTCCTGGCCAGATACCCTCCCTTCTGGTCAGACACACTACTTCCAGTCCTCTCCTGCACCCTTCCTTCTGGCCAACTCAGCACACTCCCTCCTAGCCAGACATCCTACCCCTAATCCACTCCTGCACACTCCCCCTTACCCAGATACTCTACCCCCATCCTGCTTCTACATCTACCTTTGCTCCTGTACCCTCCCTCCTTGCCACACACTGGACCCTCCCTTGCTCCTGCTCCCTGCCACTGGCCAGACACCCTACTCCCAGTCTGCTTCTGCACCCTACCTCCCACTCTGACCTCTCAACCTCTCCTCCTTCTGCCCCCACCTCCCTCTCAGATAACTGCATCCCATCCCTATCCCACTCATTGGCAATCCGGTCCCACATACTAAACCCCTCATTTTTGTTACCACTTCAAAACCTAAAGAGGTCCATAAAATCCACCAGAACAATAAATCTGATCTATGGAAACCCCTGAACCTCAGTCCTCCTTGTCTCTTCCCCACGTCTTGTGGGGCTGGAGCACCAGAGGAGTGAGACGTTTGAGTTAGAGGCCAGCCACCTCAGTGAGGGTTGGGGGTTCTGGACTCACTTGCGTGGTCCCTACCTAATTTTTCTGTGGGTAAGTGGTCCCCGCTTTCTTTCGAAAAAGTCTTGTTTGCGTTCAAGAATGCTCTTTTTCGAAAGAGCTCTTTTGAAAAAAGGTATTCTTCCTCGTAAAATGAGGTTTACCACTGTTGAAAAAACCGCCAAGTTCTTTCAATTTAATTTCTAAAGAACGTGATGGCAGTGTAGATGCAGGTGAAGTTTTTTTGAAAAAAGGCCACTTTGTAGTCTAGACACCCTGAGAGACCACTCCAGGCTTCCTGCTGCTCCACAAAGGCCCACAGAGAAATGGGGTCTGTTACCACAGTGGTGAAATCACCTTGTCACTCTAGAGTGGATGATGGACAGACTCTTTGTGAGTCTTCCTCATCTGACGAAGTGGGTCTTTGCCCACGAAAGCTTATGCTCCTACACTTCAGTTAGTCTATAAGGTGCCACAGGACTCCTCGCCGCTTTTGCAGATTCAGACTAACACGGCTACCCCTCTGATACTTCCTCATCCAAGCAGTTGATGATTTAAACAATGTGTTAAGATGCCATGTGAAAACACTTGGCACGTCCACAGAGAGGCAGGATGTTATCATCTCTCTTCAGAGAGGGTTGCAGTGACTTGTGTGTCTGGGTAAACAAGCCCTTTGTGAGCTCTGTGTAGAGGTGAGATGTTTTGACTTTCAGCTTCAAGGGATTTGTTCTGTCTTGGCCTGCATGTTGTCTAGACCTGAATGGAGTTAGCTGTGACAACGCATTTCTGAGTTATTCTGACACACAAAGTGAAACCTGTGCTAAAGACCCCATGTTCAGTGAAAGAAAGTGCTGCTGTCAGAAGTCAATTCAAAGTCTCCAATTTTCTTCAAAAGATCGCCTCTAACAGGCAGTGGGGCTTTTACTGATTGGTCCCTCATATTTTTGAAGGGTGAATAAATGCTAATTGGATCTTTTTGAGTAATGTCAACAGATTGCTTTGGGCCCAATCCTAGCTTAAAGTTTAAATTGGATCAGGCCCTTTGTAAGCAGGTTGGGAAGTGGTCTCATTTGGCATTTATTATTAAGTATTATTTACTTAATATAGGCATTGTCATCACGGTATTGACATATACATTTCTCAGTAGCTTTACATATAAAATAGCCGAGCCTCCTTAACCTCCATGGAAAATGTACCTTTCAAGCAGTCGTGCTGAGGGTTAGGTACATGGTCTCCACCCTGTAATTGTCATGGTTAGTTCAGTATTGTCATTCTGGCTTGTGGAAATGGAAGATACTTGATAATTTTGCAGTAACTTCAAAAAATGCAGCTGCAGTACATCTCATTAGGGATGTAAATTCCCATTCATCAGTTAACCTGTTAATGTTAGGTCACAATGGGGCTGCGAGCAACTCCCAGCCCCCTCCAGAGCATCCCTTGTGTCAAGTTACTGGATTTTAAGGGGAGCAGTCAGATCACTGCTGCATCCATGGGAGGGAAGGTATTTACTCCAAAGTGTATACAAAGAGGGCCATGTGAGGTGGCACATGAAAGCTTGTGTTCTACTGATTCTGTATATGCTATTCAGGTACTTGTATGATATCTGTATGTGGAGTTATAAACATGTACTCTGTAGGGATGCTGGAAAATTGTCTGTGGCTGAACAATGGGCAAGGAATGCTCAGCCAATGGCTATGCTAATTAGCAAGGAGACAATGAAGCTCAGGAATGTGACTGATACCTGCAAACCAGCCAGGGTCGAAGGGCTGCAAGATGGGACACAGGGATAGGTCATTGGACCATGTGACCTTCTCTGGCCAAGAAGATGCCAGGAGAGGTATATAAGTGCCATGTGGCACCCTCCATTTTTGTCTTCAGTTTTGCTCCTGATCCCAGATGCGGCCTTGCAGGGAAAAACAAGCCGGAAATAACTGTGGACCCATCCTGACAAAGGATGTACACCAGAGACTTTTAAGGTAGCAGTTGTAACATCTCTGCTCAGACCCTGTATCGAGAACTGGATGATTTGATGCATGTAATGTATTTTCTTTAACAGCCTTACTCTCATGCTTTTCTTTCTTTTAGTAATAAACCTTTAGATTTTAGATTCTAAAGAATTGGCTCAGTGTGATCTTATGGGTAAGATCCAGAGTGTAGATTGGCTGGGACCTGTGGCTGGTTTCTTGGGACCTGACGAACCCGTTCGAGATAGGTGAGATTGGGTTCTAACAACCCTCACCTGTGTGTTCGGCCCGGGGCTGATTGGGGCACAGGGAGAGCTGGCTGTCAGAGGGTTTTTGCTTGTGAGGCTTCTGCCTGGCCAGATTGGCAGCTGAAGCACTTGGTATGACTGGTTTGTGGCCTGTTTGGGAAGGTCCCCAGTCTGGAGCTGTAAGGAGCCCTGAGTTTGAGCAATTCGCCCTGAGCGGACGCCCACAGCTGTGCCCAGACCTGGCCTGGTCGGTCATACCCTGTCCACAGCAGACTGGTTTTCCTCTCAGATAGAGGCTGCTCTGGACACTAGCACAGTCCCTGCCTTCGGGGCCCCCAGGTCCTCCACAGACAGGAGCTGCTCTGGACAAGAGCAACCCCTGTCTACATCAGGCCCTCTGTAGGACTGAAGCAGCCTGCTGCCTGCATCAGGTGGGGATTTACTCCAGCTCCCTCTGATTACCAGTTAATTGGAACCGGTAAGCATCATCAGTTAAGAGGACTAAGGAAGTTGTCCCATGAAATTGTGGGATAGTTCTGGGTGACTCCCAGGCCCTGAGTCAAATGGGGCTGCATCTTCATTGTAAATTAATAGGTCTAGGATCCTGGATCTCATCTTGAATTGAGGTTGGACTCCTAGTGCTGCAGTGTCATAGGACCTCAAGTCTAGAGCCTGGGTTAATGCAATTGCAGTATAGTTGCATGGGGGGGGGGAAGAATGTCCTATGGGGCCCAAACCCATTCCTATTGGTAGAGGTCAGTGGGAAGAGGTCTTAGAGAGGTCACATGACACCCTTTACTTCTGGTCATGTGTCCATCTTGACCCCAAAAGTACTATCCTGGAGCAGACCTTCTTGTGGCAGGTGGGTGGAGCCTAAGGGGCATGGCTAATGGAAACAATGTGTCCCTATTTTTGGGTCAGAAAATATGGCCACTGTACCCAACTATGATCCATGGCTGTCCCTTCCTTTGCAGGCTTTGCACAAAGGCTTGTCTGACCTCAGGCTTGCCATGCTAGGGTGGGGAGTCTCCAGACACAGGCAGGCTCCAATATATCTTGGAAGTGAGCATGGTGAGGAGTGTCAGGGGGCAGTTTTACCTTAATTGTTGGTGGGGGGTTGAGGACTTGAAATCCATTTCCCACTCTGTCTTCCTAGCCTGTATTCCAGAGGGCCATCCTTGGTCAGTGCTATGTTGGGCCCTTCCTCCTTCAGGGACGGGGAAGGAGATGGAACTTCAAGTCAGGGCACTGGCTGGCTTTGGGAGTGAGACCCTCAAATTCCCCTACCACCTGCTCAACCTCCCCTGCTCCCTTCATGAGATCCAGGAGATGGTGTGTACAGAAGAGTCACAGATACCTTCCTAGAGAACCAGATGGGTCCGAAGGGAGTCAGCTCTTCTCCACCACTGGCTCTGAGATTCACTCTCTTCCTCTGACCAAGGGCTTTTGGAGCCAGCGAGGATCAAGGGGTCTGTCTCCATTCTGATCAGGTGTTCATGAATCAGGAGTTCAGAAGAGACAGCACCAGCCCAGATAGTGAACATTGTCCCAGTCTAGAGAGACAAAGACAAATGGTGAAACCTCTTCTTATGCACCTGATCAATGAATCAGATATTCCACCCTGAGCACAATGCCTGTTCCAAGGGTGTGGGGGTAGGCTTGCCAGGTGTCTGGTTTTGAACTGGACAGTCCAGTATTTGAGCTTTCTGTTTGGGAAAAAAATTGAGAAAATATAAATGTCTGGTATTTTCTAAATAAGATGTAATGTAGATTGTGATGTAATGTCAAGTGTGTCCGGTATTTTTGTTGCAACCATCTGGCCACCCTATGTGCACAGTATGTGGTCTGTTGTTCCTGACCTGCCAACTTCTCTCATAGGCTATGTCTAGACTGCAGGCTTCTTTCGAAAGAGAAATCCGCTTTTTCGAAAGAGAGCACCCAGCGAGTCTGGATGCTCTCTTTCGAAGACGGCCTCTTTACATTGAAGAACGCCTTCCTTCGAAAGAGGAACTTTCGAAGGAAGGCGTTCTTCCTCGTGAAACGAGGTTTACCGCCATCGAAAGAAAAGCCGTGTTCTTTCGAAATAATTTCGAAAGAACGCGGCTTGAGTCTGGATGCAGGGGAAGTTTTTTCGGGAAAAGGCTACTTTTCCCGAAAAAACCGCTGAGTCTGGACACGGCCATAGTGTGTCAACTTCTACATCAGGTCCAGTGTCCCAGGAGAGAGTAAAGGCTGTAAGGAACAGCAAAGCCCCATTCTGATTCACCACCTCTTTCCCAGAATGTGATGCAAATGACTCTGAGTCTAGCTCCCTGACTCCAGGCATAGGCAGGCTGACTCCAATAGCTTGTAGGGTCTGCAGCTGCAGGGTCTGTGAATTGGGAATGTTCCCCTTGGGAAGGCAGAATCAGAGCAGGGAGTAAGTTAGATTTGAGTTAAGATTATCTCCTGATTCAGTGGAAATCCTGGGACTTTAAGGGGACCATCATGGGTGGCTGGTATGCTAGGCCGGGGAAGGCATTGCCTTCCCAAACCACCAGATTGATTCTGCCCACACTCTTCCCCCAGAATGCCTGCTGTAGGCGTTCTGGGGGTGGAGTGTTGCTGCCCCTATTGCCCGCCCTTCCAGTGCTCCAGAATGGGGAGACTAGGACTGTGCGCCCACCCGCTCCCCTCCACATGGTGGTGAGGGGTGAATGCATGGGGTATTGCTCCACCTCCCTGTGGTGAGCAGGCGAGGAGATGGCTTGGCTCTCATGGTGGGCGGAGCCCCAGAAGAAGGGGTGGGGCTGGAGTCTTGCCTTCCCCAGCCCTACCTTCACTGACCACCCATGAGGACCATGTTCCAATCCCTGATCCAGACAGGTTCATCCCTGGCCCTGAGTCCCTTCTTGTCATCTTGGAGCAGCTGGGGGTGCTAGTACTCATGGAGAACCTTGTCCACATGCCTTTGCTCCAGGATTCTTTGTGGGCAGAAGGATCTGAGGATCTGGATCTAGCTCTAGCTCTTCTCCCCCCGTGTCTCCAGCAGAGGGACTTAGGGGAGAAAGATTCCTGGCCATGCTCGTCTCTGTAAAAACTGAGCACTGTCTACACTTTGCCAAAAGTGCTTGCTCTTTCCTTCCTTCCTTCTTTCCTCCTTTTTTTCTATGGGAGGGGAGAAAGACTCCTGGCTCTGAGGAGACTGGAGCTAACAGCAGAATGCTGATGGAGCCCCCTCTCCTTCCCTTCCATTAGAACTCAGCACAAGCTCTTCTCTCTCTTCAATAGAAAGGAAAGTGTGTGTGTGCATAACTATTGTGGGATGGCTACACCAAAGAAGTATGTTTTGTTGTGGTTTACGATCCTTCCTTTAAAAAAAATTGAATGCCCCTCTCTCTCCTGCAGGAGATGCTGGCCACATCATACCCAACAGGAGAAGCAGTAGAGAAAAAAATCTAGAGACATCCATAATTAAGGTACAACAGAACTTTCTGTTTAAAAGCAGATTTTTCAAAGTGCTTTGAAATCCAAATGCATGTAGTCTGGAAAATTCTTGGGTCAGTTGAGGGACTATGGAGAGTTAATGATGTAAGTTTGGATTCATTTACTTGAGGGTATTGAGCTATATTTTTTCTCTCTCCCTTTCATCCTTCTCTCCAAATAAATGACCTTATTTTTAACTTTGTTGGATTTTAAAACATTTTTTCCTAAAATTAGGGGAAAATACTATGGGCAGCATCCACATAAAAATTGTATCACTGGCCTGCTCTAGGATTCTGGGAGGAATCTGAAGAAGACTTTCCATTTAGTTGGAAATTGGTAGGCATGAGGCTCAGTTTGAAATCTTGAGGAAAATCTTCAGCTATATGGGACAAAAATCTTCTCAGAACCACTCATTTCAACTTCAGGCTCTGAAATGCTCTGAACAAGTAATGCTTCTTTCTCTCATCAAGACAACTCCATCAACCGTTAAGCGGGAATGAGATGGAGGGAGGGTGAGGCACAATATTTCAGGGAATATTTATTTTCAAAATGAGTTTAATGAACTCATTAAGTGGTAAAGGGATGAATTCATTAAAAATGCATTCACATTTATACAGCTTTGCATGATCTAAGTGTCTCCAAACATTAACCAATTAAACTTCACAACAATCTTCATTAAAGTGTTACAACAGTGCAGCTGCATTGGTAGAGCTGAGCTGATGCAGCCTTTTAAGTGTAGACATACAATGCAATGAATCAGTGGTAGTTAGAAATGAAACTCTTCTTTTTGCTTTAGGACTTGCCTGTCAAACAAACTGCCTAATGTAGCAAGATGAAGGCCTAAAGCGAATGCAGCACAGACCTGGTCTGAGGCCTGAGGCCTAGATAACAATGGACAGGGGCGGCCCGAGGCGGGCTGCCAGCAGCTGGCGCCCCAGGCAGAATGCGCAATCGGTGCCCCCGCCTCCACAGCCCTCAATGGAGTGACGTCATCATTGGGTGCCCCGTTTAACGCGGTGCCCTAGGCAACGGCCGAGTTGGCCTATACACACGGGCCACCCCTGACAATGGACAAAACATGGCTAAGCTATGAGCAAGAGGCAGGCCCTACCTCACAGAACTTGGCACAAACAGGGCTGAGAGTGCAAAACACTAATTGGTGCTAGGTACCGACTGCAGAGCAATAATTGGTACTGGTCATAAATTGAAATCATGTGGTATCACTAGCTCATTAAAAAAGACCTTGGTACCCACTCCTCACAGACACAGATTCAGGTTCAGGAAAGGGTCTAAAATGACAGCATGATGGATAGAGATGATCTAATCAAACCACGAGGTACAGGGTGATGGGTGGTATCTAAGTAGTGTCAGAGGGTGGTAACAGCAGTGAGGTGTGATTTGTTGTACCTGTATATAAAATGGTGTCTTGGGGGGACAGTCTTTGGATGACTGGAGGGGCAGTGGAAATTTCCCACTTATTGAGTCATTGCATTGTGGCAAGTACATATGCATAATGGTTCGTCTATTGGCAACTATTACTGTACTTTGCTTAACAGTAAACCTGGCCTGGCACCTTCAATCCTTATCTGATTTGTGGTCTTTGGGGGCTCTCTTAGGATCTGCAGTCTGTGGAGACTAAGTGCACAAGTCGACATAGCGCACATCACTGAGCACACACACAAGCAGCCTTCTGCTTATCATCATCAACGGAGCCAGAAACCTGCGAGGACACCTCAGCAGTAAATCCCGACTACCCTCGCTGAAATAACTACACCTGCAACTAAACTGAAGTAATTTTGTGACCTGCATGAAATGTTCACATTCTCCAGAATCTAAACTTTCATTTAAAAAAAAGGTTCTAGTCCTTATGGCTGCAGCACTAACCTTCCAAAGATGAACAGAATTTAACCAATACAGCCATGTCTCCTTCAGTATTCATACAGCTTGAAAGACTCACTCCCCAGACCTGTATTAATCTGATTAAAGAATGTGCTCTAAATCCCAATGATACCTGCCATTGTCAACACTGAGTAATTAATCCCCAGTTTGTTATTGTTTGGGATGAGAGTTAAGGAGGAAGTGGAACCCACTGAAACAGGAAATGGGTGCAGTAACAGGGAAGGAAATGAAGAGGAAAACACAAAGCAGCTCACAGAGACAGGGAAGGTGGGGAGAAACAGAGCAGGGAGAAGAGAAGGAGGAGACACAAGGTGCAGAAATAGCAGAGGCCCAGCCAGATGCAGATTTCCTTCCTCAATGCCAAATGTGACAATAAGGCTCTGAACAAATAATAATCACTGAATATTTATTTACTTTGTAAAGGCCACTTTCGTCCTTTGATCTCTGTACAAACCTCCCACTGCTCTCAGGGGACATTCCACTGTATGTTGTGTGTGTGTGTGGGCAGTGGGGATGGAGGGGGGTAGTTATGAACTATAGCTTGGACCAGTGCTTTTCAACCTTTTTTATAAAGTACCCATTTAAAAAAAGAATTATAAGTAGTTTTCAGACACATTTTTTTCTACCATTGCAACACATTTGTTTAAACAAGTTAATCGTAGCTGGGTGGGAGATGAAATTTTTGGGTGTAAAAAGTAAAAAAATAATAAAGCGCTGTAAAACTTAGAACAAAAATTCAGTTTTCTCCAAATTTCAGTTGTGTTGACATACTCCCCGGACTTCTCTTGAGTACTCCTAAGGATACTTGTAATGCTGGTTGAAAAACACTGGCTTGAACCACTATAGACCAGTATTAAACATGGAATTTGTCTCTTTCCTCCAAATACGTTTTGACACCACTGCTGCTGGCACAATAACTCATTGTCTGACCAACAATTCATTCTTTTAGTCCAGTGAGCTTTGCAGTATGCATCTAGGGTCATTGTTCTAGCTACTGCTTCATTCTTAAGGGTCCTCCATGTCCCTTCTGTGTTGTAGTATTGTTTTGAACATAAAGGCTACGTCTACACTGGCCCCTTTTCCGGAAGGGGCATGTTAATTTCAGAGATCGCAATAGGGAAATCCGCGGGGGATTTAAATATCCCCCGTGGCATTTAAATAAAAATGTCCGCCGCTTTTTTCCGGCTTTTAGAAAAGCCAGAAAAGAGCGTCTACACTGGCCCCGATCCTCCGGAAAAAGCGCCCTTTTCCGGAGGATCTTATTCCTAATTTGAAGGGGCCAATGTAGACGAAAAGGGGCCAATGTAGACGAGCCCAAGAGGGTTCCAGTGGAACCAGCTCTC
This sequence comes from Pelodiscus sinensis, assembly GCF_049634645.1. NCBI lineage: Eukaryota > Metazoa > Chordata > Testudines > Trionychidae > Pelodiscus > Pelodiscus sinensis. The sequence continues at coordinate 137,468,223 of NC_134711.1, read as the reverse complement.
TCTTTCTCTCTCTGATAGTGCCTTTATTGGAAACAGAATCAATATACTTCAAGACCAAAAGAAAGGGGTCACATACACTTTTTGCTTCCCATCCTTTGTCTTGTAAGCTGCTTGGAGCAATGACTATCTGTTTATTAGAGCCTAGCATGATGAGGTTCTAATCTTGGTTGGGACAGATAGCCATTACTGTAATATAAATAACATTTAAAAAGTCATCACTGGAAAGTAAAACTTCAGCTGAAACACACTTTTAAAAACATAAATCAATAGCCCTAAAAATACAAATTAAAAAATGCAAGATTGTAGTGGGTTGGAACCTAGATCTTTGTTCATTCTCCATGGATGCAGAGCATCTTGGGCTCTGCACAGCTGTGCAGTGCTCTGACTTTCCAGTATACTTTTTTCAATCAATTCTCCATCTACTGACCCTTCTGATTCTTGTCCCAGAAGTTCATGACAGTTAACTCTCTTAATTCCTTATCCTGGCTTTCTTTAAATTTTGTTTCTGTTCCATCTTCTTTCTGTCCATGAAGCCAATAAAGCAATCTGTGGTGTGGGCTCCACAAATAGCTTTTCAGGGGGGAATCCACAGCCAGGATTGCAGAGAGCCTATACAATGTATAGCTACCTCTACAAGGCTATGACTGTCTTCGGTACCTGCCAGTGAGTAGTCACTTATTTTCATTTCTCATCTAAGACTCACCTGGTTTTGAACAAACCACTTTATGGGATGGTCTCTAATTCACAGCCCATCAGAACAGAGCATAAGAATGTCCAGACCAAGAGTCCATCTAGCTCAGTATTCTGTCTTCTCAGATGGCCAACGCCAGGTGCTTCAGAAGGAATCATGTACTAATCCCAATTTGTAGCAGAGGCTACAGACACCATCCCTGCTCATCCTGACTAATAGCCATTGATGGATCTATCTTCCAGTTCTTGTTTTTAACCCTGACATAGTCTTGCCCTTCACAACATCCTCTAGCAGAGAATTCCACAGGTTGACTGTGTGTTGTGTAAAGAAATACTTCCTTTTGTTTGTTTTAAATGTGCTGCTTGTTTCATTTGGTGACCTCCTACTTTTTGTGTTATGAAAAGAAGTAAATGACACTTCAGTATTTACTTTCTCTACACTCCAGTCATGATTTTGGAGACCTCAATCATATCCCTCCTTAGTTGTCTCTTTTCCACGATGAAAATCCCCAGTCTTATTAATCTGTCCTCAAACTGAAGCTGTTCCATATCCCTTATTATTTTTGTCACCTTTTTCTAAACATTTTCCAATGCCAAGGTATTTTTTTAATGGGGTGACCAGATCTGCAAGATATGGGCATAACATAAGATTTATATAGAGGTAATATATTTTCTGTCTTCTCATCTATCCCTGTCTTAAAAATTCTAAACATTCTTTTAGCTTTTTTGATTGATGCTGCAAATTGAGTGGATATTTCCAGAGAACTATTCACAAAGATTCAAAGATCTTTCTGTTGAGTGGTAACAGCTAATTTAGTCCCCATCATTTTATACATACAATAGGGATTTCCAATGTGCATTACTTTGCAACTATCACCATTGAATTTCATCTGTTATTTTGTTGCCCTTTCACTCAGTTTTGTTAGGCATCCTTGTAAATCTTCACAGTCTGTTTTGGACTTATTATATCATTATTGTATCATATCTGGGAGAGCTCAGTTTCTGAAGAAGGTGCCAAGATAGCATGAAATCTAAGAAATGCTACAGGACATTGGCATATGTGTGTGCGTAAGGATGGTGGGTTCATGAGAGTTGGAGAAGTTACATAGTACATATATGTTTGTAGGAAGCAGTAAATGTGTTTGTGCAGGGAATAACAGATTGTATGTGTGTGTGAGTGAGGGAGTCTGTGTTTGTTTGTAGTTTGTCCATGTAGGGAGGTAATGCATAGTGTGTGTGTGTATGTGTAGAAAATAGTGGATGGTGTTGGAGTGGGTAGTGGACAGTGAGTAGTATATGTAGGAAGTGAAGGAGAGAGGGGACATTGTGTGTGGAGAAGTACAGAGTGTACTGTGTGTACTGGAACAGGGGCCTTTTGTGCATTATCCTCTTCACACTTCCAGACTACAGCCCTGGTCTCAGTGTTGTGCTTTTGCCCCACATAGGGTTGCCAGGTGTCCGGTTTTGAACCAGACAGTTCAGTATTTGAGCTTTCTGTTCAGGAAACAAATTGAGAAAATAGAAATGAGAAAATAGAAATGTCCGGTATTTTCTAAAAAAGATGTGATGTACATTGTGATATAATGTCAAGTGTGTCCGGTATTTTTCTTGTATCCATCTGGCAACCCTAGCCCCACATCCTGCATTGTGCTCCCATGATATGAGTCACAACACTGCGCCACTTTCTCCAGTTTGTGGTGGCACTATATGGGCTAGGTGCCTCATCCATAACAACCAAGCTCTGTCTGTTTTATCACTGTCTTGAGGGCTGGAAAACTTCTGCAAAGACGTCATCATCAGTGGGACTCTCATAATCAGGTGGTGGGGTGAGTGGCTCCAACCGCTCCAGCCTCTCTTCAGCACCTTTGACATCATGGATATCAGAGGCAAACCGCTGCATCCTAGGGGGCAGCACCAACCTAAGGTGCAGCCTGGAGCCCGCATCTGCCTCAGAGGCACGCCTGGTGCCTGATGCCACTGAGACGCTGAAGGTCTCCACCCCAGTCTCTGCCATGCTGGGTGGCTCAATGACCACACTGTATGGGGGGGGCTCCCCCACTGTTGAGGACACGGTGCCAGAATTGGAGGTGATTGTCCAGACTGTCGGGGCTGGTGTCATTGTCACCACCTCCTCATAGGCTGGTGCTTCATAGGCAGCATTCACCCTACACACAAAAGACAGGGATATCAGCTAAAGAGTCATTGTGATGTTTAAACACTACATGGAGATAAACCTGTGAGAAAGGGGATCTGGGTCCTCCAGAATTGGGACCATGCAACAGACAATAGATCAACAGGTCAGCAGTGCTCCGACCATTAGTTTGTATGGTCCTGTATGCCATGCCCTGCTAAGTTAGATCAGAATACTGGTCTTTATAATTCAGTATCCCATCCACCTACTAAGCAGGATCCAAACAATGATTTGTCTAATGTGGTATTCTAACACCTGACACAATGGATCATATCACGTGTCTATCTAGTCTGGTGCCTTCTGACCCACCAACAGAGGCTCAGCTTAGCAGACATAGCAGAGCTACAAACATTTAAAATCAACATGGCTTATTTTGGGAGAAAAAAGACTGCACCTTTTAGCTCTATTATACTAGCAATAACAGGTTTTGTGATGACAAAGAGAAAAATAAGAAATATTGTATTTTAGATTAAATAATAGGAAATTTCTATTCAATGTAGAGTTAGTAGAGGTGTCTCTCAGGAGAAATGACTGCCTTTGTCATTTTTTTCCTAGCCAGCAACATTGTAGATGCATTTCTTCCTAATAATATATAATCTTTTAAAAATCTCTCCTGAGGTATTTGCCTCCAGAATACCCAGTGGCAATGAATACCATTTGAACTTTTTAAAATTAGTTTATATATTTTGCCTTTTAAATATAATTATTATTATTAACAACAGTAATAATAGCAACAATAATAATGATGATAATAATAATATATCCCCCCTAATACAGCATTTGAGGATCAGGAAGCATTTTACCAAGATGGGTAACTTATTATTAGCTCCACTTTACAGATGGGGAAATGGAGGTACAGAGAAGTTAAGGCTTAGTCTTTATGTTTGGGTGCATAGTTATAGACAATCGGGTCTAATTTATGTAGGTGCTGAGCACCCAGCGCTGTAATTTAGGCCAACAGGAGTTGCTGGTGTTCTACACGCCCCCAAATTCAGTCCTTATGTGTTTTAAGTTGAACAGTCGAAATACAGAGGCATACAAAATTACAGACTACTGTTCTAGGGAATAATTGCCCTGGGGTATGTCTACACTACAGAGTTTTGTTGGAAAAATGGCCATTTTTCTGACAAAACTTGAGTTACGTCCACACTGCAATCGCGTTCTTCCAAAAGTAAATCAAAAGAACAGAGGGTTTTTTTTAGCATTGGTAATCTTTCTACAAGGAAGAAGCCTTTTTCCGAAAGACAGGGAAGAGGAGATCTTTTGAAAGAAGAGGAAAGAGGAAAAAGCACAAGTGCTTTGGTGGCCACTCCATTCATTGTAATCACAGCTTAAATGTGTGCAGTCAGTCTGGATGCTATCTGTCGAAAAAGCAGATCGCTTTTTCGATATGCTTTTGTGTGCGGACACTCTCTTTCGGAAGTTTTTTCGGAAGATCTCTTCTGAAAAAAGGTTCTGCCGAAAGAAGCCTGCAGTCTAGACATAGCCGTAAAGATGAGGTCTGGAGAAGTTGGCAGCACAAACTTAGCTGAAATTCCCCATAGTATTTCCCCCATTATTTTTATCTCCTTCCTTGTCTGACTCATTTTATTGCAAAACAATAGTTGCTGGCTCATTAGTGATTCTAGCATTCAGGAAAGAGTTACAGGGCAGGTTGGAGTACGACGTGATTACACGGGGCAAAGAAGACTGGGCTAGATCTCTGAAATGGTCTCTGAGTCTGTGAATGGAATACCCAGGCCCATATGCAGGAATTTCTGGGGTTGTGTGGGCTTTTTTTGGGTAAATGTTGGTTCCAAAGGTGTGAATGCACCGGTGCCTCCATGGTCTCCCAAGTAAACAGGGAAATTAGCTCCAGACTTCCCCTGGCTGGCCAGAGCATGCTTACTTGGGGGACCACAGTGGGGTGCTTTCTGGGCTGGATACCATGATTGTGATTTCCGTGTTCTACTGAATACTGTACTCAGCCCTGTCTTAACAAAGGTGGATGCACAAGATGACCTCTAGAACAGGTTTTCTCAATGTCTGGTCTGAGGACCAGTAATGGTCCCTGATATCTATCTCCCTGATACAGATTGGGGAGGCAGCAACCCAGGTTTCAAAAAAGTTGAGAACCACTGCTCTAGAGGATATTTCCAGCCCTACATTGCTAAGATTCTGTGCCTTTGGGAACCTCTACCATGGGAGAAGAGAATGCTGTGCCTCCTGGAATGGAATTTGAGTTTTGCCCCTTGGGAGAAGGGTAGAAGAAGGATGAGGAAAGGGAAAGATTCAAAAAGCTGTGGCTGAGGACTGGGTAAATAAAGGGAAGTAGTACATATAGTTGCTTACCCTGCCTGGCTCTGCCTCCTTGTGGCTGCCTGAGTTGTCTCCTGTACATGCCGTTGCTTTAGGAAGCACTCCACAAACACACTCAGCAGGTAGCCAATCAGGCACACCCCCCCGACCCCCAGGAAGAAGAATCCCACTGGGTTGATGTTAGAGGAGATAGCCAGCATGGTGACCCCAATTAGAAGCGCTGCGGTGAAGACAAACAACAGAGCCTGGCGGATGCCTCTCCAGTGTGACTCTACCCACATGGTGATGTGGATTTTGATGGCAGGCAATGGGAGAAGGCTGGGCAGCTGGGGGAACAGAGATCTGTGGAAGATATGGAGGGGTTTGGAACATGAAACATGAGTTCCAGAAAACATGTCAATATGCGTACATGACTGTGTAAATACATGCGAACACAAGGACACACCAACATGAGGGCTCATTAGGAATGTGAATGGTTAATCAATTAACTGGCACGCATCACCTTTACTGGGTGAAGCCCATCAGTTATGGTTAACTGATGGGCTGGAACTGCCTGATGTGGCTGGGGACGGCTCCATTCTAGTGGAGCGCACCCGCCCGTCCCATTCAAGCAGTTAACTGGTTAAACAGATTAAATGGATTTTTGCATTCCTAGAGCACACATGCAAATACATGCCACAAGAATATGCGTATGTAGAACACACGGCACATATATGTAAATACATTCCTAACAGCAATACACATCACCATGAGGACATGCTTATGTAAAATACACACCAAACACAGGCAAGATATGCAAATGTGCCTACAGGGCAACATACACATGTACAAATATGAGGAAATTAGTGTGGACAAATGTACACATACAAACATGCAAACACTCTCCCATGAAGGCATATATACAACAAATGGACATGCGAACACAACAAAGTAACAAAAGATCATGGAACGTGGTACACACATACTTGAATCCTTGAACACAGGAATATAAGCTGCCTGAGCTCAATATTAGCTGCATCTGTTGTCAGATAACATGCAACATCCAGCTGCATATTTAGATCCCTGAGAAGATATAAAATTTCTATCTGCATCTGATCTGTGATCCATAAAAAATGGCCTGTGGGTATCCAAAGTGAGTATCCACAGATTTGCAGGTCTACGCATAGTCCATGGCTATGAGCAGACTTATCTTTGATTCCAGCACATAGGCAAAACTCAGCACAAAGCTTGGGGTTTCTTTTAGATGCAACGTGGCCTCTCCAAATTCCGTCTACATGGTCGGTGTACTGTCTCCTTCCAACTAAACTACTTCCCCTCCCCCTGCTGGACTCCTCCTGCCATGTTTTCTTTGCTGTAGGAGACTGATTATCATTGTGTGGTAGCCTGTATGTGAAAAACACCAGGAACCTCTGTTTGGTGCTGAAGCAAAGACCAGAAATAAGGAGTTGTCTGGCTTTCGTCATAGTAACCTAAACACCCCTCCCTTCTCCTACCTAGTGGCAAACCCCAGGCACAATATTTACAGCAGCGCAACAAAATTACAGTGCAAGGGCACCCTCTACTGACTGATACTAGTACAAGTCTCCTCTAACAATTGGCCAGTCCTAGGGAAATTCACACCTGAGGGAGCCCTCTCCTTGCTTTAGCTGTTAGTGACCATTGTTGCCACAGGCCAGTCATAAGCTCATCGCAGGCTAGGGAGCATTTTCCTTATGTGATGACAATGAAAGCCCTGCCTCAGTGTCCCACTCTCCCCACCTAAGCGCACTTCAGACTTGGTCAACAAACCTTGACAGTTCCAGGGACACTCTGCAAAGGGAGGGCCCTTGCCTCCCATGTTGCTAGTGGAGAGCTTGACACTGAATGCTGCATACCTAAGAAATGCCAGCCCCATTGGCCCTTGCCCGGGGAGAAAGGACAAAGGGACAGAGGACATGAACAAGACAGAAACAGTGACGTAGAAAGAGAGAGAAATGGTAGGAAGAGACACCAGTCCAGGCCATTTTCCTGGACCTTCCATGAGATGATTTTTGTGCTTCTAATGAAAATGAGATTTCTCTTTATTTAACGCTTAATCTTGCAGAAGACACAGATTCACACACCTTCAAGCACACACACACCTACAAGCCACAGATACAAAACCACAGTTCCATACATACTCTCATAGGCACATTCTTGCATGTGCATGTATTCACATGCAGGTGAGCACACCCTCAGAACCACACATCCCTACAGGTTCATGCATGTACCCAGAATAACTGTAACATAGGTCAACAAACAGATACTCCTTAGCACATTCTCAAGCTTTCTCCAATAGACAGGCATACTCACAAACAAATTGTCATATACCCCGTGTGTCAGATGCCATGGCTTGATTTTAAAAAAGGATAGATAATATTAAGAGCATTAATAGGTGTAATTATACAGATCAGACTAGGGCTAATCAAATCTTATGCATCAAGCCAGCAGCTGATCTACTAAAGAGGTCAGAGGGAATATCCTAATAACATTTGCCTCTCTGAAGCACCTCATCAGTGCACTGCTCCAATGGGGCTAACCCTGTGAGCCTAATTACATGTGCACTCTCGTGTTCTCTTTTACACACCTCCCTCCCGCACAAAAACCACACAGCTGTATATACATACACAGTTATACCTATACACATCTGCACTTCTGGGAGCACATGTTCATACACACAGACCCCTCATTCTCCAGCTGACTCCATAAAGACAGTCCTTTGTAGCAGCCTTTGTGCCATCTCTTTAAGCATGCACTTACCAGAGACAGCCTTCCAGAGCCAGTTCCAGACATGTCCTCTTGCCTTCTCTCTTCATCCCAAGGAACTGTCTGAAAGCCTCTTTTGACTCTGTTCTTTACCTTCCTTTCCCTGACCTGAGGCAGAGACCTTGGCTCCTTTTGTACTCCGAAGGTAGCTCTTTTTATAAAATGCTGATGAGCAGTGAGAGTGGGAAGGTAGCAAACCACAGGGAGACTTTGTTACACTAGCCTGGCCTCCTTTTTCCAAGCAATAAATCTAAAGTTTCACTTCTGTGTGTGTGGTCATCTACTTCGTTTTTTCTCTCATCTCTTTTCTGCTCCTTCTCGCTCCTTTTTTCTCTTCCCCGTTCTTCCCTTTGCTGTTCAATCTGTCCTAGCCTCTGTCCTAGCAAAGCAGGAAGCTGGCTGGGGGAAAGGGCGGGGTGTGTGGTGTGGGTGTGCTTGTGTATGTAATTCTGACCCACCTCCCTCTGCTAATACAACTCTCCTGTCTCCAAACGGGTTTTATTCTCTCTTCTTGCCCTGTAGAAAGACCTGGTCCCTACCCAGGCCCAGCCCAGAAGCACATGGTCCATACATAAAACTTTTATGAACTCTATGAAAATGTAGGTTACGTACCTAGATTGGCTGCTGGATCTCCCTAGTTTATGCCCTTTTGGACTTTAAGAACAAAAGAGGAAAAGCAGACAGGTAACTAACTCCAGAGGGCTACAGTGGAGTTTTGGCTATCCTTGGCACATCCGGAGATAATTGAAATCTCCCTCAAATCTAGTGATCATTTGAATACTTAGTAAAAATAATCATAAGCTCTCAAACATGGATTTTCCACATGAACAGCCTCAAGATACCAGCAGTTGCAAGGGTCTGTCTGTACTAGGAAACAGTCCTACTGCTGACAATGATTGTTAACAGTAGTTTGCACCTTGGACTTCCTTTAGCTGGAGCTGAAAAAATACATTAGCTGCTAGCATAGAAGGGGTCAAACCATTTTGAGTCTTTTAATCTTTATGGACAGAGGCCTGAATGTTTTCTTACTTACAACTGGAGGAGAACTCCATTGAAGTAAATGTATTACATCAGTGTAAAATGGAGACAGTCAGGCTCTAGCATCTAGCACAATTTTTGCAAGTTTTATGTCCACAGTAGAAAAATGATGCATTACTGACAACTCTTCTCACCAAGGGACTTCTTACCAAGTGCTGGAAAGGGCTGAACTGCTAGTGAAGATGGGACAAACTGGCTTCGCTACACTGAGGCTTTTGCCGCAAGAGCCTATGCAAATGAAGCACATACTAACATATCATCACACTTCATTTGCATAATTCAAGCCATTTTTGCGCAAGGGATTTTTGCACGAAAACAAGCAGCGTGGAATTTTTTTTTGCACAAAAACCCTGTTTTGAACCAAAATTCTGTTTTGCGCAATCCCCCATTCATATTGCTTGTTTTTGCACAAAAACCCCTTGTGCAAAAACAGCTTGAATAAATTATGCAAATGAAGCGCAGTGATATGCTATCTGTAGATGTAGCTACCTGGTTTTAGTGCTGTTACAGAAAGTGTGATTGAATGAGGAGACTAGGGCTCCTTTACAATACAGAAATGATGCATTATTGGCAATGACTGTCCAAGACAGGTGTAGTGTTGGACACAGTTTAGCTGCAAGTATGGTGAGGATAAATAAATTTGAACATTGTTTCAGAAACCATGTCAGCACAGGGGAATGTGTGCACTCTAGACAAAGCTTGGAAGTGAACCCTCTGTCTCCCATTATATGCCTTCTCTAGAGAAGTGAACCATTGCTAAATGAGGTGGGGGGATTGCACTAGGCTAAGCACCACAGGGCATTGCACCTGCACTAGCTGTACAGATTTGAGGGACTGACCATTGGAATTTTGCCCCTCAGTTACACAAGTGCTCTTCTACAACATTGCAGTAATACTGCTTTCTGGGGGTATATCCCATAATTTGTGGCACAATTCCCAGAAGTAGTGGATTCTAGAAGATTTTGAGAGGTCTTCTGGAATTCTCAGGAAGTTGGAGATTATGGGAGAAAAGGTCAAACTCCCCTAATTACCTGTGAAGCTCCTAAAAGTCCTATAACTCCTGTGGTGCCAGAGCCTGGATGTTCATGGATATGTTCATATGGAAATCAGGCAAAATATGTATCAGGATTTCCAAAAATTCTGGACTTTTCAATAGTGGATGAATTTGAACCCTCTTCCTTCTGAAAGCATCTCTTCAAATAATCAAAAGCACATTCCACTGCTATTCTGCACTTGCACATCCTGTAGTTGAGCTGCTCCTTACTGCTGTACAGGTTGCTCATGTATGGGTTCATGAGCCATGGGAGCAAGGGGTAAGCTGGATAACTATTGACATTTCAATGTCTTCAATGGTAATTTTCTGGTCTGGGAAGAAAGTTCCAGCTTGAAGCTTCCGGAAGAGACTGAGTTCCTAAAGATGTGCATGTCCCACACTGAGGTTAGTGAAATGGCCCTTGTGATACAACAGTGCCTGAAACACCATCAAGAAGTACTCTTGCAATTTATGTACTCTTCAGCAAGGTGCTCTAGTGTTAAGAAAGGGATGTGTGTTCCATCTATTGCTCCTCCACAGTTAGGGAACCCCATTATGGCAAAGCCATCCACTATGTCCTACACATTTCCCAGCGTTACTATCCTTCCCTTTACCCACTCCAAATTGATTCCCAACTGACCAATAGCTGTCTGGCATTGCAAGCTTCCACTGGGCTATTGCCACTTACTTCTGAACTGTCAGAGTGGGTCTCCTTCTGGGACTGTTGTACTTCAGGGCAAGGGAAAGTAATGCGCAAAGTTCAGTGCAGGTGGCCTTACACATACGAAAGTTTTGCAGCCTCTGCTTACTGTCCCATAGATGCATAACTATGTGGTCCCACCAGTTTGTGCTTGTCTCACAGGACCAGAATTTTAGGAATTCAAAGTAGGAATAAGAGATCCTCCGGAAAAGGGCTTTTTTCCAGAGGATCGGGGCCAGTGTAGACGCTCTTTTCCGGCTTTTCTAAAAGCCGGAAAAAAGCGGCGGACATTTTTATTTAAATGCCGCGGGGGATAGTTAAATCCGCCGCGGATTTCCCTATTACGACCTGTAAAATTAGCATGCCCCTTTCGGAAAAGGGGCCAGTGTAGACGTAGCCTTCATGTATATATATTGTTAGTTACTAAGGTGCCACAGGACTAGTTGTTGTTTATTAACTGTCTAGATTATTGAGGGCATGGTATTGGGTACAAAGAGCTGGTGCAAGGTTGCTGTGTTAATGTAGTGTTAACTATTTTAAATAGACATTATGCTGCTTCACTGGAATTCTCTGTGCTTCCTAGTCTCTCCTTCTTGGTCATTATGTGTTGTTGCATTCATTTTTTGTCCTCCTGCTAGTATCGTTCCTGTCTTTCCAACAGGGTTTCATGGTTTTCCAAGGTGAACTTCATCCTATGTGTAGTCCACTGGTCAGTGTGTACTCTGTGTCCTGCTCTGAGCCCCATAGACAGAGGAGGTGAATCTGTTACAGCTCTTAGTCTGAGATCCTGGCTCTTTAACACAAACTGTACAGAGTATTGTTAGCAGTGTAGATCACAAATTCAGTTCTCGGTGCCTATGCTCCTCAGTAGGGTTTGTTTGCTCTGAGTTTGTCCTTGTGCAGTTCCATGAGAAGGCCCTTACAATGATTAAGCTGCCACAGCCAGGGAACCAACCTGCCTGGTCGCTGATCCTACTGGAAGGCTCACCATCTGAGACAGACATACTGAAAATCAGGAAACTGCAGTGTTATAACTAGAGCAATGGCCAGGCAGTCCTTGATATACCAACACAGGAGAGGCTAGCTCCTTCAAGAACTGATAATGGGGAGGACATACGCTTAGAACCCTTATCCACCAATTTAAAAAGTAAGAAGCGGCGAGGGAGGTTGTTCAGCAGCAGAACAGGCAGGCAATGAAAAAGCAGGAGAGTGGGATGCATGTGATGGTCACTGGAAATGGGGTGACAAAGGGTTGCTTACAAGAACCAGATAGCAAAATGCAGGACAATGTAGCACTTTAAAGACTAACAAGATGGTTTATTAGATGATGAGCTTTCGTGGGCCAGACCCACTTCCTCAGATCAAAATAGGACCTTAGAAAATCTCTCTAATCTTACCCATTACCAAGATAGCTTCCTCAATTATCACCTCTAATACCATTAGCTCACAGACATCCCACTCTCCTCACCTCTAATATCATCAATTCACAGACACTTACCTTCCTTCCTCCCCCCCCCCCCGCATCCTCCTCCTGTTCTGCAATGTGATTTGTCCTTTTCATATGTGTTCATTTTTTTAATTGTATCCTTTGGTATATATGGTTGTGACTATTTTCTTCCACTATTTGATCTGAGGAAGTGGGTCTGGCCTACAAAAGCTCATCACCTAATAAACCATCTTGTTAGTCTTTAAAGTGCTACATAGTCCTGCATTTTCTCTCTGTTAGGAATCTCATCAAATGAAACAAGGGAGCTGTCAGAGCATTAAGAACCTGGCTATGTTGGCATTAGTTACTGGAGGAGAGGCTTTGTTAGATTTTGGGATATGTGGAGAGAAATTTACCTTGCCTAAAAATGTAATAGCAAGGGTTGCTGACTTGTTTTATGAAAGATTTTGGGCTATTGGTATTGAAGATCAAAATAAAATAAAGGCTAGAATAAACAGATTTCTCAGATGGATTGTTGTTTTTCTCTCACTAAACCTGGCCTGTGTTACTTGCACATCAGTTTAATCAATATTTGCTCTATAGAGTATTAATGGAATGACATAAATAGTTGGACTGAAACTGCTTAGGATTGACTGTGGTGCATTCACAAGGAGAGAGGTTGAAATGCAATTGTAAATACACAGCCTGCGCATTTATGTTTCTGTAGCTGCTGCTGGCTGACCATAATAGCCACACATTATTTCTTGCATTGAATGCTCCTATTTTTTGCTGCTTTCCATGATGCTTTTGGTGTTAACTTTTGGCATATTTCCTCATTTGAATGCCATAAAGAGTCTCTCCAGTTGGCATGGCTCAGCTGACTGCTGTGTACAGAAATGTTAATGTTACCATGACTGGGAACAGTGGCTCTCACAGCCAAATTTGGAAGTCTATGGAAATTCCAAAACCTGGGAATTTAAGAGGGGGCAAGGTGGGTGGGAACAAAAAGGCCTTGCAGGTGATTTGCACAATGGCCATTGGGGGAGAGGAGATAACATGCAGGGAGAGACAGGGACACCTCTACCCACATGTGAAGCTGTATCTACTCTTTCATGGACACTATTGGTAGTGGTTGTGGAATCTGGAGATCTCCGCCTCACCTCACTCCACAAGTCAACAAGCCCCATTGATATGCTTGTTGTAACAATGCTTTACAATGAAAAGCTACATATCTACTGCAGAGGGTCCATCATCCCCAGAGTTTTCTTCTTTCTGATCTATTGTCTTGGCTGCACTATACACTCTTGCAATCTCCCCTTCTCTTCCAACCGAGAACTCCTGTAACTCTCATCTCCTGGTGTGGCTCGTTGGTCCCCAGTTCTCCTAATTGGAAGTGTTTGTAGGGGTGTATTCTTTCCCCGGCCCCAAGATTAAATCTCAGGGCACTCTGAGTCTGACAAAGCACCTCTGAGTGAGAGGAGACTTCTGACGAAATGTTTAAGTTCATCATAAAATGTGCAGGATTCCTATGCAAAGCTGGACTGATTATCCTTGCATTGCTACATTGTACTTTAAGGACTTTACTTTTAAGAACCCACCACATGGCTTGCTGGTCCTGGTTATACTGAGCGTGGACAGGATATTGCTAGTTACAATGCTCAGTTGCGGCTAGATCCAGGGGTGGCCCGTGAGCCTAGGTGAGCTAGGCAGCTGCGTATGGCGCCACTGGCCCGGGCGCCTGATGATGACGTCATGGCCATTGACAGCTGTGCAGGCAGGGGCGCCAATTACGCCGCTCTGCCTAGGGCACCACCTGCTGCAGCCGGCCTCGGGCCGCTCCTGGCTAGATCTCCTTCTCTTCTCAGGGCCCAAATTTTAGCTGGTTGCTGGCAGCCTGTTCACAAAAAGCTGTTGTTTGAGACATGCCGTAATGACAATTAAGAGCAAGACAAAAGAGCAGGGCTACTCAACTTTGGAAGCCCTGGGGCCCACAATGATACTCACAGCACATGCGGAGGGCTGCAACTTAAATGTCGTTGCATATACATGCAAATATATATGCAAATATATGCAAATAGCTTCTTTCACACTGATGGGCACAAACACAAAGATTAAGGCAAGACTACACAACACGCAGGCCCCATTTAAGTCAGTTCTGCTGATATTAATAAAATGCAACATTTACCCAATTTCCACCCATATGACAGCACTTTTAATGAGCAACAACAGTCCAGGAATTTAACTACTAAAACGCATATCACCAGAAGACCATTATATTGACCATTTTTTTGTTCTGGTTCCCACCCGCGGGCTGCATGTTTAGCTCTGCGTAAATCTAAACCGCACTTCAGGCCGCAAACAAACGTGTGTTGAGTAGCCCTGACCAAGAGCATGACTTAACCATGGTAGAAGTGGCAGAAGAAATTACTCTTTGTGGACAGAGGTTGCAGCTGAATTCCACAGTGTGTGCCGAGCTACTTATAAAGTGATGTCCAGCCAGGAAGTCTGTATACAGGCAGTCCCCGAGTTACGTACAAGATAGGGACTGTAGGTTTAAGTTGAATCTGTATGTAAGTCGGAACTGGCATCCAGATTCAGCTTTGCTGAAACTGACCAGCGGCTGACTACAGGAAGCCCGAGGCAGAGTTGCTCTGCCCCGGGCTTCCTGGAATCAGCCGCTGATCAGTTTCAACAGGCTGAATCTGGACGCCAGTTCCTACATACAGATTCAACTTAAGAACCCCAGGCGTCCCCAAGTCTGCTGCTGCTGAAAGTGATCAGCGGCTGATTCCAGGAACCCCAGGGCAGAGCAACTCTGCCTCGGGCTTCCTGTAGTCAGTGCTGCCGGGTTGGTCCTTTAGCGCCCAGAGCGGCGCTACGGGACCAACTGGCAGCGCCCCAGTTGCTGTACCACAGGCGTCCGGAGCAAAGCCTCTGAGGACGCAGGCAGCGGACAGCCCAGACGCGCCGCGGCTGTCCCGCTGCCAGCGTCCTCCAAGGCTTTGCTCCCTGTCTCCCTGGTCTGCTGGTCGGATCCGCGTAACTCGGGGACTGCCTTTACAGTGAAGAGCAGGCAGACCATGTCAGCCGTGAGAGGTGCAGTGTGGGGCAGTATTTGCTCCACATGCTCTTTTGTCTGCAATTTTTGTCCACGTTGAAATTGGCACACTATAGACTAACGTGATGACTAGCCTTGCTGGAAAGAGTCACCTCTAACTGGTGCACTTGTCAACTGTTGGCACCCTTTCAGTGTATGATTGCCAAGTGTGGTAGAGGCATACTCAGATGATCATACATTTCTTTATTGTAGACAAAACTATCACTTTTCTCTCTCTTGCTCATGGTATCTCTGTTTGTCTTTATGTCGTTCTTTCATTCTCTGATTATTAATTCACCTCTTCTCTATTTCCTCTCACCCTCTGATTGTCCCCTTCCTCCTGGCCAGTCTACTGTTCATCAGCCTGCTCTTCACAGCAAGTTCTTTATCAAAACAATCTTGAGGAACTTGCACCTAGGGAGGTGCTGCTGGCATATGTCATAGATTCCATGATGTCATTAATCCCTATATAATTAGAAGGGTTTAATGACACTGGTGGTATGTACTAAGAAATTCTAGAAATCCGAAGCAACTGCCAGGCTCTCTTCTCTGTTCTGCTGAAATCCTGAGCATCCTCTGCTCTGGGAATACAGTGTCTTTGCACCTGCTGCTCCCCACCTCTTTTCTCTTCCTTTCTCCCAGGTCTTGCCAAGTCACCCTCAGGGAAGGTGACTTTGCATTTCCTTATCAGTTTATGATCCAGAAGATGGTTTTGCAGTGTGTACATAAGTCATGGGACAGCAGGTGAGGTGGCAGACATGGTATTTCCCCCTCCAGGCTAGTGAATGAGGAAGGGTCCCAACTAAATTATGCTGCTCCTCCTCGGCATGTTAGAGAAGTACATAGAATGTCAGAGGTTGAATAGTCACTTTTCTCTCAGTAGCTGGCAATTTCCAACCTGTCCTTGGACTCTACCTGTGGGCTATGTACACATACCATAAACAAAAACCTCACCTCACTGGGTGCTGTCTGGCCCTTTTTTTGGCATGGCCAAAATCAGGCCATGGAAACAAAGCCTCTGTGTTCCAACTAGCACATTGTGCATTGCACAAGCACACTGGGAAGTCAGGGGTTCTACTGTTGCAGGGGAAGACTGCAGTGGGGCTGCTGGACCCTTGCCAATTTTGGGAGTACACAGAAAGCAGAGATTGTTCAAACAGATGGAAGTACTGCATTCTTAATGGAATTCCTCAAAACTGCACATGCAGAATTGCATTTGAGGTGAGGAGTTGCTCGATGGTTGCAGATCTTCAAAAGGAACTAACTAAACCAAGACCAAAGGTTTCTAGGAGTCAACATTTATTTACCCCAGGTATTCAAAATTTATAAGTCAGGTCCCAAAATTATTAAAACAGTCCCCAAATTGTGAGGTTTCACAAAAATGAGTGTTGAGTTCTTTTTCTTTGCATGCTGGTTTTGTAGCCTCTAGGATGCATTCAGGTCACATTTTCAAGCTTTTCTCTACAACAAAGAAATCTAGAAATTTTTATCTTTTCATGAAAGCTGAGATTCTCTTGTAATCCCTGCACTCCAGGAACAGGGCTTTAAGAGAAAAACAAAGTATCACAAGACTTGTGAAAAAAATAATGTGATGGCAATACTGTCCCTGCATTACTATTGCTACTAGTAATGACCTGTCAGAGTCATGGGGTAAAGGGGATATATACAAATATGGATTTTAATGTAGAGCTAAACATGAGCACACTGGAGAAAGGCTTCCCCTCTGGGAACAGTCTAGAAGAACTCAATAGGGATAAAACCAGTGGGTTCCTACAGACACTACTCTCCATAAGAATTCTAGAGCAGGAACATTAATTTGTAAGTTCTACAGGACTGTTCAGAACAACCTTAAAAAGAGTCCCATTTTCTGTTAAATTCTATAGGACTTTTCCGTAATATGTTTGAGCCAGAATCCCAAAGATGAGAAGGAACTGGTGGGAAAATAATCCCTTAAGCAGGTATCCAGGATTCCTAACATCTCCGCAATCCAGACAAACTCTCTGGCTGTGTCTAGACTGGCAAGTTTTTCCGCAAAAGCAATTGCTTTTGCGGAAAAACTTGCCAGCTGTCTACACTGGCCACTTGAATTTCCGCAAGAGCACTGACTTCCTACTGTCTGAAATCAGTGCTTCTTGCGGAAATACTATGCTGCTCCCGTTCGGGCAAAAGTCCTTTTGCGCAAAAGGGCCAGTGTAGACAGCTCAGATTTGTTTTGCGCAAAAAAGCCCCGATCATGAAAATGGCGATCAGGGCTTTTTTGAGGAAAAGCGCGTCTAGATTGGCACGGAAGCTTTTCTGCAAAAAGTGCTTTTGTGGAAAAGCGTCCGTGCCAATCTAGACGCTCTTTTCCACAAATGCTTTTAATGGAAAACTTTTCCGTTAAAAGCATTTGCGGAAAATCATTCCAGTCTAGACGTAGCCTCTGTGTTTTACTTTTTATTATTATTTTTGGCTTCTGCGCTATTCTTCAGGCACTGATAACAGTAGTGTCAAGGTCCCAGTTTAAAGGAACATGGGTTACAATGGATTATGAGCTAGGTTTTCTAAACAGAACAATGGTGTGCTTCTAAGTGCATCATCTGGAAAATGTAGACTAGCTGGGTGTCATATGAAATGCACAGGCCACATCCAAAATGTCAATGTCTTCCCTCACCCCAGTCTAGGGACCCCATCAGTGGTCTTTCTTGCCTAGTGAAACAAAGGCACCTAGATTTTGGGGCCTGTGTGCTGCTCCTGGATAGAATGCTATAGTTGCCTTGGCTTCTGATGCTGGGCTGGAGCTACTGGCATGGTGCTGAGAACAGAGGGAACACCTGATGCCAGAATGGGAGAAGAGGATGGAGAAAAACATCAGGGAACCAACGTTGGTTGGGAAAGCTGGAGACCTATTGCTAAAAGATGGTACAAAAGGAAGGAAGAATCCATGGGAGGAATGAGAGAACAGGAGGAAATGTTGTATAAAGAGGGAAGGTTAACTGAACAAGGAAAAAGTAGAAAAGGGAGACACGTGGTATAGCTATACAAGTGCAAAAGTGCACAGCTGCTTTTTTGTCAAAAAAAAAAAAGGGTGCCGGTACTCCAGGGGGAAAGTTGTTGAGCTCTGACTAGAGGTGCCAGTACTGCATCTGGAGGTGCTGGTACTGTGTACCAGGCAGTACCATCACAAAAAAAGCACTGGCTATAGCTATGCTGCTGTAGCCTAGACACTAACTACAAGTGATAAAAGAGGGTTTTCCATTGCCGTAGTAAAACCACCCTCTTGAGAGGTTGTAGGTGGGACAATGAAGAATTCTTCTGCCAACCAAGCTATGTCTACAGTGGGGGTTAGGTTGGCATAGTTATGTCATACAGGTCATGACATTTTTCACAGCCCTGAGCCTGAGTAATGCAGTTAGGTCAATCTTACTGTGCGGCTTTTAGTGACAAGGCTTTTGTCAACACAGCCCTGTTGCTAAAAGTCAGTGTGTGTAAATGCTAATACTTCCACCCTCACCAAGGTTTCACTTTGTCAGCAGAAGAGCGCAAGAGAGAACTGAAAGGTCTCTCTGGGTACGTCTAGACTACATGGCTCCGTCGACAGAGCCATGTAGATTTGTTGTTTTGGCAAAGGCAAATGAAGCCGCGATTTAAATGATCGCGGCTTCATTTACATTTACATGGCTGCCGCGCTGAGCCGACAAACAGCTGATCAGCTGTTTGTCCGCTCAGCGCGCTAGTCTGGACGCTCCCCTGTCGACATCAAAGCCCTTTGTCGGCAGCCCCGGTAAACCTCATTCCACGAGGAATAACGGGGCTGCCGACAAAGGGCTTTGATGTCGGCAGGGGAGTGTCCAGAGTAGCGCGCGAGCCGACAAACAGCTGATCAGCTGTTTGTCAGCTTAGCGCGGCAGCCATGTAAATGTAAATGAAGCCGTGATCATTTAAATCGCGGCTTCATTTGCCTTTGCCTATGTGTCTAATCTACATGCCTCTGCCGACAGAGGCATGTAGTCTAGACACAGCCTCTGTGTCCTGCAGTCCCAAAAGAGAATAGCTTTTGCATTTATTAGAGTCCTGTCTCTTTGTTAGAAATAACGCAACTATACCCTTACAGTTACATTTATCCCAAACTGTTTTATAAGCTATTTGTACAAGGACAATCACCCACCACCCCAAATGCCACCACTTCTGGGGTGGAATGCCATAGCTATCTAAGAATTTACAGTAACAGTACATTACAGCTTAAGACATGGAATAAAAAAGGATACTGTATATAAAGGTGGGGGATTTTAGGACTGCAGAATGTCTTTATCAAGGCTAGAGTTTAGCCTAGGTTTCTTTAACTTCAGGGATCACATACCAACCCTAATTGCGCCCGAGGTACTGTGGAAAATGGCTCTAGGCCATACGATATCTGCTGGAAACTGAAACTCCATATTTGGCAACGATAAGGGTAAGAGAAACAGCTCAACTGAGCTCTGACCCTGCATAATACATATTACAGTCTTTGTACCTTGCTCTTGCACAAACTCAGATTTGCAAAGTTTGTTAATGCCTTAAACAACTTAAATATCAACACTCACCCCTCCTCCCCTGATACTCTACATCAATGACTCCCTTGCATATTGTGCTACCTTCCTGGTTCATATCAGTAGCTGACAGACTGATTTACCACCTGGGTGGGCTGATTAATTAATTAGTTAATGCTTGAACTGTGCTTTCAAGGGTACAGCACTGTATATTAGTGGTAATGATCATTTATGGAGTGCTGTACACTTTAAAATATACTGCAGAGTGAGCTGTATTCCCTGCCCCACAGAGTTCACAGGCTGAATCCTTACTTTCAAAGCTTAAAAAAGGTGCATTTTTTTTACTTTGGGTAACTAACTCATATGAGCTATCCTGACACAGTGAAGACCTGCCACTTTATTTTATTGTGAGGTGAGGGAAAGTAGATGGGGGATTCAAACAGGGATATGGGGCTAACTTTGGTGAGTATACTTTGTGGCAAAACTAAAGTGCTTGGTCTTCATTTTGTTTTCCAGGATGGTTACCTAAGGTAAAAAACACACATCTTTTGTTTAGCAATGAAGACAAGGCCTGGGGCAGGTGAGACAAAGCTCAGAGCATCCAGCAATTCAAGTAAAGGGGGTGTGGAGCAATTACTGACCAGGACAGTAAGGTAGGAAAGATTCTTAGAAATACATTTTAAATACTGGCTCCACTTGAAAAGTAAGTCTGTAAAAATGGCACCTTCTGGCCTACTAGACCATCTCTATTCAGCCTTGCTAGGTTTAAGTAACAGTAATAAATTCCCCCTGCTTCTACTCCTGTTTTGTGGTGAGCAAGTTCAGAAAGAAGATGAAGCCTATTCCTTTGCATGCATCATCAAATGAACCAATTTCTATGCTCCAGTCAGTTGTACCTGTCAGATAGGAGTCACTCCTGAGGGGTCACTGAGGGCAGAGTTTATCTTTATTACTGATTATGATGCAGGAGTTGGGAAAAACCTAACTAGTTCCTTGTGGTGATTTGCAGGTTTGGCAAGTTAGATGTTTTACCTTCCTCCCTGAAAAGTGAACACATTTGGTTTAGTGTAATAGAGACCTAATAAACAGGAAGTCACTATATTCCCATTTTTTAAAATCACTTTTCAAAGCAGGACTGTGCTTCTTTAACACTGGCATTTTCTAATTTTGAGTGCTGCTAACTTAGCCTTCTGGATGTTCTCTTAATGTGGTTCTATGGATGGTAAAGCTCTTCACAGTGAAATGTCATATACAAATAGATTAAATGATATTTGTATTAATTAATATTATTGCTGTAGAAATGAAGAAATGGCCCTATCTCACTGGACTATTGCCTTCTCTCTGTATTTGTTCACCAGCACCCCTCTGATGGCAGGGGGTTGGGCACTACCACAACACAGATGCTGTGCATATAGATATCTACTACTTCTGTAGTTTCCATCACAGTGGCAGGGAGCCAATGGTGATTATAGTTCCACACATTTCTTTACGGCCTGGCACACATTAAGAAGGAAGAAGACAGCTTGCTCTTCCTTTAACAATTACAGTTCATTTTAGTTCCAGTTAAGGAATTGTTGGATGTTCCCTAACACAAGCATACATGTCATCATAGCATTGCTGCTCCTCCCTATTTCCATCCTTCACTGCAGTCTAGAAATTATTGGATGCTCCCTTTTCCAGCCATGCCATCACTTGCAGTCTAGGAACTGTTGCATGTTCCCTATCCCATGCTTTGGCATTCATTACAATCTAGCAATTATTAGATCATATTCCCTCTCCTAGCAGCCCAGTTCACTGCAATCTGATGACTGTTAAATGCTCCCTAACCTAGCTGTATAATTTTAGGCAGAACATGAGCGGCTCATATGCCTTATACTATTAATAACAGCATTTATAAATTAAACAAAGACTGAGATTTTACTGCAGTCCTAATAGTGGAAATGCATGATTGTCATTATTCTTTGTTATTTATATTTTGGTGGCCAGAGGTGCCAATAGTGCTAGGTGCAGTACAAACCCAAAGAAGAGACAACCTTTTTCTTAAATAATTTACAGTCTAATTGGCAAGACAAAGCATCAGAGAAAACTATACAGCTTTCAAGGAGAACATACAATACACAAAAACCTTCCAATAGGCTTCGGAGGAATTCAGTGTTAGTGGATGGTTCCTTGTCTCTTGTCATGTTCCATTGACTGGTGAACAATCTCTTCCTGAATTTTGTGATGCTGTAAACAGTAAGATGCATCCAGTTTTGTCTATGTTGCAGTAAACAGTGGCAGCTCTCTGGCTTGCCATATGTAGTGCCAAAGGCCCTACTTGAATTGCAGGATGATCTTCAAAAAAATTGGCCGAGTAAACAGAAAATTGCTGAAAAACAGTAATGGAACTTTATCAAGAGGGCTTGACAAACGGCAGCGAAATCCGCTTGCCAGCCCCGCACTGCGCATGCGCAAGACCCACATTATGCATGCGTGCGCCGCCGGTGAATGGGGTGACCAGCTAAAATCTACTCACCACGGGCGAGTAGATTCAATGAATTCCCAAACAAACAGAATACACATGCTAAGCACAGTGTCATGCTCACCAATCCTGGTACAGGCAGACTTCCCCTGTTGGCCAGGCAAGGTCAGTCTCTCTGGATCTTAGCTGCTGCACGTCATGATCTGGTCTTAGGCTGTCTCGGAGGTGAGTTCTTCTAGGTCTTCCCTCTTTTCCTTGGTGTTCCTTGTCTCCCTTTGGTCTTCCAGCCTTTTGTTTCTTTTCTTTTGCTTCTGTTACTTCTGATCTTCTTCCTGGTCTCCTTCTTGGACTCCAATTTATATAATGAAACCTAAGTCCTGCTTAGTTATACCGTAACCAATTATTTTAGTATAATTTTACTAACCAAACATAACAAAATTACCTAACCAATCATACCCCACCACCTTAATTCATTTACACCTAGCAAAATTAATTATACAGCAGACAGAAACAGTTACAAACCAGACAGAGATCATACAGACAAACAATAGAAAAGTAAGGATACTTAAGCCATAGAGTGCGGATTCCACAACATTCTCTATTGATAAGCAGTTTCTTGCCAAGTAGAATGGTGTTACTTAAGTTTTCTTTACCCATCTTGAGATCTGTTTCTTTATCTGGTGACAGTGGGGGAGCTATCAGCGCAAAATTCCCTTCTCACAACTTGCTGTGACACTATTTTAATACAAAATAGACTGAATGTGAGTATGTGACTCTAGACCTTACAGCTAATGGCTGCTGCTCTTCAGTCTGGCTACAGAAGAAGGCTTTCATTCAGGCCTAGCACAGGCCTTCCAACATGGCTACAGAAAAACCATATTGTTACAATATCAATTCAAAAGACTAAAAGTCTGAACACAACTGTTTTAGAAATCACATCCAGTCACTTTGGTCTTTAACATTTTACAGGCATTGGATGTTAGTGCAGTACTAACTGCATACACAAAATGTATGCAAAGTTGTGGACAGTGCACAGTGAGCTAATTAAAATCAAAATTGTGGCAGAGGATCCACAATTTCTGCACTATTGTGACTGAATTAGGGCCTTGGAGGTGCCCTCATTACTGGATGTGCCGTAGCCCTGATATAGCCTTATCAGTATGCAGTGTAGCTGTAGCCATGTCTGTTCCAAGGCTCTAGAGAGACAAAGTGGGTGAGGTAATCTCTTTTATTAGACCAACCTTGCTTGGTGAGAGAGCTTGTCTCATTAACAGAAGTTAGTCCAATAAAAGATATTACCTCACCCAACATTGTCTTTCCAATATCCTTATTAGTTTAGTAATTGATGGATGATCCAGGGGCATAGCCAAAGGTGGGCCTGAGTGGGCCCACCCATTTTTCATCCAAGCCCATTCCTGCAGCCCCTCAGGGCTTCTCCGCCAGCCTGCCCAGTACTCCAGCCAAGGAGCAGGATCGGAGTGCAGGGCTTACCCCACTTTGCCAGGTGCTCCAGCACAAGAGCGGGATGAAGAACTAGCCCTGCAGTGTCTGGTGCTGCAGCAGGGGAGCAGGGTCAGGGATCAGGGCCCTGCTCCAGCTGAGGAGCTGGTATCAGGACTTTTCCTGCTCTGTTAGCCTGCCTGCTGCTCCAGCTGGGCAGCAGTATTGGGGTTAAGGGGCTTACCCTGCTCCTCCTGGCGCTCCAGGAACCCCACTGGGACCCCACTCCCAAGACTGGAGTGCCCGGGCAGGCAGGCGGAATTGGGCAAGCCCCTGTGCACACACCCTGTGACTTGGGGTCCCTTGGCCAGTGTGTCCATCATGTCCTCCCTCTCCGGCTTCTTGGAGGGGAGATGATCTCATCCCTCTTGTCCTCTTTTTCCTACCCCCATCATTGCCCACCCACCTGAAGTGTCACTTTCTGGGTACACCACTGGGAGGATCCCTATCTTTGTCTTTTGCCTCACTGAAGTTGACAGTGACAGTATATCGGTAAGTAGTAAAATGACAGACCCTCTAGCTGGCTTGGCATGGTTAGGGCCTTACCAAACTCATTGTCCATTTTGGTAAATTTCATGGTCATAAAGATTTCAAAAGTCTTAAATTTTATGGTTTCAGATGTTTACAGCTGAAATCTCACTAGCTTCTAATAATGGGGGTCCAAAAAGAGGCTGTGGGTGGGGTGTTAATGTGGTCACAAAGGTGGTATTGCTGCCCTTCCTTCTGCTTTGCAGCAGGTTGTGGTGATGCCTTCAGAGCTGGATGACTAGAGACTGGCGGCTGTTTGCCAGAAGTTCAGGGCTGAAAGCCCAGAAATAAGGTTAGCAATACCATCCCATCCCATCCTCACTTCTGCGCTGCTGCTGACAGTGGCACTGCCTTCAGAGCTGGGCACCTGGCCAATAGCTGTCTTTGTTCGGCCGCCCAGCTCTGAAGACAGCACAAAAGTAAAGGTGGCAATACTGCAACCTCTGTACAATAGCCAAATTTCATTGGGGAGACCAGATTTCATGATCCGCGATGTGTTTTTCGTGGCTATGAAGGGTGTAGTAACATGTGGATATTTTCTAGCTGAACTCTATGCTGCTCTGGTTGGTACATGCTTGATGTGCACATCGGTATTGCCAATCACAAATGTTCAAAAATCATGATTCACCAAAAACCATGCAACTGGCATTAAAATCATGTGATTATGTAAAAATAATAGATTTGGTAAAAATCTTTTTATTTGCCTTCTATTATTTGAGCCTTTTTGGTGCACGGGGGTCACACACTGAAGTTTTCTCCACAGCCATGAGGGCTAGAAACTTTCTTTTACTTTAAGAATGAAGGCAAAAATAATCACATAGCCACTTGACTCCAGAGGCTGGGGCTTCAATGAAAACAATAAGTACAGATTACACTTCCAAAATCCAGGATTCTCTCATCCAGCAACATCTGTGGTCTGGCATGCCCATGGATGTTCCTGGGTGAGACAGCCCTATGGCACGCAGGCAGCAGCTGTGAGCCTGGTGCAGCCCCATGAGTCTGCTAGCAGTGGGGCCAAAGCAGCCTGGGTGGAGCACGATCAGGGCTGTCCACGACCCAACAGCGGAGCCAGGACCACAGCAGCCCAAAAGGGAAAGCCTGGTTGGTCTGCGTCAGTCTGGGAGGCGGTGGGACAGCAGCAGCCCGGGTGGTAGCAGTGATGGCGGTGACAGCATGACTGCGGCTGTGGGGTTGGGGCTGCAGCATCCTGATAGGGCAGTGTGCCATTTGGCCTTGGGGCTGGAGCTGACCTGCTAGCCGGCAGCAGAGCTGGGGCTAGCCCACCGACAACCCAGCCGGGCTGAAGAAGCCAGCAGTGAGGAGGGGCAGCGGACTGAGGGACTGGTGTCAGGGGACCTCCTGTTGTCTGGTAAATTCCTTCATCTGGGACCAATCAGGTCCCGAGGGTGCTGGAAAAGAGAGGTTCAGCCTGTATTATGAGACTCATGACAAAATCAGGAGAGTTGGCAACACTGTTCTTTGTCCTGTATATAACAGGATACCTGTTCATAGGTGCCTAGTATTCCATGACTTGAGTCTGATAAGTCGCAGTAGTAAGGAAAGTGGAGGGGGACGGAAGATACTGTTGTGGTTGCCATACTAGATTGGGACACAGGAGATCTGGGTTTAATTTCCTGTGTGACGTCAGGCAAGTCCCTATCGCTCAGTTTCATGTATGTAAATAGGGAGAGGACTACTATCTCTTATTTATTTAGCTCTGGTCTACACTAGGACCTTATTCCAAAATAACTCCCCCAACTTTGAATTTATAAGTGGGGTGTCCACACTACCAAGACCATTATTTTGAAATAATGGACTGCGGGATTTGAACTCTGTACTCCTGTTTTCACAAGAAGTAACACTAATTCCGCAATAGTAATTTCAAAATAACATTAGCATGGATGCTTCAGTGCCACTAATTCAAACTTATTGGCCTTCTGAAGACCTCCCACAGCTCCCCAGAGGGCTTCCTGGGGCTCTAAGTCCTAGGTAGAGCATCCATATTAACAGAGCCTGCTTCAGACTAATTTCGATGCTTCCCCATTGTGAACACATGATCGTTTGAATTTGATATATCAGGAGTTCTTAAGTCAAATTTAGTAATTTCAAAATAGTTTCCCAGTGTAGACATGGCCTTAGAGAATAAGGGCTAAAGAATAGGGGCTGTCTCTTCTTTTGTACTCCCCCAATTGAGCCTTATTTTGCTTGTATCAGAGGGGTAGCCGTGATAGTTTGAATCTGCAAAAGCAGCAAGGAGTCCTGTGGCACCTTATAGACTAACTGCAGTGTAGGAGCATAAGCTTTCGTGGGCAAAGACCCACTTCGTCAGATGCATGTAGTGGAAATTTCCAGAGGCAGGTATAAATATGCAGGCCAGGATCAGGCTGGAGATCCACCTCGTCATCTCCAGCCTGATCCTGGCCTGCATATTTATACCTGCCTCTGGATATTTCCACTACATGCATCTGACGAAGTGGGTCTTTGCCCACGAAAGCTTATGCTCCTACACTGCAGTTAGTCTATAAGATGCCACATGACTCCTTGCCGCTTATTTTGCTTGGGAGCTCCCAAGCACTACTCCAGTAATAATAAACAAACACATAACAACAGTGTTTGGCTCATGGAATTATACATAAGCTCAGGTGCAGTGACACATACTGAAAAATATGCACGAGTGCAGTATCATGTATTGGTTGTTGCTCTTTCAAACAAGCTTTGTGCTGTGTCATGCATATACTTGCCTTTTATTTTCTTGGTGTGTAGCTGGTCATCATGTTGCTTTGCGTAGTGCAGTAATTTGTTGATGGTCCCTAGCTCTGTGTCCTTTTCCCCCTCCCTCCTTTCAGCCAGCTCATATACTGCAGTGGTTCGTGCTGTCCACACTAATAAGCTGCGGTTTCCTATCTTAAAGGGGCAGCTTCACCTTTCTTGTTTCCCGAAGAAGCACCAGGATGACACGTGTTCTGCCATGTGTGTGACGTCCGCTCTCTGAGAACACAATGTATCTCCATATATTCCCAGCTCCCAAAGGGGCTGTCTGGGTTTGCTGTCTCCTAGGTTGGGGCTGAGGTTGATTTTAGTCCAGGGGTGGGCAAAAGGGCCTCCGTGGGCCACGTCCAGCCCGCCAAGCGGGTTGATCTGGTCCGCGGAGGCCCTACCTCTCCCTCACCCCTAGGCTAGTTAGGGCCTGGGGGCAGGGGAGTGCGCAAAGCTTCCTCCTGCCCTGTCAGGAGCACGCAGCGCTTTGAAGAGCCATGTGCTGCTTGAGGTGTGGGAGGAGATGTCACACACTCCCCCTCTCCCTCCCCAAGCCCAAGCCCTGATTGGCCTGGGGCCGGGGGAGCTGCGTGAAGTTTCCTCTGCCCCCCCCCCCCCGCCCTGCGAGGAGTGCATGGCACTTCAAAGTGCAGGGCGGGGCAGGGCAAAGGATGCTTTGTGCAGCTTCCCTGCCCCCAGGTCAGTCAGGGCCTGGGGCGGGGGAAGTGCGCGAAGCCTCCTGCTGTCCTGCAAGGAGCACAGAAGTGCTGTGTGCTCCTAGCGGGAGGGGTAGGGCAGGAGGAGGTTTCGCATGCTCCCCCCGCCCCCAAACCCTGATTGGCCTGGGCGTGGGGGAGTGTGCAAAGCCTCTTCCCACCCTGCCAGGGACATGGGTGCCTAATGGGAAGTGGGGGGCAAAGGGGCTCCCCCACCCCCAGACTAATCATGGTCTGTGGATGGGGAAGCCAGAAGCATCCTGGCCCCGTCCCTTCCAGTTCAGGCCCTGTCCCTTCTGGGGTGGCCCCTGGCCAAAAATTATTGCCCACCCCTGTTTTACTCTCTTTGGGTATGTCTATGCTAGCCACCCTAGTTTGAACTAGGGTGGCTAATGTAGTCATTCGAACTTGCAAATGAAGCCCGGGATTAAAATATATCGGGCTTTATTTGCATGTTCCTGGGTGCCGCCATTTTTAAATGCCCGGTAGTTCGGACTCCCTGCCTGCGGCTACACACAGCACGGGCTAGGTAGATCAAACTAAAGCCCCTAATTCGGACTACTGTTACACCTCATTGCAGGAGGAGTAACGGTAGTCTGAATTAGGGGCTTTAGTTCTAACTACCGAGCTCATGCCGCGTGTAGCCGCGGGCAGGGAGTCCGAACTACCGGGCATTTAAAAATGGCGGCGCCCAGGAACATGCAAATAAAGCCCGATATATTTTAATCCCAGGCTTCATTTGCAAGTTTGAATGACTACATTAGCCACCCTAGTTCAAACTAGGGTGGCTAGTGTAGACATACCCTCCTAGTGCTCACAGAATGAAACACTCTCCCTCCAAGCTCCTGCATCTCAGGCCAGAGGACAATTTGCGGGGAAATCTGTAGTGAGTCACTGGAGCCAGTTATAATTTGTATGGGTGTGGAGGCATTAATGGAATTATTTTTACTCCTAATCCACCTTCTCCCCGACTCCCCCTTCTCCAAAAAGCAACTAACTCTCCCCATTCCCATCCTGCCTAAAAATGACCTATTCTCACTTTCCGCATTCACCATGAGCCCTTCCTGAA
This sequence comes from Pelodiscus sinensis, assembly GCF_049634645.1. Classification (NCBI taxonomy): domain Eukaryota; kingdom Metazoa; phylum Chordata; order Testudines; family Trionychidae; genus Pelodiscus; species Pelodiscus sinensis. The sequence goes on along the minus strand of NC_134711.1, from coordinate 137,439,427 downwards.
ATCCCCAATCCTAGACTGCCTTCCACTCCACCCAATATGAGCTCCCACATCCCCCTGTTTCCTTGAAGTCTTCTTCTTCCCTGCTTGGAAAGTGTCTGGTAGTGTAAAGAGCACAAGTTTGGTGGCAGTGTACTCAGGGGGAGAGCAAGGGAGGATAAATTCAAGCCCCTGCTTCACATCAGGCAAGAGCTCGGACTAGAATTGGGTTCTCCCACAATCTAGGTCAGTGTTTCTCAAAGTGGTCTGCAGCTCCACTCTGAGGGTATGTCTACACTACAAAGTTAGTTCGAACTAACTTTCATAGGCGCTACACTAGCGCTCCGTTAGTTCGAACTTAATTCGAACGAAAGGAGCACTTAGTTCGAACTAGGTAATCCTCATTCCACGAGGATTAAGCCTCGTTCGAACTAGCTAGTTCAAATTAAGGGGTGTGTAGCCCCTTAATTCGAACTAGTGGGAGGCTAGCCCTCCCCAGGTTTCCCTGGTGGCCACTCTGCTGCCACCAGGGAAACTCTACTGCCCCCCTCCCGGCCCCGGACCCCTTAAAGGGGCACGGGCTGGCTACGGTGCCCATGCCAGGTGCAAGCCTGCCAGCACCCAGCCAGCAGACCCTGCACCTGGCACAGATCGAGCCACCCACCCGATGCTCCCCAGCTCTCCCCCTCTTCCTGGGACCAGGCTGGCGGCTCCCGGGAGCTTGCCCGGGACCGCAAGAGGCGGGCACCCGCTTGGACTAGTGCGGACATCGTGGACCTTGTCCACGATCTCCGCACTAGGCACAGGAAAGTGGCCGTCTAGGGCAGGAGAGCTGCCAGCCTGGCCACCCAGGAGCAGGTGTGCATGAAAATCAAGGGGGTCCACTGAGACCCCCGACCCTGAGCCCTGAGCTTACAATGGCCGTCCTGGGTCAGACCAAAGGTCCATCTAGCCCAGTAGCCTGTCTGCCAACAGCGGCCAACCCTAAGGAACCTGGAGGGGATGGACCGAAGACAGTGACCAAGCCATTTGTCTCGTGCCATCCCTCTCCAGCCTTCCACAAACCTTGGGCAGGGATACCACTCCTACCCCGTGGCTAATACCACTCCATGGACCCAACCTCTATGACTTGATCTCACTTCCCTTTAAACTCTGTTCCAGTTGTAGCCTTCACAGCCTCCTGCAGCAAGGAGTTCCACAGGTTGACGCTTTACTTTGTGAAGAAGAATTTTCTGTTACTAGTTTGAAGCCTGCTACCCATTCCTTTCCTTTGGTGTCCTCTAGTCCTTCTTTATGGGAACTAATGAAGAACTTTTCTGTATGCACCCTCTCCACCCAACTCCTGCTTTTAGAGACCTCTATCCTGTCCCCCCTCCGTCTCCTCTTTTCTAAGATGAAAAGTCCCAGTCTCTTTAGCCTCTCTTCATATGGGACCTGTTCCCAACCCCTGATCATTGTAGTTGCCCTCCCCTCTCCCAGCCTCTCTCTTCCCCTCTCCCACCTCCTTTTCCCAGTCATCCCCAGTTTTGTTCAATAAAGACAGATTCCATTTTGGAAGACACTTTATCTTTATTTTGTACATCAAGAAGAGGGGCTAGGGAAGGGTAAGTGGAAGGAGGTGAGGGAGGAATGGGGTATGAGCCCCCGATGGGGAGGACTGGGCTGGATCTGCAGGCTTCTGGGGGTGGAAGCTCTCCTGCAGCCCCCCAATTGTCCCCTCTCCCCAGATGGCAGCCTGCGGCACGTGCATCCGGTCTGATGGCCGAGTGGTGTGATGTGCCCAGTGTGGGTACTCCGGGCAATCCAAGCCAGGACTGCTTTGCAAGCGGGGCACCCCTGAGAACTGTCTGTCCGGGGTGGGAGTCGGGTCCTTTTAAGCACAGCCCTCGGCTAGCCTGAGACAGCATCTCCACGCTCTAAGTCCTCCTCTGATGCCCTGCCGGCACTGCTTCCGGCCATCCTTAAGCCCGGTTCAGGGTCCACTTAATGTGGACATGCTAGTTCGAATTAGCAAAACGCTAATTCGAACTAGTTTTTTAGTCTGGATCCGTTAGTTCGAATTAGCTTAGTTCGAATTAACTAATTCGAACTAAGTTAGTTCGAATTAACGTTGTAGTGTAGACGTACCCTGAGAAACCTGCTAACTGGCTGCTCCCATTTGTTTATTGATTGGCTCCGCAGCCATGGAGCCTCATGGCTCCCATTGGCTCCAGTTTGCCATTGGCAGCAGAGGGGAGCCGCAGGAAGCAACGTGGGCCGGGCTGTTGCTTCCCACAGCTCTTCTTGGCTGCAAACAGTGAACCAGAGGCAATGGGAGCTGCAAGGCTCCATGGCTGCAGAGCCAGTAAATAAACAAACTGGAGTGGACAGTTAGCACGTTTCTTAGTGTGGATCCGCAGACCACTTTGAGACACACTGACCAAGGTGAGGGGCCTAACTCTTAGACTCTTTTGGGACAGGGATTAGGGTGCTCTCATTTTCCACAAAAAATAAGAAAGGTCTCTATTTTGTCTGAGAATAAGGTGGGGAAAAATTAAATCTCAACATTTTCACAGTATGAGAAAGCGGTTCCTCACCCTGCTCTACCAACTCTGCCCTTCACTTGTTGCTGTGCCAGTTTTTCCATCTGTAGAATGGGAACAATAACGGAGACCAACCTCAATACATTTTTTGAGGTTTTTAGTTGAAAAGTGCCAAGTAAACATAACGGCTACGTCTAGACAGGCATGATTTTCCGGAAATGCTTTTAACGGAAAAGTTTTCCGTTAAAAGCATTTTTGGAACAGAGCGTCTAGATTGGCATGGACGCTTTCCGCAAAAGCACTTTTTCCGGAAAAGCGTCCGTGCCAATCTAGACGCGCTTTTCCGCAAAAAAGCCCCAATCGCCATTTTCGCGATCAGGGCTTTTTTGCGGAAAACAAATCTCAGCTGTCTACACAGGCCCTTTTGCGCAAAAGTTTTGCGCAAAAGGACTTTTGCCCAAACGTGAGCAGCATAGTATTTCCGCAAGAACACTGACAATCTTACATGAGATCGTCAGTGTTCTTGCGGAAATTCAAGCGGCCAGTGTAGACAGCTGGCAAGTTTTTCTGGAAAAGTGGCTGATTTTCCGGAAAAACTGGCCAGTCTAGACACAGCCAACCTGTTTGACTCTATTGCACCAAATGTGTGCTAGAGTCTTTATAGATATGAAGACAAGGACCCTGCCCTGATGAGTGTATAATCTATACAAATGACACAAAGACTTAAAATGGTGGATAGGAGCAATGATTTTATTACACAAGTTATGATTAATACAAGATATCATATTGTTCATAGGATATATTCTGTATGGATATTATTTTCAGACTTGGATGCTTAAAGTTAGGTATATACATCTATATTTACAAGTACAAGATTGAATCTCCTATTGAGTTTATTGGAAGAGCTACAGTCACTTATGTGGGTCCTGAGATGAGATCAGAAACCAATTTCTGACCTGCAGCCCTGTCTGCAATTACAACCGGTGAAGAAAATTGTAGATGAATATGAATTGTTTTTAGCTTTACACCTCACATAGCTCTCCTTGATTGCAGGAGTCCTTGAGCTCTCAAAATCTTTCAGTCTGAGATGACATGGCAGAGTTGGCACCACCTGATTTTGTCATGGCCAAGAGATTCCACATGTTTGGATCATTGTAAATGTGGTGGTTAGCCTTGAGAGAGTCATTGTAACATTTTCTTGATCTATCCCTAGACTGAACAAGAAAATTAATTAAACAGGAGCTAATTTTTCAAACATGTTATCAAGAATGTAAATTTATTTGTAATTTGATTTTCAGATTTGGGTCCTTAATCACCTCCATCTGTATGTAGGCAACCAAATATTAGTTCTAGGCCCCTACATACTGATTTTTGGCAGCAAAATCCCTATTTGATGCCTATATCAGCCTGATTGTATATCCTACTGGAATTTAAAAGTGCTGCAACTACTCTAGTTGTGTCCTGCAACAACAGACCACTCAAAGACATTGACAAATTTTGCTACTGAGGCCATGTCATTTTACTAGATAGAGTGATTAACAATAACGTTATGATGTGCATAGGTGCAGCCAGTGATACTTTTGGAAAACTTCAGTGTAGTCTATGAAATGAATATGGTGTCAAACTGCAAATAAAAATGGATGTTTACTACACTATTATCATCAGCAAACTTCTCTATGTTTGTGATACATGGACTGCTAATCAAAACTGTGCTGGGAACCATTCCACCTATGATGTCTGTCATGGTGGATAATGGGAAATAAATGGTAAGATTTGGTTCTAAACCCCAAGGTCCATGAGTGCCGCAGCCTCACAGGCATTGATGCTTTTATAGTAAGGGTACGTCTAAACTACATGGCTCCGTCGACGGAGCCACGTAGATTTGTTGTTTTGGCAAAGTCAAATGAAGCCGCGATTTAAATGATCAGCTGTTTGTCCGCTCAGCGCGCTAGTCTGGACGCTCCCCTGCCGACATCAAAGCCCTTTGTCGGCAGCCCTGGTAAACCTCATTCCACGAGGAATAACGGGGCTGCGACAAAGGGCTTTGATGTCGGCAGGGGAGCGTCCAGACTAGTGCGCTGAGCGGACAAACAGCTGATCAGCTGTTTGTCGGCTCAGCGCGGCAGCCATGTACAGGCAGTCCCCGGCTTACGCGGATCCGACTTATGTCGGATCCGCACTTACGAACGGAGCTTTCTCGCCCCGGAAGTCGGGGCGAGAAAGCCCCGTTCATAAGCTGCTCCGGTGCCCCTGGTCTGCTGGAGACCGTCTCCAGCAGACCAGGGGCACCGGGCGGGTTCCCGCGCTTCTGAGGCTTTGCCAGAGCAAAGCCTCAGAAGCGCGGGAACCGCTGCTGCTGCCCCTTGAGACCCGGTGCCTGTGGTCTGCTGGGGACGGTCCGCTTTGACTGAAGCGGCAGCAGCGGCGGTTCCCCGCTCTGGCAAAGCCTCAGAGGCGCGGGACCCCCCCGCGGCTGCGGCTTCAGTCCGGGGGCCTGTGGTCTGCTGGGGACCGTCCCCAGCAGACCACAGGCACCCAGACTGGAGCGGCAGCCGTGGCAGGGTCCCGCGCCTCTGAGGCTTTGCCAGAGCAAAGCCTCAGAGGCGCGGCACCCCGCTGCCGCTGCGGCTCTGCTCCCCGTGTCCCTGGTCTGCTGAGGGGGTGGGGTGCAGCTAGTGTGCTCCCCCCCCCCCCAGCAGACCAGGCTTTTGTTTTGGACTCTGGGGCAGAGCAGCTGGGGCGCTGCCGATTGGTCCTGCAGCGCCCGTGGGCACTACTGGACCAACCCGGCAGCACCCCAGCTGCTCTGCCCCAGGTCCTGATTCAGCCGCTGCTGGTCAGTTTCAGCAGCGGCTGAATCAGGACGTCTGGGGCAGAGCAGATGGGGTGCTGCTGGGTTGGTCCAGTAGCACCCCAGCTGCTCTGCCCCAGGCGTCCCCAAGTCAGCTTCTGCTGAAACTGACCAGCGCTGACTACAGGAAGCCCCAGGCAGAGTTGCTCTGCCCCGGGCTTCCTGGAATCAGCTGCTGATCAGTTTCAGCAGCAGCTGACTTGGGGACGCCTGGGGTTCTTAAGTTGATTCTGTATGTAAGTCAGAACTGGCGGTCAGTTTCAGCAGTGTCTGAATCTGGACGCCAGTTCGCCAGTTCCGACTTACATACAGATTCAACTTAAGAACAAACCTACAGTCCCTATCTTGTACGCAACCCGGGGACTGCCTGTACATTTAAATGAAGTCGCGATCATTTAAATCGCGGCTTCATTTGACTTTGCCTATATGTCTAATCTACATGCCTCTGACGACAGAGGTATGTAGTCTAGACACAGCCTAAGAGCATAGCTGAGATGGTGCAGTCATGTGGTCTGTAGGTCTGACAGTGGAATATCAAAGGCTGTCTTGTACTGAGAATTGCAGACTGGAAGTTGTTCTAGAACAGGGGTCTCCAACCTTTTTAACCACAAGATCACTCTTTCAATTTAAGTGCAGTGTAAGATCTACCTCAAACCCAAATACCCTGGCCCAGCTTCCTTCCTTACCTCTCTGAGGCCCCGCCACTCCCCTTCTCTGAGGCCTCACCCTGCTCACTCCATCCCCCTTCCTCCTCGAATCTCATTCACTTTCACCAGGCTGGGGTAGGGAGTTGGGGTGCAGGCTCTGGTCTTGGGACAAGGGGTTCAGACTGTGGGAGAGGCTGCCCTGAGGGTAGGGAGGTGGGGTGAGTTTTAGAGGGGGATAGAGTATTTGCCTGGGGAGCTCAGGGCTGGGGGCTCAAGTCCTGTCCCCCACCAGCAGCTCAAGTCCTGCCAAAACAGGATAAGAGACCCTCTGAAGATAGGGAGGTGGGACTCCCTATCTTTTGAGTGGACTAGGGGATACAGCATTTGCCTGGGGAGTGCAGGGTTGGGGGGGCTTAAGTCCTGCCCCCCTCCCTACCCACCCACCCACCTGCTCTGGGAGCAGCTAGACAGCCAACATAGGCTGCCCCAGGAATGGAGCTGGTTCCTGCATTAGGAAGGCAGGATAGGGGACCTGCAGGAGGTAGGGTGAATTCTGGAGTGGCCTAGGGGATAGGGTATTTACCTGGGGAGGATAGGACTGTGGGCTCAAATCCCACCTCTCCTGAGAACAGCCAGACAACTACCCCAGGGATAGAGCAGTGGAGCCAAGGTAGGCTTACTCCTGAAAGCAGCTGGCATGTACAGCAGTGGCTCCCTGTACTGCCCCTCATATACATGTACTAACTCTACAGCTTTTACTGGCCATGGGTCTCCATTATTGATCAATGAGAACCACAGGAGCGGTGTCCACAGGCAAGGACAGCATGTGGAGACACCCTACTCTGCCTTTCTCAGGGGCTGCAGGGACAAGCCAGCCACTTCCAGGAGCAGCAATTACCATGGGGATAATGATTCCAGCCACAACAGGTTCGGCATTTTAGAACTCACTGCTCAAAGAATTAAATTTAAGTGTAAGAGAGAAATGAAAGTTATGAAATGCACAGACCAGTCAGAAACCAAAACTAACCCACTTTGCAAGCAATAGAAGCAGTAACAACCCCCCCATGTACGTGTTGAGTCAGGAGATGAGAGTGAAGGACAGTTGGTGTTTGTGAGAATGGCAGAGATTTGCATTGCCAAGCTCCCTCCATCCCCATCTCGCTGTGTGGAGATGGGCTACAGAAGAGGGGGGAGGAGAGACCCTGTCATCAGCCCCCCTCCTTCTTCCTCCCACACCCTGCACAGCATTCAGGAGGCTCCCAGGGGGGCAGCTCCAAGGTAGCGGGCAGGAACAGCATGACAGATGGAGAGGCAACTGAAGTGCCAGCACTTGATAGTGTCCTGGCCAAACCCATCAGGATCATCTGTCAGAGGCTCCAAGATCTACTGGTAGATCCCAGTCTACTGGTTGGTGACCACTTCCTTAGAGGCTCAAAAGAGAAAAAGCAAATAAAGAGTTATAATGCGTTTTTTCAAAAAAAAATCTCATTATTTTGGGGCCTGATTGCTGACTTGCACTTAGGGTTAGCAACACTGAAAACCCCAATCTCCTTTTCCTCTGCACCCTATGTCCTTGCCAATTTCCTATTCCCTCCCCCAGTTCTCCTCAAATCCAATTCCTAAATCTAACTAACTTTTCTTTTCTAGCATGAACATATCAAACTCTCATTCTCTCTCCTGCTTCTCCTTATGAAGGAGCATTGGGGCATATGGGAGTTATGTTTTGCTGGGTGCAGAAACCTAGTGCCAGGCTAGTTTTTGAGTGATTGCATCTCCAGACTTAGTGAAACCTCTGAGCTGCCCTTGAACATTAGTGCTCACCTAAAAAATCCTTTCTGAGGACTCACTCCAGCACCGCACCCTGACTTCACCCATCTGGAGCACAAGAAGACTTAGAACCAATCTTTAAAACTCCATGTAAACCCAACTTCAATTTGTACCCAGAGCTGAGCTCTCAAATGGTGACAAACTTGGCATTAATGAGACGGAAGAGGCTAATGTAAAGCTGATATGCTTTACATCAGTCATAAAGGGCACCTGTCCTTTGAAAATTGTCTCACTCTTAATCACACACCAGAGCTCCATATTTATCATCTCTCAGTAACTTCGGAAAACAGGTGTTGGGTTTACAAATTAAGGACGTGCTTTTTTCCTAGCTGTCAGTTCCACAGCTCAGCCTTTCGTATAATTTTTGCAGGTAATACCAAACTGGGAGGGGTTGCGAGCACTTCGGAGGACAAAAGCGGCCGCTCTTGCGCAAAACTTGCGGCCTGTCTACACTGGCTGTGTGTTCTTGCGCAAGTAAACTGACGTTCTAATGTATGAAATCAGGGCTTCTTGCACCAGAACACTGACGCTCCCGCTCAGGAATAAGCCCTTTTGTGCAACTGTTCTTGCGCAAGAGACCAGTGTAGACAGGCAACATGAATATCTTGTGCAAGAAAGCCCTATGGTTAAAATGGCCATCAGTGTAGAGATCGTCTACACTGGCAAGGATGCTCTTGCGCAAAAGCACATGCCAGTGTAGACGCTCTCTTGCGCAACTACTTTGACGCAAGAGCTCTTGTGCTAAAGAGTTTTTGTGCAAGATCACGCCAGTGTAGTCGTAGCCGATAAGAATTCAAAGTGGCCTTGACAAATTGGAGAATTGCTCAGAATTCAACAAGATGAATTTAATAAAGATAAGTGCGCAGCACTTCACTTAAAAAAATCAAATGCATAAATACAAAATGGTAATGCTGCTGAATCTGGTGATTATAGTGCATCATAAATTGAATGTAAGTCAACAATGTGATGCAGCTGTGAAAAAAAGGTAATATAATTGAAGAGTGCATTAACAAGCGTGTTCTGTATAAGACACAGAAGGTAGTTGTCTTGTTCTACTTGGTACTAGTGAGGACTTAGCTAGAGTTCTATGCTTTGGGAAAAGGTGTGGTTAAACTGAAGAGAGTCCAAAGGAGAACAATAAAGATAAAAGGTTTAGAAAAAGAAAGACTAAAATAACTAGGGCTACATCTACACTGCAGGCTTCTTGTGCAAGAACTGTTTTGTGCAAGAGTTCTTGCAAGGTCTTGCACAAGAGCATGTCTGCTGCCATGTGCTTTTGTGCAAAAGCATCCATGGCAGTGTAGATGCTCTCTTGCGCAAGAAAGCTCTGATGGCCATTTTAGCCATAGGGGTTTCTTGCACAAGAAACTCCTGTTGCCCGTCCACACTGCCTTCTTGCACAAGAGCTCTTGTGCAAGAGGACTTATTCCTAATGGGGAGAGGAATAACTCTTGTACAAGAAGCCCTCTGTTCTGATGCTTTACTGTAAATTTACTTGTGCAAGTATGTGCGTGCAGTGTAGACACTCCGCAAGTTTTTGTGCAAGAACACTTGTTCTTGCGTAAAAAGCCTGAGGTGTACACGTAGCCTAGGAGTCTTAAGAAAGGAATAATAAAGGGTGGTACCTGATGATAGGCTTCAAATGTGTTCAGATGTTGATCAGTTGTTCTTCATGTCAAGGCAAGAACTAATGGGATTAATGTACAGCAAGGTAGATTTAGGTTAAATATTAGGAAAATTTTCTAGCCATAAGGATAGTTAAGCTCTGGAACAGACTTCCAAGGGAGGCTGGGAAATACCCATCACTGGAGATCTTTTAGATCATTTGGACAGACAGTTGGTAGGAATGGTTTAGACAAGTGGTCACCAACCAGTCAGGATCTACTGGTAGATCCCGGAGCCTCTGACAGGTGATCCTGACTGGTGTGGCCAAGAGGCTACCAAGTGCCAGCAATTCAGCTGCCCTTCCTCCCACTGCTGTGTGTCTCCTGCCCTTTGCCTTGGAGCTGCCCCCTCCCTCCCCTGGGCTGTGTCTAGACTGGCCAGTTTTTCCGGAAAATCAGCCACTTTTCCGGAAAAACTTGCCAGCTGTCTACACTGGCCGCTTGAATTTCCGCAAAAGCACTGACGATCTCATGTAAGATTGTCAGTGTTCTTGCGGAAATACTATGCTGCTCCCATTCAGGCAAAAGTCCTTTTGCGCAAAACTTTTGTGCAAAAGGGCCAGTGTAGACAGCTCAGATTTGTTTTCCGCAAAAAAAGCCCCGATCGCGAAAATGGTGATTGGGGCTTTTTTGCGGAAAAGTGCGTCTAGATTGGCACAGACGCTTTTCCGGAAAAAGTGCTTTTGCGTTAACGAAAACTTTTCAGTTAAAAGCATTTCCAGAAAATCATGCCAGTCTAGACGTAGCCCTGGAGTCTCTTGCTTGCTGTGCAGAGCAGGGCAGGGAGAGTAGGGGACACTGGTGTCAGGATGCTCCCCTCTCCCCCTATGTTCTATTTCCACAGACTGGATTGAGGAGCACAGCGTTTGGGATGGAGGGAGTTTGCTGGCTGCTTTTGAGAGTGGTGCAGGGCCAGAACAGGGGTGAGCCTGCCTTAGCCCCACTGCACCACCACCCAGGAGCCACGTGAGGTAAGCAGTGTCCAGCTGGAGCGAGATTCCCAACCCCTGCCCCAGTCACAAACTCCCGCCTACACCCAAAACCCCTGCCCTAGCCCTAAGTCCCCTAGTCCCCAACTCCTTTACAGAGCTTTTACCCCAACTCCCTACCCCAGGCTCATCTCGGAGCCCCTCTCACACTCCAAATCCCTTAGCCCAAGACCAGATCCTGCACCCCAACCCTCTGCCCCTGCCTGGTGAAAGGGAGGGAGGATGGGGGAAAGAGGGAGGACAGAGTAAGCAGGGGTGGGGCCTCAGAAAAAGGCATGAAGGAGGCGGGGACAAGAGTATTTCGGTCTGAGGTAGATCTTGGATTGCACTTAAATTCAAAAAGAGATCTTGTGCTTAAAATGGTTGGAGACCCCTGGTTTAGACCAAATGAAGTTACCCACTCCATCTTTGATCAGAGCAGGGATGGTCCCTAAGGGGTTCCCACCATGTTTACACAGATGCTTTAGAGGAGGCATAGCATTTAATTGCTCCCCAAATTATCTTCCTCGTTGTGGGACCATGCCTCATTTTAAAATCAGAGCTTAGTAATAAAGGAATTTCTTGGACTTCCTGTAGAAACTGAGGGCATGTTCTGACCTAAACAGAGGGATGTAAGGTGAGATTTTGGTAATCCATATGCTATGTCTAGACTGGCATGATTTTCCGGAAATGCTTTTAACGGAAAAGTTTTCTGTTAAAAGCATTTTCGGAAAAGAGCATCTAGATTGGCACGGATGCTTTTCTGCAAAAGCACTTTTTGCGGAAAAGCGTCCGTGCCAATCTAGACGCGCTTTTCTGCAAAAAAGCCCCGATCGCCATTTTCGCGATTGGGGTTTTTTTGCGGAAAACAAATCCGAGCTGTCTACACTGGCCCTTTTGCGCAAAAGGTCTTTTGCCTGAACGGGAGCAGCATAGTATTTCCGCAAGAAGCATTGATTTCTTACAGTAGGAAGTCAGTGCTTTTGCGGAAATTCAAGCGGCCAGTGTAGACAGCTGGCAAGTTTTTCCGGAAAAGTGGCTGCGTTTGCGGAAAAACTGGCCAGTCTAGACACAGCCATATTGTATCAGTGGGGAAAAGGTCAGAAGGTTGGCTCATGGGAAGGGAATATAGAGCCTTTCCCAACTACTGCAGTAGTTCCAATCCAGCTCTATGATGTATGTGTTGGGGGTGGTGGCTGGCTTAGATGGGGGAGTGAAATAAGTGGGTACAGAGCTTTTCATCTATCAGGCACAAGGGCAACAGTATTAACTGTGAGAGTTAGTCCCTCTCTGTTCCTTGGTCACAGCTTGCAATGAGCTGGGTTTTCAATCAAATTCACTGCAATTGATACTAATCAGATGATGATTGTATGGAGTACAGAGACAAACCCTCCCTCCTTCACCCTCCCTCTCAAAAAAACCCCACTGGGTCATCTCTGCAGGGTGGAGGTGCGGGCAGGAGCACGCGACGTGCTGTACCTGCCTGCAGCTGCCAGTGGTGCCTGGACGTATCCCTAGAGGGGCCATCCCATGACATCATCTTTCATTGCACATGGATCTGTCATTCCTGCAGGCTCCAGCGCGGGCTTTGCAGGCCAGTCCCCAGGGGGCCCCTTTCCCCGTGCAACAGCCCCGCCGGGCTGTGCCCCCGAAGGAGGCGTGTGACTGCACCGCTCGCTCCCTCTCCCCGCAGGTGGGGGCAGCGGAAGGGGAGGGCGAGGCAGAGCGCGCAAGAGGAAGAGGACACTGCAACCTACTTGAATAATTGATAGCGCGAGGGGGGAGCGCCTGCGGGAGCAGCTGGACTCCCCGTGTCTCCATCCGCTCAGCAGCCGGGGATGCGAGAGGCCGGCTCAGGTAGGGGGCTCCGCTGCCTTTCAGTCTCTCCTCCCTGCGATGCCAATTAAATGCGTGTGGCGCTGGGCGGGGGGCTGACACGGGCAGGGAGGGACAGTCAGGCGCGGGGGCTGCACAGAGATGGTGCTACAATGCAGTGCGCGGAGAGGCGGGGCGGGGTGGCCAGAGGCCGAGGGCTGGGGGCAGGCTCCGCAGAGAGGGGCAGGCAGATACTGCTCAGGCGGAGCGGGAGGGGGCAGAGGGTTGAAGGGGCTTGTCTGAGGGGTATCCGACCGTATCCAGTCAGCCCTGGGGCAGCCATCAAAGCTTGAGTCCCGGTGGACCGTGGGAGGTGCCATCTGTGCACACCTGGCACTGGCACAGTGGGCTGTGTGTTGGGGTGAGCGCCCTGGGTTTGTGTGGACAGGCTTGTGTGGAGTGGCTTTGAGCGTTGCTTTCCCCCTGTGGCTGCATCTGTGACTCTGCTGATTTAGTCATTAATTAGTGGGGGGGGGGGGGGGGGGGGGGGGAGCGTTCCAGTGAGAAGTTTCCAGTCTGAGAGGTTGCTTACTGTCTTGCTGTGACTGCCTGTGTGTTGCATGCATTCCTGTCTGTGAGTTAGTGTCTTGCCTCAGATGTTCTTACAGTGCCCCAGTGTATAGATTGAGGATGCTCAGATCCATGTGTGTTAGAGTAAACCCAAACCTTTCCAGCTCAAATCTTTATATGTCCAGAATGAATGACCCCACACACTGACCTACCTATTAATACAACTGGATGCATGCACCCTTAGGGCCAGGAGGCATTGTCCTATTCGGTGTGTACACACAAGCAATCTTTGGCTCATAGGTTATATGGAGGATCCCATGTGACCCCTAGATTTTAATTGCTGAAGCCAGGTGCCCTCACTCTGCCCTTCCTCCCTGCTTTCCTCCTGCACAGGCACTGGTTGTTGAGTGGTGGTGGATTGTAATAGTATACTGAGGGTTAGCAAGTGCCAGGGAGTTGTGACTACATGGTGAAGTGAGGCTTGTTTGAGGAGGGAGACTGTTTATAACTAGTTTGTGTGCTGAGGACCTGTGGGTGCTGAGTTGTCATGGGAGCAGTTTTGCAGTTGTGTATTGGGGTAATATATTTTGGTTCTGTAAAGTGATGCAGTGAAACAAAAGCCAGGCCTAACATACCTAGTGAACTAGGGAGCTCTAATGTGAAGGACTTTTCCTCAGAGTACAAGACTTGTTCAAATTTCATTTTCCCAAATGCTCCTTCTTTGTCCTAGTTTAACTAATCTCTCCTTCCCTCTAAGAAATTCCCATATTGTGAGTACACAGTTCCTCTCTTTCCCCATCAGCAGAAGTGGGGAGACACATAGCATGTAGTCATGATCTGTTCTTGCAGGATCCTTAAGCTTCCATTCAATCTGTTCAGCTCCTCATTGTATGTGATGCCTTGGGTTCAGCTCTCAAGTTTTGGGAAGGCTCACTAGCTAGCTTTCATCACTTATTTTCTCCTGTCTTCCCTGATAAGGTGTGAGATCATGCTGGTGGGGGATCTGTGCTTGACCTGCACAATTATACACAGCCAGGTCACTTGCAATTCCATTGGCTTTTCATAACAAGAACATTTTGGAGGCAGTAGACCAGCATTCCCACACTCACGGCCCCATCAGGAGACATTATACCTTTCCTTTTCTCTCTCTCTCTCTCACACATATATCTATATCTGGTATTTCCTGCTGTCTATAGCATATGCAGTCATATTCTGTGTCTCCTACCTTCTGGTTTCCTCTGCTCCTCCTTTCTGTGACTTTCTTTTCTTTCTTGCTCCTCTTCCTGCCTTCACTTGTCTCCATTTTTGTTTGGGGTTTTGCCGGAGAAAAGCGCCAGTCTAGACGGGATCTTGCGGAAAATAAGCCCTTTTCCGGAAGATCCCTTATTCCTGGCCTTGAAAGTAGGAATAAGGGATCTTCCGGAAAAGGGCTTATTTTCCGCAAGATCCCGTCTAGACTGGCGCTTTTCTCCGGCAAAGCCCTGAGCCGGAAAAAAGCGGCAGCCATGTTCATGCAAATGCCGCGGGGGATATTTAAATCCCCTGCGGCATTTGCAATTCCGACTGGTCTCATTAGCATCCCTTTTCTGGAACGGGGTGCCAATGTAGATACAGCCTACATGTGGTTCTAATAATTTTCTTCACAGGCCAGCCACCCTTGCAGCCTAGACCCAGTTCCTTTGCCCAGTTCCTTTGCCCAGTTCAGTCTTAGCTGGTTCTAGCAGTCCTCTTGGATGGGGTAGTAAGGGAGAACTGACAACCTCAATTACCTCATTCCCCACTCTCAAATAGGATTTGCACCCTTATTTGATGGTTTTACCCACTCCAAGTTTCTCATGGAAAAATACAGAATTCAAGATGGGTTCCAGCATTATGTGACATGGTCACATGTCTCTGCAAGGCCCCTGTCCCTATACTTCACAGGTTGACTCACGCCTTTGAAGTGTCAGCAGTGGGAATGTCCCAAAGCAGCAAATATGAAATTACAGATACGCAATATTCCTAACTTCATCTACAAAGATGATGTATGTATACAAATGTGACAATCGTATTCAGTAGATAGTAACCTTTCCGACAATATAGTACACAAGTCATCTAGCATAAAGCATCTCTCTGTTCTGACACATTCATATTATAAGTATATTTTCATCAAGTATATGACATGCCCCATGTGAGGGCTGTGCCCCACTCTGGCACTCAAAGTGCAGAAGGAGGTGACCTACAAAGACTTTCAATATACCATGCCACTACAGGCACTGGTCACAAAAACTTCCCCAAGAATCACAGTACACAGATTTTGGGGGGTTGCTGCCACCATCAAATAATTTTTATCCCTAAAACTGGGGCTAACACTTGAAACCACCTCCAGGATACCCCAAGCTCTTCTGCCACAAGAGAGCTTGTAAAAAGAAAAGAAAAAAACAAACTGCAATCTCTAGTAGCTGACCCCTTCGCCCGCAGTCTAAGACATGCAGATACACACAGACAGACAGACCTCCTTGTACCTTCCAGGACAGAAGAATTAAATCATCACCTTAAAGTGATTTTTTATTACAAAACAAAAGACATACTTGATAAAGCATACTTGGTTGCTAGATGCTACAGAGCAAATAAGGAAAACAAATTAAAAATACAGAGAAAATCTCTGGAAACAATGCATAGATGGTAAATGGGGAGAGGGGGCATAAATCCACACAGAGCGGTTCAAACCAAACCACAAAATAAAGAAAATACCCTGCTCATGACTAGATTCACTTTTGCCTTGACTTACTTCCAATCTTTCTTTGGTTCAGTCCATTTCTATGCCTGAATTCCCTGGAGGCATGATAGTCCTGCCTGGGTTTAAATCATTCTGTATCTCTCAACTCCTGATTTAACTCTCCCACACAAAGAAAACAGACAGGAAATGTTATACAATTCAGATTTCAGCACTGCAAGCCCATTGGTTCTTCTGGCTACCTGAGTTTAACCCCTTAGTTAGCACTCCTCCTGTCCATTACACCCGAACCCAATCTCTACCCAGATGGAGAATCTGTACTGATGTGAAAGCAGAGAAATGTGGATAGGCCTGAGGGTTTCTGTCCCCCCGCAGATGTGAAATGCCCTGTGCAATAGCTTGCACACTGCAACAATGAGACATTGCATGAGAGGGCTGGAGCTAGAAAGGTTGGTAAAGTCTTTCCCTCTCTGGGTGGGGATTAGGAGTCAGTGTGGCTCCTGGGACCCCCTCTTCCTATAGGGTATGACATGCTCGTTGGGGGTTACATCCTATTTATAGAACCATAGAGCTGGAAGAGACCTCAGGAGGTCATCAAGTCTGGCCCCCTGCCCAAAGCAGGACCAACCCCAACTAAATCAACCCAGCCAGGGCTTTGTCAAGCTGAGACTTAAAAACCTCTAGGGATGGAAATTCCATCACTTACCTAGGAACCCATCCCAGTGCTTCACCACCCTCCTAGGGAAATAGTTTTTCCTAATATCCAACCTAGACCTCCCCCACTGTAACTTGAGCCCATTGCTCCTTGTTCTGCCATCTGTCACTACTGAGAACAGCCTCTCGCCATCCTCTTTGGAACCTCCCTTCAGGAAGTTGAAGGCTGCTATCAAATTCCCCCTCACTCTTCGCTTCTGCAGACCAAACAAGCCCATATCCCTCAGCTTCTCCTCAAAGGTCATGTGCTCCAGCCCCCTAATCATTTTTGTTGCCCTCCCCTGGATCCTCTCCAATGCGTCCACATCCTTTCTGTAATGGAGGCACTGAATTGGTTGTATTACTCCAGATGCGGTCTCACCATTGCTGAATAAAGGGGAATAATCACTTCTCTTACCTCTACTTCAGAGTAAGGGAGGAAAATTAGGAACTCTTCTTCCCCTGTCAGATTCTGCTGCTATTTCATTCACAGGCAGAAAATTCTGGGACCCCCTGAAACTCTTCAACCAGTCATCTGATCCCCCTGTTGCTCCTGACTGAGATTCCCCTGCCTTGGGGCCCTCATCTCCCCAGCCTGGCAGGAGAGAATGTGCAGGGAGAGCTGAGCTCCCCGAGCCATGGAGAAGGAACAGTACCCTCACCTCGTGTTAACATCTGCTCTCTCCCTGCCTCCTGTTTCTCATCTCTCTCTTTCAGGCTCTCTCTGCCACTCTCTCACTCTGCTGCTCACAGGGTGTCCTGCAGTGTCTCTTCAGGAGCTTCCTGCCCTCATGCAGTTAATGCCTGGCCCTAGCTGTGAGCAGCTCTTTCCTTTCTCTCATTTGAAGTGTATCTTGGAAAACAGAAGCAGGCGGGGGTTCAGGCTTGGGAGGGAACAGAGGAGGGAGCCTTTGCCCTCCAGAGACTGAGAGGTGAGTCTGTGCCCTGCTGCACGCCGAGAGAGGAGGAGAGGAAGCTGGCAAGCAGGAGAGCCTGGAACCCACCTCTGACAGAGAGAAGAGTAGAGAATGTTTTCTCGGAAGCGCAGTTTCACCCTCGGAGCCTATGGAGGGTATGTATGTGTACCGGCCCCTCGTTCCCCCTCACCAATCTTGCACAATGCAGCCTTTTCCTGCTGGAACCCTGGTCAAGCTGTGGGAGTGGGTTAAAACTAGAGGGAAACCTCCAGGAAAATTCACATGTGTGTCCCTGCTCCATCACATCAGCCTCATCTCCAGCCTTCTGCTATTGGGACAACTTCCTTTCCTTTCTCCAGCAGGGAGAGAGCATTTCCAGGCCTGCATGGAGTGTGGAGCTGGGGTGGGAGAGTGGTTGGTTGTCTCTTTAAAGGCTGAGACTTTGGTTTTTTTCCCTTCCCATTCCGCCCCTTAGAAGGAGATGCATTTCTCCAGTTCTGATGTTGCTGTAGATGGTGATGGTTGTTTGAGGACAGGTGCATTTTCTTTAGGACTTCTCCTTCTGGAACAGAGTAGTGTAACCAAACCTCTGGTGGTGCGCCTGCAGATTATGAACTGTATCAGGGGCCCTGGAGTGAAAATGTATAGGACTTGGAGTGAAAATGTAGTCGTCCAGGTGACCCAACAGGCCTTCTCTGTCTCTTCCTGAGACTGGGGGTGAGGGGGTCACAAAGGGATTTAGAGGAAATTCTAGACACAGAGTGAGGACTGACAGAGCCACCAGCTAGAGTGTTAGCTTTATCTTGGCAGCAGCTCATTCTCACAGTCTCCACTTCTGCCTTGCTCTCTTTCCCTTGGCGTTCAGGAATCAATCTGCGATGCAGCCGTGGGGAACGCAAAGCTCCAGCTATTGCATGTCCTGGTGTTGTGAGCAGGACATGGTCAGAAGTATAAAGAGCATGATTAGCAGCACTGAGCACTAGGGAGACCCAGGACTGGAATATCAGGGGCTACCACAGAGCAAGAAAAATTATTTTCATCAAATATTTTATTTGATCGCTTCAAATCTGTTTTCTGGTTGTGAGTTACCTGCAGGTAACATTGCAGAGATTCTAATTCTTATGAATTGGGTGATCTAAATGTTTCAGGGAATGGTTCCTACGAACATGCTTCAACTCAAGGATCACTTGCCAACTACTAGTCATGGCTATTACATTGAATTAAATTATCTGTAATTTGCTATTCATGGACATGTGAATAGTCCCCAAAGTCACATGATATTGTTTCTGCTCTGGGGTGAACTCCTAGGATCATGAACAGCTTTCAAGATAACCTTCTTGCATTTTTCAACATGAGCCCTTACTTGTGAAAATAGTTTGAGGATTTGGACACTTCCAGAGAGCAACAACCACTCCTACAAATACTCGTAGAAGGGAAATGAAAGGGCTTGTGACAACTGTTGAAGTGAACATGCAGGTTTTATTTTCAGGATGGAGAAGCACTGGCAGACTATATGTGGAGATGGATCACTGAGAGGGCAGCAAAGGGGCTTCTGCAGGATTTAAGGGCTGAATGTGGAAATTGCAGGACTGGAATAGCAGTGCATGCTAGGTCAGAGTTACCTAGCTATCTTTCTATTTAAAAAGTAAGCAGTGGCTAGTGAGAATAATTTGAGGGGCGAGTTCCTGTTTGTTTTTCCGTTCAAAGGTAGTTCAACTGGATGGTTACGATACTTTTCTTCATAAATAAATATCTCTTTAAAAAGTGACAGGAGTTTAACCAGTTCACAGTCACTTTTTAATCTCCTTCTCTTGCCCCCTGCTACTTTTCTTTCTCAGCCCAATTTCCTCTGTAACTTTGATTGGCCGGTGAAATTTTGTCTTTCCTTGATAGAAGAATGTGCAGCTTATTCCCCTACAAACTCCTTCCTTGTGGGCCTGCAGTACTGTTAAGTTTAAAATTCATGAGTCTGTCTCCCAACAATAATGAAATTTGCTTTAAAAGTTTAAATCCCTATTTTTGTTGTTTTCTGATATTTTTGAATCCCCACTGCCAGCCTGTAATGTGTGTGTTACAGCTTACACTATGGCTGTGTCTACACTGGGCCACTTATTCCGGAAAAGCAGCCGCTTTTCCGGAATAAGCTGTGAGCTGTCTACACTGGCCGCTTGAATTTCCGGGAAAGCAATGATGCTGTACTGTACAAAATCAGCCGCTTTCCGGAAACGCTACGCTGCTCCCGATCGGGCAAAAGTCCTTTTTCCAGAAAAGCTTTTCCAGAAAAGGGCCAGTGTAGACAGCTTTTCCGGAAAAGCAGAAGAAACGGAAAAAAGCGGTTTGGACGCCACGAGACCCCGTAGGAGCCCTGGACTTCCTGGTAACCCGAGCTGTTAAAGAGCTCGGAGGCAGCTGGGCGCACGTGGCAGGAGCGTGCCGCAGACCCTGCTGCCTGAGCTCTGCCACGTGCCGCTGTGCTGCCCAGGATTCACTCGCAGCCCAGCATGGCAGCTCTGGGTGGTGAGCCACCTGCACCCCCAGCTCAGGAGGCCCCCAGGGGCCGCAAACGCCGGGTCCCATCCTGGACCCCCAGGGAGTTGGAGTCCCTCCTGGACCTCTGGCAGGAGGAGGAGGGTCTCCATGACCTGCATTCACATCGACGCAATGTTGACATTTACACCCGGATGGCCGACAACCTTGCGCAGCAGGGACACCCCAGCTGCAATTGTGAGCAGGTCTGCTCCAAGTTGAAGGAGCTGCGGCTGGGGTACGTGCGGGCCAGTGAGGGGAGGGGGGCAGGACCAGATGCCTGCCCCTACTACGACAGGATGAACGCGTTTCTGGGCCAGCCAGCCCCACAAGGTCCGCCAGTCCCAGTGGACACCTGCCAGCACCACCCCATCATCCGACCCACCGAGCCGGAGGAGGGAGAGGACAGCGGCGGCGCGGCGGCTAGAGAGGAGGCCAGCATTGCCACCCAGCAGGCCCCCTCCAGCAGCTCTGCCGAGGCCGAGGCCGGGGAGGAACCCACTGGTGAGTGTTTGCAGTTTGCACCCCCAAAGGGCGGTGGGGGGGAGAGCCAGGCGCCCGGAGGGGAGAGGGGAAAAGCATGTCACTCAGGTCATGTGAGCTGCACGCTGCGTAGCATGAGGCAGCAAGCAGCACGTGCAACCATGTGCAGCCTGGTGACCGAGCGGCACGTGGCCGCGGCAGGCAGCTGCAGGGCACTCCTGAGACCGTGCTGCTCACACACATTTGGCGGGACCAGGGGGAAGGGTGGATGCCGGCTGGAACCATCCAGGGCCCCAGGGACTCAGCCCAGAACCCGCACCTCTGCCAAGGGTGCAGCACGGAGAATGGCACACTGTCCCATGCCTGGCTGTGAGGCACAGCCAACTGCTCCTGGGGAAAACCGCAGCGTCACAGTCCCTCGCTTGCTCCCGGTGCCTTGGCTGGTTCCCCGAGGGAAATCCCCACTGTGGCCACACATGTCCCTGGGCTACACATGTCCTGAGTGGGCCTTGCGGGAGGGATAGTGGGAGGGAGAAGGGCCCCTGAGTTTTGCTGCAAGGATGGGACACCCCTCCCACCCAGTCACTCCTCTGGTTCCGTTCATGAGATATCCCACGCGAGGGGATCTGAGAGCCCAGACCGCCTCTGCCAGATGTGCTCCCAGGCACTGTGTGGGGATGCATCTCGCTCCCTGTCAAACACCACTGATTAGGCCAAAGCTTTTCACAGTCTCCACCGGCAGGGAGTTCCACAGGTGAACGCAGCACAAGCACCCTCCCGCCCTCCACGGGGCCAGGATCCAGACCGGTGCTTACAATACTGGAGGGAGGACCCTACTCCAGGGGCGGTCCTCCTTGCCAACATACAACACGGGGGCAGGAGGGGAACCGAGTGGGCCCAAGCCACACAACTGTGGGGTCACCTGGGCTCGGGTGGAGGGCATGAGGTGTGGGGACAGTGGACGGCCTGCCTGACTGACCCATCCTTTCTTCTGTTCCCTGCAGCGGGACCCAGCACCCAGACCTTCCACTGCTGCAGCAGCGGTACCCCCATCTGGCCAACCCCGGAGGCGCAGGCTGCATCAGAGGGACCAGCTTCTGCGCTGCCACGTGAACGCCATGGAGGGCATCCAGGGCTCCATTGCCGAGTGGGTGCAGGAGGACCTGCAGTGGCGGCAGGAGGGCTGGGCTGCCTTCCTCGAAGAGTGCCGAGGGATGCGCAGCTCGCTTGACATGCTGACAGCACATTTCGTGCACGCCATACACTATGGCATGGCCGGACCCCATGCCCCCCCACATCCCTC
Source organism: Pelodiscus sinensis (assembly GCF_049634645.1). Lineage (NCBI taxonomy): Eukaryota > Metazoa > Chordata > Testudines > Trionychidae > Pelodiscus > Pelodiscus sinensis. Next base: position 137,417,949 of record NC_134711.1, on the reverse strand, counting down.
CCGTAGCACAGCCCACGCCCCCTGCTATCCCTGCTCCTATCCCAGCTCCTGCCCCTGCCCCTGCCCCTGCCGCTGCCGCTGCCCCTGCTCCTCGCCACCTCCCCGTGCAGGCTGCCCCGATGCGGTCTGCCCAGCGTGTGCAGCTCCCCCCCCGGAGGAGCGCTCGCAGGGGCCGCACGTCGCAATAACTGCCCCCCCTCCCTGTCCCAGGTGAAGGTCTTCCCCCCCCCCCCCCCCGCCTTGTAAATAAAAAGTTGTCTATTTTTCAATTCATTCTTGTGTTGGTTCTTGTGTTACTCTAGTAACTGTAAAAAATGATTTGAGATGCCAATTAGCCACTTAAATTTAACAGGGTTACAAACTGTGGACAACAACTTCTTTACTCTATCACCGGGCGGGGGGGGGGGGCTTTGTAAGTGGTCATTGGTTTGTGGTGCATAAAGAAATACTGAGACTTTTCAGTAAAATGTAAACCACAAACTATATTTACATAGCTAACAAGCAAGAACGGTGAAAAGATGCACACTACAGATTATTAAACATAGTCTAAGTGCAGGGAGGACAATTGGGTAGTGTTGCTGGCCACCTCAATCCTTTGGTCCTTCCGGGCCTCGGGAGAGGAAAAGCCAGGAGATCCCTCATCAGAAGATGAGTGGAATCAGGTACGCTGACTTGAGCCTTCCGCACGAACCCCGAATCCTCTTGGCTGTTCTTCAGGACAGGCGATGGTGGCCTAAACCCTAGCCTAAACTAAAAAGAAAAACCCTACCTAAGCCCGACGCACCCGACGAACAGTCACGATGACGGCCGATGTGCTTTGACCCGACGCTTTACAATTGGGAGGGAGGTAAGGGGTGGGGGTGCGGAAGGGTAGGGGATAGGAGGGAGTAGACTGGGGAGACCCAGGCGACCCTACTACAGGGCTTGGGCAAATATGTCCACCAGGGCCTCTCTGATGCGCACCGCATCCTGGTGTGCCTGGTGGATGGCAGCTGTGTCGGGCAGTTCCAACGTCTGTGCCTCGGCTGCCATCCATGCAGGGAGGAAGGCCTCCCCACTGCGCTCCGCAATGTTGTGAAGCACGCAGCACGCGGCCAGTGCCTCCGTTGCATTCTGCTCACCCATCTTGAGACGGGTGAGCAGACAACGGAAGCGGGCCTTTAAACGTCCAAAGGCCAGCTCCACTGGGTTTTGGACCCGGTTGAGGTGGTCGTTGAACCGGACCCGGTTCTGGTCCGGCTGCCCCATGTACGGCCGCATTAGCCAGGGCATCGGGGGTAGGCCGCGTCCCCGACGACGCAGATGGGCATAGGCACATCCCTGACAGTCAAGTCCTGCCAGGGGAAGTAGGTGCCCGCCTCCAACCTGCGAAACAGTCCAGAGTTCCGGAGGATGTGGGTGTCGTGTGCCCGGCCGGACCAGCCCCCATAAATGTCCACGAAGTGGCCCCAGTGGTCCACGAGGGCCTGCAAAACAATGGAGCAGTACCCCTTGCGGTTCATGAAATGGCCCGCTCGATGCTCCGGGGCCCGGATGGTGATGTGGGTGGCGTCCAGGGCTCCCCCGCAGTTGGGGAACCCGAGGGCAGCAAAGCCGGCCATGGTCTCATCGACGTCGCACAGGCAGATGATTCGCGGGAGCAGGACGTCGTTGATGGTGTGGACAACCTGCAGAAGGGAGCAGAGAAACACAAGGGAACACATCACTTATGGCAGGGGTGAGTGTGCGCTCCCTTGCCCCCCCCTTGATTCCCTCTGTCCTCACACACACACACACACACACACACACACACACACCAGGGCCCCCCTCGCCCCACGGCCACCCCCACCACCAGTGGGCCTGTGCAAGGGAGGGACGGGCCAAACCCCTGGGCGACCCAGCCTGGAGTCTTGCTGTCCCTGGGCCTGGAGTGCAGCACCCTCCCCCCATCCTACTCCCCCTGGGACCTCCATGACGATCACTCCGACAGTTGATTTTCCCACCCCGAACTGCTGTGCCACCGAGCGGTAGCTGTCCGGTGTGGCCAGATTCCACAGCGCCATGGCGACCTTCTTCTTCATGGGGATGGGTGCCTGCAGCCGGGTGGTGGCTCTCTGCAGCGCGGGGGTGAGCCATTTGCACAGCTGCAGGAAGGTCCGCTTTCTCATCCGGAAATTCCGGATCCATTGCTGGTCGTCCCATAGTCCGAGGACCACCCGGTCCCACCAGTCGGTGCTGCTCTCCAAACTCCAGACGGGCCGGTCTACGGTCGGGTGCTGATGCGACATGGTTGCCCCGGCCTCCCTGGTGAGGGAGTCCAAGGCGATCTCTGCCTCCTGGTACATGAACACCAGGGCACCGGCCTCCAGCACGAGCAGCAGGCACTTGTACAGCCCCAACAGGGGCCTGAGCAGGCACATGGCCACCCACGGCTCCATAGCAGACAGAGCAGGGCAGAAAAAACAAAACGCAGGGAAAAGCAGTTGGGGGCCAAAGGGTGGTGTCCCCAAAACTCTGAGGGCAACCACCGAACCTGCGAAGGGTGCCAGTCCCTGGCATAGGCCCCAAGGCACAGGAGCAGGAGACCAATGGCTGTCCGGCGAGACCCCTTTAAGCACGTGTCTGAACGGCGCTCTGGCCCCGCTCCCAGAAAGGTCTGGTGGCCTTTGCCCTCTTCAAAATGGCTCCGGGCTTCTGCTTTTCCGGAAAAGCGCACCACCAATGTAGACGCGCTTTTCCAGAAAAGCGCATCGTTATAACGGTAACTCCGGGGCCAATGTAGACGCTCCTTTTCCGGAAAAACTTAAAACGGAAAACTGTTCCGTTTTAAGCATTTCCGGAAAAAGGTGCCAGTGTAGACACAGCCTATATGTATAGTGAGGTAAGTGATTTTACTGAGGCAGCTCTCACTAGAGGGTCCAGCCAAGACTGGGGACCTGTTGGTCTAGGCATTGTCCATTTGCACAGTAAAAGATCGTCCCTGGCCCAGAGGCTGGACAGTTATGCATGGTGGTGAGTTTGTGATGTGGAAGCCAGAACTGGGACTCAGCCAGACTCCTGTCATAGCAGGGCCACTGATGTTCCATTAGAATGATTAGATGGGAACAACTTTTAATCCTTGTTGAGCAAGGAAGGATTCAGACTCGGGATCTGCAGATTTAAGGGTCTATTGCACATTAAAAAGGACTGAGGCATTCAGTCCTGCAAAAGCACTAAACTTGTACCTTTAAAAATGAGGCTTCTTTCCGGAGAGTTGAGTTTATTAAATGAAATTCTGATCTCCTTTGGCTCCTACAAAGGCAGAGTCATCTGCTCTCTGGGGACACAGCATAAATCTCCCATGCTGTGCCGCCAATCTCAGATGCACTCTGTTTGTCTGGCTCTTTTCTTAAAGGAGCAGCTCCCATTAACCAACTACAAAAATAAAAATTCAAAAAGAAAATAAATATTCACACAACATACAAAATTAAGTAGTTTGCAAAATTAAGGTTTGAATATAGACATGCCAATTATTACCCCAGGCTCCTCAGACTAACTTATATATTGTTTTACTCCCATATGGGTCATAAACAGGTATATTATCAACTTTCAGTTGCACAGCACAAATCTCCTCTACTTCAGCTATAGGAGCATCTAATGGGGGAAGCATGCCATTATCCACTATGTGGATCATTTCACATAGTGGGCAGAAACCAAAGGCACTGATAGGGTTGCCAACTTTCCTGACCAGATACCATTGCTGCAAATGGTATCCGGTCCATCTGGCTGGGAGAATTGGCAACCCAGTTAGGCACAAGTGGTTACACAGGTACACTTGTGAGACAGTAGTGGAATGCAGATCCTCAGGATTCTTGACCTGCAGAGCTGATTGTGGCCTGATAGTTACAAGGCAGTGAAGAGAAATGTTACAACAAATAACACCGCTGTTTGGTCATCCGTGGGGTATGATCCTGGGATCACTGATATTAAAGCATGAGCCTTTTATGGATCTCTTAGCTTGGAAATAGCAGGGGAATCCGAAACCTCTGTGTGGTTTATCTGCTAGAAGGGGACACAGAGCCACACTGTGTTAGCATGAGTTATAGAAGTACTTACTTTTCATATCCTGTCTGCAAGGTTGTATGACAAAAGTGGACAAGACCTACCTCTTATTCCCTGCTGTGCCTGTTAAATGCCCCCATGCAGCCTCGGTTACCTGTGAAATCACAGTTCTCTCCCACACCAGCTTTGACCTTTATTAAATATTGTGAGTGGCACAGAAAAGCTAACAGCTGCTATTAAGAGTGCTAGGGCTAAACCTTATGGCTGCTGTCAGCTGAGCTTGCAGTATAATGCAGATTCTTCTAGACTGCTAGACATAGGATTGCTGTTTGACTTTTTTTCCCCCAGATTGCATGACCGCTGCAGCCTTTCATGTCTTCGTGAGATGGCCTATAGCAGAGGTAGGGTTGCCAGATGGTTTAACGAAAAATACTGAACCCCCTCTCCCCCCCCAAAAAAAATACTGGGAAAAAAATTCTGTTGAGGAAAAAAAAAGGGGGGGGAGACCAAAGTTGTTGAGCAAAAGAAAAGGACAGCCGTTATTAGACAAATAAACAAACAAAAATCAGCATGGTCCCTTTAAGAGGAGGCTTTTTTGCCGGTGGCCATCTTGTTTTTCTGTTTTAGCTACAAAACAATCCCCTGCGGAACCAGGAAAGCAGGGGGGTCCAGCAGGAGGGTCTGGATGGCCCAGCGGAGAGTCTGGGAGGAGGGGCTGTGTGAGGTCCGGGGGCTGGGCCCGGTTGCTGTGTGTGTCGTAAGGTTACCAGGTGTCCGGTATTTTCGCTTCCTGGCAGGGGGAAAAAGAAAAACAGAAAATACCGGACATTTTAGGTGTTCGGTATTTTCTGATTTTTTTTTTTAACCGGACAGGAGGCGAAAATACCAGACACCTGGCAACCCTAAGCAGAGGCCAAAGTCAAGATACATTTGCAACAGTTGGCAACTGTTTCAGGCAACAGGCCCTCTTCTGCTCTGCTCAACCCCTGCCTTTACAATGATAGTTCTACCCCCTGCTTTTCTTCTTTGCATGCCCTGGCTCTGGTAGCAAGGCTGCAACAAGTGGGTCTATCCTTAGGTCCTGGGTTCAGTGATTCCAGGGACTTTTTAGCCTTTCCGATACTGAGAACTCTTGAGGTGGCTGATTCTTGGGAACCTGATAGTTTTTAATAGTTCAGAGGCTGATCCCAGCGTGGGTATCTCCCCCTCCTGAAAACCCTCCTCTGCTTCCCTGCGTTTTGTTCTGCCTGGGACTTGCCTGTCTTGTCATTGCAACCCAGCCATTAGATTAGGACCCTGGAGCAGGGAGGTGGTTTGGCTGAGAATGTATATGCAGGGGATTGAGAATGTAGGGTTGACAGGTGTCCAGTATTGACCTGGACAGTCTAGTATTTTTGCCTCCTGTCTGGTAAAAAAAAATCAGAAAATACCGGACACCTAAAATATCTGGTATTTTTTGTTTATTTTCCCCTGCCAGGAGGCGAAAATACCAGACACTTGGCAACCCTACGACACACTCAGCAACTGGGCCCAGCCCTTGGACCCTCCCTGGAGTCCATCTCCCTGGACTCTCCGCTGGGTCGCCCGGACCCCCCGGCTTACCTGGTTCCTTGGGGGCTTGTCTTGTGGCTGGAACAGAAAAACAAGATGGCCATCAGCAAAAAAGCCTCTTCTTAAAGGGGCCATGCTGATTTTTTTTTTTTAATTTTTTTTTTTTTTGCTTAATAACTGCTGTCGGGGTCCCTTTTTAAAGATTTGCTCAACACCTTTGGTCTCCCCCTTTTTTTTCTCAGCAGAATTTTTTCCTTAAGTGTTTTGTTCAGTATTTTTGGTTAAACCATTTGGCAGCCCTACATTGGGAAGTGATTTGTGGGGAAGTTGTTGCAAGTGGGCAGGGACAAGGAACCAGTGGCAAGCAGTGGGGGAGAGGCACGTCTGAGAGGGTTGCAGGGATATGTGAACCAGGAGTTTTCTCTTGCTGGGTGGGGAAGGAAGTAGGCCAGGGCAGTTTTGGGGAGGGACTGAGTGCTACACAGGTTAATGACAATTATCTCCCTTCAGGAGAGCTGATGAGGTGGAACACTGCATCAGTGACATCCTAGATTCTCCCGCCCAGGACTCCCAGACTGCACTTACCCCTGCTGTTCACAAGGTAAGGAGCTGCCTGCCCAGAGATGGGAATATGCCTAAAGCATCTGAGAACAGGAAGGCAGGCAATAGGCACCATAATGGTGTGTGTGTGTGTGGTGAGCACAGGTATGTATTTCTCAGTGAGTGCCCTAAAAACAGGTCCATCTAGTTTAATGTCCCATCTGCTGACACAACAAAGTAGGCCATTGTCTTGGTCTTTCAGATGTAACTAGTCCATGTGGCCCAGAATCCTGGCTCATTCAGTACCAGATCAGGCTGCTCTTCTGCCTTTATCAGTGCAAGGTGAAAACAATGCACCTGGCCAGTAGTTCGGTAATATGCCATCCATGTAGGAAGAGGGTTTCCTTCCTCACATCCGCCGATGAATAATTGCTGCCATGCATCATGAGAACCCTTGTGATTTTTGTCATACTGGTGTTACTGGCAGATAACATTCTTTCTCATCAAAATGTAAGGTCTCTTTCTGTGTTCTCCTTTTCTCTTCACAGACTGTGGACTTGTTTGAAATGATTGAAAAAATGCAGGTAAGGAACAGTTATTCCATCACACTGTAATTTCTGGTAACTGATAACTGTCTTCTACTATTCCAGTTCTGTCCCTGCCCCTCCACAGCAGCTTCATTTGTGTCCTTCAGTTTTGATCTGCATATGCTGTGCTCTCCCAGTTTTGAGCTCCTGGCTCCCTCTTGCCTTCCTGGTAGGATGGCTTCAGTGCCACCTCCCTCAGAAACTCACACAGAGTGTGGGGGTGCACCCAAAATTAATTTAAATGCAAAGATGTGCCCATTAGAGAATTTAAGGGTGCAGAGTTCAGCACTCAAATGTCAGAAAATGCCAATGTTAATGTGAAACCTTAACTCTGCTCTTTACATATTTTTAAGGGTGATCATTGTACTTCATTAAGAGAGACCATCCGGGGGGCTGTGTTCCCAAGGATGTCCCTTGGGAAAATGTGTCACACGATGATGATGAATAGCAATGACTGCTTAGTTGGTGCAGCATTAGCATAGATTTAGCTATGGCCACATAGTTTCCTGATGAGTAACTAATTAACTACTGTGGACCAGAACTTAAACTGGTGTAACTTGGCATAGTTCTGTTGACTTCACTGTGTCACAGAATATATAATTTAATGGCAGGAGTGTGTCATAATGATTTCTAGTTGTTATCTAACTTTATGTAAAAATGTAATTCATGTGTGTTTCACATGTGGACTGTGCTCACAGTACCTTCAGTTTTGTACTGCGCAGATGCCATTTGCTTTGAGACAGTATTATTTAAAATATTGTTAAACTCCTTCTGAAAGGCCAAATAGTTCCCGGCCCACATAGTCATGCTCCCAGAGTCCAGCCCGCTGCACAGTTATATAAGACCTGCCTGGGTCAAAATACTGGTAGCACAAGGAGAGCAGGAGTTGTACTTACAGTACACTCTCTGCAAGAGTGAGGAGGGGAGGTGAAAGGGTGACTCTGCCTCCATATGTTATTTAATTTGTGTTACTTTGGTGCCTAGGACCCCTTAATGTACTGGATGCTGTACATTCACAGAGCAGAAAGACAGACTCTGCCCCAAAGTGCTTACTATCTGAGGGTACATCTATACTGCATGGCTATTTTGGAATACCTAAGGTATCCCGAAATAGCTGCCCCGCGTCTACACAAGACACACGTTATTTTGAAATATTTTTTGAAATAATGGGTGCACTATTTCACCATCCCAGTAAACCTTTGGCGCTGTACCCAGAAACACAGTTTAATAAATAACACTCTGCTGCAACAGAAGAGGGAATTGTGGGGAAAAATTGTGCTGTATCTACATGCCACGCCATACTCAGGGCTGTAACTAAAGGTACATGCTAGCCCTTAGTGAGAAGTTGTGTGTGGTATTTATATCTAAACATCTGAACTGTAAGGGGCAGGTTTTGCCACCTTTGTGCATGATGAGTAGCAGTTTACTCTGTGAGCAGTGTTATTGGGATTGTTCAGAGAGTACAGAATGACTCTGTGTGAGTGAAGGTGGCAAAATCTGACCTTCAGCTACCAGCTCTTTTCTAAATGGAAAAGTACAAGTTTAAATTGGAAACAATTTTTTCAATCAACTGATGTAATATTTGTGGTGTTTCCAGGTGCAAAGTATTGAGCTGTATTAAGTAATAATAGTGTGTTATGCAGCTCTATTGATAGCAGCCTGGATCTGGAAAGGGACATAGGTATGTAATGCTCCGAGCTTGCCTGGGAACAGTGCAGCTGCGCTATGAGAGCACTAAGGGCATGTCTTCACTGTGGGTTGGATTGATGGGCAGTGATCCACCCAGCAGAATGTCCATTTATCCAGTACTCCACCAGAATGAGAAGAGTAAGTGAAGTCAATGGGAAAGCATCAAGTTCAACTTATTGTGGTGAAGACCCCAATAAGTAGAGGTTGGACCTCCCTGGTCTGGCACCCTTGGGACCTGAGTGGTCCTGAAGGTGGGAGTTTGCCGGACCAAGAGAAGTTAAGCCTCAGGCTCTCCTAGGACTCCCCTCGTGGCCACTGGACTGGCCAGTGCACTGCCGCGGCTGCTGGCAGGGTTCCACTCCCAGCTGTTGCCCGGCACAGCCAATGGGGCTTCTTGCCCCCGGCTGGTGGTGACTCTGCACTTGGCTGGCGGGGCTCCTTGCCTCTGGCTGCTAGCTGCGTTCCCTGCCCCCAGGCCACTGGCTCTTCAGGCTGCTTGCTGGCTGAACTCCCAACCGCTGGCAACCTCTGTGACTGAGGCTATCTGGTTCAGCATCTGGGGTCCAGCAGGACCATGTATGTTGTTGTCGAACCAGAGTCCTAGACCACAGAGATTCAACCTGTACATCGACTTCAGCTACGTTATTTGTGTAGCTGAAGTTACGTAACTTAGAGCGATCGCCCGTGGTATTGTAGACAAGGCTTTAGTGAAGACACTACCTATGCTGACAGTAGTAGCTTTCCCCATTGGCACAGGTACTCTACTGCTTCAAGAGGCAGTAGCTATGTCAACGAGGGAAGCCCTCCAATCAAGATAGTTCACACTGGAAGTTGAGTTGGTATAAATAGGATCCACAAAGGTGTGGAAAATCCCCATCCCTGAGCAATGCAGTTATACTCACATAAATTTGTAGCATAGCCCAGAGCTAAAGGTTGTAGCACCTAACTTTTAGGCACCGAGAAAATCATAGGAACATTGTGATTCACAAAGTCTCGGTCTACACAGCACACCTTACCTCTGCAGCCATATCCTTTGGAGGTGCACTGTGTGGCCATTCTTTGTAGCCAGGAGAGCGCTCTCCCAGCAACAAAATAAAACAACCCCAAACACAGGCTGGAAGCTTTGTTAACAGGAGAGTGGCTTTTTGTCACTTCTCCTCATTCAGAGATGTGTTTTTTCACACCCATGAGAGACAAAATTTTCATGACTAAAGTGCCAGTGTAGACATAGTGGATATGTCTACACTGCAGCTTACGTTGGCATACATTGTCGTTCAGGGGAGTGAATAAGATGTGCCCTTGAGTGACATAAATTGCACTGGCATAAGTGCTATAGAAAGCTTCTCTCTCACATGGAGGTGCTCATGGAGGTGCTTTTATTATTTATTATGTCAACAAGAGAGAATTCCTATCAAATATGCCTGTCAGCATTGAGCATCTCCACTAGGCACACTGCAGGGGTGCTGTTTTGTTGACAAACCCGTAGGCACCTGCACAATGTGTGCAGAGAGACAGGCACCTCAGAATATGATTCACAAATGCCAGCGCACTAGGTGGGGAACTGCCTAGGTTAGCTAATGTGAGATACCAATGAAAAGGGTGTCCCCTAAGTCTCATCCTTTTCATGGGAATAGGGTTCCCAGCCAAAAAAGGACCCTGGTGGCTCTGGTCACCAATACCGATGGACAGGACATTAAAAGCTTGGTTGGTGTGCTGGCAGGCTCCCTACCTGGCTCAGTTGTAAGGTGTAGGGCTAGTCAGGGGGCTCTGTGCATTGCCACTCTCCTGTGTGCAGGCTGTTCTGTGGCCACTTGTTGGGAGGTCCCCCCCCCCCAAGGAAAAGTACCACCCAAAGCCTACACCCCAGCCTGGATTTCCCCACAAAGGCCTCCCAGAGCACACCCCTTCTACCTCTTGCACTGTTACACCAGCCTGAAGCCCCCCTCCTGCACTCAGAATTTCTCATTTCTGGACCCATTCTGGAACCCATGCCCCCAGCCCAGAGCACATATCTCTTCCAAACCCCTTTCCACATGCCAAACTGCTCAGGTCCACCTCCCAGCCTGGAGCCCAGTCCTGCACCTCAACCCCCTCAACCTTAGCCCCATCACAGAGTCCATGCCCCAGCCCAGAGCCCCCTCCCAAATCCTGAGCCCTTATTTCTGCTCCCACCCCTGCTGCATCCCAATCCACTGCCCCAGCCTGGAAAAATGAGTGAGTGAGGCTAGGGGAGAGTGAGTGGCGGGGGTGGGATGGGGTGGAGTGCGCAAGGGCAGCACCTTGGAAAACAATTAGAACAGGGGGAGGCAAAAGGGTTTTGTATGTTTGTTAACCCTAACTGCTGCCTTGATGTAGGAGCCTAGTTCTGTTAGCAGTTCACAATTGGGCCTGCCTCAAACTGGAGGAAGGTGGGGGGGCCAAAATGTCTGGCTGTGGCTTCTCATAACTTTTATCCCAGTGATTATAGGTGAACAGATTCAATTCTCCCTTCAGCCACAGGGGGGAGAGAAGATTTGAAATGGCACAGTACACTTTGCAGTGGATTTTCTCATAGCTATGGAAGGACATGCTGTACGTGAGTGCAGGTCTTACGTAACTCTGTGCTGGAAGGAAGTACAGAGCTGTTTTCCTAGCTCAAATGCATATTGTAAAGTGTGCAATTTCCCTTCCACCTGCCTTTTAAACTCTGTAGGAGGAGAGTGCCCTAGCATGTTAATGATTGCCTGGGGTGCAGCCCTTCTTATGAAGATGATGTCATCCACTGTAGTTAGACTCATGTGCCAGAGATTGTGTATAACAACACAGAGCTCTCATGAGAATTTGCAGCTTATATAAGCCTCTTGATTTTGCAGCTATATTAGATTCTTTGTTGCCTATAATCAAGGCTACTGCGCATTTGTGTGTAGATAAATTAGCACTATAGTTAACAGTTTCACCCCTGAATTGCACTAAGAAAGGATGTACTGCTGGTTAGAGCTAGTAACATTTAAAAAAAAACCCTTTTTAAAAAAAAATACAGATTGAACCTCTCTAATCTGACACTCTGGTCCGGCAACATCCGTGGTCTGGAGTGGTAATGCTGCTAGACAATATTGACCACCCATAGTTCAGCAACTCTGGTTCAGCACTGATCAGGTCCTGAGGGAGCCGGACTAGGGAGATTCAACTTTTAGATAACTTACCTTTTTAAAATTAAAACATCTAACAAAATTGATTTAATGTTTTGTCAAAGTTTTCCCTATTATATTTTTCATTTTTTTCTCCTTCCTTTTCTCCTTTCCTTCTTCCCCAGTTAGTTTTTGAAAATTGAGGTTTGGATTTTCAAACGGACTGAAGGGATTCAGGGAGCACAAGTGAGTGCTGTTGAAAATCCCATGCACAGTGATTAAAAATAATTAACAAGCAGAAGGCAAAACATCAGAAGAAAAACTTTTAACAAATGGAAAATGGGTTCATTTCAGACCCTTCAAAACAAAAATAATTTCAGCAATATAATTTTTTAAAAATATTTCAAGCAGCTCTACTGGTGGTTGAAAAGGAAATGTATGTCTATGACTGACTTACTACAATATACACAGTAGAGAGAAGGAAACTATGGGTAATAAGTGTAAAGACCAAAGTTTTTCTAGAGATAAATGGGTGCAGCTCTATTGAAATCAATGGAGCCAAGTTCATTTACATCAGCAGAGATATTTATAAAGATAAATAGGACTGTTATGGCATTTAAATTAGTACAATTAAATAGGAATTAAAATATTGTAAACTATACCAAAATAGTGTAGTATATTATACATAAAAAATATCATGTGAGTATTTAACCAAAGGGAAGGCTAGAGGTGTATATCTGACCTCAACTTGGGCATATCCTGATCGAGTGCTTATGCAATCTTAATGTAATTTCAGTGTAATTCACTGGGTGGACATTACCCGGCCACATCCCATTACGTGTGCTCAGTTAACAGCTGAAATGGTGTCATTGTTTTAATTGAAAATTCCTGAAAATGAAGCTTAGCTTCATTTTAAGTTTCAAACACCATCACTAGCAGGAAAGGTCCTGCCAGAAAACCCTGCCATGAACGATACCTGTGAGACTTCACACTCACTGAAGACACTGAACAGGTGGGATTTGTAGCCAATTCCATAGCTAATGCACAGGTAGGATAAACTTCAGCTAATGGTCTTTGAGCTGTGCTGGCTTTTTGAGGCTAAGAGTAAAAACTAAGTAAATCTGATTTCTGTCTCCCCTCCAAAAGCTTGTGTAACTCTGCCTTCCCTTCTTAACTGCCTTTATCTCCGATGGTGCCACCTTTACCTCATGTGCTCTGCCAATGATGCCAATATCAGCATCGCATTTGTCTCTTACAACCAACTCCATGTTTTCTTCCACACTGTCCCTGGAGATTATCCTAAATGCCACAATCTTCTCCGTGGTCAAGTCCTTCCTAAAGTCCTCCTGTTACGTCTCGAAGAAATTTGCCAGCTGCAAAGTTGTGCCATTCATCACCTTTGGCACTTTGGTACATGCTTTCCATTTTTCTGTTTGCCTTTTTAGATTGTGGGAGATTAGAGCCAGAGTCCATGATTTTCTTTAGGCTCGTACAGCAGCAGAACTTTGGGGATGCTACAAGAAACTATGTATATTTCTATCTGACACTTGGTCTGTAGCTGGCATTCAGTAGCAGGCAAGCTGGTTGAAACTATAATAAAGAACAAAATTATCAGACACATAAATGAACATAATTTGTTGGGGAAAAGTCAACATGGTTTTTGTGAGGAAAAATCATGTATCACCCATCATCTACAGGTTGGACCTTCAGCACCCTTGGGACCTGACCAGTCCCGGATGAGGAATTTTGCCAGACCAGGGGAGATCATATCTTCCCCCCAGCTCTGGACTGACCACAGGCCCCGCTGCCCTGCTGGTCCATGCCCCTCACCTTGCCTGCCATGCCGGGCAGCCCAACTCCCAGCGTGCCAGGCTCTCGGGTGTATTGAGTAGCTTAGCTACAGGGAGCCAGGCTCCCAGTCCCACTGGTAACTTGCTGCCAGCAGCCCACAGCCCTGACAGCCTGAAGGGCTCCTAGTCATCAGCCCTCTACCAAGACTTTCTGGTCCTGGAATAGCCATAGTCCTGTTGGACCACAGATGTTGCTGGACCAGAGTGTCCCAGTTTACAGAGGTTCAACCTGTAGAATTCTTTGAGGAAGTCAACAAGCATCTAGACAAGAGGGATCCAATGAATATAGTGTACTTAGATTTCCAGAAAGCCTTTGACAAGATCCCTCATCAAAGGCTCTTAAGTAAAGTAAGCTCTCATGGAATAAGAGTGAAGCCCTCCTCACGGATTAGTAGTTGGAGAGTGGGGGGGGAGGAAGGAGGGAGAGGGGGAACGGTAGGAATAAATGGTCAGTTTTCAGAATGGAGAGAGGTAACTAGTAGTGTTTCCCAGGGGTATGTACTGGGATCAATCCTATTTAACCTATTCATAAATGCTCTGTAGAAAGGGGTAATCAATGAGGTGGTAAAATTTGCAGATGATACAAAATTGGTCAAGATAGTTAAGTACCAGGCAAATTGAAGAGCTTCAAAATAATTTCATAAAATTGTGTGACTGGGCAACAAAATGGCATACCGGAAAACATAATCCCAATTATACATATAAAATGATAGGCTCTGAATTAGCTATTACAACTCCATAGAGAGACCTTGGAGTCATTGTGGATGGTTCTCTGAAAAAATCACCTTAATGTGTAGTGGCAGTCAAAAAAACCAACAGAATGTTGGGAATCCTTAAGAAAGGGATAAGGATTAAGGGAGAAATTATCTTATTGTGTCTTTAGAAATCCTTGGTCTATCCACTTTTTAATGACTATTTATGCAGGTATGGTTGCCTCATCTCAAAAGAGATATATTGGAATTGGAAAAAGTTCATACAAGGTCAACATAAATTAGCCACATGGGAACAGCTGCCATATAAGGCGAGATTAATAAAATTGGAGCTTTTCAGCCTGGAAAAGAGACAGCTAAGGGGAGCTATGATAGAGGTCTGCAAAATCATGACTCGTGTATAAAAAGTAATAAGGAAAAGTCAGTTGCTCCTTCACATATCACAAACACTAGAGGTCACCACATAAAATTAATAAGTAGCAGGTATAAGACAAGCAAAAGGAAGTATTTCTTTACACGATGCACTGTTACCCTGTGGAACTCCTTGCCAGATGATGATATGAGGGCCAAAACTTTATCAGAGTTTAGAGAAGAGCTGTTATATAAACTAATGGAAAATAGGTCCATCAATGTCTATTAGCCAGGATGGCCAGGAATGATATGTGTAGCCTCTGTTTTCCAGAAGCTGGGAATAGGTGACAGGAGATGGATCACTTAATGATTGCCTGTTCTGTTCATTCCTTCTGGGGCACCTGGCATTAGATGGACCTGTGGTCTCTCAACCCATTATGGCCATTCTTATGTGCTTATAACATGGGCTGGAGAAATATCGTTCATTATTATTGCTGTTACTGATGTCTCACTAGTGCTACCATGTGGCCATTCAGTGCTACATCAGACTTCCTTTTTTCTCTCTACTTTCTGTGTTCTATTTTGTCTCATTCCTGAGAATTGTGATAGAGATGCGGAAGTGGGTCTGGCCCACGAAAGCTTATCACCTAATAAACCATCTTGTTAGTCTTTAAAGTGCTACATAGTCCTGTCTTTTGTTCCTGAAAATTGTGTGAGCTTGGTTTTACCTTCTACATCTTCCTTTGTACAGGCAGTAAGGGAAAGCAGGGGTAGATGGAGATCCAACTGTGAGAGCTTACTTTATTCTTTTTGAGCCTGATTTAAATGTGAAGTCTACCCCTAATGTTGGGACTGTCTACTTCTGGGTCCTGGTGCATATGTATGATAGTTAACTAAAAGTTGTGTCCGTTAGCTTTAAGGACATGAATTCATTCTCATGGCCTGTATGGGAGCAGGATGAATTGTCCATTTCATGAGGAAAAGATGGTTCTTGTCCCAGTGGAAAAGATGGGGAGGTTCTCTGGCCTGTCATGTGCAGAAGCTCACTAGAGGATCTCAATGATCCTTTCCGGCCTTAAAGTCTATGAAAATTGCTAAACAAACTGGTCATCTGAAGAAGTGGGCTGTGCCCACGAAAGCTCATGATACCATCTACATGTTTTGTTAGTCTATAAAGTGCTACCAGACTATTTGTTGTTTTTTAAGTTTAAACAAATTGTGTCTGCTTCTCAACTGAGAAAATCAGCATTTCAGCGCTCACTCTTCACTGCTCTAAATTGACCATGAGTAAGAAAAGCAAATATGGCAGGCAACCAG
This sequence comes from Pelodiscus sinensis, assembly GCF_049634645.1. NCBI lineage: Eukaryota > Metazoa > Chordata > Testudines > Trionychidae > Pelodiscus > Pelodiscus sinensis. The sequence goes on along the minus strand of NC_134711.1, from coordinate 137,402,227 downwards.
CTTGGCTTAGCAGGGAAATCCTTGGTGAGCTTGAACACAAAAAGGAAGGCTACAAGAAGTGGAAACTTGGACAGATGATCAGGGAGGAGTATAAATATATTGCCTGAACATACAGGGGTATAATAAGGAAGGTCAAAGCACAATTGGAATTGCAGCTAGCAAGAGATGTGAAAGGTAACAAGAAAGGTTTCTACAGGCACGTTAGAAATAAGAAGGTGGTCAGGGAAGGTATGGGACCCTTACTGGATAATGGAGGTAACCTAGTGACAGATGATGTAGGAAAAGTTGAAATGCTCAATGCTTTTTTTTACCTCGGTCTTCACCGACAAGGTCAGCTCCCAGATTCTGCTAGGCAACACATGGGAAGGAGGTGGGCAGCCCTCAGTGGAGAAAGAACAGATTAAGAAATATTAAGAAAAGTTGAACATACACAAATCCAGTGATCAATGACTCAGTGTTTGGTTGGTGGTCGGTATAATATATAATGCATCCAAGGGTGCTGAGGGAGTTGGCTGGTACTATTACAGAGCCCTTGGCTATTATCTTTGAAAACTCGTGGCAATCAGGGGAGGTCCTGGACAATTGGAAAAAGGCAAATGTAGTGCCCATCTTTAAAAAAGGGAAGAAGGACAATTCAGGGAACCACAGACTGGTCAGCCTCACCTCAATCCCCAGAAAAATCATGGAGGGGATCCTCAAGGAATCAATTTTGAAGCACTTGGAAGAGAAGAAAGTGATCAGGAATAGTCAACATGGATTCACCAAAGGAAAGTCATGCCTGACCAACCTGATTGCCTTCTATGACAAAGTAACTGGCTCTGTGGAGATGGGGAAGTGGGTGGATGTGATATACCTGGACTTTAGCAAAGCTATTGTTATGGTCTCCCACAGTATTCTTGCCAGCAAATAAAGGAAGTATGGATGAGATAAGTGGACTGTGAGGTGGTTAGAAGGCTGGATGGATTGTCGGGCTCATTGCATAGTGATCAGTAGCTCAGTGTCTGGTTGGTGGTCGGTGTCAAATGGAGTACCCAGGGGCTGGTTTTGTTCAACAGCTTTCTTAATGACCTGGATGAGAGGATGGATTGTACCCTCAGCAAGTTTGCGAATGACACTAAGCTAGGGGAAGAGGTAGATATGTTGGAGGGTAGGATTAGGGTGCAGAGTGAGCTAGACAAATTGGAGGATTGAGCCAAAAGAAATCTGATGAGATTCAACAAGGACAAGTGCAGAGTCCTGCCCTTGAGACAGAAGAGTCCCAAGCTCTGTTACAGGCTGGGGAACAACTGGCTAAGCAGCTGTTCAACAGAAAAAGACTTGGGGAGTACAGTGGATGAGAAGTTGGATACGAGTCAATAGTGAGCCCTTGTAGCCAAGAAGGCAAATGGAATATTAGGGTGCATTAGGAGGAGCATTGCCAGCAGATTCAAAGAAGTGATTATTCCCCTTTATTTGGTACTTGTGAGGCCACATCTGGAATATTGTGTCCAATTCTGCACCCCCCATTACAGAAAGGATGTGGGCGCATTGGAGAGGGTCCAGTGGAGGGCAACCAAAATGATTAGGGGGCTGGAGCACATGACCTATGAGGAGAGGCTGAGGGATTTGGGCTTATGTAGTCTGCAGAAGACAAGAGTGAGGGGGGATTTGATAGCAGCCTTTAACTACCTGAAGGGAGGTTCCAAAGAGGATGGGATAGAGGCTGTTTTCAATGGTGACAGATGGCAGAACAAGGAGCAATGGTCTCAAGTTACAGTGGGGGGGAAATCTAGGTTGGATATTAGGAAAAACTATTTCACCAGGAGGGTGCAGAAGCACTGGGATGGGTTACCTAGGAAGATGGTGAAATCTCCTTCCTTAGAGATTTTTAATTCCCAACTTGACAAAGCCCTGGCTGGGTTGATTTAGTTAGGATTGGTCCTGCTTTGGATAGGGTGTTGTACTTGATGACCTCCTGAAGTCTCTTCCAACCCTAGGACTCTAGAGTTGAGTTCTGTGTCCTGACCAAAGTTAGAAAGGAGAGCAGCAAAATACAAACCCTGAACTTCAGAAAAGCAGACTTTGACTCCATCAGAGACAGGCTCCATTGGAAGGCTAATATGAAGGGAAAAGATCTCCAGGAGAGCTGGCTGTATTTTAAAGAAGCCTTATTGAAGCAGCAAAAACAAACCGTCACAATGTGCTAGAGAATTGCAAATATGGCAAGTGATCAGTGTCAAATCTTTGTGTGAGCTTAAACACAAAAAGAAAGCTTACGAGAAGTGGAAACTTGGACAGATGACGGAGGAGGAGTAAAAAAACCATTGCTTGAGCATGCAGGGATGTAATCAGGAAGGCCAAAGTACAACTGAAGTTTCAGCTAACAAGGGATGTGAAGGAGAAAAAGGTTTTACAGATACTAGCCAATTAGCCCATCCTAAGATGGGATTTTTAGGTCTCTCCTCCACGTCAGTCTTCTCTCCTGAGCTTCTGGTCTCTTGCTCTGTCTCTCTGTCTTTCTCTCTCCTCCTCCTACTGCCTCCTCCTCCTCCGTCTCTCTCCTCCTCCTCCTGCCTTCCCCTCTCTCTCTCAGCTCTCCTCCACCTTCTGCCTCTCTCTCTGTCTCTCTCTTTCTCTTCTCCTCCTCCTGCCTCTCACTCTGTCTCTGCTCTGTCTCTCTCTTTCTCTTCTCCCCCTCCTGCCTCTCACTCTCTCTCCGCTCTCCTCTGTTTCCGTTGGGAATGCACGCTCATCCAGGCGCCACCCCCTGGGTGTGTACGTCACTGCCCCACCACTCTTCGCCTCCCGCCGTGGCGCTCGGCAAGGGGGGGTGGGGTGGTGACGTTCACGGCCAGGGGACGGGGCCTGGAGCCGCTGTCACACCGCACGTCACTGCTCCGCCCCTCTTTGCCTCCCACCGTGGTGCTCGGCTGAGTTCTGCGCCGCTCAGCTGGGCCACCGCGGGGGAGCAAGCGGCTGTTTGGGCTTCCCTGCGGAGGCCCGGCTTAGTGGTGCAGAACTCAGCTGAGTGCCATGGCAGGAGGCGAAGTGGGGCGGGGCGGTGACGTATAGAGTTGCCAGGTGTCTGGTTTTCTACCGGACAGTCTGGTTTTTGGGCTCTCTGTCCAGTAAAAAAAATCAGAAAATACCAGACAGGTGTAATGTTCGGTGTTTTCTGGTTCTCTGGCTGGGTGCCAGACAGAAGCCTGGCAGGGGCAGGGGGTTGCGATTGGCACTGGGAGCTTCTAGTTGCCTCTGGGAAGCAGGGGAAGCTCTGTCCCTGTTCCTGAGTGCTATTCCAGCGCATGCTGGAGCCTCAGCTGGACTTCCTTTGCTGGGACCATGCGTGGGGCGAGCAGCACCCTGGGATCTGCATGTGCCTGGGTGAGTCCAGCTCCCTGCCGGCCGATTCCCTTTCCCCACCCCGTGCCAGCTGGTTCCTCCTCCTGATCTCCCACGGCCAGCCTCGCTGCCCCCGACTGCCACCCCCGACCAGCTTTGCTTCCTGCCGGCCGCCCCTCTCCCATTCTCCCCTGGCCAGCTACGCTGCCTCTGACTCCCTTCCCAGCTCTGCTTCCCGCCCGCCCCTTCCTCCCAGCCATCCCAACTCCTATCCTGGCCGGTCCCTCTCCCTTCCCGCCCCGATCAAGTGTGTCCGGGTTTTTTTTACCCTACCTGGTAACCCTAGTGACATACACGGCCAGGGGGCAGGGCCATGTACGTCACTGCCCTGCCCCCCTTCCCTTCCCGCCGTGGCACTCGGCTGAGTTCTGCACTGCTCACCTGGGCCGCCACGGGGGAGCTCAAATGGCTGCTTGCTCCGCTTGCTCCCCCGTAGCGGCCCAGCTGAGTAGCGCAGTCGAGCGCCATGGCGGGAGGTGAAGGGGGGTGGGGCGGCGATGTACATGGCCAGGTCCCACCCCTTGACCGTGTACGTCACCGCTCCCCTTTCCCTCCAGGATAAGCTGGATATGAATCAACCATGTATCCTCCTTGCCAAGAAGGCTGCACTAGTAGGAGCATTGCCAGCAGATTGAAGGAAGTGATTATTCCCTTTCGTTTGGCAATGATCAGGGCCCATTTGGAATAATGCATCCAGTTTTGAGCTCCACTACAGAAAGAGGGCAATGAAAATGATTAGGGGGCTGGGGCACATTACCTATGAAGTGATGCTGAAGGAACTGTGCTTATTTGGTCTTCCGGAGAGAAGAATGAGGGGGGATTTGATAGGAGTCTTCAAGTACCAGAATGGGGGTTCCAAAGAGGATGCAGCCAGACTATTCTCAGTGATGACAGATGACAGGACAGGAAGCAGTAGTCTCAGGTTGTGGTGGAGGAGATCTAAGTTGGATATTGGGAAAAACTGTTTCACTGGATAGTAGTGAAGCACTAGAATGGGTTAGTTGGAGGGTGGTATAATCTCAATCCCTAGAGGCTCTTAAGGACTGGCTTGGTAAGGCCCTGGCTCAAATGGTTTAGGGTTGGTCTGAGCGGGGGTGGGTTGGACTAAATGACCTCTTCAGGTCTATTCCAGCTCTAATCTTGTTTGATTTTACGAACTTGGAAGCAGTCCTTGTGTCAGAGAGATGCCAGCTTGGCAAAGTCTTGTGGAGAAACAGGAAAGGAATGAATATTTTGAACTCCATTCTTTGACTTTGTTGCTCCCATTTCTGATTTTTGTCTGGAATGGGGGGCAGTGGAGATGGAAGGATTGGAGAGCTAGAGGTGAGAGAAGTTGGATGGGAGTGTACATCTCTGATCTCTGACCAGAAGTGCTAGATTGGAATGAAAGTTTGGAGTTGTGTTAGTTTTAACCCAAAATATCAGACATTTTGGCAGGCAAGTATCAACTTTTTCTCTTTTATATCAAAAAGCACTTTTTGCGGAAAAGCGTCCGTGCCAATCTAGACGCGCTTTTCTGCAAAAAAAGCCTCGATCGCCATTTTTGCAATCGGGGCTTTTTTGCGGAAAACAGATCTCAGCTGTCTACACTGGCCCTTTTGCGCAAAAGCTTTGCGCAAAAGGGACTTTTGCCTGAATGGGAGCAGAATAGTATTTCCGCAAGAAGCACTGATTTCTTACAGTAGGAAGTCAGTGCTTTTGCGGAAATTCAAGCAGCCAGTGTAGACAGCTGGCAAGTTTTTCCAGAAAAGCGGCCGATTTTCCGGAAAAACTGGCCAGTCTAGACACAGCACTACTGTCTTCCCAGTGATTCTCCAGTAAAACATGCCTCATTGGGTCACGTCTGAGAATTCAGGATAAACAGCTGAGAAATAAGGCAGATCCACCTCAAACTGGTGGTTATTCTTCCATAAGATTTATCAAGCCAGTATGAAAGGTAAACTTCTGTGTCACCACACTGGTTAAAAAGAAGTCAGAAATGCAGTCTCCTTTGGTATTTCAGTCCTTGTTTCACCACCTTAATGGTCAGTGTCTATTAAAAACCAGTTTAATCAAAGAAAGAGTTATTCTAATCCCAAGAAAGCAGCCACATAGCTAAGTCAATATATGACTTGGATCTTACCCAATAATTATGCTATTACCAGTCCTTGAGTATCTGATATCAAAAGGTTTATTTATAAGAGAAAAGACAGAGGAAAGAGTTAAAATGCTCACAGGAATCAAATGCATGCACCCATTGCAAAATTCTTGGATCAGGTTTGAAGTAGTGATGGAAAACACTGCTGACTTGTAGTCTCTGGAAAGTCCTCAGTCCATTTGTTGTAATGCTTCTATTAAGTCCATAGTCCAGAGGTCAGAGCAGGAGAGAAGGACAATAGAGGGTCTTTTATACTTTCTCCCATGTGGAGGGCAAAGCTCTCAGTCTTAATTTGCGGAAAAGTACAAGGCCATTTGAGCAAATAACGTATTCTGGCATGCTTTGATAGCAGGATCCATTATTCATTTTTTGGCTACAACATTCCCAAGAAGAGCCATTGTGGGAGCTAAGTGTTCTTTGATGGGCCATCAAGTTGAATGGTCGTTTCTCAATGTGCTAGCCAGACTAGATATAAACTTAGCTGGTACTCCAGGAATATTTGAAATACTGTTACATATTGATGGCTCATGTTCATAGCTTCAAATACAAGAATGCTACACACACGCCAACAGGATAAGCCTATTCAGCAAATCATAACTTTTCCATTGATCCTTTACATGACATACTTTGTATAAGATGTGTTGCAATGGTATAACAATGGTAGCGACATGGTCTATTTTACTCAAATAACATCACACCTCCCCCATTGTATCTCCTAAAGCAGTGGATTAGAGGGGAGCCAGGGTCAGCCTGAGCCATTTGTGTGCCTTGGGCTCCGGGAACGTGGCCCCGCCCCTGGGCGTGGTGCCCCGGGCAGTAGCCTGGTCAGCCCGTACCTTGGGCCAGCTCTGAGGGGAGCCTATGAAGGATCTCCTTAAATTCATTACACAACCTGGGATGAATTTGAGGAGATCCTTGGCATGTGAAGCAGAGGGGAGAGGAAACAGATCTGCTGCTGCATGAGGTTTTACTGTCTTTGTGTCTATTTTCAGGGGAGTCGTCTGGATGAGCAAAGATGTTCCCTCCCAGCTCCACTCAAGGTCAGTGAGGTCCTTGGTGCTTTATATATTTTTGAGAATGACATATAAAGTGTTTGTCCTAGCAGCTTGCCCTGCACTCTGGCTTCCTCAGCCTCCTTGAGGGGAGGAGTCTAGTATTTGTAGCTCAAGCCTTCATATTTTTATAAAGGTTCTGGGGATGTTTCACAAGAGAGTAAAGCAATATGATGGAAATATACTAAACATCCTCTCAAAATCCCTGATTTTAAGAGGAATAAGGGATCTTATGGAAAAGGCTTTATTTTCTGAAAGATCCCTGCTGCTTTTTTCCGGCAAAGCCCCGAGACGGAAAAAAGCGGCAGCCATGTTCATGCAAATGCCGCGGGGAAAATTTAAATCCCCGCGGCATTTGCAATTCCGAAGTGTCTCATTAGCATCCCTTTTCCGGAAAAGGGTGCCAGTGTAGACACAGCCTTTCACTGCTGTGGTGCATTCGTCACTCTCACTGTCAGAAAATGGAGCCTCGCTGCTCTGGGTCCTTCTCTTATGGTGTTGGAGGACAGATGGTGCCTAGCATGGTGGGAATGGGCTCTGGCAGTCACCTACTTCCACTGTTCTGTGGCCCAGAGCCTCCTTAGTGTTAGTGCTCTTATGTGGTAATAATGCTTTTCAGACAGCATGAGCAGGGCTGCCCTATCTGGGAGCTGAGTCACCTCTTTTAATCAGGGTTGCAGGCTCTCCAAATGGTGGGTGAAAAATCCTTCTCCTCCTCACAGATCATCCCTGGAGCCTCAGCTACACCCTGGATTGTAGCTTTGACCAGCTCCAGGCCAGTTTAAGTGACAGGAGAGAGATCACTTAGCTCTATCCTATTTGCATCAACATTCTCCACTGCCCCCAGGTTCCATCCCCTTTATGCAGTAACAAGACACCATTCCAACAAGTCTTCTCAGCCAGGGACTAAGGTTGTTTGGCCACATGTGGCTTAATTTTCCTCAGTCTGGCTCACAACTTGATTATTCTGGTTTTGTCTGACTGCCTTACATGGCTGGGGCGAGGGGGTGTGGGATCTGGACCCTGGAGTTTATTTGCAGAAGTTTTGTGTGTAACAATGCTGTTCTGTGAAATGTACCTTAACCTAGATATCTTAGGCCAAGTCTACACTAGGAAATTATTTTGAAATTATTAAAATCCTAAATTAACTCCTAATTTAACAAAATCAAAATAGCATATCCCCACTATGGGGAAGCTTCAAAATTAGTTAGAATTAGTCCAAAATAGCACATCCACATTGATTGGAGCCTGCCTTGGACATAGGGTCCCCGGAAGCACTCTGCAGAGGGCACCAGGAGGGCGGATACTTCCTGTGGCTGTTTGGTTAGGCAAGCTATGACGTATGCTTACAGGGGCTCCTCCTCTCTACAGCCGTGTCTCACATGCCGCTTCTCCGCTGCGCCCCCTTGTGGGACACAAAAGGGACGCAGTAGGCTCTGGTTGCCCTTGCGGATACCACGGCACTCACAGAATGGAGCCAGAGCTGCTGCAAAGCAGTGCCAGGCTCACAGGCTTCGTACTGCACCTCATGGCACAGTACTTCCAGACTGCCCGCATGTTGCTCCAGTAGGATGAGGAACCGCGGGATGAACCCCAGCATGGGCCACAGGCCTTTCTCACCCAGGTCCTGGTGCTCCTGTTGCTGCATGTGCCCCTTGTTCCCCTGGATGCCGCAGAACACTGGGAGACAATCTTGGACTGGTGGGATTGCATTGTCCTGCAGGGCTGGAACAATCAGCAGTGGCTGGAGAACTTCTGCATGTGCAAGGCCACTGTCCTGGAGTTCTGCGAGTGGTTTGCTCCTTCCCTCAGGCAACAGGACACCTGTATGATACCTGCCATCCCCATGCAGAAGCGTGTTGCCATTGTCCTGTGGAAGTTCGCCACGCTGGACAGCTACCACTCCGTCGGGAGCCAGTTTGACATGGGGAAATCCACATTTGGGGCTGAGGTCCTGCAAGTAGCAAAGGCCATCATCCACATGCTGCTATGGAGGGTCGTCATTCTGGGCAACGTGGACACCATGATGAACGACTTTGCTGCCATGGACTTGGCTTTCTCAACTGCGGGGAGAGGGGGATATGTGACATAGTGGGGATTGTGTTTGCCCTGTCTGCTTTGTTATGCTGGATGTGATTCCTACTGTCCTGTCTTGCTCTGTTGTAACCCCATGTGTTTGTCTCAGTTTCCCTGGGCACTGCACTGTATGCTAGAGATGGGTATATTAGGTGTGGCTCTCACTGAAAGAATTCTGCCCCATCTTAGCATGTACACAACAATAGCTCAGGCTGTCTTGTAACCTGAGCCAAGGTGGGGGGAGCAACCAGGAGGCACCTTGCCCTGGAATCTGAACAATGCTACCTGCAGGGTGGGGACCAGTTGCTGGGTGTGTGAGTTCTCTTGGCCAGCTGAGAATGAAGGGAGGGGGCCCAGAGCACTGCTCCCCTCTCCCCAAGTGGGATTGTACTGGCTGCTCCTGGTTCCTGTGTTAACAAGTCTGCTAGGCTGTGTCCCTGTCAACGAATAAACCTTCTGTTCTACTTGATGGATGAGAGTCACATCTGGCTGTGGATGGGGGTGCAGGGCCTGGTGGCTCCCTACACTCCCTATACTACATGCTTGTCATCATGCCGGGCGAAGCAGCCTACCCCTTGCTCTCCTGGCTCATGAAGCCCTACACGGGCAGCCTGGACCCCACCAGGGAGCACTTCAATGCCAGGCTCAGCAGGTGCCGCATGCTTGTTGAATGTACGTTCGGCTGTTTCAAGGGGAGGTTCAAGAGTCTCCTCACCTGCTTGGACCTCAGCGAATGCAACATTCCCTTTATGGTGGTGGCCTGCCATGTGCTCCACAACCTTTGCGAAACCAGGGGGGAGACTTTTCTCCCAGGGTGGGTAGGGGGCTGAGGCTGAATGGCTGGCGAGGGAATTTGAGCAGCTGGACACCAGTGTCATATGGAGAGCACATTAAGGAGCTGTGCTCATTTTTTAATTGTATCCTTTGGTATATATGGTTGTGACTACTTTCTTCCACTATTTGATCTGAGGAAGTGGGTCTGGCCCACGAAAGCTCATCATCTAATAAACCATCTTGTTAGTCTTTAAAGTGCTACATTGTCCTGCATTTTGCTTCAACTACCCCAGACTAACACGGCTACATTTCTATCACTGTGCTCATTGGAGAGGGTTTGAGGGAGAGTTTCATGTAAAACCAGTTGTGAGACTCTCCCACGTGTCTGCATTCCCTGTGGGTGCCTTTCATCTCCCCTGCCCTCTCTTCCCTTCCTCCCTTGCAGACAAAATAATAAAACAATCTTTGTTGCAAAAACAAGACTCTTTACTGGGAGGACATAGAACAGGGGAGGGGAAAGAACCAGGTATGGGGGCTCAGAGATCGGGCTGAGAATGGCATCTGCCTCTGGGTGGTTGGGAGGCTTTGGCTGCCAGAGAGGTCCCAGCTCCCTGTGTTTTAGGGTCCTGGAGGCCCCTGGGGAGGCTGTGAGGGGAATCCATGGGGCAGGGGTGGGGAAGTGGCTGGTGGCCTACTCCATGCATGATGCCATGCACTCCATCACTGAGGTGAGGGAGGAGAACATGGCATTGTGCTGGTGCACCAGCAGGTCCCAGGCAGCCTTCCTCTTCTCCTCCTCAGCCCAGTGCTCCTTCCGGTTGGCACCCCACTCTTGGCACTCATCCTCAAGCCCTTGGATGAGGCACTGCAGGCAGGCCATCTGCTCCCTCATGAGTTCTTCCTGGGTGCATTTACACCTGCGGATCCCATGGAATTGGGTAGATGGTGTGGGAGGTGGGGGACGTACCAAGCTCTCAGCTGGCCCAGCTGTGAAGAAAGTTCATAGGGCATTCATCCCAGGAGACACTGTGTATGAAGCCTAGCCCTGATCTCTGAGCTGACACCAAAGGTCTTGGTTCAACTGATGGCAGTGTGCTTCGAGCAAGGCCATCTGTTGCCTATATAGTAGGCACTTTCCTGCAGGAGCACGGACATCCCATGGGAGCATTGCTACCCCCATGGCCCGGGGACTATCAGGCATGGGAAGGTGCCGCCAGGCCAGTAGCCTGCACAGGAGCGGCCTGAGGCCGGCTGCGGCAGCTGGTGCCCCAGGAAGGCGGCACAATTGGTGCCCCCACCTGTACAGCTGTCAATGGCCGTGACATAATCACGGCGTGCCCCGCTGCCCCGTGACGTCATCATCGGGCACCCGGGCCAGCGGCACTCTAGGCAACTGCCTAGTTCACCTAGGCTCACGCCCCTGAGCCTGCAGGTGGGAGGAGGGGATGGGGCAGCTCAGCTTCCTTCCATGTCCTGCACACCCTAGATCCTGTACTGGTGGTGTCCTGCAGAGAGAGAACTTCTATCCCTGGCCGCTGGAGGTGGGGAAGTGTTGGGAGAGGTATGTGTGTGAGCGGCAGATGCTGCTTGCCAGAGAGAGTGGTACTGGGATCCCCTCCTCTACCTCTCCTTGGCAGGTTTCCATGCCCGAACTCAGTCTCTTCCGCATTGTTGTGCTTGACTGGTAGCGAATGCTGACCGAGTGCAGGCATGACCCTATACTGTGTAGAGCACTTCTGTGTGGTTCCATGACCCTGGCCTCCTTAGTGGCAGCTTGTCATGGGAAGGTGTCCCACCATGGAGGCCCGAAGAAGTCAGGCCTGTCCAGGAACCTTGTGAGAAGGACCGAGTGGTTCCTGTGTGAGAGCATCATGGGGCTGAGTGCTCTGGAGTGGTGCTCCATGTGCATACACATGAGCAGACCATTGTGTGACCCCCAGGCTGAGTAGGCCAAGAGAGGCGTGCACAGCCCCTCTAGCCCACCCCTTGCCCCCTTGTGTAGATAGGAAAAGTTATAGAATTCACCTGAAGTGCCTTCCCCCAGGTTCCTCTGAAGCCTGGGAGACATCCTGGGAGCAGGGAAACCAGGTCCAGGGTGAGGAGCAGCTCCTGGCTAGGGTTACCAGGTAGCTTCAGAAAAAATACTGGACACACTTGGGGGGGGGGGGAGGGGAAGGGACCAGCCGGGAGGGGAGCAGGGCTGGCTGGGAGGAACGGGGTGGGGACAGAAAGCAGGGCTGGTGGGGCGGAGGGCGGGGGCAGGGGCAGTGGGGCTGGCCAATGGAGATCAGGGGGGTGGCTGGCAGGAAGCAGGGCTGGGTGGGGGGGTTGGGGAAATGGGGCTGGCTGGGGGAGATCTGGAGGAGGAGAACCAGCTGGCAGGAAGCAGGGCTGGCCAGGAGGGGGGTCGGAGGGAGTGGGGGGGAGAGAATCGGCCAGCGGGGAACGGGACTGACCTGGGCGCATGCAGATCCTAGGGCACTGCCCGTCCCGTGCACAGTCCCGGCGAAGTACGAGGAGTCTGGCTACGGCTCCACAATGCGCTTGAACAGCACTCAGGAGCACGGACAGGGCTTCTCCTCCCCAAGGCGTCACTCCTACGTCAGACGCAACCAGAGGCTCCCAGTGCCGATCACACCCCGCCTCCCAGCCCTCGCCAGGCTTCCGTCGGGCACCCAGCTGGAAAACCAGAAAATACTGGACATTGCACATGTCTGGTATTTTCTGATTTTCTTTTTACCAGACAGAGGGCCCAAAAACCGGACTGCCAGTTGAATAACGGACACTTGGCAACCCTACTCCCGGCTGGGAGGCATGGTTGCCTGTCTGGCCACTGCCACCACCACCTCCTCATTGTTGTCATCCTCTGTCATCCTGCCCTTCTGGAGGCTGATGCCGGGGGTGTCCTGGTCAGACTCGATGATGACAGTGGGAGACATGACCGGCCCCCACTCCCAGGGTGGCATCCAGCTGGTCGTAGTACTGGCAGCTGTGTGGTGCTGCCCTGGAGTGTCTTCTGCCCTGGAGTGGTACTGCCCTGACCTTGTGGTAGGCCTGCTGGAGCTCTTTGATTTTCACCCAGTACTAGTCGAGGGCCTGGCTGTGCCCTTTCTCAGTCAGGCTGGCAGCGATCTGGCTGTAGGCCTCTGCATTCCTCTTCCTGGTGTGGAGATCCTGGAGGTTGCTCTCTTTCCCCCAGACCTTGATGAGGTCCAGTATCTCCGCACCCATCCAGGCCGGAGCTCTTCTGCATCTCTGGGCAGCGGCAGCTGAGGGAGTAGCTGGAGTGCTGGCAGCCATGGGAGGCTCTGAGGGAGCATTGGGGTCCGTCATGCCTGCCTCGGTTGCTGCTGTCTTGCACAGAGCTTTCACAGCTCACCACGTGAGACAAACCCTTCTGCTGCTGCTGGGATTGTTAAGCTCGGCAGGAGGAGGAGAGCAGTGGAGATGCCAGGTGTGGCCAGAGTACTCAGACCTGTAGCTGCAAGAGGCCTCCAGAGGCCAATTATTTCAAAATAGCAGCACTGGAGCACCCATGCTAACACTATTCTGAAATAACTATTTCAAAATTAGCATTATTCCCTGAGGAAAGCAGGAGTACCGATTTCGAAATAAACAGCCTGTTATTTCGAAATAATGGGCATGGTAGTGTGGATGCTCCACTTATAAATTTGATCCAAGGGGTGTTATTTCAAAATAATGCCCTAGTATAGACCAGGGCTTAAAGAAGTCAGGGATGGATGGGCAGGTGTGTCAGTGCAGGACACAGAGCCTGGGTTACCAAATGAAAATTATTTTATAAAGGTTCCCTCCCCTCTCTTCTAATGGCTCCTTGTGATTTCAGAGAGAAGAGGAGTACATCCCATATCCCAGCATCCATGAGGTGAGTCACAGCTGGCTCTGCTGCTCTGCTCAGGCTCTTCTTCCACCTTCGTGAGGTTATTGGCCTCACAACGCAATGTCTCTTGGGACAGGTGTTACGGAAAGGGTGGCCATACCCCCTCATTATCCTACCCCAGTTTGGGGGCTACTGGATTGAAGGAAACTGTCACAGCCTCCCCAGCTCGACCTCAGCTCTGCCTGACCTGCCTTCCCCCTGCAGTGGTAAAGTGAAGCTAGAGTGTGACCCCACAGCCAAGCTGTACCGCAAGCACTTCTTGGGGAAGGTAAGAGGGAGCCCCATAGCCTCCCATTCCATTCCATGGCTAACTTGTATGCCATGGGAATCCTGAGGAGTTTTGGAGTGGCCCCACCTTCTCCCCCATCCACATTCCACTCTCCCCCCCATGCCAAAAATAGTGAAATAAGATATGTTCCTCTACACTCCTAGCAATGTGCTACTTAGAGTCACAGCTACATTAGGGTGCCCCCTTTGCGCCTTATCTCATGTCTCTGTGCTAGAGAAGAGAGAGGTCTCAGATCGGATAAATATAGAGGGTGTCTTCTGCTGAGACCTCTGGAGGTGGGCGGTGGAAGGGTAACAACTGTAATGAGTCATGGTGACCACCACATACAGACACTTAGCTGGACATGGGGATTGAACTCGGACCTTTCAGCACAAAATGCAAAAGGCCCTGCCAACTGAGCTAAAAGGATAAACTCAGGGGCTACGACTACGCTGGTGGCTTCTTGCGCACGAACTCTTTTGCAGAAGAGTTCTTGTGCAAAAAATCTTCCACAAGTGTGTGTCCACACTCCCATGTGCTTTTGTGCAAGAGCATTCATGGCAGTGAGGATGCTCTCTTGCGCAAGAAAGCTCTGATGGCCATTTTAACCAAAGGGGCTTCTTGCACAAGAAATTCATGTTGCCTGTCTACACTGGCCTCTTGTGGAAGAGTTCTTGCACAAGAGGGCTTATTCCTCGTGGGGAGAGGAATAACTCTTCTGGAAGAAGCCCTTTGTTTTAGAACGCTGTACTGTAAATTTACTTGCGCAAGAATGCTCGTGCAGTGTAGACAGCAGGCAAGTTTTTGCTCAAGAACGGCTGTTCTTGCACAAGAAGTTGCCAGTGTAGACATAGCCAGGTAGCTCTTGAGTAAGGAACAGGCTGTTACAGAGAATGAGTGACTTGGGGCCAAGTACTCGATGATCTTACCATTATCAGCTGTGAAAGGTTTGGGAACACAAGGAAGCAGAGACCAGCTTCCAGGTGAGGTTCAAAGCATGGGCATTTATTAGCTATCTCACAGGCTCCACCTGAACTGGCTTCCTCTGGCTTGCTGAGTCCTCACCAGATGGATCTCACAATCATGCTGACCAACATGTAACCAGTTGCCAACAAAATCATGATCTGTTCTGAAGAACAAGTGCCTAAAGCAGAGTTGGTTTAGCTTATTTCAACAGACTACCCCTTGAAGTACCTGCCTGCCCATGGACAGGGAAGATTAGATGTGCTAGTGTGTGTCTGGTCTCCATTGCAGAAGAGGCCTCATTGAGGCAGAAGTCCAGTTTGTCTGCTGTGTGAGACCAGAGACAAGGCCAGTGTAGGAATGATATTAGTATACAGACCCCTCACCAGAGACTTTTTGTCTCAATTAAATGAGCAAATGTTCTGAATCTGGTTCTGGAGACTGAAAATCATTTTCCCTGGAGTCTTGTGAAGTGCTGGATATGCCCCAGTAATCCCATATCTATTAGAAAAATCAGGACAAATTTCCAGAGCCACTCATATAGCCAGATTCATGCTGGATCTGATCTTTGACCTAACTGTAGCCCTGTTATGACTCTTACCCATCCCATGTGGGATGAGTAGTCTGGTATAGCAGAGATTCACAGACCCAATGAGTTTGCAAAAAGTGCCGCACAATTGTAGCAACCACCGAAAGTGCAGTACTACCGAGCAGGCCCACCAACAGCGTAGAGGGGATTTGCTTGGGGGGCCAGTGATTCAAAAGGACCCCGGGGTGCAGAGCTGGAGCCCCCCATACACAGCTTGCTCAGGGCCCTGGCAAGGCTGTTGGCTCCCCTGCTACTGAGTAAGTCCAACAGATATATTTGGTTCATTGCTAAACCTTGCATTAGTTAACTGTGGTACAGGAAATCTTCATTTAGGGTTGCCAATTTTAACTAAAGATTAATCTGTAATTCCTGGAGGCTTCAGGACAATACTGGAGGGGTGGCAACCCTACACTTGATGCAAATGATCTTGCAAGCTACTACCTTCCTGGAACTGGTCACTGAGTAAACAGTAGTAAGCCACATCCATCAGCACACAATGACTTCCAGGATCCTTGGCTCTTCCCAATTACAGGATATCAATTCAGTCTTGGTGGAAGGAGACCAGACCACTCACTGAAGACAATGGAAGCTTCCTTCACTATGGCAGGGCTGAGTTTGGCCCATCATATGGGCACAGCATTGGGACAATAGTAAGATATCCTACATCTATGAACAGAGGGCAAATGTGTGGATATTATTTGTTCTACTGGCAGCCTTTGACACCATCTGTGTGTAGAGGAAGACTGTGGACTAGCTGACAGCATCACTGCTGGGCACAAGCATGCTTTCACTTGGGAAAGTGGCAGAAACGGCAAGGAAGGAGATGTCAGTCCTTTGGTGGAATTGATGCTGCTCCTAATTGGATTGGAATGCATTAAGTGTGCAAAGCAGAGAGAGAAGCTGTTTCATAAGCACCACCAACAGCAAGCTTAAGGGGGTGCTTACCTCTTTTGCAACAAAACCCTGTTCGCCAGCCAGGTGTCAGGGGCACATTGTACTTCAAGTACTATCAAAGCATGGTGGTTGCTTCTTGCATAAGCACTAGCTAAATCAGGGTGGGTTCCTTGCCTTACAAACCTTTTAATCTGGCCCTTGCTCCATTGCCTTGCTCCGGCTCTCTGGCTAGGGAGCTGGGCTGGGGACTTGCCCAAGTCTAACCACCCATCACTCCCATGTGTTTAGGACCTGTGTGTCATGTGTTACTCTGGCTGCACAATTCAAATGCACTTCACATGTCCTCACAAGCCTGGAACATGCAAGCACATGCACTTGTTGGTTTTGGTGACTTTTCTAGCACCCAGAGGTGACTCAGTTGTGGAATTGTGAGAGGAGATTTCTGAGAGCAGGGACCTGGTGAATCTGAATGAGTTCCTGACAAATCAAAGCTAGAGAAAGGGCCCAGTTTTTCTGCAGTGTGTCCAACCTTGTAAAGGCAGTTAGGATCTTCTTTTCCTTTTCAAAAATGAACATTGAAAAAAAGAGAGAAGTGGACAGTGAGTGCTAGGCTTTCAACAAAAAATGGAATGTAAATTTGTTTTCACAAACATGCATTTGACATCTGTATGCCTGATTTGTCAGGAGAACATTGCATTGTTCAATTATTACAATGTGAATCACCATTTTTCAGTCAAACATCCTAGTTATGGCAGCAATTTAACAACTGAGGAAAGGGCAAGAAAAGCTGAAAAACTTGCCACAAACTTAAAAGCCCAGCAAAATATTTATGTGTGACAAGCTACTGTTCAGGATACCAGTAAAAAAGGCAAGTTATGTTTTGGCATTTAAAATCACTAAATAAAATAAGCCTTTTCCTATAGGGTTATTTTGAAGAATAAATGGATGATATTGATGGCATATTGTTCTCTGAATACTAAAACAAATTTAAGAACATTAGTTTGTCACTAAGAACTCACTGTATAGAAGTGATTGATGAAAATTTGGCTTCTGAGTTGAGCAAGAAAGCACAGGGCTTTGTTGTCTTCATTAGCTCTCAATAACAACACCAACATCAAGGATGCAGCACATTTATAGATTTTTGTCAGGAGAATTGATGACAAATTTGAAATCAGAGAGGAGTTTTTATCAACAGACTCAATGAAAAGCACAACTAAGGGACCGGATTTACATGAGAGGGTGTCTGGGTGTCTTGAACATCTGCAACTTCCCTGGAGTAAGCTTCCCTGGAGTAAATCCATAGATGGATCACCAGATTTAAGTGGGGAAAATGTAGGACATTTAAAAACAATTTTGCATATATCAGAATTTTGCCCTCTGAAAAAATGTCCTGGAGATCAGTCATGTTGTTTGCACAGTAGTGAAAATAGTGAACTATATAAGAGTGAGGGGACTTAATCATCAGCAATTCATTTCCCTTCTTGAAGATACTGATACCAAATACCAGCACTTAAGTTTATCATACAAATGTTCACTGACTCAATCTAGGAAAGATATTTCAGTGAGCTCAGAGATTAAATTCATATTTTTCTGGAGATGCAGAGGAAAGAAATAGGACTTTCGAGCAATTAAAAAAATAATTGTGATTAATCATGTGATTAAAAAGTTAACCATGATTAACAGTACACTTAATCATGCTGTTAAAATAATAGACTACCATTTAAATATTTTGGATGTTTTCTACATTTTCAACTATGTTTATTTCAATTACAACACACAATACAATGTGTACAGTTTTCACTTGCAGTTCACCTAATACAAATACTTTTCAATATGGTACAATACTGGTACAATCTCTTAATTATGGAAGTTGAAGTTAGAAATATAAAATTACGTATAAGATAATAATTCCATTAAAAATAAAACAATTTAAAACTTTAGAGCTTATGTCCACTCAGTCCTAATTCTTGTTAAGACAATTGCCCAGACAAACAGGTTTGGCTACAATTTGCAGGTCATAATGCTGCTTGCTTCTTGTTTACAATATCTCCTGAAAGTGACAATAGGATTTTCCTATTTGTCTATGGACAATAGGATATTTCCATGTATCTATGCTAAAGATGGGTTCTTTTCACTAACAATTCAAAGCAGTGCAGTCTGATGCATGTTGATTTTCCTCAGATGCCACCAGCAGAACATTGATTTTCCTTTTTGGTGGTTCACATTCTGTAGTTTCCACATTTGAATGTTGTTCTTTTAAGACTTCTGAAAGCATGTTCCATATCCTATCCCTTTCAGATTTTGGACAGCTCTTCAGATCCTTAAACCTTGAGTCAAGTGCTGTAGCTATTTTAGAAATCTCACATTGATACCATGTTTGTGTTTTGTCAAATCTGCTGTGAAAGTATTAAAACAAACATGCACTGGATCATCATCCAAGACTGCTATAACATGATATATATGGCAAAATGTGGGTAAAACAGAGCAGGAAACATACAATTCTCCCCCGAGTTGTTCAGTCACAAGCTGGTGTCATGCCCACTGTCATTTAGCTATGATAAATCTCTGCAAGAATTACAAGTGGAGCTCATTGAGCTACCATGTGATTCCACCTTGCAGGAAAAGTACAATTCAGAACAACTGGCTGAGTTTTTTGTCTCCTGGAGTGAAACAAAGTTCCTAAATATCTGCAAAGTGACACAGAAAATCCGAGTTTTGTTTGGCTCTACCTATGTGTACAAACAAATATTTTCCCTGCTAAATTACAACAAATCACAGCACAGATCCCAGTTAACTGATCAGCATCTCAGCTCAGTATTGCAGATTTCCACAGCAAGAATGACATCAGACATTGATGCTTTTGTAAAGAGTGGAGACCAACTGCATTTTTTCAGATTAATTGAAGAAGGAATGGAAAGGGGGTAAGTTTGATTTAATTATGGTAATACCGGAAGCTCTACATGGTGTTGCTTGGATATATAGCTCAATTTTTGTTTTTTGGAAAATAAAATGAAAATGCACATGCTTAATTTAAATCAGAGCTCCAGGATGGGGCTAAGGATGAGAGGTCCAGTACGCTGGCTGCCCCGGGGAGAGAGGACAATCCCAGCTCTCTCTCACTGCAGCAGCTTTGGCCAGGTGAGAAGTGCTTCTCCATGACTGGTGGAGGCACAGCCAGGGGAGCAGTGCATATCGGCCAGCTGGGACTGGTCCGGGTTCATCTGCCCCAGGGCTCTCCAGCCAGAGTGAGGAATGCTGCAAACTGTGCACTTTCCCCTAGCTCCCTGGCAAAGGGGAACATCCAATAACTTCCAATGAATTGGAGGTGTGGGGAGCTTCAGCCCCCTGCCCTCTCTAAAGAACACCTGGTGGGGGCTCGGGGCTGGTGAAGTCCCCACAGCCAGCCCCTTTCATCTATCTGCTGATTCTGTCTCTTTTCTGCATGGCTTTATGAAAAGCAATCCCATTCCAGGCACATCCCATTTTCCTGGCATAACCAAACCCTGACCTTGCTTTAACTTAGGATAAGAGGAAGCTGCATACTGAATGTGGTGGTCCTAGCTCTTACTATTTAGGAAAAGTTCTTGAACAGCCAGCTAACCAGCCAGACTAAAATAAATAGTATATGTTGTTATGATGGTATACTTATAATAGAAAGTAATATTTTATGTTTATTTCCACTAAAATGCATCTTTGTTAAATAAAATTTATTTGAATATATCTTCTTCAGAGTTAAATTAATTAACAACACTGCTTATTTTGAAGGTAAAATAGTTTTGAATATATGTTGATCGTTACCACAGTTAAATGGAGAAACAATGATTCAACAAAGCTAATTACAAATCGTAATGAAGACAGCAATAAATGTGAGAACTACCCAACTTTTATGTACTGCAGTACTTTGAAAGGTTTTAGATAATGTACAGTTTGTGACTATAACATAAGAACATAAGAATGGCCATACGGGGTGAGACCAAAGCTCCATCTAACCCAGAATCCTGTCTTCCGACAGTGGCCAAAGCCAGGTGCCCCCGAGGGAATGAACAGAACAGTTAATCATCAAGTGATCCATCCCCTGTTGTCAATCCCCAGCATCTGATAAAGAAAGGCTAGGGACTCCATTGCTGCCAACAGTCATTGATGGACCTATTCTTCATGAATTTATCTAGCTCTTTTTTGGTCATTATAGACTTGGACTTTACAACTAAGGATGTAAAGAGATAACCAGTTACCCAGTGAGCATCACCCTTACTGTGTGGTGTTTAGTGGTAACAAGTTAATGGGTGGCTCAGCTGGGCTGGAGTAGCCCCCTGCCCACCATGGGCTGGGGGCTGCTTCAGGCTGGCTGGGCGCACCACACCGTGCTGCAGTGGTGGGGGGCTGCACTAACAGGTGGTGGGTCTGGCCTGGCCAGAACAGCCCCTTTCCATAGCATAGAGCAGTGGGCTTGGCCTGGCCTGAGCAGCCCCTGCCCACAGTGCACCAGACTCAGCCAGGTCTGGCTAGAACAGCCTGTAGTGTGGCAGGCCCAGTCAGGCTGGAGCTGCCCCCATGTACGTTGTACTGTGGGTGCGGGCTGCTCCAGACTGGATGGGCCGGCTGCATCATCCCACAGGTGGAGAGGCACTCCACAGTTAACCTGTTAAACATAGTTGACTATGTCTACACTGCAGGCTGTTCTTGCGGAAGAATTTGAGGAGGCATCTATACTGCACACACATTCTTGCACAAGTAAATTGACAGTAAAGCATCGGAACAGAAGGCTTCTTGTGCAAGAGTTATTCTTTTCCCCATGAGGAATAAGCCCTCTTGCACAAGAGCTCTTGCGCAAGAAGGCAGTATGGATGGGCAACAGGGGTTTCTTGTGCAAGAAACGCATATGGCTAAAATGGCTGTCCGAGCTTTCTTGTGCAAGAGAGCATCCATACTGCCATGGATGCTCTTGCGCAAAAGCACATCCCTTGTGCAAAAGCACATGGCAGTGTGGACACGCTTTTGTGTAAGACCTTTTGTGCAAGAACTCTTGTGCAAAACAGTTCTTGCACAAGAAGCCTGCAGTGTAGATGTAGCCAGTGTGTAACCGGTTAACTTTTTAAATTACTGTTTACATCCCTATCCACAACATCCTCTGGCAAGTAGTTCCACAGGTTGACTCTGCATTGTGTGAATAATTCCTTTTGTTTCTTTTAAATCTTCTACCTATTAATTTCATTTGGTGACCACTAGTTCTTGTGTTAAATAACTCTGTTCACTTTCTCCACACCAGTCAATATATTATAGATCTCTGTCATATCCTCCCCTTTAGTCTCCTCTTGTCTAAACTGAAAAGTCCCAATCCTATTAACCACCCTTTACCTTGCACCTGGTGGTTTAATTCAACATTTTTATTATGCTGTTATTTTAAATCTTGTTTTAAACCAGGGTTGGTATGTCCCTGTTATCTGTAAGAAGCACGTGGGTACCAAGGTAACAAGATGGTATTAATCTGTGTCTAGTACCAATTAGTATTTTACAGGTGATGCCAAGTACTAATTACTGTTTTACACCTGTGCCTATTATCAATTAGTGTTTTACACTATTAGCCTTGTTTGTGCCAAATTCCATAAGCAGCGGCTACCTCTTACTCACAGTTTTGCTGTACTTTATATGAGCAAAGTTGAAGCCATTGTTGGCTAGTGCTTAGGCTTGTAATACAGGGGCTTATATTTTAGGCCCCATTTTACAATACCCTGTGTTTCCTGTCTTTTAATCAGTTATCAGTCCATGAAAGGACCTTCCCTCTTACCCCATGACAGCTTAAGTAAAGTAAGATCTTTGGTGAGGGACCTTGTCAAAGGCTTTCTGGAAATCTAAGTACACTATATCCATTGGATCCCCCTTGCCCATGTGCTTAATGACCCCCCCTCAAATAATTCTAGTAGATTGGTGAGGCATGATTTTCCTTTACAGAAACCATGTTGACTTTTCCCCAACAAAGTATGTTAATCTATGTGAAACCAATTTGCATACTACTGAAGTTATATTTACTAGCCTGTAATTGCCAGGATCACCTCTAGAGCTCTTATTAAAAATTAGCGTCACATTAGCTACCCCCATGTCATTTGGTGTAATTTGACACCTCAGTCTGAGACAGTTCCTCAAACATGAGCAAAATTGCATGGTAAAATCAACAGCCTACTAATGTAATTTTCTAACAGTGTATTGTTCAACAGAATCATTTAATAGCCTAATCATTTAATAATGTTGACTTTGAAACAAACATGTATTGTCCTTGTTTGAACATACATTGTTAATTTTGTGATCATTCATGGCTTGCCATATAATTTCAATATCCAGATGTTGCCTTTAGTCCAAGAAGTTTGCTCACCTCTGGGATAAATGTCTGTGACTATAAATCTGGTAGCAGATCACTAAGACACCAAGGCTGGATTAAGAAAGGGGGTTTAGAAGCTGTAGCCCAGGGCCCCAGGCTGAGAGAGGCCTCAGAAAAAGATATCCAGGCCACCAGAAGTGCAGATCTTTTTGTCAAGCCCTCTTAGTTGCAGCCACTGTAGCCCCTGCATTTCAGCTGTGCCTGGCAGAGTGCAGGACATGGCTCCATGTACTGCTGTTCCCCACCCTACAGCTGGGCTGGAGCTGCAAGCACCAGGAAGCTCCACCCATGGACTTCCCTCCCCTATAGGCTCTGTCCTGTGGCTCCCATTGACCAGGAATCATAGCCAATGGGAGTTGCGGAGGGAGGTGCCTGCAGGGGTGTGTAAGGCAGAGTGCAGAGCCACCTGCCTGCTCCACTCCCTGGGGCCTCCACCACCAAAGGGGAGCTGCCACAACTCCAGGTAAGCACCCTGTCCTCCAGCCCCTTGCCCCAGCCTTGAGACCCCTAACTTCTGCATAGACCTGAGCCCCCTCCTGTACTCCGATTCCTGCCCAGATCCCACTCCTTACCTCCTTCTTAGCCCTGAGCCCCTGCCACACCCTAACTCCCTCATCCCCACCCTAACATCCTGCCATAAGCCCATTCCCACACTCCCAAGCCCTTGGCCCCAACCTGGAGCCCACTCATCACCCAACCCCCTTATCTCCGGGCCCCACCCTCACTCCCTCCTGCACGGAACTCCCTGGCTCAACCCTCCTGCACTCTGATCCCCTCCTTTTTGGCCCATCCCAGAGCTTCCAGGGTCTCTCAAAATCTAATAGCACCAGGTCTTCAGAAAAGCTAAGAGCTTGAAGCTTATAAGGGAGTTACTCCTTCAGCTTTAAATGATAGAGGCTTCTGCATTTGGTGCTGTGCAGCACAGGTTCAGTCCTCACCCGGGCCTGGGGTGGAGGAGGAAGATAAAGGGAGGGATGCTACAACTCCTGGAGAGCTCTATCTTGTTCAGAGCTGAGCCAGAGCAACATATGAGCATGAGATGTTAAGGATAATGGGACAGGCACCCAATGGTGAAAGGGTGTCTACTCAAGGGCCATGGGAGATTGGCAGTATCCTCGGTACTATCTGGTGGGTACCGTGAGGGAGTGAGCTTCTCTGACTTTCTATTTCTAGGAGCATCAGAACTTTTACTCCAATGACACAACCTTGGGCTACCTGATCCTTTCTGTGAAGTATGAGCAGACTGAGAGGCAGGACAACCTGTACCTGCTGCTGAGGTAACAGCATCCAGCATGGAAACGCATGTACCATGCTCTGTCTCCCACCTCACCAGGGCATCTTTCTGTGGCATAGATGTGGGTCTGGCTTTTGTGATCTAATGTTGTTGTTTCAGGGATGGTTACAGGGAACCCCATGACTTGGGAAACCCCTTTTTCATTCTCACTAATTTTTGAATGTTCATCTGTTTCTACTCACAGCTTCTCTCAGCTATGACCCTCAGGGAGCTTATATAAAACAGAAATCTTATGTAAAACAGGGGATCTAAAAGCCCTGAGAGCTGTACCATGGAATGTTTGCATTGAGCACAGACACAGGGATGTGCTGGTGTATGGTTGGAAGAGAGCCCGGTTCTGTGCAATACCCCTTCCTCATGAGGCTCCGACATGCCATTGGCAGGCCAGCCAAAGCCAGATGGAGCCTGACCTGTATGAGGATGACCTCAAGGATGGAATTAGTTTTGTGTATGGGAGTAATGGGTCTGAGTCCCATTGTTGATGAAGCAACACTTGGATTTCTTTGCAATATACTTAATTGTTATTGAAGCATCAGGTACATAGCCGTCAGGTCAGCACAGGCACAAACCTTTTGGGAGCTAACCCTTTAATTGTTGGACCAGAATATTATGCAAAGCACAATATTCCCTCTATAAGAAGAGATGTGAAGGTACAGCAGGCGTCACATTAAGCAACCAGAGATGTTTGCATGTCCTTTTGGCACTTGCTTTTTTTGGTTTGTGGCAGGACTCGAACTGGTACCAAACACGACCTGATCCCCATTTCCTGCTTGAATGAGTTCCCCAATGCAGTCCAGATGGCAAAGGTGAGGCCCTGAGTACATTTCCTTTCACAGACTCATGGTATGTCTGTTGTGCAATCAGAGGTGTGATATAGCATATGTAGACGTGCCCAAGCAGGCTTTGATCTAATTAGATTGGATAACAATAACAGTGAAGCCACAGGCTATCCAAGCGCACCTGGGACCGACATATTTGAGCAACTAACCTGTGCTTCCACAACTTCATTGCTGTTCTGTGACCACAGACAACAGCTAGTTTGGGTCTAAACAGTTTGCAGCCACACTTCAGAGTGCAGTGTCGACATATCTTTGTCTGTCTCTGCTTAACTTTCACACATCAGCTTCCGCTTTCACTTCTCTCTCACCTGTCTTTTCCTTTCCTCTGGTCTCGTGGCCCTTTCTTGTCTATCTTTTCTCCTCACTTTGCCTTGGATTTTTTTACCCAGGAACTCTTATCAGGTATTGCTTTATCATCGATCTGCCCTCCTGCCTTCAGCAGGCAAGGGAGTCACAGCTCCCAACAGTGGCAGTGCTGATAAGGCCCAATTTTCCTTCCCTTTCTCTCGGCAGCTGCTGTGTGAGGATGTGAATGTTGACCGATTCTTCCCTGTCCTCTATCCCAAGGTATGTTTACAGTAGCTTCCTACCCACCTGTCACTCTGATGGCAGTGGCTGCTGGAGGGATGTTACTGAGACTATGCTTTCCCCCCTCCCAGGCTTCCCAGCTCATTGTTGCATTTGATGAACATGTCATAAGCAATAACTTCAAATTTGGGGTCATCTACCAGAAAGCCGGGCAGGTGAGCTCTCTGCACCCCCACCCAAGCACCCTTGGGTCCAAATATGCCAGGTCACATTTTTCAATCCCAACTCTATAGCCAAGAACTTAAAAAACAACTAATTGTCTAGCAGCATCCTAAAGACTAACAAAACATGTAGAAGGTCTTTTAATGTGCTGCTAGACTTTCGTTGTTTTTTAAGTTTTTCCAGTTACAGATTAACTCAGAATCTATAGCCAAGGTTAAACCAACCTGGGGCCAAGGATTTTTAAAATTCCCTGACACTTTGAGTTTTGAAGGCTTTCTCCCCATGTCCCTCTGTCAGTGCCCTCTTCTGGATCCAAGGGTTAATTCTCTGCAATTTCTGTCCTAGGGGATTCCAGTTTCTCTTTGCTGTTGATAAGACTGGGTATGTCTACACTACCCCCCTAGTTCGAACTAGCGGGGTAATGTATGCATACCGAACTTGCTAATGAAGCCCGGGATTTGAATTTCCCGGGCTTCATTAGCATAAAGCCGGCGCCGCCATTTTTAAAAGCCGGCTAGTGCGAACCCCGTGCCGCGCGGCACGGACTAGATAGTTCGGATTAGGCTTCCTAATGGAACGAGGCGTACAGATAGTTCGGATTAGGAAGCCTAATCCGAACTATCTAGTCCGTGCCGCGCGGCACGGGGTTCGCACTAGCCGGCTTTTAAAAATGGCGGCGCCGGCTTTATGCTAATGAAGCCCGGGAAATTCAAATCCCGGGCTTCATTAGCAAGTTTGGTATGCATACATTACCCCCCTAGTTCAAACTAGGGGGGTAGTGTAGACATACCCCCACAGTCCCAACCTAGTAAGAACAGCTCCTAGCGGTGCCACACGCTAGCCCCATCGATGATTTTCTTTCCTAATGTCTACTCTCCTTGCTGCAACATCACTGCACCCCACCTGAGAGACTCTGCCTCCTCCAGGCATTGGCCTTCTCTTTCACATTGGTTCTGGGGATCACCTTGGTGCTGTGAATGCACCATGATCTTCTTCCTTTCAGATCCAAGGAAGCATTTCCATCTCCTGCTTTCTGAGACCTAGGGACTTCTCTCCCTCCTGCATTGACCCCCGACTGACATCAGCCACATTCTCCATATTCTCAGTGCTTGGATGACAGGCCCTGTTTTATTTCAAAGAAAAGGAGATAGTTTTCCATGATATACGGGGGGATAGATCTCTGGATACCACTGTGGTTGAAGGATGTAGACTCTGTGTGTGAGAAGGGAAGTGAGCCTTCCCAAGATCAGTTTTTCTCTTTCCCTCTTGTCCAAACCCCCAGAGAGGTGGGAGTGTATGGTGAATAATTCTCTCTACTTATCATCTCTCCTCTCCTCTTCCAGACCACAGAGGAAGAAGTCTTCAGTAACACTGAGGAGAGTCTGGGCTTCCTAGAGTTCCTGGATTTCCTTGGAGACAGGATCCAGCTGCAGGATTTCCGGGGGTGAGTAGGGGAGCGTGATCCATGGGTGAGCATGGGCATGATCAGTCAGCAGAGCCCTGGGAATGCATTGATTTGAGGGGGGTGCCCTTCAGCCTCTTCAACCTTTTGACATACAAGCTAGCATTACTGGTGTCTGCTTCCTTCCCCCTACCACATGGGACCAATGCCAGGTTCCGAGGAGGCTTGGATGTCACCAGGGGTCAAACTGGCACTGAATCGGTCTATACCAATTTCCGGGGCAAGGAGATCATGTTCCATGTGTCTACGAAGCTGCCATTCACAGAGGGAGATGCCCAGCAGGTACCATAAAGGGAGGCAGCAAATGATTTCGGAGGATGGGAGCGAGAACTGGTGGATGGGGCTGGGGACTAAGTGGGTGTTGGGGCAGGCCGTGGTAAGGGGTGGGGGTGGGTTAGGGTAGGATTGGGTTTCCAGCCAGGGGCGTATGATGTTCAGGTGTTAGCTGGGGGTATGGATTGAGAGTGCTGGATGGATTGGTGGCTGGGGAAGGATTCTCCCCTCTTACTGGTTTCTTTCATCTCACTTGCTCTTTCTAGCTGCAGCGGAAGCGTCACATTGGGAACGACATTGTGGCCATTGTCTTCCAGGATGAAAACACTCCCTTTGTCCCTGACATGATAGCATCTAATTTCCTACATGCCTATGTGGTGGTGCAGCTCGCTCATGGTGCCATGGGGGAGACCCTCTATAAGGTAAACACATCCAGTGGGCCTCTGTTTGGTTGGGGTTCCCCTTTCTGGTGGTTAGTTCCAAACTTCTGCCTCTTGCCTGGAGTGCAGATTCTTCCAGCCTTTGAGGAGGCAGGGATTTACCTAAACATCATTCTACCTGCTTTGTAAGTAACAGTCGCCACTATGAGCATGCACACAATCATAAACCCACATCAGATTCCCTGGCTGAGGAGCTGGACAGGGCCAGATTTCCAATGAGGCACAGTGGGCATATGCCCTAGCATTCTGAGTTTGCCCTTTATGCGATGTTCTAGCCCAGTTCTAGCTGGGTTTCTTTTAGCAGTTGTGAGTTGTATTTTGGGCTATTTTGTTACCCTCCTGCCATGGGCCACATTGTTCAGGAATTCTTGGGAGGGAGGGAGACTCCTCATGAGGTGCCCCACACCCTGCTCATCTCATGACGTGTCCTCTCCCCTTAGGTGATGTTTGTAGCATGCAGAGAATTCTTGTCAGAGGGAGACAGAATTTTTTTTTCTGCAGAAAATGTGCTGAATTTTTGCCTTTCACTCATCAGAGGCTGCTATGGTGCCAGAACAGCCTTTGATGGGTGAAGCCGACTGGTCTGGTGGGCAGCGGCAAACACCTAGCAGGCAGGTGGTGGATGCATTTTTCCTCAAGGAAAGTTACAGTAGCCTTCTTGGAGCCAGGTTCAGATGCGGAGCAAGCCACACAAGCTGGCTGGGAGGCAACAGGGCCACATGGGGATGTGGGAGAGAGGGCTCCAGGCAGGTCCATGTGGTAGGTGACCAAGTATCTGGTTTTTGACCGGAACGCTCTGTTGAAAAAGGATCCTGGCGGCTGCAGTCAGCACTGCTGACCAAGCTGTTAACTGTTCAGTTGGCCGCACTGTGCAGTGAGGCTGGCAGGCTCCTTGCTAGCTGCTTTGCCATATGCTCCCGGGAAGCAGCCATCATGACCTCCCTCTGGCTCCTATGTGTAGGGACAGCCAGGGAGCTCCACACACTGCCCCTGCTCCAAGCAATGCCCCATTGTCCAGGAACCATGGCCAATAGGAGTAGAGGGGGCAGTGTCTGAAAAAAGAGCTACCTGTCCAGACCTCTGTCTAGGAGCGGGAGCCAGACCAGGGATGTGCCACTGCTTCTGGGAGCTGCTTGAGGTAAGCACTGCCCAGAGCCTGTATCCCTGGGCCCCCCATGCCGCAGCTTCCTATCCCCCTCTCACCTGGCGAACTCCTCGATCTCAGCCCGGAGCTCCCTCTGCACCTCAAACCTCTCATCTCCAGCCTCACCTCAGAACCCATACCCAAAGCCAGAGCCCTTCCCCCCTCCCGCACCACAGCCCTATGAGTAGGCCTGGTAAAAATAAGCGAATATGTGAGAGGCAGTGACACAAGGAGGGGGGATGGAGTGAGCAGGGGTAGGGCATTGGCAAAGGGGGGGAATGGGCATGTGTTATGCTTATAAGAAGCACACGGGATCTTTTTCAGGGGAAAAGACAATACGCTGCTTTTCTTGAGAATGCAGTAGAGAAGCAGTTAGCATCTGCTTTATAAAGACAAACACACACACACACACCTAGGCTAGGACAAGGGAGATCAGGCACTGAAGGGTGTGCCTCGCCTGTAGCACTCCTTTCTGGCCAAGCATGGCTCAGGAGGATGGGATCTTTCTCCTCTTGGATTCCTTAAAGCTCCACACAGGCTTTTCTCTTCCAGAAATATCCTGGTTTATTTTCATAAACTGTTCCCATCAAAATAAAGTCATCAGAGTCCAAATCTCTCCTTTAAACCAGATATAGAGCTTTAGCCAGCTTCTCCTCCCATTGGCTTTTCTCTCCAGTCTGTCGTTTTACCCTCAGGCTTACAGAATTCAGCAATCAGACCTCCCCCTCCTGGTTTTTCCCTTGTTCCAGGGGAGAGTCAGAATATAGGGCGTATCTAGACTACACTAGACTTTTGAAAGAGGATATGCATATTCCATGGGAATTTGCATATCTTCTTTCGAGCTCACTTTCAAAAGCTGCACTTTCAAAAGTGAAAGTAATTAAGATGCAGTTTTGTCGGTGAACCCTCTCATTTTTCGAAAAGCCACTTTTCCTTAAAAAATGAAGTTTACGCGGCTTGTTGACAAAAAGGAGGGTTTGCTGACAAAACCGCATCTTAATTACTTTCAATTTCGAAAGTGAGCTTGAAAGAAGATATGCAAATTCCTGCAGAATTTGCATATCCTCTTTTGAAAGTCTAGCGTAGTCTAAATACGCCCATACAATCTTCTTCCCACAGAGTGTCCTGATTAGCTGGGAGAGAGAGGTGCTAGTCCCTGATTTTTAGAGAAACTAAGAGTCTGTGCCCTGCTCACTACACTCACCAACCCCCCTCTCTTTGGCTGCTTTTGTGGCCAGAGCACGTGATGATGTCATTCTGTCACCTGACAGGAAAAACTCTTTATATATATAGAGAGAGAAACAATAGCCTGGATTTTCCCCAGGATCCTTTTTCCCAACACCAAAGTTTGCCTTCTGTAGGTCTTCACTCTAAAGAGTCCCAGGAGTTAAGGGACATGCAAAAGAATAGGTGTTGACTGACACTAATCCAGAGTCCTTAAGGAGACAGACACCCTGCTATGTCTGTTTGTAATTCCTGCTTTGCCACAGATTTCCTTTGAGATCTTGGCTGAGTCACTACTGAATGTATCTCCTTCAGTTCTCCATCTGTATAATGAGAATAAGAGTAATATTTCAGGGAGGCATTAATGATAATAAGGTACTTAGCTATGGTAAAGAAGTTCATATATGTGTGTATGTGTATGTAAGAAATGTTACAAACTGGGTATATATATTACAGTAGAACTCTTATGTTAGTAACGAATAGGGAACTGAACATCTCGGTATTGCAGCATTTATAGTGCTTATATTGCAGTGTGGTGCACTGCATCACTTTCTTTTTGTCCTTCAAACCACACTAAAATGACATTTAGCACAGTGAATGTGAAAGGAAATTGACTTGTGCTTCATCAACATCATTTTTGTTAAATAATACTATTCCCCCGCTGTGAGGGAAAATGGTTTGGATAAGTGGTTGTTCAGAAGACAGGTGTTCATAAAACTGAGGTTCTTTTGTGGCATAATAATATATTATTTAGATATACACTTGGGATTTAGCTGACCTAGTACTGTCTGCAGACTGCTTTACAGACTACATGCTGTGGAGAAGTATTGCCTTTTTGGTTTGTTTGAAATATATTTACCCTTAATTAAATTGGGTGCCCCGTAGTTTTGTATTATGGGACTGATTCACTCACTTGATGTTTTCAGGTTCCATGCCTTCTGTTTCCACTCTTATATAAGCTCATCAGTACGAGATGATGTGATTTTGGCTTTTATTATACTGTTGAAGAGGTTTCTTCTGCATTGTTTCAGGTTTCAGTAACAGCTCGAGATGACGTGCCCTTCTTTGGACCCCCTTTACCAAATCCAGCCATATTTAAAAAGGTTTGTGTCTTTGAGGCAAGTTATGCAGGGATCAGGAATATGGTCTATATACCCCTTCACTTCTCAGTTGCTGTTTCCAATATGGTTGGGAATGGATGGGGCTGGCTAACCCTGGGGGAGTAAGGAAATGTATATCTAGAGCCTTTCCTTATGATATCCATTCCAATCTAGACTTCCTCTTTTCCCACAGGGTCCAGTATTTCGTGAATTCCTCTTGGCTAAGCTAATCAATGCTGAGTACAGCTCCTACCGGGCTGAAAAGTTTGCCAAACTAGAGGTGAGTCTGTGTATGTGAGTGTTCGCAGTAATATTTAGTAAATGCAAAAACCGATGTTAATGCTGTGCAATTAAAGATGAAGAATTTCCTTAGGAAATTCACGTCCCTTAAAAATAAAATTAAATAAAATTAAATGTTATCTCAGCCATGTGGTGCTTCTTGTATGTTTTGCTATGTGTATATATAGAGAGAGAAACAGTTGAGGGAAGTATCAGTTATATCTGCAACATAGGAGTCTCCACTTTCTCTTCCTCTCTCTTAGTGCTCTGTCCTTCCTTTTTGCTGTTGTTGTGTTCTGTCCCTTCTCTCCCACTCTTTGCTCTGGTGCAGGAGCGAACCCGCAGTGCCCTCCTGGAGAGCCTTTTTGAGGAGCTGCAGCTTCGTAGCCGTAGCATGATGGGCCTGGCCTCTGGGGACGATGACAAGATGGAGAATGGGGGTGGTGGCTTCTTTGAAAATTTCAAGGTGAGAGATCAAGGCCTGCTGCAGACTCTTAAACTGACCCTTTTTGCAGAGCTGCTGCCTCCCACCTCAGTGCCAGTTCAGGGTGCATCAGCCCTGTTGGGCACTTGTGTTTGGGGTAGGAGGGAGGAGGGCAAAAAGTGGCTCCTTCTCAATGGCCATATTTTGCATTGTGCTTTTATATACTTCACAATGAAAAATGCAGCTTCTCCTTCTCCACTCAAGGGAGATGCAGCTTGGCACAGTACAGCATCCCCCGTGCTGTTCCTAATAGGAGGACTCTGGGTGGAATAAAATGAAGAGCTACGCCTGCTGGCCCTGGCTGGCATTTCGGAGGAGGGAGGAGCCAGTCTCCTGGGGCTCGTCTACACTGGCCCCTTTTCCGAAAGGGGCATGCTAATTTCACAGGTTGTAATAGGGAAATCCGCGGGGGATTTAAATATCCCCCGCGGCATTTAAATAAAAATGTCCACCGCTTTTTTCCGGCTTTTAGAAAAGCCGGAAAAGAACGTCTTCACTGGCCCCGATCCTCCGGAAAAAAGCCCTTTTCCGGAGGATCTCTTATTCCTACTTTGAAGTAGGAATAAGAGATCCTTTGAAGTAGGAATAAGAGATCCTCCGGAAAAGGGCGCTTTTTCCGGAGGATCGGGGCCAGTGTAGACGTTCTTTTCCAGCTTTTCTAAAAGCCGGAAAAAAGCGGCAGACATTTTTATTTAAATGCCACGGGGGATATTTAAATCCCCCGCGGATTTCCCTATTACGACCTGTAAAATTAGCATGCCCCTTTCGGAAAAGGGGCCAGTGTAGACGTAGCCCTGATGTATAGAAAAGAGATCAGGAGCATGCAGTATGAATGGGTCAGAGGAGCAGAGCTGTCTGACCCCTCAGCAGCACATCTGCTCCAGCCTGGCTCCAGGACAGCTGCAGCAGCTAGAAGGGCCCCATCTGATAACTGTTTCTAAAATGATGGTTTCTGTAGTAGACAGACACTTTGGGATATTGAGGTACATCTTTTTTCCCCTCTAAAAGCAAGCGCCCAATTTTGCATGATGTGGTGATGTCCATGGCCAGTCTCCAGGAGCACAGGGTCAGGGAGGTGTGATGGAGGGAATGCATATTCCCATGATACTCAGACCTCCATAGTTCAGAAGCCAAATTAGCAATCAGCATTACCCAAAAGAGCCACAATAGTGCGACTTCATTTTTTTATTTACTGAGTATCTATAGTCACTCCCCCGAATATTCTACCATTGATTAATAACATAATAAAAGCGTTGTGATTGGTTAATAACATAGCTTGATTAATAATTAAATCCCAGTATTTTAATACCATGCACTGCAAAGAGCTGCGGGAGACACATTGAAGCTCCTGAGCCTCAGTCTGAGCATCACTGGCCTACAGGCCTACTCAAAATGGAGAGAATGAGTGTGCTGATTCTCATTGTATGGCCTGCTGTTCTCTTCCTTTTTTTCTTGCACTATGTGTGGTACCTGCCTAGTGGGACAGACAGCCATGTCACAGGTACCAGCACCTCACGGCACTGTCAGTCCTCTGGTTGGCAGCCCTCACCGGAGTTGCTGGGGATATCCTGGGCCAATTCCCCACTCATCTGTAGAGGTGGTTGGTGCAGGTCAGGGTTGAGCTCCATTGGCAGGAGGGAGGGGGGAGTGAGTAGCTTACTATGTCACTGCCCTTACAGCATCTGTTCTGTGTTTAAAATAGAAAGTTTCAGAGTCTGTCCAGCACCTTTCAGTATATACCCCAAAATCTACTTTGGGCCTCTGGCAGCTGCTGCACATCACTGTCTTGAACCTTAACCTTTTCTAAAGGGCTGGGGAAGAGGGAGGCCATCTTGGAAAGGCTTTTTTCACAGTATCCTGGTTTTGGTGGGGCAGTTTCTCTCCCATGACCATTGCCTGTCTGGGACTGAGACCTCAAGCCTTACATGGGGATTTGGTCCCTTCTCTTGCATTGGGTATGTGAGGGAAGGTTGGCTTTTTGGGAAATGTGTAGTGTTGGTGGGAAAACTCTTTATCCATCTGCAGGAGGAGGGGGGAGACTGAAAGCAGAGAGAACAATCCTTCACTGACCCTTGGACACATAAACAAGATCATAGAAGATGAGGCTGGGAAGAGACCTCAGGAGGTCATCTAGTCCAATCCCCTGCTTAAAGCAAGACTAGCCTCAGCTAAATCATCCCAGCCAGGGTTTTGTCAAGCCAGGATTTAAAAACCTCTGAGAAAGGAAATTCCACCTCCTCCCTAGGGAACCCATCCCAGTGCTTCAACACCATCCTAGAGAAATAGTTTTTCCTAATATCCAACCTAGACCTCCCCCACTGTAACTTGAGACCATTGCTCCTCATTCTGCCATCTGTCACTGCTGTGAACAGCCTCTCTCCATCCTCTTTGGAACCTCCCTTCAGGTAGCTGAAGGCTGCTGCTATCAAATCCCTCCTCACTCTTCTCTTCTGCAGACTAAATAAACCCAGTTACCTAAGCCTCTCCTTTTAAATCATGCATTCCAGCCCCCTCATCATTTTCATTGCCCTCCACGGGACTCACTCCGATTTGTTGTCATCCTTTGGCATAGGAACAAATAGGCCTTTTCTATGATTAGTTTTTGGGTTGCTGTGCTGTAATGGGGAGGGAGGATATCTCTGGTACTGGTGTCTGTCCCCCCACTTCTACTTCCTTCTGTGGTGCTCTTCACATTGTCCTTATGTGTGTCTGTGTGTGTGTCTGTGTCTCTTTGTCTGTCTCCCTGTCTCCCTTCTGTCCAGCGGGTGATCCGAGGCCGCAGCCAGAGCCTGGATACCATGGGGATAGCCATGAAGAAACAACAGCAGCCGGCAACCCCGCCCAGCCGCCCGGCTACTGCCGGCCTTGCCCTTAACCAGAGTGTCGCCGAGGGCACCAAGGCTATTGCTGCGGTAAGGTACCAGGAGGGAGTGCCTTTGGGAGGGACCCTGCCTATCTTTCATCCTCCATGATCCACCCACACATTTTGTCCCTGTATCTCTATTAGTTCATCCCTATGTGAATCTTTTCTGTTGTATTGCTCTGTATCTGTCTCTGTGTCAGACTGGGTGTTGCTTTGTGCTGAGTCTGTGTTCCTGTTTTGCCTTTATGTCTCTGAGTCCTATTACCTACACACTGGATCTAAGCTTGGTGCAGGGCTTGAAAGGAAGGGCAGAGATGGCTTGACATCACCCTTGTGCCTCCCTTACCTTGGACTAGCTGTGGGTTTGCATGCTGCCCTAACTTGAAAAAGACTGTACACCTTGATTTTACCAAGGCAGTCCAGTTTTGTTATATGATGAGAACTGACAACTTCAGTACACTGGAAATATTCCAGTGTTGCATATAATCAATCAAATATTCATTTTTAATAACTACAAAATGTTTATTCCAGTTATATTGCTAGAATTTGCTTGCTGGAAACTACACTCCAGCAGGACAAGTGCTCAGTGAGAAGAACAGTGCCGGAGTGACAGAAAAGTTAGATGAGTGCAGACACTGCCCAGACTGGTTTTGTACTTGATATGAATGTTAAAAATACTTGGTTGGTGTCACATGAGAAACTCGTTCAGAGCACTACATTCCAGGAAGAATGCTCCATTGTGAGAAATGTGCCCATGACACTGACAAAAGTTAACACCTATTTGTATAAGAAAATCTTCACTTATGCCTTCTTTATGAGTATTTCATGGCCCTAGAAAATGTTTCCACAAAAGTGTTCTATTTTCTGGTTCTGAAAATATGCTTCCCTTAGCTAACTCGGAATTGGCTGCCTAAGGGCTGCACGCGAGCCTCTAGCAGGACTCGTGTAATGCCAAAACTAGATGTAGCTTTACAGAACCTTTATGCCTGCTGGGCCCTCTTCCTCTCTCTCACTGGATCTGTGTGTCTCTGTCTGTCCTTTGAATCTGAGTTTTTCCTTCTCTTTCTAAGTCTTTCTGCATCTCTCTTTATGAAGTAACTCTGCCTGAGCGTCTGTCTGTCTGTCTCTCTCTCTCTCTCTGCTTCTCTCGCTGTCTCCATCTGCCTGTCTTTCTTTTTCTCTGTTTCTCTTAGCATCTGTGTTGAACCTCCACTTCCTTCCCTCTCTTTCTCACTGGCAGGTTGTAGGAATTCTTCCCTCACATTCTGGTCCCTTGGGGGATCTGGACAGCACTCTTAAACATCAGAGATGAAGCAAAGAGAGAGTCTGGGACCCAGGCTGCACACTTCCTCTTCCTCTCCTCCAGTTCTCCACTGCTTTATCTTTCACACTCCCCTCCTTCCTTCCTTTCACCTCCTTGCTCTCCTTTTCTCTAGTCCTTTGCCCTGCCTGGGAGAAGCCCATCACGTACCCGAGGCAGCCGCTTCCATGGACGTCGCAGTAGTGCCATTGGCATTGAAAACATCCAGGAAGAGAAGAGGTAAGAGGTGAGGGAATGAGTAGGGTGGGATGAAGGGTGCTGGAGTTAGGGGAAGAGAGAAGAGAAGGAAGGAGCCAGGGATCCAGGGAACAGAGTTGGAGGTAGGAAGTGAAAAAAAGTAGGGAAGAGGCAGATAAGGGAAACAAAAAGGGATGCAGAACCAGGGAAAGGGGGATGGGAGTGTAGAGTAAGGACCTTCATCAAACAGACCAGATGATCCAGGATTCCTGTCCCTCTTCTCCCCCTCACCTCCCACTTCCAGTGATGAAAACAGTTCTGCTGTGTGAAAAAATACATCTGTCTATTGTTTGTAAAATAGAAACTACATCTTGTTACTTGTAAAATAAATAATTGTGACTTTTCTAAAATGGCTGAGGTTTGAGAGTTGCAAGCAATCACAGAAATAGCCTTCACTGAAGCAGAGCACTGCCTTCTTTTAGGACTTGATGTAGCTGAGTTCTGAGCATTTGAAAATTGCATGCTGAGCCATAGAGGTTATTTTGTTAGGCTCTTAACATGCCCTTAAAGGGCGCAGTGCATCAGGGGTTTCGTGTGTGCCAGATCCAAAGCCCGGTCCTTTGAACTCCTTTATACTCCCCATGAAACCTTCCCAATTGTTCACAAAATCCAGGAATCTGTCAAAGGGCTCAGTGTAGAGGAGAAGAGAATCACCCTCTCCCAGCATGCAGACAGCCGTGACCATCACCATGGGTAAAATCTGTGCCTGTGAAGTCTTCTCCCTATGTCTCTTTTTTTTTTTTTTGCTCTTTCTTAAGAGAGACACTGACTTGTTTTTATTTAAAATTATGTATTTTAGAACAATAAATTAAATAGAGGCAAATTTCCATTAATAATGTATCTAAAAAATTTTTAAAATTGCATGTTGTGAGGCATACCTTAAACAACCATTTTGTATCTTGTATAAATACATTCCTCAGCCCAAACTTTTATATTTTATTCACCTCTCTAGCCTCTTCAAGGATGTTTAAAGGTTTCTTGCAAAGGTAGAAAATGGCCCTGTGCCCTTATTTGCTTCTTTATAATACAGAAAAAAGGTGTTGAGTTTCTTTAAATTTTCTTGTGCTTGTTTTCACCTTAGATGTATTAGGAAAGCTAAGTGTGCTCTTCCCTGCATGTGCTGGTTGACTCTTCGGATGACTTGAGATGAAGACTGAGAGTTTTCTCAGCTCCCAATTGAAGGGACAGCATCACAGACTAATGCACTCAGGGAGATTTCCTCACAAGTGTATTAGTTAAAAGGTGTCAGCAAAAATACAAGTTAGAAACAGTCTGAAAGAAAAAACACTGCTGCTCTCAGGTAGTCAGGTGTCACCTCCTTGGTATGTTCAACACAATAAATATAATTGAATACACAGTTCTATAAAAAATCAACTGTAGAGTCTTCCAAGTTAGATAAAGCTTGAATTTCTAGTGGGGTGTGGATGGGAGGAGTACGTTGAGAAGAAATTTTAAAAATTCAAGGCCTGAAAGGGTTTTTATTTTTATAATGAAGCATAAAAAGGCCAAGTCCTGATGTGTTCTGCCTTTGTAGGCCATTTAAGAAGATTGCCCTGTTCTGAACTGCCCCCAGCCTGTACCCTATACCCCGGTGTCCCAAAAAAGTCCCTCTCTGTATGTCCCCTTGTAGGAAGTATTAGGTAACACAGAAGTAACTCATGTCTCATGTAGCTGATTTTTCTTTCACCCAGTAGGGATGTTGCTGACAGAGTCCAGAAGGTCCTGGAAAGTCCAGGACCTTTTTTTGATCTGAAGTCTGATGGCTCCTCTAGTCCCAGCTCCCCAGAGTTCCCAAATAGGAAGAGCAAGTGAGTTGAAAGTGTTTTTTCTGTTCAGGAGAAACTCTGGTGTCTGTGGGAAAGGCTTCAGCAGGGCGGGTGTCTTGCTTTTTGTCTCCTCACAAAGGTACCTTGAATGCAAAAATATCTGGCCTCATTAGAGTGAGGGTTACAGGAGCCAGTTCTCCCAGGTTCTATTTCTAGTACTGACACTGATCATGGATGAATGACTTCCCCTCTCGGAATGATCTTCCCACCATTATTGATGATTACAGCCTCACAGGGTCTTAAAAGGCTTTGTTAATATCTGCAAAGCACAGGAAGGATTGTGAATGGATGATGCAAAATGAGATCTGTGGGTCACAATGATAGTGATAACTTTGGGCTTGGATTTCAGAACCCTCTCCAATCAAACTTCAGGATATTGTGTGATGCAGCCACTCTCACGCTCCTCGTCCAATGTGAGCAGCTGCTGTAGTGGAGTGAGGGAAAATGAAACGTCTGAAGAAGAGGAAAATGAGACGGTGAGTGTAGAATTTATGAGCCCTAAAATAATAGAGATTCCCTTCCCCTTACATTCTGGGTCCTCCATTGTCTTGCTTGCTCCAAACCCCATCTGTGTCCCAGAGTGACACTTCAAAGGGGTAGCGCAGCATTACTGCCTGCAACTAATGCATTAAAACAATTAATGCATTAATCCTGTCCTGCGTTAATCGCAGGTGTTAACGCAGGACAATTGACAGCCCTAATTACAATAAACCATAACACGAATGCTTATAGGAAAAAGTGGATAAGGAAGATAAAGAGACTGAATTAGTCTGACCGAAAAAACCTAGTAAGATAATTCAAGGATTATGTTAAGTTCATGCCTGGAAAACCAAGTGTGGGACTGGAAATCAATGAACCAAATTGGTGTATCAGAAATTAGGCCAGGATAGAAGTGTAGGACTGGAAGGGATCTCAGTAGTCATCTTGTCCAGTTCCCTGTGCTCAGTCCCAGGACTGAGTAATAACTACAATATTCCTGACAGATGTTTGCCTAATATATTCTGAAAGAACACTAGCGATGGAGTTTCCACAACTTCCCCAGACAATTTATTTCTGTGCTTAACCACCTGAACAGAAGTTTTTCTTGTCCATCTTAAACTGACATTTAAGCTACTACAATTTAAACCAATTGCTTCTTGTTCTATCCTCAGAGATTAAGAACATTTTTTTCACCCTTCTCCTTGTAACAAACTTTTATGTACTTGAAAATGTTCTCTCTCCTCAGCCTTCTTCTGGCTTAAAAAAACCCCAATTTTTTCCCAGTTTTGCCTCGTAGGTCATATTTTCTAAATCTTTAATCATTTTTTTGGTCTGCTCTGGACCTTCTCCAGTTTGTCTATATCTTTCCTGACATGTGGCACCAGAACTGAACATAATACTCTAGCGGAGGCCTTAACAGTGTAGAATAGAAGGGAAGAATTATTTAGTGTGTCTTGCTTACAGTGCACCCCAGAACAATGTTTGCTCTTTTTATATATGAAGATATATCTATCTCATAGAGCTGGAAGGGACCTTGAGAGGTTATCAAGTCCAGTCCCCTGCTCTTACAGCAGGACCAAGTACTATCCCTGCCAGATTTACCCCTGATCTCTAAATGGCCCCCTCAGGGATTAAACTCACAACCCTGGGTTTAGCAGTCCAATGCTCAAACCACTGAGCTATCCCTCCCCTCCCCAAAACACTGTTACACTCATATTTACCTTGTGACCCACTATGAACCCCAGATCCTTACAGCATTCCTTTCGTGGCAGTCAATTTCCATTTTGTACGTATAGAACATTTCTTCTTAAGTGGAGTATTTTGCATTTGTCCTTGTTGAATTTCATCCTCTTTACCTCAGACCATTTCTCCAGTTTGTCCAGATCATTTTGAATTTGAATCCTATTCTCCAAAGTACTTGCAGCTCCTCCCAGCTTTGAACAGTCTGCAAACTCATAAGTGTACTCTCTGTGCCATTGTCTAAACTGTTGATGAAGATATTGAACTGAACTGGATCCAGGACTGATTCCTGCAGGATCCCACTCAATATGCCATTGCCTCTTGATTGTGAACCACTGATAACTACTTTCTGGAAATAAGTTTCCAACCAGTTATACACTCACCTTTACAGTAGCTCCATCTAGGTTGTATTTCCCTAGTTTGCTTATGAGAAGGTCGCGTGAGACCATATAAAAAGCCTCACTAAAGTCAAGAAATACCAGATCAACTACATCCTCCCATTTACAAGGCTTGTTAATCTGTCAAATAAAGTTATTCAGTTGGTCTAAATGACTTATTCTTGACAAATCCATGTTGACTATTACTACTACCTTCTTATTTTCTAGGTGTTTGCAAATTGATCGGTTGATTATTTGCTCCATTGTCTTTCCTAGTACTGAAGCTAAAATGACTGGTTAATAATTCCCTGATTGGCCTTATTCCTCTTTTTATAGATAAGCATTGCATTTGCCTTCTTCCAGTCCTCTGAATCTCTCTAGTCTTCCATCAGTTTTCAAAGATAATTGCTAATGGCTCAGAGATCTCCTCAGTTAGCTCCTTGAATATTCTAGGAGGTATTTGCATCTGGCCCTGTTGACTTAAAAATTACTTAAGACAATTTAGATGTTTTCAACTTGTTCTTTCCCTATTTTACATAAGAACATAAAAACAGCCATACAGAGTCAGAACAATGATCCATTTAGCCAAGTCTTCTAACCCTCGCCAATGCCACATGGAATTCAGAGAGAATGAACAAAACAGGCAGTCACTGAGTGATCCATCTCCTGTTACCCACTCCCAGCTTCTGGCAAACAGCAGTTAGGGACTCAGAGGCTAGCTTCAGATTCTACCTAATTTTCACTCGTGTTTACTGTGTTAGTTATCTGATCACTACTAACCCTTTTGGAGAAAACCGAAACAAAAAAGTCATTTAGCATATCTACTCATTATACATTTTCCATTAGTGTCTCCCCTGGCCCCCGACTGATGGGTCTACCCTATCCTCTGTCTTCCTTTTGCTTCTAATGTGTTTATAGAACATTTAATGAGGGAATGAGCGATTTCACCTATGAATCCCTCTTGAGATCCTCCAGAAGCGTTTTTGGGAAAGTTAGCAGATGGTGGCTGAATGAAATATAGGACAACAGGAAGACGCAAGCTTCACTATCATGGCTGCCATGACCACTGTCTCATGGGGCCCTGGGAATCACCGTGACACTGCTGGGCCTTTGTCATCTTGATCCTAAGAGATGTCCTGATGAGACTCTACCAAGAGAGAGGGGCCCAGATGACCCTGCCATCCCCATCAACTCCAACTAAATGTCAACTGCCTCTCCCCTGCCCAGTAGCACCCTTTTCCTTACCTACCTTATTTCTTTCTTTCTTTCCCTCTCTCTTCTACCTTCTAAAATTTAAAAACATTTTAAATTCAGTTAAATACTAATGTATTGTCGTTAACTTATTTTGCATCACTACTGTAAGCTTGCCACCAGGAAATGCAATGGCTTAAATGGACCAGTACTGGTACAAGTTTGCCAGGCCTCAGATTGGGTTATCAGACCATATGTTTCTCCAGCAGCAACACTGCAAGTCAGCACCAGAAACAGAAGCTGCATTTTCTTATCTTTTCTGTTCCCTTCAATATTGTTTTGTTTCTTGGAAAACTCTATCAGGGTATGTCTACACTACCCCGCTAGTTCGAACTAGCGGGGTAATGTATGCATACCGCACTTGCTAATGAAGCCCGGGATTTGAATTTCCCGGGCTTCATTTGCATAAGCGGGGAGCCGCCATTTTTAAATCCCCGCTGCTTCGAACCCCGTGTAGCGCGGCTACACGGGGCTCGAACTAGGTAGTTCGGACTAGGGTCCTATTCCGAACTACCGTTACTCCTCGTGAAACGAGGTGTACCGGTAGTTCGGAATAGGCACCCTAGTCCGAACTACCTAGTTCGAGCCCCGTGTAGCCGCGCTACACGGGGTTCGAAGCAGCGGGGATTTAAAAATGGCGGCTCCCCGCTTATGCTAATGAAGCCCGGGAAATTCAAATCCCGGGCTTCATTAGCAAGTGCGGTATGCATACATTACCCTCCTAGTTCGAACTAGGAGGGTAGTGTAGACATACCCTCAGATTTCAGAGGCAGCTCCGGCTCCTCTCAGCTAACTTCTCTTTTCCTCAGAAAGGAGAATTATTATCCTCTTTAATACCATCTAAGACTGCCAGATGGGGGGGTTTCCTTCTAAAAAATTCTCTCCAGGAAAAAGGAAAGGGAACAAGAGATAATATTACAATGAAAAAGTAAGAAATACCTTACTTTGACTATTTTTCCTTCTTTTCTTTAATAAAAGATTAAAAGATTTGTATGTTTATGTTTTGCTGTAGTATACCAAACCCCAAACTGTTGGACAGTAACACACTAACAGTGACTTTTTGGGGATCCTTTATTCCATTAAAATCAACACAAAAGTTCTGTAAGAGAGTCCCTTCCCCCCACATTTTGGGTCCCCCCCATCCAGTTGTATCTCCCTATGTCTTCTTCCCTTTCCCTTTCTTTCTTCTGGGTCCATTGGTGTCTGTCTATGTTTACAAAGTGCCTTCCCCTAAAATATCGCTTCTTTCCCCTCTCCAGGAGCAGATGTGCTCTCTTGAGGGTCCTCAGAAGCGGGATTCCCTGGTTCAGAGTGTGTGGCTGGATGACAGTTTGGGCACACCCAGTAGTACTAGCTCACCAGGTAAGTTGTGATCCTATCTCCTTCTCTGGAACATATGAGGCAGCAGAGAGGTAAAGAGACATGAACCAGTGTGACAGCAGAGGCACTTGTCCTCAATATCAAGACTGGGAGGAGTGTGGGGATGTAAAGTGAAGTAGCAAAGTGTTGGACACGAACACAAACTAGTCAGGAAGGGTAGAGAAGAGGGACAGGGAGAGAGGTTAGGATGGGGGCACTTAGGATCTGTGTAGTGACTGCACTGATCTATATGGGAGGGGGAGATGTGGGAACATTAGGTAAATTGTGTTGATATGATAGGTGTATATATATATATATATGTATGTATACAGAGAGAGATTATAGACAGAGCAGGCTGACCTTTATGTTATTAAGGTTGCCCGACAGTTCCCATTATAAGACCCTGTTTTCATTTGCTTTTAACTTTGCCAAACCTTAACTGTTTGGGATGAAATTTCCAATGCTGGAGACTGCCTCAGGCTGATTTTTGGGGGTGGGGTGGGGCTGGTATAGATTGCAGTAGATTTGGTTCAGCTGTTTCAACAATGAGATTTTGGATTTTAACCATGTTAAAAGAAAAAGGCTTTTTTCCTCAGAAGGCCTCTAGTGTCCCCACTGTTTGAAGAAGAGAGTAAAATTTGGCAGGAGAGTGTCAGGGATATGACTTTTGCTGTCCCTGTGAGAATCCAACCATATATGGTCAGATTAAAAGCCTCTGAAAAATCACAGTTCACAAATGCTCAGCATAGATTTGCCAGAGTGTAACAGCTAAAATCTCTGATGATTCCATTGTCTCTGAGCATAGTGCATCCCCTCTCAGCACTGCCCAGCCAGTGCATGTACCATCCCCAGAGTGACTGAGCTCTGCCCCCTCTCACCTTCTACACCTCACAGGACTGCACTTATGCCACCTCCATGGAGTAATTAGCACATTCCAACCCTAAACTGCAGGGGCTCACAAGGCTTCCCCTAGAGTTGATACTTCCAGCTGCTCCTGAGTGGGGTGGGGCTTGGCATTGGAATTGGAATTGAAATTAGGGAGCCTCTTTCTCCTGTTCGGTCAGGGACATGCCCCTCCCCAAGGAACACCCAGACTGCATGGAATAGGAATTCATTTTATTTGAAGGCAGGGGGGACAAGAGCTGGATTGTAGCAAAGGGTGTGAAGAGTAACAGAAAAGGTTTCTATAGGCATGTTAGCAACAAGAAGGTCGTCAGGGAGAGTGTGGGACTCCTACTGAATGGAGAAGGCAACATGTTGTGGAAAAAGCTGAAGTACTCAATGAAATTTTTGCCTCAGTCTTTACAGACAAGGTCAGCTCCCAGACTGTTGCACTAGGCAACACAATATGGGAAGGAGGTGGGCTGCCCTCAGTGGAGAAAGAACAGGTTAAGAACTATTTAGAAAATCCACAAATCCATGGGGCCCGATCTAATGCATTTGAGAGTGCTGAGGGAGTTGGCTGATGTGATTACAGAGCCATTGGCCATTATCTTTGAAAACTCGTGGTGATAGGGAAGGTCCCAGATGATTGGAAAAAGGCAAATATAGTGCCCATCTTTAAAAAAGGGAAAGAGGAGGATGTGGGGAACTACAGATCAGTCAGCCTGGCTCTGTGGATATGGGGAAGTCATTGGGTGTGATATACCTTGACTTTAGCAAAGCTTTTCAAATAGTCTCCCATAGTATTCTTGCCAGCAAGTTAAGGAAGTATGGATTGGATAAATGGACTTTGAGGTGGACAGAAACTGTCTAGATCTTCAGGCTCAATAACTCAATGTCTGGTTGGCAGCTGGTGTCAAGCAGTCTGCCCCAAGGGTCAGTTTTGGGTCCAGTTTTCTTTAGCATCTTTATTAATGACCTGGATGAAGGGTTGGTTTGTACCCACAGCAGTTTTGTGGATGACACTAAGCTGGGAGAGAGGAGAGGCAGGTAGGCTAGAGTGTAGGGATATAGTCCAGAGTAACCTAGACAAATTAGAAGATTGTGTTAAAAGAAATCTGATGTTCAGCAAGGACAAGTGCCGAGTCCTACGCTTTGTCCAGAAGAATCCTCAGCACAGCTACTGATTAAGCTACTGGGACCAACTGGCTAAGCAACAGTTCTGCAGAAAAGGACCTGGGGATTACTGTTGATGAGAAGCTGGATATGAGTTGTGTCCTTGTTGTTGGAGAATTGCCAGTAGATAGAAGGAAGAGATTATTCCCCTTGATTTGGCACTGGTGAGGAGAATTGTGTCCAGTTTTGGGCCCTCTGCTTCCGAAAGGATCTGGACAAATTGGAGAGAGTGCAATGGAGGGCAACGGAAATGATTAGGTGGAAGGGCACATAACTTATGAGGAAA
Source organism: Pelodiscus sinensis (assembly GCF_049634645.1). Lineage (NCBI taxonomy): Eukaryota > Metazoa > Chordata > Testudines > Trionychidae > Pelodiscus > Pelodiscus sinensis. The sequence continues at coordinate 137,357,236 of NC_134711.1, read as the reverse complement.
GGCTGAGGTAACAGGTCTTATTTAATCAGCAGAAAAGAAGAATTAAGTAGGATTTGATAGCAACATTCAGCTACCTAAAAGAAGGTTCCAAAGAGGCTGTTCACAGTAGTGACTGTGTTGTGTAACACTGGGGAAGTTCCAGAAGACTGAAAGGAAACTAACATTGTGCCATTATTTAAAAAGGGTAGATGGGTGTCGAAGCAAAACACGCTCTTCTCTGTTTAGGCGGCTAACAACTGATTTGCTTTATTGATCAGTAAAGCAAAGTGAGCCAAACGTGGTCCCAGCAAAGCCGGGCCCAGTAAAGCTGCTAATACAATCAATCCTAGTATCTTTATACCCTTAGCCAAACAGTCTGACGTCAGGGCAGCCAATTACAGAAATCCTCAATTAAATTTGGAAAAACAAAGCCTTATCAACAAGATGGCGGACAGGTACGAGGGAATACATCTCCTGTCCCAACCAGCCCAATTAACACATACCAATAGCCCATCCTGTAGGCCTCTTCTCACGGAGAGACAGAAAGTTCACTCTGGTCTACGTGCTTGAGAGAAAAGCTGAAATGGTTTCTGATATACAAAATGGCTTCTAGTTAAACATAAAATAGCTTCTACGTGGGGTAACTTGAGTTTAGGACTTTTATTCTGACACTGAGCTTAGGCAAGATAATGGCATGGATCTTAATAATTAAAGGAGGGTGATATAATTAATGTAAATCAACATGAGTTTATGAAAAACAGATCCTGTCAAACTAACTTGATATCTTTCTTTGAAGTGATTACAAATTTGGTTGATAAATTCAATAGTGTTGATGTATCATAATTTTGCATAGCATGTGACTTGTTACCACATGACATTTTAATGTAAAAAATTAGAAAAATATAAAATTCATCTTGAACATCTTAAATGGAATAAAAGCTGGCTAACTGATAAGTCTCCAAATGTAATTTTAAATGGGGAATCATCATTGAACAGGTGTGTTTCTAGTGAAGTCCCACAAGGATCAATCCTTGGACCTGTGCTATTTAACATTTTTTATTAGTGGTCTGGCAGAAAACATAAAAACATTGATAAAAGTTTGCAGAGAACACAAAACTGGGGGGAATGACAAATAACAAAGGGAACAGGTCATTGATCTGGATGGCTTAATAAGTAGGGTGCAAGCAAAGAGTGTGCATTTTAATATGTCTGAATGTAAATTCATTCATCTAGGACAAAGAATATAGGCCATACTTATATGCTGGGGGGCTCTATTCTGGGAGGCAGTGAGGGTACGTCTAAACTACATGGCTCCGTCGATGGAGCCATGTAGATTTGTTGTTTTGGCAAAGTCAAATGAAGCTGCGATTTAAATGATTGCGGCTTCATTTAAATTTACATGGCTGCCGCGCTGAGCCGACAAACAGCTGATCAGCTGTTTGTCAGCTCAGCGCGCTAGTCTGGACACTCCCCTGACAACATCAAAGCCCTTTGTCGGCAGCTCCGGTAAACCTCATTCCACGAGGAATAACGGGGCTGTCGACAAAGGGCTTTGATGTCGGCAGGGGAGCATCCAGACTAGCGCGCTGAGCGAACAAACAGCTGATCAGCTGTTTGTCGGCTCAGCGCAGCAGCCATGTAAATTTAAATGAAGCTGCGATCACTTAAATCACGGCTTCATTTGACTTTGCCTATATGTCTAAACTACATGTCTCTGCCGACAGAGGCATGTAGTCTAGACACAGCCTGACTGTATAAGGCCATGTGTACACAAGGACATTTATTTTGAAATTACTACATTTGACTTAAGAACTCCAAATTTTAACAAATTCAAACTTGCGTGTCCTCACTACAGAGAAGCAACAAAATTAGTCTGAGGCAGGCTCTGTTAATGTACCTTGGACTCAGAGTCCCAGGAAGCACTCTAGGGAGCTGTGGGAGGCCTCTTCCAGGCCTATTAGTTTGAATTAGTGGCACCAGAGCATCCACATTAATATTACTTTGAACTTACAAGTTCGGAATTAGTGTTATTCCTGATGAAAACCAGGAGTACAGAGTTCAAATTCCATAGCCTGTTATTTTAAAACAACAAGCTTGGTAGTGTGGATGCACCACTTACTAATTTGAATTTGGTGGGGGTGGATATTTTGGACTAAAGTCTTAGGGTACGTCTAGACTGCATTGCTCTTTTGGGATACTGGAAGTACAGGCAGTCCCCGAGTTACGCGGATCCGACTTATGCCGCAGTTACGAACAGGGCCGTTCCTCTCCCTGGTCTCCAGCAGACCAGGGAGAGGAAGCAAAGCGGCGGAACACGTGGGCAGCGGACAGGGCCAGGGGCCCTGCAGACCAGGGGGACGGGGGGGGGGGGCAAAGCAGAGCCAAGCCGCGGAGCGCGCGATCAGCTGACAGCCCAGATGCGTCTGGGCTGTCAGCTGGCCGGGCGCTCCGCGGCTTGGCTCTGCTTTGCCCCCCCCCCCCCCCCCCCGGTCTGCAGACCAGGGGAACGGGGGGGCAAAGCAGAGCAAAGCTGCGAAGCACGCGGGCAGCGGACAGCTCAGACGCATCTGGGCTGTCCGCTGCCCGCGTGTTCCGCCGCTTTGCTCCCCGTCCCCCTGGTCTGCAGACCAGGGGGACGGGGGCGGGGGTAAAGCAGAGCAAAGCCACGGAGCCCGAGGGCAGCAGGACAGCCACGGCGCGTCTGGGCTGTCCCGCTGCCCCCGTGCTCCGCGGCTTTGCTCCGGACACCTGTGGTACAGCAGCTGGGGCGCTGCCAGTTGGTCCCATAGCGCCGCTCTGGGCACTACTGGACCAACCGGGCAGCACCCCAGCTGCTCTGCCCCAGGCGTCCCCAAGTCAGCCGCTGCTGAAACTGACCAGTGGCTGACTACAGGAAGCCCCTGCCCCGGGCTTCCTGGAATCAGCCGCTGATCAGTTTCAGCAGCAGCTGACTTGGGGATGCCTGGGGTTCTTAAGTTGAATCTGTATGTAAGTCAGAACTGGCGTCCAGATTCAGCCGCTGTTGAAACTGATCAGTTTCAGCAGCGGCTGAATCTGGACGCCAGTTCCGACTTACATACAGATTCAACTTAAGAACAAACCTACAGTCCGTATCTTGTACGTAACCCGGGGACTGCCTGTATCCTGAAATAATAATGCTGTGTCTTTAAAAGCATCAGCTATTTCCCAAAATAGCAGGTGCACTATTCCAGTGTCCCTATAACCCTTGTTCCACGAACGGTAAGGGATTTGTCAGAATATTGCCTTATTTTGAAACTAAATTTCAAAATAATTTCTTTTGATTTAGATTCGGAATAAGCTATGCAGTTTGCGTAGTGCAATTTGCATAGCTTATTCCGACACAAGGGTGCTGTCTAGACAAACCCTAAGGCTGTGTCTAGACTAGCCACTTTTTCCGGAAAATCAGCCGCTTTTCCAGAAAAACTTGCCAGCTGTCTACACTGGCCGCTTGAATTTCCGCAAAAGCACTGACTTCCTACTGTAAGAAATCAGTGCTTTTTGCAGAAATTCTATGCTGCTTCCGTTCGGGCAAAAGTCCCTTTTGCGCAAAACTTTTGCGCAAAAGGGCCAGTGTAGACAGCTGAGATTTGTTTTCCGCAAAAAAGCCCCGATCGCGAAAATGGCGATCGGGGCTTTTTTGTGCAAAAGCGCATCTAGATTGTCCACGAACGTTTTTCCACAAGAGCACTTTTGTGGAAAAGCGTCCGTGCCAATCTAGACGCTCTTTTCCAAAAATGCTTTTAATGGAAAACTTTTCCGTTAAAAGCATTTCTGGAAAATCATGCCAGTCTAGACGTAGCCTAAGTGTATCAGGGCTCAATGATTTGGTTTGAAGTAGATAATCAGCTGAACATGAGCTCCCTGTGTGACACTGTGGCCAAAAAGAACTAATTTGATCCTGTGGTGTATAAAGAGAGGAATCTCGAGTAAGAGTAGGGAGGTTGTTTTACCTTTACTTTTGGCACTGGCATGACTGCTACTGGAGTTTGAATAATGTGCAAAAAATAAGCCTTTGAGCAACATACTGAACAACATGAAGAAAACAAAACATTAACTGAGCAATGTCCATCCTATGTACCGAACAACAGCCCATGTGTGTCACCTGCAAGCTCAAATGGTGATCACCATATCATAGCAGTCCTTGCGCTTGTGAGTCTTGCTGCCACCCTGACATGTCTTGTGGGAAAAAATCAATTAAATAATTATGCATATTCATAATGACTCTCGATAGGCAGCTTTAATTCTGGTATTGCCTCACTTTTGCGTGCTTGATTTTACAATGTCAACACATTTCTTTTAACACATTTTTTGGTCTGTAATAGTAGATAGAGACACAGGGATGGTAGGGTTGAAATGGGGGACAGAAGTATGCACATTTGGAGTGGTTGGAGACACTGCTTAATTTGTAATGAGTGCCATGGCTCAAGCAATGTTTTTTATTTTAATAATTGACACATCAAGCTCAGAAGTGCTGGGGCTATGAACTGCCAAGCCCAGAAGTGCCAGGGATATTAACTGGTAAGTCCTGGCACAAATTAAGAACTAGTTGGAGAGCAGCTTTGCCACATGTGGGCAAGCTAGTGATGTAATAGTATAATTGGTTAACCAATTAATCAGTAAGCAAAAGCTTATAGGTTAAATGCTATAGACTAGATGCATTTCCCCTCCACCCACCCCTTGCCAGTAAATTTTTTAGCAGGCTGGCCAGCATCCCGGCTTGTGCCACTTCTGGGACCTACCCCTAATGTGGCTTTGCATTTAAAGTGTATTAGGAGCCAGATGGGCAGGCAGTCCAGTTCAGTTCGCACCAGGTCTGGGAACTCGGACCCCCTCCCCCAGGCAGGGGCTGCAGCCACTCCATGCTGTTGCCTCAGTATCAAATGCAGCAGCACAGGGTGACAAGCAGCTGGTCTGCAAGGGGAGCTGGGTTTTAAACTGGCTCCCCTCACGAACCAGCTCCTGCTTGGCAGTGGCAGGGGGCTCCTTGGAAGTGGGGCCTGAGTGCACGTGCTGCCCGGGGGCTGTAGAATAGTTGAGTAACCGATTAGAACTCGTGTGGTTAATTGACTATTCAATGAACTGATATTTAACATCCCTAGGGTGAGCTTAGCAGACAATGCAAGTGTCTGTAGGGTTCAGATAGATGTGGGGGTGTGATGAGTCAGGGGTTGAGGCATATTATGGCTCACAGATTGAGGTGACAGGCAAGAAACAGGCAGAACTGGTTTTCCCATTCCCGAAAGAACTCTTTTTCTTGTGTGCTTGGCTCTCTTCTAGTAACCAGACTGCTCCCATCCACCAATGCTGCAGGCTCCATGGAGAAAGGGAAAAGCAACAAAGCAGATACTCAGCGATACAGCCCGGTATGTGCCAGGCCTCCATGTTTCCATCCTCACTAGTGCCCAGAGGACAAAAGGGCAGGGAGGAGAGGGGCTTGGTGCAGGAGGCTTTTGTACGCTCAGGAGTCCAGGGTGCAAGGGAAGATGCTGCAGGGACGTTTAAAGAATTGCCATTTCCTTGTTCTACAGGCCTCCATTTTGTGCTGTGTGTGATGTCATCGCTGGAGGGGTGTTGCAGTGCATGCTGGGTAATGCACAGGTAACGGACACGCTAGAAGCCTCCATGCCCCTGCTGGCGGGTGGGAGGCAAGTTTAGCGGTGACGGAAGAAAAGGGGCATTTGCCCCCCGGGCAGGTTCACAGTGACACAATGTCTTAGTGGTCCCCACCCTTTCCATGGCCAACTCAGTGTGCCCCTTTCATCTAGCTGAGCCTGTTCTCTGGCACCTTCTTTGCACCCCACTCAACATCATAACCTTCCCCAGCCCCCTCTCCCTGCCTCAGTGTACTCTGGCCCCTTCTTAGTGCTGCCTCCACCTCTGCATACACACCCTCTACTCTCTTGCCCCCAAGTGCATGTTAAGTCTTCCACTTTGCTCAGACATCTCCCTTGATTCCCAGGGTTTTCTTATTTTGCTGAACCATCTCTTGCTCATCGGCTAGCTTTGTGTCTGTCTGTCTGTCTGTCTGCTGCTTTGTCTGTCTATCCACTGGTGGGATGTATGTTTGTGGCAATGTGACAGCTTTTTCAAATAGGCATAACTTAACTGAGCTACAACGCAAAGTTATAATGGGGTGAGTGGTAGCAGGGCTGAGAGAGAGTTCTGTGAGCATCATGGTTCCTAGGGTTCTGAGATGCAGCAGGAGCAGTCTCTTTGGTTTTAAGATCTTGGTGAGTCAGTAATCCAGGTGACAACTTCTCCCAGGCCTGACAGTGAAGCAGCACAGTGCCCCATGGGCAAGTTGGATGTTAGACTGGGATACACTCCTGACAGGGACTGCAGACTTGGCAATAATCATGGGAGTGGAAAGGGGGAAGAACATGCATAGGGAAGGAAGTACAATATGCATGTAGAGAAAATAACTGATTTTGACCCTTCTGAAAAATCCAAATAAAACTCTGTTTCGGGCTGAACAAGCCCTTTCATCTATTTTGATTTTAAAATAGATTTCAAGTTTTAAAAACAAAGTTGAAATAAAGTTCTGCACAATGTTATTTAGAACTAAAGCATCTGAATGTTTCATTTTGAAAATGCCTAAAGAAACCATTAATCTTAATAGTAACATGATTATTCAATGGTCCTGGAGGCGGGTCCAGTAGGCAGTGTGCTCCTGGCCCCACTCATCCCTGTGCACACTGGCTCCTGCGGGGCAGCAGCAGCACAAGGCAGCATTAGCCCCTGTTCATAGGAGGCCCGAGCTCCCTGTAGTCAGAGGCTGTGCTGGCATCCTGCCTCCCTCCCTTCTAACCCCCATACTGCCACCTCTGATACAGAGGCAGCAATGCAGCCAATGGGTGTGGGGGAAAGGAAGCTCTGTGAAACCAGCATGCATGGATAGCCAGTTTAAAAGCTTGTCCCCTCACCCTCCATGCTCCTCTATCAGAGGCAGCAGTACAAAGTGGGGGGAGGCTTAAAAGCCAGCTCCCCGTAGGCACTGGCTCCTACCTCCTCTGCTGCCTCTGAAACAGGCAGGAAGAAGGGAAGTGCGCATGTTATCTAGATTAACCATATGCCCAGACTCATTGGTTAGTCATTTGCACAACTATAAGCTAACTTCCCTAAATAAGACCATAAGATCTTTAGGACAGGGACCATCTCTTTGTTCTGTTTCTGTGCAGTTTATGGTACAACAGGATATTAGGCCATGACCAAGATCACCAGGCATTGCAATAATACAAATAAATAATAAAACTTTTATTTTTACCAAAAGCATTCAGTGAATTTGGCAAATTTTGAGATGTTTTGGAAGACCCAAGTCTGCATTTAGGAGTTTGTGCATAACTGTATCTCCTGGGAGGTACCTTGCAAGATTGATCCAGTGTTTTTGGCTCAATGGCTAATCTGTGGCTCAGTCTATCACAAATTCTCTGTGGCTGTCTCCAGTTCCAAGTCTAACAGTCTGTGCTGCCTTGTCACCCCCTGAGAAAGTTAAATCCAAATCAGGATTTAAGGAGACAATCGCAGAGGGGACTGCTGGCTATCTGGGGTGGGTTGATCAGGCTGAGTTGACAAAAAAAATTGAGGACAGATGGGTCCTTCAGCAGCAATGGCAGCTATAAGTTTGAAGTGCAGGAAACTTGCCTTTACTGACTGTGTCTCTCTCTCTCTCAGGATTTTCTGCTGAAGTGAAGGGCCTGGCTACTCCTCACCTCAGAGAAGAAGCTGGATTCCCGTGACTGCTGGCTCTTCTGCTTCCTTCAGTGATGGTTGCATCAAAAGCAGCTAAAAAACCAGCCATGAAACCAAATGTGGCATTAATTCATCCAAGTATCATTCCAGTTCAGCCACCTCTGAGGCCAGGAATAAGCTATTCCACTAGGGGATTTCCATCCAGCAGATGGGAGAGTGAAAAGGGAGCACTTTGTTTGTTTTTATTCCTGACACAAAACTTTCCCCATTGAGTCCCCTGGAGGTAGGCTCACTCAGCCTATTCATGGTCTTTATTTCTTGAGAAGGCAGCACTTGATTCCATTCTTGGGAAGGCAAAGAAATCCACTTCAGGATTGCTGTCATAGGACATTGAATATGCCATTGACTTTAAAGGTCATTATTATAGTCTTATCATTGAAGACAAGTCCAAGGCCCTGAAACAACTGAGGCTGAGCCTGTCCCCTCAGACTGTCTTTGCTCCTTCCTCCATCTCTCACCACACTGCATAGTACTAGAAACACTGGCCAAGTGGGAGTAATTTCTTTTACAGTTCCTGATGGGCTTCACAGCCTTGTCTGTGGAGATTTAGTTTTTTTCCTTGTCTGTGTCTTCTCCCTTTTCTCTATCTGCACTCTGCTGTCGCTGTACCCTGCAATAGCAGGATGTGTAAATGTGAATCTCTGACCCTCGCTCCATGCTTGTAGTGTCTGTGTGGCATCTTGAGCTGGCAATAAAAGGAGACTGTGACCAACTCAGCATGGGCTCTGTGTGTCTGTAGCTGGGAGCATTCATATGTGCATGCTAGAGTCCCCAAGAAACTCAAGTGGCAAGGTCTTGTGATGTCATGACAGTTCAGTCTTGTGTGTATTTTTGTCATTGATTGTTGAGGAGTGGAATGGCTTGACAGGAGGAAGGGAGCTGTCTGCACCAAAGGGAGGTGATTTCTTAAACGGCTAGTCCCCAATTCCAAAGCAATCACATCCTTCCCCAGCCTTGCTACATGCCCTCCTCCCCCGATTGCCTAGGGAAGAGAAAAAAGTCAGTCACCAAGGCTGTTGCGGCTGCCAGCCAAGTCACGTTCATGAAAGAAAGAGCTCTCTCTGGCCCAAACCTGCTCAGCCAAGGAGGCAGTGACTCTCGGAGGTAAGACACTTAACAAGACTCCTAGGGCTGCGTCTAGACTGGCAAGTTTTTCCGCAAAAGCAATTGCTTTTGCGGAAAAACTTACCAGCTGTCGATACTGGCCGCTTGAATTTCTGCAAGAACACTGATTTCCTACTGTCTGAAATCAGTGCTTCTTGTGGAAATGCTGTGCTGCTCCCGTTCGGGCAAAAGCCCTCTTGCGCAAATGCTTTTGCGCAAGAAGGCCAGTGAGGACAACGCGGTATTGTTTTGTACAAAAAAGCCTCGATCGCCATTTTTGCAATCGGGGCTTTCTTGCACAAAACCGCGTCTAGATTGGCACGGACGCTTTTCCACAAAAAGTGCTTTTGCGGCATAGCGTCCGTGCCAATCTAGACGCTCTTTTCCACAAATGCTTTTAACAGAAAAACTTTTCTGTTAAAAGCATGTGCGGAAAATCATGCCAGTCTAGATGTAGCCCTAGGAGCATGGCTAGGCAGCTCGCTCTCCCAGCCAAGACACTAACATAGCTTTTACTTCAGCACAGCCTCACCAATCAAGGCTCCTTCCAGCTTACTTCCCCCTTGTGGTGACTGGGAAAGCGACAGAAATAATCACATCAGTTTTCAGCCCCTGCTCTTCTCCCTCTCACCTACAGAGGTACAATATAGGAATATGGGTGGTATGAGCTTTCATGGGCACAACCCACTTCTTCAGATGACCGGTCTACATGTTTTGTTAATCTATAAAGTGCTACCAGACCATTTGTTGTTTAAGTTTATCCTGTACAGACTAACTCAGCTACCCCTCTGAAGCTATAGGAATATGGTTAGCTTTATGTTTGTTTACACGAGCTCTTAGGCAGAATTCCAAGTTAAATGTTCCAAAATATGGCAGAGAGATAGGCCACTGCCTCACTTGAGTTACTGCTCTGGTCTGATAGAGAGACCTAGATATTGCTATATTTGTTTATTTTGTGTGGCTATTGCCAGTACATTGTGCGGGATGAGGATTCCTCAAGACTACAGGGAGCTAGCTCAAAGTCACTTTTCAGAGTAGAATTGTACTTAGGGAAGAATAATCAGCCAGTGTGTCCTGAGGTTAACAATCAAATGAAATTTATTTCAAGTGAAGGAATCAGATAAGAGAGAAGATGACAATACAAGAAGCATTCTAAGTGCAAGCCAATGTGAGAACAACAGGGCAATGGACTGGCAATACAGGCAGAGTTGGAAGGCACAGACACGGACAGGCTGAGAGTTCAGAGAAGTATCTGAGTCCTGAGAATGATTTCCTGCAGCCAGGTCAAGAGAGTTTGCATATACAATTTAGAGCTATGGTTCCCTAAGCTGTTCTCACTGATCACCAAATATGCTGGTTGAGACAAAAGCCAGACAGGCTTTCAGATCTTATGAGGTGAAATGAGTTGTCTCTCTTAGCCTGTTCATCACCACTGAGAGAAGATTTCACTCACTCTTATCAGAGAGCCAGAGCTCTGCATACTGCCCATGATCCTGCATTATCGCTTCACTCACCAAAGTGCCACCACATCCCTATTCTGCCTTGAAAATCTGTTTGTATGGTGAGAAAAGTGCAAATCCTTCTCAATATCATAGGAGAACTGGCGTCCTGATTATTTTCCTTGCAGAGGATCATTACTACTTTTTTCAGCCACGCTAGGACCTTAGATGCCACCACCCAGGAATGGGCATTACTGTTTCATTGACTGAAATGTGAATTTTCTAGTAGTTTCATATTGCACCTGGTTCTCTCACATCCTGGGCTTTGAAGCTGCAGGAACTGGTCCCAGCCATTTCTCTCCTGTAAGACAGACAAACATAAAATTAAATTCTGGTACAGGAGTGGATTGCAGGCTAAGGCTGCCCTTTGCTGAAGTGAGAAATTAATTAATCAGACACAGCTTTTCACACAGGCTACTGGACTCTGCTAGCTGAGATGTACTGCCAAGCACCAAAGAGAAGCATGACTTTTAAAATCTGGCCACAGATCTGGGGGTCAAGGATGGGATACAAAGACTAATCAAGTTCGGCATCCTTCAGCAGTTTCTACACAGTGGCAGGTTGAAAAAAAAAAAAAGAGGTGGTAAAATCCTGGTTAATCAGTTAACTGGTTAAACATTTAACTAGCTAACCAACTAAGACCAGTTGGAGCAGTGCCAGCCTATGGTGCTCCTGCTCCCAGACCCATGGCTGGGAGAGCTGCTGGCTCCTAACCCCTCCTCTCCCCCCTGCCCCAGAGCAGTACCTGCCTGCAGGGTGCTCAGGCCCACCAAGGACAGAAGCTGCTCCAGACGAGAGCAGTCCCTGTCTGCAGTGGGCCCAGCAGCCCCCACCAGTTATCTAGAATCGCTAAGCATTACCATTAATGCTTACCATTAACCTCCCTAGTGGAAAAAAACAAAAAAAATCACAACCTCATTTCCTGTGACAGATATGCCAGTCTCCAAACACTGCTAAATCGGAGGTCAAAATTCAGGGTTTTTTTGGGAGGGCGGGGTGGGGGCGATGGAGGGAGTTTTCTAGTTAATGCTGATCACCACAAACTATTTCAGTTCTCTTAATTAAAATAAAAAAGTTATTTTAGAAAGAAAAATAAAAAAGCCATCACAAAATCAAACTCTGCAGAATACACACCCAGCTAAACCATCTTCTATGAAAGTGAACCAAAAAAAAAAAATCAAGAACCTCTCATCTTAGTTCTATGGGATTGTGGTAATTGATTATAATTCAGTTTCCACTGTAATCCTGAATTTGTTCTCTAAAATCCATAAATAAGTTTTAGGCAGATTTCCCTTTACTAGGATAGGTCTAGGACTGAGGTATTTTCTGTCAGCTTTGCAACGAGTTGGACCAAGAGTTCCTCTATTACAGGAGTGGGCAAGAATTTTTGCCCAGGGGCCACACCAGAAGTTTTTGAAGTAGCCCTGGGCCACCCCGGAAGAGGCGGGGCCTAAACAGGAAGGGGTGGGGAAGCCCCTTTGCCCCCCCTTCCCACTAGGCACCCATGCCCTGGAAGATGCTTGGCACACTCCCCCACACCCAGGCCAATCAGGGCTTGGGGAGCACAGGAAGCCTCCTCCTGCCCTGTGAGGAGCATGTGGCACTTTGAAGTGCCCCTGGCTCCTCACAGGGCCGGGACAGGGCAAAGGAAGCTTCATGCAGCTCCCCTGCCCCCAAACACTGATTGGCCTGGGGAGCGCGTGAAGCCTCCTCCACTCTCCCCCTTCCCTGCGAGCAGCACTTCCAAGCGCCACATGCAGGAGAGTGCCCGAAGCCTTCTCTGCTCTGCCCCAGGGCAGGAGGAGGCTTCACATGCTCCCCCGCCTCCAGGCCCTAATTGGCGTGGGGTGGGGGAGCAGCAGGGCCTCCGCAGGCTGGATCCACCCGCTTGGTGGGCCAGATGTGGCCCACGGAGGCCCTTTTGCCCACCCCTGCTCTATTATATACTAAAAATACTGGGTTTCATCTGAGTTCAAAAAGAGTTTGTATCAATTAGCTTTACCTGACTTAGGTGGTTGCAATTTACTGTCCAGCACTTAAGTGTCAAAATTCCATATAAGAATAACATGTCTGATATAACAGTCTTAAAAAAGGGCATCAGGTGCCTGCTGCTGGAGGTTTCAACCTACTTTCTCTAAGGGCTAACTCTTCAGCTGGGATAAAGGGGTACAGCTTTACTGATTTGAGAGCTGCACCATTTTTACCCAGCTGAGCATCTGGCCCTCAATTCTCAGTTATGTTGGCAGCAGAGGAAAAGGTCAACTTTTAACTTCACCGCTAGAGGGCTGGCATGGGGAAAAGGAGCGTTTGTCAACAAGCTTTTTTTTTTTAAAAAAAAAAACACAGTGGTAACTAAGGAGGATATTGCACAACTTCTCCTAATGTTAAACATTGTAAAATGAGCTGATCTGGGTGTTTTTCAACCAAGATTTTTATACAAGCTTATCCAGGTGCTCTTTGGTCCACTGATGTTAATTTTTAAAAGCCTTAGGAAAACAAGTAGAAGAAAGCCACTCAAGTCCAGGCAAAAATAATAGACAGTCCTGTCAAACAAATTTGAAAAGATTTAAGTCTAGTGGGTAAAGATAATTTTATGGAGATGCAGATTTAGGTAAGACATTTGAATTAATACCACCTGATATTCTGATTCAAACAAGCATGTACTCAAAATCAATGTCTCAATGCATAAAAAGCTGGGAAAATGACAGGTCTCAGCACATGTAGTTACTGAGACTTAAGTACTACGGATGACTCCACCAGGATTCTGCAAGCATCAGTTCTTGGTAAGGATGTTACATTTAAAATAATCAACTAATTGAGTAGTCGATAAGGGCGCCTCCACCTTTGAAAGTAGCAAGAGACCTGCCGGCTCTTGCTACATTTCAAAAGCAGAAGCACTACAGGGAGCCTGGGGTGAGCTGCAGACTCAAACAGTCCCCTGCTGGCCCTGCACTCCCTGCTTTTGATACATACAAGAGACTCTGGATGGCTATTGTACATTTCAAGAGCAAAGTGCTGCTGGAAGCATGGGGCCAGCAGGGGACTGTTTGCATCCCCAGCTTGCCCCAGGCCCCCCCCAGTGCTTCTGCTTTTGAAATGTAGCAAGAGCAGGGGCTCTTGCTACGTTTCAAAGGTGGAAAGCGCCACCAGTTCCCCGCTGTGCTCCTGCCCCTTATCCCGACGGAGATGGTGCTGATAGAGGTAGCAAGGGTTAGGGGAGCAACCAGTCAAGTCACTAGTAGACTATAAGATCAGAATTTGCTTATCGACTAGTCTAGTTGCTTACATTCCTAGGTCTTGTCCAATGCTATTCAATATTTTTATCAATTGGGAGGAAATTAAAATAATTGATGGTAAAATGTGCAGATGATACAAAGATATAGCCCTCTCTTCCCCTGGCCCAAGAGGGAAGGAGATGCTGATTCTCTGGGTATGCTTACACTGTAGTTAGGCATTAGCTGTGCCAGCTGGCTCAGGCTAGGGAGCTGTTTAACTAAGCCCAAATGTCTATACTGTAATGAAATTAAGCCTGAGCAAGCTGGCATAGGCCAGCTGCAGGTTTTTAATTGCAGTGTAGACATACCCTGAGAGTGTTAATGTGTCTGTTACAGTTATCCATCTTTTCTAATGCAATGTAAGGGAGAGAACATAGAAGCAAATGTTACTATAAATACTCACCTATAACACTGCCCAGCAGTTCTAAACGGTCACAGCCAAAGAAGAGGTGAGATTCACCACTGATATGGGCCACAACTGCTGGCATTCCGAAGGCCTAATTCCACCATGGAGACAAAACAGGAGTCACAAAGAGACAAATAAGCACAAGACCAGTTCTAAGAGGAACTTGGACCAAAGAACAACAGTGGTATCACCATTCCTCCTCCCTCATGCCTCACTTTCTTTTTCCCTTTCCCTTCTTTCTGTCTCGGATCTGGGTCCCATTCACCACACCTGGATTCTGTAGTACTCTTCAGGCCATTATCCCATACAACTGAGAGAAAAGAAATCAGAGTTAAACCAGTGTTTCCTGCATGGTAGTGGAAAGCAGTGAGCCCAGGCACTAGTTCTGGTCTGTGGTATGCTGGTCTCCTGAGGTTCCTTTGGAAAGAGCCAGGAATCAAATCTGCAGGAAATTAAAACCTTAAGGGTATTGAGCTGGCTTGCAATGTGTGTGTTTAAATTACAAAAAAGTCTGAGAGGAATGGGATCCTTCTGTATTCTGATCTACCCTTTTATCCTACTCAGTGCTGCTTCATAGTAGCACTGCTGGGAAAGGAACACAAATCTAACCTCCCACTGCCACAAGGGCTTCTCACCCCATATTTTAGTGCCTCCTCTGTAGTCTCCTTCAGGCGATTCTTCACCTCTGCGGTTGAGGTCATTGCCAGTAGTTTATGGGCTTGCTCTGAGAGTAGCCCAGCCTTCTCTGCTGCCTGAGGAGGGAGACAGAAAATAAGAACAATTGCTCTTATGCTACTTGCATACCAATTACATTCATTTTCATTGTTTGAAGGTATGATGAAAAACAATAACAAAATACTCCTCCTAAGACACTTCTCTTGCAGGGCTGTCTGACTTACTTTCTGCCATTGCCTGGTAACATCCACCCATTCTGAGTAATTTTTTAATATGAAGCTGAAGGGATATTACCTCCCAGGCTCAAAATGTGCAAGTTTTGTTAGGTGGACTTTCAGTTAGCAAGCAGGAGGGGAAGAGGTGTTGTTTTGCTTAGCTGAAATAAAGTACTTAGTTCATATGTTGAAAGACAGAGGAACTGTTGTGAAAATGATGCTGAAGAAGAATATTACAGGCAGTCCCCGGGTTACATGAATCCGACTTACATCGGATCCCTACTTACAAACGGGGTGAGGCAACCCCCCAGCAGACCAGGGAGATGCGAAGCTAGCGCTCCCCCCCCCCCCAGCAGACCAGGGAGATGCGGAGCGGCTTTTCTCAGCAGACACCTCAGCTTGAGAATAAAGGACTGAGGGAAGTGAGGTGTGGGAGAATAAAACTGAGCTCTGGAGAAATGGTTGGCTAGAGTTTCCCCTACAATATGTACCAGTTCCGACTTACATACAAATTCAACTTAAGAACAAACCTACAGTCCCTAACTTGTACGTAACCCGGGGACTGCCTGTAATCAGAACTGCAAAGAGCCTGGCAAACACAGGAACTAGGAGTGATACTGCCTGACACAGATCCAATTCAGTAGGCCTAATTGGAAGTTGGTGGGTGATCTTCAAAACAGGAATGTTGGTATAGAAGAGCAGTACATGTTCTAGTTCATTGGAAATAGAAAGTGGATCCTCACTCTTGTTCTATCAGCAAACTTCTCAACCTTCAAACCTGCCACTTTATGATGCCAACAATGTAAGACACAGCATCCCAAATGTGGGACACCTTTATCTTACTGTGTCACTTCATCATGCACAGATTATTAAGGTCTTTACTTATAAAAATCTCCCTGTGTTAATGAGAGAACCCCATTTAAAAAAAAAAAAAAAAAAAACTTGAACCAATACTCTCACAACCAATATTCTCCCACGAAGTCCTCAAAATGGACCATCAGCAGGGTTGAACCTGGACATTCCAGACCTTGTCTACATAAAAGCTGCATCGGTACAACTCAACCCTCTGGGGATACTTCTGAAAGTTGCTTATGTAAGTTTAACTTAAACCTGTTCTTAATCAATTTATGCAACTTTAGGTTAAAGTTTAGCAACTTTAGGTTAAATTCACACTTTATATTAAACTTGTGCAAGTTTCTCATGAAGTTAAAGCCTCAATTTAGCAGCACACTCTTCCACTGCTTGAGCTACAGGAATAACTGTTAACTACTATGCGGACCAGCTACTAGGAGAGACCTTGACTTCTTTTCCTAGCAGATTCAACATTTACGAGGAAGAAGCAGAGTATCAGAGATCTGAGGTTGAGTTCTATTTCTGCCCTAAGAGGGGAGTAGATCAAAGCGATTAGAGACAGAACAAGCTAAAGCACATATACCTAAAATACTTATTCTGAAAGGTAGTGACTGAGTAGCTAAAACTTTTATGACCTGAATTCACATGCTAATATTGCCAAAAATAGTTGTGACTTCTCTGCTTTGAGAACTACTGATAACCCTAGTTAGAATCTGAATAATGTATTCTGCTTATCTCTGCATTACAGCCAGAGATCTAATAAAGAGAACAGGCAGAATATCAATAAGGGAAGTGAGGAAAAGAAGAATGGACACCACTTGAAAGCAACCTAAAAGGCATCTCAATTGTGGCTTGAAAGTGGAGCCCACCACGGTCCCTTCCCCAATCTGGCTTCTGAATAAAACTGTAACCCAAGTCAAAAGCTTTTTATAGAAGCAACACCATCCCCTTCCCTCAGTTCACTCTTAAATATTGCTCCTGGCTTTATTACTGTTAGTTGAAATATAATTAATTGTATATCCACTGCCTATTTTGGGGCATCCTGTTAGGGAAGTCACCTTGATCAAAATAACCACCCTAGGCTTGGCAAAAAAAATGCACCAAAGTTACATTTCTACAGAATTAAGGATTGGAGTCACTACTGTGGGAGTCATATTTTCCCTAAAGGAATTTCCTGAAAACTCTAAGTAAATTCTTAACAAATCTGCAGCTGGTAAAAATTAAATTAAATTGCTTCCATAGATGGTAACCCAACACCCACATGCAATAAATCACAACAAATGAATGTAGAAGCAGTAATAACAGAGAGAAACTTACTAGCAATATACTGTCTGGGTGGGTGATATCTTCATCCTGGTAAGAGGAGGAAACCAAAAGGTTAAATGTTTATGAATAAGATGCTAAATCTACACAGAGAATTTCTCAGCATATTAACCTTGTCTTCCTTCAGGAATGGAGTCAGAAAAATTCAGCTGAGGATAGGGATCTCATTGGAAAATTTCCCACCAGAAAGAGGGAAAAAAAATCCCATTCACCAAAACTAGAACTAGATTATGGAATTAACTATTGATGAAGCATCCACAGATGGAGAGGAAGAGGAGAAACTGAAATTGACTTGGAATGTAGTGCTTCCCTTGGTTTGGACTCTGAACCATAAAAGTCTTCTACCCCATCTATGAAATATCAACCCTTCTGCTCATGCTGCATGTTTGACTGAGGGCAGAGGAAGGGTCAGAAGATGGGGAAATTAGCTGCATGGAGAATTTGTAGAGTACTCACCTGGGACCAGAGGCGCATCCAGAGCTCTCTGGACACAGGCTCCAGGAATTGTGGCTGTGTCATATCCACGGCTGTGAGAAAGCGCATGGCAAAAAGACTGCCTGGGTTTGGAGTGAAAGACAGAAAGACACACTGAGGAGTCACAGGAACAGCACCAACCAATGAAGTCTGCACTAATGTCACATCAAGACAGAGCTTTTAATCTGCCCCTGCCCAGCAATGTCCACGAGAAGCAGAGGTCAGGCATTCATGAAACTCTTGCCAATGTTTATAAGGTTACTTCTGTATGGGATTTCCTTGGAACTGTCCCACGGAGTTAGCTACTGAAGCAGGGTCTAAACAGGCTCTCTAAAAGGAACTTAAGTTGTAATTCACCTACGGGAATGGTTTGTTTTGAATTCAGCCCCATTTCTGCTGAGTAGCTAATTTGAGAGACCATCCTGGTCCTCATGGATCTAGTTATTATTTTTAAATAATCAATAAACTTGATGAATTTTCAACCTATGGGAGCTGTAATCTGTTCACTTCAGTCAACTGCAATGTTTCTGGTGATGGGTGTTTGATCACTTAAGTCACATGGAGTTGGTTCTGCACTCTGCTTTGATGGACATTTTTTTAAAGCAGCAATATAACACTTTCCTGTATGAATTTGTGCTAATATCTGAGATTTTCAGCCTTTGTGAATATTTTCATGAATTTCTAGCAGTTGTCTGAATAGTCACCAATAATATGACACTTTGTAAAAGACTGATCTGAACATTTGCTATTTTTTTTAAATACAGCCATGAAAAAAATTACAATGCCAGAGCTTGTGGGCTCGCCTCTTACAGTACCCTGAGCTGCTCCCCATTGCAGCTCTGCCAATGCACCTCAATCACAATCTGCAGCAACTCCTTTGCGATCCCATTCCTGGCTCGTCCCTGAGTAGGAATTTCCACTCATGTTACGCTAGGTACTGACTTCATACTATTCATAAATGGAGGAAGGAACAGAGAACATTTAAACTCCTTTTCCCCCTTTAAACTTATTTAAGGTTTGGATCCAGATCATCTGAAATGAAAGTTAGCTCACTGACAAAGCAGACTTCTTTACTTACCTTTTCTGATAACACTCCCAAAGAAATCCTTGGGAATCTGCAGTGGGACCTGGTAATACTTTGCCATTCTCTTTATATCTTTCATCATGTATTCCCCACGTTTAGGTACCATCGCTGGGGGCTGGTTACCTTACAGAAAAGGTGAAATTACAAGATAAAGACACTAGCTATAATAAAGCAGGACTGATCTACACACAAATTTAAACCAGTGTAAAAGTTACTAAAAAATACTAAAAGTGTAAAAATGTAATTTCAGTAAAACATTAATATAAAATTACAATTTTAGTAATTTAATGAAACAGTTGCAACTTTGTGTGCGGGTACTTTGATATCACTTTAAACTTGGGTTACTTCAATTTCACATGCATCAGTAAATTTGCAGGTGTCCAGAAAGAGATTTGTACCACCTACATCAATTTTTAAAAAGACAAATAACCAAAGCTTTTTGGTACAGATAAAGTGCTGTTCATTATAAAGCATTTTACCAATGCTATCCCTATTTTAAAAGTGAGAAACTGAGGCAGAGCAAGATGAAGTGCTTTGAGATGTCAGGCAAATCAAGTCTCCAACAGAGCCAGAAACAAAACTCATGTCTGATGATAGAGCTCTCCTCTGGCATAATTAAAGCACCCTGCCAACGTAGCACTGTTCACACCGATGCTTTTGCCAGTGAAACTTTTGTCGATTGGGTTTCTTGCCCCCCCCAATAAAAGTGCTAGTGAAGAAAAAACCTTAAACCTCTAAGCACAATGGCAGGGTTCCAGCCGTGCCTCAAAGTGGCTCAATGATCTGTGATAGTCTCCACAGCATTCATTTTGAGGTCTGTGGTGAGCTTCCTCACAGCAATGTTCACTGTCTTATAGCCATGATCTGCCAGGGGTTTCACATACTCTCTGTCAGGGTTCAGGAGCAGTGGAACACCTACCAGTCTCCTTCATTATGCCTCCAAGCAAAGCAGGACGAAAACGCAACTCAATGCTCCAGTGGTGCCGGTACCGGCAAAGCACCTGCAAAGTGAAAAGTAATAATGGATAAACAGTGTCTAATGCTCGCAAGAAAGGCCAGGGGCCCAGTGCCTGACAGAAGGCAGGATCTGGGCACTGAAATACATTCAGTAGATAAAAGCCTGATCATCTGAGACTATTAGAAATCAATCCTGTGATCAGCAATGCAGCTCAGATCTTCTTTATAATAGTGATACTGTGAGAAAAGTATGTAAATTCCTATAAAGGGACCAGGGTTTAAAATACTAAGCAGCCCTAAGCCCTGTGAAATGCACTCAAAGATACCCATTGAGATAAACACACCATTGTACTCTGGTTTCTCCCTGGAGTAGGAAAAAGAAATACCACATCAGATTCATTCGTTTCTTTTAAAGCGGGAAAATTGCAGCATCTCCACTTCCTTTAAGCACTTCATAAGTACAAATGAGATCAATTTCCTCTCTCACATCTACAGTAATTCCTCGCTTAACAAGTGCTCGCTTAACACCTTTTCACGATAGCATGATTTTTTTTTTTAGGGAACATTTTTCGAACAACACGACCGTCCCCACAATAACACGATTTCCCCAACCGGCTGGCCAGTACCCAGCAGCTGCGCGGGGCTTCCCCTGCCTCCTTGCAAAGCAGCGGAGGTTCGCAGTTGGCTGCGCTGTTCCCCGGCGACCCCCTCTGGCCGGATGCCTCACTTCCTCTCCTCTAGCGCCCGCTTGCAGCCCATGGCTGGGTTTCCCCAGCTGGCTGGTCACTGGCAGCTGCGCGGGGCTTCCCCTGCCTCCTTGTGTCAGGCCACCGCTTTGCAAGGAGGCAGGGGAAGCCCCATGCAGCTGCCCACGACTGGCCCGCTGGGGAAACCCAGCCACGGGCTGCAAACAGGGGGGCAGAGGAGAGGGAGAGAGGCATCCGGCCAGAGGGGGTCGCTGGGGAACAGCACGGACAGCTGCAAACCTCCGCCACTTTGCAAGGAGGCAGGGGAAGCCCCGCGCAGGTGCTGGTGACCTTCAGGTGGGGAAACCCAGCCGTGGGCTGCAAGCTCCCTCCCCTCTCTTTCCCTTTCCTTCCCCAGAGCCAAACATTTCCCCTCCTTGCTGTAACCCAGTCCCCTTTCTCCTCCAACCTTATGTCCCACTCCCAACAGACATCACCGCTTGAAACAAAACCCCCACCTTGTCCATTATTTTCAATGGGAAAATTGACCCCGCATAACACGTTTTCACTTAACACAATCATTTTCTGAAACATATCTAAAGAGTTAAATGAGGAATTACTGTATTTCATCCAGGATTAGGATGATATATATGCCACAGGACCCAGCTATGGAGTCATGTAATAAAATGAGAATCTCAGTTTTCATTTGGAAAAGTAAGAAATGTGATGCTCGGGGGCGTGGGTCACTGGCAGTGGTAGGAACTGAACCCAGGATGTCTGGATCTACTGCTTTGAGTCAACTAGTAACTCAAAAGCTGTACCTTTATAAACTTCACTGATCCAGCTACTACAGAAAAAAAGCAACACTTAAATTATACCAACAAAAGTGGTATTATAGACATGTCTTATGTGGCTCAGGGTTGTGGAAAAAAACACCACCCTAAGCAACATATGCTACATCAACACAAGTGCTGGTGTGGACTAGGGATGTAACAGTGTAGTTGATTAACCAATAAGCAAAAGCTTATCAGTTAATGCTATAGCCTACACGCATTCTTCTCTCCCCCCCCCCAGTAAATCGGAGGCAGGAGCACAGGGTGACAAGGCAGCCGGTCTACGAGGGGACCTGGTTTTTAAATCCGTTTCCCTCACGGACCAGTTCTTGCCCTGGCATCCTGCACTGTTACCTCTAACACAGAGGCAGCAGTGTGGAGTGGCAGAGGGCTAATCGGGAGTGGGGCCAGAGTGCATTGGCTGCTGGCCCCACCCTTGGGGACTAAAAAATAATCGAGTAATCAATAAGAATTCATGAGGTTACTTGACTATTCAATTAACTGATATTTAACATCCCTAGTGAGGGCAGCACTATGTTGGTGGGAGAACTTCTGCCGACATAGCTACTGCTGCATATGAAGGTAGTTTTATTAGGTCTACAGAAGAGCTGGCATACAGTGGCTATACCATGGGTGGGCAAATACTAACTTGTGGGCCAGATCCGGTCCACCACTGTTAGTTCCAGGTGGGCCTCTACCGCTGTATTTACCTGTACAGCTGCAGGTACCAGCAATCGCAGCTTTCATTGGTACCAGATTGCTGTTCTCACCAGGCTCTTAATACATTTGAAAGACTGAAGCGCAGCAGGGGACACTGGGCACGAGCTGAGAATCAGCTGTTCATCTCCAGTCCAGTGGCCCCCTCCCCGCCCCCGCTCTCCCTGGAGATGGAGGTGGGGGAAGAGGGGGGCAGAATTAGTTGCTTACATCCCCGGGGGTGGGGGCAGGAGTGAAACAATGCCATGGCATTAGGGTAGGACCATGAAGGATCATTTGTGAAGTCTATCTGCAACCTCAGATTGTCTTAATTTTACCTTGATGTCATTTTCATGGTTAGCAATCTACATACCATCCAATGCACCACCAAAAAAAAAAAAAAAAAGTCCTGAGATTTTGGAAATGATACCATGGGCTTGAGAAATCCCTGAAAAACCTGGGTTAGACAGGTATGCTGTCAATGTTTGTATCCCTAAAGTCACTTTTGTGTCTTTTCTATTGTTAAGATTTGTTTCTTTGCCCTTTTCTCCCCCTCCCCTTTTCATTGGCAAACATTGAAACAGATAGTTAAGAAAAAATGTGCAAAGACAACACAAAAGTTTTACATTTTCAACCAACAAAAAAAACCCCAAAAAACAGACCTCTCCCCAAGACACAAGAACACCACAGATAACCCTATCCAAAACTCTTATTTCTCTTCAAAAAATGTGGAATGATGTTGCAATTCAACTCCTCCCACCAAAAAAAGTATGTGTTTTCCAGCTAACGTTAGGCACAAGGCCAGGCTCCTCAAACGATATTGATTTCACTGCCTTCCGTGGGGAAACATTTACTCCAAAGGCCCTGTGTAATGAAGATGAAATCGGGCTCATGACCTGTGCTCCAGTAACCATTGGAGAATGTTAATCGTCTCTAAAGCATAATGACCAACTTTCTCCAGTGCACGCATCGCTGGCTCTTATCCAATGGTACGAGCTTTGCTTGCTCCAGGGAAGGCCTTACACAGCCGTGGAAGAAAACAGGAGCTGAAGTCCTGCAGGGAACAGACCAAGAGCGAGCTGGCCCGCACAGGCCCTTGAGAGGCCCGCGCGTGAGCACACACCGGGGGAGCGGGGACCTACTCCACACACGCCGCTGGCCGGAGGGGAGCAAAGAGCAGACACTCTGCAGCCAGCCAGGGACGCGCCAGCTGCAAGGAGCGGGGCGCGCGGCGGGCCCCGCGAGCTCGGAGCGCGGGAAACAGCGGGGAGGTCCCGGGGCTTGCACCGGCCCGGCCCCTACCTCGAATCCGAGCCAGGAATAGGGCGACACCACGTCATAGAAGAGTTCCACCAGCTTCCCGCCGCCGCCCGCCGCCATTGCCCGGCCGGGTCTGCGCGCCGCTGCCTCGGTGCCGCCGCCGGGAGGCGCTGGGCTCTGCTGGCGCCGGGGCGCGGCTTTGCAACCGCGCTGCCTCGGCCGCTGCAGGGCCGGCCCAGAGCCCCGCCCGCCCGGCCATTGCGAAACGGGCACCCCACGTGTCCGCCCCTGCCCGTCACTAACACACACCAGCCTCGGGCCCCCAACTTTCTAATCCCCCCCGTCCCTTCCCTGAGGCCCCGCCTTCTCTCCCTCTCACCGGGCTGGGGCAGGGACTCTGGGGCTTGGGGAGGGGAGGCCTGGGGCGGAGGGGCGTGCAAGAGGCGCTGAGGGTTCTGGAGTGGGGTGAGTAGTTTGGGTTGCAGGATAGAAATGTAAGCAACTAGTCCACTAGCCAATAAGCAAAAGCTGACACAGTAGCACTTCTGCTTGCTGCCTCTTTCACATAGAGGCATAAACCATAAAATTGTCTTAACATGACATCTATGCTCGATTTCTTTACTTGACACAGATTTCCAGTGTGACCTCTCTACTGTAATTTCCCATTTCTGAAGATGGGATAATGCTTTCCTATCTCACTGAGGTGTTGTGAAAGTAAATCCAAAACTAACTGGGAGGCACTCTGCCTGATAGTGTGGGAGCAGTGCCATACAAATATCAAGGTGGCTGGCGAGTGTCAATTATTATCAAAGTGGCCCCTAAATTGTGCAGAAAACAATTTTATTATTATTTAGCAAGTAGAGGTTTCAACTGTTAGGATATAACAACATATGGTCAACATGTAGATTAGATGTAGCTGTGTTAGTCTGGTCTTGCTGAAACAAAAGACAGGACCATGCAGCACTTTAAAGACTAACAAGCTCATCACCTAATAAACCATCTTGTTGGTCTTTAAAGTGCTGCATAGTCCTGTCTTTTGTTAAAACATGTAGATGGTATCATGAGCTTTCGTGGGCACAGCCCACTTAGGATATAGATATTCAGGCCTGCTTAGTATGGCCTATATTTGAAGAATTTAGGTATATTCTTCCAGGGGTATAAAAGCAAAGAACCAAAATCACAATCTATATGCGATGGTATGAGGCCTTGTTCCTTTTGGCTAAGCAGCAGGAACAGCCATAGGCTAGGAAACCTACAGTCACCTCTTGGCACATTCCAAACCAGTCATATTGAAATAAGGCAATTTGGAGATGTTGGAAAAGCGATCCAATCTAACACCTCCAGATAAAAAGAAGAGCCTTAAAGAAACCTTAGGTTGATAGCTTTGTGTCTGGCAAGGACCCACTTACCAATAGTTGGGGTTATGAAAAACTCATTTATTTATTGCTTTGTTGTTATACTCTCTGGCTGCGTCTAGACTGGCAAGTTTTTCCACAAAAGCAACTGCTTTTGCGCAAAAACTTGCCAGCTGTCTACACTGGCCGCTTGCTTTTGTGCAAAAGCACTGATGTTCTACTGTCTGAAATCAGTGCTTCTTGCCCAAATGCGTTGACGTTCCCGTTTGGGCAAAAGCCCTTTTCCAGAAATGTTTTTGCACAAGAGGGCCAGTGTAGACAGCTGAAAACTGTTTTGCACAAAAAAGCCTCGATGGCGAAAATGGCTATCAGAGCTTTCTTGTGCAAAACCGCATCTAGATTGGCACAAACGCTTTTCTGCAAAAAGTGCTTTTGCGCAAAAGCGTCCGTGCCAATCTAGACACTCTTTTCCACAAATGCTTTTAACGGAAAAACTTTTCCGTTAAAAGTATTTCCGTAAAATCATACCAGTCTAGACGCAGCCTCTGTCTCTCTAGTGTTTGTATGGTTCTGTTTCTTTTATTGTTCTCTCTCCTGTATACTTAATTTTGTTGGGTGTAAACCAATTAAGGTGGTGAGATATAATTAATTAGATAATCATGTTACAATCTGTTTATCTGGAAATGGGTGACGGGGAGAGATCACGAGAGGTTTATCTGTTGTGTTCCCTCTCTCTGGGCCATCTGGCATTGGCCACTGTTGGCAGACAGGATACTGGGCTAGATAGACTGTTGGTCTGACCCCATATGGGCCTTCTTATGTTCTTATTGTATCAACAGGGGAAGGGAGGGGGAAAAGCAAGGGAGGGGTGACGGAGGAAAGGCACAGAGGAGCAATGTAGAGGCCCTTTGTGGGGGAGTCCAGGGGGGAGTGTCACTGGGGCCTTGTGTGAAACTCTCTCTCAAGGCCTCTTGGATATGCACAGCCCCCTGATGGGTACCAGATAGCCCTCCCACCCTGGCAGGAACATCTCCCCCTTCTTCTGTGGGAGACACAGCAGTCTGTCACCACTTGCGGGATGTTCTGCTCACCAATGTCCAAGTGGGTGAGGAGGCAGTGGAACTTCCCTTTCAGATGGTCGAAGACGCCCTCCACAACCATACGGGCCCTGCTGAGGCTGGCATTGTAATGTCCCTTGCTTTAGTCTAGGTGTCCCATGTAGGATTTCATCAGCTAGCAGAGCAAAGGGTAGGCAGCATTTCCCACAATGAACATGGGCATGCCCACTTCCCTGAACTTGATGGTGTGGTTGGGGAAAAAAGTGCTGGGGTGCAGCTTCTGAAAGAGGCTGGAATTGTGGAAGATGTGGGCATAATGTGCCTTCCCTGACCACCCGACATTGTTGGTGAATTGGCCTCAGTGGTTCATGAAGGCCTGCAGCATGACTGAAAAGTAACCTTCCGGCTGACATATTCGAAGGCCACCACTCCCCCACCTTCCCTAGGAAACCCCATGCCAGCAGTTCACCACCCTCCTGGGACAATAGCATGAGAGCATCATACCTTCATGACCATGGCCCCGACGGTTCATCTCTCCACGTTGAACTGGTTCCCAATGGAGCGGTAACCGTCCAGTATGGCAAGCTTCAACACGCGATGGCCACACGCTTCTGGAGGGGAATGGCAGGTCACATGTGGGTGTCCCATCCTCTGAGGGCAGGGGTGAGCCACTTGCACTGCTCCAGGAAGGTGTCCTTCCACATGCAGAAGTTCTGGAGCCACTGCTGTTTGTCCCACTGCTCCATAACAATCTGGTCCCACCAGTTGGAACTACTGTCCCAGTACCAGAAGCGGTTGTGCATAGTGTACAAGGAAGGGTGGGAGAGGTTGTATTACATGAGCAGCACACAAAGAGAGGGGAGGAGGTACTCTACAATGAGCTGGGGGTCCTGTTCCTGCAGGGCCATGAGGGCAGCCTGCAGAAACTGCAGCAGTAGGTGTGGTCAGGGGTCTAAGAGCTGTCGACTGCTCTGAGGCAGGTCTGGCTCTATGGCTGGAGTGCTGTGGTGTCCACAAGGGAAACCAGAGAAGGCAGTGAAAAGATTTTGCTGTCCCTTGAGGGGGTAGTGTGGCGGGTTTTAAGGGTGCGAGCTCCGCACCCCGCTACTCCCCCGCGTCCCGGGGCGGGGCCAGCGGAGCGGGGGTGGGGCTCCGCGAACCCACTGCCTCCACGAGTCTAGTTGGCCCTGGATTCGGGGTCCGTAAGTGTGCGAGGGGGGGGCCGGGTGCGATCACCCCTTGCCCTGTACGGGGCCAAAGGGGTTTGGCGGACCCAGCCCGGCGTCCTCCCGGGCGGCCCCCGGCCGGGGCCCGGACGGGCTCTTGAGCCGTCCCTCTTGTCTTAGTCTCTCCGTCTTGTTCTCTCTCGGGGAGGGATAGTGCGCCAGGCTATAACAGCCTCAGGGTCCTACTCCGAGGTAGGGGGTGTGGGGAGTGGGGGACCCAGGCCCGCCCTCACCACCAGGTCCCAGCCCGAGGCCCTAAGTGGGGTGGGTGCTTTAAAGCGATCCCCCCACGGCAGGCGGGGCAGCCGCCCGAAACTCGCCTGTCCACGGGCGCCAGAATGGTCCCGCCTCGGGCTTCTTCCACTCCCCCTCCGCCGGCCCCCCTGGCCGGCGCCAGGTCGAATCACTCACCCCGTCGCAGACGCCGTGCCCGTCCCAGAGCGAGTCGCCAGCTGCCTGCGTCATCCTTCTTTGGTGCCCGGAGGGCTGGGTGCTTGGGGTGCCGGGAAGCCAGGATGGCTGCCCTCTTGCTCCCCCCCGCCCGAGCGTCTCCTTGCCCCGGTTATAGTCGCGGGCGGGTGATGTCTGGGGCGTAAGCCCCGCCTCCTCTGGGGCTCTCTGATCCGGCCCCAGCCGGGGCGCGCCTGTGGCTCCGCCCTGGGACGCAAACCGCGGTGCCCTGACCGGGCGTCTTCCGGCAGCCCGGGGCTTCCCCTGCTTCCCCCGGCGTGCGCCCACCCCTGCTTTCTGCCGCGGCGGGGCCGGCAGCGCAGCGCCGGGCGGCTTTCTGCCGCATGCAGCGGCTGCTTCCTGCTCGGGGGGGGGGGCCTGTTCCTAGTGCGGACCCTGCCAGGTCCGTCACAGGTAGGCAAAGGAGGGGAGCCTGAGACACAGCTGTACAGGGGAGTCCCTTTAAGCACGAGCCTCAGTTAGCCTTAGGAAGCAGCTCCAGGAAACGAGTGCTATCCTGATGCCCTGCCAGAAGTGCTTCCAGAGCGCTTTAAATGCGACTCAGGCTCCAATCAGTGTGGCTGCTCTATTTCAAAATAGCTCAGTGCTATTTCGATGTGCATTTGTAGTGTAGAAGCGCTATTTCAAAATAAGCTATTTCAGAGTTTCTATTCCAAAATAACTTATTTTGAAATAAGCATGCAGTTTAGATGTACCCTTAGACACTCCAGCTTCTCCTGTACCACAACTAATACCCATCCTTATACAAATGAGGGGTTATGGAAACCAATCTCACCAAATCTGAACAGGTTCTTCTGATCCCAAAGGACCAGCCACATTCCCAGGTCAATTTCCACCTCAGGATCTTACCCAAAAGAGCACACTGTGACAATCCTTTAGAATATAAAATCTAAAGATTTATTAATAAAGGAAAGAAGGAAAAGATTGAGAGTAAAATTGTTGAAGGAAACAAATTACATACACCAATTACAAAGTTCCTAGTGCAGACTTGTAGCAGAGATGGAAAAGTGTGTTGTTTTGTAAGTCCCTGGAACACATCCTCTGTCAAGATGGGTCATCAGTCCTTCCAGGATCAATTCTTAGCAAAGATGCTCCTGAAGTGATGACCTGGAGTGAAAACAGGAATGAAGACACTTGGAGGAACCTCTAGGGCCCTTTTTATAACCTTTCCCATGCGGAGGGAATTCCATTATTCTTGCTGTGTGAAAGTACCTTCCAAAATGGAGTTTGTCATAGAATCATAGAATACTAGGACTGGAAGGGACCTCGAGAGGTCATCGTGTCCAGTCCCCTGCCCTCATGGCAGGACCAAATACTGTCTAGACCATCCCTGATAGACATTTATCTAACCTACTCTTAAAAATATCTCCAGATGTGGGGATTCCACAACCTCCCTGGGCAATTTATTCCAGTGTTTAACTACCCTGACAGTTAGGAACTTTTTCCTAATGTCCAACCTAAACCTCCCTTGCTGCAGTTTAAGCCCATTGCTTCTTGTTCTATCCTCAGAGGCCAAGATGAACAAGTTTTTTCCCTCCTCATGACACCCTTTTAGATACCTGAAAACGGCTATCATCTCCCCCCTCAGTCTTCTCTTTCCTAAACTAAACAAACCCAGTTCTTTCAGCCTTCCTTCATAGGTCATGTTCTCTAGACCTTTAATCATTCTTTGTTGTTCTTCTCTGGACCCTCTCCAATTTCTCCACATCTTTCTTGAAATGTGGTGCCCAGAACTGGACACAATACTCCAACTGAGACCTAACCAGCGCAGAGTAGAGCAGAAGAATGACTTCTTGTGTCTTGCTCACAGCACACCTGTTAATGCATCCCAGAATCATGTTTCCTTTTTTTGCAACAGCATCACACTGCTGACTCATATTCAGCTTGTGGTCCACTATAACGCCTAGATCCCTTTCTACCGTACTCCTTCCTAGACAGTCATTTCCCATTCTGTATGTGTGAAAGTGATTGTTCCTTCCTAAGTGGAGCATTTTACATTTGTCTTTATTAAACTTCATTCTGTTTACCTCAGACCATTTCTCCAATTTGTCCAGATCATTTTGAATTATGACCCTATCCTCCAGAGCTGTCGCAACCCCTCCCAGCTTAGTATCATCTGCAAACTTAATAAGCGTACTTTCTATGTCAATATTTAAATAGTTGATGAAGATATTGAACTGAGCCGGTCCCAAAACAGACCCCTGTGGAACCCCACTTGTTATACCTTTCCAGCAGGATTGTGAACCATTAATAACTACTCTCTGAGTATGGTAATCCAGCCAGTTATGCACCCACCTTATAATAGCCCCATCTAAATTGTATTTGCCTAGTTTATTGATAAGAATATCATGTGAGACCGTATCAAATGCCTTACTGAAGTCTAGGTATACCACATCCACCGCTTTCCCCTTAACCACGAGACTCGTTATCCTATCAAAGAAAGTTATCAGATTGGTTTGACATGATTTATTCTTTACAAATCCATGCTGGCTGATCCCTATCACCTTGCTACCTTCCAAGTGTTTACAGATGATTTCCTTAATTACTTGCTCCGTTATCTTTCCTGTCACAGAAGTTAAACTAACTGGTCTGTAGTTTCCTGGGTTGTTCTTATTTCCCTTTTTATAAATGGGCACTATATTTGCCCTTTTCCAGTCTTCTGGAATCTCTCCTGTCTCCCATGATTTTCCAAAGATGATAGCTAGAGGCTCAGATACCTCCTCTATCAGCTCCTTGAGTATTCTAGAATGCATTTCATCAGGTCCAGGTGACTTGCAGGCATCTAACTTTTCTAGGTGATTTTTAACTTGTTCGTTTTTCATTTTCTCGTCTAAACCTCCACCCTTCCCACTAGCATTCACTATGTTAGCCATTCCTTCAGACTTCTCGGTGAAGACCAAAACAAAGAAGTCATTAAGCATCTCTGCCATTTCCAAGTTTCCTGTTACTGTTTCTCCCTCCTCACTGACCAGTGGGCCTACCCTGTCCTTGGTCTTCCTCTTGCATCTAATGTATTTATAAAAAGTCTTCTTGTTTCCCTTTATTCCCGTAGCTAGTTTGAGCTCATGTTGTGCCTTTGCCTTTCTAATCTTGCCCCTGTATTCTTGTGTTGTTTGCGTATATTCATTCTTTGTAATTTGTCCTACTTTCCATTTTCTATAGGACTCCTTTTTTATTTTTAGATCATGCAAGATCTCGTGGTTAAGCCAAGGTGGTCTTTTGCCATATTTTCTATCTTTCCAACGCAGCAGAATAGCTTGCTTTTGGGCCCTTAACAATGTCCCTTTGAAAAACTGCCAACTCTCCTCAGTTGTTTTTCCCCTCAGTCTTGATTCCCATGGGAACTTACCTATCAGCTCTCTCAGCTTACCAAAATCCGCCTTCCCGGATTTTGTCATGTGAGCAAGTCACCTGTCCAAGCGTAGTAGCCATTGCTTACATACTGGTCTGAACATCCACAACTAGCAAGAAGGTTCCCACAAGGTGGTCACATAGGTCTTGGTTTCTGTTACTATTGTTTGGCTTCAATCCTTCTTAAGATTCAGTCTCCATGACAACTATCTCCTTTCTGATTTCCAGTATCCAAATGTCCAGATGTCTGATTTCCAGTATCCAAACATGCAGTAACACAGATAAAATCATCACAATTTCATAAAACACATAAGATGAGAATATTCAAATCCATGTGAGCAGAAAGGAACATCAGTAATACAATCTTCCTGAAATTTGCATCATCCTAAATACAGCTGCCTCTTCATCAACATCTGAAAATATCCCTAATTTTGTCATCAAATGTGTTCCTGGTGTGACAAACAAAGACAGAAGGTGCGTTAATGTGCCAACCAGATACCAGCAGAGCGCACTGCAGTTAAACATGCTCTCCTGAGCAATTTCTCCTGGAAATTCTGGAAAAGAGTTCAGAAGGTATTGACTGTGAATTGAAACATGTCAGCTATATTTCCTATCCTAGCACAGATTATTGCAATGATTGAGTTTATTGTGGGCATTATGGGGAATGGATTGATCACAGCTGTGATTTGCATAGACTGGATCAAAGGCAGAAAACTGGCCTCTTATGATATGATCATGGCAGGTATGAGCATCTCCTGTTACCTACCAGTCCTGTGTTCATGGGGAGCCAGGGAGTGAAACTCATGGAAAACCCTCCCTCTCCCCAGGCCTCTGCTAGAATCAAAGACAAAGCAATGAAAAGGCCAGGGAAGACACACCTAAACAAATTAAGGAAACACCCCAGCCTCATTTGCATTGAAGATAGAACAGAGGGACATCTCATTGGCATACAGAATGGAGACCAGCTCTTCCAAAGCAGGAACTGCACTGAACGATGGGATACCGAAAGCAGAGAAGCACTGCCTGGTGGGAAATCTCTGCTCCAGATGCTAATGAACTCAGGCCTACTCACACCCAAATTAGTCATTATGGGTATGTCTACAATACCCCGCTAGTTCGAACTAGCGGGGTAATGTATGCATAGCGAACGTGCAAATGAAGCCCGGGATTTGAATTTCCCGGGCTTTATTTGCATAAGCCGGCCGGCGCCATTTTTAAATGCCGGCTTGTTCGAACCCCGTTCGTTCCACGAGGCGTACAGATAGTTCGGAATGGCTTGCTAGTTCGAACTATCTAGCCCGTGCCACGTGTAGCCGCGTGGCACGGGGTTCGAACAAGCCGGCATTTAAAAATGGCGCCGGCCGGCTTATGCAAATAAAGCCCGGGAAATTCAAATCCCGGGCTTCATTTGTACGTTCGGTATGCATACATTACCCCGCTAGTTCGAACTAGCGGGGTAGTGTAGACATACCCTATCAGACCAATTCTAGTAACGATCCTATTGACATCCAAAATACTGAAACTGCCTAGTTGCATTGTGAGCTCATTCAAGGAACATCACCCATAACCAGGCGTGATCAGTCTCTATTGTATCTCTTTGTACTATTGTCCTATCCCTATAAAAACTCCTACTCTTACCCAAGAAAAACTGTTCCAATACCTGGATTTCAAGTGCATCAGTTCCATTGAGACGTCTTCATCTCCTGTCTGATCATGCTGAGGGCTCTGCTTGTCTCCTGCCCTCTAGATCCCCAGCTCCCATCACCATCTGGGAACCCCGATTAGTGCAAGCTCTACGGAGTGGTGAGGTCTCTCTCCCTCTCCCTCCGCCCCCCCTCCAAGCATAGCCTCCTGACTCTGCCCTATGTAAACTGTTATATGGTGTAGGTAGCCCTAACATTTGTAATCAGTTTCAATTTAGATTTAATATTGTAACTGTTTTGTGTGTTTGGCTTCCTATCACCACCCAGAAATAAATAACTTTCATTGTTAAGCTGGTTGCTTCTCTCTCTTTCGCTCACTCGTCCTCAAGGGGTGTTGTTTTGGCTTCCCTATTCACTCTGCAGCAACGCTTCTTGTACCCAAACTAAAGTGCCCAAAATCCTGTGGGGTTTGCTCATCGTGTGGTTTACCAGTGAACAATTGTGGTGTGAAAGTGGGGATAGGGAGGTGCTGGACCTGGGGGCTTATGAGGATGGCAGCTTAAAGTGATGTTTAATCCAGCCCACTGAGTCCAAAGGCTCATGAGGGTGCAGTGTGGCACTGCTGTTAAACCCAGCCTGCTGAATCCAGAGATGTATGAGGGATCAGGTTGTGAGTGCTGATTACCCAGTCCTTTCAGACGTGCTCCGTTAGTGGGTGTGAGTGTCTGTGTGTGTTGCTAAGGTGGGAAGAACCCCCTCCTGAGGAATATAGTTACTGCAGCAGAGCTCCAGTTGGAGGGGGAATTGGCAGCAGGGAGAATTCAGCTCCATATGAGAGCACAAGTAAGCACAAGCAGCACACTGAGGGTATGTCTACACTAGCCCCCTAGTTTGAACTCGGGAGGCTAATGTAGGCATTCGAAGTTGCAAATGAAGCACGGGATTTAAATATCCCAGGCTTCATTTGCATCTTCCCGGGCGCCGCCATTTTTAAATGTCCCTTAGTCCGAACTCTGTGCCCGCGACTACACGCGGCACGGAGTAGAAAGTTCGAATTAGGATCTCTAATTCGAACTACCGTTACTCCTCGTGAAGGGCAAGTCATGCATGACCAATCTGATTAGCTTCTATGATGAGGTAACTGGCTCTATGGATATGGGGAAGTCAGTGGATGTGATATAACTTGACTTTAGCAAGGCTTTTGATACAGTCTCCCACAGTATTGTTGCCAGCAAGTTAAGGGAATGTGGATTGGATGAATGGACTGTAGGATGGATAGAAGGCTGGCTGGAAGGTCGGGCCCAGCGGGTAATGATCAATGGCTCGATGTCAGGATGGCGGTTGGTTTCTAGTGGCGTGCCCCAAGGTTCAATTCTGGGACCGGTTTTGTTCAGCATCTTTATTAATGACCTGGATGAGGGAAATGATTGCAAGTTTGCAGATGACACTAAGCTAGGGGGAGAGATAGATATGCTGGAGGGCTGAGATAGAGTCCAGAGTGACCTAGACAAATTGGAGGATTGGGCCACAAGAAATCTGATGAGGTTCAACAAGGAGAAAGGTAGAGTCCTGCACTTGGGACGGAAGAATCCCAAGCATTGGTACAAGCTGGGGACCAACTGGCTAAGGTGCAGTTCTGTAGAAAAGGACCTGGGGATTACAGTGTATGAGAAGCTGGACATGAGTCAACAGTGTGCCCCTGTAGCCAGGAAGGCTAATGGCATATTAGGTTGCATTAAGAGGAGCATTGCCTGTCAATCAAGAGATGTGATTCTTCCTCTTTACTTGGCTCTGGTGAGGCCACATCTGGAGTATTATGTCCAGTTCTGGGCCCCCAATTACAGGAAGGATGTGGATGCGTTGGAGAGGGTCCAGTAGAGGGCAACCAAAATGATTAGGGGGCTGGAGCATATAAATTATGAGGAGAGGCTGAGGCAGTTGGGTCTATTTAGTCTGCAGAAGAGAAGAGTGAGGGGGGATTTGATAGCAGCCTTCAACTTCCTGAAGGGAGGTTCCAAAGAGGATGGAGAGAGGCTGTTTACAGTAGTGACAGATGGCAGAATAAGGAGCTCTGGTCTCAAGTTTTGGTGGGAGAGGTCTAGGTTGGATATTAGGAAAAACTATTTCCCTAGGAGAGTGGTGAAGCACTGGAATGGGTTACCTAGGGAAGTAGTGGAGTCTCCATTCCTAGGGGTGTTTAAATCTCGGCTTGACAAAGCCCTGGATGGGTTGATTTAGTTGGGATTGGTCCTGCCTAGAGCAGGGGGCTGGACTTGATGGCCTTCTAAGGTCTCTTCCAGCTCGATGGTTCTATGATTCTATGATTCTAGGGCCACTGCCAGAGGGGGGTGCCCCAGGTAAGTGCCTCACCTCCATCCTTTCTCCTTGCACGCTTTTTTGCAACCTACCCTCTCCCTGAACATGCACCTACCCCCTCCTGTTCCCAAACTCCCGCCCCATACTCCCTCCAGGCCCAGACTCTTTCCCCTCCTACACGCCAACCCTCCTTCCTGAATCTAAAGCCAGCACCAATCACCCAAGCTCTCTCACAGAGTTTGGCTGGGGGAGAGGTGCAGGCTCTGGGGGTATGTCTACACTACCACCCTAGTTCGAACTAGGGTGGTTAATGTAGTCAATCGAAGTTGCAAATGAAGCCTCGTTGAACGAGGAGTAACGGTAGTTCGAATTAGCCTAATTCGAACTACCTACTCCGTGCTGCATGTAGCCGCAGGCACGGAGTCCGAACTACCGGGGATTTAAAAATGGCGGCACCCTGCAAGATGCAAATGAAGCCCTAGTTCGAACTAGGGTGGTAGTGTAGACATATCCTGGGCGTTCTGGGCATCAACAAATTTCTATAAATCTGACGTCCTGATTCTATGTAGTACAAGAACACAGTGTGTTCATCTGATGGACTGGTTCCCATACCTTATTATAGACTGATTAAGCCCCTCTGTGTGTAATACTAAAATAATAAATGGAAAGAAGACAGTAGGTAGTTTTTCCTTTTTAAGCAGTCTCAGTTGCACCAGCAAAGAGAGATTTCTCCACAGTCAGTTGGACCTGCGATTCTGACTATAAAAGAGGAAGAGGAGGGTATGACCCAGTCATCGCAGGAGCAGCAGGATTCAACTGATACTAACACTGATTGTCTTTTATCTTACTGGTGTCTGCATTCAAACCAGAAAATGTCATTCTGCTCCAGCTACACAGGAAATACAATTAAAGCTGGCTAAGATGTTATGTTTGAATTGGATTCAGACTTGCATACTGAGACTTATATTACAACAGTGACATTGATTTGGGCCTGGGAACAGGTGAAATGGAACTTTGAGTCCCCTTTAATTGCGTTATGCCCATCAGCTGAGATTTCCATTTGATGGAGTTATTAACCCATAGTAGCAATTAGTATCTAAGATTCGGGATAGTATACTATATGCCGCATGGGCTAATGGTGCAATTTTAAAAATGGGTAAGG
Source organism: Pelodiscus sinensis (assembly GCF_049634645.1). Classification (NCBI taxonomy): domain Eukaryota; kingdom Metazoa; phylum Chordata; order Testudines; family Trionychidae; genus Pelodiscus; species Pelodiscus sinensis. The sequence continues at coordinate 137,321,566 of NC_134711.1, read as the reverse complement.
TAGAAAGCCATATGTCAGGTAAGTATCAAAGAGGTCCAGAAATAATTTGTATTGTGGAAGTACTTTGAACTGGAAGTCCAGGGAGCTGACCCAGAGGGAATTTTGTACATTATGTTCCAAAAAAACCCAGTAGGCCAAATAATTCTTTCCAACCCAAAATATACTTTCAAAAATGAGAACCCTGTCCCTCTGCCCTTCCACTTACTGCCTCTGATCTGCCTGCCCCCTGCCTCACTCCCACTTCACCCCTTCCCCCAAGCCCCACCCTTGCTTTATGTCCATCCGCACTCTCCAAGGCAGCAGAAGCCATGGGAAGTGGAGTGACACAGCAGCCCCCTGCTCAACTGCACAACCATCTCCCAGCTGGGTCATTCTGTTACATTGCAGTGGCAGGAAGTGAAACAAACTTGCCCCAGAGCACTATGTGCTGCTCACCTGAGCCTACATGCTTGGGGGAGCAGAACAGGCTGGGGCTGCAACTGTGGCCTGGGCACTCTGCTTTCCACAGCCATGGGAAGTGTGGGTGGACCTGACCCCTGATGCCACTCCACACCAAGTCCCCCAGGTAATGGCCCCGGCCACAGTGGGCCCTGTGGTTTGGAAGAAGATTTCTTGCTTAAAAATGAGTCTGGGGAAGGCTGTAAAACATGTGTTCCCAATAAGGGTGAATCCATGTCCATAACTCAGGGAATTCCAAGTGGGATTTGGAAGGATAAAACTGAGCTCAGGAGAAGGAGGTGCATTGACCATTTATAAGCTAGGCTATGAAAATGAAGGGGAATATAAAACTTGCATTCAAGCTAAATCTCTAAGTAATGGAAAAATTAACAAATATTTTAAATTAAAACTACAGGCATAAGTAGAAGGTAATACTAATGATTCCTGCAAGATCCTGTAGTATGTCCTGTTTTGGCGTTGCTACTAGTATCACGATTTCATCTGTGCCTGGAGTTTTAATGAAGCAAATTCAAATTATTCATATCCCTGTTGTGTTAAATTAATGTAATTGGTAGATGGGTAAATTTAGCTGCCAATCTGTATAGCTATGTAAAGACCAACCTCTATTGTCCCAGAATAAGATGAGGAATAGATCCTTATGTAATGTTGGGAATTGTAACAGGTTTATTTGGAACAAAAATGTCACATGGAACTAGGTAAATGTTGAAAGAATAGGAAGACAAATTAAGTGGCCAAGGAAGAAGCCAAGAATATGATTAACCTAATACTAAAGAAAACATAAGGTTTAGCAACAGTTTACAGTTTATAAAATACATCAAACAATTAGATTTTCAACAAGATTCTAATTAAACTTAACCAATTAATAGAATACAATAATGGTCAGGGGAAAAAAAAATCAATATATGAGCACAGTCAGGATTTACTTTTGAGGTGCTCTCAAAGGTCTCTTGCTCCATTTACGATGATAATCAAAAGGCTGCTTGCATGTATGTGTATATGTGTATGTGCTCAATGATGTGTGCTGTGTTGACTTGTGCACTTAGTCTCCACAACAGACCCCAAGAGAGCCCCCAAAGACCACAAACCAGATAAGGATCAAAGGTGCCAAGGTTTATTGCTAAGCCTTCGTAACAGTTTGTGACAGTAATAGTTGTCAGTAGACTCCACTGAACTACTATGTACATGTACCCTGTAACAATGGAATGACTCAATCAGTGGGAAATTTCCACTGCCCCCTAGGTCATCCAAAGACTGTCCCCCCAAGACACCACTTTATATACAAGTACAAACAAATCACACCTCACTGCTGACATATCAGGTTGCCACACTCTGATGTTGTCAGGTTACCACCCTCTATAATTACTTAGATACGACACTTCAGCCTGTACCTCCTGGTTTGATTAGATCATCTCTATTCATCATGCTGTCATTTTAGACCCTTTCCTGAATCTGAGTCAGTATAGGTGAGGAGTGGTACTGAAGTCTTTTTTAATGAGCTGCTGGTGCCATGTGTTTTCCACTTATGACCAGTGCCAATTTCTGTTCTACACCTGGGTCTATTACCAAGTAGTGTTTTGCTCTCTCAGATGTGTTTGTGCCAAGTTCTGTGAGCAGGGACCTGCCTCTTGCTCATAGCTTAGGTTTGCTTTATATTAGCTATGTTTTGTCCATTGTTAGCTAGGAGTCAGGCCTCAGACCAGGCCTGTGCTGCCTGTTTTAGGCCTTCATCTTACTACAATTAAAAAGGAAATTATTTGTGCTGCATGTGGTGAATTTGTCATAGAAACTATTGTTAATACCTTATAATTCTTAGAATTGAGAAAATATTTAATTAAGGATGAACAGTTTTTTAATTAATATTGTCCAAAGGCATAAATGAGAGAGAGCAAAATGTTTAAGTAAATATGAAATAATATTCTGGCACAATTAGAAACCCAAGATCACATCCTAATTATACTTAATGTTATGTAAGCTAAATCTGTAGCATTTCAAAACCCTTCTATAGCTTGTTCATGCTGTCATTATCCATGTTCAACCTATACAAGGCCGGATATGACCAGTTAGCCATTGTACAGTCCACAGGCCACTTAGAAGACATCTCCAAGGAGCAACTGAAAGAACCTCTGCTGGTGGTTATCAGGACACCAAAATATGGAAAGTCCACAGATTGCTTGTTGCTACCAAAGAAGAGAGAAGTGGCTCTGCAGATATAATGTGTTTGATGTAACACTCCATTATGTAGAGAGGTGGAAAGGTACTAACGGAACCTACTGAAAGCCACCTCAACCCCAGTATCATGCCAGTGCAGCTGTTGAAATGGAAATCTCTCATTGAAAGAGTGACTAGAAGAGAACAATACTGCACAGTATCTAATCACCAATAATATTACATGCTAACTAAATAAATACTATATGCTAAAATTAGATGTGTGGTCACAACTCCAAATATTTGTTTTAAAGCCTAGTATTTAAAAGGGAGGGATAGCTCAGTGGTTTGAGCATTATCCTGCTAAACCCAGAGTTGTGAGTTCAATCTTTGAGGAGGCCACTTAGGGATCTGGGGCAAAGTCTATCAGAGATGGTACTTGGTCCTGCTGTGAAGGCAGCAGACTGGACTGGATGACCTTTCAAGGTTTTTTCCAGCTCTAGGAGATAGGCATCTCCATTCATATAACCCAAAGTATGATTATTGGGCATACTGCAATCTCTCTGGCACCTGTTTGCTTATATACCACCATGGGATTTAAAGCTAAAATGGTTGTTAGAAAGAAAAGGATAAAATTAATCAAAATTTGGATCAAGAAGTATGGGCACTGAATAAATTATTACATGGAGCAGAACCAGTATTAACCACCCTGTTGGGATGGGAACTGGATAGAGGGGATGGATTATCATTGAAAGTATCCTCAATGTAGGCATTAGTTTTGCTTTATGTTATATGTGGGCAAAAAGATAAGACACTGAGTCAATAAATAACAGGAACCAGACCCATTCAGGCCAACCTATATCCATCCCCTTTTCTGGGCACTGTTAATCCATCAGCAGCACCCATAGCTGCTGTTGAGATAACCCAGCTGGATATTTATGAAGAGATGAATGTCAGAAACCCACTTCAAGTACCAGAACCTCCTTATGCTTCTGTGCATCACCAATAGCTTGTAGAAATGGTATACCAAACTGTAGTGAGCAGGGGTGGCCACTCACTGACCCTGAGGGTAAAGAACCCCCCTGAGCCTGGGTGGGCTGAGCTGCATCCTGCCCCTTTAACTCCCCAGAGGCCAAGGCGGGTAGGATAAAAGCCCAGCACTGGAGCTTAGTAGTGTGTTAGCTGCTGGAAGAAGCAGACGCCTGCCCTGAGCTCTTAAGCCAGGAGGGCCCTGAGGACCCTGGAGAGGCTGAGGACTAGCCTGGACCACTGGGCCTCTGCTCCAAAAAGGAGACCTTCTTTACCATACCTGTGGCGGGGTGCCCCACCCTGCACTGTTTGGCTCTGGGGTCGAGTCTTTACATCCGCGGGCCCTGAGGCCTAGTCCATGCTCTGGGAAGAGGGGATAGGGGGTCCCAACCCAGGGCCCTATCAGTGGTGGGCAGTTCCCACCACTGGCTCGGCGGGGAGGTCTCCCTGAAACACGCCAAGCCCACCGGGGGTTTCCCTTCCACCTGCCCTGGGTTGCTTCCTACCCCAAACCCCCTGGCTGACGGAGACCCCATTTGCAGGTGCTGGGCTGGCAGCAGCCGTGATGTTGTCAGGCCCGACGTCTGGGGCAGCAGCGATGGGGGCATCCACAGCGGCTGGGTGGGCTGCCCACTGTGGTCGGCGTTGAGGTTGCGCTTGGCCCAGGCACTGTAGTGGCGGAGGTGGCAGGCCCAGCGGCTCTTGCTCCAGCGACTGGTCCAATGGCTCTTGCTCTGGCAGAGGTCCAGCTGTGGCTCTGGAGGTTGAGCAGGAGTTCCTCCCTCCCCGGAGGTCAGCCGCAACTGAGGTGTCTCCCTGGCCTTTATATCTAGCCCGCAGTTGGAGCATGCCCAGAACTGCTGCGGGGGTGGGGCCAGCCCAGCCCAGCAGGCCAGTTTGCTCTTCCCTTGACCAGGGCGGGGCGGGACCGCCCCATCCCACAACCCAAGGGGTCAGACTATGATGACCCCAAGAACCAGCAGCCTGTGGGAGGAGAGGGGGTCAGGTAGATTCCAGGGGGGGGTTAGGAAGTGGCCCAGAGGAAACTGACAACTATCAGGCAGACCTTATAACACTTTGGCTATGTCTACACTGGCACAATCTTGCAACAGAACTATGCAAATGAGGCAAAGCGTGGAATATCGCCGAGCCTCATTTGCATATCTAATGAGCTGCCATTTCGCGGAAGAGGCTCTCGCGCAAGAAGGAACGGTTTACACTGCCCCTTCTTGCGCAAAAAAAACCCTCTTGCGCAATGCAGTTACGCTGATTATTTTCAGGCATAATGCCATTGTGCAAGAGGGTTTTTCTTGCACAAGAAGGGGCAATGTAGACAGCTCCTTGTGCGAAAGCCTATTCCGCAAAAATGGCAGCTCATTAAATATGCAAATGAGGCTCTGCAATATTGCATGATTAGCCTCATTTGCATAGCTCTGGTGCAAGATCGTGCCAGTGTAGACATAGCCCTAAGAGTGTGCCAGCATGTTGCAGACGGGATCCCTGCTGACCCCAGTGGCAGCCAAGGCTGCCACTGCTAGGCTCCTGGGCCAGAACGCAGTGGAGTAGGAAGGGCTCGCATCCCCCTTGCCACCCCACATATGAGGTGGCTTGTGCCGGGGGAACTGCATTTGTTTTGCTACCATGCCCTGAACTAGGGGGAAATTGTAGCTAATCATCTTATATAACCATTGTTTTATCTATTGTTTTAGTTAACCCTAAAGTAACTAATGTGTAAGGAAAAGATTTAAGTGGTAGGTACAAATATAGGAATACTGGAAGACTTACCCAGCATTGCCTGGGACCATCAGGGCAGGGGGCTGGCAGTGTGGGGGGCAGGAGTCAGAGTATGTGATGGATAGGAAGAGTGCTGGCCATCAGCTGGTGACTAAAGGGTTAAACTCAGGTAGCTAGGAAGGGGGGTGGCAGGGAGCCAGAAGAACCAATGGTAACAGAGTGCTGAAATCTGAGTTGTATAAGATACCTTGCCTGTTTTACTTTGTGTGGGAGAGTTAAACCAGGAGTTGAGAGAGACAGAATGATTTAAACTCAGGCAGGACTACCCTGTCTCCAAGGAATTTGGGGCATGGAAGTAGACTGAACAAGGAAGGGATCATGAGTAAATAAGGAAAAAAGTGAATCTAGTCATGATCAGGGTATTTTTCTTTATTTTTGTGGGTTGGTTTGAACTGCTCTATGTGATTCTACGCCTCCACTCCCCCATTCACTATCTAAGGGCGTGTCTAGACTACAGGGTTTTGTCGACAAAAGTCTACTTTTGTCAACAAAACTATACCTGCGTTTACACTGCCCCTGAGTTCTGTTGACATAATGTTGACAGAACTCAGCAGTTTTGTTGGTGGTAAACCTCATTCTACGAGGAATAATGCCTTTTGTAGACAGAGTTCTGTAGACAGCAGGCATTATTGCAGCTATACTGTCCTTTGCGTCTACACTGTCATGTCAACAAAGGCTACGCCTAGACTACATGCCTCTGTCGCCAGAGGCATGTAGATTAGGCTACCAGGCATAGGAAAATGAAGCAGCGATTTAAATAATCGCCGCTTCATTTAAATTTACATGGCAGCCGCGCTGAGCCGATCAGCTGTTTGTCGGCTCAGCGCAGTAGTCTGGACACGCGGGTGTCGACATCACGGGCATTTGTCGATCACCCAGGTAAACCTCATTCCAGGAGGCATACCTGGGTGGTCGACAAATGCCTTTGATGTCGACACCCGCGCATCCAGACTACCACGCTGAGCCGACAAACAGCTTTAAATCGCCGCTTCATTTTCCTATGCCTGGTAGCCTAATCTAGTAGTCTAGACATAGCCAAAGTGGCTTGCTTTGTCAACAGAACTGGATGTAGTCTAGATGCTCTTTGTCAACAGAAGCTTTGTCGACAGTTGGGGGGGTGAAGGGGGACTAAGGACAGGGGGCTGAAGATGAGGGTGTGTGCAAAAGTGAGGGTTGGAGGGACTCAGGGCAGTGGGTCCCAGTGAGCATTCCCTCTAAGATTTTTCATCTATGAGTAGAATGAGTTTTGTATTGTGCACCAATATTGAGGTCACGTGCGCTTGTTTGGATGTGTGGCACCCAAGCTATTAACAAATTTGTGTATGTATATAACATTTAAATGTTATGGAAGAAAGAATACTAAAACAAGGGAAAATTAACAATGTGCATGATTTTAAATGTTTATTTAATATGAAGTCAAATAAAAATAAAATTAATGCTGTGAAGTTTTCATTATGTTAGATTTGCCTCAAGGCTGCTCTAAATCTGCACTGGCCACAGTTCCATAGATATCATAGGAGGCCAAAAATAAGCCAACTGCAGCACTGCTCTAGTTTTACCTCCTGAATGTCCCTATTCTAGGAGCTTTAAGAGGGGGCACCACAGAGTCATTTCATTGGCTCTAAGCAAGATAGGGAATCCCCTACCTCCATTGGGAATAAGACCCAAGTAGGGAAGTGAGATCACTGCCATAGTTGGTATGGCAGAATGTAATAATTTAAATTACATGTCTAGGTATGCAGGCACACTACAACCTCCATTATTTTAGTTTTTAATGTAATGAGGCTATTCATGTGACCACACACAATGGCAGCTAACATAGATTGACAGAGCCCAGCCATCTGATTCATGTTTGCAGACCTTGCACATATGTGGCATTCCAAAAATGCCATGCACACCTGTATGTCTGGCTAACAAAACCAACAACTAATGTTAACTATGCGTTTGGCCAGTCAAGTGTATAATCAATATTGTGCAATTGGGTTTAGCAGTGCTCTTCTGAGAGGACTACCCAGCTTCCTCCCTCCCACCCCAGTGTCTGAACCATGCAGCACTGGCCCTCAGGGCAGCCGCCCATCACACAGCCACAGCCTCAACCCCAGCAACAGCCGCCCACCCACCCGTATCGTGTAGGACTCAAATCTTTAGTATTTGTTTTTAATTTTAGTCTCTGCCTTTTCTCCAGAACTTTTCAGTTAAAAACAAAATAAATGGCAATAATAAAAGAACTCCACAATGTTATAAATATGCTGCTGTTATAAATATGATGCAGGACTTTTTCTTTCCTTTCCTTATTTAAAATAAAGACATTTCCAAAACACACATTTTACATTAATTTTTTCTCAGTTTCAGAAAAAAACCGACATTTTCTTTATTTCTCCCTTCATCTAGTTTAAAATAAAACCCAGCAAAACCCAGAGGCTGCGTCTAGACTGGCATGATTTTGCAGAAATACTCTTAATAGAAAAGTTTCCATTAAAAGTATTTCCGCAAAAGCGCGTCTAGATTTTGCGCAAAAGCATCCGTGGCCAGTCTAGACGCGATTTTGCGCAAGAAAACCCCGATCGCCATTTCAGCCATCGGGGCTTTTTTGCGCAAAACAGTTCTTCCCTGTCTACACTGGCCCTCTTGTGCAAGTATTCTTGCGCAAGAGGGCTTTTTCCTGAGCAGGAGCGTGAAACTATTTGTGCAAGAAGCCCTGATTTTGTACATTACAAAGTCAGTGCTCTAGTGCAAATTCAAGCGGCCAGTATAGACAGCTGGCAAGTTTTTGCGCAAAAGCAACTGCAAAAGCAGATTGTAAAGTTCTTTAGGATTTTCTATTAAATAGTGTAAAACTTTTCTGTGCTCTTACTAAGGGCCCATTGAAAACAATGTCTTTTTACCAATTTTGAGACTAACTCGGCTACCCCTCTGAAGCTTGCAAATACAGAGTTAACCTTATTTATTCACCTGTGGTGAAACTGGCAAGTGTTCATTGTCCAGGGAGTTATGCCAGGAGCTAGTCAGCCTTTAACTCATTTATGTTGCTGTGTCCATGACCTAATGTCTATGATTCTGTTTTATAAATACACAAACAATGACATTTGATTTTAGTCACTAGTATTTCACAAATGTTTAATGGAGAAGGATATTCTCTCTCAATAATTTCTATTTACTGGGGCATCAAAAGTAAGACCTTAGTAGAAAAGTATTAATGATGACCTTTATTAGTACTGATTTAAATAGCATTGCCGGTATGTTTGGTTTGTGCTAAAGAAAGAATAAGACATAGAGTTTAGAATTGAACCCAAACAAACTGAAATATCAGACAAGCTTTTAGATAAGGGAGTTAAAGGAATAGTTCCTGTAATGAGTGGTTCTTAAGTAGGGATCTGGAGGGAGAGAGAAAGAAGAGCCTATCAAAGGTGGGAGCCTTTTTCATGCAAGGCTGGGAGTGAGACTGCAGTTCGGTAAATAACTTATCTGAGTAATAACATGTAGGAAAAAATCTGTTATGAAATGCAGAATTTGAATTTGATTCCATTCCTATGTTGGATGAGAGTGAAAGGGCCCCTCCTTGGGATGGTGTAATAAGGTTTATAAAGTCCCTTCTCTCAATTGGCATTTGATTTGATGCAGAATCTTCACTGCCACCTGTTTCAATTTTGGATTGGTCAGAATTAAAATAACGGGGTGTCCAGAAGGATATGCAGACAATAGAACTTCATAAGGTAAACGTACCGGGTGTTGAAATTTGATTATAGATGTCAAAAGAACCATTACAGTAACAAAATACATAATGTAAAGAATAAAAAAAGAGAGCAGAGATTTCATGGCGCCTATATGAGCCTCCACACTGAGATCTTTGAAACGAGTAACATTATTTTTCATTTTCTTGGTGTGTTTCCATAGAGAGATGAGCAATAGGGTAGATGAAACCAAGAATATGATGAAAGGGATGACCAATACAAGGATTTGCACAGGAACAAAGAAGATATATGGGATATCCTTAGCATCATTCCAGGTTGTGTTTCGTTCTAGACTTTTTGTTGAGTTGCATAAATCAAAACCAATATCACTCCAGATTAATGGCATGGTGCTGACCAAGGAAACGATCAAGGACCCCAGAAGCAGTCTGGGCACCAGCCAAGCAATTCTCAGCTTCAGCCAGAGAAAGAGGGGTTGGGTAAAGTTGGTAATCTTTACAGAGTAGAAGAAGCTAAGACAGGTGGCACACCAGAGACTGACTAAGTTTAGATAAGCCCACAGGATTCCAAATGCTTTGTGTTTGCATCCCAGTGCAGAAGTCGTTGGAAAACTGACATAGATGAAGTTGCTCAGCATTACAAGCCACTGTAAGAGAAATCTGGAGATGCTCAGGGAGATCAGGATGTGCTCACAGGAGGCCAGCTTTCTGCTTTTGATCCAGTTAGAGAAAATCACAACTATGATAAATCCATTTCCAAGATTTGAAACAAGGGACTCAAATCCCAAAAGGATCAGAGAGATGAGAGCAACTGGAGTAAGCATGTTATTGTTTTCAGAGACTGCACTTATTCTTCTGTTCTTGGAAAAGCTGCAGAAAAGGAAATTGTTACTCTTGTGCTGATCTGCTGGGATCTGTCTGGAAATGACACTGTTGGTTTAAGCTTTTTCTAAGGGTAGGAACTGCTTTCACAGGGATGCAAATTTCCAAAAAGATTCTGTTACTGATAGTCTCGTCAGTGTCACCAATGTGATGTTCTGACAGATATTTTGCCCTGTTGAATGTTGATAACAGTTCAACTGCGTATGTGTGCTGTCCTGGCTCTTGAATAGGTAGCCAGCACAGCAGACCCCGAGAAAACCCCCGATGACCACAAGTCAGATAAGGGATGAAGGCACATGGTCAGGTTTATTGTAAATGAAGCATGGTCCTAGCTCCCTGAATCAGATGTCTACAGTTCTGCTAGCACATGTGTGCCCGTGACAATGGGTACAGGTAAGTCAGTGGGGCCTTCCACTGTTCCCTTGGCTGGACAAAGACAGCCCTTCTGAGATATATAGAATCATAGAACACTAGAACTGGAAGAGACCTCAAGAGGTCATCAAGTCTAGTCCCTGCACTCTTTGCAGGACCAAGCATTAACTAGATCCCTGACTAACCTGCTCTTAAATATCTCCAGTGATGGAGATTCCACAGCATCCCTTGGCAATTTATTCTAGTGCTTGACCACCCTAACAGTTAGGAAGTTTTTCATAATGTCCCACCTAAACCTCCTCTGCTGTAATTTAAGCCCATTGCTTCTTGTCCTATCCTCGATCATGGAGAACAATTTTTCCTCCCTCCTCTTTGTGGCACCCTTTTAGGTACTTAAAAGCTGCTATTGTGTCCCATTTCAGTCATCTCTTTTCCAAACTAAACAAACCCAGTTCATTCAATTTTCCCTCATAGGTCATGTTTTCTAGACCTTTAATCATTTTGTTGCTCTTCTCTGGACCCTCTCCAATTTCTCCACATCTTTCCTGAAATGTAGTGCCCAGAACTGAGCAGAATACTCCAACTGAAGCCTATTAGTGCAGAGTAGAGCAGAAGAATTACTTTTCTTGTCTTGCTCACAACACGCTACAGCAGTGGTTCCCAAACTTTTTGGCATCATGCCCACTTTTTGATTTGAGAAACCCTCACGTCCCCCCTCCCAAAAAATAGCAGGAAAACTTGGGGTGGGATTGACGGGGGTGTGTGGGGCTGGGACACCTTGCGGCCCTCTCCTGGAAATTCTTCATGCCCTCCAGATTGGGAACCCATGCGCTACAGTGTCACACTGTTGACTCATATTATGCTTGTTGTCCCCTATGACTCTTTGATCTCTTCCTGCAGTACTCCTTCCTAGACAGTCGCTTCCCATTCTCTGGGTGTGAAACTGACTTGTTTCTTCCTAAGTGATGTACTTTGCATTTGTTCTTATTAAAGTCATCCTATTTACCTCGGACCATTTCTCCAGATATTTTGAATTATGACCCTGTCCTCCAAAGCAGTTGAAACCCCTCCCAGCTTGGTATCCTCTGCAAACTTTATAATCGTACTCTGTATGCCAATTATATATATAGTAGCCCAATGTCTGTGATTCTTTAACGCTGTAGCGTTATAGAGTCACCTCTGGGGGGCACTGTTGCCTCATGCTGTGGCACTAGGCTGAGTTCTGCGCCACTCAGCCGGGCCGCCGCAGGGGAGCAAGTGGCGCAAGTAGCCGTTTAGGCTCTGTGCTCCCCATGCTGCATGAGTAAATCTGTGGCCCCAATTTCACATACTGAAATTGGTACACACATACAAATGGGAAAATCATGTTCAGCAGATACCTAATGACCTCTCGAGGGCCCTTCCAGTCCTAGTGTTCTATGATTCTTAGTATTCTATTATTCTAATAATACCTTACAAAAAGTATTTTGCAAAAAAGTATATTCTAATTATGCCTTATTCGTGTTCATAAGCATCTCTATATACATTTTAGAGATTTGTGCATCTGTCTGTCCATGAGTCCATTTGTCTGAGAGCCCATTTGTCCCGGAACTCCTTCTAAACGGTAAGAGCTAGGACCACCAAGTGTGGTAGGCAGCTTTCTCTTATCCTAACTTAAAGCAAGGTCAGGGTTTGGTTGTGCCAAGAAAATGGAAAGTGCCAGGAATGGGACAGTTTTCCATAACATGGAAAGGGAGGGGGCACAGGGAGGAGAGACATGATGCTGAAAGTGTCCAGAGGGGGCAGCAAGCCTGCAGAGGAGTGCTATACTGCTTAGTGACTATTGGGGGCAGCTGTACCATCAAGACAGTGGCTAGTAGTGATGGGGCTCCACTGTCTTGCCTGTCAATAGACCATGTAAGCAGTCCTCTGCCCTAACTCTTCTCCCCCATCCAAGAGGGGGAGAGAAAAAAAGCCCCTGTGGCCTGGGGAGTTGGTGAGAGACAGAAAGCCCCTGACAACTGGTGGGGGGACAGAAAACGTTGCTGGAACCCCCCCTCCCGCCCGGCCTCTCCTCACTCCCTAAGCTTCAGAATCATCATTGCTGTGTACAGTATTAAACAAGTGTAAATAATTTAAAACTTAAACTATGTGTCTTATACTGCCTCTTGTGTGCTGAAAACATTTCTCTGGACTCTACCCCTCCCTATTTACATTAATTCTTTTGGGGAAATTTTTTCACGTAACATCATTTTGCTTACAGTAGCATTTTCTGGGAACATAGGTTCAAAGTTACATAAGGAGTTACTGAATCAAGACAATGAGGTGTCCAGAAGGAGAAAGCAGATCTTGCCTCAGTACATGTAGAGGCATTCAAAAGGGGATAATTGTTGCTATAATGATAATACCACAAAACAGGTAAGGTAGCAGATAAGGAAAGAGATCAGGAGTTTCTTGGCAATAAGATATTGGGTTCCGTAAAATCAGTTGCATTATTTTTCATCTTTCTGCTGTGTCTCCACAGAGAGGTAGGGGGTCAGGATAAATAAAATCAAGAATGCAGTGAAGGGAATGGAAGCTATCAGAGGAAGCAGAGCAGTTAATTTAGAAAGTAGAGTTTTGGGGAGTAACGTTAGTCCAGTGTGCCCGTTGGTGGATTTTCTGTTGATTATTTCTATGAGATGAAGATTACCAACTGTATGCAATCTATGACCACAGCTATGCTCCTGGGGTCCCTAGTATCTCCTTGAGTCACCATGATGGTGGATGATATCAGACTTTCCCCATACACTGATATAGTTGGTACTACAGAGATATGACCATAGACACTACTTAACTGGTCTCCCCATCCCACCCACACTCTGTATCATTCTCTCCATCTCTTTCCTGGCTCCTGTTCACAAGGACTCCATTCACCATTAGGCTGTGTCTACACTGGCACCCTTTTCCATAAGAGGGATGCTAATGAGACACTTCGGAATTGCAAATGCCGCAGGGGATTTAAATATCCCTACTTTCAAGTAGGAAGAAGGGATCTTCCGGAAAAGGGCTTATTTTCCGCAAGATCCCGTCGAGACTGGCGCTTTTCTCTGGCAAAACCCCGAGCCGGAAAAAAGCGGCAGCCATGTTAATGCAAATGCCGTGGGGGGTATTCAAATCCCCCACGGCATTTGCAATTCTGAAGTGTCTCATTAGCATCCCTTTTATGGAAAAGGGTGCCAGTGTAGATACAGCCTTACAGTATACAATTTCTCATGGCTGCCTTGGTACTAGTAGGGGGAAAGCATAGTGGAGCACAGCAGAGCGCTGTGCTTGGTGCCACGGTGGCCTGCAGCAGCCAGGAGAAGCAATGGAAGGAAAAGTCCTGCTCTGCTCCTGCAGTTCTAGGCAGAAGCATGGTCAGTGCAGACAGTCTCTTCAGAGAATTTAGCTGTAAAACTGTAACAAGTCTCTTCTGAAGAACAATTTTCCTAGGCTTATAATTTGGCCAAACGTGGAGATTTTTTACTGTGATGGTCAAAGGCACATCCATGATGCCAGGACAGTCCCCCATCTTCCCTGACCAAAATTAAAGTTCCTGCTCCTATGTATGGAGGTGCTAGTATTTCTTAATGAAACACTGGGGTGAAGTTTTTTAACATGAGAAATGGCCAAACTATTTAGTGAAAACATTAATAGCTTGAACAGTTACTGTAGCAATGTGATAAGCAACTGAAAACAGGACTGCAATAATGAAAAGTGTAATAAAAGTTATAATTACTCTATGTATGTAGTCATTTGGATGCAGCTAATGTGTTTGAGAGCTTTCCAAAAGGAATGCTGTATTTAGGAGTGACTTCTATAATCAATTAGCATATTTAGATATAGTGCTTTTTTGTGACAGCCCAGAATGGCATACCATCATTTATTTTCCCAGCACACAGAAAAGGAATGGCATTTCCCCTGTGCGTACCGGCACTTGTTTTCCTGGGGTGGCTCAGCTCCTGATGGAAGCCTGCTCAGGACATGCGGATCTTAAAGGGGCTGCAGACGCATTTTGGCTCCCAGGGTGGCGTTTTTTTTTCCTTTTGCTCAACAAGGTTTTTTTTTGCTCAACAACTTTGCCCTGGAGTACTGGCACATTTCTTCTCACAAAAAAAAGCACTGTTTAGATATAACTCTTTCCATACTGCAATAAAGATAGTGAGAATGTGGTCAATCAGGCCTGCACCATAGCCAATTATTAAAGTTTGAAGATGCCAAGTACCATATTGTCTCTTCTTTTGCTGCCCACTCTTTTCCTGACAGGAAATAAGGAGAGAAGAGTGCACCCTGGCGTAGCATGTACAGTATTCAAGTGACATGCTGCAGCAGATAATATGCCACTGCTGATGTATATCTGACTCTGAGCTAGTTCCATTTTTTGGCATATCCTTACTTCAGCCGAAGTCTGAGGCCATACTTTGTAATCTTGAGGCCGTGCTTTTGATACTTATGGAGCCAGATGCATATGGAGCTAATTAGAAAGTAAAACCTCACAGTGGATTCTTTGTGGCAGACCCCTCTATTATAGTATGCGTATTTGTTTTTCCCTCTAGTACATTCCATGTATCTTTCTCCTCTTTAGCCATCTCTTGTGTTTCATGTATGTCTATGAATACCACTTAATGGTGAGACTAGTCTTTTCTGAAAAACCAGAGTCTTGCCTGCTACGCTTGGCGGGGGGAGGAGAGAGAGAGAGTGAGTGTATTTATATGTGGTGACAAGGAAAGAGAATCCCATAGAGGGTGTAATATTGTGGATATATATTAAGAGCATTGAGAGCATATTCTGCACATAAAGGGTGTGTCTACACTGGGTCACTTATTCCGGAAAATCAGCTGCTTTTCCGGAATAAGCTGCGAGCTGTCTACAGTGGCCGCTTGAATTTCCGGAAAAGCATCGACGCTGTACTGTACAAAATCAGCCGCTTTTCCGGAAACGCTATGCTGCTCCCACTCGGGCAAAAGTCCTTTTTCCAGAAAAGCTTTTCCGGAAAAGGGCCAGTGTAGACAGCTTTTCCGGAAAAGCAGAAGAAACGGAAAAAAGCGGTTTGGACAACAGGAGACCCCTAGAAGCCGCGGACTTCCGCGTAACCCAAGGGCTTAAAGAGCGCGCACGCTACTGGCCGCACGTGGCAGGAGGCCCCCGGAGACCACCCTTACCAGCTCTGCCACGTGGCAACTGTGCTGCCCAGCGCAGGCATGGCAGCTCCAGGTGGTCGTCAGCCACCATCACCCGGGGCAGGGGAGGAAGCCCCCAGGGGCCGGAAACACAGTGCCCCCTCCTGGACCCCCAAGGAGCTGGAGACCCTCCTGGACTTGTGGGAGGAGGAGGAGGGTCTCCATGACCTGCAGTCCCGCTGCCAGAATGCAGAGCTATACACCCATCTGGCACGGAACCTGGCCCAGCAAGGCCACCCCAGCCACAACTGCGAGCAGGTGCGCTCGAAGGTGAAGGAGCTGCGGCTGGGGTACGTGCGGGCCACGGAGGGGAGGGGAGCAGGACCGGATGCCTGCCCCTATTTCGAGAGGCTGCACTCTTTTCTGGGCGAGCCAGCCCCACAAGTCCCTGTAGACACCTGCCAGCACCCCTCCATCAACCGTCCCACCGAGCCGGAGGAGGGAGACGACAGTGGCGGCGCGTCAGGAGAGGAGGCCAGCGTTGCCACCCAGCAGGCCCCCTGCAGCAGCTCCTCTGTGGCCGGGGAGGAACCCACTGGTGAGTCTTTGCAGGTTACACTCCCAAAGTGCGGGGGGCTGGGGGGAGGGAGAGCCAGGTGCCCGGAGGGGGGAGGGGGAGAGCATGTCACTCAGGCCACGTGAGCTGCACGCTGCGTAGCATGAGGCAGTTAGCAGCATGTGCAACCATGGGCAGCCTGGTGACCGAGCGGCAGGTGGCCGTGGCAGGCAGCTGCAGGGCACGCTCCTCGCACACATTCGGCGGGACCAGGGGGAAAGGTGGGTGCCGGCCGGAACCGGCCAGGGCCCCCGGGTCTCAGCTCAGAGCCCGCAGCTCCACCAAGGGGTGCAGCACAGGGAATGGCACACTGTCCCATGCCTGGCTGTGAGGCACAGCCAGCTGCTCCTGGGATAAGCACAGCGTCACAGTCCTGTGACCGTGGACCCCCACCGAGCCCCTCACCTGCTCCCAGTGCCTTGGCAGGTTCCCCCAGGGAAGTCCCCACTGTGGCCACACCTGTCCCTGGGCTACCAGGCTTGCGGGAGGGATAGTGGGAGGGAGAAGGGCCCCTGAGTTTTGCTGCAAGGATGGGACCATCCCCCCACCCAGTCACCCTTCTGGTTCTGTCCAGGAGATATCCCACGCAAGGGGATCTGAGAGCCCAGACTGCCACTGACAGGTGTGCTCCCAGGCACTGCCATGGGGATGCATCTCGCTCCCTGTCAAACACCACTGCCCTAAGCTTTTCACAGTGTCCACTGGCAGGGAGTTCCACAGGTGAACGCAGCACAAGCGCCCTCCCGCCCTGCACGGGGCCAGGATCCAGACCGGTGCTTACAATACTGGAGGGAGGACCCTACTCCAGGGGCGGTCCTCCTTGCTAACATACAACACGGGAGCAGGAGGGGAACCGAGTGGGACCAAGCCACAACTGTGGGGTCACCTGGGCTCCGGGGTGGAGGGCATGAGGTGTGGGGACAGTGGACGGCCTGCCTAACTGACCCATCCTTTCTTCTCTTCCCTGCATCGGGACCCAGCACCAGACCCGCGACTCCAGCAGCAGCAGCAGCCCCCCCAGCTGCCCATGCCCGGAGGCCCAGGCTCCGATACCGGGACCAGCTGCTTCGGCGTCACGTCACCACGGTGGAGGGGATCCAGACCTCCATTGTGGAGCGTGTGCAGGGGGGACCAGGAGTGGCGGCAGGAGGGATGGGCTGCGTTCCTGGAGGAATGCTGCGAGATGTGCGCCACAATGGGCACCCTGATGGCACATTTAATACATGCCATCCACTATGGCATGGCTGGACCGCATGCCCCCGCCATGCCTCCCGGAGCACAGCCCATGCCCCCTCCTATCCCTGCTCCTCTCCCAGCTCCTGCTCCTGCCCCTGCCCGTGGCCACCTCAGCGTGCAGGCTGCCCCGATGCGGTCTACCCAGCGTGGGCAGGTCTGCCCCCAGAGGGGGACTTGCACCCGTCCCAGTAACTGCCCCTCCCTCCTTCTCCCAGTTAAAGATCCCCCCCCCCTCCTTTGTAAATAAAAAGTTCTGTTTTCACTTGAATCTTGTCTGGTTATTGTGTTCCTCTAGTAACTGTACAGAAATTATGAGATGCCAATTAGCCACTTCAATTTAACAGGGTTACAAACTGTGGACAACAAATTCATGACTATCACCGGGGGGGGGGGAGGGGGGGGCCTTTTTCAGTGATCATTGGTTTGCGGCGCATAAAGAAATACTGAGACTTTTCAGTAAAGATGTAAACCACAAACTATATTTACATAGCAACAAACAAGCACAAATGGTTAAAAGATGCAGTACGGTACAGATTCTAAAACAGTCTAGGCGCAGGGAGGATGATTGTGGTGTTGCTGGCCACCTCAATCCTTTGGTCCTTCCGGGCCTCAGGAGAGGAAGAGCCAGGAGATCCATCGAAGATGGCACTGACGTGAGCCTTCTGCACAAGTCCCAAATCCTGTTGGCTGTTCTTCAGGACAAGCGATGGTGGCCTAAACCCTAGCCTAACTTAAAAGAAAAACCCTAACTATGCCCGACGCTCCCGACGAACAGACTCGATGACGGCCGATGTGCTGTGACCCGACACTTTACAATTGGGGGGGGGAGGGAGGTAAGGGGAGGAGGTGGGGAAGGGTAGGAGCTGGGATGGAGTAGTCTGGGGTGACCCAAGCGACCCTGCTACAGGGCTTGGGAAAACATGTCCACCAGGGCCTCTCTAATGCGCACCGCCTCCTGGTCCAAGGTCTGTGCCTCAGCTGCCACCCATGCAGGGAGGAAGGCCTCCCCACTGCACTCCACAATATTGTGGAGCACGCAGCACGCGGCCAGCACCTCTGTTGCATTCTGCTCACCCATGTCGAGACGGGTGAGCAAACAACGGAAGCGGGCTTTTAAGCGTCCAAACTCCAGCTCCACTGGGTTTCGGGCCCAGTTGAGGCGGTCGTTGAACCGGGCCCGGTTCTGGTCCGGTTGCCCCGTGTAGGGCCGCATGAGCCAGGGCATCAGGGGGTAGGCCGCGTCCGACGATGCAGATGGGCATAGGCACATCCCCGACAGTCAAGTCCCGCCGGGGGAAGTAGGTGCCCGCCTCCAACCTGCGAAACAGTCCAGAGTTCCGGAGGATGCGGGCGTCGTGTGCCCGGCTGGACCAGCCACCGTAGATGTCCAGGAAGCGGCCCCAGTGGTCCACGAGGGCCTGCAGGACGATGGAGCAGTACCCCTTGCGGTTCATAAAGTGGGCTGCTTGATGCTCCGGGGCCCGGATGGTGAAGTGGGTGGCATCCAGAGCTCCCCCGCAGTTGGGGAACCCGAGGGCAGCGAAGCCGGCCATGGTCTCATCGACGTCGCGCAGGCGGATGATTCGCGGGAGCAGGACATCGTTGATGGTGTGGACGACCTGCAGAAGGGTGCAGAGAAACACAAGGAACACATTACATACAGCAGGGGTGAGTGTGCGCTCCCTTGGGCCCCCCTTGGTTCCCTCTGTCCACACACACACACACACACACAGACACACACACACACCCCCGAGCCCCTCTTGCCCCACGCCCCCCCCCCCCCTCACCAGCAGGCATGTGCAAGGGAGGGACAGCCGAAACCCCTGGGCAACCCAGCCTGGAGTCTTGGGTGACCCTGGGCCTGGAGTGGAGCACCCTCCCCCCATCCCACTCCCCCTGGGACTTACCTGGATGACAATCACTCCAACGGTGGATCTTCCCACCCCGAACTGGTGTGCCACCGAGTGTGTCCCGTGTGGCCAGCTTCCACAGCGCGATGGCAACCCTCTTGTTGACGGGGATGGGTGCCTGCAGCTGGGTGGCAGTTCTCTGCAGCGCGGGGGTGAGCCAGGTGCACAGCGTCATGAAGGTCCGCTTCCTCATCCGAAAATTCCGGATCCACTGGTGGTCGTCCCATTGTCCGAGGACCACACGGTCCCACCAGTTGGTGCTCGTCTCCAAAGTCCAGATGGGCCGGTCTATGGTCGGGTGCTGATGCCACGCAGTTGCCAGGACCTCCCTGGTGAGGGAGTCCAAGGCGATCTCTGCCTCCTGGTACATGAACACCAGGGCACCAGCCTGCAGCACGAGCTCCAGGCACCTGTACAGGTCCAACAGGGGCCCGAGCAGGTATATGGCCACCCATGGCTCCATGGCAGATAGAGCAGGGCAGACAAAAGAAGACGCTGGGAAAAGCAGTTGGGGGCCAAAGGGTGGTGTCCCCAAAACTCACAGGGCAACCACCGACCCTGTGAAGGGTGCCAGTCCCTGGCAGAGGTCCCAAGGCACGGGAGCACGAGACCAACGGCTGCCCGACAAGACCCCTTTAACCACGCGTCTGGACGGAGCTCCGGCCCCGCCCCCGGAAAGGGCTGGTGGCCTTTGCCCTCTTCAAAATGGTTCCGGGCTTTTGCTTTTCCAGAAAAGCGCGCCACCAATGTAGACGCGCTTTTCCGGAAAAGCGCATTGTTATCACGGAAACTCCGCGGCCAATGTAGATGCTCCTTTTCTGGAAAAGCTGAAAACGGAATACTATTCCGTTTTAAGCATTTCCGGAAATTCATGCCAGTGTAGACGTAGCTAGCATGCCCTCTGAAAATTGATGTGCTAGTCAGAGTGCTCATAAGAGAGCCATCTTTTTGCCTCACAAATACCCAGCTCCCCATAAGGAAGCTACAGGAAGATGAGGTGCAGGGAGGACCATCCAAAGAGGCAGGGAGGAGCTATATGGGTGCACCTCATTTAGCAGTTAAAATTTTGGCAGGGGCCTAGGGGAGCAGTGCACCTCAAGTGCTATCCTGAGTGACCTATGCAATTCACCCACTTTAAAAATTGTGGCTAAGTGACTCACGCTGATCAACCAAATGTCTGTGGCAAGGGAAATACAATCTCCTTAATTTCATTTCATTTATTTTTCTTTCCAGTCAGTCTTACCTCAGTCCCTGGAAAAATCATGGGGGGGGGGGGGGGGGGGAAGAGAACCTCAAGGAATCCATTTTGAAGCATCTGAAAGAGGGGAAAGTGATCAGGAATAATCAACATGGATTCACAAAGGGCAAGTCGTGCCTGACCAATCTGATTAGCTTTTTATGAGGTAACTGGCTCTGTGGATATGGGAACATCAGTGGATGTGATATACCTTGAAGTTAATACATCCGAGGGTACTGAGAGAGTTGGCAAATGTCATTGAGGAGCTGTTGGCCATTATCTTTGCAAAGTTTTGGAGATCAGGAGAGATCCCGGATGACTGGAAAAAGACAATGTAGTGCCCTTCTTTAAGAAAGGGAAGGAGGATAATACTAGGTTGCATTAGAGGAGCATTGCCAGTATATCCAGAGATGTGATTATTCCGCTTTACTCTGCTCTGGTGAGGCCACATCTGGAGTATTGTGTACAGTTCTGGGCCCCTAATTAGAGGAAGGATGTGGATGCATTGGAGAGGGTCCAGCGGAGGGCAACCAAAACGATTAGGGGGCTGGAGCAGTGAAGTAATGTGGCTTCTCATACCCATGGTCACCATTGCCATCAGGAAGCTGGCCACCTTTGGCTATCACCAACCTATATCCAACCAATCCAGTGTGGAGAGATTGACTGTTTGGGCCATTGTCATGCCAGTTTGTGCTGCCCTGAAGAACACACTGTTGAATGGGGTTATAAATCTCAGTAATGCTCAGGGAATTGTTACTGTCTTTACATGCATGGGGTTCCTGAACTGCATTGGGCAGTTGACCCCGGTCCCGAACATTTGACTTCTGCACTGAAGCTCAGAGCTTACAAACAGAAAAGAGCATCTCTCCCCTGTGCTCCAAGGACTGGCTGACCATCATGGCAAGCTCACAAGTATGCATAGAGGGTGGTGGGAAGGGTCCATGGATCTCAGATCTGTCTACACCAGGGGTGGGCAAGACAACCTCTGTGGGCTGCATTCAGCCCACCAAGCCAGTTGATCCATCCCGTGGCTGCCCAGCTGCTCCACCGCTCCCAGACCAGTAGAGACCTTGGGACAGAGGATCATGTGTCTCTTGCAGGGTGGGAGGAGACTTCACATGTGTGGCGGATCACTCTGGGTGCCACATGCCCCATGCAGGGTTGGGAGGAGGCAAAGACTTCACATGTAATCTGATTGTTCAGAACAGCTGGCAGTTCTCTAGCCGCTGGAGGATGGGGGTCAAAGACTTCACATTCTGGCTACATCTGCACTGCAGGCTTCTTGCTCAAGGACTGTTTTGCGCAAGAGTTCTTGTGCAAAAGGTCTTGCACAAGAGCATGGCCACATTGCCATATGCTTTTGCACAAGAGCATCCATGGCAGTGTGGATGCTCTCTAAGGGTGTGTCTAGACTACATGCCTCCTTCGACGGAGGCATGTAGATTAGCCAGATCGGAAGAGGGAAATGAAGCCGCGATTAAAATAATCGCGGCTTCATTTAAATTTAAATGGCTGCCCCGATCTGCTGATCAGCTGTTTGTCGGCAGATCGGGGCAGTCTGGACGCGACGCGCCGACAAAGAAGCCTTTCTTCATCGGCACAGGTAAGCCTCGTGAAACCAGGTTTACCTGTGCCGATGAAGAAAGGCTTCTTTGTTGGCACATCGCGTCCAGACTGCCCCGATCTGCCGACAAACAGCTGATCGGCAGATCGGGGCAGCCATTTAAATTTAAATGAAGCCGCGATTATTTTAATCACGGCTTCATTTCCCTCTTCCGATCTGGCTAATCTACATGCCTCCGTCGAAGGAGGCATGTAGTCTAGACACACCCTAACACAATAAAGCTCTGATGGCCATTTTAGCCATAGGGATTTCTTGCGCAAGGAATCCCCGTTGCCCGTTTACACTGCCTTCTTGCGCAAGAGGACTTATTCCTTGTGGGGAGAGGAATAACTCTTGTGCAAGAAACCCTCTCTTCTGATGCTTTACTGTAAATTTACTTGCGCAAGAACACACGTGGAGCGTCTACACTGACAAGTTTGTGCAAAAATGGCCGTTCTTGCGCAAAAAGCCTGCAGTGTAGACGTAGCGTCTGTGTTTAGTGGAAGTGAGACTGTGTCCCTCATTGGGTAACATTATGGGGTTTATGAAATCCTCTGTCTCAGGGTGTGTCTATGCTGCATGTTTCTTTTGGAATAAGCTTTTCTGGAAGATGAAAAGCTTATTCTGAAATAGAACATCCTCACTACAGGGAAGCCTCAAAATTAGTCGGAGGCAGGCTCCCCTAATGTACATGGGATAACTCAATGTAGAGCCCTGGGAGGCACTGGGGAGGAATAACTTTAGAATGGCACTGGGGAGGTGCTATTTTGACATGGAAAAGGAATTATTCCTTGTGGAATGAGGTTTACCAGCATTGGAAAAAGCCCTCCATTATTTCAATTTTCTTTTGAAATAACACAATTGCAGTGTGGAGGCTAGTATTTTTTTTCCTGGAATAATGGCTGTTATTCCGGAAAAACGGTGCAGTGTATATGCACCCTCAGGTAGCACTTGATGCAGAATCATAATTGAAACCTACTTCAGTTTGGCATGATCAGAAGGAAGACAATGATTTGTCCAGAAGGATACATAGCGCGCAAAAATTTCAAGACCTCTTGCAGCTTAGCAGACAACAGAACTATTGTAGCAGAGCACTCTCACCTCCCCATTGCCACCTGCAGCCATGCCCATATGGGGGGAGGGAAGGAAATAACCTCCCCCCCAGTGACTGTCCCCTCCCAAATCTGTGAGCAATGGGACAGCTCCCCCCCATTCCTTCCCCTCCATGCACATCCCAGCCTAGGACAGAGCTGAGGAGGTAAAGAATCCCTGTAGGTGTAGAGGTGCGCCTGGCAGAACAGGTGGGGGCAGGGAGCTGGCCAGGTGTAGTGCTGGGATCACTGGCAGCCCTAGACATGGGCAAGGAGGGCAGCTGCCCAGGGTGATGTGCTGAGGGGGTGCATATGAATAGTCTCATGTGACTTTACCTGGGGCCAGCCAGCTAAGCAGGAGGGGAAACTCAGCAGCCAGCTCAGCCATGGTCAGGGAGGACAGAGGCCCTCACTCACTTGTCTAGGGTAACTGCAGTGAAACGGGCGTTCGAAATAAAGTCCTAGTTTAAACTACCTGTTAAACCTCATTGCAGGAGGAACAACAGGTAGTTTGAACTAGGGCTTTATTTCGAACGCCCGTTTCACTGCCGCGTATAGATGTGGGCAGTTATTCCGGGGCTTGTAAATTAAAAAAAATGGGAAGATGCAAATCAAGCGCGGGATATTTAAATACCAGGCTTGATTTGCAATTCCGAATGCCTACGTTTGCAGCCTTATTCCGAACTAGGCTGCAAGCGTAGACATACCCATAGTGAACAACATCATTGTATCTGTTCTGATTCGTTAGTTTAGTTTAACGTTTAGTTTGACATTTTATTATTTTAATCAAATTGAATCAAATTGTGTCA
This sequence comes from Pelodiscus sinensis, assembly GCF_049634645.1. Taxonomy (NCBI): domain Eukaryota; kingdom Metazoa; phylum Chordata; order Testudines; family Trionychidae; genus Pelodiscus; species Pelodiscus sinensis. The sequence continues at coordinate 137,297,575 of NC_134711.1, read as the reverse complement.
ATTTTAGTAAATTTATGAAAACTTTTGAGAACCTATTTATTTCTGAAATTTTCACTACATACTTAACCTCAAGGGGTGCCAAAATACAAGTTTGCCCGGGATGCCTTTTCCCCTAAGGCTTGCCCTGGCTGGGGTACACCCAGAACTGATGAGGGAGCTGGCCAAGTGTAGTGGTTGGATTCACGCAGTAAGGCCTCTATTGGGACTTACTACAGTGCTGATTTTTTCACAACTGATATCCAAAAGGCAGGACATCTATTTTGATTTAAACTAGACAGTCCTGCTTCTCTAAAATTTGTCTTCCATCCAGGACTGATGTAACCACCACCAGGCAGATATGAACTGGGACCTCTGAAGCTTAGTATAGGAGCCTCTACCCTTTGAGCTAAAAAGCCAGCTGGCTCTCAGCCCATGCTGTAGAGGTCTTTTGTTCTTATCTATTGCTGTGGTCTAGGTGCTACTGCATGGGACAGTGAGCCACACTAGGGTTACGTCTAGACTACATGCCTCTGCTGGCACGTAAAATAGGCTACCTGACAGTCAATGAAGCGGGGATTTAAATATCCCCGGCTTCATTAAAATAAAAATGGCCACCGTGCTGTGCCGGCTCAGCTGATCATCGGCACAGTGCGTGAGTCAAGACGCGGATCGGTCAACAAGGGAAGCCTGTGTCGACCGCTCCCTTATGCCTCATGAAATAGTGAGAAAATTCTGAAGACAACAAAACTTGTGCTGAAGCATGATTCTGTGAAGCTTACACAGCAAAGATGTGACAGGATGGAGAAAATGAAATGCTTGTGGTCTATATGGCTGCATGATCTGTACAAGCAGAATATGCCCATCAGCCTAGCTTTCATTCAAGAGAAGGCCACGAGCTTGTATAAAAACACTGAAATAGAGACTGGTGAACCTGGGCCTTTTAATGCCAGCTATTGATGCTGGAATCTCATTCTTTGCTTCTCAGTAACGAGGATCTAGCAGAGTTGGATAAGCAGTGCCACAAAGAAGATAGTGTCGATGAGGATGAGGATAAAGAGAAAGATGCCGGCCTCACAGTCCCTATCCTCTGACGTGTCTTCGACCTGTATGAAGAGATGGTGCATATTCTTAAGGAATGCAACCATCTTGTTGATCATTCAAGAGCATCAGCAAGCGTGGCAGATGGCTTGTCATGTTACAGACAGATTTTAGATGCCAAACTTAAACACACCGGCTGTGTCTAGACTGGCAAGTTTTTCCGCAAAATCATCTGCTTTTGTGGAAAAACTTGCCAGCTGTCTACACTGGCTGCTTGAATTTCCAGAAAAGCACTGACTCTCTCATGTAAGATCGTCAGTGCTTTTCCAGAAATACTATGCTGCTCCCGTTCGGGCAAAAGTCTTTTTCCGAAAGACTTTTGCGCAAAAGGGCCAGCGTAGACAGCACAGTACTGTTTTCTGCAAAAAAGCCCCGATCGCAAAAATGGCAATCAGGGCTTTTTTGCAGAAAACCGCGTCTAGATTGGCCACGGACGCTTTTCCGCAAAAAGTGCTTTTGCAGAAAAGCATCCTGCCAATCTAGACGCGCTTTTCCAAAAACGCTTTTAACGGAAAAGTTTTCCGTTAAAAGCATTTTTGGAAAATCATGCCAGTGTAGACGTAGCCACCAAGTTTACAAAAAACAAAAACAACAACAAAAAACCCACACCACAACAAACACACACCCCCACTGGATGCTTTCTTTACTAAAGAAGTAAAAAAGGACCCCAAACCATTCAGGGATCAGTCTCAACCAGGATTTTCTGGCATTAAGAAGCAGGAAAAAAATCCATGCAGCAGCAGTTGAAGAGCCTCTAGCAGTGGTGACGTTGTTTGTTATGGACACCAACAAAGCAGGTATTGCTGAATCAATTGTTTAGGTGGTAGATGTTTGTGATGTTGAGATGGCTGTTGTTGATCCCCCACCTGCTTGCCCAGCCTCATCCTTCAACTAATTCTCCATCAGTACCAACTAGTAAAATTGCTACCTTCTCAAGGTCAGATTATTGTATTAAAAACTATAGCAAGATGTCATGAAATCATGTTTGTGTGTTGTTAATATCAGAACTGTAGCATGTCATAAGTTCTGGAACCTAACCTCCCCTTAACCTATTGATTCTTATGGAATAGAATTCCGTGCCTTGTGTATTTAAGGCAACATAACTGTTCCAGAATGCATCCCCCGCCTCCCCCACCCCCTAATTTACATGAATTGTTATGGGGAAAAATTCCCCACTTTACGTTGATTTGCTATAAAGTCCACATATAGCGAGGACGGTCTGTACTGTTAAAAATTGCACCTTATTTTCAGCCTAATTTGTTTTAACCTTAGCTTCTGCATTGGCTCTAGTTACATTTCTTTCTGTGGGTGTGTCTAAATTACATGGCTCCATCGATGGAGCCATGTAGATGAGGGTGATCGGCAAAGGGAAACGAAGCCGCGATTTAAATAATCATGGCTTCATTTAAATTTAAATGGCTGCTACACTGAGCCGACAGCTGATCAGCTGTTTTGTCGGCTCAGCGCAGCAGCCATTTACATTTAAATGAAGCCATGATTATTTAAATCGCAGCTTCATTTCCCTTTGCCAAACAAACAAATCTACATGGCTCCGTCAGAGCCATGTAGTTTAGACATACCCTGCTAGACTAAGACCTCTCTACTACCAGGAATTTTCTTCCCATGTATGCACTTATGTTTCTCAGAGTGCCCCCTCCTTTTATTTCCTTCCCCCCTCCCTTCTTCTCTCCCCCCTTCCTCTCTTCCTTCTCCCTTATTTATTTTGGGTCTGCACATTCTGAACTCAAAACACCAGTCATCTGAAGAAGGGCTGTGCCCACAAAAGCTCATGATATCATCTACATGTTTTGTTAGTCTCTAAAGTGCTACCAGACCATCTGTTTTTTAAGTTTATCCTGTACAGACGAACTTGGCTCTCGCTGAAGCTTATTTCACGTGGTCGGTTTTCTGGGTTTTTTTCAAACGCAATTCACAAACTAATCAGTATCTTTGGCTATAATCCTCCCAGTGGATTAAGGTACTAAAATCATTACAGGGAAAAAAGGTAGGAGATGTTAGCAACTCCTACCATCTTTCTGGAGTTGATAGAATTCACAGCAGAAAATTCAGCAGAAGATGAATGATTAGTATTTAATCAGCAAACATGCAGTGCATTATGGGTAAAGGATTGTTATTTTTTTCCATTACATGCACATATTTTTGCATTTTCCTATCTGGAGCAATCTGTAGGTGACTGCAAACAAATGACTGATTTTACATACACAATAACAACCATTTAGAAATTACAGAGTGTGACCAGAATCTATTGCACATCTGAAACAATTTCCATGGAGAAGATGAAATGATGCCACCCCATTTGTTAACCAAATTGTGCTTTAGAACCTGTAGGATCTATCAAACTACCAGAGTCCTGGGTAATAGGGAAACAATTAAGTTTAACACACTAAAATAGCTACTATAAGATTCTGTATTAGCCTTCTGTTCACTACATGCAGCTCCAATGAGTCCAACTCCAACCAGCCACTTTCACAAGCCTAGTGATTTCTTTAGAAGTACTAGATATTCTTTTTGTCTGGCATCCCTCAGAGTTCAAGGAGATGATGATGTCACCATCATCCTTAAGAGTCAGAGTGATAGAACTGGTAGGAATCTCAAGAGATCATCTAGTCCAGTCCCCTGTACTTATGGCAGGTCCAAGCACCATCTAGATGGGTGTTTTTCTACCCTGCTCTTAAAAATCTCCAATGACAGGAATTCCACAACCTCCTGTAAACTGGTTGGACCCTCAGCGTCCACTATGAGCTAATTGTGGTACAGAGAGACCAGCCTAAGCAGTCACCACTAAGGCCGGTGGCCCTTTTATTACGCACATTCGCGTGACACCCGAGCCGGGTCGGCCTGCTGGCAGAGTAGGGGGGTTCGGGCCCGCCCCCTCTCCGAACCCCGGCCCAGGGCCCTAAAGGCAGGGACCCGTGGTCCCTCCCTCGCGGATGGGGGAACGCCCCAAAACACACCCGCTCACGGGCTCCACGACCCCGCCCTGGGCCGCTTCCTACTCCACCAGGCCTCCCGGCCCGTCTCCCTTGACCCCGCTGGCCTCACCTCTCCTTCCTTCTCCCCTCCTCCAGCTCGGTCCGCCGCGCTCCCCTGCACCGTGCCGGCCCCGGGTTTAAATCCCCCGCCGGCTCCATTCCCCCTCCACGTCACTTCCCCTGCGACGCCTCCCAGCCACCCTTCCCCCGTGACATCATCCCCCTGCGCCTCGCCAGCCCCTCCCTCTCGGGCCCTGCCAGCCGGCGCCAGCTGCCTCCCTCCGCCCCCTGCACCGGCTGCCGGCGTATTACTGCAGCCCGCCGCGGCGGGCGGGGCTGCGTTCCCCGCCCGCCGGTGTGGCCGCCCGGCGCCTCCCGGCGCGTTCTCAGTGCGGGGCGCGAGTGCCCCGTCGCGCCGCCCGGCGCCTCCCGGCGCGCTCTCAGTGCGGGGCGCGAGTGCCCCGTCACACCACTCCCCCCTCGTTTCGTTACTTATACTCTCCCCCTCCCCTGCGGCTCCCTCCGACCTTCTCGATAGGCAGTCCGCGTTCTGGTGGGCACTCCCCGGTCGATGCACGATTTCGAACTTGTATGGCTGCAGACTTAGGTACCACCGGAGTATTCTTGGGTTGGTATCCTTCATGGTATTGAGCCATTTCAGAGGGGCGTGGTCCGTTACCAGGGTAAAGCAGGCCCCTGCAAGAAAGTATCGTAGAGCATCTACCGCCCACTTAATGGCTAGTGCCTCTTTCTCAATAGTGGCGTATCCCTTCTCTCTGTCAAACAGTTTCCGGCTTAGATACAGTACCGGGTGCTCGGCCCCCCCCATCTCCTGCGTTAATACCGCCCCTAACCCAGTTTCCGATGCGTCCGTTTGGAGGATAAAGGGTTTTGAAAAGTCCGGCTGGGCGAGCACCGGCGCCTGAGTCAGTCTCTCTTTTAGAGCCTGAAAGGCCTTCTGACACTGCTCCGTCCACTGGACTCTCTGGGGCTTCCCTTTGCGGGTCAAGTCCGTTAGCGGGGTGGCTAACGATGCAAAGTGGGCCACGAATCGGCGATAGTACCCTGCCAATCCCAGAAACTGTCTTACTTGTCTTTTTGTGGTGGGGGTAGGGTAGTCCCGTACTGCTTGGATTTTATCCACCAGGGGTCTCACCGTCCCCCGCCCTACCGTGTACCCCAGATACGTCACCTCCTTCTTCCCGAACTGGCATTTCTTGGGATTGGCGGTGAGGCCAGCTTGTCTCAAGGCCTCCAGGACTGCGGTCACGTGTCCCAGATGTTGCTCCCACGTCTCGCTGAATACTATGATGTCATCGATATACGCGGCCGCGTAGGACTGGTGTTCTCTCAAGACCCGGTTCATGAGGCGTTGGAACGTCGCGGCTGCCCCATGCAGGCCGAACGGCATGGTCCGGAACTGGTAAAGGCCGAAGGGGGTTGAGAAGGCCGTCTTTTCTCGGGCCGCTGGCGACAGCGGGATCTGCCAGTAGCCTTTTGTCAAGTCGATCGTGGAGAGGTACCGGGCCTTCCCCAGCTGGTCTAGCAGCTCATCGATGCGTGGCATAGGGTATGCGTCGAACTGAGAGATCGCATTCACCTTCCTGAAGTCAATACAAAACCGGAGGGCCCCCTCTGCCTTGGGAACCAGCACAATCGAGCTCCGCCAGCCGCTGTGCGACTCCTCGATTACCCCCCAGTCCAGCATGTCCCCCAGCTCCTTCTTTACGACGTCCCACATCTTACGGGGGAGGGGTCTCACCTGGTCCAATACCCGTTTCCCTGGTTCGGTGACGATCTCATGCTGGGCCAGATGCGTCCGTCCCGGTCTGCTCGTCAGCACCTCCCGGTGCCTCTCTAGTAGGTCCCGGAGCTCCTGTTGTTGTTGTCCCGTGAGTTCGGTCCCAAGCGTGGCTTCCTTGACCGTCACCTCCGGGTCTCCCCATGGTCCGAATTCCACATCTTTCATCTGTGTTTCTACCAGAAAGGCTTCCCGGGGTACCCACCGCTTCAATAGGTTAATATGGTAGATCTGGGTGGCCCTTCGCGGACCATCCAGCTGTATCTCATAATCCACCTCCCCGACCTTCCTTAACACCCTGAAGGGCCCCTGCCAGCGTGCCAACAACTTGGACTCTCTGTCTGGTAAGAGGAGCAACACCTGGTCGCCTGGCGCGAACTCTCGGACCTGGGCTCTTTGATTATATTGCTGGCACTGCCCTTCCTGGGCTCTCTGCAAGTTCTCCCGTGCCCATTCGGCCAGGGAGCCTAGTCTCTGCTGGAGCTGTGTTACGTAGTGGACTACCCCCAGGGCCGGGGTAACCTGAGCTTCCCACCCTTCCCTCACTAAGTCGAGGACCCCCCGGGGCTTCCGCCCATAAAGCAGTTCGAATGGCGAGTAACCCACCGAGGCCTGTGGCACCTCCCGGATGGCGAACATCAGGGCAGGGAGTAGCTTATCCCACCCCCGGGGTTCCTCCTGTACGAATTTCCTAAGCATACCTTTCAATGTCCTATTGAACCTCTCGACGAGGCCATCGGTTTGGGGGTGGTAGACGGAGGTGCGGATCTTGCGGATTCGTAGGAATTTGCACAGCTCAGTCATCACCCTCGCCGTCAGGTTAGTGCCTTGGTCTGTCAGGAGCTCTTTCGGCAGGCCTACCCTTGAAAACACCTTAACCAGTTCCTCCGCTATCACGTTAGCGGTGGCCTTCCGCAGCGGGATAGCCTCGGGGTAGCGGGTCGCGTAGTCCACGATTACCAAGATGTAGACATGCCCTCTCCCCGACTTATCCAAGGGCCCCACCAAATCCATGGCTATACGTTCGAATGGGACGCCCACGATGGGTAGGGGAACCAGCGGGGCGGGGGCCACTTTCTTGCTAGAGGTCCTTTGGCATTGGGGACAAGACATGCAGAAATTCTTGACCTCTTGGTATACCCCGGGCCAATAAAACCGCTGCAAGATTCGCTGCTGGGTCTTCTCGCTGCCCAGGTGTCCCGCCCAAGGGTGATTGTGCGCTAGCTCCAGTACCTTCCATCGGTATGGGCGTGGCACTAGTAATTGTGGGTTTTCCTGTCCGTCCGCCCCCACCGCCACTCGGTAGAGTCTCTCTCCCCGTACCTCAAATCGTGGTCCCAGCTGCTGCCGTCCTTCCCCCTCTGGAGCTTCCTCTGCTTCTGCCCGCACCTGGGTCCATGCTGTCTGGAGCGTCGGGTCTTCCCTCTGGTGTGTCAGGAAGTCCCCCTCTTCCACCTCCAGGCGTAGCGGGGGGTTCGGCCCCCCGGCCTCGGGTTCCCCTGAGGTGGGGACTTCTTCCCCTTGGGCTGCCAGAACGGGTTTCTCTTGTCCCGGCCCCGGGCCCTCGTGACCCGTCCCCCATTCCTTTAGCAGGGCGGCCAGCCCGGGCCAGTTCCTCCCTAGCAGCGCTGGGTAGGGGAGTTTGGGGGATATAGCGGCCTGGCAACGCGCCCGGATCTGCCCATCATCGATCCATACGTGGGCGGTAAGGTACGGATGTACGTCCCCGTGCACGCACCTCATCCAGATTTGGGGCCCCCGGGTCTGGGAATCGGGGACTAGATCCTCCCGCACCATGGTTTGGCCGCACCCCGAGTCCACCACCGCCCTTACCCGCTTCCCATTCAGGCTTATCCACCTGGTTACCTGGGCTCTTGACGAAGTGGTCCCGGCCGCCCCGTCCCGCCGTCTCTGCCCGAAGGTACAATCCATCAAGGGGCAATCTTTTTTGAAGTGCCCCTCCTTGCCACACTGGAAGCAGGCTCCCCTCGGGCTAGGGTCTGCCCTCGGGCTGGGTGTCCCGGGGTCCCCGCTCGCTCCCGGTTGGTTCTCGGTCCTCCTCGGCGGGTTCCAGACTGGGGCCAGTTTTCGCTCTACCCCCGGGCCCCATGATGGTCTGCGGGCCGGTGGGTCTGCCCGGTGTGAGGTGTCCGCTCCTCCGCTACCGGCCGGGCTCCGTCGAGGCCCCGAGGGAGCGGGAGGGGGGTGTCTACCCCCCGTTTCCTCCGCTGCTGAAAAGCGCTCCATCAGCGTGATCGCCTCCTCCAGCGACTCTGGCCAGTGGCGGCGAGCCCACTTCTGCCCCTCGGCAGGCAGGATCCGGAGGTACTGTTCTAACACCACCTGCTCCGCTACCTGCAGCCCGGTCTTGTTGGCAGGTTCCAGCCATCGCATGCCTGCTTCCCTGACCCGCTGCCCCAGCGCCCGTGGGCGCTCCTTCGGGTCATATCGGGTATCTCGGAATCGCTGGCGGTACGTCTCCGGTGATATGCCCAGCTGGTCCAACACGGCTTCTTTAACTTTGTAATAACACAAAGCATCCTTGTCTGCCATACTTCTATAGGCCAATTGGGCCGGACCCGTTAGGAAGGGGGCTAGCAAGGTGGCCCAGTGCTCCTGTGGCCACTTCGCGGCGGTAGCCACCCGCTCAAAGGTGACCAAAAACGCTTCTGGATCATCTTCGGGTCCCAGCTTCGTCAATCGCAGCGGCAGCTGGGCGCCCGGGATGGCGCCACCCTCTCCATCTCCTGGGGAGCCCGGCTCTGCTCCAGGCGCGGTTCCTCGGGCAGTCGCCCCTTCCCTGATTTCTTTCAGCATTTGCCGCTGCTGGTCCTGGAATTGGGTCATCATGTCCCGCAACACCTGATTCTGATGCTGCTGTTGCTGCTTCTGGTTGTCTACCAGCCATTCTATGATCTTGTTGACCTCCATTATGCGCTCGGGAGGGGGTCAACTGTAAGATGCAGGTGGTCAACACCTAGTTCTTTTCAAACAAACACCCAGACGGATCAATCACCCTACCTCCCTTGTTTTATGCCCACCACCATTTTTTTTTTTTTTTTTTTTTTTTTTTTTTTTGGTGAGTCACTCTACTTCCTGGGGCCCCTTCTCACTCCCGGGGCCCAGGGACCCATGCCCTCATTCTCCACCACATGTAAACTGGTTGGACCCTCAGCGTCCACTATGAGCTAATTGTGGTACAGAGAGACCAGCCTAAGCAGTCACCACTAAGGCCGGTGGCCCTTTTATTACGCACATTCGCGTGACACCCGAGCCGGGTCGGCCTGCTGGCAGAGTAGGGGGGTTCGGGCCCGCCCCCTCTCCGAACCCCGGCCCAGGGCCCTAAAGGCAGGGACCCGTGGTCCCTCCCTCGCGGATGGGGGAACGCCCCAAAACACACCCGCTCACGGGCTCCACGACCCCGCCCTGGGCCGCTTCCTACTCCACCAGGCCTCCCGGCCCGTCTCCCTTGACCCCGCTGGCCTCACCTCTCCTTCCTTCTCCCCTCCTCCAGCTCGGTCCGCCGCGCTCCCCTGCACCGTGCCGGCCCCGGGTTTAAATCCCCCGCCGGCTCCATTCCCCCTCCACGTCACTTCCCCTGCGACGCCTCCCAGCCACCCTTCCCCCGTGACATCATCCCCCTGCGCCTCGCCAGCCCCTCCCTCTCGGGCCCTGCCAGCCGGCGCCAGCTGCCTCCCTCCGCCCCCTGCACCGGCTGCCGGCGTATTACTGCAGCCCGCCGCGGCGGGCTGGGCTGCGTTCCCCGCCCGCCGGTGTGGCCGCCCGGCGCCTCCCGGCGCGTTCTCAGTGCGGGGCGCGAGTGCCCCGTCGCGCCGCCCGGCGCCTCCCGGCGCGCTCTCAGTGCGGGGCGCGAGTGCCCCGTCACACCTCCCTAGGCAATTTGTTTCACTGGTTAGCTACCGACAGTTAGGAAGTTTTTTTAAATTAAATGTCCAATACAAATGCCCTTGATGAATTTTAAGCCCATTGCTTCTTGTCCTGTCATCATAGGAAAAGGAAAATAATTTCTCACTCCTCCTTTTAACAATTTATATATGTGAATATTGTTACCATTCTCAATCTGTGTCTAGACTACATCCCTCTTTCAACAGAGGGATGTACATTAGACACTTTGAAATTGCAAATGAAACGGGGATTTAAATATCCCGTGCTTCATTTGCATAATCATGTAATGGTACTCTTTCGAAAAAATGCCATTTTGAAAGTAAAACCACGGTCTAGATGTGGTTCTTTTGAAAACGGCAGGCTTTCGAAAGATCCTGTGAGGAGTACATGATCTTTCAAAAAAGCCTGCCATTTTCAGAAGAACCGCGTCTAGATCACGGTTTTACTTTCAAAATGGTGCTCTCTTGAAAGAGCGCTATTACATGATTATGCAAATGAAGTGCAGGATATTTAAATCCCCCACTTCATTTGCAATTTCAAAGTGTCTAATTTACATCCCTCTGATGAAAGAGGGATGTAGTCTAGACACAGCCTAAGTGTTCCCATCTCCAGACAAAACAAATCCATTTTTTCCTCTCTTCTCTCATAGGCTATATTTCATAGACCTTTAATCATTTTGTTGTTGTTCTCTGGATTTTCTCTAATTTGCCTACATCTTTCCTGAAGTGAGATGGCTAGAACTGGACATAGTACTACAGCTGAGGCCCAATTAGCAACAGAGTAGAGTAGAAGAATTGTGTCTCATACCTTGCTTACAACCAGGCCCTCTCAGAGAATGACATAGGCTTGGGCCACTTTAAGTTTAGAGGCCCCAGCCCAGCCGAGCCCCAGTCCCAGTCCCAGTCCCAGTCCCAGGCCTCCGATGTACCTAACTTCTCATCCACAGGGTCATACTAAAACCAAAAGAATATATGAAAATGAACACTGGAGACATTAATTAACAATTAAGTCATTATACCAATAGCATATACAATTAAAGTTACATTTTTAGTATGATTTCCACTGTAAGCAAAACTATTTTAGGAATGCTTTTCTGTCTTTGTGGTGTGCAAATATGTTTATAATTGAAGAAAAATGTAATTTATGTGCAACATTACTGCTAATGTTAAGATTTGCGAGCAGCATTTGAAGATTTTATACTGAATATAAGATGGGCTACAAAATTCTTTGGGCCAGATTCACATCTGTTACAATGGTGTAATTTGGGACTCATTTACAGATCGCAAAGGAATTTCTCTAAATTTATTAGACTTGTGTACCTGAGAGCCAAATGTAAGTTGCTATGAGGGCTTTGTAGTCATTATCAGCTAATGGAAAACTTTTGAGTACTTCCTAGAATAAAATATATTTCTGCTCTAAAACAGTGGCTTCAAATTAGTCAGCAGCCTCTGGACATAAAAAACCATACGGATTCTCTATCTGCCTACTTTCAGATTGAAAAAAATTAATAAGGTATCTAAGATCAATACTTTAAAAAGAAGCTGGCAATCTTCTTCTAGAGTCAGCATGACACCTACACCCCATACCAGCCAGCTGGGGGCCTGTACAGAGCAGTGGGTCCTGGTTTGTTCTGTTCAAAGGGTGATGCAATGCCTGGGGGTGGTGAGGCACTCCTGTGTCAATTCCACTCAATTCAGATTTCAAGTTTTTCTTTGCAATTAAGGTGGCAAAACACCATTTCTCTGTGTGTAAAAACAAACAAGAACCCAAGGCCATGGCCCCCAGGCACTTGCCTTTGCCGTGATTCAGCCCTACCCAACATTTATCCAAATCTCTGTGATAAGGCTGAGTTCTGAGGAGCCCAGCAGTGCTGATACTACCACATCATGATCACCTGAGCAATCTAGCTTAGGCAGAATCTTGTCTGTGCATCAGGCAGGTACAGTCTGGTTTCTGGGTGGAATTTCAAGTAATACCAAAACATCACCTAATTTCTATCTGGGAATATTTGTGATGGAAATCTTTGAGTCTGGTTTAGCAACAGTTGACACTGGTTGTATCGCAATTTAACTCCACTGACATCAGTGGTGTTACCCCAGTTTACACTGATGTTAGTGACAGGAGAATCAGCTCTGCTGTGCTTCTGCTTCTAAATTCAATGGTCAGTTGTACATGGGTGCTAAGATTAGCATAAGGTGCCACCATTTAACTAGCACCCTTTCATTCCAATCAAAGGCCATAAGATGCTTCTATAGTTTCACTGACTTTCATTGATTTCCAGAGGAATCACTTTATCTAGCTGAGGGGAAGTCCAGAATAGTACCAATGGAGTGAGGTGCATTTTTCAAATCTCACTAGATTCCACCCTCCACGTAACAGTTTAGGGAATCAAAATAAATTGGTGGGGCAGAGGGGAGAGGAGGGATTGCAAAAATGGAGGGAAAGGTGGGAGGATGAAGGGGACATAAGCATCTCAAAATAGCACAGCACTGCTGATGGAAACAGTAAATATATTCAAAATATATGAGATCATTAGTAATAGAATCTTCTGAGATTTGCATCCCTATAAATGTAGCAGGTTCTTCATTTAGAAAAAGATTGAAATAGTTCTAGTATCCAGGACAGTACAACTGACAAGAACTCAATTCGCTTTTGTTAGTCATAAAAAATGTGTCAATAATCCAGGTCTTCCTATTTCCCCCTAAATATAAGAAAATTGGATAGATCTGGAAAGTAACTCCACATGTACATTTCATTAACATACGATAGGCATTTAAAGTATTTAAGAATGGTTATAGTATCAAATCCCTCCCTCTGAGTATATGGAAGGTTGGGGTGGATGAGGTATGTGCATGAGGCTACCAGAATACACCTACCTGCCTCCTTACTGGGAAGGTCTGGCATTAGTGATTGTGGAGTAAACCCTGGGTTATATTAACTTTTCTTCAGGCCTGGAGCTAGATGATTTTGTAGAAACCCTTAAGTTCCAGGCTGAGGTCAAAATGAGGAGTTCAATGTGCAGGTGGGAGCTGCCAGGGAGCAGGTTGGGGGGGTTCCGTGTAGGAAGAAGGGTGTAGGAGCAGGCTGGGTGTCAGGGTGCAAAGTGTAGATGAGAGGTAGGTGTGACCGCATGTCGGGAGTCCCCAACCCTGCACCTCCATCTGCAGCCAGATGTGACTCTCAGCCAGCCAGTAGAGTAGGTGGTTTTATTGGGTGCCATCCCCTCCCCCAGGACTCACCACGTGTTGCAGGAGTTGCTGCTGCACCTTGCTCTGCTCTTTAATGAAGTCCTGCAGGCTTTGCTGCTGCTCTGCCTGCCAGGTTAGCAAGGCCTGTCTCTCTGCCTTGCTAACCTGGGGGGGGGGCGGAGGGGGTAGACTGCTGGAAGCTTTGCAGGGCTTGCTGCACTTGCTCTTGCTGCTTGATGAGCCATTGCAGGGTCTCCTCCATATCCTACTGTGCTCGCTGGCACTGGATCCCACTGCTAACACCAAGTGTCAAGGTTCTTGCTCCAGCCTGGGGACATCTTTGTCCACAAATCAGCTAGAGACCCTTTCTGGTGCAGTCACCTGTGCCTTTTATTGTCAGTTTCCCACCACCTTCTATTTACAGAGTGTGGATTACAGCAAACTCAGCCAGCCTCTTCTTCCACCTGGGGCAGGCTCTCAGCCATACCCTGGCTCCTTGCTCCTGTCTGTCTTACCTAGCCGTCTGGCCAATGAGACCCACAGCTGCTTCCTGTCTTGCTCAGCTGTCTCCAGGCTGCAGTGGCAGAGGTCTAGCTTAGCCAGCAGTCTGTCACACTTAGGAGTGAATAAGGATCACAGATAAAGTGTGCCACATTATGTTTGTGGAGTCTGATGGGATTTTGTCATGTGCCTCCCCACAGTGAGCCAGGATGGATCTAGTCCCTTGGCTCTCCTGAATGAAGGGACTGCACTAAAGTAAAGGACATGGAGTAGATGGTACCATGGCTGGCGAGCCACAGAAAGAACTGTATGCTGCAACTGTTAAAAGGTGCTACACTAGGGCTGCGTCTAGACTGGCAAGTCGCATTTGCAGAAAAACTTGCCAGCTGTCTACACTGGCCACTTGAATTTGCGCAAGAGCACTGATGATCTAATGTAAAATTGCTAGTGTTCTTCCACAAATACTATGATGCTCCCGTTCGGGGAAAAAGCCCTCTTGCGCAAATGTGTTTGAGCAAGGGGACCAGTGTTGACAGCTAAAAACTGTTTTGTGCAAAAAAGCCCCGATGGCGAAAATGGCGATCGGGGCTTTCTTGCGCAAAACCGCATCTAGACTGGCATGGACGCTTTTCTGCAAAAAAGTGCTTTTGCGCAAAAGCGTCCATGCCAATCTAGATGCTCTTTTAAAAGCATTTGCGGAAAATCATGCCAGTCTAGACGTAGCCTAGGTGTGTGCACTCCCTGCAATGTCTAACATCTGATGCAGTGTTGTCTGCTCCTGCAATGTTGTTGTAAGCTTCCTGAAGCCCCAGCTCTTGGAGTCATGGCATTATGTTAGATGCTCAACTTTCATTAGAAAACAACTTTCTTGCCCTCATTGTTGTATTGAAAAATAAGAAATCAGCCCCTTGACAAAATAAAGACATTATCTTAAAAATCATTCATTGTTACAATTACATGGGGGAGTTAATTACTTTCTGGGTTTTGAGCCTTTAACATTCACATTTTCAAGTTCTCTGCAAAAATAAGGGCTAGAAACCTATTTTACATCTATAAGTGAAAAAAGAAGAAAGAAAAATCAGTCTCTGATGATCATGTGGGTCTTAAAAAAGAAACAAACTCAAAGTCACCAACTATGGGTATGTCTACACTGCCACCCTAGTTCGAACTAGGGTGGCTAATGTAGGCATTCGAAGTTGCAAATGAAGCCCGGGATTTAATATCCCGGGCTTCATTTGCATCTTGCCGGGTGCTGCCATTTTTAAATCCCCCTAATCCACGAGGAGTAACAGTAGTTCGAATTAGAGAGCCTAATTCAAACTACCTACTCTGTGCCGCGTGTAGCACTAATGGGGATTTAAAAATGGCGGCGCCCGGCAAGATGCAAACGAAGCCCGGGATATTTAAATCCTGGGCTTCATTTGCAACTTCAAACGCCTACATTAGCCACCCTAGTTCAAACTAGGGTGGCAGTGTAGACATACCCTATGAGATTGTTCCCAACTCCCAGGATTTTATCACTGTGGAAGGCACATAAAAAGAACTCACCATTTATTATTTTTAAAAGAAATCTCAGGAGTTTTAAACCAGTTGCAGGATTTGGGGGGGCCTGAGTCATGGTTATTTAATGAGATTGACAGAATTGTTATTGCAGCTCCCTGATGCACTGGAGCAGTCTGGAATGAGCTCCAGTACTGGAAGGGGACAGACATCTAACAGGTATTTTTCTCTGATTCATGAGGGTCAGTCTCGGGAAGATGATGCTGTGAGAGGATGTACCTTGCCCTTTGGGGTGTAACCTGGAAGCAACCGCTGTGCCTCAAAACCTTTCAGCTAGATTGGCCTCTCACACTGCTCTGTGCATGATATCAGCCAGTCCCTGTTATCACCCACCACTGCAGTAGACAGCATCACACAACCAACTGAGTTCTCAGTGCTTTACGTAAGCCACTTAAGGATCAAATATGGAAGCAGCAGTCAACTTCCCAGCTCCTCAGTCTCGCACCCCTACTGATGTATAAACCAAGCATTCGACCATCTTGCACTCCACATAGATCTGTATGGTGCAATCTCATTCAATAGGTTTGCTTCACCCTCAGATGTTGGAGAGCTATGCAAAAAAGCCTGTGTTAACCAAGCTGAGATTTTTCCAAACGCTTCACCCAACACCACACTGGTTAAAGTAAAACAAGTATATTAACTAGAAAAAGGTGGATTTTAAGTGATAGCAAACAGATCAAAGCAGATTGCCTAGCAAATAACAAACATGCAGTCTAAGCCTAACATACTACGTAAGATTTCACTGATGATGCAAGGAGGCTTGCAGATTCAGGAGGCATACAGGTTGCCTTTGCTGTACAACCTTGGTTCCCCTCCCACATTTCAAATGCTTTGTTTTCCAAGGCTTCTTTCAGGTGTTGAGTTGTACAGGAGGGAAAGACAAATCATGATGTCACTCCTCATCTTATGGTGGGAACCCTTTGTTCCAAGCTAAGTTCCCAGACCAGTTTGGGGGACCAAAATGGAGTTCAGTGTCATGTGATCATCTGGTCAGAAGCACTTCCATGCTCCCAATGCGTTATGACAGTCATTATCAATAGGTTGTCTCAAGCTTTCCCAAGTGAGGACAAACCATTTCCATGGTCCATTGTCTTTGTTGATGGCCCATTAGCACTGTCTAGCTCCTGGAAAGGGGGTAGGTTTAGAGGATAAAATAAAAAAAACATAAGAACATAAGAACAGCTGTACTGGGTCTGACCAAAGGTCCATCTAGCCCAGTATCCTGTCTGCCGACAGTGGCCAGCACCAGGTGCCCCAGAAAGGGTGGCCTGAAGACAATGATCAAGCAATTTGTCTCCTGCCATCCCTCTCCAGCCTCTGACAAACAGAGGCCAAGGACACCATTTTATCCCCTGGCTAATAGCCTTTTATGGACCTAACCTCCATGAAATTATCTAGCTTCTCTTTAATCTCTATTATAGTCCTAGCCTTCACAGCCTCCTCTGGTAAGGAGTTCCACAGGTTGACTACACGCTGTGTGAAGAAGAACTTTCTTTTATTAGTTTTAAACCTGCTCCCCATTAATTTCATTTGGTGTCCTCTAGTTCTTCTATTTAGGGAACTAATAAATAACTTTTCTTTATCGGCCCTCTCCACACCACTCATGATTTTATATACCTCTATCATATCCCCCCTCAGTCTCCTCTTCTCTAAACTGAAAAGTCCCAGTCTTTAACCTCTCCTCATATGGGACCCATTCCAAACCCCTAATCATTTTAGTTGCCCTTCTCTGAACCCTTTCCAAGGCCAAAATGTCTTTTTTGAGGTGAGGAGACCACATCTGTACACAGCATTCAAGATGCGGGCGTACCATAGTTTTATACAGGGGCAGTAAGATATTCTGTGTCTTATTTTCTATCCCTTTCCTAATAATTCCAAACATCCTATTTGCCTTTTTGACTGCCGCTGCACTCTGTGTGGAAGTCAAATTAGCCCCCCATCATACTGTACGTATAGTTGGGGTTATTTTTCCCAATGTGCATTACTTTACACTTATCCACATTAAATTTCATTTGCCATTTTGTTGCCCAATTACTCAGTTTGGTGAGATCTTCTTGGAGTCCCTCACAGTCTGCTTCTGTCTTGACTATCCTAAACAGTTTTGTATAATCTGGAAACTTTACTACCTCACTGCTTACCCCTTTCTCCAGATCATTTATGAATAAGTTGAACAAGTTAAAAATCACTTAGAAAAGTTAGATGTCTGCAAGTCACCAGGGCCTGATAAAATGTATCCTAGAATACCTCCCCTATCAGCTCCTTGAGTATCTGAACCTTTAGCTATCATCTTTGGAAAATCATGGAAGACAGGAGAGATTCCAGAATGCTGGAAAAGGGCAAATATAGTGCCTGGCTGTGTCTACACTGGCATGAATTTCCAGAAATGCTTAAAACAGAATAGTTTTCGTTATAAGTATTTCCGGAAAAGGAGCGTCTACATTGGCAGGCTGCTTTTCCGGAAAAGCCCTTTTTCCAGAAAAGCATCTGTGGTGGCCAATGTAGACGCGCTTTTCCGGAAAAGAGCCCCAATCGTCATTTTTGCGATCGGGGCTTTTTTCCGGAAAAGACTACTGGGCTGTCAACACCAGCCCTTTTCCAGAACAGTGTTCCGAATAAGGACTTATGCCCGAGCGGGAGCAGAATAGTTTTTCCGGAGTAGCGGCTGATTTTGTACAGTAGAGCATTGTTGCTTTTCCGGAAATTCAAGGGCCAGTGTAGACAGCTCGCAGCTTATTCCGGAAAAGCGACTGATTTTCCGGAATAAGTGGCCCAGTGTAGACACAGCCCCTGGCTACGTCTACACTGGCCCCTTTTCCGGAAGGGGCATGTAAATTTCACTAGTCGTCGTAGGGAAATCCGCGGGGGATTTAAATATCCCCCGCGGCATTTAAATAAAAATGTCCGCCGCTTTTTTCCGGCTTTTAAAAAAGCCGGAAAAGAGCGTCTACACTGGCCCCGATCCTCCGGAAAAAGTGCCCTTTTGAAGTAGGAATAAGACCCTCCGGAGGGCACTTTTTCCGGAGGATCGGGGCCAGTGTAGACGCTCTTTTCCGGCTTTTTTAAAAGCCGGAAAAAAGCGGCGGACATTTTTATTTAAATGCCGCGGGGGATATTTAAATCCCCCGCGGATTTCCCTACAACGACTAGTGAAATTTACATGCCCCTTCCGGAAAAGGGGCCAGTGTAGACGTAGCCCCTATGTATAAAAAGGGAAAGACAGACACAGGAAACTATAGACAGGTCAGATTAACTTCTGTGCCAGGAAAGATAATGGAGCAAGTAATTAAGGAAATCATCTGCAAACACCTGGAAGATAATAAGGTGATAGGGAACAGCCAGCATGGATTTGTTCTTTACAAATCATGTCAAACCAATCTGGCTTTCTTTGATAGGATAACGAGTCTTGTGGTAAGGGAGAAGTGATGGACATGGCATACCCAGGGCCAGCTCTAGGCACCAGCAAGTCAGGCAGGTGTTTGAGGCAGCACTTTGCCAGGGGCAGCATTTCAAGTAAGCAGCCGGTGCTGCCCCTTGCAATGCCTAGCCCTGCCTTAAAGGGCCGCAGCCCAATGCACCCTGGAGTCTGCTGGCCGTCCCTGTCTCCTCTCAGTCCTGCTCCTCCCCACCCCCGGCAACGCCTAGCCTTGCCTTGCCGATTTAAAGGGCCGCAGCCTGTGGGCCAATGCACCCCGGAGCCTGCTGGCCACCTGTCTCCTCTCCTGCTCTTTCCCTCCTCCAGCAATGCCTAGCCCTGCCCTGCCAATTTAAAGGGCCGTGGCTGCGCAGGCAGCACTGGCACCATGTGCACCTGGCCCCAGAGCCTGCTGGCCGGCCCTGTCTCCTAGTCCTGCTGTTCCCCGGTAGCCACTACCTCCAATAGCCTCTCCACTCCAAGCCATCAGCCACCCCTCCACCTACATTGTATGGAAATCCCAGGTAAGATGCCCCCTTTCCACCTAGGCTTGCCAGGTGTCCGGTATTTTTGCCTCCTGTCCGGTAAAAAAAGATTGGAAAATACTGGACACCTGGCAAACACTCAGCCCACTGGCCCAGCCCCTGGCCTCTCCCCCCAGGCCCCAACACCCTCAGCCCCAGGGACCCTTTGAAGTCTGTTCCTAGTATATTTCTCTTGTTCATGTTTGTAGTAGAAGTAGAACCAAAAAAGGATCCAGCACACAAACACACAGAATATTAACTGTTCTACGTTCTTCATAGAACCACACATGCTGTTTCATAGATATTTCTTTAAAGAATTAAACTTTGTTGATCTAGGTAAACCTTTGTGTTTGATGTCTCCAAGGCAAGCCAAGTTGTGTTGGGCACATACAACTCTCAACTCCCTCTAACACCTCAAACTTGAATATATAATGGCTACTAACAAGATGGACACACAAAAATAAGGTGCACATGCACACCCACTGATCTCAGTTTATCTGATAACAGATGTATTGGAACCACTGCATTCCAAAACAAATCTAGTTTAACAATACAACTATTTATTGATTTAGTTTAGATGTCTTATGTCAGTGGTCCCCTGGCACCTGGGCGGCCCCTGCCTGGGGTCAAAGCACATGTGATGCCGCCCCCAGGCACGCAGCGCATGTGTGGCCCCAGTCCTGGGAACGTGGCCCGTGAGCGGCCCTGCCCCCAGGCACCTGGCAGCCCCAAAAGGTTGGGGACCACTGTCTTATGTGCTATATCATAATTGGTTGACAAGTATGTTAAAACAGAGTGGTATTGTTAGCTGATTGTAATTGGTTTGAAGATTAAGTATAGCCATAAACTACTTGAGTTTTAGATGTGGCACAAGTTCTCCCTTCTATTTTTGGTACTTAGTTTTTCATGCATTAAAGCCACAGTTAAAAAGTAGCCTATTTCTATAAGAACAATAAAGTAGAGATTTAAGGTACATTTCCCACTCTTGAAAAAGAGCTTTGTGTGAGCTGGAAATCTTGTCTGTCACCAAAACAAAACAAAAATTGCAAAGTGCAAGCAACAAAAAGCGGGGTGGGGGCAGCAAAAAAACCTAGAGCTGGCCCTGGGTATACCTTGACTTTAGTAAGGCATTTGATATGGTCTCACATGATATTCTTATCAATAAACTAGGCAAATGCAACTTAGATGGGGCTACTAGAAGGTGGGTGCATAACTGGCTGGATAACCATACTCAGACAGTAGTTATTAACAGTTCACAATCCTGCTGGAAAGGTATCACAAGTGGGATTCTGCAGGGGTCTGTTTTGGGACTGGGTCTGTTCAATATCTTCAACAACAATTGATATTGATATTACTAAGTTTGCCAATACCAAGCTGGGAGGGGTTGTAACTGGTTTTGAGGATAGGGTCATAATTCAAGATGATCTGGACAAATTGGAGAAATGGTCTGAAGTAAACAGGATGAGTTTAATAAAGACAAATGCAAAGTAATCCACTTAGGAAGGAACAATCAGTTTCACACATACAGAATGCACATACAGAATTCACACATACAGAATGCAAAACGAGGAAGGAGTATGGCAGAAAGGTATCTAGGGATTATAGAGGACCACAGGCTAAATATGAGTCAGCAGTGTGATGCTGTTGCAAAAAAAAAATCAAGCATGATTCTGGGCTGCATTAACAGGAGTGTTGTGAGTAAGACAAGAGAAGTCATTCTTCTGCTCTACTCTTTGGTGGTTAGGCCTCAGTTGGAGTATTGTGTCCAGTTCTGGGCACCACATTTCAAGAAAGATGTGGAGAAATTGGAGAAGGTCCAGAGAAGAGCAACAAGAATGATTAAATCTTCATAGAGAACATGACCTATGAAGGAAGACTGAAAGAACTGGGCTTGTTTAGTTTGGAAAAGAGAAGATTGAGAGGGGACTTGATAGTGGTTTTCAGGTATCTAAAAGGGTGTCACAAGGAGGGAGAAAAATTGTTCTCCTTGGCTTCTGAGAATAGAAGCAGCAGCAATGGGCTCAAACTGCAGCAAGGGAGGTTTAGGTTGGACATTAGGAACAACTTTCTAACTGTCAGGGTGGTTAAACACAGGAATAAGTTGCCTAGGGAGGTTGTGGAATCTCCATCTCTGGAGATATTTAAGAGAAGGTTAGGTAAATGTCTATCAGAGATGCTTTAGACCAGTGGTTCCCAACCTTTTCCAGATGGGGACCCATTTTAACAATTCAGGAAGACTAGGTGACCCAGGGCAATTCTAAAATGGGGGCAGCAGGGAGGGAAGAGCCACCTGGGGAGACACTAGGAGACCCTTTTGAAGTGTAATGGTGACCCATAGGCTGGGAAACCATGGCAGGACCTAGTACTGTTTAGAGCAGAAAGGCAGGGGACTGGACTTGACGACCTCTTGAGGTCCCTTCCAGTCCTAGTATTCTATGATTCATTGTTGTACATGAAAGGCTAGTGGTGGGCGATTCCAACTTCACAACATGTTTTGGTAACACTTGCATCATAAAATTTCATAACTTCATATACTATGACAACAAATGAAATCCAATGAGATATTAATGTTGGCAGATTATGACTTTTAGAATGATACCTCACCAAGCACACTTTTTACAAAACATATCATATTATAATTTTAATACTAAGACAGCAGTTCTCAAACTGCAGTGTGAACCTCTTCAGACAACATCAATTACTACATGACCCCCGAGGGGGAACTGAAGACCAAGCCTGGGTAAAGCTGCCACCCTGGGGAGGGAGGACCAAAGGTGAAACACAAAGGTTTCTGTCCTGGGAAGGGGATAAGTAACATTAAACAGAATTAAAAGGTACCAAAAGTAAAATCCCCACAAGCTGCATGGAAACTTTAAGGACACAACAAAAGAGGCTCAACTTTAATGTATACCCCAAATTAAAAAACAGTGAGAACCAGAAAGGTACCACCAAGTAATAGAAGCAGTGAGAGATAAAAAGGCATTGTTTAAAAAGTGGAACTTAAACACTAGTGAGGAAAATAGAAAGGAGCATAAACTCTGTCAAATGATGTGTAAAAATATAATTAGGAAAGTGAAAAAAGAATCTGAAGAACAGATTTTTTTAAATCCCATCACAATCTATCAGTTTTCATGCAACTGTGAGGGCGTTCATTCACCACCACAGCACCCCTTGCCATCTGTCCTAGGAATTAGCTCCTTCTGCTGGCAGGGGTACCTTCCCTCAGGTGGCGTTTCCCCTCTTTCCTCAATGCCCCAGCATCCTCTTCAGGACACTGCCCTCCAGCACTGCCCATGTCAGTCTCTGAGCCCCCCTTCCAGGGGTTCTTGTTTCTTCAGCAGGCCGTTCTTCAGGCCCTGCAGTCTGGGGATTTGCTCAGCCAGAGCTCCCCTAGCCCTGCCTCCCCATAACCCTGCTCTAGTTCCAGGGAGCCTCCTACTCCCCCAGCAGCCAGGCTCTCACTGCCTTCCTGGGAGCAGCAGCCCATCCTCTTATATAGCTCTCAGCTGGGCCCTAATCAACTAATGCAGCCTCAGCTGGGGCTAAACTCCCAGGCCCCCCCCTCCCTCCAGGCTGGGATTTGCCCTTAAAGGGCCAGTGCAGGGCGAACGCCCTGTCACAGCAACATAGAATAAAACAAAGGTATTCCATGTTTTGGTTGTCACGTATTTTGATTACTTGGCCCCTTCTAGCAATGCTTGTTTTCTGTTTTCTCCCTGCTCAATACATTATTGCACCAAATATGCACAGTGAATAACAGTAAGTTAGGGTAGATTGGTAAATGGGTGTAGAGAAGAGAAAGCTGAGGGGATTAGCATAAAGATTGCAATGTGTGATCTGTGGTGTGTTAGCTGTACTAATGGTAAGGGATAGAGCAGCAGATAATGGAGAAGCAGGTACAGTAAACTTCCAATAATTCGGCACCTTTAGGACCCAGGGGGTGCCGGATTAACAGATATGCCAGACTATCAGAAGGGGGGGCTATGAGGGGTCTGGGGTGGGGTGGGGGGATGCTACCCCAGACCCCCTCATAGCCCTCCCTTCTGATAGTCCGGCTCTGCCCCAGGAGTCCCCGATTCAGCCGCTGCTGGTCAGTTTCAGCAGCGGTTGAATCGGGGACGCCTGCAGCAGAGCAGCTGGGGTGCTGCTGGGTTGATCCAGTAGCGCCGACCCTTGGCGCCGCGAGACCAACCCGTCAGCACCCCAGCTGCTCTTGGGGACCAACCCAGCAGCACCCCAGCTGCTCTGCCCCAGGTGTCCCCAAGTCAGCTGCTGCTGATACTGATCAGCGGCTGACTCCAGAAAGCCAGAGGAAGAGCTGCTCTGCCCCGGGCTTCCTGGAGTCAGCCCTGGTCAGTTTCAGCAGCGGCTGAATCCGGGACAGCTGGGGTGCTGCTGGGTTGGTCCCGCAGCCTCGAGGAGCAGCGCTACTGGACCTACCCGGCAGCACTCCAGCTATTCTGCCCCCTGCTTCCCGGATTCAGTGCTGGTCAGTTTTAGCAGCGGCTGAATCGGGGAAGCTGGGGGCAGAGCAGCTCCAATGGTCCAGCTGCCCAGAGCACTTCCGGGTTCCTGATGGTGCTGGACCATCAGGAGTGCCGGACCAACAGATGCCGGACCATCGGAGTTTTACTGTACATACTAGCCAATGGTTTAATATTTAATTTCCTTAATTTTGTGAGTTTGAGCAGATAATTGCTTTTCAGTGACAATATTCTATAATGTATATTCATGTACCCTTTCTTCATCTTTGCTTCTCTGCTTTTGTGTATGTGTGTGATCCTGTCTATATAAAAACAAACCAGTATGTAATCTGATCATGCAATCCTGTACTCAAGGAGAAATATAAAATATTAACTAGGCTGAAGGTAAAAATCCAGGGGGCAACATGTAAAATAGTTCTGCAGTTCTAAATGAATAAAAATGAAATGACCACCTGATGGCAGCAGAAGTTTAAAAATGAAAATAGCAGTTACCAGTTTGCAGTGGACACTTAGGGTGTGTCTAGACTACATGCCTCCTTCGACGGAGGCATGTAGATTAGCGAGATCGGAAGAGGGAAATGAAGCCGCGATTAAAATAATCGCGGCTTCATTTAAATTTAAATGGCTGCCCCGATCTGCCGATCAGCTGTTTGTCGGCAGATCGGGGGAGTCTGGACGCGATGCCCCGACAAAGAAGCCTTTCTTCATCGACACAGGTAAGCCTGGTTTCACGAGGCTTACCTGTGTCGATGAAGAAAGGCTTCTTTGTCGGGGCATCGCGTCCAGACTCCCCCGATCTGCCGACAAACAGCTGATCGGCAGATCGGGGCAGCCATTTAAATTTAAATGAAGCCGCGATTATTTTAATCGCGGCTTCATTTCCCTCTTCCGATCTCGCTAATCTACATGCCTCCGTCGAAGGAGGCATGTAGTCTAGACACACCCTTACTAACACCAGCTGCTAAAGGAATGAGAAGTTGGTGGATATAGTATTGTGCTATGTTGGCAAGTCTGAGGCCAGGTCTGCA
Organism: Pelodiscus sinensis; assembly: GCF_049634645.1. Lineage (NCBI taxonomy): Eukaryota > Metazoa > Chordata > Testudines > Trionychidae > Pelodiscus > Pelodiscus sinensis. The sequence continues at coordinate 137,273,101 of NC_134711.1, read as the reverse complement.
CTGACAAGTTACTGCATTGTAACCTGCCTACACTGAAGTTATTGCATAGTAACCTGCCCTTGGTGATGTAACTTCTGAGATGTACACATTAGGAAGGCACTTAGTGTGCACTAGCTCGACAGTTGCTGTGTTCTAGATAAGCCACCTTGGCAAGAAGCGTAGTGCTTGCTGTGTTCTGGCTATGGTTCAGCGATGGGTGGTGTGTTCCCAGCACATCTCTCCAGCTGGCCATGCCTGCTCCATGCACCAGGAGATTCCTTGCTTGGAGCCATGCTGAGGCGCGGGACCTCATCAGCATTTGGGGGGAGGAAGCTGCCAGTCCTAGCTGTGCTCCAGCCATTGGAATGATGATATTTATGAGCACATCTCAAGGTGCATGACTGAATGGGTCCCTGACTGGGATGCACGGCAGTGCAGGGTCAAAGTGAAGGAGCTGAAAAACTCCTACCACAACGTGCAAGAAGCAAACCTCCACTCTGGTGCTGTACCCACAACCTGCAGATTGTACAAAGAGCTGGGTGACATACATGGGGGCGACTCTACCTCTGCTCCAACGACCCCCAAGGATACTTCATGAGCCATGCAAAAATGGACCAAAACAGGAGGAGGAAGTTGTGGCTGAGTATGCTGAGAAGAAGTGGGAACCAGAGCCAGGGGAGGAATTGGCATCCACAGAGGCTTGCAGTCAGGAGCTGTTTTGTACCCCCAATAAGGCAAGCCCCTCGGAGGCTGTGGAGGAAGTACCAGGTAAGTGGGTTGGGTTTTGGGAACCACTCAAGCGAGGCAAAGGGAGGGTTCCAAAAAAGAGGCCTGGTTCTGTGCGTGGCTGCTACCAGCACAGGGTTGTCAGATGGTGAACAGAGCATTAATGCAATCTCTTTCGGCTCAGTAATCTGCCTCACAGACCTCATTGAAAGTGTCATGCAGCTTCTGTGCTGTGTGTCGCAACAAATTAGCTGGCAAAGCAAATGTGATATTTGACCCCTGAAGGCTGATGTTCCCTCACCATTGTGCTGTCAATTGGGATGAAGGATCATCCCTGCATCACTATGCAAAGACAAGCCACATATGCTACCAGATGAAACCCACAGTCTCGTAAAAGACCCTCCTTTGCTTTCCTGCTCACTCTAAGGCTACATCTACACTGTAGCCTTCTTCCAGAAAAGCTTATGCAAATGAAGCGTGGAATGGAATATTGCTGAGCTTCATTTGCATAATTAATTAGGGGCCATTTTTGCACAAGAGGCTTTTGCGCAAAAAGGCGCTGTGTAGACGGCTCCTTTCTGCACAAAAAAACCCCTCTTATACAAGAGCCGTTCTTCCTGAAAAAATGAGGAAGAACGGCTCTTGCGCAAGAGGGGGCTTTTGCGCAAAAAGGAGCCATCTACACAGCTCCTTTTTGCGCAAAAGCCTCTTGTGCAAAAACGTCCCCTAATTCATTATACAAATGAAGTGCAGTGATATTACACTCGCAGTTCTTGCTCACCCTACTCTAAGGGGCAGTCTATATGGGGTACTAAAGGGCATGGTGGGCGGGGTAAGGAGCCTACCATCCAGAGTCCCTGGGCACCTAGTACCCACAGCAGGGGTCTACCCCTCCCCCGCATTCACTAGCATCAATAGGGGAAGTGGAGCAATGCAGCCTCAGCTCACTCTGCTCTCCTGGTGTGTTGCTTGCGGGAGGAGTGGGACCACCCCCACACTTAGTGGCGGAAAGCGGAGGAAGGGTATGTCGAACTAGGGTGGCTAATGTAGTCATTCGAAGTTGCAAATGAAGCCCGAGATTTAAATATCCACGAGGAGTAACGGTAGTTCGAATTAGAAACCCTAATTTGAACTACCTACTCCATGCTGCCTGTAGCCGCGGGCACGGAGTCTGCACTAAGGGGGATTTAAAAATGGCGGCGCCCAGCAAGATGCAAATGAAGCCTGGGATATTTAAATCCCGGGCTTCATTTGCAACTTCGAATGCCTACATTAGCCACCCTAGTTCGAACTAGAGTGGTAGTGTAGACATACCCGGACATAGCAAGGAGAACAGATTGAGCTGGAGCCATGTTTCTCTACTTCTCCTGCCCTTGCCAGTGAGTTCCAGACCATAGTTCCCTTTAAGATGCACACCTGTGCGGGCATGCTCCTGCCCACCATCTCTGCTGCTCTGGGGAGAGGGCTAGAGGAGGGGTGAGCAAAGTGGGGAAGGGAAGGGCAGGTGCAGGGGTCAGAGAGGATGGGGAGGTGGGTAAAGTCTCGGCATGGCTGAGGAGAGTGAAAAGGGCAGGAACCAGGACTGCAAAGGAGGGTAAGGGATGGGGAGGGGCAGGAGGGTGCAGGGGGAAGGCAGTGGGAGCAGATGGGGTAAGAGGAAGGTGAGAGACATGGCAGCAGAAGGGAAAAGGGAGAGGTTTATAACTTGGGTGCTGTGGTGGCACACACCAAACAAGTGCACACATCTCCATTGTTCACAGGAGGTGGAAGAGGAGCAAAGGCAGGGAAGAGGTGGAGAAAGGCAGATCAGGTGCAGAGATAGGTGGGGTCTGTGATGGAGGGGGCTGTCCCAGCCCTTCCCCAGGTCACATGACCAGTGTCTCCTCTGTTCCCTCTCATCAGTTGCCCCGGCTGTAAGTGATAGTCATTGCCTCACATGCTGAGGCTGCTGCACCAGAAAATGAAAACAAAAGAAAAGAGAAGTGTAGCAGCTGCTCAAAACGTGTGCCTGCATGTTCCCAGCTTTGCGCCTTGACTCACTCCAGGTAATCCAGTTCTGACTCCTGACTCTGACACATGGCTTTAGCATTTGGTTCTTGACTCCTGCGCCAATTACTGTCTGTCTATTAAGTACATTCTATACCAGTGTTTCCCAATTTTATTTAGCCACAGAACCCTCTTAAACTCGAAAGAATTTCACGAAACCCCTAATAACAGTCGTATATATGGAGCTGAAAAAGTAGACCACAAATAAGTAAAGTTAATAGTAAACAAATGCTAAACAAGGTCAGGAGATCAACATTTAGTTTAATTGTACATATTTAAGAACAAAAATCACATTTAAGGTGTACAAAAAATAAAGCTCAAAAACTAATATGCATTATTTTGGCAGTTTTCAGTGCAAACAATGTTTTTTCTTCTTTTCTTGGCAAATTCTTTTTATATTTGGTTTAATACTGGAGAACTGGATTCACATATCTGGTGTGGCATTCATCTATTTCTGAATTTTGTTTTTGCTGCTGCGCAATTCGAGAACCCAGTTTGCACACGCATCTGCTGGCGAAGGGTAACAACTGACAAATTGCACCTCTTGATAAAGCTGAATATTCTTGACATAAGCCACCCCAAAATGTAATAAGAGAAACTTCTTTAAATTTTTGTATTAATTGGCCGTCTAAAGCGATTTCTATTAGGTTTTCATAATCTTGCATAGAAAAACCGACTGGCTTTTCTGTTACACTTAATGGATTTTGAATCCAGTTACTGTTGTCATTTATAGTTGGAAAATACTTCATGATGTTTGTGTATAAATCACAAAGATGATCTGCAATGTCCTGGCCAGGAGGAAGGGTACAGGAGAGAGCTTGGGGAAGGGTGCCTGGCCAGGACCGTGGGTACAGGAGGGGACTTGGGGCAGGGTGTCTGGCCAGGAGGAAGGATAGAGGAGGGGACTTGGGGCAGGGTGCCTGGCCAAGAGGAAGTCTTGGGGCAGGGTGCCTGGCCAGGAGGGAGGGTATAGGAGGGATCCTGGGGCACCATGTCAGAGCAAGCTGGGAATGCGGGGTCTTGTTGGGAGGAGGGGAGTGAGTGAGGGGGATCTGGATGTGGGGTCTGGGCATGAGGGCGATGCTTACCTGGCTTGGCACCCTGCTGCAGCAGGGAAAGCTGCCAAGCAATGCACTCTCATTCCCCCAGCAAGGGGGTGGGAGAGGGAGCTCAGTTCCCCCCAACCCATGCAATAGGGATCCCAGTGCAGCTGCAGCACCAGGCCATGCCTCCCGCTGGCAGGGCTTGGGGAGTGTGTAGAAACCCCGACCTTCCACGCCAGACCAGACTCTGCTGCTTCCCCAGCAAGGTGGGGAGAGGTTTGGGAGAGAGAGAGCAGCAGCACATGGGAGGCAGCAAGCCTGAGCGCGCCCCAAGGAGGGGCAGCGAGCCTGAGCGCATCCTGGGGAGGGGCAGCATGCCTGAGCTGAGTTCCACACAGCCCCTGCCAGGGCCTAGGCTGCAGTTTAAAAACACTGAGGTCCGGGAGCGGCTACTCAGCACCTCAGACCCAGCCACCCCTCCCTCTTCCGGCAGCAAAGGCCACTGTAAAAAGCCGCCACCTGCACATGTGGAGGAGGGGGCCGTGCAGCCGCACCAGATGTCCCATGGGACAGGGGCAGTCCTGTAGGGTGAGGAGAGGGCCACACGGTGCGCAGTGGTGGAGCACCCGCAGTGGGTGATGGAGCGGCCAGAGCCGCACACTGCCAGAAACCCACCCCAGCTGGCACAGCTCTAATGGGAGCTGCCTATCGGCTCCGCAGGGGGCGGGGGAGTAGAGTTTTCTCGCAGAACCCTTAGATTCACTTCGCAGAACCCCAGGGTTTCACGGAACACCATTTGGGAAATACCGTTCTGCACCTTTGGAGGCTGGCCAGTCTCACTGTTCAATAATCTATATATTCAAAGTTAAGAACGTGATTCTATGAGCAAATCTAGTAAACATTCGGTGTGTGACAATATATCCCTTTTATAGTCCCATTTCTGCTGTGTTCCACTTCCCCTTTTCTTACGTCCTATCTTCATCATATCTCTGGGATCCCTTGAATCGAGTAAGATTTTCCCTTGGACGCCTATAACTGATGAGTGCGAAGATGATAAATTAGGCTTATTCTGGCAAGGAACACTCTATGACAGTCTGCACATGAGGTCTTGATATCTCCACTGGCGCCAATACAGGCTCAGGCACACTCCTTACATTAAGCTCTATGATCTATTTCATGGAGACAACGCTTGATCTCAAAGTGTTGGGCACCATTCTTGATGGTATTCCTCTAGGTTACCTGATCCTCCACCTGCCTCTCCCAGGTGTCAGTGTCAATGTTGCACTTTTCCAAGGTGTTCTTAAGGACGTCTTTGTAGTGCTTCCTCTTCCTGCAATAAGACCTGGCCTCGGTCCTCAGCTGAGTGTAGAAGATGTGTTTAGGCAAATGTGTGTGAGGCATCATAGCTACCTGTGGGCGACTATTGCCTCAATGCTACTGGAATCAGCCTCTGTGAAGACACTAAAGTTAGCCCATCTGTCTTGCCATGTGATGCCCAATAATCTCCTCAGGTACCTTTGGTGGAATTTCTCCACATCTGTAATATGACGTCTGTAAGGGGACTCTATATAGCAATGTTGGGATGTGTGATGGAGCGTGCCCGCCCCGCACAGGAGAGGCAGTCCGGGTCACGCTTTACAGCCAGCAGCCCGGGGTGATTTCTCCCTGCCCGGGCTGTTCGGCCGCCGCGCGCCCGGCCCGACTGAGGAACATGGTGCCCAGCATCAGCGCGAAGCTGCCAGGACGTCCGAAATGTTGCCGCAGCAATGCCAAGAGCTGCGAACGCTGGGGGAGGAGCCTCCGGGGGCAGACGGGGTCACAGCCCTGGCGGGACTTTTAAAAATGGCGCCCGCATTAGAGAGAGGGGGAAGGAGGAAGAGAGCCTCCTCCTCCACAGGTCCTGGCAACAGGGACGAAAGACAGGTCCGCAGACCAGGAACCATCCTACCCAACAGACCAAATGCACCTGTGGCCCCCGGGCTTGCGGTAAGGAAACCGTCCGGGGCCTCGGCTGCGGGGTAGCCCCGGGAAGGGCGGGGAAGATGTCGGCCCAGGGCAGAGCCTGGATGGGCTGGTGGGCTGACGAGCTGCGGTCTTGAACCCCGTCAGCCGGGCAGGGTCTCTCTAGATCCTAGCCCAGGCCCCCCTTCCCCTCCCTTCATACCAAGGGTGTGGAAAACGAAGACGGGCCACACAGCGAGAAATAAGTGGATTTAATTAACTGCTCGGGGGAGTGACACACGGGACACGTCACAAGATGGTGGAGAATGTGGGCACTGAGGCGATCCCGCCCCTGAAGTAAGGGGCTGGAGGGGTAAGCTTCACAAAAAAAAAACAAAAAAACAAAAAAATTCTTGAGAAGGAGAGGGAGAGGGGAGCTGGCTGCGGAATTGGGTGAGGATTAACCCAGGGTTTTGTTTTACGGCGTTGCCGGAACAGGGGTTGTAACCCCGGCGTCATGCCCAGACATAGACCCTGCTCAGTTTATGGAGTGGGTAAAGGAGAGTCAAAGACAGAACCAGTAACAACAAACCCTGTTAATGCAGCAACTAGCTGCACAGCAGCAGGAGCAGCAAAAGCAGCTGATCCGGGATGTGGCCGAACAGATGAAGGCACAGCAAGAGCAGTGGATGCGACAGTACCCACCCGTGGTACTGCCACCCGTGAACCTGCCAAACCCAGAGGAGGAAGGGCCGTTGGAAGAGGGGGAACTAACACGAATCCCCATCTGATTGATGAAGATGGGACCCCGAGGCATACCTGGCTACCTTCGAGCGAGTGGCCACGGTAGCACAGTGGCCGGAGTCCCACTGGGTCACACTACTGGCCCCATACTTGACAGGCCAGGCGTAGATGGCATATCAGAGTTTAAATGACCAAGAAGCCCTCCATTATTATAAACTTAAAGAGGCCATTCTAGATCAGATGGGCATTTCACCGGAGACCTATCGGCAAAAGTTCAGGGGAGAGCCCTATAATGCCGACACCTGTCCGAGGGTCATCGCCCAACGGTTGAAGGAAGCTGCCTGGTGATGGCTAGAGCCGGAACAACATACAGGACCCCAAGTGGCAGAACAGATCATCCTCGAACAGTTCGTGAACATCCTACCGATGGGTGGCCAGCGCTGGGTACGCCATCACCATTCATCCACCCTCACGGAGGCCATAGAATTAATGACGGATTATGAGGCCGCCGAGCGGGGAGACGTGCGGGAGCGGGGAAGAAACCCCCCCCCCCAACAGCGCACAGACCCAGGGAAGGGAGCCCGGGGGAAGGAGAGCCCCGAAAAGGAAGGGTGGCGAAAATGGATGGGGCCAACTTGGCCAGGGAACCCACGAGAAACACCCTCGGGCCCACCGGGGCATCAAGGTGACCCCCTGAGGGGACCCAGCAAGGTAACACCGACCCGGGGAGCTTGTTTTTGCTGCGGCCAAGAGGGGCACTTCGTGAAAGACTGCCCCTATATGGATTGCTCCTACGCCCAGGTATTGACGGGAACCGAGGCCGCACCGGACGGTGAGCAAGGTAGGATCTTGAGGTCAATAGGAATAGAGGATAAAACCGTATTGGTACTGGTAGACTCCGGCTGTAGCCAGACAATTATAAGGGCAGATTTGGTCCCGGAGGAGGGCCCTAAAGGCCCGCCAGTTTGGGTACAATGTGTCCATGGCGACATGCACCAGTATTCTACTACCTGGGTTCAAATTACAGATGGAGGCCACCAGGAATGGTGCTATGTGGTAGTTGCACCCAAGCTGGTATACCCGGCCCTATTGGGACGGGACTGGGTAGGTTTTCGTAGAGCCCTTACGGCATGGAGGGGAGCGGAGCCCCTGGAGGGAGCGGAGAGTATGCTGGGGGTCTGCCGGGACGACAACCAGGAAGCAGAGGCTGGGATACCCCAGGCATTGGAACTCTTTGATGGTGACTTTCTTCAGGAACAGCGCGAGGACTCCTCCCTCTGGCATGCCTGGACCTCCACCCGAGAACCGCAGGACGAGGAAGCCTCGCCGGCAGAGGGACCGACCGGCCCACACTTTGAGGTATATGCCGATCGGTAGTACCGAGTAGAAAAGGACCGGGAGGGGCATCCGGGGGTTAAACAACTCTTAGTGCAGCAACGGTATCGGTCGCGCCTCATGGAACTGGCCCATGCAAAACCCTGGGCTGGCCATCTAGGGGCAGAAAAAAAGATACAGCGAATTATAAGATGCTTTTATTGTCCAGGGGTTTTTCGAGAAGTGCAAGAATTTTGTGGGTCTTGCCCTGAATGTCAAAAGGTGGGATCCTGGGGGGTGCCTAAAGCCCCCCTCGTGCCCCTGCCGGTGGTGGGGGTACCCTTCTCGAGAATAGCCATGGATATAGTGGGACCGCTAGACAAATCACGGACAGGACATCAATACATCCTGGTAATATTAGACTATGCGATGCGGTACCCGGTGGCAGTGCTCCTACGGAACGTGCACACAACGACGCTGGCCACGGAGCTAGTAAAAATTTTCGCCCGAGTCGGGCTCCCAGAAAAAATCTTGACGGATCAAGGGACCAACTTTACCTCCAAACTAATGAACGAGCTCTGTAAGTTGTTATGAATTGGGAGGCTGAAAACAGCAGTGTACCACCTGCAAACAGACGGGTTGGTGGAACGTTTTAATAGGACGTTAAAGGAAATGCTGCGTAAATTTGTGGGGCAAGAGCCAAAAGATTGGGATACGTTATTACCCGCCCTGCTGTTCGCAGTTCAGGAGGTACGCCAGGCATCCACCGGGTTTTCTCCCTTTGAATTATTGTTTGGGAGGCACCCCCGGGGGATATTGGACATCATTTGGGAGAACTGGGAGGAGCAGGGTACCCGAGTAAAGGGGTCTATACAGTATATATTAGAGCTCCGGGAAAAGTTACACAGGTTGGGGGAATTCGCGAGGGCGAATCTGAAACATGCGCAGGCGACGCAAGCCCATTATTATAATCGGGGGTCCCGGTTGCGGGTTTTCGAGCCAGGACAGCGAGTGCTGGTATTACTCCCCACCCCGGGCTCGAAGTTAGTGGCCAAATGGCAGGGACCCTTTGAAATCCTAAGGCAAGTAGGGGAAGTGGATTATGAGGTAAAAGTGTCCAGCAGGCGAAGGGATACCAAAGTATACCACATTAATCTACTGAAAGCCTGGAAGCAACGCGAGGCCTTCCTAATAAACCCCATACCCCCCGACCCAGAACTAGGCCCAGGGGGAGTAGCAGGGAATCCCCTTAGGGACTTTCCAACAGGAGGCGAGCTCGACGAAGGCCAACGGAGAGGCCTGGAGGCGGTGCTCCAAACCTTTACGGATGTTCTAACAGAGGAACCGGGACAAACCACCCTTATCCACCATCACGTCGAGACAGAACCCCAGAGAAGGATATGCGACCAGGCACGACCTGTGCCCCGGCAAATGTGGGATATCACGCAGGAGGAATTGCAGAAAATGCTTCGCTGGGGGGTAGTGGAGGAATCCTTCAGTGAATGGCGCAGTCCGATAGTGCTGGTCCCGAAACCCGATGGGTCAACGCGGTTTTGTATTGACTTTCGCAAAGTCAACGCCCTCTCGAGATTTGATGCATACCCCATGCCATGGGTGGATGAGTTATTAGATCGGCTGGGGGGAGCTCATTATTTATCCACGCTAGATCTAACCCGCGGGTATTGGCAAATCCCCTTATCACCGGCTTCCCGGGAGAAGACAGCCTTTTCGACCCCGTTCCGGCTATATCACTTTACTCGGATGCCCTTGAGGTTGCATGGGGCGGCAGCTACGTTCCAGCGCCTCATGGACCGAGTACTGAGAGATCAAGGACAATGGGCAGCGGCCTATATTGACGACATAGTCGTCTACAGTCAGACCTGGGAAGAGCATCTGCAGCATGTGGAAACTGTCCCGCGAGCCTTGCGAGAAGCTGGTCTCACCGCGAATCCTCGAAAATGCCGCTTCGGCGAAAAGGAGGTAAAATACCTGGGTTATGTAGTGGGCCGGGGGCAGCTACGCCCCATGGTAGAAAAAGTAGAAGCCCTGAGAAGTTACCAGCCCCCAAGGACCAAAAAACAAGTGCGACAGTTCCTCGGGCTAGCAGGGTATTACCGCCGATTCGTTCTGAACTTCACAGCAATAGCTGCACCGCTAACAGACCTAACGCAAACCGTGATGCCCCAGAAGGTGGACTGGTCTTCGGAATATGCGGAAGCGTTCCAACGGTTAAAAGAAAGTCTTAGCCGGGGCCCTGTATTAGCCCAACCCGATTTTAATCGCCCTTTTACTGTCCAAACAGATGCCTCAGAGACGGGAATCGGAGCGGTCCTATCACAAGGAGAAGGAGAAGAAGAACATCCGGTGGTTTACATCAGCCGTATGCTGTTCCCGCGAGAACGCTGATATTCGACGATCGAAAAAGAGGCGCTAGCCGTAAAATGGGCATTGGACATGCTAAGGTACTACCTTTTAGGGAACCGGTTTAGGGTAATCACCGATCATGCTCCCCTACGCTGGATGCAAACAATGAAGGACTAACTCCCGGGTGATGCGGTGATATTTGGCCCTACAGCCCTACGCCTTTGAGGTGGACCATAGGCCCGGCTCACAGCATCAAAACGCAGACTTCTTCTCAAGACGGTACGAGGAGGAGTCGGGGGAAGAGGGAGACAAGTTAAACGGGGTGGTGTGTGACGGAGCGTGCCCGCCCCACATGGGAGAGGCAGTCTGGGCCGTGCTTTACAGCCAGCAGCCCAGGATGATTTCTCCCTGCCCGGGCTGTTCAGCTGCCACGCGCCCAGCTGACCGAGGAACACAGCGCCCGGCATCAGCGCGAAGCTGCCAGGACGTCCGAAATGTTGCTGTGGCGACGCCAAGCGCCGCAAACGTGGGGGGAGGGGCCTCCGGGGGCAGACGGGGTCACGGCCCTGGCTGGACTTTTAAAAATGGCGCCCACATTAGAGAGGTGGAAGGAGGAAGAGAGCCTCCTCCTCCACAGGTCCTGACAACAGGGATGAAAGACAGGTCCACAGACCAGGAACCATCCTAACCAACAGACCGAACGCACCTGCGGCCCCCAGGCTTGCGGTAAAGAAACCGTCCGGGGCCTCGGCTGCGGGGTAGCCCCGGGAAGGGCGGGGAAGATGTCGGCCCAGGGCGGAGCCTGGATGGGCTGGTGGGCTGATGAGCTGCGGTCTTGAACCCCGTCAGCCCGGCGGGGTCTCTCTAGATCCTAGCCCTTAGGGCCCTGGGCTGGGGCCCATGAGTGGGGGTGGGCCCGGGCCCCCCTTCCCCTCCCTTCACACCAAGGGCGTGGAAAACGAAGACGGGCCACACAGCGAGAAATAAGTGGATTTAATTAACTGCTCAGGGGAGTGACACGCGGGACATGTTACAGGATGACTATGGCATTGTAGACATTTCTGCTATGGCATTGTAGACATCAGATGACTATGGCATTGTAGATGTCACGGTCATCAAAGACTCACCTCCATAAATGTCCATAAGCCACACTGGCTCTGGAGATTTGGTGATGGATTTCATCATCAATGTCAGCATTGATGGCCAGATAGTTTTTGAGATAGGAGAAGCTGTTGACTTGGTCTTCCACCATGATGGTTGGTTCACCCATGTAACAGTATGGCGGGTTGTTGGCTGAAAGAGAACCTTGGTTCTCTGTATATTGAGAGTTGGTTCCAACCTGTGGTAGGCCACAACAAAAATGTCAGTGATGGCTTGGAGACCATCTTTAGAGATGGCACTGGCCTCGGTGTTATCAGCATACTGAAGTTCTATCACTGACATAGTTGTGATCTTGGACTTGGCTCTGAAGTAGACCAGATTGAAAAGGCTACCATCCATCCTTTAGGTTATTTCAACTCTGCTTGGAAGGTCATCTCCAGTAACCTAGAGCATGGCTACCAGAAAGATATTTAAATAGCATAGGTACTATCATACACCCTTGTTTGACTACAGCCCTTATGTCAATTGGTTCAATTGTGTCACCATTCTTAAATATCACAGCCTACATGTTGTCATGTTAGAGACATAAAATAGTGACGCATTTTGGTAAACAGCCAAAGTGTTGCAGGATCTTCCAGAAGGCCTTGCGGTTGACAGAGTTGAATGTTTTAGTCAAATCAAAGAATGCCATACACAGAGACTAAAGTTGCTCCCAACAACTCTCTTGTATTAGGCAGGCAGAAAAAATCATATCGGTCATTTCTTGCCCTGGTTGGAAGTCGCATTGAGACTCTGGAAGGACTTCTTTAGCCAGTGGAAGGAGATGGTGACATCTAAGGATGTTAAATTTAGATCAATTGGATAATCGAATAATTGATGCAATTTGCTTCAACTATTTGGTTAGTCGATAAGAGCGCCTCCATCTTTGAAGTGTAGCAATAGCTCCGGGGCTGTTGCTACACTTCAAAGGTGAAAGCGCTGTGGCAGCTTTCAAAGTTTCAAAGTGGCAGTGCCACATAGAACCATGGAAAGCAGGGGAGTCGCTATGTGGTGCTGTCACTTCAAAACATTGTGTGCAGCCCTGGCCAGATAGGGACTCCCAGCTGGCCCCAGGCTGCACATGGTGTTTCAAAGCAGGGCTGCTGCTTTAAAGCACCCTCTCCGCAACCCCTCCCCCCAACCTTGCTGCCTCTTTCTGATAGAGGCAGCAAGCAGGGGGGTGGTAGAGGTGGGGGGTGGGGCGTGACTAGTCAAGTAGTGTGTCAACTATCTAATAAGCATTTGCTTATTGGATAGTCAACTAGTCATTCACATCCCTAGTGACATACTGTTAATAGATCCCACAAGATGAATTAATTATAAAGATTAGAAACAGGTGAATATGGTTTAATTTTCTTTACAAGGATGGAAGATACAGAGCAGCAGCAAAGCTAGGTAGGCTGGCCTGGAACCAAAGAGAGCAGCAGCCGAGTGCAGGGACTCTGGTGTGGGCCTTCAGCAACCAAAGGTGAATGCAGTCCATCTTGGTCAGGTGGCAGAGCTCCTAGAGCAGCCCAGGCAGCACTGCCTGTCAGCATCCTTGGCCTTCTCCACCCCAGAACAGCTAACTAACTGTGATTGGGGAGGAGGGGAGTGACCCCCACACATCAGCACTCGCAATGGCCAAAGGGGGACTAATGTTGGCACCTGGGGAGGGTGGGAGCCTTACATCACATACATTGTTAATTGATGGAGTTCCCAAATCTATTCTGTTTTCTTCTTCCTCCAGCTGCACACAGCTCCCTCTCAATAAAGTTCTCTTAGTTGCAACCTCTGGACTCCAGTGGTAAATAGTTACCCATTCGGGTACCCAAAGCGGAGACCTCGAGCCAGTGCTAGTTAAGTCTTTAAGGAAACTCAGAAAAAATTGAATCTGGCTCTTTTCTTTTTGCTGTGGACCAGACCAGGCAGAATGGTTATATGAAGAAGAAAAACAGACAGAGATATAAAGCTATGTGTACTAAGTTAATGGGACTGGTAGCTAGTTGTATCCTGTAGTGGTAGAATAGGGCCATATGTGCTTGGGTTTCAGCTGCTATTAACTTTTTTATTAGATGCTATCGCTTTGCGGCTTGCCACTAATACTGTATTTTACACTGAAAAGGTGGAAATGAGGGGAAACAAGTGGTGGGAAAGAAACCACTTTCTTCCTTGTCTGTGTGTCTTGCTGATGAGCAGCTACATGCTGTGGTTTCTGCACCTGCAATTTACACTTTCAGGGGTTTAATCTTCATATTAATAAACTGAGGGAAACATTTTTATATGGCATTTAAATCACCTCTGGATCTTCAAACCCCAACACCACAGATGTTTCCTCCGTATCCCCATGCAGGGGGGTTTGGGGCTGAGAAGAAGTGGGGTGGTCTGGATTAGTGGATATATAACTATTAAGAAGTAGTGATTATGTAGTGAGTTATATAACTCCCCTTTGCATGTTTTAACATGCTTTACAGAATATACAAACTAAATCGATAAAGAGGTCTCTTTACCCTGTCCCCCTGCAGTCACTTCTGGACTAGAATATTGCAGACATTAGACAGGTTTCAAACCAGCCCTACAAACCAACTTCATACTAGGAGAAGCCTAGGAGAATACTAAATCCCATTGATGTGATAAAGAGCTTTAGGCAGAAGGTAATTATCAAAGTCGGAATTAAATCACAACACTTGTAAGTGCCAGGGTATCTCTAATCATCCCAAAACGTTACAGATAGAATTTGATGAAATTTTTCAGCCAGAATATTTTTCTCAAGAAAAAAAATACAGATTAGACTTGTCAGATATGCAGTCCTCCTCTAGGGACCCTGCGCTGCTGTGGCCAGCAAAGGCCCTCAGCTTCTCCAAAGAGGGATCCCTGTGCAGCTCCATCTGACATTCTGCTGCTAGGCTGGAGGGTTCAGCCCTGGAAAGATGTGCCTCAGTTACCCCACCTTGGGCTGGAGGTTCTGTCCTAATTCTGTCTAGCTCCACCCTTGGTGCTCCACCTACCCCCCTCCCCCATTTTGGGAGGTTCTGCATCCCTCTCTGGCTTTGGGTAAGGACTGGGGCACTTTGAGTGCCCTCTGGCCAGTTCACAGATTGTTACTCATTAGCACCTCAGTGGGTAGCTGATCCCCAACTTTCTTAGACTCCCATTTCAGGTGTGTCCTTGCGTCAGGCATCTTGACAAGGAGTCCGAACACTCCTCTCAGGATTTGGTAGGCATTGAGCACTAACTGGTCTGGGTCACCCACCTCCGGACATGCCAGTGTCAGCTCTGCACCCATGTCCCAGAACCCCCTGGGGATTGGCCTCCCCTGGCATTCTGGGGCACCGTGTGCTGGGCTTCCTGGAGTTGCTACTTTGAGGGAGTCTCCTGTTAATTCCCCTTCCGCGTCTCCCTCCTGCTCCTGTTCTACTGGACATAAACTCATCCACCAATGTCCCTGCACTACACAGATTTTTGGGCTTCCAGTGAGCCAACTACACCTTTAGGTCTGGAGGGCAAATGTCCTACAGCTGCTCTATTCCCACCAGCTTATATACATCCTCAGCTGGAGAGGCCCAGCACCCTTCCCCCACTTGTGGAGATATTCCCCCTACAGTTTGGCAACCTCCTTTTAGGTGACACCTGGGGTCTTGTGCATACCCCAGAACCATGTCCTGTCTGCCTGTGGGTCAGTTCACATGTCAGCACCCAGGCCTGCTTGATCAGCTCATAGTCCTTGGTCTCAATCCCATCCATTTGGCTGAATGCTGCAATGGCCTGGGGCCCTATCAGGGGATCAGACAGCGGAGCCCATCTGTGGGGTTAGTCTGGGGCAGATCACAAGCCCTCTCCAAGGCTGTGAGGCAGGCATCAATATCCTCCCCTTCTTTCACTGGGCAGCAGCTTGGAGTACAGTTTCCCCCCAGTGCTGCCATCTCCACTTACCCCTGGGCAGGTACTCTTGGCCCATCTCCTCTCCAACTTCAGCTCATGCTTCTGCTGCTCTGCACGGTCCTCTCGCGCTCTCTCTGTCCACCAGTCTTTGCTTCTCTGGGGAGAACTCGGATTGGGGGTCCCCTGTGCTGACTGGGGAGTCAGGTCTGATAGAGTCCTGGCTGGTACCCTGACTACCCCATGGATATTCTCCAGCTCTCTGAGCATCCCTGGAGCCCCACTGGGATCTGGAGCCTGTAGCTCCAACTGGTCAGTCTCCATGAGCTAAGCCATCAGCTGCTCCTTAGTGAGCCTACCCATGCTCAGCCCTCCCCCTACACAGACGTACCAGGTCACTGTTATGGAGCTGGTTATAAGCCTCTTCCTTGATGATTCCTTCAATATCCTTGTTTCTTGCTGGCAGCCGCTCACCCAACAGGGTGCACCCCAAACCATCCCCTGCTACCACATTGTCACAGCTCACAGGTCATGTCCACACTTGGTCTGTTGGTCACTGGGTGGAACCACCAACAGTGTGACTGCCTCTTCTTGGGGAGTCCATTCTCTTCCAGGGGTTCCTCAACTCCACCTCCTGGGCCAGCGACTCTCCTGTCTGTGCCCTGGCCCCCCTCAGGGGTCCACTCCCTCTGGACCCCCGGGGCCTCCACTCCCAGAGGAAATAGTGCAAACTTGTTCTCAAGACCAGAGTGACTCTCAGCCACCATAAAAAGAGGAAGGTTTATTGAGCTTTGAATGCAGCAAAGGATCCCTCAGGCCTGTAAGCCTGTCCCTTCCTCCAGCCCAGCATGTCTGAGTCTCCCCTGCAGCGAGGTGGGCTCTGCTTGCTCCCTCCCTGTAAGGTTTAGAAATCCCTTTCCTCCAACTGAGCCTCTAATATCTCCTACAGCAGCCCCTCCCCTGTCCATTGTCTTCTATCCAGGCAAACAGGGTCCCCTGGGTCCCTCTCCTCTCCTCCATCCATTGTTCTCCTTAGCTGGAGCCAGCTGGGCAGGTCACAGAGCTCTCCTCTCTGCACCCCATAGTCCTCCCTCTGGCCAGAACTGGCTATGCCCTCCAACCTGGGTCTCCCAATCACCAGTCTTTGAGGATCCAGTCTTGTGCTGCTCCCTGTAACAACAAACTTCCTCTTCCCTCACCAGTAAACACCCAGGGACACTGAGGGTTCCCCTTGCATGTAACCCCTTTAAATCCGCACAAATCCCCCACGTTATCACAGGCCCTTTCCAAGTGTGGGGCCAGTGTGGCAGTGCATTAGTATTCCTGGTACTGAAGCTCAGAAACATTTTTCCTTTTGATCAGGCACTTCTGACAGATCATATGCACTGCCATACACAGCTTCCTCAGCCCCCAGTTTTCTCATTGAACCGTACACACACGTGGGTTTACCAGTGTCCACAGTGAGCAGAAATTTCATGGTGATCAGTGGAAATTCCCCACAGATTTCTCTACTTCCTCATCCAAACATTTCTATAGCCATGTCTCCAGGATAATCCTGTTTCACCAGTCACTGGCCTGCAGTTTAGTGGCAGCTGCAGACTCTACAGTTTAGTGCTTCCCTTCTCTATGCCAGCATTGGGCAATAATTGTTTGCCAGGGGCCTGGCCCTGGGACATGCTGGAAGGGGCGGGTCCTGAAGCAGAAGGGGCAGGGCCAAGATACTTCGCTGGTTCCCCACCCACAGACCATGACTGGTCTGGGGGCAGGAGAGTGCGTGAAGTCTTTGCCCCTGCCAATCAGGTGTGCTTGGACCTCACAGCTTCCCTGTCCGTCCCCCTCCCTTTCCTGTTGCTAATGGCCAAGGGAATGCTGGGAAATGCAGTCCTTCCCCTGCTCCAGGGCCAGCTCTCTAGGCAGGGAACTGACCAAGGAACTGCAGCTGCCAGGGTACCTTGGACTCTTAGCTCCCATGCTGTATCCACATGCTGCTCTGTGCAGGCTGCCACAGCGCTGGGAGAGCGGAGGAAGTAACTGAAGCTTCTCCAGAGCCTGGGCCTGGTACCACCTGGTAAATCCTCCACTGGTGCTAGGGAGGAGGGAGCTGCTGCAAGTGGTTGGTGTCCCATCACTTTTCCTCACAGAGGTGACACTTGCTTTGCAGTTTTTTTTAATCTCTTGGCCACATGTTCCCTGGAAAGCTGCCCAATTCATTTCAGGACAGACGCATCAAATCTTGGTAAAAGATTTTAATAAGGAAAAAGGAGAAATTCAACTGAAGAAATTATATGAATAAAAAAGCAGGAAAATTCCACACTGTTTGATCAATGAAAAAATTATAGAAAAAAAATGATAAAATGTAGCAATTTTTCCTAGTTTTTTTAAATTATTGTTTCCTGCAATTTAAGATTCTCTGAATAGTATTATGTCACCAGGACAGAGCCGAGCTCTTCTCAGAGAAAGTAGCTGATCATACAGAATTTGCGGTCTCATGTTCTACTTTATCTAAATGCAGTTATTCCTTTATTAATTATCCAGGGAGGCAGTCTTCGGATTCTTCATCGTCTGAGTCACGGAGAGGTTTGCCTTTCACCAACCCAGAGCCATTTTCACTTCTTAGTGCGTGCAGATTCTAACCTGCAAATATTTGATTAAACTATATTATATATATATATATAATATAAAATATATCAATATAATTAATTTACCCATTCTATTTTAGATGGAATCATATAACAAGGCCATGCACCCTACAGTATGGATAAGATGGCCCTCTTTTTTCTTCCAACTGGGCCCATAATGAGTTTTGATGTGTTATATTTCTGGTCATCTCAATAAACAATTGGTTTGAAAACCCTAGTAAGGTTTGCTGAGTGACAAATCTTATGCGTCCTGTCATGTATAAAACTCAAGCAATTAAAAGCAAAGGACTGAGTATAATAAGTAGATCACAGGTTTAAGAGTAAAAGAGAGGAGTTGGCTTCTTGGTTGGGGGCTACTGGCAGACCGTCCAATGGGAGGATAAAACCAAGGAGAACTGCAGTAAAGAACCTCACCATCAAGAAGCATTTCAGAGAAAAAGTGAAGAGGATGGCTCAGAGAAGCACCTTTATTCTCCTGACAAGAGCCTGTCCAAGCTTTGGAAAACTTTGCAAAATAGATATGGGCAGTTTGTATACATTGTCAACCTGTGACATTTAGAAAAATAGAACTCATCTGCCAGGAGAATACAGCACCACTGAGTAGAAAGGTTTCCAAAATCCCAGTGGTTAGGCAACCAGCCAAGCCTAGGCCTAGACCAACTGGATGTCTAATAATGACAGCAAGTTTTCAAAGACCAATTCTACTTCTTTTCTGAGGACTTTTCTGCATGATGGATGCTACAGTGGCATAGCTAAGATACTAAACTATGCCATTATAGCACCATAAGGTAGATGTTTCCTAACCGATTAAAAGATTTTCTACATTGCTGTAGGTACTCCACCTCCACAAGCAGTTGTAGCTAGAACAACTGAAGCATTCTTCTATGGATCTAGTTTAGTCTACACTCATAAGTTAAGTTGGTATAGCTACAGCACTCAGGTTGTGAATTTTTAGATGATTTAAATATAATAATCTAAATTTTAAGTGTAGATCAGGCCTTGGTTCCCAGACTTGGGTGTCTAAATCCTCAACAGAGAATCCAAGGGAGGCCCTGTAAAAATTCCCCTCTATCTAAAGAGGAAACCCACTTAGAAGAGTGTGGAATTTCAGAGGACTCTTTACCACACATTGCAAGTTAGGCTATGCAATAGGGGCAGATTTCCAAGTGCTCTGCTTGCTACAAACCTCTGCTATTCCAGGTGTCTTGAACAGAGATTATCATTGGTGCTGAATTATGTGGTGAAATTTGTGGTATGCTCAGTAAAATGAGAAACACACCTCACTTTTGATCCAAATATGGATGGAAATCTACCTTCAGGAGCTGAATGGTCAGTTCTCATTCCACAGGAGCAACTGTCAGAAAGAATCCTGGAGGGAGGTTCCAAAGAGGATGGAGAGAGGCTGTTCTCAGTAGTGACAGATGGCAGAACAAGGAGCAATGGGCTCAAGTTGCAGTGGGCAAGGTCTAGGTTGGATATTAGGAAAAACTCTTTCCCTAGGAGGGTAGGGAAGCACTGGAATGGGTTACCTAGGGAGGGGGTGGAATCTCCTGAGGTCTCTTCTAGCCCTATGATTCTATGACCAGCAGGAGGCTCTCTTCTGTCACACAGAAATATCTTTTCCTGCTACTGCTTCTCTGTTAGTTAGCACGCAACCTTATATGAAGTTCCTGTTAACCAGATTCAATACAATTTTCAAAGTACAAACCTGAGCAGGTAACTCCAGCATCTTCACTATGTTTGCAGTTGTGCTGGCCCCAGCCTCTGGAAGAACACTTCCGGAGATCTGACTCATTCCCAGAGCAGTTCACATCATCCAGCCAGATCTGCCCAGCTCCTTCCCCATAGTGAGCAGACCCAGTTGCTCTGGTGGCCTGTCCACATCCCAATTGTTTGCAAATGACACTGGAGTCCGACAGGTCCCAGGAATCATCACAGACTGTTCCCCAGGTGCCATTGTAATAAATCTCCACTCTCCCAGAACAGCGACTTGTCCCATTCACCAGCCTGATCAGCCAGGTTTCTGTAAAAATAAATCTGAGCTGTTAATTCATCATAGTCCCTAGTGGAAAAGAGTAATATTTGGCAAAATTTCAGAAATAAAATATCTGAGGTAGCATCACTGATATCTTCATTAATTACTGAATTTGCCATCTCATATGTGAAGATGTTACTATCTATCAGACAAGTCTCCTCTTCTACATACTTGGCACGTCTCATCCCCACAGGCACTGTTCCTCATTCAAATGCAGGGGGATTATAAATGAGTCAAACCCCACACTCATGAGACTGGCTTAAAAACATGACATAAAAATAATAAATCACATTATCTTCTGCCTGTCTTCTGATTTAAGTACATTGTGGGTAAGGCAAACACAAAGGAGAAAGCAGTTTTTTAAAAAAAAAAAAAGTTAAACTGGCTGTGACCCAGAGGGAGGGAATCATTTGTGGATCACTATTCTGTGGCACCAACTCTCATCAGGTTGACTGTGCTCTGTATCTCACACAATGTTATCATGATACTTATCCAAAAGGCAGCAGGCAATATATCACTAGACAACTAATAACTAACTCGATGATTAATACTCCCATGTGATGTGTGTACAGTTAGCCTACAAAAATTATACAGATGTACTGGAAATATGTGACTAAAATGTGTTTAACCAGGCATGTCAGGGGAAGTTAATAAATAGATTTTTTTTCCAAAGAAAAGGGGCATACAACCCTGAATGTGGCCAAAGACAATAGGCTAGTCATTTATATGGGAGACTGAAAGAAGATAATTTGCATTGCAAAAAATCACAAGTGGGGAAAAAGCCAGCAAATTGTCCACACCCGGAAGGGGCAATTAATTGTATCTTACGATACACTTCAGAAGAATACATCTCAAAGATTTACTGGATAGTAAAGAGAGGAGGCAAGAACCCCTAAATTATCCTTCATCTAGGCCTGATAGCCTAACCTCCCTGACCTGGCTTCCAACTGAGAAGCAAAAAAGCACCTCACTCATACTCATGTCTCCAACCCCACCGAGGAGGAGGGGGTAGAAGAGAGAGGGAAGTAGTTCCAGGCTTCGGAGACTTGCCATGCATTGGATCAAAGTAAGCCAGAGGCTAGATTTGGCCTGCCGGCCATAGGTTCCTCACCACTGATCTAAGGTGTCAAAGAAACCAAGAGCTTTGGGCTCTGGGATTGGATCCCTGGCTAATAACTACTTTTTATCCCAATTCTTTCTATTTTGTATAACTCAATTAGCTATTCTTTGTTACTAGACTTCATCTTGTTTTATTTCATAGACAAGCTAACAGGTAAATGCTATATACTGGCTCCAATTAAATTTTGCAAATTTGCTTTTAATTTTAAATTGTGACATTAAACTCCATATTCTTTATGAAAATATGCTTACGATAGAATATTACCTAACTGAGAAATGCTTTATGCAAGATGGCTCATGTTGCAAAGGTTGTGATTTACTGAATGTAATTATCCCATTTGTATCATTTCTGTATCTGAAACTAGGATTGCTGACCATGTCAAAGGTGCTACTTTGGTTGACACCCACTATTAGCCTTCAGGTACAACAATGAAAAAGCCAGACAGGGTTGGTGGCCCATTAGCAAAGCAATGGGCTGTGAAAGAGATCTGTCCTCCTGAGGATGCTTGAGACAGCAAAATGGCTGCCATAGCCCTGCAGAGACAGGGTCCAGGTCATCTGAGACTGGACACTCCTCTCTCCTTTTGGAATGCCAGTGGTTTTCCACTGGGAGACAAAGCATTCCTGCCTTACACAAAAGCCATATAAGGTAGGGGAATGATATCATCATGGTTCCCTTTTATCTCTCCACCCAAAGAGGAAGACACCTGGAAGCAAGAACTGAACTAGGGGAAGAAGAGTTAGTCCCAAGCTGGAAGGGTGTCCAACTTATAAGTAATCATACATGAGGTCTCATGCTGCAGGCTGGTGCAGCTGACTTTCACGACTTTCTGTAGCCTACCTGTAACAACTGCTAGGGTGAGAAATTATTATTTGCAACTAGTTTCTTTATTTGATTAATCAATCTTAGTTGGCATGCTTACTCTTATTTGCTTAGTAAGAGAGGAGACAGATTTCATATGCATTTGTAGGTTTGGACTCCATGGGAGGTGAACACCTGACTGATGAGGCAAAACCCTAAAGCTGATTCTTCCCAAAGCTGAGCTTAGTGTCTCCCAAGATGGGGGCAACCTGTCCCATAAATGATTTTAAACAATTAGTTAAATATTATTATTATTTAAGAAATATTTAAGATGTTTTTCTTGTAAAACAAAAATATTTTGCTTCTCATTTTCCCAGGACAATCTTAAGATTACTTAAAATATAATGCGCCTTAACTTTTCTCCCTTCCCTTTTCACTAAAATTATGGCTTTTAAATTTCTTGCCATGGTAACAACCAGTTTTAGTGATACAATTTCTCCACATTTCTGCGTTGTAGCTGCCACCAAAACAGGTCAGCATCTCATGTGTTCCAAAGGTTCTCCAGGACTCTACACACATTCTTTGGAGGGAAAATTCAATTACCACTGCACACAGACTCTTCATTCAACAGTGATAGAAATGTAGCCATGTTAGTCTGGTGTAACTGAAGCAAAATGCAGGACAATGTAGCACTTTAAAGACTAACAAGATGGTTTATTAGGTGATGAGCTTTTGTGGGCCAGACCCACTTCCTCAGATCAAATAGTGGAAGAAAATAGTCACAACCATATATACCAAAGGATACAATTAAAAAAATGAACAAATATGAAACGGACAATTTAACAGTCTGCGGGTATGTCTACACTACAAAGTTAGTTCGAACTAACAGAAGTTAGTTCGAACTAACTTTCCTAGGCGCTACACTAGCGCTCCGCTAGTTTGAACTTAATTCGAACTAGCGGAGCGCTTAGTTCGAACTAGATAATCCTCATTTTACGAGGATTAAGCCTAATTCGAACAAGCTAGTTCGAATTAAGGGCTGTGTAGCCCCTTAAATCGAACTAGTGGGAGGCTAGCCCTCCCCTGGTTTCCCTGGTGGCCACTCTGGCCAACACCAGGGAAACTCTATTGCCCCCCTCCTGGCCCTGGACCTCTTAAAGGGGCACGGGCTGGCTACGGTGCCCGTGCCAGGTGCAAGCCTGCCAGCACCCAGCCAGCAGACCCTGCACCTGGCACGGATCGAGCCAGCCACCTGATGCCCCCCAGTCCTCCCCCTCTTCCCGGGACCAGGCTGGCGGCTCCCGGGAGCTTGCCCGGGACCGCAAGAGGCGTGCACCCGCCTGGGCCACACAAGCCTTTGCACTCTTTTCTTAGGGAGCAAGGCAGTGTTGCCGACTATCACAATTTCCTCTTGAGTCTTGTGATAACTAATGTTTTGTTTAAACACCAGCTCCTGGAGGCAAGTGATTCCACTCCATTCCATGCTTTCTTTAAAGAAAGCCATTCATGTTTACAGAGAAAGCCTGAAACTGAAAACGGTGTGTATCCAAAGACTCAAAAAGAAGAAAGCGTGCACACACACGCACGCACACACACACTCTCTCTCCCCCCCCCCCCCATACTGGTAATGAGAAGCCCCTGACTGAGAGGAGAGAGACACTCCACATGTTCCCCGTGTACAACAAAGCCTATGTGGAACTAACCTAGTAGATTTTGTGTACTTTAGCCCTGCGGGCAGATGGCAGGAGGACTGGAATGCAGAATATAGAATAGCAGATTTACATTAAATCTCTGGAAAACCTTCCTCATTTAAAAGAGCAGTAGGACAATGGAAAGGATTGCCTAGGGAGGTCATGGAGGCACCTTCACAGGAAGTTTTTCAAAGGAGGCTGGACAGCCATCTGTCTTAAATGGTATAGATACAACGAATTATGAATCTTGACAGGTGATTAGACTAGATGACCCTTGTAGGCCTTCTAACCCAGGAGTGGGCAATCATTTTGATGGGGGGGCCACTCCAAGATTTTGATAAGTGCTCAAGGGTCACACTTTTCTGTGGAGGAGGTTGGGTGCAAAAGAGGGCTTAGATTAGATGACTAGAGTGAAGGAGAGCGTATGGGGTCTGATAAGGAATTTTGACCTGGGACAGAGGATTGGGATGCAGAGTCTGGGATGGGATATGAGTGTAGAAGAGGATTCTGGCCTGGGGGAAGCATGTAGAGGGGAGAACAGGTTCGGGGGGAGGGAGGGGAGAGTTATGACCTGGGAGAGGGAGTGTGCAGAGGATTTGGGCCGTGACCTGGGGCAGGACGGGTGGTGACCTCGGACAGGGAATTGGAGTGCAGGAAGAGGTGGGGTGCCATGTGCAGGCACTGGTTGGGAGACTCTCACCTAGATGACTCCTGGCCAGAATCTCAGTGGAACTCTCAAACAGGCTCCTGCCCTGCCACAGCCTCAGTCTCAAAGCGGCTGGCTGCTCCATGTGGCTCTCTGCACTGTGCAGTGGGATTGGGAGGTGGCTGCGTGCTGAGAGATTGTGCTGGAGGTAGGGGCAGTGTGCAATGCTTCTTACCTCCTGCCCCATGTGCCAGGCAGACAGCCACATGGAACAGCCAACTGCTTTCCGTGGCATGGGACTACTCCATGCCTGAGGGTCCTAGTGGGGCAGGCTGGATTGAAAGGCTTGCCAGGCTGGATTCAACCCACGGCCATATCTTCATTGTCCCATTCTAACTCCATGGTTCTATGATTTTATGATTTCAAAGCTTATTATGTTTAGTCATTTCCTAATTTTTGGTACCTGGTTACCATTCCAAAGGACTACATGTCCAAAGAATTGTGTGACCAGAAAGGAGATTCTTGACTGGCACACTGAGGTTCTTCTCATTTATGACTTCTCTATTAGTTAATACCCACACTTCATTAATCAGATTCAATACAGCATCCACAGAACAGACCTGAGCAGAGAACTCCAGCATCTTCACTGTGCCCACAGTTATGCTGACCCCATCCTCCAGAGGAGCAGTCCTTAAGATGGGATTCACTTCCAGAGCAGCTCACATCATCCAGCCAAATCTTCCCAGATCCCTGCCCATAATGAGCCGAGCCAGGTGCACTGATGGCTTGTCCACATCCCAGTTCTTTGCAAACAACACTGGCATCAGATAAACCCCAGGAATCATCACAGACTGTCCCCCAGGAGTCACTGTGATAAATCTGCACTCTCCCAGAGCAACGATGTGTCCCATTCACCAGCTTAATCAGTTTGCTTCCTGTAAGGAAGAGTTCCAGATATTAATGTCATATTCCTATGAACTTTGGATAACTTAAATTAATTCAAGTTAGTGTGGCCTGAAATTATTGACTCTATGATGCAAAAAGAATTAGCTGAAGAAATCTTGGAGCCATTGGCAATAATATTTTCAAACACATGGAAAAGAGGAAAGGTCCTGGAAAACTGGAGAAGGGTTAACATAGTATCCATGTTTAAAAAAGGGGGGTGGAGGAGGAAGAGCTAGGGACTTACAGGCCAGTCTGCCTGACCTCAATACCTGGAAAGCTACTGGAGCAATTTATGAAATATCGTATAATGTCTTCCATGTGTGAATACTTGGATGATGAATCACGAGCACCAAGCATAGTTTTACAAAGCATAGTGTCACACAGTAGCAGGTTTGATGGATAGGGAGAATATGGTGGGCATAATATAGCTGGACTATACCACTGTTTTTGACACACTCCCACATGACTGATAAGTAAACAGGGGAAATATGGACTTGGAGGAACTATCATTAAGTAGCTCTATAATTGGTTAATCAACCTCAAACAAAGAGTGACTCTCAAGGGAATGGTGTCAAATGAGAGGCAGGTCTCAATCAGGGTTATACATAGATATGTTCTGGGTCCAGAGTTATTTCACAGTTTTATTAATGACACACATGTAGGAACAGAGCTTACTGCTCAAATTTGCAGATCACTCAAAGCTGGGAGATGTCACCCGACTTGAAGGGAAGGAGTACTAGCTGGGCAGCCATCTAAGAGTAAGCACTGTGGGTATGTCTACACTAGCCCCCTAGTTCGAACTAGGGGGCTAGTGTAGACATACCCTATCTCCCCACCCAAGAGCCTCCAGCCACCGAGGTAACCGACTGAGCAGACCTGAAAGACTCTGCTCTGCCTCACCCATTTGCGACTGCCCCACATGAAGGAATCTAGGACAGTAGCAAGGCATGGCCCAAGATCCAAGAGGAATTCCACAGGAAACAAGTTACACAGCTAACTAGACTAGTGCCTATGCCCAGAACTGAACAGGTGGGTAGGAAGTAGCCCAGGGCCATGGATTCTGACTCCCTGTCGCTCCTTTTTCCTCCCAGACTCTGGGCTTCACTGGTTTTAGTTTCTGTTTGCACGGTCAGTGTAACAGTGTTTTCTCTTCCAGAGCAGCAAAAAGGTTTGTTTTCTCACACTGACTTCTACTTCTTCTGTTGCTAGAGGCAGCACAGGTAGCCCATCCTCATTGCCACTTTGTTATATTGTTTGGAGTTACCGAGTTTAGAAAGAAATTGCTTGAAACACAGAGAGTTGCAGCAGTTGCAAGTTTTCAATTTATTCCACAACACAGAACTAGCTAGAATCAGCCAAAATTGGTTGGCCTTACCCCTTATGACCTAACTCAGTTACTATAACAACAAGATCTATCACTATGACAACCTACTATGCAACAATGTGCAACACACCGGGAAGCATATGACCAAAGGGTTATCATCACTGGACACAGAGAGAAGAACCCATCAGCACACCACACTGGTAACTTCTGACCTCACAGATTATCTAGGGAGGTTATGGAAACTCCTTCACTGTAATTTTTCAAAGGATGCTGGATAGCTGTCTATATTGGATAGTTTAAACACAACAAATCCTACACCTTGGCAGGATAGATCAAATGACCCCCGAAGTCCTTTTTAACTGGATGATTCTATGATTCCAAATCTCATAATTGTTAACCAATTTCCTGTTTCATAGAGTCAGAATCATTATTTATGAACACTTGGGTGTGACAGTGTTAGAAAGGCAGGTTACAATTCCAAAAGACTATATGTCAAAAGAATTGAGGGACCAGCAAGAAGATTCTCCAGTGGCGTACTCAGGTTCTTTTCATTTCATGCCTTTTCTGTTAATTAACAGCCACCTTTTATATTAACCCATTATTAATTAGAATCAATACAGCATTCACAGAACAGACCTGAGCAGAGAACGCCAGCATCTTCTCCATGCCCACAGTTATGCTGACCCCATCCTCTGGAGGAACAGTTCTGAAGTTTGGATTCACTTCCGGAGCAGCTCACATCATCCAGCCAGATCTGCCCATATCCCTGCCCATAATAAGCGGAGCCAGGCGCATCAATGGCTTGTCCACATCCCAGTTCTTTGCAAACAACACCAGCATCTGATAGATCCCAGGAATCATCACAGACTGTCCCCCAGGAGCCATTGTGATGAATTTCAATTCTCCCAGAACAATGATCTGCACCATTCATCAGTCTGATCTGTTTGCTTCCTGTAGGAAAAAAATTGAGACAGTAATGTCATATTCCAATAATCTCACTCATTTAAATACATTCAAGTCGATGGGGCCCAAAGTTGTTGCCCTGAAGTGCAAAAGGAATTAGCTGAAAAAAAATGGAGCCACTGGAGATAACATTTTCAAACACAGACATAACAGGAGAGGTTGTAAACATAATACCCACATTTTAAAAGGAGAAAAACAAAGAGCTAGGGAACTACAGGTAAGTCTGGCTGTCTTGGATATCTGAGAAGCTTCTAGAGCAATTTATAAAATAACGTATAATGTCTTGAGTGGTTCAGACACATCTTGGTAGGAGAATAGATTAAATGACCCCAATGATCCCTTCCAACCCTATGGCTTTATGATTCTACAACTTGGAATCACATATTTTTTAATCAATTTCCTGATTTATGGGCTCAACCTCATGATTTCTGTACTCTTGTGTTGGCAGCCTTGCAAACACTAGTTATATTTCCACAGTAATATATGTAAAAAAAATCCCCCAAGCAACCCCATATTACATGCAAGGAGATTCTCCAGTGGCATCCTCAGATACCTCTTGTTCTATGGTCTCTCAAATTGTTAACACCCACCTCTTCTATTAACCCATTATTATCAGATTCAATACAGCATTCACAGAACAGACCTGAGCAGAGAACTCCAGCATCTTCACCGTGTCCGCAGTTATGCTGACCCCATCCTCTAGAAGAGCAGTTCTTAAGATGGGGTTCACTTCCAGAGCAGCTCACATCATCCAGCCAGATCTGTCCAGACCCCTGCCCATAATGAGCTGAGCCAGGTGCACTGATGGCTTGTCCACATCCCAGTTCTTTGCAAACAATATTGCCATCAGGTATTTCCCATGAATCATCACAGACTGTCCCCCAGGATCCATTGTGATTAATTTCCACTCTCCCAGAGCAACGATCTCTCCCATTCACCAGTCTGATCTGTTTGCTTCCTGTAGGAAAATGTCCAGCTATTAGTACCTTAATTCTGTCTATGACCTTCTGACTCATATGGATAAAGACAGTGGGCCCCAAAACTACTGACACTAAGAGGCAAAAGGAATTATATGCATAAATCTTGGCACCACAGGCAATAAGATTTCCAAACACTTGGATGACAGGAGACACCCTGGAAAACTGGAAAAGAGATAACATACTGCCGACTTCTAAAAAGGAGAAAAAGGAGGAGGTAGGGAACTGCAAACCAGTCTCTGCCAAACCACAATACCTGGAAAGCTACTAATGTATAATGTCTTCCATGTGTGAATACTTGGATGATGAATCACTAGCACTCAGCATAGATTTACAAAGAGCATATCATGCCAAAATAGAATCATAGAACCATAGAGCTGGAAGAGACCTCAGAAGGTCATCAAGTCCAGCCCCCTGCTCTAGGCAGGACCAATCCCAACTAAATCAACCCGGCCAGGGCTTTGTCAAGCCGAGACTTAAACACCTCCAGGAATGGAGACTCCACTACTTCTCTAGGTAACCCATTCCAGTGCTTCACTACCCTCCTAGTGAAATAGTTTTTCCTAATATCCAACCTGGACCTCTCCCACCACAACTTGAGACCATTGCTCCTTGTTCTGCCATCTGTCACTACTGAGAACAGCCTCTCTCCATCCTCTTTGGAACCTCGCTTCAGGAAGTTGAAGGCTGCTATCAAATCCCCCCTCACTCTTTGCTTCTGCAGACTAAACAGACCCAACTCCCTCAGCCTCTCCTCATACGTCATATGCTCCAGCCCCCTAATCATTTTGGTTGCCCTCTGCTGGACCCTCTGCAATGCGTCCACATCCTTTTTGTAGTGAGGGGCCCAGAACTGGACACAATACTCCAGATGTGGCCTCACTAAAGCCGAATAAAGGGGAATAACGACATCTCTGGATCTGCTGGCAATGCTCCTCTTAATGCAACCTAAATATGTCATTAGCCTTCTTGGCTACAAGGGAACACTGTTGACTCATATCCAGCTTCTCATCCACTGTAACCACCAGGTCCTTTTCTGCAGAACTACTACTTAACTGGTTGGTCCCCAGCTTGTAACTGTGCTTGGGATTCTTCCGTCCCAAGAGCAAGACTCTGCACTTGTCCTTGTTGAAACTCATCAGATTTCTTGTGGCCCAATCCTCCTCAGCAGGGATGCTGGACGAAATGCGCTACCGTCCCTGGCATGCGCTCAGCTCTCGGGGTATTGCTCGGTGTGTCCGACTGTTGTGGATGGCCTCCCTAGTTGGGGCTGTTACTGGGGCTGAAGCAGCTGCTGCCAGAGTCGCTGCTCCTGGGGTGGCTGTGGCTGATGCTTCAGCAGCAGTGGTGGCTGCTGCAGCTGCTGAAGGGGAGGCTCAGGAGCTCCAGCCTGAACTCCTTCTCCCCTGGTGGTCCACCCCAACTGAGCTGCTCTGCTGCCTCATATGCTGCTCCAGCACTTGGAGCATGCCCAGTCTGGAAAAAAGGGCGGGACTTCCTCCACCCACAGAGTCTTAGCCCCATCCCCTTCAGTGTGGGGTACACTCTCCCCTTCACAGGCTGTTTTTATTGCCTCAGATGAAAGGCAAACAGTCAATGGATTCAAACTACAGCATAGCAGACTTAAATTAACTCTGAGGATACATTTTCTAATTGAAAGATGAGTTCATCAATGGAACAGAAAGGGTCATGGAAGCTCCTCAACAGGAACTTTCAAGAGAAGGCTGGATTGCTGTCTGTCCTGTATGGTTTAGACACACCAAACCCTGCATGTTTACTGGAGGATAAATTAAATGTCCCCTATACTCCCTTCTAACTTATGGTTCTATGACTTGGAATCCCATGATTTTTTATCAATTTCCTCATTAATGGGGCTTGACTCATGACTCTTGAGCACTTGGGATGGCAGAATTGCAAAGGCTGTTTACCATTCCACAGAAATAAATGTCAAAAGAATCATGTGACCAAGGGGATTCTTCATTGGCATATTCTGATTCTTCTCATTGTATAGCTTCTTAGTTATGGTGAGTATGTTTCCCTATCCTGAACATGGGACCATCTGCTAAAATTACTTGTATTCAAGCAAGTTAAACAGCAATCAAATAGAACTATGAAGTACAAACCTTAAAATTAATATCAAGTTGAGTAAACCGCTGTTTAAAGAAATACTGTGTAGTTGGAGTCTTTTTATTTACCTTCTTATCTTTAAGACTTTAAGGTTCACATGGCAAGGAGAGTCACTCACGCCACTCGTACATGGAGAAAGGTGACTTACATGTGTTTCCATTCATATCTCTCATGTGGGGATAGGTGAACAACTGACTGAACCCTCTCTGCCCTGTGCTCTCCACTCTCCTGTCTGATTGTACCCATGGGACGGGCCTACCTCTCCTGGTACCTGACGCTGCATCTTCCCAAGGCAATACGGGGAGATGCACATGGGAGGCACTTTTCTATCAAGGTTCACACCAGAATGCTGAAGGCAACAGCTTTCTGCACTGTGGGGGATGCAAGATACATGAGATACTTCTAGCCACAGAGGATGGGGGTGGGAAGAGATGCCTGGTCCTTGTTTTTGCAGAGCTGATCTTTTTTCCTCACCTCCTCTGTGGCTAGAAGCAGCTTGCCCCTTCCTGCCAGCACAGAGTTGAAAGGTAGCTAACACTTCCAGGTTACTACTGGCCACTAACATAACTCAGCTGCTTCCAGTCACCTGCTGCAGTGCAGGCAGGAAGAGGTTTAACCCTAAGGTTGCAAAGGACCAGCAGGGACCAGGGAGCCTCACTGCAGGGTCTTCAGCAAACTTGGTCAGAGAGGTAGTTCATTGGAGGCAGTGGCTAGTGGATGAAGCAGCCTGTACTCATAGGGGACGGACCCAGGGCTGGCTGTGGGAGTGTTTAAAGAGGACGCGAAGCAGTGTCCCTCTAATTTTATCCACCTGTGAATGGAATTAATTTTCTTATGCGCACCAGTGTGGAGGTGTTGTGTGACAAAATTTGTGTGGTGGGGGGTACTGCCCAGGGGTTCTGAGTGTGGGAGGGAGCTCAGGCTGGAGGCAGAGGGTTGGGGCACAGGACTGTGAGGTTTCGAGATGGGGCTCTATGGTGGGGCTGGTGTTGAAGGGCTCAGGGCTGGGACAGAGGGTCGGGGTCTAAGAACTGTGGGTGAACGTGCAAGTCTGGATTGTGGCTGGACATGATGGATTTGCAGTACAGAAGGGGGCTTCAGGTTTGTGGAAGGGCTTAGGTGTGGGAGTTAGGGTGCAGGAGGGGGTACAGGCTCTGGGCTGGGTGTGTGCATTTTGGGGTGCAGGAGGATGCTCAGGGATGGGGAGGGGTTCCAGGTGGGACAGAGGGTTGTGCCTCAGGCTTACCTGAGAGACTCCCTGATGAGATCGTGGCAACTCAGTGCTGGAGCTGCATGGCCATGGCAGCTCCACTCTGGGGCCAGTTGGGAGGGGCTGCTTTACATTGACCATGGCAGCTTGGTGCTGGGCCCAATAAGGAGGGGGCTCCTCCCCTCTGGCCCCAGCAGTTTCAGGGCTCAGGGAGAGAGATTTCTCCCTGCTATAGCCCTGAGCCCCTGTCTGGGGGAAGGGGCTGCAGTGGAATAGGTCTGAATAGGCTGGAAATCGCTCTCTGTGTTCCTCCAGTGCCACTGTGCCAGCTGTGTGCAGGGGTTTGGCACATGCAGTGCTCTGGATCCTCTTGGCCCATGCCCCAGACCAGAGGGCTTTCCCAAGGCACTGACCCAGCCAGAGGCAGTGGGGGAAGGAAGAAAGAGCCAGGCTGAGCTGAGCACTCTGGCCAGAGGCTTGTTCTGCACACAGTTCTGGGAGTAGGATGCACCATGCTGGAAGGAATATAGAGGACCACCAGGACTGGGGCTGCTGAAGCGTCTTGGCAGAGAGATACTAGGGAGAAAAGAGGTACGTAGAGAGCTGATGCATGAGCAGCAGAGGTGACACTTTACCAGCCACTTCCTGCACCTGCCCATGTACACCAGAATCCACATCTCATAGCACTCAGCCAGTGCCAGCCAGAAATGGGGCGTGAGAGCAAAGCCCTTCTAACCAAGAGCTAACGTGTCGAGGGCTTCTACTTTTGAACAAGCAGGTGGAGCAACCAGCTTTACATGCCACATCTTCGACCTGCCACCTTCCTTGCATATCCACCTTCTTGGCCAGCTACAGGAACCCCCTACTCACCAACAATGGGCAGGTGACTGGTGAACAAGGATCTGACCACCGGAAGGACCTGAAAGTTCGATGGGGTGGATGACAGAAAATACAGGAAAATTTTCCCGTTTTTAAAGAAAAAGTTGGGATACCTGCAAAAGGGCTTAAATATAGGGTTGCTCTTTTAAAAACAGGATATCTGGTCACCTTTCTCGTATATTAATACATTATTAAAAATATTCTACATAGCATTCAGAGAACAGACCTGAACAGAGAACTCCAGCATCTTCACCATGCCAACAGTTATGCTGACCCCATCCTCCAGAGGAGCAGTTCTGAAGTTTGGATTCACTTCCAGAGCAGCTCACATCATCCAACCAGATCTGCCCTGATCCCTGCCCATAATAAGCAGAGCCAGGTGCATCGATGGCTTGTCCACATCCCAGTTCTTTGCAAACAACACTGGCATCTGATAGATCCCAGGAATCATCACAGACTGTCCCCCAGGAGTCACTGTGACGAATCTCCACACGCCCGGAACAACGATCTGGCCCTTTCATCAGTCTGAGCTGTGTGCTTTCTGTGGAAAAATTCCAGATATTAATATCATATTTCTGATTATCTCCTTAAAATGTGAATGCAAGTCAGCAGGGCCCATTGCTAATGACATTAGGATGCAAAAGGAATTAGTTAAGGAAATCTTGGAGCCATTGGAAATAATATTTTCAAACAGATGGATAAGAGGAGCGGTCCTGGAAGACAGGAGATAGGTTACATTGTACCTGCCTTTAAAAGATAAAAAGAAGGAGACCAGTCTGTCTGTCATCAATACCTGAGAAGCTACTAGAGCATTTTATAAAATAACTAGAATATTTGCCTGACATTGCTTGGGTTCTTAACTCAATTAATTTTTGTTTTTCTTAATTTAAATCATTGCTGTGAGATGGGCCTCGGGAGTCACTGCCCCAAGGGAAAGAGGACTACCTCAGCCCTCTCTCACACAGCAGCTCGGGCCAGGTGAGACGTGCCTGTCCATGGCTGTTGTAGCTCCAGCAGGCACAAATGGGGGACGAGGCATATATCCTCTGTCGAGGCAGGTCCAGATTCTTCTGCCTCCTGCATTGTGCATGTTCCCCTCGCTCCCTGATGAAGGGAAACACCCAGAAATGTTCCTATATGAATTGGGGTGGGGAGAGTGGGAGGAGCTTGAGTAATAAGAACATAAGAACGGCCATACTGGGTCAGACCAAAGGTCTGTCTAGCCCAGTATCCTGTCTGCCGACAGTGGCCAGTGCTAGGTGAACCAGAGGGAGAGAACAGAATAGGTAATCAGCACAGGATTCCTCTCCTGTCATCCATTTCCAGCCTCTGACAAACAGAGGCTGGGGCACCATTCCTTACCCATCCTGGCTAATAGCCATTTATGTACCTAACCTCCATGAATTTATCTAGCTCTTTTTTGAACCCTGTTAAAGTCCTGTTTCACAACATCCTTTGGCAAGGAGTTCCACAGGTTCACTGTGCACTGCACAAACGAAAACTTCCTTTTGTTTGTTTTAAACCTGCTACCTATTAATTTCATTTGGTGACCTCTAGTTCTTATGTTATGGGACCAAGTAAATAACTTTTCCTTATTCACTTTTTCCACACCAGTCATGATTATATAGACCTCTATTATATCCCCTTTAGTCTCCTCTTTTCTAAGCTGAAAAGTCCAAGTCTTTTAAAACTCTTTTCCTATGAGACCTGCTCCAAACTCCTAATAATTTTTGTTGCCCTTTTCTGAACCTTTTTCAATATCAATATATCTTTTTTGAGATGAGGCGACCACGTCTGTATTTAGTATTCAAGATGTGGGCATACCATCGTTTTATATAGATGCTATAAGATATTCTCTCTCTTATTTTCTGTCCCTTTTTATATAATTCCTAACATCCTGTTTGCTTTTTTGACTGCTATTGCACACTGAGTAAATGTTTTCTGAGAACTATCCACAATTACTCCAAGGTCTCTCTTGAGTAGTTATAACTAAATTAGTCCCCAACATATTATATGTATAGCTGTGATTATTTTTTCCAATGTGCATTACTGTCCCTCCCTAAAGGAGGCCTGATGGGTGGGACTGCTTGGGGTTGGGGCAGTCCCAGATGGGGAGATGGGTGTGCTCCCCAGCCTGGTCCTTTTACCTGCCTGGTTATTCTGTCTTTTATGATAAGCAATCCCATTCCACTCAGATCCCATTTTCCTGGCATAACCAAACATTAGAACATAACATAAGAACCTAAGAATGGCTGTACTGGGTCAGACCATAGGTCCATATAACCCAGTAGCCTGTCTACCGACAGTGGCCAGCACCAGGAGCCTCAGAGGGGATGGACCAAAGACAACGATCAAGCAATTTGTCTCGTGCCAACTGTCTCCCGCCTCTGACAAACAGAGGCCAGGGACACCATTCCTACCCCCTGGCTAATAGCCTTTTCTGGACCTAACCTCCATGCATTTATCTAGCTTCTCTTTAAACTCTTTTATAGTTCTAGTCTTCACAGCCTCCTCTGGCAAGGAGTTCCACAGGCTGACTATGATCTGTGTGAAGAACTTTTGCTTATTAGTTTTAAACCTGCTACCCATTAATTTTATTTGATGTCCTCTAGTCCTTATATTATGGGAACTAATGAATAACTTTTCTTTATTCACCCTCTCCACACCACTCATGATTTTATAGACCTCTATTATATCCCCCCTCAGTCTCCTCTTTCCCAACTGAAAAGTCCCAGTTGCTTTAGCCTCTCCTCATATGGGACCAGTTCCAAACCTCTGATCATTTTAGTTGCCCTTTTCGGAGCCCTTTCCAAGGCCAAAATATCTTTTTTTGAGGTGAGGAGACCACATCTGTACACAGTACTCAAGATGCGGGCATACCATGGTTTTATACAGGGGCAATAAGATATTGCCTTATTTTCTATCCCTTTCCTAATAATTCCTAACATTCTATTTGCCTTTTTGACCGCCGCAGCACACTGGGTGGACGTTTTCAGAGAACTATCCACGATAACTCCAAGATCTCTTTCCTGATTTCTTGTAGCCAAATTAGCCCCCATCATATTATATGTATAGTTGGCATTATTTTTTCCAATGTGCATCACTTTACACTTATCCACATTAAACTTAATTTGCCATTTTGTTGCGCAACCACTCAGTTTGGTAAGATCTTTTTGAAGTTCTTCACAGTCTACTTCTGTCTTGACTATCTTAAACAGTTTAGTATCATCCGCAAACTTTACTACCTCACTGCTTGCCGCTTTCTCTAGATCATTTATGAATAAGCTGAATAGTACTGGTCCTAGGACTGATCCTTGAGGGACACTACTAGTTACCCCTTTCCATTCTGAAAATTTACCATTTATTCCTACCCTTTGTTTCCTGTCTTCTAACCAGTTCTCAATCCATGAAAGGACCTTCCCACTTATCCCATGACAATGTAATTTACACAAGAGCCTTTGGTGAAGACTCTGTCAAAGGCTTTCTGAAAATCTAAGTATACTATATCTACTGGATCCCCCTTGTCCAAATGTTTGTTACCCCCTTCAAAGAACTCTAATAGATTAGTAAGACATGATTTCCCTTTACAGAAACCTGTTGACTTTTGCCCAACAAATTATGTTCTTCTACGTGCCTAACAATTTTATTCTTAACTATTGTTTCGACTAATTTGCCCAGAACCGACGTAAGACTTACTGGTCTGTAGTTGCCCAGATTGCCTCTAGAGCACTTTTTAAATATTGGTGTCACGTTAGCGATCTTCTAGTCAGTAGGGATGGAAGCCAATTTAAGGGATAGGTTACAAACCACAGTTAACAATTCTGCAATTTCCCATTTGAGTTCTTTTAGAACCCTTGGATGAATGCCATCCGGTCATGGTGATTTGTTGACGTTAAGTTTTTCTATTTGTTCCAAACCTTATCTTGCTTTTAATTATGATAAGTGGAAACTGCATACTGAATTTGCTGGACCTGCTCTTACCATTTAAGAGGATATTTTTTAAGTTTTTCCATTTAAGAGGAGTTCTTGAGCAAACAGAGAAACTCTCTGAAATGTATTAGTAGATGTATAATGTCTTCTATTTGTAAATCACTATCAATTTACAAAGAGCATATTATGCCAAACTAGCTTGATTTCCTTTTTCACAGGGTAACAGATCTAGTAGCAGAACACTGAACTGGTAAAAGAGCAATTCTAGAGGTAATGAAATCATTTAACAGGCCTGGGTATATACTGTCAGTTTCTGAATTTACTGAAATAATCTGAAGGATGTTAGTTTAAAATTTGTTTTAAAAATATTTCACTAGTGTGTTGCTGAAGATTATAAAATCACCTCTCTAAAAATCATAACACCCCCTTCCCCGGCTGCCTTCAGATACAGAGGCACCATTTTAATAGTACTGCATAGGACCCCATAAATCCTGAGGACATACTGCGGCTACAGGTGAGCTTTGGTTTGTATGCGCAGATGCTCGTAAATTGAATGTCTGTCACTCGGCGAATCCCTGTAGTATCTTCTAAGCTTACGGTTCTATGATCCTGCGATTTCAAATGTCATCATTTTTAACCAATTTCTTGATTTATAGGGTCTGACTCATTATTTCTGAACTCTTGGGTTTGGCAGGGTTGCAAAGGCTGGTTACCATTCCACAGGAATATAAGTCAAAAGAATTGTGTGACGAGCAAGGAGAGTCTCCACTGGCATGTGCAGGTTCTTCCCATTTTATGGCTTCTCTATTAGTTAACACCCCCCTCTTATGTTAACCCATTATTAATCAGAATCAATACAGCATTCACAGAACAGACCTGAGCATAGAACGCCAGCGTCTTCTCCATGCCCACAGTTATGCTGACCCCATCCTCTGGAGGAACAGTTCTGAAGTTTGGATTCACTTCCAGAGCAGCTCACATCATCCAGCCAGATCTGCCCTGATCCCTGCCCATAATAAGCGGAGCCAGGTGCATCGATGGCTTGTCCACATCCCAGTTCTTTGCAAACAACACCAGCATCTGATAAATCCCAGGAATCATCACAGACTGTCCCCCAGGAATTATTGTGATGTATCTCCACTCTCCCAGAGCAACGATCTGCCCCATTCACCAGTCTGATCTGTTTGCTTCCTGTAGGAAAAAATTCCAGATATTAATGTCATATTTCTATGATCTGTGGATAAATTTAAATAAGTTTAAGTCAATGGGATGTTAGGATGAAAAAGGAATTAGCTGAAGAAATCTTGGAGCCACTAGCAATAATATTTTTCAAACACATACATGGCAGAAGAGGTCCTGGAAGACTGGAGAAGGGTTAACATAGTAACCATGTTTAAAAAGAAGAAAAAGGAAGAGCTAGGGAACTACAGACCAGTTCACCGGACCTCAATACCTGGGAAGCTACTAGAGTAATTTATAAAATATTGTAGAATGTCTTCCATTTGTGACCACCTGGTGTCTGAATAACTAGTATTCAACATAGATTTATGAAGATCATCTCATGCCAAATAGCTTGATTTCCTTCTTTCATGGGATGGCAGGTTTGATGGATAGGAGGAATATGGTGGACATAATATAACTTTGCTATACCACTGTTCTTGTGTTACCTACCAGCTCTGTGTTGTTGGAGAGGCAGGGTGTGATGCTCATGGAGGACACCCGTCCCCAGGCCTCTGTTTGAACCAAAACCAAAACAATGAAAAAGGCAGGGAAAGACAGACCTAAACCCCTCTAGACACGCGTGATAGAATAAAGGAAACACCCCAGTCTCATCTGCATTGAAAATAGAACAGACAGACAACTACATTGGCATACAGAATGGAGAACAGCACTTCCACTGAACTGTGGGATTCCGAAAGCAGAAGAGCACTGCCTGGTGGGAAATCTCTGCTCCAGATGTTAATGAACCCTGGTGGGGGATGCCGCCTACCCACTGCAGCCGTGGCTGATGAAGCCCTGGCAGGAGGGATTGAGGTGCCCCGTGTAGGCCTTCAATGCCAGGCTGAGCAGGGCCCGCATCGTGGTGGAGGGGGCCTTCGGGCGACTGAAAGCCCGCTTTCGATGCCTCCTCACCCGCCTGGACCTGGCCGAGCACAACATCCCTCCCGTGGTGGTGGCATGTTGTGTGCTCCACAATTTATGTGAGAGAAAGGGGGAGGCTTTCCTGCCAGCCTGGATGGCGGAGGCTGACCGCATGGCTGGACACTACGGTCAGCCCTGCACCGCCGCCATCCGGGAAGCCCAGCGGGGGGCCGTCCGGATCCGGGAAGCCCTGCGGGAGAGCTTCCAGGTGGAGGAGGAGGACTGACCTCTCCCTTGCATGCCCCACTGGGGCCTTCTTCCACCCTACCCCCCTTCCCCTTTCCCCTCCCTACCTACTGTCAAATAAAGACACCTGTTTTTCAACCAAAAACGTCTGTTTATTTCACATAACTGGGGTGGGGGGAGGGAGGAATGAGGGTGGGAGAGGGGAGGGGGAAACCTGGGACGAGGGAGCTGGAAGGGGAGGGAAGGGAGGAAGGGAAAGGAAAGCTCAGGGGTGGGAGTCCGGCTGCCTCTCCCGTCTCGCCACACTGCGGGTCCGGGGGCGTCGGTGGGAAATGGTTGTGGAGGGTGGGGCAGGAGGGACGGGGGGTGTGGAGGAAGCAGGAGCGGGAGCAGGAGGGGGAGCTGGGGAAGCAGGGGGGACAGGGGGGCAGCAGGGGGATTAGCAGGGAAAGCAGGAGCAGGAGCAGGAGGAATTGGGAAGCGGTCGAGCAGGCTCTGGAGGTGGCCTCACAGGGCACGGCCCTGCTCCTCCAGGGCCTCCAAACTCCTCCGGCGCAGCCTCAGGTCCTCCTGGACCCAGTGGTCCTGGGTGCGGAGCTGGTGATCCATGAACCGGAGGT
The DNA here is from genome assembly GCF_049634645.1 of Pelodiscus sinensis. NCBI lineage: Eukaryota > Metazoa > Chordata > Testudines > Trionychidae > Pelodiscus > Pelodiscus sinensis. The sequence goes on along the minus strand of NC_134711.1, from coordinate 137,233,711 downwards.
GCTGCCTCTGGTAGTCCTCCTCATTCCTGACTCTCCTGCTTGCCCGGGCATGGGCAGCTGCTGCAGGCGGTGTGGTGCGCTCTGCATGCCCAGGTGCTGCGGCTGTGGTGCAACAAGACCAGCGGTCAATTACCCCAGGGGCCCAGGTGTGTGAAACCCAGCTCCCCTCTGCAAGGCCAGGGCCCCTGCAGGATCTCCAGCTGCTGCTCCGTGGTGGGCAAGGCCCAGGCGCACGGTCCCGGGGCTCCCTCTCGCCCCAGCCCCCTGTACACATAAGGGGAGCACGATGGTACTCACAGGTGGATGCCTCCCCGGCCTCGGACGACACAGGTGAGCGGCTCTGTGGGGTGCCTCGGGGGTCCCGGGTCCTGGGCAGGCTGCCGGCAGGCTCCTGGCTCTCGGAGCCCTCCTCCTCCGTCTCCTGGAGCAGACCCTCTGCCCCTGGGTCTATCACGTCCTGGGGGGCAGGGATGGCATGAGCCCCCAGGAGGCGGTCCAGGGCGTGGAAGTGGGGACAGGCCTCCGAGTCGGCCCCTGGCAGGCAGGCCCGGGAGTAGGACTGCCGCAGGTCTTTGATCTTGCAGCGCACCTGCTCCCGGCTGCGCTGGTGGCCCCTGGCGGCCAAGCTGGCCACCATGCGGCCGTAGACAGCCGCGTTCCTGTGGCTAGTGTGGAGATCGTGGACATTGGAGGCTTCCCCCCAAACCTCGATGAGGTCCACGATCTCCGCACTTGACCAGGCGGGCGCCCGCCTCTTGCGTCCCCGGGCAGGCTCCTGGGAGCCGCCAGGCTGGTCCTGGGGAGCAGTGGAGGGCTGGGTGTCCTCAAGTGGCTGGCTCATGGGTGTCAGGTGCAGGGTGTGCTGGCACGGATGCTGGCAGCCTTGCAACTGGCACAAACTGTGTAGCCAGCCCGTGGCCCTTTAAGGGCTCCGGGGCCGGGAGGGGGGCAATAGAGTTTCCCTGGTGTTGGCCAGAGTGGCCACCAGGGAAACCTGGGGAGGGCTAGCCTCCCACTAGTTCGAATTAAGGGTTTACACAGCCCTTAATTCGAACTAGCTAGTTCGAACTAGGCTTAATCCTCGTAAAATGAGGTTTACCTAGTTCGAACTAAGCGCTCCGTTAGTTCGAATTAAGTTCGAACTAACGGAGCGCTAGTGTAGCGCCTAGGAAAGTTAGTTCGAACTAACGGATGTTAGTTCGAACTAACTTTGTAGTGTAGACATACCCTGATATAGAGGCAATAGTGTGGGGTGCCAGGCGGGACCAGGTCCACGAGGGGAGCGGGTTTAAAAACAGCTCCTCACACAGACCAGCTGCCTGCTGCCCTGCACTGCTGCCTCTCATACAAAGGCAGCAATAGAGAGGGGAATGTGTGTAGTCATTAGGATTAGCCAATAAGACCCATGGACAGAGGCTGTTGCCAAGGACCAGCTTCTGTCCGCAGCAGGCCCAATCTCATTGCAGACAGAAGCTGCTCCATGGAATGTCAGCTCATCCTCTGTCCGCAGGAAGCTCAGCCCCCCTGAAGACAGGAGCTGCTGCCCAAAGCAGCCTCTGTCTGTTGTGGGCCCAGGCTCGCAGTGGACAGAGGCTGCTTTGAGGCAACTTCCCCCCTGCACTCCCCCTCCTGTGCTGCTGCCTCAGATAGGAGGCTGCAAATGGGGTGCAGATGGGTCTGTGGGCACTGATACTCACAGGGAGCTGACTTGAAAGCTGGAGCCCCACGCAAATTGACTTCAGCCTACCCCTTTCACCGTCCCCACCACTGCCTTTTTATCAGAGATAGAGGTGTGGAGGTGGAAGGGAGGGGCAGGCAGATCTGGTGCTTGTGAGGAGCCTGCTTAAAGCAAGCTCCTCAGAGGCACTGAATCCTGCTCCCCCTTGCTCTCTCTGATAAAGAAGCAGCAAGGGGGAGGGAAGTGCATGTAGTTGATAAGATTAATTGATAAGCCTAGGTTTATTGGTTAATCATTTACTTGACTATACACTAACATCCCTAGAGTAAAAAAAATGGAAAAACTATGTAGCACTTTAAAGACTAACAAGGTGGTTTAATAGGTGAAGAGCTTTCATAGGCCAGACCCACTTCCTCAGATCATATTCTGGAAGAGAATTGGCATGACCATATATACCAAAAGAATACAATGAAAAAAGTGAACACATTATTAAACTGACAAATCAGATTTAGTACAGGAAGTGGGGTGAGGGGGAGGGAGGAAGGGAATAGCTATTTGAGTCAATGAATGGTTAATCAGGGGTGATAAGTGGGAAGCTATCTTTGTAATGCTTAAGTTAATTAGCATCTTTGTTAAGGCCCACTTGTAAAGTGTCAAATTTATGCATGAAAGAAAGTTCTGAAGTTTCCCTCTGTAATCTGGTGTTGAAATCTCTTTGAGGTAAAATGCATGTAGTAAGGTCATTAAGACAATGTCCAGGTAGGCTGAAATGAAAAGCAACTGGTTTTTCCTTGTGAAGATGTCTGATGTCCGATTTGTGGGCATTCATTCTTTGGCGAAGTGTCTGAGAAGTCTGTCCAATATACATAGCAGAAGGACACTGTTGGCACATAATGGCATAAATTATATTTCTGGATGAACAGGAATATGGGTTCTTGAACATATAACTGACATGGTTAGATCCAGTGATAGTGTCACCAGGGTAAATATGTGGACAAAGTTGGCAACGGGATTTGTTGCAAGGGAAAGTTCCAGGGTTGGTATTAGTGTGGTATGTCCTGTGGTTATTGGTAAGAAGCTTCCTGAGGTTAGGTGGTTGTCTATAGGAGACTATGGGTCTGTCCCCCAGAGCCTCTCGGAGTGTAGCATCCTGTTCCAGTATAGGTTGTAGGTTACTGTGTTGGAGGGGTTTAAGTTGGGGGCTATAGTAGTACAAGTAGTGTTCTATTGTTGGTTTTCTTGGGCCTATCTTGAAGTAGATGGTTTCTGGGTATTTGTCTGGCTCTTTCAATTTGTTTTTTTATTTCTCCCAGTGGGTAATTGAGATTTACAAATGCTTGGTAGAGGTCTTGAAGTTTCTGGTCTCTGTCAGTGGGATTAGAGCAGATGCAGTTGTACCTAAAGGGCTTGACTATAGATGATGGATCACATGGTGTGTCCTGGATGGAAGCTGGAGGCTTGTAGGTAAGTGTAGCAGTCAGTGGGTTTTCTGTAGAGAGTGGTATTTAATTTTCCATTAATGATTTGTACTGTGGTGTCCAGAAAATGGATCTCTCGTGTTGAATGGTCCAGGCTGAGATTGATGGTGGGGTGTAGGTTGTTAAATTCTCTGTGGAATGCATCCAGTGTTTCTTGGCCATGGGTGCAGATCATAAAGATATCATCGAAGTAGCATAAGTAGAGAAGCGGTATAAGGGGACGGGATCAGAGGAAATGTTGTTCTAAGTCTGCCATAAAGATGTTAGCGTACTGTGGGGCCATGCGGGTACCCATGGCTGTGCCGTTGATCTGGAGGTATAAGTTGTCCCCAAATTGGAAATAATTGTGGATGAGGACAAAGTTACATAGGTCTACTACCAGACTGGCTGTGGTATCCTCTGTGATAGTGTTTCTAATTGCTTGTAATCCATCTTCATGTGGAACAGTGGTGTAGAGAGCTTCTACATCCATGGTGGCAAGGATGGTGTTATCAGGGAGGTTATCGATGTTTTGTACTTTCCTCAGGAAGTCAGTAGTATTTCGGAGATAGCTGGGTTTGAGGAGAGAGTCTACATAGCTGGATAATCCGGTAGTGAGTGTGCCAATACCTGAAATGATGAGACGTCCGGGTGTCCAGGTTTATGGATTTTGGGAAGCAAATAGAACAATCCTGGTCGGGGTTCAGAAGGTGTTTCTGTGTGAATTTGGTCCTGAGTACAGGCAGGGAGTTTCTTAAGGAGATAGTGAGGTTTCTTTTGATATTCTGAAGTGCGATCAGAGGACAGAGGTCTGTAAAATGTGGTGTTGGAGAGTTGTCTAGTTGCCTCCTGGTCATAGTCTGACTTATTCATAATGACCACAGTGTCCCCTTTGTCAGCTGATTTGATTATAATGTCAGGGTTGTTTTTGAGACTCTGGATAGCATAGCGTTCAGCATGGCTGAGATTATATGTCACTTGTTGTTGTTTGTGCCTAATGTCAGTCTGTACATTGTTGCGGAAGCATTGTATATAGAAATCCAGATTGTAATTACAACCATCAGGGGGAGTCCACATAGAATTTTTTTTCTTTTGGTGTTGATAGGGGGCATCTGGTTGATTAGACTGATGTTCATTAGTAGTTTGGAAATATTCTCGTAGATGGAGGTGGTGAAAGAAAGCTTCAAGGTCACAGCAAAATTGAATCCAATTTGTGGGGGAGCTGGGGCAGAAAGACCCTGGGATAAGACAGATTCTTCTGCTGGGTTGAGTTTGTAGCTATAGAGGTTGACAATATCATCTCGTGGGCTGAGGTAGTTGCTGTTGTAGTATCCTGTGATGTTTAGGAAGTGTATTGTCTTTTCTTTTTTGTAGGCAGTAGAAGTGTGCATAGTAGATTTCTTATCTGGTGGAATAAAAGTCTTGTAAGGTGTTAACCGGTGTGGATGTTTGTCTTGAGATGAGATTTTCAAGGTTAGAGATGTAATGCTTGATATTCTTCTGTTTCTTGTATAGGATACTAATAAAGTGGTTTCTTAATTTCTTGGACAGTGTGTAGCAGAGTCTCTCACTATAATCAGTACAGAATGTTGATCTTAATGGGTTGTTCACTTTCAGTCTTTTGGGTACGATGTCCTTTTTGCACTTGGATAGAAAGATGATGTCTGTCTGGATCTGTGCAAGTTTTTTCATATGGTTGATGGATTTCCATTCCAAACGGCTAAATGTAATGCCTTGCATGTTGAATAGTAATAGAAAGGTAGCCGTGTTAGTCTGATCTTGCTAAAAAAAAGGAAAAACTATGTAGCACTTTAAAGACTAACAAGATGGTTTAATAGGCGATGAGCTTTTGTGGGCCAGACCCACTTCCTCAGATCATATTCTGGAAGAGAATTGGCATGACCATATAGTTTAATAATGTGTTTGCTTTTTTCATTGCATTCCTTTGGTATATATGCTACTATGCTACATAGTTTTTCCTTTTGTTTTAGCAAGATCAGACTAACAAGGCTCTTTCTCTATTACTATCCCTAGAGTAAAGACAAGAAAAAATGTCAACTAAATCAAATGTAAGGTGCTACACTAAGGTTCTCCTTCTATAACACAGAAATACAGATCAAGGGATATTTGGCTTGGCAGCAACACTGCTTAGAAGGAGCTGGTTGTTGTTGTGGATCACAACCTCAATAAGAGTAAAAAATGCAGTGCTGCTACAAAATAGCAAATCCAATTTTACAATGCTGTGATGAAGCAGAGAAACTGCCAGCTAGCACAGCAGGGATTATAGAGAGCCTCTGGGCCCAGCTAGCCCTGCCCTACTATAAGCATGGCCAAAGGCAAGACTGATGGTTGGTAGAGGAGATGACAGCCCGCCTCAATTCAGGTCTCATTAGTACTCATTCAAGGAAGGCGCTAGTTGTCTCCCTGCATGAAGGGAAGAAGTACTAGCTGGGCAGCCATTTGAGAGTAAGCACTGTCTCTCCACACAAGAGCCTTCAACAGCTGAGGTAACTGACGGGGCAGACCTCAAAGACATTGTGGGGCACTGACTCACTCATTTACACCTGTTCTTTCAAAGGAAATTGGGAGAGCAGCAAGGCAAGGTCCAAGGCCCAAGAAGGAGCCCTACAGGAAGCAGGTTACACAGCCAACAAGACTGGAGGGCCATGCCTGGAACTGAACAGACTGGTAGGAAGTAGCCCAGGGCAGTGGATTCTGACTTCCTACTGGGAGGGATGCTCCCACTCAAGAGTTGACATATCCTGGGAACTGGGCTGCAATCTAGTGGAGAAGGAGTACCAGGATCCCCCTACTAAACAGGCCTTAAAGACTGAGGTTACTCAACCAAGTGGGGGCTCATAGCCAGGCACTCTAACTAGGAGAGTACCTGTCGCTCCAAGCTGACTCTTATAGTTGCATTAATAGAGGCTTAACATGGAAATCAGAAGAAGCAACAGTACTGGTGTGTTTGGTGCTGGTTACGTCTCAGCTGCAGTACTGTGTCCAAGGTATAGGAGGAGTGTAGAGAAACTGGAAAGGAACCAGAGGTGAATGACATGGTGATAAAAAGGACAGAATGCACACCATACGTGTAAAGGCTGAAGGAACTGGGTATTCTTAGGTACATCTAGATTATGTGCCTCTGCCGACAGAGGCATGTAAAATAGGCTACCCGACACAGTCAGTGAAGCGGAGATTTAAATATCCACGGCTTCATTAAAATAAAAATGGCGGCCGCGCTGTGCCAACTCAGCTGATTGTCGGCACAGCGTGTGAGTCAAGACGTGGATCAGTTAACAAGGAAAGCTTTTATCAACCGCTCCTGTAAACCTCGATTCACGAGGCATAAGGGAATTGTCGAGAAAGGCTTCCCTTGTCGACCGATCCGCGTCTTGACTTGCACGCTGTGCCGACGATCAGCTAAGCCAGCACAGCGCGGTGGCCATTTTTATTTTAATGAAACCGGGGATATTTAAATCCCTGCTTCATTGACTATGTCGGGTAGCCTATTTTATGTGCCTTTGTCAGCAGAGGCATGTAAACTAGACATACCCTTAGTTTGGGAACAAAGATATTAAGAGGGGATAAGTTAACAAACTTCAAATACTTGAAAAGCTGCCATAAACCTAATGGAGAAAAATACGTCTTTGCTGCATCAGCCGACCAGAAAAAAGATAATGGATTCAAACTACAGCACAGAAGATTTCTATTAACTCTCAGGATAAACTCTCTGATTGTAAGAACAGTAGGACAATGGAACAGAGTGTCTAGAGAGATTGTGGAAACACCAATACTCAGGCTGTATCCAGACTGGCCAGTTTTTCCAGAAAATCAACCCATTTTCCAGAAAAACTTGCCAGCTGTCTACACTGTCTGCTTGAATTTCCGCAAAAGCACTGACTTCCTACTGTAAGAAATCAGTGCTTTTTGCAGAAATACTATGCTGCTCCCATTCGGGCAAAAGTCCCTTTTGCGCAAAAGGGCCAGTGTAGACAGCTGAGATTTGTTTTGCACAAAAAAGCCCTAATGGCGAAAATGGCGATCGGGGCTTTTTTGCGCAAAAGAGCATCTAGATTGGCCACGGACGCTTTTCTGCAAAAAGTGCTTTTGCGGAAAAGAGTCCGTGCCAATCTAGATGCTCTTTTCCGAAAATGCTTTTAACAGAAAACTTTTCCGTTAAAAGCATTTCTGGAAAATCATGCCATTCTAGACGTAGCCTCAATGTTTTCAAAATGAAACCATATAGCCCTCTATTTTGAATAGCTTAGACTCATCAAATCCTGTATCTTATTTAAATGACCCCATCATCACTTCTAACTGTATGATTCTATGACTTCGAATCTCATTATTTTTAACACATTTCCTGATTTATGGGGCCCAACTCAATATTTTGAACTCTTGGGTTTGGCAGGGTTGCAAAGGCTGGTCACCATTACACAGGAAAATAGATCAAAAGAATTGTGTGACCTGCAACGAGATTCTTTACTGGCATATGCAGGTTCTTCCCATTTTATGGCTTATCTGTTAGTCAGCCCCTCTTATATTAACATATTATTAATCAGATTCAATACAGCATCTACAGAACTGACCTGAGCAGAGAACTCCAGCATCTTCATCATGCCCACAGTTATGCTGACCCCATCCTCTGGAGGAACAGTCCCAAAGATAGGATTCATTTCCAGAGCAGCTCACATCATCCAGCCAAATCTGCCCAGATCCCTGCCCATAATGGGCTGAGCCACGTGCACTGATGGCATGTCCACATCGCAATTCTTTGCAAATGACATTGGCATCTGCTAGATCCCAGAAATCATCGCAGACTGTCCCCCAGGTGTCATTGTAATAAATCTCCACTCTCCCATCACATCTATCTACTCCATTCATCAGTCTGATCTGTTTGCTTCCTGTAGGAATAATTCCAGATATTATTATCACATTCCTATAATCTTCTGACTAATTTTAATAAATACAACAAATCAGTGGGACCCAGTGCTGTTCACCCTAGGATGCAAAAGGCAATAGTTGAAATAAATTTGGATCCACTGGCAATATTATTTCCAAATACTTGGATGGTAGGAGAAACCCTGGAAGACCGGAAAAGGTTTAACATAGTTCCCAACTTCAAAAAGGGGGGGAAAAAAAGTCCTAGGGAATTACAGACCAGTCTACTTAACCTTGATACAAGGGAAGTTATTAGAGTAATTTATAAAATAATATATGTCTTCCATGTGTGAATACTTGGATGATGAATCACTAGCACTCAGCATAGATTTACAAAGAGCATATCATGCCAAAATAGCTTGATTTCCTTCTGTCACACAGTTGAAGGTTTGACAGATAGGGAGAATATGATGGACATAATATAACTGGACTATGCCACTGCTTTTGACACACTCCCACATGACATTCTAATAAGTAATCAGGAAAAAATGCAGGCTTGGTGGAACTACCATTAAGTAGATCCATAATTGGTTAAACAATCGCAAATGAAGAGTAACAGAATGGTGACATATTATAAGCAGGCCTCAAAAGCAGGGTTACATGGGGACATGTTCTGTGTCCAGAGTTATTTCATAGTTTTATTAATGGTAAAACAAAAAAAGCAGTCATGTGGAATATGGACAAGAAAAAAAGTCAACCACATCAAATGTAAGGGGCTACATTTAGAAAAGGAAAACCCAATAAGGAAATACAAACCAGGGATATTTGGCTTGGCAGCAACACTGCTTAGAAGGTGCTGGTGGTTGTTGTGGATCACAACCTCAATAAGAGTAAAAAATGCAGTGCTGCTACAAAACAGCAAATACATTTTTAGGATGCTGTGATGAAGCAGAGGAACTGCCAGCTAGCACAGCAGAGATTATAGAGAGCCTATGGGCCCAGCTAGCCCTGCCCTACTGTCACTGCAGCGGAAGACAAGCCTGATTGTTAGTAGAGGAGGCAACAGCCTGCCTCAATTCAGGGCTTATTAGCGAAGAGGCAGGTGCTGGCTGTATCTCTATGTGAAGGGAAGGAGTACTAGCTGGGTAGCCATCTAGGAGGAAGAACTGTCTCTCCACCCAAGAGTCTTCAGCAGCTGAGGTAAGTGAATGAGCAGACTCCAAAGACATTGCAGGGCTCTGACTCACCCATTTGCGGCTGTCCCCTTGAAGGAACTTGGAACAGCAGCAAGGCATGGGCCAGAACCCAAAAGGGAACCCTACGAAGCAAGTTACAAGCCAATAAGACTAGAATGCCATGCCCAGAAAAGGGATTTAATAGTATATTCGATTAACTGATAAGCAAAAATGTATAAGTTAATGTTCTAGACTACATGCATTTCCCACGCTCCCGCAACTGAATTTTTTAGCATTCTGGACAACAGCCTGGCTTGCAATGGGTCTGGAATCTCTCCCCACTGAGGCTCTGCATTTAAAGTATATTAGGACCCAGGCGGGCGGGCAGCCTGGCTCAATTCAAGCTCACTCCGGGTCTGGGAGCTTAGACCCCACCTAGACATGGGCTGCTGCCAACCTGCACTGCTGCCTCTGTATCAGACACAGAGGCAGCAGCGCGGAATGTCTGGGGCTCTTTGTGAGTGAGGCCAGAGCACACTGGCTGCTGGCCCCGCTCACAGGGACTACAGCGTGATTGAGTAACCGATATGAATTCATGAGGTTACTCAATTATTCAATTAACTGATATTTAACATTCCTAGCCCAGAACTGAACAGATGGGTAGGAAATAGCCCAGAGCAGTGAATTCTGACTCCCAGACATGCAGGTCTTAAAGACTGGGGCTACTCAACTAAGCAGGAGCGCATAGACAAGGTCTCTAACCACTAGACTGCATGACCCTTTAAGCCATCTGTTACAGCTGCATGCATGTCAGAGGGTGATAGTGCTCGTATACTCAGTGGTGGTTAGGTCTCATCTCTAGGAGCAGGGGAATAGAAGGAGAATTGCCCTGAAGCCTGCCAATTCAGAAGGGTCTGGGGCTCCCAGCTGCCACCACTGCAGGGGCAGCCAGAGCACTGGACTCTTTAAATTGCCTTCAGAGCCTCTTTCAGCACATCTCAAATCCACACTCAGTACACTCTGGGTAGTGCTGAAGGGCTAGTGAGGGGGAGACTAGACCCAGCCTCACCGATTTCACTCAAGGCTCCTCCCCTTCTGGCAGCACAGAACCATCCTGCCCATACCTGGCCCAGGGACCAGGCAATTCTGTCCACCCTCTAGATGGAACAATTTTGCTCACCAAAGTATAGAAAGGATGTAGAAAAACTAAAAGGGATCCAGAGGTGAGTGATAGTGTGACTGAAGGGAAAATATACACACCATATGAGCGAAGGCGGAAGGAACTGTGTATGTTAGTTTGGAAACAAGGAGATTAAGGACGACATAATACCTTTCTTTGACCCCTATAATCCTTTCTAACCTTATAATTCTATGATTCTGTGATTTGGAATCTTGTACTTTTTGACCAGTTTACTAATTTATGTAAAAAAATATGTGATCAGCAAAGAGATTCTCCACTGACATTTTCAGGTTCTCATTTTATGGATTCTCTATTAGTTAATACCCACCTATTATATTAACCCGTTAAAAATAAGATTCAATACAGCATTCACAGAACAGACCTGAGCAGAGAACTCCAGCATCTTCACCGTGTCCGCAGTTATGCTGACCCCATCCTCCAGAGGAACAGTCTCGGAGGTGGGATTCGCTTCCAGAGCAGCTCACATCATCCAGCCAAATCTTCCCAGATCCCTGCCCATAATGGGCTAAGCCATGTGCACTGATGGCTTGTCCACATCCCAGTTCTTTGCAAACAACACTGGCATCTGCTAAGTCCCAGGAATCATCACAGACTGTCCCCCAGGTGCTGTTGTAATAAATCTCCACTCTCCCATCACATCTATCTACTCCATTCATCAGTCTGATCTGTTTGCTTCCTGTGGGAGAAATCCAAATATTAATGTTATATTCTCATTATCTGACTAATTCGAATGAATTTAATCAACAGGAGCTGATGCTATATTGACCCACAAAAGCAAAAGGAGGCTACTGGATCCACTGGCAATAATATTTGCAAGCTCATGGATGACAGGAGAGGTTCTGGAAAACTGGAGAATGGCTAATGTAGTGCCCATCTTTAAAAAAAGGATAAATGGAGAAGTGAGGGAACTAAGGACTTATCCACTCAACCTTGATACCTGGGAACCCATGACAGCAATAACACTTTTTGGATGAAAGGGAGCAGCAAGTATTTACTATTTACTAGCAGCCAGCAAGTATTTACTATGAAGAAATCATACCAAATCAAGTTGACTTCTTTCTTTGACGGGGTAACTAGTTTGGTAGATTGGGGGAATGAGAGGGGGGAATGACACATAATATGTTGGACTTTATCATGACTTTTGACACAGTCTCGCATGGCATTCGGATATGTGAGATGGAACAACCATAAAATAAATACATGGTTGGTTAAACAACCACAAGCAAAGAGTAACGAATTAAAGAACAAGGTCTCAAGGAGGGTTCCACCCATCTGTTATATTACTCTTGAATTAATTAGATTCAATAAAGCTTTGAAAAAGCAGACCTGAGCAGAGAACTCCAGCATTTTGACTGTGCCCACAATTATGCTGACCCCATCCTCTGGAGGAACAGTCCCGAAGATTGGATTCATTTCCAGAGCAGCTCACATCATCCAGCCAGATCTGCCCAGATCTCTGCCCATAATAAGCAGAGCCAGGTGCACTGATGGCGTGTCCACATCCCAGTTCTTTGCAAACTATATTGGCATCAGATAGATCCCAGGAATCATCACAGACTGTCCCCCAGGAGACACTGTGATGAATTTCCACTCTCCCAGAGCAACGATCTGGCCCATTCACCAGTCTGATCTGTTTGCTTCCTGTAAGCAGAAATTTCAGATATTAGTATCAGATTCTTTGTTAATATCAAATTAATAGGTAACCTGAGCTGACGAGTGTGAATGCCTGCTTTAAGTGAGAAGCTGAACACAGCTTTAAACATGTTGGCCTGAATTGCACCTCTGAAAGACTCAATAGGCCATTTGATTCATACAACATACCTGAGCAGAGAACTCCTGCATCTTTGCTGTGTCCACAGTTGTTCTGACTCCATCTACTGGAAGAACACTCCCAGAGATAGGATTCAGTTCCAGAACACTTCACTTTATCCAGCCAGATCTGCCCTGATCCCTGTCCATAATGAGCAGAGACAGTTGCACTGATGGCGTGGCCACATCCCAGCTGTTTGCAAACAACACTGGCATCTGATAGTTCCCAGGAATCATCACAGACTGTGCCCCAGCTGCCATTGTAAGAAATCTCCACTCTCCCAGCACAGCGATCGGCTCCATTCACCAGTCTGATCTGCCTGCTCCCTGCAGGGAAGAAGCCCAGCTATTGGCATAGCATATTTGTTCTGAAGAAGATTTCAGAACAAAAAACTCCTGAACAAAGAATGCCAATATTCTCAGGCAAAACTGTTATTTCTCTTAATAGCACAGCATTAATGATGGAAAATCGTTTCTTGTTACAGTCAATACAACAGTAAACAGAGTTTAAGGAAATGTGTCAGAGTTCTGGTATTAGATCTCATGACTTGTTGAACCCTAAACGGGTTTGAGGCCTTTTTTCTGCACACGAACACATTTATGCATAATACTAAGATTGTTCTTTTGATGCCTTTTTTTTTTCATCATACATTTTGTTTTTTAGTGCATATTAATTTAAAATGGCATTACACCAAATGAAGAAATAAATGGGGAAAAATGGAGAATGAGGAGTAACAGTTAATTCAAGGGAAGGGTTTTGGATCAGACTACCGCGTCTACACGCGGAGAGTTAATTCGGGCTACCAGCTTTTTAAAATGGCGACTGGCCGCGAATATGCTAATCAAGCATGAGATATTTAAATCCCATGCTTCATTAGCAACTTCGGTAGGCTTCATTTGCCTCCCTACTTCGAACTAGGGGACAAGTGTAGACGTACCCTAACGTTGCAGGACTATTTGTTGTTTTTTAAGTTGCTCTAAGTAAGGCAGGTAAAGGGAGTCAATATTGGGAGTGTGTAGAGCAGGGTTTCCCAACCTATGGATTGGGACCCAAATATGGGTCACCATTACGTTTTAAAAGGGTCACCAGATGTCTCCCCAGGTGGCTCTTAAGGAGCCATCACACATTTTATGAACTGCCCTCCGTCACCAAGTCTTCCTGAATTGTCAAAATGGGTCCCCCTCTAGAAAAGGTTGGGAACCACTGCTGTAGAGTTTGTTGAAAAACTAGGCTTTCCTAGTGCTCATCAGTAGCTGAGACACTCAGTGGACCACTCTGACAAACTGACTATTTGTAGGGGACAGCTATAGCATGAATACAGTATGAGCAGGAACTGTGCAAGCTTCTCCTCAGTACAGGACTAGCTCTGCCAATACACCTAATTTCAAATCTGCAGTCTCTATTCTGGATCACTCTTGGGCTGCTGTAAAGAAGGGTGGAAAACCTGTGTTCAGCAAGCTGGATCCAGCCTGTGCTTCATTTCATCCAGCTCATGGCAAGTCTCCACCCAGCACTGGCTTCACAACTCCCTTTGGAGCTGATCTACTAGATGGCAATATGTGCATGTGATGAGCAAGAAGATTTTTGTCTACTGTGCATTCTTCTCTTCTTATTGTATGGCTTCTCTGTCATTTATATTAATCCTAGCATATCAATTTGAAATCAGCATCCACAGAACAGACCTGAGCAGAGAACTCCAGCATCTTCACCATGCCCACAGTTATGCTGACCCCATCCTCCAGAGGAACAGTCACGAAGATAGGATTCATTTCCAAAACAGCTCACATCATCCAGCCAGATCTGCCCTGATCCCTGCCCATAATGAGCTGAGCCAGGTGTACTGATGGTGTGTCCACATTCCAATTCTTTGCAAACAACACTGGCATCTGATGTATCCCAGGAATCATCACAGACTGTCCCCCAGGTGTTGTTGTGATATATCTCCACTCTCCCGGCACATCTATCTACTCCATTCATCAGTCTGATCTGTTTGCTTCCTGTAGGGATAAATTCCAAATATTAATGTCTTCCCTATAGAAGACAAAGATGTTTGTAAGATTTCAGAACACACCTGGGCATGTGAAAATGACATTCACAGCAATTTATGAGAGTGAATATCTGCCACGGAGCTGTTACAGTGGCTGATGAGTCTCATTTTCTACATTCTTGGCATTTTGACACTCCACATACTCATTCCACATTCATGCTTAGAAATGGTTATAAGCAGAGTTGTATATTTTTTCAAAATTCATGATGTTTAGTTTTTTCACTCTCACCAGCTGGCTACTGAGCTAAAGTCCTGTACATATGTTACATATTTGTCCTTTTATTGACTTATGTTTCAATGCCCATTGGATCTGGAGTAATTTTTTAAAATGGTCTTAAGTTGCTAGTTAAAGATTATTAAATGATTCAAATCAATTTTGCATGAATACAGATTATTTCACTTCTCATGATTCCTAATTAAAAACAATTAAAGTTCTGTGGAGCACTAATTTTATTTTAACTAAAAAAAATATGCATAAAACACAGTCTTAGTTAAAAGCTTTCTCTTTCTCTCTGCACTACCACTACCTGCAAACAGTGTTCCGGCATTATTAGTGTCATGCAAATTGTCCAGATTTCTAATCCACAGTATGCAAGAAAATTAATTTTTTATCAAGCCAATACTTTGGAGCTAAATTTGACTATTCTGAGTCCATTTCATATAGCTACAGTTCCAAGAACATAACCCAACTGTACAGTAGGGCAGAAAATATCAGCCTTTGAAATAAAAAGAAAAACAGAAAAACACAATATTGGCCAGAATCCTAAAAAAGTATTATTTGTAGGGCTGTCAATTAATGCACATTAACGTCTGCATTAATTGCAGGCACTTGCACAGAGACCAGAATCAGATGTGCGGGGCTGCCCCTTTGAAACACTGCCACATTTCAAAGGGGCAGCGCCGCACTGCTGATTCCCGGCTCCTGCTGCGCTGCCCTTTTGAAACACCGCCCTGGCATTTCAAAGGGGGCAACACTGCACAGAGCCCAGGGTCATCCTGGGGATTACAGATGATGTTTTCTACATCTTCAAATATATTGATTTCAATTACAACACAGAATACAAAGTGTATCATGCTCATTTTATATTTATTTTTTATTACAAAACATTTCTACTGTAAGAAAAAAACTTCAGTTCACTTCACTGAAATATTGTAGGCGGGGAGCCTGGGATCAGCCCCTTTGATGTAGAAAACATCAAAAAATATTTAAATAGATAGTATTCTTATTATTGTTTAACTGTGTGATTAATCATGCAATTAATTGTGATTGATTTTTTTAATCGTGATTTATCATGATTCATTTTTAATTGTTTGACAGCCCTAACAAATTAGTTAATAAGTAAAAGGCAAGAGACCTTTGAAAACTTTAGTAAAATATTGACTTTTTGGTAACGAGCATTCCTTCTGAATCTGAAGGAAAGGGATTAGAATAATTCACTGGCAAGTATGTTACAGCCCTACTATGTGCCTGATCCACAAAGGATATGAGTCTGTTACAGCCTAAGCTACAGAGCTTTAGTTCGTGGCAGTTCTTGCTTTGAGTTCTAATGGTCTGGATTCAATTCTCAATGTGCTGGCCAAGAGGGCAGTTGTCACTGGTGATATTACTTGAAAGTATTACTTTATTATTGCATTCTTTAGAAGAATTCAGTTCTTCTCTACAGAAATTGAACATTTTTACAATATTAGACAATTGGCTTCTTTCCCCAATACTGCTGCTGTAATTTATATCTGTATTTCAGCAGGAAGATGTGATGAGAGCTGATTGAAAGAAAAGATAAATCTTCTATTTAATACTGATTATTTTTTAAGGCAAAATGCTTATTTCTGTCCAGATATTTCTAGGTCACACAAGTGAGATGTAATTAATTATTAAAATTCAGGGCAAAGTAAGAAATATGTTACATGTTTCAGGCCTCTTTCCAGTAAAAGGTATACTTGCATAATTATCAGAAACAACATATATTTTTAATTACGATGATGGCAAAGCTTTTCCTATACAGTATTTCAGATAATAATCAAGAGGATCCTTTCATGAGTTGAATGTTTTAATTTTTGTTTATTAGTTTCTTATGTTATCATCAATAACATATTTCTGTTTCATACCTTTTTTCTCCAATAGTGATGTGCATGATTTTCCCATTAAAAACTCTCATGTGTTCATTTTGCTATTTTTCCATTTGTGTTGGGGGGGGGGGGTTGTCTATTAATGCTTATTACATTGATATAGTATTTTAAACTGATAAATAAAATTGAAAAATATGACAAATGAGGAGATAACAGAGATTACACACCCAGGGCAAAATCCTGATCCCTCTGAAATCAATGGCTAAATTCCCATTGACTTCAGTGGGTCAGGATTTTGTCTTATAGTCTAACTTTGATGCAGAGGAGCTTGATACTTGTTAGTTTAATTAAAGACAGGCTTGTGTGACAATATGGATAAATATAAATACATATAGTTGAAAAGGCATTTTTTATGCAAACACATTGCTCTCACATAGTTGACTTTTCAACAAGAAGTCCTGTGGCACCTTATATACTAACAGATTTATTGGAGCATAAGCTTTTGTGGGCAAAGACCCACTTTGTCAGATGCATGTAGAGGAAATTCCAGAGGCAGGTATAAATATACAGGCAAGAGAGAAGAAACTACTTTTGTAGTTGGATAGCCATTCACAATTTTTTTTTAATCCTAAATTGATAGTGTTAAATTTGCAAATGAATTGTAGAATTTTCTTCAGGTTGTCAGGTTGTCTGTAGGCGAGGACTGGCCTGTCTCCCAAGGTCTGTGAGACCGCTATGCTTACCTACATGCCTCCAGCTTCCATCCTGGACACACCACACAATCCATTGTCTACAGTCAAGCACTAAGGTATAACCCCATTTGTTCCAACCCTTCAGACAGTGACAAACACCTAAAACATCTTCACCAAGCATTCTTAAAACTACAATACCCACCTGAAGAAGTGAGGAAACAGATTGACAGAGCCAGATGTGTATCCAGAAGCCTCCTATAAAACAGGCCCAACAAAGAAAATAACAGAACACCACTTGCCACCATCTACAGTCCCAAGCTAAAACCTCTCCAACGAATCATCAGTGATCTACGACCCATACTGGACAATGATCCCTCATTCTCACAGGCTTTGGAAGGCAGGCCAGTCCTCACCTACAGACAGCCTACCAACTTGAAGCAAATTCTCACCAACAACTATACACTGCACCACAGTAACTCTAACTCAGGAACCAATCCCTGCAACAAACCTCAGTGCCAACTCTACCCACATATCTACACCAGCGACACCATCACAGGACCTAGCCACATCAGCCACACCATCACAGGCTCATTCACCTGCACATCTACCAATGTAATATATGACGTGCCAGCAATGCCCCTCTGCCATATACATTGATCAAACTGGACAGTCCCTACATAAAAGAATAAATGGACACAAATCAGATATCAGGAATAGTAACATACAAAAACTTGTAGGGGAACACTTCAATCTCCCTGGACACACAGTAGCAGATTTAAAAGTAGCCATCCTGCAACAAAAAACTTCAAAAACAGACTTCAAAGAGAAACTGCAGAGCTACAATTCATTTGCAAATTTGACACTATCACTTTAGGATTACACAAAGACTGTGAAGCCAACTACAAAAGTAGTTTCTCCTTTCTTCGTTTTCACACCTCTACATCAGCTTCTAGAAGCTGGCCACATCTTCCCTGACTGAATTGAACTTGTTCTCTCTGGCCTTCCTCTTGATTGGTACTCCTTTCTTTTCATGTGCCTATATATACCTGACTCTGGAATTTCCACTACATGCATCTGATGAAGTGGGTCTTTGCCCACGAAAGCTTATGCTCCAATAAATCTGTTAGTTTATAAGGTGCCACAGGACTCCTTGTTGTTCATGCAGATTCAGACTAACACGGATACCTCTCTGATACTTGACTTTTCAAAACATCACTAAGGGCTCGACTACAGAGCAGAGCAAAAGTCTAATTAAGCTGCACAACTTGAGCTACATCAATTGCGTAGCTTAAGTTAAATAGCTTATTTCGGCTTTTGGCGCTGTCTACACAGCAGAAAGTTGAAGGAAGAACACTCTTCCTTACAACTTCCCTTACTTCTCATGAAATAAGGGTTACAGGAGTCAGAGTAAGAAGTCCTCCAGTTCACCGTTATTTTGAAATAATGGCTTGCAGTGTAGACATACTCTTTGTTATTTCAGAATAATGTCAGTTATTCTGAAATAATGCTGCTGTGTAAGCATGCCCTAAAAGAGCAGCTAAACGTGATGGATGCAATTTTCAGGTATTTTTCAGAAAGATTATTTAGGAAAAACCACAAAGTAAGAAGAAAAGTAAGTTTTGTAATGGTACAAGAATAAATCAAGGCCTAGAAAACAAGTAACTATAATAAGGCTACACCCTGAAAACATTAATACTATGATGCCTCAAAGGGTAGTACTTAACCTGATGTACTTGAATATTTTAAACTGTTAATTCATGGAGCAGATTTGGAACAGAAAAAGATTGGGCTTAACCCTAAGAAAAAAAATCCTATCTCAACTTCACTGAACTGTTTAGGGCAGAAACAAAGAATTTTAGTAGAAAAAAATGCCAAAAAGAATTCTGGGTCCATCAGAGTGATTATTCTCCATCATACTCTTCTGCCTTCTCATTTTATTGCATCCTGTTTAGTTAATATCAATCTTTTACATTGCTTCTGTTAATCAGATTCAACACAGCACACACAGAACAGACCTGAGCAGAGAACTCCAGCATCTTCACCATGCCCACAGTTATGCTGACCCCAACCTCTGGAGGAACAGTCCCGAAGATAGGATTCGCTTCCAGAGCAGCTCACATCATCCAGCCAGATCTTCCCAGACCCCTGCCCATAATGAGCTGAGCCAGGTGCACTGATGGCATGTCCACATGCCAATTCCTTGCAAACAACATTGGCATCTGATGTGTCCCAGGAATCATCACAGACTGTCCCCCAGGTGTTGTTGTAATAAATTTCCACTCTCCCGGCACATCTATCTACTCCATTCACCAGTCTGATTTGCTTGCTTCCTGTAAGGAGAAATTCTAGATGCAATCAAAGAAGAGGATGTTTTCTGAAATCTTAAAAATACCTGTGCTATAATGATGATCTCAGCAATCATGACTGTAAATATAGGTATCATCTCCTACTTATGAGGCAGTTTGCATATTCCAAGGCAGCTTTAATACAGTCAGTGGTGTTTGATTCCCACCTTGCTTCCCTCCCCATACATTCATATTCCTTGTTTCTCTGGGTTATCTGCTTGGAAGCAAGTCTGCTTTGTGAATTCTTACAAAATTAGGTCTACACTGAGTATGTCTCCGCTGCAGAGTTTTTTCGAAAAAATGACTATTTTTCTGAAAAAACTTCACTTACGTCCACACCACAATTGTGTTCTTTCGAAAAAAACTGAAAGAACAGAGGGGATTTTCCAACATTGGTAAACCTCTTTCTATGAGGAAGAAGCCTTTCTCCCAAAGAGCTCTTTCAGAAAAAGGCGTGTGTGGATGGGGAAGAGGGAGTTCTTTCAAAAGAAGAGGAAAAATCACAGATGCCCTGGTGGCCACTCATCCTTAGTAATCACTGCTTAAATGCGAGATAGATTCAGTGTGGATGCTATCTTTTGAAAAAGCAGATCGCTTTTTCTCTTCCAGAAAAGCTTCTTTTGAAAGAAGCCTGCAGTCTAGACATAGCCTATGTGTCCAATATACAGGCAGTCCCCAGGTTACATGGATCCGACTTACATTGGATCCCTACTTACAAACGGGGTGAGGCAACCCCGCACTAGTTGCTTCCCCCCAGCAGACCAGGGAGATGCGAAGCTAGCGCCCTCCTCCCCCCCTCCAGCAGACCAGGGAGACGTAGAGCGGCTTTTCTCAGCAGACACCTCAGCTTGAAAATAAAGGACTGAGGGAAGTGAGGTGTGGGAGAATAAAACTGAGCTCTGGAGAAATGTTTGGCTAGAGTTTCCCCTACAATATGTACCAGTTCCGACTTACATACTGTGGAAGCAGGCTCTTTGCTGGCCAGGCCTCTCGCGCGTATTGCCATCCAAGCAAAAGGTCAACTTCCCCTTGATGAAAACCCTTACACTATGTAACTTAAAGGTCAGCGAGGAACAGGAACCAAAACCAGACCTAAAAAGTTCATGTAAAGTTCATGCTGGTTGTGCTGACTGTGCCATGCCCAATAAGGCAGAAAAGGAAAAACAGGAAACCATCTCACCCCCTTACCCCTGTCACTTAGCAGACAGGGTCTGCTAGCCTATCACAAAAAGTGGGCAAAAGCTCTCTATAAAACAGCTACCCCTCCTCTATCAAATTGAGGAATCCCGAATAAACATTGGATGGCGGAATATGAGCCAGGTTCAAGGACTGATCACCCGAGGGCCACCTCCCGCTCACCGAACCAAACGAGTTCCTGTAGAGCGTAACGTATGCCAAACATAACAAATACCAAATATGTTGTTGTTGTAGTTTGTGTGTCTGTTAAATGTAAGTATTGTTATCTGAAATTGTTTAGCGGTATTGTTAAGTAGTAGTGTTAAAAGTTTTAGATAAATGATTAGTCTTATAAGTAAGACTGATGTAAATGTAACTGTTAATAATCCCTAGTCCCTTGTTAACAACTATTGGGATTTAGAGAAACCTCAAAGAATTTTCTTCACTGTATTGCATTTTGCTTTTTGGACATTCTAATAATTATTTAGTGCCTACGTATGTAAGAAATTGATAAAATCATAATTTATACGTAGAAGCCCTTTAATAAAAGTTTAAAAGATATTTAGTAATAGTTTGCCTGTTTCTGCGCCTTCCTGGGACTAGCCACATTTCCAAACCTTTTACTTTAAACCACACATACAAATTCAACTTAAGAACAAACCTACAATCCCTATCTTGTACTTAACCCGGGGACTGCCTGTAGTGGACTATGAGTTTCTAAAACACAATCTAAAAATTAGTTGGTTTCAGATTGTGCTTCTTGTAAATTAAAGACTATTAAACTTCTCATAATATTTCTTATGACAAATAACAATGCATCATAGATATTTCTTTTTTTAATTTAAAATTATGGCTTTTCTGTTTTTTGCCCATACAGACAACCAGTCTTGGTTGCAGGTTGTCTCTGCATTTCCACTCTGACTGCGCTAAACCATATCATCATTAGTGCCTCAGTTTCAGCTCAATTTCCAGTTTCAAATTTCCCAGTTCAATAGTCTGAGTTTTTCCACAATTTGAAGTGATAGGAATTAAATTAAATAAACTATTTCATTTTATATGTATAGCAATATTAAAAACTTTTGTTAGGTTACAAAACAGTGATTTTGGCCTCTGTTATAGCTGATGTCATCATAATAAGAAAAATCCTGGGGTTCACACATTTTGAGGGAAGGTGTGTCCTGTCCTACAATTCCCCACAGTCTAGGAGATGGATCTTAACTCTGTTGCTTATCATTTTTTCTAGCATTTATTCCTGAAAAATTTCTCCTTCTGAGCAGAGAGATTTTTCTCAATCACATTCAATTATGTTCTGATTTTCCATCTCCAGTAGCTAACATTCATCTCTCATATTCATTCCTTATTAATCAGTGAAACAAAGTGTTCACAGAACAGACCTGAACAGAGCACGCCTGCATCTTTATGATGCCCACAGTTATGCTGCCCCCAGCCCTTGAAAGGACATTCTGAAAGAGTGGATTCGGCTCCAGAGCACTTCAGCTCATCCATCCAGATCTGCCCGGACCCTTGCCCATAATGAGCACAGACAGTTGCACTGATGGCGTGTCCACATCCCAGCTCTTTGCAAATGACTTTGGCATCTGATAGGTCCCAGGAATCATCACAGACTGTGCCCCAGTTGCCATTATAAGAAATCTCCACTCTCCCAGCACAGCGATCAGCTCCATCCACTAGTCTGACCTGATGGCTTCCTGTAGGGAAAAATCTTTAAAGTCAATGGACGCTCTTCAGCATTTTTGAAAACCAAGCCACTTTTATATATTATACTGGTTATTATGTGTATTATAGCACTGCTTTGGGGCTCCAATCATGATTGAGGTTCCATAGTGCTAGATATTTGCTAAACACACAATAAGAGAGAGTCCCTGTCCTGAGAATCTTACAATCTAGTTAGACAAGACAAAGGATGGAGGAAAACTATACAATGAAAACCACTTTAACCACAGTATGTAATTGAAACCATTGAAGCCAGGGGGTGCAACAGCACCCACTGTACTCACTCCTAGTTCCAGCATCTATTCCTAAATGGTAGGAGCTTTGTTGGCAGGACCTCTCCCACTAAAATAGTGCTGGGTACGCTGTCATTTATGCCACCAAAACGTATGTTTTTTCACACTGCTGAGAGACAAAGGTTTTTCTGGCAAAAATGGTAGCACAGACTTGGCCTTAGACTTGGTACTCTATGACATTTTGAGTAAAAAAAATAGTATTTAAAAAACTGCATGACACATTAAAGGGATTTAAAATTGTCTGATAGGTCTAAAAACATATTTATGAATGGGAAATCCTCCTAAGTGGGATAGGGATCACTTTTTCACACCACACTATTTAAATATTTTTATCAATATCATAGAAGAAAATACAAAACCATCACCAATAAAGTTTGCAGATAACACAAAGATTATGGGAAGAGGACAGGCTACAGATACAGAGAAAATCTGGATCTAGTAAGCTAGGTTCAAGCAAACAATCTGTGTTTTACTAAGGCAAAATGAAATATAAATGTATGTATCTAGGAGCAAATAATGGAGGCCTTACTTATAGGATGGGTGACTCTATCCTGGGAAGTAGTGTCTCTGACAAAGATTTGGAAGTAGTAATTGATAAAACAGTTGAACATGATCTCCAGCGCAACACTGGCCCAAAGGGCCAATGCCATCCTTGGATGCAAAAACAGAGGACTCTTGTGCAGGAATAGTGAGGTTATTTACCTATATATTCGGCACTGGCATGACAGTAGCTGGACTACTGTGTCCAATTTTCTGAATATAGAAAGATTCAAGAAGAGCACTGATAAACTGCACAGTTCAAAGCAGAGTGACAATAATGATTAAAGGACTGGAAAAATGCCTCTAGTGATAAGCTAAATAGATGGAGCTCCTTGAGCAGGTTAAGGGATAACAATCACAGTCAACAAGTACCAACATGGTAAACAATTTTTTTTTTATTACAGGCTCTTCAATCTAGCAAGCAAAGATAGAACACAGTCTAATAGCTAGAAACTGAAGCCAGACAAATTCACAAAGGAAATAAGGTCCCCCCTTTTTTTTAAAACCAGGGAGGGAATTCAGCCGTTGGAAAAATTTAGCAAAGGACATGGTGGATTCTCCATCACTGGAAATCCTTAAATCAACATTGGATGTTCTTCTAAAAGATATGCCCTAGTAATTATTTTGGAAGTCCTATGTCCTTCTTTTATAGGTGGTCAGATTAGAGATCACAATGGTCCTTCCTGGCCTTGAAGTCTATGAATCCATGAATTATTTTCCTGTTAATCAGGTTCAATAGAGAATTCATTATACACACCTGAACAGACAATTCCTACATCTTCATAGTGATGACAGTTATGTCGATCCCATCCCCTGGAAGGGCATTCCCATAGCTTGGATTCATTTCCAGAACAGTTGAGATCATCCAGCCAGATCTTTCCTGGTCCTTCCCCATAATGTCCAGAGAGATTTGAAAGAACAGTGTATCCACATCCAAGCTGTTTGCAAACAACATTGGAGTCTGATAGGTCCCAGAAATCATCACAGACTGTCCCCCAGATACCGTCATTATAGATTTCCACTCTACCAGAGCACCGATCAGTTCCATTCACCAGTCTGAGCTGTTTGCTTCCTGTGGGTAGAATCTCTGTAGTTAATATGTCTGTTCCTATTGAACAAGACGACAGTGCTTTAAGTAATCAGAAATAAAACAACCGATCAAACTGACATTCTTGATGATGCTGTCAGTGGTGATTTTCAAGTGTATTAAAGAGATGCTAATGAACCCAGGCCTGCCCACACCCAAATTAGTCATTATCAGACCAATTCTAGTAACGATCCTATTGATATCTAAAATACTGAAACTGCCTAGTTGCATTGTGACCTCGTTCAAGGAACATCACCCATAACCAAGGGTTATCAGTCTCTATTGTCTCTCCTCTTTCTCTTTGAACTATCCCTATAAAAACTCCTATCCTTGCCCCAGGAAAAACTGTTCTGATACCTGGATTTAAACTGCATCAGTTCCATTAAGATTTCTTCATCTCCTGTCTGATCGTGCTGGGGGCTCTGTTCTGCTTGTCTCCTGCCCTCTAGACCCCGGGCTACCATCATCATCTGGGAACCCCAATCAGTGCAAGCTCCATGGAGTAGTGAGCTCTCTCTGGGTATGTCTACACTACAAAGTTAGTTTGAACTAACTTTCATAGGCGCTACACTAGCGCTCCGTTAGTTCGAACTTAATTCGAACTAACGGAGCGCTTAGTTCGAACTAGGTAATCCTCATTCCATGAGGATTAAGCCTAGTTCGAACTAGCTAGTTCGAATTAAGGGGTGTGTAGCCTCTTAATTCGAACTAGTGGGAAGCTAGCCCTCCCCAGGTTTCCCTGGTGGCCACTCTGGCCAACACCAGGGAAACTCTATTGCCCCCCTCCCGGCCCCGGACCTCTTAAAGGGGCACGGGCTGGCTACGGTGCCCGTGCCAGGTGCAAGCCTGCCAGCACCCAGCCAGCAGATCCTGCACCTGGCACGGATCGAGCCACCCACCTCCTTTTCCCAGTCTCCCCCAGTTTTGTTCAATAAAGACAGATTCCATTTTGGAAGACACGTTATCTTTATTTTGTACATCAAGAAGAGGGGCTAGGGAAGGGTAAGTGGAAGGAGGTGAGGGAGGAATGGGGTACGAGCCCCTGATGGGAAGGACTGGGCTGGCTCTGTGGGTTTCTGGGGGTGGAAGCTCTCCTGCAGCCCCCCAATTGCCCCCTCTCCCCAGATGGCAGCCTGCGGCAAGTGCAGCCGTGCTGATGGCCGAGTGGTGTGATGTGCCCAGTGTGGGCACTCAGGGCACTCCAAGCCAGGACTGCTTTGCAAGCGGGGCACCCCTGAGAACTGTCTGTCCGGGATGGGGGTCGGGACCCTTTAAGCACAGCCCTCGGCTAGCCTGAGACAGCATCTCCATGCTCTAAGTCCTCCTCTGATGCCCTGCCAGCACTGCTTCCGGCCATCCTTAAGCCCGGTTCAGGGTCCACTTAATGTGGACATGCTAGTTCGAATTAGCAAAACGCTAGTTTTTTAGTCTGGATCCGTTAGTTCGAATTAACTAATTCGAATTAACTAATTCGAACTAAGTTAGTTCGAATTAACGTTGTAGTGTAGACGTACCCTTAGAGCTCTGACTTGCGTTTAAGACAGAGCTGCAGCCCTCAGGGCAAGGCATCAAAGAGTTAGGACTCAGGCAGGAGTGAGCACCAAAACAGTCTAGGGTATCAAAACAGGCCTCTTGGCCTAAAGAGGAGGAGCACTGCCATCCCTGGGGTTGGGTGTCAGAGGGCCGGGGAACATGGGCCCATCCGACTCCACTGCATCCCACCCAGGGCTCCAACACTGCTGGAGTGGTCACCCACTGCGCCAACAGGAATTTATCTACAACATAATGACTCACACTCTGGCAGCAGAACTGGATGAGAGTTTGGTCCTCCTAGACTACTTCCTTCCACAGTCTGGGGCTATGTCTAGGCTGCAGAGCTTGTCCCGGTATCCCGGAAAAGCTCTACCATGTCCAAGGAAAAAAATGTCGGAAAAGCGGACTAATTTTGTTGGCAACCCTGTAAACCTCATTTTACAAGGAAGAAGAGATGTTCTGAAAGAGGGTGTTTTTTCCAAACTTTGGCCACGTGCAGTTGGGTCAAATTTCAGAAAAGCCTCTTTCAGAAGTAAATTGGAAAAAGAAAGGCCATTTGTGTGCCAAAAATGGCGTTTTTCCCCCCCAATTTATCTTTGTAGCGTAGATATAGCCTGGGTATAGTCCAGTGGTCCAATGATCCCCCATTTCCTTAAGTCTCTGAGCTGCTGGTAGCTCTGTCAGCTCCTCAGGGTCCTCACCTGCCTCCCCTGATGACAAGGTGTCAGTCCATGCCAGGGGGAAGTGTCTGCTCCCTAGGAGAGATGTCTGCTTTCTCCAGGGTGTAAGCAGCATCTGCGCTCCAGGGCTCTTTCTTTTTTACTTCCTGTCCCACCCTGATACTTCCAGTGAGGAGAGCAGGGTAGATTTGTCTCTGCCCATCCAGGGGAGTTTTGTCGTGCGTCCTCACACTCCAGTTCAGAGGGAGGCTACTTTATTGCACTACAATCTCTCTATGCACAAAGATTCTCCCTGCATGAAGAATGGGAATAAAACCTCCCTTCCTCACTAAGAAGTGATGAAGATTATTGTTGGAAGCAAGAAAACAAGGCCTGGTCAACGTTATGCTAAGGAAAGTTAACAAAGGCTAATTACATAGGCCTCTGAGTATCCTTGACCAGAACCAGGAATGTGGTTCAAACAGAAGCGCACCCTCCATGCTGGCTTAGGTTATAAAAGTAAGATAAATGATAAATGACATATTTGTACCTACTGTAAGTAGAACAGCTTGCTTTGGGAACTGGTCAGTGACTCCCTGTTTCTGTTTCCCTTCGCTGATCTTACCTCCCTATTTTTGCCCGTTTGTGCTCAAATCCCTTGTCTCCTTGTTCCTGGTACCTGCCTTTTGTGATTGATAAGAAAGTTGCTGATGCATTATGAAGCGCTTCTGGCCACAATGAATGGTTGGCTAAGATATGCATAGATATTAAAAGTTTTAGCAAAGGGGGTAAGTGGCTTGGGTGAAGAGCTTATGACGCGACGGAACGGTCTTTATAAGCCTACCTGTTACTAAAATCGGGGCTGGTTCTCTTTGGAGACGGGCCGCTCTCTATTGTTGTGTGCACTCTTCAATAAAGAGCTTGTGATTGGCCTTTGCTGGTGTTACCTGTCTCTTTGCGGTCAGACAACGAACCGAGCCGTCTGGGCTAGAGTCCCTGACATTAATTTATTAAAATGTGTCGGACATTCAGATACTACAGCAATGAGTGCCACAGAAAAGCTCTTCAGAGATTTGATAATATGATATCCAGTGGAGGGTTTTGTTGGTTTGCAAAAAATATGGCCGGGAGACAACTGAACAATGAGGATAACAGTTGAACAATGAGGATACTGAACAGTTGCCACATCCTGTGCATTGAAAGAGAAAGGTTTCAGAAGAAAAAGTATTATGGGATTATATAAAAAATGGCATCATAATGCATATGCATAAGGTGACAATATTAAGTTTGTACAACAAACAATTAGTTCTGCAGCACCTTAGAACCTAATAAAAAATGTTGATGGTATCATGAGCTTTAGAAGTGGGTTGTGCCCATTAAAGCTCATGATACCATGTGCATTTTTGTTAGTCTCTTAAGGCTAAGTCTACACTGCAAGGTTTTTGCAAAAACCTGCAGAGTGTCCACACCTCAAATGCGCTTTTGCACAAGTAAATCGGCAGTGAAACAGCAGAACAGAGGGCTTTTGCTGGTGTAGGTAAACCTCTTTCTACGAGGCATAACTCCCTTTTGTGCTACAGCTATTGCACAATAAGGCAAGTGTGGATGCTATGGGAAAAAGCACAGGTACTCTCATGGCCATTCTGTAAATGGCCATCTGAACTTTCTTGCGCAAGAGCATCCAGGCAGTGTGGCCGCTCTCTTGCGCAAAAGCACATGGCTTTTGCAATGCGCTTTGAGGTATGGATGTGCTCTTGCACTAGATGATTTTGCACAGAAACACTTGAGCAAAAGGCTTCTTGTGCAAGAAGCCTGCAGTGTAGATGTAGCTTAAGGTGCTGCAGAACTATTTGTTGTTTTCAAATTTTTTTCAGTTATAGACTATCAGGGCTACCCCTCTGAGACTTTTAAATGGACAAGTAGATTTTCCAATTTGAATTGACACTTGCAAATGGTTACACACACTAATCCCTTCTACAACTCCCAGAATTAGGATAGACTGCCCAGCACATGCAGCTTTTTCAAATAGATCATGATCTTCACAAGGTGGAAGAGCACTAAGAGTACTTATTTTATCAATCTGATCAATTCCACCTCTATGGTATCGGGGATTACAGCAGAAAAAAAATATGCAAAGGCATCAGGGCCTAAATTTTAAAAAGTCAAGTAAGTATCTAAAAATGCAGCTAGATGCCTAGTGAGATTTTCAAAGGGACATTAATGGAAATGAGGCATGTAAAATCCATTTAGTCAGTTAGCTGGCTAAACGCTATGTTAAATCGGTTAATCACTTAAATGGGGGGAGGGAGGCACTGCAGCCTGGCTAGACAGAGCTGAGCGCCATGCCGGTGGGAGGCAGAGGGCGGCTTCTGCTCACCCAGGCGCCGCTGTTCCTCCTACTGCTACTGCTGGGCGAGCCAATGGATCTGGCGCCAACAGGCAGAGCAGCCTGCGCTGGGCATCAGTGGCAGCTAGGGGGGCGTGCAGCCTGTGTGGCCAGGAGAACATGCGGGGCCGCAGAAGGTGAGACAAGCCCCCTCCGCCCCTCAGCGAGTCCCTCCCTGCTGTGGACCCTCCTGCTAGTGGGGTGCGGAGAGCGCCCTATGAGAGAACCTGACTCCTGTCATCCCGCCCCACCTACCCTTCAGTCCGCCAACTGCCCCATTCCTGCCTTTGGGTGCTCCCGCAGGCCCGCTCTCCCTGAGTTGCCCTGGGGAACTAAGGCTGCCCAGGAGCCACAAGGCGCCTGCTGAGTGGAACCAGGAATGAAAGCAGCGCAGAGGCCACTTCCCTGCGTTGCTTCTGCACTCCGAAGCGTCTCTGCATTGCTTGCATAGGAGGTTGGAAGGGGGAGGCTTGGCTCGTGCAGCTTCCCACATGGTTTATGAGCTGGGAAAGGGCCTCCTTACACACACATCCCCGCCTCCCCCCGCAACCCCAACCTTGATGGGGAAGTTTAAAGTGGCAGCCTACTGTGGAGTTGGTTAGGAGTCTGTCCCAGCCTTGCTGGGCCACTGGTAAGGCTCGCTTCTTACCAATTAACCATTAACATCCCTTGCCTAATGCCTGGTTAGGCACCTTTGAAAAGCCCTGTAGGGATCTATTTCCCTCCACAGGCCACACCCCATTTCTACCAGCATTTCTCATTTCAGACCAGGACCACACAGCACTATTTCAGACCTAGGTTCCCTTACATTTCTATCCGTTCACTTCAGCCCTGATCTATGGCACCCACTGCTTTTCTAGCCCTTTGCCTCTCCTGGGCAAAAATTGGCAGCTGTGCAAAATTAAGAGATGAAATCTGTGGTTTCAACCAATTGGGATTCTGGCAGAAGACTCGCCAGACTCTTCACTTCTGAGTCAAACCTGGATTTGAATGCTACTGTCGGGATCTAAAAGACAAGTTACTCCACCGGAGAAAAGCCAGAAAGAATTCTAATCAGCAGGGACATTCTCCTTTACCATTATCAGCAGCCTTCTCGTATCATTGCTTTTGTGTTTGTTAACATTAATCTTTTATATTAATTCCCTAATAATTAGGTTAGAGAGGATTTGCAGAACAGACCTGAACAGAGAACTCCGGCATCTTCTTTGTGTCCACAGTTGTGCTGGCCCCATCCTTTGGAAGGACATGCCCACAGATAGGATTCATTTCCAGAGCAGTCTAATTCATCCAGCCAGATCTGCCCTGATCCTTCCCCATAATAAGCAGCAGTCACATTGACAGAATGGCCACATCCCAGTTGTTTGCAAACAACGTTGCCATCTGATAAGTCCCAGGAATCATCGCAGACTGTCCCCCACGTGCCTCTGTAATTAACCTCCACTCTTCCCTCACAATGGTCTGCTCCATTCACAAGTCTGACTTGCCTGCTCTCTGTAAAAATGTTATTAATATGTTCTGTAATTGATGAAAAATGAGGATGTTCTAGAAATTCAACAAGTGAGAAAATGATGAAGACAACCTTAACAATTCTTCACCGTATTGTCTCTAACTTGGACATAACGCATAGTGTTTCATGGGCTCATACATTCTTCAGTTTCCAACATACTCAGAACCGGTTCTTCCAAGTAAGTAAGGCTGTCATGGCTAAGATTTTTTGACAACATTTATGACTCTCATATTCCCACCCTGACCCCCATACATAGTCAAGTTCTTTGTCATTGTTGCTAATCTCAGGCTCAGCATGTGCAAAGGATAAATAGTGAATAAGTGATTAACTTATTCCTCTCTGTGTCTTTGCTTCTACTAATATATATTTGTTTAGACCTGCAGGACTGACTTCAGTCTGTAAGCCATCATAAAGCTTTAGTTCAACACTCCTCTTAAATAGAAATTGCCATTTGTGGTGAAATCTGTAGCATGAAACAGTGGGGACTAAAGGAAAAGAGACACACTGGACTCCTCACTTCTGAGCCAAACAGTAATTTGAACTCCTCCCTCAGGAGTTGCAAGGCTAATAATCATTCCACAGGAATGAATGCCAGAAAAAAATTCATGAATCCCACATAGAAATGATCCTTTATCAATGATATATTTGTTTTATTGCTGCATTTAAATTTAAAACATAATTTATAGTTTTTAATGTTTTATGTTATGGTTTACATTTTATGAAATATAATGTTATTAATTAAATTAATCTCTGTCAACACTTGATTGTTTGAATTAAAACAGAGAACTTGGACAACCTACCTGAGCAGATAACTCCTGCATCATTGGTGTGTCCACAGTTGTGTTGGCCCCAGCCCCTGAAAGGACATGCCCAGAGATTGGATTCGTTCCCAGAGCAGTTCACATCATCCAGCCAGATCTGCCCAGATCCTTCCCCATAATGAGCAGAGAGAGTTGTGTTGATGGCATGTCCACATCCCAATTGTTTGCAAACAACATTGGAGTCTGACAGGTCCCAGGAATCATCACAGACTGTTCCCCAGTTGCCATTGTAATAAATTTCTACTCTGCCAGAGCAATGATCTGCACCATTCACCAGTCTGATCTGCTTGTGTTCTGTAAGGATAAATGCCAGCTATTAATATGTCATTATTATAGAATTGGAGAGTGTCTGTAAAATTTCAGAAATAAAACACCAGAATAAAAGACAATGACATTGTCAGCAATTCCTTACTGGGCTATATAAGGTGTGGAGATTGTTACTGAGGGTACGTCTAAACTACATGGCTCCATCGACGGAGCCATGTAGATTTATTGTTTTGGCAAAGGCAAATGAAGCCGCGATTTAAATGATCGCGGCTTCATTTAAATTTACATGGCTGCCACGCTGAGCCAACAAACAGCTGATCAGCTGTTTGTCCGCTCAGCGCGCTAGTCTGGACGCTCCCCTGCCGACATCAAAGCCCTTTGTCGGCAGCCCCGGTAAACCTCATCCCACGAGGAATAACGGGGCTGCCGAGAAAGGGCTTTGATGTCAGCAGGGGAGCATCCAGACTAGCATGCTGAGCGGACAAACAGATGATCAGCTGTTCGTTGGCTCAGTGCGGCAGCCATGTAAATTTAAATGAAGCCGCGATCATTTAAATCGCGGCTTCATTTGCCTTTGCTTATGTGTCTAATCTACATGCCTCTGACGACAGAGGCATGTAGTCTAGACACGGCCTCAGTGACTTGTCTCCATTCTTTTAGCCTAGGTCTACACTAGGGAGGTATTTCAAAATAACCTCATTTATGCTGAATTCATAAGCAGTGTCCCACACTACCAACCCCATTATTTTGAAATAAAGAGCCTCTTATTTCAAACTCTGTACTTCTGTTTTTTTCAGGGAATAACGCTAATTTCAAAACAGTTATTTCTAAATATCATTAGTGTGGGCACTCTGGTGCTGCTATTTCAAAATAACTATTCCCCAGAGTAACTTGAACTAATTACTTCCCAGTGCTTCCTGGGGCTCTAAATCAAAGTAGTGTATCCACATTAATGGAGCCTGCCTCAGACTAATTTTGAGGCTTCACTATAGTGGGGAGACACTATTTCAATTTCATTTCAGGAGTTATGTTGATTTTAGTTATTTCAAAATAATTTCCTAGTGTAGACATGCCCCTAGGGTCTGTAAATCTTTCAGACCTTGAAAGAGTTGAAAAAGAGGCTATATGTTTGTTATGGTCATTAATTCTGAGACAAAATCCATGATATTTCCCCCACAAAAATTAATGCTGTGATTCTGGGCATCCTGATACCAAGCAAGACTTTTTGAACTTTGGTTCTCCACTTGTCAGTGCAGTGGAGGTAGTAATTACATTTTAGACCGTCAATTAATTATGGAAATTATTTTAAAATCAAAGAGCTGGAAGAGACCTCAGAAGGTCATCAAGTTCAGCCCCCTACCCAAAGCAGGACCAATCCAACTAGATCAACCCAGCCACGGCTTTGTCAAGATGAGACTTAAAAACCTATAAGGATGGAGAGTCCACCACTTCCCTAGGTAACCCATTCCAGTGCTTCACCACCCGCCTAGGGAAAGTTTTTCCTAATATCCAACCTAGACCTCCCCCCTCCTTGTTCCGCCATCCGTCACTACTAAGAACAGCCTCTCATCATCCTCTTTGGACTTACCTTCAGGAAGTTGAAGGCTGCTATCAAATCCCCCTTCACTCTTCTCTTCTGCAAACTAAACAAACCCAAATCCCTCAGTCTCTCCTCATAGGTCATGCGCTCCAGCCTCCTAAACATTTTGGTCGCTCTCTGCTGAACCCTTCCAATGCATCCACATCCTTTCTATAGTGTGTGGGGGGGGCGGGGGGGGGGAAGGGGGGAGGCAGAACTGGACACAGTACTCCAGGTGTGGCCTCACCAGAGCTGAATAAAGGGGGATAATCACTTCTCTGGATCTGCTGACAATGCTCCTCCTAATGCACCCTAATATGACATTAGCCTTCTTGGCTACAAGGGCACACTGTTGACTCATATCCTGCTTCTCATACAGTGAACTTGCTGTAATCCCCAGGTTTTTTTTTTTTTTTGCAGCACTGCTACTTAGCCCGTCGGTCCCCAGCCTGTAACAATGCTTGGGATTCTTCTGTCCCGAGTGCAGGACTCTGCACTTGTCCTTGTTGAACCTCATCAGATTTCTTTTGGCCCAATCCTTTAATCTGTCCAGGTCACTCTGGACCCTATCCCTGCCCTCCAGTATATCTACCTCTCCCCCTAGCTTAGTGTCATCTGTGAACTTGCTGAGGGTGCAAATCCATCCCCTCATCCAGGTCATTAATAAAGATGTTGAACAAAATCAGTTCTAGAACCGATCCTTGCGGGACTCCGCTAGACACCATCCGCCATCCTGACATCAACCCGTTGATTGCTACCCATTGGGCCCAACAGCCTAGACAGCTTTCTATCCATCTTGCAGTCCATTTATCCAATCCATATCCCCTTAACTTGCTGGCAAGAATATTGTGGGAGACAGTTGCTTTTCCGGAAAAACTTGCCAGCTGTCTACACTGGCCGTTTGAATTTCCACAAAAGCACTGACAATCTCATGTAAGATTGTCAGTGCTTTTGCGGAAATACTATGCTGTTCCCGTTTGGGCAAAAGTCTTTTTCCGAAAAACTTTTGCGCAAAAGGGCCAGTGTAGACAGCACAGTACTGTTTTCTGCAAAAAAGCCCCGATCGCGAAAATGGCGATCGGGGCTTTTTTGCGGAAAAGCGTGTCTAGATTGGCCATGGACGCTTTTCCGCAAAAACTGCTTTTGCGGAAAAGCGTCCTGCCAATCTAGACGCGCTTTTCTGAAAATGCTTTTAATGGAAAACTTTTCCGTTAAAAGCATTTCCGGAAAATCATGCCAGTCTAGACGTAGCCTTGGAGATCTATGTTCCTGTCTCATTTCTCTTGTCAGTGTTGCTAATAATGTGCAGTGGATCCAATGGGGCAATTCCATGGGGAGCCTTTCAAGAACATTTATCAGCTATAACCAACAGAATTGTTGTATGCAGTTTAGCTGTATAAAGTGGAGTCGTGATTGAATTATTACTGGTGCTGCCATGATCCCAATGAAGAATAAGCTGAGCCTATTTGTAGGAGATATAGTCATAACAATTAGATACAAAAATTGTATCTAATTTCTTCAAACAGTGTATGCACAAAATTTTAATACATTTTAACTGTACAGAGAGTTTGGAGAGTCTGTTTTATTCTGTTATTAAAATAATTTGGGACAAATGCAACAGAGTAAATGCAACAGAAAGGTAGTCATGTTAGTCTGATCTTGGTAAAACAAAAAAAGCAGTCATGTAGCACTTTAAAGCAGTCATGTAGCACTTTAAAGACTGACAAGATAGTTTATTAGGTGATGAGCTTTTGTGGAGCAGACTCACTTCTCCAGATCATATTCTGCAGTAACTCAGGGGATGATGTAATATAGTTATCTTACATAACAAAGAGGTTGAACACTGGCTTTAAGTGCAAAACAGAATTCAACCTTAACAATGAAACTGACTGGAGTATCCAAAAGTCTCTGTCCCACAGGTTAAATAGAACAAAACAGAACTAACCTGAGCAGAGCACTCCTGCATCTTCATGATGCCCACAGTTGTTCTGACCCCAATCTCTGGAAGGACACATCCAAAGATTGGTTTCACTTCCAGAGCAGTTCACATCAGCCAGCCAGATCTGACCTGATCCCTGCCCATAATGAGCAGAGACAGTTGCATTGATGGCATGTCCACATTCCAATTCTTTGCAAACGATATCAGAGTCTGTCAGGTCCCAGGAATCATCACAGACTGTCCCCCAGGTCTCTTGGTAATAAATTTCCACTCTGCCGGCACAGGGACTTGCCCCACTCACAAGTTTGATCTGTTTGCTTCCTGTAGGGTTAAATCTCAGCTGTTAATAGGTCATAGAAACAATATGATGAATATGAGATTTCAGAAGTAAAATAGCTGAGCAAACTACACCAACATCTTCAGCAGTTTCTTATTGTGCTATGACAAATGTAGGGATGTTGGAGGTTGTCAGACTGACTCTCATCTCCTTCATGCTTACAGTTCTCTCTCTCATATGGTTTGTTCCTCATTAATGCTTCAGAAGATTGGTGATAATGGCCATAATGCCTGGGCCAAAATTAAAGGTATTTAAGGTTGCTTCCCTGCTCAAAGGGCTGCTCTTTGTCATTCCAGGATGTCAGCTACTGAGCTGGAGTCTTCCATGAATTTGGAAATCTGGCTTTCCCTAAGCCTATTTGAAAATCTATATATGGTCAGGGTGACTTTTTCCATTTACTTCATAAGTCTTTTGGATCAAAACTATTAGGTCTGGTGTAGTGTATAATGGATTTAATAAATTATTTTAATCAGAGAATTATAACATAGCTTCAAACAATGTGGCTGTGTCTAGACTGGCAAGTTTTTCCGCAAAATCAGGTGATTTTGCGGAAAAACTTGCCAGCTTTCTACACTGGCTGCTTGAATTTACGGAAAAGCACTGACGATCTCCTGTAAAATCATCAGTGCTTTTCTGGAAATACTATGCTGCTCCCGTTCGGGCAAAAGTCTTTTTCCAAAAGACTTTTGCGCAAAAGGGCCAGTGTAGACAGCAGAGTACTGTTTTCCGCAAAAAAGCCCCGATCGCGAAAATGACTATCGGGGCTTTTTTGCGGAAAACCACATCTAGATTGGCCACGGATGCTTTTCCGCAAAAAGTGCTTGTGCGGAAAAGCATCCTGCCAATCTAGAAGCGATTTTTCCGAAAATGCTTTTAACGGAAAACTTTTCTGTTAAAAGCATTTTTGGAAAATCATGCCAGTGTAGACGTAGCCTGTTTGTGTTGTGTGACTTTTTGTTCACATATTGAAGTGATGACTTCTACATTTTTGCTGTGACAAACATGCAGGCTTTGTTTTGTACTTTCTCTGTATCACCTCAATGTAGCTGCCTGCACACCACACTGGAATAATTAGTGTTCCACAGTTTACTCAGGGCATAGTATTGAATATCACGGAGATAAACCTTGACTCTCCCATCACTCCAACTTTCACCATTCAACACTCTGAGCAAACAAGACCTGAGTTTTGGAGTGATGTGAATATATTGAATAGCATTTACTGCAGCACATTACAAATGATATATTGTATGTTATAAAATTATAGTTACTAAACAAATGTCTACAATATTGAATTTGTTATAGTGATAAAAGGAGCTGCCTCTGCCACAAGGTCACATTTGTATCCAGAACTGGAGACTGGAAATAGTTAAAGAAGTATGGACCTAAAGTGAAAAAGCAATTAAACATGTTCTTACTTTGCAGAATTGAGGCCGAAGACAGGAAATTGTATCATTGAAATGAAGCCTCATTTTATTATTTACTTACTTAAATTCTTAAAGTTGGTTGACATTTTTGGATAGAAAAAAATCCCAATAAAGTATATGATTATCATTGTTGCTTTTTCTCCCCAAGGAGAATTTTTTTCCCCAATTTTTCAATAGGAAAGTTAGACATGAGACATTTCATTTCAAATTACCATTCTGAAATTTCAAATATTTCAATACAGAGAAACAAAAATATTCAATTTCAATCCAAAATGACAAAAAAGTTCATGTCAACATTACTGAATAAAACCTTCTTGAGCTTTTCTTTCCATGAAGATTGTTGAGATTTAATGTTTTTATCCTGTTTCCAAATGAAAACACACAGAAATATCTGAATTTCTGAAGGAATGGAAATTCCATTTTCTGGAGAGCTCTACTTGAAATTCACTCGCATGAATTTTATTTCGACAAAAGAAAGAGACAAGCTGCCTGCCCAACAAAGCCCCAGCCAACAACCCCCAAAAGCAGTCCTTGATGTGATGGTAGTGGGGAAATGAATTACGCTCTTGAACTGAAGTGGCATTTCTTATTTATTTACTTACATTTTTAAATTTCCAGATTTGAATGTGCTCTTGGATAAACATTTGAATAAAGCCTGTTAGAGCTATGGATTCCAAGACAGAGGGCCTATAGTTATACTTTAAAAATTTGAAGAAATAAATAAATAGTGTAAATGATATTGAATAAAATGCTAACTAGCAAATAGAGAAGATTTTGAACCAGGGATCTATAGCTCAGTACTGATACCAAAATTGCCTACTCAGAATATTATAGAATTAAAGTGAGTATCTCTCTGTAATAAGACTGATTGGATTTAAAATTTTGACTTGATATTTCTTGATAATTTCAATACTCTATGTTAAATTCAATATTCCGTGTCAGCCACTGCCACTCTCATATGTCCCTCCTTATTTTTCTGTCTGTAATTTATTGAGCAAATATAATAGCAAAGGAACCTTAGTTTTCATAAAATCTTGGTGTAGATGGTGAAAGTATTAGTTTAATTAAAATCTGATGAGATTCA
This sequence comes from Pelodiscus sinensis, assembly GCF_049634645.1. NCBI lineage: Eukaryota > Metazoa > Chordata > Testudines > Trionychidae > Pelodiscus > Pelodiscus sinensis. Next base: position 137,195,992 of record NC_134711.1, on the reverse strand, counting down.
ACAAGGACAAGTGTAGAGTCCTGCACTTGGGACGGAAGAATCCCAAGCATTGTTACTGGCTGGGGAACAACTGGCTAAGTAGCAGTTCAGCAGAAAAGGAGCTGGGGGTTAGAGTGGATGAGAAGCTAGATATGAGTCAACAGTGTGCCCTTGTAGCCAAGAGGGCTAATGGCATACTAGGTTGCATTAAGAGGAGCATTGCCAGTTGATCCAGAGAAGTGATTATTCCTCTTTACTCGGCTCTGATGAGGCCACATCTGGGCTACGACTAGACTACATCCGTTTTTCGTAAAAGGGATGTAAATTAGACGTATCGCAATTGCTAATGAAGCAGGGATTTAAATCTCCCCCGCTTTTAGCATAAACATGGCTGCCGCTTTTTTTCGGCACGGAACTTTGCCGGAAAAAAGCGCCAGTCTAGACGCAGATCTTTCAGAAAATAAAGCTGTTTCCGAAAGATCCCTTATCCCTTATTTCAAAGAGGGATAAGGGATCTTTCGGAAAAGGCTTTATTTCCCACAAGATCCATGTCTAGACTGGCGCTTTTTTCCGGCAAAGCTCCGTGCCGAAAAAAGGTGGCAGCCATGTTCATGCTAAAAGCGGGGGAGATTTAAATCCCCGCTTCATTAGCAATTGCGATGCATCTAATTGACATCCCTTTTACGAAAAACGGATGTAGTCTAGACGTAGCCCTGGAGTATTGTGTCCAGTTCTGGGCCCCCAATTACAGGAAGGATGTGGATGCATTGGAGAGGGTCCAGTGGAGGGCAACCAAAATGATTAGGAGGCTGGAACATATGACCTACGAGGAGAGGCTGAGGGAGTTGGGTCTGTTTAGTCTGCAGAAGAGAAGAGTGAGGGGGATCTGATAGCAGCCTTCAACTTCTTGAAGGAAGGTTCCAAAGAGGATGGAGAGAGGCTGTTCTCCGTAGTGACAGATGGCAGAACAAGGAGCAATGGTCCAGGTTGGATATTAGGAAAAACTATTTCACTAGGAGGGTGGTGAAGCACTGGAAAGGGTTACTTAGGGAAGTAGTGGAGTCTCCATCCCTAGAGGTGTTTAAGTCTCAGCTTGACAAAGCCCTGGCTGGGTTGATTTAATTGGGATTGGTCCTGCCTTGGGCAGGGGCTGGACTTGATGACCTTCTGAGGTCTCTTCCAGCTCTATGGTTCTATGATTCTATGATCTTAGATATCGTGGATGCTAAAATTTGCGGATGAGAACTCCAATGGCATAACTTTCCCCCTACAGTTCCCAATCTAATACTGGCAGCATATGTGAATTTCCAAATGGATCAAGGCTTTCCTGGGGAACTAGGGATGTCAATGTGTAGTTGAGTACATGATTTACCGATAATCCTGGGCTTATCAGTTAATTGTGTCAATTACACACACACATTCCCCTACCCCCTTGCTGCCTCTGTGTCAAAGGCTGGGTGGGAGAAGTGGGGAGTCAGTGCCTGTGAGGAGCCAGCTCCCCACAAGTACTGGATCCCACAGAGCAGTCCGCTCTCCCCTTTTGCTGCCTCCCATAAAGGCAGGGGAGCAGGCAGGAGCTGGTGCTTAGGGGGAGCCATCTCAAAAGCTGGCTCCCCACAAGCTCTAGCTCCACTCTCTGACCCCTCCCCCCAGGTGCTGCTGCTTCTATCAGAGGCAGCAGCATGGGGGTGGGAGAGCAGGCTTAAAAGCCGGCTCCTCACAGGCACAGATTTTTGCATCCCTGTCCCCAAAGGCAAAGGCAGCAGCGTGGGAGGAGGCAGGTGAGGCTGATCTGTGAGATAACAGCGCAGCCTCTGTTCCTGGGGAGCTCACCCTCCCCCCGCGGACAGGAGCTGTTGCCGCTGCCTGGGTGGCTGGCAGGGGCTGGTATGCACGGAGAGCTGGTTTTTAAACTGGCACCCCTCACGGACTGGTTTCTGCTTGCTATCTCGTGCTGATGCTTCTGATACAGAGGCAGCAGCACCGAGTAGCAGGGCACTACCCAGGAGTAGGGCCAGGAGCACAGTGGCTGCTGGCCCCACTCCCAGAGAGTATCAAATAGTCATGTAACCACTGAAATTTGATAGTTACCCGATTATTCAACTACACGGTATCTAACATCACTACTAAAGATACCCACTATACTGGTTTGATTAACTTTAGCTCTGTGCAATGAAGCACAGGACAAATATGGTGAGATGCTGATTAACCTTCATATCCCCAAAACTGTCAGTTCTGACAGTTGCCATAAATCAAGATACTGAGAGTCACATGGTATTTCTGTTCTGGGCGCTCCTGGAACCTGGCCAGGACACAGTACTTCTAACCGGCCGCAACCTATGCTATTCAAGTCTTTGGCCTCTTTTGATCAGTGTTTTGTCTTTTTCAGCATTAGGTGATGAAAGCTGTAATACAAACAACAGTGACTAAGAAAAGAGACACAGTAGGTTGTTTCTCACTTCTGACCCTTATGGTTATGAACTCAGCTCTCAAGATCTGAAAGGCAACAATGTCCAAAATTTTTTGTGACCAGCAAGGAGAAAGATTTCTGTATCAGCTGCCTTCTCATTTTATTACATTTAATTTAATCAGATTAAAGAAAACATTCAAAAAACTGACCTGAGCAGATAACTCCAGCATCCTCATGATCCTTACAGTTGTACTGACCCCATTCCCTGAAAGGACACACCCAGAGACTGGATTCATTCCCAGAGCAATTCACATCACCCAGCCAAATCTGACCAGATCCTGGCCCGTAACGAGCAGAGACTGATGCATTGATGGTTTGTCCACATCCCAGTTGTTTGCAGACGACATTGGCAGCTGAAAGATCCCAGGAATCATCACAGACTGTCCCCCAGGTGCCATTATAATAAATCTCCACTCTCCCAGAGCAGCGATCTGTCCCATTCACCAGTCTTAGCTGTTTGTTTTCTGTAGGTATAAATCCTATCAGTTAATATGGCTTTTTCCTATCCTACAACAGAAGGCTTTTTGTAAGATTTTAGAAATACAACCCTTGAGCCAATGCTATTGACACGACATCCTTGGCAATTTCTGACTGTTCCAGGCGTGAAGGTATTGCAGGTTGCCAGATGGTTTTCATTTGCTATGTGCTTTTTAATTCTCAGTTCCTACAGGACCTATTCCTCAGTTTTGATGGAAGAAAGTGTTATATTTTGTCATGTCCATGACTTGTGATAAAATTCATGATGTTTAAGGGTTTACATTTGCTCCCATAAAATATCATCCTTTTCTCATTCTCAGTAGCCTGCAAGATTCCTCCATGATGTTTTGCTAATTTGTCTCGTTATATGCTCTGTGTAGCAGAATAATGATTTTAAAGCTGAGCTGGAAGTATTTATTCATCTATACACTTTTTTTATTGGACAAATAGCAAGAGACTTTTTATATTTTATTTCCATTCATCCAAGTGACCATTCTGTATAACATTCTCAAAAAACAAATATTTGAGATGAGAAGCCTGTAAATAACTGAATGCATGTAAGCAGGGTCTGAATCAGTGCTTACATTACAGCTAGCTAGAATGGAAGAGGAATCCTGGTGTGGTTACTTCAATCAGGTTGCTCAGGCCTGCTAGATGTTCACCTGTTAGGAGGTGCTTTGCCCATTGTAACCAATTTGGCTGTTGTGGGGGTCACAAACTGTATTAAAACTAAATGCAGGAATTGTAAGATATGACCACCAATGCTTGTAGTTATTGTGGGAATGCAGAAAAGTCAGACTAGGTTTAATTCAGTTAAAAGGAGAGAACCTGTCAGTATAAATACACTTAGGGTGTGTCTAGACTACAGGGTTTTGTTGACAAAAGTGGACTTTTGTCGACAAAACTATACCTGCATCCACACTACCGCTGAGTTCTGTCGACATAACGTCGACAGAACTCAGCAGTTTTGTCGACGCTGGTAAACCTCATTTCACGAGGCATAACGCTTTCTGTCGACAGAGTTCTGTCGACAGAAAACGTTATTGCATCTAAACTGTCCTTGCGTCTACACTGCCATGTCAACAAAGCAACTTGCTTTGTCGACAGAACTGAATGTAGTGTAGTATCTGTCGACAAAACTTCTGTCGACAAAACCCTGTAGTCTAGACGTACCCTAAAATGGACAGAGGCTGGTCTTTCAGTCTATGTCTACAATACAGGGTTTATGCGCAAAAACAGCTGTTTTTGTGCAAAAACTCGCAGCACGTCCACACCTCATACATGTTTTTGTGCAAGAAAATTTACAGTAAAACAGCAGAACAGAGGGCTTTTTGTAGTGTAGGTATTCCTCTTTCTACAAAAGTTCTTGTGCAAACAGGTGTGGGTGGCTGCTCAACAGGAGTTTCTTGTGCAAAAAGAGCCTGTCACAAAAAGCACGGATATCCTGATGGCCATTCTGTTAATGGCAATCAGAGCTTTCTTGCACAAGAGCATTCATGCAGTATGGAAGCTCTCTTGCACAAAAGCACATCACTTTTGTGATGTGCTTTGGAAGTGTGGATGCGCTTTTGCGCAATAAGTTTTTGAGGAAGATCTCTTCCACAAAAAAGCTTCTCGAGCAAAAAGCCTGCAGTGTAGACATAGCCTCAGAGACCTATAGATTGAGCTGGGGAGGGAGGTGAGTCAGCTGGCTGAATTTCCTCCATGCATGAGCTGAAAGACTGGCTCAATCTGTTTCTCCCCACTGTTTCAAAGATAGAGTTAAAGAAAGGCTCCATATGGAGTCCCTTTAGTATAGAAACTTATTCCAGTGAATGCTGGAATCTCTTGTGGCTGGATTGTGCTTTGGGATTGTGCTTTGGGCCAAGAGACACCAGCATAAGATGCAATGAGCAGTCATCAGGGTGGTAACGGAGAGGCGTGCGGTGCAGCCAGCAGAGTGGCGGCAGTGAGAGGTGACCGAAGGAGAGGCATGAGGAGCAGCCAGCACAGCGGCAACAGCGAGGGATGCCCAATGAAGAGGTGTGAGGAGCAGCCAGCAGAGCAGCGTCAGCGAGGGGCGACAGATGGAGAGGTGCAAGGAATGGCCAGCACAGCGGTGACACTGAGGGGCAATGAATAGCCAGCAGGGCAGTGCCAGACAGCAGTGAGCAGGTGGATGGCAAGTGACCAGTGGAGTGGGTGAGATGACTCCTACCCACCCCCTCAGGATGGGAGGTGAACTCTGCAGATCACCTCTGAACTCTGTTCTGCTCTGACCAAGGGCCGGGACTGAGTGGGGTGCAGAGAAAGGTTGGGCATGTGAATGGGACAATTACATTGCAGAACTTGAAAACTTGAGACATTGCCCAACCTACTTGAGCTGGGACATTTACTCATGGATTTGTTTGAAATGTGTTTGTGGTGTTTTCCTATGAACTCTGTTTGTGGTGTTTTCCAAAATGTGTTTTACTTCTTGTTTTACATTATTTCTTTTCCCTTTTGTTAAAAGTTTCTCTTCTACACTCAGACTCTGTGCTTGTGAGTCAGGAAGCACTGCCTCCCAGTGGCACCCAGAGGGATTGTGTGAATTTCCCAGGTCACTGGGTAGGGGCTCAAACCAGTTCTATGTTGGATGGATGGAGAGAAACCCCTAAGTATTGAACCTGGCCCTGGCTGCTGGTGGTGCTATCTGGCAAAAGGGTTGCATTTTTGGAGGCTCGTCCAGAATCCTGGATCAGTACCCCTCACAAGTACATGGTGAGTGATTTCCTAACTGGCAAGCAGTGAGAGATAAAAAGGTGTTGTTTAAATAGTGGAAATTAAATCCTAGTGAGGAAAATAGAAAGGAGCATAAACTTTGTCAAATTAAGTGTAAAAATAGAATAAAGAAAGCCCAAAAGGAGCTAAATCAGCTTCTGTACCTAATGACTGGAAGATAGCTAATGTGATAGCTGAGGATTCTAGAGGTGACCCTGGCAATTACAGACCATGAAGTCTAACATCAGTATCAGGCAAATTAGTTGCAGCCATAGTTAAGAATAGAATAGTCAGACACATAGACTAATATAATTTGTTGGGAGAAACTCAACATGGATTTTATAAAGGGAAAAAGTGTCTTACTAAACTATTTGGCTACGTCTACACTGGCAGCTTCTTGTGCAAGAACAATTGTTCTTGCGCAAAAACTTGCTTGCTGTCTACACTGCATGAGCGTTCTCGCGCAAGTAAATTTACAGTACAGTGTTGTAAAACAGGGCTTCTTCCAGAAGAGTTATTCCTCTCCCCATGAGGAATAAGCCCTCCTGCGCAAGAGCCCTTTCAGAAGAGGGCAGTGTAGACAGGCAACATGAATTTCTTGCGCAAGAAGCCCCTATGGTTAAAATGGCCATGGCATACACTGCCATGGACGCTCTTGTGCAAAAGCACATCTCTTGCGCAAAAGCACATGGCAGTGTGGACGCACTCTTGTGGAAGACCTTTTGCACAAGAACTCTTCCGCAAAAAGAGTTCTTGTGCAAGAAGCCGCCAGTGTAGATGTAGCCTTAGAGTTCTTTGCAGGGGTCAACAAGAATGTGGACAAGGGGGATCTAGTGGCTATAGTGTACAGGCAGTCCCCGAGTTACGTGGATCCGACTTATGTCGGATCCGCAGTTACGAACGGGGCTTTTCTCGCCCCGGAGGACTGGAGCGGCGGGACGCTCTGATGCGCTGCAGTCCCGCCGCCCCCGTCCTCTGAGCCGAGAAAAGCTGCTCCACGTCTCCCTGGTCTGCTGGGGGAGGGAGCCCCAGCCCAGCAGACCAGAGAGACGCAGAGCAAAGACCGGGAGCAAAGCCGCGGAGCATGCCCGCAGCGGAACAGCCCGGACGCACCCACGCTGTCCCGCTGTGGGTGCGCTCCAAGGCTTTGCTCCATGTCTCCCTGCAGACCAGGGAGACGGAGCAAAGCTGTGGAGGATGCGGGCGGTCCCGCCACCCACGTCTCCCTGGTCTGTTGGGGGGGGGGTGCAGCTAGTGCCCTCCCTTCCCCCCAGCAGACCAGGCTTTTCTTGCCTACCCCTGGGGTAGAGCGCCTGGGGCGCTGCCGGGTTGGTCCCGCAGCGCCGCTCCTCGGCGCTACTGTACCAACTGGGCAGCACCCCAGCTGCTCTGCCCCAGGCGTCCCCAAGTCAGCCGCTGCTGAAACTGACCAGGGGCTGACTACAGGAAGCCCGAGGCAGAGTTGCTCTGCCCCAGGCTTCCTGGAATCAGCCGCTGATCAGTTTCAGCAGCAGCTGACTTGGGGACGCCTGGGTTTCTTAAGTTGAATCCTATGTAAGTCAGAACTGGCGTCCAGATTCAGCCGCTGTTGAAACTGATCAGTTTCAGCAGCGGCTGACGCCAGTTCCGACTTACATACAGATTCAACTTAAGAACAAACCCACAGTCCCTATCTTGTACGTAACCCGGGGACTGCCTGTACTTAAATTTCCAGAAAGTCTTTGTCAAAGTCCCTCACAAAAGGCTCTTAAGTAAAGTTAGTTGCCATTAGATAAGAAGGAAGATCCACTCATGGATTGATAACTGGTTAAAAGACAGGAAATAAAGGGTAGGAATGAATCAGTTTTGAGAAAGGAGAGAGGTGACCAGTGGTGTTCCTCAAGGGTCCGTCTTGGGACCAATCCTACTTAAGCTATTTATAAATGATCTGGAGAATGGGTAAACAGTGAGGTAGCAAAATTTGAAAATGACACTAAACTACTCAAGCTAGTTAAGATCAAAGCAGACTGTGAAGAGCTTCACAAGGATCTCACAAAACTAGGTGATTGGGCAACAAAACGGCAAATGAAATTTAATGTTGATAAATGCAAAGTAATGAACATTAGAAAAAATAACCCCAACTGCACATACAAAATGGGGACTAATTTAGCTATGATCTCTGAAGACAGAGATCTTGGGAGTATTAGAGGTGATAATTGGGGAAGCTATCTTTGTAATGGGTAAGGTAGTGGGTAAACCCATTACAAAGATAGCTTCCCCAATTATCACCTCTAATACCATTAACTCACAGACATCTGCCCTTCCCCACCTCTAATATCATTAACTCACAGGCATTCACCTTCCTTTCCCCTGCCCCCAGCATTCCCCTTCTATTCTGAAATGTGATTTGTCCTTTTCACGTGTTCATTTTTTTAAATTGTATCCTTTGGTATATATGGTTGTGACTATTTTCTTCCACTATTTGATCTGAGGAAGTGGGTCTGGCCCACGAAAGCTCATCATCTAATAAACCATCTTGTTAGTCTTTTAAGTGCTACATAGTCCTGTATTTTGTTTCAGCTACACTAGACTAACACGGCTACATTTCTATCACTATTCTTGATAAATACCTGTTTCAATTCACTCCCTCTGGGCCACTTTCAGAAGACAGGATACTGGGCTAGGTGGACCTTTGGTCTGACTCAGTATAGCTTTTCTTATGTTCTTATGGATGGATGGACAGACAGACACTCTCTCAAATATATAGTAGATAATATGTTTATAAACTCCCTATGTTATTTGTTGGCAGAATTTAAAAGAATCAGGATGCAATTTTGATTTAAATGGAACCCAAGCACATACTCCGTTTTGCTGAATAGGGATAATTTGCTGAACTCAAGTTTTAGGGTATGTCTACATGGCAATCCAAGCTGTGACTACAGCATTGGTAGGCCATATCCACAAGAGCACAACTAAAAGTAGTGTAGACATGGCAGCACAGGCTATCAATGTCAAGGACCATTGAGAGTTTTTGTAAAACCAAGATGAAGTCTACTATACCACATTTACAGTGCTATTTTTACCTAATATGGGTATTGCTCGTGCTGCAATTATACTGCAGGTTTCAATGTAGTTACATCCTTAGTTAATATTCACACAATATATTCCCAGTTAAATGTGCTTAATAGAGCATTCTGAACAGACCTGAACACACAACTCCCGCATCTTCATTGTGTCTGCAGTTATGTAGACCCCATCCTCCAGATGGACATTTCCAGAGATCAGATTCATTCCCAGAGCAGTTTACATTATCTAGCCAGATCTGCCCGGATCCTTCCCCATAATGAGCAGAGACAGATGCACTGAGGGCCCATCCACATCCCAGTTCTTTACAAACAACATTGGAGTCTGACAGGTCCCAGGAATCATCACAGACAGTTCCCCAGGTGCCATTGTAATAAATCTCCACTCTCCCAGCGCAATGATCTGAACCATTCACCAGTCTGAGCTGTCTGTTTCCTGTAGGAATAAATTTCAATTATTAACATGTCATATACCTATTGAACAAAAGGTTTGTGAGATTCCAGAAATGAAACACATGAGCAAATGTTATTGTCATATTCAACAATTCAAGACTGTGCTCTTTCAGATGTGGAGATCTTGAAGGTTGTCAGATGGTCTCATCTTCTATATACTTTGGCTGTGTCTACATTGGCAAGATTTTGCGCAAAAGTGGCTGCTTTTGCGCAAAATCTTGCCGCCAGTCTACACTGGCAGTGAATATTTGCGCAAGAACACTGACGTTGTAATGTACAAAATCAGTGCTTCTTGTGCAAATACTCTGATGCTCCCACTGAGGGATAAGCCCTCTTGTGCAAGTATTCTTGTGCAGAGACCAGTGTAGACAGCAATGTACATTTCTTGCACAAGAAAGCCCGATAGCTAAAATGGCCATTGGAGCTTTCTTGCGCAAGAGAGCATCTACACTGGCACTGGACTTAAGAGGATTAAACTGTATATTTGTAATAGCTATGAGTTCTGTGACTAGGTCCAGGACATTTAAGTCTTTTGCACACAAAAAAAAATCATGCTGTTTGTCATTCTTAGCCGTGTAGATGGCTCTTTTTTGCACAAAAGCCTCTTGCACAAAAACAAGCTTCACTAATTATGCAAATGAAGTGTGGTGATATTCCACACTTCGCCTCATTTGCATATTTTTTGTGCAAGAAGGGCAGTGTAGATGTAGCCAGTATCAAATGTCACATGTAAAATAAAGACTAGCTGATTTTGTTCACGGTTTTGTATCATAAATGACTTCAGACTATGTGTCTTGACTCCTTATGGTTTTTATAACTAACATCAAGACTTCTGCGTGGTTTTTTTTGACAAAAATCTCACTTTGATTGTAAACTTACTCTGTATTCTGACACAAAATGTTCCACAGTTCATCCAGGACTCTGACCAACATACCATGAGGAGGAATCTCATCTTACTCCACAAACCAATTATTTTCATTAATCAATTATTTCACAAACCAATTATTTTCAACTGTTCAGAGTGTCCTATGCTTAGAACCCTATGCAGATATTTGCTGATTTTCAGGGCTCTATCTTTGCCCTTGAGTGGTAACAGTATAGCCCTTATTCATGTAAGCCCTTCAAAATATGTTCAGGTCTCAGTGAGTTGAATGGGATTTAAGTGCTTTTCTGAATTGAGGTCTAGAACTCTACTGCATATTAGATGTACTGTACATAGGTTTTGCTGTTATATGTTACTGAATTGGAAGGCACCCAATTCATTGTATTGAGAAAGGGGCCTGCTTGCGTGTCTCAAGCAGGAGATTTACTATGAAACATACTGTGCAGTGGCATGAAGCCCCAACAACAGCCTCCTTTCCCTCCTCCCATGCAGGACAAATGTCATCTGACAATCTGCCCCTGAGTCCCGGTTGCCAGTGTAGACGGGCTTAGGCAGGCGGGCTGCCTGCAATGCCATGATATGATGCTGCCCCTGGAAGTGGTCAGCTGCTGGCATGTCACTGCACGCCTTGCCAGGGGAGGGAGTGGCTCCTCAGGTAGTGCATGGAGATGTACTGTCTCCTCCAGAAGAAGTGCACATAAATGTGCCAACAGCAGGGCTAAGGGTTCCCTCCCTCCACACTGTGCCATTCCTGGAAGTGGCTGGCTTGTCCCTGTGGCCCCCAGGAGGGTTTCTCCTCATGTTGCCTCCTCCCGGAGCACCAACTCCGCAGCTCCCATTGGCTGGGAACAACATATAGTGGGTGTTGTGGAGGTGGTGTCTGCAGACAGCTTGCATGGAGACTGCTTGCCCTCTCTCAGGAGCCACTGCCAGAGGGGAGTGCTGGTCGCTTTAAAGCGCCCCAGCCAAAGTAAGCACTGACCCCCTCACACACTCTAACCCTCTACCCCAGCCCAGAGCCCACAACTTATGCTCAAACTCCCTCACAGAGCTGGACCCCTGTACCTCAAACCCTGCCCCAATCAAAGTACCTCACTTAATTTGTATTTACTTATTACAGGATGAAGAAAAAGAATGAAAAGCTGGGGGAGGGGGATAAGCGAGAATGTTCTTTTTTTTTGGCTGAGTCCTAAGGGGGCCCCCCCAAAATGAAGCTGCACACGGGACTCTACTTCCACCACTGGTCTCAGGAGTTCCATTTATATCTACATGTGAACAGATGGGAGACTCAAGTGCAGATGACTGGCACTAATGGATTCTGGAGGAAGTGAAGTGTGAAATAGTGGAATTAATGACAACTCTATGACCTATTTTTGAACTGCAACTGTTCTCAAAGGCTGGAAAATGACTAGTGTGGTGTCTATTTTTATTAAAAGAAGAGAAAAAGAAAGAAAAAGGAAACATATACGCTGTTCCAAATGTGAATAGAAAGGCTCAATTGTACCCCCAACCTGCCTACTGCTTTTGCAGCTTGATTTAGGATCCAGACTATTTTCCTCCCTGAAGGGCAGTATCACACACTGAAGGGTAGATGTCATTAATTCTGCATTTCTCCTGTATTTACCTGAGCATACCACACTGGCCTCAGCATCAAGTGGGCACTGAGAAGCCTCAAAGGTAGTAACAAAGCTGTGATGCAAATGGGATTCACAACTGTTACAGTGAAGTGAGTCTATCCAGTTAGAGCCATTTCCTTTTCCAAAATATTCTCCTCTCAGGGCCAATACAGCAAATCCACAGTCGAGCTGATTGCAAAGGACATTGGCAATGGATAAGTCCCAGTGTGAGTCACAGAGGGTTCCCCAGGCACCATGCACCTGGATCTCCACCCTTCCTGAGCAGGCTGTGCTGCCATTCACCAGCCGCAGCCCTGTGTGTCCTGGGGAAAAGAGAGATGGGTTTAGAGAGGGAGCCTTAGAACTAATTTATACAAACTATTATGAGGCAATTGCATCCATTTATGCCATCAAAATGTTAGTCTTTCTGTGTTTTTGAACAAATTTATACTAGCCCCATGATCCAAGTTCCTTTCACAATAAGGACATTTTATTAGCATATTTATTAACATAGTCCACAATATATTCCATATTTGTTTAATCTGACCTAGGATGTAGGGTGTTTACTTGTAAGATCACTGTGCAGCAATTTGTGTTTCACAGTTTGTAGCCTATTAAACCAGGAACCATATGACCTATTTCTAGTATCCTAAACAAACACCTTCACATTCACTGTAACTTAGTCCTATTTCTTTTCCACTGCAAGAAACACAGCACACAGTAGGCTAGAATCATCCTTTTGAAGTCTTACGTGAGCATATGATGCCAACATCATTAGCAGGCGAGCATGTCTGATTCACAAGAGATGTTCTGGGACAGTACGCAAGGTGAGATTCATTTCCTACACACTGGAATGTTTCATTCCAGACTCTCCCATTTCCTTCTCCAAACTGTGCTCCACTCAGGATAGCTATGGCTGTTCCACAGTTTAGCTCATTGCAGATCACACTGGCAGTGGTGAGACTGAAGTTGGAATCACAGACTATTGCCCATGTTTCTCCATGTTTTAGTTCAACATGTCCTGAGCAGTCACTGTCTCCTCCAGCAAGCTGGGGTGTAATATGACCTGGAAATAAATGTTCAGTGAGATTATAATAATATACGATATGTATGATGTTTATTTCAATAAAACTAATTTTGGAATAATATGCAATTTAGCATTAGTACAGGAATAAAATTCTGGCCTGTATCAACTAAGGATATACCAATGTATACATTGTAATAATACATCATCTATTATAACAAATAACATTATGTTAAATCACAATCTGCCATTACCATTTAGAAAGAGTGTTATTAATATTTTTAAATAATGTGTAATTATTATTACTTATTTTCTGAGTGCTTCAAAGCAGCAACATAAAAATTACAGTCTCTAGACAGCATTATTTCCAATTTAAAATATAAAGACGCAATTAAAAGTCCTGAAAAACATAATGAGGGCAATAGACAGAGGGAAGAATAATGATTATTAATAAATTATTTTATGGATTTTTAGAAGTCATTACATTCATGCCTTTCTATTCAGCTAAATCTTGCATCTGTTTTTACACACACACACACACACACACACACACACACACACACACACACACTCTCTCTCACACAGACACACACACACACACACTATGTAAACAGAGATAAAAATGGATATATAAATTATGCAGAATTTTACACATACATTGCACCTGCAAGCAGTCATGACTATAGTTAAGATTGTTTGTCACTTCCCATTGTAAAATCCTGTTTAAAATGTTTTGCAATGTCGTTCATGTCAAGTGGATGACTTTTTTGTTTTGTTTTTAAAAACAGTTGAGCTACTTACTAAAATGAAATTAGACAAAAGAATGTTAATTTCCCCAAGTAATGAATTGATTATAACATTGTATTGAGTCAGGAATGTGACTTATTTTTTCATTAAAATCTGCTAAAATCTGGCCGAGTTAGGTGCCTTTGAATAACTGCAATTCACACATGCTCTGTGGAGACTTGTTAGAGTTTGGTTGCTGAGCATACTCCAGCCTCTCACAGCTCCTATATGTGACCAGACTCTGCATGTACCACCCCACAGCTGCAGGTTTTTCCCTTCAATTGCTATTCCAGGCTAAGGTGGTTCTGAGAAGCAAAGCTGTAAACAGGCAGCGGATTCTCCTTTTGCCCCCTGCTTACCTCCAGGCAGGAAGCAGGGGAATACAACTTAGCTCAGAATGCAGAGGGTGCATAACATGAAGGAAGACATGAGGAGAGTGTGAGGAAAAGCAGAGGGAGAAGGAGGTAATAGCTAGAAGCAGGGCAAGGGGAAGAAAAAGCAGGAGACAGGAAGCACTGGTAGTGGTGGGCAGTGATTTTAATGGTAGGTGGGTCCCTAAGCACTTCTGAAAATTCCAATAGGTGCCTCTCCAGGCACCTCAATGCTTTTAAAATTGTGTCTAGTACTTATAACTCCCTGCTTATGCATAGCTACCATCCTCCCAATATCTATTCCTGCCCCCCTGTGCATTCCAAACAGGACTCAGAATCTTTCAGGAATGGGCAAATAGGAGAGCAAACTTGTGGAAGGGAGAAAGAGCCAGGGGCAACTAAGGCAGCCAAGAGAAGTGGATAGGTTCAAGTATCCCTGCGGCTAGTAGAGTGAGGGGTGATGTTGTAGAGGTGGAAACAGAAGTACTTTAAAAGGGAAGAGGGATGTAAGCAGGCAGAGATGGGGGCCTCAGAAGCAGGAAAGGAACTCCTTTGAAGGAATGATGCAATACAGATGCCCAGAAGAGTGATCATCCAGTTTTTGTATTCTGCTTTGTCTCTACTACTATATTCTATGGAGAGGAAAGAATGTGGTTATTCCTCAAGAAAGTGGGAAGTGGAGGAGTGAGTGCCACCAACCAGAAGCATCATCAAAAATTTCCTAATTGCCTAATCAGCGCAGAGTAGAGAGGAAGAATGACTTTTCATGTCTCGCTCACAACACTCCTGTTAATACATTCCAGAATTAAGTTTGCTTTTTTTGCAACAGTGTCACACTTTTGACACATATTTAGCTTGTGGTCTACTATGACCCCTAGATACCTTTCTACAGTCCTGCTTCTTAGACAGTTGCTTCCCATTCTGTATGTGTGAAACAGATTGGGCCTTCCTAAGTGGAGTACTTTGCACTTGTCCTTATTAAACTTCATCCTATTTACCTCAAACCATTTCTCCAGTTTATTCAGATCATTTTGAAGTATGACCCTGTCCTCTAAAGCAGTTGCAACCCCTCCCAGCTTAATATCATCTACAAACTTAATAAGTTTATTCTCTATGACATCATCTAAATCATTGATGAAGATATTGAATAGAACCGGTCCCAAAACAGACAGATCCCTGTGGAACCTCACTTGTTATGCCCTTCCAGCATGACTGTGAACCATTAACAACTACTCTCTGAGAACAGTTATCCAGCCAGTTATGCACCCACGTTATAGTAGCCTCATCTGAGTTGTATTTGCCTAGTTTATTGATAAGAAGGTCATGTGAGACCATATCAAATGCCTTACTAAAGTCTAGGTATACCATGTCCATCACTTCTCCCTTATCCACAAAACTTGTTATCCTATGAAAGAAAACTATCAGATTGGTTTGACATGATTTGTTCTTTACAAATCCACGCTAGATGTTACCTATAACCTTATTTTCTTTCAATGCACTGTAAAACCTGTAAAATGGGAGGTGTGTAAAAATGAAATATGTATTATTGAAACAAACAATGTTGGAATAGTGAAAATCTTTCACAAGTGACTGAGGATGTGAATTACACACATTTTCCCCAATGTCTAGAAAGTTTAATAAGAATAACAGGTTTCTATTTATTTTTCACTCGCAGATTTTACCTGGTATTGCTCAGGCCCTTAACTCAGTTAAGGGTTGTTGTTGTTGTTTTAAATAAAAAGGAAAATGTACACGCTTTACTTAAATGATTGTATTTTTCAAAAATACAGTGTTATTTTTGTGAATTTAATTTTTATTTAAGATTTCTTTAAAAAAATAGATTACAATTTTTCTATTTAAATTTTTTAGTATTTTTTTAAAATAGGAATTCCATCAAATGTAGTTTTTCTTCATCCCTATAAACTCTTATTCATTCTGTTTTATCAAAAAGGGCTTATAGTCAATTTGGTCTCCAATAACATTTTCTTCCAGTTTTCAAAGTTTCAATGTTTTATTTAAGCATTGACTTAGCTGTGCCAAAACAGAGCACTACTCCAAATTTCTCCATTTTATCTTTTTTTTCTGTAAGTTTTATTGAGAAGTAATCCTATTATAGGTTCATCCTATTTTACTGACTCATCTTGGTTCAGTCTCTTTCAACATTTGCTCAGTGATGTCAATTTTGAGGACTGTACTTGATTTCATGACTGTTTCTTTTCTGTTTGCTTCTCATAAAACAAATTTCATTCCAGGCACATCCCTTTTTCCTAGTACAACCAAACCCTGACCGTGCTTTAAGTTATGATAAGAGGAAGCTGCATACCACATTTGGTGGTCCTAGCTCTTACCATTTAGGACAGTGGTCACCAACCATTAGATTGGGATTTACTAGTAGATCTTGGAGCCTCTGACAGGTGATCCTGACAGGTTTGGCCAAGAGGCTATCAAAGGCTTGCACTTCAACTGCTCCTCTCCTCACTGCTGCACACTTCCTGCCCTTTGTCTTAGAGCTTTCACCAGGCAGGGGCAGAGGGTTGGAGTTCAGGGCAGGGCAGGAAGAGGAACGGGTGCTGATGTCAGGGTGTCCCCTCTCCCACCCTGTATTCTATCTCCACGGAACAGAGGGGGGCACAATAAGGCCTGGGATGGAGGAGGTTTGCTGGATGCTTTTGAGAGTGGTGCAGGGCCAGGGCAGGGGTGAGCCTACCTTAGCCCCACTGCACCACCTGTGGTAAGCAGTGTCCAGCTGGAGGCTGCATCCTGAAACCTGCTCCAGTCATAAACCTCCTCCTACACCCCAAGTCCCTGCCCTAATCCTGAGCTCCCCCTAAACCCAAACTCTCTTACAAAGCCTGTACCCTGAACCCCCTTGTACACCCCAACTCCCTGCCCCAAGCTCAGCTGAGAGCAACTCCAAATCCCTTAAGACTCCAAATCCCTTAACCCAAGACCAGAGCCTGCACCCCAACCTTCTGCCCCTGCCTAGTGAAAGTGAAGGAGGGTGGGGAGGGAGAGAGGATGGAATGAGCAGGGGCAGGGCTTTGCAGAAGGGGTGGGAAAAAGGTGGGGCAAGGGTATTTGGGTTTCAGGTAGATCTTGGATTGCACTTAAATTCAAAAAAGTGATCTTGTGCTTAAGAAGGTTGGAGACCACTGGTTTAGGAGCAGTTCTTGAACAATCTCTCTGCAATATATAGTAGATTAAGGACTTAAGCATGTGACACTCTAGATCACTGATTCTTAACCTTTTTGGCCCGTGGCCCACCTGCCTCAATGCAAATCTTTCCGTGCTAATGGAAGCTTGCCATTAATTACAGCCGAGCCATTTTGCTAGTGCTGCAGCTAGGGAGAATGATGTAATTTAACCAGTAAGAAAGGAAATATTAATTGGAATTATTAAAAGGCAAGAGCAAGGGAAGATGCAGTGAGTGACCAGAAGGGAGGGTGCAGGAGCAAGGGTGAGTGTGCAGGAACGAGGGAGGATGCAGGAGCAGGCTGGGGTGCAGGGTCTCGGGGGATGGGGGTGCATGAGTGGGGTAGGAGTGCGGGGATCTGGATACAAGGGGAAGGGGGGGCCACTCACTTGCCTTTGTGCCCCATGCCGATTCCAGCCAATGGGAGCAGTAGAGAAAGCCTCCAGGCAGCACGCCTGCTCAGTACTGTTCCCCTAGCTGGGAGAGTGGGAGGGAGAGCACTTCTTCCCCATAAGCCAGATAGCCCCGAGCCTCGCTGTGCATTCTCCCCGCTGCCTCACTCCCCCCAGTAGCGGGAAGCCAACACTAGTGCTCCAGCTGCATTTGGGAGGGGGGAGAGTGAGGCTGAAGCATCAGCACAGAGTCCCCGCTAAGGGGTGAAGGAGATGAACTGCAAACAAACACGGACCACCTGGAAGGCAGCCATAGATCACTAGTGGTCCGCGGACTGCACTTTGAGAACTACTGCTCTAGATTAATTCCCTTTTTTCTCAGGAGGATTGTACCTTTACGGTTGATTTCTTACCTGAACAGGTGACTCTAGCTGGCTTATAATGATCACAACTATGCACACCCCATCCGCTATGTTTACACTCCAAGAGAGATGACTCAGTACCATTACAGACAACTTCATCCAGCCAAATTGGCCCAGAACTGGAACCAGAATGTTCTTGATCATGGACACTAATAGCAGATCCACATCCCAATTGCCTACAAACAACGTTAGCATCTTCCATTTCCCAGACGCTATCACACACCATCCCCCACTGATCCTGGTGTTTAATCTCCACTTTCCCGGCACAGGGGCTGCCTCCATCCACCAGCCTCAGGTCATCAGTAGCTCCTTCAAAAAGAGACAGATTATGAAGTTATTGGAGAAAACTCTTAAGACACATCCTCAACCCCATATTATTATTAATATTTATATTAGGGATGTCAAGCAATTAAAAATAATCATGATTAACTGTGCTGCTAAACAATAGAAAAACCATTTATTTAAATATATTTGGCTGTTTTCTACATTTTCAAATATTTTCATTTAAATTATCACACAGAATACAAAGTGCACAGCACTCACTTTGTTTTTTGTAAAAAACTCCAAAGAAATGATATTTTTCAATTCACCTAATACAATAAAGTAGTGTAATTGCTTTATCAGAAAAGTTGAACTTACAAATATAGAATTATGTACAAAAATGACTGCATTCAAAAAATAAAACAGTGTAAAACTTTAGAGTCTAAAGTCCATTAAGTACAGCCAATTGCTCAGATAAACATGTTTTTTTACATTTGCAGGAGATAATGGTGCCCACTTCTTTTTTACAATGTTATCGGAAAGCAAAGCCAAGTGTTTGCCAGGCACAGTTATAGCTGGTGTCTCAAGATATTTACATGCCAGATATGCTAAAGATTTATGTTTCCCTCCATGCTTCAAACAACATTCCAGAGTACATGCATTTATGCTAATGATGGGTTGTGTTATGGACTGACACATATTCATTTTCACCATTCGAGTGTAGCGCCCCCTCTCCACCTGGTTACCTTCTTTAAAGCCAATCTCTTTACAGGTTTTGATGGATAGGTCTGGGTTCTTCTGGATCCCGCCACCCACTCAACTTTATTTTTTCTGATGGATTTATTTGGCGGTGCCTCCACCCCCCTCACTCCTTCCTGGCAGGGTCACCAGGGCAGCTTGGGAGGAAAATTCTAGCCCAGGGTAATCCCCACGTATTTGCCAGATAGTTGGAGACTCCCAGAAAATGGCACAAACACAAATATATTAAACAGGAGACAAATAGAACAGAACAGGGTAAAACACTATTTTTAGGGTCACCGGTGCCCAGCAACTGTAAGATCAGTGTCCCATTGGTACGCGTACTTTGTTGGGGCCCTTGATGACTGTTGACCACAAAATCCTTCTCTGCAGTGGTTTAGCAGTGGGGCTGACTAGGTCCAGTACAGTCCAAAGGACTCACACATGGGAGAAGGCAGTACATCCCTCCACAGGCTTAATATGCTTCAGGTAATAAAATCCCCAAACAGATTCCCTGCCTGACTAACTAAAAATTGGTGCACTCACACACTCCATGAATGAGCCTCAGGTTGAGAGATGACTCAGTCACTGCAGAGGGGCTGCTCTCTTCTCACAGGGATCCTCTTCAGGCAGGAATCAGGCTGCTTCGGTCCCAGAATTTCCTCTCACCGTGAAGGGGTGCAGGGCTCAAGGTGCAGGCCACACAACGGCACCAAAATTCAAACTATAACCTTCTAGCCCAGCATTCAGACCCACACAGCAGGCAGCAGCCCTGAACTCGCAGCTAGAGCCAAGCTGAACAAGAGAAATGACTGGACCCAGACTGGAAAGGCATCCAGTCTGTGCAAAGATTATTTGAACTTTATAGGAAGAACATGTTATTTGTAACCAGTTTTTAGTTAATCTAATTTAGTTTGCATGCTTTGTTTTATTTTGCTTAGTAATTTGCTTTATTCTGTCTGCTATCTCTTACAACAACTTAAATCCCACCTTTTACACTTAATAAAATCACTTTTGTTTATTAATAAACCCGGTGTAAATAATAGTTATTGGGGGCAAGGGCAAGAAGTCTGTGCATAGCTCTCTTTACTTTGAGAAAGAGAGAGAACAAAATGAGCTTATTCTATATAAAGTTTTATACAGGATAAGATGGATTTATCTGAGGCTGTGCATTTGGGTGCTGAGGCAAATCCCCTTAGGTGAGGCTTCCCAAAGCAGATCTCAGTGTCTATATTATATGACAAAGGGCTGTGTCCCTACCTCTTTACGTCTATACTACTTCCTTCTTGCGCAAATGCCTATGAAAATGAAGCATGTTTTAGCATATTGCCACCAGGATTGCCAGATGGTTTAACCAAAAATACCAAATCCCTTCCCCCCACCCCAAAGAAAAAAAGCACCGGGAATAACTTCTGTTGAGGAAAAAAAAAGGGCTCTGTGCCTTTATATGGCTCTGCGCTCCTCACTCCCTCGCCCTCCGCCAGACGCAGCAGGGGAAAATTTTTCCTGCTGGGCTTCCGTCCGACGGAAACAGGAAATACCAGACATTTCACATGTCCTGTATTTTCTGTTTTTTTTACTGGACGGGAGACCCAAATAACGGACAGTCCAGGCGAAAACCAAACACCGGGCAACCCTAATTGCCATGCTTCATTTGCATAATTAATTAGGGGCTGTTTTGGCGCAAGAGGCTTTTGCATAAAAAGGAGCTGTGCAGACGGCTCTTTTTTATGCAAAACCCCCATCTTAGGCAAGAGCCGTTTTTCCTAATTTTTTCAGGAGGAACGGCTCTTGCACAAGAGGGGTTTTTTGCGCAAAAGGGAGCCGTCTACACAACTCCTTTTTGCACAAAAGTCTCTTGCTCAAAAACAGCCCCTAATTAATTATGCAAATTAAGTATGGCAATATGCTAATCCACACTTCATTTGCATAGACTTTTGCGCAAGAAGGAAGCAGTATAGACGTAGCCTCTGTGTCTGTGCTGGAGGAGACCTGAGGGCCTGGCTCAGCAGGACAGAGTTAAGGGGCACCCCTGAAGACAGGAAGATAGGCTCACTGATATATCAGTACAGCCAAGTGACCAAATCCATCACAGGTACTGTCTTTGCAGTTTGTCAAACCTCCAGAGAAAGTGTTCTTAAATTAAATCTGTGCTGGGTCACCATCTGAGACTGCTATAACATGAAATACATGGCAGAATGAGGGGAAATTAGAGAGCAGGAGACATAAAATTCTCCCCAATTAGTGTAATTAATACTTTTTTTAAAAAATGAGTGTTACTAGCATGGAAGTGTGCCTTCCAGAATGATGGCTGAAGCATGAAGAGGGACATGAATGTTTAGCATATCTGGCACATAAATACCTTGCCGTGCCAGCTGCAAAATGCCATGCAAATGCCTTTTCTCACTTTCAGGTAACATTGTAAATAAGAGCAGGCAGCATTATCTCCTGTAAACATAAACAAACTTGTTTGTCTTTGCAACTGGCTGAACTAGAAGTAGGACTGAGTAGGCGCTCAAATTTTCCATTGTTTTGTTTTTGAATGCAGTTATGTAACTATATATATATAAAAGTTTGTACTTTTATAACAAAGAGATTGTGCTACCATACATGCTTGAGGTGAAGTGAAAAATACTATTTCTTTTGCTTAACATTTTTAGTGTGTGAAAATTTGTAATAAATAGAAAACGAGCACTGTACATTTTTTATTGTGTTTCAGTTGAAATCAATATATTTGAAAATATGGAAAAATACCCAAACTATTTAAATAAATGATATTTTATTACTGTTTAATAGTGTAATTAATACTGTGATTACAACTGAAAGCTAACTGCCATTAAAATTGACAGCCTTAATTTTTATATTTACAGGGTGAGAGAGAGAGAGTGCATTATGGATGAAAAGTAAATTACAGAATTTCCAGAGAATCACTACTTCTTGCTTAATTGGACACAGAAAGCTTTTGATAACTTTGAATAACAAATATTTGAATAAAATGGAAGCGAGGTAAGAAGGGGATTGATTGTTTTATTGCCATGAAAAACATTTGGGTAATTTTTGTTTGAAAGAATTGTATACCACAGCCGTGATCCAAGACTTCCTGTGGTAAAGATATTTTGTTTTTTACATCAGGAGTCTAGAATAATTATCTCTGATATTGTAATCATTGCTTTAATTCTTACCTGAGCACACAATGCTGACATCGTTTGCATGTGAACATGTCTCATTCAAATGTGATATCCTGGGGCAATAGAAGAGTTGTGGTTCATTCCCAGCACACACAAAGGTTTCATTCCAGATTGGCACATCTTGTTCTTTAAAATCAGCTCCTCCCAGGATGGATACCACTGCTCCACAGTTTAATTCGCTACAGATCACACTGGCAGCTTTGAGATCGAAGTCAGCATCACAGACTGAAACCCATATTTCTCCATGTTCTATCTCAACACGTCCTGAACAGACACTGTCCCCTCCAACCAGCTGGGACTTAATATGGCCTAGAGAATCAATAAAGCCAGGGATTGAGACACTGACACGCTGCAGCATCTTTTTATATCTTGATCTGCAAATATTTAAAAGTAATATTTCTCTAGTGAAAGTATTTAGAAACTATAAGATATGGTAATGAGTATGCTTCAGTGATGTAGCATCTAGTAGGGTTAAAATGTACAATTAGACACCATAATTTAAAAACAAAATTGTTATCAGAGGTTTTAAACGAATACTTTATCTTGCTCTATATATAAAAAAAGCTTTTCCTGAAGGAAGACAGGATGATGTCATCACCTCACTGTATGTCCTGCCTGCCTCCCTCCCCCCTCCCCCCGTCGAGCCTGACCTTGCTGCTTCCCCTTGCCACTTGGAATGGCTATTTTAAACCAAGCCCCCACTTCCTTTCCACCACTCCATGGCACAGAAACATGGCACAGAAGCCGGCAGACCCCACATTACAGCCGTGATAGCCCGGGAAGGGTGTGTGTGGGTGGGGGGGGGGGAAGAGTGCAGTGCTCGGGACAGCAGCCCAGGGACAAGTGCTAGGAGTGGGGCTCCCAGCGGGGATTATGTGCCAGCAGCAGGCTCTTGGGAGTTCCCCCACTGCCATGCTCTTGGGGAGCTGGAGCGTGGTGCCTGACAGCTTGGAGTCCAGCTGCCCCCATGGAGACTCACTCCCCTTCCCAGTGGCTGTGCTTACCGTGGCTACCAGAGCACGCCCAAGCCATCTGGGGGAGCCACTGCACTGACCTGTCTGCTCCTTCCCTGCTGGTGGGTGGCCTGGGCTCTCTGGGCAGGGCCGAGTCAGTGAACAGCGCAGGCGGGACTGCACAGGGGAGAGGTCAGGACAGTGCCCCCCCCCCCCCCCCCACTGCTGCTTTCCCCACCTCAGCAGGCTGCAGTGCCCTGGAATGCCACAGGCACATGGCACTATCTACTCCTCACTGTGCCCCACGCCAGGGGGGCAGGCACCCCCGCACCTCCATGGCCACCAGGGTTAGAGCCAGGCCTGGCATGGACCTGCCAGGAAAGGGGAAAAGGGGGTTCAAGTTATGGGGGGAGAGAAGGGGCCTGGTCTGGTAGGTGGGGGGGAGGGAGAAGGGACCCTACGCCCCGCAAGAGGGAGGTTGGCGAGCATAGCGAACAGGAGGCACAGCTCCCTACTGTTTGTTAATTACTATTTTCTTACTGTTTTCTTCACTCTGATTTTACACACTTTATTGCACAAACATTTTTAAAGACAGGTTATGCTTGAAACATACAGATCAGGATTTTCAGATATACGTGCCTAAAATTAGACTTACACATTTATATTTAGCTACCCAAATAAATGCTCTTAGTGAGATATGCTAATATGGATTTAGTATATTCACTTTAGATACTATGTTTGAAAACATTGTTCTTACTTCACAGATACGGGTTTCACAGGGACACAAATACTGTCTGCACTAGGGGTGGGCAAGTGGCAGCTAGTGGACTGGCTGCGGCCCGCCAAGCTGCCAGATCCAGCAAGCGGCTGCCTCACCAGCACTCTTACTGCAAAGAAGGAGCACCCCTTTGAATAGCAGGCTGCTAATTGCTCTGCAAGCTGGAGAGGGAGGAGAAAGCTTTGTGTGCTGTCCCCACCCCCTAGCAAAATCACCAAGCTCCATTGAACAGTTGCTGACCAATAGGAGATGAGAAATTTTGCTGACGGCAGGGCCACCTCACTCCTCCTCCCCCTATCCCCTTATTTCCCTCCCTCGCTGTATTGGAGCAGAGCCACATGGAACAGCCCACAGGAAGGGAGGCGGCAGTGCTGCTGGCTCAGAGCCACGTAGGTAAGCTCCTCCCAGCCAGAGCCTGCCTCTGGCACTTCACCCCCTCTCTCCCCACAACTACTTGCCCCAGGCCACCACCCAAACCCTCTGTATCCCCTCTCCCCACCTCCTCCAGGTCACAGCTCCTGCCCAGACTTTGCACCTCCTCCTACATCCCTCCCCAGGCCAGAATCCTCTCCCGCACCCAGGACCCTAAACCCTTGCCTCTGACTATAACCCCTTCCTTCACCCAAACTCCCTCTCAGACCCCACACTCCCTCCTGCACCCCAGTTCTCTATCCCAAGCTCCCTTCTACACCCCACCCACTGTCCCAGACCCTGCACCCCATCCACAGAAGTGCAGCCCTTGATCACTTACCAAAATCGTGGAGTGCACCACCCCCATTCAAATTATTGCCCACCCCTGGACTGCACATGTCTCTACTCACTGTGGAATAACTGGGGCCATAGTTGAAGATCTGACATTCACTGGAGTCCATTTGTTTTGGGGGCAGAAGCAGGATGCTGAGAATCTTTAGGGGGGGTCTCCTGCTGCCCTAGAGATCAGTTTCTTTGGAGTGTATCAGCTAAAGAAACAGAGGTGCTAATTCACAGGCTAAATCAGCCATAAGTAGAGGAAGTCCTGAAGCTGCAATAAGAGCTCTGGATCAGTGCCACCAGGGGATGCAAATGTTTAATGCTTGCCAGCATCTGCTCCTCAGCAGGGTTTGAATGCTCCAGGAAACTTCAGCAATTAGATCCAAGAACACCAGTTCAGTCCTCAGCCTGGTCTGCATCTTTTCATCCCAACCTCCTCACTCTTTTTAGTTCCATTCAGTCCCTTGAGCTGGCTGCAGCTTGCTGTTCACCCATCTCCACCTAGGCTGTCCAAAATCCACCCTCCAAGACAATGCAAAATGACATCAAATCAGATAGCTCTGTGTGCCATTGCTTTGGAAACAACACATTGAGTGAAGCTGTTTCTCCAGCAGGTGGCAGTAAGAGTAGCTGTGCTATCTATCCCTGAAGCCCACCCACAACAGTTCAGAGAAAACTGTAGTGACAATTACAAATGCAGAAAGGAATGAACCACCATTTGGCTGGAGAGGAGCCTACCTCACAGTCTCCCTTATGATAAGCTCCTTCATGCAACGATTTGAATTTTGCATGTTTTAGAACCATTACAAATCTCTGATGGCAGCATTCACACCGGGACTGTCTCATTATCCAGGCTTATAAATAACAGTTACGGGAGTTAGTACAGATTGTAGTCATTTCTCACTCTGGTCACAAATGTGATTCACCTCATTTTGCCTAGAGGAAATGGGGTAGTTGATTTCTTACCTGAACAGAGTACTCCAGCAGCATAAGGGCAAAATTTCAATTCCCATCCTCTGTGTTTGCAGTCCCAGAGCGCTGACTCATTACCATGACAAACAACTTCTGAGAGCCATGTCAGTCCAGAATATTTTCCAAAAATTAAAGCCTCAGATGTTGCAACAGCAGAGCCACACCCTAGCTGTCTACAAATTACTGAATGATACTGCCGCTCTGTTTCATCATTATCACACACCATTCCCCACTGGTCCTGGTGTTTAACCTCCACTCTTCCAGCACAGGGGCTGCCTCCATCCACCAGCCTCAGCTCATCAGCACCTTCAGACAGACACAGAACAAGAGAGACTGCATGCTTATTGTTTTCAGTTATCCCACCTGACTCTGTCCAGATCATGCATCAGCTCCAGAGGGGCTTAATCTCCTCTCCCAGTCAAGTAGAGATCCCTCACTATAATCTGGCAGTGAAAGGTGTTCTCTTCCCAAATCTCACTCCTCACCTTTTATACCATCCAGTTGGGCTGTTGCACATTGAGCATAGCCACAGCTGAGAGATACTCAGCAAAGTTTCCGGTAGCCCTCAGAGACCCCTTCACTAGATCCAATTCCTCCAGACCCCAGCCTCTTCCTTTCCCCAAATCACTGAAAACACTTATTTGGCACCAGCAAACCTCCCCTATATCACTGGGGGGGGGGTTATGTCCGCACATAGAACATTATACATGAGGATATATCGTGCAAAGTCTGGGTGGGAGGAGTAAAAGACATGGGGCATCTAGGAAAAGTTAAGGGTGGACAACTGTCTTTATTGCAAATGATACCCCTGCTACTCATTTCCCTCACCACCTTCTCCTTAGTACCTGGCATAACCCATCCCCTCAAATTGCCCATATCTCCTGTACCCAGCCAGAGGAGTCCAGCTCCTTCTTCATGCCCACTACTTCCCTTTTACATCCCCCATCAGAATCCAGAGAGTAGGGTGACCAGATATTCAGAATGAAAACACAGACGTTTTACTCATGCTAAGAGATTAGGGAGTTTCCTATAGGATGATTTGGTGAAGGTCAGGGAGGGGCATACAGAAGGAATATGGTAATTGGCGAGCGGACTAGAGTGAAAAAAACTTGCCAACTGTCTACTTCCTGTATGACCAGACTCTTGTTTCCCTCCCCCCCCCCCCCCCCAATCTGCTCCTTTTGTGTAGCTCACAGGTGTAGAGTGGCCACAATCTGATGCTAGCTGCCCAGCTCAGAATCTGGTTCTTACATGAACTCTGCCAGCCTGGTGTGGGGAGCATGTCGGAGATAGGAGGGGACCTACCAGAGCACAGCTATGCACTACGGGTACGTCTAGACTACATGCTTCTTTCGAAAGAAGCTTTTTCGAAATAATCTTTTGAAAAAGCTTCTTTCAAAAGAGATGGTCTAGACAGCCACCACTTTTTTCGAAAAAGCGATCCGCCTTTTCTAAAGAGAGCACCCAGGAAATCTGTATGCTCTCTTTCGAAAAAGCCCTGTTTGCGTTCAAGAGCTCTTTTGAAAAAAGGCATTCTTCCTCGTAAAATGAGGTTTACCACTGTCAAAAAAACTGCCACGTTCTTTCGATGTAATTTTGAAAGAAGACAGCAGCAGTCTAGACGCAAATGACTTTTTTTTTTTTTTAAAAAGGCCACTTTTTAAAAAAAAAAAACCCTGTAGTCTAGACATAGCCTATCATTTTCCAGGTTGTATAAGTTAGAGCAGTCCTTAGGCCTTCCTTATTCCTTGGTCTTGTACTGAGGAGAGAATCTAGCTCTGATTACCAGTCAAGTGACAGCATTAGTTCTGGAGTCATTTGGTGTGCTAAGGAAACAGCTCTGGGCTCACAGTGCTCCAGGAATGAAATATTTTGCACAATATCTGCAAGTGATAACAGATAATATCTAAATAGCTAAACTTTCTCTCTAGCATTCACCTATAGGAGACAGACAAATTTAGTTTAATTTTTTTCTGAGAGAAACCATTTCTTAATTTACATAATTGGCAACTAGAAGAAAAAGTGCCCACTAAAACCCATCTCTACCAGACCCCAAATTATAACCCTTCAGGTCAGTTGTCTCTGTTGTATGTGTGAACTAAAGCAGGTACTTACTTCTGGTGGAGTGAAAAGAAAGGAGAAGCCAAAGCAGCTGAGTGGAGAGAAGTCCCTTCATCACCACTCTGACCCGTCTTCTGACATTGGCTGCACCTAATCACCCTTCCACGGCTTCTCTGTGTTTGAGATGTGATCATAAAGTGGGAGGGAAATATATAGATTTAGCTTCTGCTGTCAGTTGCAGGGCAAAAAAAAAAAAGTCTGAAAATTCATACCCGCAAAGCAAAGTGGGAGTCACCTGCAGCCACACACACTCCCACCATAGAATGAGAGCTGTCTTTTTTAAAAAATATGGTTGTTACTGGATGAGCAATGTTAGAAAATAGTTTCATCTGCTCCTTTTGTGGTAGTGTTAGAACTTCATGCATGGACCATGAATACCAGTAGTGGAATCAGAGGTTCTTAAGATTTCCTGTATAGCCTCTCAATTATAGTAGGGTCCTTAGAGGTAGAGCAAGTTCTTCAGTTATTGTTCTTAAGCGGTGAATACTGTAGATCAGGTGTGGGAAAGCTTTTTTGGGTCGTGGACACTGACATACAGAAAAATCAGTTGGGGACCACACTGAAGAAGCAAAATACAACAAAACAAACCCCTCAATGTGGCACCCTGACTGAGAAGGAGAAAGACACTCCCCATGTTCCCTTCACAGACTAGAGTCTTGGGGGGGCCCAGCGTAATAGATTTTGAGAGCTCTAGCCCCACAGTGGAGGGGGCTGACGCACCAGCGCAGTCTTCCCAGTGCTGAAATGGGGGGATTCTTGGGGGCTGGATCCAGGCATGCGGATCCAGGATTCTGTCCCTAGGCCTGAGGTTCCTGCCCCCCCTGCATTGTAGATAGTGGGGACTTTGTTTTGTCTCATCAAGAATGATGATATAGTTGATTTGTCTTGGTGCAATTTTTTCAGTAATTTTTAAATGGTTGAAAAACACTATAGATAAATGCTACACATGTGTAATTGACAACTCAGTCATCTGAGGAAGTGGGTTTTGCCCATGAAAGCGCATGATACTATATATATATATATATATATATATATAATGATAACTCTCCTATTTCACCTTTTTGGAATGGAACATTTCAATGTTTTATATTTAGAAAGTAATTGTATTTCATCTTAAAAATCAAAATTGGGCAAAATGTTTTGATTTTATCAAAATGAAACATTTTGCTCAAGCCAAAATGATTTTTTCACCAGAATTTTGTGTTTTGTTCAAGATTTCAAGATGTCATGAAATAATCTGGTTCCTGCCCCATTTTAACTTTTATTTCTACATCATTTGTGGTCTATACTGTTTAACATTGTATTCATTGTCCCTGTACTATATGCCCTTATTTTCAAAGTGTGCAATCTTGCAGCTGTCTTACTTTGGTTCTGTGATGTGATGGGAGCCTCAAGGGTTAAAGCCGACTACCCAGTGAAAACTACTGGATGATGGTGAAACAAATGATTTTTATTAAGTGGTCAGAACCAGCAATTAACAAGTAGGTGTTTAAACTAGCAGTTGCTCAATACTTTTACAGTGTAGAAAAGCTTGGGCACAATTATACCCAACTGATTACAATTCTTTGATTACAATTCACTTATATCAAATCACTGTCCCTAATTCGCCTAAGACAACGCAGCATACAAATGAAAACTACAAAAAACAAAGCTAAAATAATGATAATAAAAGAACTACCTACAGCTAATCCCTCCAATGTCACTTTAGGACAGCTGGTGGAGTTAGTCATTGATTTTTTTTACTGTTACAAGTTGACAACTCCTGGGTTTTTCTTCTAACACTTATACCTGGGCTAAAACTTAACCCTTTCACATAGCACAAAATCACACTATCTATACAATACACTTAATATGACTTACTTATACTTCACAGGATTATAGGATATAATTAATACAGCTTAACTATTAACTAAACTACCAATTAATAAATTTAAGCAATACTTACAAATCCTGCAATGATAACAACACAAAGACACACTAGAACTCGGAGCATGCTCAGGACTCGTGCACCCCTATATTTGATTCAAAGGGTGGGAAGGCAGCCTCAGGGTGATCAATCCTTTAGCCGGGCAAAAAAAAAAGACACGTGCCCTCAATACACGGAACCTCCGTCGAACAAAAGGATTGAGGGTCTTTTATACAAAAATTCGGTGTCTAATGCCATGCTAGGGTCTGCTTTTGGCAGGGCCTGTTAGGCTAGTGATGAGGTAGTATGACAATACTGCCCTATAGGAATTTTTGTGATGTATGCGTGATCCTCTCGTGGACAGGACCAGATGGGGCATAGTTAGTGTGAGACAGTTGTGTTTTATTACCTTATGTTTTCTTTTTCTCTTGCTTCTAAGGCCGGTCAAGCTACGGTCAAATGAGGCTTGTCTGTAAATGCAGCTAGGCGCTATCTAGTCATGCTCACCTCCCTGTTTTTTTGGTGCTTTTGAGTTTTAGGATGCCTGTAAGGTCAAATTCCGTTCACAGAACTCGCATTGTGCTTCCTATGCTCCTCTGAGTATCTGGGGTTTTGTGTGAGGGGCCTTGTGTGGCAGGATGGGCTATACACGAAGGCTGTGGACAGAAAAAGCCTGCTTTACAACAGCAGCATGCCAGCTGATAGATGCTGAAACCCAATCTGGCTGTCCATGATGTTCTTCAACTGCCATGCATTATTTCCTAGAAATTTTCTTTATTGTTTTCAGCAGGTGACCAGAACCTATCCAATTTTTATATCAGGAGGGCAAAAGTGAATGTATCAGAGCTCAATAAACTTAAAATTAATTCACATTCATAAAATCTAAATCACAACGTAAAGCTTAAGAATTAGATTATCTGCTACCCACAACATGCAACTATCCAGCACTCCTTAAGGGTGTAGCTATCATCTATCTATATCCTGAACACCTATTAGCATGCCTATAGGTATGGCTGGTTTGGGCATTTGTTTCACTGAAACTGAACTTAGTCAAGAGACTGTGATTATGCCGTCAAGTGACAAATGTGGCGAGAAATAGGTGAATGACCTGCTGAGACCAGAAGAGTGTTCTTTGAGCCTTCTAATTCCTTCTCTGCATAACTGCAAATTCTGCATTATTTGCAGAAGGCTACCTGCCTTGCAGCAGCCAGTGGCTGGCAAAGAATGATTTGTTCAAATGCATGGGAGAAGGGGAGGGGGGAAGCAAGGGGGAAGCCCATAAAATCCTGACATGAGTAACTGCTCCTGAAAGGGAACTGGCTGAAAAATAAAACTAAAAAGGTGAACTGAATGTGCACTAGTCATGGATATTCTCCTCATTAAGATGCCATCCCTCAGCTAGAAAATGCAATAACAGGATGTAAAGTTTGCTGACATTACCAACACCAGCTGCTGTGCTCTGGGGAATGCCTGAAAACATGCTCAACAAGTTTCCCCAAGATATTAGAGAAAGAAAGAATTTGAAATTAGTATTTATGCAGTATATTACAATAACACTAATTTGACCATAAATTCCTTTATTAATTCCAAAGGCTGAACTATATTTATAGATCTAAAATGCCCCAGAAGCCTAAATAATAAGCAAAGGATTACACTAACATAAACAAAACATTTATAAACATTTGATCAAGATACTTAAAAGGGGCTCAGTTAGAGCTTGGTCTGAGTTAAGTAACTCAGCAGAGATCCTTTAAAGTACCAGTGTTAACTTAAGGTTAACTATTAGCAGGCAGCTATTGGCAATTAATCTTTTAGGAGTTTTAATAATCTTTAGCACACAAGTGATGTCATTGTCAATTATCAGAGCTTATCTGAGGCCAGCAAAAGCAACTTCTTATATAGCCAGTTATTTACTGTACCTGGTATCCAATTAACCATGTTTGATTTCTATTACTTCACCCCAAACCTTAAGTTAACATTGGTACTTTGAAGGATCCCTGCTGAGTTACTTAACTCAGTAACTCTTCTTTCTCATGATTTCCTTTGGTTTGGTCACATATGTTGGGACTATGACTCATGCTAATATCCCAGCTCTATTAAAAACCATAGCTTGCCTATATCTAATGGGGGCCTGTAATCCTACAGCAGGGGATCACCCTTAACGTCTTGTTTTGTGCCCCAAATGGAAAAAGAGCTATCACATGATAGGCCAATATGCATGTGGTCAGACTGCCGGGGCTTCTTCCACTCTTAGCTCTTTACTATAATTTAACTGGAAACAAAGGCTAAGGGCACTGTGGAGTACTGAGGAACAGGGACATTGACAGGGAAATAGAAGAAAAGTGGTATCTGCAATGGCTTTGGAAGTAAATACTTCAGTCATTAACTGCAGCATAAACCTTCCTGTTTAACATGCACATTACCTGACATGGGCATATATGCCTAGCTCTGCACTAGACCAGGCAGTTCGGATTAAGGTATGCCACCCAACTATGCAAAATGCATAGCTGGATACGGCTTAACTTAATCTGAACTACCATAGCATCCATACTGTGGGAGGCCGATGGGAGCACATGCTTCCATCAGCTTCTCTTAGTTCTCACTGAAAGGAATACAGGACGCCAGTGGGGGCTGCATTTCAATTTATGGGTTTAGACCCGCTAAATCCAACAGTAGAAGATCATAAATCTTCTCTGTAGTGTAGATAAGCCCATAGTGAACAGAGGCAGAATAAGGTTTTCTGGAGCCCTGGGTCAAAGCAAGTGGGGGCCTTCCACCCTCCCCACAACCTGTTTTGCTCCTTTCTGGCCCCACCCATAGCCCCAAGATCACAGAAGTTGTCCTAGTGCCACAACTTGGACCCCCAGCAGGGACTCCGAGACCTTGTGTCCCAGGGCCACAACAGGGATCCGGGTACTGGGGCTTCCTCTGCCCCCCACCTGATGTTTCTGAAAGAGAGTGGATCTGGCCAGAAATGCGTGGGAGTGCTGGGGCAGGGTTTCCCTGTCCCAAAGCTTCTGGTGTCAGGGACTGCTACAGAGGGAGGCTTCTGTCATCCTGTAGCTGCTACTGGGGTAAAGGGCTGGTGGTTGTTGTGGTGAGTTGCCTCCCCCCCACTCTGCTCGGCTTCTACCAGTGGTAGATTTTTCTGGGAGCCTTTCAGTTGGCCAGGGCCTCTGGCCATGAATCCAGTCAGTCCAGTGGCTATCTGACACTGATTTTATATATATATATATATATATATATATATTTGTATTTTTTTTTTTGTTCTTGTAAGCCGCCTTGAATATTTTAAATAGAAAGGCTGGGTAAAATTAAATAAATAAATAAAATAAATAAGCATACTATTCTACAATGATAAACTTAAAAAACAACAAATGGTCTGGTAGCACTTTATAGACTAACAAAACACGTAGAAAGTATCATGAGCTTTCATGGGCACAGCCCACTTCTTCAGATGACTAGAGTTTTGAGTTTAGAATGTGCAGAACCAAAATAAATAGGGGAGCATTAAAATGGATAGCATAGGACAATAGGTATAGCTGCTGGATCTAGGGATGATGGAGGTGCTGCTGCACCCTATGGCTTGTAGGGGTTTCCATTATATTCAGGGTTTATCGTTTGGTTAAATGGCTCTTGGAACCTGTGATGGGATAGTGCACCTGCCCCCCCCCCCCAGGGGGAGCTGTTGAGTCGCTAGGGCTCTTAAAATCATACCCTAACCCTGCACATTCAGTAATTCAGCTCCTGTCCTAAACATACAGCCCTCTCCCTAGGACAGTGGAGCCTCATGGCCAGAATCCTTCTCGCTGGGGCAGTATGGCCTAGCATCCAGAATCAATAAAAGCAGGTGCAGGGCCTACAGGTTGGGGATTGAGGAGGTGGGATAAGAGGGAAGGTCCTTTCATGGACTGAGACCTGGTTAAAAGACAGGAAACAAAGGGTAGGAATAAATGGTAAATTTTCAGAATGGAAAGGGGTAACTAGGGGTGTCCCCCAAGAGTCAGTCCTGGGACCAATCCTTTTCAACTTATTCATAAATGATCTGAAGAAAGGGGTAAGCAGTGAGGCGGTAAAGTTTGTGGATGATGACTATCTTAAACAGTTAGGTAAGACAGAAGGAGACTGTGAAGAACTTCAAAAAGATCTCACCAAACTGAGTGATTGGGCAACAAAATGGCAAATTAAGTTTAATGTGGATAAGTGTAAAATAATGCATGTTGGAAAAAAATAACTCCAACTATACATATAATATGATGGGGGCTAATTTGGCTATCAGAAATCAGGAAAGAGATCTTGGAGTTATCGTGGATAGTTCTCTGAAAACTTCCACACAGTGTGCAGCGGCGGTCAAAAAGGCAAATAGGATGTTTGGAATTATTAAGAAAGGGATAGAAAATAACACCCAGAATATCTTACTGCCCCTGTATAAAACTATGGTACGCCCGCATCTTGGAATGGGTCCCATCTGAAGAGAGGTTAAAATGACTGGGACTTTTCAGGGGGGATATGATAGAGCAGTGGTCCCCAACCTTTTCAGGTTGGCGGGCGCCAGGGGGCGTGGCCGTTTGCCCACCGGGCGCCAGGGGGCGGGGACACTTGCCCGCCCGGGGGCGGCCTCCCCCAGCCGCATGCCCGGGGCTGAGGCCGGGGCCCCCCCCCCCCATAGCCACGCGCCCGGGGCCGGCGCGCCCCCCGTAAGCGCTGCGGGGCCGGGGCCAAGGCCGGAGCCGGCAAGGGCACGCGCGGTGCCCCCGGGGGCGGGGCTAATGCCGGAGCCGGAGCCGGCAAGGGCACGCGCGGCGCCCCCAGGGCCGGGACCGGCCATGCGCCCGGGGCTGGCACCTGCCAGCCCAGATTGCTCCGCGGGCGCATGTAAAGAGCCCGGCGGGCGCCATGGCGCCCACGGGCACCGGGTTGGGGACCACGGTGATAGAGGTCTATAAAATCATGAGTGGTGTGGACAGGCTGAATAAATAAGTTATTTATTAGTTCCCATAATAGAAGAACTAGAGGACACCAAATGAAGTTAATGGGTAGCAGGTTTAAAACTAATAAAAGAAAGTTCTTCTTCACACAGCGTGTAGTCAACCTGTGGAACTCCTTGCCAGAGGAGGCTGTGAAGACTAGGACTATAACAAAGTTTAAAGAGAAGCTAGATAATTTCATGGAGGTTAGGTCCATAAAAGGCTATTAGCCAGGAGATAGAAATGGTGTTCCTGGCCTCTGTTTGTCAGAGGCTGGAGATGGATGGCAGAAGACAAATTGCTTGATCATTGTCTTCGGTCCACCCTCTCTGGGGCACCTGGTGCTAGCCACTATCAGCAGACAGGATACTGGGCTAGATGGACCTTTGGTCTGACCTAGTACAGCCATTCTTATGTTGGTAGGGAGATCCAGGGCCTCCCTATTCCACCAGGTCCCAGTCTGGGGCCCTAATAGTGGTGGTGTGGTCCACCATTAACTTGGTGGGGAATAGGGATGTTAAATATCGGTTAACTGAATAGTCAAGTAACCTCATGAATTCTTATTGTTTAGTCAACTATTCTGTGTCACCAGGTGTGGCGTAGTGGGGGGGCTGTCTGCTCTGTAACCCCGGGGTCCCCCTGCACTGCGATGTGTGATTCCCACTGACTCACCCAAACGTGTATTAACCCAGACACCTAGGCTCAGCCTGAGGAGATAACAGGGGATTCCCAGGGGGAGAGACAAAGGGAGAGAGGTGGAGACCAACAGAAGGCTTGAGGGGAAGGGTCAGTTGCTGGCTGGGGAATATGAAGGAGTCAGCCTAAACTGAGGGCTGGAGGTCTAGGGGGGTGATGGACCCCCCCCTCTAACCTAAAGGATCTGAGGCATCCTGGCCCATACTCCTATAGCCACATCACGTCTATGCTGTGTTGTAGCCTGGAGGAGAAATAAACCCTCTCTATTCTCTGGCTGGCAGAGTCTGTTCTTGCTGCTATGGGGCTGCAGGATTTGGGGGAATCCCGACTTGGCGTAACACTGGGGGTGGGGCCAACAGGCAGTGCACTCTGGCCCCACTCCTGTGGAGCCACCTACCACTCCACGCTGCTGCAGCAGCATGGGATGCCAGGTGGGAGCTGGCCCATGAGGGGAGCTGGTTTAAAAACCAGCTCCCCTCATGGAATGGCTGCCTGTTACTCTGTGCTACTGCCTCTGAGTGTGCAGCGTTGGTCAAAAAGGCAAATAGGATGCTAGGAATTAGTAAGAAAGGGATAGAAAATAAGACCCAGAATATCTTACTGCCCCTGTATAAAACTATGGCACACCCACATCTGGAATACTGTGTGCAGATATGGTCCCCTCACCTCAAAAAAGATATTTTGGTCCTGGAAAAGGTTCAGAAAAGGGCAACTAAAATGATTAGGGGTTTGGAACAGGTCCCATATGAAGAGAGGTTAAAACGACTGTGACTTTTCAGTTTAGAAAAGAGGAGACTGAGGGGGGACCCAGCATGAACTGGGCTGCCTGCCCACACAGCTCCTAATATACTTGAAATGCAGAGCTGCAGTGCGGGTAGGTCCCCGACCCAGCGCAAGCCAGGTCTGAGCCAGAATGCTGTCTAGCCTGCTAAAAAGTATACTGGCAGGGGAGGGGGAGGGAAATGCATGTAGTCTACAGCATTATTCGATAAGTAAAAGCTTATAGGTTAATCTACTATACTGTTACATCCTTAGTGGGGAATCATCTGCAACACGCCAAGTTCCACCGGATTCTCTCCAGGGCCCTGCCTCCTGATCCTTGACAGTGTCTCTGGTGTCTTGCTGGCTTTTCTCCTGGCCCAGTCCAACTGGCAGTTCGACTCCAGGCGCCCTGGCAGTACCTCCTTCACCTCCAGCCCAGACTGGGCCTGTCTGCAGGCCTTTATACTCAGGCTGAAGTCTGAGCATGCCTAGCAGGGCTGTGAGAGTGGAACGTCCTCATCCAGGTAAGTCTGGTTAAGCCTTGCTTTCCTAGTGCCCCATCACAGAACCTCTACTATGAAAATTGTTCTGGCATCCCTAACAATAGGCAGATATCAGGGTGGAAACTCACTACAACAGTGTCATATGAACATCTTTTCTCACTTTCAGGTGGCATTGTAAATAATTGGCCAATATTATCTCCCATAGCTGTAAACAAACTTGTTTGTTTTAGAAATTGGCTGAACAAGAAGTAAGACTGAGTGGACTTACAGGTTCTAATGTTTTATATTTTATTTTTTAGTGCAATTTTGTAAAAACAAACAAACAAAAACCTGCATTTGTAAGTTGAACTTTCACAATAAAGAGATTGTGCTAACGTACTTGTATGAGGTGAATTGAGAAATACCATATATTTATTTCTTTTTTTTACAGTGAAAATATTTTAATAAAAACAACGTAAAGTGAGCACTATACACTTTATTCTGATCAATATATTTGAAAATATAGAAAACATCCAAAATATTTAAATAAATTACATTATATTATTGTTTAGCAGTATGATTAAAACTGTGATTAATCACCATTTTTTAAATCTAATAATTAATAATGGTATCCAGGTTAGTTAATTTTTATTTGCAGAAACATTTATGAAAAGTCAAATTGTGTTAGGGAGAATACTTCTGCAAATATCTAATTCATGCAAGTATTCACATGGCAATTATTTACCCAATCATGTGGAAAGATTTTTATTTACTTAACGTAAGAACTTAAGAACGGCCACACTGCATCAGACCAGAGCTCCATCTAGCCCAGTATCTTGCTTCTGACAAGAGGCTGGATCCAAATGCTTTAAAGGGAATGAATATCTTAGGGAAAGGATCAAGTGATCCATTTCCCGTAGTATAGTTTGAACTGCTGGCAATAAGAGAGTTAATGATACTCAGAGCATGTGGTTGCATCCTTGACCATCTAAGCTAATAGCCATTGATGCATTTATCCTTCTTAGCTACATCTTTTTTGAAGGCAACTATGCTATGACATTCAACCTCATCCCTAGCAATGAGTTTTGTGGGGTTATGCATTGTGTAAAGAAGCACTTCCTTATATTTGTTTTAAACCTGCTGCCCATTAATTTCCTGTAGCTGCTGCCTGAAGCTATCTGAGGCTCATGCTTAAAAAGACCTCCAACTACAGCCGTGTCTCAGATGCTTCTCCACTGCCTATGTCCTTGAGGGCAGCAAACTTTTCTCACTGTCTGCTCTGGTTGCTCTTGTGGACATTACAGCCATGGAGCCAGACTTGCTGGAAAGCAGTCACAACCTCTTAGACCTGCTGCTGCACCTCCTGGTGCAGTTACTGAAGATTGCCCTTATGCACTGCAGGAAAAGGACCCACCACTCCCTGTGGGGCACCTCCTTTCCTCTTTTCACATGCTGCTCATGCAGCACAGCCCCTTTCACCCTCCCCTGAACACTGTGCACCATCTCTTCTGGTGCCAGGAATGGGGTAGTTGGAATTGGTCCTGGTGTAGGAGAAGGGGGGTTGGGCTCTGGGACTTCCTGAGAACCCTGGCAACCATGCAATTCTGTTTGTGTCCTTCTACAGGCCATCAACAACATCTGGCTGCGCAGGGTCATCATTCTGGGTGACGTGGACCTCACCGTGGCTGACTTCCCCACCATGGGCTTTCCCCAACTGCAGGGGGGTGGGATGGGGATGTTGATAGCACCCATAACACAATCCGGACCCCTGATCACCGGGCCTCTAATTATATCAGCTGGAAGGGTTACTTTTCAATCATGCTGCAGATCCTCGTGGACCACCGAGACTGGTTCACTTACATCAATATCAGGCGGTCAGGGAAGGCTCACAATGCCCGCATCTTCCACAACTCCAGCCTCTCCCAGAAGCTGGAGGAAGGCACTTTTTTTCCCCCGACCACACTCTCAGGGTCAGGGGCGTGGACATGTCACTGTACATCATGGAGCCTACTCTCTGCTCCTCTGGTTAATGAGGCCCTACACAGGACACCTGGACCCCACAAAGGTCAGCATGGTGCTGCTCTAGGCCCACGTCCAACCTCCAGTCCTACCACTCCAGAACCACTGTAGGGAAAGGAGGCAGGCTATATGTTCCCGCTCAAGGCCCTCATGGGGTTGGCGGTGCCTGTGAGTCTCTCAGGGTTGGGAGGGTGATATGGGAGATGTGGCTCACACCCTAATCACAGCTGGTCCATTAGGTTTCTTGTTACTCTTCGTATACCTTGCTAGCTGCAATTCCAATTGTGCTTTTGCCTTCCTGATTATACCCCTTTATTCTCAAATAATATATTTATACTTCTCCCAAGTCATCTGTCTAAATTTCCACTTCTTATAAGCCTCCTTTTTGTGTTTAAACTCACCAAGGATTTCCTCCACCTACTATATTTGCTTTTCTTACTGTGCATCAGGATGCTTTGTTCCTGTGTCTTCAATAAGCCTTCTTTAAAATACTGCCAGCTCTCCTCGATTCCTTTCCCCTTCATGTTAGCATCCCAGGGGATCCTGCCCATCAGTTCCCTTAGGGAGTCAAAATCTGCTTTTTTGAAATCCAGAGGCTGTATTTTTTCTGCTCTCCTTTTTTCCTTTGGTCAGGATCCTGAAATCTACCATCTCATGTTCACTGCTTCCCAGGTTGCCTCCCACATCTTATTCCCCTACTAGTTCCTCCCTGTTTGTGAGCAGCAGGTCAAGCTGTGCACAGCCCCTGGTCGGTTCTTCAGCACTTGTACCAAGAAGTTATCCCCAACATTTTCCAAAAACTTCCTGGATTGTCTGTGTACTGCTGTATTGGTCTTCCAACAAATGTCAGGTGATTAAAGTCCCCCACGAGAATCAGGGCCTGTGATCTGCAAGCTTCTCTTAGTTGTCTGAAGAAAGCCTCGTCTACCTCATCCATCTACCTGATCCGGCGGACTATAGCAGACACCAACCACAACATCACCCCTGTTGCTTCCACCTCTAAACTTAACCCATAGACGCTCAACAGGCTTTTCTCCCTCTACATGCTGGAGCTCTGAACAATCATACTGCTCTCTTACATACAGTGCAACTCCTCCACCTTTTCTCCCATGCCTGTTCTTCCTGAACAGTTTATACTTTTCCATGACAGTGCTCCAATCATGTGAATCATCCCACCAAGTCTCCGTAATTCCAATCAAATCATAGTTTTGACTGTGCCAAGGCCTTTAATTCTTCCTGCTTGTTTCCCAGGCTTCTTGCATTTGTGTATAAACATCTTAGATAACTAGTTGATCGCCCTACCATCTCCATTTGAATTAGGGGTCCTCCTTTGTTGCTCCTTCCTCCTTTTATTTCTTCCAGGTACCCCACTTCCCTCAGGGCTTAGTTTACCATCCCCCAACAAACCTATTTTAAAGCCTTATTTTGTCCGCGAACATGCTCTTTCCTCTCTTGGTTAGGTGGATCCCATCTCTTCCTAACAATCCTTGTGCCTGGAACAGAGTCCTATGATTGAAGAAACTAAAGCCCTCTCCAACACCACCTGTGCAACCACGCATTTACTTCCAGAATTCAAGAATCCCTACATGGATCTCTTCCTTCAACAGGCAGGATGGACGAGAACACCACTTGTGCTTCAAGTTCCTTGATCCTTCTTCCCAGTGCTACAGAATCTGCAGTGACCTTCCCAGGGTCATTCTTGGCCATATCATTGGTTCCTACATGGAAAAGCAGGAGGAGGTAGCAATCTGAAGGTTTGATATGTTTTGGAAGACTCAGTCACATCTTGAATCTAGCTCCTGGCAAGCAGCACACTTCAAGATTCCAAGTCTGGTTGTCAGATGGATGACTCCGGCCCTCTTAGGAGGGAGTCTCCGACCATCACCACCCGTCTTCTTCTCTTGGGGGCAGTGGTTGTAGAACCCCCATCCCTAGGACTACGCATCCCATGCCTACTGGTAAATGGGGTCTGTGACGGACTGGGCTGGGTCTGGGCACCGCTGAGGGTTTCTGCTCAGGGTGAATTGCTCAAAGCCAGGGCTACTTTCAGCCCTCGACTGGAGACCTTTCCCAAACAGGCCACAAACCAATCTCACAGAGTGCTTTGGCTGCGATCAGGCCAGCAGGAAGCTGCATGAGAAAAGCCCCTCAGACACCCCAGCTCTCCATGTGCCACAATCAGCCCTGGGCCTACACGCAAGTGAGGGGTTACAGAACCCAATCTCACCTACCCCGAATGGGTTCTTCCGGTCCCAAAGAACCAGCCACAAATCCCTGGTCAGTTTACACCTTGGATTTTACCCACAAAAAGCACACTGTGCCAGTCCTTTAAAATTTATAATCTAACGGTTTATTAATGAAAGAAAAGGTCGAGAGTACAGTTATCATATATATATATATATAGATAGTAGCCCAATGTCTGAGACTGTAACGCTGTAGCATTATGAGTTGCCTCTAGGGGGCGCTGTTGCCTTCTACCATGGCACTTGGCTGACTTTTGCACCGCTCAGCTGGGCTGCCGCAGGGGAGCAAGTGGTGCAAGCGGCCATTTGGGCCCCATGCTGCATGGGGCCCGGGGCCCAAATGGCTGCTTGTGCCGTTTGCTTCCCTGTGGCAGCCCGGTTGATTGGCGCAGAAGTCAGCTGAGCACCACAGCGGGAGAAGAAGAGGGGCGGGGCGGTGACATACATGGCCAGGGGCGGGGCCAGGCCATGTACATAACCTTCCTGCCCCCCCTTCGCATTCCGCTGGGGCGCTCAGCTGACTTCTGTGCCGCTCAGCCGGGCTGCCGCGGGGGAGCCCAAACGACCGCTTGCTCCGACCCCTGGCCGTGAATGTCACCGCCCGACCACCCTAGCCGAGTGCCACGGTAGGAGGTGAAGAGTGGTGGGCGGTGACGTACATGCCTAGAGGGCGGGGCCTGGACAAGCATGCATCCCTGATGGAGACAGAGGAGACTGCAGGAAAGAGTGAGAGGCAGGAGGAGGAGAAGAGAAAGGGAGAGACGGAGAAAGAGGTAGAAGGCGGAGAGAGAGACAGGGAGGCAGGAGGAGGAGGAGAGAGACACGGAGCGAGAGACCGGCGGCTGAGGAGAGAAGACAGACGTGGAGGAGAGATCTGAAAATCCCGTCTGATGACGTGCTAATTGGCTAGTTAAGGAGATTACACTACATGCACCAATCCCCAAGTTCTTGATACAGGCTCTCAGCACAGATGTTATAAACTGCTAGCTTAGAAGTCTCTGGTGTACATCCTATGTCAGGATGGGTCTACAGTCCTTCCTGGCACTCTGTCCCTCACAAAGCTGCATCTGGGATCAGTAGCAGAATTGAAGACACGATGGAGGCTGCTTCATGGCACTTTATATCCATTCCTAGTACCTTCCAATATCCCTGTGTCCCATGCCTGCAGCCATTAGATACTGACTGGTTCGCAGGTGTGTATTGGGCACCTTGAGAGCCACTGTCCTTGGGGCCATGCTAATTAGCAGAGTCAGTCATTGGACATTCCTTCCTTACAGCAGGCAGTCCAGGCCCACTGCTCTGTCCCAGACAGAGAACATCCACAGTACAAGCACAGAGTCCATACTCATAACTCCACATATAAACATCATACAAGTACATGAGTAGCATACATAGAATCAGTAGAACATAAGCTTTCATCTGATACCTCCCTTTGCTCCCTTTGTACATACCCTTTGTACATACTTTGGGGTGACCACCACCCTGTGGTAGCAGCCAGATCATTGCTGCACCCTTTAAAATCCAGTAACATGACACCAGTAGATGGGGTATCCTTCTGATCTCCTCCCTGGGAGGTCTCTGCCAAAGCATTCTCCACACTAGTGCCTGTGCAGAAAGCCTGAAAGCAGTTGCTTGTCACCACCAGAATTGGCGATACTT
Organism: Pelodiscus sinensis; assembly: GCF_049634645.1. NCBI lineage: Eukaryota > Metazoa > Chordata > Testudines > Trionychidae > Pelodiscus > Pelodiscus sinensis. The sequence goes on along the minus strand of NC_134711.1, from coordinate 137,153,630 downwards.
GAGTTGGCTTCCTTCTCATTGACTACGTCTAGACTGGCATGATTTTCCGCAAATGCTTTTAACGGAAAACTTTTCCGTTAAAAGCATTTGCGGAAGAGAGCGTATAGATTGGCACGGATGCTTTTCCGCAAAAAAGCCCTGATGACCATTTTCGCGATCTGGGCTTTTTTGCGCAAAACAAATCTGAGCTGTCTACACTGGCCCTTTTGAGCAAAAGCTTTGTGCAAAAGCACTTTTGCCCGAATGGGAGCAGCATAGTATTTCCGCAAGAAGCACTGATTTCTTACAGTAGGAAGTCAGTGCTTTTGCGGAAATTCAAGCGGCCAGTGTAGACAGCTGGCAAGTTTTTCCGCAAAAGCACGTGCTTTTGCGGAAAATCTTGCCAGTCTAGACACAGCCCTAGAGGTTATAGGCTGCCAGTTTTCTTCCTTGTTCTGTACTGCCCTCACTGGTTCTTCAGCCTGCTGTGCCTGCAGTTTTCATCCTCTCTGATGGAAGGTAGGGTTGATACTTGGGCCTCCAGTCCTCTAATTTTTATTTCTTGCACTTAGTGCAGATTAAATCCCTTTTATCTCCAGGAGGAAAACAAATATGGCACATGCTATGCAGGTAACAACAGACCTATTACTATCCATACTGTAGGGCTACGTCTAGACTGGCATGATTTTCCACAAATGCTTTTAACGGAAAAGTTTTCCGTTAAAAGCATTTGTGGAAAAGAGCGTCTAGATTGGCATGGATGTTTTTCCGCAAAAGCACTTTTTGCAGAAAAGCGTCCGTGCCAATCTAGACACGGTTTTGCGGAAGAAAGCCCCGATCGCCATTTTCACTATTGGGGCTTTTTTGCGCAAAACAGTTTTCAGCTGTCTACACTGGCCCTTTTGCACAAAAGCATTTCCAGAAAAGGGCTTTTGCCCTAACAGGAACATCAAAGCATTTGCGTAAGAAGCTCTGATTTTGGACAGTAGAACGTCAGTGCTTTTGCACAAAATCAAGTGGCCAGTGTAGACAGCTGGCAAGTTTTTCCACAAAAGCAGCCTCTTTTGCGGAAAAACTTGCCAGTCTAGACACAACCCAGATGTTTATAAATGCCTCCTTGAAGAGCAGGAGAGAAATAAAATTCAAGAAAAAGACCACAAACCACCATGGGGTTCTGCTAGGGCAAACTCCTCCGTTGGCTGCTCACTGTATTTGCTCTGGCTGCCTTTTTATAAGGCAGCTGGGTAGGCCCGTCTCAAAGCCATGCCTCTAATGCAATCAGCTCCTGAAGGCCCACCTGGAACAAAGCACTCCCAATTCACACTTTTCAAACTGCCGCTCTTATCAAACTGCCAAACACACAGTCTAACAAATGTTCACAGATACTCACCTCACCAGCTCACAACATAGTGCCCCAAAAGCCACACTTACCTGAGCTCCTCTTAGATGTTTTCCAGGCAAACTCTCATGTTGGCTGCTGCCCTGTTCACCGCTAACCCAAACTCAACCCCCAAACTTTTTGCATAAAGCCTCCGCCTGAGCTGTTACTTGATTTGACACGTGGATTTTTCTAGAAATACAATAAACTGTAAGGCTGTGTCTACATTGGCGCGATCTTGCACAAAAGCGGCTGCTCTTGTGCAAAAACTTGCTGCCTGTCTACACTGGCCATGTGTTCTTGCACAAGTAAACTGATTTGCAAATGATTCTCTGAAGCTTTGTAATTGTTTCAGCTGCATTACCTTTTAAAGTCTACACCTCTTTGTAATACCTTGCAATGTTGTACCTTTTTGTAACCTTCATCCACTCTGCTTGTAACTTGCTCTAAATTGCATTCTCCCCTGAGATATGGATATGTGTGTGTGAGTGGAGACTATTGTGTGTTTGGGATTAGAAACTGCAAGGCTGAGCATATTGAGTCAGGTGATGAGTCATCAGACCAATCAAGGAGACACACTTGCTCTGACATCTGGATCAAGGGAAGTCTGGGCATGCTCCCTGGTGATGAATGTAGATGAGTCACAGGAGTTGTACAGAGGCAATAAGAGAGAGCAGGAGGCAAAAGTCCTCTTTCTCAAGCTAGAAGTTCTCTTTCTTTTCTGACTAGCTCCCCAACTATGATCAGCAGACAGACCCTCCAGAATCAACATGCCTTGGCTCCTTCTGCAACCCATATGCCTGTGTAAGTGTGTGAGTGCCTGAGGGAAGGAATGAAAGTGTGTGAATGAGTGACTGAATATGTGTGTGTGTGTGTGAGAGAGAGAGAGAAAGCTGGTGTGTGTGTGAGAGAGAGAGAAAGAGAGAGCTGGTTCCCTTTTAGTTTAAACCTTTACTGGGAGCTCTATCCACGTTAGGTTAACCATATAATGCATATAGTGGAGTGTGTTACCAGATTTGCCCAGTACTCTGCGGTATGCTCATTTATCAGGGTTACTCTTATGGGACTGGGGGAAGGTTAACCATTCTATCAGTGTGCTGTTTGTGCTCTCATATGGAGCTGAATTCTCCCTGCTGCCAATTCCCCCTCCCACTGGAGCTCTCCTGCAGCTTTCCTTGATGCATGTCGCAGAGGATGGCCACACGCTCCCTCATGAGGTCCTCCTGGACTCTCCTGTGCTTGTAGCTCCCCTAGGGTCAGGCAGCTGCCTCAGTTGGCAGTGATCATCCCTCAGCGACGGGTGGTCCTGCTCTGGAGAATGAAGAGAGAGAGGTGGCCACTCATCCATGCAGGGACTGTCCCTGAAGCTATACCCTCCTCTGTAAGCAGTGAGCAACAGTCCTTGGGCCAGAGAATAGGCATGTCCCCACAGACAATTAGCCAAGGGAAGTGTCTGTCCAAACTGGGATCCCATGAGCAGGAAAGGGGCCTGGAAGAGCCTGGCCTTCCATGAGGCCCACATACACACCTGCTCCTGGCAGCACTGTCCATGGGAGTGGGTGGGGCCTCATGCAAGTAGGCATGCCTGGGCATTCCATGTGTGGCATTCCTCAGTCTGTGTGGGGCCGTGTGCCCCGCCTGCTTCCAGCAGTGGCTGGTGCTGGGAGAGCATCCCCCTGGGGGTCAAACGTGTGTGGCCTTCCCAGAGCTTGTAAGCATGGTCCTGTGGATGCTCCGGGACTGCCTCCTGTTGCTACATGGCACAAACTGGCGCTGCACATGCTTCCACGGGCATAGAGAGCAGCACGATGTCCAGGCTGAGCAATGGTCACATCCCATCCCCTCTGCACCTGCCTCCCCCACTCTGTGTGTGAGACAAACTGAGATCACTCGCCTGATGATCCCTCCTCACTCTCAGAGGATGCCTGCAAAACATCCAGGGCCTGGGGTACCGGCTCCAGGGTGAGGGTAACTGTCTTGGCCATCCCCTCCTCCTCCTGCGGCTCTTCCTTGTCCTCCTCCTCTTCACCAGGGAGCCCCAGGTGGGTGATGACAGGCATCTCAAGTCTGGAGTCCACCACCACAAGTGGGGAAGGGGCTAAACCACCCCCCAGGATTTGGTGGAGCTCCTGGTAGTAGGGGCAGGACTGGGGTCCTGCCCCGGAGTGAGAGCTATGTTCCCTGGCCCTGGCGTAGCTCCTTCACTTTGCTCTGTACTTATTCTAGTGTCCTGGAGGGATGGCCTCTCATGGCCAGAGCCTCAGCCACCCAGCGGTATATGTCCACATTCTGCCTCTGGAGCAGAGATCCTGCAGGGTCTCCTGCTCACCCCACAGCTCCAAACTTGGTGATTGTTGAACCTTGCAACTTCGTAATCTTTGTAACTCTCAGTCGCATTGCTTGTAACTTGCTTACAAACTTGCTCTTTGCATTTATAAGAACTGGGTGGCTCCTGTCACTCTGGCAGGGGTCTTTTCTCCAGGTTTGTCACTGAGGAGCATGCCCAGACCTCCCTCATTCCTGGTCCTTTGTTTGCTAAGTGCAGCCTTGTGTCTTTAATTACTCCCCTCCTGGCTCCACATGTTTTGCCTTGAGGGAGGTCTGGGCATGCTCCTCAGTGACAAATCTGGAGGAAAGACCCCTGCCAGAGTGACAGGAGCCACCCAGTTCTTATAAATGCAAAGAGCATGTGGCAGAAGCCCTCTTTCTGACCAGCTCCCAGGATCCATGGCTAGAGGCAAACATGGGGAGTCAATATGCCTTGGCCTGCTCTGCAACCTTTTGCCTGGGTAAGTGTGTGAGTGCCTGAGGGCATGAATGAATGTGTTTGAATGAACTAATGAAGGTGTGTGTTTGTGTGGGTGAGAGAGAGCTCAGTCCCCTTCTGTTTAACCCTATAGTGGCATTCAGTGACTGCTCAATCTCCTTGAGTTTCACCCTACAGTGGATTGATAATTCCTCATTTAGGGTGTGTCTAGACTACAGGGTTTTTTCTGAAAAAACTTCTGCATCTAGACTGCTGCTGCTTTCTTTCTAAAGTAAATTGAAAGAAAGCGGCAGTTTTTTTGACCGCGGAAAACCTCATTTTACAAGGAAGAATGCCTTTTTTTGAAAGTGCTCTTTCGAAAAAAGGTGCGATGTAATGCAAACTGTGCTTTTTTCGAAAGAGAGCATCCAGACTGCTTAGGTGCTCTCTTTCGAAAAAGCGGCTTGCTTTTTCAAAAGTACTGGTTGTAGTCTAGATGCTCTTTTTCAAAAGAGGCCTGCAGTCTAGACGTAGCCTTAATAAATCCACATGAGTATAACCCTGGGATGGTATCCAGTGACATTTGGAGTAACACTGGGTGCCTGCAGCTTTAAGAGCCGGCAGGAGACAGGAATTATAGAATTCTGATTAGTTTGGATGGAGCGGCCGCCAGGGCACCTGTGTTAGTTCCTGAAGGCCTCTTTTTTCAAAAGAACTCCCTTTTCCACATCCACCCCCACACACATCCGAAAGGCAAGTGTGGACGCTCCACAGGGGTTTTTGTGTAAAAACTGGCCTCCAGGGAAAAACACCAGTGTCCGTTTGGATGCTCCATAGCAGTCAATCACAACGCTCTTGTTCCTGTCTGCTGGTCCCTCTTAAAGGGGCAGGCACCCTGCACAGCCATTCCGGCAGGAAACTTGCCCACAGCCAGCTGCCTTGCTGTGGCGCTCTGCCGGCACAGATGGTGGAGCAAGCAGGTGCTCAAGACCCTGCTGGCCCTGACGGATCAGCCACAGGACCCCCTGCTTCCCAGGGGCAGCAAGCGCTGCGCACCAGTGTGGTCAGGCACAGAAATTGTGACCCTCCTCAAATTGTGGGGTGAGGAGTAACTGCTCCAGGAACCCCGGGCAAACTGCAAAATGCCAAAATTTTCACCCGCATGGCCACATCCCTGACAGAGTGAAGTCACCCTGCCCGGACCATGGAACAGGTCCGGGCCAAGGTGAAGAAGCTCCATCAGGGATATGTGAGGGTGACGGAGTGGAGGGGACACTCAGGGGCAGGACCCCACATCTGCCCCTACTACAAGGAGCTCCACCACATCCTTGGGGGGGCAGAACCCTCTTCCCCTCCATTGTGCTGGACTCCGGGCTGGAGCAGCCCATTCTCCAGCGCCTGGAGCCTGTTCCCGGGATAGAGGAGCCGGAGGGCCAGGTGCAGCCGCCATCAGAGCAGGGGGACGAGGACCAGGAGAGCAGGACCATCACTCTGTCCCTGGAGCCTGGACATCTCCCAGGCCTCTGAGAAGGCTTGGGAGGGATCTTCAGGTATGTTAGTGCACGCACGCAGAGAGGGCTGGGGAGGTAGCTGCACAGGGGGCGGGAGGCACAGTGTCATGGGGGCAGCTAGGCCAGCACGTGCTACTGCAGTATGGACACGTGACCACTGCAGCCAGCCCCTCAACCTGCCCAGGAGCCTGCTGCCAGCCTCATGCCTAGCCAAATGAGTCCTGCTCCCAGGGGGAAGGAGGTGCAGCCAGCTGCGAGCAGGCTAACAGCAAGGGCACAGGCACCACCCCACACACGTGCCAGAGTGCTGATCGCAGCACATGGGCATGCCTGCACATGAGAGGCAGCAGCCATTCCCACTGATAGCCCAGAGAGCTGCAGCTGTGCGTGCAGACCCCAGGGAGGGGAAGGCTGCTTTCGGCTCCTCTGCCACCCATGAGAGGATCCACTGCGGCTGAATGCTTCCCTTGCCTGCCTGTCCCTAGTGTGTGTGAGGGAAGGGGAAGGTGGGATAGGGCTGCACAGTCCTCTGGCCACCTTGGGGCCCTTGTGACACAGGGCGTGCTATGCAGGCCACACATGGCCTTGCACCTGGGACATCCCCTTCCTGTGGGTCGTGGATTGATGCGGTCGCTGCTTTCACAGGAGGGCATGGCCTCAGGGAATGCATGTGCAGGGGTGGACTGACCACCCCTCTCTCTTATGTCTTCTCCACAGTTGGAGCAGCCGGGACAGTGGGCCGGGCCACACCACCACAGCAGCCACCTGCCAGACTCCATGGGAGCTGCAGACGAGCCAGTCCTGGGGAGGAGCTGATGCACCATCACATCGAGGTGATGCACGACATACATGCCACCTTGTCGCACTGGCTAAATGCTGACCTGGAGTGGTGGCAGCAGACATGGAGTGACCTGATGGTGCGCTGCAACACCCTGGTTGATATCCTGTCCCGCCCAAAGGAACAGGTGCCTGCTGCTCCCACCCTCCTGTTCCTCCTTCTATCCCCATGGCCCCCCGATCTGCCCACCCTGCCATGCCTTTCCTCCCTCCCCAGGCCATGCCTCTGTTCCCTCCCTTCCCCATGGCAATGTCTCCTCCCCCAGTCATGCCTATGGCCCCTCCTATGGTCCCTCCTCCTGCCCCCCCACCAACCCTGGCCCCACTCCAGCTGCCCCTCCTGCCCACCCCATAAGCGTCCCCAGAGCTGCCCAACCCCAATGACGTCCCCGCACCTGAGGGGGGCTCAGCAAGCCAGCCCACCACTCCTCCCAGCCCTCAGCCCCCTCCCAGTAATGATCCCCCCTCCTAGTTCAGACACTCCCCCTCCCCCTGGCCACCATCATTTATGTTTAACAACTCCTTCCACCTCAGGAAGGGGTCAGTGACTTGTGAGTGCCAGATGCTCCTTGTGAGACATGTGCTAGGCTCAGCAGGGAAGCACCCAGGTAAGCTATCTGCTGAGCCTGTGAGCTTGTGATCCTGGCCAGACCCTAGCAAAAAGGGGGAATTTATCCCGGCTGAGAATCCCTTTTAAACCTAGGCATTAATTCAACTCCAGAGTCACCAGGGATATGGGGTCATAGTGTAGCAGACCCTGTGTGTCCTTCTGAGGGTTGAGGTCACATATTAGCAGGTGGAGGGGGAGAGTTCTGGGAGAAAACTTTTGTCTCCTGCCCTGTTCTGGGTACATCCTATCCCCAGAGCGTATGTGAGCCCCTCGCTGACAGGAATGAACCTCCCGTTGCCCTGGGTGGTGAGCCAGGTGTCTGGGCACTGAGCTTCAAGTTCTCCCTCTGTAGCACCTTTCCCCTAAGGCTGCCCAGTCCTATTGCTATTTATCCTCTGCCTTCCTGCCCCTGGGCCTCTCTCTCTAGGTCTCTGGGCAGGGAGGAAGCGCTGTCCATTCTGTCCTCACTCTGGGCTGCAGATGCTTGGTCTGTCTCAACACCCTGCACAGATGAACCTTGTCTTAGGAGGAGGTCCCCTGGACCCACCCCACCCCATCAAACTTGAGTGCTGGTGAGGCAAGAGACCTGCCCCACATGGAGGTAAAAGCTATTCCCACCTGGGTGACAGGGGCACTAGAGATGGAGACCTGGGCCTAGGTGCAGTTCCCCAGCTCTGGATCCCAGCCCTGGCACTGAGGCATCTGTCTCACTGAGCTACACTTGTCTTATTCCTAGAAACAGAGTCCATGCAAGATGCCCAGGACTCCTGAGTGCATTTCCTGTAGGAGGCTCCGTGCCCTCTGAGGCGAGGAGAGTGTAACCCTGGAAAACATTTCCATTGCCTGCCCCTCTCAGCTCTGCTTCTTCTAGCAGTGCCATGGGCCCCTGAATGCAAGGCCTGAACTGAGGGCCACAAAACCTCCAGTGTGCCCTAGAGGGGAAAAGACCCAGCTGCTCGCTTCCATCAGGCCTTAGTATGGGTGAAAGGGACTGAAGGAGGTTCTACTGAAGGGCAGAATTGGTGGAGGAGATGACAGATTCCAAGGATGCCCACTGTGGTCTGGGGACCCCACACAGGGATCAGACAAGGCCACCATTATGCTGCACCCAAGGTAGGAGGGGGTGCTGATCTAGAGGGAACAAGCACCTCTCTCCCCATTGTAACAGAAGCTTTGAGAGATTCTCCGTTGGGTTCCTGAGCCCCTCTGGGTCTATGCTTCAGGGTCTTTTGGGAAAAGGGGAACTGAGGTTTATGATCTGAACATGCCCCTGCAAGGCTCCTCTAGCTCACTCCTCCCCCCACCCCCACAGACACTGGAGAGAGACACTCCCTGCCAGGAGAGGTGAGGGAGGAAGGTAAAATGCTGATGGATGCAGAGGACACCAGCTAGGGAGAGTATCTAACTGCTCTACAAACTGCTTCTGCACCAAAAGTGTCAGGAAACCAGCTAGGCATTGGGACCCCCATAGAAATGAGCCCCCTCCCTTGAGACTTCAAGTAGGCGCAGTGGAACATGAGGGTGAGCATGCCTGCAATGTATATATTGGGGGATGAGTCTATGTTTATGCCCCCCAATGTTTTCTATCCCCAAGACAGCTCATGGAGACAATAGGGGCTGCAGAAGCTGCCACCTGTGTAAAAGCAGATTGATTACCACAGAAAAGGTACAACTCCCTAACCTAGCCTGCTCCTGCTTTTCAGCTATTGTGGGTCCTGACTGAGACGTGCAGCCCAGAAAGGGGGCCAGAGCACGTGCACCAGGTGGGGCAGCCACTGACACATCCCCAGAATATAGGGACATCTGGTAAATCCAGGAACTGGGGCTTCTGCCCCTTCCTGCATCATACTGCCCCCATGGGAAAACTTTGTACACACAGAAGATGTAAGGTCACACTGGTGGGGGTGGAGCAATGTGCTCTTCCCAATGTATGTTGGGTGGCCAAGGGGGAAGCCTTGGAGGCCCAACCTGAAAGAAGGGTGAACCTGGAGAGCCCACAGGGAAGATACATAGATTGTGGAGGCTAAGAAGTGGTTGACAGTGCGCCCAGGAAGGGCTGTAGGAAAGGCCTGGTGAGAGGCTGATATATGAAGGAACCCAGGGCAGTGGAGTGTTTGTGAGGATCTGAGTTTGCCTGATCACTATAGGGCCCTTGACTGGAATCCAGAGAAGAGGATTCCTGGTTCTCTGAACTGAGTTCTTCAGGCTATGTCTACACTACTAGATTATTATGAAATAAGTTATTCCTCTTCACAAGCAGGAGTTATTATTTCAAAATAACAAGCCCCTTATTGCAAAATAACACCCACTCTGTTATTTCCCAGTGTAGACATGCTGCCTTCAAAGACCCTGGAGACCAAAGGTGGAGGCATTGGTAAGTATGGACAGGTGTGAAGCTGTTGGACTTTGTTTATGGAGCTCTCAGTTACCCTGCAAGGGAGGGTCTACAAGTGATGTGGCAGGGTTATGCTAAATAATTGCCTGCACAGAGAGTCCTGGAGAGGGTTGCCAGCTACTCCACAGTACCAGGGTTGGTGACTGATAACTACAGCTGTTCAAAAAGTTGTAATTTCCTTCCATGGGAAATTCCTAACTCCTGGGGAAGGAAAAAAAGGGCGGGAGGGGAGAGATTGTTTCTGAACAAAAGCCTGAAATTTCCCATTAGAGGAAAAACCTGAAAAAAAATAAATTGTTCTGGGAATGTCTAACTGAAGTTGAGTCAGACTAGAGCCCAGGCTCCAAGGCTCCTGGTGCAGCCATAGCTCTCAGGACTTGCAGACTCATAGTTCTCTGTCAGCAAAGAGGAAGAGCTGAACATCCTGGCTTGAGTTGAAACTCTGAGACTGCTAGTTTAGCTGGCAGGCCTGGGCTTCCTGGCCCCATGACTTTTTGCATGGCATGGTGGATCCTGGTTAGCTCATGGTGGGGTTGCTGGAATCACAGTCTCTGAAGGTTTGGATTCCCTAGCAGCCTGTCAGACAAGCTGGTAGCATAACAAACAGGGTCCCATTGGAACCTGATCATTTTGGGTCATAAGCTGGTGAAAACTCATGTTTCAGTAGAACACTATGTTGCTACTCAATAAGCATTTTCTGACCCCAAACCCTCCTTCACTAGAAAATTCCTGACCAGCTCTTTGCTTAACCCACTCAATGTGCACTCAGCATGAGCCTAAATACACAAGCCGCACAAAACTGCAGCCACTGGTGATGACACCCTCCTACTGCTCCTGCTCCACCCTGAGCAGTCTGGGCTCCACAGAAAGAAGTCGGGCTTGTTCTCTGCACTTCCAATGCTGCTGATCGCAGTGGTAACAAATCCTGGTCTATGGATTTAGTGCAATGGCTAAAATTGGACCTGCACATCATTGTGGGGTTGAGTTTTAAAGGGATTTTTTCCCCTGTCAAATTTTCTTAATTGTTTTTTAAAATGAGCAGCAATTGAGGCTCTGTATTTATTCTCCTAATAAGGCAAAATCCTTATTCACACTGTTCTGCCCTATGCCGCAGAAGGCGATTACATGATGATCTGAGGCTGAAGCGAACGTGACATCAGAAGCGGACTCGTCATTCATATATGGTCACAGCTGTAGTTTTAAGATTGTATTGGATGTTTTGACTGCATAAAAGTTTAGATAAACTCTATGATAATGGCTAAAAAGGTGAATGTTGTTTCTATTGGTTCTTTCTGGCTGTTGATGCCAGCACCTGAATCTATATATTCCCCTGCAACTGCTTTGCTGTCACTTGTGAGATGCAGAGAAGCCCTGGCAGGTGCTCTGGTGCAGCCAGTGCAGTGTCAGGAGAAGTCGTGTCAGGATGGGAACGAAGGAACATCTCTCCAGTCAGCTGCTTTGGCTGATTCTCCTCTCCCTTCAGGGCCCTGTGGGTAAGTGCCTGCTTTATTTCCCTTACTTAGCTGAGCAGACTAGAACTAGCAAGTCAGTTTCAGTTCCACTAGAATTTCTTTTTATTCCAGAAGACAGTGAGAGAAAGAGCAAGAGTTAAAGTAAATTTATGATTCCAGTGATCTCCTGTACATTATCCTTAGAGGTAGGGGGAGGGGAGGGGACCGCGCTGGTTATAGATCGGCAATAATGAAAAATTTGACTCCTAGTCACAGACTGAGAGTACTTTATAAGTTATCCCATTTTTGTAGCCCTGTGAGCACAGAGTTGACTTTAGTGACACTAATGCTCTGATGCTTAAAAATTCCCAATAAACAAAAAGCCAAAGGAATTAAAAAAGGGGAGGGTCAAGGGAACTGTAGCTTTATGTCCCTGGCCAGCTCTGTGCCTCTGCATGAAACTTGTAACTAATTGCATGAGCATAGACCATACATCTAAAATAGTGTTACTGTGCTGTGTGTGTCAAACATACTGGGTCAATTTCAACGGCATTTGAATGACCTATGTACCAGGACTTTGAATGTATAGTAATAGTATATGGCTGTGAATTGCTGCAGTGTCAGATGCTGCTGTTCTGGAGCTGAAGTATAAACCAGTTAAGTTGAAGATGAGAATCAGTTTTTAGAAACCTCAAACATTTTGCTAGAGAAAAACAGTGGTATCACACCTGGTATGTATAGATCACAGATAGCTCTGCAATGTCTCTCTGCCTGGGAGGGTAGGAACTGGGAATTCCAGAGCAAGGGTTTTTCTAGAGCAGCTAATGTGGGATTTATATGTCAACTTGCCAAGAAATTCAAACAGAATTAACTAGAGTTTCAAGAAATCAAAACCAAGAAACTGGAAAGGATTTCATGGCTATTTTCATTATATCAAAAAATTCTTATGAAAATTAGTGCCCGTCTCTCTTCCTGACATTGGTGAGACCTTTGCGATGGGAGCAATCCCAGTGGGACTGTGTAGTCAGTGGGATGATGCCTATGAGCAAGGGCTCACCAGTGCTGCACAGTCTGGTCTTAAATAAATATAGGAATTCAAAGACGGAGAGGACACAAATGCACCAGGACCTGCAGATTGAAGGGATTTAAAAACAACATGGCCATCTTAAAATAAACTCCTCAGTCTAGGGTGAGTCTCAGAGAGGCAGCCATGTTAGTCTATAGCTGCAAAAACAATGAGGAATCCTGTGGCACCTTAGAGACTAACTGATTTATTAGGGCACAAGCTTTTGTGGGTAAAATCCACTTCATCAGATGAATTGGACTCCTCATTGTTTTTGCACTCTAGAGCAGTTAATGAAAGCTCCCTTCCAACACAGTTCTTTAAGACAGGTGTAACTTTAAACACGTCTTATTGTCCCCTGTGATTAAGTGCTTTGCTAGATGAGGACCATCAAGTGCATGGCATTGGTGTCCAGTGATGATGCCAAGCCAGTGTCTGAATTCTAATATATCAGCATTGCAAAACACGAGCCTCTGCATAACATAACCATTGGTTCCAGAGCATCTAAAAGGTACACTTCCCCCACACCATCTTCCCCAGTCACACACACACAACCACCCTACCAATTAACAATCAACATTAACATAATGCAGAATTCCAAATACTTAAAACCGACCTATTAAGAAAGCTCACTAGCAGCATCCAATTAATCTTGGACATGTCAGACTGATGCGTCCACCTGTGGATCTCCCCCCACATATCAGCAGTGCCACTGTTGTCAGGCAATGCTAAGTTTATTAGCTGTGGTTGTACCATGTCTAAGGATTCAACCTGCTGTGGCTGTTGCCCGTCTGAGACCCTCTTGGGACAGATGGCAGACACAATGCATGTGTCTTCCTCCCTTCTGAGATTTGGAGAAGGAGTTGCCTATTCCTCTTCAATGTCTGGAGTGACAACTTCACATGATTATGGGGTTATCTCTTGTAGGGTGACCAGATTTCTGGATTTTATTGGGACAGTCCCAAAATTAGGGTTTGTCTCATATGCAAAGTATTAAGCCAGTTATTCTCAACCCCATTCTGATTTTTCATATTTCCTATTTGGCCATCCTAATCTCTAGTGATACCACTGCTGTTTGCAACCATAAGAACATAAGAATGGCAGTACTGGGTCAGACCAAAAGTCCATCTAGCCCAGTATCCTGTCTGCCGACAGTGGCCAATGCCAGGTGCCCCAAAGGCAGTGAACTGAACAGGTAATGATCAAGCGATTTCTCTCCTGCCATCCATCTCCACCCTCTGACAAACAGAGGCTAGGGACACCATTCCTTACACATACTGGCTAATAGCCATTAATGGACTTAACCTCCATGAATTTATCTAATTCTCTTTTAAACCCTGTTATAGTCCTAGCCTTCACAACCTCCTCAGACAAGGAATTCCACAGGTTGACTGTGCACCGTGTGAATAAGAACTTCCTTTTACTTATTTTAAACCTGCTGCCCATTAATTTCATTTGGTGGTCCCCTACTTCTTATATTATAGGAACAGGTAAATAACTTTTCCTTATTCACTTTCTCCACACCACTCATGATTTTGTAGACCTCTATCATATTCCCCTTTAGTCTCCTCTTTTCTAAGATGAAAAGTCCTAGTCTCTTTAATCTCTCTTCATATGGGAACCGTTCCAAACCCCTAGTCATATTAGTTGCCCTTCTCTGAACCTTTTCTAATGCCAATATATCTTTTTTGAGATGGAGATCACATCTGTGTACAGTATTCAAGATGTGGGCATACCATGGATTTATATAAGGGCAATAAAATATTCTCTGTCTTATTCTCTATCCCTTTTTTAATGATTTCTAACACCCTGTTTGCTTTTTTGACTGCCGCTGCACACTGTGTGGACATCTTCAGAGAATTATCTACAATGACTCCAAGATCTCTTTCCTGATTAGTTGTAGCTAAATTAGCCCCCATCATACTGTATGTATAGTTGGGGTTATTTTTTTCCAATGTGCATTACTTTATGTTTAGCCACATTAATTTAATTTGTCATTTTGTTGCCCAATCACTTAGTTTTGTGAGATCTTTTTGAAGTTCTTCACAGTCTACTTTGATATTAACTATCTTGAGCGATTTAGTATCATCTGCAAACTTTACCACCTTTCTCTGTTTACCCCTTTTTCCAGATCATTTATGAATAAGTTAAATAGGATTGATCCTAGGACTGACCCTTGGGGGAACACCACTACTTACTGTCGTACTTTAATGTTCTGTACTGTCAGTGTTAGCATTGTCTGGCCCAGGTCGTCCTGGCGCGTTCCTGATAGGACCTCTACTCTGTCGGTCATGATAAACTTTTGGCTGGGTGTGTAACAATCGGTGCTCCCTTTATCTAAAGTGTTAGACCCCATGCACTTGGGTCAACACAGGAGATCTCTGAAAGCCCCCAGAAACGACAGAAGCAGGCAAGGTTTGAAATCACTTGATCAGGTTTATTGTCAAATGCGAAGCTCTAACAGTTGGTAACAGAGGGTATGTCTACACTACAATGTTAGTTCGAACTAACGGACGTTAGTTCGAACTAACATTCATAGCCGCTACACTAGCACTCCGCTAGTTCGAATTTGAATCGAACTAGCGGAGCGCTTAGTTCGAACTAGGTAATCCTCATTTTACGAGGATTGAGCCTAGTTCAAACTAGCTAGTTCGAATTAAGGGGTGTGTAGCCCCTTAATTCGAACTAGTGGGAGGCTAGCCCTCCCCAGGTTTCCCTGGTGGCCACTCTGGCCAACACCAGGGAAACTCTATGCCCCCCTCCCGGCCCCGGATCCCTTAAAGGGGCACGGGCTGGCTACGGTGCCCGTGCCATGTGCAAGCCTGCCAGCACCCAGCTAGCAGACCTTGCACCTGGCACGGCTCGAGCCAGCCACCCGATGTCCCCCAGCCCACCCCCTCTTCCCGGGACCAGGCTGGCGGCTCCCGGGAGCTTGCCCTGGACCGCAAGAGGCGGGCACCTTCCTGGGCTAGTGCGGACATCGTGGACCTTGGCAGGAGAGCTGCCAGCCTGGCCACCCAGGAGCAGGTGTGCATGAAAATCAAGGGGGTCCACTGAGACCCCCGACCCTGAGCCCTGAGCTTACAATGGCCGTCCTGGGTCAGACCAAAGGTCCATCTAGCCCAGTAGCCTGTCTGCCGACAGCGGTCAACCCTAGGGACCCTGGAGGGGATGGACCGAAGACAGTGACCAAGCCATTTGTCTCGTGCCATCCCTCTCCAGCCTTCCACAAACTTTGGGCAGGGACACCACTCCTACCCCCTGGCTAAGACTACTCCATGGACCCAACCTCCATGACTTGATCTCACGTCCCTTTAAACTCTGTTCTAGTTGTAGCCTTCACAGCCTCCTGCAGCAAGGAGTTCCACAGGTTAACTATTTGCTTTGGGAAGAACAACTTTCTCTTACTAGTTTCAAGCCTGCTACCCATTCCTTTCCTTTAGTGTCCTCTAGTCCTTCTTTAGGGGAACTCATGAAGAACTTTTATGAATGCACCCTCTCCACCCAACCCCTGCTTTTAGAGACCTCTGTCCTGTCCCCGCTCCATCTCCTCTTTTCTAAGCTGAACAGTCCCAGTCTCTGTAGCCTCTCTTCATCTGGGACCTGTTCCCAACCCCAGATCATGTTAGTTGCCCTCCCCTCTCCCAGCCTTTCTCTTCTCCTCTCCCACCTCCTTTTCCCAGTCTCCCCCAGTTTTGTTCAATAAAGACAGAGTCAATGTTGGAAGAAACGTTATCTTTATTTTGTACATCAATAAGAAGGGGGGCTAGGGAAGGGTAAGTGGAAGGAGGTGAGGGAGGAATGGGGTACGAGCCCCCGATGGGGAGGACTGGGCTGGCTCTGCGGGCTTCTGGGGGTGGAAGCTCTCCTGCAGCCCCCCGATTGCCCCCTCTCCCCAGATGGCAGCCTGCGGCAAGTGCAGCCGGGCTGATGGCCGAGTGCTGTGATGTGCCCAGTGTGGGCACTCCGGGCACTCCAAGCCAGGACTGCTTTGCAAGCGGGGCACCCCTTAGAACTGTCTGTCTGGGGTGGAGGTGGGGACCCTTTAAGCGCAGCCCTCGGCTAGCCTGAGACAGCATCTCCATGCTCTAAGTCCTCATCTGATGCCCTGCCGGCACTGCTTCCGGCCATCCTTAAGCCCTGTTCAGGGTCCACTTAATGTGGACTTGCTAGTTCGAATTAGCAAAACGCTAATTCGAACTAGTTTTTAGTTCTAGACGCGTTTGAAAAGTGTGTTTGAAAAGTGCATCTTGCAGGGATTTTACTCTAGTCACTGTACCTTTTAATTTCTGTTTAACTAACCTCCTAATTTTTGCATAGTTCCCCTTTCTGAAATTAAATGCCACAGTGTTGGGTTGCTGAGGTAGTCTTCCCACCACAGGAATATTAAATGTTATTATATTATTGTCACTATTTCCCAGTAGTTCTGTTATAGTTATCTCTTGGACCAGATCCTGTGCTTTACTCAGGACTAAATTGAGCATTGCTTCTCCCCTCGTGGATTCTGGTACCAGCTGCTCCAAGAAGCATTCATTTAAGATATCGAGAAATTTTGGCTCAGCATTTTGTCCTGAGGTGACATGTATCCAGTCAATATGGGGATAATTAAAATCCCCTACTATTATTTAGTTTTTTATTTTGATAGCCTCTCTAATCTCCCTTAGCATTTCATAGTCACTATTACTGTCCTGGTTAGGTGGTCGATAATATATCCTACTGTTATATTCTTATTAGAGCATGGAATTACTATCCATAGCGATTCTATGGTACATGGTGATTCATTTAAAATTTTTACTTAATTTGATTCTACATTTCCTATCACATATAGTGTCACTCCTCCCCCGCCCCTATCTTGCACAAACTGCTCTGTCCTTCTGATATATTTTGTACCCCAGTATGATTGTGTCCCATTGATTGTCCTCACTCCACCAGGTTTCTGGGATGCCTATTATATCAATATCGTCCTTTAAAATGAGGCACTCTAGTTCACCCATCTTATTATTTAGACTCCTAGCATGATCCATGGATGATAATAATTTGTTTGAAGTACATCTGGGGATCTGAATACAGTCCAGAATTGTGCCAGAAGAGGCAGGGGAAGGAAGAGGATGCAGGTGGGTTTCTGTATGTTTCCATGAAGTCATAACAGTACATGAACCTGTACATTCCCATGCAGACGGAGGCCAGCGTGATGTACTGGAAAGGATCGATATACAGGTTTATGTTTTTGGAGCCTAGCACGATAGCCCTTCTCCCTCCAGACAATTACCACAGGCAGAAAAAGAGTTATTTGAGTCCATCTATTCAGTGGCTGCTGTATTTTTCTCACAAAGAAAATACACCGATACGGCATGCTTGAGGGTATGTCTATACTGTCACCCTAGTTCGAACTAGGGTGGCTAATGTAGGCATTCGAACTTGCAAATGAAGCCTGGGATTTAAATATCCCGGGCTTTATTTGCATGTTCCCAGGCGCCGCTATTTTTAAATGCCCCGTAGTTCAAACTACCTGCCCATGGCTACATGTAGCACGGACTAGGTAGTTTGAATTAAAGCTCCTAATTCGAACTACTGTTACTCCTCATTGCAGGAGTAAAACACTGCCCTACATCTTTTGAAAGATGGATATGAGGTGGAAACACCCCTTTTCTGTAATTCTCACAGGACCTATCAACTGTGGGAAAAATTACTTTATAAAAAACTTATTGGATAATGCTGAACAAACGTTGACTCTGATGCCCGAGAACATTGTTTGGTGTTACAGCTGTTGGCAACCTCTGTATAAAGAACCGCTCTGTAAATATCCCTTTATAAATTTTGTAGAAGGGCTACCTGATGCTTTGGATGATGACCGTTTGTTTCCTACCAATAAAGTGAATCTGATTATCGTGGATGATCTGATGAATTCTGCTTGGAAAGTGATGAGATTGAGAGAGCCTTTATCAAGTACGTGCACCATAGGAACTTGAGCATTATGTATATCATTCAGAACGTATTTTGTCAGGGGGAAAAGAGCTGTACAATTAACCTAAATGCTAAGTACATGGTTCTGTTCAAAAACCCCAGGGATAACCTACAAATTGCTACACTTGCTCGGCAAATGTACCATGGCAAGGCTCAGTTCTTTCTAGAAGCTTTTGAGGATGCTACCAAAAGACCTTATGGCTACCTGGTGGTGGATTTAAATGCCTCCATGTCAGAAGTTTATAGACTAAGAACCCGTCTCTTCTCTCCAGACTGGCCGGTGGTTTATACTTTGAAAAGAACACCCGCCAGGTATAAAAAGAGATGATTTATCGGCAGACCCTTTTTAACAGCTGGGGGTTGCCGACCGAAAACATGTCTAGCTGCGTGAAGAGAAAGCTGGCTCTTTTAAAATTACTTAGCAAATCATCCCTTCAGCAAAGGAAGGCTATACTGTATTCGGCCTCTGATGATTTAGTAGCGGCCATCTCAGAAATAGCATTCAATACGTTAAAAGGAAACGTGCCTTTGACGCAGAATCAAGTGAGCGTGCTGAAAAAGAAACGCACGCTTATAAAAACATTGTCTAATAAAAAGGTCTCGCTTAAAAGAAAAAAGCATCTTGTGAAGCAGTCTGGGGGTTTATCGGCCATCTGTTAAGTTTTGCTGTCCCTCTGATAATGGGGCTTTTGAAGAACAGATAATGAAGTATGCAGAAAAAATTTACCTGGTGCCCAGCCACCAGCTGCTCCTCCAGCAGAAGAAAATATCAGAACAACCACAACTTGCTTACTAGATGCTGAAATGAAGTCTGTTCTTCAAATACGAAAAGGCTAAACTCTACAGTGCTGAGCTTTAGAGGTACCTAATATACATGAGACAAAGTGATACAGATAAAGGGAAAATAAGTCTGTTTCTACTGGAACAGAGTGACACCGCCAAACCTCCAGAAACAGCAAACACCTCAGACTTTGTGGTTCAGGAGGTGTTGGATAACGTGAATAAGTGTTATAAGAAAAACGCCTCAGTGTTGCTAAATAAGTTGGGCCAGGATAAAACTATCGCTTCCTGGAATGATAAAGGTGCATTTGTTGCAAAGGCTCGGTGGTTAATAGTTCTAACATGCTTAACTTAGTCAGAGCCGTCACCCAGACGCGTTCTGTCCCTAGCAGACATGTACCTAAAGGATGGGATGTGTTTATAAATGCCATGGCAAAACTAAACGTCCCATCATCCATCCTGGGCAGTGCAGACAACAGAGTTCTTTTGGAATGCCTGAAGGCCTCAGCCATTGACGCTGGGATGGATCGAGAAACACTGACCCCTTTTTTGCCTTCTAAAAAACGAAAATTGGCTAAACTATCTGAATGGCTCAGTGTGTGAAGTTTGTCACATTCTAAAAATCATTTTTGAACTTGATCACGTTTTGCTTTAAATAAAACACTTCTATCTATCTATCTAGATTTAATATATATATTAAATGTCTTGGTATTTTTTCTGAATTGTTCATTGTTTTTAAGAACAAAAATTAAGAAAAACAAACAGCAGTGCTTGGGGTGCTTTATTAAGCAACATGGCTATGAAAGTCATTGCAGTATACACATGTCTAAGTTTGCTGAAACACGTTTTGAGCAAGACTAGGCATGCCCAAGTATTTAAATTTATTTTTTACAAAGTTCATCACCATCTGGTCATTTTGCATTAAGTCATTAGAATACATTTTTAAAATCTGGTCAAAAGAAAAACCCTTGCTACAGTAATGCAAGAAAAACACACAATGATAGCCGCAGGTGACAGAGAGGGGGTGTTGTAATTGTCTAGTGTGAAACACAATGTCAGTGGCATTTTTGTTTAAAAATTTCATAATGCTTCTAGGAAACAATACACTGTTCAGGGGATGCCCGTATGAATAAAAAAACTCCACCGTTACGCTCCGCCAGATACAAGGCAAGCCAGTGTTCACCCAGTTGGTTGTGGGGGTGCGTGTTGACCACCAAACCTAGGGGTCTCTGAGACGTGTTCCCTTGTGACAAACTGCCTCCAGGGAGCCAATCCAAGAAATTCTCTTTTGTGTAAGGGTCTGTTGATAAGACACATGAGAGCTGCACAGTGTCCATCTTCACATGTAATCAAACAGAACGTTTCTCCTCCCCCAGGGCCACGCACACTTTCTTCACAAAGATGGACACTGATACAATGCGCAGTTTAAAACCCTCAGCCGCATCGCCCATTAAACAGAAGGCCTCTTTACTGCGTGTCAATTTAATTTGCACATCCACCCCGTTCAACAAAAGTTTTTCTTGAAAAAACAGGTCACTGTGTGGATGACCCAGCAACTCTACTGTCCTGCTCTGGGACGTCAGCCTTGCACGCCTCACAAATCCTAGATTCTCACCATCCGGCTCTGTTTTTTCTTGTTGTCCAGGAGTGCCTTTGTAAAACAGTCCGGCGGAAAATTGTGTAGCAAAGGTGTTGTCATTGTAATTGAGAACCGATTTGATAAAGGCCCTGTAAGGGTAACAGTTGTTGCTTTGGCTTACTATGCGGTTTCCCAATGTAACGTCCAATTGGCTGAAAATAGAGGCCACTGGATAATTCACCAGGCCTACCGTGGCATCCCTGGGGAGTGCAGTTCCATCTCCTTTTACTATCTTGCAACAAAGGTAGAGTAGCATGTTGTTTAAATCCATATAATCTATGCCATTCCCTGCTATAAAAAAGTCGATGGGGGCAGTCTCTATCATGGCTGACAGAGGCGGCACCTCGATGTAGATGCTTTTTGCAATGCTGGTCAGCGTAGGGGCCAGGGCCAGCCTTAGGCTGCTTCGACCGATTCGGTCAAATCGGGCCCTGAACCCAGAAGTGCTGGCGAGTTCCAGAGCTGGGGGCCCTGCTCCACCAATATGTGGAGCTGGGTCTCTCCCCCGGCTCTGCCTGGAGCGGGCCCCAGCTCCCTCCCTGCCGCCCCCCTGCGCTTCCTCCCACCCCACCCCCAGAGCGTCTCACTCGGCCCCAGACCATCCCTGCTGTGTGCAGCTCCCCCTTGCCGCCTGCTGCTGCTCATGTGCGGCATTGCACGTGGGCAAGGAGGACTCCCGGGCGTGATGTGATGTCACGGCTCGGGATTTTAAAACTCCTGGGAGGCACGTTGCGGGGCCTCGCTGGCTCCAGGTTTGGCCTCCAGGGCCTGAGCACAGACTCCAGCCCCGCAACGTGGAAAGCAGAAGGTAGGGAACGTGATTGTGAGAAAGGCAGGAGTCAGGACAGCAGAGGAGGGTGAGAAGTTAGGGGGCAGCAGGCACCAAGGGAGATGATGGAGCAAGGCGAGGAGACAGGAGAGCAGAGAGAAAAGGTAAAGGTTTAATAATATTTATTAATAACTTGGTATACTGCCCACGGCCAGTTTGTTTGTGACCCGCGGTGCAATTTGGGTTTATGTGGGGATCAACACGTGGACGGCGAGTGGGAGCCAAAACAAAAAAGTAGTCAGTGTAATGATCTTCTGTTGATGTGTTTTAGTAGTTAAATTCTTGGACTGTCATTGCTTATGAAAAGTGCTGTCACATGGGTAGAAATCGGGTAAATATTGCATTTTATTAATATCAGCAGAACTGACTTAAATGGGGTCTGTGTGTTGTGTAATCTTGCCTTAATCTTTGTATTCATGCCTGTCAGTGCGAGAGAAGCTATTTGTATATATTTGCTTGAATATGCAACCACGCTTAAGTTGAGGCCCTCGGTATGTTCTGTAAGTATCAGTGTGGCCCTTGGAGCTTCCGAAGTTGAGTTGCCCTAGTTCATCCCTAACAGGTGTCTGTCTAACCTGGTCTTAAATATCTCCAGTGATGGAGATTCCACAATCTCACCAGGCAATTTATTCCAGTGTTTAACCACCCTGACAGACAGGAAGTTTTTCCTAATGTCCAATCTAAACCTCCCTTGCTGCAATTTAACCCCATTGCTTCTCCTCCTAACCTCAGAGGCCAAGCAGAACAATTTTTCTTCCTCTTCCTTATGATACCCTTTGAGATACTTGAAAGCTGCTTTCATGTCCCTTTTTGGTCTTCTCTTTTCCAAGGTAAACAAGGCCAATTTCTTCAGCCTTGCCTCATATCTCATGTTCTCTAGACCTTTCATCATTTGTGTTGATCTTCTCTGGACCAGTTTCTCCATATTTCCTGAAATGTGGCGCCCAGAACTGGACATGATACTCCAGCTGGGGCCTAATGTAGGCTCATTCCCTGCCTAGAGGACGTGAGACTGGGTGGGTTAATTTCCAATCCTCCTGTTTATTCTGTTCCTAAGCCAGGAGGGCACAGTAGATCTGATGGGCGTTGGAGAAGGGATGGAAGCCAGATCCAAGATCAATGAGCCCTGGGAAGTGGGCCCATTGAAAGGAGACTGGACCTGTGGATGCCTTGGGGGTCAGCAGCAAGGGCCTCCTTTGGGAAGCCTCCTTTTTGGAGGTGAATGTGACAGCATTGAGACGCCACCCAGAAGCAAGAGCCACAGACACTAACTGCAGAGTCATGAGACGGCTCTCATAGATCTTGCACATGCATAAGATGATAGATCTGCAGCGGGGGGGCAGTGGTGTAGTGAGGAGGTCAGAGAGGTCAGTTGCCCCTGGGAGAAAAATAATATAAAATGGATCAAAATTATAGGTGCTTTGTGAATATGCTGACTTGAGAGTGGAAAGATTTCATAGTTTTTTGATCTGAGGAAGTGGGTCTGGCCCACGAAAGCTCATCATCTAATAAACCATCTTGTTAGTCTTTAAAGTGCTACATAGTCCTGCATTTTAATGGAGAGTAGGGTGAGTCCATGACTCTGGTTAATGACTGGTCAGGGTGACTAACTATTATCAGCCAGTGGTCTGAATGAGCTATCTACTGCCATCTGTTAATCAACTGTAGGAAAAGGCTTCAGGAGCAGACCTTATTTATATAGACAACTTACTTTGCCACAGAGCTCAGTAGACACACTTGCTGTGTCAAGGTGATCAATTTTGGCTCTTTTGGGTTGAAATTCACTTAAGACTTGGAGCTGGGAGAATGAAACATTATCCATATTGTATGATTAAAAGACCTGAACTTAATATGACCTGGCTTAGGGTCTACCATAACTTAAACACTAAGCAGAGGATAGTGAGTCACATCAAACTAAAAGTCACAAAAGATGGAAACAGGTTTTATTTCAGGTGGTGCAGAGTCTATTTGGGAGTCCTCAATTATATCTGACACTTTACATCCAGGCTCTGTCTAGACTGGCCAGTTTTTCCGGAAAATCAGCTGCTTTTCCAGAAAAACTTGCCAGCTGTCTACACTGGCCGCTTGAATTTCCGCAAAAGCACTGACTTCCAACTGTAAGAAATCAGTGCTTCTTGCGGAAATACTATGCTGCTCCCGTTCGGGCAAAAGTCCCTTTTGCGCAAAGCTTTTGTGCAAAATGGCCAGTAAAGACAGCTCAGATTTGTTTTCCGCAAAAAAGACCCAATCGCGAAAATGGCGATTGGGGCTTTTTTGCAGAAAAGCGTGTCTAGATTGGCACAGACGCTTTTCCGCAAAAGGTGCTCTTGCGGAAAAGCGTCCGTGCCAATCTAGACGCTCTGTTCCGAAAATGCTTTTAATGGAAAACGTTTCCGTTAAAAGCATTTCCGGAAAATCATGACAGTCTAGATGTAGCCCCAGTGTTTAAAGGCAGAGGTGACTAGAATCAATTGAGAGTCCTTGTCTTGTCTCAGTGATCGCTTGAGCAAAAGTCATTGATTAAAATCTTGTGTAGACTGACCTTGGACTCAACATACAGGCAATGTGTTGAAGGGCAGTGCAAGGAGGCAATGGTGGTGAGGTACCATATTACCTAGTGAAATCATTGGTGCTGAAATCACTAAGGACTGGAATTTGACCACAGAACTGACACTTTCTTAACAAAGATTACATTTTTTGCTATTTAAAAAGTAAATCAATGTAACAGAAAACTGCAATGCCCTCTGGTAACTTTTTAAAAATCTAACTTTAAACTTTATTGAAAAAATTGGATAGTTTGCAATTGAAAGTATTTGACCTTCACTTAAGGCAACTGATTTAATTTTGTGTAAAATTTTGCATAATAAATTATGGGTTTTTTTTTTAATGTTCAATTACATTTTGATCAGATCTACTTCTGATGTGATATTTGTGTACAGTTGTGGTTTTTTGTGTGGGTGCGTGTGGTTTTTTTTTTTGTTTTGCTTAACAAAAAATCCTGGGTGGGGGGGGCCCCGCCAAAGTGGTTCGAATTGGGCCCTGCACCTCCTAAAGCCAGCCCTGCTTGCCAGCAAGGAAAAGAAGTATGGAATGGATAAATGGACTGTAAGGTGGATAGAAAGCTGGCTAGACTGTCGGGCTCAATGAGTAGTGATCAATGGCTGGTTGGCTGTTGGTATCAAGCAGAATGCCCCAAGGGTAAGTTCTGGTGATGGATGAGTTCAGGCTATGTCTACATTACAGAGATTTTCCAGAATACCAGAGAAACTCTGCTGCGTCCAGGGAGCGCGTCCGCTTTTTTGGAACAGTTTTATGAGGAATAAGGGCTTTTCCCAAAGAAGAGGTTTTTCTCACATTTGGCCCTGTGTAGATGGACCAAATGTTGGAAAAGCCTCTTCCGAGGAAAAAAACCAGAAAAAGGCATATCTTTTTCCAGAAGAAGACCAGAGTATAAACAGCCTCAGCAAGTTTGCAGATGACACTAAGATAGGGGGAGAGGTAGATACGTCGGAGGGCAGGGATAGTGTCCTGAGAGTATGTCTACACTTGCACCCTAGCTCGAACTAGGGATGCAAATGCAGGCATTCAAAATAGTCAATGAAGTGGGGATTTAAATATCCCGCACTTCATTAGCATGATCTCGCCGGCGCATTACTCCGAATGCCAGCTGTTTCGAAAGTGAAAGTGCATGCTGGGATGCGTTAGTTCAAACCAAACCCTTGGTTCAAACTAACATTACTTCTCATTTTTTGAGGAGTAATGTATAGACTAACAAAACATGTAGATGGGATCATGAGCTTTTGTGTGCATAGCCCACTTCTTCAGAAGACCGGAGTTAAGGAGTTAAGACTAGTGGATAAGAAAACTCGAAAGAAAAAGGAGAAGGGAAGGGGGGAGGGCTAGAGAAAGCTGCTCTGTCACCAACCCCCCTACCTCGATACATAAAGTATCAGGAGAAAGGATGCTAAACCTGAGCAGATAAAGATGAAAGTCAGTAGCTAGATTGCTAAGGCAGGAAGGATACCATTCAGAAAGCTGTTAGCACCTTCAATGATAAAAGGTCCACCAGGCCAAATTTGAGAGAACATTTCTGTTCACCTAACCATAATCTCTCAGATCTGAAGGTGGGGGTCTTGTCACAGGCCAGCTCCTCAAGTCAAATCCAGAGGGAAAGCTTGGAATTACAATACATATGCAAATTCAATTCTATTACTGATGGACTTAATCAAGATTTGGCCTGGTGGACCTTTTATCATTGAAGGTGCTAACAGCTTTCTGAGTGGTATCCTTCCGGCCTTAGCAATCTAGCTACTGAATTTGATCGTTATCTGCTCAGGTTTAGCATCCTTTCTCCTGATACTTTATGTATAGAAGTAGGGAGGTGGGCGACAGAGCATCTTTCTCTCCACCCTTCCGCCCCTTTCCTTTCTCCTCAGGGGCAGCCCTAGACCAGTTGCCAGCAACTGGCACCCTGGGCAAACCATGCAATCAGCGCCCCCCACCCCAAGGGCAGATATTTTGCCCCTATTTTCCATTTAATGTTTTTTAAGCATATTTATTTAAACAGGCATAATTATTCGGTTTGTCCATCCAACCAATGTTTCTGAGATCAGATTAAAATAGAGACACGAAATTTTCAGAATAGATTTGTACACGTCAGTTAGACGATATTTCAGTATGATTTCAAATAAAAATACATTACAAATGTTAATTATAATTTTTATTATTACAAGTCCAAAATAGTCCATTACACTGTCCTACTTTATCTGCCATTACCACCACATTGCTGGGGAGAGGGGGGCTGGGGATGGAGTTCTGTGTCTGGGAACAGAGGAGTGGGGACAGGGGAGAGGGAACAGGGTGCCAGTGGGGGTAGAGAATCCCCTGCCCCCACCTCCTCACAGGATTTCCACTCTCTTCCTCCCCCCCCCCCCCCCCCCAGGGAAGCCAGCATGCGCCTCTCCCGGGGCCGACCCTCCCCCCACCCTGCAGCACAGGGGAAGCCAGCGTGTGCCTCCCATGGGGCCGAAAATCCCCCGCATGGCGCAGGGAACCCCCGCATGCCTCCTCCCCCGGGGCTGACTCCCCCTCCCCCCGCGGCATGGGGAAACCTCCGCATGCCGTGTCTCCCGGGGCCGACCCTCCCTCCCCCCGCAGCACTGGGGAAGCCGGCGTGTGCCTCCCCCAGAGCCAACTCCCCACACTCCTCCTCCGGGGCCGACTCACCCCTACTGCGGCGCAGGGAAGCCTTCCTCTGGGGCCAACACCAGGAAGGGGAAGTGGCAGAGAATTGAATTTGGTGCCCCATTTTACTTGGCACCCTAGGCAGCTGCCGAGTTTGCCTATAGGCACTGGCCGCCCTTGCTTTTCCTATTTCTTTCCAGTTTTCTTATCCCCTAATCATAACTCCAGTCATCTGAAGAAGTGGGCTGTGCCCACTAAAGCTCATGCTACCATCTACATGTTTTGTTAGTCTATAAAGTGCTACCAGACCATTTGCTTGCTGTTTTTTTCTGTAAGGGTATGTCTACAGTACAAAGTTAATTCGAAATAACAGCCGTTATTTCAAATTAACTTCAATAGCGTCAATACATGCAAACCACTATTTCAAATTTAATTCGAAATAGCGGAGCGCTTATTTTGAATTTGGTAAACCCTATTCTACGAGGAGTAACGCCAAATTCAAAATAGCTATTTCAAATTAAGTACTGTGTAGACACTTAATTTGAAATAGGGGCCTCCAGCCCTTCCAGGAAGCCCTGGTGGCCACTCTGGGCCAAACCAGGAAAACTCCTCTCCTCTCCCCCAGCCCCGGGACTCTTAAAGGGTAGAGTCTGGCCACTGAGCACATGCGAGCCAGAGGCCTGCATGCAGACAGACAGCCCTGACAGCTCTGCACCCAGTGGCCAGACGATGAGCCGGGCAGCCAGCACCAGTCCAGTGTCCCCCGCCCACTCCCCCAGTTCCCAGAGGCCAGCCAGGGGCCGTAGATGGCGCATGCCCAAGTGGACTGGTGCAGAGATCATGGACCTCACTGAGGTGTGGGGCAAGGCCCCCAATGTCCATGGTCTCTGCACCAGTTGGAGGAATGCTGCCGTCTATGGCCACATAGCGGCCACCATGGCCCGCAAGGGACACAGGCGCACCGAGGAGCAGGTGCACCTGAAAATAAAGGAGCTCAGGCAGGCGTACACCAGGGCCACCAGGGGCAGCGCTGCAGCAGGGGCTGCCACCTGCCCCTACTTCCCCGCCCTCGACTGAATCCTGGGGGGGCAGGGCGGTCCGCGCCAGCCTGGGGGGCAGCAAGCTGGAAGAGCTGAGGGCCCTGACCCGGGCACAGCAGAGGGGCCACCACCGGCTGTACTGGCACCGGAGTCGGCAGGGTCGACCGCGGAGGCCATACCAGGTAAGTGCCAGCACTGTCACCTACCCGGGGGGGGAGGCGGGGAGGGAGACCAGGGACTGCGCACATGGGCCATGCCTCCCACGGATCATGCAGTCACCTGTGCATGTGCGAGCATGTGCTGTGCCACCCTTGGGCAGGTGGCTCCAGCTGCATGCCACACAGGGGCCGTGGCCTGATAGCCACACGTGAGTGTGAAGAGACCCAACATGCTCCCGACCTTGGGGCGGGACACAGGAGGACATCCTCCCTTCACACGTCCCCTCTACACAGGGGCAGGGGACATCTCCCCCCTGCCCTGGCCACACTATACACAGCACAGGGGCACGGGTGTGGTCTCGGGGCAGCTCCCACTCCCAGGCAGGGCCAGACATGCCGATCATGGCCTCTGTGCAAGCTCTGAGAGAACTGAGGGTATGTCTACACTACCCCACTAGTGCGAACTAGCGGGGTAATGTATGCATACCGAACGTGCAAATGAAGCCCGGGATTTGAATTTCCCGGGCTTTATTTGCATAAGCCGGCCGGCGCCATTTTTAAATGCCAGCTTGTTCGAACCCCGTGCCGCGCGGCTACACGCGGCACGGGTTAGATAGTTCGGACTAGCAAGCAATTCCGAACTATGGCTTGCTAGTCCGAACTATCTAGCCCATGCCGCGTGTAGCCGCGCGGCACGGGGTTCGAACAAGCCGGCATTTAAAAATGGCGCCGGCCGGCTTATGCAAATAAAGCCCGGGAAATTCAAATCCCGGGCTTCATTTGCACGTTCGGTATGCATACATTACCCCGCTAGTTCGCACTAGCGGGGTAGTGTAGACATACCCTGAGGGAACTGACCCCAGGGAGAACTGACCACTTCTCTTCTTTCTCTACACCCACACCAGCTGCTCATGCAGGGAGCACCACCACTCTCTCAACCACTCCTTCTGGGATATGCTCCGGCACCTGCACCTCAGCAGGACCACCACCACGCAGCAGGGGTACCTAGAGCAGCACCTGTGAGCCCAGACCCGGATCATGGAGCAGCGGGCGCAGGAAGACCATGAGTTCTGGCAGAAGCTGCTTGCCCAGGGTCGTGCCATCTGTCACCATCTGCAGGTCCTGGTGCAGAGCATGCTGCCCCATGCTGGTCCCATGCCTGATGCCCCCCCAGGGGCGGCCTTAGACTATCTGCCAGCAACTGGCACCCTAGGTGAACCATGCAATCGGCGCTCCCGCACCCCCACCCCAAGGGCAGATATCGACTGAGGGTTTTGGTTCTGTGTTGGGGAGAGGGGGGCTGGGGATGGAGTTCTGTGGCTGAGGGCCGAGGGGCCTGGGGGCCAGAGGGTTGGAGATGGAGTTGGAGTTCTGTGGCTGGTGGCCAAGGTGCCAGGGGATTGGGGATGGAGTTGGAGTTCTGGGGCCGGGGGCCAAGAGGCCTGGGGATGGAGTTTTGTGGCTGGTGACCGAGGGGCTGGGGATGGAGTTCTGGGGATGGGGGCCAAGGGGTTGGGGATGGAGTTGGAGTTCTGGGGCTGAGGGCTGGGGGCCTGGCGGCTGGGGATGGAGTTCAGGGGTAGGGGAGAGGGAACAGGGTGCCAGTCGGGGAGAGATTCCCCTGCACCCGCCTCCTCCCAAGATCCCACCCTCCTCCCAAGATCCCCGGCATGCGCCTCTCCCGGGGCGACCCCCCCTCCCGCGTTCCTCCTCTCCCGGGGCCACAGGGAAGCCGTGCTCCAGTTAAGGCATGGGAAATGGAAGTGGCAGGGTTTGGAATTTGGCGTCCCATGCAACTTGGTGCCCTAAGCGGCTGCCTAGTTTGCCTATCGGCACAGGCCGCCCCTGCCCCCCCCCAGTTACTATTCCTCCTCCCATTCCTGCCCCCCTCCCACCTCTTCCTCCTCAACCTCCGCACCCCCCTTCCCATCCGCCCGGGGATTCCGAGGCTCCCTCCCACATGGTGTTGGGAGGCAGTTGGCCTGGCGAGACCCCCACTGCTGAGCGCTGAGCTTCCCCTCCCCCTTCTTCCCCTGGCTTCCCCCTTCCAGCGCCCTCCTCCTAGGTTTCCCCCTCCCCTCTCCCATCCTTTTGCCTCCCCTCTCCGCTGCCCTTCCCAATCTCCCCAGAGT
This sequence comes from Pelodiscus sinensis, assembly GCF_049634645.1. Taxonomy (NCBI): domain Eukaryota; kingdom Metazoa; phylum Chordata; order Testudines; family Trionychidae; genus Pelodiscus; species Pelodiscus sinensis. Next base: position 137,123,934 of record NC_134711.1, on the reverse strand, counting down.
TTCATCTCCCCCAGTTTTGTTAAATAAACAGAGTTTGTATTTTTGAGACAAAAGTGCATTTTATTTGACATCATGAAGGGGGGAGCTAGGGAAGGGTAAGTGGAAGGATGAGAGGGAGGAATAGGGCACAAGCCCCCAGTGGGGCAGACCAGGGAGACTGTTAGTGCTCCCCAGGGTGGAAGCTCTCCCGCAGGGCCCCCTGGATCCTGACAGCCCCTTGATGGTCCCTCCCCTGATGGCAGCCTGCAGACTGTGCAGCCAGGCTGCTGGCAACATGTCCATGAGACACAGCAGAGTCCCCGGAGGCAGGTCTGGTTCCATATTGCTGAGTGCTGTGGTGCCCCGAGCGAGGGCAAGCAGAGCACTCCGAGACACTTGCTGTCCCTCAGCAAGGTAGATCAACAAGCAGAGAAACCTGAGAACTGTCTGTCAGGGATGGGGGATAGGGTCCCTTTAAACACCGACCTCGGATAGTCTGAGGCAGCAGCCCCACACACTAAGTCTGACCCTGATGCCCTGCTGGCACTGGTTCCGGTCAGCCTTACCTTCAATTCAGGGTCCACTCAATGTGGACACGCTATTTTGAATTAGAAAAATGCTATTTCAAATTAGTCTTTGTATATAGATGTGTTATTTTGAATTAGCTTATTTCAAATTAACTAATTCAAAATAGCACTGTAGTGTAGACATACAGACAAACGCGACTACCTTCTGAAGCTCTTGAGGAGTAATGTTAGTTTGAACCAAGGGGTTTGGTTTTAACTAACGTGTACCGGCAAACACTTTCACTTTCGAAACAGCTGGTATTGGAGTAATGCGACGGCGAGATCGTGCTAATGAAGTGCGGGATATTTAAATCCCTGCTTCACTGTCTATTTTGAATGCCTGCATTTGCATCCCTAGTTCAAACTAGGGTGCAAGTGTAGACATACCCTGAGTGTCCTAGACAATTTGGAGGATTGGGCCAAAAGAAATCTGAGGTTCAAAAAGGACAAGTGTAGAGTCCTGCACTTGGGACAGATGAATCCAAAGCATTGTTACAGGCTGGGGACCAACTGGCTAGGCAGTATTTCAGCAGAAAAAGACCTGGGGATTACAGTGGATGAGAAGCTGGATATGAGTCAACAGTGTGCCCTTGTAGCCAAGAAGGCTAATGACATATTGGGATGCATTAGGAAGAGCATTGCGAGAAGATCTAGGGAAATGATTATTCCCTTTTATTCAGCATTGGTGAGGCCACATCTGGTGTACTGAATCCAATTCTGGGGCCCTGTTACAGAAAGGACATGGACACACTGGAAAAAGTCCAGTGGAGAGCAATAACAATGATTAGGGGGCTAAATCACTTGACTTACAAGGAGAGGCTGAGGGATTTGGCCTTGTTTAGTCTTCAGAACGGAAGAGTGAGGGGGGATTTGATAGCAGCCTTCAAGTACCTGAAGGGGAGTTCCAATGAGGATGGAGAGAGGCTGTTAGTGGTGACAGATGATAGAAGAAGAAATAATGTTCTCATGTTGCAGTGGGGAAGGTCTAGATTGGATATCAAGAAAAACTATTTCCCTAGGAGGGTGGTGAAGCACTGGGATGGGTTCCCTAGGGAGGTGGTGAAATCTCCATCCCTAGAGGTTTTTATGATCTGTCTTGACAAAGCCCTGGCTAGGATGATTTAGTTGGGGTTGGTCCTGCTTCAGGCAAGGGGTTGGACTTGATGACCTTCTGAATGTTCATCCACTTAGCATACAAGCCCACTCGCCTCCCACTCCCACTGGAATACAGGGACTTGCCCTTCTCTGTCCAGTGCTCCAGCTGGGCCAGGATAGTAGGGTTGGGGGCTTCCCCTGATCTGTTTACCTGGCACGTCTGACAGGGAGCAAAGTCAGAATTTTCAGAGATTGTTGCTCCTCTGACAAAGTTCTTGAAAATGTCAAATGGAAAAAGGATAAGTCAGGCAGAATAATGCATAATCAGTTTGATGCATTAAAAATAACCCTTACTTCCAACCCAGTGCTAATCAACACTGACTTTAAGAAACATTTCTTAGTTCAACTGAACTTATGGGAGATAGGGTTGGGAGCTATATTGAGCCAAGAGAAAAACATCCAATACTATCCATAAAAAAGAGCAATGGTACAATAGCAGAGAAAATTTTTTTTGTGATACAATAGGCATTAGAAATGCTAATATACTATTCATTGGGATCTAGTGGTACATTAACTGACAATTTCCCACTTATCTGGTTAAATACAGTGAGGGATAATAATCATAGAATCATACAGCTGGACGAGACCTCAGGAGGTTATCAAGTCCAGCCCCCTGCCTGAGGCAGGACCAATCCAAATTAAATCAACCCAGCCAGGGCTTTGTCAAACCAAGACTTAAAAACCTCTAGGGATGGAGATTCCACCACCTCCCTAGGGAACCCATTCCAGTGCTTCACCACCCTCCTAGGGAAATAGTTTTTCCTAATATCCAACCTAGATGTCTCCTACTGTAACTTGAGACCATTGCTCCGTGTTCTGCCAGCCATCACTACTGTGAACAGTCTTTCTCCAGCCTCTTGGGAACCTCCCTACAGAAAGTTGAAGGCTGCTATCAAATCCACCCTCACTCTTCGCTTCTACAGACTAAACAAACCCAAATCTTTCAGTCTCTCCTCATAGGTCATGCGCTCCAGCCCCCTAATTATTTTGGTCACCCTCTGCTGGACCCTCTCCAATGCATCCTCATCCTTTCTATACTGAGGGGCCCATAACTGGACACAGTATTCTAGATGTGGCCCCACCAGAGCCAAGTAAAGAGGAAGAATCACTTCTCTGGATCTGCTGGCAATGCTCCTCCTAATGCACTCCAATATGCCATTGGCCTTCTTGGCTACAAGGGCACACTGCTGACTCATATCCAACTTCTCATCCACTGTATCCCCAGATCCTTTTCTGCAGCACTGCTACTTAGCCATTCGGTCCCCAGCCTGTACCAATGCTTGGGACTTTTCCGGCTCAAGTGCAGGACTCTACACTTGTCCTTGTTGAACCTCATCAGATTTCTTTTGGCCCAATCCTCTTAATCTGTCCAGGTCACTCTGGACCCTATCTCTGTTCTCCAGCATATTTACCTGTCCCCCTAGCTTAGTGTCATCTGTGAACTTGCTGAGGGTGCAATCCATCCCCTTATCCAGGTCATTAATAAAGATGTTGAAGAAAACCGGTCCAAGAACATATTCTTGGGGCACTCCACTAGATACCGACTGCAAACCTGACATAGAGCCGTTGATCATTACCCATTGGGCCCGACAGTCTAGCCAGCTTTCTATTCATCTTACAGTCCATTTATCAAATCCATATTCCCTTAACTTGCTGGCAAGAATATTGTGGGAGACCGTATCAAAAGCTTTGCTAAAGTCAAGGTATATCACATCCACTGACTTTCCCATATCTACAGAGCCAGTTACCTCATCATAGAAGCTAATTAGATTAGTCAGGCATAACTTGCCCTTGGTGAACCAATGTTGACTATTCCTGCTCACTTTCCTCTCTTATAAGCGCTTCAAAATGGATTCCTTGAGGATTCCCTCCATGATTTTTCCAGGGACTGAGATAAGGCTGACTGGTCTGTAATTCCCTGGATTGTCCTTCTTCCTTCCCTTTTTTGAAGATGGGCACTACATTTTCCCTTTTCCAGTCATCCGGGATCTCTCCTGATCTCCATGAGTTTTCAAAATAATGGCTCCGCAATGACACTTGCCAACTCCCTCAGTACCCTCGGATGCGTTAAATCAGTGGTCCCCAACGTGGTGTCCGCAGGCGCCATGGCACCCACCAGGCCATTTCTGGGCGCCCGTCGAGTGATCGGGGCCAGCCCCGCCCCCGGGTGCACAGTGCATGGGCGGTGCCAGCCCCTGGATGCATGGTTGGCGCCGGCCCCAGGTGCGTAGCACATAGTCGGTGCCGGCCCCAGGCGCACAGCAGTTAGGCAGCCCCACCACCAGGTGCGCAGCGCGAGGACTGTGCCAGCCCCGGGTGTGCGGCGTATGGGCGGTGCCAGCCCAGGCGCACGGCACAGAGGCGGCCCCGCCCCCGGGTGAGCGGCCGAGGGCTGTGTCGGCCCAGGGCTTGTAGCGTATGGGTCGTGCGGACCCGGGTGCGCGGCATAGGGGCGGCGCCAGCCCCGGGTACGCAGCACATGGGTGGCCCCGCCCCCGGCAGCATGGGACATGGGCTGTTCCGGCCCCAGGTGCACAGCGTGTGGGCAGCCCCACTCCTAGGCATGCAACACAGTTACAGTGCCAGCCCCGGGAGTGCGGCACATGGGTGGCGCCAGCTCCGAGCATGCAGCATATGGGTAGCCCCGCCCCCGGGCGTGTGCACGGCCTTGTGCCTGGCGTGTGAGCAGTCCCGCCTCTGAGCACCTGGCAGCCCCAAAAGGTTGGGGACCAGTGCATTAAATCCAGGCCCATGGATTTGTGCATGTTTAGTTTTTCTAAATAGTTCCTATCTTGTTCTTTCCCCACCGAGGGCTGTCCACCTTCTTCCCATACTGTGTTTGTCTGGGAGCTGACCTTGTCCCTAAAGACAGAGGCAAAGAAAGCATTGAGTACTTCAGCTTTTCCCATATCATCTGTCACTAGGTTACCTCCCTCATTCACTAAGGATCCTACACCCTCTCTGATCACCCTCTTATTGCTAATATGCCAGTAGAAACCCGTCTTTTTATCCTTCACATTCCTTGCTAGTTGCAATTCCAATTGCGTTTTCACCTTCCTGATAACTCCCCTGCATTCTCGAGAAATATATTTATATTCCTCCCTAGTCATCTGTCCAAGTTTCCACTTCTTGTAAGTTTCCTTTTTGTGTTTAAGCTCACCAAGGATGTCCCCGGTAAGCCAATCTGGTCGCCTACCATATTTGCTTTTCTTGCTGCACTTCGGGATGGTTTCTTCCTGTGCCTTTAATAAGGCTTTAAAATACTGCCAGCTCTCCTGGACGCCTTTCCCTTTCAGGTAGTAATGTATATTACTAGATGGTTTTTAGCCCTACAATTATATCTGTCTGAGGGTATGTCTACACTAGTCCCCTACTTTGAACTAGGGAGGCTAATGTAGGCATTTGAAGTTGCAGACATGCAGACATGCAGACTAGGGAACCTGAATTTTCACTTTGGGTTTTATGTTTGGAATACTTTGCTGCACATCCTTTCCTAGCCTAGGAGAGGGCAAATACAATTTCAGTTGTTTTCCCACTGTCCCATCTGTGACTTTTGTTTTATGAAGTCCAAAACCACCAATTAGTTTAAGGCCAAAAAGAACAACCGGCTCATCCAGGCAGATCTCCTGTATATTGTAGCACTCACATACTACCCAACAACCAAAGTCGGACCAAACTATTGCAGCCCAATATAGAGGCATCCCAGAGTAAGTCTACACTACAGAGTTTTGTCCGAAAAACAGCCATTTTTTCTGAAAAAACTTGAGGAATGTTCATGCTGCAATCATGTTCTTTTGATAGTAAATCAGAAGAATCAGGGCTTTTTCTGATGTTGTTAATACTCATTCTACAAGGAAGAAGCCTTTTTCCAAAAGGGCTCTTTCAGAAAAAGGCGCGTGTGGACGGGGAGGAGGGATTTTTTTTTTAAAGAGGCCTCCAGGAAATAGCACAGGTGCCCTGGTGGCCACTCCATACAAAATAATCACAACTCTATAGTTCCTATCTCCTGGCCCCTCTTAAAGCTGCGGGCACCAACAAGCCTTGTGGCAGGACGCCGGCTTCAGAGCAGCACCCTGACCATGCAGCTCTCCCTTCCACAGGCATTCAGATGCATCAAGCCCCCCCCCCCCCAATCCCTCCGGCCCTTGCCAGGACCCACCCAGGAGGACCAAGAGGTGCACCCATCCTGGTCTGGCCCAGAGATCCAGTCCCTCTTCAAACTATGGGGTGAGGAGGAGACATTACAGGACCCCCAGGCCAAGCACTGCAACACGGACATTTATGGCCAGATGGCAGAATCCCTGGTGGAGCTTGGACACCCACCCCGGACAGGTCTGGAGGAAGGTGAAGAGCTCCACTAGGGATATGTCTGGGCCACAGAGTGCAGCTCACGCTCATGGGCAGCACCCCACACCTGCCCCTATTACAAGGAGCTCCCCAAGATCCTGGGGGGTGGGGAAATGTCTTCCCCAGCCATACTCATTGACTCCGGCCTTGAGACCCTTGTGATCACCAAATCAGAGGTCTCCATGGAGGAGGAGCAGGAGGGTCAGGGCAAGCTGGCAGTGGTGGAGGCGGAGGAGAAGATGGGCACCGTGACCCACCCCCTCAAGCCGGTGCCTGTGAGCCATGTCGCTTAAGAAGGATCTTCAGGTGAGTGGTCTCACTTTGTGACAAACACAGGTGGGAGAGGTGGGTGCACAGAGTGCGGGGGGCGAGTGTTGCTCGGACTGCTTGGGCTGGACATTGTGCTATGGTCCGTGCATATGCAACCGTGTGCTGCATTACTGTGCGGCACGTGGATGCAGCAGGCAGCCCCTGAGCACAAGTGGGATCCTGCCCCAGGCTCAGGGGAGGCCACACGTGTCCTTCCATGAGAGTGGGGGGGTTGCCACAGCTGGAAGAAGGCTAACCACAAGGGTGCAGGCACAACCCCACACACACAGAGGAGTGCCACACCTAGCACATGAGCATGCCTGCATGTGCAAGGCAGCAGTCGCTCCCAGAGAGAGCACTGCGAGCTGTACATGTGTGTGCAGACCCCAGGGAGGCCCAGGCTGCTCCCAGCTCCTCTGCCATCCATGAGGGGATCGCACAGTGGCTGGACACATCCCTTACCTGCTTGTCCGTGGGCCGATGTGGGGTGGGAAGCAGGCAGCACAGTCCTCTGGGCATTTTGGGGTCTGGGTGAGGCATGGCCTGCTGCACAGTCCACACATGGCCGTGCACCTGGAACATCCCCCTCCTCTGGGCTGTGGACGGTTGGTCGCTGCTCACCGAGGAGGGCACGGCCTCAGGGACAGTGTCTGCAGGGATGACTGACCGCCTCTCCGTCCTGTGTGTTCTCCATAGCTGGACCAGCCAGGACTGAGGGGTGAGCCACACCAACCAAGCCAGCTGCCAGACCCTGGGGGACCTGAAGGTGCACCAGGGTCCACAAAGACCTGATGCACCAGCACAACAGTGTCCTTCGTGACATCCACCAGACCCTGGTGCACAAGGTCCTCAAGGACTTGGAGTGGCAGGACCGCACATGGGACCAGTTGATGCAGCGGCATGACAACATGTGTGCTGTCATGTCCCACATGATGGTACACCTGCCTTATGGTGCTGCTCCTGGCTTCCATCCTCCTGCCCCCCATGATATGCCCATTCTCCCTCCACCTGCCCCCCTGCTATGCCTCTGCTCCCTCCCCTAGCAATGACCATGCCCCCTCCCCCAGTGATACCTATGGCTCCTCTCCCTGCTCCCCCACCAAACGTGACTCCACTCCAGCTCCCCAGACCCACCCAATCCCGACAAGGTCCCCACACCAAAAGTGGCACATTGAGCCATCCTCCTCCCCCTCCCAGTTATGAGCCCTGTCTCCCTGACAACCTATTCAGAATGTTTCATTAATACAGACTACAATTTTTTTTAATCCAAATGTGTTTTTATTGAGAGATTAGGGAAAGGGTGAAGAGAGGGGTTGTGGTGGGTAAGGGATAGGGCTGCAAGCCAGAGGCCCCTAGGGAGGAGGCCCTGGGGAAAATTACTGAGGTCCTTGAGAGAACCTCTCCCTCAGAGCCTCCCAGATGTGCACCCTGGCCAGATGAGCCTGGCGGATGGCAGCTATCTGTGGCTGCTGGAAGGCTTGCCCTTCGTCACTGGTGTCTGCCTCTCCCCCGCCAGGAGGAAGGCCTCCTCCTTCCTCTCCACAATGTTGTAGAGGACACAACATGCCGCCACCAACTGGGGGATGTTGTGCTCCCCCCCGCATTGCGGTGGGTGAGGCGGCACCAGAAATGTGCCTTGAGGCAGCCGAAGGCACACTCCACGTGGATCCGGGCCTGGTTCAGTTGGGCATTAAATTGGTCCCTGCTGGGATCCAGGTGACAAGCCATGTCCCACACAATGCACAGTGGCATCTCCACTTCCCCAATGGCAAGTTCACGGCGGAGGGAAAAATGTTCCTGACTCCAGCTTGCAGTACAGGCTAGAGTTTCTGAACACTCAGGCATTGTGTGCTCTGCCTGACCACCCAACAAAAATGTCTGTAAAGTGTCTCCGGCGGTCAACAATGGCCTGCAGCACCATTGAAAACTAGCCCTTTTAATTGATGTACTAGGCTGCTCAATGTTCCGGTGTGTGGATCGGGATGTGAGTCCCATCAATGGCTCTTCTGCTGTTCAGCTTTTTATGCGAGAGAATATCTAATCACTCTGGGTATGTCTACACTGCATCCCTAGTTCGAACTAGGGATGCAAATGGAGACAATCGAACTAGTTAATGAAGCGGGGATTTAAATATCCCGCGCTCCATTAACATGATCTCGCCGGCGCGCTAGTTCGAATCACAGCTGATACGAACCAGGAAGTGCGCGCCGGGACGCGTTAGTTCGGACTAAAGCCCTTAGTCCGAACTAATGTTACTCCTCAAAAAATGAGGAGTAACATTAGTTCGGACTAAGGGCTTTAGTCCGAACTAACGCGTCCTGGCGCGCACTTCCTGGTTCGAATCAGCTGTGATTCGAACTAGCGCGCCGGCGAGATCATGTTAATGGAGCGCGGGATATTTAAATCCCCGCTTCATTAACTAGTTCGATTGTCTCCATTTGCATCCCTAGTTCGAACTAGGGATGCAGTGTAGACATACCCTCTTTCTAAAAAGCGCATCTCTTTTTTGATGCACTTTTGTGTGTGGATGAGCTCTTTCGCAAGAAGTTTTTGCGGACGATCTCTTGGGCAAGACCTATTTTCAATAAAACCAGTAATCTCATTCCTATCCTTTAATTCTTTCTGAATTGAATCCCAAACCAGCTTTTCTACATAGGATTGATGTAAAGCTAATTATATTATTATTAATCAGGTCATCCCTGTTGCATTTATTGTATATTAGCACAATATTAGGAATTTTCCAGCCTTCTGGAATTTCCCCAGTATTCCAAGTTTTATCAAAATTGAACATTACTTCTTTTAGAATACTTGGGTGAAGTTATCTGGTCTTGCTGCTTCTATGTTTATCACCAGTTTAATATATTTTTTAGTCACTAGGAGATTGTAAGGCATTTCAATTTATGATATGACTATGACATTTTTTTTAATCCAAATGTGTTTTTATTGAGAGATTAGGGAAGAGGTGAAGAGAGGGGTTCTGGCTTTCCAAAACTGAACAAAATATATATATTGAGTATGTCTGCCTTTTGTACATCATTGTTAACAATTTACCATCTCCATCTAGTGTAACTGAAATAATTTGGAATAGAGCAAACAGAACATTTTTGAAAAATAATGGGGCTTGTTTTCAAAAGATCCACAAATCCATAAGCCAGTATTTACCTACTATTATATTCACTGAATACTAATTAACCAAGTCCATTCTTAATAATATTGGAAACATCGCTCAGTGCTCTTGATGGTAATGGTGTCCTGATTGTTTTTGAAGGTGGAACTTCTGATCTGAGGCTGTTCAATGGAAGCAACCTATGTAATGGGATAGTGAAGATGAAACATAATGGTCAGTGGATGAAGCTATGTTTTCCTGCCCCTCACGCTGAAGTAGTTTGCCAAAATTTGGGATGTGGATTTGTCCTTGATATCCATAATGCTGCCTATTTTGGAGATGATTCCAGGCCATACTTGATAGTAGGAAATGAAAGCATGAATACAAATTCAACATGCTCTCACCCTTTCTCTGCTGGAGTGACCTGCTTAGGTAAGTAATCAGCCATTCTGCTACTTGAGTATATCCAGCCCAGAATAATTTCTTACTGGAAGAGACAGATTTATTTGGATTCTAGAAAAGGTGAAAGAGCATAGGTCCATCCAAAACAAAATGCTGGTCCCCTTGCTTGAGGGAGGTACCATAAAGCCCATAAAACAACTGAGTACATGGGACAGACAAATGCAAAACCAAGAAGGGAGCAAAGGTGCTGGAAGTTACAGAATTAGCTGGTGCAATAAGATACAGTACTCCTAGTATCTTAGGCAGAGGGAGGCAGGTATAGTATGTGATCCTGTGTGGGTGGAAGAGGAAAGTTATTAGTTATTACATAAGGGTTAAATTTGTGAATTTTACTTGCTACCTAATTCTATCAGTCCATTCTAGCCCAGCATAGGCATTTCTGTGGCACCTATAATTGAAGCAACTATATACTGCTTCTCCTACTCCTACATTGCTAGGTCACAAAGGGCCAGGATAGATTTTTTCTGCCCAATCCTTTCCCATATTAGTTCATACAAATTAATTCAAAGTTGAGCACACATATTTGAGCTTATCTTCTGATGTCTTTCTGAGACACATGGCAAGTGAGGTAACATCTGTTACTGGACAAACTTCCATTGGTGGATGTGTCATACAGCTATGGGTGTGACATTGTCCCAGGTGGGGCGAGGTGGACAACCTCACCCCTATTGCACTTATCCCCACCCTTTTTCTCCCCAACCAGAGACTTTGGAGGGAGGCAGGAATAAAGGTAATCTGCTCCTTCTATATAGTCACCTCGTAGGAGTCCTATAGGCAGGGCCACATAGTTCAATAATCACTACATGACCCCATGGTCACAGTCTATAATTCACCCCTATCAACTGGTTAGTACAGTTCAATAGCCAACACATGATCTGATGGTCACAGTCTATAACTTACCCCTATTGGCAGGGAAGTACAGCTCAATAGTTCACACCTGACCCAACGGTCAGAGTCTAATCGTGAGGGAGTAGATAGTGAACAGGTTTACATCCCCCTCCCACTCCATCGGACCCTAGCCCAGGGACCTGATAGTGGCTTACTCTTGCCACTGAGTCAGCAGGAAAATCCTAACTGCAACACGCTGACTCCTCAACAGTGGCTCACTCACGTGGTAGCCATTGCCACTCCTGGAATGCTTCCTGCTTCCCCAGGTCTTGGCTCATTAGTGAGTCTCTGTTTCACCACCTCTCTTTCTGCATTCTGGTCTCCAGCCTGGGGGGCAGTATCCTGGTCTTTAGGTAGTTGCTGGGGCTTACTGGGAGCTGGCTCAGCACATCGTCTATTTCTGGTGGCCAGCCCCAACTGAGGGCCAAGTATGCCCAGTAAGATACAGGGAGTGTGGCCTCTGTGGCTCTCAGGGCTGAGTTAACCTCTTTCTGTTCAGTGTGGGGGGGAGTTTACCCCATCACAGGATAGTACAAATTTTTGAGTTTCACAAAGCTCTTTGCCGTGTCTGGGGCAGGTAATCATGATGTAGATGTCTCCTATAGTGATAGAAAGGGGTTTCCCATCAATTTCGATAATCTAATTTCCCAAGCAGTGGTACTTTTGTAGATGGAAGTATTTTTATGTCAACTTAGCCTCATCTACAAGTCAGCATAATTACTGTGAACAGGAGTGTGAAGTTTTCAAGTCCCTGAGGGTATGTCTACACTACAGCACTAATTCGAACTAACTTAATTCGAATTAGTTAATTCGAACTAAGCTAATTCGAACTAGTGCATCTAGACCTAAAAACTAATTCGAATTAGCATTTTGCTAATTCGAACTAGCATGTCCACATTGAGTGGACCCTGAACCGAGGTTAAGGATGGCCAGAAGCAGTGCCGGCAGGGCATCAGATTAGGACTTAGAGTGTGGAGCTGCTGTCTCAGGCTAGCCGAGGGCTGTACTTAAAAGGACCCGACCCCCACCCTGGACAGACAGTTCTCAGGGGTTCCCCACTTGCAAAGCAGTCCTGGCTTGGAGTGCCCTGAGTGCCCACACTCGGCACATCACAGCACTTGGCCATCAGCCTGGCTGCACTTGCCGCAGGCTGCCATCCAGGGGGGGTGTCAATCGGGGGGCTGCAGGAGAGCTTCCACTCCGAGGAGCCCGCAGAGCCACCCCAGTCCTCCTCATCGGGGGCTTGTACCCCATTCCTCCCTCACTTCCTTCCACTTACTACTCCCTAGCCCCTCTTCCTGATGTACAAAATAAAGGACACGTGTGTTCAAAAATAGAAACTCTCTTTATTGAACAAAACTGGGGGAGACTGGGAAAAGGAGGTGGGAGAGGGGAAGAGAGAGGGTGGGAGAGGGGAGGGCAACTAAAATGATTTGGGGTTTGGAACAGGTCCCATATGAAGAGAGGCTAAAGAGACTGGGACTTCTCAGCTTAGAAAAGAGGAGACTGAGGGGGGATATGCTAGAGGTCTATAAAAGTATGAGTGGTGTGGAGAGGGTGCATAAAGAAAAGTTCTTCATTAGTTCCCATAATAGAAGGACTAGAGGACACCAGATGAAATGAATGGGTAGCAGGCTTCAAACTAATAACAGAAAGTTCTTCTTCACAAAGCAAATAATCAACATGTGGAACTCCTTGCTGCAGGAGGCTGTGAAGGCTAGAACTAGAACAGTTTAAAGAGAAGTTAGATAAAGTCATGGAGGTTGGGTCCATGGAGGGGTATTAGCCAGGGGGTAGAAATGGTGTCCCTGGCCTCTGTTTGTGGAAGGATGGAGATGGATGGCACGAGACAAATGGCTTGGTCATTGTTTCGGTCCATCCCCTCCAGGGTCCCTAGGGTTGGCCGCTGTCGGCAGACAGGCTACTGGGCTAGATGGACCTTTGGTCTGACCCAGTACAGCCATTCTAAGCTCAGGGCTCAGGGTCGGGGGTCTCACTGGACCACCCTGATTTTCATGCAAACCTGCTCCTGGGTGGCCAGGCTGGCAGCTATCCTGCCATAGACGGCCAGTTTCCTGTGCCTAGTGCGGACGTCATGGATGAGGTCCACGATCTCCGCACTAGACCAGGCGGGCGCCCGCTTCTTGCGGACCCTGGCAGGCTCCCGGGAGCTGCCAGCCTGGTCCCGAGAAGAGGCGGAGGGCTGGGTGGCAGCGGGTAGATGGTTCGTGCCGTGCCAGGTGCAGGATCTGCTGGCTGGGTGCTGGCAGGCTTGCACCTGGCACGGGCAGTGTAGCCAGCCCGTGCTGCTTTAAGGGCTCTGGGGCCGGGAGGAGGGCAGACGAGTTTCCCTGGTGGTGCCCAGAGTGGCCACCAGGGAAAGTTGGGGAGGGCTAGCCTCCCACTATTTCGAATTAAGTGGCTACACAGCCCTTAATTCGAACTACTTAATTCGAACTATGCGTTAGTCCTCGTGAAATGAGGTTTACCTAGTTCGAATTAAGCACTCCGCTAGTTCAAATTAAGTTCCAACTAGCAGTTTGTATGTGTAGCGCCTATCAAAGTTAATTCGAACTAACGTCTGTTAGTTCGAATTAACTTTGTAGTGTAGACATACCCTGACAGATGTTGCTATATTGATCTAAATTTTAAGCATAAACTAGGCCTAAGTGATCCTGTTCTGATGAAGTCTCCTTCCTCAAGGTGATGTCGTCAGTCCTAGTAAACATACACTTTTGACTCAATCACCTTCTCTACTTCCTGTAATAAGTGAAAAAGAGAATGGGGGAAGAGCCAGCTTTCCTTTTTACCTCTTTCCTCCTTCTGCTACCCTGAATCTACTCCTGGCTTTGCCTGGGTTAGATAAAAGCATTATTCTATTGATAAGTATGGTGCTTATTCCTGGAGTTGACCCTGACCCTTTGTGCTCTTTGTGCAGAGGTGCACGGCTGGGATCTGGGAACCCTTTCCTAACCTGGGGAGTCCCCCTTATGCCTGGCAAGCACTTGCCATATCCTTCAAATGCAACAAAACATCCCAGTGCCTGACTTCATTTTTCTACCAGTTTCGGAAAATAAACTGGCTCTTTCTTACCAGAGATTCCAAAAGGCAAGTACTCACAGGCTAGGTCTAGACTATGGGGCTTTATCAGAAAAAGCTATGTAATTTGCGTAGCTTTTTCCGGTTGCTTTTGTAGAAGAGGCTTTTCCAGCATTTGTCTCAGTCTCGATGAGGCCAAATGGCAGAAAAGCCTCCTCTTTCGGCAGAGCCATTATGCCTCATGAAACTAGGTATACAGGACTCCCCAAAAGAGCACATTTGTCCTTCCATGAAAAAAAGAAGAAGAGCAAACACGTTCCTTGGATGTGGTGGGGTTTTTGTGGGATATCTCTGATATCCCACAAAAACCCCATAGTCTAGACATAGTTCCAGATGAATCTGGTTAAGATGGAGTGGGTGGGTATGCTCATTATTGAGAGCCCCTGTCTTCTGAACTGGACCAAACTGGGGTTTTTGGCAGAAGATCACTTCCACCCTCCCCCTCTGGCCGTTTGGCTACTTTTTTTTTATCAGCTAAATTGTGCAACTTGGGCATTTATCTGCATGGACATGCTACAATCTCTTTGGGGGTGTGAGCAAAGCTGCTTTCTTTTTTACAGTGGTGGTGAGTCTGGCCTGTTCTTTGGCCAGTGTAGAGGAAGAAAAGGGCATTCCTTTTGCCCTCCCCCTTTTTGACAATATATGTCCCTGGAAGAACATAGAGGAAGTCCAGGGATTGCATCTGTATCTGGCCCTCATACTTTCTTCCCCTTACCTCTGTGCAGCTGTGCAAAGGCCAATTAAAATCTGATCCTGTGTGTGTTCTACTAATGCAGCCTGCAGTAATGACAGATGTTCATTCATGTGTATGTTAACAACAGAGGGCAAACACCCATCTGGCCTGACAGAAACAAGCAGGAGAGGGAACTCATCCCTTCTTGTTGAATCAACAGATACCAATTAAACCCTGGGAAGAAGTGACAATCATTTTAGCATGGAACTTTGCTATGGATTTGTCTTCAGATCAATCCACTGGTGGTTTATTTATCATATCTGTTTGACCTGATAAATTGATCTCTGGGTGCTCTCCCATCAACTCCAGTTCTCTACCAGCACAAGATGAGTAGTTGAAATCGATGTGTGAGCAGCCTTTACCAATCTTACTGCACAGAAATCATGGTGATAAGTACATCAACTTCAGCTATGCTAGTTGCATTGCTGAAGTTGTGTAGGTTAGATTGACAGTAGATAGTGATGTAGTGTAGACTAGCCCTAAAAAGTAGAGGCTATTGAACTTTCACCTGATACGGGAGACTAGATATCCTGATTTTTATAGGGTCAGTCCCAGTGTTCCCTCTAACATTTTCTGTCCTTGGTCAGCTTGCATGTTCTTTTGGGTTGGTTGAAATTTCTTCTGTGAAACATCAGTACTGAGGTAGTGTGTGGATGTGCACCACCAGTACAAACAAAAAACCTATTTGCATAGATTTAGATGTAAATATAGATATAGCTATAAATATAGATATAGTAAAATAAATATATATGTAACACTCCATAGGTGTGGAAGAAAACATATTAAAACAAGGGATATTTAACAAAGAACAATGCTTATGATGTTTATTTAATATGAAAACAAATAGAAAGAAAATTGGAGTACATATATCATTATCTTTTCTAACAACTCATGCTAACCCACCAAAATGCATATTATCCACAAAAGTGTCACCACAGGCTGCTGTACCTGGCCCATTTTTTTCACCTGTTATTGCCAGAGATTATTTTAGAACATTGAATATGCTTCCAAAGCCATAATCTATTGACATTTGCTTAATATATTTGTCAAATGCTATTTGATTAGCTCCATTTATAGCAATAATAAAGATGTGGCTCAGTTTCTCTGTCCAGTAATTCTGTCCTGTTTCTTTTTGAAGGTTCGTTTGATGGCCTGAAACTGGTCAATGGAAGTAACCACTGTGCTGGCAAAGCGATAAGTACATTTGGTACACTGATCTTCACTCTGTGTTATACTGTTTCACCTGTGAAACATACTGCAGTACTTTGCAGACAGCTGGGATGTGGTTCTGTAGTGAGTGTCCATAGTGCTGCCCATTTTGGAGAAGATTCCACACCATACTGGTTGATAGGAGATGTTTGTCAAGGTAGTGAGATGGCATCCTGGGATTGCTCACGGCCAGCCTGGAATATAACCTCAACATGCTCTCACCTTTTCCATGCTGGAGTGACCTGCTCAGGTAAGACATCAGCCATCCTCCTTCTTGCCATCAGAGAAAAGATATCAAATACAGACTTTGTTCCTTTCCTGCAAACTAATGTAGAAGAAGGTAAATATGATCAACACTTGAAAGTTTTACTCTAGTGCTATCTGAGCAAATCCATGGGCAGTTCCCAGTCTGATGTCTTTAGAGTCCCTTTTATTAACTTTACTGCAGTTGTTGCAATACCACATTTTATATTTTTCCTCTTATAAATTTTGAATTTATTATGTCCACACCAGAGAAATTATCAGTATTTAATAAGCTGTTTTATCTAGACAAATAAACTATGTCTGTCACCATGACTTTAGAGTGCCTATACTGGAAATCCATAAAATCCTGTTGAGTGATAAGGTTTTAAAAGGAAACAGACTCCAAGTTTTCTCTGTGCAGCCCTGAGAAAGGTCCAAAAGTATCAGACAATCAGGGATTTTAATGGCAGAGAGTTGTCAGATCCAACTAAAGTACCATGCAAAATATTTTCCTACTAAAATCTTATCTCATCTTAAGCAACTCGCCTCATAGTGCTTCTATCACCTCTCATAGTGTTCATTCAACTCACGATCACTCAGGCTTTCAGAAAATTGTTAACCCCCAGGGTGAAATTAAGAACCTGATTCTTCAGTGTCTGGCATGGCAAAGGGAATTTGGTAAAATGCTACCAAACCACAAGTCCCTCTCTCAGATTGGCCTGGCATTACGCATTCATATTGTACTCATGGAGCACAGGTATAGATGGCAAAAGCTACACTGGAGGGGGGAATTAAGCCCTTAATCTTCAGCTCTTGGCTCATGCTCCTTGTTTTTCTTCTATTCTTGCTTTGTCTCCTTTCTTCACACCCTCCCCCCATGATATTTTTACTTTCATTTTCATTAGTCTCTGTAACATTCTGAGGTGCAATCCAGACCAGTTAGGGGCCTTATAATGCCTTGCTGCAGTAGCTCCCATCTGGGCTGCTCACAAATAGCCCACTAGCATTCAGGTCACACCCTGACTGTCTGTGTGAGACTTCAGCTTGCCAGCCACACTTGGGATACATCTAAATTATACCCATCTATCAGCAGAGGCATGTAAATTAGACATATCGAAAGTGCAAATGAAGCCGGGATTTAAATATCCTGTGCTTCATTTGCATAATGGCAGCTGCTGCTTTTTTCAAAATGGGGCTTTTAAAAAAAACCCAGCAGTTTGCATGGAACATTTTCGACAGACATGCCCCATTTTGAAAGATCCTGCACTCTGTCGAAAATGCCCTGTCCAAACTGGCAGGTTATTTTTTGAAAAGCCCCATTTCAAGTAAAGCGGTGGCCACCATTATGCAAATGAAGCACGGGATATTTAAATCCTGGCTTCATTTGCACTTTTGATACATCTAATTTACATCCCTCTGCTGACAGAGGTGTAGTTTAGACGTAGCCTTGGTTAAGCTCTGAGTTTTCTTAGCCTTGGTCATTGCAGAAGGGTGACCCCAACATACTCCCAGTCTCGGATTTTCCCCAAAATGTATATGCTGTCCTATCCAGCCATCTCCTGGACAGACCATACTACTAGAGCCATTGTTCCTTTAAAAGAACTTGCCACCTTAAATGGAGATACCCAATCAATTTAACTTAAGTGGATTGAATTAGTTTCAATTAAAGAATAAAACAAGTTTATTTAATTACAGAGAGCTGGATTTTAAATTAACACAATTAATCACAGAATCATAGAACACTAGAACTGGAAGGTACCTTGAGACAACATCAAGTCCAGTCCCCTGCTCTCATGGCAGGACCAAGCGCTTTCTGATCATCCCTGACAGATGCCTATCTAACGGATCTTGAATATCTCCAGAGACAGAGATTCCACAACCTCCCTAGGCAATTTATTCCAGTGTTTAACTACCCTGACAGGTAGGAAGTTTTTCCTAATGTCCAACCTAAACCTCCCTTGCTGCAATTTATGCCCATTGCTTCTTGTCCTATCATCAGAGGCCAAAGAGAACAATTTTTCCTCCTTCCTCCTTGTAACACCCTTTTGGATACTTGAAAACAGCTGTCATGTCCTCTCTCAGCCTTCTCTTTTCCAAACTAAACAAGCCCAATTCTTTCAGTCTTCCTTCATAGGTCATGTTTTATAGACCTTTAATCATTTTTGTTGATCCTTACCTGACCTTAATTTCTCCATGTCTTTCTTGAAATGTAGTGCCCAGAACTGGACACAATACTCCAACTGAGGCCTAGTTAGCACAGAATAGAGTGCAAGAATGACTGCTCGTGTCTTGTTCACAACACTACTGTTAATGCATCCCAGAATCATGGTGGGGTTTTTTTTTTACAACAGCATCACACTGTTGACTCATTTTTAGCTTGTGGTCCACTATGACCCTAGATCCCTTTCTGCAGTACTCCTTCCTAGACAGTCACTTCCCATTCTATATGTGTAAAACTGATTTCTCCCTCCTAAATGGAGTACTTTTCATTTGTCCTTATTAAACTTCATCCTGTTTACCTCAGACCATTTCTCCAGTTTGTACAGATCATTTAAACTTATGACCTTATCCTTCAACCCCTCCTGGCTTGGTATCATCTGCAAACTTAATAAGCGTACTCTCTATGCCAATATCTAAATCATTGATGAAGATATTGAACAGAACTGGTCCCACAACAGACCCCTGCAGAAACCTACTTGTTATGCCCTTCCAGCTTGTGAACTATTAATAACTTCTCAGAACAGTTATCCAGCCAGTTATGCACCCAGCTTACAGTAGTCCCATCTAGATTGTATTTCTCTAGTTTATTGATAATGTCATGCGTGACTGCCTCAAATGCTTTACTGAAGTCTAGGTATGCCCTGTCCACCACTTCTCCCTTATCCACAATACTTGTTATACTATCAAAGAAAGCTATCAGATTGATTTGGCATGATTTGTTCTTTACAAATCTATGCTGGCTGTTACCTATCACCTTACTATCTTCCGGATGTTTACAGATGAATTCTTTAATTACTTGCTCCATTATCTTCCCCGGTACAGAAGTTAAACTTACTGGTCTATAGTTTCCTGGGTTGTTCTTATTTCCCTTTTTATAGATGGGCACTAAATTTGCCCTTTTCCAGTCTTCTGGAATCTGTCTCAAGTTAAAGGTTAGAATTGGCTAAAAGAAAAATAAAGAAAAAATACTTCCAAGTGCCTAACTTAGCAAACTATATTTGACCTGCAGGCAGGCTTGAAAACCTAATGAGGAGGGCTTTAAACTAGGTTTGTTGGGGGACGGTGACCAAAACCTTGAGAGGAGTGGGGAAGTCAGATACTGGGAAGAAATGCAAAGAGGAATGAGCATCAAAGGTGGATCCCTGATTCGAATACAGAGGGTAGGGCGATCAACTGGTTATCTAAGGTGTTTGTACACCAATGCCAGAAGCCTGGGTAACAAACAGGAAGAATTGGAGGCCCTGGCCCAGTGCAAGAACTATGATTTGATTGGGATAACAGAGACTTGGTGGGATGACTCGCATGATTGGAGCACTGTTATGGAAGGGTATAAACTGTTCAGGAAGAACAGGCAGGGAAGAAAAGGAGGAGGAGTTGTATGTAAGAGAGCAGTATGATTGCTCAGAACTCCAGTATATAGAGGGAGAAAAGCCTGTTGAGAGTCCATGGGTCAAGTTTAGAGGTGTAGCCAACAGCAGTGATGTTGTGGTTGGTGTCTGCTACAGGCCGCCGAATCAGGTGGATGAGGTAGATGAGGCTTTCTTCAGACAACTGAGAGAAGTTTCCAGATCGCAGGCCCTGGTTCTTGTGGGGAACTTTAATCACCTTGACATCTGTTGGGAGACCAATACGGCAGTACACAGACAATCCAGGAAGTTTTTGGAGAATGTTGGGAATAACTTCTTGGTACAAGTGCTAAAGGATCCGACCAGGGGCCATGCACAGCTTGACCTTCTGCTCACAAATAGGAAGGAACTAATAGGGGAAGTAAAGATGGGTGACAACCTGGGAAGCAGTGATCATGAGATGGTAGATTTCAGAATCCTGACCAAAGGAAGAAAAGAGAGTAGTAAAATACACACCTTGAACTTCAGAAAAGCAGACTCTAACTCCCCCAGAGACCTGATGGGCAGAATCCCCTGGGATGCTAACATGAAGGGGAAAGGAGCCCAGGAGACCTGGCAGTATTTTAAAAAAGCCTTATTGAAGACTCAGAAATAAACCATTCCAATGTGTAGCAAGAGAAGCAAATATGATAGGAGACTGGATTGGCTTACAGGGGAAATTCTTGGCTTACAGGGGAACTTAAGCATAAAAAGGAAGCTTACAAAAAGTGGAAACTGGGACAAATGACCAGGGAGCTTGAGAATGCAGGGGGGTTATCAGGAAGGCGAAAGCACAATTGGAATTGCGACTGGCAAAGAATGTGAAGGATAACAAGAAAGGTTTCTACAGGCATGTTAGCAATTAGCAGTAAGATGGATAGGCAGCTGGCTGGAAGGTTGGGCCCAGCGGGTAGTGATCAAAAGCTCGATGTCAGGATGGCAGTCGGTTTCTAGCGGAGTGCCCCACGGTTCGGTTCTGGGACTGGTTTTGTTCACCATCTTTATTAATGACCTGGATAAGGGGATGGATTGCACCCTCAGCAAGTTTGCGGATGACACTAAGCTGGGGGGAGAGGTAGATACGCTTAAGGGCAGAGATAGGGTCCAGAGTGACTTAGACAAATTGGAGGATTGGCCAACAAGAAATCTGATGAGGTTGAACAAGGACAAGTGCAGAGTCCTGCACTTGGGCCGGAAGAATCCCAAGCATTGTTACAGGCTGGGGACAAACTGGCTAAGTAGCAGTTCTGTAGAAAAAGACCTGAGGATTACAGTGGATGAGAAGCTGGACATGAGTCAACAGTGTGCCCCATGTAGCCAGGAAGGCTAATGGCATACTATGTTGCATTAAGAGGAGCATTGCCAGTCGATCCAGAGATGTCATTATTCCTCTTGACTCGACTCTGGTGAGGCCACATCTGGAGTATTGTGTCCAGTTCTGGGCCCCCAATTATAGGAATGATGTGGATGCATTGGAGAGGGTCTAGCGGAGGGCGACCAAAATGATTAGGGGGCTGGAGCATGTGACCTACGAGGAGAGGCTGAGTGAGTTGGGTCTATTTAGTCTGCAGAAGAGAAGAGTGAGGGGGGATTTGATAGCAGCCTTCAACTTCCTGAAGGGAGGTTCCCAAGAGGCTGGAGAAAGGCTGTTCACAGTAGTGATGGCTGGCAGAATAAGGAACAATGGTCTCAAGTTGCGGTGGGAGAGGTCCACATTGGATATTAGGAAAAACTGTTTCCCTAGGAGGGTGGTGAAGCACTGGAATGGTTTCCCTAGGGAGGTGGTGGAGTCTCCATCCCTAGGGGTGTTTAAGTCTTGCCTTGACAAAGCCCTGGCCGGGTTAATTTAATTAGGATTGGTCCTGTCTTGGGTAGAGGGCTGGATTTGATGGCCTTCTAAGGTCTCTTCAGGCTCTATGGTTCTATGATTCTATATCAAGTTTTTACCACATCCTTCTATTACAAGGGCAGGCAAAATCTGACCAATAGGGTAGATATGGCTTGTCATTGTCCCATGGTCCAGTGAGAGCCCTGGGCAGGATCCCTATCTGTCACACCTCTGCACACTGCTCAAAGTGGCTGGCTCTGGGGGCTATGTGCTCTCTGAATGGTGTGTACTGGGGGTAGGGGGGTTTCACATCCTGCCCCCACTTTCAAGCACAATCTCACAGCTCCCATTGGATGGAAACTGGGGCATGTGATATGCACTTAGCCAGGGCTGGCCTCACCATGAGGCGAACGGAGGCAGCCGCCGTGGGTGCCATACTGTGGGGCTGTGCCACTAGGACCCAGAGGCTACGTCTACATTGGCCCCTTTTCCGGAAGGGGCATGTTAATTTCACAAGTCGTAATAGGGAAATCCACGGGGGATTTAAATATCCCCCGCGGCATTTAAATAAAAATGTCCGCCGCTTTTTTCCGGCTTTTAGAAAAGCCGGAAAAGAGCGTCTACACTGGCCCCGATCCTCCGGAAAAAGCGCCCTTTTCCGGAGGATCTTATTCCTACTTTGAAGTAGGCTACTTTGAAGTAGGAATAAGATCCTCCGGAAAAGGGCGCTTTTTCCGGAGAATCGGGGCCAGTGTAGACGCTCTTTTCCGGCTTTTCTAAAAGCCGGAGAAAAGCGGCGGACATTTTTATTTAAATGCCGCGGGGGATATTTAAATCCCCCGCGGATTTCCCTATTACGACTCGTGAAATTAACATGCCCCTTCCGGAAAAGGGGCCAATGTAGACGTAGCCAGAGTGTAGAAAACTGTGTCTGCTGCTGGTGAATATGTAAGTAGCAGAGCAGCCCCATGAGAAGAATAGAACAGGAAGAAGGCAGAATTGAGACCTTTCAAAGTGTTGGCCCAAGCGAGGGGGTATGGGGGCATCATTTGAGCTCCCTGCCTCAGGTGCCAAAATGTTGTGGGCCAGCCCTGCTCTTAGCCACCATAGCTGGCTGATTTGAGCAGCATGCAGTGGTACAGCAGGCAGAGAAGCTGCCTTCACATCCTGCTGGGTTGCTGGTTTAGAGCTGGTAAGATAAGTGCCTCCTGGTCAGAGCCTGCACCTGGCATCCCAGGTCCTTCTGCAGCCCAACTTTCTGTCCCAGGTCACAAGCCAAAATTTCTGCAGCCCCCTCTGCACTCCTGCCCCAAGTCACAATCTGTTCCCAGACTCTGCATCCCCTCCCTCTTCCCTTCTGGAATATCTGGAAAGCAACTGGGACACTATACATGCTAGCCTTAAATAAATAAATAGAATAGAATAAAACATCCCCCCGTGTACACTTGGGGGAAGGAGTGCTCTTCTCTGTAAAGGGAGTTCTCTAGGTAAAAGAGGAGTAAAAACGGGACCCTTGTGGTAAGTGGATGTCTGGAGTGTGTGTTTGTGTAGGGGGGGGAGTTATTTGCTGTGTGCTGAGCTTGGGTTTGTCTGTTTGGTTGGTTGGTTGGTTTGTTTGTTTGAAGGAGCTTCTAAAAGGTTTGAAATCTAGAAGCCTCTGTTAATTGGCTGAGCCTCAGTCAGGGGGAGGGGCTACCAGAGCTATATAAGCCTGTGACTCAGGGACCAGGGAGCTTGCGAACAGGAACAGGAACAGGGAGTTTGGAGAGGGAGGTTAGAGGGCACTAGTGACTTCTGACCTTCTTTAAAACATAACTCTTATAATAATCTATATTCCAGAGGTTTAAAAAGAATCCCAGTTTATACTTAAACTTATTTATTAGAAAAATGGAGACAGAAGCCCAGCAGCAGAGTGGGGGCTATCCTGTTTATTGTGTCGAGTGTAACATGAATGATTACCTGCCCTGTGGGCGGGTGGCGTATGTGTGCCCACGTTGCAAGGAGCTCCTGACCCTCAGAGACCGAGTTCGGGCTTTGGAGACCATGGTGGCTGAACTGGAGGAGCTAAGGGAGGTAGAGAGATATGCTGATGAGACTTTCTGGGACAGTGTAGTACTGTCCAACCTCCAGTCTGAGAGCCCCAGTGCTCTCAAGGAGGATGAAAGTCTCAAGGGAACAGAGCATTCCTGGAGGCCAAAGTTAGGCTGCTAGGAAAGAAACTGAAATCCAGGGCCTCTATGGTGGCATTCTCGGAAATGCTTCCAGTTCCACACGCAGGGCCAGGTAGGCAGGCAGAGCTTCAGAGTCTCAGTGCGTGGATGAGACGGTGTAGGGAAGAAGGGTTTGGATTTATTAGGAACTGGGGACACTTTTGAGAGAGGGGGAGCCTATACAGGAAGGATGGGCTCCACCTAAACCAGGGTGGAACCAGACTGCTGGCACTAAACATTAAAAAGGCTGTAGAGCAGTTTTTAAACTAAGAGATGGGGGAAAGCCGATTGATGCAGAGATGCACGTAAATCGGAGGGAGACTTCTCTTAGAGGAGAATCCATTGATAGAGATTCTCTAAGCTGTAGTCAGAAAGAGAAGAGGAGAGAGGACAAACCATGGGCCAGAGCAGACAAACAACCGCATATAAAAAAGCGACGAGGAGTCCTGTGGCACCTTATAGACTAACTGAAGTGTAGGAGCATAAGCTTTCGTAGGCAAAGACCCACTTCATCAGATGCATGTACAGGCAGTCCACGAGTTACGCGGATCCTACTTACGTTGGATCCGCAGTTACGAACGGGTATTTTCTCGCCCCGGACGACGGGAGCGGTGAGACGCCCGGTCCCGCCGCTCACATCCTCTGGGGCGAGAAAAGCTGCTCTGGAAGCGCCGTGGTCCCGCCTGGGTCCTCCGCGGCTTTGCTCAGCATCTCCCTGGTCTGCAGACCAGGGAGACGCTGAGCAAAGTGCAGGAGGACCCAGGCGGGATCGCGGCACTTCCAGATCAGCGCCGCGGTCCCGCCCAGGTCCTCTGCCGCTTTGCTCAGCATCTCCCTGGTCTGCTGGGGGGGGACACAGCTAGTGCGCCCACCCCCCCAGCAGACCAGGGAGACATGAAGCAAAGCCCCGGGCCTGTGGTAGAGCAGGTGGGGCGCTGCCGGTTGGTCCCACAGCACCGCTTCTTGGCGCTACTGGACCAACCCGGCAGCACCCCAGCTCCTCTGCCCCAGGAGTCCTGATTCAGCCGCTGCTGATCAGTTTCAGCAGCGGCTGAATCAGGACATCTGGGGCAGAGCAGCTGGGGTGCTGCTGGGTTGGTCCAGTAGTGCCGAGGAGCGGCGCTACTGGACCAACCCAGCAGCACCCCAGCTGCTCTGCCCCAGGCGTCCCCAAGTCAGCCGCTGCTGAAACTGACCAGCGGCTGACTACAGGAAGCCCCTGCCCCAGGCTTCCTGGAATCAGATGCTGGTCAGTTTCAGCAGCAGCTGACTTGGGGATGCCTGGGGTTCTTAAGTTGAATCTGTATGTAAGTCGGAACTGGCGTCCAGATTCAGCCGCTGTTGAAACTGATCAGCAGCGGCTGAATCTGGATGCCAGTTCCGACTTACATACAGATTCAATTTAAGAACAAACCTACAGTCCCTATCTTGTACGTAACCCGGGGACTGCCTGTAGTGGAAATTTCCAAAGGCAGGTATAAATATGCAGGCCAGGATCAGGCTGGAGATGAGGAGGTGGATCCAATCAAGGAGGATGAGGCCCACTTCTAGCAGCTGATCTGGAGGTGTGAATTCCAAGAGAGCAGAAGCTGCTTTTGTAGTTAGCGAGCCATTCACAGTCTTTGTTTAATCCAGAGTTGATTGTGTCAAACTTAAAGATGAACTGTAGCTCAGCAGTTTCTCTTTGAAGTCTGGTCCTGAAGTTTTTTTGCTGCAGGATGGCTACTTTTAGATCTGCAATTGTGTGTCCAGGAAGATTGAAGTGTTCCCCTACAGGTTTTTGTATGTTGCCATTCCTAATATCAGATTTGTGTCCATTGATTCTTTTACGTAGGGAATGTCCAGTTTGGCTGATGTATATAGCAGTGGGGCATTGTTGGCACATGATGGCATATATTACGTTGGTAGATGTGCAGGAGAATGTACCAGTGACAGTATGGCTGATCTGGTTAGGTCCTGTGATGGTGTTGCTGGTGTATATATGTGGGCAGAGTTGGCACCAAGGTTTGTTGCAAGGACTGGTTCCTGAGTTCGAGTTATTATGGTGTGGTGTGTAGTTGCTGGTGAGACAATGCTTCAGGTTGGCGGGTTGTCTGTGGGCAAGGACCGGCCTACCTCCCAAGGCCTGTGAAAGCGAGGGATCATTGTCCAGGATGGGTTGTAGATCACTAATGATGCGTTGGAGAGGTGTTAGCTGGGGACTGTAGGTGATGGCCAGTGGTGTTCTGTTGGTTTCTTTCTTGGGCTTGTCCCATAGCAGGAGGCTTCTGGGTACACGTCTGGCTCTGTCGATCTGTCTCCTCACTTCCTCGTGTGGGTATCGCAGTTTAGAGAATGCTTGTTGAAGATCTTGTAGGTGTAGGTCTCTGTCTGAGGAGCAGCTTCTGCTCTCTTGGAATTCACACCTCCAGATCAGCTGCTAGAAGTGGGCCTCATCCTCCTTGATTGGATCCACCTCGTCATCTCCAGCCTGATCCTGGCCTGCATATTTATACCTGCCTCTGGAAATTTCCACTACATGCATCTGACGAAGTGGGTCTTTGCCCACGAAAGCTTATGCTCCTACACTTCAGTTAGTCTATAAGGTGCCACAGGACTCCTCATCGCTTTTGCAGATTCAGACTAACTCGGCTACCCCTCTGATACTTAACCGCATATAAAGGAATCCAATGCATCAGGGAAGGGCAGACAAATAAGCAGCGGAAAATTTTTAAAGTGCTTCTACACAAATGCTAGGAGTCTGACTAATAAGATGGGTGAACTAGAGTACCTAGTATTAAATGAGGAGATTGACAGAATAGGCATCACTGAAACCTGGTGGAATGAAGAAAATCTGTGGGACACAATCATACCGGGATATAAAATATATCGAAAGGATAGAGCAGGCCAGGTGGGTGGCGGAGTGGCACTATATGTGAAAGATAATGTAGAATCAAATGAAATAAAAATATTAAGTGAATCAACATGTTCAATAGAATCGCTATGGATAGTAATTCCATGTTCCAATAATAAGAAATTAGCAGTAGGGATATATTACCGACCACCTGACCAGGACAGCGATACTGACATTGAAATGCTGAGGGAGATTAAAGAGGCTACCAAAATAAAGAACTCTATAATAATGGGGGATTTTAATTACCCCCATATTGACTGGATACATGTCACCTCAGGAAGAGAAGCGGAGATAAAAATTCTCAATGGCTTAGATGACTGCTTCTTGGAGCGGCTGGTGCAGGAACCCACAAGGGGAGAGGCAATTCTCGATTTAGTCCTGAGTGGAGCACAGGATCAGGTCCAGGAAATAACCGTTACAGGACTGCTTGGGAATAGTGACCATAATATAATAACATTTAACATTCCTCTGGTGGGAAGAACACCTCAGCAGTCCTGCACCCTGGCATTTAATTTCAAAAAGGGGAATTACACAAAAATGAGGAGGTTACTTAAACAGAAATTAAAAGGCACAGTGACTAGAGCCAAATCCCTGCAAGCTGCATGGAAACTTTTTAAAGACACCATAATAGAGGCCCAACTTAAATGTGTACCCCAAATTAAAAAACATAGCAAGAGACCTAAAAAAGAGTCACCGTGGCTTAATCACCATGTAAAAGAAGCAGTGAGGGACAAAAAGGTATCTTTTAAGAAGTGGAAGTCTAATCCTAGTGAGATAAATAGAAAGGAACATAAACACTGTGAAATCAAGTGTAAAAATGTGATAAAAAAAAGCAAAAAAAGAAAAGCAAAAAAAGATTTTGAGGAACAGCTAGCCAAAAACTCAAAAAGAAATAACAAAATGTTTTTAAGTACATTAGAAGCAGGAAGCCTGCTAAAAAACCTGTGGGTCCCCTAGATGATCGAACTATAAAAGGAGCAATCAAGGATGATAAAGCCATTGTGGAGAAACTAAGTGATTTCTTTGCTTCAGTCTTCATGGCTGAGGACGTTGGGGAGATTCCCAAATCAGCACCGTCCTTTGTGGGTGATGAATCTGAGGAACTGTCCTGGATTGAAGTGTCATTAGAGGAGGTTTTGGAACAAATAGAAAAACTTAATGTTAACAAATCTCCGGGACCGGATGGCATTCATCCAAGGGTTCTAAAAGAACTCAAATGGGAAATTGCTGAGCTATTATCTGTGGTTTGTAACCTATCCTTTAAATCGGCTTCCGTACCTAATGACTGGAAGGTAGCCAACATGACACCAATATTTAAAAAGGGCTCTAGAGGCGATCTGGGCAACTACAGACCGGTAAGTCTAACTTCAGTACCGAGCAAATTAGCCGAAACAATAGTAAAGAATAAAATTGTGAAGCATGTAGAAGAACATAACTTGTTGGACAAAAGTCAACATGGTTTCTGTAAAGGGAAATCCTGTCTTACTAATCTATTAGAGTTCTTTGAAGGGATTAACAAACATGCGGACCAGGGGGATTCAGTAGATATAGTATGCTTTGATTTTCAGAAAGCCTTTGACAAGGTCCCTCACCAAAGGCTCTTGTGTAAATTACATGGCCATGGGATAAGAGGAAAGGTCCTTTCATGGATTGAGAACTGGTTAAAAGACAGGAAACAAAGGGTAGGAATAAATGGTAAATTTTCAGAATAGAGAGGGGTAACTAGTGGTGTCCCCCAAGGGTCTGTCCTGGGACCAGTCCTTTTCAACTTATTCATAAATGATCTGGATAAAGGGGTAAGCAGTGAAGTGGTAAAGTTTGCAGATGATACCAAACTGTTTAGGATAGTCGAGACAGAAGCAGACTGTGAGGGACACCAAGAAGATCTCACCAAACTGAGTGATTGGGCAACAAAATGGCAAATGAAATTTAATGTGGATAAGTGTAAAGTAATGCACATCGGGAAAAATAACCCCAATTATACGTACAGTATGATGGGAGCTAATTTGGCTACGACAAATCAGGAAAGAGATCTTGGAGTTATTGTGGACAGTTCTCTGAAAACTTCCACACAGTGTGCAGCGGCGGTCAAAAAGGCAAATAGGATGCTAGGAATTATTAAGAAAGGGATAGAAAATAAGACCCAGAATATCTTACTGCCCCTGTATAAAACTATGGTACGCCCACATCTTGAATACCGTGTACAGATGTGGTCTTCTCACCTCAAAAAAGAATTTTGGCCTTGGAAAGGGTTCAGAAAAGGTCAACTAAAATGATTAGGGGTTTGGAATGGGTCCCATATGAGGAGAGGTTAAAGAGACTGGGACTTTTCAGTTTAGAAAAGAGGAGACTGAGGGGGAATATGATAGAGGTATATAAAATCATGAGTGGTGTGGAGAGGGCCGATAAAGAAAATTTATTTATTAGTTCCCTAAATAGAAGAACTAGAGGACACCAAATGAAATTAATCGGTAGCAGGTTTAAAACTAATAAAAGAAAGTTCTTCTTCACACAGCGTGTAGTCAACCTGTGGAACTCCTTGCCAGAGGAGGCTGTGAAGGCTAGGACTATAACAGAGTTTAAAGAGAAGCTTGATAATTTCATGGAGGCTAGGTCCATAAAAGGTTATTAGCCAGGGGATAAAATGGTGTCCTTGGCCTTTGTTTGTCAGAGGCTGGAGAGGATGGCAGAGGACCAATCACTTGATCATTGTCTTCGGTCCACCCTCTCTGGGGCACCTGGTGTTGGCCACTGTCGGCAGACAGGATACTGGGCTAGATGGACCTTTGGTCTGACCGAGTACGGCCGTTCTTATGTTATTATGCATGGATACCTCTCACACTGAAGATACCTCTCTGGGGGAGGGAACTCCACTCGTTAGGAAAAGGCAGGTGTTAGTAATGGGGGATTTGATAATTAGAAACATAGATAGCTGACTTTGTGATGATGGGGAGAGCTTTATGGTGACTTTCCTGCCTTGTGCAAAGGATGCAGCTCTCTTGAGGCATCTAGATAGACTTATGTGTAGTGCTGGGGAGGAGCCAGTGGTCGTGGTATATGTAGATACCAATAACATAGGGGAGGGTAGAAGAGAGGTTCTGGAGGCCAAATTTAAGCTACTAGGAAAGAGACTGAAATCCAGGATCTCTATGGTGGAGTTGTCTGAAGTGCTTCCAGTTACACACACAGGACAGGTAGACAGGCAGAGCTTCAGAGTCTCAATGGGGAAGCGTTTGGGATAGGGGGAGCCTATACAGGAAGGATGGGCTCCAGCTAAATCAAAATGGAACCAGACTGCTGGCACTTAACATTAAAAAGGTCATAGAGCAGGTTTTAAACTAATCACTGGGAGAAAGCTAACAGGTGTGGAGGAGCACATGGATCAGACAGAGACATCTATTGGGGGAGGTTCTATTAATAGAGATGCTCTATGTTCTAGTCAGGAGGAGAGGAGGGATGTATGGGTCGGATCAAATGAGGCACAATCAAATGAAAAAGAGTAACACATCGGGAAATGGCAGACAGATAAATAGCGACAAATTAAAGTTCTTAAACACAAACACTAGACGTAAATTTAGTAAAATGGGTGAACTGGAGTGCCTAGTTTTAAAGGAGGCTATTGATATAATAGGCATCACAGAAACTTGGTGGAATGAGGACAATCAGTGGGACTCGGTCATACCAGGGTTCAAAGTATATTGGAAGGACAGAGCAGGTCATGCTGGTGGGGAAGTGGCACTGTACATGAAAGAAAATGTAGAATCAAATGAAGTAAAAATCTTAAATGAGCCCAAATGTTCCATAGACTCTCTGTGGATAGTAATTCCATGCTCCAATAATAAGAATATTGCTGACCACCTGATCAGGACAGCGGTAGTGACTATGAAATACTAAGGGAGATTAGAGAGGCTATCAAATTTAAAAACTCCGTCATAATGGGGGATTTCAACTATCCCCATATTGACTGGGTACATGTCACCTCAGGACAGGATGCAGAGATAAAATTTCTTGATACATTAAAGTGACTGCTTATTGGAGCAGCTGGTTCTGGAATCCACAAGGGGAGAAGCTATTCTTTATTTAGTCCTAAGTGGAGTGCAGGATCTGGTTCAAAAGGTAAATATAACTGGACCACTTGGAAATAGTGACTATAATGTAATAAAATTTAACATCCCTGTGGTGGGAAAAACACTTCAGCAGCCCAACACTGTGGCATTTAATTACAGAAAGGGGAACTACACAAAAATGAGGAAGTTAGCTAAACAAAAATTAAAAGGTACAGTGACAATAGTAAAATCTCTGCAAGATGCATGGAAACTTTTCTAAGACACCATAATAGAGGCCCAACTTAAATATATACCTCAAATTAAAAAACACCGTAAGTGAACCAAAAAAAGTGCCACCGTGGCTTAACCAGGTAAAAGAAGCAGTAATAGATAAAAAGTTACCTTTTCAAAAGTGAGGAAAGTTACCTTTTCCTAGTGAGGAAAATAGAAAGGACCATGAATTTTGTCAAATTAAGTGTAAAAATCATATATATAGTAGCCCAGTGTCTGTGCGTCTGTAACGCTGACACTGATGCCGACGTACACAGCTATGCCTCCTAGCCATGTACAGCAGCGCTCCGCCCCCCTTCCCCTCCCTCCCTGGCAGTTTGGCCGAATGCTGCGCCGCTCAGCTGTGTCCTGGCAGGGGGAGCAAGGGCCGCCCTGCGTCCTGTTGAGTGGCGCTCCCGCCGAGGGCCAGCTAAGCGGCGCTGGCGTTGCGCTGCTCAGCTGAGTCCCACCTCGCCCCACCCCCTTTCCCCTCCCCCTCCGTGGCACACTGCGCTGCTCCCAGCTGAGCGGCGCTCCTGCCGGATTCCGCTTGCCGCCCTGGCCCGCTGAGTGGCACTTCCACTTGCTCCCCCACCGGGACCCAGCTGAGCAGTGCAGCGCCGCTCAGCTGGCCCCCAGCAGGAGTGCCACTCAGCGGGCTGGGGCGGCAAGCGGCCTTTTGGGGTCCGCGCTCCCAACGCATGGGGAGCGCGGACCCCAAAGGGTCGCTTGCCACCGCTTGCTCCCCTGCCAGGGCCCGGCGGGAGTGCCGCCCAGCTGGGAGCAGTGCAGTGCGCCACGGAGGGGCAGGGAGGGGAAAGGGGGTGGGGTGAAGTGCCACGCAGGGAGGGGAAGGGGGAGGGCTGGCTGCAAGGGGGGTGGGAAGCAGAGCTGGAGGGGGGGTCGGGGGCTGTAGGGGAAGATGGGGGGCCCCGGAGGAAGGGGGAGGGAAACAGTGCTGGTGGGAGGGCATCTGGGGGGGGCAGTGGGGCTGGCCGGCAGGAAGAGGGGGTGGGAAGCAGAGCTGGGGGGTATCGGGGGCTGTGGGGCTGGATGGGAGGAGGGGGGTAGGAAACAGACCTGGCAAGGGGGGGTGCAGCCACAGGGCGCTTGCCACCGCTTGCTCCCCTACCGGGGCCCAGCTGAGCACCGCTCAGGTGGGTCCAGTGGGACAGGAAGGGGGGTGGGGCGGTGATGTACATGGCCAGGGGGTGGGGCTGTGTACGTCACCGCCCCCCCTTCCTCCTCCTGCCGTGGCGCTGAGTGGTGCGCCCCTCATCTGGGCCACCGCGGGGGGGGGGGGCGGTGATGTAGACAGCCCTACCTCCTGGCCTTGTACGTCACTGCCCCGCCCTCCTCCCCTGTGGCGGCCCGGCTAGGTGTGCAACACTCAGCCGAGCCACCACGGAGGAGCGGAAGGGGACAGGGCGGTGACGTACACAGCCAGGGGGTGGGCCCGTGTATGTCACCGCCCCCCTTCCCCTCCCGCTGTGCCCCTCAGCCGGGCCGCCGGGGGAGCCAGCAGCACAAGGGGCTGTTTGGGCTCCCCCGGAGTGGAAGGGGAAGGGAGGGCGGTGATGTACACGGCCCCGGCCCCAGCCCCAGCCATGTACATCACTGCCCCGCCCCCCTCCCTCGCAGCAGCCCGGCTGAGCCGGCAGCACTCAGCCGAGCGCCATGGCGGGAGGGAAGGGGAAGGGGGGTGGGGAGAGAGAGAGGCAGGAGGAGGAGAAGAAGAGAAAGGGAGAGTGAGAGGCAGGAGGGGGAGAAGAGAAAGAAAGAGACAGAGAGAGAGGCAGGAGGCAGAGGAGAGCTGAGAGAGAGGGGGGAAGGCAGTAGGAAGAGAGAGAGAGAGAGTGAGACAGCTCAGGAGAAAAGACCTGAAAATCCCGTTTTATGACAGGCTAATTGGCTAGTATAATAAGAAAAGCCAAAAAAGGAGTTTGAAGAACAGTTAGCCAAAACCTCAAACAGTAATGTTTTTTAAGTACATCAGAAGCAGAAAGCCAGCTAAACAACTAGTGGAACCTTTGGATGATCGATATGCTAAAGGAGCCCTCAGATGATAAAGTTATAGCAGAGAAGCTAAACTAATTCTTTGCTTCAGTCTTCATGGCTGAGGATGTTAGGGAGATTCCCCAACCTGGGCCATTCTTTTTAGGTGACAAATCTGAGGAATTATCCCAGATTGAGGTGTCCATTAGAAGAGGTTTTGCAACAAATTGATAAACTTAACAGGAACAAGTCACCGGGACCAGATGGCATTCACCCACGAGTCTTTCAGAACTCAAATGGTAAATTGTGGAACTATTAACTGTGGTTTGTAATCTATCCTTCAAATCAGCTTCCGTACCTAATGATTAGAAGATAGCTAACGTGACACCAATATTTAAAAAGGGCGTTAGAGGTGATCCTGGCAATTATAGATCGGAAAGTCTAACGTCAGTACCGGGCAAATTAGTTGAATCTATAGTAAAGAATAAAATTGTCAGACATATGGATGAATATAATGTGTTGAGGATAATCAACATGTTTTCTGTAAAGGGAAATTATGCCTTACAAATCTGCTAGAAAGGTTCAAGGGGCAGGAGAAACGTAAAAAATAACAAATGGTCTGGTAGCACTTTTATAGACTAACAAAACATGTAGATGGTAGCATGAGCTTTCGTGCACACAGCCCACTTCTTCAGATGAGTTTAGGATGTTCAGACCCAAAATAAATAGGGGACAAGGAAGAGGAGGGAAGGAAAATCGAGATAACGGATGGCTGGGACATTATCAACCTAACATTCAGTGAAGGTGCCACCAGCTTTTTGTCTGTGTAGATTCTTGCATTAGTATCCTTCCTACCTGCTAGCTATCCTATGATCCTTATCTGCTTCTTTTAACTATCCAATCTTTAGGTGCTTATAGGTTACCAATTCTGCCTATTTGTTTTTCTCTTTTATATTTTCATACCCTCTGCTCCTTGTTTCCTTGCCCCCTTCCTTTTTTTCCATCCCCTTCTCCCTTCTCCCATATTTATTTTGGGTCTGCACATACTAAACTCATACTTCGGGTCATCTAAAGAAGTGGGCTGTGCCCAAGAAAGCTTATGATAACAGTTTTGTTAGTTTATAAAGTGCTACCAGACCATTTGTTGTTTAAGTTTAAACTGCTAGAGTTCTTTGAGGGGGTCAACATATATTTGGACCAGGGGGATCCAGTGGATGCAATATACTTAGATTTCCAGAAAGCGTTTGACAAGGTCCCTCACCAAAGGCTCGGAAGTAAAATAAGTTGTTGTGGGATTAAGAAGGAAGGTCCTTTTGTGGACTGATAACTCGTTAAAATACAGGAAATAAATGGTAGGAATAAATGGCAAGTTTTCTGATTGGAGAGATGTAACTAGTGGGGTCTCTCCTGGGACTCATCCTATTCAACTTATTTATAAATGATCTAGAGAAAGAGGTAAACAGTGAGGTGGCAAAATTTGCAGATGATACCAAACTGCTCAAGATAGTTAAAACCAGAGCAGACTGTGAAGAGCTTCAAAAAGATCTCACCAAACTAAGTGATTGAATAACAAAATGGCAAATGAAATTTAATGTTGATAAATGTAAAACATAATCCCAACTATACATACAGTATGATGGGGTCTAATTTGGCTACAACTTCTCAAGAGAGATATTGGAGTCATTGTGGATAATTCTCTGAAAACATCCACACAGTGTGCAGCAGCAGTCAAAAAAGCAAATAGAATATTAGGAGTCATTAGAAAAGGGATAGAGAATAAGACAGAGAATATCTTGTTGCCTCTATATAAAACCATGGTACGCCCACATCTTGAAAACTGCATGCAGATGTGGTTGCCCCATCTCAAAAAAAGATATATTGGCATTGGAAAAGGTTCAGAAAAGGGCAACAAATATTATTAGGGGTTTGGAATGGATCCCATATGAAGAGAGATTAAAAAGACTTGGACTTTTCAGCTTATAAAAGAGGAGACTAAAGGGGAATATGATAGAAGTCTACAAAATCATGCGTGGTGTGACAAAAGTGAACAAGGAAAAGTTATTTACTTATTCCCACAATATAAGAACTAGTGATCACCAAATGAAATTACTAGGCAGCAGGTTTAAAACAAACAAAAGGAAGTTTTTGTTCACTAGATGGACCTTTGGTCTGACCCAGTATGACCGTTCTTATGTTCTAACTTAACCACAGCCTCCTGCTTATCAGGGACATTCTTTTTATCTGTTTGAAAGCCCCCTTCTTCACTCTAAGTCCTGCCAAGCCAAGGAGCTGATTGCAGCATGAACAGAGTTAAAAAGTTCAAAGTTGTTTTCACCTGCACTGTGTATTGATCTGAATGTGTTATCTAAAGCCATTATCTTGTTTCTTGTGGGGAAAAAAACTACCCGGGTGATTCAACCCTCATCCCAGGCTGCCTTAGCTTTGATTTGAATGGCTAATGTGAGGCCAGGTCTACGCTATGTCCTAAGAGATGTGAAAAATCCACACTATCAAGAGACCTAATTATACTGACCGTAAGCCTCTATGTAGGCGGTGCTATGTTGACTGGATAGTTTTGCCTGGAGATATAACTGCTGTCTCTCATGAAAAAGGGGTAACTAAAAGCTCTCTCCCTTTGGCTCACAGCATCTTCATCAAAGCACTGCATTAGTGCAATTGTGCTGATGCATCATTTGTAGTATAAACATGCCCTGAGGTAAAAACTGACTGTGCTGTTCTCACTGCTATATAAACTGAGTTAGTTAAACTGAACTAAGAATATACCTCTTCTTGAAGTGTGCACATACCCTTAGTAATTCTATAGCAGACAACACAACAAGCAAACAGGCTTGCATTATTGTATGAAGATTTGCTTTTCACACATCCTTCACGCTTAGTTAAAATACTGACTGTAGCATTCAGTGGCACAAAGCTCCATATATATTTGATTGCAGGCATTGCATTTTTAATGCAGTCATTGCTATCTCCATATACGAAAATATAATTTGTAAGGCCAAAATGAATTTGAAGAACACATCGCCAAAGATTCAATAAGTAATCATTAACCTTTCTTTTAAAATACATAAACAGTCAATGGGGCAATTGAAGGATTGAGATGCCAAAGGAACACTCACTGATAATAAGGTCACTACAGAAAAAATAAATGAAATCTTTGAATCACTCTTCACAGATAAGGATGTGAGGGAGATTCCCAAATCTGAGCCATTCTTTTTTAGCTGAGAAAGCTTTAAAAAATGTTCCAGAATGAGGTGTCATGAGAGGAGGTTTTTGAACAAATAGATAAATTAAACAGTTCTAAGTCACCAGGGCCATTGGGCAATCACCCAAGAGTTCTGAAGGAACTCAAATGTGAAAATTGCAGAGCTACAGATTGTAGTCTGTAAACTATAATTTACATCAGCTTCTGTACCAAATGACTGGAGGATATAGTCAATGTGCTGACATTTGTTAAAAAAGGGCTCCAGAGGGGATTCCAACAAATACAGGACAGTAAGACTGAGTTCAGTACTGGGGAAAATGGTTAAAACTATAGTAAAAAAATATAATTATCAGACAAATAGATAAACATAATTTGTTGAAGAAGAGTCAACAGGTTTTTTGCAAAGGGAAAGTCTGCCTCATTAATCTACTAGAACTCTTTGAGTGGGTCAACAAGCATGTGGACAAAGGGTATCCAGTGGATAGAGTGTCCTTGGATTTTCAGAAAGCCTTTGACAAGGTCCCTCAGTAAAGGCTCTTCAGTAAAGTAGGCTTTCATGGGTTAAGAGGGAAAGTCCTCTCATGGACTGGTGTTGGTTTAAAAACTAGGAAACAAAAGGTAAGAATAGATGCCAGCTTTCAGGATGGAGAGAGGTAAATTGTGGTGTTCCCCAGGGATCTGTACTGTTCTATTCAACATATTTCTAAATGATATGGAGAAAACAGGTAAACAGTGAGATGGTAAAAAATGCAAAACTAGTCAAGATTGTTAAGTCTCTGGCAGACTGAGAAGAGTTTCAAAAAGATGTCACAAAACTGAGTGACTGTGCAATAAAATGGCAGGTAAAATATAATGTTGATCTATGCAAAGTAATGCACATGGGAACACATAATCCTAATTATATATACAAAATGATGGATTCTAAATTAGCTGTTACCAGTCAAGAAAGATCTTGGAATTAGTGTGGATAGTTCTTTGAAAATATCCATTCAGAGGGCAGAAACAGTAAAAATCAAAGAGCATGTTTGGAATCTTTAGGAAATGAATAGATAGTAAAACAACATATTTTAATGCTGCTTTATAAATCCATGTTATGCCTACATCTTGAACACTTGTGCAGATGTGGTGGCCCCATCACAAAAAAAAAAAGCATTGGAAAAGGTTCAAGAAAGGTGCAACTAGAATGATTAGGGGTTTGGAACAGCTGCCATATGAGGAGAGATAAGACTGAGACTTTTCAGCTTCAAAAAGATACTTAGGGAGATATGATTGAGGTCTCCAAAATCATGAATGGTATGGGCAAAATAAATAAGGAAGTGTTATTTACTCCTTTTCATAACATGAGAACTAGAGGCCATCAAATAAAATTAATAGGCAGCAGGTTTAAAATGAAGTATTTCTTCATACAACACAGAGTCAGACTGTGGATCTCATTGGTATACGATGTTATGAAGGGCAAGATATTGAAAGGATTCAAAAAAGAGTTTGATAGTTTGATAAGTTCATGGAGGAGCGGTTCAGCAGGGGCTATTAGCTAGGATGGGTAGGAATGGTGTCCTTAAGCTCTGTCAGAAGCTGGAAATGATGACAGGTGAGGGATCACTTCATGATCATCTGTTCTGTTAATTCCATCTGGGACATCTGGCATTGGCCAATGACAGAAGACAGGACACTGGCCTAGATGAATCTTTGGTCAAACCCAATATGGCTGTTCTTATGTTCATGATATATTAACATTGCTATAAAAAAGTTTGAAAAACATCTCAACCTACTTAAAAGTGTAGTGGAGTGTATGGAGTATAAGTGTAACATGCATTGATGGATTGATTGTCTCTCTAGGCTATTCAAAGCCCCGGCTGTCTGAAGGAGATAGTCCCTGCTCAGGACGTGTGGAAGTAAGACATGGCGAAACATGGGCGACACTCTGTGATGCACACTTTGATCTCAAAGCTGCCAGTGTTATCTGTAATGAATTAGAGTGTGGAACAGTTCAGTCTATCCCGGGAGGAGCTCACTTTGGAGAAGGACATGGGCTGATCTTGACTGAGGAATTCCATTGTGCAGGGAATGAGTCACACCTGGCATACTGTCACAAGATAGCACATGGGAATCAGACGTGCTCACATGCGGATGATGCCAGTGTCATATGCTCATGTAAGAATTGAATGTGATGTCTCTAAATCCCAAGCATGCGTATTCTAGATTAGGGTACAGCAATACAACAATCTTACTCTATAGCGAGTTGAGACACTAGGGTGGCATCAGTTTCTGTTAAAAGCCATATAATCCAAGATAATAAAGGGATCAGTCCCCCCTATCTTCCCATTCCTATGTATTTGGTATAAATTAGTTCCAAAGCTCCCTCTGTAAACCCATCTCCCTTCTCCCCAGGGTACACAGGGTTCCGGCTGGTGAACGGCAGCACAGCCTGCTCCGGGAGGGTGGAGATCCAGGTGCATGGTGCCTGGGGAACCCTCTGTGACTCGCACTGGGATCTATCAGATGCCAACGTTCTCTGTCATCAGCTTGACTGCGGATTCGCTGTGTCCGTGCCAGGAGGAGGGCACTTTGGGAAGGGAACCGGCTCTGTCTGGCCAGAGACATTTCACTGTAAAGGGACTGAACCCCATTTGTGGCACTGCCCTGTCACTGCCCTGGGGGCCTCTCCGTGCTCACACGACAGTGATGCCAGTGTGGTTTGCTCAGGTAAGTGCAGGAGCAATGCTGATTAATGACACCTGCCCCTCAGTGTGTGACATTGCCCCAGAGCACAGGGAAAGGAAGAATGATCTGGGATCAAGGAGTGTGCATTAAAATAATAGTTACTACCAGAAGAAATCCCTGTATTCTCAGCTTCAGTAACATTGCCTCCCAGACCATGTTATCATGGAAGATAATATTAAGAATGAACAAGAAGAATAGGAGCAATTGCTTCCAAAAGAAAGGAGCAGCTAGGACAGCTAGAATTCATGAGACTGATACATAGAGTGCCTGTAATGGCTGACACATCCCAGGAAAAGCCTGGTCCATTTAGAAATCCTGATGCAAAGGGAAGGATAGGCATTGGGGATCTGCTTTTTGGGACCTGAGGAAAATCCTGATCCATTGGGGAAAGCCAAATGCACTACCATATTGGCTCTGCAAACTGCAGAAGGGGAATTAGGCACTTGGGCTCTGCATTCCTATGTCAGTTCTGAGAACACTATATTGGACTGCAGTGCTTCATGCTCAGGATCCCTCCTCTCCCAACTAGCTGGGAGAGACTTGGTCCTCAGCCGGGAGCTGCTGCTGTGGCTGAGGGAGAAGTGCCCCTCCCCCAGCCAGGCAGCTCCATGCGCAGAGCCCTGAGCCCCTGGCTGGGTGGGGCTCATTAAGCAGCTATGGGGCCATGCTGCTGCTCAGCTTAGAAAGAACCTTGGTCTCAGGTAAATAGGATGAAATTCAAGAAGCACTAATGCAAAGTACTCCACTGAGGAAGGAACAATCAGTTTCACACATACAGACTGGGAAGCCACTGTCTAGGAAGGTGCATTGCAGAAAGTGATCTAGGGCTCATAGTAGAGTACAAGCTACATATGAGTCAACAGTGTAACACGGTGGCAAAAAGCAAACATCATTCTGGAATGTATTAACTGAAGTGTTGAAACAAGACATGAGAAGTAGTTCTTCCATTCTACCGTATGCTGACTGGGACTCATCTGGAGTACTGTATCATGGACAAACTGAAGAAGGTCCTGAGGAGCGCAGCAACAAAGATTAAATGTCTAAAAAACATTACTTGTGAGGGAAAAGTGAAAGAATTGGGTCTGGAAAAGAGAAGACTGGAAGGGGTGTATGGGAAGCCCTTGTCAACCACCCCATTAAGCCTTGTGGAATGAGGTTTACCGGCTTCCCTTGTTGACCGCGGAGCGTCCAGACTACTGCGCTGTGCTGCCAAACAGCTGATCGGCACAGCGCAGCCGCCATTTTGATGTAAATGAAGTGGCAATTATTTAAATCGCTGCTTCATTTCCCTTTTTCGAGTACACTAATCTACATGGCTCCGTTGACGGAGCCATGTAGTTTAAACGTACCCCTAATGAAACTAGAGACAATTTCTTTTAAGAAAGAAAGCTTACTAGAAATAAGAGAGGGTATATGTACACTTGCACCCTCTTTCGAGAGAGGGATGCAAATGTAGACATTTGAAATTGCAAATGAAGCCGGGATTTAAATATCTCATGCTTCATTTGCATATTTGTGTTATGGCACTATTTCGAAATAGTGCTATTTTGAAAAAAGAAACGCTGTTTAGACGCGGTTATTTCGAAAGAAAACCCTTCTTCCGAAATAACTGTTAAACCTCATTTCGGAAGAAGGGTTTTCTTTCGAAGGGTTTTCTTCCGAAGGGTTATTTCGGAAGAAGGGCTTTCTTTTGAAATAACTGCATCTAAACAGTGTTTTTTATTTTGAAATAAGGTATTTCGAAATAACGCCCATCCGCGAATATGCAAATGAAGTGAGGGATATTTAAATCCCAGCTTAATTTGCAATTTCAAATGTCTACATTTGCATCCCTCTCTCAAAAGAGGGTGCAAGTGTAGACATACCCAGAGAGTGGTGGAAACAAGTGGTTACAATATAAAACAAAATCATAGAACATGATAGTCTCCTTTCCTAGCTAACAAAATTGGTTCCACACAAAAGCTCAGTATCATGCAGAATTATCTGGCTTCACTGGAATAAAGATCCAAATTTGCATGGCCACAACCCACTCCAAAAATGTCTCCTGAGTGAAAGCATTCAGAATTCATCATGCACATGCATCTCACAATGATTCTGAGTAGTGATAAGTTGCATGCTTCCTATCAATATCTTGCTCCTTGTGGATAAATTCCCTGGAGGACATGTGTTCAGTCTAGTGAGCTTGTCAGATGTGAGGTGTTTCAATGGACTGGGGAGCCTTTTCCAAGGGAGCGCCGTGTCATGCACATTATAACCACGCTCAAGAACCTCCCTCCTTGTGACAGATGCAGATACCTGTACTAATGCAATGCATGAATATGGCTCATTTTATTTGCTAGGCCACTCTACAGTTTGCATTATTCCTTATGTGCACAGTGTATTTCCCATCTCTCCTGGGCCCAGGTCTCTCTGGGGCACTACAGCTGCTGAATGGAGAAGGCCGGTGCGATGGCAGAGTGGAGATTTCCCTCCGTGGTGTATGGAGCCAGGTGCTGGATGACCAGTGGGACATGAACGATGCCAGCGTGGTCTGCAGGCAGCTCCAGTGTGGAGAGGCTGAGAGAGCTTATAACCCCCCTTCGTCTGAGCAAGGGACAGGCCCCGTGGGGCTGAGAAGGGTCCAGTGTGCAGGGAACGAGACTCATCTGGCTGGCTGTGACATCTCCACATCTGAGACAGCTCAGGAAGGAATTGCTGAGGCTGTCGGTGTTGTTTGCTCAGGTGACTTACTATGAAAATCTTACAAACATCCTTTGCTTGTTCAATAGGATTATGACCCACTGCAGGGCCTTTCCCCTGTTGCTGAGATCTGAAATAGATATGGACCTGAGATGCACATTATGAACCATATCCAGTAAAAGTATGTGTGTGATGTGCAGAAACAACAGTGTTATGTGCAGAAACAACAGCATAACTTCTCATCAATTAAGTATCAGTGCAAATCATCTATTCTGCTTCCAGCCTGTACACTGAATAAGGCAGAGGGCTTGTGAAAAAGACAGGATGTGATCACAGACTCCATGTCTTTATTATAAAGCACACACATACCAACAGCCTATACATCTATTTCCTAACTTTTCACTGCTTGAATTTGCAACTCAAATCATGCTTTTTAATGTTGTTTTTATGTGAAATTTCATATGAAAAGAAGAAATGTAAAACCAAATTCCATTATATGCACCCTCACCTCATTCCTTTAGTGCTAGAGCCCAGATTGCTACTACTATTTACCCTGCAGGACATGGGCGGTGAGTAAAAGTAGGGCTGCGAGAGGCATGGCCCCAGCACTGCCCCAATCCCACCCACTTAGGAGTTCTTGATAAAACAGACGAACACTCTAAAATATATAATAGATTTAGGGTTCAGTCCTGCAACTGATCACATCCTAGCCAAAATCACACATAAGCCCAATGCAGAAGGCCTGATTTTGTGAGAAACTTTATTAAGTGCTTTGCTAAAAGGAAGAGGTATTACATCTATTCTTATCATCCATTGATATGAAAGTATCTAAATGCAGTAAAAGATACTTAGCATGAAATGTTCTCTGTAGAGCTTAGCTGCTACTGGCTTATTATGTTTGCTTTGGATTCTGGGTAGAAATATGAATTATAGGACAGTACTAATCAAGATGACTTGTCTTTCTTTCATAATTGTCAAAATAATTTGGTACCATATTTGCTTCCTCTAATCTTCTAGTTCCGCCCAATTCTTCAGCACTTACAAATATAGTTATTAATGCTTAAGCAAATTTGTGAGGTAAGAATTCCTTGAGAGCTCTAAGCTTATTTTCAAATATATGTTTGAAAAGATTTGAGTTTAGAAGTCACAACTGATTCTACAAATCTATA
Organism: Pelodiscus sinensis; assembly: GCF_049634645.1. Lineage (NCBI taxonomy): Eukaryota > Metazoa > Chordata > Testudines > Trionychidae > Pelodiscus > Pelodiscus sinensis. Next base: position 137,081,199 of record NC_134711.1, on the reverse strand, counting down.
AACTCCCAGCTAGTTCTTTCTCTTCTGTAAGTCAAATGTTCAGGACTAAGCCTTCCATTGTCGACACTAGCACTTTTGTGGGTTGACTGCAGTGAGGAGAAAAACACATGTATTATTGGGGGTGGTTTAACTATGTAGACAGGAGAGAGATCTCCTGTTTCCAGTGAATGACTACACAGGAGACCTTACAGTGGTGCAACTGTGCTCCTGTAAAGTCTGTAATGTAGACATTAAGATCTCTTTATCATACCTTCATCTCTTTCTAACTCTGCAGATTTCATCTCTATGTTTCTTGTTAAAGACAGACTTTTAAAGGCACTGTAGTAGCGCCATTGATTTGTGTGCAAGCTGTTCAGATATCATTATATTAACTTTTACCTGCTGGCATTTGTCCTTGTAGGGAGCAGGCAGATCAGACTGATGAATGGGCCAGGTCGCTGTGCCGGGAGAGTGGAGATTTATTACAATGGCACCTGGGGGACAGTTTGTGATGATTTCTGGGACCTGACAGACTCCAATGTTGTTTGCAAGCAGCTGGGATGTGGACATGCCATCAATGCAACTGTTTCTGCTTATTATGGACAAGGATCAGGGCAGATCTGGTTGGATGATGTGAACTGTACTGGGAATGAATCCAATCTCTGGGCCTGTCCTTCTGCAGGCTGGGACCAGCACAACTGCAGACACAAGGAGGATGCAGGAGTTCTCTGCTCAGGTCTGGTCTGTAAATGATCTTGAGAGTTTGGTTACCAGGGGATTTAAGGAAATATATGGGTGTTTGGAGAGAGAGTTAAAGATGACAGAAAGTTTCTCTCTTTCTTTTTTGTATGGAAGGGTACAGCTTGCTCAGGAAGGATAGACAGGGGAAAAAGGGAGGAGATATTGCCTTATATATTAAAAATGAACACACTTGGAGTGAGGTGGAGATGGACATAGGAGACGGAAGTGTTGAGAGTCTCTGGGTTAGGCTAAAAGGGGTTAAAAACAAGGGTGATGTCATGCTAGGAGTCTACTACAGGCCACCTACCCAGGTGGAAGAAATGGATGAGACTTTTTTTAAACAACTAATAATATCATCCAAAGCCCAAGATTTGGTGATGATGGGGAACTTCAACTATCCAGATATATGCTGGGAAAATAACACAGCAGGGCACAGACTATCCAATAAGTTCTTGGACTGCATTGGAGACAACTTTTTATTTTAGAAGGTTGAAAAAGCTACCGGGGGGAAGCTATTCTAGATTTGATCCTAACAAATAGGGAGGAACTGGTTGAGAATTTGAAAGTGGAAGGCAGCTTGGTGAAAGTGATCATGAAATCATAGAGTTCACAATTCTAAGGAAGAGTAGAAGGGAGAATAGCAAAATAGAGACAATGGATTTCAGGAAGGCAGATTTTGGTAAGCTCAGAGAGCTGATAGGTAAGGTCCCATGGGAATCAAGACTGAGGGGAAAAACAACTGAGGAGAGTTGGCAGTCTTTCAAAGGGACATTGTTAAGGGCCCAAAAGGAAGCTATTCTGCTGCGTCGGAAAGATAGAAAATATGGCAAAAGACCGCCTTAGCTTAACCACGAGATCTTGCATGATCTAAAAATAAAAAAGGAGTCCCATAAAAAATGGAAAGTCGGACAAATTACAAAGAATGAATATAGGCAAACAACACAGGAATACAGGGGCAAGATTAGAAAGGCAAAGGCACAACATGAGCTCAAACTAGCTATGGGAATAAAGGAAAACAAGAAGACTTTTTATAAATACATTAGAAGCAAGAGGAAGACCAAGGACAGGTTAGGCCCACTTGTCAGTGAGGAGGGAGAAACAGTAACAAGAAACTTGGAAATGGCAGAGATGTTTCGGTCTTCACCGAGATGTTGGAAGGAATGCCTAACATAGTGAATGCTAGTGGGAAGGGGGGAGGTTTAGAAGATAAAATAAAAAAAGAACATGTTAAAAATCACCTAGAAAAGTTAGATGCCTGCAAGTCATCAGGGCCTGATGAAATGCATCCTAGAATTCTCAAGGAGCTGATAGAGGAGGTATCTGAAGACTGGAAAAGGGCAAATATAGTGCCCATTTATAAAAAGAGAAATAAGAACAACACAGGAAACTACAGACCAGTTAGTTTAACTTCTGTGCCAGGGAAGATAATGGAGCAAGTAATTAAGGAAATCATCTGTAAACACTTGGAAGGTGGTAAGGTGATAGGGAACAGCCAGCATGGATTTGTAAAGAATAAATCATGTCAAACTAATCTGATAGCTTTCGTTGATAGGATAACATGTCTTGTGGATAAGGGAGAAGCGGTGGTTGTGGTATACCTAGATTTAGTAAGGTGTTTGATACGGTCTCGCATGATATTCTTATCAATAAACTAGGCAAATACAACTTAGATGGGGCTGCTATAAGGTGGGTGCATAACTGGCTGGATAACCATACTCAGAGAGTAGTTATTAATGGTTCACAATCCTGCTGGAAAGGTATAACAAGTGGGGCTCCGCAGGGGTCTGTTTTGGGACCGGCTCTGTTCAATATTTTCATCAACGATTTAGATATTGGCATAGAAAGTATGCTTATTAAGTTTGCAGATGATACTAAGTTGGGAGGGGTTGCGACTGCTCTGAAGGATAGTGTCATAATTCGAAAAGATCTGGACAAATTGGAGAAATGGTCTGAGGTAAACAGGATGAAGTTTAATAAAGACAAATGCAAAGTGCTCCACTTAGGAAGGAACAATCAGTTTCACACATACAGAATGGGAAGCGCCTGTCTAGGAAGGAGTATAGCAGAAAGGGATCTAGGGGTTATAGTGGACCACAAGCTGAATATGAGTCAGCAGTGTAATGCTGTTGCAAAAAAAGCAAATATGATTCTGGGATGCATTAACAGGTGTGTTGTGAGCAAGACACGAGAAGTCATTCTTCCGCTCTACTCTGTGCTGGTTAGGCCTCAGTTGGAGTATTGTGTTCAGTTCTGGACACCACATTTCAAGAAAGATGTGGAGAAATTGGAAAGGGTCCAGAGAAGAGCAACAAGAATGATTAAAGGTCTAGAGAACATGACCTATGAAGGAAGGCTGAAAGAATTGGGTTTGTTTAGTTTAGAAAAGAGAAGACTGAGGGGGGACATGATAGCCGTTTTCAAGGTATCCAAGGGTATGTCTACACTACCCCGCTAGTTCGAACTAGCGGGGGTAATGTAGTCATCCGCAATTGCAAATGAAGCCCGGGATTTGAATTTCCCGGGCTTCATTTGCATAAAGCCGGCTGGTGCCATTTTTAAATGCCGGCTAGTTCGAACCCCGTGCCGCATGCCTCATTCCACGAGGAGTACAGCTAGTTCGGATTAGAAGCCCAATCCGAACTAGCTACTCCGTGCCACGTGTAGCCATACCCTAAAAGGGGGTCATAAGAAGGAGGGAAAAAACGTGTTCATCTTGGCCTCTGAGGATAGACCAAAAAGCAATGGGGTTAAACTGCAGCAAGGGAGGTTTAGGCTGGACATTAGGAAAAAGTTCCTAACTGTCAGGGTAGTTAAACATTGGAATAAATTGCCCAGGGAGGTTGTGGAATCCCCATCTGTGGAGATATTTAAGAGTAGGTTAGATAAATGTCTATCAGGGATGGTCTAGACAGTATTTGGTCCTGCCATGAGGTCAGGGGACTGGACTCGATGACCTCTCGAGGTTCCTTCCAGTCCTAGTATTCTATGATTCCATGGGTACGTCTAGACTATATGCCTCTGTCGCCAGAGGCATGTAGATTAGGCTACCGGACATAGTAAAATGAAGCGGCGATTTAAATAATCGCCGCTTCATTTAAATTTACATGGCAGCCGCGCTGAACCGATCAGCTGTTTGTCGGCTCAGCGCGGTAGTCTGGATGCGCGGCTGTCGACATCAAAGGTATTTGTCGACCACCCAGGTAAGCCTCCTGGGATGAGGTTTACCTGGATGGTCGACAAATACCTTTGATGTCGCCACCCGTGCGTCCAGACTATCGCGCTGAGCCGACAAACAGCTAATCAGCTGTTTGTCGGCTCAGCGCGGCAGCCATGTAAATTTAAATGAAGCGGCGATTATTTATGTCTGGTAGCCTAATCTACATGCCTTTGGCGACAGAGGCATGTAGTCTAGACGTACCCTATGATTCTTAGTCTTCCTTTGACGACATAGCAATCTTGGCAGTTGGGTATTAAAAAGTCTACGTTGACAACAGCTAATATCAAGGATTACTGGAAATATCACACTATTTCCTCAGCTTTTTTAAAATTCTGAATCTTGGGTACTACTGTGTGTTACTGTTGGTGAATGGTGTCTTTTAAATAACAGTTCCATTGTGAATAACTCCTGTAACTGGTCTCCAGAGGAGTCTCTCTGAGTCATGAAATGAATGTTGCTTCTATAGAAGAATGTGCAGGTTTACTAACGATCTCAGGGATTCAACCTTCAAACCACATTGAGTTTCAGAATCAGGAAACAGCAGAGCCAGTTGGTCAATTCTCTGCATTTCTTTCCAGGGCTCACAGATCTGAGGCTGGTGAATGGCAGTGACTGTGCTGGGCGTCTGGAAGTTTTCTACAATGGGACATGGGGCAGCGTTTGCAACACTCCTATGGATGCAGTTACCAGAGCACTTATATGCAAACAGCTAGACTGTGGAGATAGTGGGACTCTCGTAAGTGAGTTTACATATGGAACTGGCTCTGGACATACCTGGGTGGATAATATTCGATGCAATAAGCAGCACAGCTCCCTGTGGCAATGCCCATCAGACCCATGGACTCCAGAGTCATGTAAGGCCAGAGAACAAGAAACCCACTTATCATGTAAAGGTAAATAGCAAACTATGTGCTATATAAATACTCAAAAGATTAAATTTAACTCACTGAAAGGTTTTGATATAATTATGGTACTTTATATTTTCATTCTATTTTATAAAATATCTAGTTATATTCTTTTAACATACTCAGTAATGGTACATACTTATTTTCAGTTTCTGAGGTTACAGAGATTGGAATGTAGTTCTTAATAATGAACCTGGAAATCAGTTATTAAAAAATACACATTATAAGGCATTATCAGTTGTTATCTAATCTATTACTCAGTAAAGTAATCAAATAGGAGATTTTAAGGGCCGCAGAGCCTGTTACAATAATCTCATCTGGAAGGCCATAGATTATAAACCAAGAAATCCTGCATGTAGCCTATACATTCTGGTTTAGCTACAACATCTCTTTTAGAAAAACATCATGTCCTGAATTAAAGACTTCCAAGTAATGTAGAATTCACCACAGCCTATGTAAAATGTTTCAATAGTTAATTACAGTGACGGCTAAGAAACCTGGTTTTTATTGAGTCTGAATTTGTCTAGCTTCACCTTGCAGCCACTGGATCATGTTAAGTCTCTTGAAACCAGATTAAAAAGCCATTTCATCTCGGAAATCTCCTCATATAGGTACATAAACACTATTAACAAACAAAGCCCTTCCCAGACATTCTTAATAAGCAGTGTTTCATACTTCACTTCAGAATTGCAAAAACTGGGACTGGAATCCTGCTCTCAACTATGGCAAATATTCCTCTTTTATTGGTTCCTGCAGTGATTAGGGTGCATTTCAGTTCATAGGTCCATTCACATTCCTGTCTCCATAGAGGGGATTCAGGTATGTTATCAGAGTGGGAAGCTAGAGTAAATGCCAGGCTATTCTGTGCTAAAAATTATGTTGACCCAGTGAAGTTGCTTGGGGATGTGAAAAATCCACACTCCCAAGAGATGTCGGTAATAATGTAAACAGCACTAGGTCAGGGACATAGATAGATACACTGACACCCTCTGTCTTTGGCATAGGTAGTGTCTACAGCTAGACAGTCCTATCAGTTAGACATATGCATACCAGCAGGGGACTGATTAAAGACTTCAAAATCCAGAGAAACACCAGAAGAGCTAAGTAGTCATAGAGCCCTGTGCGGATACAAAATACCAATCCACTCCTGCATCTGCAAAAATGATCCCTATATATCCACATCCAGAGGCGCAAAGCAGACATGCACAAATTTGCATAGTTCTAGATCCAAAATGTGTATCCTCATCTGCATTTGTATCAGGAAAAATGAGCCACAGATTTTTGCAGATTTGCAGGGCTCTAATTATTCAAATTACTGAGTTTTTAGCTTTTGGCCAATTTATAAAGTACTGGTATTAGAGGTTTGAAATACCAACAAACCCTACTTTATCCCTCAGTGCACATGCTGTCCAGTCAATTCACCTCTGTGTTTTATCTGTGTAGCAGGGAAAGAGAAAACACCTCAGAGCACATTTGCTGAATGTCCAAACTCGACGAGCTGCACAGGTATCTCTGCCTCCTTTTGTCTCCTCCTCATTCTCTAAGGCAGGGGTGGCCAATCCATGGCTCATGAGCCACAGAAAAAAATTTTAGCCTCTGATGGAACTGGGACAGAACCTGAAACCGCTGAGGTCAGCTGCTCTTACAGCTGGACCGCTGTGAGCCGCATGCATGCTCACGGCCCGCACCGTTGTGCTCACGGCCCCCAGTGCACTACGTCATATCCTGCATGTGCAAGCTGGGTGAGCACAGGCAGCAGCAGTGGCAGCGGCTCCAGGTGCGGCGGTGGTGCCAGTGGTGGCTCCGGGACCTGGGCATAAAGTTAGTGGGGAAGGGGGATTGGGTTAGAGTGAGGAAGGGAGGTGTCTGGCTCTGGGGAAAGGGGGTGTGTGCACGACTTACCGGCCACTCAGTGCACATGCCCCAGCTTCTGGAGGGAGACGAGTGGCTGTAGCGGTGGCGGTGATTCTGGAACCCGAGAATTAGATTAGAGCAGGGAATTGGGGGTTGCCTGGATCTAGTCTGGGGGAGGGGAATCATAGAATCATAGAATCATAGAATAATAGGACTGGAAGGGACCTCGAGAGGTCATCGAGTCCAGCCCCCCGCCCTCAAGGCAGGATCAAGCAGGAAGGGAGATTAGGCTGGGCGGGGGCGCTCACAGCATCCCAGCCAGCACATCTTAAGGCCGATTGCCCAGCACATGCGCCCCAAAGCCTGGAGGGATACACGTGTGACTGTAGTGGCAGCTCCGCCTCCGGGACCTGAGAATTAGGTTGAGGGGGGAGGGGGATTGGTACAGAGGGGGGCCGGTGCTTGGCTCTGTGGGGGAGATTGAGTTAGGGGTGTGTGTGCCTGGCTTTGGGGAAGGGGAGGGGGGCTGGGTTGGAGAGGGGAGAGGGAAGGTGAGAGGGGTTGGGTTAGAGAAGGGGGGGTGCCTTGGGGAAGGAAGGGGAAGAGCAGCCAGAGTGCTTCCTGAGACCTGGGATCCCCAGGTTCTGGCCCCAGCTATCTCTGTCCTCTCCTCCTGGTCAGACCTCCCCCATGAGCACCCTGCCCCAGCACCCACCAGCACAGTTGAAGCTACATTAATGAAGCTTGGAGGGTTTGGGAGCAGTTGTTTTTTTCATCTCAGTTTTGTGGCCTTGACTGACTTTTCTGTGGGTCAGTGACCCCTGACTCAAAACGGTTCCCCGTCCCTCTCATAAATAAAGACAATGCTGAAACTTTTTGTGTGTAACATAATATTTTATTTAAAAATGAAGCCTGGCCAACAAGCCCCCAACTGGGGCCAACCCCCCATCTGGCCGCAGCATCATAACACTCCTGCACCCCCCCAGACTCCAAACCTGAGCCTATCATACACTGGAACTCCCTGTCCTGAGTATCTCACATCCCCACACTCCTGCACCCTCACATCCCGTCTTCTGCCACAACACTCTTGCACCAGCCACACACTGCAAATCTGTATCCTGAGCCCATCATACTCCCAGACCTGCCCTGAGCCCCTCATGCATCCCAGCCCAAATTCCTGTACCCTCACAGCCACAAGCCTATGGCTTGCTCAGCACCCAAACCTCCACCTGACCCCAACTCTCTCCAGCCTGGAACCCCCTCTCTGAGCCAGCATCCTCTTCTCTGCTTCTTCCTGCACCCAAATTCCTTCCCAGAGCTTACACCTCCCACCCCTTCCCAGTGGGTGTGGGTATGGGTTTTTTTTTTTTTTTTTTTGGTGAACCACAATAACTGGAGATAGCATGAAGAGGCAGGGAATAATTGTTGAGTCAAAAAAGGGGGGGGGGAGGACCGGGAAGACCCAGGAAAAAGTTGTTCCTCCCCCCCCCCAAAAAAAAAGCTGTGCCATGGGACAGATGTACCAGCACCTATTTTCTCCCAGCATGGTGCTTTTTTTTTCTCTCAATAACTTTGCCCCGGATCTTCACGTTGTCTCCACTGCTATTGTGGCTCTTCATCTGGAACAGGTTGGCCACCCTTACCCTAAGGCCTTTCCCAGCTGTCCCAGTAACATGGAAGGTTTCTGCATTTCCAGACAAGGAGAAGTTGCGCCTCGTGGGAGGAGAGGGCAGATGCTCGGGCCGAGTGGAGGTTTGGTACCGTGGCTCCTGGGGCACAGTCTGTGATGACTCCTGGGACGTGGCAGATGCTAACGTGACGTGTAAACAACTGGGCTGTGGAGCGGCCGTGTCTGCCCTGGGCGAGGCTGCATTCGGCGAGGGGACTGGGCACATCTGGGTGGAGACGCTGAATTGTAGAGGGACAGAATCATCTCTCTGGGACTGTCCTGCCAAGTCCTGGGGTGATAGCAACTGTGGTCATAAGGAAGATGCTGCCGTGAATTGCTCAGGTGAGTGACAGGAGATGTTTCCTGCTGTTTCATTATATAATTTTAAGTGGAAACAGATGTCAGAGCAGCTGGGTCCTTCTGCTTGCCCACAGACCAGGCCTCCTATTTCTTTCATGGGATAGAATGTGGTGGAACCATTTTTCATTCAGATGTGCTATGGAATCAGATCATGTTGCTTCCTTTATCTAGCACAGGCAAAGCCACTATCTCCATGTTGCTCTGAGGAAGAGATCATGGGTGAAACGTAGGTGATGTGCAGAGGCACATGGGGACTCAGGAACAATCATATAACAGCATGTCACCTCCTCCACACTCCATTCCAGTTCTCCTTCCTTTTCCCTTTGCAGGTGCAACAGAGACAACACCTTCATCAGCTACAACAGGTAACACATTTTTTGCCAATCAAGTGTTAAATTGCCCTGAACCCAGGCTTACAGAGGGATGAGCTGGGACCTCCAAGCTTAGTGCATGAGCAAATTTACACAGAGTGTGAAATCTAAGGCTATATCTTCACTCGCGGCTTCTTGTGCCAGAAATATGCAAATGAGGCTAAGCGTGGAATATCACTGAACCTCATTTGCATACCTAATGAGCCGCCATTTTTGCAGAAGGTGCTGTCTACACTGTCCCTTCTTGTGCAACAAAAACCCTCTTGCGCAATGCTGTTCTTCCTGAAAAGTAATCGGCATAATGGCATTGTGCAAAAGGGGTTTTCTTGTGCAAGAAGGGGCAATGTAGACAGCTCCTTCTGGCACAAGAGCCTCTTCTGCAAAAATGGCTGCTCATTATGTATGCAAATGAGGCTTGGCGATATTCCACACTTAGCCTCATTTGCATATTTCTGGCACAAGAAGCCGCGAGTGTAGATATAGCCGAAGGGGGGGGGGAGTGATGTGGGTGGGAGCTCCATGTGGTGCTGAGCAGCTCCATTGCTGTCTATTGGTTCTAGCCGAGAAGCCCTGCAGAGAGCTTGATTTAAACAGCAGCCTATGAGCTGGCCCATGTCCCAGCCAGTTACCCTGCTTCCTAGGTGGCTCAATAGGACTCTGACTTTCACAGAACAATATCTCCCTGTTGCATTTTCCTTTCCATTCAGCTCCCCTGGACCACCCTTTGACCGACAGTGGGAGAATCATGGTGCCTGTGATCATCTGCATTATCCTTGGGACCCTGCTCTGCCTGGTCTTAATCGTGCTGGGTGTGCAAGTACAAAGGGCCAGGGCACAGATCAGAGGTAGGTCTTGATTTGAGTCACTGTGTAAAATGACTCTACAATAGCAGAGATGCTGCAGCAGTTAGCAGGAGGTTTTTGTCAGTCTCTAAGTCATGTGTTGGTAGGACCTTAGGCTACATCTACATTGTGCTGTCTTGCGCAATAACATCTGCAAATGAGGTGCAGCAATGAATATAGCCATGACTCATTTGCATACTTAATGAGCTGCCATTTTTGTGCAAGGGGCTTTTGCGCATGAAGGAGCAGTCTACACTGCTCCTTCTTGTGCAAAAACCCCCTCTTGTGCAAGAGCCATTCTGCCTGAAAATAAGTGGCCTTTTGCGCAAAAATGGCAGCTCATTAAGTATTTGAATGTTATTGTGCAAGAGAGCGCAATGTAAACATAACCTTACAGTTTAGTGTATTTCCAGAAAATCCATGTGTAAAAATCAAGTAATAGCTCGGACAGAGGCTTTTATGGAACATATGTCAGTGCTATTGTGCCCAGAGCTGTACACACCAGTTTGGGAGAGGAATTATTTTAGATAATACCAGGGAGTGTAACTATGAGTAATGAAATTAATGTATACTGGGAAATTTTAGGCTAACTGAACAGAGACTTGTGACAGTGAACTAACCGTAGTCTCTGTCACTTGGCACATTCAAATTTAGACAAGGCAGAACACTAGGAACATGCTGTTGGGCTCAATCCTGCATGGGCCCCAGACATAGAGCTGGATGATCTCAGAGTTTTCCCATCTAGAGTTTTTAAGATGTTTGGCAAATTGTCTTCTTTTCAGGTGCCACAAAATCCTCAGATCCTGTGTATGAGGAAATTGATTATAACCGGATGGGAGAGAAGCAGATGTTGAGTCACTCAGGTATGTATGTCTTACTTCTATTGCACTTTCAATCTTGAGGCTATGATGATGCACAACTAGATTTCTTCAGCCACCAATGTTGTGAGCCCAGGACTGCTATGGGCCCTGGGTCTGTGTAGAGACCAGTTACTGGACTCGTGTAGGTGGAGTAGGAAATTACCCACTGGACCAAGAGAAAAAGACCAAAGTCTCTCGCAGAGCTGGAAGTTTTTTGTCACCAAAATTGAATGTTTTTCTCAACAAAAATCGCATTACAGTGTAAACACTCTCACTGTTTTGTTCCCAAAAGGAAGTTTTTGGTGACAAAACATGCCAGTGTAGACAAGGTGTTACAAACTGAAGATGTTTTTGTCAGCCACAGAACACTTAAGTCTAAAACTGTTCAAATGCAGAATACAGACTTAGCATCTGAAATCCACACAACACTGTCTGAATACAAAGTTATGCAATTTCCCGATACAATGTGCATGTGAGAGATTTTCTGTCAAGCTCTCTTACACTATCAGGTTCACTCGGTAGCAGCAATCATTTGCATAGCTTTAAAAAATGTTAATATTAATTTTAGCCACAAACTGCAGTGGACTGTAGTTTCTCTGTGAGCTGCACTTTAACTGTAAAAAAGGCCATAGTTTGGCCATGCCTGAAATATAGTGTGGCAGAGCTCTGGCTGTGCCCGTGGGTCCTGTGCTTCTGGCGGAGAGTGTTCCGCCTCAGAGGCCTGCTGGTCACATCACACGGCCTCTTCCTTTTTACTAGAGACAGGATTCATAGCCTGCTGAGTCCATACTCATCACAGGTGAGTCCATAATATGGGGGTGAAACCCCTCTGTAGTCCCAGGACAAGCTCTGTAGTGGTGTGAGGAGGGGTGGGGGAACCCAGGCTCAACCACTACTCTGGGTTCAGGCCCAGGGACCCCAACACAGCATCAACAGATGGGGTTTGTTCTACTTCTCATCTGGCAACTACTTCCCTGGGCCATTTCCCCAAATGATCCCTCCCAATACCTTGCCTTGGGTACTTGCCCCTCCAACACACTCCTCCTGCCTTGCAGCTCTCAGCTTTCACTCCAAACACTTCTCACACTCAGCACTTCAGCTCCTTCCTTCCTTCCTCCTCACATGCCACCTACCTAACAGCAGAGGAGCCCTTGTAAGCCAGTCTCAATTTGTTCTTGATTGACCCCAGGTTATCTAATTAGCCTGACTCCCTTTGCTCTGGAAGGCTCCTAATTAACTCTAGGGCTACGTCTACACTGGCGGTTTCTCGAGCAAGAACAGTTGTTCTTGCGCAAAATCTTGCCGGCTGTCTACACTGCACGAGCGTTCTTCCAGAAGTAAATTTACAGTGCAGTGTTGTAAAACAGGCTTCTTCCAGAAGAGTTATTTCTCTCCCCACTCTAAGCCCTCTTGCGCAAGAGCTCTTTCAGAAGAGGGCAGTGTAGACAGGCAACATGAATTTCTTGCACAAGAAGCTCCTATGGTTAAAATGGCCATCAGAGCTTTCTCGCGCAAGAGAGCATCTACACTGTCATGGATGCTCTTTTTGCACAAGAACTCTTCCACAACTGAGTTCTTTCGCAAGAAGCTGCCAGTGTAGATGTAGCCCAGGTTTTTTAACTGCACTGATTGTCCAGACTGCTTCTGGAAAGTTCCTGCTGGTTCTAGGCCAGCCCCTGCCATTTTACTCAGGGAACAGAGACCTACTTAGTCTAAGGCTCACATACTTTCCTTCTAGTGCTCTTTTATAACCCTCTGACCTGACCCTGTCACAATACAGATACTGTAAATCCTGCTCTAGCACCCCAGGGCATCAGCAAGAAGTCAGTTTAGCTGCTCCCACTGTAATAACATTTCATTTGTTGTCTCTGCAGTCTCCTATACAAAAGGTTCAGTGACAAAGCTGCAATATTATACTGGGGACAGTGAGGGGGAAAATGATTCCGGATCAGAACAAGGTAATGGGGGAAGGAGGCATACAAAGACAAAGAACTAAAGCTGGGTGGAGAATTTAATTTCTAGGCATGTTCTGCATGTTCATGGGCTAGCTCTGATTGTATCCATTCTGATAGGATTAGATTTAGCCAGATTTTCTAAGATTTCTGGTGAACCCTGTGGTGGAATCATGTGATCAGTTCCTGGCCCTTCCAGTGTGAGGTTCATGGGGTCCTCCCCCCAAGGAAGAAGCTGTAAATAGTGGGCCCCAGGAAAATTTGCTTGACATGGAAGAATCTCAGTTTCATATCTAGCACCTTTCATTAAACAAACCCCCAGTCTGTGCCCATGATCTTACTCAGCTGCAGGGCTGGCCCACAACATTTTGGCACCTGAGGCAGGGAGCTCAAATGATGTCCCCATGCCCCCTCACTTGGGCCAAAACTTTGAAAGGTCTCAATTCTGCCTTCTTCCTGTCCTACTCCTCACATGGTACTGCTCTGCTACCTACATATGTACCAGAACAGACACAATTTTCTACACTCTGAGTCCTAGTGGCACCCCCCCCACACACACTCTGGCACCTGAGGTGGCCACCTCAGTTCGCCTCATGGTAAGGCCAGCCCTGCCCAGCTGCTTCCTTGGCATGAACACAAGCCAAAATCACAATCTAGCCCATGTTAGCAAAGAGATTTTAAACCAAGTTTATAGAGTTCAGCTGGATTCACAAAGGTCAGTTGTGGTGCGGTGGCAGCTGTCTTCCAGCATGTGCAGCATTAGCTCAGCACCAATACAGACGCTGATCCCAATGACAACATGGCTATTGGATTCAGCAATGCAAGGCTGAGCCCCTAGCTATTTATGTGAAAGTGAAGGTGGCACAACCCTTATGTCACAGCGTATCCATGACTTTCCCTTTCCTCCTCAATTACCCTGTGACTTCTACACGCACCTAGATAAACAGCCCAAGCTCCAGTGTAATGAGCATTTCACAGGGAGCTAGAAACCTGCTGGGGAACAGGGTGTGTCAAGGGGAAGCTGAGTGTGGTGTTTGCTGTTGCCTAGGTGGTTCTCAATTGGATTATGATATTGTGGAGGAGCCTGCATTGAGTGATGCCCACCAGACTCCAGATGACCAAGGTGAGGAGGGAATCTGCCTCCTGGGAGCAGCATTATCCCAGGAGTAAAACTATTATTGTCTTTGTAGAGACAAAAATTGTGCTTGATGGGTTTGCTCTTGCAAGGTACTGAGCATCTTCAGTCCCCCTGCAATCAGTGGGAGCTCAGGGTGCTCAGCATGTCACAGGAGCAAGCCTTCTGCAAACATCTGTTTGACAAACTCTTCTCTCATTGAGCATGGCTGTGGGCACTGGATAGCTCAGGGATGCACTCAGGGCACCAAAAAGCAGCAAAGCTTGTGATGCTGCAGATCGGAATAGAATTGCATGAGCTAAGCAGTGTGCCTCTAGAAGTAGCTTGTTCAGCCCATGCCCATGCTGCCCAACTTCAACCACTGCTCCTGGCCCTCACTTGCATGTGCTCTAATGTTATTCACAATGTTAGGGGACAATCTGTCTGAGCACAACCCTCTGCTATGCAATAACAGTCCCTGTCAATCATCCCTACCTGAGCGGAGTCCACTGATCTAGATGAATGTCCCCCCACACTGTGACAGGTGAAGGGATGTTCAGATTTCACAAACAGACCTATTTCTTGCCTTAACTTCATGGTGCAGTTCCCAGGGACTGCAGATCAAGGTGCAGGCCAGACTAGCTCAGAGAAATGGAACAAATCAAGATTTTAAGAATAGTAGAAAATTTGGGAAGTGGTGATGAAACAAATTAAAGTGCCATTTATCTATTACTAATTAATATATTAGTATAACAACAAAATACAGTGGGGCAATCTTCCTCTGACATAGATCCTATCCCTAGCTGCCTCCTTCCAGATCCCTGAGATCCCTATGAGTTTCTGTCTTAGGCTCCTTCCAGTGAATAACAGACACATCAAGTGCTTAATGTGTGAGCTGTATACAATTCCTCTGACACTGAAGTGGAACGAGAAGGGGTGACTTTTGACCTCTTAACACCCTGGAAGTGTCAGTACTTCAGGATCCTTCCTACCTGGTGTATAATTTATTTCTCTAGTCAGTGGAAGATCTCTTTTCATTACCATTAATTCTTGTCTCTTTTTCAGAGGTACCTGCCCCACCTGGAAGTATCCCAGCAGATGGTTATGATGATGTCAGAGATGTTTCTGACCCTGAAAATAACTGGGGTGCAGAGCAGAATATCCAGGAAGTTACTGGGATCCTTAGGGAGAGTGACAGGAAAAAGGGTTCACAGAAAGGTGAGTGGGGAAAAGATCTATTACAATTCTTGAAGATTGATTTCCTAGTATCATTATCACTTGGGCTACACCTGGACCCCTAAACGCCGTTCATCTGAAAAAGTGGGTAGTACTCTCAAAAGCTCATGATACCATCTATACGTTTTGTTAGTCTATAATGTGCTACCAGACTATTTGCTGTTTTTTAAGTTACTACAGAATTAGGTATCGTACACACTACAGCCTTGTTCCTGCTGATGTAAGTCCTGTACTAACCAACATAACCCCACCTCTACTAGTGGGATAGGGCTTCTGTCAGTGTAGGTAGGGTGATAGTGTCCGTGTAGACTAGGGATGTTAAATTTGGATTAATTAGCTAACCAAATAATCAATGCAATTTGCATCAACTATTTGACTAGTCAATAAGGATGAAAAAACACTGCAGGGAGCATGGGGCCAGCAGGGAACTCAAGCAGTGGAGTCCCCAGCTGACCCTGGTCTCCACACAGCACTGCCACTTTAAAACAGCACATGCAGCCCAGAGCCAACTCCCAGCTGGCAGACCCTGGGCTCCATGTGAAGCACCCCCTCCTCTTTCCCCTCACTTACTGTCTCTTTCTTATAGAGGTTGACTAATTGTTCATATCCCTGGTGTAAACACTGCCTTACTTATATCAGCTCTGGGGAATCCTCGTCAGTTTCATGGCTCCATCCTAAAGTTGTGAAGCTGCGACATTGACAAGAAAGCTGGGGATGCGGGAGCTCCAGCTAGAGTCCAGTTGCCTCCAGGATCCTTGCTTACAGCCAGGCTGCACCTGCCTGCTTTCCCTGTCAGTTGGGCTATGTTTGGACTCGCAGAAGCCACCTGGATTCTGTGTGTGGAGCTCCGTTTCAGGAGCCAGGGAGTAGGCAGCCGTCCTTCCGGTGGTGGAGAACGGGGAGCTGGGGAGGAGAACAGCTAGGCTCCAAGCAGGGGGAGCTGAGATCCCAGGCTCTCAGGCCCTAGCACTGCCTTTCTTAAGAGCTCCTGTTGAGGATGCACACCGCAGGCAGACGGGGCGGGCAGGGGAAGGGGGCAGTTGGGAAATGAACAATCACAATAATTACTGTGTGGCCTGTAAGTGACCTAACATGGGGTCAATTTAGCTTTCTAGTGTAGACATACACAATATTTGGTAAATAGTTACATGAGAAACTCAGCTTTCAGTTTAAAAAAGGAAGGTGCACAAAGAAGGTTCAAATAATGAATCAAGTTTAACCTCAAGGCTCAAGAACCAGAGGGCAAAGCAGAAAACAAAAAGAAACCAAAGTGATTTAAAAAAACCTCTCAAGACTGTTAAGCCAATCTCATTATATTTGAGGCCTGAATCCTGATTTCTGAACACTTGGGCTACGTCTAGACTGGCATGATTTTCTGGAAATGCTTTTAACGGAAAAGTTTTCTGTTAAAAGCATTTTCGGAACAGAGCATCTAGATTGGCACGGATGCTTTTCCGCAAAAGCACTTTTTGCAGAAAAGGGTCTGTGCCAATCTAGACACACTTTTGTGCAAAAAGCCCTGTCGCCATTTTCGCGATCGGGGCTTTTTTGCGGAAAACAAAGCTGAGCTGTCTACACTGGCCCTTTTGTGCAAAAGCTTTGCACAAAAGGGACTTTTGCCCAAACAGGAGCAGCATAGGATTTCCGCAAGAAGCACTGATTTCAGACAGTAGGAAGTCAGTGTTCTTGAAAAAATTCAAGCGGCCAGTGTAGACAGCTGGCAAGTTTTTCCAGAAAAGCGGCTGATTTTCTGGAAAAACTGGCCAATCTAGACACAGCTTTGGGGTTGGCATTGCTGAAAATGATTGTTTCCTACCCACCTACATGAACATGGGAATAAGTTATGCAGCAAGGAATAAACCCTGATCAACGTGATGGTTGTGAAGAGTCTCTCTGCCTGTCTCTGTGCACAGATGTGTTTGAAATAGAAATTCCAGAAGGGTTATTGGGCTGTTTAATGGGATCTCTACTGTAAGTAACTTGGGACAGCCTCTGCTGGCCACTAGAGGTCACTGTCACTGCTCTGAAACTTCAGGGGGTAGCGGAGTTCATCTGTACAGGATACACTGAAAAACAGCTATTGGTAAACTAACCCTTTCAGCTGTGTGACCTCCGTGAACATTGTTAAATAAACAAATCCATGATGATTCCTAAATAAGGCTCCAAACCAGCAAACACTGGAGTCTACTTGTCAATCTGCTTACATGAGTAGTCTCACTGACTCAAGAATGGCACCAGCCTCTTCCTGGTTGGGGGAAAAGGGGCTGAGGTGGGCCAGATAGAAAACTGGGAGGCTGTGCCCACCTCACCATGAGGTCCTTCCCTTCTCTATGGCCCACTGCCCCCTCTCTGTCCCCCTCTTCCCACACCTGGCCAAGTCACAGGCTGGAAGAGGGAGCCAGGCTGTGCTAGACACTGGCTAATCACAGTGGATAAAAGCTGCCCAGGCAGGGGGCCCCAGCTGGAGCTGGCAGAGTCCTTGGGGAGCAGTGACAATGGTGGGCATTGCCCAGGAGCCCAGGCCAGAGTGTGGGAGCTTCAGACCATCCATCTGCCTTGGGTGGCACATCCCAAAGGGCAAGGACATGGGAAGGGGGCTGCTCTCAGGTATCCCAATCACCCACCTGATCATCCTTTGCTGTTGCTGCAGCTGGTCACCCAGTGAGAAGCTGACACTCTCTTTGCTTTGCCTTCAGAGCTAGTCAGCTGGAAAGTAGAAGCTACCATTGCATGGCTATAGGGGTGCTACGATAATTTTGGGGGTTGCTATAGTCCCTGCAAACCGCACCCTAGTGCTGACTTCAATGGGACTGTCCAGAGCAGAACAATTTGCAGGATCTGGGCCTGAGTCTCTTCCCCCAAACAAGGTGTCAGTACTCTGTGGAGTAATATGAAGAGCAGGACCCTGTGATGGGGTTATTGGCCTACGATCGGGTTTGAATCAGTTTCAATATGCAAATATTCCATTACCATTGTAGCAGAGAACCTCACTGAGCTCCCACCATTGTAGCTGAGCTCCCACTGTGACACTTCACCCCGATATTTTTATGAAAATATGTTTTTGAATAGGAATATGCATAAATTGAATGTGCTTTGTGCAACATAGATACAGTGACTTGTCATTCAAGAGCATGTGTTCCCCTGAATGTGTATTTCCATGTGTGTGTATCATTCTTTTGTGTGAAGTTAGAAATCTGAAGTGTAAACTTGCTTCTTAATCTAAAATTTCTAGTGAGAGCCATTAGTGGTACTTAAGGGACTTAATGGCCCAGTGCTTAAAACAACAATAAGTAAATGGTTTTATTTTTCTGGGAAGCCACCGCTGGTGCTCCAACCTTGGGGTGGGGTGGGGAGGCAAGTCTGGAGCACCAAAGCGGGCTCCCTGCTGCAATGAGAGAAAGGGATGGGAGTCGTGGATCACCTGGAAGGCAGCTGTGGACCATTAGTGGTCTGCAGACTGCAGTTTGAGAACCACTGCTTTAAGGGTTGGGAAGCAATCAAGAACCATCTTTAGCAGCTTTTGAAAAACTGCCTCCACCATCCTAAGAGGCAACACATGAAGAAACCTGAAAACAAAGAACTCTAAATACACAAGAAGTTGTTAGAATCAGTCCAGAGAAAAGATCAGCTCTGATTTGAAGGTTTTTACCTGGAATAAAAATTAGGGTGAGACATATATTTGTAACAATCTCTCTTAATGTGTGTGTGGCTTAGCAGGAGTGTTTTATTGTAGCTTAGTAACTTACTTTAATCGGTCTGTTTTCACTTGCGACCACTTAAATTCTTCTTTTTATACTTAATAAAAGCACCTTTGTTTATCAATGTAAATAATTGTTATCGGGGAGGGGAAGTGACAGCTGTGCATCTCTCATTGATAATGGGGTGAACATATTTATAATCTTGCTCTGTGTAAAACTTTCATACAGAGTATGATGAATTTATTTGGAGGTTTGGTCCCTTTTGAGGACTAGACCCCTGGGTGTTGTCAAGTCCCTGTAACTGCATCATCCCAAACTTGAGCTGATTCAGCATCTGTGTTACTCTATTGGAGGACTGTTACCCCAACTCTGTGCCTTTGCTAACGGAGACCAGAGCTTCTGGCCCAACAGTTCAGGGTGTCAGGCACCCCAGGGAGCAAGTAGGGGGCTCAGTGATATGATCAGCACACAGGTGACAGTCACAAGGGGATCTCTGTGCTGAACCATTCATCCTCGCTTTGCACCTCAGGGGAAAGTGGGTGGGAATGAAATGTGCATTTCCTTGTACTTGATGAGAATAGCATGCAAATGTGTATTGTGTGGGCAGGATGAGCTCTATGATGTCATCCCCTTTTGGATTCCTTACCTTTGAATGTCCCATGCAGTAGGAGCCCCTCACTGCTTCTCCCAACCAGGTCTCACCTGCCACATGTCCCTTTAGGAACTATACTAGTGTTGTGTGGTACTCACTCAGGCAAAAGCCATCCCTGCCTCTATAGGGGGAGACCTTTTAAGATTTCCAGGAGCATCTGGAACACTCCCACTACCTCATGGAGTGGCTGCCCCTAGTGAAAATACTACAAAATCCTCAGGCATGACATGACCCAGGAAAGTGGGTACTTCTGTTGGTTAATAGGCTTGGTGGAGAGATTCCTTGCTGTGTCCCCCCCATGCCAAACCCCATCTGTGTTCCCATGTATACCTAATTTGCCTTGCCCAGTCAGTGTCTATAGGTCCCCCACATGCTTGTTCCCCAAAACTTACCCTATATGGCTTTTTGTTGCAATCAAGTAAGCCATTAACACCAGTGATTATAATAATAAATTTAAGCTGCAGTCCATTTCTCACCAAATGATTGTAAATCCCATATACAGTCCCAGTCCAATTATATACTATTTTGGTAACATACAGGAGGGCCCCACTTTACGACTGCCCAATTTATGACCCTCCACACATACAACTTTTTCTGTAAGTGTGGAAGGGGCAGAAATCTCCCGACTTATGTCCTCAGCCCTGCATTTACGATGGCATACGACACCTGTTGTAAATGCTGGCTTGAGTTACGACACCTCCAACTTGTGACACTATCCCAATAACCGATCACGTTGCAAGTCGGGGGCAGCCTGTATTTGGTATCTTCTGCCCATAATGTCCAGTTTATGTTATTTTGAACTGAGATGTTGAATTCAAAATAAGGTTATTGGCTCTGCTAGGGACGTGGATGCTCTCATTTCACACTTCCAAATTGATGCTGGCGAGCTCTGGTTTGGGTGGCCTGTAACTCCAAAGGTGAGAGAGAGAGGTCTTTATCTGCTTCTTTTAACTATCCAGTTTTTAGGTGCTTATAGACAGTTTTGCCTGTTAAATACGAGCTCAGTTTCCCCTTTGATATTTATATACCCACTGCCTCCTTTTGTTGCCCTCCCCCCTCATATTTTCCTTCTTTCCCACTCCCTTCTCCCCTATTTATTTTGGTTCTGGACATACAACACTCCAGTCATCTGAAGAAGTGGGCTGTGCCCATGAAAGCTCATGATACCATCTACATGTTTTATTAGTCTCTAAAGTGCTACCACACTATTTGTTGTTTTTTAAGTTTATCCTGTACAGACTAACTCGGCTACCCCTCTGAAGCATTAGAGATTCTGTCGGGGGTCCAAGTTATCCAGTCACTATATGGTTGATAGTGGAGGAGAGTGATTCTTGCCCTATACAGTATTTGAGCCATTGAAGGACAAATTGACAGATATCAGATGTGGGGCAGGAATTGCTTTTACATTCTAGTTTAAATAATATGTTCATCTTCAAACTCTTTCACCATTCATAGGCATAGGATTAACGGCATCTGCAGAGAAAATACAGAACTATTCTCGGGGTTTCAAATATATACCCGGCACAAAAATTAAGTTGTTACAAGGGGTTAAGATCTAATAGGTGTGCCCCGCACTCATGGCAATGATGGCGCCCTGTCTCCAGGCATTGGCCTCGAGATTCAAGTACTTTACCTATTTACAATCTGTCATAACCAGGAGTGCTGACCAGCACCTGTTGACTAAGGGGTTATCTCTGTACCTAGCCAGGTATTGGGTGGTCAGCAAATAACAATGCAGGTAGGAATTTCAAACTGGAAAAAAGGAGTTTCTCTCTCTGTTTTCCGTTTGAGAGGCAGAGCAGTTTCTCCCACACATTGAGGGAGATGCGAAACACTTCTGTCTCCAAGAATGGACTTCTTACAAGAAGTAAGTAGGGGAAAGTTTAGCTAGTCCTTCAGGATTTATTGTTTTCCTTGTTTAGGGATATGGAAATAATGTCTGAGCTTGTTAAGTGTCTCTCCGCCCCTCCCCACCTTTATAACTAAGCTTTTAGCCCAGGGACTTTCCCTGAGTACAGGCAGTCCCCGGGTTACGTACAAGACAGGGACTGTAGGTTTGTTCTTAAGTTGAATCTGTATGTAAGTTGGAACTGGCGTCCAGATTCAGCCGCTGCTGAAACTGATCAGTTTCAACAGCGGCTGAATCTGGATGCCAGTTCTGACTTACATACAGATTCAACTTAAGAACCCCAGGCATCCCCAAGTCAGCTGCTGCTGAAACTGATCAGCGGCTGATTCCAGGAAGCCCGGGGCAGGGGCTTCCTGTAGTCAGCCACTGGTCAGTTTCAGCAGCGGCTGACTTGGGGATGCCTGGGGCAGAGCAGCTGGTGTGCTGCTGGGTTGGTCCAGTAGCGCCGCCGCTCCTCGGCGCTACGGGACCAACTGGCAGCACCCCAGCTGCTGTACCACAGGCGTCTGGAGCAAAGCCGCGGAGCACGGGGGCAGCGGGACAGCCCAGACGCGCCGTGGCTGTCCTGCTGCCCTCGGGCTCCGCAGCTTTGCTCTGCTTTGCTCCCCGTCTCCCTGGTCTGCAGACCAGGGGGACGGGGAGCAAAGCTGCTGCTCGCGTGCTCCGCCGCTTTGCTTCCTCTCCCTGGTCTGCTGGAGACCAGGGAGATGGGCCCCGTTCGTAACTGCGGATCTGACATAAGTCGGATCCGCGTAACTCGGGGACTGCCTGTATTTATATCAATTGGTGGCTCTTCCCATCTAGTCACTTTACTATGTTTACAACTGTAGTTTTGTTTTGATAATAAAGGATTGTTTTCTTTTCTAATTAACCGGGATTGGTTGATTGTTGTGTCCTTAGGACTCATTGCCTAATTACAAGGGCAGAGTCCATTGCTGTCTGTGGATCCCCTCTGTTTTTCCCAATTCCAAGCAAAATGGAGGCTGGGGCAGGGAGAGAGTTTTAACTTAGGGAGGAGATTTCCCCAGTGATCTCGTCCCTGGTTTTCTTGAAATTACTTGGGTGGTGGCAGCGGATTCCCCAAAATCCTACTATTTGGGGGGAAGGTTTTGTACCAGAGCCTGTAGAGGCAAAATTTTAGAGTGCTCTTACGGGCCCCCTCCTCTGTATTCGTTGTGCCACAGTGGGGAACAGCCTTGACATCAGCCCATTCTGTGGTTACAGCAGGGAGGGCATGCATTGTTTCCCCCTAGTGCCCCTGCGTATGCTTCAGGAACAAGGACACCCTCCCAAGGTTTATCTGTTGTTTATGTTCTATACCACTTTTGGTAACTGCCCATTCATTATTACTAGCTTAAACTATTACCATACTAAGCTGTTACCATTCACAGGAATTTAAATTCCCTGTGCCTGCACTTTTTTTTTACTTGCTACACAGTTTCTTTTTGTACCTACCTGCTCCAACTTCTGCTTTACTTACATAGTTTCAGAATCAACTTGAACAATTTGCAAAGCCCAGCAAGTTTGCCACTACAATCGTGCCACCGCCTGATCCTTGGTCTTTAGGTGGTAACAGGAGGCAAAGGAGTAGGGAGAAGTCTGATTAGAGAGGCACTGATTTTTCCTCCTTACTGCAGTATCCTCTCTTTTCCCCAAACAATATACAATAATGCTAGCATTGACACAAATGCCATAAAACAACAAACATATAACACAACACATGAGACACAACACATAGACATAACACATGAAACACAATTTTTTTTTGCGACATTAAATCCATATTATTCTCATTGCTCTTCAGCTGGTACCAACTCTTTCTGATGTTCTGACAGACAAAAGAAAACATTTCTACCCCCGTGTGGGTGGCACATTATATCTAAAAATACTTCTTTCTTTGACAGATATTCTTGTTGATTTCTCTATTTGCTTGCACTTACCCCAATACTTCCCTGTAATTTTGTTTTATAAGCAGACAAAGTTTTAATAACTTTTCCTTTTATGGGTTGAGGGTGAATTATCCCACTATTTAATCATTAAATTATCCCACTGCTTAATCATTAAATTAATAAGGTGGCATACCTCAGTTTTCTTTTTATACTGCAGACGAGATGTGTTTTCAGCTACAACTTCTTCATACTTAAAGGCTATGTCTACATTGCACGCTCTTGCACAATAACATAAGCAAATGAGGCATGGCTATGAATATTGCTGTGCCTCATTTGCATACTTAATGAGCTGTCATTTTTGCGCAAGGGGCTTTTGTGCAGGAAGGAGCAGTCTACACTGCTCCTTCTTGTGCAAAAAACCCCTTTTGCACAAGAGCCATTCTGCCACTTATTTTCAAGCCCTTTGCACAAAATGTTATTGCGCAAGAGAGTGCAATGTAGTCGTAGCCAAAGGGTTTTCCTTTTCCAGAACAAAATGATATGCATTATGCATTGTTAGTGCATAATAACTTAGTGAATTTAGTGACTTCATAAATACTAAATTCATCCCAGAATTAAACAATAACATTAGCATAAATTTTCTTACAAGTGGATGTTTACCATGCCTTTTTAAAAAAAACAAAAAACTTATGAGGCCAGTATATCCCATGTCTTCCTGAAATCTTTGCATAAGCTTTAATTAATCCTGGAGGTACGGGTAATTTTTTTTAAAAAATAGGTGTATTATACATAGAAGCAGATCCCTCTTGTGCTACCACTTGTATTCACACAGACATGTTTTGGCTTACTCTAATATTCAAAATTATCAGCAGCTTAGAGTCTGTGCCTTAGGAGACAAAAAATGTTAGAGAGTTCTGACTGCTATTTACTTTAAAGTCCTGCTTATTTGCTATTTTTCCGAAAACAAGAAATCCGTAATCTTTTCCTAGTGACTCTTTCCCCATTTTTCTGGTTCCAGCTGCCTCTTATAACAGCTAAACTTGGTCTATAAAAAATATGAAGCATTGAAAAACCTTCAGGGTTAAATGCTAGATATAAAAAGCCAAGCAACACTAATTGCCAATATCTGGCAAAATTTCCTTGTCAGTTTTACAATTCTGAATGAAATGGTATCATTAAAAACAAAACCAATTTCTTTACCCCAAACCTACAAAACAGAATTTCATAAACGTACAAAAACACTGGTTAGGTCCTAGAAACCTCACGCATTTACACAATATGTACATACATATACATGCATGTGCTCTTTTAACTTCTATTTACACTATTTCCTCATAGCTATACAAAAATTACATTCCCTTTTATTCATTTGGGGTAATTAAATTTTCAATAAAACAAACCACTTATGCTCTTTTAGCAAATTCCACTAAAGTGTCCATAGCTAAATTACTTAAATTAGATTGTCTTTTTGCCTGGATTCTTTACAGGCATTCCTTTGGAAAAAGGACCCATTTTCCCTCCAGAAAGGTTGCAAAGAAACCAATAATTCCTTTCCTATAGCACTTTTCCTTCTAGTATTTTTACAACAATTGCTCAATTCCTTCCAGACTCTGCAGAGTTAACTCTCGCTCTCTTTCCCTTAAACACTTCCTTATTTTGCTTTTTTATCTGTCTAGATCCTGCTTTTCCTGCTGACTGGCCCCTTTCCAGGGACATAGGTTTTGTCCCTTAAGGTATGTCTACACTGCAAAGTTAATTCGAAATAACAGCTGTTATTTTGAATTAACTTTAATAGTGTCTATACATGCAAACCACTATTTCAAAATTAATTTGAAATAGTGGAGCGCTTAATTCGAATTTGGTAAATCTCATTCTATGAGGAGTAATGCCAAATTCAAAATAGCTATTTCAAATTAAGTGCTGTGTAGATACTTAATTTGAAATAGGGGGCCTCCAGCCCTTCCCAGGGAGCCCTGGTGGCCATTCTGGGCACAATCAGGGAAACTTACTCTCCTCTCTCCCAGCCCTGGAGCCATTAAAGGGGTAGATCCTGGCCACAGTTCCTGTGCCAGCTCCAAACCTGCCAGCCCAGAGTCAGCAGTGGCCACCGGGGCCCCTGACCCAGTGGCCCCAAAACATGAGCCAGCAAGGCGCTGGCAGCCAGCCCTCCACCGCTCCCCAGGAGCAGTCTGCCAGCTCCTAGGAGCCTGACGGGGGCTAGAGAGGGTGAGCGCCTTCCTGGTCCAGGGTGGAGATCATGGACCTTATTCAGGTTTAGGGGAGATGCCCCCAACGTCCATGATCTCCGCACTAGATGGAGGAATGTGGCCGTCTATGGCAGGATAGCTGCCAGCCTGGCCACCAAAGGCCACATGCGAACCCAGGAGCAGGTTTGCATGAAAATCAAGTTGGTCCGGCAAGACCCCCAACCCTGGGCCCTGAGCTTCCCCTCCCCCTTCTTCCCCCTTCCAGCGCCCTCCTCCCAGGTTTCCCTCTCCCCTCTCCCATGTTCTCTCTTCCCCTCTCCCACCTCCTTTTCCCAGAGGTTCATCCCCCACCCCCAGTTTTGTTCAATAAATCCAGTTTCTATTTTTGAACATATGTGTCTTTTGTTTGACATCAGGAAGGGGGGCAGGGAAGGGTAAGTGGAAGGATGTGAGGGAGGAATGGGGCACAAGCCCCCGGTGGGGAGGACTGGATGGCTCTGAGGGCTTCTCGGGGTGGACGTTCTCTCTCAGGGCCTCCTGGATCCTGATGGACTCCCCCCCCGGATGGCAGCCTGCAACAAGTGCAGCCGGGCTGATGGCAATGACCCCACGAGACACACTGGGGTGCTCAGGGGCAGCTCTGGCTTCATGTGGCCGAGTGCTGTGGTGTCCCAAGTACGGGCACTCAGGGCACTCCAAGACAGGACTGCTTTGCTGACTCTCATCGAGGAACCCTGAGAACTGTCTGTCAGGGGTGGGGATAGGGTCCCTTTCAGCAGGAAGCTCAGTTAGCCTCAGGCAGCAGCCCTGGTGTACTGGTAGTTCGAATTGGAGAGCCTAATTCGAACTACCTACTCCGTGCCGCGTGTAGTCCCGGGCACGGTGTCCGCACTAAGGGGGATTTAAAAATGAAGCCCGGGATATTTAAGTCTCGGGCTTCATTTGCAACTTCGAATGCCTACATTAGCCACCCTAGTTTGAACTAGGGTGGCAGGGTAGACATACCCCTAGTCCTAACCTGATGCCCTACCAGCACTGGTTCCGGCCAGCCTTAACTTAGGTTCAGGGTCCACTCAGTGTGGACGCGTTATTTTGAAATAGCAAAATGCTATTTTGAAATAGATTTTGTGTGTAGGGGTGTTAATTCAAATTAAGTTAACTCGAATTTATGCTGTAGTGTAGATGTACCCTTTCTAATTTAGCAAGGAAGGTAAATAGCCTTAACTAGCCCCCACACCACCTGGTTCCTTTTCTTGGGTAAATCCAAATTTTCATATATTTGGAAGCTAGTAGAGTGGAATGTTGTTTAAGCCATCTTATTTTAATTGCAAAATTCTAGCTCTTTTAATTTTATTCCTATTCTTTAGAGCGTCCTATTGCTTTACAAATGCCGGTCCGTACTTTCCCCGGTTTTTACCAAATTACTTGACTTTTATCTCGATCCCAGCCGATGAACAGCTGAGTTTGGTTTGTAAAATGCTCAGGGACAGTCCAGGGGTTACCAAATGCCCATCCCAGCATCACCCTTCAGTCCTTATCCCTTCCTCTCTTGCCACTCCTGAAAAGTGACATGGTTCCCAAATCTCCTGGACCTGTCATGACACCAATTGTCATGTGTTTCTATTTATTTTAGATCCAAGGGAAACCAGAACACTCCAGAGAGACTTAAGCACTTTCTTATTTATTGCAAGCTTTCAGCAGTTAATATGGTTGTTTAAATTTCACAAACCTTAAAAACAATTACTATACAATTTAAACTTTAAATACTATAAATTCTAAAGCAATTAATACAGTGCAGAGCAATGCAAAAGCAATGAATAGAAGATTATTATAATACAGTAAGTAAGCCTGGTTCACTTACACTTCACCCATATGCTATTGTATGCCAGCTACAATACCAGGCAGAAGGTCGAGGATTCCCACCCATTGGGACGTCATACACTGGTGTGAAGGGCCTATTTACTTCTAAAACAACGAGAAGTCCCATGGCACCTTATAGACTAACAGATGCATCTGATGAAGTGGGTCTTTGCCCACAAAAGCTCATGATACCGTCTACGTGTTTTGTTAGTCTATAAAGTGCTACCAGACCATTTGCTTACTGTTTTTTTCTCAATAAATCTGTTAGTCTATAGGGTGCCACAGGACTTCTCTTTTTTTTTTTTTTTTTTTTGTGCAGGTTCAGACTAATATGGCTACCCCTCTATTTACTTCTAGTTACAATGAGCAGGACCTGTGGGTCAATCTCATCGATTCTTCTTACTAAGCCCATTTTATAGCAAAGCGAGACTTGGTCGTTCTAATAATATTTACCAATTGATTACGTATTGTATAAGATACCTAAGATGCCCAATGCCCTTATTTGGGGTACACCCTGCTACTCAGGATGTTGCAAAAACTATGTGCATAGTTAACAGTTTTATGGCTGCATGTGTAATTTTTGCTTATCCGAAATAGAAGTGCTGAACACTGCTTCTTTTTGTTCCCCCTTACCCTCCCCCCTCACTTCTCTCCTGTTTAATTTTAGTTCTGGACATCCAACACTCCTATCATCTGAAGAAGCGGGCTGTGCCCACAAAAGCTCACAATACTTTCTACATGTTTTGTTAATCTATAAAGTGCTTCCAGACCATTTGTTGTTTTTTTAAGTTTATCCTGTACAGACTAACTCGGCTACCCTCTGAAGCAGTACAAGGTTGATTGTCATATGTTCTTGACATGGTCTCGTGTGCCATGCTTAATCTGCATTGTTATGCAAAACATTCCTGCCTCTCAAAGCTTCTCCCTGAGCCTTGCCTGCATGCTTACATGCACCAGGCTTGAGACAGGTGTGGGTTTTGCTTGTTAGAGATCCGCACTGTGGTCAAGGCAAACATCACCATTTATTGTCACGGCAGGGCCATCCAGGCTCCCCTGCAAAGGACCATCTGAATAAGAGCAGCACTGACTGAAACTAGGAATGCATCACAAAATCACTGACACCACTTGCATCCACTTCCCTTTTAGGGGGTGGAGCCGGGGGGTGCTCGATCATCGGCTCCACCCCCATTCCACCTCTTCCCCCAAGCTCCTATCCTGCCTCTTCCTGCCCCCAGATTGCTTCTTCCCCCTCCCCACCAAGTGTGCCTTGTCCCCACTCCTCCCCTCCTTATAGGAGTTTCTTGAACACACAACAGCTGACTATGGCAAGTGGGAGGGCACGGGAAGAGTTGGTTAGCAGGGCCACTGGCTGCTGATGTGCACTGGGGGGAGGTGGAAGCTTTCTTCTAATTTTTCCAACCCCAGCACACCCACACAGTCAGCAACTATGAGTGACATCTCCACGCTGCCCCTGTGCCATGCAGATCTCAGCACAGAAAGATCTGTGGCCAGATGTGCTCTTGGACAGAGTGACATATGGATTGCACTTGTCAGGTTCCCAATCAGAAGGAACAGGGGATAATTCACAACCCATATTATAGGCTGCTCACCCATATTAGGCGTAGAATAAATACATTGGCTGTAATGTGCTTCCTTTTATATTTGCAGATTGGAGTCTGCATTCCCTAAGAAGTGAAGGGACCTCAGGGCATGAGAGAAACTATGCATCCCTGCCTCCTGGAGACCCATGTTATGATGATGTTGAAGCTGGTGTTCCTAAGACATCAATATAAGAATGACTGAGTTCAGAGCAGCGATCCTGTGAAGATAGAAATGTTGTATGATTAGACTCTCTCTCTTCTGAATGCTCACTGCTCACTGGGCATCAGAGATGGTCCCTGCTATTGATCTAGTTCACTCAGCTTTTATATTGGGCTTTTAGGTAGTTGCAACAAATACAAGCGTGACTGAGACAGGGTCTGTGATTTTTCACTGTAATTTCTCATTGATCTGACTGCCGGGAACTTGTCCTGCTTTTTTAGTCCTATTATTGCTTCACCGTGGGTTTTTTTCATATTAAATCCTTTTAGAAAGTTTATTGCAGGAATGGTGCATCTCTCACAAGGTGCATAAGGAGGCTCCCTGGGCTCAGAAGGGAGTGAAATGGAGAATGACCCACCAACAAATAATAATTAAAAAGTGTCACCTCTGGGTATTGCTGGTTGTTCAATGGGCTGTTAGATGGAGAACAAACATTCTGTCAGCCGTGTGGTCAGAGGCAATGACTCCATGTGTGCTTCTGGGTGTAAGCACCCACAGAAATAAAACAGTGGGTGCTCAGCACTCAGGTTCCAGAGTTTCAGTGTGGAACATGAGGAGTTCTGTGCTGCTAACAGCTTCTACCTTTGGGCAGGGAGTTTGTTTATAAACAGAGGCAGGGTGATTAACATAATAACAGGCTTCTTAGGCACTCCAGCAAGAGGATAGGAAACAAAGGGTAGGAATAAGTGGCCTGTTTTCATAATGGAGAGAAGTAAGTAATGGTACCCACCGGGGCTTTTACTGGGATCAGTGCTGTTATAAATATTCATAATTCATGAATTATCTGCAAAAAGGGGTAAACGGTGAAGTGGCAAAGTTGCAGATGATATGTAATTACTTCAGAATGCTATATACTTTGGATTTAACTAAGAGTTACAAAGGGATCTCACTAAACTGGGTAACTTGTTAACAAAATGGCAGATGAAATGTAATGTTAAATGCAAAGAAATGCACATGGAAAAATATAATCCCAGCTATACATACAAGATGATGGTACCTATCTTAGCTGTTACCTTGAAGAGATCTTGGAGTCATTTGCAGGACTCTGGAAGCATTATGTTTCCGTATATTTTATAAACCAGCAGCCTTATAAAAAAATGCTAGTGAGTGAACTGAGTGAGCTATGAACCACAGTGTGACTAACAGATGGAGTTTGTTTGGATACCATCCAAGAGGTGCAGTGGGGAGTGCTTCATTAGGGGACTGCATTGTGAGCTGGTGGAGTGAACATCTGAGTGTTTGCTGTGACCGTTTGTTTGACTGTACCTAGTTGCAGGGACTGTTTGGGTACGTCTACACCTCAGTCCTATTTCAGGATACTGTCCTGAAATAGCTATTCTGTGTCTTGATAGCGCTCCCGTTATTTCTAAATATCTTTGGAAATAACAGGCACACTGTTCCGACATCCTAGTAAACCTCGTTCCATGAGGTTTAAGGGATGTTTTGGAATAGTGTTTTTTGAAATGTGGCGCTGTGTAGCCAAGTCTGGCGTAACTCAAATAGCGTAGATTATTTTGAGCTAAGGGTACAGTGTATATGCACCCTTTGTGTATTTGTTTGTTTGTAAAGTGTGAATTGGGAGTGCTTTTTTCCAGATGGGCCTTGAGTGGATGATTGGAGGGAAAGCTTGGATCCAAGCCAACTGCTTTGCGCCAGCAGCCTTAAAAAAATGCAGACAGTTGTGAAAGGAGTGTGGGGCAAACAGAGGACAGACAACCAGAAGAAGTTTGCTTGGGAATTCACCTGTAGGAAACTGGAGTTCCCATAGTTCTTTTGCCTTCAGGCTTCTTTCTATGAGCAGCAAATACAACATCTGAAGAGGGTCCTAGATGGAATACAATATGGATAATGATCAGTCAATTGTTGTGATCTACAAAGGAAGTGTCATAGTTGTCTTTCTCCCAGAGGATAGAAGAGACTTTGTCTGTATGAAGTCCAAGCTAGTCTCCATATTGGAAGATAAGTTTAAAGGACTAGACACACACCTATCCATCCTGCACATTGCACCACAGAAAACGAACAATTTCTAGATTGAAGTCAATGTTTGGTAGTGCAGGCACAGCATGGTGAAGAATCAGAGAAGGCTGTGCAGAGCAGAGAGAAAAAATTGGCAGAATGTGACCTCCTGAAGAAGAAAGAGGAGAATTCATGTGCCCCCAATGCAGATAGAGATACGAAACCACTTTTAGTCTTTCTGCATAGGTACTGCTGTGAAGAACGGTTTGGAAGAGTCATATGAGGGAAGGGATCAAAAGGAGACCCCATCAAATAGAAGGCCTGGGTCGCATTGTCCTAGGAGTGGGGGTTCCATGATGACCATTTCCCAAGAGGAGAAGGTTGTTGGTGGTCAGGGTCTCCCTTGAAAGAGGGATGGAGTCATCCATCTGCTGTCCAGGCTGGAAAACTCAAGAAGTGTGCTGGTTGCATAGAGCCAGAATTCAGGTTATGTCTGCCGAGACTGATCAAGCCATTAGACTGCTATCCCTTCCTATTTCTTCATGTAGGCACCGATGATACTTCCAAGAATGATCTTGAGTGGGTCACTGCAGGCCATGTAGCTCTGGGAAAAAGAATAAAGGTGTTTGAGGAAAAAGCCTCCTCCCTGATGAATGAAAATGTGCAGGTAGAGACCATCAAAATGTGGAGGTAAATGTGTGGTTGCACAGGCTGTTAGGCAGAGGATTCTTTAACCATAGGGTCACAGAATCATTTTTTGAGGAGTACAGAATGAAGGAATAGAATCCGGACACCATACATGAAGCAAGCAGGAGTTTATTGCACACACAGCACTAGGTGGAGTGTCACTTGCTAAGTTCAGTGAACACTGCCAAACAATAGGTTACAGCTAGTTATATAGGATGCTCAATAGGCAGATCAAAGTGATGGAGGAGGGGAGATCCCAGACCCCCTGGATAGATGCTAATAGTAAGGAAAGATAAGAGCAATAATATAAAGTTACATAATGTTTTCAGTAAAACAAGTATTTAAACAAAGCAGACATCAATTATCAATTAAGTGGTGATATGTCTGTCAGCTTCAAGAAGGTATCTCTGCAGGATGTGGTACATCTGGGGATTAAAGCAGAGACATTAGCATCATCAAATGTGTCTTGTCCTGCCTCCCATCCTGGGTGATGGCTTTCCGTTGATGGGCTAGACTGGTGGGGAAGGGGAATAACCATGTACTGTGTTTGTGTGCCATTCCCAGAGTCTGAATTTAGATTGAGTTCTTAACAGAATATCATAGCCTGCCTCAGAAATTTTCATCCTACACAGGAGCTGCTGAAAAAGCATTGTTGGCAGAGCCGCGGCTACACTTTACTTTCACTTTCAACACTGAGCCTGATCAGCACAGCATCGGAACATGAGTATGCAAATGAAGACCGGGATATTTAAATCCTGGGCTAATTTGCGCTTCTGAAGTGCTTGATTTGCAACCCTGTGTCGGCAGAGGGATGCAGTCTAGATGTAGCCCCAGAGGCTAGCGCACTCTGTCACAGGGATGGACAACCACAAATAGCAAGTAGGCTGCATGAGTGATGCTCCATCATCTCAATGAGGCAGCAGCCTGCAGCCCACTGGGGTTCCATCTGCAGCCCTGTGGCCCCCTATCTGTCCCCCTTCCCCACATGCCTCTCGCACAGTTACCTGCTCCCCCCAGCATTTTCAGAGCATTACGAATTACCTGATTTGCACTATGTCCCTGCTCCTCCCCCTCTCTCCCAGAGCTGGAATGCCCACTGTGAATCAGCTGTCCCAGTTCTGGGAGGGAGGGAGATGACCCAGGACAGAGCACGAATCAGGTGTTTTGCAACTCCTCTGAAAATGCTTAGAGAGAGGAGGGAAGCCTAGGAAATGGAGGAAGGGGGAAGCAAGGGAGTCCATGGGCCACAAGTGGAGCCCCAGTGGATCACATGCAGCTTGCAGGCAACAGGTTGCCCACCACTGCTCTATCATCATGTGGAGACCTGGGCTCATTTCCCAGCCCTGACTAACTTCTCATGGATAAAGCACTGCAACTGCTCCCTACTTCAAGATAGGGCCAGTCTCAACCTGCAGCATCTCTCCCCAGGCTTGCCCTGTCTTCTGCAGGTATCTCTGGTGTGCACCTGGTGGGTGATCAAGGCCCCTGTGCAGGGCCCGTGGAGGTATATCTCCAGGGTAGGTGGGGCACTGTGCAGCCTGGGCTGGGGCACCACATCCTCTGCCATCCTCTGTGACAGTCTGGACTGCGGATCATTGCTGGAGACATTGGCTATGCCAGTGTCAG
Organism: Pelodiscus sinensis; assembly: GCF_049634645.1. Classification (NCBI taxonomy): domain Eukaryota; kingdom Metazoa; phylum Chordata; order Testudines; family Trionychidae; genus Pelodiscus; species Pelodiscus sinensis. Next base: position 137,047,794 of record NC_134711.1, on the reverse strand, counting down.
TGTCAGGTCACTCACTGGCACTCCACGGCCTGCTCTGTGGCCCTGCAGACTGCAACATCTCTCAGTGTGGCTCATGGCTGTCGGTCAGGAAGCTCCACACTGATGTGAATGCTGTGGTGGTGGTCTGCTCGGACACAGGTGTGACACAAGGACTTGTCTTGATCCCACCCCGATCTCTGTCCCTTATTCTCCCCAGTCCAAGGCAAGGCTTGGGGAAGACAATGGTGAAGGGAGAGAAGGTTTGAGTGAGTTCCTGAATCCTGTCGAAGCAAAAGCCTCACTCAGTTTTAGGCGGCTAAACAGACAGCTTTATTGATCAGTAAAGCAAAGTGAGTCAAACATGGTCCCAGCAGAGCCGGGCCCAGTAAGGCTGCTAATACAATCACTCCTAGTATCTCTATACCCTTAGCCAAACAGTCTGACGTCAGGGCATCCAATTACAGAAATCCTCTATTAAACTAGGAAAAACATAACCTTATCAGCAAGATGGTGGACAGGTACAAGGGAGTACATCTCCTGTCCCAACCAGCCCAATTAACACATTCCAATAGCCCATCCTGTAGGCCTCTTTTCACGGGGTGACAGAAAGTTCACTCTGGTCTACGTGCCAAAGAGAAAAGCTGAAATGGTTTCTGTTATACAAGATGGCTTCTAGCTAAATATGAAATGGTTTCTACAGTCCTATAGTCCCAAGAAGTGGGACATAGCCAAGCTAGCAAACCTGTGGAGGGGAACGTCTCCCTCCTTCCTGCCTCCTACCAGCAGCAGTAAACCTATGGGATTACCACGTGGGTGCTGAATGGTGCTGCTGTCTGTGATACACCGGTGGTCAGACTAGATGATCTAGGGTTCCCATGACTCTATGGGAATATTCCTGGATAGCAGAGTAAGTCTGGGAAAGATGACTAGCTGGGAAAGGGAACTGCGAGTTGGTGGGGATGGGGAGTGTTGTATGTTTGGGAGAATGGCTCTACTCTGGCTCTTCACAGCCTTTGAAACCCTGTAGTTTGGGCTCTGTGTGTGAAGCACCACAAGGAGGCAGATTGCATTTGAGAGCTGAAGGTTTTCCAGGGCTGAATTTTGGGATGCAAGTTTTAAATTCAGTGAGAAGAATTATGGATGCAACTGAAATTTGGGGTGAAGGTTCTAATTTTGGAATTTTGGTTTGTCCTGCTGACTCCCCCCTCCCACACACACTTCTGTTTCCCCAGTGGATTTAGCTATTATTCCATCCCACCACCTTGTCTTCTACTTTTGGAGTAGCTGGGTTTTCTGCCTGTCGATTGCCATGGCTGGGTTTGTGTGCTTTCATCTTGTGGCCTACCTGCTGCTTATCTACTAGAAACAGAAGTACGGTAACAGTCAAGGCTCCTGGATGACTCAGAACAGTCAGGGAATGGGGCATGAAGCTTTTCATCTCTTGATCTTCAGTTTCACTATTGCCTCAGGTCAGAAAGTCTGGGAGGCTCAGTATGATTACAGAATGGAATATGACTAAACAGTTTTATTTGGAGTCATGGGATTCTAGTTTAGTAGAGCTGCACACGACACAAAACTTTTTGCTCTGTGAAATATTTCAAAATTTGCTTTAATTCTAAATCAGAATTTTCCACAAAACACAGTTTTTGAAAAAAAAATCCAGTCAGCTAGAATGTTTCATTTCAATAAAATCAGAGTTTCATTGCAATTTTGACTTTTATAACAAAATACAGTGCACTTTGATACAAAACACTGTTTTAAATTTTAAAAAACAAAACAGTTCATTGTGAAAATGCTTTTAAATTTTTTAACTAAATGTTGTCCAAACCATTATGTTTCTGTGGGAAGTTTCAATTTTGACAAAAGAGCATTTTCAAACAGTAAAAATTCTGTTGAATCATTGTTGGCAAGCTCAAATCATGTATAAATTCCCACAGCAGTCAACAGACATCTTACACCTGGGTACCAAGGAGATGCCAGTTAGAGGGAGAACAGAGTGAGAGAAATCGGATGTAGTTTTAAAGATAAAAAGGGCTATTTCCAAGCCAAAGTGTTTCGTGTATTTATCTTGTTGGTATAAAAGACACAGGCAAAGGCTATTTTGGTTTTTTATTCAGTGTGGCCAGATAGCTCAGTCTGCAGCACCACAACTCTAGCAGCTACGAATTCTCCAGTGCAAATAATCAGTTTGTGCACTTTACATTTGAGCTGTTCGCCTTTCTTTCCATGCCATACCACAGCTGCACATTTCTTCCTGACCACTGACGATGGTCAATGTGTGCTCAGAGGCATAGGAACTGGTCACCTTGTAACTGAAATGATAGAAAAGTAACTGGAGAGTAGCTATGACCTTTTAGGACTGTGGGTAGATTGTTTTCTAGCACATACTTGGGAAGATCATGTTCTCTGAAGGACTAAGCATGAGGTTGCAAGGAAGGGTTCCTGAGTTCTAATGCAGGACTGACTTGCTGGCCTTCGGCATGTCATTTAACTTCCCAGCCTCAGCTACCCTAAGGCTACATCTACACTGCAGGCTTCTTGCGCAAGAACACACGTTCTTGCACAAAAACTTGTGGAGCATCAACACTGCACATGCATTCTTGCACAAGTAAATTGACAGTAAAGCATCGAAACAGAGGGTTTCTTACACAAGAATTATTCCTCTCCCCACGAGAGCATCCACATTGCCATGGATGCTGTTGTGCAAAAGCACATGACAAGACCTTTTGCGCAAGTGCTCTTGCGCAAAACAGTTCTTGTGCAAGAAGTCTGCAGTGTAGAAGTAGCCTATCTGTAAAATGAGGGTAAGTATTTGTGAGGGGTATGTTTGTGGCTTGGAACCATGATGTCTTTAGTTTCTGTGTAATGCACAGTGACAGGGCATGTTTATCCCACTCTGGGCCAGGAGTTTTTAATGCCCTGTGGATGGAGGAAGTCCCATTCTCCCGCCCCTCACCCACCTCACTGAACATGCTCCAAGGGCTGGAGCATATAAAAAGGAGCAGCACAGCTCAGTCTGGGCTGAAAACTGGACCAGAGACCTAGGAGACCACCTTGAGCTGCCAGTGCTGAAAGAGCCCCAGGGAGAGACTGTTGCTGCAGAACTGGAGGACCCAGACACCCTGGATCAGGGCCGGTAGAATAGGGTGGGCCCAGGCATCTCTACCAGGGCTGCTGCATTAGACTGTGCTGCCCTGAACCAAGGGCTATCACTATTGACTCTAGCCATTAGGCCAGGGTAGGCAATAATTTTTGTTCTGGGGGGCACTCCAAGAATTTGATAAGTGGTCAGGGGCTGCACTCTTCCATGATATCAATGTGGGAGGTGTGGGGTCTGGGATGGAGGTTGGGTGCAGAAGGGAGCTTGGGATAAGGGATTGCGGTATATGTAGGGAAGTGGGGTCTGGGAGGGTGTTTGGGTGAAGAAGGTGCTTGTGACCTGTGCCATTGGACTGGGGTGCAGGAGTTGTGACTGGGATGTGACCTGGGGCGGGGGATTGGGGTACAGGAGGAGGGCAGGGATTTGGGATGTGACCTAGGGCAGGAGGGTGTTGAGACCTGGGACAGGGGATTGGGTGCAGGATATGGGAAGTGTTAGGAATGCTGGAGGGGGGCAGAGGGTTTGGGTTATGTGGGGTAAGGATCAGGAGGGGGGGTAGAGGGTTGGGGGACGGAGGGACTGGAGTACCAGTCACTTACCTGGGGGACTCCTGGCACATTTCTGAGGCAGCTTCCTTGCCTGCCCTGCACCTGCACAGACTATATGCCTGAGAGGAGGGGGAGTGGTGCTTCATGTGCTCCCTGTTTTTCAAACAGTCAGGTCCCATTGACCTGAAACCAGCCAATGGGATTGTACTGGGGGCAAAGGCAGCAAACAAAGCACCACTCCCCCGCCCCTCTGGGCTCATAGCTGAGAGAGAGAAATGGACCAGCAGCTGCTTTTCTGAGCTACTTGTGGGGGGGAGGCAAGCAGGGAGCCTGCCTGGGGATCCCCGTTGTGTCCATGGCCCGGATCTGGTGGCTTGGCAGGCTGGAACTGGCCCATGGGCTGTATTTTGCCCAACCCTGCATTAGGCTGTGCTGCCCTACGCCCCAGAGCTGTTTTATAGGCCATTGGGCCACACTGCCTTGGGATGAGACATGCTTGAGATGCAACATGCACCTTTAAATTTGTGAAATCTATGCACTACACAGCAGCATCCATTTTGTATTCAGAGTGGTTCCAGACTGTGATAAGAGAGATATACACACTATGCTCTGCTTTGCAGGGATCTTATTTTTGTTCTACTGTGTTTTACTTTCCTTTAATCTAAAATAAAAGCCATTCAAAGTTTGCTTTTGTGAACAGGAAAGCAGCACCCCACAGCAGTGTTGGCAGAATGTTATAGAACCATAGCTATCATAGAAAGGAAGGGATGGAAGGGCCTCAAGAGGTTATCAAGTCCAGTCCCATTCTCTGAGGCAGGACCAAGTAAGTCTAGAGCATCCCTGGCAGAGGTCTTTCCAACCAGTGATAGGGACTCTGTCATCTGCCATGGAAGCCTATTTCAGAGCTATGAGACTATGCCTCATAGTTAGAAGGTTTTTCCTGATATCTAACATAAATCTGCCTTGTTGCAGATTAAGTCCATTAGTTCTTGTCTTCCCTTCAGTGGACATGCATAACAGCTGATCACCAGTCTCTTTATTACAGCCCTTAACACATCTGAAGACAGTTAGCAGGTCTAAGTGTGGCTCAGTCTTCTTTTCTAAGACTGAACACTAGGGTTGCCAGGTGTCCAGTTTTGAACTGGACAGTCCAGTATTTGAGGGTTCTGTCTGGGGAAACAAATTGAGAAAATATTGGACATATAAAATGTCTGATATTTTCTAATTAGGTAAGTTTTATTATTATTAGGAGTATCAGTACGTAGTTGCATACTGATACTGCCTGGCTGATCGACTATGCAACTACGCAAGGGGCCGGGGCTGAAGGGAATCCCCGGGGCTGGACTCACTTGTGCTTCACCGGGACGGGCAGCTCACTGTTTCCTGATTGCCAGACCTCGCCCCCACCTTAAAGTCACAGGCAGCAGCAGCACCACAGCCAGTGCAGCTCCTCCAGGTGGCTCTGCATGCTGCAGCTCAGGCCATGTCTGCCCCTGAGCCACCCCGAGAGCCTGCACCCCCATGCCAGGAGCCGCCCCAGGGATCCCAGCAGCGACGGAGAGGCACCAAGCAGCATGCCCCATGCTGGTCCATTCCAGAGGTGGAGGCCCTTCTGGACCTGTGGGGGCAGGAGGAAGCCCTCCAAGACCTCTGGTCCCGGTGCTGCAATGCCAACATATTTGCACGCATGGCCCAGGCACTGGCCGAGCAGGGACACCTGGCCTGGACCCTAGAACAGGTCCAGTCCAAAGTCAAAGACCTCTGCCTGGCCTACGTGAGGGCCAGTGAGGGCGGGGGGGAGAGGGCAGGAGCTGACACCTGCCCCCACTGCAAGTGCCTGCACGCCATCCTGGGGGAGATGGCGGTCCAAGGGCCCTTACTGATGGTGGACACCAGACTGCACACCCCGGTGGTCAGGCCACCTGACCTGGAGAAGGAGGGCTACCTGACCACCACCTCCAAGGATGAGGGAGAGGACCACCCCATCACCTTCCACCTCGAGCCAGTGCCCAGCAACTGGGTTGTCTCCCTGGCTTCATCCGAGGTTGGTGACGGATCCTCCAGTGAGTGTTGCGGTTCTCACTTGCAAGGGTGGGGGAGGCGGATGCCCAGTGGATGTGGGGGGTGTCACTCTAGCAATCCCAGCTACACACCGTGCAGCAATACGCAGCACGTGTAACCTCGTGCAGCGTGACTGTGTGGCACGTGGACGTGGCAGGCAGCTCCAGGGCACGCCTGGGACCCTGCTGCTCACACACATCCTGCCCAGAGGAGGGAGGGGGATGATGGCCATCTCTGGCTCCATGGCACAATAAGGAGAAGGCAAAAGTCCCCAAAGGCACTAGGGCAAAAGCTGTGGTGTCCAAAGAGGCAGAGGGAAACCACAACAGGCACTGCTACATCTTTCAGTTCCTACAAGAGGCCCCAAAGCACACAGCAGCAGAGAAACGGCTGTCCAGGGAGATCCCTTTAAGCACGTGTCTCAGCGGGGCTCTGCCCCCCACGGCCGGAAGGTACTGGTGCCCTTTTGCCCTGTCCTACCCTAAGTGGTTCCGGGGGGAGGTCTTTGCACAAGAGCTTCCTGCCATTGTGGACCCTGTCTTGCACAAAAGCGCATGACTTTTGCAATGTGCTTTCAGCAGTGTGGACATGCTTGTGTGCAAGAACTTTTGTACAAGAACGCTTGTGCAAAACAGTTCTTGTGCAAGAAGCCTGCAGTGTAGACATAGCCAGACAATATGATACAAATGCTAAGCATTATGTTTGACTTGATTTCTTTTATAACATTTTGTGGAGAAAGCGTCAGTGGCTCACTACCACATTTGCGAATTCACATATACATGTGTGAATTCCCTGGATCTAGTCTGAAGTGATGTTATAATTAAGACAGATTCACTCTTAGAAATCTTGTCCAATGGAGCTGAAAAGCCAGGAATTAAAGTTACTCAGGAAGTGAGGAAAGTGATAAAAATGTAGCCGTGTTAGTCTGGTGTAGCTGAAACAAAAAACAGGACAATGTAGCACTTTAAAGACTAACAAGATGGTTATTAGATTATGAGCTTTCATGGGCCAGACCCACTTCCTCAGATCAAATAGTGGAAGAAAATAGTCACAACCATATGTACCAAAGGATACAATTTAAAAAAATGAACACATATGAAAAGGACAAATCAAATTTCAGAACAGAAGGGGAATGGGGGAGGGGGGTGAATGTCTGTGAGCTAATATTAGAGGTGATAATTGGGGAAGTTATCTTTGTAATAGGTAAGATAATTAGAGTCTTTATTCAAACTTAGGTGTAAAGTGGCGAATTTAAGCATGAATGACAGTTCAGAGGATTCTCTTTCAAGTGTAGTGTTAAAAGTCCTTTGAAGCAGGATGCAGGTAATCAAGTCATTGAGACAATGTCCTTTCTGGTTGAAATGGCAAGAAACTGTTTTTTCTTTGTGATCCTGTCTAATATCTGTTTTGTGGGCATTGATCCTTTGGCGAAGTGTCTGAAGTGAGGAAAGGCATTTTCGGCAGGCCAAGTTATGCCCAGGGAAATGACAATAACAAGAAGAGCTATGGGCTTTACAATTTCTAACACCTTCTCTCACTACCTGCACCTTTGATCTCTTCTCTGTTTCTTGGCTTTCACCTCCCAACTCTCTCTAATCTCCTGCCATCCTTTCCTTGAAGCCCTGAACACCCTGATTTTTTTCCCTACCTCCCTGTGATTATCCACCCCTCTTTTCCTGGCTGCCACATCTCTCCTCTTTTCTCTCTGAATCACCTTCTCTCTTCCCTTCTTCCTGTTCCCCCCAACATATCCAAGGCTTAACCTCTGTCTCCCACTGGAGTGACAGACCTTGAATGGCATCTTCCCTCCTAGTTCATGGATAAGAGGTGAACTCACCCTGCCTGTAGGGTCTCTCTTCCACCCTCCAGTGTGACAGCGTCATGCTGTCTGTATGCACCAACTCTCTTCACTCCCCCCATCCTCCCCTCTCCAGCTGACAATTGCTCTTGCCAGCCCTCTCAGTATTTGGTATTCTGCTCTATGGGCTGGTCTACACTATGGTGTTAGGTCAACATATGGTCGAATTTATAATATGCGGGTGCACACTACTGATTCTTTGCCACCGAATTGATGGCTTGTAAAATTGGTGCTTGTACTCCTCCTCCAAGAGGCATAGTACTAGTGTCAAACTTCCCAGGTTGACTTTGGGCAATATAGATTAGGGGTGTAAAGTCCCATTTAATCAGCTAACCAGTTAAATGTTAAGTTTAACAGGTTAATCGATTAAGCAGAATCCTGGGTGGGGGACCACTCCAGTCTGGCTGTAGTAGCCCCCAGCACACAGGACTGCCAGTCCCAGCCCCTCCTGGGGAGCTGCTGGTTCTGCTGGTCCCACACAGGGCTGCCGCCTCCCAGGTTTCCTGCCTCCCAGCCCCATGCAGGGCTGCCAACTGCTGCCCCAGTCCACAGTGTGGTGGGCCTAGTGGGGATGGAATGCCCCCCCCCCTACCACCACCATGCTGGTCCACAGGTGGTGGCTGTTCCCGGACGTCTGTTAACCATTACCCAGTAATTATCACCTGGTAAGCATGCTGCTTACCGGGTAACTGGCTAACCAGTTATGCATTCACATCGCTAGTGTAGACATAGCACTGTGTAATTCAACCAGATTGGCCTGCAGGAGGTATTCCAGAGTGTTCTGCTGTGACTGATCTGAACAGCACTTTAAACTCCATTGCATGTCAGCTGGGTACACAGGAAAAGCCCTGGGAGCTTTTGAATTTCATTTTTCATGTGATCTGTGTGAAACACTTGACAGTACAGCCCAGGGACACAAACATGCTCCGGCATGGAGCCTGCAGGAGACACTGGATCTGACTGGTGTGTATGGAGAGGAGTCTGTGCAAGCAGAATGCTGAACCAGCAGAAAAAACACGACAGCTATGCCAGAATTGCACAGAGCATGTGGGACAGGAGCTACACCAGGACCATACAACAGTGCCGTGTGAAAATAAAGGAGCTCAGACAAGTGTAGCAGAGGACAAGGGAGGTGAACATCCACTCTGAGTCTGAGCTTCTATGAGTGGCTGCATGCCTTTCTAGGCAGGGACCTCCACCAGTACCCCAAAACTCCCAGGAGCCTCAGGTGGCATCAGGCAACAATGAGCAGGACATTTGTCATGATCATGAGGGTGAGCCAGAATCCTGGGGACTAAGGGGTTAAATATGTCCCTTACTTAAACCAGGTGGCAGGCAGCCAATAGAAATATAGGTAGGAATTTCAAACTGGGACAAAGGAATTTTGGTTTTTTTCCCTCCTTGGTCCTGGGTAGTTTCTCTCCAGCAATTGAAGGGGACTGGATGTCTCCCTCTAAGAAAATAATCTTCACAGTCTGTAAGTAGGATAAAGTTTAGATAAATCCAGGAAATGGGATCCAGTGTCTGTGCATTTCAAAATGGGTTTTGCTCTTCTTTATAACTAAGTTCCTGGCCCATGGTCAATTTCTCCTCCATGAGTATGTTATTACTGTTCCATCTAGTCATTATGCTTGCAACAGGAATATTGTGGTGATAATAAAAGTTCTTTTTCTTTCCTTTTTACTAACCTGGTATTGGTTAATGGTTGTGTCCTGGGTGAGATTTTTCAAGTGATCTTTCCCCTGATTTTTGTATCAGTACTTGGGTGGTGGCAGTGGAGATTTTATTCCCAAAATCTCGGTTAAGATTTTGGGGGGAAGTTTTATACCAAAGCCTGGTAGATAAGGTTTTGAGGTACTTTTGCTGGCCCCCATTTCTGCATTTATCATGCCAGAGTGGGCAAGGAGCCATGACATGGTGGCATAGTGGTGGGATTATTTTGAGAACCCAGGAGTTTTAAAAGGACACAGGTTTTTCATTTGCGTTCCAAGCTTTGCAGTTTTTTTCTCTTGTTTTTTTTCTTTTGTTTTCTGTGCTGCCTCAGGGAGGGGCAGACAGAAGGTTAACCTTAAGCCAGACACAGACCATCCCAAACTGTTTGTTTTGTTCTAGCTTTCAGGGCAGCTGGATAGCTAGGCTAGTTAAAGCATGATGTCCAGCTCTAGGACAGATTCATACCTCAAGGAAAGGGCACGAGAAAGATATAGCAGCCCTCCTCCCCCCTCATCAATGCCTTCTATGTGAGAAGCTGCCTGCAAGGCAGCCGGCAGACCTTTAACTCAGAAAGAGGTGGCGTTTCTCCTACGAATGGAGGAGAAGCACGCCCAACGAGAAGCAGAGGCAGAGGTGAAATGCGCCCAAAGAGAGGTGAAACGAGCATGAGAGGCTGAGACCCAGAAGAAGCGTGCCCAACAAGAACATCAGATGAAGCTAGCAGCAATAGAAGCAGAGACAAGACAAATGGAAGAGGAAGAACAGGCAAAGATAGCGGAAATAAAGGCAGAGACCAGGCGAATAGAAATGGAAACACAGGAGAGGATTGCTAAAGCGAAGGCCCCACCAACTAACAACCCTGCAATTGTTGGGGAAATCTCGCTCCCCTGGGGTACAGAGTCCCCAGGAGGGTCCGAGGCTGGAGGTCAAAGAAGTGAGGCAGGAAAGAAATCTAGAAGGAAAACTTTATTATGCATTCATGCAGGCTGACAGCTACCAGAGTGAAAGCAGCAGCAGCCCTGAGAGACAGTTTCAGGGATCCTTTATACAATATGTTCAGACAGTTTAGTTGTTGATTGTTTTCTTTAACATATCAAAGTCTCAGCAGAAGTACTCTGAGACATTTCTGTTCACACCAGAAGTGCTAGAAGTAAGTTTTACAGAACAAAGGCACATGAGAACCTGAGTGAGGAGTCTACAAGGCAAACTGTGACAAAGACAAGAGTTTACATGACAAATTGTGACAGACTAGGAGTCCCCATGAAGTTGAGATAGGAGACATTGTAAGGGTCTTGATTAGAGTTAAGATGATGTAACCCCCAAGCAGATTACTTAGATTCCCAGGGCCTTGTCTGCTGGCAGCTCAGGGAGAGGCACTCTGAGTTTGCCTTGGCTCCCCGTCCCTACCAGGGCCAGAGTCTGCCTGGCAACCCATAGGCCATTGTTGGGGGGAGTCTGGAGCCAGCAGGGCAAGGGGAGGACTGGTTGTGTGGGAGCTAGTAAGCCCCAGGCCTGCAGGCAGGTTCCCCCTGAGAACTAGCCTCTAGGGACCTGAAGGCAGGATCCCTCAGCTGGGTTTATGTCTCCCCTGTTGATTCCCAGTTGTGGAGTTTGCTGGGGGGCTTCCCCAGCCAGGCTGAGTTGGCTCCAGATCCCTGGGTGAGAGGAGTCACCGCATGGTCAGCTTGGCTCTAGCTGCGAGTTCAGGGCTGCTGCCTGCTGTGTGTGTCTGAATGCTGGGCTAGGAGGTTATAGTTTGAATTTTGGTGCCGTTGTGTGGCCTGCACCTTGAGCCCGGCACCCCTTCGCGGTGAGGGGAAATTCTGGGACCGAAGCAGCCTGATTCCTGGCTGAAGAGGATCCCTGCGAGAAGAGAGCAGCCCCTCTGCAGTGACTGAGTCATCTCTCAACCTGAGGCTCATTCATGGAGTGTGTGAGTGCACCAATTTTTAGTTATGCAGGGAATCTGTTTGGGGATTTTATTACCTGAAGCATATTAAACCTGTGGAGGGATTTGCTGCCTTCTCCCATGTGTGAGTCCTTTGGGCTGTACTGGACCTAGTCAGCCCCACTGCTAAACCACTGCAGAGAAGGATTTTGTGGTCAACAGTCATCAAGGGCCCCAACAAAGTACTCGTACCAATGGGACACTGATCTTACAGTTGCTGGGCACCGGTGACCCTAAAAATAGTGTTTTACCCTGTTCTGTTCTATTTGTCTCCTGTTTAATATAATTGCGTTTATTATAGTGTATGTGTTTGTGCTATTTTCTGGGAGTCTCCAACTATCTGGCAAATACGTGGGGATTACCCTGGGCTAGAATTTTCCTCCCAAGCTGCCCTGGTGACCCTGCCAGGAAGGAGTGAGGGGGGTGGAGGCACCGCCAAATAAATCCATCAGAAAAAATAAAGCTGAGTGGGTGGTGGGATCCAGAAGAACCCAGACCTATCCATCAAAACCTGTAAGGAGATTGGCTTTAAAGAAGGTAACCAGGTGGAGAGGGGGCACTACAATGATTTCTCTGTTAGAGAGAGAGACCTGGAAAACTTTTAACCCTTACAGCAGTTTTCTTTTAGATAGTTTTGATTTCCTCCACAGTCCCCCCCTTTAACACAATTGGAGTTATTTGATTTTTCTCTCACATGCCCATGAATGTTGCAGTCACTGTTCAACATCCCAAGGAACTCCAGTCCCAGAGAGTGGAAGAACAACAGAGACTGTCTCCTCCCAGGAGTTCAGTATACAGCTATGTGGGTATGGGGTGTGATTATGGTAGGGCAAATCTGTGTAATCAGGCTGATAACTTAACCCAGCCCCAGAACATGTATAAAAGTAAATCTTCTGTGTTGCCTGTAGCTAACAGGGTGGTTTGTGAAAGGGGTGAGTGTGAATCTGAGTTGGCTGTGGCTAGTCAGTCGTCTTATTGGGAACCTGGCAGTTTGGCTGCTGGGGAGGCAGTATGCCTGAGGGGGAAGGGTTTCTTCCCAGTTCTTTGTATGCAGGAGGTGCCTGCCAGCCTGGAATGGCTGAGGATAGTGCTGCAGGCTCTGATTTAGTTCTGGGGACAGCTGAAGCCCAAAAAGGGGAGGACCCTGGGTTTGTATCAGCCGAGGAGAGTGGTGCTGTAACTGGGGTAGGTCCAGTCAGTATCATGTCAGAAACTCAGGGATCAGACCAGTCTGGTGCTTGTGTGTTTCCTGTAGCGGGTGTGTTGCTGGGTGGGAGGAGAGTCACTCAGGGTATGTCTACACTACAAAGTTAGTTCGAACTAACGGACGTTAGTTCGAACTAACTTTCCTATGCGCTACACTAGCGCTCCGCTAGTTCGAATTTGAATCGAACTAGCGGAGCGCTTAGTTCGAACTAGGTAAACCTCATTTTACAAGGACTAACGCCTAGTTCGAACTAGCTAGTTCGAACTAAGGGCTGTGTAGCCCTTTAGTTCGAACTAGTGGGAGGCTAGCCCTCCCCAGGTTTCCCTGGTGGCCACTCTGGCCAACACCAGGGAAACTCTATGCCCCCCTCCCGGCCCCGGACCCCTTAAAGGGGCACGGGCTGGCTACGGTGCCCGTGCCAGGTGCAAGCCTGCCAGCACCCAGCTAGCAGACCCTGCACCTGGCACGGCACAGAGCCACCCACCCGATGCCCCCCAGCCCACCCCCTCTTGCCGGGACCAGGCTGGCGGCTCCCGGGAGTTTGCCCTGGACCGCAAGAGGCGGGCACCTTCCTGGGCTAGTGCGGACATCGTGGACCTCGTCCACGATCTCCGCACTAGGCACAGGAAAGTGGCCGTCTAGGGCAGGAGAGCTGCCAGCCTGGCCACCCAGGACCAGGTGTGCATGAAAATCAAGGGGGTCCACTGAGACCCCCGACACTGAGCCCTGAGCTTACAATGGCCGTACTGGGTCAGACCAAAGGTCCATCTAGCCCAGTAGCCTGTCTGCCAACAGCGGCCAACCCTAGGGACCCTGGAGGGGATGGACCGAAGACAATGACCAAGCCATTTGTCTCGTGCCATCCCTCTCCAGCCTTCCACAAACTTTGGGCAGGGACACCACTCCTACCCTCTGGCTAATAGGACTCCATGGACCCAACCTCCATCACTTTATCTCACTTCCCTTTAAACTCTGTTCTAATTCTAGCCTTCACAGCCTCCTGCAGCAAGGAGTTCCACAGGTTAACTATTTGCTTTGTGAAGAAGAACAACTTTCTCTTACTAGTTTGAAGCCTGCTACCCATTCCTTTCCTTTGGTGTCCTCTAGTCCTTCTTGATGGGAACTCAGGAAGAACTTTTCTGAATGCACCCTCTCCACCCAACCCCTGCTTTTAGAGACCTCTATCCTGTCCCCCCTCCGTCTCCTCTTTTCTAAGCTGAACAGTCCCAGTCTCTGTAGCCTCTCTTCATCTGGGACCTGTTCCCAACCCCTGATCATGTTAGTTGCCCTCCCCTCTCCCAGCCTTTCTCTTCCCCTCTCCCACCTGCTTTTCCCAGTCTCCCCCAGTTTTTTTTCAATAAAGACAGAGTCAATGTTGGAAGAAACGTTATCTTTATTTTGTACATCAATAAGAAGGGGGGCTAAGGAAGGGTAAGTGGAAGGAGGTGAGGGAGGAATGGGGTACGAGCCCCCGATGGGGAGGACTGGGCTGGCTCTGCGGGCTTCTGGGGGTGGAAGTTCTCCTGCAGCCCCCCAATTACTCCCTCTCCCCAGATGGCAGCCTGCGGCAAGTGCAGCTGGGCTGATGGCCGAGTGGTGTGATGTGCCCAGTGTGGGCACTCAGGGCACTCCAAGCCAGAACTTCTTTGCAAGCGGGGCACCCCTTAGAACTGTGTGTCCGGGGTGGGGGTCGGGACCCTTTAAGCGCAGCCCTCGGCTAGCCTGAGACAGCATCTCCATGCTCTAAGTCCTCCTTTTATGCCCTGCCGGCACTGCTTCCGGCCATCCTTAAGCCCTATTCAGAGTCCACTCAATGTGGACTTGCTAGTTCGAACTAGCAAAACGCTAGTTCGAACTAGTTTTTAGTTCTAGACGCGTTAGTTCGAACTAGCTTAGTTCGAATTAACTAATTCGAACTAAGTTAGTTCGAACTAGCGCTGTAGTGTAGACGTACCCTCAGTGTGATCAGGGCTCCCGGTGAGGAGCAGGGTATGGTAAGTGAGGTACCTACAGACAGTATGGAAGTGTGTAGCAGTCTAGAAAGCTGTGAGGGGGAGGAAAATGTCTCTGATTTCCCCTCAGAGAAGTCTGTGTGTTTTCCTTTTTACACAGCACACCAATTCTGGAATTGCTCTTCTCAAGTTTGAAGCTCCAACACTAATTACAAGTATTAACAGTGAACTAGCAGTGTCACAAGTCTTTTGAACATACAGTGTGTCCTTGGGTACATTTTTTAACAGTTTCCAAGGTTTTGGCACAAGAATATGCACAATGGACATTGCTACAATTGTTAGAAACAGCAGTACAGTGGTTACAATAGCTGACATCAGCAATGGGAACAAACCCATCCCAAGTGTACATTGAAAATTCTGGCCTTTTAGATTTAAAAAACTGCAGCCTCTCTGGGCAAACACAAGTTTTGCCCCTCCCCCTTGCCCTGTGTGTTCAAATTCAAAACTCCCTATCCCAAAGACACAGGACTGGCTGGGTGTGTCTCCCCTGCTTACAATAGCTATGGAATTCCCTTGCTCCCCCCAGCTAATCATGAAGCGAGCAGCCCAGACATTAATTTTGCACCCTGCTGTTTCCAATAAAGTTTTCCATCTGATTTTCCAAGTGGGCCACTGCCTCATAGACACAGAGCCTGGGGGTATGTCTACACTACCCCGCTAGTTCGAACTAGCGGGGTAATGTATGCATACCGCACTTGCTAATGAAGCCCGGGATTTGAATTTCCCGGGCTTCATTAGCATAAGCGGGGAGCCGCCATTTTTAAATCCCCGCTGCTTCGAACCCCGTGTAGCGCGGCTACACGGGGCTCGAACTAGGTAGTTCGGACTAGGGTCCTATTCCGAACTACCGGTACTCCTCGTGAAACGAGGTGTACCGGTAGTTCGGAATAGGCACCCTAGTCCGAACTACCTAGTTCGAGCCCCGTGTAGCCGCGCTACACGGGGTTCGAAGCAGCGGGGATTTAAAAATGGCGGCTCCCCGCTTATGCTAATGAAGCCCGGGAAATTCAAATCCCGGGCTTCATTAGCAAGTGCGGTATGCATACATTACCCTCCTAGTTCGAACTAGGAGGGTAGTGTAGACATACCCTGGGTGACCTAGCTTGATAGACTTACGGATCTCTGGTCCCTTCACAGAATCAGACTGGAAACATCCCTGTTTCAGCAACACACACTCTCCAGCAAGCTGGTCAAACACAGTCATTTGATTACCATAGGGCTGTTTCATCTCCCTGGCTGTCTCCACTCCATCTGAAACAGCCTCCTGTCCCTCACCTTCACGCCCTTCGGGCACAGCAAAGTGCTGACTAATATCACCATAAGGATCCTCTTCCTTATGACCTTCTGCAAGCAAAAGTTCACCTTCCCTCATCACCCTGCTGAGCCACCACCAACTCCTCCTGAGTCCCCAGGACGCTGGCTAACCCTTTTAGGAGGAGAATGTGCAGCAGGCAAAGGAGGCTCCATTCTCCCCAAGAACCAGGATCTTTTCCTAACTGCGGAGCCAGCCCCCACCCAGGGCCAAGTGTTGCCACACTGTGATGGTGGAGAAGACACCTCCGGTGCGTGCACATTTGTAATCCCACTGTAGGGGCTAAATGCCACTGGGCTGTGTCTAGACTGGCAAGTTTTTCTGCAAAAGCAACTGCTTTTGCGGAAAAACTTGTCAACTGTCTACACTGGCCACTTGAATTTCCGCAAGAACACTGAAGATCTCATGTAAGAAATCAGTGCTTCTTGCGGAAATGCGGAAAAGTTTTGCGCAAAAGGGCCAGTGTAGACAGCTCAGATTCGTTTTGTGCAAAAAAGCCCCGATCACAAAAATGGCAATCGGGGCTTTTTTGCGCAAAAAACGTGTCTAGATTGGCATGGACGCTTTTCCACAAAAAGTGCTTTTGCGGAAAAGTGTCCGTGCCAATCTAGATGCTCTTTTCCGCAAATGCTTTTAACGGAAAACTTTTCCGTTAAAAGCATTTGCGGAAAATCATGCCAGTCTAGACGTAGCCCTGGTGTTTGGGTTTAATGAGGTATATAATTGGACTACATTGGTGGCCAGTCCAGGTATGCAGAGGGAGCTCCTTGGAAAAGGCCATTTATGTGCCTGGGTATGGGCTAGGAATCCTCTGTGGATATCTCTAGGAAGCTCTCATAGAGGTGCTCTGCAATCCTTTGCAGAAAGGTTTTGGGGATGGCTGTCATATTATGTCTACTGCGGTAGAACATTTTCCCATGCCAATGTAGTACTAAGTGATCTGGCATCACTGCAGCGCACAGCAGAGCAGGAAAAGGTCCCAGTTTCTGACAACTGCAGCATTCATCCCCTTTCTGCCTCTGTTACCCTCAGATATCACACATGGTGAAATAGGGAAAGTTTAATAAATGCCAGCCCTGAAATAATCCACCACTGTTTGCTGATCCCTGCCAAAAAATGTCCCTGGCTGTGCCCTGTTTCTGCTCAAATGGATCATCCCTGATCACAGCAAGAATGTTCAGGTTGGGGGTGATGCCGACTCTGTCTCTCTCCACCCCAACCCAGTGTTGCTACTTCACAAAAACAAACACACTAACAAACACTCAAGCAACATCCAGGTTGCTGTGGGAAAGGGGACCAGACTTTGCACCCATTCGTTATAGATGTTTGAAAAGGGGCAGCAAAGGACCCCTTCTACCCTTTTGTGTGTGCTTACCATGCCTGTCTGCAAACTGAATTCTGCTGCCCACTGCTCTGCCGTGTGCTGGACTTTGCTGGTAGGCACTTCTTTTAAAAGACAAAATTTGATCTTTTACATAAAAGCAATGTATTTAAGGCTGTGAAGTGTTTCATTCATTGTAAAAGTTAACCATCTGTTTTCAACAATGTGGGTTCCATGAGTTTTTTTCCTTGCAGTTGGAACCTTGTCTGTGGGTGTTTCCTGCACACCAGCACAGAGGCTGTCCCAGATCAGAAGGCGGAAAAAGAAGACTTGGGAAGACACGTTTTGTGATCTGATGCATTCCTCCAAGAGTTACAGAGTCCAGCTCAATGTATGGAGGCTTAGACTGTCAGAGTGTGCGAACAGAATGAGAGGGCAGGAGACCATGCAGGGAACAAGAGTGTAACACACAAGACAAGTTGTTGCAGCTTATGGGGGAGCAAACATGTTGAGGCATCTGGTTGAGATGCAGGGACCTTAGAGTCCCACTACACTCAATGATGAACCTGCTGCCTTCCACACCAAGTTCCACATCCTCCTCTCCCAGGTATCCTAGAATGCATGGGGTGTGGGTAAGGAGAACCTCTGGCATCCCTTATACTAGGGGTAGGCAAACTCAGGCCCAGGGTTGGATCTAGCCTGCCAAGCATTTCTTTCTGGCCCACCCAGCTGATTAGCAGAGAGTGCTTCCCACCTTGCTGTGTCCTGCAGACAAGTTGTTCCCAGGATTCTCCTGCTAGCTGTGCAGAGCGGGGAAGGGCATGGGATGGGAATGCTGAAGTCAGGGTGTTTCCCTGCCTCTGTACCCATCTCTGCAGAGCAGGGGTTGGGAAGAGGGAGACACACAGACAGGGAGCAGCTGCAATCTAACACGTGGATGGGAAGTGACCCAGAATACAGAGCTGAGCAGGGTGGGGGGAGTCAACAGAGCAGGACAGATTTCCCTAAAAGAGACAGAGCATGGCTTCTCTCAGAAACTTACCCAGCAGCAACCAGTGCACACGCTTTCTGTGTCATTATCAGACACACCTCAGTCTGTGCCACACTGTCTCTGTGCCACACACACACAGTCACTGTCACATACACAATCATTCTGGTTCACCAAGTCTGTGTCTCACACACAGAGTCTCAGTCTCTCTCTCTCTCTCTCGTCTCTCACACGCACACACACACATACATACACTCACTCTCTTTCTCTCAAAAGCCCAACCCCACCCCTTCCATGGGCCCAGAGCTGGCCAGTGATCGTGTACAAAATTTGAGAAGTGGCCTCCCACTATGAAAACTATTGGCTTATACTCAGTTCCAGGGGAGGGTTCATGGAGTGGAGGGCTATCATTCCCATAGCTTTGATTGCTACATGATACAATTGTAAGCAACATGTCTTTGTCCCTCACTCCCAACCCTAACCCCTTATTACCATGCCCTTAGCCCTGGGTTATTTTTTACTATTCATTGCTGTCTTTTTTCAGTGTTTGTGAGCATAATAAAAATACATGGATTACGGACAAGAGGCTCTTTATTCACTAAGCATGCTTTGATTGCTGGGAGTCTAGTTTACAGGGCAGTACCACTTTTGCATCAAAAAAGAGGGCTGTTTGGTAAGGAATAATACATGTAACTGTCACATTGAGTTTGGGTCATTCGTTAAACTGGTTTTCAAAGTCTCTGGGAGACACAGTGTACCTCAATGTCTACTTCTTATTGCCCTGGTGTCTGGCTGCTCGTTATTCACTGCCAGGCAATCTGCTTCAATGCCCCTCCTGCCAGAAACATTTCCCCCTTTGTTTCACGGATACTATGGAGCACACAGCAAGCAGCAACAATAGGAATGTTGCTTTTCCTGAAGTCGAACCTAATGTGCAAACTGCACCAGCAGGCCTTTAAACAAGGCCAAAGGCACATTATACTGCTATTCTGCACTTGCTCAGCGTGTTGAACTGCTCCTTACTGCTGTCCAGGTACCTGTGTGTGGCTTCATGAGCCAGGGGAAAGAGGGGTAGGTTAAGAACATAAGAATGGCCGTTACTGAGTCAGGCCAAAAGTCCATCTAGCCCAGTATCCTGTCTGCTGACAGTGGCCAATGCCAGATGCCCCAGAAGGAGTGAACAGAACAGGTGATTTCCAGTCTCTGACACAGAGGCTGGGGACACCATTCCTACCCATCCTGGCTAATAGCTATTGATGGACCTAACCTCTATGAACATATCTAGTTCTTTTTTGAACCCTGTTAAAGTCCTGTTTTTCAAAACATCCTCTGGCAAGAAGTTCCACAGGTTGACCGCGTGCAGCATGAAGAAAAACTTCCTTTTGTTTGTTTTAAACTGCTACCTATTAATTACATTTGGTGACCCCTAGTTCTTACATTTTGGAAACAAATAAATAACTTTTCCTTATTCACTTTTCCCACACTGGTCATAATTTTATAGACCTCTGTCATATCCCTCCTTAATCTCCTCTTTTCTAAAATGAAAAGTCCCAATCTTTTAAATCTCTCTTCATATGAGACCCATTCCAAACCTCTAATCATTTTTGTTGCCCTTTTCTGAACCTTTTCTACTGCCAATATGTCTTTTTTGAGCTGAGACAACCACATCTGTATACAATATTCAAGATGTGGGCATTCCATGGTTTTATATAGAGGCAACAAGATATTCTCTGTCTTATTCGCTATCCCTTTTCTAATGATTCCTAACATTCTGTTTGCTTTTTGACTGCCGCTACACATGGAGTGGATGTGTTCAGAGAACTATCCACAATGACTCCAAGATTTCTCTCTTGCATAGTTATAGCTAAATTAGTCCCTATCATTTTGTATATATAGCTGGGATTATTTTTTTTCAATGTACATTACTTTACATTTATCAACATTAAATTTCATTTGCCACTTTGTTGCCCTGTGTGACAGGGCGCCTGCCCTGCACTGGGCCTTTAAGCCCAAGGCTCAGGCCCCGAGCCTGAGGGAAGCTGGAAGACCAGCTGAGATGGTGAGGCTAATGAGCCCAGCTGCCGGCTATAAAAGGAGAGGCACAGTTGCTGGAGAGGAGGCAGGGCTGACTGCAGAGGCAGCAAGAGCTCCTGGGAGGGCTACAGCTGCAGGAGAGGGACTGGAGAGAGAAGCTCTCCCTCAGCAGTTGCCGGGGACTCCAGGAGAGGCCGGGAGGAAAGCAGAGGCGAGTTGGTGCCACCTGGAGACTACCTGCCGAGGGGACGCCGGCCTGGAGATCGCAGCCAGCTGGGCAAGGCCAGGTAGGAAGTGGCCCAGGGCAGGAGCGGGAGGCGCCCCTCTTAGCCCGAGAGACTTGGTGGGTTTTGGCTAGCTAGCCCCACCGAGGGAGTGACCCTATACCCGGTCGCTCACAGGGCCCTGGGCCGGGACCCGGTGGAGTAGGGTGGGCCCGGGTCCCCCTACCGGGGGGGTGCCCAGCTACGACGAGAATCTGTTTGGAGACTCGGCCTGTTTAAAGGGCCAGTATAAACTGCGGTGAAGCCGATGATGAGCAACCCATACAGACTGTAACTTGCCCTGAGATGGGCCATGTGAAGACAGTCAGGGGGCACTGAGGCTACTGGGGGGCGTGCGCCCCATGACACCCACTCACTTAGTTTTGTGAGATCTACTTGAAGCTCTTCACAGTCTGCTTTGCTCTTAACTACCTTGAGCATTTTAGTATCATCTGCAAAATTTGCCACCTCACTGGTTACCTCTTTCTTCAGATCATTTATAAATAGGCTGAATAGATGAGGGGATTGTTCCCAATATGGACCCTTAGGGTCACCACTAGTTACCTCTCTCTATTCTGAAAACTTAACATTTATTCCTACCCTTTGTTTCCTGTCTTTTAATGAGTTATCAGTCCATGAGAGGACCTTCCCTCTTATCCCATGCCAACTTATTTTACTTAAGAGCCTTTACTGAGGGATCTTGTCAAAGGCTTTCTGGAAATCTAAGCAGCGTTCCCTCTAACATGCAGGGCAGCACAGTTTAACAGGTGATTAATCAGCCCCACCCAGTCAGAGGCTCAGAGCTCCTTGCACAGAGTTGACTGACTGGGTGGAGCTGATTAATCACCTATGAAGATGTGCTGCTGCGTAGTTTAGAGGGAATACTGAATCTGTGTACGCTGTATCCAGTGGCGAGGAGTCCTGTGGCACCTGATAGACTAACTGAAGTGTTGGAGCATAAGCTTTCGTGGGCAAAGACCCACTTCGTCAGATGCATGGATCCAGTGGATCCCCCTCGACTACCTGTTTGTTGACCCCCTCAAAGTATTCAAGTAGATTAGTAAGGCACGACTTCGCTATACAGAAATCATGTTGACTTTTAACCAAAAAATTATGTTCACCTGTATGTCTGACCATTTTTTTTCTATAGTTTCAACTAATTTGCCCGGTCTGTAATCACCAAGATCACCTCTAGAGCCCTTTTTATATATTGGCATCATGTTAGCTATCTTCCAGTCATTAGGTACAGAATCTGATTTAAAGGTTAGGTTACAAACCACAGTTAATAGTTCAACAATTTCCCATTTGTGGTCTTTCAGAACTCTTGGGTGAATGCCATCTGGTCCCAGTGACTTGTTACTGGTAAGTTTATCAATTTGTTCCAAAACCTTCTCTAGTAACACCTCAATTTTGGACAATTCCTCAGATTTGTCACCTAAAAAAGTTGGGTCCCCAGGGATCACCATTGGCATTTCAATATCTCTGATGGTAATCTTCTGGTTTGGGAAGAAATTTACTTCTTTCAGCTTTGTGAACAGACTAGAGTTCTTAAAGATGAGGATGTCATGCACCTTTCCCAACCATCCCATATCGATACTAGTAAAAGGGCTCTTGTGATCCACCAGTGCTTGCAACACTATTGAGAAGTACCCCTTGTGGTTTATGTACCCTTTGGCAGGGTGATCTGGTGCCAAGGTGGGGATGTGCATTTCATTTATA
The DNA here is from genome assembly GCF_049634645.1 of Pelodiscus sinensis. Classification (NCBI taxonomy): domain Eukaryota; kingdom Metazoa; phylum Chordata; order Testudines; family Trionychidae; genus Pelodiscus; species Pelodiscus sinensis. Next base: position 137,025,731 of record NC_134711.1, on the reverse strand, counting down.
CCCCCATCATAGTTAGGGAACCCCAGTGCGGCAAAGCCCTCCACTATGTCCTGTATGTTTCCCACAGTCACTACCCTTTGTAGCAGAAGGGTATTGATTGCCTTGGGTACTTGGATCACAGCAGCTCCCACTGTAGATTTACCCACTCCTAATTGATTCCCAGCTGACCAGTAGCAGCTTGACATTGCAAGATTCTGTAGGGATATTGCCACTTGCTTCTCAACTACCAGAGCAGGTCTCATTTTGCTATTGCAGCACTTCAGGGCTGGGGAAAGCACTTTGCATAGTTCCATGTGAAAGCAGGGGCTGAATTACTGCTTGCTATCAGACAGCTAAAAGGAGAGAGCTGCCCTGGGGATGGCTGAGCCTTGGTAGGGGGAGGGGCTTTATAAGGCAGTGGGCAAGTGACCAAGGAGCTTGTGAACAGGTGATTGCTAACAGGGAGTTTTGAGAGGGAGTTCAGAAGGGGAGAGGGAAGGGTGGGAGGTTCTCTTGCCTTTCTTTTTAAATCCCTTTTCCAGGACAGCAGCGATGGTTGGTGATGGGTCTGCTGTTGTTACCTGCACAACGTATGTCATGTTTGTCTTCCTCCCAGAAGAGAGAACGGATTTCATCTGCACCAAGTGCAAGCTGGTCGACATTTTGGAAGAAAAAATTAGGAGGCCCAAGTGTCGACCCTACGCTTGATCAGAGAGGATGAAGACTTCCTCAATAGAAGGCAGCATTTAATCCTTCAAGCACGGCAGGGAGAAGAGCCACAGAGGGCAGTACGTGACCAAGAAGAGAACTTGCAGCATGTAACTTCTAGAAGGGGAAAAAGGCCAGCACGGGAATCCCCCGATGCTATAGAGGTAAGCAATCGCTTTCAAGCTCTCTCCACAGGCTCTGCAGTGCTGAAAGCTCTGGAAGGGACCTCACAAGGAAGAAACCAGAAGGGAACACCATCTACTGGAAGGCATGGGATGCGTAGTCCTACGGATGGGGGTTCCACAGCCACCACGCCCAAAAGGAAACGACGGGTGGTGGTGGTCGGGGACTCCCTTCTAAGAGGGACTGAGCCATCCCTCTGCCGTCCGGACCTGGAATCTCGAGAGGTGTGCTGCTTACCAGGAGCTCGCATTCAGGATGTCACTGAGAGGCTTACCAAGCTGATCAAACCTTTGGATCGCTACCCCTTCCTGCTTTTCCACGTGGGAACTATTGATATGGCCAAGAATGATCTTGAGCGTGTTACTGCAGATTATGTAGCACTGGGAAGAAGGATCCAAGAATTTGGAGCGCAAGTGGTATTCTCCTCCATCCTCCCTGTTGAAGGGAAAGGACTGGGCAGGGATCGTCGAATTGAGGATGCGCAGATGGTGTCGCAGAGAGGGCTTTGGTTTCTTCGACCATGGGACTCTGTTCCGGGCGCAAGGATTGTTAGGAAGAGATGGGATCCACCTAACGAAGCGAGGAAGGAGAATCTTCGCAGGTAGGCTTGCAAACCTAGTGAGAAGGGCTTTAAACTTGGTTCGTCGGGGGACGGTGACCAAAACCCTGAGGGGAGTGGGAAAGTCGGATACCGGGAAGAAATGCAGAGAGGAAGGGGCAAGAAAGGAGGACCCATGTTTCGAATGGAGAAGATAGGACGATCAACTGGTTATTTGAGGTGTTTGTACACTAATGCGAGAAGCCTGGGCAACAAACAGGAAGAACTGGAGGCCCTGGCCCAGACCAAGAAATATGATTTAATTGGGATAACAGAGACTTGGTGGGATGACTCGCATGACTGGAGTGCTGTCATGGAAGGGTATAGACTGTTCAGGAACAACAGGCGGGGGAGAAAAGGAGGAGGAGTTGCACTATATGTAAGAGAGCACTACGATTGCTCTGAACTCCAGTATAAAGAGGGAGAAAAACCTGTTGAGAGTCTATGGGTTAAGTTTAAAGGAGCAAACAACAGCCTTGATGTTGTGGTTGGTGTTTGCTACAGGCCACCGAATCAGGTGGATGAGGTAGATGAGGCTTTCTTCGGACAACTGAGCGAAGCTTCCAGATCGCAGGCCCTGGTTCTCGTGGGGGACTTTAATCACCCTGACATCTGCTGGGAAACCTATACGGCAGTACACAGGCAATCCAGGAAGTTTTTGGAGAATGTTGGGGTTATCCTTCTTGACACAGGTGCTGAAGGATCTGACCAGGGGCCGTGCGCAGCTTGACCTTCTGCTCACAAACAGGGAGGAACTAATAGGGGAAGTGGAGGTGGGTGACAACCTGCGAAGCAGTGATCATGAGATGGTAGATTTCAGGATCCTGACCAAAGGAAGAAAAGAGAGTAGTAAAGTACACACCTTGGACTTCAAAAAAGCAGATTTTGACTCCCTCCGAGATCTGATAGGCAGAATCCCCTGGGATGTTAACATGAAGGGGAAAGGAGTCCAGGACAGCTGGCAGTATTTTAAAGAAGCCTTATTGAAGGCACAGAAAGAAACCATCCCGACGCGTAGCAAGAGAGGCAAACATGGTAGGAGACCGGACTGGCTTACAGGGGAAATCCTTGGTGAACTTAAGCACAAAAAGGAAGCTTACAAAGAGTGGAAACTTGGACAAATGACCAGGGAGGAGTTTAAAGCTATAGCTCGAGAATGCCGGGGGGTTATCAGGAAGGCGAAAGCGCAAATGGAATTGCGACTGGCTAAGGATGTGAAGGATAACAAGAAAGGTTTCTACAGGCATGTTAACAAGAAGAAGGTGATCAGAGAGGATGTGTGGCCCCTAATGGATGAAGGAGGTAACCTAATGACAGATGTTGTGGGGAAAGCTGAAGTACTCAATGCTTTCTTTGCCTCTGTATTCATGGACAAGGTCGGCTCCTGGACTTCTGCGCTAAGTGACGCAAGATGGAATGAAGATGGACAGCCCATGGTGGGTAAAGAACAGATTAGGAACTATTTAGAAAAGCTAAACATACACAAATCCATGGGTCCGGACTTAGTGCATCCGAGGGTACTGAGGGAGTTGGCAAATGTCATTGTGGAGCCTTTGGCTATTATCTTTGAAAAGTCGTGGAGATGGGGAGAAATCCCGGATGACTGGAAAAAGGCAAATGTAGTGCCCATCTTCAAAAAAGGGAAGAAGAATGATCCAGGGAACTATAGGCCGGTCAGTCTTACCTCGGTTCCTGGAAAAATCATGGAAGGGATCTTTAAGGAATCCATATTGAGGCACTTGGATGAGAGGAAAGTGACTAGGAATAGTCAGCATGGATTCACAAAGGGCAAGTTGTGCCTGACCAATCTGATTAGCTTCTATGATGAAGTAACTGGCTCTGTGGACATGGGGAAGTCAGTGGATGTTATATACCTTGACTTTAGCAAGGCTTTTGATACAGTCTCCCACAATATTCTTGCCAGCAAGTTAAGGGATTGCGGATTGGATAAATGGACGGTAAGATGGATAGAAAGATGGCTAGAACGCCGGGCCCAGTGGGTAGTGATCAATGGCTCAATGTCAGGATGGCGGTCGGTTTCTAGCGGAGTGCCCCAAGGTTCAGTTCTAGGACCGGTTTTGTTCAATATCATTATTAATGATCTGGATGAGGGGATGGATTGCACCCTCAGCAAGTTTGCGGATGACACTAAGCTGGGGGGAGAGGTAGATACCCTTAAGGGCAGAGATAGGGTTCAGAATGACTTAGACAAATTGGAGGATTGGGCCACAAGAAATCTGATGAGGTTCAACAAGGACAAGTGTAGAGTCCTGCACTTGGGACGGAAGAATCCCAAGCATAGTTACAAGCTGGGGAAAAACCGGTTAAATAGTAGGTCCAGCAGAGGGCAACCAAAATGATTAGGGGGCTGGAGCATATGACTTATGAGGAAAGGCTGAGGGACTTGGGTCTATTTAGTCTGCAGAAGCGAAGAGTGAGGGGGAATTTGGTAGCAGCCTTCAACTTCCTGAAGGGAGGTTCCAAAGAGGATGGAGAGAGGCTGTTCTCAGTAGTGACAGATGGCAGAACAAGGAGCAATGGTCTCAAGTTGTGGTGGGAGAGGTCCAGGTTGGATATTAGGAAAAACTATTTCACTAGGAGGGTGGTGAAGCACTGGAATGGGTTACCTAGGGAAGTAGTGGAGTCTCCATCCCTAGAGGTGTTTAAGTCTCGGCTTGACAAAGCCCTGGCCGGGTTGATTTAGTTGGAACTGGTCCTGCCTAGAGCAGGGGGCTGGACTTGATGACCTTCTGAGGTCTCTTCCAGTTCTATGATTCTATGATCCAATTGTTTAGCTCTGCAAGATAATTAACTGTTAAGTGTTGATATGTAAATACAGCTCATGCCAGGAGAGGGAAGGAATCCAAGGTGTGGTTATGTAAATCCAATTCAGCCAGAGCTGATGGAGAATCAGTGTTGGAATGGAATGTGATGTATTGTAACTAATTTGGGGCTGTTGTGGGGGGTCACAAATCATGCTACCTCTAAATGCGGGAACTGTAAAATATGACACCGGTGCTTGCAGGAGAGACACCATCATTGTAAGAGGTCTCAGAGGAACAAGCTTCCCCCCTTCCAGAGATGAGTGAAGTGAGTTGGGGAGGGGAAAGGCTAAAGGGCTTGAGTCAGCCTGCTTCATGCCTGCCAGGTGTGAGCTGTAAGACTGGCTCAACCTACCTCTTTCCCCCTTGTTTTAAGGATAGACCTAAAGCAGACTCCATGAGGAGTCTTTTTGCTAGTCCAGTGGAAGCTGGAATCTTTTGCCAGCCTAGGTGGTGGCTAAAGAGTTAAAATCACTAAAAGCTGAAGTCATTGGTTTGGCCTGGAGCCAGACCCATTGCTGCCAGCGGAGTGGCTGGTGGTATAGACCGGTGGGCAGCCGGTAGGAGCGGTGGCAGGTGGCCAGTAGAACAGCTGGCGGGAACAACCAGTGGGAGGCCAGCGGAGCGGCTGGCGGGATTGACCGGCGGGCAGCCGGTAGGAGTGGCGGCAGGCGGGCAGCAGAGTGGCTGGCGGGAATGACCAGCAGGGGGAGCACACAGGTGGCATCACATCAGGCTCTATGAAGGAAGTCACCAGGGTGATGTGTCTGGGTCTGCACTGACTGGACAGAGCTGTAAGTGGGGTGTTTGAAGTGGGGTATGGGGAAAGTTTGGGTAAGTGAATGGAACCCTTTTCTTGTTGGACTAGTGAACCTGAGAGGCCAAGGACATTGCTCAATCCATTTGAGCTGGGATGGTTACTCGTGGAGAGTTATGAACTCTGTTCATGGTATTTTCCCAAGTTAATGCCATGTCACTTCTCTCTCTCTTTCATTAAAAGTTTCTTTTCTACACTGAGACTCTGGCTACGTCTACATTGGCAAGATTTTGCGCAAATACTTTTAACGCAAGAGTTTTTGTTTTTGCTTTTGCGCAAGAGAAGTGCTTTTGCGCAAAAGCATCCATGCCAGTGTAGGCACTCTCTTGCACAAGAAAGCTCCAATGGCCATTTTAGCCATCGGGCTTTCTTGCACAAGAAATTCATGTTGCCTGTCTACACTGGCCTCTTGCGCAAGAACACTTGTGCAAGGGGGCTTATCCCTGAGCGGGCGCATCATAGTTCTTGCGCAAGAAGCCCTGATTTCTTAACATTAGAGCATCAGTGTTCTTGCGCAAGAACTCGCAGCCAGTGTAGACAGGCGGCAAGTTTTTGCACAAAAGCGGCCACTTTTGTGCAAAATCTTGCCGATGTAGACACAGCCTCTGTGTTTGCGAGTGGGGAAGCATTGCCTCTCAGAGGCACCCAGGGGTGAATTTCCCAGGTTACTGTGTGGAGGCTGGAGCTGGTTCTGTGTGAGATGGATCCCTAGATATTGAACCTGACCCTGGTTGCTGCCAACCCTATCCGGCAGAAGGATTACACATGAAAGTGCCCTTATTCATGTGAAAGTTCTGCAGCCCCTGCTCTTCATTCAATAGATGCATAGCTATGTGATCTGACCAGTCAGTGCTTGTTTCCTGGGCCCAGAAGCAGGGTTCCACGGTGTCAACATGAATGGCTGTGTCTAGACTGGCAAGTTTTTCCGCAAAAGTGATTGCTTTTGCGGAAAAACTTGCCAGCTGTCTACACTGGCCACTTGAATTTCCGCAAGAACATTGACGATCTCATGTAAGAAATCAGTGCTTCTTGTAGAAATACTATGCTGCTCCAGTTCGGGCAAAAGTCCTTTTGTGCAAAAGGGCCAGTGTAAACAGCTCAGATTTGTTTTGCGCAAAAAAGCCCCGATCGCGAAAATGGCAATCGGGGCTTTTTTGTGCAAAAAATGTGTCTAGATTGGCACAGATGCTTTTCTGCAAAAAGTGCTATTGCGGAAAAGCGTCCGTGCCAATCTAGACGCTCTTTTCCGCAAATGCTTTTAACGGAAAACTTTTCCATTAAAAGCATTTGCGGAAAATCATGCCAGTCTAGACGTAGCCAATGAGTATTGTTACCATCTGTGAATTTCTCCGTTCCATGGCTTCCAGCATTCCTGTTTGAGTGACATCACATTCTTCCAAGTGGTGTTTTCACTCTGTAAATACCACAGAATAATGCATGAGGTATTTGTGATACTCATAAGAACAGTGTACAGATGAGAGGGGTCCATGCTTGCCATGCTATGGGGGCTGCACAGGTAACCCAGGCTTAATAAAAAAGACACAAATATCATTATTTGCTGTTGTTTTCAGGAAAGAGGGAGGCAAGTGCATCATGGGAGGCTGATATGTTCACACATGAAAATGTTTTCATCCCATCAGGCATTGGGAGCCAGAATTCCAGTTGGCTCCAGGAACTGTGGGATAGCTACCCACAGTGCATCCCTCCATAAACCAGTGCAAGCCCTGGTAGGGAGGAAGGTGGTAGACCAACCAAATGTGGGGACATGAAGTATCAACTTTACTAAATCTGAGGCTCTATGTCAATTTAAATAAAATCAACCTAATTTTATAGTGTAGACATATGTTGAGTCTCAGCTCCTAGTTTCAAGCAATTCCCAGAGCATCTCAGCTTTTGTGTAAAAAGAGAAGGAAGTTTCTACTTCTCAAGGTTGCAGAGAAAAGTTTGAAAATATGAATGTAGCGACTCTGAAAGGTTCAGAAACCAGATGTCAAATGAACCAACATTTAAAAACAAACAAGCAAACAATAAATCTCTTATTTTTACAGCAAATTCATGATTTTGTGCTTTGGTAAAACTATACATCTACATTGGCGCATTCTCACGCAAAAACTCTTTTGCGGAAGAGTTCTTCTGCAAAAACTCTTCCAGAAGAAAGCTTCTACACTGGCATGTGCTTTAGCGCAAGAGCATCCATGACAGTGTAGATGCTCTCTTGCGCAAGAAAGCTCTGATGGCCATTTTAACCATAGGGCTTTCTTGCGCAAGACATTCATGTTGCCTGTCTACACTGCCCTCTTCTGGAAGAGTTCTTGCACAAGCGGGCTTATTCCTGAGTGGGAGCGTCAGAGTTCTGGTGCAAGAAGCCCTAATTTCATACATTAGAATGTCAGTTTACTTGCGCAAGAATAAGCTGCCAGTGTAGACAGGCAGCAAGTTTTTGCGCAAGAGTGGCCACTTTTACACAAGATCGCACCAGTGTAGACACAGCCTTGTTGTATCTCTGCTACCTGTCCCTTCATGCCAATGGACACAAGCCTTTTCCCTGATGAGGACAAGGTATATTGTTGCATAAGAACAGAGAGTATTCTAGGATGTGTTACATAAGCACAATTCACAATATGTGGCCATAGTTTATTTTGCTTGCAGGACAGCCCTGCACTGCATCCTGGGGGCCAGGAGAGGTAATGGGAGAAGAAAGGAATGCAAAACCTTATTAAATGTAACATTTTTGTACAGGAAAAAGGAAGAAAGCCAATACTGGCACTGCTACAACTCCTGTCTCAACCCCAGGCCTCAAGGGATCCAGCTGTCTTCTGCAGCTCACAGATAAGAAAAAAGTCAGCTGATAAAATGTTCCTGTGATGTCTCCCCCTCTGACACCTCTGACACCCGTGACCAAGAGAAAGTTTCCAGGGAAAAGCATTTTGTCTGCTCTTTCTGTAGCTGATAAAGTGTCTTCAAAGAAATTCATGAGTTAGCAGCAAAAACAACTTCGCATACGCAGCACATTTCCTCTCAAAGGAGCCCAAGCTCTCTGCAGGCTGTATAGGCAGTATAGGCATCACTCCCGCAGCGCTTCCTCCATGCAGATCTCCGCAGCTATTTAAACTCACACCATAACACTACACAACATTATAGAGGATGAAGAGCAGAAGACTCCACTATCCAGTAGAAATATGGACAATTGAGAGAGGTACTTGGAATTTGGAAAGGACACTGGGCTTAAGAGCCTCTACTCCTGGAGAAAAAATGCCATTAAGCACCCCAAATTGAGTCACCCACAGTGGTGCGGCACAGCACCCTCTGTTGCCATGCTTAGTCATTGCAGTGAGCACAGATAGGGATGGCACTACTTCCTGAAGCACCCTAGATCTCCATGGAGGTCTCCTGTCCAAGAACTGCTGAAGATTAGCCTTGAGCTCATAGTCATCTCAAGCAGTCTGGATGCTGTACCAGGGAGAAGACATAGCCAGGGCATTCTACTAGGAATAAAGTCTCCCATTGGTAGGGGGTAGCTGAGTTAGTATGTTACAGAAAAAAACAGCAAACAAATGGTCTGGTAGCACTTAAAAGACTAACAAAACATGTAGATGGTATCATGAGATTTGGGCTGTGCTCACAAAAGCTCATGATACCGTCTTCATGTTTTGTTACTTTATAAAGTGCTACCAGACCACTTGCTTGCTGTTTTTTCCCATTGGTAGGGTATAGTTTTTTAAATGTATCAGCCCTATTATCTCTTAAGAGATTCACTTAAATTATCTCCAGTCTCATGCTTTCACTGATATTATCCAATCCAAGGGCACCATTTTGGGAGGGCAGAGGAGCTACAGCCACATGTGCCGGGACACTATTTGCTCTTTTTTCCCCTTCCCCTCTCTATCAGGGAGCGAGGAGCTTATGTGCATTGCTCTTACTCCCGGCTGGGGAAGGAAGGGGGCAGCAGTAGCCCCTGTAACCTCCCAAAATGGTGCCCTTGATCCAGTGTTGACTATTGGCCAATTCAAGTTTCTTAGTAATTTTAAAAACAAATGTGTCTGGGGCCTCATTTTTACAGGGTCTGAGCTACAATAGCTCCCAAGGACTTAAATCAAAATTGCAGGGCTTATATTTTCATAAATTGTTTCCCATTCCCCTCTCCCTGCCCCTGACATGCTGTAAGATCTTCAGGATACAGCAGAGATGGGGGCACACTCAGGGCCCTTGCCTTCAACCGCTGAGCTGGGGTGGGGAGCTCAGGTGTTCTTCCCTGCACAGGGTGGGTGTGGGGTTTAAGGGTTTCTACCCTGCAGTGTGACAGGATGCTGGGTATCAGCTGCAGTTCATGGTGTCCCAGGGCTTAAGCCCCATAGCAGGGGCACTGGGGTTCAGGGCTTCAGCGATATGGGAGCCACTGGGGCTCAGGGCTTCTGCCCTGTAAATTTAAAAGTATTTTCCAGAGCTCCACTTCAGACACCTCTGGCTGAATTTAAGCTGCAAAGTTGTCAGATATCTGAAAGCTGGATCTCTGCTTCCTTTTCTTTGTGGGTATATTTTCAGATGGTTTTTGTTGGCAGCTATTCCTCCAGCTGAGCTTTCAATGTACTTATCAAACTTGTTTTTCAAGGGTGTGGGTAAACTTCAAGGAAAGGAAATAATAAAATGTTCTTTAACAGACAGGGCCTATGCTAGCATCATAACGTCTGGGTCAAAAAAGCTAAATCTAGTTTGCTGAACAGCAGAAGAATTGATCCTATTTAGCAAACCAATTTGTTTTAAACCCAAAGCATTTTAGGCACTTCACATCCAAAAAAGGAAATAAGGTCTGTGCCCCAAAGAGTGCTGACTGGGCAAGGAGAGGTAGATATTACTTTATTCCTTAAGTTTAGGGGTCTCTTGGGTACCTCAGTGACAAGTAGCACTGAAGTAGCTAGCTAGGTAAACTGTCTGAATGTGCTTTCTTCTGTCCTATATTGTGGAACTGGGGGCAGAGACTTCAGGAGTATACAGTATGTGCAAAGAAATGCCTGGTCAGCAGAGACATGATTTGCCAAAGTGATGGATGTTGGCTGTTTTGGGTTAAAATCATGTTAATCTTGGAGACAGGGATAAAGAAATGTTGTTATACTGACTCTGACTAAAGAGCAGCAGAACTTAATAGGTCCTAATGGAGGGGGTTACCCTCACTGGTTTAACCTCACTCTCTTCCCTCACTCATTAAGCCAAAAATAGTGATTCCAAACCCAAGTGAAAGTCAGAGAGGATTGGAAAGAATGTTCCTACTGGGTGATGTGGAGTTTTTCAAAGAATCTGTATCAGCTGATCCTGCCCTCCAGTGTCTAAATGCAAAGCTGATCAGACTGAAAGGAGAGTCCTTGTTTCTGCTCACTAATTAATCACTGGAGGTGAAATCACTGATGGATAGGTCTAGGAGGCGAATCTTAGATCTTGTATAGGGACAGCAGTGCACTTATCCAGCACTGGATGTGAGCCCCTTGGTGTAGGCCAGTTCAACGGGATGGGGCAAAGGGGGCAGTAGCCTGAGGCCTGATGATTCACAACAGCAACAGCCTTGCCCCATGCCCTTTAAATCACAGTTGGAGCTCTGTACCGCACACCCCGTGTGGCTATGAGAGCCTGGGGAGGCATGCCACATTCTGGGTAGTGCTGTGAGCTGGCTGCCCCAGCCCCACCCCTTCTGGGAGTGCAAAGCCAGGGCCCCCCTCCTTGCCCATTTCACAGTTATTCTCCCTACACTAGGTGGAGGCACTAGCTTTTGCGGCTCAGGGATGACAGAGGCTACGCAAAATAAAGCTATTATGAGGCTGAAGTGGGTTACCTAGTCCTACCTCTTTATTCAGAATCCTGGTTCAGTGTTCAAGGGCTCTGTATTTGAAGAAGTAAGTGGGGGTCTGACAAAACATCTCTCAGGTCATACCAAGTCATGTGTCCCTGCATCTGCAAATGGTTTTGAACATCTTTGGGCATGATGCCCTCAGTCACAGAAAGTTGATTTGGGGTGACCTACGAGCTATTTTCTTATACATAACTAGTTACATATTCAAAGGAGCATTTGTAAAATGGAGAGTGACCTGAGGATGACATGGGGTAAAACAGCACGCACACACATACACATAAGAAAACTTCTACAAGGATCTCCATGTTCCAGGCTAGTCAAACCCATAATATGGATATGGTGATGTATGACTAGGGGTGACCCAAGAGGTACAAGTAATTGGCTTCAGCTTTATAAGGAATCTAATTATAAAATTGGAGTGTCTATCAGAGTGCAATGGTGAAGAAGGATCTTGCCACTGAGTTTTAGAGGTCTTTAGGGAGATATCCTAGAATCCCACTGCATTCATGAACCCCATCACCTGGTTTCTCCAATTGGAGGAACCACCCTCTTAAATCTTCCCAGGAATGCTCTTTGGGAAAAAGGGCTGTTGCTATTTTGTACCAAGCAGGAATGTGCACATGGTACTCCTGCCACCCTGGAGTGGATTCTGAGAGCAAAAGGAAGAGAATCAGAATTCCATTTCTGTTCCTGCTGGAAATAGATTCTGGTACTGTTGTGGAAGCAGCAGGAGAAGCACATCTGGATTTCTGCACCTTCTGGGGAAGGAGGAGCATGAGAATCTGTAAGTCTCATTATCTTGGAGGTTAGCAGAGGCCTCAGGCCCAGAACAGCAGGTTCAAACAAGCAGTGATGATGTGGATTGAAGCAGGCATTTGAAATGAAGCAGGGTACAAAGGGGGAGGAAGGAAGAAGCGATGAGTTGGCAGGGAAAAGAACTGCATATTTGTGTCCAGGCATGGTGGGGAGGGGGCAGGTGCACAGAGTAACTCAGGCACATAGACAGACAGATTGTGGTGGAAACTTGCTTGCCCAAAACTGAGTAGAGAGTGAAAATGCACTGTTGGGGGAGGAAGGGTTGTTAGGAGAAGGTGGGTGGGGAACTGCAGAAATGTGTCCATCTCTCTCTCTCTCTCTCTCTGCCTCCTGTTTTCTTTAAGGGCGTTTTTCAAAGCCCTTTTCCTCTATCTCCTCCTCCTCCTCCTCAGAGCACTCAGCCAAGGTGGGAAGGAAAGACTGTCTGTGATCTGAACTGTGTTCTTTACCAGCCCTTGGGGAGGAGTAAGGCATAAACAACCTAGTAGCAGCAACAGCAGCAGCAGTAACTACACAGAGCAGGACAGTTTCCACAATGAGAGACATAAGGACTCCTCAGCAGGTAGGGAAAGAATGCTAGTCACACATTCATATCATTTAGCTCACTTGTGCTCCCTCTCTATGTCTCTCTTTCACTCTTACCCTGCTTTGTGCCCTAAGGGGGGTTGAACAGCTGGACTCAAATGCTCTTCAGAGTTGGGGCTGCAGCAGCACTTTCACAGGGCCCAACACTAGGGGTTCAGATTCCAGCATAGGGGTCTTTGCAGTTGGAGTTTCAACTTTATTTTGAACTTTCCTGACTTACTCCTGGCTCCCCTTCCCTGCGGTCGATGAGACAAGATATCGGAGTTTTCGCTCTGTGTATTTATCTGTCTCCTCTGCTCTGCTAACATTTGTCTCTAAGAGTCTTTCGTTTTGTGTTGTTCCAGCAGGTAACTGCTGCTAAAATCACCAGCTACAATTCAGAGTCATCCCAGTTGGTAGTTTTGTCTTGGAGTTGTTGTACACAGTTAAAGGTTATAGTAAACCAGTTCCTATTTTGAGGTTATGCTGAGACCTAAGTGAACAATTTACAACAAATAATGTATCTGATAAGTTTCCTTTTTTTAGAGTATACACAAATTGTCCACAAATGGGAGAATTCCCAATGCTCTCTTTATTCAGAATTATTTGCAAATTTTTTCAACAAATTGTTGTGTTTTTTTCTTGTTTAGTGTGGAGGTGATTCTTCAATTGGAAATGTTTGAAAATTAGAAATCACACTTTAATTGGCTTAATTGTATGTTATGTACAATTGTTTCTCTTTCCTGATTAGATATCTTATATAATTAAGTGACATAACTGCAAATTTTATACTCTAATGTACATTTGGCAAGTGGTGATAATTTTCTTAATTATGTAAGATCCAAATTTGTAACCAATCAACATAATATAATTTTCAAAATATTTATTAGGCTATAGATAAATCTGTTGACTACAACAAAAGGTAGAGTTCACAAACCTTTGTTTGTATTCTGAATGGCTTCTCCATTGTTAGTGTTCATACCTATTTTTATTTTCTGTTCATACAAATGGAGTTTTGTTTATTGAATGGCTGTTTTACATACAGATACCCACATTCATTTGAGAACATACACTATTTTAATTTTTTATAGTCTGTTTTTATGCTTCACACTTTTCAGTTTTCCAGGCCAGGGTTCAGCAAACCATCTGTGTTCAGCAAAACACTTTAGAATGTGCTTCACTTTCAGTGTGTACTTCTATCCTATTGGTTTTCATGCACATTTAAGTGCCTTGCTAAACAGACATGGATTTAACCAGGTGCTAAAGTATTTCGCTGGATTTCAACCCCAAATCTGAGAGCATAAGTATTACCATGTGACGAGAAGGCAGGTGTAGTGCAGGTCTATGGATGCAAGTTCACCTACAGAAATCAGGCCCAAATTAATTGAATCTTAGAAGAAGAGGGTTGGATGAGAACTCAGGAGGTCATCAAGTCCAACTCACTAGTTAAAGCTGGACCAACCCCAACTAATTCATCCCAGCCAGACCTTTGTCAAGCCAAGACTTAAAAACCTCTAAGGATGGAGATTCTACCACTACCCTTGGGATCACATTCCAATGTTTCACTGCCCTTCTAGTAAAATAGTTTTTCCTAATATCCAACCTGACCTTCCCCACTGCAGCTTGAGACCATTGCTCCTTGTTCTGCCATCTGTCACCACTGAGAACAGCCTTTCTCCATCCTCTTTGGAACCTCCCTGCAGGCAGCTGAAGGCTGCTATCAAATCCCCCCTCACTCTTCTTAAGCCCAGATCCCTCAGCCTCTCTTCATGCATCATGTGCCCCAGCTGGGGTAGGGACAATGTTTGGATTGCAGGGAGGTGCAGGTTTCAGCTGGGGTTGCAAGCTCTGGGGTGGGGCCAAGGGGATTCAGAGTGCAGGGTATGTGTGGTCTTTTGGAGGGAGTTTAGGTGCAGGAAAGTGTTCAGGGTTGAGGCAGGGTGTTGGGTTGCTGGAGGGAGTGCAGTATGGGGCTGTGGGAGAGGGCTCAAGTCTATGGCAGGGATATACCAGGGGGCTTGGGTGCAGGCTTCAGGTGGTACTTACCTCAGGTGGCTCCTCAAAGTGGACTGCATGTCCCTCTGACTTCTAGGCACAGGGGCAGCCAGAGGCTACCCTTGCTTGCATGCATAGCCCCTGAAGCTCCCATAGGCTGTGGTTTCCAACCAATGGGACCTGAGGAGCCAGCACTCGGGCAGAAGTAGCCCTTGCACCTAGGGGCTGCAGGACACTGGCCACTTTTGGGAGCCATGCAGAGCCAGGGCAGGCAGGAAGCCTGTCTTAATCCCACTGTGCCACCAACCAGACTTTTAACAGCCTGGTCTGCAGCAGACCAGGCTCCTTTTCGACTGCTTGTTCTGATTGAAAACCTGGCAACTCTATCTGTATTAGCATATGACAATACTTTTCTCCACTCTGGCACTTTAAGTGCAGAAGGTGGGAGCTCACAAAAGACTTTAAAACACGTTGCCCTTTAAGGCCTGTGTTAAAACTCTACAAGGTTACAGATTCTCCAGACTTGGATGGATACCGCTGCCACCACCCAAGTGCAAAACTCTTTGGAGAACCCAGGAAGGTGCACTTGGGAATTCCTTCCTGTAAGGGACCCTCTTTTAACCCTCCCTCTGGGCAGAGTTTGAAAACCCAGGTGCTGCGAATCAACTGAAAAGGGAACTTTAGTTTCTCTTAGTAGTTTGGCTGTGCAGTTTTAGACATGTGCACACAGAACCTCACACTTTCCAGGACACAGGAATAAGATCATGGGTGGTTTTTATTAACAAGAAAAAGGAAACATACTTAGTGAAACATTACTTGGTTGCTAGCTGTTACAGAGGACCTGAGAGAAGGATTAAAAACACAGAGAATTGCTTTCCTAGGATTCAGCTTGGAAAGTTATAGTGTAAGGGGGTAGTTACATGTGCTCAGCACAGAGAAGACCAACAAACCGAAAATAACCTGATTGTGTCTGACTAAATATTCCCTGTTCTACTCACATATCTGTAGTTCAAGACTGAGTCCTCCCCTAGGTATGGATGTCTCTGGATTCTCCATGCCTGGCACCCTGGTTTCTTAGGGTATGTCTACGCTACCCTCCTAATTCGAACTAGGAGGGTAATGTAGGCATACCGCACTTGCAAATGAAGCCCGGGATTTGAATTTCCTGGGCTTCATTTGCATGAAGCCGGCCAGCGCCATTTTTAAATGCCGGCAGTTCGAACCCCGTGCCACGCGGCTACACGCAACACGGAGTAGCTAATTCGGATTAGGTTTCCTAATCTGAACTAGCTGTACTCCTCATGGAATGAGGAGTACAGCTAGTTCGGATTAGGAAGCCTAATCCGAATTAGCTACTCCGTGTTCCGTGTAGCCGCGTGGCACGGGGTTCGAACTGCCGGCATTTAAAAATGGCGCCGGCCGGCTTAATGTAAATGAAGGCCAGGAAATTCAAATCCCGGGCTTCATTTGCAAGTGCGGTATGCCTACATTATCCTCCTAGTTCGAATTAGGAGGGTAGCGTAGACATACCCTTATAGAGCTCCGAGATTCTCCTTTGGCCACACAACAGAAAAGGAAAGGTCACTGCTTCTAATTCAAAAAGTCCCCCCCCCACACACACACTGTCTCTCCTGCCAATTCACTTCCTGCTTCCCTAGAATTCCTGGGGACTCTCTAGGATCCACTGTTGATGGATTTAATCCTTATAGGCAAGGTAATTAGGGTGAGGTCTAAAGAATTAAAAACTACAGAGAAAAAACTTTGGCTAACTGAATGGCTGCAACATCTGGAAAATAGCGTGCCCCTCACCCTTTGCCACAGCACAGAACATAGTCTATAGAGAAGAGGATCTATGTCTCATTCCCATGTGCCCAGCCTCAAATATCCAATCCCCACAAAATGGAGCAGCACTGGAAATGCTGAGCCACTCAGACTCTTGCAAACCATTTAGACTCCCCATTCCTTTTTTAACTGAAGCTAGTGATGGCTTGGATGGCTAGTGACGGCACTCTGTCCCCTCCCTAAATTTCCTCCAAACCATCCATTTTTCCCATTCATTCCTCTTACCTGAGGCTAAGTTGGAAGAGTCAACCTGCATATGCTAGGCTCTGTTCTTCAGTCCCCTGCAAGCTATCCAACTGTCTTGTGCCTCATAACTTCAGGCCAGGTTGGAATAAGATATAAAAGCTTCCATAGCTCATTGCCAAATCCTTTTGTGTCATCTAGATCTACCTGAGCTAAGACCAGACTGAACCCAGAGACAGGCCTTGCTCGCCTTGCCCTAAGGCTGGGCCTGCCCAGAGACTGAGATTTGAAAAAGTCTGTAGATCAGTAGCTCCCCTTCCCATATAGTTCCCCAGAGACATTTCATCCTCTTTGGATCTAAGGTCAAAGATGGTTAGTTTGTGTGGGTCCACATACATCTAGCAGTGTGAGGCAAAGGAGGCATTCACCAGTTCTGTATTCTTCTGAGAGCAGTAAGGGAGATCAATGTCCTTCCAAGTAGACACAGGATGTTATTATTTCAAAAGTCTGATGCCATTCTTTCAAACCCAGCATCAAAAACAGATAAGCTAAACTGTTTTAGGAAATAAGAAGTGTTTTGGGAACATTTGTTCTTCTCATATCCCTCAGTGCACAGAATTGACAGACCCTAAAATCTCAGCTTCCTTGCACTGTTTAGAATTGAGGCATGGGAGCATTCTAAATGTCTGTTTTTGTTTTGTTTGCTTACTTGCTTGTTTATTTTAATCACTGATATTCAACAGAGGCATTATTTAATAAGGAAAATATTAATGCACTGCTAATATGAATCATAGATTCCACAGAAAATGGAAAGTCACATCTTGCTGCTTCCTGGCTGTCTTCCTATATCTCAGCTTTCAGCATTTGAGGAGGAGATATAGGTACCCTTTAAAAAGAATCCAAGTCCAAGGTAGTCCTGGATTTTGAACACCTTGTAATCAAGCTACCAACCTGAAAAAGAGAGAAACATATTACAGTGGGAAGGAGGGATCACAGGGGATGGTCTTGGAGGGAGTGAAGGAGTAGTTCATGAAAGAAAAACGTACCCACTCTCTGTTTGTAAGCCATACAAATTCTCCTTCCTCCTTTTCCATCCCTTCCCTGGGGCTGTCTTCACTTTCAGAGTAAAACCCAGCATGTATAACCATCACAGGGGAACAGAAGAAAAATATTTAGTTGGAGCAGAAAGTGGTGAGGTTTAGGACAACCTTAGTTTCTGTAGGAGTCCACACCACACTCTCAGTTCAGCCCCTGAGAAGCTCTGTCTCCTGAACCGGTGACCTTACCCATCTCTTTCTGTACCATCTCCACATTCCTCTTCCCCACCTGGGTTTCCTCTTCTTATCTTTGCTCTATTCTTATTATGAGTACTGGTAATTATAAATTATGTTTATATCTGTAGTTCCCAAAGCCAACCCCCCATTGTGCAGGGTGCCGTACAAACACAGAGTAGTGGATAGTCCTGCCCCAAACAGTTTGCAGTCTGAACAGACCAAACAGGCACAGAGTGGGGGGAAGAGAGTAAAATGCAAGTAGAATGAACAACAGGATGGCAGTATGTTAGTACCAAGATGGGGAGGAGTTCTGGGAGTCAGGTAAATGGAAAGAAAAAGAAGAATCATTGCAGCTGGTAAGGCTGGGGAAAAGGACGAAGTGTAGGAACTGTTGTTGAGGGTTCTGCAAGATGTGGGTTGAACTAGAAGCAACTGAGGAACTGGTACAATTATTAATGCCCCTAGTTCCCAGCTCTTCTATATAATACTGGTAGAATGGGTGGAGCTGGGAGGGCATATGACTGGAGTAATTCTAATAGGAATGTCTTTCTCTGCATCTCCCCTCTTTTCTTTTCTTCCCCTTTTCAGGCCCGTGAGGAGGATCTGAAAGAGGCTGCAAAGAAAGGGAGATACCTTCGGGGGAAGAGCCTCCTCCTGTGTGCTCTCATGCTCAGCGCTGTCCTTGGGTTTGCATTGCTTCTTGTCTACACCATCTTCACCTGTGGCCTGGGTACAATTAAGGGTACAATTAAGGGTACCTCAGTCCTTCTCCCTTCTCCCTTCTCCTGCACCCAACCTGCTAGTGAGACCCCTTCCTTTCTCCTCTCCCTTAATTGTCTTTTGGGTTGAGCATCTGCGTGAGGCCCAGGCCATGGTTGGTTCCTAAGACTTGGGAAAACAGAAATGTCTGAAATAAATAAAATGTAATAAAGACTCATTACCGTACCCACTCCAAGCCTTCCCTACCATGTGGAGACCTCTTCACTCCCAAACATCCTGCCTGCTTAGTGTGGCCAGGCCCACCCTCTCTGAAGAGTAGCACTGAACCTTCTAAAGACTATTGTATTACTCTCATCCCCTCCCTCTTGTCTGCAGCTTCTGTATCCCTGACTGGTCTGTTTATAGTGCCCTAGGAGAAATAGGGATAAGTCCGGAATTTGGGACTGGAGCTTGAAATTGTCCCTCCTTTCTGTCCCTGTCCCTATCACTAATAAGATAATTAGAGAGCTCCAATCAGTGGCAAACCTGAAAGCAGGGCCTATGAATCCAGATCCACAAGCAGTCCACTTTTCTAACCACTAGGTGGGTATGCAAAATAAGAATCTATATATATATATGAAGAGGCCAAGTCATATCCTCTTCCATAATTTATCTCCCTCTTGGTTAAAATCCCCCTTTAACTCCTCTTCTGACCTTTCCCCTGTCTGCTGTCTGTAAGGGTTAGGAATCCCCTAACTACAGACCACTACAAAGGCTGTATTCGTTCAAATCTTCTCTATCTCCCACTTTTTCCCACATACATCATACCAACCAGTGAAGGTCTGAGGCCTACTTGTATATTATACAGAACTTTGCTTAGGCCAGTGTCTGTGTCTTAAGAAATGACAGTCACCTTGAGACATTAAGTCCGCCCTATGGCCTTGTCTAGACACAAACTTGCATGCGTTTAATTAAATATGTATTATTATTTTGATTTGAGAGTGTCTTATTTCAGCAAAGAACTAATTTAACAGGAAAACAACATAAGTTACTTGTAAAACAAAATAAGAATGTTTATCCAGGAGTTTACACAGGCTTTATTAAATAAGTTTTTAAATTAACATAAGTTGGACTGGTAGAAAAGTTCTGACAGATGTCATTCTTGGGAAATGCTTCCTGATATATCATTGTTCAGTTTATCTCCTTTCCCCTGCCTATGTCTTTCTCTTCCTCTCTGCTGGTCCTAAACTCTCTAGCCTTGTAGTAGTAGTTATATTCCTGGGAGATCACTGCTTGGCCAGACTCTCACTGACACACAGTGAATGTGGTAAGAAGATGAAAATGGGAGAAGTTTGTTGATAATCAGCTTTGTGGTTGATTAGATTGTGCCAAGATGGGACCTTATCCCTGGGTGACCATTCATCCTTTATTTTAAATGGTGTCCCTTACTTGGTGCCTATTTTCATCCATTGCATAAAGTCAAACATAGGATATACTTTATCTTCTGGTCAGCAATAATTTTCCAGATAATTCAATATTGTTTCAAAAGCATAGGATTTTGTACAACACATTAAACTGCAAAATAATCTCTCTCCATGTATTTTCTTGAATTTCCTTCATCCTGCTAATAATGGCTTCTGTCTGTGCTTCTTGCCCAGAGCCCTGTAACACCAAGGAGTGTCTCACACTTGTGGCCAGACTCCTGGAGACAAGGAATACCACCATAGATCCCTGTGAGGATTTTTATGGCTATGTTTGTGGCAACTGGAAAACCAACCACTCGCTCAGGTTGACTGTGGAGTCCTCAAATGTGTTTGACGTCATGCTGGAAGAAAACGAGCTGATCCTGAAGAGGCTCTTAGGTAGAGGGGGGACATCCTCTGCAGCCACAGCTTTGGTTACTGACATACAACAGGGCAGCCACTTCCAAAAGGGACCAAACTCAACCCTTGGTACCTCTCTGTCACTGCAACCACAGCCATGAACCCTAGAATGCACCAGTATCAAGCCACACCCATGGGAACAACTCCATTCCCTTGTCACTACAACCCCCAATATACATCTCTACAACATTCCCCAGAAAATGCACTTTCACTCACCAGAGCCAGTGTAACAATCACATGGTCTCTCACTTCAGCTTCTTGTTTCCAAATCATTTCCCTGCCATCTCATACCATCACCACAGTGAAGCAGGCATCCCAGTCGGGCAGCAATACAAACAGCTGTGCTGTCACAGCCACCCCCGTGTTATCACCTTGTCACCACAACCAGAGCTATAATCATCCTAAATGGGAACATAACACTCTCTTGGGAAACTGTAGTGCTGACTTGTGATTGTATCCCTCTGTTTGCTAGAGTTTGGATGAGTCATGTCTCTCATTACTCTCTGGGCCCCTAGAAACTTTAGCAGAAACCTCCTTGCTCACAGCTAAAGCTACTACTTTGGTTTTAGTGATTGTGGGTTGTACTTTTTAGTGTGAAAGATCCAGATTTGATCTTTAGTGGAGACCATGGTGTCTGTCGATGCACTCCGAAAGTGTTATATTGTGTCATGGATTATCAAACAAGTTGTAGTTCCTGCTTCAGGATGAACATTTACCCCACCTCCTCACCTGATGCCTCCTCTTGGTTTTCGTTAATGTTTGGCTCGTTAAGTGTTTTGTCTTTTTCCTTATCTCAGAGGTTCCACGGGTCAAGGTTGGAGGCTCAGCCAAGGAGAAAGCCATCCAGTTCTACCACTCCTGCATGAATACCCAGCGGATAGAAGCAGAAGGGGCTCAGCCCTTGAAGGAGCTCATAAATGAGGTGCTTGTTGCTCTCACACACTATTTCTGAGCATACCTATGTACTTCAGAAAAAAGCTCTTCTCCGAAAAGGATAGAAAACAATGGGGGGAATGTAATAATCTGCTTTGTTATTTGCTCCTTCATTATTACACTTGCAACCACTAAGTCAATGGTGACTAAGATGTCAGTGATGGAAAGTTAGTGGCTTCTGCCCAGGGAATGAGCCTAATTTATAAATGATGAGACTCCATGGCACAAAAATCATTTCCCTAATAGATGCTATGGACTGGGTGCTCTGATTTGGCTGCCTGATTTCAGACCCTGAATATTTATTTCGTACCTTAATATCCATTCAGACACATGAGGCCTTGGAATTTTAGAATTCCTCCCATCATGTACTTTTCTTAACAGGAACTCAGGGTAATTCAGTGAGATCCATCCTGCAGCTTAGGAAACTCCCTGCAAGTGAGATGGAATTTTAGGGCCCATGAGAGGTAAGGTAGGATTTAAGCACCTGAATCCCCAAGTATGAAAAACGAGTCCTAACTGCCCTGATTGAGGATGGCAGTGAAATGCAGACACTTCCTCCTCTACCTTCTTCTGCCACCTGTTGCCCTTTCAGGTGGCTCTCTTATGCTCTTGACCTCCTCTGCCTCCTTATATAGCACTTTTATGGCATTCCATAAACATAAAGTGACAGGGTCACTGCAGAGTATCACTGGGAGTTTGAAGATTTTCCTGGGTTCTTCCCTTTCTTTTGTCTTCATTATTTGTACGATCTTGGCCCTGAGCTGTCATAGTCATCATGTTCCATGAAAGTAGGGGGGAGAATGTGGAGATCAGTGAACAGCAGCTGTTCCTGCTTCTCTTTCGACCCATGGTAGTCAGGGAGTTTTTTCTCTGTATTACTCTCTTTCCTCAGATTGGTGGCTGGAACTTCACAGGTCCTGGGAAACAGACAGATTTTAACCAGACCCTGCAGATACTCATGGGCAAATACAACACTTTCCCCTTCTTCAGAGCATATGTGGGACCTAGCCCTTCGGACCCCAGCACCAATATCATCCAGGTAAGAGGATCAGAAGGCGATAGCAGTGGGAAAGGACAGTCAGAGTAGTACTTGTGGATCTTTAAGACCAAATAACTGCTTAAGCCACTGGGAAAGGCATATATTATGAGTAATATGGTCTTCTTTAAATGATTTCTATAAATCCATGCAATTAAAATACACAAGAACTGTTTTGCCATGCACTGTGTAATTCATTGCTGCAGGGTATCATTGATGCTAATAGCTCAGTGAGACTAGAAGAGGATTAGGCACTTCCTAACCAGAACAGAACCAGCAGTAACATTATATAAGAGACAAATTGCTTTGTCATCAGCCCTCATGAGCTGAGAGGCCAAGGAGTCCTCCTTGATCCACTTTTATAATACTGTATAATGAGATTCATTGTTGATATTTTAAAGCCTTCATCTATTTGAGGCTGGAGACTAGATACTCTTTTGTACCACTTCCTGTCCTTACATTTTCCACTCATTTCTTAATTGTTATTACTTGTTAAATACATAATCTTTATCATTCGTTTCTGGAAATTGAAGTTAGTAGGAGCATATGTGGGGAAAGTTATTTCCCTTCCTCCCACCCTTTTCTGTCCTTGTCTATTTAGATAGTAAGCTGTCTTCAAAGATACTGACTCTTGTTATGTGCATACCGCTGTGGGGCCCGAGTCTCAAATCAGATATTTTGGCATTTCTTGAATAAAAATTCATACAACATTAAAACATTGTTATGTATTGCATGTATATAATTATTATCATTTATTATATTATATCATATATGTAGCTAACCAATGTTTCTTGAATTTAAATGTCAAATACTTACAACAGACTTCTTGCAAATGAGCTCAAGACAAAAATTAACCATAGAAACTGTTTGGGGACACTTTTCAGTTTATGACAATCATAAACAGCTTGCAGACAAGTGCTTGAGCAGATAAAGAAACAAAAGTCACTGACTAAATTATTTTTCCATCTCTAGTGTTTCTGATATTAACCAAGTGTCTTTCCTTCACTCCTTTCCTTAGATTGACCATCCTAAGTTTGAGATACCTCCAGAGAGTGACTACGATGAGAAAGCAAATTATCCTGAGGTACCACAACAAAGCCTGGGGCATGGAAAAAACATGTCTACTAGGTTCAGGAATGTCCTCTGGTATAGAATAGTTTGTGAGTGATGATCACACGTGTTAAGTATTTGATGAGAGTATAGAGGTATTATAGGGCTTGTTCATATTAGGATAACATGGAGTGTTGGAACATTTTTAGCCAACAGGTTTTTATGTTGTGGTGTAGGAAGGGAATGCTGTAGGTTTTTAATGTGCTAGCTGTTCAAGGGGAACATGAGTTACCAAAAACTTGACCTGATTTTATTAGGACTTTGTAACCTGTTGTTAAAATATGACACATTTCATCCTAGCATGGATGAGAGTCCTTGGAATCCCTTTTGAATTCAGTCCAGAAAATCCAGTTCCAATTTATTCATCTCATCTATTCTTCTTTCTCACCTGGATCTGCTGAGTTGGCTGCAATTTACTCAGTGTGAGCCTTTCAGAGCAGATCTTGAAAATTAAAGTTCTGTCTTCCCACCATGGATGTTTAAGATTCCCTGCAAATCCAAGTAGTAACGCAAGGCTGGCCTGCTCTGTCCAAAATTTCCATTCTGTTTGTCTTGCTGTCTGGAGTGGCTCACAACTGGTTAATGCCAATTCCTGGTCTAATTGTCAGAAAACAGGGCAGAAGCTCCTAACTGGTGGTGTGTTCTACATAATTGGGGTTCAGAAAGCCAATAACAAACGTGCATTCCTGAATCACTATACCAGCCTTACCATGGAGTCATTAGACTCTCCAGTCAATCTTGCAGCCAAGACAAACTGAACGTTGTGATAAAAGGTTATATAAACCAAGTATGACATCACATTAGGTTACTCCCAATTCCAAGGGATCAGTCACTTACCCCAGATCAATTTGGTACTTTGAATCTCACACCAAATATAATGCTAGTAGCCAATTCTCTAGTAAATCAATGAAAGATTTATTAGCTTAAAAAAGAAATGAGAATTTGTAAGAGGTTAAAGCAGGAAAATAAATACATTAACAGTCAAAGTTAGTAAATTCAAAATTATAGCAGTTGATGTAATAATCTGCTAGTTCAAAAAAATTTTCAAGTAACCTTGATGTTTCTGGGGATCTCCATTCTGCATTTGGCATCTTCTCTGTAAAAGTCCAAACAGTCTGAGGCTATGTCTACACTACAGAGCTTTTCTGGGATACTGGAGGTCCAAGGAATGCATCTGCTTTTCTGACATTTTTTTTCGGAAAAGCAGACATGTTTTTTCAGCATCCCTGTAAACCTCGTTCTATGAGGAAGAAGGGAAGTTCCAAAGGAGAGTTTTTTTCTGACGTTTGGCCCCGTGTAGATGGGCCAAATGTCGGAAAAGCCTCTTTCAGAAGAAAAGTGGAAAAAGATACACAAATTGTGGTTCGCAATTTGCATATCTTTTTCCAACTTTTCTTTGTAGTGTAGACATAGCCTGAGATGAAGATTATGCCTTTGAATCTGTATTTATAGTTTCTTCTCACAGAAGACAATCTGAACAATGTTTTCAACCATGTGGGCCAGTGAATTTCCATTGTGGAACACAATGGCCCTTGCTTTGAAGTTAGCATTCTTCGTTTACATTTCCAAGGCTTCAATCACGTTTGATGGGTAATTACAGAGATTTACACAGTGCAAAAGGTAATGTAATAGCAAACAACAATGCTTCATTAATTTTCATGAAGTTTACACATGCATTCTCATTTTAACATGAAGAAACACTTTATACATAATGTTATGTGATAGCAATCAACAGGTTAAAGATAAGCAAAGACAATACCATTCCTAAATTAACACATAAGTGGTTTGGCAAATTGCACTACAATACCTTTGACTCTTCTCTCATTTCTATTAACATATGAACAAATTAGCCTGTTGCTCTGTTTTCAGATGGCACTAGAGAAGCCAGAATCTCATTGTTCACTGTAGTTCACTGCTGAGTCATGCAATTAAATAGCTTGCTTCTCCCCTTCCCAAAAGTAGTGGCATTTCAGTGCTAAAATGATCCCTATATTTAAAGCAATAGTAAAATGTGAAGGAACCATTAACTATTATTTCTCATTTATAGTTCAATTTTGTGCACAGATCCAACCACCCTATTCAGCGAACCTTGCTCCAGCAGATATACAGAAACATGGGAATGAAAGGAATGGTTTGTGGTGGGCTACAACCCTGAAGGATTGAGGCCTAGGTGGGATGAGATTGTTGAATGTGTAGGTGGTGGAATGGCTCAGATCCCAACTCATAGATCTTTTTTTAAATCATAGGTTGTCCGTGTGTATTTCTCATACCTGATGAAGCTGGGGACACTGCTGGGAGGGCCACAGAATGTCACCACCACCTCAATCTCTTTCGCCTTGTCCTTCATCTCCAACCTCCAGAAGATGGTCACCCCACTGCAGAAACGGCGAGAGAGAGGGATGCTGTTCTATCACACCACTATTGGAGAGTTGCAGGTATGTGTCTTGAACTTCCAGGTGAAGGAGAATGTGTAGAGCTCCTTGCAGGAGCCACCTAGTCTCCTCTGCTAATGAACTGTCAGTGCATCCCCAACCTGCTGAGGCTGTTCTTCACTGGTACCATGGTGCAACTTCCATTCGCCGCACTCTCAGTCCTGGTAACTCCTCTCCCGCCACTCTCAGTGCCCTTGAATCTCACTCTGGTGAGATGGCCCCTCATGCACTAAAGAGACATTCCTGTTTTCCCCCATTCAGTCTGGAAGTCACATTTCAACATTTCTGTTTGGCTTTACCTTTAGGAAAAGGCACCCGCAATTGATTGGCTGCCATGTCTCCAAGCAGCCTTCCATCCTGTGCTGCTGAACATCTCCCAGCCAATCGCAGTGCATGACATGGATTATTTGGAAGGCATGTCACAACTTATTGAAAAATGGCAGAAGGGGAGGTAAGAGCTGATGTCTGATGCTGTAGCCGTTGTGCTTTGAGGAGACTGTGATAGCTTCAGGTGTCAAACTGAATATGAATGGCCTTAGTGTTCAAATGGGAGGTGGCCAAGGAAACATGAAGGCACTGCAGGAGCAAGAGGGACTCTTCCCATGTAGTCGTTATAGGTCCTGTGGCACTTTTTGCAAGTTCTGGCCTATTTTCCAGTCCAGTTCAGCTCAGGCTGTTACATTTTTCCAAGTAAATTCTCCCTATCCTTCTAGGCACAGGCACTGTTGATCACACTCTGTCTTCAGCTATTAAGTGGCATTGTAGTTTACAGTTAAATAGTTGTCACAGTTTACTCAAGATATGGCTGCATTTAGTGCTGGCTAAAGTGATCTCTATGTATTGGTCCATATAAATATGCAGCGTTGTGTCTTTTCCACCAGGGTCCTACAAATCTATATGATCCTCTGCCTGGTTGGAAATCTCTCCCCAGCCCTCGACAGCCGGTTCCAAGATGCACGCAGGGAATTGTTTGAAAAGCTGCATGGAAAAACAGGAGACTCTATGATGGTGAGTCAGCTTCCCTTCATTCTTTCCAGCCCCACAGCAGCTCAGTAAAAGCTCTGTTCCCATGGACACTTACACAGGCTGCTGCCCCCCAATCGCTAGTTCTCAAAGTAGAGTTTCTTATGCTGAGTGGAAGGGCAGGCTGGTCAAGCTAGCAGCATTACTTCCTATTTCATAGTGTCATAGAATCAGAGGGCTGCCCCCTGCCCAAAGCAGGACCACCCAAACTAAATCAACCCAGCCAGGGCTTTGTCAAGCCAGGACTTAAAAACCTCTAGGGATGGAGATTCCATCACTTCCCTAGGGAACCCATCCCAGTGCTTCATCACCCTCCTAGGGAAATCGTTTTTCCTAATATCCAATATAGATCTTCCCCACTGTAACTTGAGACCATTGCTCCTTGTTCTGCCATCTGTCACCACTGAGAACAGCCTCTCTAGAGCCTCTTTGGAACCCCCCGTCAGGTAGTTGAATTTGGCTATCAAATCCCCTCCCCATTTTTCTCTTCTGAAAACTAAGTAAGCCCATTTTTCTCAACCTCTAAGTCATGTGTCCCAGCCCACTAATCATTTTCTTTGTCCTCTACTGGACTTTCTCCAATTTGTCCACATCCATTCTGTAGTGAGGAGGGGGGACTGGACTCAATACTCCAGATATTGTATCACCAGGGCCTAACAGAGGGGAATAATAACTTCCCTCAATCTTCTGGCAACGCTCCTGATAATGCAGTCCAATATGTCATTAGCCTTATTGGCTACAATGACAGACTGTGACTCATATCCAGCTTCTTGTCCACTGTAATTCCCAGGTCCTTTTCTGCTGAACTGCTGTCTAGCCAGTCTGTCTCAGCCTTTAGCAGTGAATGGGAGTCTTCTATCCCAAATGTCTTCCATCCCAAGTGCAAGACTCTGCACTTGTCCTTGTTGAACCTCATCAATTTTTTTGGTCCAATCCTCCAATTTGTCTAGATCACTCTAGACTCTACTCCTGCCCTCCAATGTATTTATCTCTTCCCCTAGCTTAGTGTCATCCACAAACTTTCTGAGGTGCAGACCAACCCATCATCCACATGACTGCAGTTACCTCCAGTGATGATACATGGAGGAAGTCAGCCCTCAACCTGCTGCTTCCATGGAGTCCAATCCACATTGAGAGGCTTCTATAAGGACAGTGGTTGGAGAACAATATACAGATTTCCCTTTTCTGTTACTCCCAGTCAGAATATGAATCCCCACCATTTATGGATGTGAAGAGGGTGAACCAGCCTTGAGTTGTATGTTCATATTTCCTGAGGTGCTCAAAGCCTTTTAGAGTTGATAAATATCTAAGTAAAATAAATTAAATTCTTGATTATTTTTATGAGCCTTATTACAAATGTACACCTATTTCACTGTCCTTCTTTCTGTGTTGGTCTGCCTTCTGGATCTCTTTCTTTCTTTCTTTCTTTCTTTCTTTCTTTCTTTCTTTCTTTCTTTCTTTCTTTCTTTCTTTCTTTCTTTCTTTCTTTCTTTCTTTCTTTCTTTCTTTCTTTCTTTCTTTCTAGGTACTGAGTACCCATCGCTGGAAGAGATGTCTGACTGACACCAGCATCTTCTTTGAACCTGTCCTTGGGCAGATGATTGTGCAAGAGATTTTCCCTCAAGAGACAAAGGAACTTGTAGGTATTCTTCCCCCACCAAAACACAAAATCAACTTCATTTCCTTCTCCTCTTTCTGTGTCACTTCCTTATTCCATGCAAATGTCCCAGAATTCTTTGGTAGGTTGTTGGAGCCTCAAAACATTTATTGCTTGACTAGCCAGTACTAGGACCTCCATCCTTATCTTCATCCTTTCAGTAACGAAGCAGGAACTGGGGCTCATAGTGCTAATGAATGACCCTACACTAACTAATCACCGTGTGGAGACCCAGCACTTATACAGGACACTGCAATAACAAACCAGTGCATCCATCCCAAATACTTATGAGTGGCTGTATAATAACAAACCTGTGAGAGCAAGTCCAGTTCTTGTACATGACCCTACAACAACAAACTAGTGCATGCAGCTATAATGTGCATGAGTAACAATACAATGATGACCAGTATGAACATAATTTATTAACAACAATAGGTGCAGTCCCGGCACTCAGGAACCACCCAATTATAACAAACTAACATGGTTTACCCAGTGCTTGTGACCAACCCTATATTAACAAATCAATGTGCCGGGGCTTCTGAATGCATCAATAATAAAACAGGTCTGCATGCCCTTGGAAGGGGAAAGTTTTTGCTAAGGGAGCAGATTTCTATTTTCAATGTGATTAACAAAAACACTGAATTTATAAAGGGTTTGCAATGTGTGAAAAATGACATGAACAAATAATCCAAGGAGATGGGACAATGAGATACTGAGACCTTAAGAGGAAAGAGCAACAAAGAAGATGAGAAGAGAAAGAGGAAAGGACACAGGAGAGCAACATGTATTGAGTGTCAAGCATTAGCACTCCTCTTCCTTATAAGAGAAGCAGTGAAATGTATTTCCTGGGATTCCTCCAGGGCAGAAAATAGGTTCCAGTGTGGGAGCAGGGTGTGTGTTTGTGTGCATGTGGCATGTAGGGAAGCCCAGAACTGACTGACTGAATCCCCCCTCAGACACCACCAGCAGAGAGGAGGGTCAGATTGTATACTAGAAGGCAAACTAAATGGATGTGCATGGTGAATTCTTCTTTAATTCAAGCAGAGACAAAGACTGCAGAGTAGGGGTATGTCTACACATCAAATGGTATGTCTAGACTACATGCCTCTGCCAACAGAGGCATGTAAAATAGGCTACCCGACATAGTCAATTAAGTGGGGATTTAAATATCCTCGGCTTCATTAAAATAAAAATGGCCATTGCGCTGTGCCAGCTCAGCTGATCGTTGGCCCAGCGCGCGAGTTAAGACGCGGATCGGTCAACAGGGGAAGCCTTTGTCAACTGCTGCCTTATGCCTCGTGGAAGAGCAGTGGTCTCCAACCTTTTTAAGCACAAGATCACTCTTTGAACTGAAGTGCAATCCAGGATCTACCTCAAACCCAAATACTTTTGCCCTCCCTCCTTTGTGCCTCTTCTCCAAGGCCCACCCCTGCTCACTCCATCCTCCCTCCCTCCTTCTCCCAACTTCCCTCGCTTTCACCAGACAGGGACAGCGGGTTGGGGTGCAGGCTCTGGTCTTGGATTAAGGGATTTGGAATGTGAGAGAGGCTCTGAGCTGAGCTTGGGGCAGGCAGTTTGGGTGCCAGAGAGGGTTGTAGGTGCAGGCTCTAGGATGGTGTTAGGATGTAGGGGGGTGCTCAGGCCTAGGGCAGAGATCTGGGGAGCAGGAGGGGTTCATGCCTGCGATAGGATTTAGGGATGTGGGCACCAGCTGGGCACTGTTTACCTCAGGTGGCTCCTGGGTGGTGGTGCAGTGGGGTTAAGGCAGGCTCACCCCTGCCCTAGCCCTGCATCACTCCCAGAAGCAGCCAGCAAACTCCCTCCCAAATCCTGTTGTGCCCCCACCTTGCTCTGTAGAGATAGTATGCAGCGTGGAGAGGGGGCACCTTGACATCAGCACCCGCTTCTCCCTCCCCTGCACAGCAAACAGGAGGCTCCTGAGTGTGTGTGTGTGGGGGGGGGGGGGGGGGGACAGCTCCAAGGCAAAGGGCAGGAGGTGCACAGCAGCAGGGAGAGGGGCAGCTGAAGTGCCAGCACTTGATCGCCTCTTGGCCAAACCTGTCAGGATCACCCATGGTCTACCAGTAAATCCCGATCTACCGGTTGGTGACCATTGGTATAGAGAGACAGAACAAGGGAGGGCTAGGGATCTGTTGAGGAAGCAGTGTATAGGGACATGGCATGGTGGAAAGGACGTGAAGAATGAATTCCCTTCTTACTCCCTGGAAAGAGAGATCCTCACCAGGGCTGGGCTGTGACTCCATTTTCTGAACATAGAGAGCGGGTAACCCAGGACTGAATGACCATGTGCCCTGATTGCTCCCCTTTCATGGCATTTCCTACAAAGCAGCTGCTTTTCTGTAGCCCTGACTGTGTCTCTCTTTCCCTTTGGCAGGCTGAGAGGATGTTCTCTGAGGTGCGAGATGCACTCCACAGTCGTCTGGATCAGGTGGAATGGATGGATGAGCAGACTCGACAGGAAGTCAAAGACAAGGTATGTGTGGAAGACACAGGTCACAGGGGCCTTTATATCCCAGAAGCCCCTGGAGAAGGTGGGGGGGAGGGCGTCTGCACCTAAACATATTTTGACATGCCTGGTCATGCACATGATCCTACATTGACACTTTTATATATCTACTTAACAATTCTAGATGTATACTTATATTCCGTCATATCCACATGGTCATAAACTTGTTGCCAGATTTCACTGGAGACCTACACTTATACTGATTTATTCAATGCTGCTATGGGATCAAGAGAAAAGGGAATGGAACTCCTTAACACATGCACATACACTTACACAAGTGACGAGTTGCACAGAGATAGCAAAAGAGGCTAAGCATGAGGGTCTCATGTCTCTGCCTGCAGTCACAAATCCAGGCCGGCGAGCTGATCATATGTCCCATGGTCTCCATGCTCTCTTCTCTATATTGATCTGAGTGGCCCCATCATGTACATTGAGTTCTTCTCTGTCCATCATCAAGATGCCCACCCAGATCTCATTTTCTTCATGCTTTTAAATTCCTTCTCTTCATTTTCATGGCATCTCCATTTCTTGCCTTTCTTAAGTGCAAGCAAAAATTATATCAGTCCCCACCTAGACCCTGGCTCCTCTCTGCAGCCTCATGGCTCCTCTCCACAAAGGCACAGACATTACCCTATTCACACCACTTACAAACCCTATTCACACCACTTACACACACCCATGCACTCCCTTGTCACAAGATGGAATGTTACAGAGCGTAAAGATTGTACAAGCAATAGCTGGAAGTTACAAAGCTTGCAAGAAAGTGCAAAACTTGAAACATTACATAAAAGTTACATGGCTTGCAAGTAACCCCACAGCTGCATACATGCAAACATATATGAGCACCTACAAGAGATATAAAACCACAAAGTTGCCCTGGTGTAAGCAGCTGCAACTCCACTGGCTTCACAAGAGCAGGGCTGCTTTTGGCCTTAGGGCAACTGACTTGGGAAAGGAGAGGAATAAGGAGAGATGTGTTACCTGAGGAGTCAAATAGGACTTCTATTTTTTTTTTTACCAATCTCATTTGTAAGTCCTACTTACCCTGCCCTGAAACACATTATAGGGACATTCAACATGTAAGGAATCCTCTTGATTAGGTATCTTTTATTTTACTTTATTTTATTTTAACAATTTAAGGTTTCTGAGCTTCAGGTGGAAATTGGCTATCCAAACAGTATTCTCCAAACTGCTGAGATGGACCAGGAATTCCAGGATGTGAGTTATACAAACAGACATGACTATCTTGTTATTGGCAATATGTCTGTTCTGTACCCAAGGACACCTGGGGGGAAGGGAGCAGAGTATGTTCCATACACCCAGCATGCATTCTCCTTTCCCTCCAGTGTTTTGTTTCAAGAGAGGCTGGGTCTGGAGAAGCTGGGAGGTCCAGCTAATGCTCCTGCAACTTTGTCTACTCTTCCTCCTGTTGGAAAGGGGGAAATTGGGGGGAGGGGCACAGTTCATCCCTGAGGATGGCATTTCTGTTTTGCCTGTGATAATATCTCCCATAGTCCTTTTGCACATCTTCAGATGGCTATTTAGGGGGTTGGGAGAGCAAAGAAAGAATATTTAATGTTTGGTTTTTGATTAAACCGGTTTTCATGTTTGCTGTTGTTTCTTTTGATCCACCCCACCCGCTCTCTGATTCTCATCTCTCTCTTGCTCTGTCTCACTTCTGTGGCCTTTCAGACTCACTCATATTGCCTCTCTCTTTCCTCAGCTGGAGATACACGACAATACCTTTCTGCTCAATGTGGTGGCCTGCCTGAAGGCTATGAAGGAAAATTTCTCTCTGAGGCTCCTTCATCCGCACCTGCAGGATAAGTATGTGCTGGCCAACTGATGGTGGAAATGATGTGTGGTAGACTGGTTAGAGCAGTGGTCTCCAACCTTTTTACACCCAAGATCACTTTTTAAATGACAGACCAAGACAAGATCTACCGCCCCGTCCCTTCCTTGAAGCCCCGCCCTCTCTCTTCTCCTCCTCTCTATCACTTGCTATCCCCAATCCTTATACTGCTACTTAAAAAAAAAATCCCACCATTTCTCACAGCTACTCACCTGTGCTGTTGCTCGGTGAGTAGCTGCTCCTCAAATGAGGAAATCTAATGTAAATGTACTGTGCAGGCGCACAGTTCAGAGAGGGCTCAAGAGCTACTCTTAGAGCCTCCGAGATCTACCGGTAGATCGCGATCTACTGGTTGGTGACCACGGGGTTAGAGGATGTATAAAGGCAGTGCAAAGGGTGTACAGGCACAGTTGATAGGATACAGAAGATACCACAAAAACAAGAGGATTTGAGATATCACATGGGAGTGAGCCAAGACAGTGGAGGGAAGGTTGCTCTTGTACACTGAACAGAAAGTTAGACAATCTGGGTTCATTTCCCTCTTCTGCCACATACTGCCTCTGTGACCTCAGGCAAGTCTCTTAGCCATTCTGTAAAATGAGGCTATTAGCACTGGCCTATCTGATAGCATTGTGGGAAAGGTACACCCATGAATATTTTTAAGGACAGTGAGAAGTGCCTAATAAATAAAAATAAAGGCAGAGCACACAAACATCTGAATCATGTGAGCCTCCAGCTCTGTCTTTTCTCTGTATGGGATTGCCCTGGGGAGTCCTTTCTCTGTGTCACCGCAATTCCCACATAGACCCTGCAGGGAGAGAGATCAGAAGTTCCCAAGCTTTTGATAGCAGATGTTCTCTCTCCTTTGTTTTTTGCTTCTAGTTGGGAGGTCTCCCCTTGGTCTGTAGATTCCTACTACTCGCTGAGGCACCATGCCGTGGTCTTCCCTGCAGGAATGTTCCGCAGCCCGTTCTTCCACACCGAGTTCCCAAGGTACTGAGGAGCTGCAATGCCACCAGTATGAACCTTGCTCCTTTGGCATGCTGGGTTTCCAGCACCCTAGCTCACTGAATAAGGGGAGAGAGTGGGGGCCTGCTCTGACTTAAGTCAGTGGGAAATTGGCCACAAGCTTCATTGAAAGCAAACTCAAAGCCTAAGTCCTTTCCATGTATGACTGAGATAAGCCATCTCTCTTCTGTCACTGAGCCGCCTAAGGCTCTTACCCATAGACTTGGGCTGGCAATTTTCCTGGCTCTCGCAGACACCATGTAATGGAGCACAAGGAAAAAAGACATGAGGCTCATCAATACAGGCTACAAAGAAAACAGTTCCTGAGCAGCGTTCCCTCTAGATTTTCCACCCATGAATGGAGTGAGTTTTGTCTTGTGCACTAGTATTGAGGTCATGTTCAGTGTGTGCCAGGCTACATCTAGACTGAATCCCTCTGTTGACAGAAGAATGCAAATCAAGCACGCCAAAATTGCTAATGAAGCCGGGATTTACATATCCCGTGCCTCATTAGCATAAACTTGGCTGCTGCTTTTTTTCTAAATGGAGTTTTTTTCGGAAAAAACAGCAGTCTAGACGCGGATCTGTCGAAAATAAACCCTTTTTCGACAGATCCTATAGTCCTCAAAAAATGAGGTTTACAGGATCTGTCGAAAAAGGCTTTATTTTCTACAGATCTGCGTCTAGACTACCATTTTTTTCGAAAAAACTCCATTTCAAAAAAAGCTGTGGCCGTGTTTATGCTAATGATGCACGGGATATTTAAATCCCTGCTTCATTAGCAATTTCGACATGCCTAATCTACATCTCTCTGTCGATAGAGAGGTGTAGTCTAGACACCCTCCCATTGTGTCACCCAAGTTATTAATAAATATCTTATAAACCTCTCCCTTTTCCCTCCACTGCCATGTCTCCCACCCTCCCCTCCCTCCATCTGCTCCCCTGGTGCCTACTCCTCCCCACCCCTCACCCTTCTCTGCTATCCTGGCTCCTGCCCTTGTCACTCCCCTCAGCCCTTTGGGGACCTGTCTTCCTCCCCATCCTTCTTGACCCCTGCACCTACCCTTTTCCTCCTCCTGTGCCCATGTCTCCTTTAGCCCCACTCTGATCATCTGTAGCTACCCTTACATCCCCTCTCCTAACACTCCCTCTACTCACCTGCCCATCCCTCCCATCCCCATGTCTGCCCTTCTGCTTCACCTCTACAATCCCCTGGCACCTGTAATTTCCCTTACCCCTGCATCTTCCTGATGCCTTCTCCTTCCCTCACTGCCTTGGCTTGCCTTGCCTTCTTTCTCCCTTGTGCCCACCCCCTCGTCACCCTCTGCCCCAGTTCCCCTCATATCCTTCTGTGTCCTCACATACGACTTGCTTCATCCCCTGCCTTTCTCATGCCCACTCTCCTTTCAAACCCTCTTCTCCTGGCACCCACTCCTCCCCTGTCCTCTTCCTCTCTCATGTCCACATTGATCCTCCCTTCCCTCAGCATCACCCTGTCCCCTCCCTTCTCACACCCCCAATGAAACCTTCCCTCCTGTACCCCCCTCCTGCCCTTTTCCTGATGGTCTCTTCTTGGCTCCCTGGCATTTGTCTCTCCTCTACCCTGCCCCTTGGTGATTTCCCTTTTCTTGTCCTGCCCTGGCCTCCACAGCACAAGCCCCTTCCTCTCTTCACCCACCTTCCCCTTAGTTCTTTCCCTGCCCCTTCCCTAACTTTCTACCTTTGATGTGGAAAGCAGTTTGCAGGGGCTTCAGGGGCCAGGGCAATGGTGTTATTTTTAGTACTGTGGTCCCAGTCGCAGAACCCCCCACAACCATGGCCCCAGCTGTTTCCAGAGTGGGACCGCATGCTGGGACTGTGGCAGAGGCTGCCCATGGTGCTATTTTCAGTACCACAGTCCTGGTCCTTGTGGGATCTCGGTACTAAAAATAGCACCGTGGGTGGCCCCCGGCTCCAGCTCCAGCTGGAGTAAAGCAGCAGCCACATGAGGCCCATTCCAGCTGGGGCAGTCTCACTGGAACAGCCTCACCTCCTGTGCCCTGGCTCCAGGCAGAGCAAAAGGGCAACCGCCTGCAGCCAGACCCACCAGGCCACTGGCTGTCACCGTCGCCACTCACCTTCTGTTCCAGCAGGAAGGTGAGTGGTGAGTGCTGCTGCTTCACTCTTAAAATGACGTGGGTGGACCTACATTTTTTAGTGCACGGCTGCACAGGTGCACAGCTTAGAGGGAACGTTGTTCCTGAGCCCACCTCTATTTTGACTCATTCAAAGATGGGGTTATATAATTTTCTATCTTCCAAACAGGGCTAGCAACAGATTTTGCCATGCCCTGGGCAGTGGTGGGGGGTGGAGCTTAGCAGCAGACTCCCTCTCCCAGCAAGAGATGTAGTCTCTGATAGAAGGGGTGGGGGTAGGGACAGTTCCCCCAGCCAGTCCTCAGTGCTGCCTTCGACTACACTATGCAGGCTTCCGTGGTGATTTAAAGGGCCTGGGCCTCTGGCCACTACCACTGCTGCTACAATAGCAGCAGTGGTGGTGGACCAAAGCCCCAGGCCCTTTTAAATAGAAAGGCCCCGGGAAAAGGGCCCTGTGGCAACTGCTCCCTTTCTCCCGCCCCCCCCCCCCTCCCCCCCCCCCCCCCCCCCACACTTGTTGGCGGCCCTGGTTCCAAGAATAAATCCTGTGAAACATGAGAGCAGCCTTATTAGGCAATCTATGGTCCAAAGGTGTCTTTAAATGGATCCAAGAAAACTCTGCTCCCTCTTCATAAAAATACCACCTCTACTAAGCAACCATTTTCTGCATCATGAGGTGTGTGTGCTTTCCTGTGAACCATCCAACAGTACAATTCTCTTAGGATAAGAGCACCTCTGTTGAGCAACCAGTTGTCATTGAGTGGCAGATCATTATAAAACATTGCTGGATGTCCATTTTTTCTCCTGGAGAAAGGTTTATACAGAGAGAATAATACCAAACTCATTATATTTCCATAGTACAAAGATAGGAACTTACACGGGGATATAATATGAGTTTAAATTAATCAGGTGGTTTAATCAACATAATCATTCTTATTAGGCACCCCAGGTGCCTTGATCACTCCTAAAACTTGGGGCACAATTGAAGTGAATAATGGCAAGACAAATATACTTCTATGTGCTTTTTAATGAGCGAGTCACTTCTGAATCAATAGATCTGTCCCCTGTATTCAGCTGACTAAATTCACTGTGATGAAAATAAGTGTGTTACCACTGTTAATCCAGCAGAGCCAACAGAGCATTGGATTCAGGAGTCAGACATCCAGGGATCTTTTCTAAGACTACAGTTTGGGGTTGACCAAAACATTTTACAAATTCATTTTGAATTCCCCAAATTGTTTAAGTTGCAATAAATAAATAATAAAAAAAACACATCAAAGCATTTATGGTTTTACAGTTTTAAATGCAAAGTTTTGATTTTTTCAGTTATAAATGGCTTTTCATTTTGAAATTTTCTTTAATTTCATTTAATTCTTTAATTTCATAAACTTGTAAAAAACTCAAAAACAGAACATTTCATAAATGCAAAATGCAATATTTTTCAAGTTTGCCAAAACAATTAAATATTTCAGTTTTGGTCAACCCTGAAACAAAAGTTAGTTTTGATTTTTCAGAATAGCCAGCAAATTAGCGAGTTGCAAAGGCAGATAACCTTTACAATGTGAACTGGGTATGATCAGTGCAGTGATGTCTACTAAGTCTGTAGAACTCTTAAAGCAATAGATGTGAGTCACTCCTATTCATTTCAGTGACATATTAATTCTGAACTCTAGTACTTATCAATGTACCTTGCTTTTAATTTTTGATCAGTGCAGATAAGAAAGGAAAGAGATGATCATAGTGTATAAATTTGACTGTCAGTGGACTCATTTTGGTGTTTCACATGGATGGAATTTGGTTTGTGGGTGGAGTTTCCAATGAAACCCCTGATTAGGTTACTTTCTGTCTTGTGCATCATTAGCGGACTTATTAATAAACCTCCCATTGCAATTGCAATTGTTCACCTGTATTTCCTCTCAGTTACCATTTGTGCAACTCTTCAGCACAGTGTGGAGTTGCACAGTTGTCACTAACTTGGCATAACATAAGAAAACTAGGATTTCACAGGAATTAATGAGAGCAGAAATTGATTTGCAGAATCTTTATTAATGATGAAAGTGTATGAGCTAGAAAGAATTCAGCTTGACTCTCAGGATATGTCTATATCAGAATAAAAAAATTTGTGGCATGTCTGTGACTGGCCTGGGTCAGCTGACTCAGGCTGCGCAAGTTCGTAGATGACACTAAACTGGAGAGAGAGGTAAACACGCTGGAGTGTAGAGATAGGGTTCAGAGTGACCTAGACAAATTGGAGGATTGGGTTAAAAGAAATCTGAAGTTCAACAAAGACGAGTGCAGAATCCTGACCTTAGGGCAGAAGATTCCCCTGCATCGCTATAGGCTGGGCCCGACTGACTAAGCAGCAGTTTGGCAGAGAAGCACTTGGGAATTACAGTGAACAGGAAACTGGATATGAGTCAACAGTGCACCCTTGTAGCCAGGAAGGCTAAAGGCATATTGGGCTG
Source organism: Pelodiscus sinensis (assembly GCF_049634645.1). Taxonomy (NCBI): domain Eukaryota; kingdom Metazoa; phylum Chordata; order Testudines; family Trionychidae; genus Pelodiscus; species Pelodiscus sinensis. The sequence goes on along the minus strand of NC_134711.1, from coordinate 136,987,351 downwards.
CTTTAGTAAGAGCATTGCCAGCAGATCTAGGGAAGTGATTATTTCCCTTTATTCAGCACTGGTGAGGTCCCATCTGGAATGCTGCATCCAGTTTTGAGTCTCCCTCTACAGAAAGGATGTGGACGTATTGAAGCGAGTCCAGCAGAGGGCAACAAGAATTATTAGGGGTCTGGAGCACATGACTTATGAGAAAAGGCTGAGGGAACCGGGTTTATTTAGTTTACAGATGAGAAGAATGAGGGGGGATTTGATAGCAGCCTTCAACTACTTGAAGTGTGAGGTTCCAAAGAGGATGGAGCCCGGCTGTTCTCAGTGGCGACAAATGGCAGAACAAGAAGCAATGATCTCAAGTTCTAGGTTGGATATTAGGAAAACTATTTCCCTTGGAGGAAGGTGAAGCACTGGAATGGGTTCCCTAGGGAGGGGGTGGAATCTCCATCCCTGAAGGTTTGGAAGGCTGGGCCTGACAAAGCCCTGAATGGGATGATTTAGTTGGGGTTGGTCCTGCTTTGAGGAAGATGTTGCACGACATGACCTCCTGGGACCTCATCCAGCCCTATCATTACGGAATGGCTGTGGTTAGCTCAGGTCAGTCGACTCAGGTTGTAGCACTAAAATTTGTTAGGTAGACATTCAGATTCAGGCTGGGGCCTCTCCCAGAGCTTCATCTTCAACCCAAGCCCAAACCTAAGTCTATAGAAAAAAATTGCAGTTCTCCAGAGACCCTCCCCCCCCATGTCAGCTGACCCAGGCCAGCTGTGAGTGTTTAATTGCTGTGTAAGAATAGCTGTGCGGGATTTATAGTTCTGACTGAGAGAAGGATCATACTTTTTCTTGCACATTTACTGAATAAGTGGCTCTGGAGTAACAGACAGGATAAGATGCAGCCCCTGGCACTGGTTTTACACTGTCACTTGGCAGAGTAGAATCACACTTGACAGAGCAGGGCTGTATAGACAAACCCTGGCTTCCCCAATCTCCTGCAGGCTTAGCCGCTGATCACACTTTTCATTTTGTGCTTTTCAGTGCTGTGAACTTTGGAGCGTTGGGAGTCATCATGGCACATGAGCTGCTTCACGTGTTCTATGATTATGGTGCGTACTGTGAACCATTCAGGGGTGCTGGAGGTAGAGGTGCTGGACAGTGTTTCCTGTGCGCTTCTACAGACACTTAGGAGAGATTCCACTGCCACTCAGCTGATTAGCAGTGCATCCACAGCTGGATTTTATGTTTCTACTGGTGGGCAAAATTGCACATGCCTCAGTGAACATGAAATTTAGAAGATTTTATCTGGCGTTGCTCGGGTCCTTAAGGTTTGTTTTTCTTCATTTAAATCACTGTTCTGTGATGCAGCTGGGAATGAATGGTTCAATATGCAGGTTTCCCCAGGGAGAGAGGACAGCCCCAGCCCTTTCTCACCGCAGAAGCTTGGGGCCAGTTGAGAAGTGCCTGTCTATGGCTGATACAACTGCAGTGGGCACAGATGGGAAAAGACTTCAAACAGATATACAAACAGACAAACACTCTGAATTATATAGTAGATAGCTGTCCCTTTCTCCCCCCTTTACCACTGCTGCCCCAGTGGGATTATAGCTGTTCCAGTCCCCTTGCTACCCCACCCCCATGGTCATTCTGCAATATAACTGTTGTTTCTACCAGACCCCTGCCTTTCCGTTTTTTAAGAAACAGTCACATTCCAGGTATATCCCATTGTCCTGACACAACCAAACCCTGCCCTTGCTTTAAGTTATGATAAGAGGAAGCTGGATACCAAATTTGGTGGTCCTAACTCTGACTGTTTTGGGGGAGTACTTGAACAAATGGACTCACAGACAGACACACGTTTCTAAAATATATAGTAAGATTTGTTCCACATATGGATGAAATGAAATATACATGAAACACAAATAAAAAAGATTAGAGGGAACATTGGTCCTGGGGGTGCAGCAGCTATCCCTGGCTTACAATAATAATATCAAACACACAGTTTCCACTTTCAGTATCCCAGCTATAAAAAATTGTGCCAGTACCCCAGAACCATTGCTGGTAACATGTAATACAGTCTATTCCCTCTATTCACTGTCACAGGCCTGTGTTCCCTCTGGAAAATTTAGGGGAGCTCTTCCAGGCCCTCCTCCCTATTTACATGTATAGTGCACAGGCAGGTTTTTTAATTACAAAAGACTCAATCCCAGACCACGTTCATTACTAACAAGAGCAATGATAGAATCTCCTGGTATTGGGTTTACCTTCCTGGATTTCCTTGTTTTCCACAGTGGTACCTGAGAGCTGTCCTAGATGCAACAGGGAAGCATTAGTGCAAGGTATAGACTGCCTGGTGGACCAGTATGAAGGCTACTCTCTTCAGGGCCTGAGAGTCAATGGCACTTTCACTCTGCTGGAGAATGCAGCTGACATAGGGGGAGTCGCCATCGCTTACCAGGTATCACAAGATATCTGCTGTTCTAGTCTTGTGGTTTCACACAACACTGCCATGCCCCTCAATCCTGCCCTGCATCTCCCCCCATCCCTGCTATCCCAGCCCTGGGCTCCCCTCACAGCCCTGCCTGTGCCCCTCAGCTCTGCCCTGCAGCCCCTGCTATTCCAGTCCTGGGCTCCCCACACAAAAGAGTTCTTATGCAAGAAGCTGCCAGTGTAGACGTAGCCCCCGAGATTTTTTTTCAATTTTAATTTCTCTCTCTCTCTTTTCCCACAGGCCTATAAGAACTGGCTGAAAAAGCACAAATGGGAGCGGAATTTACCCAGGAGTGGACTCTCAAACCATCAGCTCTTCTATATCAGCTTTGCCCATGTAATGAACTCCTCGCTAATTTTGTTCATCTTGTCTCTGACAGCCCACCTAACCTTTTAATGTCTCTTCCTTTCATTCACTCTCTCTCTTCTCTCTCTCTGGTTGTTGTGTCTGATCATCCCCATTTCCCTATCTCCTCATCTTTCACCCCTTCACAGTGCTGCTCCCTAAATGCTGATCAAAGGCCTGAGTGAAGACATATACCTTACACTGGGCTCCGATGCAATAGACTGTCAGAGGGACCAAGCACAACAAAATCTATCTACTGTCCATCATTCCAGGTTTATCTAAGGGTACGTCTAGACTACCGCGTTTTGTCGACGGAAGTTTTGTCGACAGATACTGTCGACAAAACTTCCGTCGACAAAGAGTGTCCAGACACATTGAGTTCTGTCGACAAAGCAAGCTGCTTTGTCGACAGAACTCCGTAGTCTGGACGCAGTGTTACAGGCAATAACACCTTCTGTCAACAGAGTTCTGTCGACAGAAGGTGTTATGCCTCGTAAAATGAGGTTTACCAGCGTTGACAAAACGCTATGTCGACAGAACGTTATGTCGACAGAACTCAGCGGTAGTGTAGACGCTGGTATAGTTTTGTCGACAAAAGTCCACTTTTGTCGACAAAACTAGGTAGTCTAGACACACCCTAAGGCAGCAGCCCCTGGAGTGTCTCAGCATCCTTGGTTATGATGACTGATGATGATAAAAAAAAAGATATTTAACGTACCCATCAGAAGATAATATACTTACCTGAGACGAGTAAGCAAGAAATTTAGGTTTGCAGGAAGGAAAAGACAATAAGAGTGATCCAGCACAACCACCATAATGGGCGTTAGGAAGAGAGCTGATCAACTATTTTGGTGATGCTGGGGTCAAGTAGATGGATGGATGGAGTGAGTGAGTGAGTTTTAGGTACCCAGCTCTTAACAAATTTAGAGCTTATATATAAACAAACTCTTGAGCTTCAAGTGAAATGCACTTCACAGATCACTGGTGTCATGTTCTCGTGGAGGTTCAGGAAACACTGTATTTCACACTAGCTGGAGCTTAAGGATGCTTATTGAGGGTAGCCCTGAGAACAATACCAAAGAAGGTGATCTAGTCCTGAGGCTACAAAAGTTTTAGTCACTCTGTTAAAGTCTGCAGTAGAGAAGAGAGGTGGGACCAGCTGTCAGTGAATGCTGGCTGGATTAACCAGAGTGAGCAACTGGTCTTCCAGTAACAATGATGAGTTCAGTATGAACCAGACCCTGCAAACCACCCAACTAAAGGCTGGACATTCCTCTCCAAAGAATGGCATATTCACAGCACTGCCTGCTCTATGGATGCTTCTCCTGCAAGCCAGCATAAATTCTGCCTTGTTGGGACTGTGATTAAATCAACACACTGAAATAATATAGGGTACATCTACACAGCAAAGTTATTTCAAAATAACAGCAGTTATTTTGAAATAACTTTTCTAGTGTATACACAGCCATTCCGTAATTTCTAAATTAATTCGAAATAGTGGAGCGCTTATTTCGAAATTGGTAAACCTCATTCCACGAGGAATAGTGCCTATTTCAAAATTGCTATTTCAAAATAAATGCTGTGTAGATGCTTATTTCGAAATAGGGGGCCCCCAGCCCTTTCCAGGGTGCCCTGCTGGCCACTTTGGCCACAAGGTAACTTATGACCTGATGCCCTAATGGAACTGGTTCCAACCAGCCTTAAATGCGATTCATTGTCCACTCAGTGTGGACGCGCTATTTCAAAATAGAAAAACGCTATTTCGAAATGCATTTTGTGTGTAGACACATTATTTCAAAATAAGCTATTTCGAATTAACTATTTCAAAATTAGATATTTCGAAATAATGCTGTAGTGTAGACATACCCATAGTGAAGAGTACAGAACAGATGGGTATGGATGGAGCTCTTCGCCTCCCCAGGCACTAGGAAATAACAGTATAGAAATAGTGAAGGGAAGAAGGTGTAGTTCTGAGTGTCATCCTCTCTTCTGGCACACTTGCCCAGCATATTTCTGTATCTCCTCTGTCCCCTCATCTCACGTTGCCCAGGAAAAATGATAAGCTGGAACCCTGCAGAGCCTAGTGAAGGCCTGTGGGGCAAGTGAGCCTTTGGGATCTTTCTTAGATGCTGACATGCTTGTTTTGTTTCCTGCCAGGGGATGTGTGGTCACCAGAGCCGTGAGAGACTGCGTGCTTTCCTGCACAGGGACCTGCACAGCCCCCTACCACTCCGTGTCCGCGGTCCCCTCAGCAACAGCCAGGACTTTGCCAGGCACTTCCACTGCTCCAGCTCAGCATCAATGAATCCAGCCAGCAAGTGCCACATCTGGTAATTAACATGGAGGAGGAGAGGGAGAGGGAGACAGGCAGAGGTATGAAGAGTGGAGCTGGAGAAATCATCCCTGCTGAAGAATGATCTGCTCTTACACAGAGACATGCTGGAACCTGACCCCTTCCTGCCCATCCCTTCTTCTCAACCTTTCCTCCTACCAGAAGATCATGATGGCCAAATGTTCCAATCCAGGTAGCAGGAGGGAAAAGGAGCTATACATAGCAGCCTGTACAGTGTATGCAACTCCACAACTGCTCCCATGCCCTGCCCCAATTAAGCAAAATGTCAGAGCGCGGGAAGTGGAAGTGAGAACACAAGCTTGCAACGTTGGAAGATTGGCTGCAACCATTAACAACTCTGAGGAAAATCTCATAAATCTCCATGCCACCTCTCACCCTGGACCACCAGGGATAGAAGAACCCAGATCTCTGACTCTGAAAGTAAATGGTGGGAGAGATTCATTGCCTACTGTTTCCTGATGGGAAGGTGAGACATTTAATTAATGTGTTCTGCTAAAAACTCCACTTAGATATGTTATTGTACACCTGTCCTAATGCTGACAATATGAGTGGGAAGGTTTATGTTCTGTGAATTAACTTAGATTTGCCCTGTTTGGGTCCCTCCACGCCCCCGCCAGCCCTACTCCATTGTTATTCTCACCGCTGACTACTAGCAGCCTGATCCAGTGCCAACTTGAACGGAAAGCTCTGTCCCATTAACTTCACTGGGCTTTTGATCAAACCCTAGCTACCACGCCTTTGATGCAGCAGCTGCCTCTCCTCTGTCTTACCTGCGCCCCCTTACTGGCTTCTGTAGCAACAAGATCAGCTATGATCAAGTTTTTCCTCCCTCAAAGCAAGAGCATGCAGTGACTGAGGGAGAAGAAAGGCTGGAACAGGGGAACCCCTTAGAGAAGAGGAATGGGGGAAGCAATGCATGGGCAGGACAGGGAGTGCAATCTCAGGAGGCAGTGATGTAGCTACAGTTGTGCAAGTAGTGCGGTTGCACCAGGACCATACAGTCATGAGGCTATGAGGGACTGCCAGATGGTGTAGCTCTCTGGCACATTGCTGGGAACTGCAACCAATGGGAACTATGGGGGTGGTGCCTGCAGGCAGCAGTGCACAGTGGAACCTGCTCTTCCCCCCCTCCATCTAGGAGCCACTGTCAGAGCGGTGTGCTGGTTGCTTTGGGGGACACCCAAGGTAAGCACTACCCCCCTAACACTCTCCCGCATCCTTCACCCAGGCCAAAGCTTGCTCCCTTCATCCTGACTTCTTCCCAGAGCCTGACCCCTTCACCCCTCCCATAGCCCAACCCTTTGCTTCTATCAAGTTACCTGATTTTTATTTTCATTTACTTCCTAATACTTATAACACGGGAAGAGGAGGAAGAAGAAAAAGAATGAAAAATGGGTTGGAGAGAGATGAGTGAGAATGTTCTTTTTCTTGGAGGGGTCCCCAGGTATGTAAGTGTGAAAATGAGGCTTCACACAGGTCCCCACTAACCACCAGGTGAGAGGAACTGATGAGCAGCCACCAGCCAAGGTTAGGAGTAGGGAAGTAAGCAACTAGTCGAGTAGCATAGGCTTATTGGGTAGTTGAGTGACTACCTGCTTCCCTCCCCCTTGCCTCGGTCAGAGTCAGGAAGGGGGAGACAGGAGCTCATGCTGAGGGTAGCTGGCTTAAAAACCGGTTCCTCCCAGCACCATCTCTGTAGGTGGCAGGAGAGGCAGAGGTGCAGCAGGAGACTGGGCATGAACTGAGAATCAGCTGTCCCGGTTCACACCGGGTTGCCCACTGCGCCTCTGCCTTTTAAGTGTAGTAGGAGCCTAGTGGCTCTTATTACATTTAAAAGAGAGATCCAGAGCGGGTTTAGCCCTGTGGCCAGGAGCTAACCATGCTCTGCAGTTTTCCCCCTTATTGACTAGTCGAGTATTTAATGGAAATTCCATCGACTACTTGATTAGCTGAATCAATGAAATTTAACATCCCTCCCTGGCCTGGGATAGGAGTGAAACCCTGAGGAGGGGAGAGAACACTGGTGAGTGGCCTAGAAGGTCCTGGAGGTTAATGAATGAGGAGCTTGGGGTGAGATGTTGATGGGCTGTGGGGAGAGTAGAGTATAAGCAAAATTTTAGATTTCAGAATGGGGAATAACCCAGTAGTGCGCATGCACAGTCAGGAAACAATGAGATGTGGGTTGGTGTTATAGGTCCAGGGGTCCGGCAGACTTGCTGGGCCTCTGGGCAAGCTGGGGGTGCGGGGAGACAGCTCAGCACTCCTGGAAGAAGTGGGGCTGGGGCAGCCAGCCCTCAGTATTGCCAATAGCATGCCATGCCCACCCTCTCCCTCCCCTTGTAAGTCAGTCCGCCAAGCTGCCAGGAGCATGCTGTCCCTGCTCTGGGGAGCACCACATGGTACTCGAGTGGCAATTGAAAGGGCCCAGAACTCTGGATGCTGCAGCCACAGTTGTGGTTGTGGCCAAGAGCCTTAGGCCCTGTTGAATTTCTGGGCCCAGGGGAAGTTGTCCCCATGCCTCCCTCCCCAGGCCTGGGTGCCTCACTCCAAGGTGAAAGGGTATGTCTACACTACCCCGCTAGTTCGAACGAGGTGTACTGGTAGTTCGGAGTAGGCACCCTAGTCCGAACTACCTAGTTCGAACCCCGTGTAGCCGCGCTGCACGGGGTTCGAACCAGCAGGGTTTTAAAAATGGTGGCTCCCCGCTTATGCAAATGAAGCCCGGGAAATTCAAATCCCGGGCTTCATTTGCAAGTGCGGTATGCCTACATTACCCTTCTAGTTCGAAGTAGGAGGGTAGTGTAGACATACCCTTAGAGATTTCTTCTATTGCCCCCAGTTGCTCCAGATGGAGGCAATAGATAAGTATTGTTCCCTTTCACAAAAGGATGCCAAGTTAGGCGGGGGCCTGTTTTGGGAGAGATGTGGGACAGGAGGAGATTGTTTCCAGGGTTTCTGGGAGTCTCCAGGGGTCAGGCTAACCATCCAGATTTTAGAATGTTTCTCCAAATACCAAGCTGTTGAGGTTCTCCCATCTCTGGCTTTCCAGGAATTTTTGCTATTCAGGGGAGTTTTGCTGCTGTTATGTTTTAGTGACATAGTATCCTTATAACCACATATCATATTGTAATGCAATTTTTCAGAGTCAAAGAGCAAAAGATATAGATTTCAGGAGCAGCAAGAGAACTGTTATTTAAGAATTTTCCTAAGTTTTCAGGCTGTTTTTAGGAACAATCAGTTTGGAGGCCCTGATAATTAGATCTGTACATGTTAGATCTCTCTAAATCTGGACTCTCTGGTCTGACAACGGACCAGATGTTCCTGGACCAGAGAGCCCTGACAGCTGGGAATTCAAAGGCAGGAGGGTTGGTGGCTGGGAGGCTCATGGGGCTGGCATCCATGGCGCCAGCATCTGGCTGCCTGTTCGAGGCCAGGGCCAGTGGCAGTGGGGCCAGCATCTGGCAGCTTATCTGGAGCTGGAGCCAGCATCCATAGGGCCAGCATCTGGCAGCAGGGAAAGGGCTGGGGCCGTTGTCCACAGGGCTGGTATCCAGCAGTCTAGCTGGAGCCGGCAGCCCAACAGGGCTGGAGGCGGGGGGCTGGAAGTAGAGCCAGTGACCGGGGACACCAGCTGGGGCTAGGCGTATAGCCAGGCTGGAGGGCTGATGGCAAAGGTGGCCCAGAATTGACCTCCCCACAACCGCAGTCCAGCAAACTTCCTTGATTGGGATTGGTCAGGTCCCAAGTGTGCCAGACCAAGGAGGTCCAACCTGAATTTTAAAAACAAAAAACCAAAAATTTACTAAACTTGGCAAACCCCAAGCATCTTGTGTAGACCAACACAGTATATTCTTCAGGGGCAGTTCTTTTGAAAGACTATTCCACTTTTCATTCTCACTGATTAAAGGCCACATAAAATGTACATGAATAAAATATCCCTTACTTGTTAATAACACTTTTGACTGAAAACATATAACTGAAATAGGTTTTTAAGATGTATTGTTTACTGTGACTGCTGATTGACTGATTTTTAAAGTTCACTCAGTATGGGAGAATGAAAATAGAGTGGTGAGTTTCATTTTTTTTTCATCAGTTTTATTTTCTAGCTCTCAGGCTTTCAGGGTTGCAAAATGTGTATTCCTTGGAAGTTTGATATAATAATAGCACATGAGTTGGTGATTTTCATGTATTGATCACAAAGAGGGTTCAATATAATTTGTATTTTACCGATGAAGAAACTTAGGCACACAGGCTACGTGTAGACTGCATCCCTCTGTCGACAGAGAGGCAGATTAGGCACATTGAAATTGCTAATGAAGCAGGGATTTAAATATCCCGCACCTCTTTCGCATAAACATGGCCGCCACTTTTTTCGAAATGGAGTTTTTTTTAAAAAACAGCAGTCTAGATGCGGATCTGTCAAAAATAAACCCTTTTTCGACAGATCCTGTAAACCTCATTTTTTGAGGAATGCAGGATCTGTTGAAAAAGGGTTTATTTTCGACAGATCTACTTCTAGACTTCCGTTTTCTTGAAAAAACTCTGTTTCGAAAAAAAGCGGTGGCCATGTTTATGCTAATGAGGTGTGGGATATTTAAATCCCTGCTTCATTGCAATTTTGACATGCCTAATCTACATCTGTCTGTGGACAGAGGTGTAGTCTAGACACATCCACAGCCACTAATGACTTAACCAAGATTACACAGCTGGTCAAAGGCAGAGATGGGAGAATAAACCATAGGTGAAACTCAGGCTCCCTTGAAAGTAGTGCTAAAACTCTTTTAAAATATCAATACAGCAGAATTTCACCCAAGGTATCCACGGCACCACACTGACTCCTTTCGAAACAATTTACTATTATTACATTTAAGATTACTTCGATGAGAAACAAATTCATTTATGGGGTTTTTGTTTTATTTTGTTTGCTTGCTTGCCTTCTGAAAGTGTTGGCATTTTTTCCCAAGTATTTTTTGTTCTATTTGTTTTTTATATTAGAAATTCAGGTCTTGTCAGACATGCTTTTCTTGGAAGCCTATATAGACTACCAGAGAACTGGGAAAATTATTACTCCAGAGAAATCATGCAAATGAAGCCTTATTAACTGAGATGGAAAGAGGGATTTATTTTTATGTGCACTTCAATTATTTGTTTGGTTGTTGGCAGTGGTGCTTTTGTTTTTTAAACCTTTATTTAAGTCAAATACCTGAATAATCAGTGTGACCATAGGACTTATCTTGCCCTTCAAGTATGGACTGTGAGAGCTCAGAATCTACATATCCATGTCTCCAAAGAAAGATCTTCAGTTAAACAGGAAAAGCAAGACTCTTATTTTCCTGATATTTCTAAGATTAAGAAAAAGAAAGTGAATATTTTACTGCTTAACTAACCACGGAGTTATTCAGGGACAGCTATTCTTGTTCTGTGTCTGTACAGGATCTAGCTCTGGAGTCCTGGTTCGCTAGTGGGATGCCACCTTAACAGATCTTGGCAGGCCTTTTTTTTGTCCCTCACAAAATGCACAAGCCCAATGTTACTGTCCCTTGCAGGTCACATTTAAAGTTTTTATTGATTCCACACCCAAACTTTTCCTCTTTGTTCAGTTTTGTTCTGTTAATTCCTAGTTCAGTTGTCTCAAAACTGTCTGAAAAATACTCCTTTGCATTTATTCCCTTCCATAACCTGACCTAATAAATTGTGAGTGATATATACTGGGAATAATTCAGCTCATTTTGATTCACTCCACTATATTTGGGTTGCTTGTCTCCTTTTTTGATTCTTTACCATTATAAAAAGCGAGCCTAATTTTTTGTAATGTTTTCTTTTCTGGTTGGGGTTTGCTTTTAGAAAGATCAGCCTGCTTTTATGGTCTTCCCAGAGGACTTCTTGTGGTATCTCATAATACCTATATTGTGAGCTTCCATAACTCAGCTGAAGGAGTAGAAAACGTTCATCCAAAATGTTCATTATTCACTGGATTTCAATAAAAACAAGGACTTTTGAATAATCTAAAAACCTTTTCCTTTGCAATTGCTCAGCTTCAGTCTCTGTTGACTGTTATAATGTCATCTTTTCTCTAGCTATCCTATCTCTGTAGTTTCTTTTGGGATGGACACAATCTGAATTTCTAATGTAAAAGAAGAAGATATAGAAGACGAAGAAGAAGAAATAAATAATCCCATCCCAGCCAGTAAAATTTGGCACAATCCCAGCTGTTAAAATCTTTCCAGATTATTAAAATTATGTGTAAAATAATTTAATAGACTTTGAGAAACTAATTATTTAAAAAATCCACCAGAATAACCAATAGAAAACATATAAGACTTATTAAAATTAACCTGTAAAAGATTTTTATGTCCCCAACAAACCTATTTTTATTATTTAAACTGGTTCTTATAATTTTGACTTTTTAGACCTTGTTAATTAGGAGGAAAACATTTTCTCTGGAATATTAGTTAAGAAATATGTAAGTCATTCAGTAATTTCTTTTCCAGAAATGTATACTCTGTTCTGCCATAAAAAGTAGGTGGAAATAGAGGATGGAGATCCTGAGATGGGCAAGTCCAGTTTCTAAGAGACCAACACAAGCTTTGGATTGAGGATTTATTGCTGTTCTCAAGGGAGTTGGAAGATGAGACAGGTCTGGCTGATCGGGAAGGTGCCTGCTGTTGTCATTTGGTGTCACAGGTTCCCTGGGATGTGTGCATTGGGGGAAAACACTGCTGCCTAGTAGGCAATCATGAAACGCAGGTAGATGTTCAGATTGTCTTCATCCATGAGTATGGCAATGATTTCCGGTTCTATGTCACGCATAAAAAAAAGAGCATGATGCTGCCTGTATTCAGGGAGATGGCCAGATCCAATAGCAAATCCTTCACCACTGCATTCCTCAGTCTTTGTGCATCCTCGCTCTGCACCATGTCAATCATTTCCATGCCTTCCCCTGTTGACGAGGCCACAAAGGTTTCTTCCATTTGCCCCCAGCCTGCAACCCGAGAGAGGGACATAAGCTCTCCTCTCTCTACCTCTTTCGCTTTCTCCCCTCCATCCTGTCCATTCTCTCATCCCTTTTGCTCTTTCACTGCTTCTCTGTCTGCCCCTCCCTTCCTTCCACTCCTTTCTCCATTCTCTCTCTCAATTCATCCTTACCCTATCTCCATTCTCTCACTCCTTCAGTCCCTCAACAGCACTCAAGCTTATCCAGCTCCCCTCCCCAACTTCTGCTTTAGCTGTTCCTCTTCATCTCCTCCCTCTCCCCTTAGCCTAGCTTTCCCCACATTGTTGTCATAGCTCCCAGTCTATGGAACTCCTTGTATGACATGCTTATGGATATGTGTGAATTGAGTGAACTTTTCCACACAGAAGAATCTAATGCTAATAAATAAAAGTTAATGCTATAAAGCGAATGCTAACACTGCCATCCCAGGCTATGAAGTGATCTCAACCTGCTTTGTAGATGGGAAAACTGAGGCAAAGAGAGGGGATAAGACTTGCCCAAGGTTCTAGTGCCCAAGGTTCAGTGGCAGAGCTTGGAAGGGTACTTACGAGTTCCAGGCCTGTCTATGATCCTACTTGTCTCTAAAGCATCTTCCCTTCTCAGTTTCCTTCTCTCAACCATAATCTCTCATCCCATTCCTCCCATCTTTTTTCTTCGTGGTTGTGACTCTCTCTTTGCTCTCACCCAGCCCTTCCTGCTCCCTTTTCCCACTGTTTCTCTTTCCACAGGAATCTGGGGTCTCCAGGCCTTGCTCCCCCTGAACTCTCCTCAGGGTTCTTTCATTGTGCAGCAGGCTGCTGCTGGTAGTGATGGAATGTGCTCAGGCTCATAGTCTGCTCACCTCTCCCCAACACATGTGGGACTGGAAGCACTGAGGCCAAGTGAGGGTGGGGGAAGGGGAGAAAACCTTGGATGCCTGCTCAGAGAAACTCTGAGAGCAAACCTTGCTGGGAGGAGGAGCTGAACGGATGAAGGAGAAACCTTGTTTGCTGCCTATAAGCGATATTTATGCTGTCTTGAGTGAGAGAATGGTAGGAGTGCATCATTTCATAGTTATATTTGTAATGCTGACACTCCTGGATGGGTCGTCAGCAGCAGGGAACAAATCTGGGACCTTATGATCTGAATGCAGGAGCCTCTGCTGCCTGAGCTACAAGGATGGTTGCAGCAGCCTCACCAGTCTCTGGCTGGCCTGACCATGGCCAGAGAGCAGGGTGAAAGTAAGCATCATCCACACCCAGAAGCCTTGGTCCAGAGCAGGGTACCATTGAGTTGAGGCATTGTACGTATGGATATCTATAAACCAAGCTCTTCTGAAATCCCCTCTCCTTATATCCACCCTCCTCTTGTGCTGCCATTCCTGATCACTCTTCTTCCTTCTCCATCTCATTCCTTTCCCCCCTCATTCCTCTTTGCCAATCCCATTCCCACTTTTCCATCCAATCCCCTCCTTCTTTCTCCATCTCTAGCCCTCCACTTTTTCTAACTATCACATGCAAAGCCTTCCCTCCCATTCTGCCAGTGCTTCAGTCCATCCTCTCCTGTTGGCTTTCCATGTAGGAGAGCCAGAACTAGACCCTCTCACCTGGTGGTGGACTCTTTCCCCCATGCTTTCTGTCCTTGGCTCCGTGGAGAATGGCCTGGCTTTCTGAGGGTATGATTGCATCAGAAAACACCAGGAAGTGGGTGGCCAGGAACATGGCCAACAGATAGATGGTGTACCCCAGGGAAACCATCAGGATTATATCACCCCTCCTCCACCTCTCCCGTCCAGCAGGAGACGCCTGTACTCATTGCCCCTTGAATTAATGAAGGACTCAGGATCCTCCCAGCAGATTGACTCTGGCCCAGGGTGGGCTATGACATCACCAGACCCTTGTGACATACCATGATGAAATGCTCTGTTATGCATCTGCCTTGTGAACAGGAGGTGGGGGAGGGAGAAAAAAGTCCCCTTTGAGAATGGAGCAAAGCCTCACAACTAACAAAAACCTAGGATGTGGAGAGACTGAGAAAGCACTTTAGGAAACTGTGGGATTATGATTTATAGCAAACTGTAAAACCATAATTAAAGGGAGGACATTGATCTGAAAAGAACACTCTCCACATATTATACCTTTTATTGGTACAGTTTCACTTGATACACTGTAACAGAAAAACATATTGCACAAATAATATTTTCCCTGTTTTGTGGGAGAGGGGTTGAGTAGAATTGTTTCCTTGTATTACCAGTAAGCTGCAATCCCTGTTGTTTGTGTAGGTCTTTCACATAACACCAATGAAGAGAAACACATTTTAAACATTATATAAGTAGAAAATGTGTGAGAGGAAGCCGAGGACAGAGGTGGGACCTGAAGCTAAATTTTACTTAAGGAGATGACTAGCTTTCAGAATGTAACTTTAAATAAAAGTATATGCCCAAAAATAGCCTCCAGATGGTGCTCTAGCACCATCAGTGAAGAGACTTAGCTGCTGTTATTCAGTATTCCATCTATATCAGTGGTCCCCAACCTTTTGGGGCTGCCGGGCGCCTGGGGGCGGGGCCGCTCACGCGCTGCGCGTACGGGGGCGGGGCCACTCACAGGCCACGTGACTGGGGGCGGGGCCAAACATGCGCCGCATGCCAGAGGCCGGTAGCGGCATGTGCCGCGATCCTGGGCAGGGGCCGATGCGGGCACGCGCGGTGCCCCCGGGGTCGGGGCCAAGGCCAGCGCTAGGGCCGGCAAGGGAACGCGCGGTGCACCCTGGGGCGGGGCCAGGGCCAGCGCCAGGGCTGGCAAGGGCACGTGCGGCGCACCTGGGGGCGGGGCCAGGGCCGGCAAGGGCACGCACGGCGCACCCGGGGGCAGGGCCAAGGCCAGGGCCGGCAAGGGCATGCCCGGGGGCAGGGCCAGCCCAGATTGGTCCGCAGGCGCACATAAAGGGCCCGGCGGGCACCATGGCGCCCGCGGGCACCGGGTTGGGGACCACAGATCTATATTATAGGTGAAACTTTTTTTTAGATCATGTCTTGTGAATCACTTGTATTTCCCCCAACCTTTAGAAGATTGTCTACTATGATGGACAGGCGTATCCTTCAGGTCTTTGTCTGAACCATGTTTAATGTAATGGGGTTTCCAGCACATGGCTTGGGAGGCAATATTCTCTAATCATTTTCAAAGTAAGGATGTAATGTCAACTTCGTTAACCTTAGAAGATGCCTACAAAGATCGTGGGATTTTAAACAAAAAGTTTTGGATAGGCTCTTCCTCAGCCCTTTCCCCTGCTATGCAGGTTTTCTTATTCCTCCTATTTGGTTCACATATTCTAAAGGAGATCGGAGCAGTTTGTGGAGAGCTGAGTGCTAGCCTAGAAGCTCGTGAACCTTTGAAATGGGTAAAGGATGACTGTCTTATCTTCCCCTAATTACACAAAGTTCTGGCCATTTCGCTTTTACTTGGCCCAAAGAAAAATGAATCTGCCAGCAGAGCAGATGCATAGTTGAGATTCATACAGAGATGCTGCAGAGACTGACAGGGTGGGGGGCACCAAGTGGTGCAGAAAAGGCAGATTGCCCAAGTGGCCTTCTGAGATGGAGGTGCACGGGCACCACCCTGCCAGCACTTGAGTGCATGTTGCTCGGACTCTGTGGTCTGACCCCCAGATGCAGGCAGATACTCAGGTCAGAGGGACAGGAGTGGTAAGGAAGTGTGAGGCACTCTGGGCAGTAGGATGATTTTATCTAGGTTATTGTGATAATAAAATATTCAACAGAGGGAAATTATGAACAAGGCAATACACATGGTTGAGGAGCCTGGTCATTTCATAAGGCTCCCACGCAGCTAGTATGGTGTAATCTAGTGTTGTCCCACATTTTGAAAGCTGAACCACTATTCAGGAAAATAGCCAGTTGCTAAGAATGTCCCCATTTAAACATTTACATAATCTGTTCTTGTCAGATAATCCCACTCCCATGTTGGGAAACGCTGATACTAATCTTCCTAGTCTTTCCTACCTGCTAAGAAGAACAATGTTCGCCTTTGGCAAATCTGCCTTGGTTCACCATAGAGCAACTGCCTCGCTGACTTTAGTAAGTTCATCATCCATGCCCCCTGATGTGGAGGGTAAAGTTTCCCTTCTAGCCCTTCACCTCTGTCAGAGACTTGCACCATCTGCAGCAATAGTGCACCTCCAACAACGTGCTGAAATGAACCTTAGCTCTGACCTTGTATTTTCTCCTGTACAGAGAGTTCAGTGTAGCTGTTTCCACTGTTTGTTTCTTTATGCCACCAGGCCATTTGAATGTTGAATTTTTATTAAAAGAACAACAAGGAGTCCTGTGACACTTTAGGACAGGGGTGTCCAAACTTTTTTCAAAGAGGGCCAGATTTGAAGAAGTGAACATGCGTGAGGGCCGTCCCCGCACTCTCATCCCCAAGGCGGAGGGCCTGCAGGGTTGGAGGCGGGCGGAGAGCGCAGGGCACGCCGGCCTCACGGCGGCCCGGGGGCAGGGTGAACCCGCAGCCGAGCGGGGGAGCGGGGCTGCGGACACGCCCTACAGGGCAGGCTCTAGGACCGCGGAGACCATGGGCGGCGGCGGCGCGGCCGGAAGCGGCGCACTGGGTGCGCCAGTTCAAAAGAGCGCCGGGGAGCCAGGAGAGGGGGAGGAAGCGGGGGCCGTATTAAATCGGAACACGGGCCGCAATTGGCCCGCGGGCCGGACTTTGGACATGCCTGCTTTAGGATAATAGAGCATGAGCTTTCATGAGCTACAACTCACTCCCTCAGATGCTGAAGAAAGTGAAGAGGACATGGGTCAGCTCTGAAGCTGGGATCTGGATTGAACAGCGGGCTGTTCAGATGCAAGATTTTGGTTTATGTTCGTCTTAAAGTTAATGAAAATAAGTGTGCGGATAAATTGTATAAATTAAATATAAGCCTAAGAGAGATAAAAAAAAATAATGAAAATGCACAAACCAATCAAAAGCCTAAAACAGCATAATTTGAAAGACTTAGAAGGAGTAACAACAACAGCACAAGTATGTGTTGGGTAGGGAGGTGAGTGTGAAAGACAGAACGTGTTTGTGTGAATGACAGATACACACAGAGGCTGTGTCTAGACTGGCCAGTTTTTCCGGAAAATCAGCCACTTTTCCGGAAAAACTTGCCAGCAGTCTACACTGGCCGCTTGAATTTCCGCAAAAGCACTGACTTCCTACTGTAAGAAATCAGTGCTTCTTGCAGAAATACTATTCTGCTCCTGTTCAGGCAAAAGTCCCTTTTTTGAATGTTTGAAAGCTTTTGCGCAAAAGGGCCAGTGTAGACAGCTCAGATTTGTTTTCCGCAAAAAAGCCCAGATCACGAAAATGGCGATCAGGGCTTTTTTGTGGAAAAGCGCGTCTAGATTGGCACGGACGCTTTTCTGCACAAAGTGCTTTTGCAGAAAAGCATCCGTGCCAATCTAGACGCTCTGTTCCGAAAATGCTTTTAACGGAAAACTTTTCCGTTAAAAGCATTTCCGGAAAATCATGCCAATCTAGACACAGCCAGAGTGTGAAAGTGACAGAAATTCACATTGCTGCTTTAGGTATGCTGAGCATGTTCAGGCATGGGAACAGCTGCCAGTGAACTTCCTTCATCTTGAGCCCTATTGTGTCCCCACCCCCCATATGTGGAAAAAGGTACAGAGGGGTAGGGAAGGAGGCATCCTGATTTCAGCACAGCAAGCAAGCAGCAGGCTCCCAGCAGGGATCTCTAAGGCAGAGGCCATGAGCAACATGGCAGTGGGGGGAGGGGCAGCTAAAATGTGAATACTTGATAGCCTCTTGGCCAAACCAATCAGGATCTCCTGTCAGAGGCTCAGGATCTACCAGAAGATCTTGAACTACTGGTTGGGAACCACTGATTTAAAGAAAGAGAGAAACAAAGACTGCATCTCCTAGCCACTCTCCAGGAGAGGCAGATCTAGCCACTTCCCATGGATCAGCAGAGTTGGGGGAGGACGGGAGGATAGAAGGGTTAACATGCCCTCTCCCCTACCAAGGTAGGTGAGCAGGCACATGAAATCCAGTCAAGCAGCTCTCCAGTCCAGTGGAGCACAGAGCCATCAGCTGCACCAGGGGGCTTATCGCTCTCCACATCCGATGACTCTCCTCTTCTGAGGACAAACTGCAATACATTTTCAGGAGGGAGGGTAGTGGAGGTTGCAAAGTTATTCCCAGGATGGGGGAGTGAAGGCCTTGAGGCAAGAAGGAGCTAGTGGAGGGAAGAAAGAAATGGATTGAGATCATAATCAGTGAGTTTTATGCATCCTCCCCACAGGCACTGGCCCTCAAGGGACAGGAGGGAGTTAAGCTACACAAAGACTCCCACACCTGTGTTTAAGCACTAGGTGCTGCAAACTAGGGGACTATGGGGGCTAAGGGCTGCAATAGTAGGGGACTGCAGGGCAGGGCTGAGGGGCACTGGCAGACTAAGGGAGAAGGAAGGAGTTACATGGGCAAGGAAGTGAGGCAGACTGAGCTGCAATTAAGCAAAACAGAAGGCACAGGTGTTTCAGAGCACTGCACTAGGGGAGGTGCTGCATGTCATAGACAGATAGATTAGGAAAGCTCTGTGGGATCCCCTCACAACTGGACTAGTAGGGGATGCTGCTGGTATACAAAGTGGTGTTAGCAGAACTGTGGGAGGACTGCAGAACTGTAGCCAGTGTTAGAATAGCAGTTGGTGTTGCTGCTTCAGAATGTAAAATCTTTGGGGATGGAGGTGAAGGAGTTCATACCAGGCTCCAGGGGAATTGTCAATTAAGTTCCTCAGTGCAGAGCCCACAGTAAGAGCGGGACAGTGATTACAGACTGTGACAGGACACTATGGTTTCTACTGGGAGTCAGTGAGTGCACTTCAAGGTCTGAGTGGTCATTCCTCCTGCGGCACATAATCCATTACATCACTCTGTCCTGCTTAGTATCGGGAGGTTAAGAGGTTCTGCCAGAATCTGTTTTCTTGCCCCTCGTATGCATTCCACAGCAAGGCACACCTTTCTAGCTCTGTTTTCTCATGCCACATTCAAGGTCACCTCTACGGAAGGAACTTGGGGGAAAGGGCAAAGAAGAACAGAAATCTGACATGGGGCAGGAGCTTCAGCAAATAACTCCTTTTCAGCTCTGACACAGAGAAAACATCCTGCTGCTTCTGTTACTGCAAGTGTCAGCAACTGGCTGATGCCTTCATGGTCAAATAACAAGCCTAAGACATGGTTATGCTAGTGTATGGCTTGTTTCTCTTTCTCCTTGCCTTGCTGTAGCAATGTGATGTAATGTGATGTAAGCTATTTGGATTTATGGTGATTTGTGAGCTATTGGAAGGTCATTTTAGAAGCTTTGTGCAGAGTTTGTTTCCACTGCAAACTCATCTTTCTCTTCAGCATTGTGCATGAATGCTACTTTCTTACCTTGACCTCTGCCTTTCTCTTCTGGGATCCATCTTCCCCTCTTGCCTCTGTTTAGCATTAGGACAGGTTTTAAAATATAATAGAAAGGGGCACTATCCAAGCCTATAGAAAAACTTAAAAAAACCAACAGTCTAGTGGCATCTTAACGACTAACAAAACATGTAGATGGTATCAGAAGCTTTCGTGGGCAAAACCCCTTCTCCCCCCTGCACCCACGTCACAACCCTCGCCCCCCCAGACTGTATACCCCCTCCAAGTTAGAATCCTTTCCTGCACCCATACTCTCTCCCATACCCCGCACCTCCTCCTCCTCCATCCCAACCCCCTGCTCCAAGTCACAACCCCCTCCTTTATCCAAACTCCCTCCCAGACCCCACTCCATCTTCTGCACCTTAGCTCCCTAACTCAAGTTTTCTTTTACACCCAACCTCCAACCCAGAACCCACAACTCCTCCCATTAATATTGCAGAAGAATGTGGACCTTTACCACTTACCAAATTGTTGGGGTGGCCCCCCATCAAAAATTATTGCCCACTCCTGCCGAAAGGTGGGAATGGGCAATAGGGAATGGATCATTGGTAATTACCTATTCTTTTCATTCCCTCTGGAGTACCTGATATTGGCCAATTTCCACTTAAATGTATCTTCTCTCAATTGAACATGAGACAGCTTGACTGAGTGGCTCAAGCACAGGACTATGGGTGAGTTCTCTCCCCTGAGTCCAGACAAGCATGACTTAGTCCCTGTTCCAACATTAAAACACCAGTAATACTCTGTAGCTGGTAGTGTGAGGAGAGGATTCCCCTCAGTACAGGTACTGCATAACGCACCCAGAGTAGTTCTTTGAAGTACCCTGCACCAGCCAAGGTAGTGGGCATGCTAATTGTACAGCAAGCTGAGGGCAAGGGGTGGGGAAGGAGTGAGATGGAGAGTGCAGCATGCCCTTAGCACACAGATTAATGACATTCCCAGTAGTGCTACTGCCCATAGGGCAACCTGGAAGTCTGCTATAGCTTAGACTCCCCCTTTCCAACAATGTTGCCCAAAGTGTCAGAAGCCCAGAGGTGGATTAAAGACACCTTAGCTCTGTACATTTGAGCAGTGAGTTCTGAATTGTGCCTCTTATTCTCAGGGATTCTCTGTCTGGTTCTGCCATAGTCTTCCCTGGTTGAGTTCATAGTCATAGAATCCTAGGGCTGAAAGAGACCTCAGGAGGTCATCGAATCCAGCCCCCTGCCCAAAGCAGGACCAATCCCAACTAAGCCATCCCAGCCAGAGCTTTGTCAAGCTGGTATTAAAAACCTGTAGGGATGAAGATTCCATCACCTCCCTAGGGAACCCATCCCAGTGCTTCACCACCCTCCTAGGGAAATAGTTTTTTCCTAATATCCAACCTAGACCTCCCCACTGCAACTTGAGACCATTGCTCCTTGTTCTGCCATTTGTCACTACTGAGAACAGCCTCTCTCCGTCTCTTTGGAACCTCCCTTCAGGAAGTTGAAGGCTACTATCAATTCCCTCCTCACTCTTCTCTTCTGCAGACTAAGGGTGTGTCTAGACTACAGGCCTCCTTCGACGGAGGCATGTAGATTAGCCAGATCGGAAGAGGGAAATGAAGCCGCGATTAAAATAATCACGAGGCATACCTGTGCCGATGAAGAAAGGCTTCTTTGTCGGCGCATCGCGTCCAGACTGCCCCGATCTGCCGACAAACAGCTGATCGGCAGATCGGGGCAGCCATTTAAATTTAAATGAAGCCGCGATTATTTTAATCGCCGCTTCATTTCCCTCTTCCGATCTGGCTAATCTACATGCCTCCGTCGAAGGAGGCATGTAGTCTAGACACACCCTAAGTGAGCCCAAATCCCTCAGCTTCTCCTCATAGGTGCTCCAGCCCCCTAATCATTTTGGGTGCCCTCCTCTGGCGCCTCTCCAATGAGCCCACATCCTTTCTATACGGGGCGGGGGCAGAACTGGATGCAATACTCCAGATGTGGCCTCACCAGTGCTGAATAAAGGGGAATAATCGCTTCTCTAGATCTGATGGAAATGGTCCTCCTAATGCACCCCAATATGTCATTAGCCTCCTTGGCTACAAGGGCACACTTGACTCGTATCCAGCTTCCCATTCACTGTAATCCCCAGGTCCTTTTCTGCCGAACTGCTACTTAGCCAACCTCTTTGTATTTCATTTGAAAATTGGGGAAAAAACCCTACTTGCCCACTTCCCTGGGAACCTGGCTAACCCATGGCATGGCACAGGAGAAAGCCTCTTCTGTCTCCTTTCAATTGCTCCCCAATCTGTTTGTTGCAGCGCCTTCTCCCTCCCTATGTACTCTTCCCCTAACCCAAAGGGAGAACTTTGTTTGTACAGGGGAGCCAACTGTACCACAGGACAGAGCTGGCTGGCGCATGTGGCACAGGGCTCTGGAGTGTGCACTGTGGCACTCCAGCCACAATTCTAAAGGGCCTGGAGCTCTAGCAGCAATTGCCCCCTTTGCCTTCCCCGTGGACAGGCCTGCATTTGAGAAAGCAGCAGGAAAGTAAGCAGTGGGTCATGTACCAGATTATGGGGTAAGTAAGATGAGATACTAGGGGGTAAGCAGAGACACCAAGCAGTCCAAATTCATGTCTAACTTTCCAAAATATCATGAGATTATCTGTAGCATGATGAGAGGGCTTTTTAAAAATATCAAGCTCGTTTTGCTTGCCCTTTGTTTTTCAGTCAATGATTTCAAAATTTGACTTCACAACCAGGAGGACTAGAAATTTGATTTTTTTAAAAAGAAAGCTGAAATTCTGATGCTCTCAAATGGTTCCAGGAGCTGTTGCTTTAAGAAAACACTAACATTGTGAAATTGAAGATGAAATCATGAGAACTAGCAATGTCAAGATCCATTAGGGGTTTGGGAGGCCAGGGTACACAATGGTATGCAAACTTCCAGGTCTTGTGAGGTAGGGAGGGTGTTATGGGCATTTTTGTCTAGGGGATGGAGCAGGAGTCAGGCCTACTGGGCAGAGGGAGGACCAGAACTGGAGTCAGAGTCTGAATGCAAAAGCCCAGAGACAAGGCAGAATCAGAGCCAGGGATCAGAACTGGCAGTCAGAACTGAAGTATCTGGAGTCAGGGAGGCAGGAGCAGATTGCATCAGGATTGGAATGAAGCTGGTGCAGGGTAGGGTCTAGGTTGGATCAAGGTTACAGTCTCGATCTAGGCAGGAACAGATCTAGGAGCAAGAGAAGCATCAGGAGGCAGAGAATCTGTAGGCTTGGGCATTGAGGAGCCAACAAGTTCCTGCTGCTGGATGTAAGAGCCAGCCTTTTAGCTTGCTCAGCCAATCAATCAGAGGGGTGTGCTAGGCAGCCTCACTGGCCTATGTGACCATCTTCCTGACAGCAGGGAACTCTGAATTGTGTTTGGGGACCTATTCAAACACTGTTAATGCTCCTACCCTAAAGTGAGACAACCATAGATTAAGAATGAGAGTCAGGATAATACCTTGCAGTTCTCCCATCCCAAAATACTTGGCAAATTGATATACAAGGATCTCTAACATGCAGCACTGAAACAAAACTTTCTCCACAATGAGACTCAGTAGACATATTCTGCAAATGATAAGTCTTTTTGCTTCTAGATCTCTTTTCCATTTGTGTGTCCAATCTCCCTGTGAGATAGGCCAGTATTGTATGTAGCTATATAGGGAGGAACAGTGCAGCTATCCAAACTGGTGTTTAGCCAAGATGGCTGGGGTAGTAACATTCTCAATGTTATGCAAAGTTCTGAGAGAGCTTTAATGCAATGAATATGCATGTTGAGGACTTCAGTTTCATGTCATACCCAACACATGCATCTCAGAAGAGGTCTTATGGTCTCAGGATGAAGGCCACAATGACAGCATAGGGCTTCAGTTAGGAAACGTATGAGTACAAAATCTTACTTGAGGGTGCTTGGAATTGAAGGCCCTGCATTCAGAGCATCTGTTTTGGAACAAGGCTACAGGGCCACAAAGGGTTAATTGCAATAGGCATGTAAGGCCCTGATTTGGGGTCTGTTGCAATGGAAGGGTCATGACATGGGCAAGGTGGCCCAGGGTTCTATACAAATCTTTCTGTGGAACCTGTGTCAGAATTGTTACGTTATGTACCTCAAGTTTGCCCTCTGTAGGTAAGTCTACACTAGCCACCCTAATTCAAACTAGGGTGGCTAATGTAGTCAATCGAACTTGCAAATGAAGCCCGGGATTGAAATATCTCGGGCTTTATTTCCATGTTCCCGGGCGCCGCCATTTTTAAATGCCCGGTAGCTCAGACTCCCTGCCCACGGCTACACGCGGCATGAGCTAGGTAGTTCAAACTCAAGCCCCTAATTACTCGAGTAATGGTAGTCCAAATTAGGGGCTTTAGTTCGAACTATCTTGCTTCATTTGCAAGTTTGAATGACTACATTAGCCACCCTCGTTCGAAGTAGGGTGGCTAGTGTAGACATACCCTGTGAGATCTGAGAATAATGATGCTACTTCTCCTTTGTAAAGTGCTCTGAGCTCTATGGATAAAAGCATCACGTAAGAGGTAGGTATTGTTATTGCTAACAGTAGTAATTACTTAAAAAACAATGAATGGTCCTGTAGCACCTTAGGGTATGTCCACACAGCAACATTATTCGAAATAACTGGCATTATTTTGAAATTATTTAATCCATGTCTACACAGCAGGCAGTTATTTCAACATAATGACAACATTCTGTCAAGCTGGAGGACTTCTTACTTTAACTCCTGTAACCTTCATTGTACAAGGAGTAAGAGAAGTTGGAGGAAGAGTGCTCTGTTTCAAAATAAGTGCTGTGTAGACGCTTCCTATTTCGAAATAAGCTATGCAATTGATGTAGCTCAATTTGCATAGCTTATTTTGAGTTAAGCCCTGCTGTGCAGACATACCCTTAGAGAATAATCAAAAATATATAGATATGATACTATCCACATTTTTGGTTAGTCTCCAAGGTGCTACAGGACCATTTGTGTTTTTTTAAGTTTTTTTAGTTATAGGCTAACACAGCTCTCCCTCTGAGTAGTAATTACTATTATTGATATGTGGGCCACTGGAAAAGGTTGTCTGCTTTGGGCTCCCTTTGGACAGGTAGGAGGTTGGTGCAGAGTTGCTGCACAGAGTCACTGAGTGCGCTGGCAGGCCACTGCGTTCATTCCTCCCGGGCACAGCATCACTGACATTTTTCTGACAAGGTTTCTTTATGAATAGGCAGTTCTGCTGGATTCTGTCTGCATTTCCCTTGAGCCTGTTCCAAAGGAGAGCACATGATTTCACTTTTCATTCACTAAAGCATGCAAATCGTGGTTGCAATCTTCTTTCAGGCTACAATTAGGGTCAGATGAGTGAGGGCAGTAGAATGGTAGGGTCTGGGTGCCAAGGGGAACCTGGGGTATGTCTAGACTACAGGGTTTTGTCGACAGAAGTTTTGTCGACAGTATCTGTCGACAAAACTTCTGTCGACATAGAGTGTCTAGACACATTCAGTTCTGTCAACAAAGCAAGCTGCTTTGTCGACAAAACCCTGTAGTCTAGACGCAACCTTACAGGCAATAACACCTTCTGTCGACAGAACTCTGTCGACAGAAGGTGTTATGCCTCGTAAAATGAGGTTTACCAGCGTCGACAAAACTGCTGAGTTCTGTCGACGTTATGTCGACAGAACTCAGCGGTAGTGTAGACGCAGGTATAGTTTTGTCGACAAAAGTCCACTTTTGTCGACAAAACTCAGTAGTCTAGACACACCCCTGGTGTCTGTGACTGGTGGTGCAAGGGTTCACTTGAGATCTCGGCTGCTACCATAAGCTGCCTCTATATTAGTGAGCTCCATCACTGACACATTTAGATATCTCTTTCCAAAAAGGAAGAATTTCAGGGTTGAAAAGAGCTAAGTACACAAATAAATCTGTGTTTAAAATTGAAATCCTGATTATCAGAGTGATTATTCTTATTTAAAGTTCATTATTCTAATCACATTCTCCAAATAGCCATTGAACAGTATAATTTAACTCAAATTTACCTTCTGAATTAGTTACAAAATTGAAATCACTCCAGTTTCCTTCTACTTGGAGAAATTCCTCTTTCTCTTTCCCAGCTTCTAACTCTGTATTTCCTATATCTGCCATGCCCATGTGGTTATGTAAATGTTAGGGTGATGAAAAAAATCTCGTTTCTGGGAGTTGTATCTTTAATTATAAAGGGTGAGATCCTGGATCCACTGAAGTTGATGGTAAGACACTCACAACTGTGAAACATTTCAAAAATAGCTGGTATGCAGATTTTGCCACTGTGCACTCCCACCTTATGTTTGTTCTTACTTTATTTAGTTGCTTTCCTTACTCCTTATCATGCAACAAAAGACTGAATGGGAATGTTCTGCTATCTGTGGATGGGAAATAGAACCATTTTAATTAGGCAAATGAAAGTATTTTAAGAAAGAGGGCCTCCCACTTGTATGTCATTAAAATGCATTTTCAACATTGTTTGAAAAGGTAGATTGTCTAAATGGTTGTATAGCAATAAAAAACCTAACCTTGCCAAATACTGTCACTCCTGGGACATACAATTTGTAAATTTCTCTACTTGTGTGTGCATCTCTGTCTATATCGCCTTCTCTTTCATACCTGGAGTGCTCTCATCTCCTCCTTCGAAATGTTTCCTATACAATAATTATAAAATAATAGCCAGCAGTTAATACTTCTCAGCTATAAATGAGATATAAAATGTGCACCATATGCTGAACTTCTAAAATATCTTTTTATATTTGGCCCAAATATTCTCACAGCACCATGGTAGAACACCATTCTGGAATATGTATTCTTCCCACCGTATTATTGACAGTGTGACCTCTAAATATCTAATCTAATCTATATGTCTTGGAATTTGTACTATGCTCATCAGTGTGATACCTGTGCTCAGATACATACTAAGTTTGTTTACGTTTGCCTCATAGCTTTGCCCCAGGATACAACTAGCATGGGTGTGGAGGTGGTGATTGTTTTTTGGGAGGAAGTGAAAGGTTGTGGGGTTTTTTTTGTTTTTTTTGTTTTGGTGGTTGCAGGGTTGATCCTTCATTCCAGAGTGCACAGAATCATAGAGGTAACCAAGTTCAAATTCACTGTATGTTGTAATATTACACTTTTGCCCTGAGACCTTCTTATCCTAGTATATGACAACTGACCTCAAAACTCTCCATTCTCACCATAGTTAAAAGGTGTGTCCCTGGTATTTTTCCATTAGAATACTTATTTATAACTTTTTAAGGTTGTCAAATAGTGCATAATCTAAGCATGCTGTTATTAAAAGCATGCTTTATTTATATAATAATGTTCATATCAATGGATCTTGAAATACTTTAGAGATGTAGTAAAAGTGTTACAGAAATTGCACGCATAATAGTGCTGTAAGATTAGCTAACAGATAATAACAGAAATAATTATAATATTTGCTTGGTAGTATAAATCATAGTTATACTGGAAAATGGTATACCCCTATGGTTTGTTTGTTTAGGTTTTTTTTTTTTTGCTAATAACTTTTAAAGAAATATTCTATTTGTGTTTCCTCTTGGAAAAAGAGCATACTAGTCTCTATCTTCAAGTGTGAAGGAGATGTGCAAGAATATTGTAATTACCAATCCATCAAGTTCATTGTTCATATGATAAAATTATTAGAAAAAATTGTTGAGAAAAGATTTTGTAAGGAAGTGGAGCTCCAAGTAGGTGACAACCAGTTCAGGATATAGTATTTGAAACCTGAATATCGCGAAAGCGGCAAGGAGTCCTGTGGCACCTTAATATCGCAGAAGTACAAGGAGACATGCAAGGAATTGCAGTTAGTGTTTATGGCTTTAGGGAAGGCTTACAACAGAGTTCCTAGAGAACAGCTACGGTGGTGCCTGCAGTTGAACAATTGGCGAGCATATATGTTTAGTCTATCATGGACAAGAACAAGTCTAGTGGAACACTAGTGAGAAGAAGCTTTGGCTGAAGTGAAGCATTCTCTATGGCTACGTCTAAACTACCCCCTCTGTCAGCAGAGGGATGTAAATTAGATGTATCAAAAGTGCAAATGAAGCCAGGATTTAAATATCCCATGCTTCATTTGCATAATGGCGGCCGCTGCTTTTTTCCAAAACGGGGCTTTTAAAAAAAACCCGGCAGTTTAGATGGGGCATTTTCAACAGAAATGCCCTGTTTTGACAGATCCTGTACTCCCCATAATTGTTATTTTTTAAAAATTATTTTCTCTGAAATCTGAACTTAAACTACACCCTGACCAAGAAAGTTGGGCCTTGACAAAAAATAATGGACGACCCCAGGGCTATGCAATGAAATGATAGAAGCTATTATGCAGGAGGCAAAGATGAGTTTGTATTGACTGAGATGATTGAGTCACATGAAACAACAAGACACAGGATATATTGGTGAAAGAGAACAAGGTATAGTGGTCACAGACCAAAGATCAAAGGAAGACCCAGAAAATAGTAGTTCAGAACACAGCAGGAGAATATGAAGAAGCAGGGATGACTGGTGGGGGATGACATGGGTGGAGGGGGCACTGGCCATATGACATCCCCCATCCCAGGGAAGGGCTGAACAACCCCTACACCCTGGGCCCCACCTCCCCCATCCAGTCTCTGACTCCTCCCCACCTCTTCCCCCAACTGATGCAGCCCGGAGAACTAGCAGGGCCAGGGGCCTGGCACCAGGAACAGCGGTCTCTTCTCCTCACCGGCAGTGGCATGGGAAGCAGAGCAATGTGGCAGCCCCAGCTCATTCTGCTCCCCTGGCTGTGTTGATCAGATTCTCACCGGTGAGTGTGGGGCCAGTCCCGCCCCTCCCAGGAGTGATACGCTGGGAGAGTAGAGAAAACCGGAGCCGCAATTAGTATGCTTCTTCCACTGCTGCCAGTGGGAAGGGGGGGGGGGGCAGTTGGACACCTGCTGCAGGCACCAAACCCCCAGCCCCTCTAATTCCCTCAGATACCCAGGGACTCTGGCCCTGCCAGCTGCTACCAAGCCCTTTATCCCTCCAGCCCATGGTGTTTGGGGGGGACATGTGCACCTTCGTTCCCTCTACACATCACCCCATGAAGAAATTTGATATCAGCATGAAAGATGAACACAAGAAGAACTCTTGGAGACAAAGACAAAAGCGACTGACCCTAACTGAGAGGACAAGGCAAAGAAGATCCATAGAGGCTGAAAATTTCCATTATGGTATGTAACTTGGGGAAAATCTCCTGTGTCGTTTTGGAATTCTGTGTGTCCAAATACTGTAAAAAAGAGAGAGAGAATATTTCCACACTTTGTTTCCCACACGGATAATGAAAGTCTATACAATGCCAGTAGGTAGTATAAACCAATTCATAAACATATCTCAGATATTATATTTAGATTTGATTACATCATCTCAAAAAGGACATAGATTAAAAAGTTTCAGAGAAAAGCAGCAAAATTAGGATGGTAAAAGCCATAGAAAGAAAGGTTTCCACATGAAGAGAAGTTTGGGGGAAAAAACAGGCAGTGATGTTTTAGAGATGAGATCTGTTATGACAGGAAACAAAATTTGGCTTGGATAAGCCAATAATGTTATTTGTTAATGGCAGAAATTGGAATAGCAGATTAGATGGCTATTAACTGAGCATTGACCAGGAATTAATGTTTATCTGTGATTGATACATCAGTTATAAAAATTAACATATCAATCGCAGGACATAGGGAGTTAAAGGGGAAAAGTTGCTATTAGAATGACTCTTGCCTCATGAGCTAAAAACTATAACTTCATGATAAATTTGACAGAGAGGAAGATGTGAGTGAAGAGACCGCATTTGTTAAGCATGTCTCTGGATAAACTCAGTGACTCCAGAGAATGTAGTGTGGAAAAATGTCCTTGAGTGAATGGAGGACGCCCAGATGGAAAAACACACTAGTCTCTCTCTAGACACTGGGTCTGGATGATGGGCCCATGGAACAGGCCATCAATCATTTACCTACAGTATGTTTGGGGCAGCCCCAGTAGATTTGCCATGTATTCCACAACTTTAGAATTAGAAGCTGGGAGGTAATGAGGACCCCCAATGCCAG
Source organism: Pelodiscus sinensis (assembly GCF_049634645.1). Classification (NCBI taxonomy): domain Eukaryota; kingdom Metazoa; phylum Chordata; order Testudines; family Trionychidae; genus Pelodiscus; species Pelodiscus sinensis. Next base: position 136,957,628 of record NC_134711.1, on the reverse strand, counting down.
CCACCCAACCGCTTTCATGAGGAATTGAGCACCTGGGAAGTTCAGTGCATTACAGGAAGAGGAACCACAAGTCCCTACTACGGTACCACATAGATTTGGGAAGTGAGGAGTGACTCCATCTCAGCAATAGACATGACAGTCCATATGCAACAATCACTTATAATCAAGCATCCTAACTTTCTTTCCTTCTAGGTATACTTGATCCTGCCTCAGCGTGGGGGGATGAACTAGATAACCTCTTGAGATCTCTTCCAACCCCACCTTTATATGATTTTTTCAACTCTCCCATCACCCTCAGAGAGCCCCCAACTCAACCCTGTGTCCTCCCTGCTAGTTCCCTCACTCTCACCAAGCCTTTCCTTCAAACATTTACTCCAAACTGAAACCCCTCCTTGCTATGGTACCCTAACCCAGGAGGCATCTGATTAGGAAGGAGATGGATTGCATGGTGTTCTTGGGTCCAGGCAAAGTTAGGAGGGTTTCTAAGTGGATCAGGGAAGGTGTGGGACCCTTACTGGATGAGGGAGGTAACCTAGTGACAGATGATGTGGGAAAAGCTGAAGTACTCGATGCTTTTTTTTGCTCCTGTTTTCACAGACAAGGTCAGCACCCAGACTGCTGCACTGGCCAACACAATATGGGAAAGAGGGGGCAGCCCTCCGTGGAGAAAGAACAGATTAAGAACTATTTAGAAAAGCTGGATGTACAGAAATTCATGGGGCCAAATCTAATGCACCTAAGAGTACTGAGAGAGTTGGCAGATGTCATTGTCCATTATATTTGAAAATTCATGGAGATCGGGAGAGATCTCAGATGAATGGAAAAAGGCAAATGTAGTGCCCATCATTTAAAAAGGGAAGAACAATCTAGGGAACTACAGACCAGTCAGCCTTACCTCAGTCCCCGGAAAAATCATGGAGGGATTCCTCAAGAAATCCATTCTGAAGCACTTGGAAGAAGGGAAAGTGATCAGGAATAGTCAACATGGATTCACCAAAGGAAAGTCATGCCTGACCAACCTGACTTCTATGACAAAATAACTGGCTCTGTGGACATGGGGAAGTCAGTGGATGTGATATACCTTGACTTTAGCAAAGCTTTTGATACGGTCTCCCACAGTATTCTTTCCAGCAAATTAAGGAAGTATGGATTGGATCAGTGGACTATAAGGTGGATAGAAAGTTGGCTAGATTGTCAGGCTTATCAGGTAGTGATCAACAGCTCAATGTGTGGTTGGTGGTTGGTTTCAAGCAGTGTGCCCCAAGGGTCACTTATGGGGCTGGTTTTATTCAATATCTTTATTTTATTAATGACCTGGATGAGGGGATGGATTGTACCCTCAGCAAGTTCACAGATACAGGCTGGGGACTGACTGGCTAAGCAGCAGTTCAGCAGAAAAGGACCTGGGGATTACAGTAGATGACAAACTGGATATGAGTCAATAATGTGCCCTTGTAGCAAAGAAAGCTAAAAGCAAATTAGCATAGGAGGAGCATTGCCAGCAGATTTGGAGAAGTGATTTCTCCCCCTTATTCGGCACTGGCGAGGCCACATCTGGAGTATTGTATCTAATTCTGGGACCCCATTACAGAAAGGAAGTACTAGGCGCATTGCAAAAAGTCCAGTGGAGGGCAACAAAAACTATTAGAGGGCTGGAGCACATGACTTAAGAAAAGAGGCTGAGGGAATTGGTCTTATTTAGTCTACAGAAGAGAAGAGTGAGGGGGGATTTGATAGGAGCCTTTAACTACCTGAAGGGGAATTCAAAAGAGGATGGAGAGAGGCTGTTCTCAGTGGCGACAGATGACAGAATAATAAACAATAGTCTCAAGTTGCAGTGGGAAGGTCTAGGTTGGATATTAGGAAAACCTATTTCCCTAGGAGGGTGGTGAAGCACTGGAATGGGTTACCTAGGGAAGTGGTGGAATCTCCATCCCTAGAAGTTTTTACGTCCCGGCTTGACAAAGCCCTGATTAGGATGATTTAGTTCAGCTGGTCTTGCTTTGGGCAGGGGATTGGACTTGATGACCTCCAATCCTATGATACCATGATTCTATGGTTCTATGATTATGGATAATCTACAGGCTAGGAGAATTGGTGACAGTTTCAGGCATTGGATAAAATGTCACATGAGACTTACATTCCAGGTAGGACAGATCAGGAAAGATTTGTCTCCTACATAGTAAGGTGTCCAGGGCATGGATTGTCTGGGTATATTGTTGGATGCTTTCTTCTTCTGAAATCATTGGTCATGGTTGTAAGAATTACACCTGGAGTCAAATAAATATTCATTCCAGACTTGTGACAGGAGTTATACTTTATAATCTTTTGTAACCCTGAATACCTAAGGTATCTAACACCAGGAAATAAATCAAACTCAAATATGATTTTTTGTAACCTATATTTTAAATAATCTTCTGTACCAAATGATTGGAAGATAGCTAATCAGAATGTTAGGAATAATTTTAAAAGGGATAGAACATCCATCCATGGTATATCCGCATCTTAAATACTGAAAGCAGATGTGGTCACCTCAAAAAAGATATATTGGCATTGGAAAAAGTTCAGAAAAGCACAACTAAAAATTGCTAGAATTTTGGAAGAGCTGCCATAATGGAAAGATTAAAAAGCCTGGGACTTTTCATTTTAGAAAAGAGGAGACTAAGGAGGAATGTGATAGAGGTCTATAAAATCATGACTGGCTTGGAAAAAGTGAATAAGGAAAAGATATTTACTTGTTCCCATAACACAAGAACTATGGGTCATCAAATGAAAATAATAGGCAGGAGGTTTAAGACATACAAAAGGAAGTTTTTCTTCCTGCAACTCATAGTCATCCTGTGGAACACCTTGCTAGAGGATGTTGTGAAGACCAAGACTATAACAGGGCTCAAAGAAGAACTAGATAAATTCATGGAGGATAGGACCATCAATGGCTATTAGCCAGGATTGGCAGGAATGGTCCCTAACTTCTGTTTGTCAGAAACTGGGAGTAGGTAACAGGGAATGGATCACTTGATGATGGCCTATTCTGTTCATTCGTTCCTTCTGGGGCATCTGGCATTGGCCACTGTCTGAGGTCAGGATACTGGGCTAGATGGAGCTTTGGTCTGATCCATTATGTCTGTTCTTATATTCTTATGTAAATCATAATTCTTATGTTATAAAAGTTTCAATTGTCCATCTAAGATCTAGAAACATTAGAAGTAACATATAACCAGTTGGACCCACAAACAGCAAAAGGCCAAAGACATCTTACTGAAACTGCTAATTTATGAAATTTACTTATTGAAACAAGTCAGTAAATATTTGCAAATGCTGAAAAGGGTCATAGATATTTGGGTAGGTTTGCAATTAATTTATGAGCAGAAACAAGGGCCAAATTTGTTTGATAATTTTATTTGCAATGATTAATTCACTAAGTTCCAGCAGTCAGTTAGCATGATGATGCATGAAGAAGAGCCAACCCACCAGGATTTTAAAGCTTATGTCATATGATGAAACTTCTAGGAATATGTACCAAAACTGGCAACCCTAACTGCAACTATTGAATTTTGATAAACTTAAAAAACAACAAAAGGTCTAGTAGCACTTTATAGACTAACAAAACATGTAGATGGAATCATGTGCTTTCGTGGGCACAGCCCACTTCTTCAGATGACAGGAGTTTTGAGTTTAGGATGTGCAGATTGGTGGCTCTATGGTTCCATCAGGAGCAAAAATATATTTGAGTCAGTGTAGTTGGCCCAGGTATAAGTCAGACACAGTGGTAGCAGATATGTTGAATAAGAAAGTGCCATTTTTAAACAGCTATCATTTTATGGACCTTAACCACACTTTGAAGACAAACATGATAAAACCATGAGCTGGTACTCTCATCACCCCACTAGAGGGCAGTAAATCACTTCTTGGTGCAGCAAAGAGAGGGGTTGCAAGGAATATGAACTGGTATGCCATATTGCAATCTGCCACCCCTGAGCTGTCATCTCATTGGGTCTTATAGCTATGTACGTCAGAGCAAGACACTTGGACTGGATACTTCCATAAATAACTTCAGTACAGTAGGGAGGCATGTTGGTGAGTCTGTAGTCAGTGTCTGTAACTCTGTGAGTCAGCCTGAACTAGGTTTGTAGAATACTAGACTGTGCGGTGCTCCCTACCACTATGGTGAGGCATTAAAATCAATACGGAATCAGGGAGAAGCCCCTACTAAGCCACCTTCAAATATAGAACTGTCTAGTATTATACTATGTTATTACTTCAGTGCTGACTCTGACATGGGTGCTCTCTATTGCATCACTAGCACTACCATTTGCAGCATCCCCAAAATACTAAAGAAACTAAAATACTGAAATACAATGAATAAAAATCATTTGCACCACAGCAATATGAAAATGTAAGGCTTATTAGAAGCTGCAGGGGGCTGATTACCTGGAGAATTTCTGGAGTCATATCTATGAAAGGAGAAAACAACCTATTCAATATCTTCCTATCTCAAACCCTATCCTCCCAAGCTCCCAGCCCAGGGAAAAGTTTGTCCTTACAATCTATTTTCCAGCACTTTGTCCAGTCTAGTTTTAAACAATTTAAGTAATGGCACTTGCCCCAACTAATTTAAGAAACTATTAATAGATTGTATATAATCACTGAGAAAAGGAGCTCGAAATGCTCTTACTTTTATCAGCATCAGGGAAATTAAACACCTGTGCATCCTATGAATCTCCCAAAGAGCTGATCTCTGAAATTGAACATTCATGGATAAAAACAATCTCCTACTCAAATTGGAAAGCACAAACACTTAACATTTGACTGCAATAAATATCAACCCTAGGAGAGCTGGGGTTTGGATTTTGTTTTGTTTGTTATTTTCTTTGTAAAATGTTTACCCTTTTCTCATGTTCCTAACTATTCTGTTGGCGTGACAGTTCAAAGCTTTTTTACAAAATTGATTTTTTTTAACTCTCAACAGACCTTAAGATTATTGTCTTAACTGCAGATAGACTAAGGTTTTTTTTTTTGTTTGTTTGTTTGTTTTTGCCTTACTCTGCAGCATGTGGCATGGATTACTTGCAGGTTTAAACTAAAAGAAAAGGGTGAATTCTCTGTAGCTTGAAGTCTTTAAACTATGAGTAGAGGATTTCAGTAACTGAGCCAGAGATTAGGGGCTTTTTCAAGAGTGAGTGTGTAAGGTTCTGTGGTCAGACTAGATGATCGTGATGGTTCCTTCTAACCTTAAAGTCTACAAGACTACTTTGGAATCTTGTAATTATAGCTTCATCAAATTCCTCTAGGATTTTCAATTGGATACAAGTTGCTTCTTCAAGTCCTAACCTAAACTGTTATGTATTTGGCATTGTTCAACTGCTGCCAGACTCCATGTCAGGATAGTTGCACTTTACTGGTGGTTGGTGAAGTGAATGATCTATGTGCATATACCACTCTTGGACCCCTCAAGATGAAATTTTGTAAATAAAGTATTATTAGCATGCTTGTCTTAGAATCTCTAAAAAAACTTTAAAAACAGCAAATAGTCCTGCAGCACCTTAGAGACTAACACAAAACTGTAGATGGTATCATGGTATCATGGGTACAACCCACTTCTTCATATGAATGGAGTTAAGGGATCTAGGTTGCAGGCTTTGTACACTACATTGTTTTGGTTTACTGCAATACATATTTTATGCTTTGAATATTTTTTACAGGAGCATAACGTGACTTGATGCTTAAATAAGCTGCTATAACTTGATTGAGGTACTATTGTGTTGTAACACTATCCTCTATCATGGTAAAAATTGCAGTGTAAATCAAAACCTGAAGAAATGATCTAAATAACTTATAGGCTGCACTTTCACTTGTTTTCTGAAGGTGGCACCATATCCCTGACTGTCTGAAACATTCCCTTGCTTATACAGTGCTCACTCTGGAAGGGCTCTCTCTCTCTCTCTCTCTCTCTCTCTCATGATTTGTGAAATAGCCACCATCTAAAAGGAAACTTGTAAGAGGTGTGAGATGGAATGTGCTGGTGATTTTGATCACAAACAAAATAAATCCTGTTTCAAGCAAGTTGAAGATGAAGGAGAAATTCAGAAAGGAGGGGAACAAGAGAATGTGAAAGAGGAAGTAAAAGAAAGAGGGCTCTAGAAAGTGGACAGAGCACAGGACTGGGAGCCAACAGCCCTAATCATGCTTTCTCCATACTCCATACTCTCAACCTGATCTAGGGCAAGTCACTTGACTTTACAGCACCCCAGTTTTTGCAAGTGCAGAATGGGTGTGACTATGCCACAGAGATGATGTGAATATTAGTCAAATGACTGCTCAGTGCTTTGAAGATGTAAAACCTGTTCTAAGTGCAAGGTATTGTTATGGAGACAAAGAGCCTCCTGTGTCTATCAGGTGAGTGGCATGGATTGGGGAGAAAAGTTAAAGTTACATCTAAGTAAACCACAAAAGAATGTAAATTTACCAAAATTAGAATCTATTCTATGCTTTCATCACAAGCAAGTTCTGCTAATACCATCAGTTACTACATGGTCTGTTCTGTGTTTAACAATGATCTAAGTTTCTTCAGGAGCTATAAGAGAGACTCTTGCAGCATATAGATCAGTGGTAACCAACCAGTAGATTGAGATCTACTGGTAGATCTTGGAGCCTCTGACAGGTGATCCTGACTGGTTTGGCCAAGAGGCGATCAAGCACAGCACTTTAGCTGCCCTTCCTCCCACTACTGCTGCACATCTCCTGCCCTTTGCCTTGGAGCTATTCCCCTCAGGAGCCTCTGCTTTCTGTTCCGGGCAGGGAAGGGAGATGAGGGGTGCTGATATCAGGGTGCCCCTCTTTCCTTCTTGTATCCTATCTCCACAGAGCAGAGAGGGGGCACAATAGAGCTTGGGATGGAGGGGGTTTGCTGGCTGCCTTTGGGAGTAGTGAAGGGCCAGGACAGGGGTGAGCCTGCCTTAGCCCCACTGCACCACCACCCAGAAGCCCCGTGAGGTAAGCAGGGCCCAGCTGGTGCCTACATCACAAAACCCTACCCCAGGCATGAACCCCTCCTGCACCCTAAGCCCTTGCCCTAGCCCTGAGCACCCCTGCATCCTAACACCCTCCCAGAGTCTGCACCTAGACCCTCCTCTGGCACCCCAACTGCCTGCCCCAGGCTTAGCTCAGAGCCCCTCTCACACTCCAAATCCCTTAATCCAAGACCAGAGCCTGTACCCCAACCCTCTGCCCCTGCCTGGGGAAAGTGAGGGAGGGTGGGAGAGGGAGGGAGGATGGAGTGAGTGTGGGCAGGGTCTCGGAGAAGGGGTGGGAGGGAGGCGGGGCAAGGGTATTTGAGTTTGAGGTAAATCTTGGATTGCTCTTGAATTCAAATAGTGATCTCGTGCTTAAAAAGGTTGGAGACCATTGATGTAGCTACACATAGCTTCTTCCGTAGATGAATAGCCTCCTTCCCTCTACAGGCCTGTACACAGGAATTTGTGTGGGGTAGTGGGTGTGAGCCATGGGAGGTGCTGGTGGCTGCCCCACCCTGCCCCGGCCTTGCTCCTGGAAGCGGGGAGGGGAGGAAAACAGCCCCAGACTTCCCTCAGCCGTCTGGCCAGAGCATGGGGGTGGGAGACTGGGGCAATGTGCTGCTTCTGCCTTCTCCCGGCCAGCTGGAGCACTGGGAAAGGGAGGCTGGGGCAACACAGTACCCATGCTCATGCTTACTCAGAGGAGCATGGAGGGGAGTGTTCACACCTGCCCTGCGTACTGGCCTGCTCTAGTAATATCCTCCATCATGCCCATTAGCTGCTCGTCACATTGCAGATTCTTGTAGGAAAATAAACCCTTTCCTCTTTGGAGTAATATTTGAAACATCTCTTCCCTCTTGCATTTCTTCCATACTCCTAGGGAGATGTATGGACAGTGAGTGAAAGGAGAAAGAGAGAAAGAGAGCTCTCATTCTGGCTTGGAACCAATCCTGCATTCCTTGGGCACTCAAAAATCCCACTGAAGTCAACAGGAATTTTGTGAGAAGAAGGAAAGCAGGGGTCAGAGGCATTTAGTGACAAAAGGAATCCATACCCTATAGTGAATGACTCATGTTAATTTAATTTGCATATGCTGGCATCAATGATATTTTTATTACAGTCAAGACAATAAAACTGCCTCCTCCATTGGCCTCAGTTCCTATCGGTGGTCAATATCCAGTGGCACAGGCTCTAGTATTCCTCTATCATGCTGCAAGCAGACATGATCCTGATGTTGTCTTATGACAACACTGAAATCGATTTTAAGAGACAAGGGTCCAATTTGCTCTAGGATAGTACCTGGCACTCAGGTTGGCTGTAGAGTATTCTAACTTGGGTATAGAATAGGCCCTTTGAGCCCAATAATTAGCCTCTCAATACCCCTGAGATTAAGGGAAATATTTTACTGCTGAGAAAACTAAGGCACAGCAAAGGGAAATGACTTGTGCAAGGTCTTCCGTGAGTCAGTGTCACAGTTAATAGTAAAAAGTAAAACTTTTGACTCCCAGTCCACTGATGTAAAGCTGCGTTTCCTCTCACTGGAATGGAAAACAGTGGGATTGATTAGCTCCTATAGTGCAACTCCACACATAGCAAGACTGGATGCACGAAAACAAGAATGGGAATAGCTGCTCAGTTAGTGCTCCATATGACTTATGAATAGGCTGCAATTGGTGGTGGTGACAGATGCACACCCTGTGTAGAAGACTGCAGAAGGACTGTTGTAACCATGGCAAGACAACATGGCTACGTCTACACTGGCACCCTTTTCCGGAAATGCTTAAAATGGAACAGTTTTCCGTTATAAGTATTTCCGGAAAAAGCGCGTCTACATTGGCAGGATGCTTTTCTGGAAAAGCACTTTTTCCGGAAAAGCGTCCGTGCCAATGTAGACGCCCTTTTCCGCAAAAAAGCCCCGATCGTCATTTTCGCGATCAGGGCTTTTTTGCGGAAAACACTACTGTGCTGTCTACACTGGCCCTTTTCTGGAACAGTTTTCCAGAAAAGGACTTTTGCCCGAACGGGAGCAGCATAGTTTTTCCGGAAAAACACTGACAATTTTACAGTAGATCGTCAGTGCTTTTGCGGAAATTCAAGGGGCCAGTGTAGACAGCTGGCAAGTTATTCCAGAAAAGCAGCTGATTTTCCGGAATAAGTGGCCAGTGTAGACACAGCCCTTTACTAAACAGCATGTTCTCAGTGGTCAGTGGGATTTTACAGTTCCTCTTAACTTGTAGCAGACGTGAGCAAAGGACCATTCTCTGGCCTTGTTGCAAGTATCTCTGTTTTTCATTTGCTTCTCGACAAAACAGTACCATCTCTACGGACTTACCTGTGCTGGTCCACTTGCTTACAAGGCCAGGATTGTTCTGGGTTTGCTGTACACAACACTGATTGTGCCTCCCACAAATGACAGAGGATCTGAATGTGTGCCAGCACACAATCACCATCCACTCTTGTCATTACAGCTTGCTCAGGGCATTGTGTTGTGTGCCACCTTGCCAGGACATCACTGTTATATTTGCTCTGCAGCCTATCTTCACCCATAAAGGCCTTCACAACTTTTTGTCTGGCAACCAGCGTTGGCCTCTACAATGTTCTTGCATGGTGTGGCCAGCTTCCATCTATTGTCCATGCTGCTAATTCGCCTTTACCACATCCACTGCTGTAATTAATAAAAATGCCCTCTTGCAATGTCTGGCTGTTGCATCTCACAATGCCCTCCAATGGCTGAGCCACAAAAAAAGGGATAAGAGATCTACAATTATTGTTGGAATTCTTATTTAGCTCAAGTGTGTTTGGAGCTGAATAATCAGCTCCGTGTGTGTGTGTGTGTGTGTGTGTGTGTGTGTGTGTGTGAGAGAGAGAGAGAGAGGGTATGTCTACACTACCCTCCTAGTTCGAACTAGGAGGGTAATGTATGCATACCGCACTTGCTAATGAAGCCCGGGATTTGAATTTCCCGGGCTTCATTAGCATAAGCGGGGAGCTGCCATTTTTAAATCCCCGCTGCTTCGAACCCCGTGCAGCGCGGCTACACGGGGCTCGAACTAGGTAGTTCGGACTAGGGTGCCTATTCCGAACTACCGGTACACCTCGTTTCACAAGGAGTAACGGTAGTTCGGAATAGGAACCTAGTCCGAACTACCTAGTTCGAGCCCCGTGTAGCCGCGCTGCACGGGGTTCGAACCAGCGGGGATTTAAAAATGTCGGCTCCCCGCTTATGCTAATGAAGCCCGGGAAATTCAAATCCCGGGCTTCATTAGCAAGTGCGGTATGCATACATTACCCCGCTAGTTCGAACTAGCGGGGTAGTGTAGACATACCCAGAGAGAGAGAGAGCGAGAGAGAGAGAATGACTGAGCTAGTAAGTGTTTCTAGTCTGCAGATGTTATATATCAGTGGTCCCCAATCTTTTGGGGCTGCCGGGCACCCAGGGGCGGGGACACCCATACGCCGCGTACCCGGTGCCAGCACCACCCATACGCCGCGTACCCGGTGCCAGCACCACCCATGCGCCGCACTCCCGGGGCCGGCGCCGCTCCTGTGCTGTACACCCAGGGATGGGGCTACTCATACGCCATGCGCCCAGGGCCGACGCCGCTCCTGTGCCACGTGCCCAGGAGCGGGGACGCCCATACGCTGCACGCCCGGGGCCGGCACAGCCCATGCGCCGTGCGCCCAGGTATGGGGCTGCCCATCTGCTATGTGCCCAGGGCCAGCGCCACGCCTCTGCTGCGTGCCCAGGGGCCGGCACCACCTATACGCTGTGTGCCTGGGGCTGGCACAGCCCTTGCGCCGTGCACCCGGGGGCGGGGCTGCCCATACGCTGCGCACCCAGGGGCCGGAACTGCCCATGCGCCACGTGCCCGGGGGTGGGGCTGGCCCCGATCACTTGGTGGGTGCACAGAAATGGCCCAGCGGGCACCTCATTGGGGACCACTGCTATATATGTTTTTATCTGCTTTCATCCATAGCTGCATTGTGGACTCACTGCATTGTGGACTCACTTTGAGCTGTGTGGAACAGCATTGGGAAGGAATGTATACTGCTATCTGTTACCTAGCCACATCACCTTTTGAAGAAACCACATCATCACACTCCACTGCCCGCCCTTCACTATGACCTTGGGCAGCACGACGGCACTGCTTATACAATTACATATCTTTTCCCTCCATTGCTCAAAAGGGACACATTTTCCCTACACAACACAGGGAAAACCCCCAGAGAGAAAGAGACAGAGAGAGAGAGACAGACAGAGACAGAGAAAGGGTCCTTTCCCATTTCTGGCTTGTGGTGGCTGTACAGTCATCATGGGGTTTAACTATTTAAATTGGAGGTGTAACATTTACACACTAGAGTCCTTCTGATTGTTAGCTTGCAGGTATGACAGCCCTCCCTCACCCCACAGAGAGAATGCCAGCTATGCAACAAGAGCCAGTAAACCCAACAGAGGGGGTGGAGAGAGCAACTCAACAAAATGGGGACTTATCTATCTATCTATCTTAGATATTTATAAGGTACCTCTCATATTGATATCTAAGAACCCTATCTAATTTCAGTCCTGGTTCACCTACCTCTCCCACTTTTCAGGAAAAGCAGGAGGGGTGTGCACTTTGATTTAATTATCCAAAGGCTACAGTCTCCCACCTCCAGCTCTCTCCAGGCCAGCATTAATCTCTGAGCCCTCACTGCAGTGAGTAATGAATGCTCCCTCCCCCCCAAAATTCAGAGATTAGTAAATTCCAAGACCAGAAGGGATCATTGTGATCATCTAGTCCAATGTCCTACTTTCAAGTAGGAATAAGGGATCTTCCAGAAAAGGGCTTATTTTCCGCAAGATCCCGTCTAGACTGGAGCTTTTCTCCTGCAAAACCCCGAGCCGGAAAAAAGCGGCAGCCATGTTCATGCAAATGCTGCGGGGGATATTTAAATCCCCCGCGGCATTTGCAATTCCGAAGTGTCTCATTAGCATCCCTTTTCTGGAAAGGGGTGCCAATGTAGACACAGCCATATTGTCTGATAGTCACTAGTTTATCAAGCAATCCAGATTTCTCTGTGTCAAGGACTTCTCAATATTTAACACTTCACCAATTCTTATGTCATATGCAGTTTCATCAGTGATGATTTTATGCTTCGCAGTTATTTTGGAATAAGCTATTCCAGAATAGTTATTCCTAAATAGCTTATTCCAAAATAGCACATCTACACTGCAGAGAAGCCTCAAAATTAGTCTGAGGCAGGCTTCCCTAAGGTAGATGTGCTATCTTGATTTAGAGCCCCAGGAGACACCGGGGGAGAATAAGTTAGAATGGCCTTGGTGAGGGGCTATTTCGAAATAGCAGCAGTGGAGCATCTACACAACCCTTATTTCAAAACAGCTATTTTGGAATAGGCGTTATTCCTCGTAGAATGAGGTTTACTGATTTCTGAATTAGCCATCTGTTACTTCAAAATTATTTTGATATAATGGAATGGCTGTGTAGATGTTCACATTGTTATTTCGAAATAACACTAGTTATCTCAAAATAACGGTACAGTGTAGACATACCTTTCTAGGTCAGTTAGACTGCAAGATTCAGCGAATCCTAGGAGTTAAGAGATCAGAAAGACATGTTAGGTCACCTGCATCAGCTCCTGCAGATGAATCCCTGTTCCTCCTTCCTTGGGTTATTTTGGTGATTCATTCACTTTCTTCCCCACAGCCTCCCTCTTTAGATTTTAGATTTCTGCTTCTGATGGTTCTGATTAATGTTCAATGCCAAGTCCTTCAAACTTTTCTCAGACAAAATCCCCACTGACTTGAATGGGAATATAGCCCAAGTAAAAACAAAGGGCCCAGTCCTGCTTCTACTGAAAAAAAAATGGCAAAACTCCCATTGTCTTTATGGATCAGGGTTTGACCCATAGTTTCTTTACTCTCAGGTAATAATCCGTACTCACCCAGCGTGGCTTCTGCTTATCAATATCCCAAGCTTAAACAGTCCCTTCATGTTTCTTTCCAACTGGTAATTTCACTCCCCTTCTAAATACATTTTATTGACAAAACAAGGCAGAGAGAGGAACTAAGAGAGAATGCAGAAATGAAAAGAAGAGGAAAAGGAAGAGGGAAAGTCCAGAGGCTCAAGTCTTTCCGTACAAATATCTTTAAACTCTTCTCTCACCTCTTAAAAGATTTGGAGATTGACATGATTGTGTTTGTGTGTGTTTGTGTGTGTGTGTGCGCGCGCGCGCGTCTGAGAGAGAGAGAGAGAGAGGGAGAGGTGGGGACTTGGGATGAGGCAGGCCAGCTCCTTAAACACAAGCTATGTCTCTGATGTGATTTGCAGAGAGGAGAGTTGGGAGGTGTGGCTTACTTTGCATTGCCTTCCTGGCAGCTAGTATCTTTCAGGACACACTCTCACATGCTCACAGAGCTAGGTGCTTCTCTGCCTGATCTGCGTAGCTCTCTGTCTATTCCCAGGTTTCACTGCTCAGATGCACCTCACCATAGGTGGCCGGGGTGGATAAGGAGGAAACATCTCTAAATCTTAGGTCTTAGAAATGAAAAAGACATAGTAGGAGTTGAAGACTTAGCTATTGTTCAGCAACTGTGCAGGGTCAGAGCACCTGAAGCATAGGATCCCAAGTGTCTGTCTCCATCAGACACTTTGGGGGTGAGTTATTTTGGAGAACAACTGGCTGCTCTTTTTGTCTTGTTTTATTCTGATGCGGGAGGTAGCCAGGATAGCCTACTATCCAGAGGGGTTACATTTTTCTTTCTAGAGAATGCATCTGAGCTAGCTTTGCACAGGACACTCTGGGCAGAGTGAATAAACAGTGAAAAGAGGTCAGCCCAGGGCCATTCAGTGAGTCTGCCTTAAATCTCTTTGGGTGAAGGCTGCTGGCTTCTGCTTTGGCATAGAAGGCTGCTCCAGCTGAAAAAAAGAAGGAGAAAGGAACAAGCAATGGGATTGCCTCTGCCTGGGAATAGGAAACCCTTTATCCAGCTCTGGAACAGGCTCCGCCACAAGTTACAGGGCAAAAAATCCTGGGTTCGTCGTCTGGATGAAATCCACATGCTGCAGCAGAAAAGGTACAGTGCCACTCACTTTCTTGCCATTCCTCCTACCCGTGCTCCTCTCTTTGTTGAAGCTTGTTTGTGTCCTTGTCCAGGCATTTCTGACTAACCTCCCCCGCCCCCCGGCCCTCTCTCTTTCATATTTTGTTTTTAAGGAGGAATATCTCTGGAGTTCACATTTTATCTCTGCTTGTTGGTGAGATGAGTTTAGTGGTTCTCAGTTTAGTCTGCATGAATGCACTGTATAGAACCTACTGCAGAACTGGGAACAATATGCAATTTCTAGAATAGCAGAGGATGTGGTAGACAGTGTTCCTTGTAAGTTGTGTGCTTGTGCAGCAACTCAGAAGAGATTCCAGTATGGCCCAATTGATTAGCAGAGCGCCCACTGCTAGATGTGTGCTTCTTCTGGTAGTGCAAATTCATACATGCCTCAGTGCACATAACAAAATTTATTCCAAATAGGATGGAAAAGATTAAAGAGAAAATCGGTTAAGACAGCGATGTATCGGCAGAATTGTGCACTAGAATAGCCAGGGTAGTGTCTGTAGGGCAGGATTGAAAGGACAACTGATTGGGGTTCACAAAGCTGTAATAACGGGGCTGTAGGATAGGTGTGGGGCCTTCTTACACATAACTGTGGGAAATGGAGCTTAAATAGGAGCTAGCCATTAGGTTGCTGAAAGTCAATATCAAGCTGCATGTAGGTACAAGAACTGAATGCGAGGATTTATTCATAGTGCCTGATACCCCCCGACCATTAGTACAATCTGTTCCTTGCTTTCTCAGGTACTGATTTCACTTGCTTAAAAATTTGCCGTTTATGCTTTTTCTCATGCTCCAATTCAGAAAGGTCATGTGGATATGGGAAGCATTTTTGTGCAAAACACCTTATGAAACATCAGCATGAAATGCATGTACTTCACTAATTGTGTGTATTCGTGCTTGTTTCAAAGGAATTGCTTCCTACTAAGGCCCTTTGTATTTCTTTTCTCTCTGAACACAACAGATCTAATTCATTGTTATCCTGTCCCTGCGCAGGCACTTGTGCCCCAGGGAATTAAAACACTATTGGATCAGATTCATGTTTTGCACCCACTAGGCAAAGGCAGAGGTGCAGAGCAGCAATGGGCCTGATCTTCCTCTCCAGGGTAACTTACAGGTGCTTGGAGCTTCTATCTGTATAGTGCCCATCACCGTAGTAAATATTGGATCTGGCCCTTTGCTGCAGTTTTGCTGCTTGCTGTATGCAGAGATGCAGGAGCATTTCAGCAATGGAGTGACGGGTGCACTGTGCATCTTGGTGCACTGTGCAGTTGTGAGATCTTTGGATAACAGACCTTACAGAGATGATAGTCTTTAGGCCAATATGTTTATACATTCACTTAGAAAGCTCTAGTATCTTTGGAGAGCTCATTTTTTATAATCACCTATTTAAGATCCCTTCATGCATAATTTCTGAATGTTCACAGAGATCCAAACTGACTTATCCCTTCCAAATGCACACATTGGATAGTTGTGATGGGATGTGGCCATTACTTCCTTTTTGATACCTGTTTATACAGCTAATGTAACTTTCAAAGCAATATAAGCAACTCTAGCATAGTCTTCAGAGGAAGTTCGGGTATGTCTACAATACAGCACTAATTCGAACTAACTTAGCTAACTTAGCTAATTCGAATTAGTGCATCTAGACTTAAAAACTAGTTTGAATTAGCGTTTTGCTAATTCGAACTAGCATGTCCACACTGAGTGGACCCTGAACTGAGGTTAAGGATGGCCGGAAGCAGTGCTGGCAGGGCATCAGAGTAGGACTTAGAGCGTGGAGCTGCTGTCTCAGGCTAGCCGAGGGCTGTGCTTAAAGGGACCCGACCTCCACCCCGGACACACAGTTCTCAGGGGTTCCTCGCTTGCAAAGCAGTCCTGGCTTGGATTGCCCTGAGTGCCCACACTGGGCACATCACAGCACTCGGCCATCAGCCCGGCTGCACTTGCCGCAGGCTGCCATCTAGAGGGGGGGGGTCAATCAAGGGGCTTCAGGAGAGCTTCCATCCCGAGAAGCCCACAGAGCCACCCCAGTCCTCCCCATCGGGGGCTCGTACCCCATTCCTCCCTCACCTCCTTCCACTTACCCCTGCCTAGCCCCCCTTCCTGATGTACAAAATAAAGGACACGTGTTCAAAAATAGAAACTCTCTTTATTGAACAAAACTCAGGGAAACTGGGAAAAGGAGGTGGGAGAGGGGAAGAGAGAGGGTGGGAGAGGGGAGGGCAACTAAAATGATGAGGGGTTTGGAACAGGTACCATATGAAGAGAGGCTAAAGAGACTGGGACTTCTCAGCTTAGAAAAGAGGAGACAGAGGGGGGATAGGATAGAGGTCTATAAAAGCATGAGTGGGGTGGAGAGGGTGCATGAAGAAAAGTTCTTCATTAGTTCTCATAATAGAAGGATTGGAGGACACCAAATGAAATGAATGGGTAACAGGCTTCAAACTAACAACAGAAAGTTCTTCTTCACAAAGCAAATAGTCAACCTGTGGAACTCCTTGCTGCAGAAGGCTGTGAAGGCTACAACTAGAACAGAGTTTAAAGAGAAGTGAGATAAAGTGATGGAGGTTGGGTCCATGGAGTGGTATTAGCCAGGGGGTAGGAGTGGTGTCCCTGCGCAAGGTTTGTGGAAGGCTGGAGAGGGATGGCACGAGACAAATAGCTTGGTCACTGTCTTTGGTCCATCCCCTCCAGGGTCCCTAGGGTTGGCCGCTGTCGACAGACAGGCTACTGGGCTAGATGGACCTTTGGTCTGACCCAGTACGGCCATTCTAAGCTCAGGGCTCAGGGTCGGGGGTCTCACTGGACTACCTTGATTTTCATGGAAACCTGCTCCCGGGTGGCAAGGCTGGCAGCTATCCTGCCCTAGACGGCCACTTTCCTGTGCCTAGTGCGGAGGTCTTGGATGAGGTCCACGATCTCCGCACTAGACCAGGTGGGCGCCCGCCTCTCGCGGACCTGGGCAGGCTCCCGGGAGCCGCCAGCCTGGTCCCGAGAAGAGGCGGAGGGCTGGGTGGCAGCGGGTGGCTGGCTCATCCCGTGCCAGGTGCAGGGTCTGCTGGCTGGGTGCTGGCAGGCTTGCACCTGGCACGGGCACCATAGCCAGCCCTTTAAGGGCTCCAGGGACGGGAGGGGGGCAGACGAGTTTCCCTGGTGGTGCCCACAGTGGCCACCAGGGAAAGCTGGGGAAGGCTCGGCTCCCACTAGTTCAAATTAAGTGGCTACACACCCCTTAATTCGAACTAGCTAATTCGAACTAGGCGTTAGTCCTCGTAGAATGAGGTTTACCTAGTTCGAATTAAGCGCTCCGCTAGTTCGAATTAAGTTCAAACTAGCGGAGCGCTAGTGCAGCGCCTATCAAAGTTAATTCGAACTAACGTCTGTTAGTTCGAATTAACTTTGTAGTGTAGACATACCCTTATACTGACATAGCTATACCACTAGATTTCTTTCAGTCACTTTCTTCATGGAGAGAAACCCTAAATCTCATCTTAAAAACTTTATTCTCTCACAATAGTGGTAGTAATAGTAGTAGTGTGTGTTGGACCTCTCTGGTTCGGCACCCTTGGGACCTGACTGGTTCTGAACCAAAGAATTTGCCAAACCATGGGAGGTCAGTATGGTCAAGCAGCATTACCAACACTTCCACTGTTTACTGAGCTCTTAGAGACATGTAGGGGTAAATTAGAGCTAAATAACAGCACAGAACACTGAGAGCCAGAACTGGTGGCTGTAAACAAACTTTATGGTACTGAAAGTCAGACTAAAAGTCCTGACTCTTGGCCACACCCCTGATAAGTAGACATCCAGCTAACTAAAATCATGTTAGCCAGACCATGGATGTTGCTGGACCAGAAAGTGCTGGACTAGAGAGGTTTAATCTGTAGTAAAATAGCACCTGGGAGCCCTGGTGAGAGAGCAAGACCACACTACTAAGCACTGTGTAATCACAGAACAAAAAGGTAGCCCTTAGAGAGAGCTTAATCTCCTAGCTGCTGAATAAAGTACCACTGAATTTGATCAAGTCTTTAATATAAAATATTACATTGAGGTAATATTACAGAAGAGAGAGAAATGTGCTTAAAGGTAGAAAAGTTTCAAATTATATTGGGATGTGGAAATTACCGCACAGAAATAGGGAAAGATCCTTCTCCCCTACTCCTCATATATCGTCTTACCTATTCTTTTCAATAAAAGCGCTATCTAGTGCAACTTATAGGGTGTATTTCTATTATCTTTTTCTTGCCAAATTCATCTAGTCCCTTTCTTTGGGGAGAGGGAGGGAATGTTTTACAAGGACATGGAGACTGCTTTTTTGTAATTCATGTACAGACAGAAATTAAGGCAATCCATGGAAATCTTCTGATTTGGTGACTTACTCATTGAACGGTCCCTAGAAAAACCTCCTGTGCTCCAAATATTTGGGGAAAAATTAGTGTAAGTTAGTGAGGCTTGCACTGCATTTGAGTAATTTTGTTTTTGTAGTGTTGGTGATTAGATACTATCCCCGACCAGTCTTCATGAACTTGTTCTACCACTACATTAGAGAACACATACTAGATGGACCATAATATTCTCTTTTGCTTTGCACTCCAAACTATTCTATTATAATCAGTGCTGAAAGTAGTGCAGAATTAGGCTCTGAATTTGTCGGTCTAGTCTGCAATCTTATCTCTGATAGCTAATTTTATAATTTGCTTTCCTGTGAAATAGTTATCTGAAGGGACAAGAAGAGAATTTCTTCCTAATCTTTTCC
This sequence comes from Pelodiscus sinensis, assembly GCF_049634645.1. Classification (NCBI taxonomy): domain Eukaryota; kingdom Metazoa; phylum Chordata; order Testudines; family Trionychidae; genus Pelodiscus; species Pelodiscus sinensis. The sequence continues at coordinate 136,938,751 of NC_134711.1, read as the reverse complement.
AGTTGACAAAGCAGGAGGATTGATAGCTGTAGTAATTTCTCATGTGCGTCCGTCCTTCTTTGAATCTTACTAAGTTATTTCCACAGCTTAATCTTGCCTTATATAACAGGGCCCACAGGGGTATCAGAGTGTAGCAAACATGACAGCATTTCACACTGAGTCAGAAGGGTCTTTGAGTTCACTTTTCCTCTCCCCTGCCATTCCTTTACTGCCAAGCAGCATTTTCTTTCCTGCACAGCGTGCAACTGGGCATTGGATGCTGGGAACTTGGCAGCTTACATTCATGTGTCTACTTTGTCAGGTTATCTGTGGAAGTGAACTCTGAAATTTGCATAGGATGTAGATGCAACTTATAAAAAAGCAAGTATAAAGGAGATATGCAAGAATGCAGCAATTACCAGCCCATCATGTTAATGAGTCACACTGTGAAAGGGCTGGAAAGAATTATGGAGAATGGGGAGGGAGGGAGCAAGAGCATCAGGTATGAAACAAACCATTCAGATTTCTGCCAAGAAGGTCAGTAATGGAGGCAGTGTTTGCATCCTGAATACTGCAAGAGGCAGAGGGGGAGAAACACATGGAACTGTTTCAGTATTTAATAGAAGGCTTAAGAGTTCTTAGAAAATCATTCTGGTGGTGCCTGCAGTTATACAATATGCCAAAAACATGTTCAGACTGTCACAGGCATATCTGAGGATAGCACAACACTAGTGAGAAGCAGCTGTAGTTGTAGTGAATCAAAATTACTCAATTGCAGTGCAAGCCTCACTGTGAGGGTACATCTGGATCAAAGGTATGTCTGAAATCCTATTTGCAAAAGCGACAAGGAGTCCTGTGGCATCTTATAGACTAACATATTTATTGGAGCATAAGCTTCTATGGGCAAAGACCCACTTTGTCAGATGCATGTAGTGGAAATTCTAGCAGCAGATATAAATATACAGACATAAGAAAGGAGTACCAATCAAGAGTAAGGCTAGAGATAAGGAGGTCAATTCAGTCAGGGAGGATGAGGCCCACTTCTAGCAGCTGATGTGGAGGTGTGAACACCAAGAGAGGAGAAACTTCTTTTGTAGTTGGCTAGCCATTCACAGTCTTTGTTTAATCCTAAAATGATGCTGTCAAATTTGCAGATGAACTGTAACTCAGCAGTTTCTCTTTGGAGTCTGGTCTTGAAGTTTTTTTGTTGCAGGATGGCTACCTTTAAATCTGCTACTGTGTGTCCAGGAAGATTGAAGTGTTCTCCTACAGGTTTTTGTATGTTACCATTCCTGATATCTGATTTGTGTCCGTTTATTCTTTTATGTAGGCACTGTCCAGTTTGGTCGATGTATATAGCAGAGGGGCATTGCTGGCACATGATGGCATATATTACATTGGTAGATGTGCAGGTGAAAGAACCCATGATGGTGTGGCTGATCTGGTTAGGTCCTGTGATGGTGCCATTGGTGTAAATATGTGGGCAGAGTTGGCACCAAGGTTTGTTGCAGGGATTGGTTCCTGAGTTAGAGTTACTGTAGTGCTGGTGAGAATTTACTTCAGGTTGGTGGGTTGTCTGTGGCCTGTGAAAGTGAGGGATCATTATCCAGGATGGGTTGTAGATCACTGATGATGTGTTGGAGAGGTTTTAGCTGAGGACTGTAGGTGACGGCCAGTGGTGTTCTGGTGCTCTGTCAATGGAGGGAATCATTAGGAATTCTCTATGATAACACTATGTCAAGTAAACTAAAAAGCAAAGTGTAGGACCATGATTAAGTCAACCATGATGTACTGGTCAGGGTGCTGTCCAGTGAAAAAGAATGAACACCAACAACTTCACACACCCAAAATGACAATGTGTAGCAAGGTCATCCATAGGATTTATGGGGCCCTGTGCAGTACTGTTAAACTGGTGCTGCCCCTATGCCCATAGGCAGCTGGAGCAGGAAGGGTGGTGATTTTTTAGAAATGTGATTTTATAATCTTCAGCAACACACTAGTGAAATATTTTTAAAACAGATGTTAAAGTAAGGTCCTGTAGACTAACTCAGTAAAGTCAGAAGCTGACAGGTATTAGCAATGGCCTGTTAAATGGCTTCATTGCCACTAAAATGGCTTTCACAGGTTCAGTGTTCTGCTAATAGGTCTGGCAGGCTTTTTCACTTTTACACTAGTTAGATCCTCTTTGAGGCTACGTCTATACTGTAGCCTTCTTGTGGAAAAGCATATGCAAATGAAGCACGGCGTGGAATATTGCCGTGTTTCATTTGCATAAGTAATGAGCAGCCATTTTTGCGCAAGAGGCTTTTGGGTAAAAATGAGCTGTGTAGACAGCTCCTTTTTGTGCAAAAAAACTCTCTTGCACAAGAGGAAGAATGGGTCTTTAGCAAAAATGGGGGCATGAGGCAACCCAGCCTCCCCCCCCCCATCAAGTTTTGCTGCCCCGCTCAGTTCCTTTTTTGCTTAACAAGTTTTGCTGCTATTTTGGGGGGGGGGAAGGCCGTGAGGGTTTTTCAAAAATCAAAAGGGGGGCCGTGATGCCAAAAAGTTTGGGAACCACTGCCCTAAATTATCTTGTGCTTTATCCAACTGCTTATTCTGTGCATGGGTAAGGATGGCTCTGATGATGAGTGGACAGCAGACAAAATGAGTGCTGATAGTCTATGCAATAAAACCATATGAGCCATAATGCAGATGAAAAACAATGCTGAGGGATATCAATTGAGACAGTTGTGTCATGTGAAAGAATGAAATCTGAGATATGTTGGCCAGAGGGTACAAGAACCAGTAGTCATGGGATGAGGGAGACTTAGAAAAAGGTGGTTTGAAATGCTGAAGGAGGACATGAAGAAGCCTGATTTCAGCTTAGAAGAAGCCCTTGACAAGAATTTTTGGAGATGAAGAACAAGAGTTTCCAACACCAAAGCAAAAAGGCAAAAAAGGCGAACTGAGAAAAAGCATCTTTTAGCCTGATTGTTGAGATCTAGGAGCTAAAAATAATTCAGATAAAAATAATACTTGTACCTCATGGGACATTGAAAGGCTGAATTAATTAATTTATATTAAAAGATTTGAGATCATAAATTAAAAAGCACACCAGAAATTAAAGATATAATTATAATTGCACATAAATGGCTTGGGGTGTTATAAAGATGCTGTTGCCATGAGTTTTCAGACAATCTATATAACTTGCAGAAAGACATGCAGGTCATTCTGAAGTAGTCACAATAAGAAGTTTATACCTCTCTACACCCTCATATGGTAATGATTTATATTTGCCTTAATTTATTGGCAGGTTGGTTATATGGCTCTTTATTCTCAGTCTGTTCAAGGGGGGTGGCAATCTAAGGGAAATCACACACCTGCAGGATCTTGGTACAGTATAGCAGCAGTATTTACTCAATCTTAGCTGACTTTCTCTAGGGTAAGTAATAAACTTATACAGGATGTCTGGAATTTGCATATAGAATCAGTGCTATAAGAGACTTCCACTATACACAAAACCAATACAAATAAAGAAAACTTGGATATAAAGTGCACACTACAGCTATGTCTTCACTGCATGATTATTTTGAAATAAGCTGTTCCGGAAGAAATACTCCAAAATAGCTTATTTTGAAATAGCACATCTACACTACAGGGAAGCCAGGAAATTAATCAGAGGCAGACTCCCCTTATGAGGATGCGCAACCTCCATTTAGAGCTCCAGGAAGCACTGGGGAGTAATTACTTTGAATGGCCCTGGGGAGGAGCTATTTCAAAATAGCAGCAGTGGAGCATCCACAGTACTGCTATTCTGAATAGCTATTTCGGAAGAGATGTTATTCCTCATGGAATGAGGTTTACAAATGCTGAAATAAGCCACCTGTTATTTTGAAATAACAGGCTAGCTGTGTAGATGCTCAAACCCTGCTGTGTAGATGTACCCTAAGAGTTAGAGCAAGTGTGGACCGGTAACCAGAACTCCTAGGTTCTTTGTCTATTAGTCCTACTGACTCACTATGTGGCTTTGGCTGGGAAAATCATTTCACCTCTGCATGCCTCTTCTGTACCATATGAACAGTAATGCCTATTGTACTTCATGGGACAGTGTAAGGGCTAATTAATTAATCTGTGTAAAATACTTTGAGATCATCTTGAGGAATTAAAGGTATTATTATAATTACATGTAAATAGCATGGGGGAGTTATAAAGATTCTGTTGCTTTGAGTTTTGGGACAACCTACCTAACTTAAAGAGAGCTATGCGGGTCATTCTGAAGTATTGCCAATAAACAGTTTATATCCCTCCCACCATCATGTATCTTGGTAATGCCACATATTTGCCTTAGTGTATGCGTGGCGGGAAGGGGTTATTTGACTATTTACTCTCATCCATACAGTTTTTTTCCAGTTGAACTACTTTAATTATTAAGTACTCAGTGTCATAGCTGTATAAAATAAACTCATCCTGATGTCATGAGATTGGATGGTTTAAGATTTGTGAAGAACTACATAGAGTCTTTTGCCTCTAATCAATGGATCCAATATGCCCTAGTCTGGTGGTAATGACAGTAATAATATTTTTCATCTGTAGAGCTCAGTGCAATTTACAAAGGAAGTTGGTAACATTTTAGAGATTGTTTTTCCATTGGCCACAGTGAAGTGATCAGAGACTTGAAAGCTAAATGTGCCATTGAGATACAGTTTGGCTATGTCTAGACTGAAGGCTTCTTCTGGAAGGAGCTTTTCTGGAAGAGATCTTCTGAAAAAACTTCTTCCGAAAGAGAGTATCTACACAGCAAAAGCACATTGAAAAAGTGATCTTGCATTTAAGCTGTGATTGTTATGGACAGAGTGGCCACCAGGGCACCTGTGCTTTTTCCTCTTCCCTCTTCCCCATCCACACATGCCTTTTTCCAAAAGAGCTCTTTTGGAAAAAGCCTTCTTCCTTGTAGAAAAAGGTTTACCGCTGTCGGAAAAACCCCTCTGTTCTTTCGATTTTTATTTTGAAAGAACAAGATTGCAGTGTGGACGTAAGTGAAGTTTTTTCAGAAAAAACGCCATTTTTCTGGGAAAAAAAACCAACCTCTGTAGTGTAGACATACCCTTACATGCTTATCTTTAGGGCATTAGAGCTCCATTCCCTGAGTCCTGGTATCTGGCTGATACCTTGTTTCACTCACATTCCCATCTCTCTGTATTCTTTCTTTCTTTCTTTGGTGAATAGCTTATTTTGAATTATGGGTGCAGTATAGACACACCCTAAGTGACTTTGATGTTCCAAGATGCTGGGAAGCAACATTCACTGGTCAGTGGGGGTGCAGCTACACTGCACCTTTAGCTCGAAATAAGCTATGCAATTTGAGGTAGGCAAATTGTGTGGCTTATTTTGAGGTAATTTCGATATAGAGAGTTATTCTGAAACATCCCTTAATCCTTGTGGAACGAGGTTTACAGGGACGTCGGAATAGTGCGCCCATTATTTGAAAGCTATTTCGAAATAACAGGCATCCTGTCAAGATGTGGAATAGCTATTTTGGGATACCGGATGTATCCCAAAATAACGCTGCTGTCTAGACACAATGTGGGGAGTTTTAGGGGTGCCACATCTGGGAACATTTTTAAAATCTAAATATGGACTGAGGAGCTTAGCACAGTTCAGCCAAATTGTTAAAATATTAGCCGTCATGTTTTCTGTGGGGAAGGAGTAGATGCTCTTGTCCACCACAAGTAGCTGTCAAGGAGTGTGGCTGTTCTAGGACTCGGCGGGAAGGTTAATGAAGAAGACCTACAAGAAAGCCGTGTGGGTCCTGCAATTCAGGTCTAGCTGGTTCTTATTGAGGGGGTTAGCATCTGAATTGCAGGATAGCAGGTAAGTTTTGGAGAACTATTTAAGCTTGCTGTTGTCTTGGCAAACATATAAATGATCCATGATGGCCCAGCCTTAGTCTCTGGGTCCTGGGTGTGTGTTTGAAATCCCATAGTGGAAGAGTCCAGGATTGTGGGTCCTGACTGGTAAGATTGTCCCCGGGGCACAGTTTTTGTTTTCAAGCAGAATGGGTAGTTTAGCCTTCAAAGAGGAGGAGGAGGAGGGGTGTGTGTGTGGGGGGGGGAGGAGCGCCTTGGTTTGCAACTTCTTGTCTGTAAGTATGTGTAATTAGTAACTTGGCAACACAATGCATTTTATTTATTCTGAGTTTTATTGCTACACTTTGTTGTCACATATTCATGCTGATAGGCTCCTTAGAAATACCTGACATGCTTATGGTAACAAACCTGAGGCCATCGAAGGCTTCATATTTGTCAGAGTGCTGGAACATGGCTTTTTGGTGATTACAAGTGACAACAAGGATAATATATGGTTTCTTAGCCTCCTGTTCAAAAGCACAAGCCCCAAGACTTGAATCTTTGTTTGCATCTGACATAAGGTTGGGTCATTCTCTTTCACTCAGGTGTAAATTCCCAATATCTTATTCTTAGAGCCTCTATTTCAAAGCATTGAAGTTTGGGATCCCCCATTACTTTGTTCCATATGTCCATGCCCCCAAACAATTACCCCATTCTTTTCATCCTATCTCGGCTTTCTAAATGAACAAATAGTTTTACCCCTTTTCTTTCTTTTTTCTTCCTTTTTCATCATTCTCTAACTCACTGCTGCTGGGGGAGTGGTGGAGGGAAATTGGTGGTAGCAGGGAGAAGAGGGGAAGATGTCTGGTGGTGAGTCCATGGTGCTGAGCTGCTTGTGCTGAGGACCATATGTGCAAATGCATGAAGCTTGGGCCAGAGGATATTTCTGTATCTGTGTGTTAGCCCTGTTTAGGTCACAGCTGTCCTGTGGTATTACATGCTGCCCCAGAAGCATGGAGTAAAGGTTGGTAGGTTTTAAGATTCTGATGATGCTTTATCAGTAGCTGTCAGAAGTGAGGCAGAGGTCTGGGGTGGATCCAGAATCAGGGATCTCTCTGCTCTTGCTGCTCCTTTTTCAGGCCTCATCCTTTGTCTGATTCCCCTATGGAGTGTAAAACCCCTGGTTTTTCATTTCAATCAACACACAGCCTTTGCAAACATACCCTGTCCCTTCTTATCCTGTCAGTTGGAGTTCAGGTTGTAGAATCTTCAAAGAACTGGCTAGGAGGCTGTTCAGAAGGTATTTGTGAAATCCTGAGTTTGGAGCTATTTCTATTAGGAGGATACAGTGATGCTCCCAGGTAGTAGCTGACCCATATTTTCCCACCTTGCTACTTCCTGCTGAGTTTTTCCTGCTCCTTACTTTATCCCCATCCAGCTGATGGAAAACAAAGTGTCTGAACCACTTACTAATAACTGTATGTGATAAATATTGCATAGCCCTGATGCAGGGCATACAAACTCAAGGGCTACATCTAGACTGGCATGATTTTCCGCAAATGCTTTTAATGGAAAAGTTTTCCGTTAAAAGCATTTTCGGAAAAGAGCGTCTAGATTGGCATGGATGCTTTTCCGCAAAAGCACTTTCTGCGGAAAAGCGTTCGTGCCAATCTAGATGCGCTTTTCTGCAAAAAAGCACCAATCGTCATTTTCGCGATCGGGGCTTTTTTGCAGAAAACAAATCTGAGCTGTCTACACTGGTCCTTTTGCGCAAAAGGACTTTTGCCCGAACGGGAGCAGCATAGTATTTCCGCAAGAATACTGACAGTCTTACATGAGATCGTCAGTGCTTTTGTGGAAATTCAAGCGGCCAGGGTAGACAGCTGGCAAGTTTTTCCGGAAAAGCGGCTGATTTTCTGGAAAAACTGGCCAGTCTAGACACAGCCAAGGAGTACCTTGCAAACAGCTACTTTCCTTCTCTCGCTACAAGGATGCCAGTTTTAGTTTCAAGATCTTCCTCATTGCTAACACTAAATTGTGGTCTGGTGGGGTTGTGCTTCTTTACAGCTCCTGGTCCAGTCCCAAGCCAGTCTTATAAAGGGGTGTTCACCAATGAAGAACATGTCTTTGCAGCTTCTAGGATTTTCCTTAATTTTTCCAAACCTCTGGAGACTGGACAAGCAGGTTGGAAATCCTGGGCTGGAACTGGTTTCCCTTTGTTGAAATTCCCTCTTCTTGCCACTGGTCAGACCAGAAATACTCAGGAACAGTCTTCAGTCATGTACAGTGGAGCTCAGTGGAACAGAGAGTAAATGTAGTTAACATTTAAGATTTATTCCAAAAAGAATTAGTGTTTTCAAGTAGCCAAAATTTTGGTTACATTTTTGTTTACTTTTCACATTATCTGAACTTGTTCACCCCCTTGCTGATAGTTACACACTTGGAACACTGCTGTAGCATATAAAAGTCTGGTTCATAGTTATAATTACAGTATATGGTTTGGATGACGGCCATTTCCCCTGTTAGGTTCCAGAAAATTAAATGAGGATGCATGTGGAGCAAGTATGTAGATCATGGATTTAGGAGGCAGGTGAGGGTGAGGCTGAGACAGTGTAGTTCAGTGGTTACAGCAGGGGAGGGAGTCAAGGCTCCTGGATTCTGATCCTGACTGTGCCACTGATTTTCATTCCACATTTTCACAAGTAGGCACTGATCTGGGTGCCCAATTCAAGTTCCCTAAAATTAGAGCTTTTTTTTAAAATGGCATAATCTTTATAAAATGAGGATAATTATTAACACCTGACTGTCTCTCAGGGTACATCTATACTGCATGCTTATTTTGGAATAAGCTGCTCCAGAAGAAATACTCGGAAATAGCTTATTTTGAAATAGCACATCTGCACTGCAGGGAAGCCTCAAAATTAGTCCAAGGCAGGCTCCCCTAAGGTAGATGACTTAGACCCTTGACTTAGAGTCTCAGGAGGCACTGGGGAGGAATACGTTAGAATGGCCTTAGTGAAGGACTATTTCGAAACAGCAGCAGTGGAGCGCCCACACTATTGCTATTTTGAAATAGCTATTTCAGAAGAGGAGTTATTCCACGTGCAATGGGGTTTACAGAAATCAGAATAAGCTGTCCATTATTTGAATATATTTTGAAATAACGGGATTGCTCTGTAAAAGCTCGCATTGTCATTTTGGAATAACAGCCATTATTCTGAAATAACGCTGCTGTGTAGATGCATCCTCAGAGGCTTCATTAGTTGTTTGCAAGGGATATATAAATTCTGGTAAGTATGGGGCTTCAAAAACTCAATTGCATCTGTGCTCTCACAGGACAATCCTCCTTTCTCCTTCCGGCCATTTTGCCATTTCGGCAGCAGAGAAGCCTGTAAAACAGGGGTGGGGAATCTCAGGCCCAGGGGCCAGATGCGGCTCCTGACTTGCCTGGATCTGCCCCCCCTGGCTTTGGTGCCCACTGCCCCACATGGCTGGAGCACACAAAATCTATTAGGCTGGGCTCCTGTAGGCTCTGGTGTTTAGGGTTGCCAGATGATTGAAACAAAAATACCGAACATCCCCCCCCCCAAAAAAAACACACCAGGAAAAAATTCTGTTGAAGGGGGAAAAAAGGGGAGGGGAGACCAAAGTTGTTGAGGAGTAATGCAATGAGGAGTAACAATTAATTTGAGGGAGGGATTGGACTCCAACGTCTACACGCGGTGAGTTGATTCGGGCGACCGGCATTTTAAAATGGCAACCAGCCATGAATATGCTAATCAAGCGCGAGATATTTCAATCCTGCTCTTCATGAGCAACTTCAGTATGCTTCATTTGCCTCCCTAGTTCAAACTAGGGGGCAAGTGTAGACATACCCTTAGTTATGCTTTAATCAATTTATTCATATTTTCCACTTATTCTTCAGTTTCCTGATTTTTCTTTCGCGTCTGATTTCCCTCCAATTTCCAGCATCCTTCTGGCACAGAGATGCTAAGAATTCATTGTCACATTCTAGGTGTGACAAGACCGGAAAATGAGAATGTGGATTTCAAAAAAGCTTTTACTTTCAGGGATTAAGGAGATACTAGCACCAGAGGAACTGAAATAAAAAAACTTTCATCAAGAGATGAAATCTGACTTTTACACTTTACGCTATGTCCATCTTAAAACATTAAGTTTCCTTGCAAATTCCCTGGAAATAGTATGATGTGGATTTTAATGTCAGTTCTTTATTTAATGGTTGCTATTGAGAGCTGTGTGCTTCTTCTTATTTCTGGGACTACCCATTCTAAAAATCAATACTGGTTGCAAGGTGATTTTTGTGAACAAACAAGGTTACTTGTGTCTACAATTCGATAAACTGTATTATTATTCATAAGTAGTCTGATGACTGACCATGGGCTGTATTGGTGAAAATGTTATTGGGTCCCAAATGCTTCAAGAATTTTTGAATCCAGAAACTTGTCCTGTAAGTGCATAGTTCCTTTTCAGCTATTTCTGTATTTTAAAAAGTTTGGTCATCTCATCAGGGAGTGGAAATGATACCAGAAGACTTAGCGGTACATAATCTATTGGGGTATGTCTACACTAGCCCCCTAGTTCGAACTAGGGTGGCTAATGTAGGTATTCGAACTTGCAAATGAAGCCTGGGATTTAAATATCCCGGGCTTCATTTGCATGTTCCCAGGTGGGCACCATTTTTAAATCCCCTTAGTTCGAACTGACTGCCCGCGGCTACACGCAGCAGTCAGAAGTTAATCCGAACGAAGTCCTTAGTTCGGATTAACTGTTACACTTCATTGCAGGAGGAGTAACAGTTAATCTGAACTAAGGACTTAGTTCGGATTAACTTCTGACTGCCGCGTGTAGCTGCAGGCACTCAGTTCGAACTAAGGGGATTTAAAAATGGCGCCCACCCGTGAACATGCAAATGAAGCCCAGGATATTTAAATCCCGGGCTTCATTTGCAAGTCCGAATGCCTACATTAGCCAGCCTAGTTCGAACTGCAAACTACGAAAGCAGAGCAAAGCCGCGGAGCACGCGGGCAGCGGACAGCCCAGACGCGTCTGGGCTGTCCCGCTGCCCCCGTGCTCCGCGGCTTTGCTCCGGACGCCTGTGGTACAGCAGCTGGGGCACTGCCAGTTGGTCCCGTAGCGCCGCTCTGGGCGCTACTGGACCAACCCGGCAGCACTCCAGCTGCTCTGCCCCAGGCGTCCTGATTCAGCCACTGCTGGTCAGTTTCATCAGTGGCTGAATCAGGACACCTAGGGCAGAGCAGCTTGGGTGCTGCTGGGTTGGTCCAGTAGCGCCGAGGAGCGGTGGCGCTACTGGACCAACCCAGCAGCACCCCAGCTGCTCTGCCCCAGGTGTCCCCAAGTCAGCCGCTGCTGAAACTGACCAGTGGCTGACTACAGGAAGCCCCTGCCCCGGGCTTCCTGGAATCAGCCGCTGATCAGTTTCAGCAGCAGCTGACTTGGGGATGCCTGGGGTTCTTAAGTTGAATCTGTATGTAAGTCAGAACTGGCGTCCAGATTCAGCCGCTGTTGAAACTGATCAGTTTCAGGAGCGGCTGATGCCAGTTCCGACTTACATACAGATTCAACTTAAGAACAAACCTACAGTCTCTATCTTGTACATAACCCGGGGACTGCCTGTACATTTGTATTTCTTGGTGTGTGCTTCTTTCATTTATTATTCAAAATCCTGCAATCATTAACCCTTTGGTCTCAGGGCTGGAGGCCCCCTGGGAAACTGGATACTTCTTCCTTATAGTGGGCCTGAGCTGTAGCCTGGCTCTGTCACAAGGTAAATCTCTTCCTTCCCCTACTCCAGAAACCGAAACCCATATTGTAGGGTTAAAGGTAACACTCCTATTGACTGTCCTTGACCCCTTTCTACTGAGATTCCTAAAGCTGGATAGAGCCAGCTGCCTCTTATCCTCACCCTGAGGGACACAGGGCAGGATGAGATCTTCAAGAGGAGGTTTGTGGAATTTCCCCAGCCCTCCAAGAAAGTGGAGGGGCTGCACCATGAGTCATTCCTCACACTGAGAGCATGTGCCGCAGCTCCTATGAGTACAGCAGTTCTACCTTGAGAAGAATGCTGGCCTGGCAGCTCTCCACGCTTGAGGCTGGCGTGAAGCCTTTAGCTGCTGCTGGGCCTATTTCCCGTTTTGCTTGTTTCTCAGAATGTTTCTTACCCTGTTTACTATCATGGGCGGTCGGTGAAGGTATGGGTGTGGAAGGCAAGCCCCCAGCCCCATCCCTTCTGCTGGGGCCCCGCCCCCCATGAGAGCCAAGCTGCCTTCCCCACCCCACCACGGAGAGGCAGGGCAGCACCCCGTGCATGCACCCCCCCCCACCATGGTGAGGGTGCGGGTCAGGTGTGCTGCCCCAGCTTCTCTGACCCTAGAGCACAGGGAGGGAGAAAGGCAGGCCACTCCAGCCTCCCCAGCCAGGAGCACAGGGAGAGTGGGTGCCGGGGGCAGCACCACTCCGTCCCCAGAATGCTTACAGCAGGTATTCTAGGGGCAGAGTAGGGACGAGGACCAGGCTAGTGGTTTGGGGAAGCAAAGCCTTCCCCGGCCTAGTATACTGGCCACCCATGTTTGCTAATTACTGAATGTAACTGTTGCCATAAGACCATTGGTCCATCTAGGTCAGCATCCCATCCTCTGCTGTCCTAGATCAGACTGATTGTCCTCATAGTCTTGTATCAACGGTGAGCTATTATATATGAAAATATCAGTAGCAGTTGACAGACTGGGCCTGCTGCCTCCCCCAACAGTTCAAAAATTAAGAGCCAGGCATTAGAAAATCCTGAGGCCAGTTTAAAAATACGATTTTTTAAAAAAATATAATACACTGGAGTTCTTTTTATTTGTGTTTTGAACTTTTAGGGGGCATTTGGATCATGTTTTAAACTCTTCCCTGTAACTATGAGGGCTAGAAACTTGCTGTTTTAAAAAACAAAAGCTGAGCATTTCATGTCATCATGTGCCTTGCAGAGCTGGTGCTGTAAGAAAAGAACCAAATATTGCAAGACTGGTGATAACATTGTGGAAGTTGGCTGCACTCTCTCGGCAAAGCTCTGTAAAGCTCAGGAAATTTATTTCATCATGGTATCCTGCTACAGGTGAAATGCATGGCAATGTGTGGATGCAGGTTCTTAGTTACCCAAAAGAATCTGATGAAATAACCAAGAACCTGGAGTGTGGGTAAAACCGACCAAGGACATTCTTCTCCTATGATTGTTCCATTTTATTTTGAACTTGTTTGATGGCATGTGCTTTACTGGCTCCATTTCCTGTACTTGGCATAAATCCAGGCTGCACAATTTCAATGCTCTGTAACCTCCACAATTCCCTTCAGCAATTAGGGTTGCCTGGTGTCTGGTATTGACCTGGACGGTCTGGTATTTTCGCCTCCTGTCCAGTAAAAAAAATTCAGAAAATACCGGACACCTAAAATGTTCAGTATTTTCTGGTTTTTTTCCCTGCCAGGAGGTGAAAATACCAGACACCTGGCAACCCTACGACACACTCAGCAGCCGGGCCCAGCCCCCGCCCCTCCTGGAACCTCCACTGGGCCCCCTGCCAGGCCACCCAGGAAGCTTACCTGGCTTCGCAGGGGCTTGTCTTGTGGCTGGAACAGAAAAACAAAATGGCTGCCAGCAAAAAACCTCTTTTTAAAGGGGCCATGCTTTTTTGCTCAACAACTTTGGTCTCCCCCTCTTTTTTTTTCTCAACAGCATTTTCCCGGTGTTTTTTTTTTTTGGGAGGGGGAAGGTGGTGCGAGGGGGGGGTATTTGGTATTTCTGGTTAAACCATCTGGCAACCCTATCAGCAATAGATAATAGATTGTTCATGTTAAGACTTAGGTCTTTAGCTCCCACACTGCATGAGATTACAGTTTAGCTTTTATTCCATTAATTGTACCTCTAGAGCTTCGGGAAGTCGAAGAGGAAACATTCCCTTTTATCTACTTTTCCTTCTTACCCAGCATGGTGGCAATTTAGATTTCCAGGTGAAGAGACACTATTTGTATGGAATAAGGGGATGTAGTTGCTTGGGTTTTTTGTTCCCAGGATACCTGGACTACAGATAGCTAAACTGCCTAATGACTGGGAATATAATCTCTTAGCCTCTTTCACTTTCAAACAAAGAAACTATCTGTTTTAAATGTGGATAACAGTCTAGAAATTGAAACAGTTTGGGAGTCTTTTATTCCAAAGCATAACTGATCCTTTCTCATCTCTTTCCCTCTTCTGCCACCATGTGGTCTCATATGACTGCAATAAGCATTGATTATTTCCCTGTTCTTGTTGTTGTTTTATTGATCTCTGTTTCTCTGTCAGGGTGGTTTTTCTTCTTTTCGTACACGGGAGAGAATTCAAAGAGCAGCAGCAATGCATAACAAGCACATGACTTACCTATCAAGGAAGGTGCTAAACTTGAGGATTGCTATTGGCTCTGGAGAGCCATGCTGAGCCTAAAGAATTAGATTCAAGGTCAGAGAGAAGTGGGTGTGACCGCGTTTTTTAAAAGTTGTTTGTTTTTCTTGATTGCAGAATCTGGGAGTCTCCACTTCTCCAGGCTGCCAAGGAGAATGATCTCCGGGCCATCAAGAAATTGATCTCTGATGGTACCTGTGATGTCTATCAGAGAGGTAAATTGTCCCCTTATTTTCCTGCTCCTTACCACTGACAGACATACAGGCACTGCCATTGTGAGTCTGTTGTTATTTGTTCTTAGCTTTTTCCCAGATAGACCACAACTCTACAGTACTACAGTATATGTGTGCACCACTCTCTTCAGGTAGATGGAATCAGAACTACCTGATTGTGTATTATTAGATCTTTTACTGCAAACAGATGAAGGAGAGTTGCCAAGGCCTAGACTTTTGAAGCAGGAGGAAATGAGGAACCAAGTTGCCTCAGTACTGCAGTAAAGTGAAATTCCTAGTTCAGTCCCAATTACTCTTATCAAAGAACTAGTCAGCTCATAATGAATTATGAAACTCAGAGATGGCAAAAACCTGTTGGGTAATAGTTTGTCTGTGCTTCTCTTCTCCCTTGCCCTATCTAGCGGGCATTGGACGGTTTCTTGAAATAAATAACTCCAGCCATGTTTGCTCCATCACCTTTAGGAAACTTTCTTCCACATTGGAATATTAATTGCATTACAGGAGTGCCTACGGGCCAGACCTGAAATCGGGGCCCATTGTGTTTATCGCTACACTGACATTGTAGAAAGCAGTCCTTGCCCAAAGACCTTATAAGACAAGAAGGACAAAGGATAGGATGGGAAAGAGAAGGACAGAGAGGGAAAATCAAGGTCACGCAGCAGGGCAGTGCCAGTCAGAAATAGAACTCAGGTTTCCTGAGTCACCCAATTCACTAGACTTCACTCCCACTCAAAAAGCTCCCATCATTGATATGAAATCTCTGATCAGCTTTGTCCTGTACATCTGAATGATAAAGTGACTTGTGTGCTTTTCCTACTCTTTTCAGGTGCAGTGGGAGAAACAGCTCTTCATGTGGCTGCCTTGTATGATAATACAGAAGTTGCCCAGGTTCTGATGGAGGCAGCTCCAGATCTCGTTAATGAGAGGATGACATCGGAGCTATATGAAGGTACTGTCACCAGATCATGAGACTGAACTGGGATCCCTCTAAAGAGGCAGGAAATAAGTATTACCCAGTTAGGACAATGGGTTAAAGTGCTCTTGATCTGCAATATTGCTAAACTACAGTATTGTGAATCAAGACCACCAATGTCTCCAGTTGGTTTGGTGTGACCCGAGGTTGAACTCTGCAGGAGCACTCACATGGATACAAAAAAGACAGGCTCTGATTCCTGTTGGGTCAGCTGGCTGTGAAATATAATTTGGAAAATGATTATCATGCTATGTATACTAAATTAGATTTTTGATGTGCAATTGTCTGGTTCTCAAGAGTTAACCCCTCCTACTCCTTGCACAACTACCCAGGAAAGGGCTCTAAACTCATCAAGAGATAGGCAGACAGTGAGGGTAAGAATATAAAGCTGAAATATTGTTAAAGATTTGAATGGTGGTACAGAGCCAGAGTCAAAAATAGGGAAGGAAAATGGAGACAGGTCTGCAAGAATAAGTGCAATTGCAGAAACAGGAATGCCAAGTGAGGATTCAAAACAACAATAGCCCTCTCTAAAATAGGTTTTCTTTAAAGAGATTTTTACCTCATCTTTGTCTTGAGAATTGGAGGCAGTATCCCTATCAAGTCATGGCTTAACCTTCTATACATCCCCTGCAAGAGATAACAGTCTTGCTGTGAGCATTTGGATTCTCAGTCCACTTGTCACACGGCACATCTCTGCCCCTCTGAAAGCCATCATTCAAGCTGCCCAAGTGTCTCTTCTGTCTCCACCAGGACAAAACCCAGCCTATGCATCTTTTTGGCAAGTGACAGAACTCTTTCTGGCACATGTCAGTTAAACTGCACAACATACACACAGATTACAGGTTTCTGCTTTAATGTCTGGAGATGGATTTCCCAGAGGATGTGTTTTATATGGGTACATGTTTGTTGCAGGGCAGACAGCTCTCCATATCGCTGCAGTGAATCAGAACATTAATCTGGTGAAGGCTCTGCTCAAGAAGGGGGCCAATGTCTCTAGCCCACGGGCCACTGGACTCTTCTTCAGGCGTAGTGCCCAGAACCTCATCTACTTTGGTACGACCCTGTCTGCAGTTCCCAGGACAGACTGAGTTTCTTCTCCTCCTAGCTTAGTAGAGGATCGAGTGATGGAGGGAATGTGGGGAAGGCTTGTACTGATGTGGCCCATGCTATACCCTCTCTAAATAAATATAGGGCTCTGCTCTCCAGGGCTGCCAGTTCTCAGACACTCCCATTCATTTTATACACAAATCATCCTAGCAGTATAACAGTAATTCATGTGGTCTCTCTCACTTGTCATCTAGCTAAACAGTGTCCCTTCGTAAAGCCTAAGTCTCCCATTGCTGTGATACTCCTGTTACTTTCAGGAAGGGAATGTGTTTCACTTCAGCTATATGACTTTTTGAGGGGTGGCATTTATTGAACTGGGTAATTTTCTTCCCTTCCCAATCTCAAGGGGTATGTCTACACTTGCACCCTATTTCAAAATAGGAATGCAAATGTAGGGATTTGAAATAGTAAATGAAGCCGGGATTTAAATATCCTGTGCTTCATTAGCATAATCGCATCCGGGCACTATTTCAAAATAAAACACCCTGGCTGCGTCTAAGCACCCGGACACAATTATGTTAATGAAGCATGGGATAGTTAAATCCCGGCTTCATTTACTATTTCAAATCCCTACATTTGCATCCCTATTTCGAAATAGGGTGCAAGTGTAGACATACCCAGACTGATCAGCCTGGATAGATTCCCATATGTGTCCCCATCTGGCTTATGTACTTATTTCCCTGTGATCTGAGTCTTATTTCCCCTCTGTTGCTTCCTCTTCAGGGGAGCATGTTCTGTCATTTGCTGCCTGCATGGGGAGTGAGGAGATTGTCCGGCTGCTCATTGAAAATGGAGCTGACATCAGAGCACAAGACTCTCTGGGTAAGTTCTGCACAGGCCAAGTGACTTGTATGTGGCCAGGTTCTGCCATATACACACTACAGTCCCTGGGACGGAGGGCAGCAGGAAATACCAGAAGACGTTAATGTTATCAATCATTTATATGCTTGTAATATGGTGCAATTCACCACCACGGCACCTCCTGCTGGTCACTTGGGAATCAGCTCTGCTCAGCGCTGCAGTGCTCCCTTCCAGCACATGTCTCACCTACTTATGCATTAATGGTTCTGCTACCTTACATTAGGACTCACATCCCTCCCAAACTGCAGCACGCTCCTCTCTGGGTACTGCCCTGCTGCAATGCCCCCACACTATGGGATCCTCCCCCTCAGGGAACCCCCAGGCCCAGGGCTGGCTCTACAGAGCGTGAGGCCCAATTCCGGGGGCGGGACCGCACGTGCGCGGGGCCCCGGGCGGCATGGCACATGCACTGTGCACCCACACATGAGCAGTGCCCTGGGAGTACAACGCATGCGTGGCCCCCGGGTGTACGGCACATGCGTCACTTCCCTGGGGCCCCACGCTGGGGAATCGGCTGAAGCAGCCTAAGGCTAGACCTGCCCCAACCCCTTGGCCCACCTCACTTCAGTATCCCACTGTCAGTCTTCATCTAGCCCCATACTCAGGGAATGGCCGCTCATCATATACAAGAGGCGTGGACCTGATGCCTTCTGCTACCCTGACTGCCTCCCTGCAGCCCTGGTACCCTCTGGCCTTGCAGCCTGGGAGTGGGGTCAAGACAGAGTTCAGAGCTCCCCAGCTCTACGTGCTTTTCCCCAGCTCTGCTCTGTGTCAGGAAGCCTCTAGCTTCCCTGGCAGCCTAGTCCCGTGTGCTCTACAGCTGGAGCGTGAGTGAGTGAGTGTTTTCCTCCACTCCAGGAGCCCTTATTTACACAGCCCCTGCTGGGCCCTAATTGGCTGCTCTCTGCCACAGCTGCTTGTTCTGCAGCACCAGTCCTCTCTCGAGCACCAGTCCTCTCTCGGGACTGCATTTAACTCTTCTTAGGCCAGTGCAGGGCAGGAGCCCATGACAATGATCCTTAGTTATTTTAATCAGCTAATGGATATCAGCTGTTCTAGTCTGGATCATGTATCATGACCCTGGCATTGCTTCCTCCATAGGAAACACTGTTCTTCACATCCTTGTTCTCCAGCCCAACAAGACTTTTGCCTGCCAGATGTACAACCTGCTTCTCTCCTATGACAAGAGTGATGAGGGTCTGGGAACCCTTGACTCAATCCCAAACAATGAGGGGCTCACTCCATTCAAACTGGCTGGAGT
Source organism: Pelodiscus sinensis (assembly GCF_049634645.1). NCBI lineage: Eukaryota > Metazoa > Chordata > Testudines > Trionychidae > Pelodiscus > Pelodiscus sinensis. Next base: position 136,920,054 of record NC_134711.1, on the reverse strand, counting down.
AGAAGGCAACACTGTGGTAAGTTTGTGCACAACACAGTTAGTTCTTCACAGGAAAAAGCTTTCAGAAATGGGTAGCTCAACTGTTCTCTGTCTCAGGTGACTGGCATCCATATAGCCTATTAATTGTATAGAAAAGATATAGAAAATGTCTTCCCTCCTTTGCTGGGGATCATCACAGAAGACCAGAGAACTTCTCACCCTCCTCTCCATTGCTAGTCTTCATTACTCTTGATGCCAAATATTTAGTAGCTCTCCAGTCAGCCACAGTCTTCCAAGAAAAACGGTGTAGACAAGAACTGAATTTTTAATATAAAAGCAAAATAGGGGGAAAATCACCCAAACTTCCCCTAAACAAACAAGCAAAGTTCTGGAGTCCTTTTATGTACCAATTTAGAATAAGAACACTTCTCCGCTCCTCCCCTTTTCAGCTTGCCTTTAAAACAGATTAAAGGGAGTTTTTCTTGTGCCCAGTTTGTAATTAAACTGTGGAATTCCATTGTCCCAAGATGGCATTCAGTCCAATAACTTAGTACAATTCCAACAGGTAAGGCCAGTTTGGATGAAATTCAGATCTAGCTCTCAAATCTGAGACACAAACTCAGCACCAGAGTAGACACTTAGGGTATGTCTAGACTGCACCCCTCTGTCGGCAGAGGGATACAGATTAGGTAGGTTGACATTGCAGATGAGGCAGGGATTGAAATATCCCGTGCCTAATTTGCATAAAAATGGCCACCACATTTTGCAAAGTCAGCACTTTTTCGACAAAAAGTGGCAGTCTAGAGGGAGATTTGCCGAGAAAGAAAGCCTTTTTTGACAGATCCCTTATGCCTTCTGAAAGGAGGTTTTCAGGATCTGTCGAAAAAGGCTTTCTTTCTCAATAGATGGGGAGAGAAAAATTTACAGCAGCTAGCTAGACTAAGCCATATGTCCATTAATCCTACTAGAGGGCATCAACTGATGATCAGAAAGGGATTAGAAGGAAAGTCCCTCCGACTGGAATACTGAATTTCTAGGCACATGAAAGTACACAGATGGAAATATTGGGGCTTAATTCCTCTCTCCGGAATATTTGCTATTGGTCACCGCATTAGGCAAGGGATTAGGCTGAGTGTCCATTCATGTCCAGAATGGCATCCTGTGTCATCTTAGATATGTGCAAAATATTTGTGACGAAGGGTGAAACTGGTAGAACTTGTGGGGAAGGAGAAGGGTTAATTAACACAACCCCCTCCCTACACACACACACACATTTTCTTATAAATGAGCACATTTTACCCCCAAATTTGCCTTTTTTTGTAATTTTTATTTTTGCTTGAAGGTGCTAAAAAGATACCTTCTGAATGAGGACAGGCTTCAGCACTGGGTGTGGGACAGATGGTTGGATGTAGAGTTTATTAATGAAGTAACAACCATTTTGTCACTGTTACAGAAGCAAAAACCTTTGAAAGCTAAGAAAAATGCAAAAAGACCCAGTACCAAATTTTAGCCCAGAACTTGTTTGAACCCATTTGGCATATGTGTAGTGTGAGCTGCACAAGTCCTTGGGCATTGATTGACTTCCCATTGTCCCTTTTTTTGTTCCTCAGATGTTTCAGCACCTCATGCAGAAGCGAAAGCACACTTTGTGGTCCTTTGGCCCTGTGACCTCTGTTCTCTATGACCTTACAGAAATTGACTCCTGGGGTGAAGACCAATCCTTCCTGGAACTTGTTGTCTCAACCAAGAAGAGAGAGGTATCCTGGGAGGGGAGAAGGGAGCGCAGAGTCTATGTGCAGAAAGGCTTTTTTATGACAACAGAAATCCAACTGGATATTGCTAGTTCTGCTATTCTATATAATGCACACAACCTGCTGCTACTTGCCTGCTTGAGACAGGGACCAAATGAAATGCAAAAAATCTTTTGTGATACAGTGAATATTTCTCTACATAGCAGTTAAATCAAAGACTTGCAGTTTGAGAGATTGCTTGAAAGAATGTAGTTTAAGGCCCTGTGCCATGTTCAATATGCTCAAAACTGCTACAGGAGGTGATGTAGTAGACTCAGCAAAGGTGCTCTCTAATTCTGTAGTCCCAAAGACACAATAAATAGGAAGTATTCTGTGCTGCTATAATGCTCCTGGGGTGTTGTAAGGTTTTCCTTACAGTTATTCAGGAGTTTTGAGATCCTGGGCTGGAAGGCACTTTAGAAATGCCAAGTTTTATTACTATGTTCCTCGTTAACTAACATTCCAAACTATCTTCTGAAACAAAAATGTGTAAAACTCTTCCAGGTTTGACACTGGGGAAAAAAGGATACCCTCCAACAACAGGTTTATTTACAGAGAAAACACAGAAATCTTGAAGGCTTATTTAGGGTACGTCTATACTGCGGCGCTTTTTCAGGATACTTTTGGTATCCCAAAATAGCTATTCTGTGTCTTTGAAACAAAAAGGAGTAACATTAGTTTGAACCAAGGGGTCTGATTTAAACTAATGCATCCCGGAGCGCACTTCCTGGTTTGAATCAGCTGGCGAGCGGAATAGTGTGCGGGCGAGATTATGCTAATGAAGCGCGGGATATTTAAATCCCCATTTCATTAGCAATTTCGGTCGGCTACATTTGCATCCCTAGTTCGAACTAGGGAGCAAGTGTAGACGTACCCTTAGTGTTGCTCTGGACAACGCACCACGCCTCCGAAACATACAACAGCACTGATTTCACATTGGAAGTGAAAATACGTAGTTTGGTTCTTGTTGAAATGGCTCTTGTACCCCAGACTGATCGTAGTATGGCAAAGGCTTGTTTCGCCTTTCGTATTCTTGCACTGATATCCTCTTCAGTTCCCCTATTCTTGCTGATAACACTCTCCAAGTATACAAACTGATCTACCTCTTGCACTGCTTTTCCTTCAGTTGTAATTTCACCTTCTTGTCTGTTGTTAATGTGCATCAACTTGGTCTTCTCTTGACTAATTTTGAGACGCACTCACTCAGCTGTTTCCTGTAGCATCTGTCTTCTCTCGCATATGCTCTAATTTGTCTGCAAGCAGGGCTAAGTCATCTGCAAACTCTAGATCTTCAAGTTTCCTAGTTTGAGTCCATTGGAGTCCCCTTCCTGAGTCAGCATATGCTGTTTTTGTGACCCAGTCTAGGACAATCAGGAAGAGTAATGGAGAAAGAAGGCAGCCTTGGCGTACACCTATTGTGATCTGTTGTGGACGATTCATGATGCCACAAGCTAAATAAAATCCAAATATTTTCCGAAATAGAGGAAAACATGATAGGCTCACACTGTGCAATAAATCCCAAAAACTGAAAAATGAGATTTTTGACAGAATCTACACTAACAGATTGGCCCTTCTTTTTCCATCCCATGGGCACATGGATCATACTATTAAAATATCACTTGCCATTCACACTCTTCTGTAATTTACACAACCACTTTTGATCAGCTGTAACTCCATTATTGTAAGTTATTTATATTGCAATAATATCTAGAGTGTCCAGCTGATATCAGGGCCTGATTGTGCTAGGCACTGTGAAAATACATACTAAGCAATTATTTGTGTCCTTTTACACTCTAAAAAGACAAAAAAGAGGAGAAATGTTTATGTCTGGGAACTAAGGCACGGAAAGCTGATAGGCAAAATTTACAAAAAATACTTAAATCCCATTTGAAAATGTTCCTTAGGCTCTTAAATCACTTCAGTGCTTTTAACAGTTTTGCACAGAGTGCATTGCCCATGGTCACAGAGGAAGTCAGTAGCAGAATCTGCACTGAGACTGAAATCAGTGGGCTATAAACATCAGTTGAGTTACTTTTGCTTTACATTGGTGTCAGAGAAGGATCAGGCCATGGGTAGGAAATAGACGAGTCAGAAGCTAAATCTCCTCATCTTCAACTCATTTATATTCATTTAGGTTCAGCTCTGTATTAGGCTCACAGAATCTTCACTTCTACTACCACTACAAGACTAGTTCAATCTCAGTAATACACCTAACATCATTTTAGGCAATCAGAGAATTTTAAAAAAGCTTATTATGGATTGTTGTCAAGACTAAAGCCTATATTCAGATGAATTATTGTAATCTGTTTATGGGATAGAAATTATTCTGTGTACTGAGGCTACACTGCTATTTAAATTCACACTAGCCTGATGACAGCTAGTGTGAGTACATGTACGCAAACAGGGGAATCACATGCCTAGCTTAGAGTGTAGACGCATCCTTAAAGTTCCCTTGTGACCTTTGATCTACTTTTGTTGAGTGCACGGGACAGGTACAGGGTTCACATACCCAATTAGTGCTTTGTATATTGATAGCCCAGCCTCCCACTCACTAGCTCACTTTCTAGACACGCCCTTAGACTCACACCTACTTACCAGGATGCAGCTTACTTATGAACACCCCACTCACAGTACCCATCAGGTCCAAGAGAGTCTCAGCTGGAGTGATGTAATGGCTTGGAACAATAGAGCAGCAAGAGAAAAAAAATCCTAGGGTATTGGAAGAGTATGTAGTTTAAGGCTACATCCACACTACAGCGGGGAACCATGCTCTGAGATCAATCCACCAGCAGTCGATTTAGCAGGTTTAGTGAAGACCCACCAAATTAATCACAGATCACTCCCCCATTGACCCCATTACTGTACCCCAGATTAAAAGAATAATGGAGGTTAAATGTAGAATTTCTTCCATCATCCCTTCACTCTGTAGACCACTCAGTAACTCCACTTAATGTACACTGACTACAGCTATATCTTTCACATAACTGAAGTTGGGTAGCTTGGGTCAGCTTTCTGTAGTAGTATAGATATAGGTTTAAGTAACTCTTAGCCCTTAATTTAATTTATATCTTTTTCCTGCTTCCAAGTACATCGTCAGCCCAGATTTGGACTCTGTACACCTGTGAATAGATGTAGGGCAGTCTGATCTGAGTGGAAGAATATCTACTGTATACTTTTGAGTTTCGCTCCATATGTCTCCAAGAGTCTCATACAAAAATCTCAGGCTTAGAACAAACATCTGACTTGGTAGAGCTCAGGGGTCAGCAAAGTACAGCATGTGTGCCATAAGTGGTAAGCAAGATGATTTGCAGTGGCACACACAGTGAATGGGCTACCCCTCGCTCCTTCCCACCTGCAATGGGCAGTCTGTGCTGGTGATCCAGCATTATGCCCCCTGCAAGATTGAAGCCAGTGACGGCTTCCTGGTGAGGGGAGATCCGACTTGAGAGGAAGTGTGTGCACAGTGCTCCTCCCCCCTCCACAGCAATGTGCGCACTGCCTTCTCCATCCTACCTTCCCCAGTGCTCTGGGGAGGTGGAACACGAGAGCTGCATAGCCTCCCATTGCCTGGGAGCCCAGGGTAGGAGCATAGGCGTGCGCACGGGGTGTACCGGGAGTGCCCAGGCACACTCTAATGTCTCGGGCTGGCTAGCCTGAGCCATTTTTGCGCCCTGGGCCCCACCCAGCCCAGCAACACCGCACGGCCCAGCAGCACCGTGCGGCCCAGCAGCACGATGCGGCGCCCCTGAGGCGCCCGGGAACGCCCCTACCCAGCACGGCGCAGTGCCCTTGAGGGTAGTGAGGGGATGGGCATCAAGGAAAAAAGGGCAAAGGGGGCAGGGGCAGTGAGGAAAGGGGGAGGCACCAGGAGACTGCAGGGGTAAGGGAAGGTGCAGGTGCCAGGGGATTCTGGGGGGTGAAGCAGAAGGGCAGACACCTGCAGGGGAGGGACCAGCACCAGAGGAGAGAGGTGAGGGAGGTGTTAGATGAAGGGATGAGGAGGGGTAGCTCACATGATCAGAGTGGCGCTACTGGAGGAGTGGGCACAGGGGGGAGACAAGGGCTGGTGGAGGGGGGCAGGTCTCAGGAAGGCTGAGGGCATTGAGAAGGGCAGGAGTCAGGACAGCAGAGGAGGGTGAGGAGTCGGGGGGCAGCAGGCACCAGGGGAGTCGATGGAGCAAGGGGAGGAGACATGGCAGCAGAGGGGAAAGGTAGATATTGATTAATAACTTGGGTGCCACAATGGCACATCCAAACAAGCCACATGAATTCAGCACTGGTGCACAACACAAAATTCATTCTGCTCATGGGAGGAAACTCTTAGAGGGAACACGCCCCCTCCCCCAGCCTCTCCACCCCCTCATTAATGTCACACACATTGGATTAATGCAATTGCAGGATAGTTGCATGGGGGGAGAGCTTGGTGGGGACTAATCCCTATGGCTGTGTCTAGACTGACAAGTTTTTCCGCAAAAGCACTGACTTCCTACTGTAAGAAATCAGTGCTTCTTGCGGAAATACTATGCTGCTCCCGTTCGGGCAAAAGTCCTTTTGTGTAAAGCTTTTGCACAAAAGGGCCAGTGTAGACAGCTCAGATTTGTTTTGCACAAAAAAGCCCCGATCGCGAAAATGGCGATCGGGTCTTTTTTGCGCAAAAGTGCATCTAGATTGGCCACGGATGCTTTTGCGCAAAAGCGCTTTTGCAGAAAAGCATCCATGACAACTAGACGCTCTTTTCCGCAAATGCTTTTAACGGAAAAGTTTTCAAATATGCAAATATAATATTTTATTGCCAGTCTAGACATAGCCTATTGGTAGGAGGATGGTGGGAAAAGTCCTTGCATCGGGGGTCACATAACACTTTTTACTTTTGGTCATGTGCCCATCTTGCCCAGAGAGGGTTACCTCCAGGGGCATGGCTAATGGGGGTCAGGGGCGTGGTTAGCAGGGGTCAGGGGTGTGGCTAATGGGGGGGTCAAAGTGCATTTTTAAAAAATTATTTGGGTGCACACCCTAATGAAATGTGCTGCACACGCCTATGGGTAGGAGACCAAGTGGGGCGCATGGTGGAGAAAGTCTCTCCCCCGCCTCAGGAGAGCAGCGTGGCCCAGGACAGGAAGGTACGCTGCGGCATGCCACTTCTGAAAGGTTGCTGGCCCCCGCTGAAGCAAATAGGTATCAGCACTAAATGGACAACAAATATACAGATTATTTCAAATATGCAAATATAATATTTTATTGACCTGAGATCCCTATTTGCTGTCCATTGAGGAGTAAATTTGGAATTTTACTTCTTGCCCCTAAAAATATCTAATATCATGGACTTCTATATTCCAGATGTATTTAGGTCTCATGATCCTAAATCTCTACCAATTATAGGATCACTTAAAGACCTTTCTAGAACAATAACAAACGTCATTGTCTTGCTATCTCTGCAAGCAACTGTCATAATTCAGGCTAATGCTAAATGCGTTAGAAATCTGCCTTCATCTTCCTCTCTGGAGAAAGAACTCATTCACCTTGAGAGGCAAACTTACTGTGAACTCTTGGAAACATAAATTGTTTGCCAGGGAGGAGCTTGTTAACCTTGCCAATTCTTTTTGAGAGCAAACAAACACATTCTCTGAGGCTTATTTATTTTATATGTGAATAACTTTCAAATGAGACCACACCATATGCTGACTTTTACTGAAGCAGTATGCTGCTGGCTTTGACTCTTGTCTTAGCATATTATGACTGATGTCTATATAAACCATTTCTCTGATGTCTATATAAAAAATTGATCCACCATAAACATACCATAAACATACCAACTATTTACCAAATTCTGCCTTGAATACATGGGCGTACCTTCTACTCAAGTCAGTGGGAATTACATCACATATGGGAGAGCAAAACTGAGCCCCAAGACCCATCTGGAGTAAACCAGCATAATGCCATTTACCTCAGGTGAACTAGTCTGATTTACACCTCCTGAAGATCAGGCTCTGCATCTCTACAATGATGTGATTGAAGAGAACTAGCCTCAGTCACTCTTTTGGCTTTTTTTCCAGTTCAAATATATAAAATATCTCCTTTCTATGGGCCATATCTATGAAGTCAAGAGAGTATGTCTGTAGCTTTCTTTCAAAACTTTTAACAAAATTCTACAGCAGGGACACAATTCTCTATTAAATATTATATATTGGTAAAGAAATTCTGTAGAACATGTCTCATTGGGTATGTCTACACTACAGCGCTAATTCGAACTAATGCTAACTAATTAGTTAATTCGAACTAAGCTAATTCGAACTAATGCATCCAGACTAAAAAACTAGTTCAAATTAGCGTTTTGCTAATTCGAACTAGCATGTCCACACAGAGTGGACCCTGAACCGGGGTTAAGGATGGCCGGAAGCAGTGCCGGCAGGGCATCAGATGAGGACTTAGAGCGTGGAGCTGCTGTCTCAGGCTAGCCGAGGGCTGTGCTTAAAGGGACCCGACCCCCACCTCGGACAGACAGTTCTCAGGGGTGCCCCACTTGCAAAGCAGTCCTGGCTTGGATTGCCAGGAGTACCCACACTGGGAACATCACAGCACTCGGCCATCAGACCGGCTGCACTTGCCGCAGGCTGCCATCTGGGGAGAGGGGGCAATTGGGGGGCTGCAGGAGAGGTTCCACCCCCAGAAGCCCACAGAGCCAGTCCAGTCCTCCCCATCGGGGGCTCGTACCCCATTCCTCCCTCACCTCCTTCCACTTTCCCCTCTCTAGCCCCCCTTCCTGATGTACAAAATAAAGGACAATTGTGTTCAAAAATAGAATCTCTCTTTATTGAACAAAACTAGGGGAGACTGGGAAAAGGAGGTGGGAGAGGGGAAGAGAGAGGCTGGGAGAGGGGAGGGCAACTAAAATGATCAGGGGTTTGGAACAGGTCCCATATGAAGAGAGGCTAAAGAGACTGGGACTTTTCAGCTTAGAAAAGAGGAGACGGAGGGGGGATATGATAGAGGTCTATAAAAGCATGAGTGGCGTGGAGAGGGTGCATAAAGAAAAGTTCTTCATTAGTTCCCGTAATAGAAGGACTAGAGAACACCAAAGGAAAGGAATGGGTAGCAGGCTTCAAATGAATAACAGAAAGTTCTTCTTCACAAAGCAAATAGTCAACCTGTAGAACTCCTTGCTGCAGGAGGCTGTGAAGGCTACAACTAGAACAGAGTTTAAAGAGAAGTGAGATCAATTCATGGAGGTTGGGTCCATGGAGTGGTATTAGCCAGGGGGTAGGAATGGTGTCCCTGCCCGAAGTTTGTGGAAGGCTGGAGAGAGATGGCACGAGACAAATAGCTTGGTCACTGTCGTCGGTCCATCCCCTCCAGGGTCCCTACGGTTGGCCGCTGTCGGCAGACAGGCTACTGGGCTAGATGGACCTTTGGTCTGACCCAGTACGGCCATTCTAAGCTCAGGGCTCAGGGTCGGGGGTCTCACTGGACCACCTTGATTTTCATGCAAACCTGCTCCTGGGTGGCCAGGCTGGCAGCTCTCCTGCCCTAGACGGCCACTTTCCTGTGTCTAGTGCAGAGGTCGTGGACAAGGTCCACGATGTCTGCACCGGAGCAGGCGGGTGCCTACCTCTTGCGGTCCCGGGCAAGCTCCCGGGAGCCGCCAGCCTGGTCCCGGGAAGAGGGGGAGGGCTGGGGGGCTCGAGCCGTGCCAGGTGCAGGGTCTGCTGACTGGGTGCTGGCAGGCTTGCACCTGGCACGGGCACCGCAGCCAGCCCGTGCCCCTTTAAGGGGTCTGGGGCCGGGAGGGGGGCAATAGAGTTTCCCTGGTGTTGGCCAGAGTGGCCACCAGGGAAAGCTGGAGAGGGCTAGCCTCCCACTAGTTCGAATTAAGGGGCTACAAACCTCTTAATTCGAACTAGTAAGTTCAAACTAGGCTTAGTCCTCGTAGAATGAGGTTTACCTAGTTCGAACTAAGCGCTCCGCTAGTTCAAATTAAGTTCGAACTAGCGGAGCGCTAGTGTAGTGCCTATCAAAGTTAATTCGAACTAACCTCTGTTAGTTCGAATTAACTTTGTAGTGTAGACATAACCATTCTCTGTTAAAGAAATATTTCTATAGAATCCTATTGCCTTTTAAATTCTGTGGGCTTTTTCCATAAGAGTTTATACTAGAATGTTCCTATGAAAGAACTATCTATAATTCAGAATCTTTGCAAAATGATGTGTGTTTCTCATTCATTATTGAAAAGCTGTAATTGATTTTCTCACTCTGTTCCTATGGCAGATCTATGAACATTTTTCTCAGTTTTGTAATTGACTCATAGGTGCATTATTGTTGCTATGGAAAAAAATCTCACATATGAAAACTAAAAAAAAAAGTGCAGTGTTATTTTTACTATATCATTTAAAACGTCAATAAAAAGATTGTCATGCACTTACAGGGTTATGTATTATCTATGAACTCCATGACTGGTGACAAACAAGCCAAACCCTTTATAAAGTTATCACTTGTTTCTCTTATTTTTTCTGAACTTTTTTTGTTTTGCTGTGTTTCCCAGTCAGCTGTCTTCCAACCCTCTCCCTTTCTTCTCCTAAATGGCTTAATGCCAACAAAACTTTTGATGAAAGGACTTTAGAAACCTACTAAGGAAAGACTCAGATCTGCTACTTTGCAGGGGAAGTTCATTCAGTGGGAACTACTGGAAATTCTGTTCATGAAATCCTAAAAATGCAAGGAAAACAAGAGGGAGTGAATATAATCATAATATATTATTTCCATTTCCCCATGCCTCAGCCCCTCATACACTCTTCAAAGATATTGCAGGAATGCCTTTTTGAAGTGTTATTTTAAATGGTTCGAAAGACAGAGCTGCCATCATTATTTCTTCGAGTCAGCTACCTTACATTCAGATGGATTCTTCCCCAGTAGCAAATGTTGAGTGATGAGCAGAGTCAATTCGATATAGAATCCAATGTTCTGTTTTGCAGATCTTTTCTCTAATGGCTGGGCAGTATTTGTCAGTGGAAGGATGTGGAGGGGAGTGGGGGGGAGAGGAGGGGAGGCTGTCTCTTATATAATACTGGTTACTTTTAGCTCTAATTGAGCCAGTTTTCAAAATAACTTCCAATTACAGGAAAAGAAGATTCACAAACTTGAATTAGTTTTGTGCACTCTATGAATCTCCAGAACAGTTCACAAGGTTCAAAAACCATTGACATTGTGAGGTTAGCTCATCCCTATTGTATACACATCCTAAAGTGTGTAAAATGACTCATAAAAGGTAGAGATTATTCTAGATGGAGGAGATCATAAAAATGAGATTTATTACTTGTTTTCAAGAATACGGGTGCTTTTCTGCAGTGTTTTACATCCCCACTGATGTTATAAGGGTCATTCAATCACTAGAGGAATATACCCACCTCTGAGCTAGAACCCAATAGCAATTTAGTAGAGCAGAGAACTACATCAGAATATTAAGTGTGGAGTTGCAGACTAGTCCTCATGTTTCCATCATCTCCAACACACAACATATGCACCCTCTCACTCTCCTTCCCTCTTTCCCTCTTCATGATAAAACCAGAGTGCTGGAGTGATCCCTGTTTTCTTAGCATTGGTTCAACAGTACTTTGGCCAGCTGGACTAAAGCAAACTGATCTAAGAATTTGCTTGTATATGAAATAAATGTAGTGTTCTCATGCTGCAATGCCTTTGGAGAAATTAGCTTGTGTTAATGTCCTCCCAGGAACTCATGCAGAGTGCCCCTAAACCAGAGTCTCTCGCAGCTAATAAGTGATCTCTCTCTCTCTCTCTCTCTCTCTCTCTCAGGCCCGTCAGATTCTAGACCTCACACCTGTGAAGGAGCTAGTGAGCCTGAAGTGGAATATGTATGGACGTCCCTATTTCTGTTTCCTGGCCTTGTTCTATGTGTTGTACATGATTTGCTTCACCATGTGCTGTGTCTACAGACCTCTGAAGGCTCGGTCAGAAAACAAAACGAATGACAGAGACAATACCATCTATGTTCAGAAGATGCTGCAGGTGCATTGTGTGCAGGGACTGGAGGATCATGGGTGGGCTTGGGGATAAGGATATTAAATTGCATTTAATCAGCTAATCGAGTAGTCAATTAGTCAAGGAGGTTCAGGGGGTAGCCGAGTTAGTCTGTTACAGAAAAAAACAGCAAGCAAATGGTCTGGTAGCACTTTATAGACTAATAAAAGTCTATCTGAAGAAGTGGGCTGTGCCCATGAAAGTTCATGATACCATCTACATGTTTTGTTAGTCTAAAAAGTGCTACTTTATTTGCTTGCTGGTTTTTTTTTCAATAAAGGAGGAAACTGCTGAAGCACCGCCTGGCTCTTACTATATTTAAAAGGCAGAGGTGTAGCAGGGGACTGGGTGCAAGCCGGGACAGCTGAGTCCTGGCTCACACGCAATCCCACGCTGTGCCCCTGCGCCCCTGCAGAGACAGTGCTGGGGGGGAACCAGCTTTTATGCTGATTTAAGCATAGACTTATCGAGTAGTTGTCTTCTTGACTAGTTGCTTACATCCCTAGTTGAGGGCACTAATCCAACTTATTGGAGAAATCTTGCTGGCTCCTCAGTGGCTACAGATGTGCCTTTTTTCATTTCCTCACTCCATACTCTTTCTCAGGGGTGGGGTGGGGATACAGTTGGGGAAATCCTCTGTGTCCTGGTGGCTCAGTTGCTCAAGTTGAGCCTGCATGGCTCTTGTGGTCTCTCCGGGTACTATAGTGTTTCCCTACACCAATCAGTACCCTCTCTGTTTCCCCTTTCAGGAATCCTATGTGATATATGAGGATGAGCTTAGGCTGGTCGGGGAGCTGATCACAGTTATTGGAGCTGTAGTGATATTGATCCTGGAGGTAAGGGCAACAGTCTGAACCACACAGCCCTGTATTCTAATCAAGAGAACTCTTATTAAGCTAAGTAGAGACTGGCATGTGTTGGCCACTCTGTACCTCAGTGCCTCCGTCTGATCCCATAGTGCCTCCGCTGTGCTACCAGAAGTGCCATCTCTCAAACTGAGTTTGTGACCACTTATCACTAAGGTTTTCAGGCACGTTATAGAAATGTTAGGGTGTTGGCCCCCCATCTTGGCCAAATATATCTCCACCTGGGTCTGGAATGTTTGTGTAGTGCCCTGTGCTCCTAAACAGATTCCATGTTCCTGCCCAAATATGTCTGCTTTTCAGCACTGAATATCCACCACAATTGGAGATTAATTTTAAATTAGTGGATCAGTGGTCCCCAACCATTTGAGGTTGCTGTGTGCCAGGGGGCGTAGCCATTCGCCCGCCGGGTGCCACAGGGCGGGGACACTTGCGCGCCCGGGGGCGGGGCCCCCCCTTATGCGCCTGGGGGTGGGCCCCCCCCCATAGTCGCGCGCCCGGGAGCGGGCCCCCCCCATAGCCGCATGCCCGGGGCCGGCGCTCCCCCTCCCCCCCAAGCGCCGCGCGCCCAGGGCCGGCGCACCCTGCAAGCGCCGCGTGCTCGGGGCCGGCGCTCCCCCCATGCGCCGCACACGCAGAGCGCGGGCGGCCAATCCGCGGCGCTCCCCGTGCACCATGCGCCCGGGGCCGGCTCTGGCACCGCGCATGTGCCATGTGCCTGGGGCCAGGCCAGCCCTGAGCACTTGGTGGGCACACACAAATGCCCCCGCGGGTGCCATGTTGGGGACCACTGCTGTGATGAACAGAACTCTTTGTAAATTGGGAATGATCATTCTGATCATTTCCTTGGGTTAACCCAACTGACCCTTAAACTTAACAGCGTGTTCCTCTTAGATTCCAGATATACTTCGAGTTGGAGCCACCAAGTATTTTGGACAAACCATCCTTGGAGGACCATTCCACGTCATTATGTGAGCCTCCACATTGCCAAATCTCATTAATAATTTGTCTCTCATTTTCTGTCTCACTTCTCTTTACCGTGTCATTATACCTGCCCTCTCCCCTTTTCTGGGTGTTGTTTCTCTTGGCTTTTTTCTCTTTCTAAATAGTATGTGTGCATGAAAGACACACACAGAGAAAGATACTTGGCAGCCTAGGAAGTGAGCAAGCACAGAGGAGCATAAAGATATATTGCCAATTTCCATCTACATGTGGGACAGAGTGTACCTGTTGGTGAATTGAAAGGAATGAAGGATGATGAGATTCCTATGCTGATCATTCTGGCTCTCCCTCTTCCTCTCACAGCATCACCTATGCCTGTATGATCCTGGTGACCATGGTGATGCGTCTTACCAGCACCACTGGAGAGGTGGTCCCCATGTCCTTCGCCCTGGTGCTGGGCTGGTGCAACGTCATGTACTTCGCACGAGGCTTTCAGATGCTGGGACCCTTCACCATCATGATTCAGAAGGTAAGGACAATAAAGTCTTGTTACACAGAGACTGATCCCACTACACATGTCCACACAGGGGAAATCAGAAGAACAGACTTCCTCTAAACGTATCTGTATTATATCATGGGAATGAAGCCTTTTCTGTAACAGGAATAACTCAGGTCTTGTCAGTAGGGGCAAGATGCATGCCTTTTCCACTGGACAGAGGTGTTAGCCATAAGGATTTTCTGATGCTCTTTTCTTAACGTCAGACATATTTCGTATTGAACACTGAGAAGGGGAAAAGGTCCTTGGGTTAGTGGGAAAGTCAGGATTCATGGAGCCTATCCTTGTCTCTTTACTCTGCAGATGATATTTGGAGACCTCATGCGCTTCTGTTGGCTCATGGCAGTGGTGATACTTGGCTTTTCATCAGGTGAGATCATACACCAGGTTATGTAACATCTTCTGCTTCTCCATGTCTCATCTGGGTAATTCAGCCTAGCATCAGCTTGCCCTCTCTGAGTGAGCCAGCTAGGGTTATGACAACACATGGCTTCCATTTCTACTCCTGAGAGAATTCTGTGCCACTAGTCCTGTGCAAAATTAACGTCCAACATCAAATTCTTTACTTTCCTTCAGAAAAATGACTTTCTGATGGGGAAGCATAGGGAAAATGCAAGAGTGGCCATGAGTCCCTCCCTAGTAGTACAGGCACATTGTTTTGGGTGCCCAGAGCAGCCAGTGGTAAGATAAATCATTGTGGGGGCCTTGGGGCTGGAAACACTCAAGTGAATGCCAGGTCATACTCCTTCCCAACTCCCATGCATCCATATTCAGACCCCCCCAAACCTTCACCCCCTGCATCTGGAGCCCCCCTGTTTCCTGTGCTTAGACCCGCCCCATTGATCACCACCCTCCCACACCTGGCAGTTGGGACACCCCAACCTGTTACTCCTAGCCTGCTAGTCCCAGCTGGGCTGGGGTGGGGGGAGGAGACTATTCCCCTTGCATGGAGCAGCCAGTCCCAGAGACCCATTCCAAGAAACATCCCACAGCCCTGCTCCCCCACCCACTTCCTGCTCCCATCACTCCTCAGCCACCAGGGAATGGCTCTTTGCAAGGAGAGCAGCTTCCTCATCCATCCCACACTTATGCATTCAGCCCCACCCAAACCCAGACCTCCCTGCTGAGCCTCAACCTGAAACCCGGAGCCCGTCCCTGTGAAGCCTCTGCACCCACCTCCCCACCCTGCCAACTGTCACTGCCTCTCACTCCACACCAAGCCCAAACTCCCCCTGTGAAGTCCCTCCTCCTTGCAAACCCCCAAACCCAAATCAAACCTCACTGACCCCCACACCTGGTGTTCCTCTGCCACGCCCCATCCACCCACATCTGGACCCTCCCTGCTGAGCCCCACCCTATGCATCCAGACTACCACCCATGCACCCAGGCCACCCTCTGCTGGGCATCCCACATTCAAACTCCCTCCCCGCTGGACCTCCCTCCACCTATACCCCCACCCCACTGAGCTCCAGTAAGCTGCACCTGGATCCCTGCCCCACCAAGCTGCACTTCCCCAGCACCCATGCCCCTGCTGAGCTCCAACCAACCATCTTCACCTGGTGCCCCTGCACTTGGAACCCCACTCCCCATGAGCTCCTGTGCATCTAGATCTCTGCACATCCAGACTGCCCCAAAGAGAGCCCTCTCACCCCACACCTCGATCTCCTCATACTAAGCCCCTCCACACTTGGATCCTGCTGGGCTGAGCCAGCCTCCTCCACATGTGCTTGTTGCAGAGAGGGAGGACCTCCCGGTGTTTCTGGGGCAGACCCAGCCCTTGCACTTTGTCAAGATCAGGTTCAGCCTCACCACTAAGTCCATGCCCTAGAACTGGCTTCCCACTGCCAGTCTGGAGACTCCACATTTATTTGTTCACAAATAAAATTTACAGAATTTTAAAGTACCCTGCACAGAATTTTTCATTTTGGAGGTCAGACTTTCCTCAGGAATGTATTTCTGTGGAAATGATGCTATAACTTTCCCCAGCAGGGCCTTCTGCTATGTCACAGCTTGTTTATCATTAATTACTTGTAACATTGTAATGCCCAAAGGTCCCAGCCAGGAATTAGCTCCCATCATGCATACACAGATAGACACCAAGAATCCCCATTCTGATTCCATCCCTCAGATTTTCTGTTGCTGACAACAGGACATTATTCCTATTGTAACTTTCTCTTCCTTCCCTTGTGCCCTTCCAGCCTTTTATATCATCTTCCAGACAGAGGACCCCGCAGAGCTGGGCCAGTTCTACAGCTATCCTATGTCTCTGTTCACTACCTTCGAGCTCTTCCTCACCATCATTGATGGGCCTGCCAACTACAGCGTGGACCTGCCCTTCATGTACAGTGTGGTGTACTTTGCCTTTGCTGTCATCGCCACCCTGCTCATGCTCAACCTCCTCATTGCCATGATGGGTGACACCCACTGGCGCGTGGCCCATGAGCGGGACGAGCTTTGGAGAGCGCAGGTGAGGGCTGTGTCATATTAGGTCAGGCAATGGGGAAAACTTTCCACCTCAGAATGAGGAGAGTTGGCCTGGTGGAATTTCTGACAGGTGTAGTTACTCCCACCTTCAGTGTGAAGAACCATCGACTGAGTCTCCCATTTATTTCAAGATGTAGTTTAACCCATCCCCAGCTCAGTATGTCTGCTTTGGTGTCTGTCTGTCTCCTGTCTCATTCCCTCTGCTTATCAAGCACCATCTTTTAAATCATTTCACATAGCTTGGGCACTCTCAATGCCCCCTCTGCGGCTCCTGATATCGGGACCAGTCTTTCCATCTCTTTGTGCCCTGCCCACAACTCCACATTATTTCAAACCACAACTCAGAAACCTCTTTGTCCCCTCTTGTCCATCCCAGTCCTTTTATATTCCTCACTCACTGACAATCCTCATAGAGTCATAGATCCCAAGGCCAGAAGGGATCCGCTAGTCTGATCACTTGTAGATGTCCATAAAACTACCCCCAAAATAATTTCTAAATCAGTTCCTTTAGAAAAAAAATTCAATCTTCATTTAAAAATTGTGAGTGATGAAGAATCCACTATGCCCCTTGGCAAATCATTACAATGGTTAATTACTCTCCCCATTTGAATTTGTTTCACTTCAAATTCCAGCCATTGATACATGTTAGACCTTTCTCTGCTGCCTCCTGCCTTTCCATGAGAGACCAGGAAGTGTAAGTTCCTGATAACAACTGGCCACTCCCCCAGCTCATGACTGTAATGTTTTTATAAGCACATTGTCATCTCCTATAGCCTGTTCACTGATTGGCTTATTCCCTGCTACCATGTGTAAGGGGGAAGAACATGCTGTTTTCCATTGTTTGAAGATGGTCTATGGTTTGCTCAACCCCTAATCAAATTAATGCAAAAATACTAAGTGACCCTTCATAGACAGGATAGAAATGTTGCCTCTCTTTCCTTCAATGCCTCTAAACTTTTGCTCATGGAGGTATCAACGATTTTCAAAGTGAGGTTTTTCAGAATAGTGCTTTGGATTTTTTTCTCTTACTTTCCCTTCTCTCTATTTGGGAAGGTTGTTGCCACTACTGTCATGCTGGAACGGAAACTCCCACGATGCCTTTGGCCTCGTTCTGGGATTTGTGGACAGGAGTATGGACTGGGGGACCGGTGGTACCTCAGGTGAGTCCCCTTCTTCGGCATGTCCTTTGTTGATATCCATGCATATGCCTGTGTGTACGTACTAGAATTGGTCAGAAAATGGAATTTCTGTTCTGTGAACAGTTTCACAATTAAAAAAAAAAAGTTCATACTGAATCAGGACTAAAACCCAAAAGTTTAACATTTTTCAAACTTTCAAGTTTGAAATTTAAAAAATTGTTCATCTCAGGTCAATTGAAATAATTTGCTTTGATAAATTAGAAATGTTTTGCTTAAATTTAGATCCTTTATATTAGTTTATATAACATACAATACATTTCAAAACAAAAAGTAATTTGAACATGAAAAATTGAAACTTTTCGTCCCAAGAATGTCAAAATGGGACACTTAGACATGATCACAAAAACAGAGTTCCATTTTTTTTTCAAAATACGTTGTTGAAATCAATGGGATTTTGCAAAAATATAATTTTAATCATAACAGATTTTCCAGTGAAAATCCGGCTTAACTAAATTTTTCTGGCCAGCTGTAGCACACAGAATTGCACAGATTAGAGGCAATTCAAGTGCCACTTCATGTGAAATGAGTTGCTGTGTTCAGTCCAGCTCTTCATAGATAGATGTTCATATTCCAGAAGCCATGCTCCTACCTGCAATCGTAACAGAGAGGCCAAGGCCCTGTGTTGTCTGTTTACTCCACATACCAAATATGAGGAGCATTTGGTTGATTGTTTCATTTAACTAGGGAAGCTTATTCCTGTACATTTGGTAAGCAAAAGGCTTCAGTCTCTAGGACTGTCAACCTGATAGCATTTACCAGCACTGAAACCCACTTCAGATATTTCCAAAACAGGAAAGGAATATGGGAAGTCAGCATTTGGACAGAACCCTAGGGTCTAACATGAGCCCCACAGTGTCAAGTTACTATGTTTTGTGTTTCTGAAGCAGAATGTATCCAGCAGAGAGTAGTCCCAAGCCACAAAATTTGGACCAAATTCCAACAACCACCCTGAAAGTTTGAAGTTGTTTAGATCCAGGATTTTGGTTTTTAGTCCTTGGTTTTATTTCTTTTGGTCTGGATAACATCAAGCCTGATTCTCCTCTCACTTATGCTGGCTTTACTCCTGATTCTTACTACTGTGATAGGAGAATAAGACCTGTGTATGGATTTATCCTTTCACATGTCTGCGTTTTGTGGATCAGACCCCAAGGGGGAGCTGTTATGCTATGCAATAGGGGCTCTCCGCTGCTTTCAGCAATAGGGGAGGTTTGTGGATTTCAAGCCAGCTGGAGGCAATGATCAGCTAGCTATACAGTGTCACTGAGGGGGAATAACTTCCAGATGAGAGTGCTGTATAAAACCACACACACTTCATCCCACATTGGGCATGATGGGAGAATGGTTGTGACACAATGCAATTGTGCACAAAGTCCTATCATGTACCTGTTACCAGAATAATATTACAGGCACAGAGTTACCTGTTAGCAGACCACTACCCTGAGAGAGAGGGTAGCAGGCTAAACAGAGAAGAAGGCTTCTTGGGTGAAATAAAGGAGGGGAAGTGGATCAGAAGGGTCAGGGTAAGCTTCAGGTGGAAAGCACAGCGTAAGGAGAAGAATGTCTTTCCCAAGGTCTCTACAGTGGAGAATTACAGGGAAAGGCAGATGATCCAAGATCAGAATAGACGAATAAGAAATTGGGAAGAGGAAATAGATCCATGGTCAAGTGGAGCAGGTCCACCAAGAATTTGCAGTTGGTCAAATGGAAAGTAGAAGGTGTGGTTAAGAAATCAATGAAAGGAGCAGAGAACTGGGGAGGAGGTAGGAAATGATGCCCCAGAGCAGTGAAGGTTTTGGGATGGTGAGAGCATGATAGAAGCCAATGGTGGTGGTTCTGAGAGAGAGAGAGAGTTCATTTTCAGAAGGAAACTAAAGGAGCTCTGCTTGTGACTAGTTCCCACATGGATGTGCTAAGTCAGGCATGTCCAAAGTCCGGCCCGCGGGCCAATTGCGGCCCGTGTTCCGATTTAATACGGCCCCCGCTTCCTCCCCCTCTCCTGGCTCCCCGGCGCTCTTTTGAACTGGCGCACCCAGTGCGCCGCTTCCGGCCGCGCCGCCGCCGCCCATGGTCTCCGCGGTCCTAGAGCCTGCCCTGTAGGGCGTGTCCGCAGCCCCGCTCCCCCGCGGGTTCACCCTGCCCCCGGGCCGCCGTGAGGCCGGCGTGCCCTGCGCTCTCCGCCCGCCTCCAACCCTGCAGGCCCTCCGCCTTGGGGATGAGAGTGCGGGGACGGCCCTCACGCATGTTCACTTCTTCAAATCTGGCCCTCTTTGAAAAAAGTTTGGACACCCCTGTGCTAAGTCCTTAGCTCAGTGGTCCCCAACCTTTTGAGGTTGTCGGGCGCCAGGGGGCGTGGCCGTTTGCCCGCTGGGCACCAGGGGGCGGGGACACTAGCGCGCCCGGGGGCGGGCCCCCCCATAGCTGCGCGCCCGGGGGCAGGGCCCCCTCCAAGGGCCGCCGCCCGGGGCCGGCACTCCCCCCCACCCGCCGAGTGCCGCGCGCCCGGGGTCGGCACTCCCCCCCTCCCGCCGAGTGCTGCGCGCCCGGCGCTCCCCCCCCACCACGCGCCCGGCGCCGGCGCTCCCCCCCGCTGCGTGCCCGGGGCCGGCGCCCGCCCCCACCGAGTGCCGCGCGCCCGGCGCTCCCCCCGCCAAGCGCGCTCCCCCCGCAAGCGCCCGTGCGCTATGTGCCCGGGCCAGGCCAGCCCCGAGCACCTGGCGGGCGCATTGAAATGCCCCTGCGGGCGCCATGGTGCCCGCGGGCACCGTGTTGGGGACCACGGCCTTAGCTGGATGTGGTGTTGGTAGAGAACATCATGGGTACATCTATACTGCACCCTTCTTCCACAAAAGCTTATGCAAATGAAGCACGGAGTAGAATATCGCTGTGTTTCATTTGCATAATTAATTAGGGGCCATTTTGGGGCAAGAGACTTTTGCACAAAAAGGAGCTGTGTAGACATTCCTCATTTTTTCAGGAAGAATGGCTCTTGTGCAAGGGAGTGGTTTTGTGCAAAAACTGCTCCTAATTAATTATGCAAATAAAGTGTGACGATATTCTACTCAACGCTTCATTTGCATAAGGTTTTGAGGAAGAAGGGTGCAGTGTAGACACAGCCATTGGTGGCACTACTAGTAATTGTTGAGAAGACAGTATGTTTCTGGTATATTCAATTTCTTCTCACCTTTCTATAGGGTAGAAGACAGGGTTGATCCCAACAAGCACAAGATGCATCGTTACACTGAAGCATTTAAGACCCAGGATAAGGAAGACTTTGACAAATGCTCCGAGAAGCTGGATGAGGAGAACCCCTGTAAGAAAGACCTAGCACCAGTTGCTCCTTCAGTGTCCCGGAGCATATCCCAGAGCAGTTCCCACCGTGGCTGGGAGATCTTGAGGCGTACCACCTTCAGACAACTTCAAGGAGAAGTCAACTATGCCATGGAAGAGGAAGAGGTCTACCATGTCTGAAACACATCCCCCTGACTCCACAACATGGATACCTGGTGCTGAAGTAATTACCTTCTCCAGGTGCCAGTGGAAACTCCGGTATAGCCACCGTGCTCCACAGCTGTTAAGAGCTCTCCGAGAACAGGAATGCTCCTTGCTGTAGGATGGACACCACTGCCCTGTCTCCTCTTCCATGTGTCCTTGCTGCTGTGTTGGCTAGGAGCTTAGTCAAGGGGTTTGGTGTTTGTTCAGCTCTCTAACTCTCTACAGAAACAGAAAAATATGCCAGCACTACAAACTGATCCTTTCTCGCTCTGTGGTAATGGTATTTTCCTTTTCTCGGTCCCACAAAGACCACAGTGCTTTCTGAACTGAGGAGAGCTGACTTGGGAGATTTTTTTTGGTACAGAACTGAAAACAAAATTTAAACTCAGGAAACTAGTAGCTGCTGACAATGCGGTGATTAAAGGGACTATCGCCATACAGCTGGCATTCTAGAGGCTGGCAGATGTTCCTCCTTCAAAAAAAGACGAACTCTGTTAGCAGCATTTTCCACACTGCTTCTCTAACAGGAACAGACTGTTTTTCCTGCCATTCGAATGCACTTTAATTTTGTTTGCTACAGAAATATGATTGTTGGTTTTATCCCAGTTACATATTACTTAAGGATAAGTCACACATATCTTTACTCTGGGAAATTTTCTGTGTTTTAAGAGGGTGTGAGGATTGGTGAGATGACTCCCTATGAAGATCCCAAATGAACTGATCCTGAGCCATGTTTCCTATGGAAAAGTAGAAGTCTCTGGCTCAGTCTGATATCTGCCTACCATCTCTTACCTTTGCTGTGTTGAGACTACAAGCTGTTTAGTCCCTGTCTTCATGGACATCAGTGCTGCAGCTGTGGGCCTGCTGTGGTGAAGCATGCCAATTCCAGATCACCCTGTGCTATGTCAGGGGAGGAGGAGTAGAAAGGGGCTATATAGCTGCTGACAAGCAAAAGGGGAACAAATGCTGGGGGAGACACAGTGGGAAGTATTGCAAGCCAACTTGGAAACAAGTCTTGTCTCGTAACAATGTACAATGAAGCCTGCTCCACAATGACTGTTTATTTCACCTATTTCTTTAGTCCTCTACCAAGGTCTTTCAGAAAAATGATTACAGGGAAGAAATTAGGTGCCTTTTTGGAGGGCCTCATGCCCTCTGCGACTTAGAGTGTCATCACAATAGCAGAACTAAGTGGAATGCAACTTGTAGCCTGACATTTCCGCTGTGAGAGTTTCTGTGTCTAAAGGGGACCCAAAAATGACTTGCTTACATTATACCCTACCATTGAAACAGGCCATCCTTTACCACGTCTTGGTATCCAGAACCAAAAAGTGAAGGACCAGAAACTAGTGGCTTTCTTATTAATGGTGTTGTTACCACACTTCACAGCAACTATGCTCTGCCTGGGACTACTGAAGACTTTAGTGCCGTATCCAGATGCCTGACCTTTGAAATTATGTGCATTTTTTTAAATGTACTATTTCCCCCTTACTCAACTATATGCTTGAGCCCTAAAGAGGGGATTTCCCCCCTTGGTTTAAGATGAATACTTATATTAGATACACTGTGATGAATTGAAGTAGTATGGGTTGGTCTTTTCATCTCTATACACCCAGCCCCTCCTGTTTAACCACAGGAATTTGCACTTTTGCACTAAATGTTAATTGAAATGGGAAATATGTGATTTTGCACATTTACCAAAACTGTGAATTGCTGCTGTAATTATAATGTAATGTCCTTAATCAATGGAGGAGAGAAGAAAAAGGGGTTGGTGAAGTTTTCCTTCATCTTTCCAAATCTATTCATGCTCTTTAACCAGTTGAAAACCTGACTGAGATACAATTAAGATGGAAGACCATGAGGTAATTTTCAACTAGTGATTCAGTGTTGTGATTCGCTCAATTTGCAAATCAAAAATTGGTTGTTCTAAGGGTCAGCAAAACATGCACCAGGGTTGAAAATTCAGCAGGGCATTTTCTGTCTCTGGTGTCATCATAATCACACTTTAAACTTTTAGTGCCGTATCTCTCTTCAGTTAGGCTGTACAATTTCATTAAATGCACTGCAAGTATGCAGGAGTAAATGAGAGCAGTGTTCCCTGTTAGCTGAGTGTTCGAGTGGTCACCCAGAAGAGATTCAAATGTTGCCTAGTGAATTAGCAGAGCTGGCAGCATGTGTTTCTGCTGGAGGTGCACATCCAACAAGTCTCAGTGCAATAACAAAATTTATTTCACACATGGATGGGAAAAATTAGAGGGAACATTGAATGAGAGTTAGTGCCAGTTGGTCGTGTGTGTTCATACAGACTCACTAGCAAAAACAGGTGTCCATGGGACAAGACAAGTAGGTGTAAAATCTTTGAATTCTTATTTCTGTTATATCCTGTTACATTCTGTGCATAAAATAGAGGTTAAAATGTAGATCAGTGTGACTGGCTCTGCTGTTTTTTACAATGACATTAGCTGGAGCTACTTGCCGCATCATATCATCCAATTCAGAATCTCCTTCGTCCTTTATTGTATTAGAAACTTGCAAACCAATACAGGAAAAATATAATATAGATGTCTGAGAAGCTTTTGTGAAATATAGAAAGGATACTATGAAGGCAAAAACATTAACAATATTTCCTTATGCATGTTACTAATGATAACAACATACAAAACTTTTGGAAATTTTAAAATCTAACTGACTTTTTGCCACTCCTGGGCTGTGTCTAGACTGGCATGATTTTCCGCAAATGCTTTTAACAGAAAAGTTTTTCCGTTAAAAGCATTTGTGGAAAAGAGCGTCTAGATTGGCACGGATGCTTTTGTGCAAAAGCACTTTTTGCGGAAAAGTGTCTGTGCCAATCTAGATGCGGTTTTGCGCAAGAAAGCCCCGATCGCCATTTTCGCCATCGGGGCTTTTTTGCGCAAAATGGTTCTCATCTGTCTACACTGGCTCTCTTGCGCAAAAGCATTTGCACAAAAGGGCTTTTTCCCGAACGGGAGAGTCATTGTATTTGCGGAAGAACACTGACAATCTTACATTAGATCGTCAGTGTTCTTGCGCAAATTCAAAGCGGCCAGTGTAGACAGCTGGCAAGTTTTTCCGCAAAAGCGGCCACTTTTGCGGAAAAACTTGCCAGTCTAGATGCAGCCCTGCTGTTTTACTGACTTTATTCTGCAGTTTACATGGATTGAATGGGAAGGCTTGACCTGCCAGCTTCATTCTGTCTCTTGTAACTTGGATAGTGCTTTTTGGGGTTTGGCATCCAGCAGAGCAAAGGAACATTCTCCTTTAAAAAAAAACAAACCCCAAATTATTTTCCTTTCGTGAAAATAGTTTGGTCCAAATTAGATTTTGAGATTTAGGTGAACTTTCTAAAATAACAATGGCTACGCTCCCAGTCTTGACAATTTAATTGGGGTTGCTTCTGCTTCGAACAGGGAGTTGGACTCAATAACCTACTGAGATCTCTTCCAGCCCTAATTTTCTGAGTCTAGTATTCTGTGATTTTGAGCCTTAGTAGTTTTATGATACAGCTAAGAAAGCAAGCATAAGATCCCAGTCAATCATCAGGTATGGGTGAATTTAAAATTAAAGATACTTTTCATTTTAAAAATGCATAATATCCTCAGTCCAGTTGTGTCCAGCTCTGGCCTCAGTGTTCAGTATTAGGAGAAATGCCTAAAACCAAAACTTACATAAAAGTTGATGGATCTTTGGCCATTCACAGCAGTAGGAATAACATTGGACCCCAACAGCTGGGCCGAGAGTATGTAAATGTTCCACTTTAGGGGCCAAGACATGCCATAAACTGAGCTCCCCCTGGAGGTTGGTAGTGCATTGAACTTATGTTCACATTAGTGCTTAGTTGAATGAAGCTGACATTCTTGCAATGACATCAAGTCTCTGGGCATACTCTGAACCATACATATCAAAGACTTCCATTAATTTTAATTGGCTTTGCATCAGGCCCTGAAAGAGGAGTCTAATCCAGTCAGGAGGATTTTGTATCAAATACAATTTTTAAATAATCTCATTTTATTTAACCAATTTGTATCTTAAACAGGGTTCTATCTACCTGTAATCTTTAAAAAATGTCCCTATGATCTGTTTTTCTGTACCGTCTTTTGTTTTCATTTAAAGTGTGATTTCACGGTGACACTCTACCAATGATATGCTGTGTTTGATGCTCTGTATTGCTGATTCAGTTTCCAGCCAAAAAGTTCTTCTAACTGGCGACTCTACAAACTACACATTGGTTTTGAAAATCCAGCTGTGTTTTTTCTATACCTTTCATAGAATCATAGAACCATAGAGCTGGAAGAGACCTCAGGAGGTCATCAAGTCCAGCCCTCTGCTCTGGGCAGGACCAATCCCAACTAAATCAACCCGGCCAGGGCTTTGTCAAGCCAAGACTTAAATACCTCTAGGGATGGAGACTCCACTACTTCCCTAGGTAACCCATTCCAGTGCTTCACCACCCTCCTAGTGAAATAGTTTTTCCTAATATTCAACCTGGACCTCTCCCACCACAACTTGAGATCATTGCTCCTTGTTCTGCCATCTGTCACTACTGAGAACAGCCTCTCTCCATCCTCTATGGAACCTCCCTTCAGGAAGTTGAAGGCTGCTATCAAATCCCCCCTCACTCTTCGCTTCTGCAGACTAAACAGACCCAAGTCCCTCAGCCTCTCCTCATAAGTCATATGCTCCAGCCCCCTAATCATTTTGGTTGCCCTCCGCTGGACCCTCTCCAATGCATCCACATCCTTTTTGTACTGGGGGGCCCAGAACTGGACACAATACTCCAGATGTGGCCTCACCAGAGCCGAATAAAGGGGAATAATGACATCTCTGGATCTGCTGGCAATGCTCCTCTTAATGCAACCTAGTATGCCATTAGCCTTCCTGGCTACATGGGGCACACTGTTGACTCATCTCCAGCTTCTCATCCACTGGAATCCCCAGGTCCTTTTCTGCAGAACTGCTACTTAGCCATTCAGTCCCCAGCCTGTAACATCTCTTGGGATTCTTCCGTCCCAAGTGCAGGACTCTACACTTGTCCTTGTTGAACCTCATCAGATTTCTTGTGGCCCAATCCTCCAATTTGTCTAAGTCACTCTGGACTCTATCCCTGTCCTCAAGCGTATCTACCTCTCCCCCTAGCTTAGTGTCATCCGCAAACTTGCTGAGGGTGCAAATCCATCCCCTCATCTAGGTCATTAATAAAGATATTGAACAAAACCGGTCCTAGAACAGAACCTTGGGGCACTCCGCTAGAAACCGACTGCCATCCTGATACCATTCATAAAGTTTCCACAACCATAATTTTGCTAAGTGCTCTGTTGATGGTGAAACGAGGCAGGCTCCGTCTTCTATAATTTTATTGGCTCTATAGAAATAAAAACTTGTTTGGGTCAGGAAAGCCAGAAAATTTGATTCAGATCAAGGGTCAAATACATTGAGTAAGAATGTGCCTCATTAATACTAACATTTTTTGAACCACATTTGTACTGTATTCTCTTCTACCTCTGTAAAAATGGATTAACACTTACACTGTAATTCGGCCCTATAACTCTTAAATGTGGCATTGATTGGAACAGGTGATAAATCTTACTATAATACTCAGTTTGTTTTTCTCCAGTGTTGTTGTCATTTCAGGGCAGAACTTCCTGTTTTCCCCCATCTGCCCAACTGTTGACCTCAATTTATCTTAAGTTGCCACTGAAGCAACTTCAGGGTTGTAAGAGCTTATCTTGTATCTGGCAAATTAGTAGGTCAGAAAATGGCTCCAAGATTAAATGAACTAATTTGTTCTGATATTGAAGAAAATAGAAGCTTTTTGTTCAAAATAAAAATACCTGTAAATTAAGTTTTCTTTGTTTGTTTGTTTAACCATAATAGCTTATGATGGTTCCTATGATTATCCCCATATCAGCCATTCATCAGTGACTGAGGGTACTAGACTTAACTAAAAACATATTTAAAATCTTAAGTACAGGCAGTCCCCAACTTATGCGGATCCGACTTATATCGGATCTGTAGTTACGAACGGGGCTTTTCTCGCCCCAGAAACAGACCAGGGAGACATGGAGCAAAGCCTCGGAGTACGCAGGCAGTGGGACCGCCCAGACGCGCCGCGGTTCCGCTGCCCGCATCCTCCGTGGCTTTGCTCCGCGTCTCCCTGGTCTGCCCCCCCCCCCCCAGCAGACCAGGCTTTTCTCCTCGGCGCTACTGGACCAACCCGGCAGCACCCCGGCTGCTCTGCCCCAGGCGTCCTGATTCAGCCGCGAGGTGTACAGCTAGTTCGGATTAGAAGCCTAATCCGAACTAGCTAGTCCGTGCCGCGCAGCACAGGGTCCGAACTAGCCGGTATTTAAAAATGGCGCCGGCCGGCTTCATGCAAATGAAGCCCGGGAAATTCAAATCCCGGGCTTCATTTGCAACTGCGGATGACTACATTACCCCGCTAGTTCAAACTAGTGGGGTAGTGTAGACATACCCTAAGGGAGTTAAAATGCCCATTGTGATTCTGAGAGACTTCACCTACCTCTTAATGCCAAGGCCAATGGAGTCATAAATTGGGATCCTTGATAGCAGCAAGGAGCAGCTCAACAACAAGCTGAGCAGGTGCAATGACTATCGAGTATATTGTTGGTGGTTTAAAAGCACTCTGGTGATGTTTGTATGGAAAGCTGGACCTGGTTGATGACAATATTCCTATAGTCATCAACGTGTGCAGCACCCCTCCATAATATTTGTGAAGAGAAGGGTGAAAGCTCCACTCAGGACTGGACTGCTGAGATGCAGTGCCTGTAGGCTGAGTTTGAACAGCCTGAGACCAGGGCTATTAAAGGAGCACAGCATGTGGGCCATAAGGACTGGAAAGACTTAAGGAAGCAATTTGATGCTGAAAGTCAGGAATGTTTGTTGCCATGCACTGAAGTCTACTGGCTGAAATGTTAGCAGGAGCGGTCCAAGGCCAGCTGCGGCAGCTGGTGCCCCAGGCGGAAGGCACAATTAGCACCCCCGCTTGCACGGCCGTCAACGGCCGTGATGTAATCATTGGGCTGGCCAGGCCAGCGGAGCCCTAGGTTACTGCCGAGTCTGCCTAGGCTTATGGGCCGCCCTGTTAGTGAGGGATTGTGATTGGTCCATACAAGTCACTTGTTAGAAAAGTGCTTCTTGCTTTTCTGCAGTGTGCTTTCATGTAATGGAATAAAGAATGCTTTCAAACCCAAAAATTACATGTATTAAAAACAATAAACTTAAAATACACACACAGCATGACTCATATACACTTTGTGAGAAGAAGGGAGGAGCAAGGGATGAGGTGAGGCCCTAACACATTTACAAACTTGTATATGTCCAGATATAGCAGATGCTACTTATGATGCTGTGCAATGGGTGTTGTAGTGCAGCAGCCTGGTCCCGGGAACAGGGGGAGGGCTGGGTGGCAGCGGGTGGCTGGCTCATGCCGTGCCAGGTGCAGGGTCTGCTGGCTGGGTGCTGGCAGGCTTGCACCTGGCACAGGCACTGTAGCCAGACCGTGGCCCTTTAAGGGCTCCGGGGCCGGGAGGGGGGCAGAAGAGTTTCCCTGGCTTAGCCCAGAGTGGCCACCAGGCCAAGCTGGGAAGGACTAGCCTCCCATTAGTTCGAATTAAGTGGCTACACAGCCTTTAATTCAAACCACTTAATTCGAACTAGGCATTAGTCCTCGTAGAATGAGGTTTACCTAGTTCGAATTAAGCACTCCGCTAGTTCGAATTAAGTTCGAACTAGCGGTTTGTATGTGTAGCGCCTATGAAAGTTAATTCGAACTAACAGCTGTTAGTTCGAATTAACTTTGTAGTGTAGACATACCCTTGGAGAGTAGGGATAGGATCCAGAGTGACCTAGACAAATTGGAGCATTGGACCAAAAGAAATCAGATGAAGTTCAACAAGGACAAGTGCAAAGTCCTGCACTTGGGGCAAAAGAATCCCAAGCATTGTCAGGCTGGGTACTGACTGGCTAAGCAACAGTTCAGAAGAAAAGGACCTGGGGATTACAGTGGATGAGAAAAAAAAGACAGGACTATGCAGCACTTTAAAGACTAACAAATTGGTTTATTAGAAGATGATGAGCTTTCGTGGGCCAGACCCACTTCCTCAGATCAAATTGTGGAAGAAAATTGGCATGACCAATTTGATCTGAGGAAGTGGGTCTGGCCCACGAAAGCTCATCACCTAATAAACCATCCTGTTAGTCTTTAAAGTGCTGCATAGTCCTGCCTTTTGTTTCAGCAAGACCAGACTAACACGGCTACATCTCTATTACTAGTGGATGAGTAGCTGGATATGAGTCAACAGTGTGCCCCTCTAGCCAAGAAGGCTAATGGCATATTAGGGTGCATTAGGAGGAGCATTGACAGGAGATCTAGAGAAGAGGTTATTCCTCTTTATTCAGCACTGGTGACGCCACATTTGGATTATTGCATCTATTTTGGGGCCCCCATTACAGAACGGATTGTAGGGCAACAAAAATGATTTGAAGGCGGGAGCACATGAATGAAAAGAGGCTGAGGGATTTGGGCTTATTAAGTCTACAAAAGAGAAGAGTGAGGGAGGATTTGATAGCAGTCTTTTACTATATTCTTTCCTCACATTCCTTGTGCTAAGGAATAGGGGTTGTCACTAAGTCCTCTGTCTATGCATATGCCAGTCGTTAAAGACTATTATCATTTGAATATATCTTGTCCATGCAAAACAAAGGAATTAATTGAACCCTTAATAAATTCAGTGTTCTACAAAATTTCAGGCCACTCACATAGCTCCCTTCCAATGGCCACTGATTTTACACAGAACCTTGAATAGCAAAACTACCAACATCACAAGCGTTTCTTCCAAGACTGAAAAATTGCTTTCATACTAACAAAAAGAACTTGGAAGAGTATGTGTAGCAGCAAAGCAATGGCATCAAATAGCTTCAAGATTATTCTCCACCTCATTTCTTATACCTTGTGACATTTTGTTCGCCTTGTTGACTACAGCAGCACATGGAGCAAAAGTTTTCATTGAACCACCACATAAATTCCCAAGTCTCAAAATTTAAAATTCACACACGTCACTTCAATAAAAGTGGGTATGTGTTTTATTAAACTGGTATTCTTCTCTGGTGCTTTAAGACACGTATCATTTACCCTTTTATTGTCTCTCACAAAACAAGTTGGGGTGCTCACCCTGTTAAGGCTATAAAATCCCTCCTGGAGGTATGGGCAGTTTTAATTTTTTTCTCCTAATGAACCATTTGTTAATTTGCTAATTTTCAATCATACAACTTGCTTTTTTGAACCCAGCAACACGGCCTCCAACTCAGAATGCAAAGAAATCCCTCAGTCACTTCAGAGTGCCCACGTGGAACTCTGCATGTAGGATACCAGAATTTAATATAGATTAAGTTACAGAACAGCCAGTTAGCAAAACCAGCGGACAGACAAGTTTCTGTTTGCTTTTACCCTTTGGTGACTGAACTTGAGATAAGCTACACAAATTGAGCTACGTCAATTGCATAGCTTATTTTGAAATAGCTTATTTCGAAATTGGGAGCATCTACTGCACTTATTTCAAAATAGAGCACTCTTCCTCTGACTTCCCTTACTCCTTGTACAATGAGGGTTACAGGAGTCGGAGTAAGAAGTCCTCCAGCTTGACAGTATTTCAACATTATTTCAAAATAACTGTCTGCTATATAGACATGGAATAAGTTATTTCAAAATAACGCTATCCTGGATCTCATTGAGGTCTGGGGAAAGGAGTCTAACTTTCAGTATCTCTGCACCATGTGCAGAAATGCCAATGCCTCTGGCTGGTTGGCCGCCAACCTTGCCCAGAAGGGGCATAGCCACACCCTGGACCAGGTGTAGATGAAGATCAAAGAACGGAGGCAGTCCTACACCAAGGCCAGGGAGGAAAGTTCCTGCTCTGGAGTGGCACCCCAGATCTCCCATCGATAGGTGAAGCTGGATGCCATCCTGGGAGGGGGCCTTGTCACCTCTCCCTGCCTCATTGTTAACTCTGACCTAGCCATGCCCATCTTCAGCCTCCAGGAGGGTGGAGCTGTGGAGGAGGATGACTAGGATGAGGAGGAAGAGGAGGAGCAGGCCAACCTTGACACCATGCTCCCCGG
This sequence comes from Pelodiscus sinensis, assembly GCF_049634645.1. Taxonomy (NCBI): domain Eukaryota; kingdom Metazoa; phylum Chordata; order Testudines; family Trionychidae; genus Pelodiscus; species Pelodiscus sinensis. The sequence continues at coordinate 136,888,565 of NC_134711.1, read as the reverse complement.
CCATCATCTCCCTGAAGCCAGTACCCCTCCCCCAGGATGCCTCCCAGGGCTCAGATGAAGCTGGCGAAGGCAGTTCAGATGAGTTCCATAACTCTTCTGATCTGCACGGGGTGGGGGGGGGAGCAAGGGGCAGCACGCTCCTCACTTGATCTTCTCAGCCTAGGCCTCATGGAGCACTCAGACCCATGAGGCTCTCACACAGGAACCTCTCATAAGGTTCCTGCACAGGCCTGCCTTACTCTGGCCTCTGTGGTGAGACACCTTCCCACCACAAACCACCATTAAGGAGGTTGGAGTCATGGAACCACACAGCAGTGCCACACATGGCACAGGGTAATGTCCACATTTGGGCAGCATCTGCTTGTGGGCAAGTGCGGTGAGGCAGAGGACACTGATCCCCAGCACAGGAACCTGCCAGGAGGAGGAAGAGGAGAGGAACCCAGTAGCACTCTCTCCTGCAAGCAGAATCTGCCGCTCATACATACCTCCCCACCTTCTCCTCCTCCAGTGGGCAGGGATAGAAGTTCTCTCTCTGTGGGATGCTACCAGTGCTGGACTCGCAGGCTCCAGCACCTTCCCATGCCTGCTTGTTCCCAGAGGCTCACCTGGGACATCTGTGCCCCTGCAGAAAAGTGCCTGCTGTGTAGGCATGTAGGTAACAGATGGCCTTGCTTGAAGCACATCTATTTTTATGGGGATTTGTAGTGTGGATGCGCTATTTCAAAATAGTTATTTCAGGGGATATTATTTTGAAATAGCTTATTTTGAAATAAGTGCATAGTGTAGACATAGCCCCAGATCCCACCCCAGCTCCCTCCATGATCCACAAAACTTCATTAATCCGGCATACCTTGATTCCCAGGTTTGCGGGATTAAAGAGGTTCTAGTGCATCTGAAGGCTGTAAAAAGAGGAAGTGTTAAGTACAAAGGAATCTCTGTCCTCATGGATACTAATGCCTACTGCTGATGAGGTCAATGATTCTACCGGTACTGGATGTATCGCCCATTCTCTTGACCTCACTGAGGTCACTCCAGCTTTGCAGTGTCAGGGAGTGCACAGTTGCATTGCTTTGCCCGTTAGCACAACATTCCAAGGGCTATATTCCTCATTGCATCCTGACAGCTTTCCAGAGACACCAACCTGCAGTAGACTGAATACCAGGCTTCAGCCAGATACATTCAGCCACTATGCCACATAGCAGCAATAATGACAGTCCATGAGAATTTGCACAACAACATTATATAATGCCAAGGTACAAGTAAAGACATAAATATATTCATTGCTGGACTTCTCAGCATTGATATGTTTACACAATTTCAGTCATCAGAACAAATCTTCTGATGACTAGTCACAGATGGTGCAGCTGGAATAATTCTAGCACAACAGGCAGTGTGGTCCACTAATTCTATGGGCATCAGGATGCCTGGGTTCTATTCGGCCTTGCTGCATGTTCTTGGATAACTCACTGAGGCTAAAAGTCACCACTAATTTTGGATGCCTCTGTTATCCCCAGAGTGGAAGCATTCAAAATCAGAGGCCATTTTAGAGAACATGGTACTCAGCCAGATGCCTAAGTTTCCTCATCTGTAAAATGGAGAAAACAATTTCCACCTTGGAGACTTATAGGGAGGGACACTAAATACTATTATTTATCAAACGGGCAGACTGGGGATCAGCCTCGGGATGCAAGGCTTATTTTCAGGGTGAGGATTTAAATTAACAAAAGTAAAGCCATTCAAAAATCATGGGTTCAGATTCATCAATACACTCTACTGCCTTGTTCCTCTCCAGAGACACAAAGCAGCCATAAACTGGCCCCTCCCATATTCTTGGCTGTCTTGCATCATTAGAGCAATCCAAAATGTACTGGTGAATCTGGCTAGTTGTTTACATTTGGAGGGGAATTTGACTATGTTGCATATGTAAGCAGGGGCAGAACTACTGCTTTCTATCAGCCAGCTAAAAGGAGGGCTGGGTGTGTCCACTACAAGGCTGCATCTAGACTGGCATGATTTTGCGGAAATACTTTTAACGGAAAAGTTTTTCCGTTAAAAGTATTTCCACAAAAGAGCATCTAGATTGGCACGGATGCTTTTGCGCAAAAAGTGCTTTTGCACAAAAGCATCCATGCTTAATTTAGACGTGCTTTTGCGCAAGAAAGCACCGATGGCCCTTTTAGCCATTGGGCTTTCTTGCACAAAAAATTAAGGTGCCTGTCTACTCTGGCCCTCTTGTGCAAGTATTCTTGCACAAGAGGGTTTATCCCTGAGCGGGAGCGTCAAAGTATTTGCACAAGAAGCACTGATTTTGTACATTACAAAGTCAGTGTTCTTGTGCAAATTCAAGCGGCCAGTGTAGACAGCTGGCAAGTTTTTACGCAAAAGCAGCTGCTTTTGCGCAAAATCTTCCCAGTCTAGATGCACCCCAATTGTTTAGCTCTGCAAGGAAATTAACTGTTAACTATTGATATGTAAATACAGCTCAGGAGAGAATCTGAGGTGTGGCTATGTAAATCCCATTCAGCCAGGGCTGATGGAGGGTCAGTGTTGGAATGGAATGTGGAGAATTGTAAATAATTTGGGGCTGTTGTGGGGGTCACTAATCATGCTACCCCTAAATGTGGGAACTGTAAAATATGCCACCAGTGCTTGCAGGAGAGACACCACCATCATGGTAAGAGGTCTCGGAGGAACAAGCCTCCCCCCTTCCAGAGTTGAGTGAACTGAGTTGAGGGAAAAGGTTAAAGGGCTTATGTCAGCCTGCTTCATGCCTGCCAGGTGTAAGCTATAAGACTAGCCCAACCTGCTCCTTTTCTCCTGGCTATGTCTAGACTAGCATGATTTTCTGGAAATACTTTTAACGGAAAAGTTTTCTGTTAAAAGCATTTTTAGAAAAAAGCATCTAGATTGGCATGGATGCTTTTCTGCAAAAGCACTTTTTGCGGAAAAGTGTCTGTGGCCAAGCTAGACGTGCTTTTCTGCAAAAAAAGCCCCGACTGCCATTTTCATGATTGAGGCTTTTTTGCGGAAAAAAAATCTCAGCTGTCTACACTGGCCCTTTTGCACAAAAGTTTTGCACAAAAGGGACTTTTGCCCGAATGGGAGCAGAATAGTATTTCTGCAAAAAGCACTGATTTCTTACAGTAGGAAGTCAGTGCTTTTGCGGAAATTCAAGCGGCCAGTGTAGACAGCTGGCAAGTTTTTCCGGAAAAGCAGCTGATTTTCCGGAAAAACTGGCCAGTCTAGACACAGCCTCCTTTGTTTTAAGGGCAGCCCTAAAGCAGACTCCCTGAGGAGTCTTTTCTTTTGCTAGTCCAGTGGAAGCTGGATTCCTTTGCCAGTCCAGCTGGTGTCTAAAGAGTTGAAATCACTGGATACGTCTACACTGGCATGATTTTCCAAAAATGCTTTTAACAGAAAAGTTTTCCGTTAGAAGCATTTTCGGAAAAGCGCGTCTAGATTGGCAGGCTGCTTTTCCGCAAAAGCACTTTTTGCGGAAAAGGGTCCGTGCCAATCTAGACACGGTTTTCCAAAAAAGCCCCGATTGCCATTTTTGCGATTGGGGCTTTTTTTGCGGAAAACAGTACTGTGCTGTCTACACTGGCCCTTTTGCGCAAAAGTCTTTCGGAAAAAGACTTTTGCCCGAACGGGAGCAGCATAGTATTTCTGGAAAAGCAGGTGTGGAGCGGTGACCAGCGGCATCGTGTGGAGCGGTGGCAGGTGAGGAGCAGTGACCAGTGGCGCGGAGCGGCAGCAGACGAGGAGGGGCAGGCCACCAGCGGAGCGTCCGGTGGCGTGGAACGAGACAGCTGGTAGAGTGTGGCGGAGTGTCGTAAGGTGCCCCCTATCTATTCCCCCACCCCCATTTCTACCCAGGTTGGGAGGTGAAACCCTGCGGGTGAACTTTGGGACTCTGGGTGGCACAGACCAGGGACAGAAACTTTTGGGGTGTCAGACTCTTTGGACTTCAGGTGATTCTTGGCTGGGGGGCAGGGCTTAGCTCATGTTTGGGTTATGAACTCTGTGTGTGGTGTTTCCCCCAAGTTAATGCCATATGACTTCTCTCTCTGTTTCATTAAATGTTCCTTTCCTACACTCAGACTCAGTGCTTGCGAGTGGGGAAGCATTGCCTCTCAGAGGCACCCAGGGGGTGTGTGAAGTTCCCAGATTACTGGGTGGGGGCTCGAGCCGGTTCTGTGTGAGATGGACCCGAAGATATTGAACCCAGTCCTGGTTACTGCCAGGCCTACCCGGCAGAAGGGATACACACAGTTAAAACAAATACAACTTAATAACAGCAATTGCAGCCCTGCAATCACTTGATGCAGGGGTGACCATACTCAGGAATAAACCAGCTCTCTTCAGAGAGATGACACGTGTGGTAAATTTCTTAAGTGTTTGTGGTTGCTGTTGCAGTGCCAACCCCCTATGCTATAGTAACAGTAATGGGACACAGTCTGATTAGCTCAGACCTAACTTTAGGCTACATTGAGAAAGGCCTTTACAAAACCAAATGAGTCAAATCTTGAGGTTCTTTTTCAGGAGGAGGAATCTATGACAGGATTGCCTATGAGAGCAGAGGCCTCAACTTCATTACCCAGGAGGGATGTTCCACTACTGGGTTTCTTACCCAAGCAAAAATATCCTTGATTCCACTAGGAATTTTGCCTGCTTAAAAAAAATGGGTAAAGACTCAGGGTATGACCTGGGGGCTACGTCTACACTGGCCCCTTTTCCGGAAGGGGCATGTAAATTTCTCTAGTCGTCGTAGGGAAATCCGCGGGGGATTTAAATATCCCCCGCGGCATTTAAATAAAAATGTCCGCCGCTTTTTTCCGGCTTTTAAAAAAGCCGGAAAAGAGCGTCTAGACTGGCCCCGATCCTCCGGAAAAAGTGCCCTTTTCCGGAGGGTCTTATTCCTACTTCGAAGTAGGAATAAGACCCTCCGGAAAAGGGCACTTTTTCCGGAGGATCGGGGCCAGTCTAGACGCTCTTTTCCGGCTTTTTTAAAAGCCGGAAAAAAGCGGCGGACATTTTTATTTAAATGCCGCGGGGGATATTTAAATCCCCCGCGGATTTCCCTACGACGACTAGAGAAATTTACATGCCCCTTCCGGAAAAGGGGCCAGTGTAGACGTAGCCAATATGAATGGAAATATTTTCATTATTTCTTTTTCTCTGCTAGTAGGTAGGTGTCTGCCATCCAGATAATTGTGGAGCTTCTTAATTAAAATTAAAACTGCTTTCCTGTATAAACCTGGTTTAATCCCTTCCCTAGAAATCCAGAAACAAAGGGGCTGTGTCAACACTGGCATGATTTTGCGCAAAAGTGCCCGCTTTTGCGCAAAAACATGCTGCTTGTCTATACTGGCTGCGAGTTCTTGCGCAAGAACACTGATGTTCTAATATGTGAAATCAGTGCTTCTTGCGCAAGAACTATGACGCTCCCGCTCAGGAATAAGCCCTCTTGCTCAAGTGTTCTTGCGCAAGAGGCCAGTGTAGACAGGCAACATGAATTTCTTGCGCAAGAAAGCCCGATGGCTAAAATGACCATCGGAGCTTTCTTGTGCAAAAGAGCGTCTACACTGGCATGGATGCTTTTGGGCAAAAGCACATCTCTTGCGCAAAAGCACATGCCACTGTAGACGCTCTCTTGCACAAATACTTTAATGCAAAAACTCTTGCGTTAAAAGTATTTGTGCAAAATCTTGCCAATGTAGATGTAGCCAGGGAGAACTATCCTTAGTAAGGAAATGGCAAGCCATAGAACTAGCTAGCTGAACACCTCTCAGACATTAATGTGTACAGTAGACTTCCAATAATCCGGTACCTTTGAGACCTAGGTGGTGCCAGATTATCGGATATGCTGGAGTATCGGGAGGTCCCGGTACAGCTGCATGGGTTAATAGCTGGCCGGACCCGATCTCTCTCTCCCTCCCCTCTCCTTTCCCCTAGTTGAAGCAAAATGCTCTTCTCCATGCTGTAACTCGATCCCCCTCCCCTTTCCCCTTCACTGAAGCAAAACACTCTTCTCCATGCTGTAACCGAATCCCACTCCCCGCCGCCCCAACCTTATGTTCAGTCCTGGTACAGCCGACGTGTGCTGAGCGGCCAGCTTTTTAATCAGCTGGATGGGACACTTGACATTTTGATGCCGGTGTATTGGGAGTGCTGGACAATTGGGTGCCGGACTATTGGAGTTTTACTGTATATCCTCCGAACACCTTTGTGAGATAGGGCAGTGCTATTATCCCTGGCTTACACAGGGAGACAAGGCCCAGATCTTGAAAGACATTTGGGTAACTAAGTCCCATTAATTGATTGAAATCAATAAGAGTTTGGCACCTAAATATTTTTGAGGATCTGGTTCTAAGGGACTTAGCCAAAGTCACAGAGGACATCTGTGGCAGAGCAGGGAATTGAATTGCTGATTTCTTGACTCCCAGGCTAGATATTAGCCCCCAAGTTGGTAGGTAAGGCCTTGCACTGAGGTAGAAGGGAAATGGATTTAATATGCAAGGGTATGTCTACACCACCACCCTAGTATGTCCACAAGGAGTACAGGTAGTTCGGAATAGGAAGCCTAGTCCAAACTACCTAGTTCGTGCCACGTGTAGCCGCGGGAATGGAGTCCAAACTAGCGGACATTTAAAAATGGCGGCGCCCAGCAACATGCAAATGAAGCCCGGGAAATTCAAATCCTGGGCTTCATTTGCAACTCCGGTGGACTACATTACCACCCTAGTTCGAACTAGGGTGGTAGTGTAGACATACCCCAAGCGAGCACGTTCAGACTCAGTATTCTCCTGCTCTGGCTGGTTAGAATAATTGGACCCTCTTCTCTCTCTCTATGTCCATCTCATCCTTTTCAAATTTTCAATTAACATGCCTTCTCACAGAAGGAGAGGAGATGGGGAAAGCATGAGAGAGAGAGAAAAGACCAAACAAGAAAAAAAGAAGAATAGAAAGAAATAGAGAAATACGGGAAAGAAAGAAAATGAAAATGAAGGGGGGAGTGTAAATTGAATTCCAAAACAGCAATCTCAGATGTGAAGAGTCTTATTTCTAAGGCACAGTAAGGATAATCGTATCTAATAGCATCACAGGAAATGAACTCTAGTCCAGTAGCATGGATTGAGCCATGCCATGTGATAACGGGGCTACCAGGAATTTCAGTTTTTGCTGTTGCAGAGAGAGCATATTAAGAGATTTTCTATATAGATGATGTTTTCTACCACCAGTACAGTCATTGAGTCATGAAAGAAATAATAGAAATATTGCTTTAATCTTTACTTTTACTTCCTTCTGACTAAAAGGGGGGGAGCACACAATCTGAGGACAAAGGTAGCTGCAATCTGAGATGCATAATAATAGCAACATAAGCCTCCAAGGTCCACAGGGATGGAGATGCTTGGGCTGGGGTCCATGGGAATATGTTCTTAAACTAAATGCATAGAAGTGTGGGACAGGGCTACATAGGGTTCTATGAGGCTTTCACACATAGGACTGTAGGTACACTTCTTTTCAGGGAGTAAATAGAAATGGGAAGAGGGGGGTTTGCCATCCAGATTCTGTGGAAATAGTGGTGCAGGACCTTGATCTAGGGCTAATGGAACAGAGATATAGCCTTAATTTGGGGTCCCTTGAAACTGGATTGGCCCCATGTACTTTTTCATGTACGGAGTCACTGAGTGCACTGGCAGCTCCCTGACTTCATTCCTCCCAAGGCTGAAAATCGCTGACATTTTTTGACATGTTTTCTTTATGAATGGGCAGTTCTGCTGAACTCTGCCTGAACTGGTCTTGCACAGCCTCCAAATCTGAGCACAACATTTATCTTTTCCTTTGATAAAGCACGTGAATTGCTGTGGCAGTCTTCTTCCAGGCAATAATTAGGGTTGGGACAAATAAGGGCAGCTAGAGTTTTGGCTATGGGTGCTGAGAGAATGGTATGCAAACTCCATAACCCGCAGAACCACATTCATGTGCCAGACAGCTGAAGCTGCACCTTTCATAACATTCTAAACATTCCCACCAATCACGTGTGGTACTCAAAACTACATATCAAAAATGGGATGAGAAAAGACTTTTAGATTTAACCCTCAAAATTGTCATCCTACCAAGAGGCCTGGCCATCTTCAGCTCCTCATCCTGCCTGGCCCCTCCAATAGGTTAACCAGATCTCATTTGAGTACAGGGCTGGGTGGATAATTGATTTTTCCATTTACAGGACAATCTGAAAAATTGAAAAAGAAAAAAACAATTGGTTCAGGCCAAATTGATACTGGAATTTTTTCAGAATTTTCAATCAAACTGAAAAAGTTGAAACACTTCTGTTTCACCTCACAGGCCTAGAGTGAGAAAAGTAGGGTGAGAATTGGATAGCCCATCAGTTAGGGCACTCTGCAGATTACCTATCCCTGCGCTGGCACAGGTATTTGCACCCACATGTCCCCTTGTGTGTCAGAACTACTGGGAGAGAACATATTCCTCTTTCCCAGTGACTATGCATATAGCTCATACATAGTAAAACAGTTTCAACAGGAACGACAGAGAGGCCAACACTAAAATACCCTGTAGCCTGAGAATTTGGGCATTCAGTGGGGAAGGCCACTTTTCAAGTGATTTAAGTTATTTCTTTATAGCAGAAACTCAGACCTGGGTCTCTCACCTCAGAGGTGGGCACCAGGGCTGGAAAGGGGACCTTACCATTGCCTTTGGTGAGTGGCACCTCAATCTTCTTGTAAATCTAGCAAAACAATCAAAGGCTGCGTCTAGACTGGCATGATTTTCCGCAAATGCTTTTAACGGAAAAGTTTTCCGTTAAAAGCATTTGCGGAAAAGAGTGTCTAGATTGGCACGGACGCTTTTGCGCAAAAGCACTTTTTGCAGAAAAGCATCCGTGGCCAATTTAGACGCGGTTTTGCGCAAGAAAGCCCTGATCGCCATTTTCACGATCCGGGCTTTTATGCGCAAAACAATACCGCTTTGTCTACACTGGCCCTCTTGCGCAAAAGTATTTGTGCAAGAGGGCTTTTGCCTGAACGGGAGCAGCATAGTATTTCCGCAAGAACACTGACAATCTTACATGAGATCGTCAGTGTTCTTACGGAAATTCAAGCGGCCAGTGTAGACAGCTGGCAAGTTTTTCTGCAAAAGCAGCTGCTTTTGTGGAAAAACTTGTCAGTCTAGACGCAGCCAAAATGTTTCATTCTGACAACAGTGAAATAAACCATTTGAATTTTCTGGAATATTTTTCTTTTTTGATTTGTCTGTGGGAGAATCAGTGTAAATTGTTGAAATGCTCACAGTTGACGTAATAAAAAATCTCCTGAAAAATTTTGCCACCCTATTTCTGAGTTTCCTGACTTCTCACAACTCCTCATCTCTCACCCAAGAGTGTCCTCCATGCTCTTCATTTCCTCCCTCTTCCTTCTCTTGTCTCCATCATGTTAATTCACAACTTGATGGTTTGGTTCAGTGTTTCTCAGCCAGTTGTGGGAGTACCCTTACGGATACTCGAGAGAAGTTTTAAGTTTTACAGCACTTTATTATTTTTATATTTTTTACTCTCAAAAATGTCATTGCCCTCCTGGCTACAATTAAGTTGTTTAAACAAATGAGTTGCAATGGTAGAAAAAAAATGGTGTGTCTGAAAACTCGATACTGGTGGCGGGGGGGGGTACTTATAATTTTTGTAAAGGTGTACTATATTAAAAAAGGTTGAGAAACATTGGAAGCATAGACCAGGGAAACAGGAAGGTTTTCCAGCAACTGGTGCCACATAGAAAAGATATGCTGGGGAACTGGGCACACAGCAGTAGGAAGGCAAGTCTCATGGGGAATGCATGCTGTAGCTCAGAGGTGCTTTCTAACATCAGGTGGGTTGCAGTTTTCCAGAAGACTGGCAAAGGTACTGGGAGGGTGACAGGGATTTCCCTACACCCCCTATTGGGGTGTATACCCCCCCTGAATTTCCCCAACACACACACACCCAGTTTTGTGAACTATGGTGCCATACAGTCCACCTTCACCCTCATGGGCCCTGACATGGGCCCTGACACCCCACCTTGGGCCCTGACACCCCACCTTGTAAATTCGAACACCCCCCCCCCCCATTTTAATTCCTGGGGAGGCTACTGGAGGCTGGTTTGCATGCGCTGCAAGCATTTCTGAAAGACTGGAATTTGGGTGACCTCCCCACTGTGAGTAACTTCCAAGTGTGGCAGCCTACTCTCGCTGTCTCCCAGGCTCTTGAAAGGAACCTGTACCCATTTTCAATCACTTGGAAGCTGCCATTCTGCTGACCCAAGACCGGTAGGTGTACAGCCAGCTCTTCCCTACCTTATGCCATAGGAATTCCCAAATGGTTCTTTTAATCCAGCTTTTTATTGACTTTGTGCAAGAGTTGCAGAAAAGGGATGGACCAGGCCAACCAGCTGGCCCGGAATAGCAGCAGAGACCGTGTGATCTAGTTGTGCAGACACTTCAGTGGGTCTTAGGTGGTGGGGATTTATTCCCAGCTCTGTTGCTGACATTTTGTGTGTCCTGAGACAAGTCAATACCCCTCTTTGTATCCATTTCCCCCACCCCACTCTACTTAGACTGTGTATTCTGTGGGACAGTGATTGTTTCTATGTATGTTGTCCAGTATGGGGGGGGGTCAGAGCTGTCAGGTAATACCATAATAAATCTGCAGCACGATGAAAACCAAGGTGTCATAGTTTCAAGCTATGTATGTATGCTACAACAGTGACATTGAAGCAAGTAAGAGGGAATGAAAGTTTAGGAAGAGTCTGAACAATCAGTGTTGTCCAGATTCACTATCACAAGGCTGCATGTTACTTTCCCGAATTTATAGCAAAGCCCTGATGTGTCTTTGAGGATATCCCCCCTTCCCTACCCCCTGATCCCTGGGTTGGGAGTGGGCAGGTGACCTGAGAGGAAAAAAACCAGGTTTTTAAATGTCCTATTAATGACTAGGGTTGTCCCAGGGATGGCAGCCTCCACAGAAAGGACAAAGGAGAAATAAACAGTGGAGACAGAACCCACTACAAGCTGATTCTCTGGCTGAGAGTTGAGAGACAGATGGTGTGTGAGAGAGACATTGCAAAAAGAAAAGGAATATATAGGAGAGGAACCCCAGTATCCGTTGAGGTTAGACTTCAGGCACATTGGCAGGGACTAAAGTCTATGTGGGCAAAGTTTGCATTGCTTTTGCCTTAATGTACCTGCACTGGGCATTGGAGGTCATTTGTCTGCAGGTGCTGTCAACTCAATGCCTTTCACCATCAGTTAGGTGAACTTTACAAATGTTAAAGGCAAAGAAGGAAAAAAACATAACAGGAGCAAAAGGGCTGAGTGCAGAGAGTTTATTTGTTCTGCATTTCTTTGCATAAACTCAATGACTCTAAAGGGTGTAGTTCAGAAAAATACCGTTGGGATATCAGCTGGAGGCTCCTGAGATGGAAAAGTACGCTCTAGTCTCTCCCTACAGATTGAGGAGTGGCTAAAAGAAATGGGGGAGGAAGTGGATGGAGAATGTGAGTGTGGAAAAATACTTGACTCTGCTACGTTCCTAATGGAAGCGGTGGTCTGTCGCATGCCCCATGTGTTCCATAGTGGTCCAAATCATTCCAGCTTCGCCTATACTGCAGGGCTACGTCGACACTGCAGGCTCTTTGCACAAGAACAGCTGTCTACACTACACGCACAATCTTGCACAAGTAAATTTACAGTAAAGTGTCAGAAAAACTCTTGCCTTCTTACACAAGAGTTATTACTCTTCGCACGAGGAATAAGCCCTCTTATGCAAGAGCTTGTCCACAAAAAGGCAGTGTAGACAGGCAACAGGGGTTTCTTGCGCAAGAAAGCCCTATGGCTAAAATGGCCATTAAAGCTTTCTTGCGTAAGAGAGCATCCACACTGCCATGGAGGCTTTTCCACAAAAGCACATGGCTGTGTGGATGCACACTTGCACAAGAACTTTTGCACAAGAACTGGTGCGCGAAACAGCTCTTGCGCAAAAAGCTTTCAGTGTAGACAAAGCCAAGTAGGCTGCGTCTAGACTGGCATGATTTTGCACAAATACTTTTAACAGAAAAGTTTTTCCGTTAAAAGTATTTGCGCAAGAGACCGTCTATACTGGCATGTGCCTTTCCACAAAAGATTTGCTTTTACGCAAAAGCATCCATGCCAGTGTAGACGCTGTCTTGCGCATGAAACCTCTGATGGCCATTTTAGACATGGGGCTTTTGCACAAGAAATTAACGTTGCTGTCTACACTGGCCCTCTTGAGCAAGAATACTTGCGCGAGAGGGCTTATCCGTGAACAGAAGAATCATAATATTTGCGCAAGAACCACTGATTTTGTACATTACAAAGTCAGGGTTCTTGCACAAATACTCGCGGCCAGTGTAGACAGGTGGCAAGATTATGCACAAAATCATGCCAGTCTAGACACAGCCAAGGGCTTTTGGGCAAGAAGCATTTTGTGCAAGAGTTTTTTTGCAAGCATGTGTCCAGACATTGTAATGTTAATGGATATTAAAGGGAGAAGCCAAATTACTGCTATGCTCATTGGTGTGTGTGTCCATACAAATGGGCCATATCACATGGAGCCATGCCAGAACCCACCCCCACCCCATCAGGGTATTCCTTCATCAGGAGCAGAACCCACAATCCTGTCCTTCCCAGGCAAGCACCCTATCCCCTAGGCCACGCAGGAACCCAGCCCCCACCTTGCTGTCAGAAAGCCCTTTATCCCTCCAGCCCCAGCGCTGACCCAACTCTACCCAGGACTAGAATCCACAACCTCTGTCCTTCCCAAGAGAGATTCCTATCCCCTAGGCCACACGGGAACCCTCCCCATGAACTTACTGTCAGGGCACCCTTTATCCCTCCAGCCCTGGGGATGACCCAACCCGGGACTAGAACCCACAAACCTGTGCTTCCCAGGGGGGGAGGGGGAACACGCCCTATTCCCTAGGCCATGCAGGAACCCACCCCACCATGCTGTCAGGGCACCCTTTATCCCTCCAGCCCTGGGGACGTTCCGACCAGACCCAACCCAGGACTAGAACCCACGACCCCGTGCTTCCCAGACTAGCGCACTATCCCCTAGGCCACACAGGAACCTGCCGCAGCCCCACCTTGCTGTCAGGGTGCCCTTTATCCCTCCAGCCCCGGGGACGACCCGATCCGGGACTAGAGATCATGGGCATTGGAGGCCTCCCCCCAAACTTCAATGAGGTCCACAATCTCCGCACTAGACCAGGAAGTCGCCCGCGTTTTGCAGCCCCTGGCAGGCTCCGCATGGCTGCCCACCAGAATGCCCTTGGCAAGCTCCTGGGAGCCGCCAGCCTGGTCCTGGTGGAGGGCTGGGTGGCAGCAGGTTGCTGGCTCATGCTGTGCCAGTTGCATGGTCTGCTGGTTGTGTGCTGGCAGGCTTGCAACTGGCACAGGCACTGTGGCAAGAGTCTGCCCCTTTAAGGGCTCCGGGGGTGGAGGGGGAGCAGACAAGTTTTCCTGGTTGAGCCCAGAGTGGCCACCAGAGCTCCCTGGGAAGGGCTGGAGGCCCCCTAATTCGAAATAAGTGTCTACACAGCACTTATTTCGAATTATCTATTTTGAATTTGGTGTTATTCTTTGTAGAATGAGGTTTACCTAATTCGAAATAAGGGCTCCACTTTTTCGAATTTATTTTGAAATAGTGGTTTGGCTGTGTAGATGCTATTAAATTTAATTCAAAATAACTGCTGTTATTTCGAATTAACTTTGTAGTGTAGACATACCAAAACTAAGTAAGCAGCATAAATAAAGCATCAGATTCATACAAATGTTCATCTTTGTACCTTGAATACTCTCACACCACCTACATTTCTGCTTGTGTTTTTCTCTCAGCTTCACTGTCATGCTGCTCTACAAACCAGGAATGTTATTTCCCTTTTTTCAGCTGCAAATGCCTTCTCTCTCAACCTGCCTCATCTAGCAATCCTTTCTTTGTTTCTGCTTTCATTAACAATCTCCTCACACGTCCCATCTTGAACTTATTCTATGTCTTCTAGGGGTTGTGTTATTTAGATTGTTAATCCTTCTGGGCAGGCAAAACTGTTTTATCTATATTTGTAGAAGGCTGTACAAATTTACCAAGCCCCATACATATTTTCCAGTAACAAGAACCATAATCAGCATAACAAAGAAAATCTCAAGTCAAAAGTTTTGGTGAAAGTTAGAAGGAAGAAAAAATAAGATATGGGTCATTGAGGTTATGGACTCATAGCAGTTCATACTTTGTTCTTATATAGTTTTTATTTTAAGGTCTCCAAATTTCGTAACAAATTATGTATTGGAAACTGCCTAGTGGATGATAATGTTAAGGAACAGAAAAAAGTGAGAGGTTATGGAGGTCGTTCAGGAAAAATGGTGTTGCTGAGGTCATAACATAATGAATCCATGTGCTGTGGACAACCAATACAACTACTACCTCAGGGTATGTCTCCCCTGGAATGAGGTGTAACAGTTAATCCAAACTAAGGACTTAGTTCGGATTAACTTTAAACTGCCGCCTGTAGCCACGGGCAATTCGTTCGAACTAAGGGGGATTTAAAAATGGTGGCCGGATGGGAACATACAAATAAAGCCCGGGATATTTAAATCCTGGGCTTCATTTGCAAGTCCGGTTGCCTGATTTGTCTACCTAGCTCGAACTAACAAGCTAGTGTAGACATACCCTCAGTCTTCCTTGCACATCTACAGTATCATTAGCTAATGTGACCTCTGTGGATTTCAGTATTTTTTGTGCAAAACATCTTTAAGACAGTACAGGGACCTAGTGTCAATCCCAGGAGCTGGAAGCGATGTTGTTACAGCAATTTGCTCTGACAATACATAGCTCCTTTTAATCCACAGCACTTCACAGCAGGGGAAACTGCAGCACTGCCAAGGGAAGGTCATGCAACAAGTGTGTGCCAGTGTCTGTATTAGAAATCAGTCCAGGTTTCAGAACACCGTTTGTTGTGTGGAGAAGCTTAGTGTATATGTGTGTGTGCGTGCATATGTGCGTAAGAGATTCATTAGTCACATCTGAAAAATCTGGAGACCAATGCTTGCTTATCTGAGAGCTGCACACACAGAATACACCAAAGAAGTGTTAATTATTATTAAATCCAATACTTTATTCCATATAGTTAACATTCATATATATAGTGCCAGACAATAACACACTAATACACAACAAGATTGATAATCTTGTTAGGGCACAAGACAATCTAAGAAAGTGCAGAATGGAAATTGATTAATTTGATTTTTTTCTTTAATGTAATATACTGTAAATAGCACCTTTTACTCCAAAGTACCCCCAACCCTTTATGTTCCCTTCATCTTCAGAGCACACTAACTAGTGGACACAAGCACACTGTGACCTGCAGCTGATCTAGGTAACAATTCAATGTCCACATAGAACTAACTACATGGGGTCATTTCACTGCACCCACTGGTCCCAAAAGCCCATGCCCCAACCATGTTTTGATAAAGGAAAAGTGTTTGTGGCAATATAAGGCCTACGACATAAAAGCTAAGCGGTTCTTATTTTACCCAACAAAAGGCAGAGGTGAGATGCTAGCTAGTATATGGAAGAGATAAGAAGCTTATCCAAGGACACACAATGGCTATGTCTACACTGGCATAATTTTCCGGAAATGCTTTTAACGGAAAAGTTTTCCGTTAAAAGCATTTTTGGAAAAGAGCATCTAGATTGGCAGGACGCTTTTCCGCAAAAGCACTTTTTGCGGAAAAGCGTCCATGGCCAATCTAGACGCGCTTTTCCGCAAAAAAGCCCCGATCACCATTTTCACAATCGGGGCTTTTTTGCAGAAAAGAAATCTCTGCTGTCTACACTGGCCCTTTTGCGCAAAAGTCTTTCGGAAAAAGACTTTTGCCCAAATGGAAGCAGCATGGTATTTCCGCAAAAAGCACTGATTTCTTACAGTAGGAAGTCAGTGCTTTTGCGGAAATTCGAGCGGCCAGTGTAGACAGCTGGCAAGTTTTTCCAGAAAAGCTGCTGATTTTCCGGAAAAACTGGCCAGTCTAGACACAGCCAATGAGTCCCATGGATGAACCAGGCTGAGAACTCAGGATTTTCTGACTCCTAGTCCAATTTTCATTTATCATTAACATAATTTAAGAATTTTTGAATGGGTTTAATACTGGCCATGTCTCTTTAAATGTGCTACATGAAAGTGGCTGATTCCTGCACTTCTTACTGAGCCTATGGCTAGACTGCGAGGATCTATAGGAAAAAGATATGCAATGTCGATACTTTCCGAAATTTGACCTGGACTGGAACAAGGAAAACAAGGGCTTCCGAAAGAGCGTGTTTGCTCTTCCGCAAAAAAAAGTGGAAGAGCAAATGTGTTCCTTGGACAAGGCAGAGTTTTTTCAGGATACCTCCAGTATCCTGAAACCCCCCCGCAGTCTAGCCGTACCCTGAGTGACAGGTGGTCAGCAGCTCTTAGGATTGGGAAAGGTTGTTTTCAATCTCCAAGCCAGCCAGATAAGTGATGGCTAAACTTGGGGTGTGGGGTGTGTGGAAGGTTGTGGGAGGGAGGGAGAGACCCAGAGAGAGAGAGAGAGAGAGAGATTGTGTGTTTATGCATATAATATATATATGCTGGTGTAAGATAGCAATCAAGTACTGTGAATGCTAAAGAGAAGTGAGGGGTGACAGAAAAGGAAGATAAATCCATTGACGATTGGTGTGTCAAGGAGGGTAGAGGAGATAAGGGAAGAAACATTAGGGGTAGATTTTGCTTATAGGTCCCAATTAACCATTGTATTAGGGGCCACTACCACCAGTTTATCATTGTTCCCATGATTCTTCCTGATTGCAGATGTAAAAGCATCAAACTATCAGTAGTACTTTATTAAAGATGCTCTAAGGTTAGTTATATTGGATTCCTTAAATACCTGGGATTTTTCACATCAATGTGCTTAAGGGACCATTTTACCTCTGGCATGATGCTTGAGCTACCCAGAGTTCTGCCTATAGATTAGGGAGCAGATTCTGTACTCTCCGATGCTTCACATGTCGTTCCAGTCTCTAGATCCTTTTTGAGGATGTGAGCAGGGGTGAATTCTACCCTAGGGAATGATCCATTTTGGGTAAACACTGTTGTACTCTGTTTCCCATCCCACACATACAGATTAATTCATGCATGGCTCATAAGATTATGTTCAGCATCTTTTGTTTCCAGATGTGTAGTCAACAAACTCAAAAAACATAAGAACAGCCATAAGTCTGACCAACGGTCCATCTAGCCCAGTATCCTATCTTCTGACACTGGCTAATGCCAGGTGCCCCTGAAGGAATGAACAGAACAGGCAATCATCAAATGATCCATCTCCTGTCCTCCCTCCTTCCCCTCAGCTGCAGACAAACACAGACTAGGGACACCATTGCTGCCCATCCTGGATAATAGCCATCAATGGACCTGTCCTCCATGAACGTATCTAGTTCTTTTATTAACTCTGTTAAAGGCTGGTCTTTACAACATCCTCTGGCAAGGAGTTCCACAGGTTAACTGTGCACTGTGTGAAGAAAAACTTCCTTTTCTTTGTTTTAAACCTGCTAACTATTGATTTTGTTTGGTAAGAAGAAGTTACTCACCCTGTGTAGTAACGATGGTTCTTCGAGATGTGTCCCCGTGGGTGCTCCACTCCAGGTGTCGGGTCCCGTCCCGGCGCCGCTGGTCGGAAATTTCCATAGCCGTAGCCGGGCCGGACCGCGCATGCGCGAGCGCAGCGCGCGGCGTTTGCGCCTTTGCAACGGTCCGGCCCCCCCTCGTCAGTTCCTCTCACCGCTCGGTCCCTGGAAGACAAAGCAGAGAGACCCGGAGCGGGGAGGAGAGTGGGGCGTGGAGCACCCACGGGGACACATCTCGAAGAACCATCGTTACTACACAGGGTGAGTAACTTCTTCTTCTTCTTCGAGTGGTCCCCGTGGGTGCTCCACTCCAGGTGAGTACAAAGCAGTAACCCAGAATGCGCTCCGGATCAATTATTTTCTACCGTGGACAGTACCGCAGAGGCTACAGCGGCATCTGAAGCCCACCTCTTCATTATGGCATAATGACGGGCGAAAGTTACACTAGAGGCCCAAGTAGCCGCACGGCAGATATCCGCAAGGGGAACTCCCCTTGCAAAGGCAGTGGAAGTCGCTACAGCTCGTGTAGAGTGAGCCCGAGGTAAAGCAGGAAGAGGTTTGTTCCTAATTGAGTGGCATTCCGTAATGCAGAGAGTAATTAATTTTGCAATGCGTTGAGTGGAAAGTGCTTTGCCCTTCGATCTAGGTGCCAAAGATACCAACAGTCTGTCTGTTCATCGCCATTGGCGTGTTCTGTCTATATAGAAAGAAAGCGCGCGTCGGACATCGAGCGTGTGGAACAAAGCATCCCTACTGGAGGAATGAGGTTTAGGATAAAAAGTTGGGAGAACAATAGGCTCGTTAATGTGGAAAGAAGAACAGACTTTGGGAATAAAGTCTGGGTGTAATCGCAGCATTACCGTATCTTTGGAAAAAACTGTAAAAGGAGGGCTTGCCATCAACACCCCCAGTTCACCTACCCTTCTTGCTGATGTAATTGCAAGGAGGAAGACTGTTTTCATCGTTAGAATATGTAGCGAGACCGATGTCAAGGGCTCAAAAGGTGGGTACATAATGGTATCCAACACTAAATCAAGATTCCAAGAAGGGGAAGGCGCGCTTCGTGGTGGATATAAATTTAGGAGCCCTTTCAAGAACCTCTTTGTAATTACATGAGAGAAGAGCAAGGAACCTTCTACTGGTTGATGGAAGGCACTGATGGCTGCCAAGTGCACTCTTAGAGACGATAGTGCAAGTCCAGAATTCCGTAAATAAAGGATGTAGTCCAAAACATGCTGTAGAGGAGATGAGAGAGGGTGTATGCCGTTCTGAATGCACCAGTCAGAAAACCTCCGCCACTTTGCAAGGTACGTGTTCCGCGTAGACTCTTTCCTACTGTGTAGAAGTATTGTCTTGACCTGTTCAGAACACAGGTTTTCATCCCCTTTCAACCACTGAGAAGCCACGCCGTCAAATGCAACGCCTGCAGTCTGGGGTGTAACAGCGCGCCTTGTTCCTGAGTAAGGAGATCTTGATGGGGAGGAAGAGGGTAAGGTGGTTGAATTGACATCCTGTGTAAGAATGGATACCAGGCTTGCCTGGGCCATGCTGGCGCTAGCAAAATAACAGTCGCCGCTTCTAATCTGATTTTCTCTAGTGTCCTGGAGATAAGAGCCGTGGGAGGAAACGCATACAGAAGTGCCTTTTTCCATCTGATCAGAAGCGCATCGCCGAGGGAGCCTTTGCCGAGCCCTGCCCTCGAGCAATATAGGCGACACTTCCTGTTGCTGTATGTTGCGAATAGGTCTACCAGTGGAATACCCCATCTTCGAAATATCACAGATAGTACGTCTGTCCTTATTTCCCACTCGTGATCCGTGGGGAATTGTCTGCTGAGGGAGTCTGCAATTACATTGGCGGTGCCAGGTAAGTATGATGCTGTTATGGTTACGCTGTTCTGTATGCACCAGTTCCAACACCGCACTGCTTCGGTGCATAGGGAGCGTGATCGTGCTCCTCCTTGTCTGTTGACATAATACATCGCCGCTACATTGTCCGTCAGTATCCTTACTGTGAGACCTTTGATCTGGGGAAGAAAATGTTTGCATGCGTAAAAAATTGCCCGAAGTTCCAACAGATTTATGTGCAGACGCCTCTCGCTGAGCGACCATTTGCCCTGGATTCGTTCGCTGTCCATGTGGGCCCCCCAGCCTATGAGCGAGGCATCCGATGTTATCTGTACCGATGGTTGTTGCCGATGGAATGGAACTCCCGGCAGAAGGTTTTGCGCTTTTGTCCACCACTGCAGAGATCTCTGAACATGCGGGGGTAGCCATACTAGCTTTTGAATGTCGTGCCTCATGGGGACATAAACCGTGGACAGCCAATGTTGGAGGCCCCTCAGGTGGAGGTGCGTATGAGGAACTACTGCAGTGGCCGCTGCCATATGACCCAGGAGACGAAGGCAATTGTGTACCGATACAGTCATGTTGCCGGTGAGTATGGTAACGATATCCTTGATTGCTTGAAATCTTTCTTGAGGTAAGTAAGCTCTTGCCATGCGCGAATCTAGGTTTATCCCTATAAACTTTATGAATTGCGTTGGAATAAGTGTTGAGGAGGAGGCCGAGTGATTCGAACGTTTGCTCGACTGTCGCCACCATCTGTGACGCCTCTCGCTGCGTGGCACCTTTTATTAAACAGTCGTCCAGGTATGGATATATTATCACCTGTAACCGACGCAGATGAGCTGCTACGACAGCCAAGGTTTTTGAAAACGCCCTGGGAGCTGACGCAAGACCGAATGGTAGAACCCGATACTGAAAATGATCGTGGTCTATCACAAATCGCAGAAAACGTCTGTGAGCGGGATGTATTGTGATGTGAAAATACGCATCTTGTAAATCGAGGGCAGCGAACCAATCGTTGAGATCGAGGGATGGGATTATGGAATTCAGGGTCACCATTTTGAAGCGCTGTCTGCGAAGATAACGATTCAGACCTCTTAAATCGAGAATGGGTCTCCAACCCCCCCATTTTCTTTTCCGTTAGAAAGTATCTGGAATAGAACCCTCTTCCCCTGAACTGATCGGGGACCCTCTCTATTGCTCCGATATCCAGGAGGTGATGAGCTTCCTGTCGCAAGAGATTTTCGTGAGATGGGTACCTGAAAAGGGACGGGGAGGGTGGGGTGGTGGGGGGGGATGGAAGCGAAGGGAATGGTGAAGCCGCTGTTTATGACTTCCAGTACCCATTTGTCCGATGTTATTTCGACCCATTGGTGATAGTAAGGTCGTAAGCGGTGGTGGAAAATGGGTTTTGCATGTGCAAGAATGATTGGTAGTATGCGCTTGCCCCCGACAAGGGAGTCAAACTTGCTGTTTTGAGGCGGGCGTGCCCGTCACTCTAGGTGGTGGTGGAAGCCTTCGTTGAGGGCGCTGTCTGGGTCGCGATTGGTCGAACGGGCGATTTTGCTGCCTCCGAGACTGATAATCATACCGTCTTTGGTATGGAAAATAACGACGGCGGCGGTATGGTGGTACGTACATGCCGAGGGTACGAAGTGTTGTTCTTGAATCTTTTCCAGTATGAAGCACCTCATCTGTCTTTTCTGCAAATAATTTCACCTTGTCAAACGGGAGGTCTTCTACCTTGGAGTGCAACTCCTTGGGCACTGCCGCCGTGGCGAGCCAGGAAGAGCGCCTCATGGACACTGCTGTTGCCACTCCCCGAGCTGCTGTATCCGCTATATCCATAGCTATTTGAAGATTGGCCTTTGAACATGCATAGCCCTCCTTGAGGATAGATCGTAACAGCTCCCTGTCCGCCTCTGATGATCTTTGGGACAGCTCAGTAAGCTTCGCTATACTATCGAAGCTATGATTCGCCAATAGAGCTGTATAATTCGCTATGCGAAGAAGCAATGTGGCCGATGTATAAACCTTTCGGCCAAACACGTCCAATTTCTTTGCCTCTTTATCAGCCCCCGCATTTTTCAGCTGTGGGTTCTTAGCCCTTTGGAGAGCTGCGTCAACGATCAAGGAGTTTGGTTGCGGGTGAGTAAAAAGAAATTCTGAGTCTTTAGATGCTATAAAATAGCGCTTCTCCACTGGTTTCGAAGTTGGTGGAGTCGAAGCCGGGGTATGCCAAATTTCTGTTGCTGATTGGAGGATAGCCTCGTCCATAGGAAGGGCAACCTTAGATTGTTGCTTAGGGTTTAAATTTCTCCAGAGCTTAAATTGCTTCATTGGAGTGTCTGATATCTGAACGTCTTGAGACTGGGCTACTCTCCTAAAAAGCTCTTGAAAGTCCTTTGTGTCGTCTGGGGGAGATGGATCCCCTTCAAAAACTGCATCGTCTGGGTAAGATGACGAAATATCTTTTTGAGATACAGTCCGTAATTGATCGTCCGTATCCGATATCTGTCCTTCCTAAGGCTCAGATAGGTGAACTGAAGGCGAGCGGTTTTGTTGCCGAGACGATGCCCCCTTCCAGTCTTGAATTGGAGACGATTGTCGTGCTTCATGAGGAGTATGGCAGCAGCAGTGCCGAGAACGAGTGAGGTCTTCCGTATTCGGAGGATGATCGATTGCCCCTATATTCAAAGTGGTCAGGGGACGACCTTCGCGAGGAATATCTACTGGCATACCCCCATGATAAGATCTCGGGGGGGAGTAGCTTGGTGAGCGGGATCTGTATGATGATTCCCGATGATAACAATGATACCATTCGCGATGGTCAGAATAACGAGACCTTGATCTCCATCGTGGGGAGGGCGTTGTTTGGTTATGAGAAGACGCGAGATGACTGACTCTCGGTGAATGAGAGGGAGAAATTGAAGGCTCCAGTGATGGTGAAATTGAATGCCTCGGTACTGACTTCCTAGCAGCCTTAGTCAGGACTGCAGAGGCAGGAGGAGCCTCCCTCCCTTGCACTGATAAAGAAGAACTGGCAGGGGGAGGAATAATTTGGACAGCATCATCATATTGTCTTGCTGCCCTGCCCGGCACCGTAGGCAGCTGCTCCTCCGGTGCGGCTGCGAGAGTAATGTGATCCGCCGGTGCCGACTCGGCACGGTGGGGGGCGCTCTGCCGGCCCCGTTCGCTCTGCTCCCCGGTGCCGTCTGCCAATGCGATATCCGGTGCCGGACACGGTGCCGGTTTGTCCTGGCTTAGAGTAGCCGTTTGCGGTGCCGCTCGAGTTTGCGGCTGGGCAGACTGCCCTTGTGGCGGTGCCGACCGTTGTGAGTCAATCGCGCTCTCAGCGGGGCGCAGAGCCGGTGCCGATAACATGCGGCTTGATATTATCGCCTGCGGCTTATGCGACCTCTCTGGTTGTCTTGCCGCCCCGGAGGCACCCGGCTTATGTCCCTGAGCAACTCGGGACAGCGAAGGAGGCGGGAGGGAGCGTGTAGGGGAAGCTCTCTTCTTTTTTGACCCCATTGCCGCTGGGGATTTTGATCTCTTTCCTTGCCCTCCGGGAGACTCTGAGACCTGCTGCTCAGAAGGCTGTAACGCCTTATCGCAGAGAAGCAGCTTCAAACGCATATCCCTTTCTCTGCGTGCCCTGGGAGTCAATTTTGCGCAATGAGTGCATTTTTGTGGCACATGCGCTTCGCCTAAACATCTTACACAGGCTTCATGCCCGTCAGGTGCCGGCATGGCTTCCTTGCAATGAACACACCGTTTAAACCCCGGTGACCCAGGCATAATGTTGTCTTTCCTCTTTTTCTTTCTTCTTTCTTTCTTTCTTCTTTTTTTTTTTTTTTTTTAAATCTAACTATTATTATCCAATTCGACTAACTATCTCTTTTTTTGTTTTTTCTTTTTAGGACAGCTCCTGTCTGAGGAGACAAGCGGCGTTCCGCCAGCAACCACTGGCGGCTGAGAGGAACTGACGAGGGGGGGCCGGACCGTTGCAAAGGCGCGAACGCCGCGCGCTACGCTCGCGCATGCGCGGTCCGGCCCGGCTACGGCTATGGAAATTTCCGACCAGCGGCGCTGGGACGGGACCCGACACCTGGAGTGGAGCACCCACGGGGACCACTCGAAGAAGAACCCCTAATTCTTGTGTTATGGGAACAAGTAAATAACATTTCCTTATAACGTCTCAGAGGAGTAGCCATGTTAGTCTGTAACTTTAAAAACAACAAGGTGTCCTATTGCACCTTAGAGACTCACAAAATATATATAGTATCATGAGCCTTCATGGGCAAAACCCACTTCTTCAGAAGAGCTGGAGTGGGGAAAAAATGGGAACCCAGAACATATAACAGAAAAAGGAGAGAAAAAATGCCTGGCAATTTTTCTAATGCCAGTGCTAATGAGACTGAGTGGTCTGGAAGTGTCCCATACTTTGCTTTTGATGTGAATGAGGTATTAAATGTATGTAAGACTGGTTTTACATTTCTGTAAATACTTATAAGTGTTGTAAGCAAGACGCAAGCTGGCTGCGTCTAGACTGGGAAGTTTTTCTGCAAAAGCAGTTGCTTTTGCGGAAAAAACTTGCCAGCTGTCTACACTGGCAGCTTGATTTTGCGTAAAAGCACTGACGTTCTACTGTCTGAAATCAGTGCTTCTTGCGCAAATGCTTTGACGTTCCCGTTCGGGCAAAAGCCCTTTTCCAGAAATGCTTTTGTGCAAAAGAGCCAGTGTAGACAGCTGAAAACTCTTTTGCGCAAAAAAGCCCCGATGGGGAAAATGGCGATCGGGGTTTTCTTGTGCAAAACTACGCCTAGATTGGCATGGATGCTTTTCCGCAAAAAGTGCTTTTGTGGAAAAGCGTCCGTGCCAATCTAGACGCTCTTTTCCGCAAATGCTTTTAATGGAAAAACTTTGCGGAAAATCATGCCAGTCTAGACGTAGCCAAGGGCTGCGTCTAGACTGCCATTATTTTGCGCAAAATCTTGCCACCTGTTTACACTGGCCGTGAATATTTGCACAAGAACACTGTCTTTGTAATGTACAAAATCAGTGGTTCCTGCGCAAATACTCTGACGCTTCTGCTCAGGGATAAGCCCTCTTGCGCAAGTATTCTTGTGCAAGAGGGCCAGTGTAGACAGCAACATTAATTTCTTGCACAAGAAAGCCCGATGACTAAAATGGCCGATGACTACACTGGCACGGATGCTTTTGCGCAAAAGCAAATCTTTTTAAAAGTATCTTTTAAAAAGTATCTTTAAAAGTATCTGGAGAAGGTCCAGAGAAGAACAATAAAAATGATGAAAGGTCTAAAAAACATGACCTATGAGAAAAGACAGAAATAATTGGGTTTCTTTAGTTTGGAAAAGAGAAGACTGAGAGGAAACATTTGACTAGGAGGGTGGTGAAGCGCTGAAATGGGTTATCTATGAAATGGGTGGTGGAATCTCCATCCCTAGAGGTTTTTAAGTCCTGGCTTGACAAAGCCCTGGCAAAGATGATTTAGCTGCGGTTGGTCCTGTTTTTAGAAAGGGGTTGGATTCAATGACCTCCTGAAGTCTCCTTCAACCCCGTGGCTACGTCTCTACTGCAGACTTCTTCCACAAAAGCTTATGCTAATGAAGCGAGGAGTAGAATAACGACACACATCATTTGCATAATTAATTAGCAGCCATTTTGCACAAGAGGCTTTTGCGCAAAAAAGAGCTGTGAAGATGGCTCCTTTTTGCTCAAACCCCCTTCTTGCATAACAGCCATTCTTCCTGAAAAAGTGAACAAAAGCCTCTTGCACAAAAACAGCTGCTAATTAATTATGCAAATGAAGTGTGGCAATAGTTTACTCTGTGCTTCATTTGCATAAGATTTTGCAGAAGAAGGCTGTAATATAGACATAGCCCATGATTCTATAACATGATAACAGCTTTCAAATACTTAAAAGGGTGTTATAATAAGGAGAGAGATAAATTATTGTCCTTAACCTCTGATGATAGGACAAGAAGCAAGGGAGGTTTAGGTTGGACATTAGAAAAAACCATCCTCTTAACTGTTAGGATGGTTGAGCACTGGAATAAATTGCCTACAGAAAATGTGGAATCTCCATCATTGGGGATATTTAAGAGCATGTAAGGTAAACATCTATCAGGGAGGATCTACACAGTGCTTGATCCTCTTGGGAGTGCAGGGGATTGGACTTAGTGACCTCTCGAGGTTACTTCCTGTTCTAGTATTCTATGATTCTATGCTTTCTACACAACAGCCATGATTTTACAGACATATTCCCCCCTAGTCTCCTCTTTTCTAAACTGAAAAGTCTCAGTTTTATTAATCTCTCTTCACATGGTAGGTGTTCCATATCCTTAATCATTTTAGTTGCCCTTTTTTGAATTTTTTCCAATGCAGAGATATCTGTTTTGAGACGAAGTGACGACATATGTGTGCTGTATTCAAGATATGGGTGTACTGTGGGTTTATATAGAGTCAATACCATTTTTCTGTGCCTTATTCTCTATCCCTTTTTTAATGATTCCTATCACTCTGTTTCCTTTATTGACTGGCGGTGCACATTGAGTGGATGTTTTCAAAGAACTATCCACAATGACTCCAAGATCTCTCCCTTGAGTAGTAATAGATAAATTAATCCCCGTCATTTTATAAGTATAATTAGGATTATGTTTTCCAATATGTATTGCTTTGCATTTACCAACATTTAAATTCATTTCCCGTTTTGTTCACTCAGTCAGCTAGTTTCATAAGATCCTTTTGAAGCTCTTCACAGTGTGCTTTAGACCTAACTATTTTAAGTAATTTAGTATCATTTGCAAGTTTTGCCACCTCACTGTTTACCCTTTTCTCCTGATCATTTATGAATATGTTGAATAGAATTGATCCTAGTGCAGACCTCTGCAGGACATCAGTAGTTACTTTTCTGCATTCTGAAAACTGACCATTTAAGTCCTCTCTTTTGTTTTCTATCTTTTAACCAGTTATCAGTTCATGAGAGGACCTTCCCTCTTATAGAATACTAAAACTGGTATAATAGAATACTAGAATTGGAAGGAACCCCGAGAGATCATCAAATCCAGTTCCCTGCCCTCTTTGCAGGACCAAGCACTATCTAGATCCATGGTCCCCAACATGGTGCTCGCGGGCACCATGGCGCCCGCGGGGGCATTTGCATGCCCCCGCCAGGTGCTCGGGGCTGGCCTGGCCCCGGGCACATGGCGTGGCACTTGCGGGGAGCATTGGCGGGGCGCCCCCAGGCGCGCGCAAGTGTCCCCGCCCCCGGCGGGCGAACGGCCACGCCCCCAGGCCCCCGACAACCTCAAAAGGTTGGGGAGCACTGACCTAGATCATCCCTGGCAGATATCTATTCAACCCGCTCTTACACATGATACAACATTGTGACTTTTTTTTTTGTGCAACAAAAAGCAAATGCATCTGTAGGTCACATTAGCAGAGGCACAGCATGTAAGTCATGGGAGGTGAAAGTACTGTTCTACTTAGTGCTGGTTAGCCCTAAGATGGAGTGCTGTGTCATATTATGGTTACCAATGTACAGAAAGGATGTAGAAAACCTGGAAAAGATCTAGAAGTGAGCAACAACTCACTTGGAGGGACAGAATGCACACCATGGCTGCGTCTAGACTGGCAAGTTTTTCCACAAAAGCACCTGCTTTTGCGCAAATCCTTGCCAGCTATCTACACTGGCCGCTTCAATTTCCACAAGAACACTGACTTCCTACTGTCTGAAATCAGTGCTTCTTACAGAAATGCTATGCTGCTCCCATTCGGGCAAAAGCCCTCTTGTGCAAATGCTTTTGCACAAGAGGGCCAGTGTAGACAACGCGGTATTGTTTTGTGCAAAAAAGCCCCGACCGCGAAAACAGCGATCAGGGCTTTCTTGCGCAAAACCACATCTAGATTGGCACAGACGCTTTTCCGCAAAAAGTGCTTTTGCGGAAAAGCATCTGTGCCAATCTAGATGCTCTTTTCGCAAATGCTTTTAACGGAAAACTTTTCCATTAAAAGCATTTGCGGAAAGTCATGCCAGTCTAGACGTAGCCCATAAGAGCAAAAACTGAAGGAACTGGGTATGTTTAGTTTGGAAAAGAGGAGATTTAGAGGAACATGATAGATGTCTTCAAATTGAAAGGCTGCCATGAAAAAGATGGATATGAGTTGTTCTTTCTGGCCACAGAGGGCAGCACTACACCATAGCAGATTCAGATTAATTCTCAGGAAAAACTTCCTGACTATAAGAACAATAGGTCAATGGCACAGGCTGCCTAGCAAAGCTGTGGAAGTGCCTTCACTGGCGGTTTTCCAAAGGAGACTGGACAGCCCGCTCTCTTGGATGGTTTAGCCACAACAAATCCTGCATTTTGTCAGTGGGTTAGACTATATCACCCTTGCATTTCTTTTTAATCCTATGGTTGTCTGATTCCATGATCATATAGATGTTGTATCATGAAATGCAATTGTTTTGTGATGATGAATAACAATCCTGGAGAGACTAGTCAGATCTAGCCCTCTAGATAATTTAGAGCTTTCTTTCTGCTTCCTGGGCCTGCTGCCATAACATGATCCCATCCTCACCCCACTGTTTATTATTTAAAGTATGTCTTTGCTTTGTAAAGAAAGAGCCTACATATAAATGTCACCTTCCTACTCAGCTGGTCTGTCCTCAGTGTTTATCAGAGTCACAGATATTTCCTCTAGAGACTACAATAAGATTAATTTTGCTTACCACTGCCAGTCTTGCAAGCCAACTCAGCAATGAAAGAGTGCACTAGATTTATATTGGTTGAATATAATCAGCATCAATTAATTTCCAGTTGCACAAAATGCTCGTCTTCAGATTCTCACCACAGTTAAGCCTGAGAATTGTTGTATAGAAGTCTAACTAAGGCTATCATTTGAAGACAGCAGGATTGCACAGCCGCATCTGGCCTGCCGAATCTTTATTTACTGGTGATAGGGCCTGCACAAGAAATAACCCAGCATGCCTCTCATATCTCAAGTTGAGCTTGCAGTGTTGACAGTTAGAAAAACAACAACACTTTACCCAGGCACAGGAAATCTGGAGTCATAAGAGCAGATAAGTAGTTTATTCAAGGGCCAGAACTTTGAAATGCCTGTGGTCAGAAACAAGATTATGTACAGTCTGTAACACAGAATGAAAGTCCTTTCTTTCCTGGCCATGTCTTCATGGGGAAAAAGAAACTCGTGTTCTTAGCTTGAGTTAAGTAACACACTAAATACCTAAAGACAAGCCAGGTTTTGTTTCACATGAGTTAGCAGGTAGTGTTAAAGGCCAGGCTTTCCCCCAAAGTCTTTAATTTGACCTGGTAACTCATCTGAAAAGTAAATACCTGAGTTCAGAATGCACCATTTTCTTTGTGAAAACAAAGCCTCAATGATTGCAGATCAAGTTTTGATTTGGAAATAATGCAAACTTAATTTTCTAACCAGTAGCATTAGAAACACAGTCTGGAATATGAAAATCCATCTATGTGCTTTTTTTATATCCTACATAATAAGACACTTTAAGCACTTCCGGTTCTCAAAGTATTGTCCAAACATTACAGTACCTGCCTTTACAAAGGCAACAGTTAAAAAACACAGTGATATCTGAGATTATCACTTTTATCCCTGGGATTTAGAACTGGAGACTGGTAACAAGGGGTAGTCAATTGGCAAATAAGAATTTTAAATGATGTGTATTCTAGTTACTCTTTAACCACACAAACCCACAATTATTAAAGAAGGATTGTCCATGCTTTACAGATGGGAAGCCAAAAGATGGACAGGTTAAGCAACTTGCCCAAGGAAAAAATAATCCTTTGGTGGCAGAGTTATGATTAATATCATTAATATCTAACACTTGAATATAACATCCTAGGCAAGTCTAGGTCTTTCTACAGCAAATAAACAAATAGTCCCTGCCTGAAAGAATTAATGATCTACATCAAGAAGATTAAAATCCAGCCCACTGTCCATCAGCTATGTTGCCTAAGGAAAATAAGCAAAAATTGGGCTTGGAAGTAGGATTCCCCTAGGATTAAAAATCTGGGCAAGCAATTTCCATCTCTAATTTGTACTAAAAGGTGATGTCATGCATTATTGTGTGCGCTCCTTGATCTGCAAAAAAAAAAAAAAAAAAGAGCTAGAACTCTTGCCAGATAGTTGGTGTCATGATCCGCAATAGAGCTGAGTTGAGAAAGGCAATGGAACTATTTTGAGGAAGATTTTAATATTTCAAAATTTCACCAAAATTTGTTGAAACTCTCCCTAGCGTGCAGGGAGCAATCTGTGGTCAGCACCTCTGAGATAGGTGGGATAAGATGAGAAGGAGGATAAGAGTGCATGTAAGTGTGTGTGACTATGTGGCTGCATCTAGACTGGCATGATTTTGCGCAAAATCTTGCCGCCTGTCTACACTGGCCACGAGTATTTGCACAAGAACACTGACTTTGTAATGTACAAAAATCAGTGGTTCTTGCGCAAATACTCTGACGCTCCCACTCAGGGATAAGCCCTCTTGTGCAAGAGGCCAGTGTAGACAGGCAACGTTAATTTCTTGCGCAAGAAAGCCTGATGGCTAAAATGGCCATCGGAGCTTTCTTGCGCAAGATAGTGTCTACACTGGCACGGATGCTTTTGTGCAAAAGCAAATCTTTTGCACAAAGGCACATGCCAGTATAGACGCTCTCTTGCGCAAATACTTTTAATGGAAAAACTTTTCCGTTAAAAGTATTCGCGCAAAGTCATGCCAGTCTAGACGCAGCCTGTGTGTATGTGTTGCGTGCCCCCTGCTGGCATGAATCATCTCTGCTCCACTCTGTGCCTTGGTCCCTAGTCTGCCCTGGAGCAGCCCACATGGAAGACATCCTTAGAGTCACAGGTCCAGACACCTGGCTCCCCAACCAGCTGCTGGGTGGGCAAGACGGCTGGACATCAGGAAGGTTTTGAAATCTGCCTGGCGAATAGGGATGCAGTTTCCATCAGCCACTCAGCCAGCTCTCCAGGATCTGTTTTGGTTTTCCAAAGAAACGAAGTTGTATTGGAATTTCCCTGCCCAGGTTAATTTTAGGTGAGATAGGGCAAATAACTTCAGCTGCATATGCTGTCAGAGAAAGGCTGAGCTGCAAGGTGCTGAGTGCCCTCAACTTCCTCTGGAGTCCATTTATTGCTGAATACTCCTCATTTCAGAACCAGGCCCTAAGTCAAGGCACTTCCGAGGGTTTCTCAGGGCTGTTCTCGCTAGCTGCTAATCTGTTAATCGGGGGCCTGCTGGTGCTACTGTGGAATGTGTCCCTGTTGGAATATACACATATGTACTGCATAGACCAACCACTGTAGCTCTCTGGCCCCTTATGGATTTTGCATCTGGAGAAGCCTGTTCCTTGAATTAACTGCTGTAAACTTTGCAGAACTGTGATGAAGGAAAATTAAATCTACTGTGATTTGATTTTCTGAGCTGGGCAGGGGGCCAGAAATGCTGGCTAGGCCAGAAATAGGCTTTTAGAGAATGAATTAGCTAATCCAGTACATCTTCTGGGAGGCTAAATAAGTACCACTTGGCTGCCATTCTCCAGACTGAACAAGATACCTCCAGAACTATTACAGAAACAATAACCACAGCCTTTTACAGCTTGATTGATGGATCCATAACTAATAGGTAGTGGGGAAGGCATTATAACAACTCATGGATCAGCACATAGGGTGACCTATAAAACACACTTACCAATAGGTTAACCAGTGCAAGATTATACTTCACCCAGGGCACTGACAGGTCAAATTTTAAACCTCTCATGTTGTGTGGCTTCTACCATGTCCCATGGGAGATCCTAGTCTCAGCTAGGGCCATTGGAACAGCTGAGAGCCTCCAAAGTCAGCCCCCCAGGGACTGGAGTAGGAGGGGATTAGGAGTAGGAGTAAGATTTCACTAGGATCTTTTCCATAGTGCTTGTGTGTAGCATAGAAGCTGCCTTCACATGAAAAATAATGCAGAACACAATTGTCAGCATATTGTTTTAAACCCACAAAAAGGTTCATGGGTGGTTAAATTTCTACTTAACCTTAACTCGCTCACCCCATCACACACAACAGGAGTTGGTGGGGCAGCTGTAGACTGAAGTACTTTTCCGATCATAATTCCGATCAAATGTTTGCACAAGTGCAACTTTAACTTCCTGATTGGGCCTCACACCAGGAGAGAAAGTGGTTTATGATCCCAAGCACCCGTGCTCTGATTGTTTCTGTAAAAAGAAAACATAGGTCAGTTCCTAATTGCCAGCTACAGCAAGATAGAATCTGAGTTCACGAGGTTTATGCTTACAGCATTCAGCAGACTGGCTGCTGGTAGTGCCAAACCTGTCCGTAGCACAGTGCAGCAGTGCTGGTATTCCTGCTCATGCCCCAGTGCTGTGTCCTTCCTAATAACAACAGGTAGAGAATCAGGCTGTTCCCTCCTCACTCCCCCCACCACTTTTGTCATTGTGCTGGCTAAGGCACATTGTAGGTTCCCCACTCTCTAATAGTAGCCTCCCCTAACCTAATCCCTGTGCCATGGGACAGGTGTGGACACGTTCCCTTTTCTCTCTACACACTTGCATGGGCTGAAATCTAGCTCCAGTTGGCAAGGCAAAGTAGTCTGGGGCAGGGGGACAAGGAGGAAGATTAAGGATTCTTGGCCCGTAAGTCCAGGGATCCTGATCTGGGAGGAGGATTTCCAAGCCATAGAACAGGGACATCTGTGAATTTTGTTGGGGAGACCATGAAAGTTTTGCAATTGATGGGAAGTGATACTAAGGCCTCTTTTCCCTTCTCCACTCCTTACCATCCCCTACACACTTTAGGCTGTGTCTGGACTGGCATGATTTTGCAGAAATACTTTTAACGGAAAAAACTTTTCCGTTAAAAGTATTTCCGCAAAAGAGCATCTAGATTGACAAGTGCTTTTGCGCAAAAGCATCTGTGCCCAGTCTAGACACAATTTTGCACAAGAAAGCCCCGATCGTCATTTCAGCCATCGGGGCTTTTTTGCGGAAAACAGTTCTTCCCTGTCTACACGGCCCTCTTGCGAAAGTATTCTTGCGCAAGAGGGCTTTTTCCCCCGAGTGGGAGTGTGAAAGTATTGAAGCACTGATTTTGTACATTACAAAGTCAGTGCTCTTGCGCAAATTCAAGCAGCCCGTGTAGACAGCTGGCAAGGTTTTGCGGAAAAGCACTTGCTTTTGTGCAAAATCTTGCCAGTCTAGACGCACCCTTTACTGTATATGCAGAAGGAAGAGAGATTCCAGGACTCATTGAAAGGGGACTATCAATAATCCTCCAGTTGGGGATGGAGAAGAGAAGAGTATTGGAGGTCTGATGGGGGCTGGTCTTTGAGATGCACATGCTACTCCTGGGGGAATTCACCAAACAACTGAAAATTCTGCATTAAAGTTTAAAAATTCTGATCACAATATTTTAAATTTCCGCATAGCTTATTTGTCAAAATAACAGACTATAATAACTTCAGTTTGAATAATTTTGGTAATTTACCTCCAAGTACCTGTCAACCAGTATGACAACAATACAGATAACAGATAACAGGAGCAGAGAGTTAAAGAAACCCCAATGACAATACAGTTCTAATTGGGCACTGCTAGAGGGGGCTGCATAGAGTCCCCAGAGACAAGATACCTGCATTTTCTCCAGCCCAGAGCTCAGATGTGGGGCATTCCCTGCTTTACACACCCACACTCCCATTTCCCTAGTGCCCAATCATGAAGCATCCCCAGAACCCAGACACCTGCACCCTCTTTCCCCCAGAGTCCAGCTGTAGAGTGCCCCCCTGGCCCAAACATTTACACCCACAGAGCTGGTAAATGTGTGGTGTTGCACTTCCTTTCTCAGTGCCAGAGCTGGGTCTCCCAGGACCTCTCCTGTCATCAGGATCAAGCTGGGTAGCTAAAACTTGCAGTGTCTTCCTTGCAGCTGGACTTGGTACTTTGTTCATGATGAGCCTGGTTCTGCAGAGCCCAGCTGCCACTAGTGGCAGTTAGCAGCTCCAATTCTGTGGGGTAACATGGAATTCTTAAACTGAAAAAACAACAAATGGTCTGGCAGCACTTTATAGACTAACAAATAATGTAGATGGAATCATGAGCTTTCGTGGGCACAGCCCTTCTTCAGATGACCGGAGTTCTGAGTTTAGGATGTGCAGACCCAAAATAAATAGGGGAAAAGGGGGGGGGGGGAGGAAAAAAAGGAAGGGTACAGGAAGCAAGGCGCAAAGGATATGAAAATATCAAAGGGGGAAATAAGTAGAATTCTTAGGCTATGTCTACACAGCAGCATTATTTTGGAATAACTGACATTATTCCAAAATAACCTTGTCCATGTCTACACTACAAGCAGTTATATATTGACATAATGATGAAATAATGTTGGGCTGGAGGACTTCTTACTCTGACTCCTATAACCCTCATTTTATGAGAAGTAAGGGAAGTCAGAGGAAGAGCACTCTAACCCGGACTTCCTGATGTGTAGACAGAGCCCAAAGCTGAAATAAGCTATTTCATCTTAAGCTACACAATTGACGTAGCTCAAGTTGCACAACTTACTTTGGCTTTAGCCCTGCTGTGTAGATGTGCCCTTTGTGCCTGCGATGGGGCCGCTCCACTGCCCCGCACTCCGGCCGCGCTGTCCCCAGCATCCTGGGGAGAAGTGGCTGCCCTGCTCCAGCCCTGACAGTGCTCCACCTGCTCCGCCGCGGCTGGGGGCTGGGAGAGGCAGCCCTGCGCCCCGTGCCGGAGCCCTGCGGGACCCGAGGGGCAGGGGAAGACACGGCATGGGTGCACTGGCCTCTGCCGAGACCGCGCATGCCTGGGATGGCCGGCGGGGCTGGCCCGGACCAGAGGCATCCGGGAATAGGAGAGGGGGAGTGGCCAAGGACGCTGACGTGGCCCCCCCCCCCCTTCATGTTGGACGTGCCGGCAGCAGGACATTTAAAAGAGGCGCCGCTGCCGGGAGAAGAGGGTGCCGAGAGGAGAGCAAGGGGTGACCCTGAACCACAGAAAGCACAGGGAAGGTAGGAAGAGACCCAGGGGGGTTGGTGCGTTACAGGTCGGAACCCCCACCAACTGGAACTGGGATTCTGTCCCAGT
Source organism: Pelodiscus sinensis (assembly GCF_049634645.1). Classification (NCBI taxonomy): domain Eukaryota; kingdom Metazoa; phylum Chordata; order Testudines; family Trionychidae; genus Pelodiscus; species Pelodiscus sinensis. Next base: position 136,853,850 of record NC_134711.1, on the reverse strand, counting down.
CCTTAGGGCCCTGGGTCCGGGCTTGGAGTGAGGGAGGGCCCGAGCTCCCCTACCTTCCCCTGGTGGCTAGCCCAAAAGTCAGTCAGGAGGCGGATGATTTCAGGATGGTACGTCGTCAGACTGTCGGCGGTGTGGGTGGCAAGGAGCACACGGAGAGGGTTTGGATCGGTGTGATGCTGAGCGGGGCGTGCACTGTTGGACCCCTGGCGAGGCAGTCCACACGCCTTCTGACAGTGCCCTACAAATCCATCGATATCCACAGCACATTTGGCAGATGTGGATACCAATTTTGTATCTAGAATCCTGCAAATTTACAGATATCTGCTTTAGATCCTCAGGTATCCACTTCCACAGATGTGGATGTAGATGTGTGGCTCATTTTGGTAGATACAGATGCGGATGCTGACACAAATTTTGTATCTGCGCAGGGCTGAAGGAATTCTGAACAAATTCTGCATTGTCCAGTTATGCAGAATTTCCCCAGGGCTGTGTCTAGACTGGCCAGTTTTTCCGGAAAATCAGCTGCTTTTCCAGAAAAACTTGCCAGCTGTCTACACTGGCTGCTTGAATTTCCGCAAAAGCACTGACTTCCTACTGTAACAAATCAGTGCTTCTTGCGGAAATACTATTCTGCTCCCGTTCAGGCAAAAGTCCCTTTTGCGCAAAAGCTTTTGCGCAAAAGGGCCAGTGTAGACAGCTGAGATTTGTTTTGTGCAAAAAAGCCCCAGTCGCGAAAATGGCCATCGGGGCTTTTTTGCGGAAAAGCGCGCCTAGATTGGCCATAGCCGCTTTTCCGCAAAAAGTGCTTTTGCGCAAAAGCATCCGTGCCAATCTAGACGCTCTGTTCTGAAATGCTTTTAACGGAAAACTTTTCCGTTAAAAGCATTTCCGGAAAATCATGCCAATCTAGACGCAGCCCAGGAGTAATGTGCTGAGCCAGGCTGTTTTCAGCAGATCTTGCCAGATAAGTATTTGTTCAGTTCATTGGCTGGCCCAGTAAATCAATACTGGTAGAATCAACCCCGAACACTGAGAAATTCTGGGAAATTGAACTAGTTTAGTTTGGGGCATTTTTCCAAACACTATATTCATAAAATGGCCAGAGGAGGGCCCTGCCACATAACTTTTAGTCCAGAAGCTAGGGCACTCATCCAGAGCATGGGTGATTCAGGTTTGATTCCCCACATTCCCTTTGGCAGGTGAGCGCTCTAATCACTGCGCTACGCCTTCATTCTCACACACTTTTCTTAACTCAGTAACTACCCATTGTCTTTCATAGTGGCAATTCATAGTCATTTGTAATGATAATTATTATTGGGAGCAAAAGAGTGTGAGGATGACCCTAGTCCATGTTAGGTCACACACAGGAGGCCCAAGATTAAGTTTGTGCCAATATTTAATTATTTACGGAACAAGAGCTATTGAAAGGCACCCACCACCTCAGAACAGCTTGTGGTCAGAGAACTCTTCTGTAATTCTCTAGAGAGAGTGGAGAATTGAACCTGTATCACCCACATGCTGGATGAGTACATCCCAAACCTGCCTTCACTTTCTTCTGGTACTTCTTTTCTTGCCGGTTTGTGAATTATGTCTAAATTCCTCTTCCACAAATTTTTGGTCCATATGGTAAATTCATCTAAAAGTCACAAATAGTTTTGAGTTGACCCGAACTGCACCTTTCACCACATGAATTATTTTCTTTAAAAATGTCACCCAGCTCTAATCATTGTGACCAGCTCACCAGAGGCAGCCCATACATATAAAAACCTAGACAAAACACTGTTTTATATACAATCAGTTGAAACTGTGGGATAGAACTGGAAACATCTTTGTTAACATTTTTAGGGACACATCGTCATCCTAGTCCCATCAAATGATTTTGCTGCATGTGTTTGTGGGTATGGCGGTGGTGGGAGGGACAGATTTGTTTGGAGCAGTTTTTCTGTGTGGCTAGGCTATATTTCCCATGCACTGTCTCATTTCATTCTGTCGTCTTGAACAGGGAAAGTCCCAGAGAAGCACATATGTCCTCCAAATACCAAAAGGCCCAAGCATCCTTTGCTATTGTTTAAAAAACCCTTCTTATCAGCTTTAAAATACTCAGTGGAAGTTCTTTGTAACTTAGAAGTGAGATTGCTCAACAGACATGTGGGAGTATGAGAAGCTTCGAAACAAAGCTGTGTCTCTTTAAATCAGAAGGTAACTTAGTAAAGAGGGGTGTGTTCTTGCTCTCAGCAACTTGCCAGCAAGTAGTATCTGTCTGAGACACAGCCAGGTGCCTGCCTAAGCCAAATGTTATAACCATCCACCTGTCTCCCAAACTGACATTTTCTGAAGGAAGCATCCGTCTCCCACTCAGATCACTGTGACATCCTGAACCGAGGAGGCAGAGCGCCATTCACTAAGAAACAACACAGGAAGAAGGGGATAGAGCAGCAGGTCTGAGTTAGCTGAAGACAACACAGGACAATGGGAATGTTCCTGTCTGGGGATCACAGGCTGCTCCTCGGGCTTTGGAACTCTCTGTGGCATAGGTTTCAGAGTGAAAAATCCTGGGACAGACGCCTGGATGAAATCAACTTGCTGCAGCAGAAAAGGTAAGTCCCAGCCTCGCAGCTCCCTCCTACTTTTCCTTCAGTCCCGTCTCTCTTATGTCATTCCTTCTGGGGCTCTTCCTGCAGCTGGTAAATGAAGAATGGGCTTTGAGTATTTGTCTATGTCCTGGCTCTCTCCCCTCTAGACAGGCAATCCTGTCATTTCACATTAACAAGACAACTATGCAAAACACTGTCACTAGAGCCCCAAGGGAAAAGCTGGTTGTAGTTTTCACCTGCTTAGGAGGCAAAAAACCTAATCTCCAGCCAGCAGAGAAGCACTTCTGTCTTTTCCTGTGTCCCTGTCTTTAGGGCAACCATGCCACTTGAGATACTTATCAGCAGACTTTAAATAAATCTTCCTCACACAGGTGTGCACTTCGAAGTGGGACCCCTACATTGGTCCAGTCAAAGGGGGAAAATGTTGATGGGGGTCCTGTCCTATTCTGTGTCTCATGAACAGTGCTCTGCCCTTTATCAGTGTGGCATGATGGTGCCTCGGAAGAGATGGGGCAGACTCACAACTAATGCTCACCTCCTAGTGAAATATGTTTGTGGCAAGGGGCACCATCACCTCTTGCCACTTTGGTCTCAGTCTCCAGAAATGCCTCTTCCTTCCCACAAGTACTCAGGAAGGAAAGGGCACTGCTCCTGGCCTGGGTCGGCCACAGAGCAATAAGGAGGTCTCTGCAGTGAGACATTAGGAGCAACCCATGTCCTGAGCATACAGCTTCCTGCTGCCTCATCCTCACAGACCTCCCTTTCCTAACTGGTCTGTGAAGGGCTGGCATCAAATTGTGTCCTTCAGGTTCACTTGGAGGGCTGAGTCCTAAGAATTGTGGCTTTCAGGGATGTATCCTAGTCCTCTCTCCCCTCTCGGAGTCATGGGGCTCTCACTTGACTTTAGATGTTCTTCAATCAGTGTCACTGTCAGCCTTCAGGAGTGGAGCGGCACTAGGGCTGCCCCCACAGCCGGTAACTGAGAGTGGGAGGTGCCTGGTGTGGGCCTGCTGTCCTCACAATTCAGAAGGGTCTTTCTGAGTGTGGTGGTGGTATGGCAGTGGGAGCAGAGAAAATTCTCCTCCCAGACAGAGCCCACGAACAAAGAACCTCCATAATTCTAAGCACAGTAGACAGAGAGGATTGTCCACATGCAAACCAATTAGGGAAGTCTGACTATTATGCCAGGGATTCTGGGACACAGATGTAAGCAACAGATTAGCTATTGTGGTGCTGATTTCCTGTGGTTGGACACATTTGACCTGAGGACTACATTGATTAGCCATCCAAGATGCCGTAGCAAATCTTATGACATGCTTAATTCAATTATACCTATTTCTTCTACAAAGCTTTTTATCAGTACATCTCAAGGTGCTTTACAGAGATGGTCATTATTCCTATTTTACAGATGGGGAAGCAAGCGCAGCGACAGGAAATGATTTGCCCAATGTCACCCAGAAGGCCAGGGACAAAGACTGGCCTAGAACCCAAGTCACTGCAATCCCAGTGCTGCGTGCTACTGGCCTACCCTGCACTGTTATAGCAGGTTCCATCTGAGGATGGCTAAGCGCTTCTCAAATGTTAACGAATTAATCCTTGGATAAACATCATTATCTATATTTTGCAGATAGGGAAGCTAAAGCACAGAGAGGTTAAAGCCCAAATACTCAAAGGCTCCTATTTCCACTGATTTCAATGGTAGTTAGGTGCCTAAATGCCTTTGAGAAGTTGGACTAAGTCACTTGCACAGTGACAGAGCCAAGAGAGCACCTGGAAATCTTGCTTCTGACTCCCCTGTTTTAACCACTGGACCAGAGATGGGACAACTCAGGCATGGGGGCCAGATGCAGCCCTCGGCTTGCCTGGAACTGGCCCCCAAGGCTCAGTGCTCCCCCGCCTCCAGCATTGGGGGCCTGCTTTGGCTCTCCAGCCTTCCCACTGCCCCTCACAGGGGTGGAGTACACAAAATCTATTAGTCTGGACCTCCCTAGACTCTGGTGTGGGAGGGGAAGTGGGAAGTGTCTTTCTCCTCCTCTGTTGGGGGCCACTTCTCACTTGTGTGATGTCCCTGACTGATTTTTCTGTGGGCCAGCAATCCCTGACCCAAAAAAGGTTCCCCACCCCTGCACTAAACAATGTACTTTATTGCTGATTTAATGTATTGTTAAATGAGTATAATTGTGCAATGGTGGCCAAAACCAGCAAAAATGGTTGTTAGGAAAGGGAATGAATGTCTCTAAAATTATTGCATTGCTGTTATAGAAATCAATGGGCACCATCTGTTGTAATGATGCATTCAATATCAAAAAGGAGATTACAGAAAATGAAGGGGCTTGGAGGTAGATGACAAAATGATTTCAAGTCATAAAGAGACTGATAGTGAGGAGAGACTAAAAAGACTGAAATTGTCTAGTGTAACGATGAGCGGTATAAGAGGAGACCTGAAAGGGGTTTACAACACAGTGAATGGGATAGAGAAGGTAAAATGAATATTTCTGTTTACCTCTTCTCATAGTACAAGACAAAGAGATGTTCAATACAATAGAAAAGCAATACATTTAAAACTAATTAAAGGAAGTAGTTTGTTAAGCAATGCAAAATTAACTTGTGGAACTTGTTGTCAGTAGGTGTGACTAAGGTCTGGAATGTGGCATGATCCAAAAAAGGATTAGATGCATCCATGAGAATGAAAACAAGAGTTATAAATAATATGCAAAAGATACAAATCCTCATGCTTTACAAGATAAGATAGTCAGTAAGGTCCAGATCATCCAATGAGTTTTGACACCTAAGCTCATTAACTAATTTTGATGATCTGGGCATAGTTGCCTGCGATTCAGAAGAAACCTGTCCTTAGGACATGCTCTTACTGAATGGGTCTCTTCCACCTTCCTCTGACACGTGGTATTGGCCACAACCAATGACAGAATACTGGACTAGACGTACCACTGTTGTGATCCAGTATGGCAATGCCTAGGTTACCGAATCCTATCTACAGTAACGTGATAGATGAACAGCCACATGCCTGCTGTGGGATGTATATACCTCACGTTGACCTAGGGCAGTGGTCCCCAACCTGTGGAGGTTGCCGGGCGCCAGGGGGCTTGGCTGTTCGCCCGCCGGGCACCAGGGGATGGGTGCGGGGCCCCCCCATAGCCGCGTGCCCCCCCCATAGCCACGCGCCTGGGGCCGGCGCCCCCCACCCCTCCTCCAAGCGCCGCGCGCCCGGGGCCGGCGTTCCCCCCCCCCCCCGCCTCCAAGCGCCACGTGCCCGGGGCCGGCGCCCCCCCCCCAAGCGCCGCGCCCCCGGGGCCGGCGCCCCCTCCCCGCCCCCAAGTGCCCAGCACTCACCATGCGTCTGGAGCTGGCTCCAGCACTGTGCATGCGCCACGTGCCCAGGGCCAGCCCAGCCCCGAGCACGTGGTGGGCGCACACGAATGCCCCCGCGGGCGCCATGGCGCCCGTGGGCACCGTGTTGGGGACCACGGACCTAGGGGAATTGGCATTTCATGTAGAACAGGCTGGTGCATTCTTCTGGATGATTGCATAGATTGGCGATTGTGGAATAGCACACTCTGGCATCCTGCCATGTTGCTGGCCTGTCAACATAGCAATGATGATTGTGAACCTCTCAGACATGATTGATGCTTACGAGTTGTGTTTTAAGACTTCTTTATCTTTATCTCAGGTTTTATTGTATAACTCAAACAGCCCATAGCCATTTTATTTTTATGAGCTAAATTCTAACCTCATTGACACTATCCAACCTCAGTGAGGTTGTATGAGTGTAAATAAGGCTAGAATTTGGCTCTGTGGCCTAAAGCCACTTCATCAGAATAAGAGCAGGGATGAATTAGATGCTGTTTTTCAGAGGAATTCACCACTCCCGGCTCCCACTAACTTCAAATGGTGTTGACAAGGTTCAGTACTTTGGCAAGTCATCAGGCACTGTGGGCTTATCTGGTGCCATCTCACCAGCACTGCTCTGGAAGAGGCCCGTGCCCTATACTGATGTTAGCCTGGGGCCTTTCAAGAAGAACATCATTATGCAGGGCTACATCTAGACTGGCATGATTTTCTGCAAATGCTTTTAATGGAAAAGTTTTCCATTAAAAGCATTTGCGAAAAAGCGCATCTAGATTGGCATGGATGTTTTTCCGCAAAAGCACTTTTTGCGGAAAAGCGTCCGTGCCAATCTAGATGTGCTTTTCCACAAAAAAGTTCCGATCGCCATTTTCACGATCAGGGCTTTTTTGCGCAAAACAAATCTGAGCAGTCTACAGTGGCCCTTTTGCGCTAAAGCTTTTGCACAAAAGGACTTTTGCCCGAACGGGAGCAGCATATTTTTTACATGAGATCGTCAGTGTTCTTGCGGAAATTCAAGCGGCCAGTGTAAACAGCTGGCAAGTTTTTCCGCAAAAGTGGCTGCTTTTGCGGAAAAACTTGCTAGTCTAGACACAGCCCAGGTGTATACAAGACCCTGTCTGTTGGTGGCAAAGATCTATTTTAAAAAAAATCATAGACATTAGATTTGAAAATATCATAATCTTACAGTCCATCAACCTGCCAGTGCTGGAGTGTTCTCAATAGTACACTTCTCAAAGCATTCAGCACATCTGATGATTAATACTGAGATTTATTAGGCTGTTGAATTTATTAGGCAGTCTTCTGATTGGAGTGGTAGAAGGCCTTTCTCTTGAGTCCTTTTAAATTGGAATGTATTATATGCTGCCATCCAGTTGTAATGTATTATAAAGGGTAGTCCTGAACTAGTCTGGTGAGGAAAGAACAAGATGTACCTCAGTGGGAATTAGAGAATGGACTGTTAGTGCTATTTTTGTAATGTTCCTTTTTATACTTTTTCCTCCTGGAAATTATTTTCAAACGGGATGCATATGAAGTAATAAATGAAGGTCACACTGGTGTTAAGTTAGGTATGCATCTACTCTGAGGAATGTACTGATTTCTAACCGAGCCCAAGTTGCATGATATCTGCTAATGATGAGTAAGTAGCTAAAGTTCAATTTTTTTAGGAGGAGCTCCCCAAAGTTTGAATGTTTGGCTTAGCTTTCTTGGAGTTGCAATTCTGACTGGAAAATGTCAGGTGAGAACAACCTTACCTTCAAGAATTCAAGAGAGGCAGTGATGCCTAGTACTTAGTGCAGGAATTGACACTCAGGAGTCCTGCATCCTTTTTTCCCCATTCTTTCACTGTCTGTGAAAATTTCAGCTCACCTTTGCATCTGTGTCTCAGTTTCCCCATCTGTATAGTGACAGTAATAGCAACCCCATTATTGTAAAGTGCTTGTAATCCCCAGGAATGTCAGCATGTCACTTCCCTCTTATTGTTAGATAGTTAACAGTTTGTTTTCGGTTGGTGTGACAGTGGGGATTGTATTCACTCTGTTCACTTGTCATTGTGTATGTGATTCCTACTGTCCTGTGCGGCTCTGTTGTAACTGTGTGTGTGCCTCAGTTTCCCTGGGCACTGCACCCATAGCAAGCTGGGGATGGGAGTTTTGGGTATAACTCTGAGTCCCAGCTTGGCACATACACAACAATAGCTCAGGCTCTCTTGTAACCTGAGCTTAGGTGGGGTGGGGTATGTGCAACCAGATAACACCTTTTAGCCTGGAAGCTGGACAAAGGAGGAGGCAGGGCTGCCTGGAGGGCAGGGACCCCTTGTGGAGTGTGTGAGGGAGCCTCAGCTACCTTAGGATGCAGGGAAGGGGCCCAGGGCCCTAGCTCTGGGCCCCCCACTCCCAAAAATGGATTGTATTGACTGCTCCTGGTACCTTCAATTTAACTTTGTTTTCTAAACTGAGTTAGTGCTTACTGTCAAATCTCCTGAATCTGTGTATGTGCACAGTAGATAGCACTTGTCATCCAAAGATCTCAACGCAATTTACAAACACTAGCAAAGTACATTTTGCAACAATTATTTCCATTTTACAATATAGAAATAGAGCCATGGTGAGGCTAAGGCCTACATTTTCATACATGTTTGCTAACTTTGGCAGCCTGAGTAGCAATTAAGGGTCAGATTTTAATACATGTCTGATAATTATCCAACCTTCAAAAGAAAGACAGGTGGCAGCGGAATGGTCTGCTGAAATGGGGACAATATTGGACATGCACTACACAAGGAGGGGCACAGTCAGTGATTCATGGATTACAAAACCAAAAAGGAATCTAGATTATGATTGTCTAATCTGATTTTGGCTATGTCTAGACTACCCCTCTCGCACAAGAAAATATGTAAGTGAGGTGAAGTGGTGAATATTGCTGTGTCTCATTTGCATGCGTAACAAGCCACCATTTTTGCGCAAAAAACCCCTCTTGCTCAAGAGCTGTTCTGATGCTTTTTTTCCAGGAAGAACAGCTCTTGCACAAGAAGGGGGTTTTGTGCAAAAATGGCAGCTCATTAAGTATGCAAATGAGACATGGCGATATTCACCTCCTCGCCTCATTTGCATATTTACTTGCACAAGAGGGGGCAGTCTAGAAGTAGCCCTCCTGTCTAACGCGGACTATAAAACTGCCCCCAAATAATTCCTAGAGCAGAACTTTAGAAGAAAACATTTAGAAGTTGATTTAAAAGTTGAAAGTGAAGATTCTAATAGTTACTCTTGCTTTTAATAAATTACACTTTATTTCCAGTCTGAATGTTTAAATTTCAACTGCCAAACACTGGATCATGTTATTCCTTTCTCTGCTTGACTGAAGAGCCCATTATAAATATTTGTCCCCATATAGATCTGTAGCCTGCAATCAAGTCGTCTCTTAAATTTGTTTGTGAAGCTAAATCATGTGAGCTCTTTTGAGTGTTATAAGGCAGGTTTTTCCATCCCTTATTCATTGTTGTGACTTATGTTTGAGCCCTCTGTAATTTATCTGCATCCATCTTGATCTATAGGTACCAGAACTGGACACAACATTCCAGCAGCCAATGTACCAGTGCCAAATATAGAGATAACTATTACCCTACTCAAGATTCCCCTTTAAATGCAACCCAGGATCACATTATCTCTTTTGGCCATGGCATCACACCAGGAGCTCATATTCAACTGATTATCTACCCCATTCCCCAAATCTTTTTCATAGTCCCTGCTTCCCAGCAGAGTCCCTGGTTCTGCAATTATGGCCTACATTTCTTTGTTCCTAGGGGTATACATTTAGATTTATTGGTATTAAAACACATACTGGTTGTATGCCTCTAGTTTACCAAGTGATCCAGATTGCTGTGAATCACTGGCTTGTCCTTGTTCATTATTTACCGCTACAATAAATTTTGCACTTAACAAAAATTTGAGATGGTTTTATGTTTTCTTTGTGAGCATAGATAAAATGTTAAATGACATTGGGCCAAAACCAATCCCTATGGGACTCCCTTGGAAACATACCCACTTGATGACAATTAGCAGTTTGCACTTAGCTTTTCATGCGTTTAATGAGTGCCATGTTAATTTTATAAAATTATAGTTTTTTAAATCAGAATGTCAAAGTATCAAGTTAAATGCCTTAAAGAAACCTAATTAAATTAAATCAATATTATCTCTTTCAACAAAACCTGTAATCTTATAAAAGAAATTAAGTTAGACTCTGTTTTCCAAAATCCCATATTTACTGCTGATTCAAAAAGGCCTGGGGCTTGCAGCCACCACTGCCACTACTAGGGTTGCCAGGTGTCCGGTATTGACTTGGACAGTCTGGTATTCTCACTTCCTATCCGGTAAAAAAAATACTGGACACCTAAAATGTCTGGTATTTTCTGATTTTTTTGTCTGCTAGGAGGTGAAAATACCAGACACCTGGCAACCCTACACACACTCAGCAACTAGGCCCAGCCCCCGCCTCTCCTCCCGGGTTCCCGGACCCACTGCTTACCTGGTTCTGCAGGGAAGCTGCCTTCTGGCTCAGATCAAGAAAACAAGATGGCCACCAGCAAAAATCCCAAAGACTTTTCTTAAAGGGGCCATGCTGTTTAATGCTGTTTTATTAATAACTCTCAGGGTCCTTTGGGGAGGGATGGGGGGTTCAGTATTTTTGGTTAAACCATCTGGAAACCCTAGCCACTACTGCTACTGTGGCAGTAGCCTGAGCCCCGCACACCATGCTCTGGGCATCCTTAAGGACTAGCGTAGGAGGGAGCATGGTGTGACCTTGGTGGGGCTGATGGCTGGCTACCCCAGCTTTATTCCTTTCATCCAAAGCCCCACCCCTTCTAGGAGCATGGAGCCACTTTTCCACCTTGTCCAGGGGCCTGGTGGCTCTGTCTACCCCTCTGATTACAGTAGAACTTCAGAGTTATGAACACCAAAGTTATAAACAGACTGGTCAACCACACATCACATTTGGAACCAGGAGTAAGCTATCAGGGAACACAGGCCCAAAAAAACAAAACATAAAAATACACAAAAAACAAAAGTACAGTACTGTGTTAAATGTAAACTGCTAAAAAAAGGTGAAAGTTTAATATTTGACAAGGTAAGCAAACGGTTTCTGTGATTGTTTCATTTTAATTAAGTTGATGAACAAATGTTTTCTTTCAGTCTTCTGGAACTTGCCCAGTGTTCTGAGACTTATAGAAAATCTACATTAGTAGCCAGTGAGCTCCTCAGCCAGATCTTTTAAAACTGTTGGATGCCAATTATCTGGACCAGCTGATTGTAAAATGTCTAACATTAGCAGCATCTATGTAACATCTTCCACAGTTACCAGTGGAATGGAAAGAGTTATCACCATATAATAAAATTGTCATCTGTACTTCCCCAAATACAGAATAGAAATATTTATTGAACACTTCAGCCTTTTTAGCATTAGTATAGCTAATTCTGCTATTTCTAGTTAGTAATGGACTAGTACCAGTGCCATGATTGTTTTTGTTTCTAACATTTTTTTAAAAAGTCCTTTTTGTCCTTACTGCTTTTGTACATAAATTTTCTGTGAGATGCTTTGCTTCCCTTATCAATTTTCTACAATATCTAACATCTGATTTATATTCATTACTATCATCTTCCCCTTTCTTCAGTTTGTTATGTATTATTTTTATAGCAGCCTTCACACCCTTCTAAACAAGATTGCTTTTTAATCAGCAATCCCACCTTACTAGTGGGATTGTGGCTTTTGAGCATCTAATAAGGTGATTACTTCCCATTATCATTACATTTTTCTGATTTAATTCTTCCTCCCAAATGATTTAGCTCATACAGTATTTGTTTTCAGCTTTGTGGAAGTGGCCCTATTAAAATACTGAGTGTATATATATTACTAGTCAGGACTTATTCTGTTTGCACATTACCAGCTGTGTCTAGACTGGCCAGTTTTTCCAGAAAATCAGCCGCTTTTAAAAAAAAATTGCCAGCTGTCTACACTGGCCGCTTGAATTTCCGCAAAAGCACTGACTTCCTACTGTAAGAAATCAGTGCTTTTTGCGGAAATACTATGCTGCTCCCGTTCGGGCAAAAGTCCCTTTTGCACAAAACTTTTGCGCATAAGGGCCAGTGTAGACAGCTGAGATTTGTTTTGCGCCAAAGTGCATCTAGATTTTGTAGAAAAGCGACCGTGGCCAAAGTGCTTTTGTGGAAAAGTGTCCGTGCCAATCTAGACGCTCTTTTCCAAAAATGCTTTCAACGGAAAACTTTTCCATTAAAAGCATTTCCAGAAAGTCATGCCAGTCTAGACATAGCCCTTAGGTATAAACACCATAGGGTACGTCTACACGAGCTCGTTAGTTCGAGCTAGGCAGGGTAATGAGGGCAAGCGGAGGTGGAAATGAAGCCCAGGATTTAAATATTCCGGGTTTCATTTGCATGTTCCCGGACACCGCCATTTTTAAATTCCCCCTTTGTCTGAACTCTGTGACCCAGCTACACATGGCACGGAGTAGGGAGTTTGAATTAAAGATCCTAATTCGAACTACCGTTACTCCTTGTGGAATGATATTTAAATCCCAGGCTTCATTTGCAACTCCACTTGCCCTCATTACCCTACCTAGCTCCAACTAACGAGCTAGTGTAGACGTACCCTTAGATAGTAACAAGATTTCCAGCAAGGATATGTAAGAGTTCAGAGCAATGGGCTAACCCAGGAGTGCTGAATCTTAAATTCTGTTTCCAGCCCTGCCAGTGAATTAGTTAATAACCTTGGCCAGGCCACTTAATCTCTCTGATTCGTTTCCCTCTCAGTAAAATGGAGATACTACTACTCAGAGTGTTGTGACACCCAGTTTGACTCTAGAAATTTCCAGGGACACCCAGTTTGACTCTAGAAATTTCCAGAAGATCCTTGGATGTAGAGTGCTGTATAAAGATGAAATATTACTTTTATGACTTTTTGCTCATAGTCCCTCCTTTAGTATGGTGTTATAAAAATACCTAAATTATTTTACTACATCATTCAGCAAGAGACTTTTCAAACCACCAGGTTTACATTCAAATCTGAATCTAAAAATTTGACGCTTGGGGGAGAATTTGCATAATGGACTGGTCAGATCAGTGGAGGATTTAGAATTAGTGGGGACTTGTGCTCTGCTTCCTTTTTGCTCTTCACCCTGGGGACCCAGTCAAGAAAAAGAACATTCTCTTATCACCTCTTCCATCCCCATTTTTCATTATTTTTTCCTTCCTCCTATATCATAATAGGAAGTACATTAAAAAACCTTCATTGTTTCCGTAGGTTTTTTTACCCTCCATTGGCCACTTAAAAACAGTTTAGGGTCTTGGTAGACTACTAAATGATCTTTCCAAATGGTTGTACTAACTATTGTAAAGTGTTTTGGATTAGAGTCCTTTTTAATAAGAAAAACTTAATAGCCTTTCTTCAATCCACCTGAATGGAGTTCTTGGACCACAATTTGAGAACTTTGGATCTAGAAAACAGCTTGGCTATGTTGTCTACTCTGGCAGGTTCTTGCACAAAAACCTACAGAGTCCACACTGCCCGCCCACTCTTGTGCAAGAAAATTAACAGTAGGGCATCGGAAGACAGGGCTTCTTGAGCAAGAGCTACAGTCGTTTCTAACAAGTATAAGCCCTCTTGCACAAGAGGGCAGTGTGGATGCACAGCAGGGGCTCCTCACACAAAAAAGCCTTATGGCTAAAATGGCCATCAGAGCTTTCTTGTGCAAGAGAATGTCCACACTGCCATGGATGGTCTTTCGCAAAAGCACATGGCAGTGTGGATGTGTTCTTGCACAAGAGTTCTTGCACAAGAACCCTTGTGCAAGATGTTCTTGTGCAAGAACCGGCCAGTGTAGACACAGACCTTGTATTTGCATGCACTCATGTGAATAATGTGTAAAAATTAAAAAAAGGATGATGTGCATCAATTAGAACAACATGTATGAGAATTGTCTTTGAACGAATAAGCAATTGTTCAAAATCACAATCTCTGATCTCACTGGCCAATTGCAGGCTCTCAGCTGGTCCCTTGCCTCAGGAGCAACCTGCATTCTGGTTACTGACTACTTACACGTCACCAGCCAGTGGGGAATAATCAGCTGCCTATGTCCCTAGGCCACCTCCCTCATAGCCCTAGCACCTCCTTATCCCTTCCAGCAAGGCCCACAGTCTAGCAATGGTCAGCCACGGGCCCCGTTAGCCCAGCTTACCTCCTCAGCACTGGTCTAACTAGGTACTTCTGTGGCAGTCCACCCTTCCCCCTTGAATAGCAGAAGAGAATAATCTCTGCTCAGCAGCCCCTTATAACTGGGCTGCTTCCACAAGCCTTCCCCTGATTGGCTCCTAATGAGCGCTCTTCTCATTGGCTAGGATTTCTGTGCAGCCTCTGGAAGGCTTCTTTTCCCCTCATTACCTTGTGTGGGGTAATTATTCCACTGCACCACCCCTCACAGCTCACTCCCGCTGCCCCTTCTGCTGTTTTGGGCTCATCCCCACAGCCCCTCATAGTCCACTCTGCCCCTCCCTTCTGAGGGCCCAGTGGACATTGCCCTGACCCAGGATTATATAGGAGGCAGCTTGAAAGCGAGCCCTTGGGCATCTGTGCTCCTTGGTGCAACAGGAGTAAAATTTCCACTGCCGCCACTTTTGAAATGCCAGAAGCAAGGAGAGGGTGACGGTCACTGCCCTGTGCAAGCACTGATTCACTGACCAAGAGGAACCAGGCATCACCTGGGCTGGGAAAAGCCAGAGTTAAGCACAAAAAGGGGCAGCCCCAGCCCAAGCTGAACTACTCCAGGCTCCTGCCCGAGCCGGCCTCTCCCTGGCTGGCTCTTCTTTCTGGGGTCCTGAAACATCTCTAGCTGACCCTTCACTTTCTGTGTGAGGAAAAGTCCATTAAGTCAAGTTCAGACAGGGCAGGCATGTTCTAGTGTCTATGAGCTAAATGTTCCTTAATGGGCCATTCAACTTCATTATCAACTTGTTCCTTGCCCTCATGTGCACACTAAATACCTTGTGGGCATTACCACAAGAACAACCATTAGGACATACAGCACAAAGCCGGGAAATGAGGCATTTGTTTTCATTGCTTTTCCGCCCTGCCACTGGGGGCTGAGTGTAACAGCACTGTTTGTTTCATGGTAAATCCACCCCTGGTTCAGATTCAGCCCATTTCTATTTATAATGGATGAACTCAAAGGTGCAGAAGCCTTATAGGCTATTTGGTCCATTCAGTTTGCTGCCCCCCTCGCAGTTTCCTCAGAGCTAATACAAGGTAGTGTTCCCAAGGCTTTGCCTAGACTAGAGAGAAAAGATGGTTTAGTGCAGTGGTCCCCAACCTTTTGGGGCTGCCAGGCGCATGGGGGCAGGGCCACTCACGCGCCGGGCACCCGGGGGCGGGGCCGCATGGACACCCAGGGGTAGAGCCACCCATACGCCGCGTGCCCGGTGCCAGCGCCACCCATGCGCTGCACTCCCGGGGCTGGTGCTGCTCCTGTGCCATACACCCAGGGGTGGGGCTTCCTATATGCCATGCGCTTGGGGCTGGAACAGCCCATGCCCTGCATGCCCAGGGCTGGTGCCGCTCCTGTGTCGCATGCCTAGGAGCTGCCGCTCCTGTGTCGCATGCCCAGTGTGTCTGGGGCCGGCGCCGCTCCTGTGCCGCGTGCCCAGGAGCGGCAACACCCATACGCCACGTGCCTGGGGCCGGCACAGCCCATGCGCCGCGCACACAGGGATGGGGCTGCCCATGTGCTGTGCACCCAGGGCCAGTGCCACGCCTCTGCTGCACGCCCAAGGGCCAGCACCACCTATATGACGCGCACCTGGGGCTGGCACAGCCCTTGTGCCGTGCACCTGGGGGAGGGGCTGCCCATACGCTGCGCACCCAGGGGCCAGCACTGCCCATGCGCCACGTGCCCGGGGGTGGGGCTGGCCCTGATCACTTGGTGGGTGCACAGAAATGGTCTGGTGGGCGCCATGGCACCCGCGGGCACCACGTTGGGGACCACTGGTTTAGTGGTTATGGTGCTAGTTCAGTCCTCGCAAGCCTCAGATTCAATCCCCTTGCCCAACCAGGCCTCTTGTAAGACCCTAGGCCTGTCTTCTCCGTGCCTGAGTTCCTCCTCAGGGCAGAGGTATGAGGAGACAGTGGTAATGGGGGCCATGTAAGTATCTCACATAAATAACGGTAGGTTGTCTCAAGTAATGGGACATCCACCATTCATTCCCCTGGACGTGCTACTATGAGATTAAATAGCCCCTGGTTTAAAACTCTTTTTCTGATCTCTTCTAGAAATTTTCAAGTAACTCCAAATCCTGCAAAGGTTGGTTGGGGTATGCTGACTTTTTGGATTGCTGGTAAAAATCACAAAGGACACTTGAAGCAGGTGGTTTTCATATCAGCAGGGCTGTGTCTAGACTGCATCCCTTTTCCGTAAAATGGATGCAAATTAGACACATCGCAATTGCAAATGAAGCGGGGATTTAAATCCCCCCCCGCTTCATTTGCATAAAAATGGCTGCCGCTTTTTTCCGGCTCAGAGCTTTGCTGGAAAAAAGCGTCAGTCTAGACGCGGATCTTTTGGGAAATAAAGCCTTTTCCGAAAGATCCCTTATTCCTTATTTTAAGAGGAATAAGGGATCTTTTGGAAAAGGCTTTATTTTCCAAAAGATCCGCGTCTAGACTGGCGATTGTTTCCAGCAAAGCTCCGACGCGGAAAAAAACGGCAGCCATTTTTATGCAAATGAAGCGGGGGGGGTTAAATCCCCGCTTCATTTGCAATTGCGATGTGTCTACTTTGCATCCCTTTTATGGAAAAGGGATGCAGTCTGGACACAGCCGAGATGTGTGAAGAGGTTAGTGGGATGGAATTTGGCACTGTCATCTTTTTGCTTATGCTGTGTTACCAGCTTTTGTGACGTTAGTGTGCATTTCACAATATTTGGTGTTTTTCAAGTCCCAGCTGCTGGAGTCGTACGGATACATTAAGAATCTCAGCTTTCATTTAGAAACAAAAGAAAAATTTGGAAATGGGAACTGAGTGCATTCTAACAGTTCAAAAAGCAGAAAGTAAATAAAAGTGTGTATTATTTTAAAGCCAATCTCATTTTTCAGCCATACTATTGATTTCTGAATGACTGAGGCTGGTAACTGCTTATGGCTCCATTCTGCAGGTGAGGACATTGAAAAAGCAACATGAGGACACTGGCAGGTGTATTGTGCATTCTACTTTGTTATTCAGGAGTCAGTAAGGTGAAGTCTACATGGAGAAATGATCAGAATAGCTATTGCAGAATAAGCTATTTGAATTTTGCAGTTGCTAATCTAGTCAGTTGCCCATTAGACAAGCCTTATGTTTTGTGGGAGTATTGTACTCTGGTATCCTTGGTGGTGTGCCAACTGAATTACAAGAGCACATTCAGAATGAACTGCAGCAAGTCAGTTGAAAGGTGTTAGCATAGCAAGAAGTGGCTTGTGGTGGCCAGACACATTAATGCTGAAATGAATGTAGGGAGTTCTTAGCTTGTGCAGGATATGCCTGCACCCGAATGCTTGGTTTACTGTTAGATAGATCTTGGCAGAGAATCCAGATGGACTTTGCAGAACCATTTCACAAAGAAGTGTTCCTTGTTGTAAATTATGGCTTTGCTTTGCTGCTCTATGCAGTCATTCGGATTATGAAATTAGCTAGTGCTCTTGCTTCTGTACAAGCCTTCAGGGAATTCTTTCTTCATTGGGCACTAACAGAACAGTTATAGTGATCTGCTTTTCCTGCAGCAGAAATTTGGGAGAAAAAATCTCTAAACTACCATGAACGCAGCATATCTGTTCCACACTCCATTGTGGGTTATCCCAAAACTTGCATCTTTTTAACCTAATGACTTCTGAAGATTAAGCTCAACAATACCCTCTGCAACACAGATTTCAGTCTTACTTTTTTTTAATCATATGGTCCTTCTGCCTGGGGCTGTGACCCCCAGGAGGCTCACAAATAGGCATCAGTAGATTGTGAATACTTGTCTTGCTCATATTGCTAAATAAAAGGGGATCCCATCTGGTTCCCATCTAGGTTGGATGGAAAAAGTGGGATCCTAGAATGTGCTCACTGTGCTACTTTTCAGTGTGGTGGTGTAACAGCAATGCAAAGATTGACTTGGTCAAAGTGGCCTGGCCAGGAACTTCCTGGTCTAGGAGAAGCTAAGTTGGTGGCACATAAGGCCCAGGTTAGCTTTTTGACTAGGTTTTAGGGCTCAGTGGCTCAGCTCTAGAATGCTCTAATACAGAAGTAAACAGAGGCTGCTGGATTCCAGTTTCAAGCTACAAAGATCAGTTTAGGCATGATACTTTTCCCAAGAAAATATTTGAACAGCAACAGCAGAAAGGTTGCAGCCATTTTTGCTTTTACTGGCTCCCCATGGCTAGTCAGAGGAATGTAAAAGAGTGATAATAGCAAGGAAACATGGAGCACAATACCTGGGCTCTTTCTTGCTGCCATGGCTAGGTGAGGTATAGGGTTGCCAGATGGCTGAAACAAAAATACTGAACCACCCCCCCTCCCCAAAAAAACCCCACCGGGAAAACATTTTGTTGAAGGGGAAAAAAAAGAGGGGTGGGAACCAAAGTTGTTGAGTTAAAAAAAAAAAGGCTCCAAGAACCTGCTAGGGATTACCAGGTAGTCATTAAAAAAAAAACACACACACAAAAACGGACATGCTTCATGGGGGGGAGGGACCGGCTGGGAGGGGGCGGGGCTGGCCGAGAGTAAGGGGGGGCAGGAAGCACAGCTGGGGGGGGTTCAGCGGCGCTGGCCGGGGAGATCAGGAAGAGGAACCGGCCGGCGGGAAGCAGAGCTGGGGGCGGTGCAGGAGGCTGACCGGGGAAGATCAGGAGGGGAAGTGGGAGAGAACCGACCAGCCGGGAAGGGGGGGGGGGAGCAAATCGGCCGGTGGGAAGCGGGACTGACCTGGGCACTTGCTGCCTGTCCTGCGCAGGCTCCTGGCGACGCAAGAGCGAGGAGGAAGCTTCCACCCCTCCTCACACTCAACCGACTGAGGGCTGAAGGTGCAATCGCGGCCCCACCTCCCAGCTGGGACTCCCAGCCGCTCTCCCCACCCCCGCCAGGCTTCGGTCCAGTGCACAGCCAGAAAAATCAGAAAATACCGGACATTGCACATGTCTGGTATTTTCTGATTTTTTTTTACTGGCCAAAGCGTGCAAATACCGGACTGTCCGGTCCAATACCAGACTCCTGGCAACCCTAGCACTGAGGACTGGGAGGAGAGGGTAGAAGCAGCCTTTCCCCGCATATATCACAATAGCAGGGGTGTCCCTGGGAAAAAAGAGTTGCAAAGAACACAGTAGTGGCACTTATATGTTGTTTTAAATCTGGGATCCTAAAGTGCTTTACATGGCACATAATTATTCCCATTTGGTAAAGGGAAACACAAAGCCATTAGAGCTTGCCACAAAAACCCAGGTTTCCAGAATTAGTCCAGTGCCCTTCTCCCTGCATTATGGTGCCAAAACTCCGGGGCAGAGACTGAGGGCCAAAAGGGCAATGTGAGACTCCTCAATTGGCCCAGCAGGTGTTTGATGTGGCTGCTCTGGCCCATTCCAGGGTATTTGATAATCTGCTAACCTCTTTGAGCAGCACTCTAATGGCAGAGTGGCATATGCATGAAACCCAACACAAATGAACTTGGGGCCCTGGCAAAGATGCTGTATTGTGGGGGTGGTGTCAATGGTGAGGAACAAAACAACAAACACCCACCCCTCTGCTGCTTTATCATGCTGGGATCACTTTGTTATGATTCTGAGTCATGCATAGCTATAAAAATGAAAGGGGGGGAACTGCTCCAAAAGAAATGTTAAACTGAGCTCTTTCACCCAGGACTTTTCAAACAACAGAACAACCACAGAGTTCAGAAGAGCCAGTTCTGATGAAAACTCATGAACCTGTTTCAAAGCGATGCATGCATTTTTCAGTACAATTGCTAATACTGATTCTGGGAGTTGGGCATACGGTCTGAAAGCAAGCAAGCAGGGTTGTTTTCTAGACAGTGCAGTTTAGTTCAAATAGCACAGGGTAGGGAATTCCTTAATTCTAATCCCAGTTTTGCAACTGATTCAATCACTGTGTGACCTTGGGTGTGTCAGGCCACTATATGTGGTGGTATTATACTTCTTTCAAACCCAAATGCCTCAGTTTCCCCCTCTGTAAAAGAGGTATGATATTTACTTTATGAGGATTAAACAACATAAGGTTGTAGAGCCTTTTGGACCTGTCAGGCACCATTGTTGGATTATGGTTCTGGCAAACACAAATGAACATGCCAGAATCCAGGGGAATCTGAGATTTATCTGGGCTTGCAATGAAATCTGAATGTAGAAAAAGCAGGTTCACTTCAATCTGAAGATATTTGAATATTGGAGGCTGTGCATCAGTTCTGCTGAAAACACTTTAAACCCAGTTGAAGCAGAACCTGAAGAATTCCTGCAACCTTGGCATGACCAGCTCTTACTGAACATGAATCATTTGAGGCATGACCAAATGCTGCATGTGAACTAGGTTTCCACCTAAAGTAAATAAAGCAACAGGTGAAACAGATTTGTTATAAGTACTGGAGCTTGGGGCCACAGTTTTCCTGCCAGTGGTAACAGGGTAAGCGCATGCGGCAAAATTTCTGAGAAAGAGAAGACAAAGACTTGTAATATGATTTTTACCATAGATACTATGTCAGTGGCACAGGGACTTTGCTGGCTACCGCTGTTTTTACGAAGCTGAGGTTCCATGGCATGTAATGTCTCACTGGAACTAGCATGCTACAATGCTCATAGTTTACAGAAGGAACTGATAGTAGCGTCATGCGCCCACTTCCTAATCATTTTCATTGGCTTCCACTGGACTCGCTCCAATTTCTCCACATCCTTTCTGTAGCGGGGGGACCCAGAACTGGACACAATATTCCAGATGTGGCCTCACCAGTGCTGAATAAAGGGGAATAATCACTTTTCCCAGTCTGCTGGCAGTACTCCTACAAATGCAATCTAATATGCCATTAGCCTTCTTGGCTACAAGGGCACACTGTTGACTCATCTCCAGCTTCTCATCCATTGTAATTCCCAGGTCCTTTTCTGCAGAACTGCTGCTTAGCCAGTCAGTCCTTAGCCTGTAGCAGTGCTTGGGATTCTTCCATCCTGAGTTCAGAACTCTGCACTTGTCCTTGTTGAACCTCATCAGATTTCTTTTGGCCCAATCCTCCAATTTCTCTAGGTCACTTTGGACACTATCCTGACCTCCAATGTATCTACCTCTCCCCCTATTTTAGTGTCATCCGCAAACCTGCCGAGGATGCAATCCATCCCCTTAACCTGCATCCTACTTCAGAAGACATTCAAATCTGCACTTGAAAGGGAATCCTCTGAACTGGCATTCATGCTAAAATTCGACACCCTCCGCACCGGACTTAATAAAGACCCCAACTATCTTACACATTACAAAGATAGCTTCCCCAATTATCACCTCTAATACTATTAACTCACAGACATTTCCCCTTCCCCACCTCTAATATCATTAACTCACTGGCATTCACCTTCCTTCCCCCCCCCCCCCCCACATCCCCCTTCTGTTCTGTAATGTGATTTGTCCTTTTCATGTGTGTTCATTTTTTTAAAATTGTATCCTTTGGTATATATGGTTGTGACTGTTTTCTTCCATTATTTGATCTGAGGAAGTGGGTCTGGCCCACGAAAGCTCATCATCTAATAAACCATCTTGTTAGTCTTTAAAGTGCTACATTGTCCTGCATTTTGCTTCAGCTACCCCAGACTAACACGGCTACATCTCTACCACTATCCCCTTATCCAGGTCACTAATGAAGAAGTTGATCAAAACTAGCCCCAGGACTGACCGGTGGGGCACTCTGCTTGATACTGGCTGCTAACTAGACATCAAGCTATTGATAACCATCTGCAGAGCCCAACAATCTAGCCAGCTTTCTCACCATATTATACTCCATTCATTCAATCCATACTTCTTTATCTTGCTGGCAAGAATACTATGGGAAAATGTAAAAAAACTTGGCTAAAGTCAAAGTATATCACGTCGATCACTTTCCCCATAGCCAAAGAGGCAGTTATTTCCTCATACAAGGCAAGTAGGTTGGTTAGGTATGACTCGTCTTTGTAGGACCAACCATAATCCAGGCTCACAGGAAAAATAAGACTATTTACAGATCACTGTCTTGAGTACTGAGCAATTACATTCCTTAAGTACCACTAATGGCTTTCACTAGCCCACCTAGATTAATGAACAGGCTTATACTACATATTTCTAACTTCAAGTACCAGAATGATAGGTGCACACAAATGGAATGTGTGTGTGTGTGTGTGTATATATATATATACACACACACACGCACACACACACATTCAGGGGAATTAAAAACTCTCCAATGAGTCACATGCCCTGATTTGCAAATATATTTGAGTTATACATATTTATATTCAAAAATACATTTCCATAAAAATATGGGGATGCAGCATCACTGTGTAGTGGGATTTTAAAAGCTTGATACATTTATGAATGGGATAACACGCCAGGGTTGCCAGTAATTACAGGAGGCTGGACTCAATGATCCAGGAGGTCCCTCCCAGGCCTATGCTATGTCCCTAATGTGTAGGTATCCACTGTGTGGAGGCTTCTGGATGCCACCTTATTGGGAAGTGGTTGAATGTATGACCTTGAGTCCAGTGAGACCCACATCAGTAATTACATGAGCAGCAGTGTAAGCAAAACAACCCACAACCTATAATTAATAAACATTACCACGCCCCAAAGCAGCCAGCCGAACAGGAAACCATCTGGCTTCACAGCCTGAGGAATGTTGCTAGCACATACCCAGAGAGAGAGAGAGAGAGAGCAGGCCGGAGTGCCAGCATAGGGATGGGAAATGACAATTTATTCTGGTAATGCCCATACAAGTGATTTTCTGCTGAGTCTGTTGGACCTGGACAAACCCTGCTATTCTCTCTGGCTCAATGCCTTATCGCCTAGGTTTATGAATGCAGCCTGTACACACAGGGTCTTCCTTCATCCTGGCC
Source organism: Pelodiscus sinensis (assembly GCF_049634645.1). Lineage (NCBI taxonomy): Eukaryota > Metazoa > Chordata > Testudines > Trionychidae > Pelodiscus > Pelodiscus sinensis. The sequence continues at coordinate 136,830,751 of NC_134711.1, read as the reverse complement.
TGGCTTCAGGAGTTATTGAAGGGAATATGTGGAACTTCAGCCTAAAAACCCAACAATGGTCAGACTGAGCTGGGATGAGTTTCCTTGTTTGGGGGTAGTTAGCTCTTTCGTTTTCCATACACAAAGAACAAGATGTCCACTTCAGCTTCAGATCTAGATTAGATCAAGATTAAGGAAGAAAATGACAAGATTAGACAAAAGCAAAGTCCCCATCCAGAGCACTATGTCAGTATGTCCATGCAGCACCTAGACACCTGGAGCTGGCCTGTGCCAGCTTACTCAGGCTTGCAGGGCTTGGGCCATGAGTGGTGTTCCCTGTAAGTCAGAGGTGGGCAAGATGCGGCCCAGGGGCCGAATCCAGCCCGCCAAGCCTTTCAATATGGTCCATAGCCTACCCCACTGGACGCGCAGGCAGGGAGAAGACACAGGGCTCAGAGCGGCTGGCTGCTCCATCTTCCTGTCTGCACTGGGGAAGCTTTACATGCTGCGAACCCGCTCCTTTACCCAAACTGCCTTTCAGACTCCATACTCCTCAGCACCCCAAGATCCCTTCTGTACCCAGCCTCCATTCCAGAGCCCTCAACGCCTCCACAGAAAAGTGCAGCCCTTGACCACTTACCAAAATCTTGCAGTGGCCTCCCACCAAAAATTATTGCCCATCCCTGCTGTAAGTTGTGTGCTTATGTAGCTGTCCAAAAGATATTCCAATGCCACACAACAGTTTAGCAGAGAGCCCACAGGTAGGCTTTTTGTTTCTACTGGTGGTGCCCATTCACACATGCTTCAGTGCATATAAAAATTATTCCGCATATGGACAGAAAAAACTGCACGTGAACGGAAAAGACTTGAGGGAACACTGGCTATGAAGCTGTTTCATTGCTGTGTAGACTTCTGGGGTCAGACAGCAGCCTGAGTACTGAGATTTTCTTACCTTGCAGGGGCCTAGAGCCCAGGCACAAACTCCAGCTTGCAAGTCGGCAATGAGCCAGCCACTTAGCTTCAGCCAGGTCAAACAAGTCGGCTGGAACAGGCCAGCCTCTGTTTTTCAGCTGCTGTGTAGATATATCCTGTGTGTTCACTGCAGAGTTGGAGCAGGATTTTACTTCAGTGTTGCCTCAAGCTCCTCCCCCGCACACATAAAAACCCTTTCAGCTTTGGACTATCAGCTAAAACTGGAGTGAGGCTTTCACTTGGGCTGGTAACCTGTCCACTTTGCAGTGTGACAATCTGGGCTAACCCATCTGAGTTCTCTTAGTACCACAAATCCCTCCCCTCCCCCAGTGTACCTAGATTGACAGACACATTCTTCCACAGTTCACAGGGAAAGAACCATTGAGCAGTTCAGCTTGCTGCAGCAATAAGAACTGCGTGTCCCTACAGCAACCCACATGGGAGCCACTGGAGTGAGATCACAGGAGCAACCTGTGTCTGCAGCCAGGCAGCATTCTAAAGCATTTAAAGGTGCAATGCTCTGAAACTAAATATCCCTTGCTAGGTTGCAAAGTCAGGCTGTGTTGCATTTTTAGATCCCAGCCAACTTGAGGAGTATGGATTTTGCATGATTCATTGAATGCTGACGGGGGGAACTATAGGGTTGTGCGAACGGTTTCCCCTCTCTTTCTGTCATGTTACCATAGGCTCTTTTTGTGAGCTTTCTGGCTTTGCTACTGATAGCAACGAGCCAGGTGAAGGAGGCTTGTGCATCATAATTATTTTGTAAACTAGCAGAGAAAGGTTGAACAGAGGCTTTCCCCACTTTGGAGAAACACTGAGCTTGGCAGACTGAACTGCCCCACTGAACCTAGGTGAATTCCCTCCAATCTTGGGTCATACTGTGGGAGGTTAGATGCATGCAGAAAGTTTGTACTGTCTCTGCCAACTCTTTAGCAGTTTTTAGGTGAGGAGAGAGCTTCAGGCGACCTTCTAGCAGCACCCATATTCATTAGATAGCAGGTGGCTACTGGGTGAGTCCTAATCCCCTGAGGGACTGCGGTCTCTTTTGTTCCCTGCAGAAGGATGGGGCATGACAGCAGAGAGGGGTGAGTCTCTAACTAGGGGACAGATAGCCAGGTGGGGTCACTGAGGAGGGCAGCATGGAAAGACATTACAATACCTTCTTCTTAATTAGTACATTCCATCAGCAGATCTCAAAGTGCTTTTCAGAGGTCAGTATCATAATCTCTGTTTCACATAACCCTAAGGCATACAGTGAGGGAATGGTCTGCTTAGTCACCTAGCAAGCTATTGGCAAAGCTAGGAACAGAGCCCAGATCTTCTGAATCCTACTCTAGGGCTCTAGTTACCTCTCCACCAAGGCAAACCTCCCACAGTTCACGAGGGCCTCCTGCTGTTTAATAGAATGGGTTAGAGAGGGGTTGGAAATGTTAGTGCTTCAGACTTCACCCTGTGGCAGACCTCCTTCCCAAATTCCCGCCCCCTCCTCCCGTCATAGATGGAATGGGTCTCTGAAGGGCTCAGGGAGGGGGAATGAGCATAGGGGCATGAGGACACTATGGGGAGTGGGTGTCAAGCTTTAGGGTGGCTCAACACAATGGGGACCAGAGGAGGAATGGGGATGCCGAGCATCAGTTCTGGAGTGTAGCAGGAGAAAGCAGAGGAAAAGCACCAGGCCTACATCTAGATTGGCATGATTTTCCAGAAATGCTTTTAACAGAAAAGTTTTCCGTTAAAAGCATTTTCAGAAAAGAGCTTCTAGATTGGCACGGACGTTTTTCCGCAAAAGCACTTCTGGCGGAAAAGCGGCTGTGGCCAATCTAGATGCGCTTTTCCACAAAAAAGCCCCGATTGCCATTTTCGCGATCAGGGCTTTTTTGCGCAAAACAAATCTCAGATGTCTACACTGGCCCTTTTGCACAAAAGTTTTGTGCAAAAGGGATTTTTGCCCGAACGGGAGCAGCACAGCATTTCCGCAAGAAGCACTGATTTCTTACAGTAGGAAGTCAGTGCTTTTGCGGAAATTCAAGCGGCCAGTGTAGACAGCTGGCAAGTTTTTCCGGAAAAGTGGCTGATTTTCCGGAAAAACTGGCCAGTCTAGACACAGCCCAGGTGATATAAATTTAGATCTCAGACAAGCAGGGGTAGGAAACTGGGATCAAAGGGGGCAGTTGCCCCAGGGCCTGGTGATTCAAAGGGGCCAGGGCTCCCTGCTGCCACTGCTACAGCAGCAGTGGCAGCAGCTGGAGCCCTGGGCCCTTTGAATCACCACTAAAGTGCCGCACGCTGCAGGCAGTGCTAAGGGCCAGGAGGAGGGGATGTGCCACTTGTGCCACTCTCCACGCAGCACTCAGGGCTGCCTATGGGCTGGCATGGTGCACTTCAAGTGGTGCTGTCCTGCCCCTGCCCCTCCCACCCAAAGCCTCACCCTTTCCAGAAGTGCAGAGCTCCCCCACACACCTTGCCCAGGGGACCACAGTGCATGGGTGGCAGGGAAAGCCCAGCTGGGGAAGGCAAATCCCGGTCGCACCCCACCCCTTCCATCCAAGGCCCTGCACCTAGAACCAAGCCCCACCCATCCCCGGCCTAATCCTTCTTGGCCACATGGAAGACTGGGGGTGCCATGCTGTGGCCTGGCGCAGCTCTCCCTGGTGTCCTGGGGAGCTGGGCTGCTGAGCCGTGGCCCCATCCCTACCGGGCAGCCAGTGGAGCTAGGCTGCCACACCATGGCCTCATCCCTCCCGTTGTCGGGGGAGCCGAGTTGCCGTGCTGCAGACCTATCCTTCCCCGGCATTGGCCCCAGCCTTCGGCAGTCAGGCATATAGGCAGTTTTGGGAAGGCTGTCAGCACCCATGCAAACAAGGAGTCCAAACCATCTTAATTCTGTCCTGTAGAAATACTTAGAAGTGATCAGAAACTCCAGCTGCCTTACCTATCCATAACAAGGCATGCTATTTTCCAAGGAAGCACCAAAAGATGAGAATGCCTCCTCTTCAGCAGGTACAATCACTTGCCGCTGCTTGCTCCCCCGCCGGGACCCAGCTGAGCAGCGCAGCGCCGCTCAGCTGGCCCTCGGCAGGAGCGCCGCTCAGCAGGGTCTGGGGTGGTAAGTGGCCTTTTGGGGTCCACGCTCCCCACGCGTTAGGTCGGGTCGAGTCGTGCCGCCGCTTGCTCCCCTGCTGGGACCCAGCTGAGTGGCGCAGCGCTCGGCCGAACTGCCAGGGAGGGAGGGGAAGGGGGACGGGGAGCTGACGTACACGGCTAGGAGGTGTAGCCATGTATGTCAGCATCAGCGTCAGCGTTACAGACAGTGGGCTACTATATATATGATAACCTCTGCTTCGCTTCTAGCAGAGCCAGCAGTGTTTAAATTAGAAGGTCCTGTGAATGGTAAGGAACTGCCCAGCACATGGTGTCCTCTCCGGCATAAAATCAGAATTGCTCAGCTCAGGGCCACTGGCCCTGATCTGCCTGCAGTTAAAGTCTCCAAAGGTGGAACCTGTGCTAATGGTGCAGGAGGTTCTGTGCTCTTAACTCCACAACTACTTAACATTTTTAAAAAACAACTAATAGTCCTGCAGCACCTTAGAGACTGATGCTCCTTTTGTCCATGGTGTGAAGTTTTAAAGCAGGGATGGGGAACCTAAGGTCCAGGGGCCAGATGCGGCCCCCAGCTTGCCTGGATCTGGCCCCTGAAGCTTGGGGCCCCCTCCAACATTGGGGAGGCCACACTGGCGCTCCATCCCTCTGTGGGGCTGGAGCACACAAATCCATTAGCCTGGGCCCCTTTGGGCTCTGGTGCGCCAGGGGAATGTGAGGAGTGTCTTTTTGCTTTTCAGTTGGGGACCATGTCAGTGAGGGTTGGTATTTGGCTTCCCACTTGTGTGCGCCCCCTGACTGATTTTTCCCATCCGTTTTAAGAACTCACATCTGTGCATGTCCTGAGGCTTCTGCACCTGGAACATGGCTGCAATGGAAAATGACAGCACGGCAGGAATTCAGGACTCGGATCCGTGTCTTTCCTCCCCAGATTGTACCACGGGGGAGCAGCGTTTCCCGAACTACGGCCCGGCCCCGGCGCCTGCTGCCCTTAGACCACTGGCCCCATTCGGTCGAAGCGGGCCGGAAGTGCCGGCGCGTTAAGAGCCGCAGCGCTGTGCGGGGCTGGGTCTCCCCCGGCTCTGCCTGGAGCGGGCCCCGCCCCCCCGCGCGTCCCCCTCGGCCCCGCCCCCCCTGCCGCGCGCGTCTCCCCCTCGCCGCCTGCCGCCCATGCGCGGCGTGGCACGTGGGCGGGGAGGACGCCCGGGCGGGGCGTGACGTCACGTCACGGGCCGGGGTTTTGAAGCCCGCGGGAGGCACGTGGAAGGAGAAGGTGGGAACCGGCTCGTGCGGCGGTGGGGGGGCACCAAGGGACAGGGGTGCACGAGAGAGACAAATGGCAGGGGGCCAAGTGTAGGGCAGGGGGGGCGGTGTCAGTGGGGGGACAGGGGGATGCTGGGAGGGGAGGCGCTGGGGGCTGGAGGGGGAGGTGCTGGGAGGAGGCTTGAAAGAAGGGGGGGCATGAGGAAGGTCAGGATGGAGCAAATCGTGTGTGAGGGCTCAGAGGGGCAGGAGGGGAATGGGGCAGAGACTGGTGAGGGGGGGTATTAGGGAGAAAGAGGGGGAAAGGAGGCACCAGGAGGGTGCAGGGCTAAGGGAAGGTGCAGGTGCCAGGGGATTCTGGGGTGGGGAGGGGAGAGCTGACCACTGGATTGGGGAATTGGGGCAGGCTGAGGAGATTGGGGGGCTGGTGGAAGCAGGGCTGCTGGGGGGGTGTGAGGTTGGGGGCAGGGAGCTGGCCGGGAAAGATGTGGGCAAGGTGGGAGAAGCGGCCGCTGGAAGGAGGGCTGGACGCAGGCAGCGGGGCTGGCCAAGGGAGATTGGGAGGAGAAGCAGGGGAGAGCCAGCTGCCCGGGAGGGGGTTGGGGGAAGTGGGGCTGGCCAGAGGCGCAGCAAGGGGAGCAGGGGAGAGTAATGAGTTGGCCTGCGGGGAGTGGAACTGACTCGACCCCGTTGCCCCCTCCCCCTCACAAAGCACGAGTTAGTCTGGCACAGGAATTCTACTGTCACTCCTCCAGTAGTTGTGAACTGTTTGGCTGGTAGACACATTCATGCAGCCTGAGCACATTTACCAGCCAGACAGTTTGAAACTACAAGCTGATACATCTAGTAATAATACAACTGACCTACTGAGAAAATACCAGACATGTTATATGTCTGGTATTTTCTCAGTTTGTTTTTCATGTGTTTATATTTTTGGGCTGCAAAAAGCAGAACTGAAAAAAAGGGTTCCAATTACAGTAAAAAGTTTGGGAAACCCTGGTCTAACCAGCTTTCTGTCTGTCTTACAGCCCATTTATCCAACCCATATTCCTTAACTTGCTGGCAAGAATATTGTAGGTGACTATATCAAAAGCTTTGCTAAAACTGGCACTGGGAGATTTGGGAGGACCAGAAACAACTTATTTGAATATTCATCATTTGATTAATGAATATGCAAATGAACATTACTGGTCTTCCAAAAGTTTGTGAATGGATTTACTGGTCCCCGTGTAAAAAAGTTTGGGAACCCCTGGGATAGAATAATTCTCTGCTCAGTCCCAGAGGGTTCTGGCCAAGATTTTCAAACATGGCTGCCTACTGTTATGCTCTTAAGGACATGTTTAGGCACTTAAACCAGTGATCTCACTTTCAAGGATGCTGAACACACAACCCCACCAATTGACTTCCATGAAGAGAATGGGCTGGACTCCATCACACACTTTTCACTTCCCGCTTTCTCTCCTCTATCTTCACTAACAAGCCTGCAAGGGAGTTTGTAAAGATTTTGCTTCTGCTGACCATGCTTGACCTCTTTCTATTATGATCCAGTGCAGCTGTTGGAGAAGGGAGCAGCCTCTGAATATCATGATCAGTGTATGTGCCTTGCCTTGTGTCCTGCTGCGTCATTTCTCTTGACCATGCAACTCTCGAGAGCAAGACAAAAATCTTCTGCCCCATCCTGCCTTTGGCTTTTCTTTGAGGTGGAATGTGCTATGCTTTACATACACAAAGCTGGCTGCATTTCTGCAGTAGGCAATGAATCTCTCTGTGAACAAGGGCCGTGGTTTCTGTCAGGATGAAAAGCAGTCTATGAATTTTCTTACAGAGGTGCCATGTTCTAGGTCTGCCAGAGCTGCAGCAGTGGAATTGCTTCTGAGCTATTGGCCATCTGTTCATGTAACCAGCTTAGCCCAGAGTGCTTCAAACTTCCTCCCTGTGAGCTGTGTAAATAAACCACAGATCAAATTTAAACAGTAGGTGTGTGTCACCAAAACCACAGACATGCTTGGGGGAAACTACCTGTCCTTTGAAGTGCTGTCTGCTTGGCATCCCTCACTCTTGGCTTGAGGGGGGGAGGCTGTTATTACTGTTTTTGATAGAAAGATGATGACAAATAGGAGACTATTGTTAGAAGGGCAATGAAAATGATTAATGGGATGAAGGGACTGACTTGTAAAGAGAGATTGGAAAGCTGACTGTATTGTTTGGCTAAACCTTGGCTCTCGAGGGAGTGATAGGCATTTGCAAGGATCTGATGTGTATAAATAGCATAAAGAAGGGGAAAGCAGCTAAGCAAGATCAGACTGAGCAAAGGGAAATCCAGGCTGCATAATTGGGAAACGTTTCCCTTATGTGAAGTCTATTAGACTGTGGAATAGCCTCCCTGAAAAAAATGATGAAAGACTCCTGGATGGGATATGTGTGATGTGCCTCTTTTATCCCTTCTATGGACACTTTTTCTAAGAAATATCGCTTGTCACACAGCAGTCTAATCCAAAGGGCAAATACAGAGTCCAGATCTGTTTTTAGTTACACCAGAGTGATTCTGAAGTAACTCCAGTGAAGTTACTCCTGATTTATGCCACCATAGGTGAGAAAAGACTATGGCCCTTATGTTGCAAATTGACTGTAAAAATGACATTATGAAGTTCAATTTATTTCTCAGTGATTCCAGGTCAAATTTGGAGCACTTACAGGTAAAAAGATAGTGTTTTCTAGGTGGCAGCTCTTGCAAACCTAACCTGGGTTCGGCCCTCAGGGTCAAACTCAGATCTTTCCTGCTTGGTCATCATTAAAGCTTTATATTCAGATCCATTCCCCAGGTGAGCAGCGCACAAACTGGCAGTCAGAATAATCCTCTTTGTACTCATGAGCTGAGCAAGCTTTTCAGAGCAGAAAACCCTCCAATCAGAAACAGTTTCTTCAGCCCTTTCTCACATCATTCAGAACCCTGCTGCCACTCTGTGGCCATCACAACCACTGCAGCAGAATGTGTGTGCCTCTACTATCCCAAGCTGTTGAACTGAATTTCAGTCCAGGGGAAGGTGAACTGAGTTCCACATTTGAGGAACAATTCCCCCTGTCCAAGTCATGTCCAAGTCTTTGCTTGGAACATTAGTCTTTGCAGATTTTGCCAGGGTTAAAAAGTAAATTCTGAATATTTTTGACTTAGCTCAAACTAACTCAGTGCTGTCCTTCAGATAAACTTCACCTATAAACTTGAACCCTGAACCCTTATGTGGAGTGGTGGATAAGTTTTGGTAGATAGTCGAATTTTTATTCCATCTCTGCAGCAGTTTCTGTGTTTCCAATTTGGGATTGAGACTTGAGATGCTAAACTGGCAGCCAGAGGGCAAGATCACTGGGGTTTTCTTGCCAGAAGTGACTTTGGGGAAAATATCTCATTTGCTTGTCAGGGATGTGGGCTGAGTGAGGTTCCCCATCCTATTGAAAAGGCTTCAAAGCCCACCTTCAAACTTCCCAGTGGAATGGCTGTGCTTTCTGATTCCCTGGTAGCCACTGGCTGGAAGATCCTGGGCTGTATTATCTGTTCTGCTTCCACTGACTGGGACTCAAAGGAAGCTAATTTGCATGTGTGGCTGACTCAGAGAAGCTGGGTTTGGGAGGGGAAAATCATACTGCAGGCACATTAAATCTCTTTCCTCCTGTATGAAGCAGTCCCATGTACTAAAGCTCTCATTGCATAGGTATAAGGAAACAGAGGGACAATGCAGACTCGGGGGAGGTTGGTTTCATGGTAACTTCAGCCTAGTAGGAACAAGAAGCACAAAGACTGTTGTGAAGAAAAAGCCCTACTCTCTTGCAAAATATCCAAACTAGGGTTTTACAGATTTGAGGTGTTCACAGACAGCAAACACCCAATCTAGCTGCTTTGTGGGGATTTAACTCCTGATGGATGGATATTAGGGTTCACCACTCTTCCAGTGTGGGTCTGGTTTTTCTATAAATTTTATTAAATTTTAAGAAACCAGATTGCATACGATAATAATACATTGAGTAGTAGAAACTGCCTCTTGCTGGACAGCCTGAAATGCTCATTGGTATCTCATTGACAATGTCTGTCCAACCACACACAGCTCTAAAGATAGTGGTCTGGGCGTCTGCCCCAGGTAGCCCAAGTTCTTGCTCTTCCACCACTGTGAATGTTGGAAGAGGATGCAAATTTGTTATGGCATTTAAAACATTGTTTTTCTTGACTAAATCTGGAATGTGGACCCAGGAACTTTGAGAGAGTGGCTGTGACAGGAAAGGGATTACTGGATTCTAATAATAATCATATTTATAAAATGCCCTCCTTCCGGTGAGGGTACTTGTGATGCTGCCCATACAGTTATCTTCTTGTGTTTATGCTTGTTGTCACCGCTATAATTTTAAAGTGTCCTTTATCAAGAGGCTTAGGACACTGACCAACATAAACTCATTATTTTAAGCTTCAGGGGGTAGCGGAGTTAGTCTGTACAGGATAAACTCTCTTCCTCCCCCCCCCCCCAACACACACACCATCCCATTTTTTTCCTTCTCCCCTTCCCTTCTCTCCTATTTATTTTGGTCCTGGACATCCAACACTCTGGTCATCTGAACGAAAGCTTGTGATGCCAGTCTAGACATAGCCATAGATGGTATGATTTTTCCGGAAATGCTTTTAACGGAAGAACTTTCTGTTAAAAGCATTTTCAGAACAGAGTGTCTATATTGGCACGGATGCTTTTCCGCAAAAGCACTTTTTGCAGAAAAGCGTCCGTGCCAATCTAGACGCGCTTTTCTGCAAAAAAGCCCCGATCGCCATTTTCGCGATCGGGGCTTTTTTGCGCAAAACAAATCTGAGCTGTCTACACTAGCTCTTTAGTGCAAAAGTTTTGTGCAAAAGGACTTTTGCCTGAACGGGAGCAGCATAGTATTTCCGCAGAAAGTACTGATTTCTTACAGTAGGAAGTCAGTGCTTTTGCAGAAATTCAAGCGGCCAGTGTAGACAGCTGGCAAGTTTTTCTGGAAAAGCGGCCGATTTTCCGGAAAAACTGGCCAGTCTAGACACAGCCCATATGTTTTGTTAGTGTTTAAAGTGCTACCGGGCTGTTTGTTGTTTTTTAAGTTAATTATTTTAAGATACAGTAAATTCCACTTCCTTAACTAAAATGATAAAATAGTCTAGACAATGGTTGGAATAATCCTCAGGTACTCAGTAGATCCTGAGTGAGTGGTGCACATAAGAATGAGTAAGATTTAGGATAAACTTAAACAACAAATAGTCTGGTAGCACTTTAAACACTAACAAAACATGTAGATGGGATCATGAGCTTTCATGGGCACAGCCCACTTCTTCAGATGATACCATCTACATGTTTTTGTTTCTCTTTAAAGTGCTACCAGACTATTAGTCTGTACAGGATAAACTTAAAAAACAACAAACTCGGCTACCCCTCTGAAGCTTAAGGTTTAGGAGTTCTGTTAGGACTGCTGTTTCCACAACTGAGAGGTCAGAAAACTAGCACAGGAATTTTCAACAGCATGGTCATTCAAGTAGGGGCTGCTGCTATTTATCAATGAACTTATTTCTCCTTCCTATGTATTAGAGATTGAATTAAATATATTAAAATGCACTTTTATTTTAAAAACAATGACAAAAAAAAATCTCAAATCCTTTCAGGCTTTATCAATCATGGAACTGGTCAAAATTAGAAAAGTATTTTATAAGAAATTTTCAAGTTGTTTCCATTTTCAGGGTTCAAATTGGACTTGGTTTCCGTTTTCAAAAAACTTGTATGAAAATCATTCTCAAAATATTTTATTTTCCAAAACCCTAATTTTGGGGAAAAAACAAACAACCCCATAAGTAGTTAGTTAAAAGGTCTGTGAACATTTTGGTAAAAAATACTATGGAAAATATTACAAAAATGAACTTTTAGGAATGGTGACACATTTTATTTTAATCAAAAAAAGCCTTTTTTTTTTTCAACAAAGAAATGCCTTGTGAAAATTTATGTGAAAAGTTTGAGCAGCTATAATCTACCAGAAAGAGAGGAGGGGAAAAAAATAAAAGAAAAGACATCTCCCCTTCTCCCCCCCCCCCCCCCCCTCCGGGCACTTATAGAAAGAGCCATTTCCTTGCCACAAGCATTAACGCAATAAATACACATGCAACAAAGGAGAGGAAGAGAGAGCAAAGCCATGAATCAGGTGGCTCTTTTGGGCTAGTCCAATGGGCCTTAAGGCTCATTCCAACTCTACTTTGCCCTGTGAAGACACACACTGGAGAGACGCCCATGAGTTTATAATGAAATGGCAGAAAGTGCTGGGCTTCATTTTCCCCAACAGGCTGATTCCATTAGTTTAGGAAATTCCTGGTGGTCAGGGGTGGTCAGGGGAGAATCTGATTCATGCTGCACCTTAGGACTTTAACTCCACGATTTCCACACTCCAGTAGATTCCAGATTGGAGATGTGCTGCAGGGGAGCCACAGCAAGTGGAAGAGTGGAGACAAAAGAGAGCTTCCCACCTACCCTTAACTGAAGGAGTTAATCTAGGCTTGTAAGTCTAATGCATGCTCTAATTCTTACTGGAGGGATTAACTGACACCTACATGCCATAATGAGGAGTTCATTGGAAATGCAGATAGAGCAATACATGTCTTGCTTTGTTTCCCATTTTCCAGGTCAGTGCAGGATTATTCCCTATACAACTGGGAAGGGGGAATGAAACTTTGGGGAGACGGGAAAGGGGAGAGGGAAAACTGGGAGGAGGGAGCTGGAAGGGGAAGAAGGGGGAGGGGAAACTCAGGGATCAGGGGTGGGAGTCTTGCCGGGCCAACCGCCTCCCAGCACAGCGAGGGAGGGGGCCTCGGCATCCCCGGGTGGATGGGGTGGAGGGTGCGGAGGTTGAGGTGGGGGGTGTGGACATTGAGGAGGAGAGTGTGGAGGTTGAGGAGGAAGCAGTGGGAGGAAGGGCAGGTGTGGGAGGAGGGACAGTAGTTGGGGGGAGGGGCAGCAGGCGCAGGACCAGCACAGGGCACCATGCTCTGCAGCAGGGCCTGCAGGTTAGTGTTTCTGGCTCGGTCTTCAGCCAGCTGCTCCCGCTGGAGCTGCAGGTCTTCCTGCATCCAGGCCTCGATGGTGCAGTGAAGGGCTCGCAGGGCCCCCAGATGCTGGTCCCAGTACTCCTGCCGTGTGGTGGTGGTCCGGAGCAGGCCGTGGGTGTGGGAGCATGTCCTGGGCGGGGTGGTGCGCCCTGCACGAGCAGCTGGTGCAGCTGTAGAGAAAAAAGAGAAGTGGTCAGTTCTCCCTGGGGACGCAGCGGATGATGCCCAGCCACCCCCTGCAACGTGAGGGTGATTGTGCCCTGCACCGTCAGAGCCACTGTGCTGGCTCTCCCCAGGACTGGGAGCTGCCCCAAGACTACACCCATACCCCTGTCCCATGTATAGTGTGGCCAGGGAGGGGGGGAGATGTCCCCTACCTCTGTGTAGAGGGCGTGTGTGAAGGGAGGGCGTCCTGCTGGGTACCACCCCGGGGTCAGGAGCATGTCAGGTCTCTTCACACACGCGTGTGCCTATTGGGCCACGGCCCCTGGATGTCATGCAGCTGGAGCCACCTGCCCAAGGGTGGCATGGCACGTGCTTGCACGTGCATGGGTGGCTGCATGATCCGTGGGAGGCATGGCCCATGTGCGCGGTCCCTGGTCTCCCTCCCCGCCTCCCTCCCAGGCAGGGGACAGTGCTGGCACTTACCCGGTATAGCGTCCCTGGACGAGCCTGCCAACTCCGGTGCCGGAACAGCTGTCGGTGGCCCCTCCGGTGCTCCTGGGTCAGAGTCCTCCGGTCCTGGCTCGCTGCCTCCTGGGCTGGAGCGGACCACCCCCCCCCCCGGAGTTGGTCGAGGGCGGGGAAGTAGGGGCAGGTGGCAGCCCCTGCTGTGGCGTCGCCCCTGGTGGCCCTGGCGTACGCCTGCCGCAGCTCCTTGACTTCCAGGTTCACCTGCTCCTGGGTTCGCCTGTGTCCCTTTCGGGCTATGGTGGCCGCTATGCGTCCGTAGACGGCCGCATTCCTCCTCCTAGTGTGGAGATCATGGGCGTTGGGGGGGCCTGCCCCCAAACCTCAATGAGGTCCACGATCTCCGCAGGAGGGCGCAGGCTCCTGGGTGCTGGGAGACTGGGTGGGGGACGGCTGCCTGGCTCATCCTGGGGCCACTGAGTCAGGGGCACAGACTGCTGGCAAGGCTGGCTCTGGCAAGTGCTGTCTGGCCACAGTCTACCCCTTTAAGGTCCCCCGGGGCAGGGGGAGAGGAGAGGAGTTTTCCTGGTTTGGCCCAGAGTGGCCACCAGGGGGAACTGGGAAGGGCTAGCCTCCAGCTAGTTCAAATTAAGTGGCTACACAGCCCTTAATTCGAACTAGGCATTACTCCTTGTAGAATGAGGTTTACCTAGTTCGAATTAAGAGCTCCGCTAGTTCGAATTAAATTCAAAATAGCGGTTTGCATGTGTAGCCCCTATTAAAGTTAATTTGAACTAACGGCTATTAGTTGGAATTAACTTTGTAGTGTAGACATACCCTCATGAGTGTTTGAAAGTTGCCAAAAGTGTTCATTTGATTGTGGGCTAGCTGAATGTGGCCAGGGCTAGTCTGAACATCCTGTGTAGAATGCAGAGTATGAAGAGAAACAACTCTGCTGAAAAAGGTGGTGGGGTGTGGGGCTACATTTGTGCTTTGCAAAGCCTGATTGGATGGGTTTGGGTTCAGATCCAAGCTCCATTTTACTCAGACTACTAAAGCTGTGAGAGATTCAAATGATAGTCCTAGCTGTGAGCGATTAGATGGGGTTTGTCAGTGGCTTGCAGCTATTGAGTGATTCCCCTCTTTGTGGAGATGGTGAGAGAAATTCAGGCTTATGGATGTCACCTATTCCCCTGCAATCTAAATTATTCTCTTGCTTACTTTTGAAAGCAAGGGTGCTATTTCAGATACCACCAGTCAATGGCCCCTCTGTGTCTTCCCATTTGCCACAGAACTTGTCAACAACCTTTAACTTGGATAGTGATGCCATTGCTGTCAGGTCATTATTGCCTCATTTCCTCTCTTTCCTGGAAAGGTGTTTCCCTCTTCTAAGATTACTTGTAATTGACACCATTATAGTGCAGAAGAGTTTCTGGAAGCATTCTCAAGTTTCTCTTCTCATCAGGATTCATTCTCCTTACAGGGCACTAAACAAGAGAAGGTCAGCAGGGCCTTTCTGGAATCTCCTATATTAGACTTTCAAGATATGCTATTCTGGTTTCCAGCTGATGCCCAGATGTTCCCAATGGATGTATGACATTTTGGCTGGGTCCAACTCTATTTTATTGTTTGCTAACAAGGACGGCCAAGGAGCTCAGTGCTCAAAGCAGGGTCGACCTTAAGCATCGCCTGAGCTGAAACTTTTAGGGTATGTCTACACTACCCTCCTAGTTCGAACTAGGAGGGTAATGTATGCATACCGCACTTGCTAATGAAGCCCGGGATTTGAATTTCCCGGGCTTCATTAGCATAAGCGGGGAGCCGCCATTTTTAAATCCCCGCTGCTTCGAACCCCGTGTAGCGCGGCTACACGGGGCTCGAACTAGGTAGTTCGGACTAGGGTGCCTATTCCGAACTACCGGTACACCTCGTTTCACGAGGAGTAACGGTAGTTCGGAATAGGACCCTAGTCCGAACTACCTAGTTCGAGCCCCGTGTAGCCGCGCTACACGGGGTTCGAAGCAGCGGGGATTTAAAAATGGCGGCTCCCCGCTTATGCTAATGAAGCCCGGGAAATTCAAATCCCGGGCTTCATTAGCAAGTGCGGTATGCATACATTACCCCGCTAGTTCGAACTAGCGGGGTAGTGTAGACATACCCTTATAGATTTCACATTCTTTCTGGTCAGTGTGTCGCAACGTGATTGGTCACTGCAAGTTTACTCAGTTCCCTGGCAGAAAGTTTAGCAGCTTCTAAGACATGCGCAATCAGCTAAATGATACGTGCTGTTTCTAGCTTAAGCAATGGAGGGGAAGAAGCACTCTTAGTTTTCACTACAATTCCTTCCTCAAGATGCTTTCTTCAAATTATACTTAATCTGTTTCAGCCATTGCTAGTCTCTGGTAATGTACAAACATTTCACGTTTTACAAGTGACTGTACAGTCCGCTGTACAAGAGCTATAAGACATGGTGCTAGGCAAGGCAATAAGCATAACATTATCATAACTAAACAGGAATGTGTACCAACATAGCACAATAAGGTTCGTGTTCATGTTCCTTTTTTACTAATTTTCAATTTTAGTTCTTTTGTAGTTAGAAATCTTTGGGCTTTGGCGGTGTCAGAGGAGCAGACTTTTCCTCTTTTCCTTGAAACAGTCATGGTTCAGCATCATGCAGGGGAGAGGTTATTACAGGGTGATGTGCTAGTATTTTGGTTCTTCTGGTGTCCAACAGGTGGGAAAGTAGGACCAGAAGGAGAGAGAGGCTTAGCAGTCGGGGTAGGATCATTTCGAGAAGGAGGGATCTTTTTGCAGTGAGAAGCATTGGCCAACAGTCAGTTCTTCCCTATCTGTGTGTACCTCAGACAGCCAGCCCCAATATATCTTTGGGCATTGGCCACCAACTCCTCGATCTTTGCCTGCAGGGCCAGTAAGCCCTCCTCTTGGTACTTACTTCTGCCATGCCACTCAGGATCTCATGTGAGGTTACCTCCAGTGCTGAAGTGCGATAGAGCTACATTCCATCAATGGTCAGGCCTCCTGGTGAGGGGCTGTTATGCACACAGACGGATATGTAGAGGGGCAGGGTGGAGTGATCTGTCTGGGTAGTCAAACACCAATAGGTACCGTTCATTTGGACCAGCTTGATGTTTTTGTTTCTCTGAGACAACCACATCAAACCTAGGCAGATTCGTCATGATGTTAAATGGGCAGGTACATAAAATTTCCTTATCAAAGTGGGTGCAACAATCCTTGGGTATAGGGAGGCTCCCACACCTTCAGAATAAGCAATGCCCTTTATTTTATCTATAAGCCCCTGTACAGGTGGGCCTTTGGGTCCTCATGGATTTTCTACTTCCCCACTCCCATGGGTAGGCACGGGAGAGATGGGGACTCATCACCATAAGGGCTGAGTGGTAGTGGCTAAGGCTTATCCTATTTTTAAAAACTGGCCTTCTAATTTCTTTAATTTAGTTCCATTAATTAACAATCCAATGAGTCACTGGTCCAAATATCTGGTTATGTCTAGTGAAGTGGACACAGAGCTGGACAGATCTTTCAAACTATTTAGGATCACTTGATTAGCTTGGCTGGTGTCTAGGTCTTTACGGGCACTGGATATTACTGCATCTACCAGCCTGGATTCTCATACAATTTCTGTGCTATGACATAAGTGTTGCTGACAGAGTTTCCAGGCTCAAACCAATCTGCGATGGTATCTGCTAAGCCTTGTCATTGCCTAATCAGGCATTTGCCAATTTGATTAGCCAGTCTAGCACACAGATGGTCTATACCAGTGTGGAACATCATCAAGGTAAGGATCCAGTGACAGTTGTCCTGGTTCTGGGACAGGGGTCTGTTCAGGGCATGATGCACAATTGGGAGGCTCTATTTTGTCCTTAAAGTCCTGGTTGATGATATCTAAATGAGGGCAAGTTAGCAATGCATATCCCATTCTTCTGTTCACGTGATGCACTCCTTGCTTCCTTCCAGTTCTTTTTTTTGTTCACCTGTGGAGACATTAACATTTTCCTAGCTTAAACACTTACCAAACTATTATCTTTTTACTGAATTTAGAGTTGCTAATTGATTGGGCCCAATTATTAATTTTGTTTAAATTCATGCTTCTGCTTTACTCAAATTATCCTTCATTAAAAAAACAATTTTCTACACACAACAATATTCGCAATACGTATTACAATTAAGACACACAGGACAAACTTGGACAGAACACAAACTTATTATGTCATGACACAGAACCATGTGTTTGTTGTTTTTCTTCAGCTGGCACCAGCGCTTTCTGATGATCTGAAAGACAAGAAAACATTTCTACCCCCGTCGGGGTGGCCCATTATAACTTAAAATACTGCCTAAGATCTGTTGGGGGAACCGGTTATAGCTAGTTCATTACCACTTCCATGTGCGAGTGAGCTGCAATTTTCTGAGAACAAGGGCGCTTCATCGGTACTCGTGACCTTCCACTCCCTTGAATTACCTCAGAGTTGCTAGCCCTCCCCAACAGTGGCATGCCTCAGTTTCCCTCTTGTACTGCAGACCAGACTTTTTTTTAAATGTGAAGCTTCAAATGATTTACTGCTACAAAAACTTTCTTAGAACAAGGTGTTTGCTAGTTACTATTCCAGCAAGCAAAACGGTTTTCTTTTCCTGAAAAGAATCACATGCAATGTTACAGGCTTACTTATGGGGGACAGTGCCCCCCTCCCTTCCACAACAGACAGGCAGTTTGCAGACACACACAACCTTGGATCTGAAAGCAAGCCAAAAGTGTTATCAACTCAGCCTTGAACAGAGACACAGTGAAGTTTCAGGGCTTGGATTCTTAAAACAATGATTTTTCTTAAAGAATAAATTTAACCTTAAGGATTGAATATATAGATTTCATTCTTTTATACAGTTAACCAGTTAAGTGTCAAACGAATTCCTTATTTTCCTTTTGCAGATTTAACAAAGTGTCTGTAGCCAAATAGTTAAATGTGATTGTTGTTTCTTTGCCTGGATTATCGAAAGAGGCTGCAAGAAACACGGAGTCATTTTTAAAGCAGGTTTCCCTTCACATATTACAACAATCGCTTAATCCTTTCCACTTTCCCACAGAGTTACCTCTCACCTTCGCATACCTTCAAATCACTTGCTTCGTTCTTCCAAAGAAAACGTTTCTCATTCCTAGTAACTTTCCAGTGTCTATCTTACTTTCCTTATTCCTTCTAAATGACTTTTCCAATGACACAAGTTTATCCAGTATTAATTTGGTAAGGAGAGTGGGCTTTCTAATTAGCCCCCACACCTCCTAATTCTTTTCAGTATGTAAATCCGAATGTGTATTATTGCAGTCAGCAATTACTAATTTAAAACTTCTCAGTATAGGGTTTTCATAACATCCATGCTGCAGCAGTTGATCTATGCTGCTGATTCTGGGGTGGATCACTTGCTCATGCTCTGTAAGGAGATTTATGTTGCAGAATGTGTCTCCTTGTTAGGGC
Organism: Pelodiscus sinensis; assembly: GCF_049634645.1. Classification (NCBI taxonomy): domain Eukaryota; kingdom Metazoa; phylum Chordata; order Testudines; family Trionychidae; genus Pelodiscus; species Pelodiscus sinensis. The sequence continues at coordinate 136,812,211 of NC_134711.1, read as the reverse complement.
ATATTTAGCTTCTAGAGATTACATCTTCAAATTCAATTTCTACTGGTTGACATTAGGGTGGCTTTTAAGTTACCTTCTCCTATGCCCTCAAGCCAATTATAACGGCGTGTGAGGGAAAGGTTTTAAATGTTTATGTTTTTTTCTCTGGACGGCCCCCACTCATGTGTTGTGAAACATTCTTGGGTTGCCTGCAATTCCAGCCGGAGAGGCTGTCGTTATCTATTTGCTAAGAAAGGCTTGAGAATCTCCTGAAGTTGCTTGGATTCGATCCTTGCTCAAAGCCCGCACTCCCTTTTCAATCTCATAGCCTAAAAAGGTGACCTTTGGCTGGCATATTTGGGCCTTTTCTTGTGAAACTATACATCCCTTTTTCCCTAGGGCATTCAACAGGGACTCCGTTACCCTTTTCTAGTTTTCCAAGTCTTTCTGCAATGTGATCCCAAAGATATGGGGAGCTGATACAAAACCCTGGGGCAACACAGTCCACAACAACTGAGTTTTGTCATGGGTATCTGGGTCCTCCCACTCAAAGGCAAATAGTTTCCAACTGTCTTTATGCAAAGGGATAGAGAAGAAAGCATCTTTTAAATCCAACACTGAGAACACCTTTGCATCTGCCGGAACTTGTGTTAAAATGGTGTGTGGATTTGGGACCACAGGGTGATCCACAAGAACCTTCTTATTTACATCCCTCAGGTCCTGCACTAATCTATACGAGGTGCCATCTGCTTTGAGCACCCCCAAAACTGGGGTGCTAAAGGGGGAAGAGCCTTGTTTCACCGGCAGCTGCACTACAATCTGATCACCATGGAAGAAAATTTCAGCCTGCAGCTTAGTTAGCATATCTCGCCCCAGAAGGGCAACTGGGCATGCAGATGAAACAACAAAGGCATGGTTCAGCATATTATTTCCAATCTTTGTGAGGAGGGGTTTACATACAGGTAGCTTGCTTCGCCTTCTTCCTTCCCCTCCTCATGTTGCTCCACCACGGGAGTTTTTCTACGCCTGCCTTGAGTCAGATCAACTTCACTACCAGAATCATTTAAAACCTTGGGGCATGCACTCTTGCCTCCCGTGGCCTTAGTTTTTGCTATCACAACCTTACAAGCTCCTATACTGCACTTCAGCAGCCACGCAGGTCACCTCTGCGTGTGATTCAACTAACAATCAATATATGGGAACTGATCCCAGTGCCCATCTCGAGTAACAACACCATGCACAGAGGCAGCTAGATTTACATTAAAAGACCCTGTATCTGGCCAGCCTATCCCAAAGGTTGGCCACTCTAGCTGACAGAACTTAATTAAATCATCTTTTGTTATCTTAATCCTGATATCACTCTTAAATTTACTGAAATTGCGCAGCATGCATCCCAATGGGGTTGTGGAGTTTCTACCCGGGAGTGACCCGAACCCTTTGTGTCAACTTCTCAGCCCCAAATGCTGAGTACAATGTTCAGACCTATGTGCTGAACGCAAGAGTCCCAGGACTAACAACCACAAAAGACACAGGGAATATGTATACTTACTCCGCCAACACCCTGGCGCCATCTCTTCGGACCTCACAGCCTGGTTGACTCATTTGGTGGAGATTCCTTTAACTTTCCGGATGTCCCCACTCACGCTTTCGGTGTCGTGACGGACTCAAACACTTCACGATCACCTACGACGGTCTTGTCATCCGACTCCGGAGTAGTCCAAGGGGTATCTCCTGGCTGGCTCGCCAAATTTGTTGCATAAATTGCTAGTTTTGTCCCCTGGAGGCTAGTTCAATTTGCCTCACACTTTCAGGCTGGGTGCAACTCTATTTTATTGTTTGCAAACAAGGACGGCCAAGGAGCTCAGTGCTCAAAGCAGGGTCGACCTTGAGCATCGCCTGAGCTGAAACTTTTATAGATTTCACATTCTTTATGGTCAGCGTGTCGCAACGTGATTGGTCACTGCAAGTTTACTCAGTTCCCTGGCAGAAAGTTTAGCAGCTTCTAAGACATGCGCAATCAGCTAAATGATACGTGCTGTTTCTAGCTTAAGCAATGGAGGGGAAGAAGCACGCTTAGTTTTTACTACAAGAGCATAGCATCCACACTGCATGGACACTCTTGCACAAGAAAGCTCTGATGGCCATTAACAGAATGGCCATTAGAGCACCTGTGCTTTTTCCAATAGGGGTTTCTTGTGCAAAAACCCCTCCAGAGTGTCCATACCTGCCTTTTTGCGCAAAAAGGAGTTATTCCTCATGGGGAAGCCCTCTGTTCTGTCAATTTTCTTGCACAAAAACATACTTGAGGTGTGGACGCTCCACCGGTTTTTGTGCAAAAAAGGCTGGTTTTTTTGCAAAAACCTTGTAGTGTAGATGACTTTTAGTAGAGCCCTCTCCCACCACCCAATAATCTCAAACAAGCAGACTGGCTGGGGCTACAGGCTGGGATTGAAAAGGAACCTCCCTTTTGAACCAAGTAATTAGGAACCATGTTGGGGCTTGTCTCAGCTGGGAAACATCTCCACTCTGAGCTGAGTCAGTAAGAATCATACTGGGGGTATCTTGATTGGGAGATGTCTTCTTTCCCTGAACCACTCACTAGGAGCCATGCTAAGTATGTTGATGGGAGCTGACCTTTGCAGATCCCCCAATTTGCTCTGAACATCTGAAATCTGAACATTTGTTGCTTGTTGAACTGGGTGAACAGTTATGGCCTCTGTTATCATGAATGAGTCCCCTATGGAGCCAGTCAAATATGTTTTGGCTCTGATTCATTAACCTCCTTTATACTAAAGCAGCAGATGCCGGCAAATCTTCAGCTGTCATTGTTTTATTTCATATAGCTCCTTATACCGCACTCATCATCACAGCATCTGAGTGCCTTCTGGTAGCACATTATGAAACACAACTAACATTGTCATGTGTTTTTTCTCATCCTCTCCCTGGGGGGAAGTATGTGCAGTGAAGTGTCTTGTTTTGGGATTTAATTTTAATTGTATAAACACATACCCGCCCACATATACACACATTGATAATATTTATGGTAGAGAAGGGAGGTCAAAGAAACTTGTCTTTCACTCACAATGGCAGCTGGCAAGATTTGCAATGGTCTTTAGTTTCTGCGGGAGCCTCAGTATATGGCTGAGAGGTCCTTTGGGCCAAGTGTGCAACTCTCTCAGGTAGTGGAGTCTAGAAAGTCTGTACTGGAGGAGCTCAAGGATTTGGCGGCACTTGCTTAGAAGAAGTTGGATAATTCCGGATATTCTTTTAGCAGGCAGGTTTTGATACGTTATCTTGTTCTTAGTAATAGAGATGTAGCCGTGTTAGTCTGGTCTTGCTGAAACAAAAGACAGGACCATGCAGCACTTTAAAGACATATACAGGTTGAACCTCTAAAATCCGGGACTCTCTGGTCCGGCAACATCCATGGTCCAGCAGGACCAGGAATATTGCTGAACCAGAGAGCCCCAGCCAGGGCTGGAGTCAGCGGGGCCAGCAGTTGGGCATGCAGCCCAGGGCGATGCCATGGAGGATGCAGCCTCAGTTGGGGCTGGAGATAAGGACACTGGCTCCTGTTCAGTACTGGTGCGGTAGGGGAATGCAGCTCTGGCTGGGGCTGCAAGCAGTGGGGCAGGCATCATGGAGTGCGGTCCCAGCCAGGAGCAGAACCTGACCTCCCCTTGTCCAGCAAACTCCGTAGTTCTGGACCACTCAGGTCCCAATAGTGCCGGACAAGGGAGGTTTGACCTGTATTATTATAGGAAACATAATGGCTATTAGGGTGCATAAGTAATAGGTACAGGTTATTTAATAGTTATATAAGCTGAAAAGCAAAAAGAATTGTGTAGGAGGACCTATGGGGGTATAAACAGATAATAATAAGTAAACAAGAAAAGGGAGCCAATTAAGTCTGGATATCAAGATATATTTCTTACAATGAGGTATCTATCAGGCTTTAGAGGAATCTCTCCAAAGGAAGCGATGGAAGCTCCATCAGTTGGAACATACACCTGAATTGGTGTTAGATTCGGCAATAGATATGACTCTAGACAAGTCTAGCATGGTCTGGACAGATATTCTAAGGCCCTCCTGGAATATCCCGAGGAAAGGAAAATAATCTTTCGAGCAGGCTGCAAGTTTAATCTAGACAAATTCAGACTGGCAATAAGGTATATGTTTTACCAGTGAGAGCAATTAATCACTGGAACATTTCACCAAAGTTTGTGGTGGATTCTCCATCACTGGCAATTTTTAAGATGATTGGTTTAGTTGAAAAGGATTTAGAACATAAGAACAGACATACTGGGTCAGACTAAAGGTCCATCTAGCCCAGTATCCTGTCTGCCAACAGTGGCCAGTACTAGGTGCCCCCAGAGGGAATGAACAGAATAGACAGTCATCATGTGATCCCACCCCACCCTCTGTTACCCATTGCCAGCTTCTGACAAACAGAGGTTAGGGACACGATCCCTGCCTATCTTGGCTAATAGCCATTAATGAATGTATCTAGGGTTTTTTTTAACCCTGTTAAAGTCTTCTGGCTGAGAGTTCCACAGGTTGACTGTGTTATATACAAAAATACTTCCTTTTCTTTGTTTTAAAGCTGTTACGTATTAATTTCATTTGGTGACCCCCAAGTTCTTGTATTATTGGGACAAGTAAATAACTTTTCCTTATTTATTTTCTCCACACCAGTCATGATTTTGCAGACCTCTTTCATAACCCCCTTTAGTCTCTTCTTTTCTAAGATGAAAAGCCCCAGTCTTATTAATCTCTCATCATATGGCACCTATTCCATGCCCCTACGTGATCACAGTTGTCCAGTCTGGCTTTAGAATCTGTAACTTAACAACCATTATTTTTGCAACATGAAACAGATATTTGTTTTTCTTCTGTGGCACTGCTCCCCACTACTGTTTGCTCCTACTCACATGCACACATTCCAGAATTCATCTCTTCAAAGGAGGAGTCACTTCCCTATGAACTTCACAGCCTTTACCAGGCTGCTTGGGAGAGGTCTGTCTTCTATCGTCTTCCCATTTAATGCCTTCCTGCCTACTTCGTGGGGAAAAGTCTCTCTTCTTCCCCAACTGCTGAGATAATGGGGTGACTGTAGATCAGGAGTACGGGGCACTGGCAAAGCATTGGGGCAGATGGAAGCATGTGCACTTCATTTCACAGGAGCACACTATGACTCCTCAGACAGCTGCAGAAAATGATGTAGCTTGCAGGCTGGTGACTCACAAGTTATATTTCTATGAGGCTGTATTTTGGGTTTTGCAGAGATTTTACTATCTGCTTAGAAATGTTCGGGTGGTATCTCTAAGGCCTGGTCTATACTAGACCTAGCAGATCGGCTTAGGGTATGCAACTCCAGCTGAGTTGTGGTCACGTCCACACAGTCGGAGGCTGACAGGAGCACACGCTTCCATTGGTTTCCCTTGGTCCTCATAGAAGGAGGAGTACCGGATGCTGGAAGGGGTCCCCTTGTAGCTGACCTTGTCTGTGAAGACAGAGCAAAAAAAGCATTGAGTACTTCATCTTTTCCTACATCATCTGTCACTAGGTCACCTCCTTCATCTAGTAAAGGTGCCACACCTTCCCGGACCACCCTCTTATTGCTAACATGTCTGTAGAAACCTTTCTTGTAAAACCTTGGCAAGATGGTTTGTTCCTGTGCCTTCAATAAGGCTTCTTTAAAATACTGCCAGCTCTCCTGGACTCCTTCCCTCTTCATGTTAGTATCCCAGGGGATCCTGCCCATCAGTTCTCTGAGGGAGTCAAAGTCTGCTTTTCTGAAGTCCAGGGTGTGTATTTTACTGCTCTCCTTTCTTCCTTTGGTCAGGATCCTGAAATGGACCATTTAATGATATATGAATTTTGTCTCCTTCCTCATTGTGAAGTAAAGTATGCAGAGCCGCCTCCCACCCTTTCCCCTATTAGAATATAAACAGGGTGTATTATCAACCAGAAATATGTTTAATATCTATGAAAAGGTATATTTTAAGTAGGCAAGTGGTAGCAAACAGAAGAAAGCAGGTTACTAAGAAAATAATACAAAGCACACAATCTAAGCTAGATTCACTAAAAACTGGTTATAAATAATGATTTCTCAACCTGGTAAATAGTAAATAGTTTCTGGTAGGGTCCTTCACAGATCAGTTAATTCTTTACTCTGGATCCAGAAGTTCTTCTCTCCTTGTTCCCCACTACAATTCTTTTGTTTCCAGGTGTTTACAAGTATTGCTTTGGGGTGGGGAGGCAAAGGAAAGGCAAGCTGAAGACAACCATTGTTTTCCTTCCCCGGCTTATATGGAATTTCCACAAGACAAGAACCCTTCATTTGACGCCCCTCAGATCCCTGTGAAACTATTCAGCAGGCCAAGATACAGGTTAGTATTAGGTGATCAAGGCTTCAGTGAGTCAGTAGCATTATAGAACATTCACAGGAAGAGCAAGCCTTTTCACAGTCCATTGTGCTAGCTGATGGACCGTCAAGCCTTGTCTGGCTTTTCCATTGTAGTCCCTGAAGTGTCAGTGATGGGAGTGACCCAAATATGAAATACAGACACGTCTGGCACCTTTCCAATGATACATTACATGTATTTTCATGCATAAAGCATCTCTCAGTTATGTTGTGTTTATATTACATGCATATTTTCATAAAGCACCTTGAATGCCGTGTCAGAGTAAGGCACTCTTTAAACACAAAATATTAGTATTCTGTCATTGTTTTGCTAGCATGAGTTACTTGTATCCTGCAAAACAAAAAAAGCAGTCATGTAGCACTTTAAAGACTAACAAGATGGTGTGGTGTAGTGGGGGTGCTGTCTGCTCTGTAACCCGGGGTCCCCCTGAGCTGTGACGTGAGATTCTCACTGACTCTCCTGAATGTGTATTAACCCAGACATCTAGGCTCAGCCTCCCAGGGAGAGAGACAAAGGAAGGAAGGCGGGAGACCAGCACCTGGGTGGGGGGCAGGGCCAGGGAAGAGAGGCAGTTGCTGTCCGGAAAGCATGGGGAGCACAGTCTTAGGAGGGGGCTAGGATTGTAGAGGCCCAGTCACCCCCCATCTCAAGAGGAGCCTGGAGCCTCCTAGCCCTGGCTCCTGTAACCAGATTACATCTATACTGTGCTGTATCTTGGAGAAGCAATAAACTCCCTCAATTCCACTGGCTGGCAGAGTCTGTTCATGCCACTACAGGGGTGCAGGAGCCAAGGGAACCTCCAACTCGCCATCACAGATGGTTTATTAGATGATGAGCTTTCATAGGTCAGACTCACTTCTTCAGATCAGAACAAGCCTCCAGGGAGCAGATATGTGGAGTTGGAAAGTGCAGTCTTACACAGTAATAGAAATTCAATATGGAAAAAAAATCTATGGGGCCAGGCCACTCCACTCTGCCCAGTGTAGGTTTGTTTAACATAATCTATTTTCTCGGGGCTTCTCTGTTTTGTTTTATGTTATGAATAATTTTTTTTCACCATAACACTAAGGGTAGATCTACACTAGCCCCCTAGATCGATCTAGGGAGGCTAATGAGGGCAACCGGAATTGCAAATCAAGCCCGGGATTTAAATATCCCGCTCTTGATTTGCATGTTCCTGGCCGGTTGCCATTTTAGAAATTGACTAGCCCGAAGTAACTACCCGTGTGTACACACGGCAGTGAAACGGGATTCCGATTTAAAGCCCCTAATTCAAATTAGGTGGTAAACCTCATTGCAGAAGGAATACCACCTAATTGGATTTAGGGCTTTAAATCAGAAGCCCGTTTCACCGTAGAAGGGGGCAGTTACTTCGGGCTAGTCAATTTCTAAAATGTCGACTAGCTGGGAACACGCGAATCAAGAGCGGGATATTTAAATCCTGGGCTTGATTTGCAATTCTGGTCGCCCTCATTAGCTTCCCTAGCTCGATCTAGGGGGCTAGTGTAGACGTACCCTAACATGATACAGATCAAGCCCACAGTACCCTCCTATGAAGTGTTCCATCCTCTGCTGTTCAACCTCTCTCCTGTTAGTTGGAACTCTTTTTCATCAAAATGCTGAGACATTCTTGTGGGGGGGGGGGGGGGGAAGCCTATAAGCTTTATCAATCATGCCTGCACTGTATGAGCATGCACAGAGCGCTGAGGAAACTCCCAAAGACTTGTTCTGGCATGCAGTGACCTCAGTGTGATAACTGGGTAGATTTCTAGTGTATTTCCTCTTTGATTGTCCCAAAGTGCTTGCCAGTGATGTTGAGGGGATATCTGCTCAGTTTTATAGCACTGTTTTAGCTTTTCCTACTTAAAACAACAGATTCCACTTGCTTTTCTGCTTGCCTAGAGCACCTGAATTCTGTGCTATATTTCTCTCCCTAGTCCACTTTGTATTCTACTCTCACCCACATTCAAAGGTCCTGCTTCTCCTCTAATTTATAAGGCCTCCTATCCACTTCTATGGGCAATCAATATCAGTTAAGCAACTTTGGCTGCATGAATAACGTAGTTGAAGTCAATGTACTTAGATCTACTTACCACTGTATTTTTACTGGGAGGTAAGTTAAAAGCTAATGCTCTCCAGTTGATTCCACCTACACATCTCGTTCTGGTGGAGTACCAGTGTCAAAGGCAGTGTGTTCCCCTCTGGTTCAGTCACTGTCTGTTGTTCCAGCAGGTAGTGAAGACATGTTGTAAGTGTGTGAATCTAGAATGACTGCATTGAAATCAGTGGAATTACACCTGTTTTAAAACCAATGTGAAATTACAGTTATGCCCAAAGCGTTACACAGGATTGTGTACCTATATGTGTCAGAGAACAATGAGAATGTTAACTCTCTGCTTTCATAAGAATCACTGATCCAGTGTACACTGGTCTATAATCACTAGTGGCTATAGAAATCTGCTAGTGAATCTGAAATGGAAATATAGCATTTTACAATTTCAAGGAAGATATTGAAATGCTGCATGCATGTTCAGTTATGACAATGCTGTAGGCTGGGTGTGGGGAAATTAGTGGGAATTAACTTCTTATTTTACAATTTCCCAATATTAACAATTTCTATTTAAGAGTTAGCCATTATGTCTATAATATTTATATGTCGAGACGGGCGTGATTTTCAGCAAATGCTTTTAACGGAAGAGTTTTTCCGTTAAAAGCATTTGCGGAAAAGAGCGTCTAGGTTGACACGGACGCTTTTGTGCAAAAGCACTTTTTGCGGAAAAGCATCCATGCCAATCTAGATGCAGTTTTGCGCAAGAAAGCCCCGATCGCCATTTTCGCCATTGGGGCTTTTTTGCACAAAACAGTCCTGAGCTGTTTACACTGGCCCTCTTGCGCAAATACATTTGCGCAAGAGGGCTTTTTCCCCAATGGGAGCATCATAGTATTTGCGGAAGAACACTGACAATCTTACATCGGATCGTCAGTGTTCTTGCGGAAATTCAAGCAGCCAGTGTAGACAGCTGGCAAGTTTTTCCGCAAAAGTGGCTGCTTTTGCGCAAAAACTTGCTGGTCTAAATGCAGCCAATCTGTAATAATAAATTACCAGTGGAGTCAGAATTCTGTTTCCTATATGACATTTTTATTAGGTTTACAAACATTTTTTAAAAATTGGACTACAATTCCCTTGGCTATGCAGAGATTGACCTTATAGAAAATGAATATTCATGCATGTGCCTGTCTAGTGTTCTTAGGCATTTTTAAGATGTAATAAAATTCTGCATCCCTGTTTTTGACTGATATGCTGACGTGGAAAAAAATGTTTAGTCTTGGGGTACGTCTAGACTACATGCCTCTGGCGACAGAGGCATGTAGATTAGGCTACCCGACAGAGTAAAATGAAGCGGCGATTTAAATAATCGCCGCTTCATTTAAATTTACATGGCTGACGCGTTGAGCCGACAAACAGCTGATCAGCTGTTTGTCGGCTCAGCGCGATAGTCTGGACACTCCCCTGCCGACATCAAAGGGAGCTGTCGACAACCCAGGATGAGGCATACCTGGGTTGTCGACAGCTCCCTTTGATGTCGGCAGGGGAGCGTCCAGACTATCGCGCTGAGCCGACAAACAGCTGATCAGCTGTTTGTCGGCTCAACGCGTCAGCCATGTAAATTTAAATGAAGCGGCGATTATTTAAATCGCCGCTTCATTTTACTCTGTCGGGTAGCCTAATCTACATGCCTCTGTCGCCAGAGGCATGTAGTCTAGACGTACCCTGAACCTCTTAGTTGTGATAAGGCTCTAATCTGGTGATTTCTCTTGTAGGATCTGGGAGTCTCCTCTGCTTCGGGCCACCAAGGAAAATGATATCCAAACCATCCAGAACCTGCTCACGTGCCGTGCTTGTGACCTGCATCAAAGAGGTAGGGTGTGCTGCCCAGCTCTGGGATAGCTGTAAGGAGAGGGCACCTTGGGACTGAGAATCTGGACACTGGAAATGCCGCTTAACCAGAGGCAAAGAATGATCCTGCCCGTGTTGGAGTGAAAAAATTCTTGCATGAGAATAGGAAATCCTGAGGATTGAGTGTGTTACTCTTAGTGAGATTCATCTCATCAGGGAAGCTAAGGATCATATGGCCCATATGTGTGACTCTCTCTCCAGGTGCGTTGGGGGAGACAGCCCTTCACGTGGCTGCCTTGTACGACCGTGTGGAGGCTGCACAGATTCTGATAGATGCAGCTCCAGAGCTTGTTAATGAAGCAATGACATCAGAATTCTATGCAGGTAAGAATGGCAAGATGAATAGACATAGGCTGAGGCTGCCAGAATGGCTGGGAGATACGGCACAGTATCTGAGGTTCTGTTAGATTTATGTCCAGATTACAAGGTGCCCTTTAAAAAATGGTCTGCTCAAAGGAGTCATATTTTACTGTCCCTTAACTGCATTTTCAGCAACCCATTTTCAGCTGGGTGTTCCCAACAGATCTCCAATTGTGCCGCTTACCTTTAAAAGAAGGTGCATTTGGAGGATCATTTTATCTTTGGACGATATCCTATTCCCAACCACCACCCCAAAAACTGAGATCTTATAATTATATCTGGACTCCTAGCCAGTCTTCCCTGTAAGATTTTTCCACCTGTGGGTGTGTTGAATTTTATTTTGGGTGGGTTCAAATTTCTTATGTGTACCACCAATATTGAGATAGTATAAACACCCACCAGTACAAACAAAAACCTTCTATATATATATATTTTTTTACTCGAGTATATGCCGACCCGAATATAAGCCGAGGCACCTAATTTTACCACAAAGAACTGGGAAAAAATATTGACTCGAGTATAAGCCTAGGGTAGGAAATGAGGCAGCTACTGGTAAATGTAAAAAATGAAGATAGATACCAATAAAATTACATGAATATTTATTTCAAAGAAAAACAATAACCTAGCTCTGTAAGTGGAAAAGGGGGTCAACAAAAACAATATGGTATCAAAAATACCGTAACTTTAAAAGTACAACAACCTTAGCTCAATCAGCAACCAAGCTCAATCAGCTCCCCATAGCTCTTTTCCTCAGGTGTCCCAGCTTCCTAGCTGTTTTCGTGTTTTTAGCTGAGGGAAACTTGCAGATGGCAACTCCCTCTCCACATATACCATTCCCCCGACACAGAGGATAAAATATTTCCACAATCCCTGGGCAGATCCTGCTTTCCATAAGGATTTTATCCTTTCCATTCAGGCCCCTTACCTTATCTCTTCTCTTCAGCCTGCGCCGAGCCGCGCTTCTGCCTCCGGACCCGCCCCCTGCCCACAGCACAGTGACAAGCCAATCACTGGCAGTCACCGTGCAGCCAACAAGCCTATGTATGTGCGCTGTTCATCGCACATACATAGAGCTTTCAGACCTCAGAAATTGACATGAGATACTTTGATGATGAATTTACAGCGCAGTCCATAACAATAACACCTCCTGACAGATACGACAACCTGGATGCCTTAGAACCTGACCAGCGTACTCACTTTCCTCAGTTCTCGAGACGCAGACTCGAGTATAAGCCGAGGGGGGCATTTTTCAGCACAAAAAATGTGCTGAAAAACTCGGCTTATACTCGAGTATACACGGTAGTCCTTAGTATGGAAGAAAATATATTAAAACAAAGGATAATTAACAAGGAACAATGCTTATGATTATTTCATATGTAATCAAATAAAAAGAAAATGAATACTACCCTTGACTGAAGAAGTGGCTTGTGCCAACAAAAGCTCATGATACTATAGATATGTTTGTTAGTCTAAGGGTGTTTCTAGACTACAGGGTTTTGTCGACAAAAGTGGACTTTTGTCCACAAAACTATACCTGCGTCTACACTGCTGCTGAGTTCTGTCGACAGAAACCTCATTCTACGAGGAATAATGTCTTTTGTCGACAGATTCTGTCGACAGAAAGCGTTATTGCATCTACACTGTCCTTTTTGTCTACACTGTCATGTTGACAAAGCGGCTTGCTTTGTCAACAGAACTGGCTGTAGTCTAGACGCTCTTTGTTGACAGAAACTTTGTCTACAGTATCTGTCGACAAAGCGTCTGTCAACAAAATCCTGTAGTCTAGATGTACCCTAATGTGCTACAGGACCTTTGTTCTTTTTATACTTTTTTTAAGTTACAGACTAACACGGATACCCCTTTGAGACTTTGGAGCACATGTATCATCATCCTTTTTAACAGACAGATGTAGGTTTCAAAGATCTTGAAAATAAGGTTTCATTCTATGAAACTGCTAGCATCACACCTAGTACTTGGTGCTTCTGACTCATAAGAGTCAGAACTGTACCAGATAGCAAAGATTTGGCCTTAATGCAACACAATTTACAATGTATTAAATAGCAACACGGGATTTTAAAAAATCATTAAGATCAGACTTCTAGATATTTGCAACACTCAAAACAATGATTATTCTGTTAAAATAATCTTTTTCTTTCTTACCGTAAGCCATTAGCACAGGGGTGGGCAATAATTTTTGATGGGGTACCACTCCAGGAATTTGGTAAGTGGTTGAGAGCCACACGCTTCCATGATATTAATGGAGGAGGTGTGGGGGTTTGGAATGGAGGTTGGGTGCAGAAGGGAGCTTGGGGGAAGGGATTAGGGTGTGGGATGTGAGAGGGAGTGAAGTAGGGGATTGTGACCTGTGGCAATGGACTGGGGTGAGGAGGGGGTGCAGGGCCTGGGAAGGAGTTGTGACCTGGGGCAGGGGTGCAGGAGAAGGTCCAGAGGAATTTGGGCTGTGGCCAGGGATAGCGCATTGGGGTGCAAGGTCTGGGAGGGGGTTGTGATCTGAGGAGGGGTGTAGGTGGGGATGCAGTGTCTGGGAAGGTGTATGGGGGTGGAGCAGGGGTGTAGAAGGTTTGGGTTACATGGGGTAGGAGGGCAGAAGGGGGGCAGAGGGTTGGGGTAAGGAGGGAGGGCTGAGGTGCCAGAGAGAGGCTCTGGCTGGGAGACCTTATCTGGCTCTAAGCCAGCAGCCCAGCAGGTTCCTTAGCCAGGGTCCCTGCCTTCCAACTCTTATACATACTCAGGGAAGCTGCAGGGGCTACATTTATTGCTCTAATCTAAACTGAATGCTGTGAGCCCAGGGGATGAGCATTCTGCTTGTCCTGAAAACAGGCAGCTACTATTGGCTGAAACCGGCCAGTAGAAGCTATTGGAGGCAGGAGCAGCATGAGAAGCCTGTGTCCCCTCCCTCTAGGCTCTCAGCATTTGCAAGCACACACATAGCCCTGCACCTGGCTTTCCTGAGTGCTGAGCAGGTACAGGGCAGGCAGGGAGCTGGCTGAGGCCCCACCTCAACTCCCCTGCTGGTCAGATGAACTCCCTGCTTGCACTGGAGCTCTGAACCTCTGCATGGGGCTCAGAAAAGGGCTGCACACTCATGCGGGCATGCAGCTTACAGGGAACCTTGCTCCTAACAGCATGAAGTTTTGAGTGGAAAACCTCCTCCAAGGAAAGAAGTGCCAGAGGAAGTGGTATTGGCTCATAGGTAATGCTTTTCCATCTAGTTACTACGTAACCTAGTGGCCTGGTGTGGTGCAAGACAGAGATATGCTCCAGGGGATGGTGAGATGGCTTCACTAGGGCTTGTTCTTTTCTATGAGTCAGTATTGACCCCCACTACCTCACATGGTGCTAGGAGGATGTGCTGCTGTTGGAGTAGCCATCTACCAGTAGAGAGATAATGCCTAGATGCTCCATAGTGGGTTTATTAATACCAGTGTTAGAAAACTACATTCTACCTTCATCAATTCCCTCTGCATTTTCACTTTGCTATGCACTTTTTCTGCAGGCTCTAATGCAGAGGTGGGCAAGAGGCTGCCAGTGGGCCGGATCTGACCCACCAAGCCACCAGATCTGTCCCTCAGTCACCTCACCAGAACCCTTAGGCAGAGAACAGCTCACACTTTAACAAGTCAGCTGTTCTTCCTTCCAGATGGCTGGGGAGGGAGGAGGGAGACTTCTCATGCTGTACCCACCTCCCAGCAAAATCTCTTAGCTCTCATTGGCCAATCTTTCAGTTTCTGGCCAATAGGAGCTGAGAATTTTTGCTAGGCTCAGGGGCAGTGTAGGAAGCTATCTCCCTTCCTCCTTGACCCCCTTTTCCTCCCTCTCATGCCCGGAGCAGAGCCATGTGGAGCAGCCAGCTGCCTGCAGCAGTCTGTCTGCTTCAGGTTTCTGCTGGTAAGCGCCTCTCAGACAGAGCCTGCCTCTGGCACCCTAGTCCCTCCCTTCCCCAACCCTCTGACGCCTTCCACAGATCCAAACTGTCTGCCCCCTCATGCACCTATATTCCCTCCCAGATCTGGCACCCCAATCCCCTGCCCCAATCACAATCCCCTCCTACCCTAAGTCAGATCCCAGAATCCTGCATCCCAGTCGCCTGCCCTATGTCACAACTGCTTCCTTCACCCAAACTCCCTCTCAGACTCCATTCTCCCTCCTGCACCCCAGTCCCTTACCTCAAGCTCCCTTCTGCACCCAACCTCCATTCCAGACCTCAGAATTCCTCCATTAATATCCTAGTTGAGTGCAGCCCTCAACCACTTTCCAAAATCTTGGCGTGCCCCCCCCATCAAAAATTATTGCCCACCCCTGCTCTGAGAACTATATTGTTACATGCATCTACGACCCCTCTAAGTTGCTGTCTGCAGCAGCTGGAACAGAAGCACCTCTTCAGCCCTTCCCTCAAGCTCCAGCAGCTCTGTGTTGGGATTGGGGGAATGGTTGGCTCTCCCTCCATGCTGGCGCTAGGGGACAGGACTGTTCCCACATCAGTGGTAGTTCAGTGCTGGGACCAGGAATGCATCTTTCCCCTGGCCATGATGCCCAACCCAGAGCTGCCACTGTCAAGAGACAGGTGCTCCTTCCCTGGCCCACTCCCAGCCTAACCCAGAGCTGCCATGCAGAAGGAAGAGGTACCTCCCACAGCTGTGCCTGTTGGAGCTGTGGCATCTGTGCCACTTGCCTGGCCGCAAGCTACTGTTATGAGAGAGGGCTGGGGGTAGTCCTCTTTCCCTGGGCAGCCTGCAGCTCCCCACCCCAGCCACACCCCAAAGCCCATACCCCTAGCCAGAGCCCTCACGCCACTCGCCAACCCTCTGCCCCAGCCCTGTCACATACTGTCTCTAGGCAGAATCACCTCCATATTGAGGCACATAATGAACCTCGTTCTGCACATGGACATAAGAGGTCAGAGAGAACACTGCCATGCATTGTTAAATACTTTCCTCCTTCTACCCCAGAACCAGGTGCAAGAGAGGAAGGAATATGACTTTGTTGTTTGAGTAGGGAGTGAGGAGTCAGGAGACCTGGTTTCTAGCCACCATCCTATTATTTAGCAAGTCACTTTGTTTTGCTGCACTTCAGCTTCACGCTAGTAATTCCAGGTTATTGTGAGGTTTAATTGATAAACATTTGTGAAATGCTCTGCAATCCTCAGCTGGAAACTGTTATACAAGTGTAAAATATGAACAGGCGCATACAAGGCATTAATGAGGCATTCATGCATTTCACTGAAAAGTGGTGAGAAGTCACAAGTGTCATTCATTTAACAGCAATTAACTTCATGGTTTCAACTCCTACCTTCAGGCTAGGAACAATAAAGGCTGTATTGGTGAAAAATCTGGGCAAAATTTTGCTCCCCTTTATGCTGGGGTGAATCCATTGAAGTCACTGCGACAGTCAGTGCTGTCATTTTCCAGAGAAATTAACCACTCACATGCAATGGGAATTCTATGGGAGTCAGGAATGTGACTTCCTTAGGGCTCTTTGAACACCCATTTTTCCTGTTAAATTTTTCAGTTATTCACTAATAAGTGGCCTTGGTTGCACAGTGCCTTTGATCCCTTTGGTGAAATGTTGGCATTGTAAAAGGAGTGTGTTGTTTGTTGCAGGGGAGACTGCTCTCCACATTGCTGTGGTGAATAAGAATTTCAGACTTGTGAAAGTGATGCTCGAGATGGGTGCAGATGTCAACAAGCCCCGGGCCACAGGATACGTCTTCAGGTCCAATGGCCACAACCTCATGTACTTTGGTAGGGTTCCATCTGCAGGTGTAGACTGACATGAGACTCTTCTTCTCTGGCACACTCTAAGTTCTGTGACCTCTCTGAATCTGTTCCCTTTTTGTTCCTTTCTCTGTTTCTATCAACAGGGTCCCATGTACTCTGGGAATTCCTTGCTGCAGAACTGTGCTCCAGAAATTCAGCTTTCATTTTCTAAAAATTATTAGCCCTCTAGTCCCTGTGAAGAACACTTGTTCTAACATTACTGTAGGCCAAAGAGTGATGTCTACCTGAGTCTGCAGCCAGCCTGCACTAATAGCTCTGTGAGGAGTCTACTTTGATTTGGACGATAACTCGGGAGCCTAATGATAACAGTGGTTATGCCATTGTTTCACTCCCAGACCAGAAACAACTAAAACTGGAGTTTTGTTAACTTTAGTATAAAAATAAACACATAAACCTTACACAATCCTCATTACTGCTCAGGCATTTTAGAGGACACCTGTTTCTGAGTCTGCAACCAGAGCATACCTTTTGACCCCTTCAGCAGCCTTTCATTCTTTAAAAAGAAAGGTGAATCTAACTCTGACGTTCCCTTTTGAGTGCTTCACTGCCCCCATAAATGTAATTTTCTGTTAATACAATATATAGTCCGTCCATGTGACTCATTAGCTGTCATCCATGTTCAACAAGATTGTAATAGTCATGATCATGTGTATCTTTGCATGTCTTCCTCTGTAACAAGCTTTGGTAGTGACAGTGAACCTTTTGCAGATTTCTGTGGCATTTTTAGTTCCACACTATCTAACCTGACTAGTTAGTTCTGAACCCCTCAAATCCCCAGATATCAGTGTCTTACAGAATTCCAGTTTCTGTACAATCAGTGGTATAACCATGTCCTGCTGAGTTCCTGAGTATACTGCAAGCTAGTTAGAAAATATATTTCTCATCATGTTTCAATGGGTCAGAGCTGAGGATGCTAGGTCCAGGACAAACTGCTGAGAAATATGGAAGATTCACCCCAGATTGGTGGTTATTCTACCATTAGATTTACTGAGCCAGTGACAAAAATAAACTTTTGTTTCACCACACTGGTTAAGAAGAGGTCAAAGATGCAATCTCCTTAGGTGTTCCAGTCTTTATTTCAACACCCAAACATTAGATTAAATGTTATGGTGCATGGCTATTGAAAACCAATTTCATCAAAGGGTTCTTCTTATTTCAAGAGACTAGCCACTTAGACTGGTCAGTATATGACTCAGCTCTTACCCCATAATCACATTGTTGGCAGTCCCTTAAGAATTAAAATGTAAAGATTTATTTATAAGATAGAAGAGAATTAAAATGGTTAAAGAAATCACATACATATAAGAGACTGCAAAGTTCTCATATTAGGTTTGAAGCAGTAATGAAATAAAATGCTAGTTTGTAAATGCTTCTCTGGAACTTACCCAAACAGCTTGTGGGTCATCAGTCTTTTGTTTAGAGCTTCCTTGTCAGAAATCCAGTTCAGAGAAATGAAACAGGAGAAATTGGCAAATGTCATTGCAGAGCCTTTGGCCGTTATCTTTGAAAACTCGTGGTGATTGGGAGAGATCCCAGATGATTGGAAAAGTGCCCATCTTTAAAAAAGGGAAGAAGGATAATCTAGGGAACTAAAGACTACTCAACCTTACCTCTGTCCCTGGAAAAATCAGACGGGATCCTCAAGGAATCTATTTTGTAGCACTTGAAAGAGGGGAAAGTGATCAGGAATAGTCAACATGGATTTACCAAGGGCAAGTCATGCCTGACCAATCTGATTAGCTTCCATGATGAGGTAACTGGCTCTTAAGATATGGGAAAGTCAGTGGATGTGATATACCTTGACGTTAGCAAAACTTTTGATACGGTCTCCCACAATATTCTTGCCAGCAAGTTAAGGAAGTATGGATTGGATCAATGGACTGTAACGTGGATAGAACGCTGGCTAGACTGTTGGACCCAGTGGGTTAATGTCAACGGCTTACTGTCAGGTTGGCGGTCAGTTTCTAGCAGAGTGCCCCAAGGATTGGTTCTAGGGCCGCTTTTGTCCAGTGGAGGGTAACCAAAATGATTAGGGGGCTGGAGCACATCACCTACGAGGAAGGGCTGAGGGATTTGGGCTTATTTAGTCTGCAGAAGAGAAGAGTGAGGGGGGATTTGATAGCAGCCTTCTGCTTCCTGAAGGGAGGTTCCGAAGCGGATGGAGAGAGGCTGTTCACGGTAGTGATAGATGGAAGAAAAAGGAACAATGGGCTCAAGTTACAGTGGGAAGGTCTAGGTTGGATATTAGGAAAATCTATTTCACTAGGAAGGTGATGAAGCACTGGAATGGGTTACCTACGGAGATGGTGGAATCTCCATCCTTAGAGGTTTTTAAGTCTGAGCTTGACAAAGCCCTGGCTGGGTTGATTTATTTGGGATTGGTCTTGCCTTGGGCAGGGGGCTGGACTTGATGACCTCCTGAGGTCTCTTCCAGCCATATGATTCATGAGTCTATTAATTCAAATGGGGCTGTAAACAGTGCCAACAAGATTTTAATCTGCCACATACATGTTCCACCACTTTTCTGTGCTCTGAGAATAGAATTAAATAATTTTTGTCAGGCCTTCTGCAATCTAGGTATGATTTCATCAGCCAAGGAAAAAGGGGGTATGCAGGGTCTCCAAGAATAACATTTGCTGGTCATAGTGTCTCAGCCTCTCTATAAATGTAGACTCCTGATCATCGGAAAACCATGGCATCATGAACTTTCCCAGTGCAACCCAGGCTGACATTCATAAATTGACCTTTGTGGTCTGTGAGGTCTTTCATAGTAATGGAGTAGTACCCTTTGCAATGTTTGTACTCGTGCTCCTGGAGAAGGGCACAGGAATACCATCAGTGGTCCCAGCTTAATTTTGCAACCCCTTTTTCTCAAAACTAGCAGATACTTTTGAAATGTCTTTTATGCCTGGTACCTTGGAGTAAACCACAACTCAGATTGCTTCAGATACTTCTGCCACAAATTTTCACTCAATTGACTTTCCGATGCTGAACCGGTTAGCAATGGTCCTATGGCAACAGGATAGCCAGGTTCCAACCCACTTCTGGACAGGTATTGGCCATCCTCACATGTGTGTCCTGAAGCTGGAGGGTTGGGGTAAACTGCTCACAAAGCTCCAGAAACAGAGCTTTCTTCATGTGAACATTCGGGACTCACTGCTGGTCATCCCAGGTCCACATGATGATGTGGACCCCCTGGCTGTGCTTGTGGTCCAGTATGTGCTTTCGGATCCAGATGTGCCAGGATCCAGGCTACACAGATGGCATCAGTGGCTATCCTGGTAGAACAGCCAGTTCAAGTGCTCAGCATGGGCAGTAGATGAAGGTAGGGCTGAGGGAGGCAACCCCCACAGCCTCACTCCTTTTGCCAGGTGTGGCCTCCATGGGAGCCCAGTTTCCCCCCTCACCTCAGCACCATGGGAGGTGGGGCAGCGTGCAGCCTCAGCCTCCCCGGCCCCAGAGCACAGGGAGAGCAGGCGGTGCATGGCCCCAGCCCCAGAGCAAGGGGAGAGCAGGTGTTCGGGGGTAGCAACACTCCGCCACCAGCATGATACTGTAGGTGTACTGGGGGGAGAGTATGGTGTCGATTGTAAAATGGAAGGTTCGGGAATGTGGCCAGCCCCGGGGAGGTGCAGGAACAGGCAACCTTGTACTGAATATCTTTTAACTTTTATTAAAATGCTTTTAACTATAACTTTCTATTTAACAGTTTTTTACAGGCGTGGGCGCCAAATAACTATTAACAGGAACAGTAAACAAACTGCAGTGCAATAGAGGAAAATACCCTGAGGTTTTTCCAAGTCCCAGTAATTATCAGTGACAACCCAGGGATTTTTAACAGTTATATTTACATTAACAAACGTCTAACTAACTTTACACAGCAATACTCACACTTATCAGACATACAAGGGACAAAAGAGACAACAGCATATTCAGTATACAGTTATGCTCTGCGGAAGTTTCAGTTGATTCGGTGAGCGGGAGGGGGCCCTCGGGTGATCAGCCCTCAACCTGGCTCGTGTTCTGCTTTCCAAATTTTCGGGAACCCTCGAGTGGATGCAGGAGGGGTAGCTGTTTTATAGAGAGAGCAAGAGCTTTCCTGCGCTTAGTTGTGATAGGCTTAACAGATTCTGTCTGCCTGGTGATAGGACTGAGGGGGAAGGGTAGGGGGTGAGATGGCTCTTGGCTGACGCAAACTTTGTATGACCCTTACCTGCCTGGGTTTTTTACTCCTGCTTCTTACTGATTTTAAGTCACATAGTGCAAGATTTTTGATTTGAGGGGAAGGTAATTTTGGCTAGGAAGGCTATGCGCATGAGGCCTGGCCAGAAAATAGCTTGCTTTTACATCTGGGTGGGACCAGTCTGGCAGTTTGGGAAGGTAATGCCTGCCCGCCGCCCCTAGTGCTCAGTGTCTGAGTCCTCTTCCTCCTCCAGGTGCCTTTGGTGGATGACAAAATGCTGCCAGAATGTCTACCATCATCTCATGGAAGCTGTGCTTGTTTGGTGAAACACAACCAAGAGAAGCTCTCCGAGGGTACGTCTAAACTACATGGCTCCATCGACGGAGCCATCTAGATAAGGTTTCTAGACATAGGGAAATGAAGAGGCGATTTAAATAATCTACCGCGCTGTGCCAATCAGCTGTTTGGGGGCATAGCGCAGTAGTCTGGACGCTCCGTGGTCGACAAGGGAAGCCCTTGTCGACTGCCCTGGTAAACCTCATTCCACGAGGCATAACGGGACGGTCGACAAGGGCTTCCCTTGTCGACCGCGGAGCGTCCAGACTACTGTACTGTGCTGCCAAACAGCTGATCGGCACAGCGTGGCAGCCATTTTGATGTAAATGAAGTGGTGATTATTTAAACCTTATCTACATGGCTCCCATCAACGGAGCCATGTAGTCTAGACATACCCCAAATGGTGACTCTGCCATGATGGTGGCTCTGAGTGACTGGAGCATGCATCCTCAAAATATGGCTCACCAGAATGTGTTGGGAACTAGGTGGGCTGTGACAGCTTTGAGTAACATGCAGGATGGACATTCACATTTTCCCACGATGCACTGTGAACTGGGGGCTAGAATGGCTACAGCAGGGAGGGTTCAGGAAAGCACCAGGAAGCCTGGGATAGATGGTTTAAATTGAGTCTGTGTGCTGCAGTGTGAATGCTGGAACCCTAGATTTGGAGTCCAGAAAAATCTGTAAATATGTTGCCATCAATGTGTATGGATGCTTGAATCCGGGGCTTGCAAAACCAGGGTCTGTGGATTTGAGTCCCATCAACCTTGGACTCTACATGGCAGAGTAGAAATACCCTGAAAGCACTACCAGCTCTGGTGATGCCATGCACCCAAAGCTTTTTCCTTTAACCCCCTCAGCAGATTTTCAAGGGTCAAGGCACAGTGTAAATGTAACCCTGACATTCCCTTATGATTGCTACATTCTCATTTGTAACTGCTTCATAGAATCCTGGAATTACAGGGCTGGAAGAGACCGCAGGAGGTCATCGAGTCCAACTCCCTGCCCAAAGCATGACCAACCCCAACTAAATCATCCCAGCCAGGGCTTTGTCAAGCCTGGATTTAAAAACCTCTAGGGAATGGAGATTCCACAACCTCCCTAGGTAGCCCATTCCAGTGCTTTCCCACGTGCTTAGGGAAATAGTTTATCTTAATATCCAATCTAGACCTCTCCCATTGTAACTTGAGATCATTGCTCCTCGTTCTGCCATATGTCACCTCTGAGAACAGCTTTTCTCGATCCTCTTTGGAACTTCCCTTCAGGAAGTCGAAGGCTGCTATCAGATCCCCCCTCACTTTTCTTTTCTGCAGACTAAATAAACCCCCTTACTTAACCCTCTCCTCGTAAATCATAGAGGACCACTTTTGCAGAAACATCCAACTAATGTGATAATCTTCAAACTGCCTCATACTCAAGCCCGGCCAGTGAGTGAGTGGGTGGGTGAGGCTGGGAGCTGGGCAGTGTGGTCCTGAATGCGTGGAGCTGCAGGGCTCTGAATACGCGGGGCCCAAGGCGGCCGCCTCACTCGCCTTGCCCAAAGGCCGAGCCTGCTCATATTTTTCCCAGGGGCTCAGAATCCTAGCTGCTTCTTACTGAGCAGTTAAATCTGCAGCTTCCCCCAACCATCTCTCCTGTACAATTACACAATATAACGTTCTGCAGTACCCTGAAAGTATATAGAATTAAGGGCAACCATAATGTGAACGAAGATTCATATGAAAGAGGAAGATTGAGCACATTCCTCTTACTGAGTCGTGTTTTACTTTACAGATGGCCCTATTGATTTCAGTGGGGCTACATATAGAGCAAAATACTATTCAGAGTGTGTGTAAGGAATTCACAATCTGGGTCCCAAATATAATGCAGAAGGCTCAGTGCTGATGGCATTATTTGTTCAATGAACATGTCCATGTCAAAAGAATATGATTTGATGCTGCTACAGACTTTCCCTTTCACTGAACAATAGCCCTGCAGAAACCAGTGGGTCTTGCTACAGAATATTTTGGCTTGTCTGTCATCCATTTTTCTGTTTCTTTTATTTGTCTCTCTTTCTTTCTTCCATCCATTCATCTCATTCTCTCTCCTGCTAGCATTTATACCATCTCATCTCATCCCATCCTCCTTGAAACATGTACCTAGTAGAGAGAGGAAATGTTAAAGAGAATCCATAGGATCTAACTAAGAGCAAAGGGGTGAAATTTAGCAATGAGAAAATGTAGGCTGAATACCAGGAAACATATCTGAACACCAAGAATCTCTGAGACTGTTAAATATTTCCCCTGAGAGATAAGCAGAAGCCTCAAAGCAGCCTTTTAAAACTAAAAGGCTACGTCTAGACTGGCATGATTTTCCGCAAATGCTTTTAACAGAAAAGTTTTCCGTTAAAAGCATTTGCGGAAAAGAGTGTCTAGATTGGCATGGACGCTTTTCTGCAAAAAAACCCCGATCGCCATTTTCACGATCAGGGCTTTTTTGCGTAAAACAAATCTGAGCTGTCTACACTGGCCCTTTTGTGCAAAAGGGAATTTTGCCCGAACGGGAGCAGCATAGTATTTCTGCAAGAAGCACTGATTTCAGACAGTAGGAAAGTGTTCTTGCGGAAATTCAAGTGGCCAGTGTAGACAGCTGGCAAGTTTTTCTGCAAAAGCAGCTGATTTTGTGGAAAAACTTGGCAGTCTAGACACAGCCATTGGGTAGTCTCTAAGAATAAGCAAAAAGCTGAAGCAAAGTACTATACCATATATTTGATGCTAAGTGAGATTGTCTCACGATAGGAGACTGGTCTGCCTCTTGAGCAACATTCACTGTATTCTGCTGCAAACATTTTTGATTTTGGCTGAGTATGGGGGCAGGGAATACAGATAAGATGTGACCTAATAGGTCTTAGACTTTGCAATTCTGACTAAGGTGCAGAAAAGGAGTGTCCTCTTTATTTCAAGAACTTTGTGCTGTTCAGTGGACCTTCCTCCAAGCAGGAAATTCCCTGCAGCCTAGATAGAATGTTAGCAATACAAAAGGCTACAGCAGGCCTTTTCCATTTCCAAATACTGTGATCCAATTCTGGGGCATTCTGGGGCATCTTAAAGACTGAGGGTATGTCTACACTTGCCCCCTAGTTCGGACTAGGGAGGCAATTGAAGCAATGAGGAGTAACAGTTAATTCGAGGTAAGGATTTTGAATCAGACTACCGCGTCTACATGCGGCGAGTTAAATCGGGCGACTGGCATTTTTGTAAGCTTCCTTTTTGTGCTTAAGTTTACCAAGGATTTCCCCTGTAAGCCAGTCCGGTCTCCTACCATGTTTGCCTCTCTTGCTACGCATCAGGATGGTTTGTTGGTGTGGGTAATATACAGGGTGTGTCTAGACAACATGGCTCTGTCGACAGAGCCATGTAAAGTAGTTTACACGACATAGTCAATGAGGGTATGTCTACACTACAGCACTAATTTGAACTAACTTAATCCGAATTAGTTAATTCGAACTAAGCTAATTCGAACTAGTGCATCTAGATCTAAAAACTAGCTCGAATTAGCATTTTGCTAATTCGAACTAGCATGTCCACATTGAGTGGACCCTGAACTGAGGTTAAGGATGTCCAAAAGCAGTGCCGGCAGAGCATCAGATTAGGACTTAGAGCGTGGAGCTGCTGCCTCAAGCTAGCCGAGGGCTGTGCTTAAAGGGACCCGACCCCCACCCCGGACAGACAGTTCTCAGGGGTTTTCCGCTTGCAAAGCAGTCCTGGCTTGGAGTGCCCTGAGTGCCCACACTTGGGCACACACTCTGCCATCACTCACAGAGCACTCTGCCATCAGCCCGGCTGCACTTGCCGCAGGCTGCCATCTGGGGGGGTGTCAGTAGGGGGGCTGCAGGAGAGTTTCCACCCCGAGGAGCCCGCAGAGCCACCCCAGTCCTCTTCATCAGGGGCTTGTACCCCATTCCTCCCTCACATACTTCCACTTACCTGTCCCTAGCCCCCCTTCCTGATGTACAAAATAAAAGACACGTGTGGTCAAAAATAGAAACTCTCTTTATTGAACAAAACTCAGGGAGACTGGGAAAAGGAGGTGGAAGACGGGAAGAGAGAGGGTGGGAGAGGGGAGGGCAACTAAAATGATCAGTGGTTTGAAACAGGTCCCATATGAAGAGAGGCTAAAGAGACTGGAACTTTTCTGCTTAGAAAAGAGAAGACTGAGGGGGGATATAATAGAGGTCTATAAAAGCATGAGTGGTGTGGAGAGGGTGCATACAGAAAAGTTCTTCATTAGTTCCCATAATAGAAGGACTAGAGGACACCAACTGAAATGAATGAGTAGCAGACTTCAAACTAATAACAGAAAGTTCTTCTTCACAAAGCAAATAGTCAACCTGTGGAACTCCTTGCTGCAGGAGGCTGTGAAGGCTACAACTAGAACAGAGTTGAAAGAGGTTAGATAAATTCATGGAGGTTGGGTCCATGGAGTGGTATTAGCCAGGGGGTAGAAATGGTGTCCCTGGCCTCTGTTTGTGGAAGGCTGGAGATGGATGGCACAAGACAAATGGCTTGGTCATTGTCTTCGGTCCATCCCCTGCAGGGTACCTAGTGTTGGCCGCTGTCAGCAGACAGGCTACTGGGCTAGATGGACCTTTGGTCTGACCCAGTACTGCCATTCTTATGTTCTTATGTTCTAAGCTCAGGGTCGGGGGTCTCACTGGACCACCTTGATTTTCATGCCAACCTGCTCCTGGGTGGCCAGGCTGGCAGCTATCCTGCCCTAGACAGCCACTTTCCTGTGCCTAGTGTGGAGGTCGTGGACATTGGAGGCTTCCCCCCAAACCTCGATGAGGTCCACGATGTCCGCACTAGACCAGGCGGGCGGGCGCCCGCCTCTTGCGGCCCTGGGCAGGCTCCTGGGAGCCGCCAGCCTGGTCTCGGGAAGAGGCGGAGGGCTGGGTGGCAGCGGGTGGCTGGTTCGTGTCGTGCCAGGTGCAGGGTCTGCTGGCTGGGTGCTGGCAGGCTTGCACCTGGCACAGGCATGGTAGCCAGACCCTGCCCCTTTAAGGTCTCCGGGGCCAGGAGGAGGGCAGAAGAGTTTCCCTGGTGCTGCCCAGAGTGGCCACCAGTGAAAGCTGGGGAGAACTAGCCTCCCATTAGTTTGAATTAAGTGGCTACACAGTAATTCAAACTACTTAATTCGAACTAGGCGTTAGTCCTCGTGGAATGAAGTTTACCTAGTTCGAATTAAGCGCTCCGCTAGTTCGAATTAAGTTCGAACTAGCGGTTTGTATGTGTAGCACCTATTAAAGTTAATTCGAACTAACATTTGTTAGTTCGAATTAACTTTGTAGTGTAGACATACCCTGAAGCGGGGATTTCAATAATCCCTGCTTCATTAAAATAAAATGACCGCCTCGCTGTGCCGACAGTCAACTGATCCAGCACAGAACGGCAGTCTAGATGCGGCGTGATCGACAAGGGAATCCTTTGTCGACCGCTCCTGTAAGCCTCTTGTAAACGAGGTTTACAGGAGCGGTCAACGAAGGCGACACGTTTAGACTGCCGCGCTGTGCCAGATCAGCTGATTGTTGCCACAGCGTGGTGGCCATTTTTATTTTGACTATGGTCATTGACTATGTCGAGTAAACTACTTTACATGGCTCTGTCGATGGAACCATGTAGTCTAGACACACCCAGAGGGAACGAGGTGTACCGGTAGTTCGAATTAGAGAGCCTAATTCAAAGTACGTACTCCGTGCTGCGTGTAGCCGCGGGCACGGAGTCCGCACTAATGGGGATTTAAAAATGGCGGCGCCCAGCAAGATGCAAATGAAGCCCGGGATATTTAAATCCCGGGCTTCATTTGCAACTTCGAATGCCTACATTAGCCACCCTAATTCAAACTAGGTTGGCAGTGTAGACATACCCAGAGTGAAGATGGCAAGTACTTTAGTACTGTAACATAAATACATATCTTAACATTATTTTAATGGTTATTTGGAGTATAGGGTCACAGGGTGAAATTTTTGCCAAATCCTGAAGGCACATATATCCACATATGAATTAAGTGGGTAGCAATTCCCATTTTTCTGTTATCTGTTGTGTTAAGGGTAAATTCATCTGAAGAAGTGGGTAGTGCCCATGAAAGCTCATGATATCATCTTCATTGTTTGTTAGTCTCTAAGGGTATGTCTACACTACAATGTTAGTTCGAACTAACGAACGTTAGTTCGAACTAACATTCATAGCCGCTACACTAGCGCTCCGCTAGTTTGAATTTGAATCGAACTAGTGGAGCGCTTAGTTCGAACTAGGTAATCCTCATTTTACGAGGATTAAGCCTAGTTCGAACTAGCTAGTTCGAATTAAGGGGTGTGTAGACCCTTAATTCGAACTAGTGGGAGGCTAGCCCCTCCCCAGGTTTCCCTGGTGGCCACTCTATGCCCCCCTCCCGGCCCTGGACCCCTTAAAGGGGCACGGGCTGGCTACGGTGCCCGTGCCAGGTGCAAGCCTGCCAGCACCCAGCCAGCAGACCCTGCACCTGGCACGGCACAGAGCCACCCACCCGATGTCCCCCAGCCCACCCTCTCTTCCCGGGACCAGGCTGGCGGCTCCCGGGAGCTTGCCCTGGACCGCAAGAGGCGGGCACCTTCCTGGGCTAGTGCGGACATCGTGGACCTCGTCCACGATCTCTGCACTAGGCACAGGAAAGTGGCCGGCTAGGGCAGGAGAGCTGCCAGCCTGGCCACCCAGGAGCAGGTGTGCATGAAAATCAAGGGGGTCCACTGAGACCCCCGACCCTGAGCCCTGAGCTTACAATGGCCGTCCTGGGTCAGACCAAACGTCCATCTAGCCCAGTAGCCTGTGTGCCGACAGCGGCCAACCCTAGGG
Source organism: Pelodiscus sinensis (assembly GCF_049634645.1). NCBI lineage: Eukaryota > Metazoa > Chordata > Testudines > Trionychidae > Pelodiscus > Pelodiscus sinensis. The sequence continues at coordinate 136,784,300 of NC_134711.1, read as the reverse complement.
ACCCTGGAGGGGATGGACCGAAGACAGTGACCAAGCCATTTGTCTCGTGCCATCCCTCTCCAGCCTTCCACAAACTTTGGGCAGGGACACCACTCCTACCCCCTGGCTAAGACTACTCCATGGACCCAACCTCCATGACTTGATCTCACTTCCCTTTCAACTCTGTTCTAGTTGTAGCCTTCACAGCCTCCTGCAGCAAGGAGTTCCACAGGTTGACTATTTGCTTTCTGAAGAACAACTTTCTCTTACTAGTTTCAAGCCTCCTACCCATTGCTTTCCTTTGGTGTCCTCTAGTCCTTCTTTATGGGAACTCATGAAGAACTTTTCTGAATGCACCCTCTCCACCCAACCCCTGCTTTTAGAGACCTCTATCCTGTCCCCCCCCGTCTCCTCTTTTCTAAGCTGAACAGTCCCAGTCTCTGTAGCCTCTCTTCATCTGGGACCTGTTCCCAACCCCTGATCATGTTAGTTGCCCTCTCCTCTCCCAGCCTTTCTCTTCCCCTCTCCCACCTCCTTTTCCCAGTCTCCCCCAGTTTTGTTCAATAAAGACAGAGTCAATGTTGGAAGAAACGTTATCTTTATTTTGTACATCAATAAGAAGGGGGGCTAGGGAAGGGTAAGTGGAAGGAGGTGAGGGAGGAATGGGGTACGAGCCCCCGATGGGGAGGACTGGGCTGGCTCTGCGGGCTTCTGGGGGTGGAAGCTCTCCTACAGCCCCCCGATTGCCCCCTCTCCCCAGATGGCAGCCTGCGGCAAGTGCAGCCGGGCTGATGGCCGAGTGGTGTGATGTGCCCAATGTGGGTACTCCGGGCAATCCAAGCCAGGACTGGTTTTCAAGCGGGGCACCCCTTAGAACTGTCTGTCCGGGGTGGGGGTTGGGACCCTTTAAGCGCAGCCCTCGGCTAGCCTGAGACAGCATCTCCACGCTCTAAGTCCTCCTCTGATGCCCTGCCGGCACTGCTTCCGGCCATCCTTAAGCCCTGTTCAGAGTCCACTCAATGTGGACTTGCTAGTTCGAATTAGCAAAACGCTAATTCGAACTAGTTTTTAGTTCTAGACGCGTTAGTTCGAATTAGCTTAGTTCGAATTAACTAATTCGAACTAAGTTAGTTCGAATTAGCGCTGTAGTGTAGACATACCCTAAGGGTATGTCTACACTACCCTCCTAGTTCGAACTAGCGGGGTAATGTAGGCATACCACACTTGCAAATGAAGCCCGGGATTTGAATTTCCCGGGCTTCATTTGCATAAGTGGGGAGCCGCCATTTTTAAAACCCCGCTGGTTCGAACCCCGTGCAGCGCGGCTACACGGGGCACGAACTAGGTAGTTCGAACTAGGCTTCCTAGTTCGAACTACTGTTACTCCTCATTTCACGAGGAGTAACGGTAGTTCGAACTAGGAAGCCTAGTTTGAACTGATTAGTTTGAACTACCTTGTTCGTGCCCCATGTAGCCGCGCTGCACGGGGTTCGAACCAGCGGGGTTTTAAAAATGGCGGCTCCCCGCTTATGCAAATGAAGCCCGGGAAATTCAAATCCCGGGCTTCATTTGCAAGTGCGGTATGCCTACATTACCCCGCTAGTTCGAACTAGTGGGGTAGTGTAGACATACCCTAAGGCACTACAGGACTATTTGTTGTTTTTTCAGGTGTGTGTGTTTTTCCAGTTACAGACTAACAGAGCTACCTTTCTGAAACTCATCTTACTCTTCTTTAACAATTACCCTATCAAAGAGCGGGCGGGGTTCCATAGCCCAGTGGGCTAGTTTGCCTTTGATATATTCACTGTTACAGTAGTCCAGCTGTATTATATATGCTGCTTTGCATTATATTCTGCTTTGCATTATGTTCAGCAGTAATGCAAGAAACCTACAGGTCAGTGTCCTGTAACACATTAGCTTCAGCAAGCTATCATAAGGCTTAAAGCATATAAACTTTAAAAAGACAAACTTTGTACAGATTAACAGAAAACCCTGAATATTTGGGGAGCTGAAAAGTGAGATTAAGGGCCTCAGTACATCTGCAGGTGTTACATGTTTGAGACAGACACTGCTTTGTGTGCTGCAGGGAAAGGAGTTAGAGAATAAATCATCATAGGCATGCCTGGTGATGTAAAACAAGTGAAAGACTCTGATAGAGAGGTTGACCTCTTCTGGAAATACCCAATTTTTCATGATAACTAATCAAAAAGATACCAGCATGGTCCTTTGGAGTGTCCTGTCAGACTCAAGTTTGTTTTACTCCAAGGCAGCCTACGTCATTAGGAAAACAAAGAATTTTCCCAGTTCTCACTATTGAAAACATCACCATCATGCAGTCTGATTTAACAATCCAAAGTACCCACACTTCTTATTTATACTCTCCTGCTAGGGTCACAATCAAAGTTATTGTTGGCTCGTAAAGTGATCCACCACATAGAAATTACTAGCGATATGAATAAAACCAAACAAGCTATTACCCTTGTGTCTTCAACAATTTTCTGACATGACTGTTTAAGTAAAAGGATGTGTTATGGCCCAAGGAATTACAGTAGGAATTGTTTTCGTTATTTTAGGGTGAAAGCAGTGTAAACTGAATGGATAGAAGCAAAGAACTCAAAGAACAAGACAGGTACCAAACATCAATGATAGTGAATATTATATATAAGTCCCAGGGCTTATAGAATATTATATATAACTATCATTGGTGTTTGGTATATGTGTATGTATATATAGATAGATAGTGCCCATTACAGAAACACATCCCAGGGTGCAGGGAATCATCTTTTTGGTACACTCCTTGCACCCCAAGCATTGAAAAATGGCATTGAAACTGGCCCCACATATGCCTGACCATCTAAATCTGTACCCATGTAATATGGTTCATTTTTACTAATCATGCAGTTTACTCCTATTTAAATCAAAATCCACACTCACTGAAACAAAGCATATGTGAGCTTTCTGTCCCAAAGTGTTTTTAAGTATTTGCTTGTAAATCTGCCTGGCTAGTATTTAATTCCAGAGTGGGGGAAAAACAAGAGCACTTCAGAATTAAAGGTACAGATGTCCCTGTGTGATAGAAACATTCTAAACAACATATATCAGATATGATTCTGTTCTCGTCCACATGTGTGTAAGTCAGGAGATGCTTCACTAAGGTCAGAGAATTTTAGTTCTTGCTTTAGATAGGGAAACTTTTGTTCTTTCTGTGTCAAATTCACCTTTGTGAAGAGAGCCAGTAAGACTGATGCACTCCTTCGATCTCACTCAAGCCATGGCTGCACTAACACTTACGTCAGGAAAAATTTTTCACTTAAGGAAAATTTACTTGCGCAAGTAAATTTACAGTAAATCAGAAGAACAGAGGGGTTTTTGTAGTGTAGGAATTCCTTTTTCTACGAGTTCTTGAGCAAAAAGGTGTGTGTGGATGGGCAACAGAGGGGTTTTGCGCAAAAAGAGCCATTTGAAAAAAGCACAGGTGCTCTGATGGCTATTCTTCAAATAGCCATGAGAGCTTTCTTTCGAGAGAGTGTCCATGCAGTCAGGGGAGGCCCATGCATATAGGCAGTCTCGGCAGTCGCCTAGGGCGCCGTGTTAAACAGGGCACCTAATGATGACGCACCACCGTTGAGAGCTTTGGATGTGGGGGCGCCGATTGCGCATTCTGCCTAGGTCTCCAGTGGCCGGCAGCTCGTCTCGGAGGCGGGGGCGCTGATCATGCATTCCTCCTGGGGCACCAGTTGCCAGCAGCTCGTCTCAGGCCGCCCCTGCATGCAGTCTTTGCTCTTTGTTGCCTGTCTGCTGTACAGTACAACTAATATTTAACTATTCTAATCCTTCTTCCTAAGTAATCCCTCAACATCTCCTTAAAGATGATCTGAAAATATCGTCTGTGATCATTTTGTTTCATAGTTTTCCTGGAGCAGGAGAGTTGAGAGAGTTTGTTTTAAATCAAGGTTAGATATGGCTTGCATTGAGTCATTGCTATATGGCCCCTTTTCAATCCTAACTCTTCAACCACCAACTCATACAAAATGCCCCTGGCTTGTCTTGTCATATATGAGCAGACCAGTGCTCCTCATCCTACTCTACTGCTTTCCCATTCATTGTGAGATCTAGCTCTAAACAGGATCCATTCCAGATTCTCCTTAGTTTTAATTTTTTTGTGGATTTGCCCCTTGCAGAGCTAGTTTCTTTGTCCAAGCCCAGACCTTTCCTGTTCTCTCTAGTTGTGTGAGATAGGCCTTCTCTCTCCCTAGTCCCATTTTTTTCACATTGTTAGCACAGGATCCTTCTCCTTTGTGGCTTCTTCTTTATGGAACAGCTTCCCTTCAAGACTTTGCCTCATTCACTGTCCCACTTGTCAGCAAATACATCTCTTTTGCTTTGCCTAATCAGTGCTTCCTGGTTTCTCTGCTTCACTTCCTGTTGGATAGCCCTGGGAATTTTACATGAAGGTGGGGAGGGTGTAAAGGGGAGGACGTGGTTAGTTCTGTGGTTCTCTTTCTGTTTTCTGTCTCTAACTCTATGGGTATGTCTAAACTATATGCATCTGTCGCCAGAGGCATGTAAATTAGACTACCCGACATAGTCAATGAAGCCAGGATTTAAATATCCCTGGCTTCATTAAAATAAAAATGGCCACCTTGCTGTGCCGGCTCAGCTGATCGTCGGCACAGCGCGGCGGTCAAGACGCGGATCAGTCGACAGGGGAAGCCTTTGTCGACCGCTCCAGTAAACCTCGTTTCATGAGGTCTAAGGGAACAGTCGACAAAGGCTTTCTCTGTCGACCGATCTGCGTCTAGACTGCCGCGCTGTGCCAACGATTAGCTGAGCCGGCACAGCGCGGTGGCCATTTTTATTTTAATGAAGCTGGGGATATTTAAATCCCAGCTTCATTGACTGTCTGGTAGGGGCATGTAATCTAGACATATCCTAAATGACATATTTTCTTCCTTCCTTTCCTCTTCTGTATCTCCTCTCTCTAACTCTATATGATGTATTCCATACTTTTCTCTCTAGGGGAGCATATCTTATCCTTTGCAGCCTGTGCAGGAAGTGAGGCAATCGTCCGGTTGCTCATCAAACATGGAGCCAACATCAGAGCACAAGACACTTTGGGTAAGAGCTATTCAATGTCCTCTTTCAGAAAGGGTACTGTGGGAATGGTGTGCAGAGCCATCCATTGGATGGTTTGGGGCAACTGTCCAAGGCCCTACACTTTGGGGGGACCTGCAGGGCCAAGGCAGCCTGGGGGATTAATGGGGGGACCTGGTGCCAGCAGCAGAGTGACCTGGCCTTAGCCTGCTCTGCTCCCCTGGCTCCACACCACATCTCTTGGGGAGGAAGGGGTGTGGAGGAAGGGGTGGAACTGGCCCCTGAACTCACAGGAGGTGGGAAGTGGAGCTGACTGGTGCTGGGTCACTCTCCTTACCATCACTACTGGTGAGAGTGGGGGCAAATGCCAGCACCAGGCTCTCTGCCGATCCCCAACACTCAAAGCTCTGGGAAGGGAGATTGGGAGAAGGGGCTGAGCAGGGATGGGGTGGCAGTGGAGCAGGCAGGGCCTGGGGTGGATGAGTGTGGTGTCCCAGAGCCTGCACTCCCAGGGATGGCCCTGATGTCATGGTACCCAATGAAGTGGCCTTCTTTGTGGGATAGTGGTAGAAATGTAGCCGTGTTAGTCTGGTGTAGCTGAAACAAAAAACAGGACTGTGTAGCACTTTAAAGACTAACAAGATGGTTTATTAGGTGATGAGCTTTCGTGGGCCAGACCCACTTCCTCAGATCAAATAGTGGAAGAAAATTGTCACAACCAAAGGATACAATTAAAAATTACATCCTTTGGTTGTGACAATTTTCTTCCACTATTTGATCAGAGGAAGTGGGTCCGGCCCACGAAAGCTCATCACCTAATAAACCATCTTGTTAGTCTTTAAAGTGCTACATAGCCCTGTTCTTTGTGGGACTGAGTCTGAAATTTGTCTCCTTTAAGAAAGATGCTGATGTGACTAAAATAGTCCAGTGAAAGGCAACAAAGGGACATAGCAATAGGGTGGTGTAATGGACTCAGCAGTAGTCCCCCCTCCCTCATAACAGCACAGTCCAAACTAGGCCTACAGAGAACCCCTGGTGCAGAGCCACACAGAATATGACAGTTAAACCTCTCTAGTTAGCTGGATGTCCACTTACCATGGATGTGGCCAAGTTCCCCACAGTCTCATAGTTTGTTTACAGACACCAGTCCTGGCTCTAAGTGTTCTGTGCTGTTATATTTAGCTCTAATTTATCCCTACATGTCTTCTAAGAGCCCAGTAAGCAGTGGAAGTGTTGGTAAGGCTGCTAAACAATACTGACCTCCTGTGGTACAGCAAATTCTCTGGTTCGGCACCAGTCAGGTCCCAGGGGTGCCAGACTAGAGAGGTTCAACCTACAGGAGAACTCTCTCATATAGAAGTTGAGCAAGGTCTATATAGTAACTATCTGGGGCTGTGTCTGTATTGACAAAATTTTGCGCAAATACTCTTTAACGCAAGAGTTTTTGCATTAGAGTATTTGAGTAAGAGAGCGTCTACACTGGCATGTGCTTTTGCGCAAGAGATGTGCTTTTGCGCGAGAGCATTGGTGCCAGTGTAGACGCTCTCTTGCGCAAGAAAGCTCTGATGGCCATTTTAAACATCAGGCTTTCTTGCGCAAGAAATTGATGTTACGCAAGAAATACTCTAATGCAAGAACAATTGCGCAAGAGGGCTTATCCCTGAGCAGGAGCATCAGAGTATTTGCGCAAGAAGCACTGATTTTATACATTAGAACATCAGTGTTCTTGTGCAAGTACTCGCAGCCAGTGTAGACAGGTGGCAAGATTTTGCACAAAAGTGGCTGCTTTTGTGCAAAATCGTGCCAATGTAGAAGAAGCCTGAGAGTCTATCAGGTTTGGGAGGTGATTTGTGTTTCCCATTGTACCAGTTATTTCATCCCACTGTCTCCACTACAGGGAACACGGTTCTGCACATCCTGGTTCTCCAGCCCAACAAGACCATTGCCTGCCAGATGTACAACTTCCTTCTCTCCCATGACAAGAGCGAAAGTGAGCTGGGCGCCCTGGACTTAATCCCTAACAATGAGGGGCTCACTGCATTCAAGCTAGCTGGAGTTGAGGGCAACACTGTGGTGAGTTTGTGCGCAGTATTTGGCTGCCATGGGTTTTGATGTCACTGAGGCACATCACCATCTGAAGGTCCTAAAGCACTTTCCAGATATCACTTTTAGGGTTCACTCACCCACCAGAGTGCAGCTGCCTTTGGGGAGGCATATAGCAACTGTTCTGTTTCAGTAACACTACAGGAGAGTGACTGCAGGGGAGGTGTAATGTTTTTCTACTGTGAGTCCAGTGGAAAATGCTGGAGGACTGGTTCAGTGCTGATTCAGAGAGAAGACCACTACTTCCTGTCTCACCAGCACCATAGCACCAGGCTGAGGCAGTAACATAGAAAAGCATCCCCTATTGAGTCACTGGCAGAAAGGCATTTAACGCTGTGGTGGGGAAAGGAGAGCACCCCCTACTGAACCACTAACTCCTATTGCACATACGTGTTCCATCTGAGTTCTGACCCGATCCAAATTTGCTTGGCTTAAGAACAAATAAAATCACAGTCCACCTCCCTGTCTGCAAGGCTTCTGTAGACAAATGTTTTCAGAGCTGAGTTTGAAGCAGGGGTACAGATGGGATATTGGTGTAGATTTGGGCAAATATATACAGACTCTTATGAGTACAGCACTGACCTTCTTGCCAATTAGATGTTCCAGCACCTTATGCAGAAGAGAAAGCACATCCAGTGGACCTTCGGCCCCCTGGTCTCTACCTTGTATGATCTCACAGAGATTGACTCATGGGGAGATGACCAGTCTCTCTTGGAACTCATTGTTACCACCAAGAAAAGAGAGGTATGTTGGTGTGATAAATGGAGGGAGTGTCTGTTTGTACCACTTCTGAGTTGTGGATGACTTTATGGAAGTGTACTTTGAAATTGCTGTGTCATGGAAAGCCTGTATAGATGTAGATCCCCCAAGAGCTAGCAGGGCTCTGGCATGTTTCTCTGCTAGGCCAGACACAATGGTGAATGATCAGCACTCAAAATAAAGCACCTTGGCAATAGGTTTGCACTCCATGGGAGAGGAGGCTTTCTGCTCGTGTCTGAAGGGAGCGGGTTTGGGAATAATGGAAGATTACCAGAAAGCAGAACAAAAGACGCAGCTGACCCTGCAGGAATCCAAAGGAACAGCACAGGGAGGAAGAGGAGAAGACAGTCTTTTTGCAGCAAAGTAGAATGAGAGAGGTTGCTGCAAAAGTAGGACAACAATGGTCTGGATGACTGACCTGCCTGACTGACAGAACACAATAGATCTCTCAAGGACTCCCAAAGGAAGGGTGAGGTTTGTGGGAGGGGTATTATGTTTAACATGTTTTATTGCGTGGTACCCTCCTGTGCTTCGTCCATTAAGCAAAGAGCATCAATTTGGTAGACTGAACAAAGTGTGCATGTGTGTACTTGGTGACTGTTTCACAATTACTGCATGCCCCTGAGGGAGTTAAACTGTAAACCAGATGTTTCAGAGGAGTAGCTGCTTTAGTCTGTAACTGGAAAAGAACTTAAAAAACAGTGCGTAGTCCTGCAGCCCCTTAGGGTATGTCTAGACTACATGGCTCTGTTGACGGAGACATGTAAACTAGTTTACCCGACATAGTCAATGAAGTGGGGATTTAAATAATCCCCACTTCATTAAAATAAAAATGGCCACCATGCTGTGCCGATGATCAGCTGATCCGGCACTGCGCGGAAGTCTAGACGCGGATCAGTCGACAAGAGAAGCCTTTGTCGACCGCTCCCTTACGCCTCATGAAACAAGGTTTACAGGAGCGGTCGACAAAGGCTTCCCTTGTCGACTGATCCACATCGAGGGTATGTCTACACTACAATGTTAGTTCGAACTAACGGACGTTAGTTCGAACTAACATTCATAGCTGCTACACTAGCGCTCCGCTAGTTCGAATTTGAATCGAACTAGCGGAGCGCTTAGTTCGAACTAGGTAAACCTCATTTTACGAGGATTAAGCCTAGTTTGAACTAGCTAGTTCGAATTAAGGGGTGTGTAGACCCTTAATTCGAACTAGTGGGAGGCTAGCCCTCCCCAGGTTTCCCTGGTGGCCACTCTGGCCAACACCAGGGAAACTCTATGCCCCCCTCCCGGCCCTGGACCCCTTAAAGGGGCACGGGCTGGCTACGGTGCCCGTGCCAGGTGCAAGCCTGCCAGCACCCAGCCAGCAGACCCTGCACCTGGCACGGCACAGAGCCACCCACCCGATGTCCCCCAGCCCACCCCCTCTTCCCGAGACCAGGCTGGCGGCTCCCGGGAGCTTGCCCTGGACCGCAAGAGGCGGGCACCTTCCTGGGCTCGTGCGGACATCGTGGACCTCGTCCACTATCTCCGCACTAGGCACAGGAAAGTGGCCGGCTAGGGCAGGAGAGCTGCCAGCCTGGCCACCCAGGAGCAGGTGTGCATGAAAATCAAGGGGGTCCACTGAGACCCCCGACCCTGAGCCCTGAGCTTACAATGGCCGTCCTGGGTCAGACCAAAGGTCCATCTAGCCCAGTAGCCTGTGTGCCGACAGCGGCCAACCCTAGGGACCCTGGAGGGGATGGACCGAAGACAGTGACCAAGCCATTTGTCTCGTGCCATCCCTCTCCAGCCTTCCACAAACTTTGGGCAGGGACACCACTCCTACCCCCTGGCTAAGACTACTCCATGGACCCAACCTCCATGACTTGATCTCACTTCCCTTTCAACTCTGTTCTAGTTGTAGCCTTCACAGCCTCCTGCAGCAAGGCATTCCACAGGTTGACTATTTGCTTTCTGAAGAACAACTTTCTCTTACTAGTTTCAAGCCTGCTACCCATTCCTTTCCTTTGGTGTCCTCTAGTCCTTCTTTATGGGAACTCATGAAGAACTTTTCTGAATGCACCCTCTCCACCCAACCCCTGCTTTTAGAGACCTCTATTCTGTCCCCCCTCCGTCTTCTCTTTTCTAAGCTGAACAGTCCCAGTCTCTGTAGCCTCTCTTCATCTGGGACCTGTTCCCAACCCCTGATCATGTTAGTTGCCCTCCCCTCTCCCAGCCTTTCTCTTCCCCTCTCCCACCTCCTTTTCCCAGTCTCCCCCAGTTTTGTTCAATAAAGACAGAGTCAATGTTGGAAGAAACGTTATCTTTATTTTGTACATCAATAAGAAGGGGGGCTAGGGAAGGGTAAGTGGAAGGAGGTGAGGGAGGAATGGGGTACGAGCCCCCGATGGGGAGGACTGGGCTGGCTCTGCGGGCTTCTGGGGGTGGAAGCTCTCCTGCAGCCCCCCGATTGCCCCCTCTCCCCAGATGGCAGCCTGCGGCAAGTGCAGCCGGTCTGATGGCCGAGTGGTGTGATGTGCCCAGTGTGGGCACTCCGGGCACTCCAAGCCAGGACTGGTTTTCAAGCGGGGCACCCCTGAGAACTGTCTGTCCGGGGTGGGGGTCGGGTCCCTTTAAGCGCAGCCCTCGGCTAGCCTGAGACAGCATCTCCAGCAAGTCCTCCTCTGATGCCCTGCCGGCACTGCTTCCGGCCATCCTTAAGCCCTGTTCAGAGTCCACTCAATGTGGACTTGCTAGTTCGAATTAGCAAAACGCTAATTCGAACTAGGTTTTAGTTCTAGACGCGTTAGTTCGAATTAGCTTAGTTCGAATTAACTAATTCAAACTAAGTTAGTTCGAACTAGCGCTGTAGTGTAGACGTACCCCTAGACTGCTGCGCTGTGCCGGATCAGCTGATTGTTGTCTCAGCGCAGTGGCCATTTTTATTTTAATGAAGTGGGTATTATTTAAATCCCCGCTTCATTCACTGTCGGGTAAACTAGTTTACATGGCTCTGTCGACAGAGCCATGTAATCTAGACATACCTTAGACTAACAAAATACATAGATGGGATCATGAGCTTTCTGGGCACACCCAGTTCTTCATACTTGGTGTGTGGAGTGCAGGGAGAGGGTGTGTTTGAATACTGCAGAGTCAGAAGGACCCCGCTCTGGATACAGCGCTGCTAGGAGGAGGTTGCCAAGTAGAAGGTCTGTCCCTGCAAGTGTGCTTAGAGATCCAGAGGCTGGAAATCATTGCCATTCCATGAGACCAAGAATGCAGAGACCAGGAAGGGGAGCTCACTGGGCTCTGCAACAGTTGGCAAGTCAAATTGTTGATCTATAACCACCCTCATAAGAAATTATGCCAATATTCTAGAGTTAAGAGTCTGAAGTATCACAGCTTTCTGTGTAGGGACACTACAGGGCGTGGATTATGAGTGTAAGATATGATGGTATTTGCATGTGGGCATCAACCTATCCTAAGAAGAGGCTGTTATTTCTAGCAGGCCTGTGATCTTTGTCTCCTTGCTTCTCTTCTGATCTTGCTCTTATTTCCTCTTGGCTATTGGCATGGCAAGGTATCTGGGGCTATGTCTACACTCGCGGCTTCTTGCGCAAGTAATATGCAAATGAGGCTAAGTGTGGAATATCGTCGAGCCTCATTTGCATACCTAATGAGCCACCATTTTTTCAGAAGAGGCTCTTGCATAAGAAGGAGCGACTACACGGCCCCTTCTTGCGCAAGAAAAACCCTCTTACGCAATGCCGTTACACCTATTACTTTTCAGGAAGAACGGCATTGCGCAAGAGGGTTTTTCTGCGCAAGAAGGGGCAGTGTAGATGCTCTTGAAAAAAATGGTGGCTCATTAGGTATGCAAATGAGGCTCGGCGATATTCCACGCTTAGCCTCATTTGCATATTACTCGTGCAAGAAGCTGTGAGTGTAGACATAGCCCAGGTGTTTTCACAGTGAATGTTCCAGGTTGTTGGATGGGTTAGTGGCATTAATTAACTTGGTGGGTGTACCAGTGTGTCCCCAGAGTACTTGGGGTTGTCCCCGGGGTTGGCGCGGCACCTCCCGGTGTCCTGGTGCCCCGCTCTCATGTGGGGTCTCGGCTCTCCGCTGCACGTTCAGGCGCTTTGCTTCCGCCTGAGCGTCAGTGTAATTTCCCCACTGCTGGGTGGGGGAAAGGGGGGCCTGGGCCCGCCCTCACTCACGGGCCCCAGCCCAGGGCCCTAAGGACGCGGAACTGACTGGCTCCGGTCCGGCTGACGGGGGCTCCTGCCGTAACTCGTCAGCCCGCCAGCTCGAGTGAGCTCTGCCCTGGGCTGCTTCCTTCCCCCCCCCCCCCCGGCGTTCCCCACTCGGGGTGTTTACCTTCGGGTTGGCCAACAGCCTGCCGGCCCTGTCGCGCCCCCACCCTTCAGCGACGGAGGGCTGTGCTGGCGTAGCCCAGGTGGGGGCAGGGTCCACGCGCCGGGGAGGTCGCCCGACTCACCCTCTTTCCCAGTTCTACCCCCCCGACTCCCGACAGCCCCCGCCGCCCCTTAATGGCGGCCCTTTTAAACTTCCCGCCGGAGGCTCCCCTTCCCCCCCATCAGCGGCCAGGGCGGGATTGGCAGCGCCCGGCTGGTCTCCGGTTGGCCGCCGTCCGCATCCGTCAGGGCGGGGGAACTCCTCCCGCCCTAGCCCCGCCCCTCCTGCCGCACCGCGGCCGCGCGCTGGCGGGGCTGCCGGTGTTTCCAGCCCCAGCGCGGCTTGCGTGCAAGCCGCGCACTCTCGGGCTGGCCCCCCCCGGAGGCCGAGCAGCGCCTGCTCGGCGTCACCCGGGGGCGGGGGGGGGGGGTCGCCCCGTCACAGTGGGATAGTGGGACAAATTCTGACCTGTTCCTGCAGCCTTTCTCTTCCCATGTCATTTGAATCATCACTCCGGCTGTGTCTACATTGGTGTGATCTTGTGCAAAAGCGGCCGCTTTTGTGCCAAAACTTGCTGCCTGTTTACACTGGCCGCAAGTTCTTGCACAAGAACACTGACGTTCTAATGTATGAAATCAGTGCTTCTTGCGCAAGAACTATGATGCTCCCGCTCAGGAATAAGCCCTCTTGTGCAACTGTTCTTGCGCAAGAGGCCAGTGTTAGACAGGCAACATGAATTTCTTGAGCAAGAAAGCCCTATGTTTAAAATGGACATCAGAGCTTTCTTGTGCAAGAGAGTGTCTACACTGGCACGGATGCTCTTGTGCAAAAGCACATGTCTTGCGCAAAAGTACATGCCAGTGTAGATGCTCTCTTCTGGAAGAGTTTTTGCACAAGAACTCTTCCACAAAAGAGTTCTTGCGCAAAATCATGCCAATGTAGACGTAACCTCCATGTTTGGCTGAGAGAAAGGAACAGATATGGGTCCTATTCACATTTTCTTTACCATACTGTAATTGATTTTATGAGCTGTGGTGATTTGGCAGTTTGCTCCTGGAGGTCGGGCTATGTCTACGCTACAGAGGTTTTTTTTTTCAAAAAAAACCTTCAATTACGACCACACTCCAATCATGTTCTTTTGAAAGAAAATCGAAAGAACAGAGGGGGATTTCCAAGAATGGTAATCCTCTTTCTATGAGGAAGAAGCCTTTTTCTTTTGTGGACAGGGAAAAGGGTTTTCTTTTGAAATAAGAGGCCTCCAGGAAATAACACAGGTGTCCTGATAGCCACTCTGTCCAAAGAAATCACAACTCTATGGTTCATGTCTCCTGGCCCCTCTTAAAGCTGCAGGCACTCTGGACAAGCCTTGTGGCAGGAAGCTGGCCTTGGAGAAGCACCCTAGCCGCGTAGCTTTCCCTGCCACAGGCCTGCTCACCCATGGTGGAGCCACAAGCTCCCCGATACCAACCACGCTAGCTACCAGACCCTGGGGTACCTGAAAGCGCGCCAGGATCCATGAAGACCTCATGCGGCAGCATGTCGGGTCCTGCGCGACATGCAGCAGACCCTAACGCAGAAGATCTGGGAGGACGCTGAGTGGTGGAACTGTGTGTGGGACCAACTCATGCAGTGGTACAATAGCATATGTGACATCATGGGTGACCTGATGGCACATCTGGCTGCTGTCACTGCTCCTGCCTACCACCCCTCTCCCCCCCGCCACTATGCCCATTCCCCTGCCCCTCAAGCGATGCCTCTGCTCCTTCTTCAAGCAATGCCCTTGCTCCCTCCCCAAGTGATACCCATGCTCCCTCCCTAAGTGCTGCCTGTGCTTCCTCTCCCTTCCCCCCTGCCATCCCTGACACCGCTCCAGACCCTCCTCCTGCCTACCCTCTGTGGTTCCAGGACCCACCCAACCCCAAGTCCAACGAGGTCCCTGCACCTGAGGTGGCACATCCAGCCACCCCCATGCCACTCTAAGCCCCCCTTCCCCTCCAGATTATGAAGCCTTCCTCTCCCTCCCCAGCTTTTTAAAATGAAAGATCAATACAGAGTTCGTTTTGGTTAAAACCAAACAGGTGTCTTCATTGAGAAGTCAGGGAAGGGGCAAAGGGAGGGGTTGTGGTGTGAAAGAGTGTTGCAAGCCAGAGGCCCATAGGGGGGAGGCCCTGGGGAGAGTTACTAGGGACCTTAAGAGAAACTCTCCCTCAGGGCCTCCCGGATGCACACCCCAGCCTGTTGGGCCTGCTGGGTGGCAGCTGTCCGTGGCTGCTCAAAGGGTCTCCCTTTGTGGCCGGCCTCTGCACCCCACCCCGGGAGGAAGGCCTCCTCTTCCTCTACACAATATTGTGAAGGACACAACATGCCGACACCACCTCAGGAATGTTGTGCTCCCTCACATCCAGTTGAGTCAGGAGGCACCTGAAACATGCCTTGAGGTGACTGAAGGCGCACTCAACCTGGATCTGGGCCCGGTTCAGGTGGGCATTAAATTGGTCACTGCTGGGGTCCAGGTGGCCAGTATAAGGCTTCATAAGCCATGGCATGAGGGAGTAGACTGCGTCCCCCATGATGCAGAGTGGCATCTGCACATCCCCAACCGCAAAGTCACAGTGGTGGAAGAATGTGCCCACCTCCAGCTTCCCATAGAGGCTGGAGTTCCAAAAAATGCCCTGCCTGACCACCCGACAAAAATGTCTGTGAACTGTCCACGATGGTCGACCAGGGCCTGCAGCACCATTGAGAAGTAGCCCTTGCATTTGATGTACTGGGCTGCTCGATGTTCAGGTGCATGGATCGGGATGTGGTTCCTATCAATCGTTCTTCCGCACTTTGGGAACCCCAGGG
Organism: Pelodiscus sinensis; assembly: GCF_049634645.1. Classification (NCBI taxonomy): domain Eukaryota; kingdom Metazoa; phylum Chordata; order Testudines; family Trionychidae; genus Pelodiscus; species Pelodiscus sinensis. Next base: position 136,769,120 of record NC_134711.1, on the reverse strand, counting down.
CAGCAAATCTGGCCACAATAGGGTCCAGGTCTCGTAGGGGGATGACCCTCCACAGCAGGATGGAGTTGATGGCCCTCATAACCTGCAGAAGGAGACAAACACACAAAACAGAGAATGAGAGAGGGGGTGCCTGAGCATTGGAAGGTGCCCAACTCCTTTCCACTTCCTCCCCGCCAAACGCTCCAAGAGCCACCCCCTATGAGGCCACCCCTCCCCCAGCAGCAGGGCAGTGTGAGGGTGGGATGGCACAACCCCCCAGAAATGGGGCTTTTCCCCATGCCCTCCAACTCCCCTTTTCCCGAGACTTTTCCAGGACCCCCCCCCCACACACACACACTCGTGCAGGGATTGCAGCCCGAGAGTGCCTTACCTCCATAATGAGGACCCAGACAGTGGACTTCCCCACGCCCAACTGGTTGCCCACTGTCTGGGATGGTGAACTTTCAGAGGGTGATTGTGACTCGCTTCTCCAGGGGGATGGTGGGCCGCAGGTGGGTGTCACATCATTGGAGGGCAGGGGCAAGCCAGGCACACAGCTCCAAAAAGGTGGCCTTCTGCATGCGGAAATTTTGGAGCCACTGCTGGTCATCCCACCACACCATAACCAGCCAGTCCCACCAATTGTAACTGGCGTCCAGCCTCCAGAAACGCTTCTCCACTGTGAGTTGCGGTTGCAAGGGTGTTGCTCCCACATCCAGAGAGCAGGTCCCCAGAATGAGCTCGGGGTCCAGCTCATGCAAGACCAGCAAGACAGCCAGCACAAAGTGCTGCAGAAACTGCCGCATGGCCATGTGGCGCCATCGCATTCCCAGGGCAGCTCCGTGGCACTAAGACAAAAGCTGTGGCGTTCACAAAAGCTGAGCAGCCAAAGCAGGCACTGAGAGAGCTTTGCTGTCCCTTGGAGCAGTAGGCAAGCAAGCAGCAGAACCAGAGAAATGGCTGCCTTCCAGGGCAGGAGGTGTCCCTTTAAGTGCGTGTCTCTGCAAGGCTCCGGCACCAGCACTTGGAAGCAACTGGTGACTTAAAGCCCTGCCTGAAGTGATTCCGGGTGGCCTTTTATGTGAGAGAGTGTCCAATCAATCTGGATGCTCTCTCTCGAAAAAGCAGATCACTTTTTTGATGTGCTTAGCCACTGTGGATGCTCTCTTGAAGACGAAGTTTTTCGGAAGATCTCTTCCGGAAAAGCTTCTTCCGAAAGACGCCTGCACTTTAGACGTACCTTCAGAGAGGTGCCCTTGAATGAATGAAGTTTGTTGTCTGTCTCACAGGCCCGTCGGATTCTGGATCTGACCCCTGTGAATGAACTGGTGAGCCTGAAGTGGAATAAATATGGACGTCCCTATTTCTGTATCCTGGCCTTTTTCTATGTGCTCTACATGATTTGCTTCACCATGTGCTGTGTCTACCGACCTCTGAAACATCGACAGAGCAACAAAACACACGAAAGGGACAACACTATCTACATCCAGAAACAGCTGCAGGTACATTGTATACACCATTAATGTCCCACAGCTCCTCCCAGCTTTTCAGCCCAAATTTCCCAAAGCACTTTATAGGCTATGAATGCAAAGGAAGACCTTCAGCCATTTACTGACATCTCCCTGCAGCACAGTGCCCCTGAGCATGCTGGGAGGTTGGGCTCAGAACTAACACAGGGAGGAGAGCACCTCCTACTCATAATAATGCATCCTGTTTGTGGTAGGAGTGCCTTAGGGCCGGCAAGAGCAGTACCCCCATTTAGCTGGGCAATGAACCCAAAGAGCTTGCAGTCTGAAGAGACAAGACTGATGCAGTGTAGGGAAAGGGGTAGAACCCCAAGCAGAGTGAACTATGTGATGACATGTGTTAGTCCACTCTTTGGGGTAGGATGGGTTTGCTTAGAAGGGGGTTAGCTACATGGAAAAAAAGGAAGGGGATAAATGGAACAGAGTGGGTGAGGAGAGGATAGGTGGAGAGGTGTGGGCTGGAGCTGAGATAAAGAGACTCCTTTCTTTCCTAGGACTGATTCTTTAGGAGCATGAGGCAAGCCTGACTCCAGCTGGGCTACGTCTAGACTGGCATGATTTTCTGCAAATGCTTTTAATGGAAAAGTTTTCCGTTAAAAGCATTTGTGGAAAAGAGCGTCTAGATTGGCACGGACGCTTTTCCACAAAAGCACTTTTTGCAGAAAAGCGTCCGTGCCAATCTAGACGCGCTTTTCCGCAAAAAAACCCCGATTGCCATTTTCGCGATCAGGGCTTTTTTGCGCAAAACAAATCTGAGCTGTCTACACTGGCCCTTTTGCGCAAAAGGGACTTTTGCCTGAACGGGCGCAGCATAGTATTTCCGCAAGAAGCGCTGATTTCAGACAGTAGGAAGTCAGTGTTCTTGCGGAAATTCAAGTGGCCAGTGTAGACAGCTGGCAAGTTTTTCTGCAAAAGCAGCTGTTTTTGTGGAAAAACTTACCAGTCTAGACGCAGCCCAGTAGCATTCAGTTGGTGCTGCAAGTGCTCAGAACCTGTCAGCATCTTTCCTGATGTGTCCTCAATTAGGCATCCAAAAACTAAGTCACCCAAAGGACGGGGCCTTGTTGGCCCTGGTGTGTGCACTCATCCTGTGTCAGAGTTGGGGATATAAACCAAGTTTCCTGGCTCCTGCTGTCATGCTTAGTCTTTAGACTAACTGCCTGTGCTGGAGACTATGGCATGAGCAATCCTACAGGAAGAATCCCTTTTTACTCTGGCTTGGATGGGGCTTAAGAGTCCCCTCCTGGCCATTCACAGTGTGACAGTGGGTTTGGGTGCTTCTCTATTTTTAGGAATCTTATGTTACTCCTGAGGACAATCTGAGGCTGGTAGGGGAGCTGATCACAGTGATAGGAGCCATGGTAATATTGATCCTTGAGGTAAGTGGACTCAGTATCACTCCATAATGTTTGGTGCATGTGTGAACTGACTGAGCCCTAATTTGAACAGTGTATTCTTCTTAGATTCCAGATATCTTCAGAGTTGGCATCACCAAGTACTTTGGACAAACCATCCTAGGAGGGCCATTCCACGTCATCATGTGAGGCTCCACCTCCCCTTATTTCACACAGAGTCCTTTCTGGTCAGGGTGGGGATAATTATAGAGACTTGGAAGAGACTTGAGAGTTTAGAAATGGGAATGGGAAGCTGAAATGTAATTCTGATCCTCTTAATTCTGCTTCGTCCTCTACAGCATCACCTATGCCTGTATGATCCTGGTGACCATGGTGATGCGCCTTACCAGCACCACTGGAGAGGTGGTCCCCATGTCTTTTGCCCTGGTGCTGGGCTGGTGCAACGTCATGTACTTCGCACGAGGCTTTCAGATGCTGGGACCCTTCACCATCATGATACAGAAGGTAAGGACAACCCCACCCACTGCATAACTGAGAGAGGGAGAGAGACTGTAATAAAAATATCAGAAAAGATGGATCTGAGAGTGGCAATTATCCAACCATGAGCATCCGCTTGTGCCCAGGGTCATCTCTTGGGCCTCCCAAGAGTTTCTGGCATGGGACAGAAATTACTGGAGCTGGACAAGAATCTCTTTGGCTTTATCTAGCAGGCTGTTTTAAAGGAAAGAGCATGTTACAACAGATAGCATATTTTTTATGCAGCAGGGTGTTGGGATGGAAGTGGTGGAGTGATGATCTGAACTGACACTAGGAGGAATTTATGAAGGAAATCTTACTCCCAGTCTGAGGGGTCGTGTCTACACTACATCCCTCTGTCGGCAGAGGGATGTAAATGAAGCACTTTGAAAGCACAAATGAAGCGGGGATTTAATATCCCACGCTTCATTTGCATAATCATGTTCTGGTGCTATTTTGAACAAGTGACATTTTGAAACTGAAACCGCAATTTAGATGTGGTTTTTCCAGCAATGGGGCAATCGTTCAAAAAATCGCCCCGTTGTTGAAAAAACCGTGTCTAAACTGTGGCTTCAGTTTAGAAATGGCACTTGTTCGAAACAGCACCATGACGTGATTATGCAAATGAAACATGGGATATGTAAATCCCCACTTAATTTGCACTCGCGAAGTGCTTCATTGACATCCAGCTACTGACAGAGGGGTATAGTGTAGACGTAACCAGGGTGTGCGCGGACCATCAGACACTAGTCACACGAGAGAGGAGAATGAGGAGAAGCTTTAGGTGAATGGGTGCTTGAGGCTAGGGAATGGGAACAGAAATGGGAATGAGGTGGATGTTTTTAGTGGGTGAAAAGTGAAGTTCTTTTTCATGGACTGAGGGAGGCCACAGTCAGGGTAGGGAAAGGTACAATGGACAGTAGTGTCACAGAAGTCACTAACGTGACTCAGAACAAGATTGGTCTCTCATCTCTTGTCATATTGGTGGAGCAGGCTGTAGCATCTAGTTCGATGGATGACACTGCTGGAAAAAATACCGAGACAAGCAATTTAGTACTATTAAAAATTACATGTGTCTGGCCAAGGGGACCAACAGTGCCTTTGACAAGGCAGGTGGGGTGGGGGAGGAGGCTGCTCAAGGCCCCCAGAAGGGTCAGGGCCTCAGCTAGAAGGGGCAGGACAGGGGGTTAGCCTCCCCCTCGCCAGCCCTTCAGGACCACCCAGAGCGCACCGTCTGGGCCCAGGGCTCTAGGTGCCACCACCACCACAGTAGCAGTGGCCAGCAGCCAAAGGCCATTTGAATTGCTGGGCCTTGGGACAGTTGTCCCCTTTGCCCACCTCCCCGTTGGTGGGCCTGTATCTGCCTAAGATTACCCAGCCGCAGCAATACTACTGTAGGCACAGCTATCAGTCCTTGTATGTCAGCTGAATGGCAGCTGGGCAACCAAGAGGAAATCCCCAATTTCAGTGTCTGATGGTTGATCAAGTATATGATGGAGGTGTCCTGACTTTTCTCTGAAATACCAAATACCAGCCATTCTGTAGCCTGTTTACTACAGTAGTAGGTGAACTAAAACATGTAGCTCAAATTCCCATCCATAAAAGCGCAGCATATTTTCACAACGTATTTTCTGAGGGAAGATCGATTGAGTACATTTTCCAAGCTCACACAGCAACTCTATTGGGATTAGACATCAGGTCTGTTGACTTCCAGTGCCTGCTATGGCCACTGGAGCAGACTAACCGGAACAGTTATCTGAGCCAATATGACATGAGATACAAGACTGGATGGACCATAGCTCTGATTTGCTATTGTGGGTGGTGAGAGACAAGTTTACATGGACCCAGAAGTGAAAGTAAGCCCTGATACGCAGCTCTGACAAGAGCTAGCTGAGCTGTGGTAAAAGCCAGCAGGAAGCTATTGAAAGAGCTCGCAGAGACCTGGGTTGCAATAGGACAGTACCTCTAAGAAACTGTAAGTTACTTTCACTGCTGCATGGACCAGTTAGACAACAAAGCTTCAGGCTACAGCTAGACTGCAGGCTTCTTTCGGAAGAAGGTTTTTCTGAAGAGATCTCCCAGAAAAACTTCTTCCAAAAGAGAGCATCTACACAGCTAAAGCCCAACAAAAAAGCGATCTGCTTTTTTGAAGGATAGCAGATAGCGTCCATTCAGTGTGAACGCTATCTCGCATTTCAGTGTGATTACTGTGGATGGAGAGGCCACCAGGGTACCTGTGCTTTTTTCTGGAGGACTCTTCTTTCAAAAAAAAAAAAACCTCTCTTTTGTATCCACACACGCCTTTTTCCGAAAACGCTTTTTTGGAAAAAGGCTTCTTCCTCGCAGAGTGAGGTTTACTGCTGCTGGAAAAACCCCTCTGTTCTTTTGACTTTCTGTCAAAATAACACAATAGCAGTGTGGATGTAAGTATTGTTTTCTGGAAAAACTCTGCAGTGTAGATACACCATCAGCTATAGGGCTGTCTTTGTGACAGCAGGGTCTCATGGCAGCTGGTTTTGTTTTGTCTGCAGATGATATTTGGAGATCTTATGCGCTTTTGCTGGCTCATGGCAGTGGTGATACTTGGCTTTGCATCAGGTGGGTATGATGCTGTACACAGTATCTATGGGTGCCATAAGACCAGTTAAAAGGCAGCAGGGGCTCAATGGATACCCGCCCAGGCACCATGTCTTGCACATCCATTCCCAGAATATTAGGGTTTTATGGAACAGCTCTTTGGAAAGGAGGCATTCAGCTCTCTAGCTCCTTCATAGCTTATTTTAGAACACATCACACTCCCAGCCTTCCCTGTGCTATGTTTCCTCCACACTGCTGGACTTGAATTGCCAGTTCCATTTTCCCTCTTTTCCCTTCCCTTTCCTCTTGGCCCTTGATATTCACAATTCAAGTCTCCTCCTCCTCCTGCCTTTTTCTCTCTTCCTAACAAATTGTCCCAATTGACCTTTCTCTCAGTATCACCTCTCATTCGCAGATTGACACAGCTGCCTATGAAGTTATTGATTAAGCTGTTTGGGGACCTCAGCAGCCTGGGGAATAGGTGGGGGGAAATACTGGGGACTGCTAGGCACTTCTGAAGAAATACCAATACCCCATGGAGAGGAGGAGCCCACCTTCCTACTGCAAATGGGTTGGGGTAGAACTTCGTTAGTCACTCTTCCTCCAGAATTTCCAGTGTTGTGTGAGCAATGCAGTGTGCTCTTGCTCCAACTAGCATATGGTTGGGGATGGAGGAGGGGAGGGGCGAGACCTCTAGCTGCCCCCTCTGCAGTTTGGCAAGGGGACACAGCTCCATCAGCCAACCTTGGCCTATAGAGGCCTCTCCATCCTGCAGCAGGTCCAGGAAGGCAGACTTTGGCAGCTGTCTGCAGCCTAAGCTACCCTCTCTGGCCTGCAGCCTGTTCGCAGTGGACCGGGGGAAGCTTTGGAGGATGGCCCTGGACTCCAACAGCCATCCCTGGCCTGCTGCTAGTCTGGGGAAGAGTGAGGCCTCCTGCTGCCCCCCTCCAGCCTGCAGCAGGACAGGGTTGGTGTCAAGGCTTCCAGTGGCCTGCTCCCGGTATGCAGCTGTCCCTCTCCCCACTCTGCAGCTTGTCCCGGGACAGGGACAATCTCTGGTGCCCCTCCCTATCCTGCACCTGGTCCCTGGGTTGGAACAAGTCTTCAGAGTCCTGGCCTAGCCTCCAATTGCCTGTCCTACAGCTTACAGCTGATCCAGGGATGGCAAAGCCTTAAGCTGCTCCCTCCTGGCCCTGCAGCTGGTATTGGAGGGCTGAGAGCTCCAGAACCCCTTCCTGGCCTGCAGCTGGTCTGGATGGGGGGAAAGGCCTCCTGTGCCCCCCCCTCCACTCTGTAGCTGGTCTGGGGCATGCTTTCTGGCCCCTAGGGTGATTCTGGGGGATCCAAGGCAGAGAGGTTGGTGGGCAACATAGTTGCGGGGCCAGGGCTGGACTCCCCGCAATCTGACACTCTTTGGGGAAGGGGAGCCACTTGTTCTGGTGGCTGGTCATGTGGAGTTCTATCCTCAGCTGGCCAGTCTCCTGCTGGTTCAGCTGCTCCCTGTGGGCTCTCTTTAATATAGTATCCCCCATGCTCACTGCCCCCAGTGGTCATTCTGCAGTACCACATCCCTCCTCTCTGCCCTATGCCTTTCCATGTTCTAGAAAACATTCTCATTCGGGGCACTTCTCATTTCCTGGCACAACCAAACCCTGCCCTGGCTTTAAGTTACAATAAGAAGAAGCTGCCTACTACATTTGGTGGCCGTAGCTCTTTCAGTTTAGAAAGAGTTCTTGAATAAATGGACTCTCAGACAGACTCACATATAGAGGGACTCACAATCTCTCTGATATATGTATAGAGAGAGGTATTGTTGTTTCAGGTGATGGCAGAATGGTGAAGGGCAGAGCAGTGAAAGCACAGAGGCTTCTTCTCTTATTTTCTCTCTCTTTCTCTCTACACTAGCATTTTACGTCATCTTCCAGACTGAAAACCCTGATGAACTGGGCCACTTCTATAACTACCCCATGGCTCTCTTCAGCACTTTCGAACTCTTCCTCACCATCATTGATGGGCCTGCCAATTACGAAGTGGACCTGCCCTTCATGTATGGCATCACCTACTCCGCCTTTGCCGTCATCGCCACCCTGCTCATGCTCAACCTGCTCATTGCCATGATGGGCGACACTCACTGGCGCGTGGCCCATGAGCGGGACGAGCTTTGGAGAGCGCAGGTGAGGGAGCTGCCCAGCCACATGCGAAGGGGCCTCACTGGATGGACTCACTCTGAAATTAGGAGACGGCTTGGTCAGGGGCTCCCATTGTAGCATGTGTGTAGTCCCTGACTGATGGCCACAGAGCCTGAATTTCTTCTCACCTTGAGGAGACTTGTGGGTTCGTTTAGTGCAGGGAGAGTTGAGCTCTTGGCAGTGGAAGGCATGTATGTGTTTGGGGGAGCGCCAAAAATGAAATACCATGGAAAAGGGTTTTATTTCAGTCCAGGAAGTCCAGATGAATGAGAGCTGCCAGCCCCATAGCATAGGAGTGAGGTATTTCATTCCTGTCTGTGAGAAGTATAGATTCCATCTATGCCCCCCTTGATTTTCTACTGCTGGTTCTACCCACTTCTCTGTACCCAGGTCTCTGTACCTCTTGTCTTGTCAACACCTTTTCTGTGTTTTGAAGATTGTTGCCACTACTGTCATGCTGGAACGGAAACTCCCACAATGCCTCTGGCCTCGCTCTGGGATCTGTGGGAAGGAGTATGGCTTGGGGGACAGCTGGTACCTCAGGTGAGTTCTAATGGTCTTGCTCACATGTTGACTAAATCTGGTAGATTTTATTGTGTAAACCTGTCAGAGAAGAAGATGATGTTGCTCCACTTTGTTCTGACAGAGCAGTCCCCTATCAAAGGGAGCCATTTCATGTGGAAATGGGCTGGGCTCTGCAACCTGAGAATGAGCAAGACTCATGGAACAATTATAGGAATTGGAGATGGAAACGGTCTATAGACTCACACCTAGTCTAGCTTCCATCCACCCAGTGCAGTCTGTCTTCTATTGATGAGTAGTCCAGCTTATAAATGACTCAAGTAATAAAAGTTTAGAGGTGGAAACAACAGGGGTGATGATGTGGCTGATGTCTGCTAGAGGCCACTGGATCAGGTGGATGAGGTAGATGAGGCTTTCTTCAGACAACCGAGAAAAGCTTCCAGATCACAGGCCCTGGTTCTCATGAGGAACTTTAATCACCCAGGGTATGTCTACACTTGCAGCCTATTTCGGAATAGGGCTGCAAATGTAGGCATTTGGAATTGCAAATCAAGCCCAGGATTTAAATATCCCGAGCCTGATTTGCATCGTCCCAGCCGGGTGCCATTTTTTGAAATTTACAAGCCTGGAATAACTGCCCGCGTCTACATGCGGCGGTGAAACAGGCATTCGAAATAAAACCCTATTTCGAACTCCCTGTTAAACATCATTGCAGGTTTAACAGGGGATTTGATACCAACTTTTAACTTCCTGAAGGGAAGCTTCAAAGAGGATGGAGAGAGGCTGTTCTCAGTAGTGACAGATGGCAGAACAAGGAGCAATGGTCTCAAGTTACAGTGGGGAAGGTCCAGGTTGGATATTAGGAAAAACTATTTCACTAGGAGGGTGGTGAAGTACGGGGATGGATTACCCACGGAGGTGCTGGAATCTCCATCCCTAGAGGTTTTTAAGTTTCGGCTTGACAAAATCCTGGCTGGGTTGATTTAGTTGGGATTGGTCCTGCTTTGGGCAGAGGGCTGGACTCAATGACCTCCTGAGGGCTCTTCCAGCCCAAGGAATGTCCACATTGCAATTGTGATCTTCCACAAGATGACTGAAAGAACAGAGGGGTTTTTCCAGCACAGGTAATCCTCATTCTATGAGAGAGAAGCCTTTTTGCGAAAGAGCTCTCCTTATCCAGGTCATTAATAAAAATGTTGAACAAAATCATCCCTAGAACCCATCCTTGGGGCACTCCGCTTGAAACCGACCGCCAACGAGACATCGAGCCATTGATCACTACCCTTTGAGCCTGACAATCTAGCAGCTTTCTATCCACCTTACAGTCCATTTAGCCAATCCAAACCTCTTTATCTTTCTAGCAAGAATACTATGGAACAAAAAAATTAATTTGACATTGAGAGCCTTTGTTTCTGGTGGGATAGAAAAAGCCGAGGTTGACTCTCAGGGCCAGATTTTTCAATATATTTAGGGGCCTTAAGATTCAGGTACGGTATTCAAAAAAGCTTAGGTGCCCAATACTGAAAAATTATGCATTTGAAAATCCTATTAAGTTGTTGCTTGCATCTTTAGGCCCCCAGAGATTTTGACAAAGCTGGCCATTAGATTCAGCCAAGTTAGTCTGTAACTGGAAAAACTTAAACTATGAATAGTTGTGCAGCACCTTTAAGACTAACAAAACCTGTAGATGATGTCATGAGCTTTTGTGGGTGCAACCCACCTCTTCAGATGTTGTTGTACCCATGAAACCTTATGACACCATCTACATGTTTTTGTCTTTAAGGTGCTTCTAGACTATTCGTTGTTTTTTAAGTTTATCCCTTTATTTGTACACTTGAGTGCATTTGATCAGGAGTCATAGAGGCCCATGTTTCGGAACAGAACTGCTCTTAGGAGGAATAGCCATTTGTCATTCTAGATGCTGACATTAGGCTCACTCCAAACTGTGCTGCACAAGTTCCAAACAAACTATAGGGTCTGCCAGGTTAGGAGCAGTATCTGCAGTTAGGTTTGTTAAATAAAAGCTCAACCTGGGCACTCATCTTCATTTCTTCAAGAGTCAGGAAGAATTTCCCCTCCTAGTATTGTACAGCTCTGTCAGGAGCGCCTTGGGATGTGATCCAGCATTAGCCACAGAGAGAAGTGAGCCACTGGGCTTTTCCAGCACACTTAGGTCTAGTAGCTTTCTTTTTGCACTGCATACACCAGAGCACAAGGGGGAGTAATTTCTCCCTGCTGTCCAAGAGCAGCAGGGGCATGACCCAAATAAATGAGCACAGAGATTTCACATCAGCTTCATGCAGCAATTAAAACAACACTAAAGCAGAACAGCTTCATGTTCAGAGCACAGTGACCCCCCTGTGCGCCGGAGCATAGTGTGAAACTGGGGGGAAGGTGCTGGGCTGGAAGAGGGCAGTGAGAAGGGCAGGAGTCCTAGTCAGGACAGCAGAAGAGGGTGAGGAGTTGGGGGGCAGCAGGCACCAGGGGAGCTGATGGAGCAAGGGGAGACAGGGCAGCAGAGGGAAAAGGTAGAGATTTATAAGATATTTATTAATAACTTGGGTGCCACAGTGGCACATCCAAACAAGCCACATGAATTCAGCACTGGTGCACAACACAAAATTCATTCTGCTCATGGGAGGAAACTCTTACAGGGAACACTCCCCCCCTCCCCCAGCCTCTCCACCCCCTCATTAATGTCACACACATTGGGTTAGTGCAATTGCAGGATAGTTGCATAAGGGGGGGTTTGGTGGGGGCCAAACTAATCCCTATTGGTAGGAGGATGGTGGGAAAAGTCCTTAGAGGGGTCACGTGACCCCTCTTACTTCTGGTCATGTGTCCATCTTGCCCCAAGAGTGTTACCTCCAGAGGCGTGGTTAATGGAGGTCAGGGGTATGGCTAATGGGGGTCAAAGAGTACATTTTAAAAAAAATCTTTGATGTGAAAAAGTGGGCCATTCTCAACCCATTTCCCGGGCCTACTTTGATTGCCAGTCTGCCCCTGGGCATGAGGATTTGAGGTAGATCCTGGACTGACTTAAATTCAAAAAGTGATCTTTAAAAAGGTTGGAGACCATTGCTCTAGGCAGACACTAACTAGATTGGCCTCCAGCCCTAATGCAGTGCTCCCACCGTACATTGGCACTATATTATCAAATGAAAAAATCAAGGCTGCCCTGAGGCTGCAGGCCAGGGCATTTGCCCTGTGCCACAGCCGCTGGCACAAAGCCCGGGGCCTGCCTCTGGGATGCTCGGCACACGCGCGGGTCGGTCACGGCTGCTGGCGCACAGCCCAGGGCCCGCCCCCCGGTGTGCACGGCGCACGCGCTGACCAGTCCGGCCCAGCCAGCGCTGCTGGTGCATGTGCCGGGCTGTGCAGGGCCCCGCAGCCGTGAGGGCAAGTGCGCTGCAGTTTGGCGCCGCGGGGCCGGCACTGCGGGAGCCGGGCACGTGCCCCTTACAGCTGCCATCAGGCGCCCCCCGTGGGTTGGCGCCCTGGGCAGCTCCCTGGCTCGCCCATGTCTCCGTCCGGCCTTGCACCTGGGGTTGTAAGAGAGAGACCAATGTCTGCCACTGCTCAGATTGTCACTGCCTTCCTTCCCCTTTAGGAGTAGATACAAAAGCCTAGTAGTGTCCATGGCTCTTTGCCTTGGAACGCTTGTGGGCAGGGCCTTGCCCTAGAGCAGTGGTCCTCAACCTTTCAAGGTTGCCGGGCGCCAGGGGGCGGGGCCGTTCGCCCACCGGGCGCCAGGGGGCGCCCCCCCCATAGCCGCATGCCCGGGGGCGGCTCCCCCTCCCCCCATAGCTGCATGCCCGGGGCCGGCGCTCCCCCCGCCATGCGCCCGGTGCCAGGCCAGCCCCGAGCACCTGGCGGGCGCATGGAAATGCCCCCGCAGGCGCCATGGCGCCCGCGGGCACCGTGTTGGGGACCACGGCCCTAGAGGTAAACAAACCTTTGCTTGGGTGAGGCCGTGAGTGCTTACTGACTCAATATCTGCATTGGGGAGGCCAGGCGCACTTGCTGCCTACCCTGCTTTTTGGCAGCAGGATCCAGGAATTGTTAAACAGGCACCGTACCCTCACACAAGAACCTCCGCTGCAGGCGTAAGGAACCCAAGCACGGATAATTATGCAATAGCCCTTAGGGGAATTTCCTTCCTTGAGCCAGCCTGCTGGAATTTGCCTTGGTTTGCAAAGCAGCAGGATTTTATAACCCTTGTGGTATTTTATCCTTGCTAATGGAACTGCGGCTGTTTTCATTACTCACAGAAATGCCAAATGCTTCCCAAATCCTTCTAAAGTCTTTCGTCAATGAAACTTTGTGCAAATGAGTTCCACAGGTGTGAGAAGTGTTGGGTTCGAAAAGCCCCAGAGAGAGGGAAGTCAGGCAATAATTTGCTTTCCAGACCACTCTTGCAGTTGCTGCTACTGCAGGGGAGGCAGAGCATGGCCAGTGCCTACTGCTGGGTGAGAGGTCATCGTGGAACATGAGTGGCAGAGCAGCTCTCCACCTGACTGTTCCCAGTGGCTCAAGTCTCTGACATGCTGTAGAGTAGCTCTTCTGGAGAAAGGGGCAATTGCATTGGAGGGAGAGGACTAGCTGCTGCAGCTTTGTCTGGAAATGGGTGACAGGGGAGGGATCACATGAGGATTATCTGTTGTGTTCCCTCCCTCTGGGGCATCTGGCATTGGCCACTGTCAGCAGACAGGATACTGGGTTAGATGGACCTTTGGTCTGACCCAGTATGGCTGTGCTTATGTTGTTAGCTTCTGCTTTGGCTTGGGGACTGAAGAATGTCAGAGAGGTATTCTAGCACACTGGCCTGACTGCCTTTTTCTCATCTTGCCCACAGGGTGGAAAGCCGATGCGAAGGCAGGCAGCATAAGATGCACCGCTACATGGAAGTACTTAAATCCCAGAACACAGAAGACTTTGACAAGTACTCACAGAACAAACAGGAGCTGGAAGACAAGGACATGGTGGCTCCATACAGGAAGAAGACCCCTTGCAGCACTCCAGCTGTGTCGCCAAGCTTGTCCCGGAGGAGTTCCAACCGAGGCTGGGAGATCCTGAGGCACAGCACCATAGGCCAGCTGCGGCACCCTGCCAATCTTGCCATGGAGGAGGAGGAGGCGGAAGAGGTCTACCATGTCTGAGTGTCCGCTCTTTACAGTGAGCGATCCCTCTCTCGTGTTGTGGCAAAGGCCACATTCTGGCATGGACATCTTGCAATAGTAAATGTCCTATCGCCTGCAATTCCCTGTGGCTCACTCCACAGCAGCTCTTTGTTGGGCTTAATGGAGTGCCCAGTGTGTGAGAGGAGGTGAGAGTGGTCCCCTATCACATGAATGTAAACACACATAAGGAAAAAAATTCCTCTTGCACGATAGTGCATGTTCCCACCAGTCTGGTGGAGGCCGTTGGGATTTGAACTGGATCACTAACTTCTTCCCCATCAACCCAGAGCATTCAAGAGGGAAAATGTCTGATGTGCTGCACATATGGTGGCACTGCTAAAATGTATATTCTAGTGCAAATGTGCACCCGTGTCCTGCAGAGGCAGCGTGTCAGACGAGTCTACTGCCATGGCAGCAGTAGAAACTGAAGAACATCTCCTTATGGTGATGCTTGTGTTTTTGGCACTGAAGGTTCATTCTCGGAGGGTGTAGACTTGACTGGCAAGCTTAGTGTGTGTAAACCTGGATTGTGTTGTCGTTTGGATTCTCAGCGACCCTTTGAGAGCAACACAGGGATTTTCTAGGCATGGACTTGCTAACTGGTTACAATGCTGATGCTTTTTTATCCTCACTGTCTTTGAGCTGGGGAAGAGGGGTGGAGGCAAGAAATTCACAGGAGCACAAAGAGCCCCTGGATTATTTTATTTAGTTCTATTTACATTTGAATCAGGGCTTTTCTCTCCCACCCTCTCGAAGATAAATTAATATTTTACTACTTCTGTGCATGGAAGGTCTGAACTGTGAATTTTACTTGAAGTAATGTAGCCCTCTCCCTGTAAAAGAATTCTCCCACAGCTTATTTCTGAGTACAACTCTGAGTCTGTTGCTTACCTTTAAAGAAATGGCTCCTGTCCCACTCTCAGCCATGCAGGGTTAATATCTGCAACAGCACTGCCTTTCACACCCCGCCCCCAGGCCTGAGAGTTGGGGAGTGGTTTGCTATGGACTGGTAGGCTATGCTGCAGAGGGGTATGGGTGAGTCAGGACATCTCATCCTGCAGAAGCACCAGAGAAAACTTGTTAGTGCAAGGCCCTTGAGGCGTTCTGCCCACTTGTGCCCCAGGGCTTTTCTAAAGCCCAGAAATCTGAGCTCAGCTTCACCCTAACATAGATCTACACAGGGGCATACACCTACCTTCTCTTTGCTCCCCTTACCCAGGATGAAGATGTGCCACTGGGCAGGTATTTAGCTATCAGCAGGGGACACAAACCTGTCTCCTCTAGACTTCATCATGCTGAAGTGACTGTTTTCCTTTCAAATAAAGCACTTTATGGTGAGTCCCAAAGTATGTGTTCCCTGGGAGCTCTCCATCCTGTTTAAAGATTAGAGCTGTGATTGGTTGGGACTGTTTACTCCTCTGGTTGTGGGCCATGACTGATTGATCTCAGTTGGTCCCTTCATGATGGTGGTTTATGAATGGTGCTATAGATGGATGTAGATCCATGGTGATCAAGTGACCTGCTTGGAGTTCCATTTCCACCCAATAAAATCCTCTGCACAAGCCTCGTCTCTGGTCTGTATTTATTTCATTTGCTCCTTTGCTTCTGGGGAACAGATGGAGTCAGCAAAGGAAGAACCTTTGCTCAAGAGCTAAGAGCGCAAGGTCACTGTCACCTTCCCCAATGCCCGCAATGGGGTGGGAAGGAAATCAGAAGCCCCTGCTCCTCTGGGATGTTAACTGGTATGGAGCCAGAGCCCAGGTCTCTCCTTCCCAACAGGGTCTGGGATGGAACCAGAACCATCTGTCAGCAGCAACCAGAAAGCTCTGCTCCCCTCCCTTCCTCTCTGATCCCTAGGACCAGAATTCTCTGCTCCTCTCAAGGATGGCAAGAGCACAAGAGGGTGGATTCAGGAATCTCTGCTCAGCCACCCACTCCCAACTCGGGAAATGGAGCAGTGGGGATCCAAGAATTGGCTGTGTCCCTTCCCAGCACCAAGCAGAAGGGGATCTGTTCCCCTCCTGCCCCTGTGACCCTGGTGCAGACTCAAGGACCCACGGTTTCTGCCTGCCACCAAGTGGTGTGCAGCTCTGAGCTCAGTTACCCTCCCTTGCAGCTCTGCCTTGGAACAGGACAGCACAGCAGTAACCGGGTCACTCACCCCATCTCCTGTCACACGTGTCCCCCACCAAGCTGGGAATGGCAGGTGGCAGGCCTGCCCCAAACCCATAGAACTGAGAAAGAACCTCACACACCTTAGCTCCTTTTTTTTTCTTTAGAAAAAAAGGAACATTTCCACTGCCTTTATTTTGCCTGGTTCAGGGTGAAAAATGTCTGTGTGGCTTTGATGGACTCCCAGTGACAGCTCTGTAATGTTTTTGATCTCATCTGCAGGCAGAGAAGAGGCAGCAGGCGTGTTTGATCTGTCCAAACTATCTTCCAGCTCCTCCCCACGTTACAGCAGGTCTCTCTCCCCCCAATCTTTCCCCAGTGTACAAGTTCTGTAGTGTTGCAGTCAAGTTACTGCAAGGGTTTGGTTTGGTGCCATAGGGCATTTAATGCCCTCCCTCTTGCTGCATAAAGTCTCCAGGGATTGCCTCGCTTGCTCCCATTGAGAGTGAAAATCCCTCTGAACTTCCTTCCTGGAGTTTAGAAGTGGAGGAATAGTCTGCACCTCAGACTTCTACTGGCTCAAGCTGGTTCAGGTGAACTCGCATGAGCTGGATGCTGTTGAGAATCTTTTTCTGGTGGCCAACCAGGGTGATCCCAATTCGCTGGATGTCTCTGTGAGTGAAAGAGGGCACAGTAAACACGGGACTTCTGCTCTCAACTGGCCCAACCCACCTTCTCTCTGTTACTTCCCTTTTTCAGGCCCTGTCTTCACTGTCACCCAGTTTCAACCCAACTTGTGGCATGGTTGGCTGTAAACATGGTTTATACCACAGCTAACATGATTAGTACCAATGGTGCTGTCACAGGCCTAGCTGTCTCTCCATATCCCAAGCAGCAGTGTTTCCCTTTGAAGACAGACCTTCTCTGCTCCCAACTATGCCTGTGTGACTGGTCTGGCTAATCCTCTTCCTCCCCCACCCTCAGTGTGGAAGGACACCACAAAGCGTACCTCCCCATGTGCTGCTGCTGTTTCTCTGTGTGCATGCCCTCCTGAGGCCTCCTCTCCTTCTGGAGGACCAGGGAAGAGGAGCCCATGCTTTCCCACAATGCACTGATGCAGGGGTGTAGCTGCAAATGCACAAACATGCTCCACACACACTAATGATGTGTGGACAAAACTCCATTGTGTGCATTTTGTGTGTTGGGGGGGGGGGGGAGGAATCAGAGCTGGTTACAAACACCAGTTGTACGTCAAGTGTAGAAAGGGCATAACAGGGAAACACCCTGTTGACAATTGTCTTGTTCTGAACTGCCCTTCCATTACATCTGTGTGTATCCTCTATATATTCCCTATTCCTTATCTCCTGGCTCCTCTTCCACTCTGGAAGTCTTTCCTTTGGTGGAAACCCTCAGCTCCCAGCATCCTCTGCTCCATCCCCATGTTACTTACTCCAGAGTCATACGGGAGATGACATCAAAGGTGGTCAGTCCAGCCTGGTCAAAGTTCTCCTTGTAGCGACCCATCTTGATGGCATCCAGCCATTCGTGGGCATTGGTGAGTGAGGGGAAGTCCGGGGGTGAGTTGCTCAGCAGGGGCTGGGATGGTCTGCAAAGGAAGAAAGAAGGTAAGTGCTGTAAGTTCATACTATGATGCACTAGACTGGGGGAAAACGAGGAATCCTGTGGCACCTTAAAGATTTATTTGGGCATAAGCTTTTGTGGGCTGAGCCCCCTGTTATCCCTATATCTACACAGACCATATGGCTCGGATTTTCTGGGACAGTTTTGATTTTAAATATTCTGTCCCACTGTCCCCATAAACCATCAAAATGTCCCAGAAATTCCAATATTTCGGCAAATATTTTGTGGTGTAGGGGCAAGAAAGCCCCCAGGCTCCCTGCCAAATCTGGCTTGTGGGGAAGAAGTGACTGGGCACACTGGCTCACCCCCTTCCCCGGATGGGGAAACAGCAGCACAGGGATGTGCTTCCTGGAGGCTTTTCCTTTTGCTCTGGAATTTGTCCAATAGGAGCAGCAAGGGTGGGGCTTAGGACACAGTGTTGGGAGCTGCACAAAAGAAAGTAAGTGGCCCCCTTCCTCTCAGGCCCAGACCCTACAGCCCCAGCCCCCACTCACCGCCCTGCTGAGACCCTGCACGCCTAGCCCCCTCACTCATCGCACCCCCAACCCCTTCACTCACTGCCCTGCCGAGACCCCGCACCCACCCAGTGGTGCAATTCAAATCCATTTCTTAGCAGTAGGGGACCCTGTTAAGAGGGGACCAATGACTCTCTGCATGACTCCTCCTCGCTCCCCAGCCCTGTCCTGCTGTATAGAGAGGCAGCTCCAGTGAAGGGTAGGGATGGGGGTTCCGCTCCTCTTCTCACTGCAGTTCTCAGGAGAGCCCTGACCTGCAGGCTCTCCTCGGACCTGCAGCAGGGAAAGGAGCAGAATGCTGACAGCTCCTCTCTGGTGCAACTGTATTGCCCTAGCCCCCTTGCTGTAGACAGAGATGAAGTTCCAGGGAAGGGCAGGGGGTAGGGGTGTGAGCTGTACAGCTGCACCAGAGAGGAGGTGCAGGGCAGCTGACTCCTTGTGTGTTTTGCCAGTACACTGTACGGGTTATAAATATCTTGCTGGGACAGCACACTGGCTTACTTGCTCTGATGCCCCCACATATACCAACCACAAGGACACTCAGGAGAAAACTGAACACTCCACCAGTGGAGACTGGCTTAGGTTTCAAGGGTAAAAGCTGATAGCACCGTAACTAGGTATATTTGCACCTGGGGCAAAATATTAATTATGCTCCCCTCTCCTTAGGCTAGCACGTGTCATGCTCTCTACTTTTGCAGCTTATTATTTTTACTTATTGCATCTTTGCACCCGTGTCATAACCATGAGGGCTGACCAGCAACTTGGTGACTAAAGACTTAACTATGTCTCCTGTCCCTAGCCAGGTATCTGGTCAGCCAATAAATAATCCAGCCAATATCTGGATTTCAAACTGGGGACAGAGGCAGAGCAGTTTCTTCCAAGCAACAGGGAGATGGGAAGGCCTGTCTCCTCACAATGTGTAAGTAGGGCAAAGTTTAGCTAGTCTGTCAGCTTTTATTTGCTTTCTAGTTTGGGAATGTGTCTGTGCTATTATAAGTGTTTTTTCTCTCTTTTGTAACTAAGTTTTGAGCCCATGGCGGGGGAGGGGGTCCCCCATGAGTACAATAATCGGTGGCTCTTTTTCATCTAGTCACTATGCTTGCAACTATGGTTTTGTTTTTATAGTAAAAGTTTTTCTTTTTCTAATTAACCTGGTATTGGGTCATTTTGGTGTCCTAGTTTTACCTGTAAGGTCTGGCCATCTGGCTGGCTATGGAGTCAGCTACCACAGACTGCAACTTGTTTTTCCCTTTTTTTTTTTTTTCAGGCTCTTTGGGGAAAAGAGCTTGAGGTATCCCTGAGGTTTTAGGGAGGAGGTTTCCCAAGTGATCACTGCCCTGGTTTTCTTGGAGTATTTGGGTGGTGGCAGCAGATATTCCCCAAAATCTGGGTATTAGGCTTTTGGGGGGAAGTTTTTGTACCAAAGCCTTTAGAGACCAGGTTTTGGAGTGTTTTTGCAGGCCCCTACTTCCACATTTGTTGTACCAGAGTGGGAAGCAGCCTTGACAATCCCTGAGCAAATTATGATGCATCCAGGGTGAGCACCCTGTTTGCCCAGCCCTTGTTACAACCCTGAAAGCTATAAACTTCAAACTGCACCATATAATGGAGTGAGAAAATTTGCTTAATCTAGTTGTTACCCAGTCTAATAGGGTTGAAAGTTCAACCCGGGACTTCAACTCACATATGACCAACACCAACTAGCCAATTACAATAGTCAGTGCGGAGCAGGGAGGAAGGAGGACAACAGCAGGACAGCACTGAATAAGGATGGGTACTAATATTCCCCCACCACACTCCAGAACCCCCACAAGCTCCTGCCTGGTATCCAAGCTCTCTCCTGCCAGGATCCCCCATTTCCCTTAAAAGCACCCAATCCAACTCACCCGGCAAAATAGATGACAGTTCTCTCCCCTTTGCATTCCACCCTGGAGCACTCTGGATAAGCATCCCCAGTTGCCCCAGGCCCTCTGGATCCTGCCTCACTGGCTGGGTGAGGATCCCTTGGAGCTGGGGGTTCTTTCCAAGAGCAAGGAAAAGGAACTGATAAAGTTACTCCCTGGGTCTCCCCAGTTGTGGGCTAGCTCTCCCTAGCTGAGCTGCTCCCCTTAGAACAGACAGCACTGACCGTGTGCGTGCAGTATGGCCTTTTACGCTCCAACACTTTCCTTCATCAAAAGGAACAAGACTAAGCAGCAGCCAAAGGCTAAAGAAATCACCATTTATAAATGGGATTTGCTGCTTTTCCTGCCCTTTGAATGTATACCAAGGCTAAAAATCTCTTTCTATATTGATGTTGACTGAGAGCAGGACACACTTCTTCCTTCCCCCAGCTTTGCACTGTGCTGTGCCGAGGTTCTATACCCACGGGAAAATCCCTCCTGGCCAGCAGGACGTGTTTCCGTCATCTACTCTGGAGCCATCTAATCCTGACTGCATCTACCCCCAGAGACATCCCCTCTGCTGACCTCCTGCATCTGGCACCAACTGGGTGGGAAATGCAGATGGGAAAATATCAAATGTAAGACAAATTTCTAATTCCAGATTTAAGTAAGGATTTCCTTTTCTCCACAGTTTAGGTCCTCCTTCCTCTGCTCACCCTAATCCCAGCTGTACCTACCCCAGGCATTCCCCTCCCTTCCCCTGACAGCCCCCTCTTCCCGCTCTCCCATAACCCCAGCTGCACCCACCCTAGGGGTTCCCCTCCCTTCCCCTGCCAGCCCCCCCCCCACACTTCCTACTCACTCCTAACCCCAGATGTATGCACCCCAGGCATTCCCTTCCCATGCCCTGCTCCCACTTCCAGCTTAGCCCTAACACTAGCTGCCTCACTCCACATTCTCCTCACCGAGATCACCCCTCATCCCAGTTGTAAAGTGCAATAAGCTCTGGTTTAATCTTCGCACGCGTGCCCTTTTTCATTCATAATTGATGCCAGTTCCTCTCCTTCGTGTCATGATCCTGGCCTAGAACCCCCCCTCCCTGCCTTTTGCCCATGCCCCATCTCACCTGCTGCTCCCTGTGCCAGTGGCTTTGAGTGCAGATGGCTTACGGATCATCTTGTCCAGAGCACTAACTATCTGCTCAAATTTGGGCCTCTGGACTCGCTCCTTCTGCCAGCAATCAAGCATGAGTAGGTGCAAGACAGTTGGGCAGTCTGGTGGTGGTGGCAGGCGATAGTCCTGGTCAATAGCATTAATTACCTACAGTAAAGAAAGGAACATGAAACACTGTCTACTGAGAAATATCTGGGCCTTTTACACCTTCAGGAGGAACCTCAGTGAGAGCAGAGACCTGACCAACCAGAACTTACATCCTGATTAGACATGTCCCAGTAAGGCCTCTCGCCATATGACATCACCTCCCACATGACGATGCCGTAGCTCCAGACATCGCTGGAAGATGTGAACTTGCGGTACTGGATGGCTTCAGGAGCAGTCCAGCGGATGGGGATCTTGCCACCCTGAAGAGCAGAGTGAGAGATGCACACAGCAGAGTGC
The DNA here is from genome assembly GCF_049634645.1 of Pelodiscus sinensis. Classification (NCBI taxonomy): domain Eukaryota; kingdom Metazoa; phylum Chordata; order Testudines; family Trionychidae; genus Pelodiscus; species Pelodiscus sinensis. The sequence goes on along the minus strand of NC_134711.1, from coordinate 136,747,508 downwards.
TTGTAAGACATGGAGATTCCAAAGAACAGACTTCAGTGAATGGCTGAGCCCAGATCCCAGATCCCAGTCCAGCCTGGAGCATGTGGTGCCAGGGCAGAACAATATTTGGTTGGTTGTTTATAGGGTAAATTAAAGTTGTGCTCACAACGCCACTTTGTCCCATGGGCATGGATGGGAGCGGAACCTAACTTTTGATAGCTGCAATTCCAATTGTCCAATGGACTTTATTACATAAGGCTGGCTTTTTCACCGCAGTCTAAGGTGCCCAAAGCCTACTGAATATCAATGGGAGCTGGCACAAAGGCCTCAGACTCCTTTGAAAAGCCCAGCATCCAACACTATGGACAAATGCTCTTGGTCTGCAGCTTTTCATCACTTCCTTTTTCAGCCTGTCCTTGCCAACTGCAGATCCCTCCCTCCTGACAAAACAGTCAAAGCCACTCAGGAGCTAGCTCTTGTGCAAAGCACACCCACCTGATCCCCATCTCATCAGCCACCTCCTCTAAACCGTGCACACAGGTCGATAGCTGCAGCCCCTGGCCCAGTCCCACTCTCTTGCAGGGAACTCAGGGGGTGTCCGAGCTCTACATATGCAATGCTTGCTTTGGGTGTTGCTCATAGGTGTCGCACAAGGATTTTGGCAGGCATTTTAGCTGTGGTACGTACGCCCTGCTGCCCAAAGAGAGGCAGGAGGGGAATTCAGTCCTTGGCTCCTCAGTTCTCAGTCTCTCTGTTGAGCTGGCCAGCATAGGAGAAAACTGTTGCCTACTGCAGTTGATGGGGTTTGGAGAGTGGCAGAGCACTGAGTTCACCAGAGCCTTTAGTACTGCTGATTACAGTGCAGTAGTCAGTCATCATCAGTCTGGGACTACACTGTAACTCATGACCTCAGGGTGAAAGGTTCTGTAGCCCATTCCCAATGCCTCCCGCCCTCCCAATCAAAGGCTGAGCTGGAAGTGGTACAATAGAAGTGCAAGGCATTGTACCCCATTCCTGGTATCTCATACCTGAGCTATTGACCATTCTATGGGTAAGAGGAGAACACACAAGACTTAACAGTGTGTATAAGACAGGCTTGTGCAGGGCAGTCCTAACAGAAGCCCCCTTCGCCACCAGTAACTCACCAGGGCTCCAGTATAGGTGGGGTTTGAGGCATCATCTTCCAGAAAACGGGACAAACCAAAGTCAGACACCTTGCACACCAGATTGCTGTTGACCAGGATGTTACGGGCAGCTAGGTCACGATGAACATAGTTCATGTCTGAGAGATAACGCATGCCAGCTGCGATACCCCGCTGCATCCCCACCAACTGCAGCACGCTGAACTGTCCTTCCCGCTGCTGCAGACAGGAGAGACACACACCCAAAGGACTCAGGACTCAGTGGACACAAGAATTGCAACCAGCAGAGAAGAGCAACAACAAGAGAGGGATTGGAGCAGGAAGGGTTAGGTAGTTAAAAGAACAAAATACACCCATGTTCAGGCAAATTTGGGAGAGACAGAACCACCTGTAGGTGCCATACAAGTGTAAACACCCAGGAAGGAGAGGGGATGTCTAGGGCTGTGGATCTCAAAGTTTCATATTGGAGACCCACATCTGAGGATATATCCAATCTTGAGGACACTGCCTCTCTTAGGCTCTGACTCCTGAACCTAAATCGCCCCTGTAGCAACTAGATGACTTGGCTACAAGAGAAAAGAGCAACCTGCAGTCTTTTCTGCTCTGATCTTTCAGAGCTCTAGTATGGGTCTATATGCTGTATAATCGTCCAATGGCAGAGTCACCTGCAAATCTGCCTGTGATTGAATTAACATAAAAAAAACCCGGGTAAAGAATGAGGTAAAGCAGCTACACGAAGAGCAAAGAAATCCATGTGCAATTCTGTTGTAGTTTAGCCGGTCAGAAAAAGCTCTGAGAACTCTGAGTCCTGAAACAGGCTATAACTAGCAGGAGGTTTTACTGCTTGAAGGCAGAAGGGCTCCATGACAACCTGGGGCTCCATATTCCAACTATAAGTGTCCTATGATGCATAGCTTGAAAACCAGGGGATCTGGGGAACAGGACTAGGAGCAACTGCAGGACAGTAAGGAGGGTGGGGCATTTTAGCTTGGATATCAGGAAATATTTCTGATCAGCGAGATTGTATTGGACTCTGAAATGGTCTGCCCATTGCCAGCTGGGTGACCTGGCCAGTAATGCAAAATTCTCAACACATTAATCCTGGAGATATCCATTGTGTCTCACTAATATCTCTGTCGCATCTCTAAGGAACTGGCCTTGAGACTGGACAAACCCAGAGAGGCAGAGAATGGAGTGATTAAATGACGGAACTGACTGACACACAGAGAGGTTGGAGGATGGGTTGAGGGGGGTCCAGGTTGTGATACCCTGAGGAAGGAATCCAGTGAGCCATTCTCCATGAACTCTGTGACGATCATAACGGGGCGGCTCTTGGTGACCACACCCTCCAGGCGGATGACATTGGGATGTTCAAACTGTCCCATGATGCTGGCTTCACTCAGGAATTCCCGCCGCTGTTCATCTGTGTAACCTGACTTCAGAGTCTTGATGGCCACTGTGTACTCACGCTTCCCTGGGGGTTTCAGGCGCCCAAAGCACACCTCTCCAAACTCTCCTGCCGGGGGGGAGGGGAGGGAAAACACAGCTAGCATGAGGTGGGGAAACACGAGACCCAAGTGAGGAGCCTGGGACAGGGTAGATAAACACCCCAGGAACCAAAGAGGTAGTGATCAGGGTTAGGGTTATGACAAAATTCATGGTGAAAGCTCCAATGTGAATGAGGATAAGTATTAAGGTTTGAAACAGATTGGGGGGGCAAACAAGGATTTGGGGGTGGCCTTTCCAATGCTGCTTTAGACACTGCATTGGGCCAAGGTAGAGGTTACAGTTAAGGTGGATTCTGGTGAGGATGCAGGCTCGCTGCACGGAGATTGTTCCAGGAAGCAGGGAAGGGGCTGGTTGTCAGTGGGGCTAGCTGTTCTATGGGTCAGGACTTAGTCATAGTGGGAGTTGAAGAGCTAGAGGCCACAGGGCAGGGGTTGCCATGCTCTCATTACCTGATCCGATGACCTCCTCAATCTTGACAAATGATACATCAATCTCCTTGGCAAATTCCCTAATAGCCTCATTGGGATCCTCATAAGTTGAAGGGTCAATGTAATACTTCACCCCAAGCCCTGTGAGGAAGAAGAGATGTCCCAGCCATGATCATAACCGAGCTCCAGGGAGGAAAAGATGTGTGTGAGCCCTGAAAAGACTCCCCCTGCTACCTGTCCCTGGTGAACACTTACCCCGTGTACTGATGTACTGCTGTAGGTGGTCTGTATATGGGGTCTCTCGCCTCTTACTGTGGGACACAAAGAAAAGGGGAAATCAAAGCAGGCAGGAGAGGCTGTCCCACTGTGAGGTTAGAATCAGAAGCAGCACAGAAGCCAGTGATGGAAAAAGGTCCCGACCATCTGCTGGTGGCTAATGCAGGGCTGTTTATCCGGGCTAGTTTAAAACAAACCAGAGGTTCAGACTCCCCTGGGAAACTATTCCATTCCTGAATATAATTATCTGGGAAGGTTTCCCCAATATGCTGGCTAAATTTTCCCTTTGTAATTTCATCCCATCACTACAGGTTATTCCTCTCACTACCATTCTAATTCCTTTCCTCCAATGTCTTTCTATTTGTGAGCTATGTTATTCTCCCCTTAAATTTCATTTACCCCAGCTACACAGATTTAGTTCTTTTCAACTCTCCCTTATAATTCTTATAAATTTCTGTCACTCTAGTCTAAACTGCATCCACCTTGACATATATAGTGTGATACCTCAAACTGAACACTGAGATCAGATAGTCAGGGCCTCTCTTCTACGATGTGATGTCGTTGTGCATACAGCTCTCAAAATTGCAACACTCTTTATTGCTGACATATCATATTGTAAAGGCACATCTATTCCCAGCCTCCAGTGTCTCTTCCTACAGCCAGGCTTCACAAGCTCCTGCCTCTTATTCAGTATGTATGTCTCAGGTTACTTTTCTCCAGCCATTCTAGATACATTTTCCAAATTCAATCTTGTTTTTCTAATCTCTCTTTATATTGCTATATAGATTATTTCTCTGTCCTCACTGGCATTCACAGTTACTTCCACTTTAGTATCATCTGTGTATTTCATTTACATGACAAGTTCCTTTAGATCAGAGAAATAAGACCAGGATCCAAACCAAGCCCTGTGGCATCTCAACACTCAGATTCTCAACAACTCAATGCTTTTCTGCTTATCATCACCTTGGCTACGTCTACATTGGCCCCTATTCCGTAATAGGGATGCAAATGTAGCATTTTGGAATAGGCAAATCCGCAGGGGATTTAAGTATCCCCCGCGGGATTTGCATTTTCATGGCTGCCGCTTTTTTCCGGCTTGTAGATAAGCCGGAGAAAAGCGCCAGTCTGGATGCGATCCTCCGGAAAATAAGCTCTTTTCCGGAGGATCTCTTATTCCTTTCAAGTAGGAATAAGAGATCCTCCGGAAAAGAGCTTATTTTCCGGAGGATCGCGTCCAGACTGGCGCTTTTCTCCGGCTTATCTACAAGCCGGAAAAAAGCGGCAGCCATGAAAATGCAAATCCCGCGGGGGATACTTAAATCCCCCGCTGATTTGCCTATTCCAAAGTGCTACATTAGCATCCCTATTACGGAACAGGGGCCAATGTAGCCCTTCTGATTACAGTTTTTCAGACAGTTTTCAATCCACATGCCTGTTTCTATCCAATCCAACTAGAATTTGAGATACGATTTCATGAAAGAGAGGGTCTAATTGCTTTACTAGTGTCCAGAGTACAGCATATCTCCTACTAGCATCCACTAATTCTGTAATTCTATCAACAAACAACAACCATCAGGTTTGTGTGACATTCCACATTACTCATAACAATGCTTTTTTCTCAGGACTCAGTTACAAATTCACAACTTTCGTGAGTAGTTTTTCTCAAGACCTACTCAGTTATTTTACCATAGATTTAAAATGACATTACAGTGTGATAACTGCCAGCATCATTCCCCAATCTTTACTTTCTTCCCAAGTCCTCTGATACCTCTCCTGTTTCCAAAATAAGTTTATCTGTGTAAGCGACGAGGAGTCCTGTGGCACCTTATAGACTCACAGATTTATTGGAGCATAAGCTTTCGTAGGCAAAGACCCACTTCGTCAGATGCATGTCATGTCATGCATCTGAGGAAGTAGGTCTTTGCCCACGAAAGCTTATGCTCCAATAAATCTGTGAGTCTATAAGGTGCCACAGGACTCCTCGTCTCTTTTACAGATTCAGATTAACATGCCTACCCCTCTGATACTTTATCTGTGTAATTTCCCTTAAAACCCTACACTGCATATTGACAAGACAATATGTGTTAATGTTTCCAAATGTAATATACATTTATAATGTATTTAAATGTTTTAAATAAAATCTAATCTTTTTAATAGCTATTTTGTAAGGTCTTCCTTATTTTCTAAGTGTCCAAACTTAGTTTTCTAACTGAAAGCAGATTTTAAATAATAAGTGCAGGATATCTCAGACATTTCAGTGTCATTAATTTCATCCATTCTCTCATTTAAAGGGGAGTCTTCTTTGCTTATGATATTTCTATTCCTGCAGATGTATTTACAGAGTCATTTTAGCCCACTCCTCAACTCCAGCTTTGGCTAGTTTTAATTCATTCTGCTTTTTGTTTAAAAAAAAATTAAAAAATGCTTTATTGAGTTTGTGCACATAATATCACATATTTCCAATCATAACATAAAATTATAGTTTTAACAGTCTAAAGTTATATCAGACTACAACAGAAACATAACATTTGCCTTTTTTTATCCTTTCCTCCCCAGAAAAAAAAATAACAAAAGAAAAAATATACATGAAAAAGAAAAACAAACATTAAAAAGGGAAAGAGGAAAACAAAAAACAAACCCTAGACTTTGCCTTCTATTTCTTCGATTTCTTCATTCTCTCAAATTTGCTGGTTTGAAATTTTAATTTACAAGTCCATTCTTTACTATGCTGCCTTCAAACAGTTTGTGGTCACTACTTTTAAGCTTCTCTGTTGTTTTCGCTTGAGGCCCATCCAATTCCCAGTGACATCAATGGGAGTTTTTCCAGTGGACTGGACATTAAATGGGAGTGATGGGATAGGAGCCCCCTGAGGGAGGTGCAGAGCAAGATAGGAGCTCAGGAAGGTGTGGATCAATGTTCAGTAGAACTGGCTTTCCCTACGGGTGGTTGGGAGGAGGGGAGAAGCGGTTCCACTGGCTGGGAAAGAGATTCTGGGCATGAGGAGGGCAGGGAATTCACCTCTTGAAGATGATGGCAAGGATGGCAATGGCAGCAATTACCAAGAAGGCCAGACCACCGAGTGCTGAGCCCACAATAAGTGGCAGCCGGTCCTGAACTATTTCTGAGCGCTCACCTGGCAAGGGAAACAAACAGACACACACAGAGGACAAAGGCTGTCAGAGTCTCCTACCATTTCAACCAGCCTCCCCTAGATCTCAAATGAAACTCTTATACCAATTATCTGTTCTATTAATCTCTTCAATCTCTCTGCCTCCACTGCCTCTCCCTGCACATCCCACAGCCCCTCCAATCCCCTTCTCCCTCCCCTTTGCTATGCTCACCTGGATCCACTGACTCCTGAGCAGTTACCCTAGTGTAATCCATCTGGCTCCCTGGGCTTGGTTCCCAGGGTCAGCCTCTATCCTTCCTCCAGCTCACAGAAGTGATGTATGAATGGGACACCCTGACCCAATCCCTTTGATCTAGGCCAGAGCTGTCACAGGTGATATACTTCTCCCTCTGAGAATGGACGGTGAACCTGCCAAAAAGCAGGTTTTGTCTAGATACCCTGGGGCCTGATTTTCACCACACCATTGCAGAGCTTTGTTTGCACACCTCTGTGGTGTGGTACTGGGTTCTGCTACAGTTAGCTCTGTTAACACACTCCAGTCCTGATAGGCAGGTGCACAAGAGTGCAAGGAACTGAGATTGTAGATGTACCAGAAATCTGAGTAACAGGTATGTGCAAGATTGCATACAGGTGCATGAAGTTTGTGTGAGTGCTGATATGAGTTGGTGATCATATACCAATATGTATCTGTGAAGGCCTGGGTCAGCTTGTGCAGGTATCTAAGCATGAAGAAAAGCAGGATACAAATGTATTATGTGAACAGGAATGCAAGGGTGTGAAGATCTGGGAGCATGAGGTAGTGGAAGTGTATATGGATATATGTGACAGTGGGAGGTGTGTGTGTGCAGGTATCAGTTAGAGAGTGCATGCAAGTGCATCACTTACCTCCCACCAGCGTCTGGAAATACATCTTGCCACTATATGGCCCATAACCCACAGCTGTCCTGGCTCGCACCTGGAAGGCATAGATCTTGCCTGGACTCAGGTTTGAGATGGTGGCCATGTTGGTCTCACTGGTCACAGTGAATGAGTTATCTTCATCTTCCGCCTACAACCCAATGGCCAATCAGAGGAGATGTCAAATGTGAAACCCTACCTACAGATGACATTCTTCAGCAACTAATCCTGTGTTCCCTGTTCAATGCCCCTCAATCCCGTCCTGCAGCTGCCTCTCCACCAGTGCCCCTTCAGTCCTGATCTGAAAGGAAGTGAGTAGTAAGGGAAAAGGAAAAGTGTAATTTGGGTAAGAGTAGGGAAGATGAGTGTAAAGGGCTGGGACAAGGGCAGATTTTATAACTTCCTATAACTTCTCATCCCTGGTGAGATGCTATTCATCTCAAGAACCTCACAACTTGTCATGGGACATTATTTCATCTGCCCATCAAACTCAGCCACTCCATTCCTAGAATCCATTGCAACAGCGTATGTAGTGCTGGAATTAGCAATACCATTTACAAGACTCCCTTACAGCTGGAGGAAGGACAGACAATGGGAATGGAGAAGGCTATGATTTAGTCACAAGTATTTTTATTAACAGCCATGGGCAGGTCACGGGCAATAAACAAAGATTCACAGCCTGTGACCAGTCCATGACTTATACTAATACTCTGGACTAAATGCTGCTATAGCGGGAGGGCTGGGGGAGCTGCAGCTCAGGGGTGCCCTAGGAATCTCTGATGCTAGCAACATCAGCCGCCAGAGGTCACTGAGTAGTGGCTGGTGCAGCCAGCTCTAGGGCAGCTCCAACAATGGTCAAATATGGCTGGCTTTGGGGCAGTCCAACTAGTTGGCTGTGGAGCTGCTCTAGCAGTGGCTAGAAAGGCTGTCCCCAGGCCTAGCTGCTTGGGCAGTCCTGGGCTCAGCCTCACTGGCTGCTGCAGAAGTCATGGAGGTAACAGAAAGTCATGGAATCCATGACTTCTGTGATCTCTGTGACATACATGGAGCCCTAGGAATTGAGTTCCTGGCATTCATCTGCAGGTTTTTTTTATAGGGAGAGATTTCTCTCCAGGCTTGGATGGAGATGCCAGTATGTCCTATAGGATTTCTTCTGCAAGGGCACAATGGGATTGTTCCTGGAAGAGATGTGTCACAGGAACTCAGGTTCCTTCTGTCACCTTTTAATGTGGCATTCCCAAACTCTTCTGAAAGATCTAATCTCATCCCAGGGATGAACTCCACTGGAGTTCTGCCCTTTGCTGGTCCACACCATCTGGTTTGGTCAGGCTGTGATTCATAACAGGGCGTGTCCTCCTTCACCTTGCTCATTTCAGTTCTCAGCTGTGTTCCCAGTCTAGAGAGATTTCCCATTCCCTACACAGTTCTCCCTTCTCTCTGTTCCCCCACTGACGCTCACAGTCGGGCAGTCTCATTTCCATTTCCCTCCACTCACCTTGTCGAAATAGCGTAGCAGGTAGTCCAGGATGACCCCATTAGGCTGGTCTGGCTGTGGCCAGGACAGTGTAATGCTGTTGGCAGTGCGGCTCACCTGGTGCATCATTGGAACTGCAGAGGGGACTAGAATGAGAGGGAGAGATGAAAGGAAAAATTTTAAGGGGGAAAGCTTGTTCAGATGACAGACTTTAATTTGAGGTGACGCTATGGGCTTCAGCCCCTCCTTACTTGTCTATGTAGTCTCATCAAGGAGGATCCCAAACTGCTTTACAAATATACTGAAAGACATCCACGGGCAATCTCATTTTACTACTCACTGAAATAGTTACCTCTGTGGTGAAATATAGCAGCTTGTTAACAGTGCACAGCAACCATGTGCAACAAGAAATGAAGAAGAATCCCTTAACCCAGTGAACTGGAGTCAGCAGAATGAAATGTCCCAAAATGGAATTTGGCTAGGACACTCGTGTTAAGACCCCAACTTTTATGTGCTACCATCTCCACAGCTCTGAACTTTATCACAATGCCAGAGTAATAATTTACACTCCTAAAATACCTTTCCTCTGAAGATTTCAAAGGGGGTTTCAAACAGTGTAGTTAAGCCTCCTACCACTCCATTTTTATTATTTTAATAAATCTCAAGATTTATTAAGTCACTCTCATTGGGGTGTTTGTGCCTGGCTATGATTTTGAAACAGATGGGGATGGCAATACTGCTTACTACACTGAAACTCTTTTAAGCAGGGAGAAAGAAAGAAGAAGCTGTCTGGGACAGAATATGATTAATAAATTAGACTGATTTGTCTGACCAGCATACTCCCTTACTTTTAACTTCATCACTCAGATATAGATCCTGTTTAAATACAACAAGTATTATGACATACCAAACACTGGGTGCATGCTTAAGTGTGATGCTAAACTGAGGCTGTGGCCTCCTCTAGAAACAGCTCCTCTAGAAATTACCTCTCCCAGCAAAGAAGTAGGAGCATGGAGGTGAGTAGGGGCCAAAGGTACCAATCTGCCGAATGGGCTAGAAATGGAAATTTATTCCCAATCAAAAATATGTATTTTGAAACTTTTTATCCTGAATTAGTTGAAAACAAACAAACAAAAACAACAATAAAAGAGCTATGTTTTATGATCATGGGTTTTTAGGAAACATCCATTTCTGGAGAATCAAAATGGAAAGTGTTGAGTTGCCTGTCTATTTGCTTTTCTCCCTGTGGTGGAAAGTGAAATTTTCAAGAGTTCCTCTGGCAGGCAAGACAGCGTTATTTTGAATTTCTTATCAGAAAATTCACATTTTTCTGGCAAAACTGAAATTTCTTCATGGAAAAATCTGGTTTTGCAAAAATGACATTTTCTGTTAGAAAATGATTCTGACATTTTTCTGACATAATTCCCAATAAATACTCTTGCTTGCCTTCATATGTGTGAACCCTAAGATGGATGGAAAGAAAACCAGGGACATCTGGCAAAATCGTAAAACTACAGAATCGCTCTTCTCCCTGCCCACCCAAGAGAGAAATACAATTTATGTTGTTTATACATATGCAGCTCAATAAAATTATTGAGGAAGAAACAAATCAAAAAAGCTTAACCAGCTCAGGCAAGTAGGACCCAGTTAAAATAATGTAAGTGAAAACAGATCATGAGCCAAGAGTGAAAACAGTTTACATTTCCTCTGTTCCTTTTATTCTCAAAATGTTATGTCTTTCCTTTTAAATAGTTTTGCTTGATCTGCAGTGAAATGTTGGTAACTGGGAAAGAACTTCTCAACTGTTTTAACTATATACCACCATCATGCAAGACTTTAGAACACAACTGAAGAACACTGTATCCAGATATGGCTGCAAAGAGAATTTTAGGGAAGTAGAGTGTAATTATTTTGGTTGGAATTTGACAAAGAACACCCCCACTTCTTATGCAAAAGACTTTTTCAACTATTTGTAATTGGGCATTTTGATATTACATAGCAGTGTATTTTATATCACCATTTCTATTATGTTTTATAATGAATCTGAACTACTACATTTTAAGGCAAAGAGATATGAAAAAGAGAACTAAAATCATAGAATCACAGAAATATAGGGACCTCAGATAAGGAACCTCAAAAAGGTTCTGGGTGGTGGCAAGCCCTAACAATCCCTAACAGGTGTTTGTTCGACTTGATCATAAAAACATTCAGTGATGGAGATTCCACCAACTCATTTGGAAACTCTTCTAGATCTTAGTTATCTGGATAGTTAGAAAGATTTTTTTCCCTAATATTTAATCCCTCTTACTGCAGATTCAGCCCATTTCTTCTTGTCCTACCTTCAGTGAAGATAAAGAATAATTACTGTCCTCTTTATAACAGCCCATAATATATATGAAGATTGTTACGAAGTCCCACCTCACTCAGTCTTTTCTCAATATGCTGAGGATTTGTTTAATCATTCCCCGAGGGTCAGGTTTTCTAAACCAGTTATCATTTTTGCTGCTCTTCTCTGGACCTTTGCCAATTTGTGCACATCTTTCTTAAAATATGGTAAAACTTACAAAAAATGAATGGTCTAGCAGCACCTTAAAAACTAACAAGACATGTAGATCAGGGCTAATCAACACGCAGCCAGCAGGCCCTGTGCAGCCTAAAGCCCGTTTGTTTGCAGCCTCCCGCAGTGGCTTTGGTTTACGCGGGGCTCAACACGCAACCCATGGGTGAGATCCTTTGAACATTGCCTCTCCTGGGAACACGCTCCACAACAGCAATTCAATATAATAGTCTTCTGTTGATATGTGTTTTAGTAGTCAAGTTCCTGAACTGTCATTGCTCATTAAAAGTGCTGTCATATGGGTGGAAATTGGGTAAATATTGCAGAACGGGCTTAAATGGGGCCTGTGTGTTGTGTACTCTTGCCTTAATCCTTGTATTCATGCCCATCAGTGCGAAATAAGCTATTTGCATATATATTTGCATATTTATACAACCACACTTGCAGCCCTCGCCATGTGCTGTGAGTAGGATTGTGACCCCCAGGGCTTCCAAAGTTAAGTAGCCCTGATGTAGATGGTATCATGCACTTTAGTGGGTACAACCCGTACCCATGATCCCATCTACATGTTTTCTTAGTCTTTAAAGTGCTGCAGGACCATTCATTGTTTTTAAGTTTTTCCAGTTACAGATTCTCTCAGCTAACCCCCCTGAAGCTTTTAAAATATGGTATTCCATGTCGCAAATACTACACTTCTGTTAATACACTCCAGAATTATATTAACCTTTTTGCATATGCATCAAACTGTTGACTCATATTCAATTTATTATGCACTATTACCTCTAGATACTTTACAACAGTACTATCTGTACCTAGCTCATTATTCCCAATTTTGTAGCTGTGCATTTGATTTTTCCTTGAAAGTATAGTATTTTCCATGTCCTTACTTGAATTTCATCTTGTTGGCTATAGACTAATTCTCTAATTGGTAAAGGTTGTTTTGAATACTAATCCTGCCCTTTAAGATTATAGCAACCCCTCCTAGGTTGATGTCAACCAAATTCTATAAGCATATTCTCCACTATGTTAGCCGAGTCATTAATGAAACATTGAATAATACCGGAGCTTGTGATGTGAAAGACTAGCCGACACATTAGTCAACTAATCGCTTCTCCCTCCCCTTGTTGCCTCTAGCAGAAAGAGGCAGCAAAGGGGTGGGGGAAGAGGAGGTAGTGCTTCAAAGCAGCAGCTGCCACTTTGAAATGCTACGTGCAGCCCAGGGCTGGCCCAGGCTGCACATGGCATTTCAAAGTAGCAGTGCTGCATGGAGCCCAGGGTCAGCTGGGGATTCCCGCGCTGACTCTGGGCTCCATGCGGCACTGCCGCTTTGAAACGCTGTGGGGAGCTGGCCCCCACTGGCCTTGTGCTCCCCGTATCATTTTTGCCTTTGAAGTGTAGCAAAAGCTCTGGGCCTGCTGCTACACTTCAAAGGCGGAGGTGCCCTTATCAAGTAATTGAATAGTTGATGCAATTTGTACCAACCATTCGATTAGCCAATTAATCAACATTTTATATCCCTAACCGGAGCGAGGATGTACTCAGGCTGAACCCCATTAGATATGCCATCCCAGTTTGAGAGCGAACAATTGATAACTCCACTTGGAGTATGGTCTTTGAAATAGTTGTTCTTATACTATTTTCAGGTGGGCCACATTTCACTACCATGTTTATGACAATGTCATGAGAGACCATGTTAAAAGTCTTAATAAAATCAAGATATATTACATGTATTGCTTCCCACTATCCACTAGACCAGTAATGAGCTTTCTGTTCTCTTCACTTCTCAAAAGTCTCACACAAACCACAAGGTGAAGTTAAGGTCATGAGTATGCATCAGTAGTAAAATGAATATAGAGCTTCCATCAAGATTTTTTTAGTTAAATAATGCCTTCAATTTTACAAAAACCAGGAAATGCACTTTTTATATAAGGACTCTACTCTATCTTCACACTATACTAGCTCTGCGCCCACAGGGAAGCCAATTTACCACCTTCCCTTCTTTATATGTAAACTATCAAAAATAAGCACCTCAGAACATTGGTTTCATAATGTATTTCTGCACACAGGTCTCCAAAATTAAGTGTGATGGTCTGTCACTGCTCTAAATTTTAGCACTTTTCACATAAGTTTTATCTATGGTGACATGCTATCACTGTGCCTAATGACACTTGCTTAATTGGCTGCCACCTGAAATCATGGGTGCCCTTAACATATCATGAGATCAGGCCCTTAATGAAGAGTAAGAAAGGACTGCCTTGCTACTTGTCTAGACAGGTATATAGAAAATTCTCATACATGTACCATATCTGACAAGAAAGGAAGCTGTGAGGCAGCCTAATTGCTACATATATAAAACGGAGGCATTCTGGTTTCTGTGGATGTGACAAGGCATGCATATGCTGCACGAAGCATGAAAGGGTTAATCCCACACTATGCTTGGAGGAGGAGGAGGTCCTGCCCATTAAACCAGACTGGGCATGCTCCAAATGCTGCATTAGCTCGTTTCCCACCGACCACTGGAAAAGAAAGATGCTTGGTGGAAACTCCATCCTGGGAGCTGCATCATCTTCTGACTGCAGAGACCAGAGAGCCTAAGGCCCAGACTGGAGACTGGTTGCCCCCAGCCAGTTGGCAAAAGTTGGAATTGCAACAAGCAACCTGTGCCAAGGAGCTCGGAGGCCCCAATGATGCCTTGGCTTCAGGATGCACCTCCTCATTGCAGGAGGAGTAACAGTAGTCCAAATTAGGGGCTTTAGTTCGAACTACCTAGCCCGTGCTGCGTGTAGCTGCGGGCAAGGAGTCCGAACTACCGGGCATTTAAAAATGGGGGGGCCAGGAACACGCAAATAAAGCCTGGGATATTTTATTCCCGGGCTTCATTTGCAAGTTCGAATGACTACATTAGCCACCCTAGTTCAAACTAGGGTGGCTAGTGTAGACATACCCCAAGTGATGAAATGAACTGATATCAGTAAATCAGTAAGACACTGTTTAACTGGTTAATAACATTAATATCCTGAAAAGGAAACAAATAGTTAAACTCTCCAGAAGTAAGCAGTAAATCTAGCATGAATTTTGATGGTTTACCTCTGAGTTAAGTTTTGAACTTCATGAAAATGAAAAAAAAATGGACAAGGCTACCAAAATGGAGAACTAGGACAATCTCCTGGATTTCTTTCTGCTCCCCTCACTTCCCTCTTAAGTGAGACTCAGACCTCTTGATGTCACACCAAAACTAAGGCAGATTCAAATTCATTCTCTTCTTCAAACTACTTTTTTCAGCCCTCTCAAATTCTCTGTGGTTTATCATATCTGATCACTCCCTCCTCTTCCAGATCTATGACTTTCCTGCTCTTGGCAGTTTCTCCTCCTCTGATATAATGTCACTGGAGATTTGACATACATGTTGATGCCACCTTTGAGCTTCTTTTCTCTGAAGCCTTCTCCATCTCTGACTCCTTCAGCCATAGGGACTGTTCACCCTGTGCAGGCCTCTACATTCATGCTCTCCTTCTTCTCTCCACAGCTGCTTCTAACAGCATCCAATGCTTTAAGAAAACATTTGACTCTATTCTCTAGTCTACAATTTTGATTCTATCTAAACAAATGAATTTCTTATATTATTACCATTGTCAACAACTCTTTTTTCTCAGATCCTTTCCACAAATCTACCAATATCTAACTCTCTTTTGTTCTTGACTTACACTCCCAGCAAACTCATCACTGCATTTCCTTCTCCCAGAAAAAAGCATGAGGAACCTGGTTTTTTTCAAAGTACCTTTCACACATCCTTATCCTGAACAGATTTCAGTCTGGATATAGCATAGGAATGACTTTCCGTTGGGCATTCCTCTGACTGCTGGCCTGTAGGCCTTCACTGCAGGGTTCAACATTGTTCCATCCATCTCCTTGAGTCACCTCCCTAGCTATTCAACTGTCTCAGATTCCCTCCTGTCAGGATGTTGCACATTAAATTCTTCAGATAGATAGTGCTTTAGAAGGACAAAATATTTATTACTGCTCTATGGCCTATTAAGCAGCACCCCTTTTTGGCCCCAGCTATCATTCTATTTGTGTGTGTGTGCAGACTTCTCCTTTATGGCGTACCACTAGGTTCCATTCACTACTATTTTCTGTCTCCTTCTACCCTTCTGAGCAGTGTATCTTTGCCCTTATCCAAAATGCCAGGCACTTGGACATGTGAAATATGGCACATGCTTTTTCTGTTGAGTTTGCAGAGACAGCACAGCTTAGAGAGGGAACTGGAGCATATTCCACCTCGTGCATGATCCACAGAATCTTTTCTTAAGTTCCTGTCAGTCACACCTACTGAAGACAACTGAGGCCTAGTCTGTCTGTCTCTGTCTCTCTTGGAACTGCCTGGCTAGCTCTGGCCAGTAGCAGATGAAGAGGCAGAAACCCCCTAATTGTTCATTAGCCTCAATGGACAATTTTGGAATAATCTGCCCATACAGAAGTTTCTTTC
Organism: Pelodiscus sinensis; assembly: GCF_049634645.1. Classification (NCBI taxonomy): domain Eukaryota; kingdom Metazoa; phylum Chordata; order Testudines; family Trionychidae; genus Pelodiscus; species Pelodiscus sinensis. Next base: position 136,731,629 of record NC_134711.1, on the reverse strand, counting down.
TGATCCTTTCAGATGGACATAGTTGTATGTCCTGAAGCATAAGGACAGATATTCTTTAACTGAAAATGATATTATCTAAATAAATAAATAAATAAATAAAATAACAAATTTAAAAATTCTTTCAAGTGATTGGTCTCTGATATATAGAGGCTCCACAGGTTTTTTGCTTGCCATGCATCAGCCTCTCATCTTTCCCTCCTCACAACCTCACCACTAGTCATAGAAAAGCCTTCTGTCCCGCTTCTGCTTCCACCTCTTTATAGCCATCTTAACATCTCAAACCTTGAGGGCTCGTCTACACTGGCCCCTTTTCCGGAAGGGGCATGTAAATTTCATGAGTCGTAGTAGGGAAATGCGCGGGGGATTTAAATATCCCCCGCGGCATTTAAATAAAAATGTCCGCCGCTTTTTTCCGGCTTTTAAAAAAGCCGGAAAAGAGCGTCTACACTGGCCCCGATCCTCCGGAAAAAGCGCCCTTTTCCGGAGGCTCTTATTCCTACTTTGAAGTAGGAATAAGAGCCTCCGGAAAAGGGCGCTTTTTCCGGAGGATCGGGGCCAGTGTAGACGCTCTTTTCCGGCTTTTTTAAAAGCCGGAAAAAAGCGGCGGACATTTTTATTTAAATGCCGCGGGGGATATTTAAATCCCCCGCGCATTTCCCTACTACGACTCATGAAATTTACATGCCCCTTCCGGAAAAGGGGCCAGTGTAGACGTAGCTTGACTGAACATGACTTTTCTACCTTGCCTTATCTCTAAATATTTTCCTCCCTCTCCTAGTTATTCCACTAAGCATGCCATTTTACTCTCCAAACTGTTTGGGAATCATCGCTTGGTAGAAAAAAATCAAGTCAAATTATACTTCACGGATGTAAGTGTGAAGAGCTTTCCTGTGTCATTCCCTTGTGCCTCTACTTTAAATGAATCCCTATCCAGAGGTGGAACATAATCATTGGTTACCATGGACTAAGGATGTTAAATTTAGATTAATCAACTAATCAAATCGTCAATGCAATTTTCATCAACTATTTGATTAGTCAATAGGGGCACCTCCCCCTGCCTGCTCCTGCTACATTTCAAAGGTGGAAGTGCTGGGGTGAGTACAGGGCCAGCAGGGGACTCAAGCAGTCCCTCACTGGCCCCGCGCGCCCTGCTTTTGAAATGTATAAGAGGCCCCTTTGTACATTTCAAAACCAGGGAGCGCGGGGCCAGCAGGTGATTGCTTGAGTCCCACACTCGCCCTCTGCTCCTGTGGCACTTCTGCTTTTGAAATGTAGCAAGAGCCCGCCCCTTTCCTCTGTCTCTCTCTGATAGAGGCAGCAAGGGGGGAAGCAACTAGTCAAGTCGATTATCTGATAAGCATATGCTTATTGGAGAGTCAACTAGTCCCTTACATCCCTACCATGGACATGACTGATGTAACAATTATGGGATCCCATCTCTAACAGTGGAGCAGAGAATAGTGAGCCACCAGGTGTAGGCAAGCTCTTAAAGGGCCGGTGTCTTAGAAACAGAGAACAAGGGAAATACAGCTAAATGGAGCAGAGAGCAGGAGAGAATACTGTCCTCAGTTCTCCTTGGGCAAGTGGAAGAGGGAAGAGTGGATGTGAGAAACACGTGCACCAGCCATAAAGGGGAATGAGAGAACCTCTGTTTAGTGCAGGGCCAGAATGGAATTACAAAGGCTGCCAGGGCTGGGGATTTTTGCTGGCCACCCGTAATTCAGCAGAGAGGAGAGAAGTGTTACATCCTTCCATTCAAAAATTCTTTGTCTCCCAACTTCTTTATCCTCCCACTTACTCCACCCAGCCTGCTTCCCCGTCTCCCTTGGAATGGAAGAGTGGAGAGTCCATCTGCGTGGAGAACAATAAAAAAGAAAAGCTAAGCTAAAGTGAAAAGCTGCCAAGGGGGCTGAAGGGAGGGGGCAGGAATGAGACAGGCCACGTGACAGAGGAACAGAGGCCTCGTTAGCGTGAGCTGTCACTATGAATCAAGAGTGGCTCATTTCAAGCTCGTTGCTAATGATCTTGGGGAAGAGTAAGGGAAAAAAGGACCCAACCACAGTAACAATCCAGTACATACAGCAGCTCTTGAGAAAAGCCTGTCAGCACAGCTGCTCCTCTGAGACCCTTCTGGAGCCTAAGAGACCAGCCCCATGAAGCCGAGCAGAAAAGGCGGCTGCAGAACAGAGCAGACAGGTCAGGCGTAAGCAAAGGAAGAGCAGAATCTTGGTGATTCAAAGGCAGAGCCTGAAGGAAGAGTTACACTAGATCCCACCACCGCTGACTCCCAAGAAGGAGGGAGGGAGAGCAATGGAGAAATTGTTTGCCCTCCCCCAACTGAACTCAGATATATTACCTGGAATTCTCCTTTCCATGGACCTCATCTCTCCCTGGCTACGTCTACACTGGCATGATTTTCCGAAAATGCTTTTAACGGAAAACTTTTCCGTTAAAAGCATTTTCGGAAAAGCGCGTCTAGATTGGCAGGATGCTTTTCCACAAAAGCACTTTTTGCGGAAAAGCGTCCAGGGCCAATCTAGATGTGCTTTTCCGCAAAAAAGCCCCGATCGCCATTTTCGCCATCGGGGCTTTTTTGCAGAAAACAGTACTGTGCTGTCTACACTGGCCCTTTTGCGCAAAAGTCTTTCGGAAAAAGACTTTTGCCCGAACGGGAGCAGCATAGTATTTCCGGAAAAGCACTGACAATCTTACATGAGATCGTCAGTGCTTTTCCGGAAATTCAAGCGGCCAGTGTAGACAGCTGGCAAGTTTTTCCAGAAAAGCAGATGATTTTCCGGAAAAACTTGCCAGTCTAGACACAGCCCCTGTGTCTGTGCCTAGGGGCATAAGATACCCATGCAGCCACTGTGGCACCACTGTTGGAGGCCTAGGTATCCGACATAATCTCTGCTGATAACTGCTTCCCTGGTGATGGGAGTTAAGGGCAGAAAGTCCCCCACTAGATCCCTTAAACCCTTCAGCACCAGAGGGACAAGGAAGAAATTTACATCCAAGTTTCCCCTCCCCCTTCCTTTCAAAAACCTGGAAGCCCCCCAAGCCACACAGGTGACCTGTCACATGTTCACGATACAGCCCTGGCTCACAGGCAGCCTCCTCCCTGCTTGCGCAGAGCATTGTCTACCTGTTCCTATACTCACAGCAAGCCACTCCACAGACATTACAGCAGGAATAGACCTATTAGCACAGCTCATGTCTGGTCCCTAGCCAGGGCAGAGTAGTTCCCTATAGTATGTTCTCTTGGGCTTTGTCCAGGCCTAATTTTACAAGATTTAGACAATCGAGCTTCCACCACTTCTCTGGGGAATCTAATTAGAGTCTAATTAGGAGTTTAATAGAGCTCAATGGTAGGGAACAGCTCCTAATATTCAATTTAAATTGTTCCTCCTTTTGCTCCATTTCATCCCATTATTTTTTATTATCCCCACAAACCCCAACCCTGAACAGTTTCTCTCCCTCTAGCACTTGCCCTTGTAGAGTGTTGCCATGTTCCCACCCAATTCTAGCGCTCAATTAGCTGAGCCAGATACATGCATTCAGTTCTCTTAGGCTCCTTTGTAAACAGTCCCTTAACCCTCAACCAGGTACAGCCCGCCTGCAGCAATCCAGCATTCTCCTGATGTTATTGCCATCTCCCCTCAATACACTAGCCTGCTCTCTTCTGCCCATCACACTAAGAGGCTTTGCAAGCCTTCACTCTCCATCTCCAGAGCTGCCCACACACCCACCTGGTCTCTCAGGGTACTTCTACACTGCATTGTCACCCTGGGACTGTGGAACCCAGGCTCATGAACTTGGTATTTCCCAAGCCCATGCTTGAGAGTCCACATTTCATCGTGAATCTGGGTTTACAATTGCTAGTCCTGTTTCACACAGTCATGCTAATGCATCTATACTACACTATACAGACCTTCTCACTCCTATCTATGGCTTGACTTAATCCACATTGCAATATGACATGCTTTGGCTCCAAGTCTCAGTAGGACTTGGGCTCTGGCCCTCCTCCCTTCCCTCGGGACCTGGGTCCTGAGTGCTTGCTAACCTAAGTCAGGCTGATCTGTGTGTGGAGGAAAGTGGTGTTTGGGCTTAAATCTGAGTCAGAACAAGCTTACTGTGCAGCGTAGACATATGCTTAGTTTCTAGCCATGTTGCTTCCAGGATCGTACCCCTCTCATCATTGTTATAATAGATATTTAGATGACAGCCATCAGTGTAACATCTGGGCACCCTGTAAAAGGCAAATACCATTTCCCATGCACAGGGAAATAGCAACCCAGGATCATTCTTTAGCACCATGGCACTGAAGGCTGGAAACAAGGAAACTTTGGTGAATAGAAGAATCCATGACATTTTTTTTAAATAGGGGTATTAACTCCTCTCCCTGAGTCTTGACCAAATTTCAGCTTGTGTCATTGCTTTCTTTCACCCTGGTATTTCCACAGCAGTTGGCCTTGATGTGGTTTCCTTTTTTGCTTACTGACCTGAACAGTTTTGCATCCCAGAGGTGGGTGCACTTCAGTCCTGGATAAAGCCATTCATATATACTGTCTTTTACCATGCTGTGCCTAACTGTCATTTCTTTCTCTTTTGAGACAGACATTAAGGCTATGTCTACACTTGCATGATTTTCCGGAAATGCTTTTAACGGAAAAGTTTTCCGTTAAAAGCATTTTCGGAAAAGCGCGTCTAGATTGGCAGGACGCTTTTCCGGAAAAGCACTTTTTGTGGAAAAGCACTTTTTGTGGAAAAACGTCCGTGGCCAATCTAGATGTGCTTTTCCGCAAAAAAGCCCCAATCGCCATTTTCGCGATCGGGGCTTTTTTTGCGGAAAACAGAACTATGCTGTCTACACTGGCCCTTTCGGGCAAAAGTCTTTCGGAAAAAGACTTTTGCCCAAATGGGAGCAGCATAGTTTTTCCGGAAAAGCACTGATGATTTTACATTAGATCGTCAGTGCTTTTCCGGAAATTCGAGCAGCCAATGTAGACAGCTGGCAAGTTTTTCCGGAAAATCAGATGATTTTCTGGAAAAACTTGCCAGTGTAGACACAGCCTAAGAGTTTGTCTCCACTACACCAGTGATCAATGCTGCAACCATCGATCCACTCACTGGCTGTCAATTTATCATGCCTGCTTAGACAAGATAAATCAATCTCTGAGTGCTCGTCTGTCAATGCTGGTACTCCACCAGGCCAAAAAGTAGCCAGAATCAATGGGATAGCCCCACCGACCTTACTGCACACAAGAAACCAAGGAAAATATGTTGACTTCAGTTACGCTATTTGCATATGTGAAGTCACATAGATTAGATCAAAGTGGGGGTTAGTAAAGACAAGGCCAAAGACACAGACAAACACAGTTTGTGAATTACTCGATTGATGTTTCTTATGAGTCACACAATATAAACTGAAAATGTAGGCCAGAGAGAGGGAAGAGGATACGAGAGCCTTGAAGAAATATAGGAGGAGAAATACAAGAAAAATAGGAGATGTACCCTTTTTTGAAAGAGGACAAAGGTGGAGAAAGACGCTGAAGAGTGATTTAAGGGAAGAAAAATGAATTAGAGAAAGGAAGGGGGGCAAAGGGAGAACAGAGAAGAGGGAGATGGATGATAAAAAGCCAAGGTATTGTGAAGTGCTTCATCAGCAGCTTGAAACTCGCAAGGCTCCTGCCAAACAGTGACAGTGGCTCCTGTGTCACACAATGAAGCAGCTGCTTCTCTGACCAGTGGAACTACTTTGCTCACTGCTTTTCCCTCTAGACTGGCTCCTGCTTCTGACACTTCTTCGCTCCTCCATGCCCATTCACACTGGCAGCTAAACTCAGCTTCTCTGCCAAGAGGGAAAGGGAGAAAAGGGAACAGCAGAGAGGGGCACACAGAAACCACTCAGACGCGGCAGGCTGAGATGGAGCACAACACATTGCTAAACAAGTCAGACCCGTGCCTGCTACAGGGCTCGGAATATGAAGGAAGGCATGAGAGAAAGCAATAGGAGGGATGGGGATCAGATGAACAGAACTCCTCACCCGACTGGCTTGTGCTGACATTGATGGCTGCGTACTGAGGTGCCTCTGGGCTCAGCTCGGTAACCAGGTTGACGGCCTGGATTTCAAACGTGTACTGCACACGGGCCAGCAAGTTGGAGACCTGCACACGACTCTCTGTTAGCCCCACCTGGCGTGGGTCAAACTGGACGCTGTCCCCACAGCGCACACAGGGCCCTGGAGATCCCGTTGGGCACACCTTACAGATGATATTGAAGAAGACATCCTTGCGACCACCCAGGTCCTTGGGTAAGCGCCAGGTCAAGAGCACATTGGAGCCAATGATCTCATAGCTAACATCACGGGGAGCGGAGGGCGTGCCTACAAGAGAGCAAAACGAGAAATTAAAAACCTATAAAAGACTGACAGAGGGAAAGAAAGAAGAGTAAGGAGAGTAAGAGTGCAGGTTCCTTATTTCACGTATGCTCTCAATCCTCTGCAGAAAATGTTTCAGCTATTTCCTAGAATGAGACTAGGGACAAATACATTGTTTTGACCCTATTAAAAATGTACTTACTTTCAAGTTCTTTAGCACCCTTATGCTTTGGAGCAGGGACTTGAAATTTGGCAAGAGGGTGGATTTTTTGACAGGGATGAGCCTTGTGTTGTTTTCATGAAAAGCCATCCAATTCATGAGCCTTTCAAAAATTTCAGAATGCACATGTTCAATAGAGATTTGTTATAGTCTGCTAACTAAATTCTCTGAACATTCAGTCTGAATGAAGCATGCTGTAGTGAAGGGCTCAGAGGTCCATGTATTCCCTAGTTTTCCCTTTTTATTTTTCTGTTTTCCCCTAAAATCAATAAGGTGGTCCTGGACTATCAGTAGATCAATGCCAGCCTGTGCTGTAGGGACTAAGGATGTTAAGGACTAGTCGACTACCCGATAAGCAAATGATTATCAGCTAGTCAAGTCAACCACTTGCTTCCCCGCCTTGCTGCCTCTATCAGATAGAGGTAGCAATGGGGGCGGGAAGAGGGGGTACTTTGAAGCGGCAGTGCTGCATGGAGCTGACCCCGGGCTCCGGGTGGCACTGTCCCTTAGAAATACAGTAAAACTCCGATGGTCCGGCACTCCTGATGGTCCGGCACCATCAGGAACCCAGAAGTGCTCCAGCCAGTCGGACCATTGGAGCTGCTCTGCCCCCAGCTTCCCTGATTCAGCTGCTGCTAAAACTGACCAGCGGCTGAATCGGGTAAGCCGGGGGCAGAGCAGCTGGAGTGCTGCCGGGTAGGTCCCGTAGCGCTGCCCCTCGGGGCTGCGGGACCAACCTGGCAGCACCCCAGCTGTCCCCGATTCAGCTGCTGCTGCTACTGATCAGCGGCTGACTCCAGGAAGCCCGAGGCAGAGCTGCTCTGCCTCGGCTTCCTGGAATCAGCCCCTGATCAGTTTCAGCAGCAGCTGACTTGGGTACACCTGGGACAGAGCAGCTGGGGTGCTGCCGGGTTGGTCCCTGTACCGCCGAGGTGCAGCGCTACTGGACCAACCCGGCAGCGCCCCAGCTGCTCTGTCCCAGGCGTCCCGATTCAGCTGCTGTTGAAATTGATCAGCGACTGACTCCAGGAAGCCCGGGGAAGAGCAGCTCTGCCTCGGGCTTCCTGGAGTCAGCCGCTGATCAGTATCAGCAGCGGCTGACTTGGGGACACCTGGGGCAGAGCAGCTGGGGTGCTGCAGGGTTGGTCCAGTAGCGCCGAGAGCAGCTGAGCCCTACCGCTGCTCCAATGCCAGAGTCAAAGTGGACTCCATGAGAAGTGTCCAGAGGTGAATGTCTCTCTCCCATTTGGTCCAGGGCTGGAAAGATTTACAAATGGAATACTTGTTCATAATGTGTCCTCCCAGACACCACATGCACTAATGGGCACGAGACACTTCCAGTTGTCGTGGGTGAAATGTCCCCATCTGGATCAACAATCTTTAAGTCTAGCTACACTAAATAACTGCTAAGGGGTAACAGCAAACTAGAACTTTTCACATGAGAAAAAAAAACATTAGGCAGAAAATTCCATCACCACCAGAGGTGGCAAGAAGGAACTGAGAGTGAGAGGAGTGCATGGCATCCCTTATACCTCACCATGGAAACACCACTCCAGTGGTCACCAGAGGCACTCCCCTATGAATACTACTAGGGGAAAAAAGTCTGGCACCTGTGCATGTGGTGAGCACATACACCTAATGAAGCACTCAAAGAAGGATGTGTCATTTCCAAGAGCCTGAGTTTGCAATATGAATGTTCTTTCAACATAGAGTTTTCTTTGTATTTACCATATTGATAACTGTATATAATCTATGGGATTAATGAAATGTTTTCAAATACATTTGGTGGGCAAATGTATCCTCTAGTGGATTAGAAGTGGTGGGCGGGGAGAGAAAGAATGAAGAGAATTATTTTCTTTCTCAGGGTCTGTTAGAGGAAATGACTCAGACACACCCCATAATCATTGGCCATCCCTCTCGCTCCCCACACACACTCTACCCGGACACTTACCAGTGCAGGGGGAGTCAGATGTGTCCGAAGCAGAGCGGTAGTATCGGCTTTGGCAGGCACATTCGCTGGAGCCTGGCACTGAAGCGTGGCTGTGGGCAGGGCAGGTCTTGCAGGGGGCATCTCCCGCATATGCTTTAAAAGAACCAATGGGACAGGCTAGGGGGAAAAAAAACCAGAGACAGATGAGAAAGTGGAACTCATTCATTCAGATCCCACAAGGGACACATTGTCCTTCAGGGTGAGGCCAAACTGCTGCTGGGAAAACCTCAAACTGACTGGCTGTGCAGTGTCAGTCACCTCATGGCAGGATAGGAATTGCATCCTTTGAGCTGACTGGGGCTGGGAAGGAGACAAAGGTGGCAATTGGCCTGGGGCCTGGCAAATTCAAAGTGTCCAGGGCTCTCAGCCGCCCCCACTGCTACTACAGCACTGGCAGCAGTCAGTCTTGGGCCTTTTAAATTGCCACCGGAGCCTGGCAAGGTGTGCTCTGGGCACCACCAAAGGGCTGGCGGAGAGGAGGGTGCATTGTACTCAGGGTGGAATGGAGGGCTGGTTACCCCTAACCAGGGGAGGACAAGATACTGCCCGCGGGTCGGATCCAGCCCACCAAGCCATTTGAACCATCCCACAGCCGCCCTACTGCCCCCTGGGTCAGTCGAGACCTGGGGGCAGGGAAGTGCGCAAAGTCATTCGCTATTCAAAGCAACTGGAAGCACCCTCCCCCTCCCATGGTACCTAGAGGAGCCATCAGCTGTTTTGAACAGTGAGGGACTTTGCACACTCCCCCACCCCTGGGTCTCAATTGTCCTGGGGGCAGAGGGAGCATGTGAAGTCTCCTTCCCCCACCAGGGGCATGTGTGCTTTGAGGGATCCATTCCTTTTTCCCAAGGCCTCACCCCTTCTGCCTAAGGCCCCGCCCTTTCTGGTGTGGAGCCAACCCGCGACCACTACTCACAATTCGTGAAGTGACTCCCTGCAAAAATTATTGCCCACCCTGCCGCTCAAGGCATTGCCTCTTCCAGGAGCATGGAGCTGCCTCCCCACCCCCAATCTGGAAAACACTAGGCACTTCAAGATGGTTTCATCTATGGATGGCAAACAGAATCAGTTCAGACAAAGGATTTTATTATCAGAAATAGATTTGACTTCTATTACTGACCAAGTAGCATTAGCAATGGCGATGGCTAAGAGAATAACAGTGGAACTAGCGAGGAAATCTACCAGATAGGAACACAAGCTGAGTAAAGAGTAAAGTTTAGCAAAACCAGCTCTCTATTTATAATATAACAGCAGGTTCTAGGATGCCACCTGGCAGTGCAGGGCTCATGCGCTGAGTTATCCTCATATTCAGTGCGGCCAGAGCCCAGCACAGAGTTATTTCTGATGGCTCCCACAAGCAGGAAGGTCTTTCTAGGTCCAGTTCAGAATACAAAGTGTTTGAGTTTCCCTCTGAGGCAAAGAAAAATCCAATGAACAGCTCAGCTCAGCAGAAAGCTTAGTCTGAGGTTTCTGTTTGGTTGTTTTTATTTCAGTTCACAATCAAGTAAATTCCCAAGAAAGAAGAAAGCTTGGACCGGATATATATAATGTGTGTGCCTTATGTTAGGAGCTGGGTGAGAATGTTGTCTTATTCCACTCTAATGAAAAATCTCCCCAATGGGTTCCATGAGCAAAACAACTCAAGGAGGGAAGAAAGTAGGACCAGGAGAAGTAAAATGTTATAGCTGGAGTAGGAGGTATTGGCAGGATGTATGTATCAAAGAGAAAAGTGTAACACATGTTCTGGAAGTGGAAATAATTCATGGAGTAGCAATAATAGATAACCTTAGGAATGGTATGGTGTATTGAGGGAACCCCACCTTCCATATCTACTGAAAATTATTGCTTGGAGTTATTTAAAACCCATATAGTCACTGAGCTGTGTAAGTAGGGACTACTGAAGCTATTTGCAAAGACATGACACTGTGAAAATGACATTGTGACATGACTGAATGTGCTTTAGTTTACAAGATTTCCCCCCCTAAACTCTGCCTGGTCTTTGAGATTCAGGTGATTCTTTTTTGCCTCATATGTCATTCTCCACTTTGATTCCCATACTGGAATGTAATCAGCAGCCTAGTTGACGTTTAAGACAGAAGAGAATGCAGTTCACTTTCATAGATTTTAAGGCCAGAAGGAACCACTTTGATCACCTAGTCTGACCTCCTGTACAACTTAAACAATAGCAGTGATTTCTGCATTGAGCCCATCATTTTTTGTTGCACTAGAGCGTATCTTTTACAAAAATACTGGATTTTCACTTAGAAGTTTCAAGTGCTACAGAATCCATCACATCCCATGGTAAACTGTTCCAAAGGTTAATTATGCTCACTGAAAATTTCTTCCTCATTCCCAAGACTGTTTGTCTAGCTTTTTTCCTCCAGCCATTACATTTTGTTCTGACTTTGAGTGTGCATCTACACTGTACCATAGCTCGAAATAAAGTGCTATTCCGAAACATTCCTTACTCCTTGTAGAATGAGGTTTACAGGGATGTCAGAATAGCAAGCCCGAAATAACAGGCTTGCTGTGAAGACACAGGATAGCTATTTTGAGATACTGTGGTACCCTAAAATAGTGTTGACCTGTAGACGTACCCTGACTGTAAAAAAACCCTTTAAATAGCAGAACTCTTCTTCCCACATAGGCTCTTGGGCTACGTCTAAACTACACCCCTCTGTCAGCATCGGGATGTAAATTAGACATTTTGAAAGTGCAAATAAAGCCGAGATTTAAATACCCCATGCTTCATTTGCATAATGGTGGATGCCACTTTTTTCCGAAATGGGGCTTTTTGAAAAAACCCCGGCAGTTAGACGAGGCATTTTTGACAGATCCGAGGAGAACAGGATCTTTCGAAACGGGGCATTTCTGTTGAAAAATGCCCCGTCTAAACTGCTGGTTTTTTTCGAAAAGCCCCATTTTGAAAAAAGTGATGGCCATCATTATGCAAATGAAGCGCAGGATATTTAAATCCTGGCTTCATTTGCACTTTCAATACGTCTAATTTACATCCCTCTGCCGACAGAGGGGTGTAGTTTAGACATAGCTTTATAGATCATGACAAAGTAGCCTCTTAACTTTCTTTGATAAATTAAGCAGCTTTAAGTGTCTCACTGAAAGTTTCCCAAACCCTAAACCATTGTGTTAACTCTTTTCTGAACTCCTTCCTATTGTTCAAATATCTTTTGAATCCTGGACCTCAATGTTGTATACAGAGGTAATACCATCTCCTAGCTCTTACTAAATGTTCCCCTGCTTATAGAACTCAACATTCTCCTGCAGATACACAGTGTGGGCGCCATGTACACAGAAAAAACAACAACCAGTGCTTCATTCTTATTCAGGAAGAGACAGGTGGTAGGTAGGCAAGGCTGACATGCCACATGTATGCACAAACTAAGAGCTTTCTATGTCACACTTTGCTTGGAAATTCACTTAAATGTTACAGGGTAGCCAAGGCCTCTGTGTAGTTCAGATCAAATATGCACTTTGCAAAGTACATGTGAGTAACTTATTGAACATTTCAGGAGAAAATCAGATTGTCACTGGGCTAGTCCCAGTTGTGGAAAATGATAATGAATTGGTTTCATGCCCTGAAACTAAAGAAATTCCAGAACTAGATGGCACCAACACAAGGGAAATTGCAAGAAAAATCACTAATGACTAATCATTGTCTTATCATACCATCCAAGGAAGTATTGCTGGCATCTCTGTATAAACTTGACGTAAAACAAAGCAATTTGCCTATTGCTCAGAATCCACCAAAAACTGAAATAGGTAACATACCTAACATGAACTCATAAATGTCTCCACAGAACAGCCTAGTAAAATTACATTTCCTGCCACTGGGGAAAATAAACACCTGAATGAGTTTGTAAGTTCAAGATCACAGCATCCAACTGTCTTATGATAATATTAGGTAGGTCTTATATATAGGAAGAAAGTAATGAAGGAGTACATTTTAGATCAGTTTTAGATGCCTTCTCATTCTAATTGTAGAAAACTTAATTCAGGAAGTGCCATTTGCAACACAACTACCCGGAATTCTGAACAGGAAGTTGGATGTGTGGAATTCAAAGAGTGTAAATAAAGCTTAGTGGATTGCTAGTGGCAAATTTTATGTCTCCATCTTTCCTTACAAATAATGCCTTCCTTGTTTCACTTGTTTTTATGAAAGACTAGCCAGGGTTGATGGCAGGTGTATCTTCAAAAAGAGAAGAGGAATAAAGTCACATAGAATACAATACAGTAGATGAAATGCTATGTTGACTTCTAGCATCTTACTCAGCCACGAGATGTTTCTATGTGCTACACAAAGTTCGAAGCGGAGTGTGGTTCCTGGAAAGTAAGGGAGACAATATTGGAACTCAAATTTTGTGGAGAGCGACTTTGTTTGTTCTGAAGTTGCAGCCATATTATTTAATATTCACTTTCTGTTTAAGAAGATCTGTTTTTCCACATTTTCTGACACCAGAACTTGCTGACATCTCAGATTTTATCACCTTCTTTGTTCCCTGAATAATCCTATATAATCTCAATACTTGGTGGTGTGAAAGCCTTCTTTTTTGCAGTTCTTAATGTCTGGAACAGTATCCCCATAGTTCTCCACTTAATTACCTCACCATATCATTTCAAATATCATCTGAAAACATCTGACTTTGATCTTAGGACTGAATGCTTTAAATTCATTCCCTAGACAGTATCTTTGCACTGCTATTTCTTGTTACCTATACAATATATTGTCCTCTGTGATATTTAACTCTGTATGGGTACGTCTACACTAGCCCCCTAGTTCAAAGTACAGAGGCAAATGAGGGCGACCGAAATTGCTAATGAAGCGCGGGATTTAAATATCCCGCGCTTGATTAGCATATTCCCGGCTGGTCGCCATTTTGGAAACTGACTAGCCCGAAGTAACTGCCCATGTCTACACAAGGCAGAGAAGTGGGATTCCGAGATAAACCCCTTAGTTTGAATTAACTATTATGCCTCGTGGAATGAGGTTTAACAGTTAATTCGAACTAAGGGGTTTATCTTGGAATCCCGCTTCTCTGCTGCGTGTAGACACGGACAGTTACTTCGGGCTAGTCAGTTTCCAAAATGGCGACTGGACGGGATTATGCTAATCAAGCACGGGATATTTAAATCCCGCACTTCATTAGCAATTTTGGTTGCCCTCGTTAGCCTCCCTAGTTCGAACTAGGGGGCTAGTGTAGACGTACCCTATATTATTTGAGAAACTTCCAGGATATACCCAAAATAAAAACACATGTTTGTATAACAAACTTGTCAAGATTAGCTAGGAGCACGAGGACCATGGCTGGATGGAATAAGAACTGTTCGACTGCATGCCATCAACACTTTGTCAAATAGAGTTAGTTAGTTAGTTAGTTAGTTAGTTAGTTAGTTAGTTAGTTAGCTAACTAGTTAGTTAGCTAGTTAATGAGTTAGCTAGTTAGTTCAAGTAATGAAGAATTGGGGCTTTGGAGCAGGAGGATCTGAGTTAAATCTCTGAAAATCTGAGTAGTCCACTGTGTGGAATAATGACAACCTGGGCATCCTAGATGGCCATGGACTTGTTACAGTATTTATGGAAGTGACAAATTTACATTTTAGTACTTGATGTGTTGCCAACAACCATCAGTATTTGTTGAACATTGGTCAAAAAAAACCCTACTGTAATGGGTGACACTATGCCCTTGCAAGACCTCAATCTAAGGGTGTGGCTAAACTACATGACTCCATCGATGGAGCCATGTAGATTAGGCTGATCGGCAAAGGGAAATGAAGCTGCGATTTAAATAATCGCGGCCTCATTTAAATGTAAATGGCTGCCGCGCTGAGCCGACAAACAGTTGATCGGCTGTTTATCAGCTCAGCGTGCTAGTCTGGACGCTCCCGCACCGACCTGAAAGCCCTTTATCGACCTCCCCATTATGCCTCGTAGGATGAGGTTTACTGGGGAAGTCAATAAAGGGCTTTCATGTTGGCAGGGGAGAGTCCAGACTGCCCTGATCTGCTGACAAACAGCTGATCGGCAGAGCGGGGCAGCCATTTAAATTTAAATGAAGCCGCGATTATTTAAATCGCGGCTTCATTTCCCTTTGCCAAACAAATACATCTACATGGCTCCATGAACGAAGCCATGTAGTTTAGACGTACCCTAACAGTAATGTATTTCATACAATGCAGAAATTGCCTCCACCTTTAAGCAGACATGGATCAGCAGTGTCAGAATGAGCCACAAAGATCTGAGTAGCCATTTCAGCTGCTCAGACTGGAAAAACGGGATTCCACTACAATCCTGTAACCAGCAATGAAGATCATAGATCTTCAGTGTTTCTCTGTTCCTGGTGATTCTTCTCTGAGGACTGACTTTTTGCCCTGGTTAGAGTTCCTTGGGGCTATTCAGCAGCTTGAAGAAACAGAAGACAGAGAGATGTTAACAATGGCCCCTTAATCTCTATTTAGTTACACCACTTTTCCACCAGTGTAACTCCACAGATATTAGGGCAGTGATATTGGCATTGCAGGCCTGCTGTCTGGAAGCACTGGATGGCCAATTTGTTTCTTTTCACCGAATTGGTTCAGACTGTTGGTTCAGCAGCTGCATTGGCAGCCACAGTAAGGGTATGTCTACACAGTAGCACGTACATTGAAAAAAGTTACATAGTTTGAGCTAGGCAAATTGTGTAGCTTATTTCGAAATAGCTTACTTGAAATTT
This sequence comes from Pelodiscus sinensis, assembly GCF_049634645.1. NCBI lineage: Eukaryota > Metazoa > Chordata > Testudines > Trionychidae > Pelodiscus > Pelodiscus sinensis. The sequence continues at coordinate 136,716,314 of NC_134711.1, read as the reverse complement.
GGCACTGTTTATACAGTGCTAAATTCAAAATAAATCACTATTCCGGTATCTTCCTTAATCCTCATGCAATGAGATTTACAGGAAGCCAGAATAACAAGCCCATTATTTCAAGTGTATTTCGAAATAATGGGCGTGCTGTTAAGAAACAGCACCACTGTGTAGACAACGTACCCTTAGAGACAGGGGCAGGGATGAGCATAAGAGATAGGCCAGTGGCAGCTTGGGAGAATAGTACGTTTTGATACTCACAAAGCTCCACTTATTCATCATACAAAATCAGAGGCCACTCAGAGCACATTTTGCAGCTCTTCAGGCTATGATTATTGCTCTTCTTGGCATGCACTTTGAGCAGCAGCCCACTTGTTTACAAGGCTGCATTTCAATGTGTTTGCAGAGATTAAAACAAAATTAAAAAGCACAATCCATTGCTCTCAGAACCATTTCTTCACACTGTCAGTAGCCTCCGACATAACTGTGTTGGTTACATGTGTAACAATTGTAAAGTGGGTACAATTGCAAGGTTATGTTGACACCCATAAAGGCTAACTTTTTTTTTAAATGAAAGCTTACAGATTCTGGCACTCAAGGGAAAATCATCCTAATTTGACTTCTGGACATCAGGCCCCTGATTTGTATGCAATCAGTAACAACTTTTTGTGCTCTCATGTGTGTTTGGAAGGGGCCAGAGAAAATCCAGAATGAACAGCAATTCTTTCTCCAGACATCACAGAGAAAGCAACAAACAGAGTTTAAAGTGGGGGCTGAGGGAATGCAGTGGGAGGAGCAGTAGTTGAAGTGAAATACTAAGAGCCCATAGGTGTGCACAGCACGTTTCATTAGGATGTGCACCCAAAGAATGTTTTTAAAATGTACTTTGACCCCCATTAGCCACACTCCTGACCCCTGTTAACCACGCCCATTGGCCACACCCCGACTCCCATTGGCAACACCTCTGGAGGTAACACTCTCGAGGCAAGATAGACACATGACCAGAAGTAAAAGGTGTCACGTGACTCCCCGCTAAGGACTTTTCCCACCATCCTCCTACCAACAGGGATTAGTTTGGCCGCCACCAAATCCCCCTCATGCAACTATCCTGCAATTGCACTAACCCAATGTGTGTGACATTAACTTGGAGGCAGAGAGGCTGGGGGAGTGATCCCTCTAAGAGTTTCTTCCCATGAGCAGAATGAATTTTGAGTTGTGCACCGGTAATGAGTTCATGTGGCTTGTTTGGATGTGCCATTGTGGCACCCAAGTTATTAATAAATATCTTATAAATCTCTACCTTTTCCCTCTGCTGCCCTGTCTCCCTTTGCTCCATCAGCTCCCCTGGTGCCTGCTGCCCCCCAACTCCTCACCCTCTTCTGCTGTCCTGACTTGGACTTCTGCCCTTCTCACTGCCCTCAGCCCTCCTGAGACCTGCCCCCTCCACCAGCCTTTCTCTCTCCCCTGTGCCCACTCCTCCAGTAGCTCCACTGATCATGTGAGCTACCCCTCCTCATCCCCTCTCCTAAGACCTCCGTCTACACACCTGCCCTGCCTCTCTCCTCTGGTGCTGGTTCCTCCCCTGCAGGTGTCTGCCCTTCTGCTTCACACCCAGAGTCCCCTGACACCTGCACCTTCCCTTAGCCCTGCACCCTCCTGGTGCCTCCCCCTTCCCTCACTGCCCCTGCCCCCTTTGTCCTCTTTTCCCCTGATGCCCATTCCCTTCATGCCCCTGTGCCCTCACACATGTCTTGCTCCATCCCTGCCTTCCTCATGCCCACCTCTTCTTTCAAGCCTTCTCCAAGCAGCTCCCCCTCTCCCCTCTAGTCCCCAATGCCCTTACCCTCTCCTCTCCCAGCATCACATCCCCTCCTGCCCTTTTCCTCATTGTCTCCACTTGGCCCCCTGGCATTTGTCTCTCCTCTACCCTGTCCCTTGGTACCTTCCCTTTTTTTCTCTTGACCTACCCTCCTCCCCTCAGCACAAGCCCCTCCCTCTCCTACCTCTGCCCGCTATTTTTCCCCTTCCCCTCTCCTCCCTTACTTTACCTTACCTTCAGCTAAGCCCGCTTCTGCCTTCCAGTTTGCAGGGCTGGAGTCAGAGCTGGCCCAAGCTACAGGCCGGCCGGGCCCTAACCCAGGGCGCCTCACTTTAAGGGATGCCGCGCAGTGCTACCAGGCCAGGCAGGGCCGAGGACGAGGCCCCAGGTACAGAAGGGGCACCGTGCAGTGCTGCCGGGCTGGGCAGGGCCGGGGCCAAGGATGAGGCTGGGGCCCCAGTTCCCTGCTCTAATCCAGTGCCCCTGCCCTCCCCCAGAACCAGCCACACCCCAGCCCTCCTGCTCTAACCCAATGCCCTTCCCCTCCTGCAGAGCCAGGCACCCCTAGTCCCCCCTGCTCTAATCCACCCTGCCCCCAGAACCAGCCACCCCTCCCCCCCAGCCCTCCTGGTCTAACCCAATGACCTTCCCCTCCCACAGAGCTGGGAACATAACTTAGCGGGGTGAGGGTAATGCAGTGACTCTGTGGCAGGAGCTACCCTCTCCTCCCCACACACACCTGGCCTGGGTCTCACTGGAGTTGCCACCACTGCCACCATGTGCTTTTCCCTCCAGGAGCTGGGGCGCATTCGCAGAGTGGTTGTTAACGTCCGGGCACACAACTCTGAATGTTCAATTTGAGTGAAAGGCACATGCCCCGCCCTCACCCCGATCTCCTGTGCAAGGCAAAATCCCAGACATTTTTAGTCATTTAAAAATGCCAGCCGGATGGAGATGTAATAAGTGAAAAGGCGGACATGTCTGGGAAAAACCGGACATATGGTAACCCCAGCTTCTCCCAACTCCTTAGGCCAGTGGTTCCCAACCTTTTTATATCACGGACCAGCAAACCCATTCACAAACTTTTGGCGGACTGGTAACATTTTATTTTCATATTCATTATGGTAATGAATTTTAAGAGGCCAAGTGTGATTTTACATTGCATCTGTACACACACAATACAGGTCCTTGCAACAGATCAGAGTTTAAGATATCAAGAACTCTAAAAATATTCTGTTCCTTTCTTATCTTAAGCCACTAACACTGATGTAAACTTTGTTTGAAATGTAATCATGCAAATGTCATGAGCTAAGCCTTTTGTTCCAGTATTCAAAAGCAGCCTAAAAGCTTTTAACCCACCTGAAATTTTGGCACCACCCCATACAGCTGAGAGAGAGAGAGTCCCTTGTCTGCAGCTCAGCTAGGGCTGCTGTGCTGAGACAGACAGTCTGGTTCTTGCTGCCTGCAGCCCAGATGGGAGCAAGCTCAGACACCCCAGACAAATGCCCCTCTGTCTCCACCTCACTGCATAGATGTCAGCACCCTCCCACCCCCTCTTTACTTAAATTATCCCCATGCAATCTGCTCCCCACAGCCCAGCCCAGGAGAGAGTCCCTTGTCTGCAGCCCAGCTAGGCTGCTGTGCTGAGACAGACAGGGTTTGACTCTTGCTGCCTACAGCCCAGAGAGAAACAAGTTAAGTCACCTCAAAGTCCCCTCTGTCCCCACCTCACTGCAGAGATGCCAGCACTGACCCGCCCTGCAATTTTCCCCACCTATCCCATGCAGTCTGCTGCCTCTCTCCCAGACCAGGAAGCTAGAGGAGCGTGCTGGGTTTCCTCAGGAAACCTCAGGCAAATCCAGCTGCTGTAATCAGTTCACCATAATCAAATGTCTCCTCTCCTGTACTTACTGCATGATCCAAACTCCCCTCCTCTCCCGCCCCCTCCCGTCCAAGCCACCTACGTACTCCCTCCCTCCTTATATCCCCTTCCCTACCGCACACTCTTTGTCTGCAGCAGGGAGCTGCAGCTGAGGGCATGCCCCTCCCCAGCCAGGAAGCTCTCTGCAGGGCAGCCCTAAACCTCTAGGCAGGACTCAATTAGCAGCTGCACAGTCTCACTGCCGCGCAGATTACAGGGAATTTAGATTCCCACTGAGCCAATCACCAAGGCATGGGAATGGCCTGGCAGTGTGTCACAGCCCAGCAGCCAGCAGTTTATGGCCTGGCACTGATCCGCAGAGGTTGGGAACCACTGCCCCAGGCAACCCTAGGTAATTAATTAACCCAGCAGATTAATGTCTGAGCCTCCTGACTCCCAAGCTGGTGCTCTATCAGCTGAACTAAGCTGTGTCCCATGAAATAGTGGTTCCCAACCTCCGGGCTGCAGCTGGACTGTGGCCTCTGTGGGGGCCCGGGCTGGGTACACCACCGTCCCGCCTCACCAGGAAGTGCTCTTTCGTGGCTGGGAGGAAACCCCTCCCCTGCCTAGTGCTGGTTAGCTAAGAGGTGGGGCAGGACACGCCTCTCCCAACAGCCCTGGCGGGTGTGTCCCAGCCCCCAGAGCCACTGCCACATGGGCAGCAGCACAGGGCTAGGCGAAAGGGATAGGGCAGGAACTGGGGGCTCCAGGGCATGGCTAGGTGCTGGGGGGCTCCGGAGGCTTGAGCTAGTAGTGGGGGTGGGGGACATGGGGACAGACACAGGGGGAGGTTCTGAGGGTGGGAGGTAGGCACTGGGGAGGTTGGGTGCTGGGAACTCTGGGGTCAGTGGCTGGCTCTGGGGGGTAGTGGTTGGAGATTCTAGGGGTTAGGGCTGGCACTGGGGGCTCTGAGAGCTGGGCTTTTGGTGGATTGGTAATGTTTTATTTGCACATTTGCATATTCATCATTTGCATAATGAATATGCAAATTTGCCAATAAATGTTACCAGGCCTTCTCAGTAGGAGAAGTTTGTGAATGGGTTGGGAATCACTGCCATAAACACCCAATACAGGTTCTTGCCTTGTACGCACAGACTCTGGAGAGAGTGCAGTGCTTGTGTGTAATTTGATGAAGATGTCGTACCTACTTTGTAGATAATAAAGTCAAGGTTATACTACTGAGAGATCCTGACAACATTGATTACTTGTGCCCTTTGCCATTAAACCAATCCTAGAGAAAAGGGAACATTTTCACATGAAAAAGATTTGTTACATCCTTCTTTTGCATTGCCTTGCTTACCATAAAACACAACACTGAACAGCGCACTGACACACAGATTCCCTCCCACGAACAGCACAAGAAGAACTCTACATGGACTCCTCCTGAGGGTCGAAATGACAGTCTGCACCTATACATAGAATGCTTCCGCCGACGTGCACAGGCAGAAATTGTGGAAAAACAGCATCACTTGCCCCATAACCTCAGCTGTGTGGAACGCAATGCCATCCACAGCCTCAGAAACAACTCTGACAATATAATCAAAGAGGCTGATAAAGGAGGTGCTGTTGTCATCATGAACAGGTCTGACTACCAAAAGAAGGCTGCAAGACAACTCTCCGATACTACATTGTACAGGCCACTTTCCTCAGATCCCACTGAGGAATACACTAAGAAACTGCACCATCTGCTCAAGACACTCCCTACACAAGCAAAGGAACAAATCTACACCACAAGCACAACTGGTGGCTGAGCTCAGTGACTTTATCCTAACACACAACTATTTCAGATTTGGTGACAATATCTGGCACCGCTATGGGCACCCACATGGCCCCACAATATGTCAACAGTTTTATGGCTGACCTGGAAAAACGCTTCCTCAGCTCTCACCCACTAGTGCCCCTTCTCTACTTATGCTACATTGATGACATCTTCATCATCTGGACTCATGGGAAGAAGACCCAGGAAGAATTTCACCACAATTTCAACCATTTCCACCCCACCATCAACTTCAGCCTGGACCAGTCTACACAAGAGATCCACTTTCTGGACACTACGGTGCAAATAAGTGATGGTCACATAAACACCACCCTATACCAAAAACCTACTGACCGTTATGCCTACCTTCATGCCTCCAGTTTCCATCTCGGACACACCACACGATCCATTGTCTACAGCCAAGAACTAAGGTATAACCGCATTTGCTCCAACCCCTCAGACAGAGACAAACACCTACAAGATCTTCACCAAGCATTCTTGAAACTACGATACCCACCTGAGGAAGTGAGGAAACAGATTTACAGAACTTGTACCCAGAAGCCTCCTACTACAAGACAAGCCCAAGAAAGAAACCAAAAGAACACCACTGGCCATCACCTACAGTCCTCAGCTAAAACCTCTCCAATGTATCATCAGTGATCTACAACCCATCCTGGACAATGATTCCTCACTTTCACAGGCCTCGGGAGGTAGGCCAGTCCTCGCTCACAGACAACCCACCAACCTGAAGCAAATTCTCACAAGCAACTGTACACTGCACCACAGTAACTCTAACTCAGGAACCAATCCCTGCAACAAACCTCGGTGCCAACTCTGCCCACATATCTACACCAGCGACACCATCACAGGACCTAAGCAGATCAGCTACACCATCATGAGTTCATTTACCTGCACATCTACCAATGCAATATATGCCATCATGTGCCAGCAATGCTCCTCTGCTATATACATCAACCAAACTGGATAGTGCCTACGTAAAAGAATAAACTGACACAAATCAGATATCAGTAGTGGTAAGATACAAAAACCTGTAGGAGAACACTTCAAAGTCCCTGGACACACAGTTGTAGATTTAAAGGTAGCCATCCTGCAACAAAAAAACTTTAAGAACAGACTTCAAAGAGAAACTGCTGAACTGCAGCTCATCTACAAATTTGACACCATCAGTTTAGGATTAAACAAAGACTGTGACTGGCTAGCCAACTACAAAAGAAGTTTCTCCTCTCTTGGGGTGTGTCTAGACTACATGGCTCCATCGACGGAGCCATGTAAAGTAGTTTATCTGACATAGTCAATGAAGCAAGGATTTAAATAATCCCCGCTTCATTAAAATAAAAATGGCTGCCGTGCTGTGCCGACAATCAGCTGATCCGGCACAGCGCGGCAGTCTAGACACGGATCAGTCGATAAGGGAAGCCTTTGTCAACCACTCCCTTATGCCTCGTGAAACAAGGTTTACAGGAGCGGTTGACAAAGGCTTCCCTTGTCGACCGATCTGCATCTAGACTGCCACGCTGAGCCGGATCAGCTGATTGTCGGCACAGCGCGGCGGCCATTTTTATTTTAATGAAATGAGGATTACTTAAATCCCTGCTTCATTGACTGTCGGATAAAGTACTTTACATGGTTCCGTCGACGGAGCCATGTAGTCTAGATGCACCCTTGGTGTTCACACTGCCACATCAGCTGCTAGAAGGGGGACTCATCCTCCCTGACTGAATTGACCTTGTTATCTCTGGCCTTACTCTTGATTAGTACTCCTTTCTTATGCCTGTATATTTATACCTGCCTCTGGAATTTCCACTACATGCATCTGATGAAGTGGGTCTTTGCCAACGAAAGCTTATGCTTCAATAAATCTGTTAGTCCATAAGGTGCCACAGGACTCCTCGTCACTTTTTCATAAAAGCAGGGTGATGACTGATGTATCCCACCGTGCTCTGGGTCACTGAATTCATTACAAACCCAACCTGCACTCGCTTCTCAAACTAGGCGCAAACTAAAATGTCATGTTATTTGGCAAACTGCCCTTGTCGGTGGCAGCCACTCTACCAGGTGCAGGAGGAGAGGTTAGAAGAGAGGGTCTTTGCTTCCAGGCAGCATCTGATTTCAGAACTGATCAGTGAAGCAGAGGTGAAATGAGGAGGGACATTGTCCCCTGTGGGCAAGGCACACAGGAAACAGGTTTGAAGCAGAAATAGTGAAGGACAAAAAAATCTGTGTGGAGAGAGATCCAACCATTCATCTCAGCCCCAATAACAGAGCCGGAAGCAATTCAAGAGCTAGAGAGTTCACAGAGGAAGGAATCCTGAGCAACACTGGAAGGGGGCTCTAGTCTATTTCTTAATTGTTCAGCAGGAGAAAATAATCATTATATTATCCTGCATGAAACTGGGGGCTCATGCTATGATTTCCAGGAATGACTGCAGAGCCAGCAGGGAGAGGATCATACTGGCTGGATACCCCAATTTCTATACCCCTGGGATTCCTGTTCTCCAGTTGCCAGTCAAGAGGAAAAATAGCAACATGAAATCATACTGCAGGCAAAGCCGATTTGTGGAGATTAAATGTGATTCACAGATGGTCAAACCTCCCCCACCTTCCTAATGAAAAGATAATTGGAGAAAAATCACCATGACCTAAAATTTCTAGCTATTTACCTTTTGCATTTTCAACCTTAGTTAAAGGAGCTGGATTGACAGCACTAGAGACAAATAGCCTCTTCACACCCACAGAGCAGGTTCACTGTAGGCAGGGGCAGAAGCAATATCTCCAATCCCAGCCCACCAGCCCCTGGAGAGACTCTCTGGAGGGAAGAAGGGAGGAATCCAGTCTCCACTGAAGCGGGTCATGAGAGCTGGTCATTTGTCATATGGACATTTATGACACTGACTGAGAATCACCAACTCATTTCACACAGGAACTCGCAGATGGGAACAGTATTTAGTCACTGCCAATCTAAACAGGATTTTCACAAACCTTTCCCTTCCCCTGTCGTCCAATGAACAGGATGGCAAGGGTTAAGTCTGAGAAAACAAATTCAACTGACAAGCTTAATATTTAAAAAGCCCCATCTCCTCCTGCTCCCGCAATCACATAAAACCAAGGGGCTGCCATTCCACACACACAGAGCCCAGCCCTGCCTGTTTCAAGGGCCTGATGCAGTATCCTACTCCCCTTTCCCCTCACACCTTGGTCAGATCTTCCATCTCTTATTCTTACCCTAAGAATAAGCTTAATTCTTCTCTCCCAGTGCAGGGGAAACAAGGGCCCATGCTTCTTTTCCCCTGTGTTGTGACCCTGAGCTGTCTCTAATAGTGAACACTGCTCATCTGGGACAGTCACGGAGGAAATCCCATCCTGATCTTGCTCCCCTCACCCCTCCAATCTGATGTGTGCACAGGTGCCTTTAGTTGGAAGAAGCTTACAGTAGAGTCAACCAGTCCCCCAAAAAATACTTACCCATACCAGTCAGCTCCTAGCACCCTGACCAGCAGGGACAACATAGCCTGCATGGTTCCAACATCCTTCAAGAAAACATGTATGGCACCAGGAATTGACGAGGGCTCCCAGTGCCAGCACTGAGGGCTGGAGCTGCAGTGCCTTGGGAGCACAGAGTGTTGTCTCTTCCCATTAAGTCCAGGAAAGCACTGTAGAAGAAGGCAGTCAGGAAAAGTGCAAGTGCCTCCCTTACAGTCTGCCTTGTTCTGCTCATGTCTCCTGGCATGGTGTCAGAATGCCACTACAGCTCAGCCGGGCACTGCTCAGGCTCGGAGACACTGACCCATTTTCCCCGCTCTCCTGCCCTTCTCTGTTGCGCCTGCTTGTCTGTCGGAATGACTTCTGATGAGGAGGCCAGAGCGCCCCGCCACTGACTCGTAGCAGCGACAGGTTTGGAGAATGGCAAGTCCGGCGGGAAGGGGGAAGCGGGAAAGGCACAAAACCAGAACAAAAGGAGACAGATTTGGGGGAGGGAACGAGAGAGAAAACTGTGAAACATAGGAAGACAGGGACAGAGAGAAAGGCAACAGTACAGAGCTAGACACACAGAGCAAAGGGGAGAGGTGCAGGGAGTGACAGACCAACAAAGGCAGAGCCAGTCAGACAAATAGGGTTTGGGCACCAGCACTGGAGGATTCTGAGACAACGATATATGTACAGCCTCTGTGCTCACATGAGGTTTGGATGTTGGGGTGATGTTCCCCAGGCTGATTAGATGCACTTTCTCAGAGAAGGGAAACTGCATCTACTTAGGGAAAATCCACATGCTTCCCCTTTGAAAGCTGAAAGCTGGTACCCAGGTCCAATGCACCACAGAGGCTTCGGGGAGACCAGGGTCATCCAATTCAGGCTAGGATGGGGAGTGGTCCAGGTGCCAAAATCTCCAGTGCTGCTTGGGATGTGGATTAGATGGGATGCCAGTGGAGAAAACAGGGCTGTTGCTCCAGGGCACCAGATGGATGGGGAGGGGGGCTCAAGTCTCTCACATGCATACAGTTCCCCCTGCCATCCACTCAAGATCACAATCAGCACAGGAGGTTTGGACCAAAGAGCAGGGAAGGGGGGAGGAAGGGGAGATTATTGGATGGGATTTAATGGTTTAATCAGAACTTTCTCTCCATTCTCCAAGCTGCTTCCTGCCCACTATAATATTATAGAGGAGGAACATGACAAGATTAGAGAGACCCCTAAAGATTGCATGTAGGTAGGGGGAGCCCAAAAAGCTTGGAAGGGCGAATCAGTTTGTACAATAAAATCCTTGAGTCAAAAAGAACAAACACAAGCTACTCTGGGAGTGAGAATATAATGAAGGGAAGCAAATATATAAACCAGCCCCAACCCTCTCTCATTCCCCCTAATCTCTCATGTGCACAAAAGCCGCTCACCCCCATGATGGGGACAGAGAGTACTAAAAGAGGGATCTCAATCTATGAAGGCCACAAAATATCCCCCTATCTCATGAACACAAGGCCTCTCAGCAAAAGTCTTTTACTTCAGGAAACTGTTCCTTCTAATCACTCTGGAAACTGGCTGCAAGTTACAACAAAGAAACATCCTTACCAAGTGCTATCACTAATTATTAAACCCGATTGATCTTAACTGCACCTCCACCATACTGTGAAGGCAAAAATCTCCCCAGATCTCTGCTGATTTGGCCATTATGGTAGAAAATAGTAGGTTCAGAAGCTATTTAGTGACAAAATCTGAGCTATCAAGCCCAGGAAAATCTATTATTAGCAGCACTTGTCCTCCAATCTATATCTGGGAAGTTAAAAACTCCCATAATCACACAATTTTCAGTAATATTTATTTCATTAATGATCTTAAAGATGAGAAGCCCTTCCAGTGTCTTGGTCATAGTATTGAGTCTTCAAAAATCAAGTTGAAAGCCACAGACTCAGTAGCAAAGGTATATCCACTGCTTTGTGTTCCTTGTTGCCTGGCTAACACAGGCAAAGAACAATTTGAATAGCACTGAAGCAAGCACATGGCCTTGCTTCACTCCATTCAAGATTTTATATGTATCAGAAAGGTTACCACTGTCAAGGCAGATGACTTATTTTATATGAACCTTCTTGAACAGCCCAGTTTATGTAGAATAACCCATAGACCGTTAGATTCTCTGCAAACATATTAAAAAGCTTTGATTAAATCAATGACACCTGCATACTGGTCCCTTTTCTGTTCTCAACATTTTCTCTGGGCCTGCTTTACAACAAAAATCATGCTCATTGTGCTATGACCTGGTCTAAAACCAGGTAGACTGCAGACTGGTTTAAGAAAGTCAAAGAACATCTTTGCATTACTTGTAATGCTGGACGTCTGCAGCTTTCCTTGCCCACCACTTATCCTGCATTGTTGGTAGTTCAGACTGGGCCTTGCTCTGTAGGCAGTAAATCTCATCTTCCTTTGAGATGGGGGTGAGTTCATTCTGCAATTCAACAAATACTTTATGCTTGTCACTTAGGAGTTTGGAGGCATCCTCATTGTTCTCTTCAAATCATTCAAGATTTCAAATGCATCAGAAAGATCACCACTGGTGAGTACTTGTACTATCACGTGGTCTTCTAACAGATGGGTGATTTGTATGAGCCTTCTTGAGCAGTCCAGTTTATGCAGAATGCCCCATAAATCCTTCCTGTTTAACATATCCTTTAGCCCCAGCACTGATTTAGCTCTGGCAATAATCACATGTTTAAACTGGTTCCATTTTTCTGTTGGGTTGCCAGCAAGTGGTGGGCATGAAAAAAGCTTATAATCAAGTGACTGCTGAAACTGCACCTGATAGTTGGCGTGCTTGAGTTTCGTTATGCTTAAGGCTGTTTTATTAAGTTTGGGATGCTTGTGCTGTGAAGGGATTATATCTTCATATAGCTCAGCATTGCTCTTACCAATCTGTGGTCTGTCCGCATTCTGTGGTCTGTCCACACATGCTCTGGTAATTTTGACATCGTGGATGGTTGGTGGGTGATAACATAATTATTCAGGTGCCATTATTTGGATCATGGATGCATCCAGGTCATTTTGTATTCATCATGCTACCTAAAGATGGTGTTCATGATAAGCAGCTATGTTCTGCATGTTCATTCAAAAGGAGAAGTCCATTGCTATTCATCTTTCCCACTCAATGTCATCCTATCACATCTGTGATGAACCGGGCTGGGTCTGGGCACAGCTGAGGACATCCGCTCAGGGCGAATTGCTCAAACTCAGGGCTCCTTACAGCCTCTGACTGGAGACCTTCCCAAACAGGTCACAAACCAGTCACACCGAGCAAAACCCCTCTGACATCCCAGCTCTCCCCGTGCCACAATCAGCTCCGGGCCTGCACACAAGTGAGGGGTTTTAGAATCCAATCTCACCTACCCCGAACGGGTTCTTCTGGTCCCAAAGAACCAGCCACAGTTCCCAATCAATTTACACTCTGGATCTTACCCACAAGATCACGCTGGGCCAATCCTTTAGGGTATGTCTACACTACAGCGCTAATTCGAACTAACTTAGTTCGAATTAGTTAATTCGAACTAATGCATCTAGAACTAAAAACTAGTTCGAATTAGCGTTTTGCTAATTCGAACTAGCGCGTCCACATTAAGTGGACCCTGAAGCGGGATTAAGGATGGCCGGAAGCAGTGCCGGCAGGGCATCAGAGGAGGACTTAGAGCATGGAGATGCTGTCTCAGGCTAGCCGAGGGCTGTGCTTAAAGGGTCCCGACCCCCACCCCGGACACAGAGTTCTCAGGAGTGCCCCGCTTGCAAAGCAGTCCTGGCTTGGATTGCCCTGAGTGCCCACACTGGGCACATCACAGCACTCGGCCATCAGCCCGGCTGCACTTGCCACAGGCTGCCATCTGGGGAAAGGGGACAATTGGGGGGGCTGAAGGAGAGCTTCCACACCCAGAAGCCTGCAGAGCCAGCCCAGTCCTCCCCATCGGGGGCTCGTGCCCCATTCCTCCCTCACCTCCTTCCACTTACCCTTCCCTAGCCCCTCTTCTTATTGATGTACAAAATAAAGATAACGTGTCTTCCAAAATGGAATCTGTCTTTATTGAGCAAAACTGGGGGAGACTGGGAAAAGGAGGTGGGAGAGGGGAAGAGAGAGGCTGGGAGAGGGGAGGGCAACTAAAATGATCAGGGGTTGGGAACAGGTCCCATATGAAGAGAGGCTAAAGAGACTGGGACTTTTCAGCTTAGAAAAGAGGAGACAGAGAGGGGACAGGATAGAGGTCTCTAAAAGCAGGAGTTGGGTGGAGACGGTGAATACAGAAAAGTTCTTCATTAGTTCCCATAAAGAAGGACTAGAGGACACCAAAGGAAAGGAATGGGTAGCAGGCTTCAAACTAGTAACAGAAAGTTGTTCTTCACAAAGCAAAGAGTCAACCTGTGGAACTCCTTGCTGCAGGAGGCTGTGAAGGCTACAACTAGAACAGAGTTTAAAGAGAAGTGAGATAAAGTCATGGAGGTTGGGTCCATGGAGTGCTATTAGCCAGGGGGTAGTAATGGTGTCCCTAGCCTCTGTTTGTGGAAGGCTAGAGATGGATGGCACGAGACAAATGGCTTGGTCATTGTCTTCGGACCATACCCTCCAGGATACCTAGTGTTGGCTGCTGTCAGCAGACAGGCTACTGGGCTAGATGGACCTTTGGTCTGACCCAGTACGGCCATTATAAGCTCAGGGCTCAGGGTCGGGGGTCTCACTGGACCACCTTGATTCTCTTGCACACCTGCTCCTGGGTGGCCAGGCTGGCAGCTATCCTGCCCAAGCCGGCCACTTTCCTGTGCCTAGTGCGGAGATCGTGGACGAGGTCCACGATGTCCGCACTAGCCCAGGCGGGCGCCCGCCTCTTGCGGTCCCGGGCAAGCTCCCGAGAGCCGCCAGCCTGGTCCTAGGAAGAGGGGGAGGGCTGGGGGGCATCGGGTGGGTGGCTCGATCCGTGCCAGGTGCAGGGTCTGCTGGCTGGGTGCTGGCAGGCTTGCACCTGGCACGGGCACCGTAGCCAGCCCGTGCCCCTTTAAGAGGTCCGGGGCCCGGAGGGGGGCAGTAGAGTTTCCCTGGTGTTGGCCAGAGTGGCCACCAGGGAAAGCTGGGGAGGGCTAGTCTCCCACTAGTTCGAATTAAGGGGCTACACACCCCTTAATTCGAACTAGCTAGTTCGAACTAGGCTTAATCTTCGTGGAATGAGGATTACCTAGTTCGAACTAAGCGCTCCGCTAGTTCGAATTAAATTCGAACTAACGGAGCGCTAGTGTAGCGCCTATGAAAGTTAGTTCGAACTAACGCCTGTTAGTTCGAACTAACTTTGTAGTGTAGACATACCCTTAGAATCTAATATCTAAAGGTTTATTAATAAAAGAAAGAAAAGGTGGAGAGTAAGGTTGTAAAGGAGAATACACTACATGCATCGAATCACCAAGTTCCTGATGCAGGATCTTAGCAGAGATGTTATAAACTGCTATCTTAAAAGTCTCTGGTGTACAGCCTATGTCAGGACGGGCCAATGATTCTTCCCGGCTCACTGTTCCTCGCAAGGCTGCATCTGGGATCAGTAGCAGAACTGAAGGCAAGATGGAGTCCACCTCATGGCATTTTATATCCATCCCTGGTATCTTCCAAGCTGGAGCAGGTCACATGGCTCAGTGACCTATCCCTGTGTCCCAAGTCAGCAGTCAGCAGATACTAACTGGTTTGCAGGTCCCAGACCCATTCCTCAGGTGTGTATTGGCCTCTCTGAGAGCCTTGTCCATGGAGCCTTGCTAATTAGCATAGTCACTGACTGAACATTCCTTGCCCATTGCTCTGTCTCAGACAGAGAATCTTCCAGCATCCCTACAGAGTACATGTTTATAACTCCACATACAGATATCATACAAGTACCTGAATAGCATATACAGAATCAGTAGAACATAAGCTTTCATTTGACACCTCACATGGCCCCCTTTGTACAGACTTTGGGGCAAACACCTCTTCCCCCCATGAGTGCAGCAGTGACCTGTCTGATCCTCTTCAAATCCAGTAACGTGACAACACCTCTCCAGCCACTGCTTTTTCTGCCAGCTCTAGTGTTGAAGTCTTCCCGCAGGATGAGTTTGTCATATGTGAGTGTTGATCTGATAATGAAGTCAAGCGTAGAGCAGAATTGCTCTTTGTTTTCTGCTGTGCTGCTCAGTGTGGATGCATAGGCTCTGACGACAATGACAGTGCATAGAGGATTCAGAGGAAATTGAAGTTTCATGAGCCATTCAGTCAGGCTAATAGGGAAGTCAGGACATTGCTTCAGGAGTGACTTTCTCACAGCAAATCCAACTCCATGGAGTCACCCTCCAATTTTCCTTTCCAAAAGGAAGTGTAGTTGCCTCCTAGCTCGCCGATGGAAACTTCTCCAGCCAATAGTGCTGCAATATCAATATTATAGCAAGGAAGTTCTCTAGCGATTAGAGCTGTTCTTCACTCAGGCCTTCGTGCATCACCTCCATCCATAGAGGTGCAGACAGTCAATGCTCTTGAGTCTTTTCTTTATTATTTTTTCACCACCATAGGTGTGATCTACCTGCTGTAGCACTCTGGCCAGACATTATGGGGCAGGTAATGAGCAGGGCACCTTTAAGTGAGTAGTGCTATCTTAAAAAGAGCTGCTCAGTTGCCTAGGATGTTGCTGAACTTCTCTGCCTCCCTGGGGACAGAGCAAAACTGCCACTAGTCCCAAGGCCACCTACATGCACGATGTGGCTATGACTGCCTGTGGTCATCTCCACCTGTGGCTTCACCACGCCCCCATTGATGCAGGACCTGAATTAATGATATGATTATAAGATTTGGTAAGATGTTAATATGACTAGAGTTGCGAGAAAAACCTATGCAGTACATGATTAAGTGAGAAAGCCATTGCACAGGGCAATCCCACTCTCTTGGCTGCGCGAACCAGATTCCAGCAACACAATTAATGGTTACAGCTGGGGAAGTATCAACTGGAAGTACCAGAGGAGGAGAAAGATTTGGGTGTACTGGTTGATCACAGGATAACTATGAGCCGCCAACATAACAGGGACATGAAAAAGGCTAATACAATCATAGGATGCTTCAGGCAAAGTATTTCCAGCAAAGACACACAAGTGTTAGTATCATTATACAAGACACTGGGGAAACCTCATCTAGAATACTATGTGCAATTCTGGTCTCCATGGTTTAAAATGGAACAGGTGAAGAGAAGGGCTACTGGGATGATCCCAGGAATGAAAAACCTTATTTGTGAGAGGAGACTTAAAGGAGCTTAGCATGTTTAGCCTAACAAAATGAAGGCTGAGGGGACATATGATTGCTCTCTATAAATACACCAAAGGGATAAATACCAGGGAGGAGAAGAGTTTTTTAAGTTAAGTACAAATTTTGACACAAGTGGAAAAAGATATAAACTGCCATTAACAAGTTTACGATTGATATTAGATGAAGGTTTCCAGCCATCAGAGGAGTGCAGTTCTGAAACAGCATTTCCAAGGGGAGCAGTGAGAGCAAAAAAACTTCAAGAATGAGCTTGATAAGTTTATGAAAATTTGCTTATGATATGAATATGGTGTAACTAAGATATGCTTTATGCAAGATAAGGTGTCATTCATTGACTATGCTTATCCTATTTGTATGCCTGTATCATTTTTGTATCTGAAGTTAGGAATATTGATTATGTACTTGTATTTTAACTGTGCTACTTTGGGTGACACCCACTGCTAACACTTCACTATCATAAAGGAAAAGCCAGACAGGGTTGATGGCCTGTCAGCGAGGACAATGGACTGTGAAAAGGCTTGTCCTTCCTGCAGTTACTCCATACTGTCACTGACTCATGGATGCTCATACAGCTGTGATGCTACAGAGGCAGGTGACTTGATCATCTGATACTAACCTCCATTTTGTACTGCTAAACTGTTCCACTGGGATGTGGGAGAATCAGATAAAGGATTCCTGCCTTATGGAAATCCTATGCTTATGGACAGCCTTATGCTATGTTGAAGGCTGTTCTATTAAGAGGGGAGAGGAAAACAATCAAGATCTTCAGCTTTCTTCACTTCCTCCCTGGGAGAGGAGGTTGACAATTGCTGAGCTCCTGGGCAAGGTGAGGGGAGGGGTAGCTCCTTGCTCCCAGAAGGGGCACAGCCTCGGGCAGAAAGGGCAGCCAGCCCTCAGCACTGCCTGGGGCTTTGGCGCCACCACTGCTTCAGTGGCGGTGGCCAGGAGCCCTGGACCCTTTGCAATCTCTGGGTCCCAGGGCAGTTGCCCCTTTTGCCTCCTATTGGCGGACCTGCCTTCACCTTCCAAACCAAAGGGATACCTGAAGGAACCCGGAAACAAAAGGAACTGGGGGAGGAGGGAAGGGGACGAGGAGAACTTCTAGACCTGGACTAGAAAGATGCCTCTGTGCTGTGAAGGAATCTACCTAAAATAGTATCTAGTCGGAGGAACTATTTTGTAACCAATTTCTTTAGTGTATCAAGTTTTCTTAATAATCTGCTTTGTTCTGTTTGCTACCTCTTTAACCACTTAAAATACACCTTTTGTAGTTATTTCTTGTGTATAATATAACCCAATATATGTAATATCGGGGAGAGGGGGTAGGAAGTTGCACAAACCTTCCTCCACATTGAGGGAGGAGACAAATTTCAAATAATATTGGGTTTGCACTCTAAGGAGCATGGGTACCTGGCAGCTGTGGCAATCCCTTACACTGAACCCTTCCCAGCACAGTGACTATATTGTTCTGCAGTTGGGTGCACTCTTCTCTGTGTGCGACTTAAAAGCCTGATTCAGCAAGACAGAGTTAAAGGGTGCTCAGGTTGGCAGAAAAGGTGGGTTCAGTGGTATCTAAGCTCATAAGGTAACATCCCAAAGGGTCTAACCCGTCAAAATGGTATGAAGAAATTGTCTACAATGGCAAGTAGCAGATCTGTGACTGCTAGAAGCAAATACTCCAATGGCAGGTAATGGGACACTAGACAGGGAGGATGCTGAGATACTACAGAGAATTCTTTCCCAGGTGTCTTGCCAAAATGCTCAGAGTCCAATGTGGATCACCACATTTGGGGTCAGGAAGGAATTTTCCCCTGGGACCAACTAGGAGAATCCCTGGGGCTTTTCACCTACTTCTGCAGCAGAGGCACAGGCAACTTGCAGCTTTAAACTAGGGTCAGTGGTGGATTCGCTGTAACTTTAAGTCTTTAAGCCACAATTTGAAGACTTCAGTAACTCAGCCAGAGCTTATGGGTCTAGGCTTGCCAGATGCATCCACCAAAAATCCCGAACATGACAGGAAAAAAACATGGTTGAGCAAAAAACAAAAAAACAACCCCTCCCCCCAAAAAAGCCCAAACACCCCAAAACCCGGAGACCAAACTTGTTGAGCAAAAAAACAAAAAATAAAAACAAGAAAACAAAAAAAAGATCTGCACCTTTAAGAATCCCTGCGCTCCTCACTTCCCCCCACCCACACTAGAAACGGCTGGGGCACAATGTCCCCACCGACCCTCAGTCCAAGAAAAACAGAAAATACCAGACGTTGTACATGTCCGGTATTTTCTGGTTTTTTTTACTGGACATGGGCCAGAAATAATGGACTGTCCGGGTGAAAACCGGACACCTGGCAACCCTATATGGGTCTATTACAGGACTGGGTTGGTGAGGTTCTGTGCTCTGTGATGTGCAGGACTCAGTCTGTGATGTTTGTAATGGTCCCATTTTCCCTTAAACCCGATGGCTACATCTACACTGCAGGCTTCTTGCGCAAGAACTGTTTTATGTCCACACTGCCATCTTCTTTTGCGCAAGAGCATCCATGGCAGTGTGGATGTTCTCTTGCGCAAGAAAGCTCTGATGGCCATTTTAACCATAGGGGATTATTGCGCAAGAAACCCGTTGCCCTCTACACTGTCTTCTTGCACAAGAGGGCTTATTCCTCATGGGGAAAGGAATAACTCTTGTGCAAGAAGCCCTCTGTTCCAACGCTTTACTGTAAATTTACTTGCGCAAGAACATGTGTGCAGTGTGGATGCTCCACAAGTTTTTGCACAAGAACGGCTGTTCTTGCACAAGAAGCCTGTAGTGTAGACGTAGTCTATGAGTCTGATAATATATGCTAATATAGATGTGTTGATTTTACATGCACTCTTCTTGGATGGTGTGTGTTTTTTGGGGGGGGGGATTCCTTGCAGTGTCTCTCAAAGTAAGAGCACTACTCACTGAATACTCCACACTGTTTTCTGTATGTTGCTCAGTGGAATCCCATTCAAGTACTGTCTCAAGCTCACCCAGTGTTATGTGAGCTGATGAGACCACAGCTCAGTGACAAAAGAAAGAGGAAAAAAAAGGAAAGACAGCATTGGCAAGAAACAGTGGAGCTGCACTGAATGTTTTACACATTCTTCAAAAATGTTCTGGGCACAGATTTTCTGTCTTTACTCCATATTAATATCTGTTACTTCTGCCATGGAACTGGCCATTGATAAAGGGATTGAAAGGTTATCCAGTGAAACTGCTGCTTCCATTAGACCCTCTGCAAATATTTGTATAACTCTGTAATTGTGATACTCTCTCTACCTCCCAGAATAATGGCCCTGAGAATCATTACAGATCTCACTCTGCCTTCATGAAAGAAAGAAAAAAATGTTTTAAATGCTATCAGATTTCTAAATAAATCCCTTCACTCATATAAAAAAGGCCCCCAAAATGCATTTTAAAAGTTTGTCAAGGCATGGAATTTATTGTTTCCTTCCAAGTTGGCATTTCCCCACAATGGGCAGATTTCTATGTACATCCCCCAAAAGTAATTCACTTTTGGGAAGAGAGAAAGCAGGAAACATTTTAGCCTCTCACGTAATTATTAAGGAGGGGAAGATAAAAGAGCCACAGAACTAGAACAAAAGGCTTTTTCAACCAGTGCTATATCTACTAGATTCCATGTAGTTCCAGTTATATCTTGGTCCAGACTTCTCTAAACAATCACTCTCCCTCCTTTGTATTTACCCAATTCACGACTTTGCAGATAGTTACCAGATTCCCCCTTAATCATTCTTTTGCTCAAGTGTCTCATTTACATTTTTGTGTTTCCCTGCATTACTATACTGCACAGCCTTGGGGAAAATACCAATGGTTCATAAGCAGATTTCATGAGCTTATAGAAAATGTTATACAGGCAGTCCCCGGGTTACGTACAAGATAGGGACTATAGGTTTGTTCTTAAGTTGAATCTGTATGTAAGTCGGAACTGGCCTCCAGATTCAGCCGCTGCTGAAACTGATCAGTTTCAACAGCGGTTGAATCTGGACGCCAGTTCTGACTTACATACAGATTCAACTTAAGAACCCCAGGCATCCCCAAGTCAGCAGCTGCTGAAACTGATTAGCGGCTGATTCCAGGAAGCCCCGGGACAGGGGCTTCCTGTAGTCAGCCACTGGTCAGTTTCAGCAGCGGCTGACTTGGGGACGCCTGGGGCAGAGCAGCTAGGGTGCTGCTGGGTTGGTCCAGTAGCGCCACTGCTCCTCGGCCCTATTGGAGCAACCCAGCAGCACCCCAGCTGCTCTGCCCCAGGTGTCCTGATTCAGCCGCTGCTGAAACTGATCAGCAGCGGCTGAATCAGGACTCCTGGGGCAGAGCAGCTGGGGTGCTGCCGGGTTGGTCCAGTAGCGCCAAGGAGCGGTGCTGCGGGACCAACCGGCAGCGCCCCACCTGCTCTACCACAGGCCCAGGGCTTTGCTCCCTGTCTCCCTGGTCTGCTGGGAGGGGGGTGGGGGGGCACTAGCTGCGGCCCCCCCCCCCCCCCCAGCAGACCAGGGACACGGGGAGCAAAACCGCAGCAGCGGCGGAGTCCCGCGCCTCTGAGGCTTTGCCATAGCAAAGCCTCAAAGGCGCGGGACCCCTCGCCTCCCTGGCTTTGCTCCAGGTGTCCCTGGTCTGCTGAAGATGGTCCCCAGCAGACCAGAGGCACCGGGAGCAAAGCGGCAGCGGCGGCGGAGTCCTGCGCCTCCCCGGCTTTGCCACAGCAAAGCCTCAGAGGCGCGGGACCCCTCCGCCTCCCCGGCTTTGTCGAGGTGGTCGAGGTGGCGGGACCGCTGCGCTCTGGGCGGTCCCGCTGCCTGCGAGCTCCGGGGCGAGAAAGCCCTGTTCGTAAGTGCAGATCCGACATAAGTCGGATCCGCGTAACTCAGGGACTGCCTGTACTTTGGATGGCTCCTCCTTTCTGATAAATAACATGTTCAGACAAACTGCTAGAGCTATATTCCAGAAGTGTGGAAAATTGAGTCTTTTTAGTATCACTTCAAGTCAAAGGCCAAAACTGGGAAAGAGCAGCATTTGCGCTTATTTATTTGTAGCAAATAAGACCACACAGATGGATGAATGTGCTAGATCCCCAACACTGGAAAATGTGGCCTATTAAGAACAGTCACCATGGGCACCAGAATAGTAGTGCACTTTTCCTCCTCTTATGTTTAGACCACAACATGCCTCATACCAATGCTAGAGGAGATGCCTTTAGAGCAGCGATGGGCAAACTAATCTAGCAAGTGGGGCTTATGAGTGGCCCTCCTTCATCTCAGTGGGCCCAACACTGTCTTAACTAAGGGTGTGTCTAGACTACAGGGTTTTTTAGAAAAAAAGGAGCCTTTTTTCAAAAAAACTTCCTCTGCAGCTACACTGCTGCTGCGTTCTTTCGAAAGTAAATTGAAAGAACACAGAATTTTTTTCGTGGAAAACCTTGTTTTACGAGGAACGCCTTTTTTCAAAAGTGCTCTTTCGAAAAAAGGTGCTATGTAATGCAAACTGTACTTTTTTGAAAGGGAGCATCCAGACTGCTTGGGTGCTCTCTTTCAAAAAAGTGGCTTGCTTTTTCTAAAGTACTGGTTGTAGTCTAGATGCTCTTTTTCAACAGAGGCTTGCAGTCTAGACGTAGCCCAAGATAGCCTCCTAAGACAGGTTTGTTTAACTAACTGTGCTTGTTTACCTAGAATTTGCAGGATGTGATGACTGAATCATGCCACTCTGGATACACTTCTATTTTTAGGGCACCAACTCAATCAGATATAGCAGAGGTAGGTCTAGCAAACTAGAAATTTCATCCCCAACTCCAGTATAGATATGCTCATGGATTCCTTATTCTCCCTGCTTGCCTGTACTCATCTGTTATTTCTAGCACTGTACTCTGTAAAGGTATGTCTACACTACCCTCCTAGTTCGAACTAGGAGGGTAATGTAGGCATACCGCACTTGCAAATGAAGCCCGGGATTTGAATTTCCCGGGCTTCATTTGCATAAACTGGGCGCCGCCATTTTTAAATCCCTGTTCGTTCGAACCCCGTGCCGCGCGGCTACACGCAGCACGACTAGGTAGTTCGGACTAGGCTTCCTAGTCCGAACTACCGTTACTCCTCATGGAACAGTAGCAGTAATCAGCCTGTGACAGGGTAGGGTGCCTCCCGGGGTGCTGATGCGGCCATTGCCACTCACCATCCCGCTCTCTGGGGCTCCTCACCGCCCAGTCCTGCTGGGCCAACTCCACTGGTCTCCCCCAGCCAAGGCCCCAAGTTGAGGTCCCTGCCCCCACTGAGAAGCAGTACAGACACTGAACCACTTCAGGTCCAAGGAGAGTGCAGGTTAGGGCCCAGCCTCCTGAGAGAGAACTCTCCAGGTGGGATCAAACCCCAAAGAATTAGGTAAGCCCCCTTTAGCAATGAAAGGGGGAATGTGCACACTGGTTGCCGCCGCCCCCCCCCCCCCCCAGGTAACAATCGCTTACACTGGGTTTGATAGAAAATAAACATGGTTTTATTAAGTTGAAGCAGTAGGATTTAAGTAGTAATAAGTGAAAGCAGGCAGAGCAAAGTTACAAATCAAAAGAAACAAAACTGCTTGACTAATTCTACATTGAAACCTCAGTACAAACTTAAACTCACCCTAAAACCTCTTTTCCAGCTGCCCCCCCCCCCACCCCCACCCTGGGGTCTCAGACTCCTTCCTTCAGTTGCAGCCCAGCCAAAAGACCTAACCCTCTCTTCTCCTATTCTTTTTGTTAAAGGATTGAGGCCACTCCCTACCAACCACTGCTCAGGCTGAAGGACAAAAGAGAGAATTTAACAGTTGAGGTTAACACCTCCATGTCTCTCATTCATACATTTGAAACCCACAAAGTATTCCCTACTCCCTGTGTCTAATTTTACACACACAAATGATACACACAACAGAGTAAGATAAAGAGAACCAGTGGATCATGACATGAAGATTGATGGGTTACATGAAATAATTCGCTCAAACCACCGTTGAGTTATGTATATTCATGTCCATGAGACCATTTCATAAACCATGGGGGGAGGGGTCCGTCACACAGCCCCACCCAGTCAGAGGCTCAAGACTCCATGCAGGGACCCCTGAGCCTCTGACTGGGTGGGGCTGATTAATCACCTAGAAGCTGTGCTGCCTCCCAGCTTAGAGGTAACACTGGTGGGGGTACAGGGTCTCAGCATGGGGGTGGAGAGGACGGAGGGTGCAGGACCTGGGCAGCACTTACTTTTTTCCCCCAGTGTCTGTAACAGGGTTTAGTCATTGTAACAGATGCAAGTCACTCCCACATGGCAGCTAGCCACTGCTCCACACAGGTCACAAAACAAGTTAGCAGCCCAAGGGCCGCGTGTGGAATGAAGGCTGCGCCTTACCAAGAGTGCAAGGAATCCGGCTGGCTTGTCTGGGAACAGATGGGAACTGGCCCACACAGTCGTGCTTCTTGTACCTCTCCAGGCTGACCAGGAGCCAGCCCTCTGGCACCTGAAAGAAGGTGCTTAGGCCAATGATGAACTCCAGTGACCTCAAGCCCCTCACACACCTCAGCCCAGACTACTGCACCCCCACAACCCAAACCCCTGCTGTAACACTCCTGCACCCCACATACCTCAACTCTGTGCCCTGATTCCATCATATACCCAAACCCCCTGCCCTAATCCTCCCATATACCCCAACCCAGACTCTTGCACCCCCAAATCCCCAGCCATAAGATTGACAGAAGACAGCCTGAATGCATGCCTGGATTCGACCAGTTATAATGTAAACTTCAAAGAAATGTGTGAAAAGATGCAGCAGGAGAAGTCCCATTAAATAAAGTGTTTATTATTAATCATTGTCAATTATCAATAATATTGAGTTGTATATTTTCAGTCATGCAAATGAACATTCTTATATGGCTCTTTGTTGACCACTTTGCCCTGAATTGTGAGGCAGTTTGACTCTTTGGTTTGAAAAGGTTGCCGACCCCTGGGTTAAATGCAGTGCCAACACTACATTTAACCGTTTAACTGATTAAAAGGGGTGGGCAGGGCAGCTACTCCAGAAGGGCGGGAGCAGCCCTCTCTCCGCCTACTGGGGTTGGGACAGAGTGGCCTTCATGGGAGCTGCCAGGGCCATCACAGCTCCTAGTGCCCCCTCCCTCATGGGGCTTCCGCTGCAGCTACAGCTCCTGAGCCCCACGCGGGGACTGCTAAGGCTGCCCCTGCTGGCCCCTGCATGCAGGCTACCAGCTCCCAGACTGCATGGGCTTGAAGCCAGCAGCCCCATGTAGGGGGTCCTGCGGGCTGGAGCAGCCTTCTGCCAGTGGTTGGGTGTGGGCGGGGAGGGGTCTGCTCCTGGGTAGCGGTTAATTGTTACCCAGTAAGCATTGCTGAATAAGGGTGAAGCTTACCAGGTAACCATTTAACCGGTTACCTGTAAATATCCCTATCAGTACCCAATTATTTATGCAATTATTTAGCTTAACATACATTTATTCAAATTTTTATGTTTTGAATTTTTATATTTTCAGAAGATGGTAAATGATGCATTTCTTATTTACTAAATGATCAATGTTTGTGTTGACTTGTGTCAAGTGGCATTTGAATAAAAATTTGAGTTTTACAAAAAATGCACAAAAACATCATTTTAATTTTTTAAAAATTAATCAGATAAAACTGCATCAAATAAGTTGATACTTGGAAGGAAGGAAGTTTATCGACATATGTTTTGCATCTAAAACTGATTTACTTATTAAACAAGGAAAGTATTAATTCTTAGAAGTGAACGGTCTCTGGGTCACAATAATTTTCACAGGTATTTAGATGCCTAAACATTCAAACAGAACCTGGTGGGATTTTTTAAAAGATTTTTAAAAAGATCAAAAGGAGTTGAAAACAATGAAAGTTTGGCGACAATGTTGCTTAGGAGCATTTGCATAAGCGTGTGCACGGGGTGTGCCAGGTGTGCCCAGACACACTCTAATGTCTGGGGCCAGCCAGCAGCTGCTGGAGGAAGAGGGGGATTTGTGACGGAGCGCCACAGCCCCTCCCTTTAAATTCCCCGCAGCCATCTACTGGGCACTGTGGGGCAGAGAGAGTGCAAATGCCGCACAACAGGTGAGAGGGGAAACGCCGGGAACTTTAAAATCCAAAAGCAGCTGGGGCCCACTACACATGGTGGCCAGAGCCATTTTTGCAGCCCGGGCCCCGCCTGCAGCACCATGCGGTGCCCCGGGGGTGCCCCTGCCTGTCCTGGCAGCACCACGCAGCGCCCTGGGGGTGCCCCTCCCCAGCCCTGCAGTTTGGGCTGACTCTGACTCCAGCCCTGCAAGCTGTAAGGCAGAAGCTGAAGGTAAGGAAGTGGGGGGGTGGGAGGAATAAGAGGAAGGGGTGGGAGAGGAAGGGGCTTTTGCGGAGGGGGAGGGGGAAGAAAGGGGAAGGCATCAAAGGGACAGGGTAGAGGAGATACAAATGCTAGGGGGGAAGTAGAGACAATGAGGAAAAGGGCAGGAGGGGAGGTGTCAGTGGGAGGGGGGACAGGGTGATGCTGGAAGAGGAGAGAGTAAGGGCACTGGGGATTGGAGCAGGAGATACTGGGAGAAGGCTTGACAGAAGGGGTAGGCATGAGGAAGGTGGGGTTGGAGCAAGTCATGTGTGAGGGCACAGAGGGACATGAGGGGAATGGGAGCAGAGGGTGGTGAGGGAATGGGCATCAGGGAAAAAAGGGCAAAGGGGGCAGGGATAGTGAGGGAAGGGGGGAGGCACCAGGAGGGTGCAGGGGTAAGGGAAAGTGCAGGTGCCAGGGGATTCTGGGGGTGAAGCAGAATGGCAGACACCTGCAGGGGAGGGACCAGCACCACAGGAGAGAGGCGAGGGAGGTGTTAGCTGAGGGGATGAAGAGGGGTAGCTCACATGATCAGAGTGGGGCTACTGGAGGAGTGGGCACTGGGGGGAGAGAAGGCTGAGGGCAGTGAGAAGGGCAGGAGTCAGGACAGCAGAGGAGGGTGAGGGATTGGGGGGCAGCAGGAACCAGGGGAGTTGATGGAGCAAGGGGAGGAGACATGGCAGCAGAGGGGAAAGGTAGATATTTATTAAGAACGTGGGTGCTACAATGGCACATCCAAACAAGCCGCATGAATTCAGTACTGGTGCACAACACAAAATTCATTCTGCTCATGGGAGGAAACTCTTAGAGGGAACACTCCCCTCCCCAGCCTCTCCACCCCCGCATTAATGTCACACAGATTGGGTTAATGCAACTGAAGGATAGTTGCATGGGGGGAGGGAGTTGGGGGGGCAAACTAATCCCTATTGGTAGGAGGATGGTGGGAAAAGTCCTTGGGGGGAAGAGGGATCACATAACACTTTTTACTTTTGGTCATGTGCCCATCTTGCCCGGAGAGGGTTATCTCCAGAGGCGTGGCTAATGGGGCGTGGTTAACAGGGGTCAGGGGTGTGGCTAATGGGGAGGTCAAGGTACATTTTAAAAACAATTCTTTGGGTGCACACCTTAATGAAATGTGCTGCGCACGCTTATGTACATTTGAGAAATCCCATTTGGCACCTATCTGCATCTTTTGGTTCCTAAAAATGTATTTGAAAAGTGGCTCCAGGTTCTTCAAGTTTTCATAATAAACAGAGCTTATTCTCTCCTTGCTTTTTATTCATAGACTGGAAGGGGAAAATAAAGTGTCCTGCTTTTATTCAATTCCCAAATGGTTTCTCAGCTATGAATGAACTACTCCAAATGATGAAAACTTTGGTTCTGCACCTGTTAGCTGAACTGAAACCAAAACTAATTAAGGCAAAAGCTTTTCTGTATAACTGAAACTGAAAGAATTTACATTTGGAAAAATGTCAAAACCAGTATTAACTTCATTTTAAATTCTGAAAACAATACAAATACTTACTTAATGCAGTGCTCTCACTCTGGCTATGCTGCAGCGGTTGCTCGCAACGCAATGTCACCCGGCCCTGCACAGCAGTTTCAACCCCGATCCCTTTGCAGCCCTGGGTCCTGAACTTCCCACAAGACATCATCATACTGCTAGGCTTGCCGTGCACACACTGGATGCATACAGCGCGCTGCCCTGCTCAAGGAATTCTCAGGCCTCAGCCGCCCAGATAGGCGCGATTCATTGTCACCCCAAACCGCCAGGCACTGGTCGCTTTGTGGGCTCCGAGCTCCTGCTTCCCACATGGCAAATTCTGCACTTTGGCCGGACGGGGCAGCATGGAGGGTCCAAGCCAAACCCTGTTCTCATGTTCCCCTCCCAATGTAGATTGGAATGTGTAAAGTCCCACAAGTAGTAACATATGATTGGGGAGTGCAAATTTTGCCTTTGCCCCTGGGCGCATAACACCCTCACTGCGCCTCTGGATCAACCAAACGTCCATCTTGTCGCTGACAGTGGCCAATACCAGATGCCCCAGAGGGAGTGAACAGAAACAGGTAATGATCAAGAGATCCCTCTCCTATCATCCATTTCCAGACCTTGACAAACACAGGGTAGGAACAGAAATCCTACTCATCCTGGCTAATAAGTATTGGTGGACCTAGCCTCCATGAATCTATCTAGTTCTTTTTTGAACCCTGCTAAAGTCCTGGTCTTCACACCCCCCTCTGGCCAGCAGTTCCATAGGTTGACTCTGTGTTGCATGAAGAAAAACTTTCTTTTGTTTGTTTAAAACCTGCCACCTGTTAATTATATTTGGTGACCTCTAGATTTTATGTTATTGGAACAAGTAACTTTCCCATATTAACTTTTTTCTATGCCTGTCATGATTATATACACCTCTATCATATCCCCCTTTAGTGTCCTCTTTTCTAAGATTAAAAGTCCCAGTCTTTTTAATCTCTCTTCATATGGCGCCCATCCCAAACCCCTAATATTTTTTGTTGCCCTTTTCTGAACCTTTTCCAATGCCAATTATCCCTTTTTTGAGATGAGGTGACCACATCTGTATGCAGTATTCAAGATGTGGGCATATCATGGTTTTATATAGAGGCAATAAGATATTCTCTCTCCCTTTTTAAATGATTTCTAACATTCTATTTGCTTTTTTGACTGTTGCTGCAATTTGAGTGGATGTTTTTAGAGAACTATCCACAGTGACTCCAAGATCTCTCCCTTGAGTGGTTATAGCTAAATTGTAGGTATAGTTGGGATTATTTTTTCCAATGTGCGTTTACTTTGCATTTATCAACATTAAAATTCATTTGCCATTTTGCGGCCCATTCACCTAGTTTTGTGAGATCCTTTTGAAGTCTTTGCAGTCTGCTTTATTCTTAACTATCTTGAGCAGTTTAGTATGATCTGCAAATTTTGCCACCTCACTGTCCCTTTCTCCAGATCATTTATAAAAAGGCTAAATAGAAATGGTCCCAGTGTAGACCCCTGCAGGACACAACTAGTTAGTTACCCTTCTCCATTCTGAAAACTGACCATTTATTCCTACTCTTTGTTTCCTGTCTTCTAACCAGTTAACAGTCCATGAGTTGACCTTCCTTATTATCCCATGACAACTAACTTTCCTTAAGAGCCTTTTGTAAGGCTTGAAAGTAGGAATAAGAGATCTTCCGGAAAAGGGCTTTATTCCAGAGGATCGCGCCAGTCTAGACACTTTTTTCCGGCTTTTCCCCAAGCCGGAAAAAAAGCGGCGGACATGTTTATTTAAATCGCGCGGGGGATATTTAAATCCCCTGCGGATTTCCCTATTCTGATTTACCTGCTTTGCATGACTTTTCCGGAATTAGGGGCCAGTCTAGATGTAGCCTTGTAGATTAGTAAGGCACGATTTCCCTTTATCCATGTTGACGTTTTGAAACTGGACTGAGATTGTCCAACTCATTGTGCACACAGACTTGTGAGCCTTGCAGTATTGTCAGCCTCCAAGACCTTTGCCACGAGCAGCCTTGCAATTAGAGGAATAGAGTCAGCCTTCACCTGACTTTGAGATCTTCCAAGGGCAAATCCTCACTGACAAACTGCCTTCTCCACTCCCAGGTCCAGCCTTAGGGAGAATGTATTTTGGTGCCCCTGTCTGTGTGGGCATATCATTTCCATTGCCCCCGGTCCCTCTGGGTGTCCCCCACTGCATCTGGATTCCACGGGCTCCCCACCTTCCCGTCACCCCAATCACTGCCCTCCCTCCTATACTCCTATCCCCTGCTATACACCTGTCCCCTACCCCTAACATCTGCATCCCATTAGAAGGTTTGTATATTGTGATTTGTAATACGTTGCACTTATCTTTATTAAAATTTGTTGAGCTCAGACCAATTCTCCAATTTGTCAAGGATATTTTGAATTCTAATCCTGTACTCCAAATTGTTTGCAATTTTTGAGTCTTACATGCATTTTGTAAGTGTACTCTCTACTCCATCACATCCTTAATCAAAAATTGAAAAATACTGGGCCCAGGACAGACTCCAGTACAAAACTCTGTACATTTTTTCCCTCCTGGGTTCGCGCTAAAAGGACTCATCTATTCTGCCTGCCAAGGTAAGTCAGCACAATGTTTCTATATTTGTGTCCCTGAAAGCTTACCTCGCTCACTCATTCTCTCTCTCACTCATGGTATGTCTACATTGTATTACTCCTTTGAGAGAGAAATGCAAATGCAGACAAATGAAAATTGCAAATGAAGCATAGATTTGAATTTCCCACGCTTCATTTGCATAATCACTTTATGGTGCTCTTTTGAAAAAGTGCTATTTTGAAAGTGAAACTGCGGTCTAGAAGTGGTTATTTAGAAAAGGCTTTTTTGAAAGATCTTATACTCCTCAAAAAATAGCGTGGCCCTTTTAAGAAACATTTTGCTTTTGAGGCTTTTTGACCATAACAGGCTGCCGGTGGCTGCCCACCATCTTGCCTCCCTGCACCAGGCTGGACAGCTCCCCTGCAGAACCCGGTAAGCGCCCAGGATTTTCACGTCCTGGCTGGGAAAAAAAAATCTGAAAGTGCTGGACATTTTAGGTGTCCGATATTTTCTGAATTTTAAAAAAATTTTAACAGATAGGAAGCAAATATACCGAACTGCCTGGTGCAATACCTGGCAACCCCATCAATGTAACAAATACACAAATGGAGTTTTTAAAAAGGAATGTGAATATTTATGCTTAACTACATCTTTTTAATAATCATTCAGTGAATGACATGATATTTAGGTGCTTCCTGACAGAGGCAATGACATTAATAAAAATGTCTATGAGATAATGTTAATCCTAGGATAACAGATAGTGTCTGGAGGGTCAACATACAAATAAGACATCTATTCACTGTCCCGTGAATTACAAAACTTGGAAACAGAAAGCGCTATTAGATCATCCAAGCACAAAGGATTTTCCCAGAGCAGGATAGCTCCCTACAACTTTTTGTCTAGATTTTGTCCAGTCTAGTTTTAAAAGTCGCTAGAAATGGGCTTTCTGCCCCTGTCTTTGGAAGACAGTTTCACGGCTCCCTTCATCTCACTGTCAGGGATCTTTTCCTGATATTCAGGCTGTTTTCCCTTCCTTAATTTTACCCATTACTCCTATTGACCCCCAATGCATGACACTACATAGTCTTCATGTTTGGGGTTTACACTTTCAGATATTTGCATACTATTTTTGAGGGGTGAGGCCAGCATGTTTCCCCCTCCCCCCCATTAGTTAACAGACATTCAGAAATCAAACACAAATGTAGATGCTTCCATTTGTTACTTTTCTAAAAACACTCCAGAAATGGCAGTTTGCCAATGATAACTGCCATATTCTTCCCTGTGATATTGCTTCAAACATCAGAAAAGTTTTCAGTGATTGTAGTGTGTATGCCCCTGAAGCAGTACATCAATGTGTTGTTAAAGCAACCATCCATAGTCAAAACCATCCCCAAATGCTGGAGGCTGACTAGCCTTTTTAAGCATTATTTTACTACTGCCTCCAAACTTTACATCACGCACAAGAAAATGACCAGTCTATACAGGCAGTCCCCAGGTTACATGGATCCGACTTATATCGGATCCCTACTTACAAACGGGGTGAGGCAACCCCGCACTAGCTGCTTTCCCCCAGCAGACCAGGGAGACGCGGAGTGGCTTTTCTCAGCAGACACCTCAGCTTGAGAATAAAGGACTGAGGGAAGTGAGGTGTGGGAGAATAAAACTGAGCTCTGGAGAAATGTTTGGCTAGAGTTTCCCCTACAATATGTACCAGTTCTGACTTACATACAAATTCAACTTAAGAACAAACCTACAGTCCCTATCTTGTATGTAACCCGGGGACTGCCTGTAACTCAAATAGTTTGAGATACTGCCACAAGATGAACCAAGTTACAATATATTTCAAATGGTAAGGGAGAGATTTTGCTACCTTTTTATAAACCAACCACAATATCTGGAATTGAATGAAACCAGAGGTCTCAGTGCATTGACCCACAATATGATTATTCATGGCTCACCAAGAACACAGCACCTTCAGTCTATAGTAATTACTTTACATAGTCAAATTAAAAAAAAAGAAGAAAAATTATAGGCAACACCAATAAGGCTATCAAACTGCTCAGAAGGGATACAAAAAAAGGGGACTAGAATACAGAAAGTATGAACTGTGCACTTATTTTTTCTGTTTCCTAATACAAGAACAAGGGGAAGTTCAATGAAACTGAAAAGCAAAACATTTAAAACAGCAAAAAGGAAAAAATATTACTTGATGCATAATTAATCTGTGGAACTCCTTGCTATAAGATCTCACTGAAAGAAAGAACTTAGATTCAGAAAAGGAATAAATACTTCATGGAAGATAAGAACATTCATAATTAAACTGGATAAAATAAAATTATGTAAGAGACAGAAAGCTAATCTTGGTTCCATCAAAGCCAGTAATAATTTTGTAATAGCTTTCATGATTCACAGTATAATCAAGCAAAAACAAATGTGGTCAGAAAGAAATTATGGACCAGGTATTCAGTTGTGATGTGTCTTACACAGGCATCTGAAGCATCTATAGCTGGCCACTGGCTCAACTAATCTTCTACATCTTTTATATTGGCTCCTTTCTGCAACACCCTTCTTCTGGTAAAGGTCATATCCCAAGAACAGCTGCAATACATTTCTTACATTATGTTTCAAAACTGAATTGACAGTAAGGATCTGGAATTCTTCTGCTGTCAACTAGCAGTGAATATATATATATATATATATATATATATATATATATATATAGGCACAAGAGCTTGACTGATCTATCGGAAAGAGGCAGGAAGGAGAAGGGAAAGAGGGCATTTTTTAAGGAATTTTCCTTTCTGAAGCTTTATAGTCTCATTTTCATTATTTTTTGTGTGGTGGATTTCTTGTACATGTTAGTGTTTAGCTGCTTTTGCTGAAGGGAGCAAGAAGCTGAGATGGCATCATTGTTTCTGTGAAACAGCTTGAGCGAAGGAGACAGTCAGAGCAGATGGATTTTAGTAGCTGGTCAGGAGTAGAGGGATTTGCATAAATCACTCTACAGTTATTAAGAACTAGCAGCACAGCTCCCATCATGCAAATCAGACACCCACAATCTGAGTGCAGGGAACTGAATAACTCAGGGAGAGCATATAGTTCTGCTTCAGTAAGTGCACAGCATCCCTGCACTATGGCTGGAAGAGACAACCCTATTTCCATATGTTAAAATGCTTCACTGTAAATAAGCAGGCTCAGTGCCTGTTTTGCTAAGGAGTTAATTTCAAACTCATTCTCCCTCCCAAATGAATTTAGCTGAGACTATAGCAACAAAACTTTTTGTGGCTGGGGAAGCCTGACATACCAATATTGATCAAGCCTATATTTCCATTCTTCTGCCAACTGCAAAATGAGACATGTTTAACTCCATTTCTTTAAGGTTTAGCCACACAGAATGGGAACATGGCTATAAAGCATATTGTGTCCTGGATGCATGCTTAAAACTGCTCAGTTTATAGTTTACCCTTTCATGGCAAAGCTTTCATTCCATAATGAAATCCAGCAGAACAAATCCAGCTAAAGAACATAAGATTAAAAAAAAGCAACACTGAAACACAGAATTGAACCAGAGCCTTCCTTTCCCTTCCCAAAATCCAATCAAGAACAACCCAATATTATTATGTTTTTGGAAAAAATGCTGTAATGTAATTTCAGTCCACAATTTCCACAGTGGCTTTGAAAGGCCAGCTCTGCACCATCTGCCAGAGTCACACACTGCTAAATCTGTGAGCTCCATGGAATGGTGGAAGCAGATTATCAGGATGTCAGATATGAACTAAAATCAGTGAGTTTACACATGGAATCAGGCACTATTCCCTGTAAGTACAGCATAATTGGGTTCTTTATTCCTACTGTTATTATGCAGAGGTGATAGTCTCCTTGTTCTTGAGACTGGAACCAATTCTCCACTGTTAGCTTAATTTTTTTGACCTCCATAAAATCCTCAAAACAGCTCTTTTCCACTGGTGGTATTAGATAGGTGATGTTTGACTAGAGAAAATTTTGGAGACTAAATTTGGGGCAAACTACATACATTCTTTCAGAGAGGCTGAACCTTAGGTTAAGTAAATTCTAAGAATGCTTTTTTTTTTTTTTTTGCCACATCATCTTTCCGAAGCTGGTTTGGCCTAGAAACTTCAAGTATGGATTATGAAAAAGTTCTTGATTATAACCATCTCTCATAAGTTTATTTTCTAAGAACTGGGGTATGTATTATTGAAATTATATAACTTAAATAAAGAGATTTAGGAATGTACGATCCCAAAGAACTCCCTAGTTTTCCTACCACTACTCTTATGAAGCATGCCCAGGGTCTGACAGACTTTATGTGAATGTCAAAGGAAAGCCTGTGGTACCAAGTATCAGAGCCCAGGACAATTTATTTGGGCCAATGGAGTACAGGCTGAAGGGCTAAAAATAACAATGTAGGTATTCCCACTAGACTTGGGCTCAGCATCTGAAACCTGCAAAGTGGGTGGGTCTTAGAGCTCAGGCTCAAACTTGAGAGAAAATATCTACACTGTTATTTTCAGTCCTAAAAGTCCCAACTGAATAAGAGACCAACATACAGTGCAGCCTAATACAATGACCACCACGCACACTTGAGTTCTACTACTGCGGAGCTGAGATAGGCTCAAATTCAGGCCCTGATTCGGAACATTTCCACATTCAGGTTCTTTAGATACAGGCAGTCCCCGGGTTACGTACAAGATAGGGACTGTAGGTTTGTTCTTAAGTTGAATCTGTATGTAAGTCGGAACTGGCGTCAGCCGCTGCTGAAACTGATCAGTTTCAACCGCGGCTGAATCTGGATGCCAGTTCTGACTTACATACAGATTCAACTTAAGAAACCCAGGCGTCCCCAAGTCAGCTGCTGCTGAAACTGATCAGCGGCTGATTCCAGGAAGCCTGGGGCAGAGCAACTCTGCCTCGGGCTTCCTGTAGTCAGCCGCTGGTCAGTTTCAGCAGTGGCTGACTTGGGGACGCCTGGGGCAGAGCAGCTGGGGTGCTGCTGGGTTGCTCCAGTAGCACCGCTCCTCGGCGCTACTGGAGCAACCCAGCAGCACCCCAGCTGCTCTGCCCCAGGCGTCCTGATTCAGCCGCTGCTGAAACTGACCAGCAGCGGCTGAATCAGGACGCCTGGGGCAGAGCAGCTGGGGTGCTGCCGGGTTGGTCCGGAGCGGCGCTGCGGGACCAACCCGGCAGCCCCCAGCTGCTCTACCCCAGGGGTAGGCAAGAAAAGCCTGGTCTGCTGGGGGGGAGGGGGCACTAGCTGCACCCCCCCCCCCCCAGCAGACCAGGGAGACGGGGGTGGTGGGACAGCCCAAGTCCTCCACGGCTTTGCTCCGTCTCCCTGGTCTGCTGACCTGGGAGACGCGGAGCAAAGCCGCAGAGCATGCGGGCAGCGGGACAGTCCAGGCGTGCCGCGGCTGTCCCACTGCTGGCGTGCTCCGAGGCTTTGCTCCCCATATCCCTGGTCTGCTGGTCAGACCAGGGAGACGGGGAGCAAAGCCGCGGAACACGCCCGCAGCGGAACAGCCCAAGTGCGCCTGGGCTGTCCTGCTGCGGGCGTGCTCCAAGGCTTTGCTCCCTGTCTCCCTGCAGACCAGGGAGACGGAGAGCAAAGCCGCGGAGCACGCCCGCAGCGGGACAGCCCAGGCGCGCTTGAGCTGTCCCCCTGCAGGCGTGCTCCGCGGCTTTGCTCGGGTGTCCCTGGTCTGCTGGGGGGGTCCAGCGGCTTTGCTGGACCCCCCCAGCAGACCAGGGAGACCGGGAGAAGCTTTACTCGCCCCGGAGGACACGGGTGGCGACCAGCCGCCCGTGAGCTCTGGGGCGAGAAAAGCCCCGTTCGTAAGTGCGGATCCGACATAAGTCGGATCCGCGTAAGTCGGGGACTGCCTGTATAGGGAATTCATTCAGCCCATTTGAAAGAAGGGGGCCATTTGTGACTTTCAGACATGGGTTCACATTATTAACACCCAGCAAAGTTCAGACCTAGACTTGTTCTTATTCCCAGTTTTTGTCACACCATGTGACCTTAATAATATATTTCCATTATAGCTCCTGCATAACATTCTTTCCTGTGTGATAGCTACCCTCACTTTACAAGTGGGAAACCTTTAAATGAGAAAAAGACAGACCATGAAAAAACAAAATGTCTTCGCACCGTGCACCTTCACAACTGACAATACTGCAATGTATTTGAAATAATTAGAGTGGCAGGCTCTAGGACAGTGTTTCTCAACCAGTGGTATGAGTACCCTTAGTACTCAAGAGAAGTCTGGGGGGGTACGTCAACACAACTGAAATTTGGAGAAAACTGAATTTTTGTTGTAAGCTTTACAGCGTTTTATTATTTTGTACTTTTTACACCCAAAAAAGCCACTGCCTGCCCGGCTACAATTAAGTTTTTTAAACAAATGTGTTACAATGGTAGAAAAAAAATGTGTGTTTGAAAACTGTAGGTACTGGGGGTACTTATAATTTTTTAAAGGGTTACTTTATTTAAAAAAAAAAGGTTGAGAAACATTGTTCTAAGACACTGCATATTGAGGATTAGCTCATCACAGCTAGACCAGTGGGGTCTGATTTATCTCAAACCCAGAATGTAAAAGGGATTGATAGTGTTAGTTGGACGGGAACTAAGGGCAGAGATAAAAGACTCCCACAGGGGAAAGCCTTAAGAACATTTAAACTGAGAATAAAGCTTAGATTGTGGTTTCAAGAGCAAGAAAATGATTAAAGGTCTAGAGAACATGACCTATGAGGGAAGAGTGAGAGAATTGGGTTTGTTTAGTCTGAAAAGGAGAAGACAGAGGGGATGTCATGATAGCAGCTTTTCAAGTACCTAAGGAGGAGGGAGAAAAATTATTCTTAACTCCTCATGATAGCACAAGAAGTAATGGGCTCAAATTGCAGAAAGAGAGGTTTAGGTTAGATACTAGGAATAACTTCCTGTCAGAGTGGTCAAGCACTGGAATGAATTGCCTAGGGAGGCTGTGGAATCTCCATCACTGGAGATTTTTAAGAATAGGTTAGACCTGTGAAGGATGTTATAGAGATGGTGCTTGGTCCTGCCAAGAGGGCAGGAGACTGCTGTCATGGAGCACCATACCCTGCACCCCCATCCGCAGCGAGACATGACTCTCAGCTAGCAGGTAGAACAGGTTTATTGGTTCACAGAAATACAGCCTAAAACAGACTTGTCAGCACAAGAACCATAAGCAGCCAGTACTATCCATCTTGGCAAAAGGAGGGCCCAGAGCCAAGGCCCTGGGCCCCCTCCCTGTATCCTAAGCCAGCTAAGACTAACCCACACCCTCAGCAATCTGGTCCCATCCCTGCAGGCAGCCCGCCTCCTCCTTTGGCCAGCTTCCTGGGCAAAATGTGTCACCTGTTTGCAACCCCCACCTAAGCTCAGGTTACAAGACAGCCTGTGCCATGATGGCCTGGGGCAATCTCCCTCAATGAGTCATACCCAAAATTCCCATCCCCATCTAAATAGTAGTGCTGTGGCCAGGAAAACTGAGGCGCGTGCACGCGCACGCACACACACACACACACACACACACACACACACACACACGTGTTACTACAGAACAGTATAAGACAGTAGAAATTACATGCAACACAACAAGTAAACAGAGCAAATACATTCCCCACTTCATCACAATTGGACATGACGACCTCTTGAGGTCCCTTACCGTTCTACGATTCTGTTTTGTATTCTTGTTATTTAAGTGAACGATAAAGTCAAATCACAGAAAGGGGGTAAGTTTGGACCATATCCAAGCTGAATACATCCTGCTTAAAACAGGTGGAGAATCTATCAGCTGCCTATCCACAACATTTGTGTAACTTATTCAGAGACAATACAGCATCACCAGCACATAGCCCCTTATACTTCATAAAGATAGAAATGCCCACCACCACTCATATGAGATCTCTATCGCCTCGCATCAGTCGAGCCATATGGAAATAATAGTTGTTCTCGTTCATTTGTTGTTTTGGGGTGTAGAGGAGACGGTTTAGTGCAATTTCAAATTGAATTTCCTGGCTTTCAGAAATGCTACCTTAACTAAGTTGTTTGCCTGATAATTAAAAAACCCAAATCTGAATATGGATTGCATGCATCATTACATCCCTTGCAGTTATAAATCATTTTAATCAAATAAATGGCATATTGGAAAAAAATCATAAACCTTTATTAAAAGATAAAAAATTGGATAAAGAAAAAATGCTAATGCTAGGAGACATTTTATTAATTTTTAAAATTTAGTCCATCCCAATTATTACACCTAATTCAGCAGAATTTAATATAAATTGCACACATATTGGTAAAAATATCTTCTAGCTTCTTTTTTTACAATATTGTTACCATGTGCAGTCGTAAACAAGGGACATTTTAAAAACCCTTTTTCTGACCAGTATAGACACAGATTCAGAGTATAATGATGGACTAAATCCAAGCGTTTGCTCCAATAAGGGCTAACTGGTTAATGTATAATTGCAAAAGTGGATAGGACAAAGTTTGGGAGGAAAACAATGTCTATTTAGGAAGACACAAATGCAGAGAGACACCGAACTATATCAGGCCACACTGATAATAAGAGTAAAAAGTCTCAGCCTAGAGTTCTCAAATTTCTGTGGTATGAAGTGCTTCATTATCCTTGATCTTTGACAAATACAATAAATGTGTAAATGCTATAAATATTACAACTGAAGATTTCCCCTCAGGAAACTCGTTCTCTCCATCTCTGAAACATTCACTCTGGGATACTCTTTTTTTCCCTCTATATTTGTCAACCCCGGCACCCACTGAAGTCGATGGCTAAACTTCTGTTGCCTTGAAGGGGGCAGGTTCAAACTCGAGGGTTCGTCTAGACTACAGGCTTTTGTCGACAGAGTCTTTGTCGACAGATACTGTCGACAAAGCGTCTGTCGACAAAGAGCATCTAGACTACAGCCAGTTCTGTCGACAAAGCAAATCGCTTTGTCGACATGAGAGTGTAGACGCAAAGGACAGTGTAGATGCAATAATGCCTTCTGTTGACAGAACTCTGTCGACAAAAGGCGTTATTCCTTGTAGAATGAGGTTTACCACCGTCGACAAAACTGCTGAGTTCTGTCAACGTTATGTCGACAGAACTCGGCGGTAGTGTAGATTCAGGTATAGTTTTGTCGACAGAAGTCCACTTTTGTCGACAAAACCCTGTAGTCTAGACACACCCAGAAGGAATAAAAGGAAGTAAAAGTCAGCTGGTCTTTTCTGAGGCAGCCACCAAATAGACAAGCTTATCTTTTCTATTTAAGAGGGGAAATAGGACTCACTCCATGCCAAAAGAGCAAGAAAATGAAGAAATCAAGACAGCGTCAAGAAAGATATATGAACTTCAAAAATGCAATCAGAAATATGACAGAAACAAAGGCTGGCAGTGATGAAACCTCCAGCAGTGTAAAAAAGGGTGACCAACATGCAGGCACTATGTCTTAGGCCGCTTTGCCAAATGAGATTGTGGACATCATCTAGTTATCTTCCAAGGAAAATGAGGGAAGAGAAAATGCATAGCCATAAAATATGGGAAAGGGTAAAGTGCAGACCCAATAAGCAAGCTCCCGGCTTGCAATATGCTTCAAAAAGAATCAAAACAGCAAATATTTTAATGCTGCCTCATCTTTAAAGAAAGCACATACTTGCTTATTAGCAACTCAGTTAATTTAGAAGCAGTTAATTCTGAAATGTTTTCAAAATGTGAAGCTATCATTAATACACACTTACTGTTACAATATTACAGCCACTGTTAGTCTTCAGAAATGTGTATGAGCATGTTTTAAGAGTATTGCATAAAGCACCTATTTGTCTTGGTGCTATCCCCTAGGGAAATGTTTAACTGAAAGCTAAATGAAGGTGTGCATGTTTTATTTAATGCACTCCTTTAGGGCTGGCTTGGTACACCATTCATGCAAACATTCACACTGCACTGCACTAGACAGGACAGTGGAGCTCTTACAGGACCTGTCACTTCATGAAGTAAAAGCCAGATTTACTTGAATGTAAATGTAATTGCTAACAACCACTTTTGGATGGGAATAATATAGAGAATCTTAGGAGACGCCATAATTGCTTAAGGTAAAGTATGTAGGAAAGGAGCAGGGAAGCTCTTTTAAAAAAGGAAACGAAGTAAAATCTAAAGGATTTTAAGTGCAAGCATTCTGGCTTAAGAAATGCGTGTCTCATTTGAACATATGGGTCAAGATATTCAAAAGTGCGTGCCTAAAATTGGACTCCTTAGTTCACTGTCCACCTAGAAAGTGGTCGAATGTTCAAAAAGGTGAACACCTAATAGTTTCAATGAGACTGTTGGCTGCTGACTACTTTTGAAAATTAGTATCCTTGTTGCTTAAATATGTTATTAGGAGTCAAACTTTGGACACCCATTTTTGAAAACCATTCTATACAATGCATTCATAATTAAAGTAAAATACTTCAAGCAGCAAAAAATATAGCTAAGCAATCTAAAGCAAGTTTTCATATTTTTATAAAAAGATCCAAAAAATTCTGGAGTGGAGGGTGACCTTTAGAAAGACACTTTTAATGCTGTAAATAAATTCTAGTTTAAATAATGAACTTATCAGAGCATACTACAGGCAGTCCCCGAGTTACGCGGATCCGACATACTTACGAACGGGGCTTTTCTCGCCCCGGAGGACGCGGGCGGTGGGGCCGCACAGACGCGCCGCGGTCCCGCCGCCCACGTCCTCCGGGGCAAGAAAAGCTGCTCCGCGTCTCCCTGGTCTGCTGGGGGGGTGGGGACCCAGGAGGCGGAGGAACCGGGTGGCGGCACTGCAGCGCGTCTCGGTCCCGCCGCCCGCGTCTCCATGGTCTGCTGGGGGGAGGGGTGCAGCTAGTGCGCTGCCCCTCCCCCAGCAGACCAGGCTTTTCTTGTGGACGCCTGTGGTAGAGCAGCTGGGGCGCTGCTGGTTGGTCCTGCAGCGCTGCTCCTCGGCGCTACTGGACCAACCCAGCAGCACCCCAGCTGCTCTACCACAGGCGTCCCCAAGTCAGCCGCTGCTGAAACTGACCAGCGGCTGACTACAGGAAGCCCGAGGCAGAGTTGCTCTGTCCCGGGCTTCCTGGGATCAGCCGCTGATCAGTTTCAGCAGCTGCTGACTTGGGGACACCTGGGGTAGAGCAGCTGGGGTGCTGCCAGGTTGGTCCCCGCAGTGCCGAGGTGCGGTGCTGTGGGGACCTACCCAGCAGCGCCCCAGCTGCTCTGTCCCAGGCGTCCAGATTCAGCCGCTGTTGAAACTGATCAGCGGCTGATTCCAGGAAGCCCGGGGCAGAGAAACTCTGCTTCGGGCTTCCTGTAGTCAGCCGCTGGTCAGTTTCAGCAGCGGCTGAATCTGGACGCCAGTTCCGACTTAAGTACAAATTCAACTTAAGTACAAACCTACAGTCCCTATCTTGTACGTAACCCGGGGACTGCCTGTAATTCCTTAGGGTATGTCTACACTACCCTCCTAATTTGAACTAGGAGGGTAATGTAGGCATACCGCACTTGCTCGTGGAATGAGGAGTACAGCTAGTTCGGATTAGGAAGCCTAATCCGAACTAGCTACTCCGTGCCGCGTGTAGCCGCGCGGCACGGGGTTCGAACTAGCTGGGATTTAAAAATGGCGGCGCCCGGCTTATGCAAATGAAGCCCGGGAAATTCAAATCCCGGGCTTCATTTGCAAGTGCGGTATGCCTACATTACCCCGCTAGTTCGAACTAGCGGGGTAGTGTAGACATACCCTTAAGAACCACAAAATATTTGAAACCTAGAATTATAAAGTGAGGGTTCCACAAACAATTTTAGCTCTAGCTATGTAGTATGTGTCATTCCAGATGATTGCTTTTCACTTTACACTTACCAAGCTACTCATACACACTTCCAGTATTGTCCTTTCAGCTATCATGATATAAAAGCAGAAAAGATATTGAAGAAAAAAGATTTAGCGCATACCCTTAATATTTGAGTAACCTGATTTTCATTCTGGTTCATAGTGGAAATATTATATCAACTACACATTTATCAGTCACTACGGTGTACAATCTATACAGATATAGAAGCCACCATCACATCAATGCTTTGTCTTCACTACAGAATTAATTCTGGCTCTCACATGGATTTTAACCCAATACAGGCAGTCCCCGACTTACGTCGGATCCACACTTACGAACGGGGCTTTCTCGCCCCGGAGGTCGAGGTGGCGGGTTGCTGCCTGCGAGCTCCGGGGCAAGAAAGCCCCGTTCGTAAGCTGCTCCCGGTGCCCCTGGTCTGCTGGAGACCGTCTCCAGCAGACCAGGGGCACCGGGACTGAAGCCGCAGCAGCAGCGGGTTCCCGGGCTTCTGAGGCTTTGCCAGAGCAAAGCCTCAGAAGCGCGGGAACCCGCCGCTGCTGCGGCTTCGCTCCCGGTGCCTGTGGTCTGCTGGGGACGGTCCCCAGCAGACCACAGGCACCGGGACTGAAGCCGCAGCTGCGGCGGGGTCCCTCGCCTCTGAGACTTTGCCAGAGCAAAGCCTCAGAGGCGCAGCACCCCGCTGCCGCTGCGGTTCTGCTCCCCGTGTCCCTGGTCTGCTGGGGGGGGGGGGCGCAGCTAGTGTGCCCCCCCCCCAGCAGACCAGGCTTTTGTTTTGGACCCTGGGGCAGAGCAGCTGGGGTGCTGCCGATTGGTCCTGCAGCGCCGCTCTGGGCACTACTGGACCAACCCGGCAGCACCCCAGCTGCTCTTCCCCAGGTCCTGATTCAGCCGCTGCTGGTCAGTTTCAGCAGTGGCTGAATCAGGACGCCTGGGGCATAGCAGCTGGGGTGCTGCTGGGTTGGTCCAGTAGCGCCCAGGAGCGAGGAGCGGTGCTACTGGAGCAACCCAGCAGCACCCCAGCTGCTCTGCCCCAGGCGTCCCCAAGTCAGCCGCTGCTGAAACTGACCAGCGCTGACTACAGGAAGACCGAGGCAGAGTTGCTCTGCCCCGGGCTTCCTGGGATCAGCCGCTGATCAGTTTCAGCAGCAGCTGACTTGGGGAGCTTGGGGTTCTTAAGTTGAATCTGTATGCAAGTCAGAACTGGCGGTCAGTTTCAGCAGCGGCTGAATCTGGACGCTAGTTCCGACTTACATACAGATTCAACTTAAGAACAAACCTACAGTCCCTATCTTGTACGTAACCCGGGGACTGCCTGTACTCAAAACCATTCATACATAAAAACTCCGAACTGGTTTGGAGTAGGGATCTAACAGTGTAGTCGATTAACTGATAAGCAAACGCTTATAGATTAATGCTACAGACTACATGAATTCTTCCCCCCACCGTTGCCAGTAAATTTTTTAGCAGGCTGGCCAGCAGTCCGGCTCAGTTCTGGCTTGCACAGGGTCCAGAACTTACTCCTGCTGCGGCTTTGTGTTTAAAGTGTATTAGGAGACAGACCGGCAGGCAGCACAGCTCAGTTCCAGCTCGTGCTGAGTCCTGGAGCTCAGATCCATCTTAGATCTGCCCTTATAGGAGGCAGCAACACTGGGCAACAGGCAGCCAGTCCACAAAGGGAGCTGGTTTTTAAACTGACTCCCCTCATGGATCAGCTCCTGCCTGACAACCTGCATTGCTGTCTCTGATACAGTGGCTGCCAGCACCCTTCCCTCCCCTTGGGACTATAGGGGGTAGGGCAAGTAACCGATAAGAATTCATGAGGTTACTCAACTATTCAATTAACCGATATTTAACATCCCTAGTTTGGAGATGCTTTAAACTCAAGCTAGCTGGCCTGGCTCTGGGTCTAGATTAGAGTCCAAGCTCTGGTATCTCATCCGCTTTGCAGTGCAGATGCTTAATTGAGGTCCTAACAGTCCTGTAATGCTTTCCACTATTCCCTTAGTACTCTAATCTGGGGTGAATCACTATAGAAACTCAGAACAAAAAGAAAGCCTCT
This sequence comes from Pelodiscus sinensis, assembly GCF_049634645.1. Classification (NCBI taxonomy): domain Eukaryota; kingdom Metazoa; phylum Chordata; order Testudines; family Trionychidae; genus Pelodiscus; species Pelodiscus sinensis. The sequence continues at coordinate 136,672,572 of NC_134711.1, read as the reverse complement.
GCCTCAAGAAGCTTTCTAAGGACCTACTCCTTCTCCTGCACTAGAAGTCATCTACTAGTATATATACACTGAAAAGAGGTTTAAATCCCCTATTCCAGGTAACCTGCTCTACTTCTACCCAGCATTTGAACAGCAATGCTATCTGGGAGTTACTTCTCCTAGCTTCTTGCCAGCTGACTAGAGGCTGACACCAAGGTTTTGGGTGGGCATCTGGTGTGAGGTCACTCAGCAGCATGATTTGGGAACACGTCAGAAATCGATACATCTACAAGAACATCTCCAAAAGCCTGACAAAGGAGAGGATTTGCTAGATGAAAATTCAGTGCAGGTGAGGAATCAAAAACCTGAAAGGTGCTTGCCACAAGGCAAAAGGTGCCAATGAGAGCAACTCACTGAGAGGCTTTGGAGACTGGACAGTGTAATTCTCACTAATCAACGGGGGATAGAGGAACTAGAGAAGCCAGGCCAGACTTTCCTGCACATCAGACAAAGACAGAGACTTATTAGCAGGTCTAATCAAGTTGAAGGTGTTACACTTTTTTTAACATTAGTTGTAAGTGGAGATTTGAATAGAGTTTAGCTAGCTTGACTGAATTAATTGCATTGGGAAAAGCGCCAGTTTTTTCAGTTCTAGACAAGCCCTGAATCAACCAGGAAGCCTTCCAGCAAAAAGCAGAAAGATGAGACTTGGCACTCCTGATCCTAAGGTAAACAAGTAGGAGGAACAGGCCTCTACTTTTCAATCCATCTTAAAACAACATAAAACAAATAAACAGCACAGAGCAATTTTTTCACTTTGCTGGCCACCTGCATTATGATTTTCCCAACTGTGAAATTTTGTTTTTAATTTTTCAACTTATAGTCAAACATTATTTTAATAAGGCTGTAAATTAAGCTACATCCATCTTAACTGCATCATCAATCACTTCATATAATGCATGTACACCGTGATGGTTCTTTAAAGACAGTATGTCATTTTTCATAGGCATTGACCACGGGAGCCTTAATCCTTGTGTCCTGGCCAATTTCTTATTTGGGTAGATTACATTCCCACTAAGTGCGTCTAGACTGGCAAGATTTTGCAAACTAGCCAGCAGTCTACACTGGCCGCTTGAATTTGCGCAAGAGCACTGACTTTGTAATGTACAAAATCAGTGCTTCTTGCGCAAATACTTTCACGCTCCCGCTCGGGAAAAAGCCTTCTTGCGCAAGAATACCTGCTCAAGAGGGCCAGTGTAGACAGGGAAAAACTGTTTTGTGCAAAAAAGCCCCGGATGGCTAAAATGGCGATCGGGGCTTTCTTGCGCAAAATCGCGTCTAGACTGGCCATGGATGCTTTTGCGCAAAAGCATCCGTACCAATCTAGATGCGCTTTTGCAGAAATACTTTTAACAGAAAAACTTTTCTGTTAAAAGTATTTCCGCAAAATCATGCCAGTCTAGATGCAGCCACTGTGTACAATTGATCCCACATTTGAAACTGAATATTACATTACTCTTATTTCTGGCATTTTTCTAAACTGCTATGTTGTGATGTTATATGCTGTGTGGAGCACAGTAGGAATCTACGCTCTAGATAAACCACTCTAGAAGCAGTGTAATCTAATGGATTCAGCATAGGGTTAAAGGTCAGGAAATCTCAAACTCATTGTGAGACGTGAATGCTCAGGACTTCCCAAACTGAGGCCCAATCTGAGTCTTGTGTGAATTGAGGATGAAGTAGGGGTTGAGTCCAGTTCCTAGTGGGCAGCTGACTATTCCTCACCAAACATGATCATCACTGGCACTATATGCTGGCAGCCTCAACAAAAGCCATGAACTATGTTCCCTGTAAACTCTGCGCTTGTACAGCCACTCAGGAGAGATTCAGGTGCTGCCAAGCCGATTATCACAGCACCCATAGCTAGGTTTTTTGTTTTTTACTGGTGGTGCACATTCACACATGCCTCGGTGCACATAAATTATTCCACACATGAATGGAAAAGATTAGAGGGAACATTGGTCCTGCATGGACTGAGATACACTGATTGTGAAGAGGACACACTGCTGTTATGACTGCTTGGGTAGTGAGGGGAGGATGTGGTCTCCAGGGTTCTAATTCTGGCATCTTTCAGCAGCTGCTCACTGTGGCTTAGAGACCCAACAGGAAAAGGTATAGGCAGTGTGGGGGAAGAAGAAAGTCTCTCACCTTGGCAGGCTCTTTCATCATTAGTAGGTTGGTAGCCAGGCCTGCAGGTGCATCTCCCAATGGCCACCATCCACTCGCCTTCCCCATTGCAGTGCAGCTTGACACCAGAGGACCCAGCTGTACTTGCCTCCTCTGAATCTGCCACACAGGTCCCCATAGCCTCCACCAGTGAGGTCCTCTCTCCACCAGCAAAGGTCTCAGGGAAGGAGGCAAACCCCCTCACCACAGCTGGGCACTTGTAGAAGAAGACTTGCACAGCCACCAGTGACATACAGGCCCCTGAGTCCTGGAAGGCCAGATAGAAGCCACGCTGGATGAGTGGTCCAAAGCTGCGCACCTTCACATTCATCTTCACCACCTTCCCGGTGCTGTCTACCTGAGAGAAGCTTTCGTCGGCTGCAATAGTGTCCACCTTGGTCCAGGGCCCCTCACGCCACTCAGGCAGGTCCTGCGTAGCCATGTCACTTTCTGCCTGATGGTAATAGAGAGTGAAGGTCTCCTTGCAGGAAGAAGCCACGGTTCGCATGCTGGCACAGTCTCGCACTGAGAAGCGGAGGCGGACGTGAACTCGGTGAGCACCATGCCGCTCTATGAAGTGAGTGCGCAGCCAATTATTTTGGCCTGGCTCAGCCACATTGCAGACTTCAAAGGTTCGGATCAGATGCTTCTTATCATCCAGGACACTCACCTCATCCCACTGTAGTGAATTGGTAGTGGAGAGAGAGGTGGAGAAGATGTTAGAGGGGTTTCAAAACTGGGATACAATCATCTCTGGGACCAGAATTCACTACCTTTGCAACAGGCTGCTTCTATTTGAGCCTGCTACTTGCCCCTTAGGCAAACAGTGCTGCGCCCATATTGGGACGTGGGCTGATGCCAACAGAACTCAGGGCAGAGGGTGATGCACTGTTAAGAGGGGCTGTCCTGCAGAGGAGATGTGAAACACAGCTCAGTTCACTCCTATGTTGAGCAGGGAGTACCTCAGGCTGGCTTTGCTGGAAAGTACTGGGGGGAAATGGGATGCTGCAGTGCAGCAGTTGCTTCAAGACCGAGAGGAGACACACATAACAGACAGAGTTAGCACAAAACAGACAGAACATCCTTTGGAGAACATCCTTCTTACACTCGGCTCTGACTCAACTGTGCTGTCCTGAGAAAGCTGAAGATTTCATGAGTACTTCTGAAGGGGGAAAAACATCCAGAGAGTTGAAAATGAATCTAACATTGTACCCCTAGTATTCCCCTCTCTCAGACAGAAGCTTCTAATCTCTTTGCCTATGTGGCCCAGTGTCTGACTCAGCTCACTGTAAACCACTTCGGATACTCCATATTCAAGAAAGCTGGAAAAGAAACCTATAATGTTCCACCCCCACTTCCGCTTGGCTTTGTAAGCCTTCCTTACAGGTGGTGGGAAAGAGGGAAACGGAAAGAGAACACTTACCCCATCAGGAGGTTGAGTGGTCCAACCAATTTCTGAGGTCTCTCCTGTTGTATCCAGAAGTATTTCTGTTAAAAAAAAAATCCTTTGTGCTTTTCCAAACACCAGCTACTCCAGCTCAATATGTTCCCTACAAGACTCCTTCCTGAATCTCAGTCCCATGCACCTCACTTGCAGAGAAATCTGTGTTCTGAGATAATGACTGGCCTCATCCAGAAGTCAGAATTCTGATCCCAGCTTTCCCTATGATCTAGGGAAAGGTTTGCAAATCAGTGACTCGGTGAATTAGGGAACTAGGGAATTCAGCTTGTTCCAGCAGGTAAAGCACCAGATGGAAACCTTGTGTTTTAGCCCCAGCTCTGCCAGTACTGTTGAATGATTCTGGTCAAGTCTCTAACGACCTATTGATTTCCCTAGGAGTCCAGTATACTCAGAACCTCCAAGGATCAAGCCTTACTCAAGCTAGGGATGTAAAGTCCTGTTTAATTAGTTGACTGCCTAAACTTTATGTTAATCGATTACATGTGGGGGAGGGAGCCGCTACAGCCAGGGACAGTGAGCCTCCCCACAGTGAGCAGGGACTGTTCCAGCCAGGCTGGAGCATCTCCCCACCACAGTGGGCCCCGCAGGAGATTCCACCAATCCAGCCCTCACCAATCTAACCAGTAAGCCTCCTCCATTAAGGGTAAGGGGGTATGTCTACACTACCACCCTAGTTCAAACTAGGGTGGTTAATGTAGGCAACCGGAGTTGCAAATGAAGCCCGGGATTTGAATTTCCCGGGCTTCATTTGCATATTGCCGGGCGCCGCCATTTTTAAATGTCCGCTAGTTCGGACTCCGTGCCGCGCGGCTATACACGGCACGAACTAGGTAGTTCGGATTAGGCTTCCTATTCCGAACTACCGGTACACCTCGTTCTACGAGGAGTAACGGTAGTTCGGAATAGGAAGCCTAATCCCAACTACCTAGTTCGTGCCGCATGTAGCCGCGGGCACAGAGTCCGAACTAGCGGACATTTAAGAATGGCGGCGCCCGGCAACATGCAAATGAAGCCCGGGAAATTCAAATCCCGGGCTTCATTTGCAACTCCAGTTGCCTACATTAACCACCCTAGTTCGAACTAGGGTGGTAGTGTAGACATACCCAGGCTTACCAATTAACCTTTCACACCCCTAATCCAAGCAACCATTTTACATTTTCCTAAATAATTTTAATATTGGTGGAAGATGCCAGGCTTCATTGCCTTTGGAAATTAATGTCCTCTGTTTAGACCCAAAGCAGTGTAGCAATGACTGCAGCAGCACAAGGTACACACAAAAACAATGGCCCACCAATGTACCTTTTTTCTGAGACCAATACAAAAGGTTGGGGGTTGAAGGTCAGTGTATCAAATGTATACATATATTTTTTGCAAGTCAACAATACTCTGAAGTCCTGGAATTTAAAACTTGATTTGCTTGTTTCTTACTGATTCTTTCATTTTCTTGTCTATAAAAATTAGAAAATACCATTTAAAAAACATAATGAAATAATTTTAAAGATGAGATCATTCCAAGCCTTTATGGTGGGAGGGGGGGAGCCCAAGGAGGGCACAACAGCAGTACCCATGCTCCAGGGGACACAGGGATTTACTCCTTTTGTGTGTTCATAAGGATGCACACCACACCAAAGAAGGTAAGGAGGTAGCAGGACCTCATCCCTCCTCCAAGAGGCATAATCCTTCCCCAAGCCACCTCTGGGATGCTGTAGCTATGCACCATGTGATGCCATACTTGTCTGTGCCATTCTGGCACTAGGGTTGCACTTTGATATATCTTTGCTTCATCAGCACATTTCTGGGACATGGCTTCATTCTGATAGCATAACCAATGGGATTATTTTTGTTAAACAAAGAATATTTTCTAAATCAGATTTGAGTCATTCTCTCTACATAAGTCTATGCAAATACAGAGCATGAAAATCTGAAAATAGAGGAAGGAAGGAAGGAAGGAAGGAAGGAAGGAAGGAAGGAAGGAAGGAAGGAAGGAAGGAAGGAAGGAAGGAAGGAAATCTCTTGTTCAGCTGCCTTAGCTCTGGGCTGCTGGCAGGCAGTATATTCCCCAGATGGCATCTCTCCAGCTACCCAGGTAATCTTTATCGAGCACATGAATATTTCATGGACTAACAGATAACATGCTGCCTGGAGCTGACATGGCTCTCCCTCCAATGGTGAATATTTTAAAAAGCCAAGATGCATTAGAAACAGACAAGAATGCACATGCACAGCACATGTGGAGAACAAGGCCCTCCAATACCATAATTCTGATGGATTCAAAGGTATGCAGCAAGAGTGCTGGACTTGTACAAACACAGCACTGTTTCTTCTCCTCCTTCTCAATGGCTGGATGTCCAGTGGTCCTGCTACGCCTGTGACCCTGCCACACTTAGACCTGTGACCTACTTCATCCAGAGTCCTGCCTTCCACCAAAACAGATCACACTCTACTGCTCTGTTTAGTCCAGTATCCCAGCACTGCAAGAAAGTAGATCCTGCTAGGAATCCAGCCTTCTACCGTATTAAATCAGACTAACAACTGTCTAGTGAAATATCCTAACTAGTGCAGTATCCCTGCCAGATCACATCACTTGATCCTTTTAGGGTGTGTTTACACAGCAGGGCTTAACTTGAAATAAGCTATGCAAGAGCTACATCAATTGTGTAGCTTATTTCAAAATAGCTTATTTTGAAATTGGGAGTGTCTATCTATCTATTAGTCCTTTGGGCTCCTAATGGAGAATAGGGCCTCCACAATTCTTACGATAGTCTTCATTTGATCCCACGTTAAGCCAGCTGCTTTTACTTCATCCAGGCAGCTTTGTCACCTTGTTGGTTTGGGACGTCCCTTTTTCCTCTTTCCCTTTGGATTCCATTCTAACGCTTGTCCCATGATATGTTCCTCACAGTCCTTACGCAGGATGTGACCTGCCCATCACCGTTTTCTCTTCTTAATCTGGACCTTCATTGGTTTCTGATTTGTTTTGGTCGACAAGGTTTCATTTGGCATTCTATTGTACCACTTTAGCTGGAGAATGTGTCTAAGGCATTTATTGACAAACGTCTGAATTTTCTTAGGGTTGCTCTGGACAACACGCTATACCTCCAGCACTTATTTTGAAGTAGAGCACTCTTCCTCTGACTTCCCTTACTCCTCATACAATGACAGTTAGAGGAATCAGAGTAAATAGTCCTCCAGCTTGACAGTATTTTGACACTATTTCAAAATAATTGCCTACTGTGTAGACATGGGCTAAGTTATTTCAAAATAAAGCTAGTTATTTTACAATAATGTTGAGGTATAGATATACCTTTAGCCTTGTACCCCCTCTGTGGCAGGGGTCAACACAGAATATTTTAGCAAAAGACAAAAGTTCCTCATACAGCTTCCAGTCAACTAAGCAACATTATACACGGGGTTAAAATCCCTCCTTGATCTGTTAAGCAATCTTAAACCTTGTAACCTAAGATTTGATCCATCTTGCTCGTCAGTCTGTCTCACCCCCTCACCACATAGCTTCCTACATCTCCCAGATGGGAGGGGGTGGGGATGGAAGTTCCTATTAAGGTCCCTGATTCCCCCATTGTGTAGAGGGGCATGTAAAGTGGATTTAGTTGATTTATTTGTGTGAAAGTAAAAAAGCTGCTAGATTAACCTTATTTCCTCTCAATACCTCATGTTGCTCATTCCCTCCCATATTTTCCTCTTGTAAGTCTCTTCTCTTTGCATACTCCCTTCTACAGAGTTCACTGCCCTGCCCCCTCAATCTTTCTGTCTATCACTCCCCCCAAAATAACCTCATCCTTCCCCCATTATGGCTTCCTGTAGGGCCCTCCCACAAAATCCCAAATCTACTATATATTTTGAAGAGCTCAGGGGTTTTTTTGTGGATTTGTTTGTGCAAAATAAAGTCATACTTCACAATTACTTACAGATACCAAATTTGCATAATCAAACCTTCCACTTAAATTAGCTTAATGTATTACCTTTTACATTGGAATATATTGGGTGAAAGGTTTAAATACAGTAGACTTCCGATAATCTGGCACCTTTGGGACCTAGGTGGTGCTGGATTATCAAATATGCCAGAGTATCGGGAGGTACTCTGGCGGGGAGCTGTGACGGGTCTTCAGAGACCTGCACCGCATCCGGGGGGTGGGCAGGGAACAGCGCAGCAAGGGGCAAACCCTCCGCCGTTCTGCAGGACGGCAGGAGAAGCCCTGCACCGCCACCGACAGTTTCCAGGAGGGGAGCATGCTCCTCACCCCCCAGACTGCAGTAGTTATCGCCGAGCAGGGGGGTGAGCAGCGGCGCTGCGGGAGCAACCCAGCAGCACCCCAGCTGCTCTGTTCTGCTGCTTCCCCAAGTCCGCCGCTGCCAAAACTGACGAGTGGCGGACAAGCGGCGGAGCAGAGCAGCTGGGGTGCTGCCGCATTGGTCCCGCAGTGCCGCCCCTCACCCCCCTGCTTGGCGCCCGGTAGCACCCCAGCCGCTCTGCTCTGCCCCGCCGCTTCCCCAAGTCCGCTACCGAAACTGACTAGCAGCGGACTTGGGGAAGCGGTGGAGCAGAGCGGCTGGGGTGCTGCCGGGTGCTGAGCAGGGGGCTGAGGGGCGGCGCCGCGGGACCAACCAGGCAGCACCCCAGCTGCTCTGCTCTGCCACTTGTCCGCCGCTCGTCAGTTTCAGCAGCGGCAGTGGCGGACTTGGGGAAGGGGATGAAACTGATGAGCGGCAGACAAGCGGCGGAGCAGAGCAGCTGGGTACTGCTGGATTGGTCCCACAGCGCCACCCCTCACCCCCCTGCTCGGCGATAACTACTGCAGTCTTCCCCCGCCTTCCTGAAAAACAGTGGAGGGTTCGCCCCTCACCACGCAGTTCCCTGCCAGCAGCTCCAATTGTCTGGCTGGCCGAAGCACTTCCAGGTTCCAGTTGGTCCAGACTATCGGGAGTGCCGGACCACTGGATGCCGGACAACTGGAGTTTTACTGAAATTACTTTTGTTTTTCATCCGAAAAAAGTCTTGACTATTATGATTAGCGTTCAGAATAAATATTTGTTAACAAGAGTCACCTATTCAACTGTTATTTTAGTGCAAATAAAATGTTATCATTACAAATCACAAAATAATTTAAATTAGTTACAGAAAGCATAATGGAAGCTTTACAAGTTTCTGATTCAAATGTACCATGTATAGTAATTATTCAATACAATGAATCATGTTTGAATTTGAAATCCTACAAATTTAAAACTGTTCTTCTACTTCCCTTTTGTAAAAGCACATTAGTAAAAATTCGATTACATATATTTAATTTCTTGAACTTTTCTATAAGTATAATCTATGCAAAATGAGTTTGCCCAGTCAACAACAGGCCTAACCTGCCAGTTAATAAATAATTCTATCCACACAATCCTCAAAATGTTGGTCAAAGACACCAATCCTACCCAAACCCAACATATTAAAAACAAATGAAATCATGCCAAGCCAAACAGGGAAACCAAAATGTAAAAAACTACATTCACACCCAGCACAGTGACCAGAATGAAAGATGTGCCATCTTAAAACTGCCTGTTCTATTGTGCATTGCAAAACAATCTCATAATCATATCATAGAGCTGTTTCTACAGCCTTAGATATACCTGTGTTGCATCTTTTAATACTGTTTCTTTATGAAATGCTCTCTTTAATTTCATTCTCTTCATTATCTATCATATCTTTTGAGAGCTGCTAAGTAGCTAAATCTTCCATTGCCTTCTGGAAACCAATCAGCTTTTAGGATTGTGCTCTTACACATTTTAAATGTTGAACTCTCATCTCTTCAGGATAGGGATTTTAATAATTCTCTCAGCAGGAATTCACATTCAACAGGATATTTTGAGTTCCCTTGATATACTTCTGAGCAGTAATTTATTATTGTAAGATCTTGCAGTCTGTTGCCTTGCAGAAATAAGTTTATAGAACAGCATTAACACTGCAATTTTATGATTTCTTGTTTACAACGTCTTATATAGCAGGGGAATTAATTTGTATTTTTCAGATGACCTATATTCCAACTGTCATAATAAAGTTAAAATATTGCTTTCTCTTGTACTGGATCTCTCTCTCTCTCTCTCTCTCTCTCTCTCTCTCTTTTTATTTTTTACAAACTCTGTTTTATGTATTTAAGTTGTCATAAGAAAAATGATGGTTAAAAATATGTAGATACCATAATTCAGCTTTAAAAAGTTTATAAATACTTCCAGTTCTCAAAAATCATGTGGAACATTGAAATAAGACAAGAAAAACTTAAAAAACAACAAATAGTCTAGTAGCACCGTAAAGACTAACAAAACAGGTTGATGGTAACATGAGCTTTCATGGGCACAACCCACTTCTTCAAATGACAGGTGTGTTGGCTGTCCAGGTAGCAGTGACTGAATCATATCATATATATAGTAGCCCATTGTCTGTGCGTCTGTAACGCTGATGTGCACAGCCACGCCCCCTGGCCGTGTACGTCAGCACCCCGCCCCCCTTCCCCTCCCTCCATGACATGCAGCGCTGCTCAGTTGGGCCCCGGTGGGGGAGCAAGCAGTGGCAAGTGGCTGTTTGGGGTCCTCGCTCCCCATGTTTGGGAAGTGCGGACCCCAAACGGCTGCTTGCTGGGCCCCGGCGGGAGCGCCGCTCACCTGGGCCCCGGGTGGCAAGCAGCCGTTTGGGGTCTGCACTCCCCAAACGGCCGCTTGCCGCTGCTTGCTCCCCCGCCGGGGCCCAGCTGAGTATGCCATGGAGGGAGGGGAAGGGAGCAGGGCGCCATGGAGGGAGGGGAAGGGAGCAGGGTGCCATGGAGGGAGGGGAAGGGGGGCGGGGCTGGCCGGAAGGGGGACGGGAAGCAGAGCTGGGGAGGAATTGGGGGCTGTGGGGCTGGAGGGGAGGATGGGGGGGCCCGGAAGAAGAGGGGCAAGAAGCAGCGCTGGCGGGGAAGGGGTTGTCCGGGGGCCGTGGGGCTGGCTGACAGGAAGAGGGAGCGGGAAGCAGAGCTGGAGGGAGGATCAGGGGCCATGGGGCTGGACAGGAGGGGGGGGACAGAGAAAGGGGGGGCGGGAAGCAGACCTGGTGAGGGAGGGGGTGCAGCCACTGGCCACAGCCAGAGTCCCTCTGGCCACGCCCCCGGCAGGTGCTCCCTTTACTTGCCAGCAGAAGCCGGGCGGGGGTGGGGCTGGGAGCAACTCCCCCCGCCAGGCTTCTGCTTGCAACCAGAGGCTCCCAGCTGGGAGGTGGGCCACGACTGGTGCTGGGAGTCTCTGGTCCCGTGCAAAAGCCGGGTTGGGGGGTGACTGGGAATCCCGGCCCTCGCCCCACCCAGCTTTTGCACGTGACCACAAGGCTCCCAAAGCCAATTGCGCTCTGCCTCCCAGTCGCTCCCCCTTCCTCGCCAGGCTTCCCTCCGGCGCCCAGCTGGAAATTCACAAAGTACCGGACATTGCAAATACCGGACTGTCCAGTAGAAAACCGGACACCTGGCAACCCTAGCCCCGGCGGGAGTGCCTCTCAGCTGCTCCCTGGGCGGCAAGCAGCCATTTGGGGTCCTCACTCCCCATGTATGGGGAGCGCGGACCCCAAACAGCTGCTTGCCGCTGCTTACTCCCCTGCCGCGGCCCAGCTGAGTGGCGCTGGCACTGCGCCACTCAGCTGAGCCCCAGTGGGACGGGAAGGGGGGCAGGGCACTGACGTACACGGCCAGGGGGTGGGGCCATGTATGTCACCGCCCCCCCTTCCTCCTCCCACCGTGGCACTGAGTGGTGAGCCACTCAGCTGGGCCACTGTGGGAGAGGGGAAGGGGGAGTGGTAACGTAGGCAGCCCCTCCCCCAGGCCGTGTAGGTCACTGCCCCGCCCTCCTCCCTTGCGGCAGCCCGGCTGAGCCGGCAGCACTCAGCCAAGTGCCACGGCGGGAGGGAAGGGGAAGGGGGGCGGGGAAAGACAGAGGGGAGAGAGAGGCAGGAGGGGGAGAAAAGAAAGAAAGAGATGGAGAGGGAGGTAGGAAGCATCGCCCACGATGCGGGCCCTGCTGAGCCTGGCATTGAAGGCCTCCTGGGAGGGGTTGAAGTGTCCCATGTAGGGGTTCATCAGCCAGGGCTGTAGGGGGTAGGCCACATCCCCCAGTAGGCACACTGGCACGTCCACATCCCTGACCCTGATGTGGCGGTCGGAGAAGAAAATCCTGGCGTGCAGCCTCTGGTACAGAGAGGAGTTGTGGTACACCCGCACGTCATGTGCCTTGCCGGACCAGCCCACATTGATGCCCATGAACTGGCCCCAGTGGTCAGACACAGCCTACAGGATCACAGAGAAGTACCCCTTCCTGTTGAGGTAGAGGGAGGCCTGGTAGTCCGGGGCATGAATGGGGATGTGTGTCCCATCGATTGCCCCCGCCGCAGTTGGGGAAGCCCAGGACGCTGAACCCCTGGATGACCACGTCCAGGTCGGTGAGGTGGACAACTCTGCAGAGCCAACACCCTGTTGATGGCTTTGACCAGCTGCAGAGAGACACACAAAACCGAGGGTCACTGGAGTGCCCGGGTGGCTGGGAGTATTTGTTCCCCGCCACTGCCCGGCACCCCACTCCCAGGAGCAACCCCTGCTGCAATCCTGGCCACCACGGGCAGTCTGTAGCATAGCCAGGACAGACCGAACCCTCCGGGGAAGGGAACTTACACCACCTCCCCCCCATTTTCCCTAGGGCAGCCCATGTCCTCCTTGCAGCCCCCTGTCCTGGCCCAGTGGCCGGTGAGTGCCGTACCTGCATGAGAACCGCTCCGATGGTGGATCTCCCCATGCCAAATTGGTTCCCCACGGATTGGTAGCTATCCGGCGTGGAGAGCTTCCAGAGGGCGATGGCCACCCGCTTGTGGAGGGGAATGGCGGGCCTCATGTGTGTGTCCCGTCGCCGCAGAGCAGGGGCGAGCCACTCGCAGAGCTCAAGGAAGGTGTCCTTCTTTATCCTGAAGTTCTGGATCTGCTGTTGGTCTCCCCAGTGCTCCAGGACGATGCGGTCCCACCAGTCGCTGCTGGTGTCCAGACGCTAGATGCAGCAGGGCACGCTGGCATCCAGGCGCCACTCAACCAGAGGAGTCCGGCGGAGGGCCGGTCTGCAGCAGAAGGTGCCAGGCAGCCTCCAGCAATTGCTGCCAGGCTTGCAGCAAGACGTTCAACATGAGCACCAGAGTGCCCAGGGGCAGCTCTGGCTCCATGGTGCCAAGTACTGCGGTGTCCCAAATGAGAGCGACCAAAGCAGCCGGAGAGGAAAACACTTTGCTATCCCTCAGTGAGGTAGGCAAGCAAGTGGGAAAGCTGAGAACCGGCTGTCCAGAGGGGTCCCTTTGAGCACGAGCCTCAGATAGCCTCAGACAGCAGCCACACAAAACAACTACTGACCCGATGCCTTGCTGGAACTGGTTTCAGCTGCCCTTAAATGCAATTCAGCGTCCAATCAGTGTGGACGCGCTATTTCGAAATAGCAAAACGCTATTTCGAATTAGCTTGTGTGTCTAGATGCATTATTTCGAATGAGCTAATTCGAAATAGCGCTGTAGTGTAGACATAGTCTGAGTGCCATGCTAGGCATGGAAGATGGGACGAATCACTCCATAATTGCCTTACACAATCTCTGAAGCTCTGATACAGACTATCGCCAAGACAGGATTATGGGCAAAATGGACCATGGTCTGATCCAGTGTGGCAACTACTACGTTCTGAACACAGTCAAAAAATGTACCCATCAATAATAATTTACGTTTAAATTCACTATCAAATATAACAGCAGTCTGTATTCTTATTAAAAATGTATTATTTACAGTCTACAGTCCCAAGATAAGGCAAAGTATAGGGCAATAAATATGCCTATTACAGGAGAGAATATAAGATGATATAAGGGGGGAGATCAAAGAAGATCAACTGAAACTAGTGAGTTTCAATTTTTTGTTGGAGATGCCTTCCTTAAAATGCTTTTATTTTTCCTCTAATGAATGAGAATCTCTATACCCATATTCTACTGATGTTGCTGATGTAAAAGTTACTAGGACAGATTTAAATATATATTTAGCTAATTCCTAGCAGTAAAGGTAATTAAGCAGATATTTTATAGGTTTGAAATTCTAAATGCTGATCTATTAATAAGTGGTAGTTGCTGGCTAAGCATCAAAGTTTTTTGAAGTGATAAACTGCCTTTTGACAGTAGTAGCCTCTTTTACAGATGCATAGAGAATATTTTCCTCATTTAAGTTCCAACTAGTTCAGTTCAAATGACAGTTTAATTTAAAGTTGAGAAACCAAACAGGAGTTGAAAAATCAGGACAGCTTAATTTTTTCTTCAGGACATCTATAAATTGAAGCAAGATATGAAAGGATGTCATTTTCTAATATATTATGAAAATGTAAATATTACTGAATGTGTAAAGCTATATAACTGTTAAATAAAGATGTACTAAATAGTGAACCCACTGGTATAGTGAATACCAAATTTTGTGAGTGTAAAGGGTTTTAGTTGCAAATAAACATATTTTAATAGTTGACGAATGAGAATCACTTTTTGGGGAGTGGAGAGGAGGAGGAAATAGCTAAAAAGTACAAATCCAAAGCCAGACTAAAATAGATTATGTAAATCAAAATTTCCTGCTTGCTGATTTAAATCATACACCTTCTCATACAAGATTGTGAGTTCCTATTCTCGCAGGTAAGTTTTACTTTTATATAAAATATCAGTAATGCACCTCAAGTGAAAATGAATGTCTATACAATAATTGCAATAGGTAATCTATGTATTAAACTTGGGTTACTAAAAACAAAAAATGTAAAAATAAACAAAAAACTGTATTATGTTAACTAACTTAAGCTGTTTAAGATTGCATGCTACAGACCAGAGACCCCAGAAGATATCACAGCCCAAAAACACCAGGAAAATCTTGGTATACAGTGATGGAACCTTCCAAGTATCAAAAAAGAAAAATGAAGTGCTTTATAAATAAGAGACTGGTCAAATACACCTGAGACTACCATGTCTGTATAATTAAGTTGGCAATTAACTAGAAATCATTGTCAATTAATTTACACTTGGCTACTGTGTAAAACCAACTGTATTATTACTTGTATCACTGTATACTGTATTGTATTATTGTGGTGCACCATTTACTATGTGCACTATTTACTAGTTTACTATGTGCTAATCTAGTTAACCAACACACAGATAAAAATTTATAAATGAATGGCAGCAAGCAACATGAAGACAAGAAAAAAAACTGGTAAAGAAATTAAGTTACACAGTAACTACAAATACAGGCAGTCCCCAGGTTACATGGATCCGACTTACATCGGATCCCTACTTACAAACGGGGTGAGGCAACCCCGTAGTAGCTGCTTCCCGCCAGCAGATCACGGAGACAAGAAGCTAGCGCCCCCCCCCCCAGCAGCAGACCAGGGAGACGCGGAGCGGCTTTTCTCAGCAGACACCTCAGCTTGAGAATAAAGGACTGAGGGAAGTGAGGTGTGGGAGAATAAAACTGAGCTCTGGAGAAATGTTTGGCTAGAGTTTCCCCTACAATATGCACCAGTTCCGACTTACATACAAATTCAACTTAAGAACAAACCTACAATCCCTATCTTGTACGTAACCCGGGGACTGCCTGTAAAGTAAACATATCCCCTATAGTACCAGTCATAATTTGGGTCAGCGATACTGCATCCTAATGGAGGCACACGTTATTCCAAATAATCTTGTTAAATATCTGGGTACAATAAAAAATACCAACATAGCAATACTTGATAAATTGGTTACTGTCCATTCAGTAGGTTATCGGGAAGACAGCAACTGGATCTAAGCCAATTACTAGTGTATTACAATGCACTGCAATCAATGAAACAGAAGCTAGACATTACTGTTTCCTGCCCAGCAAAGCTTATCCTGCAGGGTAACCTACTTATCCAGTCAGGGTAACCGACAACCAGCTTATCCAGTCAGGGTAACCTACTACATAAATGGACAGCACTGGGTAGTAAACAATTACACGCATTTACAGGCCCGTGCAGAGGGGGGTGTTAAAGGTGTGAACGCACACCCGCACATGATCCCCGATGGTCTCAATTCTGGCTGAGCAAGGATGGGGCACAGCGGCCCCAGCCTCCCTCCCCCATGCTCCAGCTGCTGGGGGGCGGGGAAGGCAGGAGGAGCCCAGTGACCCAGCCTCCCTCCCCTGTGCTCTGACCACCAAGGGAAGTCTGGGGCTGAATTCTCCCCGCTCCAGGAGCAAAGCCAGAGGTGGGGCTTCATTTCTGGGAGTTCTGGGCATCAGCCCCAACCTTCCTCTGCTGACCGGAGTACGGAGGAGGGCCGTCTAGCTGGGGTAATGCCACCTCCGCAGCCGGCAGTGGCTGCAGCAGCACTGGGTGAGCATATTGGGATGCATTAGCAGGAGCACTGGCTGCAGATCTAGGGAAGTGATTATTCCCCTTTATTCAACACTGGTGAGGCCACATCTGGAGTACTGCATCCAATTCTGAGCCCCCCATTACAGAAAGGATGTGGACGCATTGGAGAAAGTCCAGTGGAAGGCAATGAAAATGATTAGGAGACTGGAACACATGGCATATGAGGATAGGATGAGGGATTTGAGTTTATTTAATCTATTGAATAGAAGAGTGAGGGGAGATTTGACAGTAGCCTTCAACCAACTGAAGGTGGATTCCGAACTAGGGATGTGAACTATTAGTCAACTAGTTGACTATCCGATAACCAAATGTTTATTGGTTAGTCAACACACTAGAATCATAGAACACTAGAACTGGAAGGGACCTCAAAAGGTCATCGAGTCCAGTCCCCTGCCCTCATGGTAGGACCCAGTACCATCTATACCCTTCCCCTCCTACCCCAGGCCATGGCAGCCCCGGCTCTCTGCCCCTCCCCCCAGCCACCAATGGGTTGGGCTTGGCAGAGCACGGGGGAGGGGCAAAGCGGAAGGCTGTATGACTCACAGCTCCCCAGAGCACTGGGGAGGGGGGAGATCCTGTGGCTAAGGATGGAGGGAGAGGCTGCAGGATGCAGAGTAATGCATGACATCACTCTGTCATCCCACAGGAATTTTTTTGTATAGAGAGAGAGATTTGGAAGTGCTACCAAGGTTCAATCATAAAACTACATTCCTCAGTTGTGGTCCTGACCCTAACATTCCCAACTGTCTATCGGTCATACGAGGAAATATGCAGACCAAGAGACAGATGGGGCATGAATGTGTGGATGGGAAAGTAAGGTGGCCACGTAAAAATGTTTAACCCACTGAGTCATCTTCAGTTCATGCATTATGCATTTTTAGGATGATAGGTAAGCATCCACCCCATAAAGAGAAAAAAGGGGGGGAATGTAGTAGGAAGAAAGCCTGAAACATATGGCTCTATTTCAGAGGCCTGGTGTGAGACCTAAGGCCTGGGCTAAAGTAATGGTCAAAACTTGTTAATATAAAGCAAAGTCAGATTGTGAGCAAGAGGCAGGCCCTACTCACAGAAACTGGCAGTAACAGGGCTGATATGATAAGGTTGTGATGGATAGGAGGAGTTCTGGCCAGCATTAGGTGACCAAAGGGTTAAACTCAGGGAGCTAGGAGATATTGGCAGGGATCCAGGATAGCCAATGGGAAAAGGTGTTGACATTTGAATTAGGGATGTTAAATTTAGATTAATGTGCTAATCGAATAGTCAATGCAATTTGCATCAACAAGCCGATAAGGGTGCCTCTGCCTTTGAAGTGTAGCAACTGCCCTTGGTTGCTACGTTTCAATGGCAAAAGCACTGTGGGGAGCCTAGGTGGCCCTGTGCTCCCTGCAGCATTTCAAAGCGGTAGCGCTGCATGGAGCCCGGGCTGCACATGGTGTTTCAAAGTGGCAGACCCCGGGCTCCATGCGGCGTTTCAAAGCAGCAGCACTGCGTGGAGCCTAGGGTCTGGCCCCAAGCTCCACTTGGTGCTGCCGCTTTGAAGCACACACTCCTCTTCCTGCCCTTCCTTGCTGCCTCTTTCTGATAGAGGCAGAAGGGGGGAGGGGAGGCAACTAGTCCACTAGCGTGTCAACTATCCCGACTAACCAATAAGCATTTGCTTATTGGATAGTGAACTAGTCATTCACATCACTAATTTGAATTGGAAGATGTATCTGCCTGCTCATTTTCTCTGTGGAGTTTTAAGCCAGGAGTTAGGGTAATGAGATGAATTAAACCAGGCAGAACTACCATGCCTACAAAGAATACTGGGCATGGAAATGGACTGGACTTTGAAGCATGGATTGTAAGAAGATAGGGAAATATCTATTTAGTCATGATCATGTTATTTTCTTTGTTTTGTTGTTTATTTAAACTTCTTTGTACTAAGTTGATGTGCCCCCCCCCCATGTATTTTAAGCTAGATCACAGGGTTACAATTTCTCTGTGTTTTAATCTGTTCTTTCTTAGTTTCTCTTTAACATTTAGCTGGGTCCAAGAAGAAGGGGGGTTTCACTTGACGGTGGCAGCCTATCTCCCAAGGCCAGAGAATCTGTGACATTTGGGGAGTTTTTTAAGCAGAAGCCTATAGAGGCAAGGTAGTTTTAAGGCCTTTTGTGGGCCCTCACCTTCTGCACAGGGAGGGAACAGCTTTGACAGAGGTACTAGCTACAAGTCATGTAAGCACATTTATGAATAATACCAGAACACCCTGATACCATCACACTTCCCATAGATAACAAGAACACTCTGAGCCATCCAAAGGATAAGATCAGAGTGAGAGCATGATGGATAGGGATGTTTTGATCAAACTATCATATAGAAGGCAATGGATGGCACACAGATACATCAGAAAGTGGCACCCTGATATGTCAGGAGTGATGTATAACTTGTTGCTATCTGTGCATAAAGATGTATCTCAAAGGGGCTGTCATTGTCTGGCTTAGGGAGCAGTGGAAAGTCCCACCACGGTCTGAGCTTGTCCATTGTGAGGGGACATACATTCTTAGTGAAGTTATAATCGTTGAGCCAGGATGCAATTACTGTGCTTCGTTTGGCAAAAAAACTGGCAAGGCACCTTCATCCCTTATCTGATATTATAGTCAGGTAGGGGGATTCCCCAGGGTCTGCTGTGCGAGCTATCTCTACCAAGTCAGAGCAGCACATAGAAGGATCACACATATACAAAGCTAAACAGTTATCAACATTCAACAGATTGGGACACCACACTGGTGACATCCAATGACATCAGGGCCCCCCATGGGTAGAGGCACCGGACGACCACATAAAGAACTCAGAAGCAATACTCATGAGAGTGAAAGGGAGAAAAGGGTGGGTCTTAAGCAATGTTCCCGCTAACATTTTCTATCCTTGGGCGGGTTGAAATTTGTTATGTTCAACACCAACACTGAGGTAGTGTGCAGCTGTGCACTACCAGTACAAACAAAACACACACACACACACATATATACATATATTTTAAGCAGTCCATATGTGTGGAAGAAAATATAGTAAAATAAGACACCTGTGTCTAGTTGCTGTGAGGTACTCTTAGGCTACATCTAGACTGCAAGCCTCTTTCAAAAAAAGATACTTTCAGAAAAGCCTCTTTTGAAAAAGAGCATCTAGACTACAACTAGTACTTCCGAAAAAGCAAGCCGCTTTTTTGAAAGAGAGCATCCAGGCAGTCTGGATGCACTCTTTCGAAAAAGCACAGTTTGCATTACATAGTGCATTACAAGAGCACTTTCGAAAAAAAGGTATTATTCCTCATAAAACGAGGTTTTCCGTGGTCAAAAAAACTGCCGCATTTTTTTGATTTTCTTTCGAAAGAACGCAGCGGCAGTCTAGACGCAGGGAAAGTTTGTAGTTTAGACACACCCCTAGGGTATGTCTAGACTACATGGCTCCGTCAACAGAGCCATGAAGATTAGGTTTCTAGACATAGGGAAATGAAGCAGTGATTTAAATAATCGCTGCTTCATTTACATCAAAATGTCTGCCGCGCTGTGCCGATCAGCTGTTTGGCAGCACAACGCAGTAGTCTGGACGCTCAGCGGTCGACAAGGGAAGCCCTTGTTGACCGCCCCGTTATGCGTTCCCTTGTCGACTGCGGAGCGTCCAGACTACCGCGCTGTGCCACCAAACAGCTGATCGGCCCAGCATGGCAGACATTTTGATGTAAATGAAGCGGCGATTATTTAAATCACTACTTCATTTCCCTTTTTCTAGTACACTAATCTACATGGCTCCGTCGATGGAACCATGTAGTTTAGACGTACCCTTAGGGTGTGTCTAGACTACAGGGTTTTGTCGACAAAAGTGGACTTTTGTCGACAAAACTAAACCTGTGTCTACGCTACCGCTGAGTTCTGTCGACATAACATCGACAGAACTCAGCAGTTTTGTCGATGCTGGTAAACCTCATTTTACGAGGAATAACGCCTTTTGTCAACAGAGTTCTGACGACAGAAGGCGTTATTGCATCTAAACTGTCCTTTGCATCTACATTGCCATGTCGACAAAGCAGCATGCTTTGTCGACAGAACTGAATGTAGTCTAGACACTCTTTGTCGACAGAAGCTTTGTCGACAGTATCTGTCAACAAAACTTCTGTTGACAAAAGCCTGTAGTCTAGAGGTACCCTGAGTGACTACAAAAGTGATGTAACAAAGGTAGAGAATTAGCATTCTTCCACTCGAGGAAGAGTAGAAGCCCCAGAACAAATTAACACCTGGCTTCAAGGTTTGGAGAGAGATGCATGTTTCAAGGAGCTTGCAAATAAGAGCAGCTAGCATCACACCTAGTACTTGCTACTTCTAACTCATAAGAGCCAGAACTCTACCACATAGCCAAGATCTAGCCTTAATGCAATAGAATATACCATGTATTAATTAGGAACAAAGGATTTTTTAAAAAATCATTAAGATCAGAGTTTTAGATATCTGCAACACTCCAAAAAATTATGTTAAAAGAATCTTTTTCTTTCCTACCTTAAGTCATTAACACCTATGTAAACTTTGTTTGAAATGCAATCATGCAAATATCCTCCTAGCACACACCCACTCTCCATATGCAGCCAGCTTCCCGTCCCCTCTCTCCAACCCAGCCTAACAGAGAGGGCTGCAGCTAATCAGGACACCCCAAAGAAACTGGCCCCTGCCTCCACCTCACTGTACAGATGCCAGCACCCATCCACCTCCTCTTTTCCACATATACCTTATGCAGCCAACCCCTTACCTCCCCCTTCCTAGCCCAGTTGAAGAACCTGCTGGGTTTCTGCCTGCCTGCCTCTCTCTCTCCTCCAGCAGATGGGACTCTCCAAACTCCCCTCCCCTATGACTTTCCCCTAAGTCAATTAATTAATGATTCACTCTCTCCCTCCCCCAGCCACTTATTGCCTCCTTATCTCATCTGCTTATCTCATCTGCTTTTCTGCCCTGTGGGTTCTTCAGATCAGCACATGGCAATGTTTAGCTGCTGTTTACAGATCTACACATTCCACTGGTCAGCTAGGCTCCCTGCCTCTGTGGGGAACTTTGAACCTCTGAGTAGGGCTCAGAGTATAGAGGCATGGCCACACAGCTGCGCAGCTTAGAGGGAACTTTGGTCTTGACTCATACCTTATAGGAAGGACTGCAAATAGAGAAATTATTTCCCTCTCATTTCCCTTTCACTGAAAAAAAACGTTTTTCTTGAGACTTTTCAATTAAACAAAATTTTCACCTTGAAACAGAATCCAAATCAGGAAATCTTGATGACCTCCAACCCTATGATTCTATGACTCTAAATCTAAGCCCACAAATGTAATAAAGCTTTGAATGTCTGGAAACAGAATAATAATGAAAACTGTTATGCAACCTTAATTTTAGTGGGTTGCCTCCAATGCCCTGTTATTATGTTCAAGCAGTGAAGAATCTA
Source organism: Pelodiscus sinensis (assembly GCF_049634645.1). NCBI lineage: Eukaryota > Metazoa > Chordata > Testudines > Trionychidae > Pelodiscus > Pelodiscus sinensis. The sequence continues at coordinate 136,650,996 of NC_134711.1, read as the reverse complement.
AGGCTCTGTCTAGACTACATCCTTCTTTCGACAGAGGGATGTAAATTAGACACTTTGAAATTGCAAACAAAGCAGAGATTTAAATATCCATTTATTTAATGGATATTTTCATTTGCATAATCACATCATGGCGCTCTTTTGAAAAAGCGCCATTTCAAAAGTAAAACCGCAGTCTAGACACGGTTCTTTCGAAAACAGCAGGCTTTTTTGAAAGATCCTGTACTCCTCAAAAAATCAGGTTTATAGGATCTTTCAAAAAAGCCTGCCATTTTCAAAAGAACTGCGTCTAGACCGTAGTTTTACTTTCAAAATGGTGCTTTTTCGAAAGAGCACCATGACGCGATTATACAAATGAAGCACGGGATATTTAAATCCCTGCTTCATTTGCAAATTTGAAGTGTCTAATTTACATCCCTCTGTCAAAAGAGGGTTGTAGTCTAGACATAGCATATGAGGCTACAAGAAATGTTCATTTCCAAAACACCTTGCCCAAATTTTCTACAAATGCTCTACCTTAGTCTAAGACAGGGGCTCCCAACTTTGGGTACGCATACCCCCAGGGGATACAAGAAGCTTGTCAAGGGGGTATGGGGAATATTTGGTAAATAACTAGATTATCATAATTGAAATATTCCAAAAGTAGTAGTGTTAATGAAAAAAGTTGTGGATTCTAGAGTCTAGAATTTATTTCCTTTCATATTGAATAGGGGGTACGGGAAGGTTTACTAAAAGCCAAGGAGGTATGGGGACCGAAAAAAGTTGGGAACCCCTGGTCTAAGACTACCCCTGTACAATTTCAGGCGGACTGGGTTCTGTTTCAGTGAGGCTGGCATATCAGAGTGTCAAATCCCTGTCAAATGCCTTCAGTCTATCTAGTGTCTCCTTATTATGCACAGGGAACCCATGGTTCATTCTGAATTGCGTAGGGTGCTGCTCCCCCAGTTCTTGGCAAGTCCCTGTGCAGTTCCTCCCAAAAGAGTGCTCTCAAAGGTGATCTTACAAAGGAAAATACATTGGGGGGGTGTGTCTTTTTTTTTACATCTCTTTGAACATTTTATTATTTTTTTCCTCCCTCCAAAAGCCATACCACTTATTTTCCTATTTTTTCCCCTTTATTTTTTATTCAGTACACATTAAGGCCTTGTCTACTCTGATTTTTCACTATTGTAGAACTGGTTGGATTATTTAAGAGACCATGCTAGCAAAACCTGATTTAAGAAAGAAAGTGATATTTAAATCTATCTAACTCAAATGTCTGGAAATAGATAGACACACACACACACACACACACACAAAAGGATTGATATACATAAACCCACACCATCAGTTAAGGCAGTGAGTCTCAATTTTTCCAGACTGCTGTACCCCATTCAAGAGCCTGTGTACCCCCAAGTTTCATCTCACTTAAAAACTACTTGCTTACAAATTCAGACATAAAAATACAAATCATGCTATTCCCAAATAATTGCTGACTTTCTCATTTTGTCTGTATGAAATTTTACTTTGTACTGACTTTGCTAGTGTTTTTTATGTAGCCCATTTAAAACTAAGCAACTATCTAGACTAGCTAATGTACCCCCTGTAAGACTTTTGCTTTCCCCTAGTTGAGAATCACTATGGGTATGTCTACACTAAAGAGAATGATTGAAGCTGCCACTGGCAATCTTCCAGGGTTTGAATTAGTAGATCTAGTGAAGCCAGCAAATTCGAATTGAGAGGAGCACTCCGGTCAATGCCGGTAGTCCTTCTACGAGGAATAAAGGAAGTCGAAGGAAGAGTATTCTCCCTTCAACTTCCTGCTGTGTGCAGATCGCCAAAAGTCAAGTTAAGGTATTTTGACTTCAGCTATGCAATTAACTGAAGTTGTGTATCTTAATTTGACCTTATCCTGTAGTGTAGACACACCCTCTGGGTACGTCTACACTACAAGCCTCTTTCGAAAAAGTGAGCCGCTTTTTCAAAAGAGAGCACCCTGGCAGTCTGGATGCTCTCTTTCGAAAAAGCCCTTTTTGCATTCAAGAATGCCTTCTTTTGAAAGAGAACTTTCGAAAAAAGGCGTTCTTCCTCGTGAAATGAGGAGTACCGTCGTCGAAAGAAAAGCCGCATTCTTTCAATTTAATTTTGAAAGAACACGGCTGTAGTCTAGATGCAGGTGAAGTTTTTTCGAAAAAAGGCTACTTTTTTCGAAAAAACCCTGTAATCTAGACACAGCCTCAGTAAGTGAAATTAAACAATCACTGTACTCACAATGAACTCACACAGGAAAATGGCAAAAGAAAAGAACATCAGATCCCTTCTAGGGGAACACTGTTTACAAAGCAATCAATATACCTGACTTATCAGTGCTAAGGAACCCTGCACAACACTTTCAAAAGACGAGTAAATTCATAACTGTGCTAGACACTAAAAATCATGGTCTTAATAAAGATGCTGGATTTGTGGCTTATGATAGCACTCTGTACCCCACTAACCCCCTTTTTGTCCTACGACTACAGGGATGTTAACAGTCTCAATTTGCGGCAGGTTTCCAAGCCCTAGTGCACTCTCACAGGTTAGTACTACATGTAGGAAACCATTTCCACCCCCTCAGTCAGGCTGTGGCGGGTCTGGTGGCTCAGACACACAAATAGCTTGCAACCTCAGTGCAGAGACAGACTTTCTTCTCCATGCTCACGACTTCTGTTATTATTTCAGAGTAAATCATGTCAGCATACCAAATTGGTTTATATGATAAATCTCTGCACATCTCTCTTCTCCCCTCATCCCCCACTCTCCATCTCTTACATAGAGAGACATGTCTCCTCCTGCCCTTGATTTTAGTGGCAATGCTTTAGATATGGGTTTCATTGTCCCTTTCCTTTGCCCCTGCTCCCTGTCTCTGTCCTTCCCTATCTTTTCACTCTCCATTTCCTCCTCCTCTTCTCCCTCTACATCTCTCTTTCCCCATCTCCCTCCTGCTTTCCAACTCCTTTTTTTTTCAAAGGCTTTCACGTGTGAGAGATGTGCATTCATCACAAACCGGTTCGGGTCAGTGAGCATATGTGGCCACAGGGGTTTTCCTTGGCAGAAACACAGGAGTTGTTTACAACATCTCTACCCCTCTCCTCCTCTAATTCTGTCTCTCTCTCCCTTGGTCTCTCTTATTTTTTTCCTTTCACCAATTCTCTCTTCTCCCCTTTCCTCTACCAGCATTCTGCCTCTCTTCTCCTCCCTGCTTTTTCCTGTCTCCCTATTCTATTCTCTCCCACTCTCCTTCAGCGGCTCAACATAAACTCTCCCCAGGTACTGGTGTACCACATTCCCCTCATAGCTGCAATTTTGGGACAGGTAATTAACACCGTTAGGGCAAGAGCTAGTGATTGTAGTGTGATGCACATAGTCTCATAGAAGGACATCACCTCTTGGGAGACTAAATTCCACAAAACAGTTATGTCATGGGCAATAGCAATACAAGCAGCCAAGACAGCTAATAGGGATGCTGAATAATGCAGTTGGTGCTGTGACTGACCAAGACCAGTTGGCTACAGGAGCTTGATAGAAGGTAAATATACTGGTCACTGGATAAATAGTTTTCTGTTCCCTAAGGGTACATCTGCACTACAGAGGAAGATCGAAGCTTCCACTGTCGATCTTCCAGGGTTCAAATTAGCGGTCTACTTAAGGCAGCTAATTCAAAGTGAGAGGGGCAGTCCAGTCAATGCTAGTAATCCTGCTTTCACCAGGAGTAAAGGAAGTGGAAGGAAGAGTGCTTTTCCTTTGACTTCCTGCAGTGTAGACAGTGCCAAAAGCTGAGTTAAGCTACTTTGAGTTCAGCTACACAATTAACGTAGCTGAAGATGTGTATCTTAATTCGACTTTGTCCTTTTGTCACTTAGACGTACCCTAAGTGAACAGGGCGGGGCTACTGCAGAGCAACCGGGAGGATCCTGGAGTCAATTAAGAAGCAAAAGAGAGACAGGTCAATCAGAACCCCTGCAGCCTATTAAGGACCTGCTGGGGCTAGTTTTAAATGCTTCCCTTCAGGAAGGGTGAAGGGCCAAGGACAGGGTGTGAGGAGGTCCGCTGTGGAAGAGCAGGAAGGACATGATCAGGCACCTGCTGGGAAAGGTTGTTGGGGAAGTGGCTCAAGGAAAGGCTGCAGCTCTGGTAGTGGAGGAAACGCTACCTGTTACCACTGCCATTAGGGTCCATGGACTGGAACTCAGTGTTCAGGGTGGGCCCAAACCTCCCCTCCCTACTGCAGAGACTACCCCTGAGAAGGGAAACAGGGACTAAGGAGGGGGCTTCACCCCAAATCCATTTATTGGCCTATGATGAAGGCAGCTCAGTAGATTGTGGCCCCTTGTCTCTAGTAAAGGGAGAGAGGCTACCTTGAAAGTCAGAGTAAGCCTCTGAGGCAAGTGCTAACTGCCAGGAAGCACAGGACTCCCAGGCTATGTCTAGACTACATGGCTCTGTCAACAGAGCCATGTAAAATAGTTTATTCGCCTTAGTCAAAGAAGTGGGACAGTCTAGACACAGCGCTTCCTTTGTCGACTGCGCCGCGTCTAGACTGCCGTGCTGTGCCGGATCAGCTGATCGTCGGCACAGCATGGCAGCCATTTTTATTTTAATGAAGCGGGGATTATTTAAATCCCCACTTCTTTGACTATGATGAATAAACTATTTTATATGGCTCCATCGACAGAGCCATGTAGTCTAGACGTACCCCCAAGGTGAAGCCGGGACTTTGCCACAGTGCTTATTGGGAAGTGGGTGCCTGGCCTGCTAAGAATGAATTATAACCATGTCTACACTGGCAGATGGAAAGTACCGGCAGCTCCAGCGTGGCTCAAAGAGTGAAGCAGTGAAAATGCCGTTGGGTGTCCGCACTGTCAGCCACCAGCACAGTAGCATGATCACACTTGCGGCACTTACAGCAACTTTCAGAGCGGTGTATTCTGGGCAGCTCACCCATACAGCACCTCTTCCTCTTCTGCTGCTGAGGTTTGTGGGATGGTGGAGAGGAGGTGCAGGACATCCTGGGTCCTGTCCCATACCCCGCGGTGCATCACTTTGCATCCCAGTAACTCCTGTGCGCCTATCCACATTTGGTACCATCTTTCAATGGTTTCCATGCTGTGCGCTCTGTCGGCCTCCTTGGTCTGTGGGAATGGATCCACAGCTGTTGATGAAAATGCTGATAGGTTTTACTGACATGTCATGAATGGCGATCGAATTATTCCTGAAGTTGCAAAATGATGATGAGGAGTCTCATGCATCATATGTATGACAAAAGATTTCTTGTGGCATTCATGGAGGTGCTGACCACAATGAGATGCTGATTTTGGGCTTGGGAATCAACCAGTGAATAAAGGGATCTTATTGACCTGCAAGTATGGGATGACGAGCAGTGGCTGCAGAGCTTTCAGATGAGGAAAGCCACTTTCAGAGGACTATGTAGTGGGCTTGCCTTCCACCTTGCAGCACAAGGACACATAAGTGAAAGCTACCCTGCCGGTGAAAAGGGATATGGCAATTGAACTGTGGAAGCTGGCTATTCCAGACAGCTTCTGCTCAGTCATCAGTCCGTCTGGAATGGGAAAGTCGACCATTGGACTCATATTAATGGAAGTGGGCAGGGCCATCATTCGCATTCTATAGGAAAGGCCGTGACTCTGGGCAACGTGAGTGAAACTGCAGATGACTTTGCTCATGTAGGCTTCTGAAACTGCAGTGGGGTAACAGATGGGACACACATTCCAGTTCTGGCACCAGATCACCGACCCTCTGAGCACATTAACAACAAGGGATATTTCTTCATGGCTCTCCAGGTGCTTGTGGATCACTGTGGGTGTTTCACAGACATTAACTCTGGCTGGTCGGGAAAGGGGAATGACACTCACATCTTTCAGAACATGGGCCTGTTCAGGAAGCTGCAAGTGGGAACCAGAAAATCACTGTAGGGGAAGTGGAAATGCCCATTGTGATCCTTGGGGCCCTGCCTACCCCTTAATGATGTGTCTCATGAAGTCATTCTGCACCTGAGCAGGTGCAGAATGACTGCAGAGTGCTTTTGGCGGTCTGAAGGCCTGCTAGCGATGTCTGCACAGGAAGCTGGACCTGGCTGATAACATCCCTATGGTTATCGCCATGTGCTGTACTCCATAATATTTGCAAAGGGAAGGGTGAAAGCGTCACTCAGGGCTGGGCCATGGAGGCACAGCACCTGGAGGCAGAATTTGAACAGACTGAGGTGATGGATATTAGAGCAGCACAAGCTGGGATCGTAAGGATCAGGGATGCCTAGTCAAATTGTGGTGGCAGTGATGGGGGAGAGAATGGAAAACAGTTTTGGGACATTGGCTGCAAGGGATTGGGCTGGCCACATGGCTGCTCTGTCTGAAGTGCTAGCAGTGCCTGGAACATGTCCATTTTGCAACCATCATGTTTAGGAGCCACTCTGTGTTCTCCTTCTGCTCCTTTCTCTCACTGTCCCTCCAGTGTGTGTGTTCAGCGGCAGTCACACAAAAACTCCTCTCGACTTCTTTGCAGCTATTTTCTGGCCCTGCAAAGTCTCTCAGCAGGCGGTATCAATACAGACTGCCATACCAAGGCTAACTCTGGCAAGGCAAACTGCAACATGTTACAGCGGGTCCACTGTCAACATTAGACACAGCACTGCCCCGACCCATTTTAAACACAATCTCTGTTCTCATATGTAGCACTGACTGGCTTCCCAAGAGCGAGCACACATAAGATACAAGACTTCCACATTGGCGAGTTCACAACGGTGGCAGGGGAATTCATTGGTGTGTGTACTGGGTAGAGGGGTGGAAGGAGAATTCATTAGTGTGTGTGTTGGGGAGAGGGGTGGAAGGGGAATTCATTGGTGTGTGTGTTGGGGGAAGGGTGGCAGGGGAATTGCTTGGTGTGTGTGCTGGGGATGAGGGTGGCAGAGGAATTCATTGGTGTGTGTGTTGGGGAGAGGGGTGGCAGGGGAATTCACTGGTGCAGGGCCATACAGTACTCTGTGCAGTTGTGTCTTCAGAAGAACACTGAAGGGAGCGTCCTATTTTTAGTCAAGGCCACTCACTTTCCAGGCCTGTGTTCATCCTGGAAGACATTACACTGCTTACAGTGAGCAGGAAAACAAAGGATGGTCTTTTAATCAACTGCAGGCTCTGTCCGGAGCCGTACACAGCCTATCTTTGTGCAGCCGTGGTCCCTCTTCCCTACTGATGTCAGAGTTGCGAGGGAATGTTATCCTTAAGGGTACAGGGACCACAGTGGCAGCCTTGACAGAAAATTTACACAGACATGTGGCCCAGCAGCTGCATGACATGTCCGATGAGACCCTGTGAGGCAGATTACCGTGAAGTGAGAGATTGCATCAGCAACCTGTTCAGTATCTGGGTAGCCCTGTGTTGGTAGCAGCAAATCAGGGCAAACCTCCTTTCTGCATCCCTCCTGCTCCCAGCAACACCCTTGAATGCTTCTAGAAATCAAACCCACTTACTAGTCGCATTCTCTGACTACTGTGACTGGCTCACCTCATTGGGGTAGAAAAGAGCTCCCAACTTCAGGCATCACCCTCTGGAGCTGGGTCCTCCTTCCTCTCAGCACATTCCTCTACAATTTCCTCCCCCTGGCTTGGTCCACTCTAGGATGGCTACTGAGCCCCCAAGTATCCACAGGGGTCTTAGGAGCAGAGGTGGGGTCACCCCAAGTATATCATCCAGCTCTTTGTAGATCCGGCAGGTTGTGGGCACAGCACAGGAATGGAGGTTTGCTTCCTGTGCCTTGTGTTAGCTGTTTCACAGCTCCTTTACTTTGTCCCTGCACTGCAGTGTGTCCTGGTCCTGGCCCCATTAGGCCACGCATCTTGATGTGCATTCCTATTACAGCTGGAGAGAAGCTAGGACTGGCAGCCTCTACTCCCAAAACACCGATGAGGTCCAGCACCTCGGCATGGCTCCCAGCAGGGGATCTCCTGGTGCATGGAGCAGGCATGGCCAGCTGGAAAGAGGCGCTGAGAACACACCACGTGTTGCTGAGCAAACAGGGAGGGGTCTTTCACATTTCCAAACTAAAACAAAGGGCAGGTCTGAGGGCTGGTCACTTGTGGGAGTGGTTTGGGTTTCTTCCTTTGATCTGGACTCTGTGCTTTCGGACGGGTACCTGCCCTCCTTAATTGGTTTTTAGATTCAGTTCCAAATACCCTTTAACTGCATTACCTTAGTACCCGACCGATTCCAAAATCTGCTTTCACTCTTACCAGAGGTTCAAAGAAATATCTGAATATCCATTTAATCCATAGCACATTCTCTCTGGTGTATTAATTATGATATGTTGTGTTATCTTACTAAAATTATAGAACAGCCCCATCATAGAATTATATTGGGGATATTAATTGTTATATTGCTTTTGCTTATTAAAGGTTTCATATTTGATTGTTGCTGTAAAAGATGTGGTAATAGAAATAGCTTTTATGTTTGTACTAATTATGTAATGTTTAATGAAAATAAAGGTTTAGAAAGGTAGTTGTGCTGTAAGCACAAAAGGGGGGACTGTGGAGGCAAGAAAAGGGAATAAGGGAATTTGTGTGCAGCCATCTTGGTCTTTTTAACAAAAGAGCAAGAGTCAGGCTAAGTCTGTGGCCTGACAACGTGAGAGCTGTAATTAGACGCTGCCTTTGCCTCTCGCCTCCATACGGAGATAAGGATAGAATGCCGACTCTGGCAGGGACCTTGAGATAAGGAGCATCTGGGTGGAACTAAAATAACTGTTAGCTATTGGTGTTTGTAATGGGAAGGAGACTAATTGTTATTGTTATTATATCTAATGGACTGTATATAAACTGCTTCATAATTGCTTGTATTCGAAGATCTGTCTCGGGGGGGGGGGGGGGGGGGAGGCTCCTCCTGTCCGAACCAGTTTTTCCCTTGCTGCAGCTCGTAATAAAACTTCCTCTGGCTACTTGTTGCTTACAAACGCAGAGTGAGGACAATGTTTTCTTCCACAATTTGAGAAGTAGAGTTCAAACAGATAACCAGAGAGGCAGCACCAGGCATTTTGGGACTGGCATGGGAGGAGAGTTAGGACGCAGTGCTACACCACAGTGTCCACACTGGCACCCCAGCACTGTATCCAGAGCATAGCAAGCTGCACACATCTCATCCAGGTGGTTTACCTACAGCGCAGCTACTGCAGAGCTATTGCGCAGCAAGTGCCTTGCCAGTGTGGGCAAGTTACATTGCTGGGGGCTGATTTACTGCGCAGTAACTGGCCAGTGTAGACATGGCCTATTATCCTCCTCAACTCATAAAAACACCAAATAGCCATCAGAGAGATGCTTTTTGGTCACTTCTGTTTTGGAGCAGAAGCAGAAGAGGGGGGCATGCTGGAAACTCCACAGTCTGGCCTCAGCACTCCTGAGCCATTTGGTCTCCTCAGGCTTTAGAAAAAAGTTACCTTAATTAAAACCTGTGCTTACCTTCCACTGAGGCAGCTAGGTGAAATAGGAAGATCAGCCACAGCCAACCCATTCCCACTGCTCTTCTCCTCGCCCTTAAGGCAGCGTTAAGATCCATGTAGTTTCTCCAGAGACTCCACCATCTCCAAATAGTGCTCCCCACTCCCTTCAAGAGTTCCAAGGAGGTGTCAGGGACTCTGCGAGCCAAAGCACAAGTGCTTCCACACAACAGGTGTGACTGGGGAGAGACAGAAGAAAGGAAATCAGGTAGCCACAATTTCAAGCTCAGACATGGCAGCTTCATAAATACCAAATGCAGCCCTATCCCAGCACAAGCTGTGTCTGATCATTAGTTGCAGAGTTTATATCACAGACTGAATACAAGCGGTCCCAGCACTGCATTCTCTCCACCGTATCCCCCAGATTTAGGAGGCTTCCAGACTCCTGAAAAGCTGCTGTCTTGGCAGGGAGTGCTTCATTAAATCACTATTGACTCAGAATGGTGCTAGGACAGTGTTTCGCAAATGTGGCCACATGGAGTCACCATGGGCTTTTATTGTGGCCACAGTTTCCTGGACAATAATGGCAGAAGGGGGGGGGGGAGCACCCAGGGCCTCCAGCAGTGGTTGGGCCCCCGCCCTGCCCTACTTCCCTCTGGAGACACAAAAGATGGAGGAGAAGGCAACAGGTGTGAGTTCCCCACCTTCCCAGAGGCAATGGGGTCAGATTTCAGCCTAGCATGGAAGGCTCCAGCCACAGGCTTCAGAATCCATTCCTTGACTGTGCAGTGGTGGGCTCTGGCCCACAGTTCACCCTTCCCATTGTCCCCCCGCTCCCATCCATACTCAGCTTCCCATCCAGGACTTGCAGGGCTTGCCAGAGCTTAGTACATCTGCTGTGAAAAGTGGTATTTGCGTGTTTGTTAATATCACTTTTCACAACAGACTTAGGAGCTAGAATTGACCAAATTCTAGTAACCAAAAAAGAAAAAATAAACAAGAAAAAAAATACAAGAGTGAGCAAAGCACTTTGTGTTTCTGTGCTGTTTATGCCCAGTAAAGAACTGTAAATTATTTTTATTACTGAGTCTGAAAAAAAACCTACATAAAGGAATTACAATGATTAGGACATACATACATGCACAGTCACTTGTTTTACCTAAAGTTAATTATGCATTTTAGGGAAAATGTCAGAGCAACCACCAAAAAGTTTGTGGTGAAAATCCCTATGCTAGGCCAGACTCCACACACACCTGAAGCACTCTGACTGGGAAAGCGGCATTGCAAAGGGGATTCTTGCAGCCAGGGTGGCCAGGTGTCCGGTATTTTCCCCCTGCCTCCCCCACTCTCCACCCTCCGGCCAGCTCCGCTCCCCCCAACCAGCCCTGCTTCCCTCCAGCTGACCCCCACCCCTGATCTTCCTCAGCCAGCCCCGTTCTCCTCCCGGCTGATCCCTTCGCCCCTCCCCGCCCCCCCCGCCCCTCTGATCAAGTGTGTCTGGTATTTTTTCTGAAGCTACCTGGTAACCCTACTTGCAGCCTACTGCAGTGCAATAGCTTTGTAATACCAGGCCTTTGTGGGCCCAGCCATTAGCAAATATTACTTAATCCCCATCCCTCTGCACAAATGTCATGAATGCATATAGGTTACTCACAGGAAACAATAAGTTTTGTTTCTTTAGGGCACCCTTCATGCAGCATTCCAAAAAACATTTCAGGGAAACAGTAAAGCATAAGCTAAATAGAAAGTCAAGGTTCTCAGGCAACACAGAAAGAGGGCAAATGGCTCAGCTGGAGGGGGGAGGGTAGAGTTGCAATTAGAAGAGGCAGCCAGGCAAGGACCATCTCCAGATCCAACCAGGAGGAAAGAAAAGCAGGAGCAAATTTGAGAGAGCAAAGGGCGGACAGTTTGGGATCAGGTAGTGGAGTGGAATTTGATTTGCTTTCTTTGTGAAAGTGAAAGAGGCATCACCAGTCAAAGAGGAGAGTGTCCCTTTCTATAGTACCAGAGAGGCTGCACTAGAATGTTGAATATAGAGGAATTAGAGTCACCCCACACTTCAGGAAGATGTAGAAAAACTGAAGGGAGCTCTGAGAAAAACAAGAAACGTGATTCAGGGGCACTGATTTGTGAGGAGAGATACAAAGACTATAACTGGGACTAAAATGTATGTGTTTGGGGGACGGGGATATAGTAATTTCTTCCAAGTCTTATTAAAGGTGTAAACACTGATAAAGGAGAGAAGCTGATGACAGGGGTCCCAGACGAGTAAAGGGATGAAACAGAGAAAAGGGGAATATTTCAGACAGGGTAAACAGGAAATGTTTCCTAACCGTGAGAACTATTAGACTGTGATGAAATAATCTCCCTTAGGGAAGTGGCTCCTTGCGTTTAAAACTAGACTGAGCAATGCCTGGGAGAATAGTCTGTAGAGAGCTATAAATAATAAACATCAGCCCTCCTATTCCGCTTTTAATACCTAAATAGAAAAGCTCTTTACTACATTAGCAGACCCCTGAGAGGGAGATATTGTAAGTATTGAGACCACTGTTCTACAAGGAGGTAAACAGAGGAACAAAGACAAATTAAGTCCAGGTGTTAAGTGCAGAAAACATCCGTTGAAGCTAAAGGAATTACGATCACTTCTCTTAGGCCTGAATTTGGCCCAAAGTGACATGACTTGCCCAGTGTCAGGCAGTAAGTCAGAGACAGATCTGGGGACAGAACCCAAGAATCCTGATCTTGTTCAAACAACCAGATCTCAGTGTCACGTCTAGACTACATTCCTCTGTCAAAAGAGGAATATAAATGAAGCAAATTGAAAGTGCAAATGAAGCATGGATTTAAATATCCCGCACTTCATTTGCATATTCACGTTCGAGCACTTTATCAGAAAAGGGTATTTTCAAAAGTGAAAGAGCAGTCTAGATAGGGTTCTTTCAAAAAAAGGCCCTTTCTCGAAAGAACCCATACTCCTGAAAAAATGAGTGATCAGAGAGGGTGTGGGGCCCCTACTGGATGAGGGAGGTAACCTGGGGTATGTCTATACTACAGCGTTATTTCAAAATATCTTATTTCAAAATAGTTAATTTGAAATAAGTTATTTCAAAATAACACATCTACACACAAAATGCATTTCAAAATAGCGTTTTGCTATTTCAAAATAGTGCGTCCACACTGAGTGGACACTGAATCGCGTTTAAGGCCAGCCCGAACCAGGTCCAGCAGGGCATCAGGTAAGGAGTTACTATGTGTGGCTGCTGCCTGAGGCTGTCTGAGGCCTGTGCTTAAAGGGGACCCCCCCCCCCCTTGACAGCTGGTTCTCAGCTTTCCCTGCTTGCTTGCCTACCTCAATGAGGGACAGTAAAGCATTTTATCTCTGCGTGCTCTGGTTGCCCTCACTCGGGACCCCACAGCACTCTACCACAGGGAGCCAGAGCTGTGCCTGGGCACTCTGGTGCTTCTCGTGGACGCATTGCTGCGAGCCTGGCTGCACTTTCTGCAGGCTGCTATCTGGGAGGGCAACTGGGGGGCTGTCAGTATCCAGGAGGCCCTGCGGGAGAGCTTCCAGCCTGAGGAGCACTAAAAGCCTCCCTGGCCTGCCCCACTGGGGACTTGTGCCTCCTTCCTCCCTCATGTCCTTCCACTTACCCCTTCCTAGCCCCCCTTCCTGATGTCAAATAAAATATATGTAATTTCAAACTCTCTTTATTTAACAAAACTGGGGGGAATGAAACTCTGGTGAGACTGGGGAAAGGAGGCGGGAAAGGGGAGAAGAGAGGGTGGGAGAGGGGAGGGGGAAACCTGGGAGGAGGGCGCTGGAAGGGGGAAGCAAGGGGAAGAAAGGGGAGGGGAAGCTCAGGGTCTCGCCGGACCAACTTGATTTTTATGCACACCTGCTCCTGACTTCGCATGTGGCCTTATCCTGCCATAGACAGCCGCGTTCCTCCGTCAAGTGCGGAGATCATGGACGTTGGGGGCATTTGCCTCGAACCTGAATAAGGTCCATGATCTTCACTCTGGACCAGGAAGGTGCCTGCCTTCTCCAGGCCCTGGCAGGCTCCTGGGAGCTGGCAGACAGCTCCTGGGGAGCGGTGGAGGGCTGGCTGCCAGTGGCTTGCTGGCTCATGTTTTGGGGCCACTGGGTCAGGGACAGTGACTGCTGGCTCTGGGCTGGCAGACTTGGAGCTGGTGCAGACACTGTGGCCAGAGTCTACCCCTTTAAGGGCTCCGGGGAGAGGGGAGGGAGAGGAGTGTTCTTGGTTGAGGCTGGAGTGGCCATCAGGGCACCCTGGGAAGGGCTGGAGACCCCCTATTTCGATATAAGTGTCTACACAGCACTTATTTCAAAATAGCTGTTTTGAATTTGGCATTATTCCTCATGGAATGAGGTTTACCAAATTCGAAATAAGCGCTCTGCTATTTCAAATTAATTTTGAAATAGCGGTTTGGCTGTCTAGACGCTAGTAAAGTTATTTTGAAATAACTTTGCTGTGTAGACATACCCCTAGTGACAGATGATGTGGAAAAAGCTGAAGTACTCAATATTTTCTTTGCCTCTGTCTTCCCCCACCCCCGACCAGCTTCTACTAGCAAGTAGAGGGAGTGCCTGCCAGGAGTACAACCTGTTGGGACTCCGGCTCCCGCCAGCTCTGCTTCCCGCCCCCCCTTCCTCCCAGCCCCCTCCTTCCTCCCGGCCAGCACCGCGGCCCCCGACCTTCCCCCCCGTCAGCCCCGCCTCCCACCCCCTTCCTCCCAGCCAACCCCATGGCCCCCGCCCCTCCGTCAGCCCCGCCTCCTTCCCCCTTCCTCCCAGACAGCCCCGCCCCCTCCCGCGCCCACAATCAAGAGTGTCCAGTATTTGGGGGGGGGAGGGGTCTACCTGGTAACCCTATCCTTCGCACTCCCTCCCTCCCCAAGTGCATCCTCACCAAGCGTGGAGGAGGGTGGGGGGAAGGAGGAAGGGAAGTGCCTCCTACCTCACCTCCTCCTGCTGCCACTTCAGCCACCACAGATGCCGGAGCTGAGTCACGCAAATAAACAGTTTGAGCTCCAGCAGCCGCCACAGACCAGGGGTGGCTCCAGCCTCGTGGGTCTCACCGCGAGCAGGGGAACTCCAGCACGGGCGGAGTAGCCCCTGTCCATGGCGGGCCCTGGCACACTGCAGGCAGAGGCTGCTCCAGAGGGGCTAGAGCAGCCCCTAACTGCAGCTGAGGCACTATGTTTAACCCATCCAATTAAATAGGATATAACATCCCTAGTCTTGGGTGCAGTACCAGAATGGCGGTTTGCCTCCCTCAACTTACGGCAGGACTGCCTCAGCTCCTTTATCTTCATTCTGCACTGCAGTGTGCCCTGATATTACCCCTTCTCACACCAGGATCCAGAAATGTGTCCGTACATGTCCCAGGTCCTATGGATCACTTGCAGCTGGGACTGCACTGACTCCTCTCTCCACACACTGATAAGATCCAAAAACTCTGCAGTGGCCTACACAGGAGAGTGTTTGGAGTGACAGTCAGTCCTGATGACCTGAGAAGACTCCATGAGAGCACTCAACACTGAACCAGCCAGTAGGAAATGGAATTTTAATTTTTAAGAGCTTGCATTTAAGACCTTTAATTTTTAAGGGGTGGATTGCAGAATTCAAATAGTTGCCCACAGTGACTAACTAACTGGGCATTGTGGGACACACCCTGGAGTTCAATAAAGGCCAAAAAAGATGCCCGTGGTACACACAGACAGATTGTCAATAGTAAAGGGAGGGGGAAAGGAAAAAGTCCCTCATGGAGGTTGATGTTTTCTGTTGCAGAAACTGGGCATTTTTGTCATGTTGCAGTGTGAATGCTATCAGTGTTTTGTTGCCAAAAGGGGGGTTTTGATGACAAAACTTGTCAGTGTAGATATGCCCTAGTTAGGTCAATCTAACCACTGGTGTGGATACGGCCAGGTCAGGGAAAGAATTCTTTCTCTATCCTAGCTGACACTTCTTGGACAGATAGATTAACTATAGCAACGGACAAGCCACTTCCATTTATGTAGAAAGCATCTACACCAATGTTTCTTAAAATGTGTTCCGTGGCACACTGGTGTGCCAGGAGGCAGTCAGAGGTGTGCCGCGGAGAACAACAGAATTCAAAATGTCCACCCTTAAAGGAGCAGGCGACTTTTTTTTTCTCAATAACTTTCCCCCAACCCCCTTTTTTTTTCTTCTCAACAAAAAATCCTTGGTGTTCCTCATAAAAAAATTGTTTGGTGTTCCTCGGTCTTAAAAAGTTTAAGAAACACTGGTCTACATGGTGGTGCTATAGAGGCACAGCTGCAGTATCATAGCTGTGCCTCTGCAGAAGCTATAGTATATACATCCTGAGACTGTAAGTTTTTCAGGGAAGGAACTGTCTCTTTGTACAAGCTCTGACAAAGTGGGTCTTTGCCCACGAAAGCTTATGCTCCAATAAATCTGTTAGTCTATAATGTGCCACAGGACTCCTTATCCCTTTTGCAGACTCAGACTAACACGGCTACCTCTCTTTGTACTGTTCCTCATACAATCAGCCCCTGGCCTCTAAGTGGTAAAAAAATATAAATAATAAATACAGAGTATAGCTGCTAATCTTTCAACAGAGACACTTTCTTCCAAGAGTTCACTAGGCAATTGAGTTAAATATATATTAAGAGCATGTATACACATGTACACACAGACAATCTTTTAAACAGTCTGGATAACAATCTCTTCCCTTCTCAACTGGGCTTCACTTGCTTGACAGGTTTTGAAGCAATAATCCTGTCAATTCATGAGTACTCTAGTATTCCAAGGAAAACTTGGAAGACGAAACATGAATTTTCAATATTAAAAACAGCCAAAAATAACAATTATTTAAAAATAGACCTTTTTATACATCATAAAGAACCAGAAACTAGAACAAACATTTTTTTCTCATTGCATTTCACCTTTCAGATGTGTTGTAAAATAACACTAAGGTTGGAGAAATTATATCTTTTGAAATCTGACATGAGAAATGAAATGGAGAGTGCCCAAAGGAAAAGGTTAGTGGCTACCCCATTGCATTCATTTTCTTTGCTAGCAAGGGTGGGTAAAAGCTCTAGTTACTGATTCAGTAGACTATCCTGATCAATTCAATCTTTATGTCCTAGGGAGACTTCCCTTAACACAACTGCATAAAGGCCCTTGAAATGCAATTTTATCCACTTGGAAATGAACTTGATCCTTTCAGCCTTCAACTGTGTGATTAGGAAAGGATATATTAGCAGAGGAGTGTGTTTAACATTTAGGAGAAAAATATGGTGAATTTACAGTCTCAGGGACAGAGCACTAAAGCTTTCTTAAAGCGCTCATTGAGTGTGCAAAACAACCTTAAGAGCATTTGTGCATTAAATATTCCTGACAGTTGTAATCTGTAGAACATTATCTCCTTTCAGGTGAAAAAACCAATTCACCTTTGTGGTGTTTATAATCCTTTGTAACTTGATTTCCCTTTCCAGTAGCAGGAGCAAGAACAACTTTTAGATTAGCAATGTCATTTTAAGTCACTTCAGTTAGTGCCCCAAAATCATCATGTACACGTTTGAAAACATCAAATAGACTTTTTTTTATCAAGGAAAGAAAATATATAACCTTCTTGCATAAAAGATAGAAGGATAAATCATTTTCCCACACAATGTTCAGGCAATGGAGGTCAGAAGTCAAAAGCTCATGTCCCAGAAAACAAGAACCAACCTTCAGAGGCTATGTCTACACTGTATAGCACTGGTAATTGGCAGCATGCAATGTATGTGTAACTCCAGTAGAAAGTTGGGATGTTAAATATCGGTTAATTGAATAGTCAAGTAATCTCATGAATTCTTATTGGTTAGTCGACTATTCTATAGTCCCGGGGGTGGAGTCAGCAGGCAATACACTCCAGCTTCACTCCTGGAGAACCCCCTGCCACTCCACACTGGTGTGCCAGGTGGGAGCTGGTCTGTGAGGGGAGCCAGTATAAAAGCCAGCTCCCATCACAGACCGGCTGCCTGTCACCTTGTGCTGCTGCCTCTGATAAAGAAGCAGCAGCGTGAGGTGGCAGCAGCCCCTTTCTAGGGAGGATCTGAGCACCTGGACCCGGCACAAATCAGAACTGAGCCAGCCTGCCTGCCTGACTGGCTCCTAATACACTTTAAATGCAGAGTTGCAGCGGGGGTAGGTCCTGGACCAGCATGAACCAGGACTGAGCCAGGCCGCTGGTCATCCTGCTAAAAACTGTACTGGCAAGGGAGAGTGGAGGGAAATGCATGTAGTCTATAGCATTAACCTATAAGCTTTTGCTTATTGGTTAATTAGGGTTGCCAGGTGTCCGGTTTTGAACCTGACAGTCCAGTATCTGAGCTTTCTGTTCAGGAAACAAATTGAGAATATATAAATGAGAAAATATAAATGTCTGGTATTTTCTAAATAAGATGTAATATAGATTGTGATGTAGTGTCAAGTGTGTCCGGTATTTTTGTTGAAACCATCTGGCAACCCTATGTTTAATTGGTTAATCAACTATACCAGTGTTTCCCAATTTTATTTGGCCACAGAACTATTTTAAACTCAGAAGAATATTGAGGAACCCCTATAGCCACGGGAAGCAGGTGGGGGGGGGGAGGGAAATTTGTCAAGCAAAAAAAAAAAAAAATACCACCAGGAAAATTTGTTGAGCTTTGGAAATGCAGAGTGGCAGCGGGGGAAGGCAGGTGTCTGAAAACCAATGGGAAACCAGAGAAGGAGCCGGCATCTTTTAAAGGAGGGGGAGTGATCAGGTTCTCACGGAACCCTTACTTTCACCATTTCGGAAACAGTGAACTGCACTATTACATCCCTAGTAGTGGAGAAGTTGGCAGAGTCTTTCCTTGCAGTGAGGAAAAGCTCCAGTTACTGGGAACTGCCAGAATCTTTCCCCACTGCCTCACGCCTCACAGAGCACTTCCCTGCTGTCAGTCTCTGCTTGTGGCAGGGGAAGGCTCCAGCAGCTGGGAGGCAGTGGAGCACTACACTGCTAAAAATAGCTGTGTAGAGAGGGAGGCAAGGCATAGGTGAACATAAGAATGACTGTACTGAGTCAGACCAAAGGTCCATCCAGCCCAGTATCCAGTCTGCTGACAGTGCCAATGCCAGATGCCCCAGAGGGAGTGAACAGAAACAGGGGATCATCAAGTGATCCATTCCCTGTCATTTTTCTACCCCCCAACAAACAGAGACTGGGGATACCATTCCTACCCATTCTGTCTAATAAGTATTGATAGACCTAACCTTCATGAAGGTGAGTAGAGAGCTGCATAGACTGCATACATGGGTACATACCCATACCCTTCCAGCATGTCTTTATTTGCCTCAGATATGCCTTGTGGTCTATACCCATGCTAGGAGCAACAGTAGTGGGCTGTGCCCATGAAAGCTCATGATACCATCTACATGTTTTGTTAGCCTATAAAATGCTACCAGATCATTTGTTGTTTTTTATGTGTAACTACGGTATGTGCTGCTGCAAGAAAGGTGCAACTGCTAAGTACCAGCACCTGAGAGGGGCAATTGCTAAGTGCCAGCAACTAGCTTCGCTGGGAAAAGATCCAGAACTGGTTTCTTTTGTGACTGAAGCTACAATTTCTTCTCCGATAAACTGTGATTGCTGATGGAAGGGAAATAATCACAATGCCAAGTTTATTCCTACCAGTTAACCTCAAAGATCTGAATAAGACCAGCTCACATGCCTCAGATTAGGATGCAGTATACCAATAAAATCGATTATTTTCCATTTTCTATTAAGAACTAATTCTTGCAGAACTGTCATGAAAATTTACCATCTGAGCTATAAAAATCTACTGACCAGCATTATAACCTGATGAAGAAAACACCTAGAGGTATTTTATACCTCTATCCAAACTACATTTGCTAATTTTGCTCACCAATAGCAATGTGAGTCGCAACGTTTGAGCTTTTTTACTCGAGTTGTATACACGTCCTCTTTGAGATTTTTTTTTTTAATCATTTCAGTAAGATTGAAGGACTTTATTTGGACTTTAATGATTTGGCTTTGCAGCTCTGACCCTGGATTTTCAGAAAAGTTGGAAGTGCAACTTTTCAGTAATTTAGGAGTTAAACGTAGTTAAAATGACTTTTTGCCCTTTAGACTTTCATTTGCTGCCCTCTGCAAACAAATGTCTCTAGTATTTAAAATGTTCAGCCATGTAAGTGCTCAATACTCTCTTCCCACATAGGCTACTGTTATTTTAAAATAATATTATTAGCATTATGCATCATCACTGTTTCTATTTATGCCAAGGAACCCCAAAGTAGAACGCTTCCTTGTAAAACAACTCGTCAATATCACAAGTGCAAATTCACTGAAGGATAGACTCTAATTGCCTATGCTGCTCCCTTAGACTTGCTCCCTCACCCCCACTTTGTAGCCTTCACTCCCAGACAGCTCCTCACCTCAACCCCTCTCTCTTGTACCACTAACCTACCACTGCAAATACTGAAGTAAGTCTAGACGGTAATGTTGACTTAACTGGTGGCCTTTGAATAAGGAAATTAGAACAAACAATCAACATCAGCTTTGCTGCTTTCCCCTGAATGTTGTTGATCCCATTCTTAGGCAATGCACTGAGTAACCTTTAATTGTAAAAGTTAAAGAATCTGATGTGGAAATATGGACACAAACATACACACATTGCAGCGCAGATGTGCAGCAAGCACTCTGCTATGAACAATGCCTGTCAGTAGGGGCTCCATCTTAGGGAGAACTTTGGTCTTGTCTCTTCTCTACAATCAGCAATAGATTAGGAACATGAGAAGGGTGATCAGGCCCACCAATGGGGGGTAGGAGGGTGCAAATAGCCCGAAGGCCCAGTGAGTCAAGAGGACCGGGGCTCCTGGCTGCCACTACTGCTACTAGCAATGTAGTAGCAATGGTGGCCAGAACCCCAGACCCTTTACATCGCTGCCAGAGCCTCACATAGCGTGCTTCAGACTGGGGATGTGAAATATTAATCAGCTGACCAGTAAGCATCACCCTAAATGGGTAATGCTTACTGGTTCCAGTTACCCAGTAGGCAAGCGGCTGCTCCAGACCCACAGGGGCTTGCCGTGATCAGGGGCTGCTCTGACGGGGACTGGGAGCCGGAAGCCAGCAGCAGCCCTAGCCCCCACACAGCAGCCAGCCCCAGGTTGGGAGCTGCTCCAGCTGGGTTAGAGCAGTGCCTGCCAAGGCTTCCTGGTCAGTTAGTTAACTGGTTAAATGTCAGGTCAACCTAACGTTTAACCGGTTAACTGACTAACTGGGATTTTACATCCCTACTTAAGATGGTGCTGAGGGCTGCCTGGAGAGGCACAGTGAGCTCCGGGTGAAACTAAGGTTTGACTGGTGGAGGCTACTTCTAGTCTCACCTTTCCTACCCAAGACCCCATCCTTCTGGGGGTGCAGAGTCACCTCACCAAACCTAGCCAGGGGCCCAGTGAGTCTGTCAGCTCCACTGATGGCCATAGTGCGTCAGATCAATGGTAAACATAGTCCCACATCCTGTCTCCCAATGAGTTTTATACAGAGCAAGCTCTCTGTTTCCCTTAGCTCCTGTAGTTCAGCCATTCTGGTCTCCAGAGACTGTATAGAGCCTTTTTCGAAAATAGAACCCGTACTCCTGAAACATGAGGTGTGTGGGTTCTTTCGAAAAAGGTGTTGTTTTTTTTTCAAAAGAACCCTGTCTAGACTAGTTTCTTTTTTGAAAAAACCTTTTTCGAAAAAGCACTCTCACGCAATTATGCAAATGAAGCACAAGATTTGTAAATCCACGCATCATTTGCCTTTTCAATCGGGCTCATTTACATTTCTCTTTCAGAAGAGGAATGTAGTTTAGACATGCCCAGTGAGCCATGAATTTGTTGCACTGAATCCACATATATTCCCCCTGCACACAGGTCAGATAATCATACATGCTTCATTCAATGCAATAAAACTGAATAGCTCAGGTCTGCTACTGGACTTCGGCCTGCATTCTTTTCACTCCTGAAAGCCTTTGGAGGGGGTGGTTTTCTTTGAGGATGGTTGTTTTGGTATTTTGTGGAACGGGGTGTTTATTAGCCTAAGTTTAGAGAAAGGTTGTATTTGACTTTCATTCCCTCACAAAACTTACCTGTTTGCAGCTCCAGTTCAATAGCTCTTCACATTTCCACTCACTCAGATGCTAGAGTGGGAGCAGGCAAAATATGGCCCACAAACTGCATCCATCCTGCCAAGCTTCAGATCAGGCCTATCACGGTACTCTGGGCTGCCAACGTCCTGCCACCCAGTGGAACCCTCAGACAGGGTCCCTGCCCACCACACCCTCACATGCTGCTAATGCAGCCAGCTGCTGGATCATGCACATGCATTTCCACTCTGTGCAGCCCATGGGGGGGGGCTCCGTGCATTGTTCCCCCAAACCTGCACAATCCTTGCAGCTCCCCTGGGCTGTGCTTGTAGGTGCAGACAGCTTACAGATTCCCCCTCCTCCCATTTTGCACGTCATGCTGAGACACACACGCTGGTTCCAGCAGACAGCTGAGTGGTGTGTGGGGTCCAGGGAGTCTGCACAAAGGCCCCGAGAGCTGCTGGCCAGGAGCTGCCTCCAGTAAGCATCTCCTAGCCAGAGCCTGCACCTGGCACCCCATCTCCTCCCACACCTCCCCTCTCTGCCTCAGATCACAACCCAAACCCTCTGCACCACCCCTGCACTCATGCCCCAAACTCCTGAGACACGAACTCCCCATGCAGCTCTCCCACAGGGCAAAACAGAGGTGAAAGAGGGCTGGTATGATGTACTGGTGAGAAGCGGACACCGGTACCAGCTGATGTTAAAGTGTTGCCACAGCAGCACTTCTTTAACATCAGTGCCCCATTTTGCTCCCCCTATCAGCAGGGTCTGGGGTTCCTGGCAACTATGGCAGTGGCCAGGCTTCCTCCCAATGCCTCGCCCCTTCCAGTGGCCAAGGGCCAACCCCCCACACCTTGCCAAGGATGCTGGTTCACTGGTAAATCCCAGCATTTACTATCACCCCTAGGGCAAAGTACGTATACAAGGCTGGGGACTGTAAGGCCAAGCCATTATTCCAGAAAGCTCCATAAAAGTAACTCCCGGATAGCTAGAGAGGGAGGAGCCTTGGGAGAATCAGCTCCCCCATTGGAGGAGCAGGCTGTGGCCCAAACAGAGGCTTTTCTTTGCTTCATTTGTTATACTTTCTGCCTGCCTGCAGTGCAAGAAGAAAGCCGGGGGAAAACACCACATCGGTGCTTACTTCTCTTGCAGGAACAGTTGAACCCTGGTGCTTTCCTCAGTATTCTTGGCCAAAATCTTCCCATTGTTATGCAGCAAATGAAGGAGTGGCTGCTCACCTGCACTGCAGAGCTAACTTTGGTACCTATAGGTATGTTCTGTGCAGTACCTTAATGGGAGCTGGCACTGCAAAAGCCACTGCTGCACCAGGTATAATAACTGGGCTTGGGAGTCAAGAACCTGAGTTCTAGCACCACTTCTACCAGCAAATCTATAGGCCTCTGTTTCTGTAAAATGGAGATTATAATGCTGCTCATCCAGCTTTATGTGGTATGTTTGAATTACAGGAAACAATAGTAAGCACAAACTGTTACCACCTGGAAATCACCTATTTCTGAAGATCTTCTTAACACTTAAAGTCAACTGTGCATTGATGCAACATGGAGCAAGAGTGACTCCCCACCAAACCATGATAGAAACTGTACTATAGATCCTATGGAGCAAAGCATGAAAGGAAGGGGACCTAGGAAGGCTGTAGGCAGATGCGTGGTGGCAAATATAAGCCAGGAACCTAGTAGAGACCAAGAGATAATACATGAGACTGATGTATTATCATAATGACTACAGGAATTTGGCTGTGCCACATCAGGGAAGAGATAGGGGAAGGACCTAGAAAGGAAGCTAAGACAATTGGATGGGGAGAATCATCAGCAGGAGAGGATTCAGTGAAGATGCTTCCAGTGATCAGGGTTAGTGAGAGAAGCTCTGATCTTAAGGATGGAGAGGAAAAGGGGATCACCAAGGGGCACAGGACATCAGCGTGGAGCTGCAGTGCAGGGACAGGTAGGAAGAGGACCTCAGGATCAACATTCTCTTCCTTGGTGTTCAAATGTTTCTTTGGCCCCTGCTCCACTCCAGAAGAATATTGAAATCAGTAACATTCACTTGCCTTCATCCAAAACCATGTAGGGTTGCCAGTTGGTTTAACCAAAAATACCGAACACCTCCACCACCACCACCCCGGAAAAAAAACACCAGGAAAAAGAATCTGGTTAAAAAAATAAATAAATAAATAAAGGACCCTGAGAATTATTTAGCAAAAATAAACAAACAAACAAACAAATAAATAAATAAAACAGCGTGGCCCCTTTAAGAAATGCCTTTGAGGTTTTTTGGCCCTAACAGGCTGCTGGTGGTCATTCACCATCTTGTCTCCCTGCTCCGGACCGGACAGCTCCCCTGTGGAACCAAGTAAGCACCCAGGATTTTCACCTCCTGGCCGGGAAAAAATCAGAAAATACCCAACATTTTAGGTCCTAGCAACCCTAGTACCATGAGCCGTACACAGCCGCTCATTTAAAGGGCTAGCTCTTCCAGATGAAGGATTCATACTGGACCAACTGCACTCATGCCCCAGACCACACAGTAAGGCTATGTCTACACTACACGCTTTGCCGGAAGAGGCAATGCAAATGAAGCACGGATTGGTATTTTCTCGTGCTTCATTTGCATAATCTCTTCCCATCCATTTCTGCGCAAGAGGTTTTTGCGCAAAAACATGCAGTGTGGACGTTTCCGTTTTGCACAAAACCCCCTCTGAGGCATAGGAATTTTTCACAAAAAGGGGGTTTTGCGCAAAAAGGAAATGGCCACACTGCTTGTTTTTGCGCAAAAACCTCTTGTGCACAAACAGATTGGAAGGGATTATGCAAATGAAGCATGAGAAAATGCTAATCTGCGCTTCATTTGCATTGCCTCTTCCAGCAAAGTGCGTAGTGTAGACATAGCCTTAATGATGGGGAGCACAACAGCAGCATCAACAGAGCTTCTAATGGCTGGTTAGTCACAGCGGGCATTTTCAGAAGACCCAATAGTTATCACTCAGTGCATGCTTTTTGCTTGAATTACTTCAGGCGTTTTTCTATGAGGTGTTTGCTGAAGAATGAAATGAAGCTGGAAGGACAACATCCAGATGAGTGGGGTACACAGCAAAGAGGCAGTAAGCAGGGTGGATGGAATAGGAAAGGAGTTCATGGGTGACAGGAGGAGGAGGACCTAGTTTTGCTAGTGGAACATTGGCAGAGACCTTGTAGAAGCTGCCTCCTTCTTTGAGAAGTACTGAGCAGGGATTTGCTAGACACATTCCACACAATGGCTTACACAGTCAAGTAGGGTACTGAGAGGCTTTGATCCCTTCCTCCTCCTCCTCCTGTCTTACACTTCTAGCTCGCTACGTCCACCATCAGAACAAGGTTATGTACCATTAATATTTAGGTAGAGGAGAGCTAGTCTCAGAAAGTGGCATGCATGTATGTTCAATAAATATTTCAGGCTCATAAGAATTCCTTCTGAAGTGCTTAGGTTATTTTTAGTGCCGGAGATGAAAGTAATAATGTATAAATCTCAAAGGCCTGTCTCCTGTATGTCTCATAGGATAATCTGTAGTTCACAGTGGATGTTCGGGACCTATTTGTCTAGTCACAGCCATATTTAGCAACAAGAGATTACACCTAAAATGAAAGCAGGACACAGAGCTCCCCTAACACCTCCCTCCTACGTACAAGTCTCTGCTATTACTCAATGGACCCAAAACCTGAAGAATGGGTTTTCTACAAGGATGAGAGCCTCTCACCCCAGATGTTGCTGAGATTCTTTTTAGAATGAAATGAACTAGAAGATGGAAGGCCTTTTTAGTTTGTTGACATCCTGCTTCCCTTTCTAGCCAAATGCAGGATTGGTCCCTGAATATTTTTCAGTGGTTTACCTGAAAGCAACGGGGCTTCCATCCCTTCCCTTGGGAGACCATGCCACATTCTCACAGGCCCTCACAGGTGTGAAAGATGCTCGATATCACACCTGAAATCTTCCACCTTTGACAATTTCATCCTATTTCTTTTTATTTTGGCTACACCCCGTGGGTCTGCCAAATAATTCCTCTCCCTCAATAGCACTTACTCTTCAACTCATTGCAGTCTTTCTTTACTCATCATCATTTCACCAGCACCTGTAGTTCTTTTCATAGCCCCTCATGAATTCACTACAGCCCTTTAATCACTTCTGTTGCCCTTTTCTGAACTCCCAATTCATCAAAGCCTTTCAGGCACTGAGGCATACATAATTTAACACAGATATTCCAGGTGCAGTCTTGCCAATGCTATACAAAGACAGACTATCTGATCCCATCAGCGTGAACAAAAGCAGGGGAGAAAGGAAGACAGTAGAAGAGATTAATAAACCTACCCTTATCCCAGGAGCTGGGAATCCAAGGAAAAAGTTTTTAAAGGATAACAGAAAATCATCTGGTACTCCTAAATTTTTCTACCCATATTCTCCCCTGAATCCTGTTCTGCACCGTTTCCCTCTCAAAAACTGCCTACATCACCATTAGGCACAACGATTTTAAGGATTAGTTTATATCATCAGTTGGCATAAGGAACAGGGACAAGAGCAATTTTTTTTTACCTTTTCAACAGTTATTTACATATGTTAGGGTTGTCCAATGGAGTAATAAGCCCATTTTCAAGAATATTCTTTTAGGGATGACATTTTCCATTCTTGGCCTCTTTCCAAAAGTTGATTTGCCTGTATTCACTCTCTCTAATTTATTATCATGATAATTTATAAAAAGAGGAAAAATGAAAAAATCCAGTTAGGATAAAACATCCAAGAGTAGCCACCATCTTTGGGTGCTAAAGATACAGAAAGGCCTGGTTTTCTGGAGTCTGGACTACCACAGCTCTTATTGACTTCAAGTGGACTTATGGATGCTCAGTTACTACCAAAGCCAATAGGGGACACCCAAAAACAGAGATAACTCCAAATGAGTAGCCACCTTTGAAAGTTTGGGTATCACCAGCTAGAGCCTGACAAGGGGGCAACTCACTACTCTTGCCTGAAACAGGTATTTTTCCCCCAAAACTAAGGCCATTTGCATTGGTGAAAAATTCCAGACCCAGGACAGAGGTTGTTTTCACTGAGGAATAAGCACTTTGCCAAGTTGATTGTTAAAATAAAAATTAGGAAGGCTTGAAACTGAGTCACTGAACACTGTGCCATCCCTTAGGCTTGTCACAACAGAGAATGGGCCCTTCCATATTGAGATTCCATCTGGAAGGGCAGCCGTTAGACCTGAGCATGCAGTGAGCACCTCATCACAGGATCCATTCATCTTTCTTATTTCACTGCACATGTATCTTCAGCATCTGCCTTACTCTCTGCCCTCAGATACAAATCAAGCCACCAGCAGACCACTGAAAACATCTGCATCAAGGGGGGAAAGAGCCACAACCTCTCGACTCTCTGGATACTCCTGCCAGTCTGCTGAGACTAGGCAGCTTCTCCCTCATCCTGATCCTCAGCACATCCAGCCTCACCTGTTGCCCCCTACGACATAACACAGCATTCCTGTTGATACAGCCTAGAATTATAATAGCAGTTTGCACAACTACATCACACTGGTGACTCATATTCAATGTGTGATCCACTATAATCCTGGGATTCTTTTCCACTAGTACTACCACTGAATCAGGAAGTCCACATTTTGTAGGTGTGCATTTGTTTTCCTCTTCTTACAGCATATACTCTGCACTCATCTTTACTGAATTCATCCTCTTGATTACATACCGTTTCTTTAAATTGTCAAAGTCATTCTGAATCCTCCAAAGTGCTTGCAACCCCTCCAGGTATCATCCACAAACGTTATAAGCATCCTCTCCACTCTATTTTGCTTATGAGGTTGTCATGTGAGATTGTGCCAAAAGCATTACTAAAATCAAGATACAGGATATTACCTCTACTGCTCCTTTCCCAATACGCTAGGCCAATAACATATCAAAAAATGAAATTAAGCTAGTTTGGCATGATTTCTTTTTGACAAATCCACACTGGTTATTCCTTATAACCCTAGTATCCTCCAGCTGCTTACAAACTGATTGTTCAATAATTTCTTCCATTTTGTGCCCAGTATCAAACTTAGGCTGACTTATTTATAATTCCCCAGGAACTATTTGTTCATCTTTTTTTAAAACAGATACTACATTTGTCCTTTTCCAGTCCTCTGGGACCTCATCCCAACTCCATGAATTGTTAAAAATAATTCTCAATGTTAATGATTGAGAATGCTTCAGATAAATCCATAAGGCTATGTATGTCTTCACTGGGAAATTATTTCAAAATAATCTCTCCCCCTAGGAGGGTGGTGAAGCACTAGAGTGGGTTACCTAGGAAAGTGGTGGAATCTCCATCCCTAGAGGTTTTTCAGTCCCAGCTGACAAAGCCCTGGATGGGAAGATTTAATTGGGTTGGCCCTACTTCGGGCAGGGGGCTGGATTCAGTGACCCCCTGAGGTCTCTACCAACCTCATCTATGTTTTTATAGGTGATCAAGGCCATCAGTTCCATCCTGCTGTGGAGGGTCATCACCGTGGCCAATGTGGACTCCATTGTCACCGGCTTTGCCACTACAGGCTTCCCCAACTGTGGGGGGGGGGGGGCATTGATGGCACCCACGTTCCTATCTTAGCCCCCGATTACCATGCCTCTGACTATATCAATGGGAAGAGGTACTTTTCCATGGTGCTGCAGGCCCTCGTGGATCACAAGGGATGGTTCATGGACGTTCATGGTGGTCAGGGAAGGCGCACGACATCCTTGTCTTCTGGAACTCAAGCCTCTTCCAGAGGATGCAGGCCGGCACTTTTTTCCCTGACAGCTCCATCGGGATCAGGGACGTAGACATGCCCATCTGCATCCTGGTCAATACAGCCTACTACTTGCTCTCCTGGCTGATGAAGCCCTACATGGGCAGCCTGGACTGCACTAAAGAACACTTCAATGCCAGGCTTGGCATTGGGGGTAGAGGATGCTTTCTTTCATCTACCACAAGGGAAGGCTCTAGAATCGCCTCACCTGCCTAGACCTCGGTAACCAGAACTTCCCCCAGGTGACGGTGGCCTGCTGTGTGCTCCACAACATATGTGAGAGAAAGGGGGAGAGTGGGGGCAGAGGCTGAGCAGTTGGACTGGGCTTATGAGCAGCCGGGCACCACTGCCATTCGGCAAATACATCAGGGGGCTGTGTTCATCTGGGAGGCCTATAGGGTATGTCTAGACTACACACCTCTGCCGAAAGAGGCATGTGACTACCCAACATAGTCAATGAAGTGGGTATTTAAACACCCCCCACTTCATTAAAATAAAAATGGCTGCCGCACTGTGCCGGCTTAACTGATTGTCGGCACAACGCGGCAGTCAAGATGCGGATCGGTCGACATGGAAAGCCGTTGTCGACTGATCCCTTATGCCTCGTGAAAGGAGGTCTATAGGATCAGTCGACAACGGCTTTCCCTGTCGACCGATCTGCATCTTGACTGCTGCGTTGTGCTGACAATCAGCTGAGCTGGCACAGCGCAGTGGCCATTTTTATTTTAATGAAGCAGGGGATACAGGCAGTCCCCGGGTTACATACAAGATAGGGACTGTAGGTTTGTTCTTAAGTTGAATCTGTATGTAAGTCGGAACTGGTGTCAGCCGCTGCTGAAACTGATCAGTTTCAACCGCGGCTGAATCTGGACGCCAGTTCTGACTTACTTACAGATTCAACTTAAGAAACCCAGGCGTCCCCAAGTCAGCTGCTGCTGAAACTGATCAGCGGCTGATTCCAGGAAGCCTGGGGCAGAGCAGCTCTGCCTCGGGCTTCCTGTAGTCAGCCGCTGGTCAGTTTCAGCAGCGGCTGACTTGGGGACGCCTGGGGCAGAGCAGCTGGGGTGCTGCTGGGTTGGTCTGGAGTGGCGCTGCGGGACCAACCCGGCAGCCCCCAGCTGCTCTACCCCAGGGGTAGGCAAGAAAAGCCTGGTCTGCTGGGGGGGGGGCACTAGCTTCACCCCCCCCCCGCCCAGCAGACCAGGGAGACGGGGGTGGCGGGACCGCCCAAGTCCTCCACGGCTTTGCTCCATCTCCCTGGTCTGCTGACCTGGGAGACGCGGAGCAAAGCCGCAGAGCATGCGGGCAGCGGGACAGTCCAGGTGCGCCACGGCTGTCCCACTGCTGGCGTGCTCCGAGGCTTTGCTCCCCATCTCCCTGGTCTGCTGGTCAGACCAGGGAGACGGGGAGCAGAGCTGCGGAGCATGCCCGCAGCGGGACAGCCCAAGCGCGCCTGGGCTGTCCCGCTGCGGGTGTGCTCTGCGGCTGTGATCCCCATCTCCCTGGTCTGCTGCGGGGGTCCAGCAAAGCCGCTGGACGCCCCCAGCAGACCAGGGACACCAGAGCAAAGCCGCCGCCTGGGCGGCTTTGCTCGTTTGCCCGGGAGCAAAGCCGCCCAGGCGGCAGCTTTGCTCGGGTGTCCCTGGTCTGCTGGGGGGGGGTCCAGCAGCTTTGCTGGACCCCCCCAGCAGACCAGGGGGACAGGAGCAAAGCCGCCCAGGCGGCGGTGGTCCCGCTTCCTGGGCTGCTTTGCTGCCGGGCAAACGAGCAAAGCCGCCCAGGCGGTGGCTTTGCTCGGGTGTCCCTGGTCTGCTGGGGGGGGTCCAGCGGCTTTGCTGGACCCCCCCAGCAGACCAGGGAGACCGGGAGAAGCTTTTCTCGGCCCGAGGTCACGGGTGGCAACCTGCCGCCCATGAGCTCCGGGGCGAGAAAAGCCCCATTCGTAAGTGCGGATCCGACATAAGTCGGATCCGCGTAAGTTGGGGACTGCCTGTATTGCAATCCCCGCTTCATTGACTATGTTGGGTAGTCTAATTTACATGCCTCTGTCGGCAGAGGCATGTAGTCTAGACATACCCTTAGGGAGAGTTTCAGCCAAGGCCAGCTGTGAGACACTTGAGAGACAGGTTACTTGCCTATCATGCTAATAATATGGTTGTGTTAATTTAGATTAATTAGGTAATAGTTAAGAGCTGTAATGCAAGAAATCTTCTAAAGGCTGGTGTGCAGCACAATGTGCCCTGTCTGCCCAGTGCCTCAGACTGGAACAACTGGGGGGTGGCATATCTACCTGGCCAGAGGGCTACACTCGGGGGAGTGGGAGGCAGCCGTTGCAAAGTTGCTCTCAGCACTCCCGCAAGGCCCTTTGTGTTAGCTTGACTGATGTCTAGGTTCAGGTGTAATATACTAGGGTATGTCTACACTACCCCCCTAGTTCGAACTAGGGGGGTAATGTATGCATACCGAACTTGCTAATGAAGCCCGGGATTTGAATTTCCCGGGCTTCATTAGCATAAAGCCGGCGCCGCCATTTTTAAAAGCCGGCTAGTGCGAACCCCGTGCCGCGCGGCTACACGCGGCACGGACTAGATAGCTCGGATTAGGCTTCCTAATCCGAACTATCTGTACACCTCGTTCCACGAGGCGTACAGATAGTTCGGATTAGAAGCCTAATCCGAGCTATCTAGTCCGTGCCGCGTGTAGCCGCGCGGCACGGGGTTCGCACTAGCCGGCTTTTAAAAATGGCGGCGCCGGCTTTATGCTAATGAAGCCCGGGAAATTCAAATCCCGGGCTTCATTAGCAAGTTCGGTATGCATACATTACCCCCCTAGTTCGAACTAGGGGGGTAGTGTAGACATACCCCTAGGCCCTATGTCTGCCCATTGCAGTTAGTGAAGGCCCACTGAATACTAGCACAGCAGCACTCAACTCCTTGGGGGGGCTTAGCCATTGACCCACCTGGATACAGGTCCGTGCCCTTTCTTAGCTGGGGGCTGGGGCATGTTTGTAAATAAGAGTCTAGCAAGAGCCCCAAGTTAGTGGTCCTGCTACTTGTACTTGTCTGTGTGCAGATGCTGCTTGCTTTCTCACACAGCCAACCACAAGCCTGTTTGTGCCATGCACTAACTGGGCTCTGGCAGTCCAGATGCCATTAGGCAAAGGAGCAGCATGGGTGCAGTACAGCTCAGCCTGTCTGAATCAGGCTGATGAATCAGGTTTCCCTGCAGTGCAGTGGCTCCTGCTCTAGGATATAACAAAACGGTTTAGCCTCTGACTGCATTTTCCAATGAGTGCCACGTCTGCATGACAGCCAATTAGAGGGCAGGGTTGCACTTGAATGAAAAAACATACATACACTCACAGTCCAGGTCAAATAATATGGGGTTATATTTTATCTTTTGTCCATGCTGCAACAGGCCATTTGCAAGATCAGCAGAAGCTGAAGTTAGCAGATGTCTGTGGTTGAGACATGGTCTCACCCAAATACCGGTCATAGCTTATTTCTGGTTTCCCCGGACTGAAAAGGGGAACTTATGTTTGGGACATTTTACCCACTGGCTGGTAGGAAAAATATCCTCAGACTCAGCAAATGCATCATTGTATAAAAGTCCCAAAATAATTGGTTCAGGCTGAGTTAAATAATCAGGACACAGGATGTGATAGATAACCACAAAGACCCATGGCAACGAATTGATGTATATGATAATAAGTTGAGAGCAATGATACACTGACTAACAGAAAAGGACACTTCAACATTAGAAACATCCCCTACTGAATATGCATCAAATATGTCAGCGTCAACATCACATAGTATAGAAGTGGGACCCCAGCCTGGGGTGATGGAGAGGAGAAGATGTCGTCCTTGGAAGGGCCAGAAGGATCACCCCTGGTGATGGGGAAGGTGAAGATAATGAGAGAGATGATGGGCTAACACCTAAGATTGTTCTAGAAGGAATGATGTAAGTACATGGTATGGAAATATGGATGGACATTCCCTGTCTTATGACAGTGGGGTGTTTATGACTGTGCTAACTGTATTAATAAACTATATTTGTAAACATACAAGAGTTTCTATAGCGTGAATGTTGCAACTGTGCACATCAGGGCTCCCAATCATAAAATAATTCAATACTGGGCCTGATCCTGGAACAAAGAACCTGTCAACCCTAAAGGTGGGTAATTAGAAATTTATACGTTATCTTAGATCAGGCAACACTCTTCTCCCCGGCCTCCCCACAAGGGGTCTCTGCATGCTCCTGTGTGCCTTTCCTCCCCCAATCCTCCCTTCCCCTGCACTCCCTTTCCCCTCTTACAGACCAAATAAAAAAGCATTTTTGTTTGAACACAAAGCTCTGATTATTTATTTGGGGGACATACAACAGGGGAGGGACTGGGGAAAGAACCTGTAATGGGGAAGGGGGAAGCAGGAGGTAGAGAGGCTCAAGATGGGGTTGGGACTGGTGCCTGCTTTGGGTACCTCGTGAGACTTTAGCTGCCCGAGAGATCCCACCACCTCATATTTGCAGGCCCCTGCGGCCCATGAGTGAGCTAGGAGGAAATACAGAGGGAGTGGGGGGAAGGCAGGGGGTGCTGGGAGTTGCACAGGGAGTGGGGGGGGGCGGAGTGGGGAGGTGGCTGGTGGACCGCTCCATACATGCAACCATGTGCTCCATGACAGATGTTACTGAGGAGCATGTGGTCTTAAGCTGGCATGACAGCTGCTCCCACATTGTCCTCCTCAGCTCCGGGTCAGCTCGGTGGCTCATGGAGCTCCTTCTTGAAGTTCCAGCTGAGGGAATGGAGGCACTCTAGGTGGTCCCACACCAGGTCCTAACATTGTCGCCTTCGCCTGTGGCTCTTGTGGGGTTCAGAAGATTGTGGGGGAGGTGGGGGACGTGCCAAGCTCGCAGCTGGCCCAGCTGTGAAGAAAAGTGACAAGGACAGTCATCCCGGGAGACACTGTGCATGAAGCCCAGCCCTCATCCCTGAGCCAACACCAAAGGTCTTGATTCAGTCGATGGTGATGTACTTCAGGCAAGGCCATCTGTTTCCTAGACAGCAGGCACTTTCCTGCAGGGGCACGGACATCCCAGGGGCATGGGAAGCAGGCATGGGAAGGTCACAGCCGGGCCAGAACCTGCAGGTGAGAGGAGGGGAAGGGGCAGCTCAGCTTCCTTTCGTGACCCGCACACATTGGGCCCGGCAGTAGCAGCATCCCACAAAGAACTTCTATCCTTCCCCACTGGATGGGGGCATGTTGGAGGAGGTCTGTGTGAGCGGCAGATGCCACTTTCCAGAGAGAGTGGTACTGGGATCCCCTCTTCTTCCTCTCCCCAGCAGGTTCCTATGCAGGGGATTGGTGTCCCCTGCATCGCTGCGCTTGACCAAGAGAGTGTGGTCATGAGCCTATGCCGATGCGGCACTGCTGTGTGTTTCCATGACCCCAGCCTCCTTAGTGGTGGCTTGTCATGGGAAGGTGTTTCACCATGGAGTATGGAATAAGGCAGGCCTGTGCAGGAACCTTTTGAGAAGGAGCGAGGGGTTCCTGTGTGAGAGCATCATAGAGCTGAGTGCTCCGGATTAGCACTCCATGTGCACCAACATGCACAGGCTGTTGTGCAGACCCCCAGGCCAAGACCACCAAGCGAGGAGCATGCAGCCTCTTGCCACCTGACCCCACATGCATACAGGGAAAGTGATAGAACACACCTGAAGAGCCTTCCCTGGGTTCATCTGAGTCCTGGGAGACATCCGGGGGGGAGGTGGAACCAGTTCCAAGCAGATGATAACCTTCTGGCTGGCAGGCAGCATGTCCAGGCTAGCCTGCTTCTCCTCCTCCTCCACAACCGTGCCCTTGTGGAGGCTGACAACGGACATGTCCTGGTTGGAGTTAAGGATGAAGAGGGGGAGGTGACCAGCCCCTCTCCCAGGATGGCATCCAGCTGCTCGTAAAAGGAGCAGGTCTGCGGTGCTGCCCCAAAGTAGAAGCATTCTTCCCTAGCCTTTGTGTATGCATCAGAGCTCTTTGATTTTCATCCGCACCTGGTCCAGGGTGTGGCTGGGCCCCTTCTGGGCCAGGCTGGTGGCCATCCAGATAGACTCATAGACTTTAAGGTCAGAAGGGACCATTATGATCATCTAGTCTGACTGCCTGCACAGTGCAGGCCACAAAATCTCACCCACCCCTCCCAGAATAATCCTCTCACCTATATCTCAGATATTGAAGCCTTCAAATACTTTGAAGACCCCAAGATGCAGAGAATCCTCTAGC
Organism: Pelodiscus sinensis; assembly: GCF_049634645.1. Classification (NCBI taxonomy): domain Eukaryota; kingdom Metazoa; phylum Chordata; order Testudines; family Trionychidae; genus Pelodiscus; species Pelodiscus sinensis. Next base: position 136,616,286 of record NC_134711.1, on the reverse strand, counting down.
TGTGATCTGTACCCCATGCTACAGAGGAAGGCGAAAAACCTCCAGGGCCTCTGCCAATCTACCCTGGAGGAAAATTCCTTCCCGACCCCAAATATGGCGATCAGCTAAACCCTGAGCATGTGGGCAAGACTCATCAGCCAGACACCCAGAATATCCTGGATGTTCCTCTCCTCGCCCCAGACGTCGATGAGATCCAGGGTCTCTGCACCAGTCCAGTTCGGTCCCCTCTTTTTCCCCTGGCCAAGGGCTTCCAAGGTGGCAGTGAGTGTGCTGGCAGCCCTGGGGGGCTCAGAGGGAGCACTGGGATCAGTCATGGCTCCTTCAATGAGTAGGGTGACCATATTTCCCATGCCAAATATGGGACATCAAGGGGAGCAGGCTGCTGGCGCTGCAGGGGAAGGAGCTGCCAGGGCTCAAGGCTCCAGTCCTGTGGGGGAGGGAGTGGAAGGAGCCACCAGCACTCAGAGCTCCAGCACCTCGGGGTTGGGGAGGAGCTGCAGGCACTCAGGGCTCCAGCCCCCCGGGCTTGGGGAGGAGCTGCAGGCACTCAGGGCTCCAGCCCCCCGGGCTTGGGGAGGAGCTGCAGGCACTCAGGGCTCCAGCCCCCTGGGGTCGGGGAGGAGCCTCTGGCACTTCAGGGCTGAAGCTCCAAGTGTCAGCAGCTCCCCACCCATCCTGCCCCTCTGCATGGATGAAGTTGAGCCCCACAGCTTGCATGGAGGACAGAGGAGTGGCTGGCACTTGAGCTTCAGTAGCTGAAGCCCTGAGTCCTGAAGGCTCCTGCCTGCCCCCAGCTGCAGGAGAAATAAAGGACAATGTGCCTGTTTGTTAAAAAAAGGTCAGGATTCCGGGAACAGACTTTAAATATGGGACTGTCCCAGTAAAAACAGGACAGATAGTCACCCTAGCAATGAGCGCTATGTGACATGGGGCTGACAGGGCTGGTGTGGTGTCACAAGCCCTTCCCCTTCTGCCTGCAGCCTTGAAGTCTGCAGGAGGGAGCAGTAGAGTTGTCTGGTGTGTGGCCAGAGTGGCTACCAGGGCAGCTGTGAGAGGCTTCTGGAGGCCAATTATTTCGAAATAACAGCACTTGAGCATCCACACTCACACTATTTCGAAATAACAATTTCTAAATAAGTGTTATTTCTCTTCACAAGCCGGAGTTATTATTTCAAAATAACAAGCCCGTTATTACAAAACAATTTCAAAATAGTGGGATTGTTGTGGCTGCTCGCCTTGTTATTTTGAAATAACTCCCAAGTATAGACATGCCCACGTGCCCTAGGATGAATTTCATCAGGCCCTGACAACTTGAATACACCTAACTTTTATAAATATTTTCACCCTTTTAGAATAATCCCTATTATAGGCATTAAACACCTCAGCCTTCTTTATGTCATCAATTATTAGTTCTCTTTATCTGCTACAAAGACATACACTTTCTTTCATCTCTCTCTTGTTCCTAATATCTTTAAAGAACGTCTTCTTATTGCCTTTTACATCCTTTGCTAGGTGTGACTCATATTGTGTTGATTCTGATTTTGTCTCTATATGCTTGTGCTCTTCTTTGGTACTCCTCTTTAGCAATTAGTACGTTTCCAAGGTTATATCTGTTTTAACACACTGGTCTGCACAAATGGGAATTTTCAGCATGTTGTAAACCCAGCACTAAAGATCAATGCTGCATGTACAAGCAAATGTAGGGTTGCCAGGTGTCTGGTATGGAACCGGACAGTCTAGTATTTTCACCTCCTGTCCAGTAAAAAAAATCAGAAAATACCGGACACCTAAAATGTCCAGTACTTTCTGATTTTTTCCCATCCAGGAGGTGAAAATCCTGGGTGCTTACTGGATTTTGCAGGGGAGCTGTCCGGCCCGGCAGAGGGAGGCAAGTTGGCAGGCGGTCACCGGCAGCCTATTAGGTCCAAGAAGCCTCAAAAGCATTTCTTAAAGGGGCCATGTTGGGTTTTTTTTTTCTTAACTCTTGGGTCCTTTTTTTTTTTGTTTCTTTTTTTGCTCAACAACTTTTGGTCTCCCCATTTTTTTTCTCAACAGATGTTTTCCCCCAAGTGTTTGGTATTTTTGGTTAAACCATCTGGCAACCCTAAGCACATGGCTTTCAGAGAATACACTGTCTAAGGCAGGGCTACACAACATGTGGCCTGCATGCAGCCTGCATCCCATTTATTGATGGCCTGCTGTGCCGTTCGGGTTTGCATGGGGCTCAACACATGGCCCACAGGTGGGAGCCAATGAAAAAAAAGTAGTCAATATAGTAGTCTTCTTTTGATATGTGTTTTAGTAGTTAAATTCCTGGACTATCATTGCTCATTAAAAGTGCTGTCATATGGGTGGAAATCAGGTAAATATTGCATTGTATTAATATCAGCAGAACTGACTTAAATGGGGCCTGCGTGTTGTGTAGTCTTGCCTTACTCTTTGTATTCATTGTGAAATCTATTTGCATATTTATTTGCATGTATTTGCAACCATATGTAAGTTGCGGCCCTCGGCATGCACTGTGAGTATCACTGTGGCCTTCAGGGCTTCCAAAGTTGAGTAGCCCTGGTCTAAGGCATTGTCCCTTTCTCTCTAGCCAACCCTCTTATTTCCCCCCTGAACTGAATGTGTCTGAATGAGTAATCATTAGATCAGAGTTACATCCAATCCTAATTTCCTTTGCAGTTGAGCTTTGAGCTCACAACGCACCAAAGCCTAAATTTCTGGAAGTTAGAAACTGGTGATTGTAAAAAGTTGGATCCAAAAGCTACTACTCAGGGGGGCATGAGATTTGCCAAGCTCCTGGGCAAGGTCAGTGGGGGCTTCACACTCCCAGAAAAGGCAGGACCTTGGATGGAAAGGTCGGAGCTGGGGCAGCTAGCTCTCAACACTGCCTGGAGAACATCACATCAGGCCTCCCAACCCCCTGCCAACCCTGAGAGCCACCTGGAGTGACTGCCCAGAACTACCCTTTTGAACCACTAGGCTCCGAGGCAACTGTCCCTTTTGCCCTCCATCCTTGTCAGTGGGCTTGTTTCAGGAGCTAATTTCAAAGCAGAGGCTGACTCTATGGATGCTCTGAGGCTGGAGCACAAAGGAGAAAAAAATGGTTAGCATGAGCTGAGCACCCACTTGCAGCCCCTGCCTATCAGCTCCTCCCCCTCCCCCAAAGCCTTCAGCATTCCAACAGCCCCAATGATCAATGTCTCCCCTTCCCCCAAGCACCTCCAGTCCCCCATAGAACTCAACTGTTCCAATAGCCTAGGAACTAGGGCAATTGCCTAGAGAGTGCAAGATGGTGGGTTCAAGGCACTGGGAATGAGAGGGAAAATGTAGGGTGAGCCATACTTGGGGGAGGGAATGGAATGGGACAGGAAAATGTGTGTTGGGCGGGGAACTTCAGAGAAGGGATAGAGTTAGGGAAGGTCCTGGGGCAAAGCTGGGGGTCAGGTGTGCCCCAACAATTAGAAAGTCCCTGCCTCTCTCTTCATGCATGTCTCAGATGACCTCTACTTGGAAAAGAGAGGGAGGTCCCCAAGTGGCTCCCAGCTGACTTCGTGGAGATCCAGGTGCATTTCTTGCAAATGCAGTGCCAATGCCTCCATTAAGTGCATGTTTCTTTAACAGCAGATGTAGTAAGAGTGCATTTGAAGGAGTACACAATTTTTGAAGTTCCAACAATATATGCTGTTATAAGCATTGCATGCATGCCCCTAGGAAGCCACCGGTGTTGCATTTTACTTTTTTCTTAATTACAAATAACATATAGTGCATTTCAAGTCTGAAAAGTGACACTGAAAATGGCCATTGACTCAGCAAACCTTCTCCTTACGCATATTCAGAGCCAGAGAGGCTGATTTTAGTGATTAAAATGAGATTTTCCTGTTTTTCACCTTTATTCACCCTGCAAAGTCAGTACAGCTCACAGAAGGGGAGTTGGATTTCATTTTTCTTGTGCCACATATACAGATACACTTACTAATCTCCAAAAAGTTACACCTGTGCACAGTCACTGAAGGTGATGAGATTGCCCAAGTGTCAATGAGAGCAAACATTAAGGCAGTGGGGTGACACAGATGTAAGTGTGCAGAAGTTCTGTTAGTAGTAGAGGTGAGAGTTGGAAAAAGCCCAACTGACTTTCAGAGCCGAGCTGAGCTTATGAAACTGCCAGTTAGAAAAACAAATTTAAAACTGTAAAATGATATAAAGCTTTTCTTTTTTATAATGATAAGGTACAACAGTAATTTGACAATTAAGAAGAAAGAGAAAATGGGGTAGGTGGCAAGGAAAAAAAAAGAACAAAGTTTCTAAGTTTTCTTTTAGACGAGCATTCCACTGCACAGTTTTGTTTGTTTTTCTGTAAAATCTTTTTACACATAAACTGAGCCCATTTGATCTGGAATTGCTGGCAGATGATAAAAATGAAGCCCCATGATGTCATTTACATACAAGCCTTGCAAAGTGGAATTGTACTGTAAGTCAGCAGCTAAAAATCACAAAAAGATAGGCAATGCAAAAGTTAAGAGTGTCCTCAAGCAAGATTAACTGCCATACTGATTTATACATAGTATATTTTATTTATCTTTCTTCTGCACATGTATTTTATTGTTTGTGTTAAATACACATATAGATTAGATTGCACGTGGCCAAGCTAATCATGCTGGTGAAACTTTAAACTCAGTCAGGAGAAATACAAGGTAGCTCTGCCACCATAACTGTCATTAACAGTGTTTTTGTTTTGAAACAATAAATGGGCAGGAAGGTGATATTGGTGCTTACTCTGCTCTCCCAAGAGGATAGAGAGGGACAACGCTGGAGCATGAATGTAACGGAGATGCAAGTCTCAACAGGAGCAGACACTGAGAGAGAGAAGCATTCTTGAAGCCAGGTGTTCTACAAAGAAGCTGTTGTATAGGCATCCTATCACAAAAAGTTATCTCAGGACGCCAACATGGGAGAAGTGTGCATAGGATGAGTGTAGTATCTCCGGGTATGTCTACACTGCCACCCTAGTTCGAACTAGGGTGGCTAATGTAGGCATTCAAAGTTGCAAATGAAGCCCGGGATTTAAATATCCCGGGCTTCATTTGCATCTTTCTGGGCGCCGCCATTTTTAAATCCCCGTTAGTGCGGACTCCGTGCCCTCGGCTACACGCGGCACAGAGTAGGTAGTTCGAATTAGGCTCTCTAATTCGAACTACCGTTACTCCTCGTGGAACAGGGATTTAAAAATGGCGGCGCCTGGCAAAATGCAAATGAAGTCCGCGATATTTAAATCCCGGGCTTCATTTGCAACTTCGAATGCCTACATTAGCCACCCTAGTTCGAACTAGGGTGGCAGTGTAGATATACTCTCCCAAATGGAAGCATGCATGGTGAAGATGAGCATCTCGGGGGAGAGGACACGCTGAGAAGCACCTGCAAGAATCTCTCATTGCTCAGAGAAAGGGGAAAGGTGTGTTGCCTTAGGGCAGTGTTTCTCAAACTGTGCTCTAGCCACGAGACATCTCCAGGGGCTCCGCAAGGTTGACAAACTGGAAACATCAATAGGTACAACACATACAATCAGTGGACCGCTGGGGCTCCACATAAATTTTTACGCATGTAAAGGGCTCTGGAGCCCAAAAAGTTTGAGAACTGCTGCCTTAGGGAGAGGAGAACGTGATCATTCATTGTTTGAGGAAATAGGTATCTTTGTTATGGGCATATTATTAGACCTGGGGAAATTCTGCAAATGTTGCATTTGGAACCACAGTAAAATTGCAGAAGCAGCTTGTGGAACAAAGAGACATGCTGGGGGCAAGCAAAGGCATGTATTTCTTTGGGGTCACCAGCTGCCTCTCCCTCTTCCATCTTGTCCAAAAATATGTACACCTTATCACCAGCATGTATTCAAGTTCGTAGCAGGGAGGTGAAGACTGTGGCTACGTCAAGTCTGGACGCGCGGGTGTCGACATCAAAGGCATTTGTCGACCACCCAGGTAAACCTCATCCCAGGAGGCATACCTGGGTGGTCGACAAATGCCTTTGATGTCGACACCCGCGCGTCCAGACTACCGTGCTGAGCTGACAAACAGCTGATCGGCTCAGCGCGGCAGCCATGTAAATTTAAATGAAGCAGCTATTATTTAAATTGCCGCTTCATTTTCTTATGCCTGGTAGCCTCATCTACATGCCTCTGTCGCCAGAGGCATGTAGTCTAGACGTAGCCTGTATTAGGTTTTGAGAGAAATTATATGCTCCTTGCCAAATACTACTTCCACCAACTGTTCTCACCACAATAACAGTTTGGAAGAGTTGAGAAACTCAGCATACAGCAGGGAAACTACATTCTCTTTTTCCAGGCTTGTCTACAGTGCTACAGCACAGCAGTGGTGCAGCAGCAATGACATTGTAGTGCAGTAGCATAGACACTTGCTATAGTTACAGTAGGGCTACGTTTACACTGGCATGATTTTGCACAAATACTTTTAACGCAAGAGTTTTTGCGTTAAAGTATTTGCGCAAGAGAGCATCTACAGTGGCATGTGCTTTTGCGCAAGAGATGTGCTTTTGCGCAAAAGCATTTGTGCCAGTGTAGACGCTCTCTTGCGCAAGAAAGATCCAACGGCCATTTTAACCATTGGGCTTTCTTGCACAAGAAATTCATGTTGCCTGTCTACACTGGCCTCTTGTGCAAGAACACTTGCGCTAGAGGGCTTATTCCTGAGCGGGAGCGTCATAGTTCTCGTGCAAGAAGCACTGATTTCTTACATTAGAACATCAGTGTTCTTGCGCAAGAACTTGCGACCAGTGGCTGCAAGTTTTGGCGCAAAAGCAGCTGCTTTTGTGCAAAATATTGCCAATATAGACACAGCCTAGGGGTTTTTCTATCACTGTGGCTAATCCACCCCCTCAAGAGGTGGTAGCTAAGTTGAGGGAAAAATTCTTCCATCAACTTAGCAGGTCTATGCTGGGGCTTAAGTTGACTTAACTACTTCTCTCAGCAGTGTAAATTTTTCACCCTCTGCTCAGAGTAGGAGAGGACAGTTTGCCTTTATTAAGGCACTTCGCACACATACAGTCCTGGGCACCCCATTGCCAGAAAGATAGAGACAAACTGGAAGGAATTCAGAGAACAGTAAGCAAAATGATAGGGAGATGACAAGGAACGAGGAACTGATTTACGACACATCTAACCTAGTTAAAAGAGTATCCCTGGTAGAGGAACTGGGCAGGGATGTAACTGTAGGGCAAGTATTTGAGGCCTGCCAACATCCACAGGCAGAAATGTTTAGGGAGATACAAGGAGTTTAAACTATGGGATAAATGTTAAGCCAGGGTGATATTTTCAGGCTAGAGCTCAGGAAACATGTAAGAGCAAAGACTGATTGGACCATGGAATAGTTGCCCTAGGGAAATCTCAGGAGGGGAATAGGTAGGAGGGTACAATCTTGCTGTGGCAGTGGTGGGAGGGCTGGAGGAAGGTGAGGAAGATGGATTCGCTATGTTCATACAGAGCTTTTCAGGTCTAGTTTCTAGAATTCTGATAAGAACCTCACTACAGTGAAGAGAAAGGCAGCTCCCCATTTCTCCCCAGCTGAGGTGGTATCCCAGCATGGGCATGGGGAGAGAAAGCAGTGTCAGACAGGAGAGATGGCTGGAGGCAGCTCCCCCATCACCACTACCTTCTGCTTCAGCTATTAAGCTATTTGCATTTAGTCTCTCCCTTCCACCCCCAGCAGAATTAACCAATGATAGGGCTATTGAGGGATTCCCCTCGTGGGGCACTCTTTCCCTCTCTGTCTTGCTCCCTCCTACAGCTATATAGTGAGAAGATGTACGAGATCTTCCCAACCAAGGGAGATGGGTACAGGAGATGAGACTTTAGATGAAGTTAGATCATGTCACTGGGACCATGGAGTAAATGTGAGGTTACCTGTCACAATCCATACTTTCGGGCAGATGTTGTCCCTTAGGGCAATTTCCACCACGCTCAGGAAGTAAGTTAATTTTAACTCCTACTATGGCCTTCCTTCCCCACAAACACACATATACACTGCAGGCCCATTTAACAACCTACATGTACGTGGAAGGGACAAAGGCATTCTTACTGTAATTCCATCAACTTCAGCAGAGTTACACCAGGGGTAAATCAGGTCCAAATCTTGCTTCCTCCCTCAGGAAAACCAAAGAAAGCACTTAGCAGATGCTCTTGAAAGAGCTACAGAGAAAGTAAAAAAAAAAAATAGCCAGAAACAAGCAAACTGAGCCATGCATGTGGGAGAAATATCATCTTGTGCTTGTAATAGCCATGAGCCCAGCTGTGCAGCAGCAAAACCATGACCTGATTTCATACAGCTCATCTCTCCCCTCCCTACTTGCATCTAGCATCTGACAGAAGAGGGAAATCTGAACACTCCCTTCCAGCCCCACTAACACAGGATTTTAAACAGCACAAACCTCCTTCCCCATAAAAATGAGTTGAAATGTCACTCAGCAAAAATACCTGGTTTGCTTCTCTCTTTCCTACGATCTCTCAACAGAGAACTGAGGATGTCCAGGATGATGGCTCCCTCTCAGACCTCTTCTGATGGGATCATAATGCCTTTACTCTGTGATTTCTCTCCTGTGTCCTCCCTTCTCCTGCGGGTACGTGGTGGTATGTCTCCCTCCCTCTTGCTTTCTCTCTGCACTCTATTCTAAAGAGATCCTCACAATATTCCTTTTTGCTTTGATCTTTCTAGCGCCACTCGGGAAGCTTTCTCGGGTCTTTTCTACTGGAATTGTGCCAATCTATCTCATAGCATCGGAAAAGTTAAATTAGAAAGAAGGTCTACTCAGGTTTCATCCAGTCCATGTCTTTGGGGCCAGCGAAGGACTGGTACTTACTGTACATTGACTAGTGCTTTGTCTTCTTACGCTTGGTGATCGCTCTCTGCCTGGGATCTCTCTTATTGAGATTTTTTTCATAGGCTCTTTTGCTTGGGAGACTCCTCTTAGGAGGGTTTCTTTCTTGCTAGGCTTCCACTGTCTTTTGCTGGGATTTCTCTCCGACCTCTTTCTTCTTCTGATCTCTGCTTGGGATTTCCCACTTGCTGGGCTTTCTCTCTCCGTCTACCACTTACTCCGCTCTCTCGCTCTCCCTTGCTCTGGCTCTTCCGAAGGGATCTCTCGTTCTCCCTTGCTGGGATCTCTTCCAGGATCTCCCTTGCTAGGGTCTCTGTCTTTCCCTTCAGACCCCTGCTCCTCCTCTCCCCCTGCAGAGGCCCGGCTCGGCTCCCGAGGTTCAGTGCAATGCGCCGAGGCCTCCGTGTGGCTGCAGGACCCCCCCGCCCCGGAGCAACAGCTCCCGCTCCTCCTGCTGCTGCTGCAGCCGCTGCTCCCGCCCTCCCCACAGACACACCAGCTTCCCAATCCCAGCCTCCGCGGCTCCCCCTCCCCGCTCCGCCGGCAGAGGCAACGTCCCCCTCCCAGGCTGCCGGAGGCGGAGCTCCGCGCGGGGCCGGTCCCTCACGCACACGCCCTTGCCCCCTGCAGGGCGGAGCTCCCCGCCCGGGCTGCCTGCTCACGCTCCTCCCAGCAGCGCCCCCCTCGTCCTTCCAGCGCCCTGCGCTCAGCGCGCCGGGCTGGGGCTCCCCTCTGGCCGGGCAGTGGAGTCGGAGCTGCTCCGGCTGGGACTGGCCCCGCGCAGCTCTGCCCTGCGCAAGGGGAAGAGGGCGCCTCGAAAACGCCCGCTCAGTCCCCGGCTGGGACTCCTCCACAGCGGTAGGGGCAGAGCCTATTTGTGCTTGGGGGAGAAAGGGGAGCTATAGGACGAAATCGCCAGCCCGCTGAGCACCACACCATGGTCACACTGAGCTGTGTGGTACTTGTTGGGGGTACTAGGAAGACAGCAGACAGCCTAGGGGGTTTCCTTCAATCAGGCTGGGGGGCAGGGGCAGCAAATTAGGCCACAGCTGAGTTGTAGGGACAGCCCCCCACTGCTCCTCAGAAGTATCTCAGGAGTCAGCCAATACTGTAGAGGACAGACATGGCCCCATATCTATTGAATTTCTAGGGGAAAGGTAAGCACAAGCCTGGCCATTTCTAAAGATCCATCCCTCAGCCAAAAGGGAGGAGCAACTGAATCTACTGCTCACATAAATTCAGGGGAACAAATGAAAAAACAGGCATGGGAGTGAGGGTCACAGGTTCAAAGCAGAGAGCCAGAAGGGGTACTGAGCAGAGAGCCCTGGACAGGGCCCATTGCTCCTCAAAGGGACCGAGAGAAACTACCTTCAGATATGACTTCAGGGAGGAGCAGCAACAGGCCTCACGGGCACAGGCTGTGTCTACACTGGCACCCTTTTCCTCTTAAAATCAGGAATAAGGGATCTTCCAGAAAAGGCTTTATTTTCCAAAAGATCCCCGTCTAGACTGGCGTTTTTTTCCGGCAAAGCCCCGAGCCGGAAAAAAGCGGCAGCCATGTTCATGCAAATGCAGCGGGGAAAATTTAAATCCCCGCTGCATTTGCAATTCCGACTTGTCTCATCTGCATCCCTTTTCCGGAAAAGGGTGCCAGTGTAGACACAGCCACAGAGTAATGCCCTTACCCCCACCCAACTTCTTTCTCCTGGTATGATGGATGGCCAGGAGGAGGTTGATGAGATCCTGTGACTGTGAGGCCACAGGTTGAGTGTGAGAATCAGGAAGCATAACCAGCACTTTTGTCAGAGGTTCTGGAGAAGCAGAAATTGGGACTGCAAGCAGTGTGCCAGGATCTTGCTCCAGAAATGACAGAGATGTGGGGAGTTGATGAACTGTTCCTGGTACCCACAACAATTCACCCGTGTTTGTGGTTTCATGAAGGAGCCAGCAGCTAATATCACTTATGGGCCATGGGACCAGTGTGTAGTGCAGACTGGCCCACTGGAGCTCTGCCTTCCTTCAGCGGCGTCAGGTCCTACTGTTTGGTGTTGGGGCAGGGCACGAGAGTGAGGAACTGGCACAAGCACATAAACATGGTTCCTGGGTCCATTTCAGAGGTGGACAAGCTGGATGACCTTCAGCCAATTTCGGCTGCATATCAGAGCAGTCTTGTGGGACAGAGGCCAGATGCTCAGTCCAGGCTGCTAGGAGAGAGCATAGAGCACACTCCTGCAAGCCCTCCCCCACAAGGAAAGCAAGAGAAACAGTTAGTGGGAACAGAAAGGGTAGAACTTGGAGGTGCCAGCAAATCTTCCTTTGCTGCTCGCAGGGGTATGCAGTTATGATTCCCTCATATGCAGAGATATAAACATGCAAACATACACACTCACACTTAGCCAGCCCACCACAATCATATGAGTATTTAAAAAGGCTATTTAAAAGGGGGCTACCTGCAGACATGGGCCACACGTAAGGCTGTAAAAGGTACTCTGAAAAGTTTGCAGCACTTTTCCACACACCTTCCTATGGAATATGTTGTCAGGATATCAGTGCACAGTTACTTATACCTTGCCTATAAACATAGCTGCTATGTCTACACTGGCCAGTCTTGCATAAGAACATATGCAAATGAGGCATGATTATGAATATTGTTGCACCTAATTTGCATACTTAATGAAACACCATTTTGCACTCGTTAAAATAAGCGGCAGAATGGCTCTTGCAATATTCATTGCTGTGCCTCATTTGCAAGTGTTCTTGTGCAAGATTGGCCAGTGTAGACACAGCCAGACAATTTCTTAATCCCCTCTGTCATGATTATGAGGGTTAGCCAGCAGCCTGGGGATTAAGGGGTTAACTACACCTAGCCAGGTGGAGTGACCAATAGGAATGTAGGTGCGACTTTTCAAACTGGGACAAAGGAATTTGGATTTTTTCCTTTCTCCCTTTTGTCTCTCTGTGAGAGTTCCCTGCAGCTACAGAGAGGGACAAGCATGTCTCTCTCTCTCCAAGGCACCAGTCTTCATTTTCTGTAAGTAGGGTAAAGTTTAGGTAGTTTTGTTAGGTTTTATTGTTTTTAGGGTTGGGTAAGAGACCTGAGATCTGGCACTGTTTAAAAGATGTTTTGGCTTTTCTTTGTAACTAAGTTCTAGGCCCATGGAGTTTCTCCATGAGTATATTTTGTTATCTTCCTATCTAGTCATTATGCTTGCAACAGGAATATTGTTGTAATAATAAAAGTTCTTTCTTTTCTTTTTATTAACCTGGCATTGGTTAATTGTGTGCCCTAATTTGTATTTTAGGGGTAAGATTTCCCAAATGATCTTTCCCCTGGTTTCTTTAGCAACATTTGGGTGGTGGCAGCGGAAGTTTTATTCCCAAGATCTAGGTTTTTAAGATCTTGGGGGAAGTTTTATACCAAAGCCTGGTAGATAAGGCTTTGGGGTACACTTGCTGGCCCCCACTTCTGCATTTATCATGCCAGAGTGGGGAAGGAGCCATGACACCCTCTGTGGAGGTTTCTAGCCACAGCCCCTCCTGATTACTACAAACTTCACTACCACCCCTTATAGGTATGGATACATATTAATTAGAGGGCTAATTATGAGAGATACCAAGCACCTGATGAGCTCTTGCAGTTGCTGCTAACAGCAGTGAAAGCTTAGATATTCTACTCTACTTAGCACTAGGCCCTTACTCAGCACAGTTATGTAGTAAATTTTTTCACGTCTTTCTCTTTTCTGCCCCTTTTTACTACAAAGGGGCTCATCTGGCCCAGAGAGAGAAGCAGTGAGACTCTACCATTTCACTGCGGGTGAAGAAGAGAAGAAGTAGCTACTTTGTTGGATGGGCATGGGAATACTTTCTCCCCACACTGAGCTAATGGAATAGTCCCTCTCCCTGGCTCCCTCCTCCTCCTTAGCGTGAAAGCCAAAGCTAAAAGAGGGCTGCTCTGAATGAAAATGTTTGGGCAAAGTTCCTGTATCACAGACACACATACGCATATGCAACATACAGATTTGCTGTTTCAAATCCCTCTTGCTGGTGGGTGGGAGATGGAGACTCCCTCAGTGGGGAGGCAATGTTTAAATTCTCTCCCTCCACCAGGCTCAACAATATGTGCAGTTCAAGGGGGCTTTTAAAATACGTTTTTCTTCTGTAATCTCTCCCCTCCCCCAAGTCAGACTGTCACATCTCAAGGCATAGCACTGAAGTACACATGGAGCATTGTGCCCACCCATTCACAGCCATGACACAGAAACAAACACACCCTGACAAAAACATGCACACAAATGCACTCTGTCTCAGGCTATTGTGTATGAGCCTAATCCTGCTTCCAATGAAGTTATTGTTAAAGTAACAGATGGATCAGGTCCTATGTATTTGTGTGTAACATGCAAAGAAACAGATACACCAATTTACATATATACATTCACACTTTAGACACAGACTTGCATACTAGAGAGATACACATATGTACACACACACACAGACATCCTAATACATACAAGAAAAGGGTATGTTCTGAAAAGAAAAGACCAAATAGCAAAGGATAATCCAACTCATAAATCCCCTCTCTGTGTGGAACATGTTGGGTCCTGAAGAGAAAAGAGCTGGAATGTGCAGGGCAGACCACACAAACTAGACAGACAAAACCACCCATGAGAGAGAAGTCCTGGAAAGGAGGGGTGAATCATACACGGGGAATGGAAAAAAGGGAAGTAGGATGTGGAGAGGGAAGCAGAGAGAAAGAACAAGAGAGATAACATGGATGGGGGGGGGGGGGACAGGGAAAGGGGCAAGTTGGAAGCCAAAGAATGGGGTGGGAGGAAGGGGATAGAATAGGAAGGGAACCGTTTGTAACATATGGGAGGTAATACTTAGCAATCAGTCTTAAAGCAGAATTCCAAATTGGTTTCAGTGGAGAGTTCTGCTATAAAACCAAGTGTTCCAGGACAAGAACATGGCTCTAGCACATTTCCCTAACTCAGCTGTGAGAAAAATTCCACAAAAGCAGGTAAATAGCTTTAAATCAGCAACAATGGTTATTGCATATTTCTGGTGCATTTCAGCTATGGCCTTGTTTTTTGCCATAAATTAGACACATGGGATTAGTTAGGCTATGTCTACACTATAGACCTTATGCAGGGCTGCTGTATCACTGCATGGTAAGGTCGCCTGTGTAGCTGCTCTATGCCAGCGGGAGAGTCTACTCCTGCTGACAATTAAACCACCCCAAGGAGTGGCAGTAGCTATGGTGGCAGGAGAGTGTCTCCTGCTGACACAGCACTATTCACACTGGCACTTTTGTCTATGAAACTTATGTCTGTCGGGATGTATTTTTTTCAAACCCTAATTGACAAATGTTTTGCCAGCAAAAGTACTAGTATAGACAAAGCCTTCTTTTTCACTGGAATACATAGGAGAGACCCTTGGCACAAAGGAGTGGAGCCCTGGGAAGAGGCTAACCACTGAAGATCACAGATGAGCTCTTGGGAAGGTAGCCAGAGATGAAAGAATGAAAAGGTGAATACAAAGCCAGCGATAGTGCTGGAGAATGAAATGGGCCTGCTGAGAGGGACAGTGCAGCTTACCTGCAGCCTTCCTACACTGGCCAGTTGGCATTTGTAGCTGGTGAGAGTCAATGCTGTCAAGTTATGTGCTTTTTGCTCTTCTAGCTGCATCCTGAGTTGCAAGATTTTCCTCTTGAAATGAGGCTTCTTCTGGCTTCAGCCAAACCCTGTGCGGAGGGAGAAGTTCCTGCTTCAGCACTGCTGTGGTCACAGACTGGCTCACCTCCTTGTTCTCACTCAGCTCTCAGTAACTGCTCCTCAGAGCACCAAGGTTCCTGTTGCATCTTTTGCCAAATGTCTCTCCATTCTGTGGGGAACCAAACATAAACCAGAGAGGGAAAAATCAGCATCCACCAAAGAGTCAGAGAAATATCTTAATTGTTATTTATTGTGTGTCCCATGACCAGTGTGTGTGGGGGATAGCTAGACAGCTTCTTGCCCATAGGAGGTTCAAGTCCATCTCTCTTCTATGGCTATCCAATTTCTATCAGTCTGTCTGTTTTATTCAGTCCTATCATTCCATCTATCTATGGGGCAATCTATATAATCAAGGCATTTATAACACACTCTGCATCACAGTATTCCCACACAAGTAATACCCAAGAGGAATACCAATCATTTATTTCTGGACCAGGATTTGAAGGAAATCCAAGCAGAGAGGCAGCTGCCTGGATAATCTATGCCGGGTTTTACTTACAACAGGCCTGGTTCCACGCTGGGACTGGGCACTTTGGAAGTATTTAGTCAATTAGGTGCAGACCTTCATTCCAGCTGGGCATGTTCAATCACAGCTGCTGGTGCTACCTGAATGCTCAGACCTAGTTGTAGTGGATTAATTCAAAGCTCCCAGGAACACAAGACGCCACAGGGAAGCTGCAGCTGCAGAGGGGAAAGGGGAATAACTCCTGTGAGTCCTATAAGGCCTGGTTTCCTAGCTCCAGAGCAGAAAAAAATAGACAGCCCAGAGAAGTGGAGGGTTAAATGTGTGTCCTGTACAGAGTAAATCCTTAAAAACTTGAGAATACTTACATTTGTCTATGTGGTTCCCCCTCCCAAGTCCCCTCCAAATTGCCTCTCAGTGACTCAACCGTTTACAAGTTCCCTTGTTCCCCCTTTGCAGATGAAACACATCTCATCCCTGAAATTTTCCCAACTCCACTTCCCCTTCCCAGCTATCAAACTGTCCAGTCCTTTTTCCACATGCACTTACTTTCTTAGTGGCTATGGAAGATGGAGTCCCCTCCAATAAACAGCTCTTCCTCCTTTCCCCACCAGTTGCTAAACCTCACTCTTGCTGCCTCCAGACACTCCTTCTGGACAACTTAATACCTCTTCCCTCCTGCCAAACCCTCTCCTCCCCCTCAAGTGCCCAGAATTCCCATCATCTGTGAGCCCTGCTATCCCTGACAAATACTCAGACCCCCATTCTAATCTCATTCCCCTACTAAGTGTTCTCTCCAGGAATTTACGGTGTGCTCCTAAGGATTATATAGCTGGGACCTGCAGGTCCTGCTGGATCACTGAACCACTGGAGCCACTAAAGCCTGGTCTACAACATGGATTTCTGCCGGAATAACTGTGTCAGTCAGGGGCATGAGGAGGGGTGATATCCAACTGAAAGCTATCTCAGCAAAGCTACGTCTTTGCTGATATGTCTTATTTTGCTTGAGGGGCTGGAATAAACCATGCTGGCAAAACAGTCTAACTTGTGTGCACACCAGGACTATGTCTACACTCGCTGCTTCTTGCGCGAGTAATATGCAAATGAGGCTAAGTGTGGAATATCGCCACGCCTCATTTGCATACCTAATGAGCCACCATTTTTTTCACAAGAGGCTCTTGCGCAAGAAGGAGCATCTACACTGCCCCTTCTTGCGCAAGAAAAACCCTGTTGCGCAATGCCGTTACACCTATTACTTTTCAGGAAGAACAGCATTGCGCAAGAAGGTTTTTCTTGCGCAAGAGCCTCTTCTGAAAAAAAGGTGGCTCATTAGGTATGCAAATGAGGCTCGGCGATATTCCACGCTTAGCCTCATTTGCATATTACTCACTCAAGAAGCCGCGAGTGTAGACATAGCCCAGGAGTCCTTTGCTGGTATGGCATACAGGCAAGGGGACCGACAGCCACCATAGGCCCCAGAACAAGGTGTGTGTGTAGGGCCCAGCCCTCAGTCAGAAGAGGACTACTCTAGTCATCTGCAACACTCCGGACATCTGAAGAAGTGGGTGTTGTGAGAATCACAGGTCCGATGATGCATACCCAAGGGGGGAAGGACAGAACCAGGTGGACCATTTTAGCAAATAAAAAATATTTATTTATAACAGTGATGAATTTATAGTATTTATTCTAAGATTTTTAATAGACCGTGTTAATAATTAATTTACAGTATTTATTATATTTATTCTATGATTTCTAGTTAAATGTGTCAGAGATATAAGGATGGGAATGGCAAGGGCAATAGTCTCTATTCTAAAAATATCCAGCTACACTAATTAAATAACAGTGATGACTACAAACTCTATGTACTACCCAAAACAACTACAACACTAAGCTTATACAACAAAAAAAAATCAAATCATACATACCAACTTACACAGCACACGGAACATTTCACAGATATCGGTTCGGTTGTGAAGGCCTTGGTTACGCCCGAGAGTCGGGGAAGGTGGCTGGTCGGTTGATCAGGCCGGCAGCGCTTTGAAGTATACGGGAAGGCACACGCACGGTGGTACGTGTGTTGTGAAGACCTCCTCGAGTGAACTGTGCGATGGGTATTTATTCCCAAATCTGCACATCGCTTTCCCGCGCTTGCATATTACCATATATGGCCCAATGGTCACCAAGTGGGGGGGGGGGGGGGGGGTCTGTGTACCAGGGGTTGGGCCGAAACTGAGCAGGTTTCATGCAACCAGGTAAGCCCCGCAGTTCTCAGGCCAAGGTGACGGGTGGGAGAGTCTGAGGCTATTTTCCCCTTTTCACACCTTCCCTTTTTCTAAAGGCAATGGTATGCAGGAAGGGTGCAGCCCACTATAGCAAGAGTGGCCTGGCCAAAATTTTTTACTGGGGGGGCAGTTTTTTCTCTAACATTGGGCTGTGCCCACGAAAGCTCATGATACCATCTACATGTTTGGTTAGTCTTTAAAGTGTTGTTTTTTAAGTTTTCCTGTTACAGACGAATTCAGCTACCCTCTGAAGCTGCTGAGGATAGTCATCCCCCAGCCCTCATAGCTGTGGAAAAGTGTTCCAGTGGCAATTCAAAGGGGCCCCTTGAATTTCTGGGCTCCAGGATAATTGCCCCTTTTGCCCCCCTCCTGGCCCCTGTCAGCAGTCCTGTATACTGATGTAGTTCTCCCAGCAAATTGCTCCTAGGAGACTCATGTAGCAATTGCCTCATGCAGTCATTCCTCTTAACGGTGATTCTAGGCCATGCTTCACAGTTCAAAGGGCTTCATTTTCTTTCACAAACTAGTATTTGAGCCAAGAGGCCAGAGCTGTCCTTATCCATATGTAGAATACAAAGCTGTGTAGAGCACCTGAAAATTTGGGACATCACTGGGTCTTAATGTCCACGCATCTGCCGTGTCCTATCCCTGTTCTGTGGCTCTACTTCCTCCAGAGAGGATTTAGTTAACTTAAAAGTGACGAAGTCTGCCAGAATTATTAGAACACTGACCCTGTAAAAGAGCCGTTCTGCTGGTAATGAAGCCATTTACCAGGCATTTGCCTACCTAAGGTATATTCTGTCAGTTTCTGAATTTACAGTGTTTGTCTACAGGACCATAATTTAAAATATTTTTTAAATATTTCATTAGTGTGTTGCAGAAGATTATAAAATCACCTCTCTAAAATCATCATCAGTTGCACCCCCTATGGCAGGAAGGCTGGCACCAGCAGTCCATAGTGTGACTGTCCCCTCCCTCTCTGCATGTTTCACTCCCTGGCAGTGGGGAAGGTGCAGGCCCAGCAGCTGCAGCCCACATGGTGCCACTTCTCGACACTCTGGTAAGTACTGGGAAAAGACAGGAAAGAAGAGGTGTGTCACATTACCGAATTGGAGGGAAGCAGTCAGATCGCTGCTGCACCCCTAGGTGGGGGTGTTGGCCCCAGAAATTGGTATAAAAGGGAGCCATGTGGGGTATTGAATGGGAGCTTATTATTTGCTGATCTTATGTACACTATTTATGTGAGTGTATAATGTCTGTGTGTGTAGGTAGGAATCTGTAATCTGTGTGGAAGCTGAATATTTCTCTGAATGTGGTTAAGCATTGCTATGGACAGGCTGATTAGCCAGGCCCTGTGGGACAATGACACTTGATGGGCTGAGGATACACCCAAAGAATAGGGGCTGTCACCTGAGAGCAGCCAGCAGGAAACACAGAGATTGGCCTCTGACCAGGTGACCTGCTGCATACAAGAAGAGGCCAGGAAGGAGGTATAAAGAGGCCATGTGGTCGATGCCATTTTGTTCTCAAGTCAGCACTTCATCCCAGAGGCAGCACTGCAGGGATCGAAGAGCCCAGAAGACCTGTGAACCCATCCTGACCCTAGGATGTGCAACAAGAACTTTTAAACCAGCTGTAACATCTCTGCTAGATGGGTCCTGCATCGAGGACTGGGAGATTCGGTGCATGTAACATACTATTCTTTAACAACCTGACTCTCATGCTTTTCTTTCTTGTAATAATAAACCTTTAGATATAGATTCTAAAGGATTGGCCCAGCGTGATTTGTGGGTAAGGTCCAGAGGGTAAATTGACCAGGGATCTGTGGCTGGTTTCTTGGAACCGGACAGAACTTGTTCGGGGTAGGTGGGATTGGGTGCTAGGACCCCCCACCTGTGTATAGGCCCGGGGCCATCTTGGGCACGGATATTGCTGGGGTGTCAGAGGGGTTTTGCTCGTGAGGCTTCAGGCAGGCAGCTGAAGCACTCTGTGGGACTGGTTTGTGGCCTGTTTGGAGAGGTCACCAGTCGGGGGGCTGTAAGGAGCCCCGGATTCGAGCAATTCATCCTGAGCAGACGCCCTCAACTGTGCCCAGACACGGCCCGGTCCGTCACAAGGTGAAGCAAGGGTGGGGAGCAGTGGGGCCAGTGCCTCCCCTCCTTTCCCTGCCATGCATCGCCACTGAACTAAGGATTATGTCTGTGTTGCAATCAGAGCTCAATCAATGTAGCCTACCAAAGACAAGTTAAGGATTGACTTTATCAGTCTGTAAGAGCCGACATGGGGAACAAATATTAGTAACTGGCTCTTCAAGCAGACAGAGATGGAATAATATGTTCTAATGGCTGGAAGCTGAAGTTAGACAAATTCAAGTCTTGAAACAAAGCATAATATTTTTTAGCGGCAAGAATAATTAGCCATGAAACAATTTACCAAGGTTGTGATGGATTCTCCATCTCTGATATCTTTTAAATCAAGAGTGGATGTTTTTCTAAAATATTTGTCGTAGGAATTATTTTGTGCCAGGTTTCTGTCCTGTGTTCTACAGGAGGTCAGATTAGATGATCACAAGGGTACCTTCTGGCCTTGGAATCTCTAAAGAGTGAGCAATGCGCTACCAGAGCTGAATAACAATAGCAGTGAAGCCAGGACCGCATGGGTCTGGGACTGCAATTTATCAATAGCCCATGCTACTGCCCATACTGTCCAGGCTTCACTTCTGTTATTTACTCTCCTTAGAGCAAAGTTAGTTCCGGTAGCTTCCTGGAATAAGGGACCTTTCGGAAAAGGCTTTATTTTCCGAAAGATCCCTGTCTAGACTGGCACTTTTTTCCAGCAAAGCCCCGAGCCGGAAAAAAGCGGCAGCCATGTTCATGCAAATGCAGCGGGGAAAATTTAAATCCCCGCTGCATTTGCAATTCCGACTTGTCTCATCTGCATCCCTTTTCCGGAAAAGGGGTGCAGTGTAGACACAGCCCAGGGGTCACAATATTCAATGATTCAAAACTTCCATGGAGTAGGCAGGGCTGCCATAAAACCATCCTCCTCCAAAGTGGATGTGGTAGTTTAACCCTTTGCTCACTGTGGTTATTTGAACTTGGGTCTCCAGAGGTGCGGAATGCTAATGTACTCCTCTGCGCACGTGCACATGTCCTGAAGACTTTGTGCTGTACAACATTTTACACACACGGTATTTAAAAACTCTTTACAGAGATAGACAATAGGGACAAGCAATGTTCCCTCTACACTTTTCCATCCATGTGCAGAATAAATGTGTTTATGTTCACCAAGACATACAAATGTGCACCACCAACAGAAACATAAAACCCAGCTGTAGGTATTCTGCTAATCAGGTGGGTGGCATTTGAATTTCTCCTGAGCAGCCATACAAGTGCACAGCTTACAGGGAACACTGGTGGCAAGAGAGGGAGACAGTCAAAGACATGGGATAGAAAGGTACATTTTTAGCCAGAATATGATCAGTGATTGAAGGATAAGAAAGTTGCAAGAGATGGTTAAAAAATGGTAGAGCAAGGATTTATCACCAAGAAAGGTAGAGAGGGACAGCTAAGAGTCCAGTGACAGGTGAGCAGAAAAGATAGATGAGCTAAATAAAGAAAAATTCTATTAAATAGCTTGGAACAAGTCAGGTAAGGGATTGGGAAAGGGATAGCAATTTTGAACTGAATCCTTAAATGACAGGGAGCCAGTGGAGCTATTTAGGAATGGGCTGAGCCTGCATTGCTTGAACATGTGAAGAATTGACAGAAGCTCTCTGCTTGTTTGGAGAGCTGAGATTCAAGGACACAGGAGAGAAAGGAGCTGCAGTGGTCTAGGTATGAGAAGACGGTGGAGGAAAGTTTTATTTCTTGGAGATTACCTAGGGAGGTGGTGGAATCTCCAACCCTAGAGTTGGTGGAGTCTCAGCTTGACAAAGTCCTTTGTTGGGATGATTTAATTGGGATTGGTCCTGCTTTGGGCAGGGAGCTGGACTTGATGATTCCTGAGGATTCTTCCAGCCCTAGGATTCTGTGATTCTAGTGCTTCTCCCAATTTTTCATAGGGATTGTGATGCTCCTCTAATTTGGTGTCTGTGTATGAGTATAGCTCAAAATAGGGAATTACAGCTTTTCTTTCTAGAACCGTATGTTCTGTCCAGAAAACAGTTTGCATTTCTGTAGCACAGCAGTGACACTCAGTGGACAGATTTGTTATTAGACAGACAAGGTGGGTGAGATATCTTTTACTGGACCTACTTCTGATGGTGAAAGAGACAAACTTTCAAGTTACATAGAGCTCATTTTTAGGTCAGTTCAATTCTTTGTAGCTCAAAACTTTTTAAAGCTTGCCTCTTTCACCAACAGAAGGTGATCCAATAAAAGATATCTCAGCCACTTTGTCTCTCTAATATCTTAGGACTGTCACAGCAACATCAATACTACAAGCAACAGAGGAGGATTTGTTACTGTTAATTGATGATGGCTATTTCAATAATTATAGCCTTTGCATAAAGTTGCAAAAGCACTTGAAAAATCTATATATACATGAATTGCTGTTCTCAATGCTGAAATGCAGCCACCTATAGATGGATTGTGCCAGCCATTTAACAGAAGAATAGGCAGGAAAATGCCACACATACAAAAATTCAATTGAAAAAACAAATTTTTAAAAAATTGAATGATCTCTAACAGTCCACATCAGTGCCTCACAAGTTAAAGCAAGAAATAAAGAATATCATATCCAACTGGGCTTGTGGAGAAGAGAACTGAAAATTGGCCAACCTGTTTCTTACGTTGCAAAGGTTGCCTTAGTATATTTGTCTGCAAATGGTCTTTAGCTAGTACCCCAGTGTGCCATATCAGAGTTCACTATGCTATAGTAAGTGTGGAGATGATTCAGTAGAGGTGCTCTCTGTTCAGTGTCAGCACTGAGCCCAATGCTCCAGTGTGGTGATGGGGATGCTGTGCGGCAGACAATGATGTGGATGACTACAAAGAACACTCTTCCCTAGTCACTCAAATATCTTTGTTTCAAATGAGACCCTCCACACTCTGTTGCTGCACACAGTGCCACCAACGCCTAGTCACACCCATTCCCCTGCAGACAGGACCACAGTACATCCCTACCCTATGCACAGAGCCACCACACATACACTTCCTCTTGTGCATAGCACCACCTCCAGACCCTCTGCCCCTGCCCACAGTGCCACACCTAGTCCCCCCATACTGTTGTGCCACCAGAGTTTACTCACACAGCTTGTACCTTTGCACAACACTACCATGTATATTCTGCCTATACTGCCACTTCCACAAATCCTGCCACTACATGCAGCTGCTCCAGCACACTCACTCCATACTCGTAGGCACAGCACCACCACACAAAGCACTACTAGCACACCCACCTCTCCACACACCCTGTCTCTACACACTTCACCATTTCCACACATCCTCTCCCAATACACAGTGCCACCAGCATCTTCACACAGGCTTTGTCTACAGTGCAAGGTTTTTGCACAAGAAGTCTTTTGCAGAAGAGTCCTTGCACAAAAACTTCTTGCGCAAAAGCACGTCCAGGCCTCAAGAGAATGTCCATACTGCGTGGAAGCTCTTGCGCAAGAAAGCTCTGATGGCCAGCAGAGCACCTGTGCTTTTTCTGATAGGCTTTTCACAGGATACCCTTGTGGAGTGTCCACACTTGCCTTTTTGCACAAGATCTGTAGCGCAAAAAGGAATTATTCCTCATAGAAGGAGGTTTACCTACACTGCAAAAACCCCTCTGTTCTGCCCTTTTACTGCTGATTTACTTGCTCAAAAGCATGCTTGAGGTGTGGACGCACTGTGAGTTTTTGCACAAAAACTTTGTAATGTAGACACAGCCTCACTCTATGCACACAACACATCACCTCCACCCAGCACACTAGCAGCTCCTACTGCACCCAAACCCATCCCAATTGGTAGAGGGTAGTGGGAGGAGTTTAGAGGAGTTATGGCCCCCCCTTTACTTCCAGGTATGTGTCCATCTTAACCCTGAAAGTACTACCCCCAGGCGTGGGACTTCTGTGGCAGGTGGGTATGGTCTACAGGTCAGGGGGCGTGACTAATATTTGATTTTATAGGACACTTATATCATGGGTCCCCATTTTTGGTTCAGAAAATATGGTCACCGTATGTGTACAGTACCTAGAAAAGGGGGGAGAGAAAGAATTAATGGGAGTCAGAGGAAATGGGGGCACATACAGAACCACTAGAATAGGAGATAAAGGGGGGCCCTGATACGATAGGAGGAAGGAGGAGGTGCACAAAACTTTACACGGGAGTGTTTGAGGGAGTGAGTTGTAAGGAGTCCCTAAAGTAGAGGAGAATGATGAAGGAGGCACGCAGGAACTTAGGGGTTGGAATGGAATAATGGAGTGATGCAAAACCTTCTGATTTGTCAGCTTTGGAGCTGGGTGCTTTGGAACCCTCCCTGCTAGTATAGAACCTGATAATAAATAATGGAATCAAAGAGTTTGGGATAGACGCTTGTTTGTCTCACGTAATTGGAAGTGAGCAAATGTAGCCAGCTACTAAACTACTCTTTCTAGTACATTCAGCAGGTGGGAGGGGCTGTTTGTTTCTTTCTTTGTTTGGGGTTCTTTGTTTTGGTTTGGTTTTGGTTTAGGGTTTTTTTTCCCTTCAAATAAAACAAGCTGTTTGTGTGTCGGTGCCCATATATGTACAATAAGTTCGGCCTACACAAACTCTGAAAAGTGTGACCACCTAGTGCCTATTGCTGCATAAGCAGCCCTACAGAGCAAAGGAGTTTAAAACTTTCTGCTGAGGCAGTCTCACTGATCACTGCCCCAAGGATGGGGATGTGGTTAGTCTGGTGCACGGCAGCCTTGTGCTTCTTGGGAGCAAGTAAGTTACTGGTGGAGTTATAATCCCAGTTCTGGTGCCTGCAGGCTACTGCTCCTTTGTTCTACTGGGTTTGTTTCTTTTGTTTTGTCTCACAGGACACACAGGCTCTGAAATCACCCAAACAGCAAGCCTGGTCCAGGAGAAAGGACAGACGGCCCAGCTGACATGCAGACAAACTGATAATCACGACTATATGTACTGGTATCAGCAGCAGCAGGGGAAGGGACTGCAATTGGTCTATTACTCATTTGCTGTTAATGACCAAAACAAGGGTGAAGTTAAAGAAGGATTCTCAGCCTCCCGGCCAGAGACTGCAGCCTTTTACTTGAACATCTCCTCTGTGAAGCTGGAGCACTCAGCTGTGTATTTCTGCGCTAGCAGTTTAGACACAGCACTTCAGAGTCACCTGCTCCCTCTACAAAAACCTCTGATCTCCCGTCTCATCCCCCTACCTCTTCCCCCCTCCCTGAGCGGAGAGCAGCTCCTCCTTCCCCCTCAGTGAAGAGCCGCACTGAAAAACACCCAATCCACAGGAACATAGGTGCTGGTAGCTGCAGGGAGCAAAGAGTAGGAAGCTGCACTAGCCCGGATGTGGTGGCAGTGAGGAGCCCCTGAGGCATTTTACATACTGTAAAAGATGGCACGTAGGGCTAGAGGACTGACAGAAGAGCATGCAAAGCAGCAGAGGAGCTAGGAGATTCAGTGGGCAGGGAGCACAGGGGGCAAGCTTTGATAGTGGATGTGATATAACTTGACTTTAGCAAACCTTTTGATACGGTCTCCTACAATATTCTTTCCAGCAAGTTAAGGGAATGTGGATTGGATAAATGGACTGCAAGATGGACAGAAAGCTGGCTAGAAGGTCAGGCCCAGCGGGTAGTGATCAACAGCTCAATGTCAGGTTGGCAGTGGGTTTCTAGTAGAGTGTCCCAAGGTTCGGTTTTAGGACCAGTTTTGTTCAACATCTTTATTAATTACCTGGATGAGGGGATGAATTGCACCTTCAGCAAGTCTGCGGATGACACTAAGCAGGAGAGGTAGATATGCTGGAGGGCAGGGATAAGGTCCAGAGTGACCTAGACAAATTAGAAGATTGGGCCAAAAGAAATCTGATGAGGTTCAGCAATAACAAGTCCTGCACTTGGGATGGAAGAATCCCAAGCATTGTTACAGGCTGGGGACTGAGTGGCTAAGGAGCAGTTCTGCAGAAAAGAACCTGGGGATTACAGTGGACTAGATGCTGGACATGAGTCAACAGTGTGCCCTTATAGCCAAGAAAGCTAATGGCATATTAGGTTGCATTAAGAGGAGCATTGCCAGCAGATCCAGAGAGGTAATTACTCACTTTTATTCAGCTCTGGTGAGGCCACATCTGGGCTATGTCTACACTGGCATGAATTTCCGGAAATGCTTTTAACGGAAAAGTTTTCCGTTAAAAGCATTTTTGGAAAAGCACGTCTAGATTGGCAGGCTGCTTTTCCGCAAAAGCACTTTTTGCGGAAAAGCGTCCAGGGCCAATCTAGACGCGGTTTTCCACAAAAAAGCCCCAATTGCCATTTTTGCGATCGGGGCTTTTTTGCAGAAAACACTATTGTGCTGTCTACACTGGCCCTTTCAGGCAAAAGTCTTTCAGAAAAAGACTTTTGCCTGAACGGGAGCAGCATAGTTTTTCCGGAAAAGCACTGATTATTTTACATTAGATCGTCAGTGCTTTTCCGGAAATTCAAACGGCCAGTGTAGACAGCTGGCAAGTTTTTCCGGAAAAGCTGCTGATTTTCCAGAAAAACTTGCCAGTCTAGACACAGCCCTGGAGTATTGTGCCCAGTTCTGGGCCCCCTACTACAGGAAGGATGTGGACACATTGGAGAGGGTCCAGCAGAGGGCAAAATGATTAAGGGGCTGAAGCTTATGACCTTTAAGGAGAGACTGAGGGATTTGGGTTTATTTAGTCTGCAGAAGAGAAGAGTGAGGGGGGATTTGATAGCAGCCTTCAACTTCCTGAAGGGAGGTTCCAAAGAGGCTAGAGAAAGGCTGTTCTCAGTAGTGATGGATGGCAGAACACGGAGCAATGGTCTCAAGTTCCAGTGGGAGAGGTCTAGGTTGTATATTAGGAAAAACTATTTCCCTAAGAGGGTGGTGAAGCACTAGAATGGGTTCCCTAGGGAGGTGGTGGAATCTCCATCCCTAGAGGTTTTTAAGTCTCGGTTTGACAAAGCCTTGGCTGGGATGATTTATTTGGCATTGGTTCTGCCTTGGGCAGGGGACTGGACTTGATAACCTCCTGAGTGCAAGCTGGTCACCATTTTGGAAGAAAAAATTAGAGGACTGGAAGCCCAAATGTCGACCCTATGCTTGATCAGAGATGATGAAGACTTCCTCGATAGAAGGCAGCATTTAATCCTGCAAGTACGGCAGGCGGAAGAGCCAGAGAGGGCAGTATGGGACCAGGAAGAGAACTGGCAGCATGTAACTTCTAGAAGAGGAAAAAGGCCAGCATGGGAATCCCCCAATTCTATAGAGATAAGTAATCGCTTTCAGGCTCTCTCCACAGGCTCTGCAGTGCTGAATGCTTTGGAAGGGACCTCACAAGGAAGAAACAGCAAGGGAACACCATCTACCGGAAGGCATGGGATGCGTAGTCCTAGGGATATGGGGGTGGTTCCACGACCACCACCCCCAAAAGAAGACGACGAGTGGTGGTGGTCGGGGACTCCCTCCTAAGAGAGACTGAGCCATCCATCTGCTGTCCGGACTTGGAATCTCAAGACGTGTGCTGCTTACTGGGAGCTTGAATTCGGGATGTGACTGAGAGGCTTACCAAACTGATCAAGCCTTCAGATCGCTACCCCTTCCTGCTTCTCCATGTGGGAACTAACGATACGGCCAAGAATGACCTTGAGCGGGTTACTGCAGATTATGTAGTGCTGGGAAGAAGGATCCAAGAATTCGGAGTGCAAGTGGTGTTCTCGTCCATCCTCCCTGTTGAAGTGAAAGGACTGGGCAGGGATCGTCGAATTGAGGAAGTAAATGTGTGGTTGCGCAGGTGGTGTCAGAGAGAGGGCTTTGGTTTCCTCAACCATGGGACTCTGTTCCAGGCACAAGAATTGTTAGGAAGAGATGGGATCCACCTAATAAAGAGAGGAAGGAGCATCTTTGCAGGCAGGCTAGCAAACCTGGTGAGGAGAGCTTTAAACTAGGTTCATTGGGGGAAGGTGACCAAAATCCTGAGGTGAGTGGGGAAAGTCAGATACCGGGAAGAAATGCAAAGAGGAACGAGCAAGAAAGGAGGACCCCTGATTCGAATGGAGAAGATAGGGCGATCAACTGGTTATTTGAGGTGTTTGTACACTAATGCGAGAAGCCTGGGCAACAAACAGGAGGAACTGGAGGCCCTGGCCCAGTCCAAGAAATATGATTTAATTGGGATAACAGAGACTTGGTGGGATGACTCGCATGACTGGTGCACTGTCATGGAAGGGTATAGGTTGTTCAGGAAGAACAGGCAGGGGAGAAAAGGAGGAGGAGTTTCACTATGTGTAAGAGAGCACTATGATTGCGCAGAACTCCAGTATACAGAGAGAGAAAAACCTGTTGAGAGTCTATGGGTTAAGTTTAGAGGTGCAAACAACAGCAGTGATGTTGTGGTTGGTGTCTGCTACAGGCCACCAAATCAGGTGGATGAGGTAGATGAGGCTTTCTTCGGACAACTGAGAGAAGCTTCCAGATCGCAGGCCCTGGTTCTCGTGGGGGACTTTAATCACCCTGACATCTGTTGGGAAACCAATACGGCAGTACACAGGCAATCCAGGAAGATTTTGGAGAATGTTGGGGATAACTTCTTGGTACAAGTGCTGAAAGATCCGACATGGGGCCATGCGCAGCTTGACCTTCTGTTCACAAACAGGGAAGAACTAATAGGGGAAGTAGGGGTGGGTGACAACCTGAGAAGCAGTGATCATGAGATGGTAGATTTCAGAATCCTGACAAAAAGAAGAAAAGAGAGTAGTAAAATACACACCTTGGACTTCAAAAAGCAGATTTTGACTCCCTCAAAGACCTGATGGGCAGAATCCCCTGGGATGCTAACACGAAGGGGAAAGGAGTCCAGGACAGCTGGCAGTATTTTAAAGAAGCCTTATCGAAGGCACAGAAAGAAACCATCCTGATGAGTAGCAAGAGAGGCAAAGATGGTAGGAGACTGGATTGCCTTACAGGGCAAATCCTTGATGAACTTAAGCACAAAAAGGAAGCTTACAAAAAGCGGAAACTTGGTTCGAACCTGGAGCGCACTTCCTGGTTCCAGTCAGCAGTTGAGTGGAGTAATGTGCCAGCGAGATCATGTTAATGAAGCGTGGGATATTTAAATCCCCGCTTCATTAGCAATTTTGGTCACCTACATTTGCAGCCCTAGCTCGAAGTAGGGAGCAAATGTAGACATACCCTATGATTCTATGATAGAAGCCAGCCCTAGGATTGGGCACCACAGGCCCATAGAGCTCACCATCTACCCTTCTCTATCTATTCCTTAACATGTTCTTTTCCTATTTGCTCTGAAATCCTTCTCTTTTGATATTAATTGGTTTTGTTAATAATTATTGTGCAAAGCATTTAGTTGCCATCAACAGTTTAATGAAGTAAAAAATGACATTTAATATTCAGCTTTCTTGATGTCATCTGTTATTTGTTCTCCTTTATTAAGTAATGGACCTACACTTTCCTTGTTGTTCTCTTACTTGTAATATATTTATAGAACCTCTTCTTATTACCTTATACAGGCAGTCCCCGGGTTACGTACAAGATAGGGACTGTAGGTTTGTTCTTAAGTTGAATCTGTATGTAAGTCGGAACTGGCGTCCAGATTCAGCCGCTGCTGAAACTGACCGCCAGTTCTGACTTACATACAGATTCAACTTAAGAACCCCAAGTCAGCTGCTGCTGAAACTGATCAGCAGCTGATTCCAGGAAGCCCGGGGCAGAGCAACTGTGCCTCGGGCTTCCTGTAGTCAGCGCTGGTCAGTTTCAGCAACGGCTGACTTGGGGACGCCTGGGGCAGAGCAGCTGGGGTGCTGCTGGGTTGCTCCAGTAGCACCGCTCCTCGGCGCTACTGGACCAACCCAGCAGCACCCCGGCTGCTCTGCCCCTGGGGTCCTGATTCAGCCGCTGCTGAAACTGACCAGCAGCGGCTGAATCAGGACGCCTGGGGCAGAGCAGTTGGGGTGCTGCCGGGTTGGTCCAGTAGTGTCCAGACCGGCGCTGCGGGACCAACTGGCAGCGCCCCAGCTGCTCTGCCCCAGGGTCCACAACAAAAGCCTGGTCTGCTGGGGGGGGCACACTAGCTGCGCCCCCCCCAGCAGACCAGGGACACAGGGAGCAAAGCGGCAGCGGCAGTGTGCCTCGCCTCTGAGGCTTTGCTCTGGCACCGGACCGCTTTGCTCCCGGTGCCCCTGGTTTGCTGGAGACGGTCCCCAGCAGACCAGGGGCACCGGGAGCAAACCCACAGCCGTGGCGGGGTCCCCGCGCTGCTGCAGGTTTGCTCGCGGTGTCCCTGGTCTGCTGGAGACGGTCCCCAGCAGACCAGGGGCACCGCGAGTGAACCCGCAGCAGCGGGGCGCAGCTCTGGCAAAGCCTCAGAAGCGCGGGAACCCGCCGCTGCTGCGGGTTCGCTCGCAATGCCCCTGGTCTGCTGCAGACGGTCCCCAGCAGACCAGGGGCACCGGGAGCAGCTTTTCTTGCCCCGGAGCTCAAGGTGGCTGACCGCTGCCTGTGAGCTCCGGGGCGAGAAAGCCCCGTTCGTAAGTGCGGATCCGACATAAGTCGGATCCGCGTAAGTCGGGGACTGCCTGTATGTTGTTTGCAAGTTATAATACATTTAGGCTGTGTCTACACTGGCACCCTTTTCCAGAAAAGGGATGCAGATGAGACAAGTCGGAATTGCAAATGCAGCAGGGATTTAAATTTTCCCCGCTGCATTTGCATGAACATGGCTGCCGCTTTTTTCCAGCTCAGGGCTTTGCCGGAAAAAAGCGCCAGTCTAGACAGGGATCTTTTGGAAAATAAAGCCTTTTCCGGAAGATCCCTTATTCCTGATTTTAAGAGGAATAAGGGACCTTCCGGAAAAGGCTTTATTTTCTGAAAGATCCCCATCTAGACTGGCGCTTTTTTCCAGCAAAGCCCGGAGCCAGAAAAAAGCGGCAGCCATGTTCATGCAAATGCAGCGGGGAAAATTTAAATCCCCGCTGCATTTGCAATTCCGACTTGGCTAATCTGCATCCCTTTTCTGGAAAAGGGTGCCAGTGTAGACACAGCCTCAGACATTCAGATTTTTTTCCTACATATTTGTGCTTTTGTAATCACTGTGGGAAATGACTGCCTAGAAAGGAGTACTGCAGAAAGGGATCTGGAGTCACAGTGTGTCACGTTTAAAAATGAGTCAATGGTGTCATGCTAAAAATATCCAAACATCATTCTAGGTTGTATTAGCAGGATTGTAAGCAAGACACAATATATGATCCTTCCACCCCATTCCACGCTGATTAGGTTTCGACTGGAGTATTGTACCCAGTTCTGAGTGCCACATTTCAGGAAAGATGTGGGCAAGCTGGTGAAAGTCCAGAGGACAGCAACAAAAATGGTCTAGAAAACATGACCTCTGAGGGAAGACTGAAAAAGCTGAGTTTGTTTAGTCTGAAGAAAAGAAAACTAAGGAGGGAAATAACAGCTTTCAGGTACATGTTACATGGAGGAGGGAGATAAATTGTTCTCATTTACCTATGAGACTAGGTAATTTTCAAGAGAAAATTAGCTTGAATTGTAGCTAGAATGGTTCAGATTAGATATTAAGAAAAACTTCCTAACTGTCAGAGTAGTTAGGCACTGGAATAAATTGCCTAGGGACTTTGTAAAATCTGCCAGGGATGGTGTAGGTGGTAATGCTTGCTTCTGAAATAAGAGCAGGAAACAGGACTAACAGATCATCCACTGTTCCGTCCTGTCCTATGAGTCTATGATTCTACACTTTTAAACTCATTTTTACTAATTTCTCTTTATTTTTACTTTTTGTAGGATTTATTTTTGATTTTCAGGTCCTCAAAGAGGTCTCTCATTAATTTTCTGCTCTTTCCTCTGCACTGGGATAGATTCCTGTTGTGTCTTCATTGTTGGAGTTCTGTTTGTATGTTTGTTTTAAGAAACTGGGCGATTTCCTGAATTCCTTTATTCCTTCCCATGGAATCAAAATTATTAGTTCTCAGATTTTGTTGAAGTCCATTATTTTATTTTACTACTCTGACTACTTAGGGTATGGAAGAACTACTTTGAAATAGCTTATTTCGAAATAGCATGTCCACACTACAGGGGAGCCTCAAAATTAGTCCAAGGCAGGTTTCCCTAATGTAGATGCACTAACTCGATTTAGTGCCTCAGGAAGCACTGGAGAGTAATTAGTATGAATGGCCCTGGGGAGGAGCTATTTCAAAATAGCAGTGGAGCATCCACGTTACAGCTGTTTTGAAATTCTATCACTATTTCAGAGGAGGCATTATTCCTCATTATTTTGAATTTATTTTGAAATAACGGAATTGCTGTGTAGACGTTATTTTGAAATAACTGTTCTGTGCAAACACACCCTTACTTTCTTCAGAATCATGAGCTCTATCACTTCACAGTCACTTTCCCCCAACTTGCCTTCCATCTTCAGATTCTCAACTAGTTTCTCCCTATTAGTCAGAATCAAACCAAAAATAACTGTCTCCCTAAGTACTTCCTCCATCTTCTGAAACAAAGAGTTATTGCCTATACATTCCAAGAAATTGTTGGAAAGTTTGTATTCTGATGTGTGTTTTTTCAACAGATATCTGGGTAGTTAAAATCCCTAAGGGTATGTCTACACTGCCACCCTAGTTCGAACTAGGGTGGCTAATGTAGGCATTCGAAGTTGCAAATGAAGCCCGGGATTTAAATATCCTGGGCTTCATTTGCATCTTGCCGGGCACCGCCATTTTTGAATCCCTGTTAGTGCGGACTCCGTGCCTGTGGCTACACGCGGCACGGAGTAGGTAGTTCGAATTAGGCTCTCTAATTTGAACTACCGTTACTCTTCGTGTAATTTGCAATTGTGATGTGTCTAATTTGCATCCCTTTTATGGAAAAGGGAGGCAGTCTAGACATAGCCCTACAGAAAATAGGTAGGTGACCCAATACTATTTTTATCTTAGGCCCTGATCTTGCAATGCAATACAACTAGCATAGCTCCCTTTGTCCAAAGAAGCCATGTCATTGACTTTAGTATTAGAACCACGGCTACATTCAGAGGCTACATTTCCCCTGTGCTGCCAGTGTGTGTCACCCTCTCTCTATTCACCACCCATCTTTCTGGCAGAGTACTGATGAAATGGATCTGCTAAAGGATCCTGGGCTCAGACTGGGGTACTTTTGTTTGGAAGAGTGAGGCCCAGTGGTGCGGAGTCATTTTTAAAAGAGGGGGTGCTGGGCAGTGTTCCCTCTAAGCTGCAGGGCTGCCCAGCATCACAGGTGATTAATCAGCCCTGCATAGTCAGTCAATTCCACACACACAGAGCCTGGAGCCTCTGACTGGGTGGGGCTGATTAATCACCTGTGAAGCTGGGCTACCTTGCACATTAGAGGGAACACTGGTGCTGAGTCCTTTACCTCTCTCCATCCCCACCTGTAACTCAGGCTGGAAGGAAAGCCCCAGAAACCAGAACCCTTGGTGCAGAGCTGGCAGCAGAGTCCTCTGGCATTCAGGGTGGCAGTCAGGACCTTGGGTACGAGGCTGGAAGCCTGTGGTGCTGCAGTACTCCCATGCCCACCCCAGATCCCTAGTTCCTGTTCCTGTGATAAGGCCAGAAGTCAGGAACTTTTAACCTCAATTCAGTCACACACTAGACATTTAAGGCACTTCTGTGTCTCAGCTTCTTCCCATGTTAAACACTATTTATCTTACACAAGATTGTAGGGAGATTTGCAATTCCTGAACCTACAGAGGTCATGGATGCTCTGCCATTAACATCAGTTGGAGCAGGGGCAGCTTTTAATAATGTAACATATAATTGCTAAGTAGTAGTGTATTATGCAATGACATCGATGCTGGATTTGCTGGGTCATAGACTAGAAAGCAGTGCTACAAATACAGGTCAAGCCAGACAGGGCACTGTCACCACTAGAAGTCCCCTGTCCCTTAGGGTATGTCTACACTACAAAGTTAATTCGAACTAACAATCTTTAGTTCCAATTAATTTTCATAGGTGCTACACATGCAAACCGCTAGTTTGAACTTAATTCGAACTAGCAGAGCACTTAATTCGAACTAGGTAAACCTCATTCTACGAGGACTAACACCTAGGCTGTGTCTAGACTGCAGGCTTCTTTCGAAAGAGCGCGTCTAGACTACAATGCGCGGATCGAAAGATCGATCCGCTATTTCTAAAAAGAGCATCCAGACTGCTGGACGCTCTTTCGAAATTCAAAGCCACCCGGAACTGCTTCTGCCAGGGCATGGGGGCAGCATTTCCTTCCGGGTGCTGCCTGCCTGCCCTTTGCAGAGACGCGTGGTGAGAGGGACACTCCTGAACACCCGTTGCTCTGCTCCTGCAGCTGCCTTTGCTGTCCCTTGAGGAATTTTGCAAGGCACTGCAGTGCTGCTTTGGAGTGCTCAGCTTCCTGGGACACCCCAGCAGCTTTTTTCTTTTGAGGTTTTTCTGCTTGCAGACCCTTATTTTTGGCATGGAGCCAGAGCTGCCCCTGGGCAGGCGAGGGCCCCACACCACCATACTGCAGCTGTTGCTGCATCTTCATGAGACAATCATGAGGCTCCTTCCCGAGCTGGACCCAGACCAGAGGGACGAGGGGTTCCCCCGTCCGGCAGCCACACTGCCCTTGCCTCCGAACTTTTTCGTGGACAGGCGTGTTTGGAGGTTTGACACCAGCTCTGACTGGTGGGACCGGCTCGTGATGGAGATCTGGGATGACCAAGACTGGCTACGGAACTTCCGCATGAGAAAGACCACTTTCCAGGAGCTCTGTACCTGGCTCGCCCCTGCTCTGCAACGGCAAGACACCCACCTGCGGCCTGCCATCCCCCTGGAAAAGAGGGTCGCCATTGCCCTCTGGAAGCTGGCAACCCCCGACAGCTACCGCTCCGTGGGACACCAATTTGGCGTGGGGAGATCTACTGTCGGGGCTGTCTTGATGGAGGTAAGTCATTGTCTGGGGACAGTCACAGTTTGGGGTGGGGGGAAGGGAGACTGTCAGGAAGGGCCAAGTGGAGTGGGAGTGGGAGTGGGAGTGGGAGGGAGCTCCTCCACTCACCCTGAATTGTGGGGGGGGGGTTCTGAGGAGGGGATTCCCGGGCTGTTTGAGAGGGAAGGTGGGCGGTGGGTTCTCCTCCTAAGACATAAGGCACCCCTTCTAACACTTTGTTGTCTGTCTCGTTCTGCAGGTGGTGAGGGCCATCAATTCGGAGCTGCTCAACAGGCTCATCTGTCTACCGGATCTGGACAGCGTCATGGCCGGCTTTGCTGCCCTCGGCTTCCCGAATTGCGGAGGAGCGCTCGATGGGACACACATTGCCATCCGTGCACCGCCCCATCGAGCAGCCCAATTCATCAATCGAAAGGGCTACTTTTCTATGGTCCTCCAGGCCCTGGTCGACCATCGTGGACAGTTTTCGGACATTTGTGTTGGGTGGTCAGGGTGGGCACATGATGCCCTCATCTTCAGAAACTCGTACCTGTACCGGAGGCTTCAGGCAGGAACATTTTTCCCCCATCGCCAGTTTGCGGTTGGGGATGTGTACATGCCGGTGTGCATAGTGGCTGATGCCGCCTATCCCCTGATGCCGTGGCTGATGAAGCCCTACACCGGCCACCTGGATGCGAGCAAGGAGCAGTTTAATGCTCGCCTTAACCGGGCTCGCAACCAGGTGGAATGTGCGTTTGGCCGTTTAAAGGGCAGATTCCGGTGCTTGCTCACACGCCTCGACATGGGGGAGACCAACATCCCCGAGGTGGTGGCCGCGTGTTGCGTCCTCTATAACCTCGTAGAGAGGAAAGGGGATGCCTTCCTACCAGGGTGGGGGAGAGCTGCTGATGCCCAGGAGAGGCTCTTTGCCCAGCCCCGGACAGCTGCCATCCGCCAGGCTCACCGGTCTGCAGTTGGCATCCGGGAGGCCCTCCGGGAGCAATTCTCCAGTGGAGGCCACTGAGTGCACTGAGGGGCTTCTGCCTGGGGACTGGGCCCTGGCCCCCAATAGAAGCTTCCCTCCACAACCCATCTCCTGACCCAGTTTGGACACATCACTTACACCAGGGTGTGTTTCAAAATAAAATGTTCTGTTTACTTATTTATAATTTTGTACATATTATCAAACAATGTTGCAAACATAACAAAAATTTTTTTCATTTTTGTTGTTGCCAAACTATATACAATAAAGAAACAGTTCCTTTAACCCTTTGTTTGTGCTTAATAACTGGGGTGATGGGGGTGATTGAAACCTGGAGGAGGGAAGGGGACTGGAAACCTGGAGGGGGGAAGGGGATCAGGTTGAATGGGGCTTGGCAGATTTCCCTTTCCTGGCTGGGCCTCGTGTTTGGGGTGCTCCCCGGCTACGGGATCGGGTGATGCACCTGTCGGTTGGCTGGCTGCTGGGGGGCTCTTGGGACGTGGAAGCCTGGGGGAGAGGAGGGCCAGGGGGAGAGAGGGGCTGGGGAGCTGGGGGGGCTGGGAGAGAGGGAGGTCCAAGGGGGGAAAGGGCTGCTGTTGTGGAAGGGGGGTTTGGTGGGGTGGGGTCATGGGGTGCTGGAGGAGCAGGACCAGGCACAGCAGCAGGCAAGCCGCTGACCTCCCTCAGGGTGGCGTACAGCACCGTGCGCTGCAGGACCAGCTCATTCATGAGCCGATCACGCCACCGCTCCTCTGCCTCCGCCCTCTGTAGCAGGATGGTGTTCTGCTCCTGCACAGCCTCGACGTGCTGCCGGAGGATGTCGGCGTAGACACGCCTGTGTCTGCGGCTCCCATGTCTCCGAGATGGAGATGGAGGTGGGGCTGGGGTGCTGCGGCCCTCTTCCATGGCTGGTCCGGCTGTGGAGGAAAAGAAGAAGACACAATCAGTCCTATAAACTGGACTCTGTAGCACTTACAATACTAACAGGATGGTTTATTAGGGGATGAGCTTTCCAGGGCCAGACCCACTTCCTCAGATCAGAGTAACACGGCTACATTTCTATCACAATCAGTCATGTGTGCAACAGCTGTCCAAAAGGGCATGCCGTCTCCCTTGAGACAGGGGAAGCAGACATTCTGAAGGTCACACTGTGTGTGTGTGACCTGGGCATCAGCCTGAGCATGACAGGTTTCCCTTGTGCATCACCCACTGTGCACCCACCTACCTCCCCCCCCCCCGGGTGTGACACAAACTCACTGTACTCACCTGCTGCTTCCTCTCCTGCGCCAGATGACGCCTGGGAGGCCTCAGAGGTCTGGGTGACTGGCTCCAAGGTGGTGAGGGTCGCCGTCTCCTCGGTGTCCTCCTCCTCTGGGCCCATGTCCCCGTCTCCAGACTGCTGTAGCTCCCGCTCTGGAGCGTCCACCACCGGGTCTGCCAGTCCGGACTGCACGAACCTCCGTGGTGTGCGTGCTTCTGCACTGCCACCCAGGATCTTGTCCAGCTCTGGGTAGTAGGGGCAGTAGTGGGGGGCTGCCCCAGACCGGGAGCTCTCCTCCCTGGCTTTGGCGTAGCCCTGCCGCAGCTCCTTTACCTTGGAGCGCACCTGGTCCTGGGTGTGGGGGTAGTGGCCCTTCTGGGCCAGGGCTTCAGCCATGCGGCCATAAATGTCGGCGTTTCGCCGCCGGCTTTTGAGGGCCTGTAAGGCCTCCTCCTCTCCCCACAGCTCCAGCAGGCTCTTGATCTCAGTGCCAGACCAGGATGGTGCCCGGCGCTTGGAGCCCTTGGCTGGGTCCCCAGAAGGCTCGGAGGAAGGGCCAGGACGCTCTTGGGGCTGGGACATGCTGCAGCAAGGTCGCCGTGTGCTCTGGCTCCTTGTCTGCAACAAGTGTCTGTGAGGGTGCCTGTCCCTTTAAGGAATGGCTGCAGCCAGGAATCACAGACGTGCAACCCATGGCCCAGATTGTCCACCAGGGCTTCTTCCTGGAGGCCAATTCTTTCGAAAGAAAGGGCTCCCCCCGTCCACACTCACGTTCTTTCAACGGATCTCCCTCGAAAAAGGCGTTCTTCCTCGTGAAACGAGGTTTACCGCCGTCGAAAGAAAAGCCGCGTTCTTTCGATTTAATTTCGAAAGAACGCGGCTTGAGTCTGGACGCAGGGGAAGTTCTTTCGAAAAAAGGCTACTTTTCCCGAAAGAACCCCTGAGTCTGGACACGGCCCTAGTTCGAATTAAGTAGTTCGAATTAAGGGCTATGTAACCACTTAATTCGAACTAGTGGGAGGCTAGCCCTTCCCAGCTTGTCCTGGTGGCCACTCTGGGCACAACCAGGGAAACTCTTCTGCCCCCCTCCCGGCCCCGGAGCCCTTAAAGGGATATTGCCCGTGCCAGGTGCAAGCCTGCCAGCACCCAGCCAGCAGACTCTGCACCTGGCATGGCACAAGCCAGCCACCTGCTGCCACCCAGCCCTCCGCCTCTTCCCGGGACCAGGCTGGCAGTTCCCAGGAGCCTGCCCAGGGCCGCAAGAGGCGGGCGCCCACTTGGTCTAGTGCGGAGATCATGGACCTCATCCAGGTTTGGGGGGAGGCCTCCACACTAGGCACAGGAAAGTGGCCGTCTAGGGCAGGATAGCTGCCAGCCTGGCCACCAAAGGCCACATGCAAACCCAGGAGCAGGTTTGCATGAAAATCAAGCTAATCCAGTGAGCCCCCCGACCCTGAGCCCTGAGCTTAGAACATAAGAACATAAGAACGGCCGTACTGGGTCAGATCACAGGTCCATCTAGCCCAGTAGCCTCTCTGCCGACAGCGGCCAACACCAGCTACCCTGGAGGGGATGGACTGAAGACAATGACCAAGCCATTTGTCTCGTGCCATCCATCTCCAGCCTTCCACAAACAGAGGCCAGGGACACCGTTCCTACCCCCTGGCTAATAGCACTCCATGGACCCAACCTCTAAGTTCTCTTTAAACTCTGTTATAGTTCTTCACAGCTTCCTGTGGCAAGGAGTTCCACAGGTTGACTATTTGGTTTGTGAAGAAGAACTTTCGCTTATTAGTTTGAAGCCTGCTACCTATCCATTTCATTTGGTGTCCTCTAGTCCTTCTATTATGGGAACTAATGAAGAACTTTTCTTTATCCACCCTTTCCACACCACTCATGATTTTATAGACCTCTATCATATCCCCACTCAGACTCCTCTTTTACAAACTGAAAAGTCCCAGTCACTTTAGCCTCTCCTTATATGGGCCCTGTTCCAAACCCCTGATCATTTTAGTTGCCCTTTTCGGAACCCTTTCCAAGGCCAAAATATCTTTTCGGGGATGAGCAGATCACATCTGTACACAGTACTGAAGATGTGGGCATACCATAGTTTTATACTTCCCCTCCTCCTTCTTCCCCTGGCTTCCCCCTTCCAGCTCCCTCCTCCCAGGTTTCCCCCTCCCCTCTCCCACCCTTTCTCTTCCCCTCTCCCACCTCCTTTTCCCAGTCTCCCCAGAGGTTAATCCTCCCCACCAACCCCAGATTTGTTCAATAAAGAGAGTTTCTATTTTTGAACACACGTGTCCTTTATTTTTTACATCAGGAAGGGGGGCTAGGGAGGGGTAAATGGAAGGAGGTGAGGGAGAAATGGGGCATGGACTGGGGTAGCTCTGCGGGCTCCTTGGGGTGGAAGCTCTCCTGAAGGGTCTCCTAGATCCTGACAGCCCCCTGATTAACCCCCCCGGATGGCAGCCTGTGGCAAGTGCAGCCGGGCTGATGGCCGAGTGCTGTGATGTGCCAAGTGTGGGCACTCAGGGTACTCCAAGACAGGACTGCTTTGCTGTCCCTCATCGAGGTAGACAAGCAAGTGGGGAACCCTAAGAACTGTCTGTCCGGGGTGGGGGTCGGGTCCCTTTAAGCACAGCCCTCGGCTAACCTGAGGCAGCAGCTCCGCACTCTAAGTCCTAACCTGATGCCCTGCTGGCTCTGCTTCCAGCCAGCCTTATCTTCAGTTCAGGGTCCACTCAGTGTGGACATGCTATTTCGAATTAGCAAAATGCTAATTCAAATTAGTTTTTAGGTCTAGATGCACTAGTTCGAATTAGCTTAGTTCGAATTAACTAATTCGAATTAAGTTAGTTCAAATTAGTGCTGTAGTGTAGACATATCCTTACTTATTATCCCAAATTTCAATCCCTCCATAATATACGGGTCTGTCTATTTGCCCTCCTATGACAACTAACACACATTTTCTGTCTCATTTCAGTGCAGAGGCCCCTTTTCCCCTCCCTTAAATAGTGACCCTTTGCTGGCATTGATTGCGGTGGCCAGGGTGACACAATAGTGAAAGTGCTTTTCATTGTTTTTGTTGTACATCTACCCCAGGACAGGACACCCATCTGTTGCAATGTGTGGCCCTTATTTAGTGTTACTGGGGAATGTTACTGGGGAAGGAGGCTCTGTTAGCTGGAGAGTAAACTTCTATAACCTGACCAAACCTGGCAGGGCCCACTTGTGGGTAGGCAAAGCATGAACAGGGACACAGACACAGAAATAATGTGATCTCTGCTTCAGCAGTTCAAAAGAAAGGGGAAAGGAGACACAAAAAGATCAGGCCAGAGAGAGGAGACTGGGAAAGGGGAGTGGAACAGTGGGGAGTGTTGAAGAAAAGAAAACAGGTGTCAGGAGCCAGGAAAAGAGGTACAAATTGTACGTTGGAAAGAGGGAACAAAATGAGCAGAAAATTCAAATACTGATGTCAATTGAAGCAAAATGCAGGACAATGTAGCACTTTAAAGACTAACAAGATGGTTTATTAGATGATGAGCTTTCGTGGGCCAGACCCACTTCCTCAGATAAAATAGTGGAAGAAAATAGTCACAACCATATATACCAAAGGAGACAAATAAAAAAAAATGAACACATATGAAAAGGACAAATCACATTTCAGAACAGGAGGGAGATGCAGGGGGGAGGGGAAGGAAGGAAGGTAAGTGTCTGTGAATTGATGATATTAGAGGTGGGGAGAGTGGGATGTCTGTGAGCTAATGGTATTAGAGGTGATAATTGGGGAAGCTATCTTGGTAATGGGTAAGATAGTTTGAGTGTTTGTTCATTCCTTCTCGGAGAGTGTCGAATTTTAACATGAATGACAGTTCAGAGGATTCCCTTTCAAGTGCAGATGTAAAAGGTCTTTGTAGCAGAATGCAGGTGGTTAAGTCATTGAGAGAGTGTCCTTTTGGGTTAAAATGGCAAGAAATTGTTTTTTCTTTGTGATCTTGTCTGATATCTGTTTTGTGGGCATTAATCCTTTGGCGAAGTGTCTGAGATGTTTGTCCAATGTACATAGCAGACGGACACTTTTGGCACATGATAGCATAAATTATATTTCTGGATGCGCAGGAATATGTGTTCTTGATCTTATAACTCACTTGGTTAGGTCCAATAATGGTATCAGCAGAATGAATATGTGGACAAAGCTGGCAACGGGGTTTGTTGCAAGGGAAGGTACCAGGGTTGGTATTAGTGTGGTATGTCCTGTGGTTGTTGGTAAGAATCATCTTGAGGTTAGGTGGTTGTCTATAGGAGACTATGGGTCTGTCTCCCAGAGCCTCTTGGAGTATGGTATCCTGTTCCAGTATAGGCTGTAGTTTATTGATAATGTGTTGGACAGGTTTAAGTTGGGGGTTGTAGGTGATGACAAGTGGTGTTCTATTGTTGGTTTTCTTGGGTCTGTCTTGAAGTAGATGGTTTCTAGGTATTCGTCTGGCTCTTTCAATTTGCTTTTTTATTTCTCCGGGTGGGTAGTTGTAGCCAGACACAAAACCCCATCTTGTTTTTCCATGAGCCCCATCTTGTTTCCCCCTCCCCCCCCCAGAGAGCAAGAGAAAGGCAGTCAGCCTTTGATGCCCTGGGAACACAGGTTTGCTGCCTGTCCCTGACTCTACCATAAACAGAAACCAGACAGTAAATGGGCTAGCTGACGACTGGGAGGCCTCCCGTCGCCGTGATGGCTAGTATCAGTAATTGACACGCCTGCACTGTCCCAGAGAGGAATCTTCGCCCATCACATACCAGAGGTGCCCATTGTCTGCATTTTCCCAGGTGTAAATTATGCTTTGCACCCTTCGTAGGAAACTTGGCATTCAAAGCCATTTTTCCTAATTGGCCACTTGAGCCCAGGGGTATAAAAGAGGTTCAGCCGCCCACCCCATTTGAGCTCCAATCATCTATACCTGCTGGCAGGTATTGATTGTCTCCCGAGGTCTGTGGGACGCCCAACCTTGCCCTACTTCTTCCCGAGGGATTGAGAGAAAGACGCTGGCCACGCCAAGTCTGGAACGCAGGGGTGAGAATATGTACCTGCTATGTGTCTATTTTGCATGCATTTAATAAGAGCTCAGAGAACCAAAGGGTTTCATGGTACCTGTAAGTGACTTATTAGTGTAATTTCTGTCCTGTCCTTTGTAGTGGCTGTGTTATCTGTAACACAGCAGTAGCATTTAACAACTAAGTTTACCCTGTAACAATAAAATAGTAACTGTTTAAGCTTTAACCTGACTCCTTCAGTTACTGTAACAGAACCAAGCACAATTTAAAAGAACTTCAGCCGGTCATAAGGGACTCACTGCCCTGACCGTCGGCTGACAGAATTGGCGTAGTCAGCAGGATTGTGCTACTGGTTCACATACAGCAACATGAAGCCTGTCATGATAGACATGGATTTAGTGGTATAGAGAAAGGGTTTGCCCAGGAAGGTTGGGGCAACCCAAAATTGGATAGAGAAATGTTAGAAGAGGATTGGGGAAATCCTGAGGAGTTGTGGGTGCAGTTCTGTA
This sequence comes from Pelodiscus sinensis, assembly GCF_049634645.1. Lineage (NCBI taxonomy): Eukaryota > Metazoa > Chordata > Testudines > Trionychidae > Pelodiscus > Pelodiscus sinensis. The sequence continues at coordinate 136,573,984 of NC_134711.1, read as the reverse complement.
AGTATATAACTGCCTGCAAGCTAAAGAATGGGACAAAGCCTGAGTCTGTGGAAAGGAGCCACTTTTCATTTAGCAAGGAAAACAGGATCAGGCCCAGACAAGCAGGCAGGTAACAGACAAGATTGAAAGCCTTGTGGTAGAACTGAGAAAAAGGCAGTAAGTACTGGAAATCTAAACCCTTAAACAATACTTACAAGAGTAATATCTGAAACAAGGCCAGTTTTTATTTTAGAGATAAGAAAGTGTTTTAAGAAAAGAAAAACAGAGAATTTAAACTCTGCAGAGAATGGAGAGAATTGAGCAGTTGTGCAAATGCTAAAATGGTGTAGATAGAAAACTGTGGTTTCTTTACAGTCATTCTGAAGGAAAAATGGGCCCTTTTTCCAAAGGAATGTCTGTAAATAACCCAGGCAAATTTGACTCAAATCTGAACATTTGATTAGAGACTGCTAAAAGAACTCTAAAGGGAGGGTGTTCTATTGAAACTGAACTACCTCATTGAATAAAAAGGGAATGTAATTGTTGTATAGCTATGTAGAAATAGTGTAAGAAAGGTTCAGAGAGAATGTATGTGTATCTGTGTGTGTGTGTATATATATATATATATATATATATATATAGTAAATAAATGAAGTTTTAAGGTCCAATAATCTTGTTTGTTTGTAGGTTTAAAACAAATTGGTGTGGTTTATTTTCAGTAAGACCATTTTAGTCCAAGTTGTTTAATGAAGGTACAAAAAAAAAAAAAAAAACAAACTGTAAGCATAATGAAAGAGTTACACTCTATGCAAAGTTTAATGTGGCTAAGTAGTGTTGTAAACAAAGATTGCACACTTTCCTGTAACATGCCATGTACACTATAGAATGAGTAAAAACTGCAAAAATGTAAAAGCCTCTTCTGCAGAAGTGGAGAGGTAGAAATGCATGTCCCTCAGTACCCAGACAGAGCTAGATTCCCTTAAGGATGAGTGCTGAGAGTAAAGCACCTCTCAGATTTATTTATTTTTTTTCTTCCCTCAGGAATATGTTTAAGAAAAGGACCAGGAGGTATAAGGCTTAGTAAACACGCTCACCCTCCTTACCAAATTAATAGTAGACAAACCTGTCTCATTGGGAAAAGTCATTTAGCATGTGAAAAAGGGAAGGCAAAAAGTTTGGAGCCCTATATGGGCATGGTTGAAGGAATAAGGAAAGTAAAGCAGACATTGGAAAGTTACTAGGAATGAGACATTTTCTTTGAAAGGACAAAGCAAGTGATTTAAGGAAATGTGAAGATAAAAGGTGGACTCCATGGGAGTGTGGAAGGAACTAAGTGGTGGTTGTAATATGTGAAGGGAAATCTTGTTTTAAAATGACACCTTGTTTCTTTGCAGCCTCTTAACAATGTGCAAACCATCTATGCAAAGAAACAATCAAATGTAAACATTTTGTCTATGGACATCTTTGTTAAATCTGCAAAGGAAAATTAAGGATTCTACTAAAACTTAATTGGTTAACTGCATAAAGGAATGAGCTCTATATATTGTAACTCTATTTTGTGGGTTTCAAAAGAACTAGTTTTATTTTGTTTTGGATAATGTCCGCTTGCTTAAAATTGCAAATAGACAAGGCACAAATTGGTTAGTGCTTCTGTTGGGCATTCAACTCTTAAGGACATTTAACTTTCTAGAAACCAACTTATTAGTTTAAAAACTCAAGCTTTAAAACTTAACTGTCTCTTTCAAGGCTGAGTTGATAACACTTTTGGCTTGCTTTTAAATTCAACATTATATGTGAATACAGGCTGCCTGGCTATTTCAAAGGAAAGTGGACAGGGAAGGCTGTTGCTGTTTCAGCAGACACATCCACTGCACCCCTGTCCACAAACATAGAAGGAACAGCTCAGCTTGCAGAGCTGGCAGCAATCAATTAGCTTGTGAGGCAGGGGCCAGTACCATCTACACTAACTCCTATGCTGTATGGGCTGGAGCCACCCAGTGGATAACTAATTGGAAGAATAATAACTGGGAAATAGGAAAGCCTGTTTGGAGATTGGAATATTGGAAATGGATATACCAGTATGCAACCCCACATGCCTTAAGCATAAGTCATGTGTCCAAAAGAATAATACTCTAGCTGCACAGCTAAATAACCTAGCAGATGCAGCAGTACAATTTTTTTGCTGCCCAGGTGGATTGGGAACGCCTGTACATTTGGCTACATGAAACCTTGGGACACACAGAGAGCTGGTGCGGCAGGCACATGCCAGGAGGTGGCCTATCACCCACAAACAAGCCAGAGATCTGGTACAAGCTTGCACCCTATGTGCTGAACTCAGGAAACATATAACAGAAAGGCAATGATTTGCCAGGCTAAGAGATGGAAAAATACTATGGGCAACCTGGCAAGTAGATTATATTGGTCCACCGCCCACCAGTAAGCAAGGGTGGGAGTATGTTTTAACTGAAGTAAAAATTGTTTCAAAAATTGGTTTTGCTTACCCAACCCGATGGACAACAGGGTTGTCTACGATCATGGGACTAAACCACTTAATAGCCCTTGTCCCAACACCCCAATTTGGGGACACAAACCCATGTACTGCACTCCTATAAGGGAAAAGGAGTCTGAACAACTGCAGATGCTGGGCTAACACCAATAACCATTACTGAGGCTTGGATTGTATCCAAGACCGGCAAACCTTATGTTTTATTACAGGAAACTGAGGCAATATCCCTGAACAGTGCTCCAGTGGGATGGATCCCTCCCAGTGCTGGTGCGAATCCGGGAAACCACCATGAACTTTTTGTATATATATACCGCTTGCTGTTGTGCTTGCAACCACTGTTGTTAGTTACAGACTATTGAAATAAGACATGGTACTCCAACTCGCCATAGTCTTCTTCCTCATCCCAACTGCTACTGCTGTACCAGAACACCTTACTTGACTCCTCTACTGGACTGGGAATCGAGTTTGTCCCTCTCAGCCCAAATGACTGGTGAAACAAAGTGACATCTTCCGATGGGGACCGGTATGGTTCGATGACAGCGACTACCGCAATCCTCTAAATAACTCTAGGGGGAGGTCAAGGGGGGAGGCAAGGGAAGTGGCAACAAACGGTATGGGATAAGACATGCTGTAACTAAAAATGTAAAGCCTCATGGCTAGATTGTCTAGCCCAACACCTAGGACTTTCGTTAACTCCCTTCCTTCACTCTATTGTAAATACTATATTAACCATTTTACTTGTTGTAATTGCTTGCTGCATGCTTCTATGTATTGTTAGGCATTTTGTGTACACTGCTACCTCCTCTGCACAAATCTGGTATATGGCGTTGGGAAGTGATCCTAATCAATCCCTTGATCCAAAATTATCTGATCAGACCCTGCTGATAGGGCGATTTTAGCTTCCTCCAAGGAGGGCAAAGGGTGCTGGCATCACCGCCATCTTGCGTTCTGGGACATAGTGAGGCGTGTCAAGGGGGTGGAATGTAGCCAGACACAAAACCCCATCTTGTTTTTCCACGAGCCCCATCTTGTTTCCCCCCCCCCCCCCAGAGAGCAAGAGAAAGGCAGTCAGCCTTTGATGCCCTGGGAACACAGGTTTGCTGCCTGTCCCTGACTCTACCATAAACAGAAACCAGACAGTAAATGGGCTAGCTGACGACTGGGAGGCCTCCCGTCGCCATGATGGCTAGTATCAGTAATTGACACGCCTGCACTGTCCCAGAGAGGAATCTTCGCCCATCACATACCAGAGGTGCCCATTGTCTGCATTTTCCCAGGTGTAAATTATGCTTTGCACCCTTCGTGGGAAACTTGGCATTCAAAGCCATTTTTCCTAATTGGCCACTTGAGCCCAGGAAGAAGCCTACATGACCCAAGGGGTATAAAAGAGGTTCAGCCGCCCACCCCATTTGAGCTCCAATCATCTATACCTGCTGGCAGGTATTGATTGTCTCCCGAGGTCTGTGGGACGCCCACCCTCGCCCTACTTCTTCCTGAGGGATTGAGAGAAAGACGCTGGCCACGCCAAGTCTGGAACGCAGGGGTGAGAATATGTACCTGCTATGTGTCTATTTTGCATGCATTTAATAAGAGCTCAGAGAACCAAAAGGGTTTCATGGTACCTGTAAGTGACTTATTAGTGTAATTTCTGTCCTGTCCTTTGTAGTGGCTGTGTTATCTGTAACACAGTAGTAGCATTTAACAACTAAGTTTACCCTGTAACAATAAAATAGTAACTGTTTAAGCTTTAACCTGACTCCTTCAGTTACTGTAACAGAACCAAGCACAATTTAAAAGAACTTCAGCCGGTCATAAGGGACTCACTGCCCTGACCGTCGGCTGACAGTAGTTGAGGTTTATAAATGCTCGGTAGAGATCCTGAAGCTTCTGGTTTCTGTCAGTGGGATTAGAGCAGATGTGGTTGTATCGAAGGGCTTGGCTATAGACGATGGATCGTGTGGTGTGTTCTGGATGGGAGCTGGAAGCATGTAGGTAACTGTATGAGTCGGTGGGTTTTCTGTAGAGAGTGGTGTCTAATTTTCCACTGTTGATTTGTACTGTGGTGTCCAGGAAGTGGATCTCTCGTGAAGAATGGTCCAGGCTGAGGTTCATGGTGGGGTGTAGGTTGTTGAAATCTCTGTGGAATATCTCCAGTGTTTCTTGGCCATGCATCCAGATCATAAAGATGTCATCGATGTACCGTAGGTAGAGAAGGGGTGAAAGGGGATGGGAGTTGAGGAAATGTTGTTCTAGATCAGCCATAAAGATGTTAGCATACTGTGGGGTCATGCGTGTACCCATGGCTGTGCCACTGATCTGGAGATATAAGTTGTTCTCAAACTGGAAATAATTGTGGGTGAGAACAAAGTTACATAGGTCTGCTATCAGGTTGTCAGTAGTGTCCTCTGGGATAGTGTTTCTAATTGCTTGTAATCCGTCTTCATGTGGGATGTTGGTATATAGAGCTTCTACATCCATGGTGGCAAGGATGGTGTTATTGGGGAGGTTATCGATGTTTTGTAGTTTCCTTCTGAAGAGCAGACTATCCAGCGTTAAACAGATGATTTGCCTGGCTCCGTGATCAGTGAGTTTGCAGAGCAGCTGTGGCTGCTTCTCACCCTCCTGACCAGCTCACACTGCAAGGGGAGAACTGAGCTGACATGCCTCATTGCCATTTACCTGCCTTCTTTCTTTCTGACTTCTGTCCTCTCCCTTTCCCCTTTCATCCCTGCCTCCATTAGAGCCTCCACTCCATTTCTGTGCCCCATACCTGGCTCCTCTGTCCAGCTGCCCGGCTTCCTGCAGGGCTATAATACAACACCCTACCTGTATTGGTACCCGCAGCCTCCTCAGAGAGGAGCCCTGCACATGCTCTTTCTCTCCAGAGGCCAGGATTCAACTGATCCCAGTACAGAGAAACACTTTCAGGCTGCCCAACCAACCCAGAACAACTTGATGCAGAGCACAGACAGCCTCTTCCCCAGTGTCAGGGGGTGTATTACTGCACCTGGAGCTGCACACTGAGCCAAGCGGGTGCTGCCCTTGGACAAAAACTCCCCTTTCCCTCGCTGTGAGGAGCTGAGCTGACATCAGGTTTCACCTACTAGCTCAGTCCCCTGCCCTGTTCCCTCCCACTGACACTGTGAGCCCCAGTTCCAGCTTCTCCCTTCTTTTCCCAAAGGGGAAACATCTATATCATGTCTCCTCACAGTTATTAGTGATGGAAGAGAAGCCCTAGACCACATCTGATCCAACCCCTTTACAACCACTGCCAGTTATACCCTGTGAGATGTTCACCAGCCTAGGTCTAAATGAAGTTTACTTTGCTCCCTCCTGGGGTCTATTATCTGGCTATAAGGCTATATCTACACTGGGAAGGATTGGTGACAAAAATGCTGTCAACATGCAAAAGTCAGCAAAAGTGAAAACTAGTGAAACTTGTTTTTCTGCCTCACATTGTCGACATTTCAGGGCCACTTTGCTAGCTCCCCTGTCTGACAGGTAGAGCAAGCATTGTGGGTAAGCATCGCACAGTGCAGTGTTGTGGGAAGGCAGAGCGTTTCTTGGGATTCTCTCCGAGTTCTCCCACAGCATTCTCAGCTGCTGGGAGCACCATCATGAGTATCTCTGTGAGCTCTCCCTGCTAAGGAATGTCAAAACAGCTGTCTCCCCCAGCAGCAGTAGTCTGCCTGCCACTGTGTTTCTAGCAGGGCAAAACTGGAGCATTCCCATGATTTGCTCTTTGTTATTTGTTATTCCAATTATTTGTTTTCCAAATGGAGCAACTCATTCAGCTGTCAAATACTTTGAAAGGGGAGGGGAACATGCCTGCACGGCAACAGAGATCACAAAACACTGAGCACAGCCATCAGGGCAGGCATTGTAGGATACTGGCAGAAGCCAATTCTCTCGACAAAACAAACAGCAGAGTCCACACTGGCTCTTTGTGGAAAATAAAAGGAGGGGTAAAAGACAAAAGTGTTTCTTGGGGATTGAAAGTTTTTGTCATCAAAATGGAGTGTTTTTCCTGACAAAAGTTGCATTGTCGTCTAAACACTCACTGTTTTCTCGCCAAATGCAGTTTTGGTGATGAAACGTGTCAGTGTAGACAAGGCCAAACACATACCTCACCATCAGGGATGGGATCTCATTTTTCTAGTTGAAATGGCCTTTGCTCAGTTTCATCTAGCTCTATGATGTTTTGCCTAGAAATGGAATTGGGAAAAGATTTTAGCTTGGTATTAGAAAAACATGAAAGTAACCTCACCAAAAAGGCTAGAGAGCATATGAAGATATGTTAAACTGTCCAGTGTCAGGTAATGACTAGGTGACAAGAGTAGGGGATAGAATTCAGGAGTCCTGACCTCACCAGAATGTACCACTTTTCCTATTAGACGTAGGAATAACCTCTTTGAGGGACATGCTGGAGACTGGAAAAGGAGCTAAATTGATGAAAACCAAATTTTCCCTGGATTAAACTGTATAATGTCCTGGTTGTGGTGTTCTATGCCAGCTGATGAAATGGTTTAATTTGGCCTGTCTCTGTGGATACTTTGCTGATAAAAAAATCACTTATATTGGCTCAGTTTTAGAATAGCAGATTTTTAACCAAATCTTGCAACTGCCTGTGGGATTATGTTCTTATGATGGAGCTTTGACTCTTTCCACTGGCTTTGCTATCTTGTGTTAAAACTGTATAGGAAACAAAACATGTGTGAGGGATGTGAGTGGTGAAACTACCTCTAAAAAGAAATTGAATGAAAAAAGATAAGAAATACCAATATCCAAGAATGTTCCTCACATCCATAGTGACAATATATTTCTTGCTCTGAGCTCCCCAGGCACACCTTTACTCATGCTGATATCCCCCTGGGGTGAGGTATTAGACACCAAATTAGATGATACATTGAAACCTGCCCATAAATGTGAGAGATTTTCTAACAGTTAAGCATCTGAGGATTGATCCTATAATGTGCCATATGCCCTTAGCTATCAGTTAAATTCATGGGAATTGAAGAACCCTGCAAGAGAGAGACCATAACTCTGTTTATACCCTGAGAAATTGAGATAGCCGTGAATGCAGTGAAATGGCAGTTACACCACTTCCTGCACTAAGGACAAGAAAGTGGCAGTTTCAATCTTCAGTCAGAGTAACTTACGAGACCATGTATTCAGTCCCTGTACTGCTCTGGTTTCTTGTTTCATGTAAGCAAAACAATTTTTGTCATTTATATTTTCATTTAGGATATATATTTGTGTATACTGTATATATATATGTGTGTGTATACTGATGTATGTATATAACATGTAAGACATTATATTTATAGATATGGTATCTTGAATTGGCTTTTTACATTAATAGAATTTTTCCATTTTTCTCATTCTGGAGGAGAATTTCAAAAGCATCCTTTGTGTGATTTGCAAATCTATCTATCTATCTATCTATCTATCTATCATCTTCTAATTTATAGGTTCATAATATATTAGTATAGTTTGTTAAATATATATCATGGCTTTATTATTTTATTAATTAAAATATAATTATAATGATACATAATTATAACATTTTTATGTCAGTATTATAATAGATACATTTCTGTTACATTTTTTTAATCCCAAAATGCTTTACAAAATTGAGGATTTGATGCCAATGAAATGTATTTGAATATTTGGTATTCCTTTTCTTTCAAGTAGGCTTCCAAAAGGTAATGAAGTTATTCAGAAGTTCATTCAAGGTTCAGTCCTACAAGATACTAAGAACTCTGTGTCTTTTTTTTTTTTTTTACTGTGTACAGAAAAGGAAGATTCAAAATTGGTTATACCCCTTACATGCTACAACTCTGACATTCTTTGTCACATTAAGCCAAGTTGACAGAGCACTTTTATTCCTATATAAGAGTGCCCACCTGAAATTAAAAAAAAGTGTGACATACACATGATATCACTAATTTGGTTGAAGTTAAGGTGTAGAAGAGCTCTGAGCAATCATAAATACATTGTAATTAACCATCAATCATCAATTATTATTACCACTAATGAATAAACTTTTCTTCACTTTATTTTCCACCATTCCATAAATCATTGTGGGGAGGGAGTTGCATTCAATGCATTTCATTCTTTCTGCTTATATTTCTTGATTTTCCTGTTGGATTGTAGATGTTCACTCTGCAACCATTCTCCAGAGTCCTCAGTCAGCGGTGGAAGAACTGGATAGAAATGCTTCCCTTGAATGTTCTTTGGAAGGGACATCTAATCCCAACATCTACTGGTATAGGCAACTACCCAGTGGAGTGATCAACATGCTTGCCTACTCAATAGGCACCAGCCAAGCACATAATACTGGGCCGAGACACTTCAAACCAAGCAGAACCAATGACACCATGTTACTCTTGAACATTACGGGCCTCTTAGCCAATGACACAGGAGTGTATTACTGTGCTTGGAGCCGCACACTGAGACAAGTATATACAACACCTGGACAAAAACTTCTCCTTCTTTCCATGCACTGGCCTGTAGGCCCATCACTTGTCGTCCCAGTGCAGCTCTGTGTGAAGAGGGAGGATAGCAAAGTTGTCTATGAACCCAGTTTTGTGGTGACAGACTATGGGTAAAATCACAGGAGATGGAAGCAACACAGCCATGGGCTGAAGGGTCAGTGATACACCCCGCCGAGCTTTTCAAGGGAGATTTTTTTGACAAGAGGGTCTCCGCAGCACATTCCTTTCAGATCAGGGAAGGAGAGGGTTATTTTAGTAGTGGGGGGAGCAAGGGAGGCTGATGGAACTAAGAAAGATGAATTACAGGCAGTATAGGAAGAAAGCATTTTATAACAATATTGTTACTCCCTGAAGGTGGAATTAGAAGTTCCATTTCTCGAATGATTAGACTGTATAGTATGGCTGCTCTTTTCAAACTAATACTGTTCCATTCAGTGGCAACTTTCACAATGGGTTAAAATAATTAGGGTAGTATGAAAGAGGCAAGAATGAAATGAATTTGCTTTAATGTGATGGAAAATGGTGTCTGGGAACATCTCTCCAGATTTTACTGAAATGTAATTTTATATCGATTATACTATGTCTCTGACTGTAGCCTCCAGCTCCCACTGTTGGGCTGTGTCTACACTGGCCACACTTATTCCGGAAAATCAGCCACTTTTCCGGAATAACTTGCCAGTTGTCTACATGGCCCCTTGAATTTCCGGAAAAGCACTGACGATCTAATGTAAAATCATCAGTGCTTTTCCGGAAAAACTATGCTGCTCCCATTCAGGCAAAAGTCCTTTTTCAGAAAACTTCCGGAAAAGGGCCAGTGTAGACAGCAGAGATTTCTTTTCCGCAAAAAAGCCCCGATCGCGAAAATGATGATGGGGGCTTTTTTGTGGAAAAGCGCGTCTAGATTGGCATGGACGCTTTTCCACAAAAAGTGATTTTCTGGAAAAGCATCCTTTTCTGTGATTTTCTGGAAAAGTTTTCCGTTATAAGCATTTCCGGAAAATCATGCCAGTGTAGACGTAGCCTTGCAGTCTCTCCATGTCCCTCTACTTAGACTCATAGACTCATAGACTTTAAGGTCAGAAGGGACCATTATGATCATCTAGTCTGACCCCCTGCACAGTGCAGGCCACAGAATCTCGCCCACCCCTCTTAGAATAATCCTCTCACCTATGTCTCAGATATTGAAGCCTTCCAATACTTTGAAGGCCCCAACATGCAGAGAGTCCTTCAGCTGTGATCTGTGCCCAATGCTACAGAGGAAGGCGAAAAACCTCCAGGGCCTCTGCCAATCTACCCTGGAGGAAAATTCCTTCCTGACCCCAAATATGGCGATCAGCTAAACCCTGAGCATGTGGGCAAGACTCACCAGCCAGACACCCAGAAAGTTCCCTATAGCAACTCCTATCATCCCTCCATTGACCTATTTCCAACTGGAAATGAATGGTCAATTAGTTACCAAGATCATGTTATTTCATCCAACCATCCCCTTATAGAATCAGAACTGGAAGAGACCTCAGAAGGTCGTCAAGTCCAGCCCTCCGCTCTAGGCAGGACCAATCCCATCTAAATCAACCCGGCCAGGGCTTTGTCAAGCCGAGACTTAAACACCTCTAGGGATGGAGACTCCACTACTTCCCTAGGTAACCCATTCCAATGCTTCACTACCCTCCTAGTAAAATAGTTTTTCCTAATATCCAATCTGGACCTCTCCCACCACAACTTGAGACCATTGCTCCTTGTTCTGCCATCTGTCACTACTGAGAACAGCCTCTCTCCATCCTCTTTGGAACCTCCCTTCAGGAAGTTGAAGGCTGCTATCAAGTCCCCCCTCACTCTTCGCTTCTGCAGACTAAACAGACCCAAGTCCCTCAGCCTCTCCTCGTAGGTCATATGCTCCAGACCCCTAATCATTTTGGTTGCCCTCCGCTGGACCCTCTCCAATGCGTCCGCATCCTTTTTGTAGTGGGGGGCCCAGAACTGGACACAGTACTCCAGATGTGGCCTCACCAAAGCCGAATAAAGGGGGATAATGACATCTCTGGATCTGCTGGCAATGCTCCTCTTAATGCATCCTAATATGCCATTAGCCTTCTTGGCTACAAGGGCACACTGTTGACTCATATCTAGCTTCTCATCCACTGTAACCCCCAGGTCCTTTTCTGCAGAACTACTACTTAACTGGTTGGTCCCCAGCCTGTAACTATGCTTGGGATTCTTCCGTCCCAAGTGCAGGACTCTACACTTGTCTTTGTTGAATCTCATGAGATTTCTAGTGGCCCAATCCTCCAATTTGTCTAAGTCACTCTGGACCCTATCTCTGCCCTTAAGCGTATCTACCTCTCCCCCTAGCTTAGTGTCATCTGCAAACTTGCTGAGGGTGCAATCTATCCCCTCATCCAGGTCATTAATAAAGATATTGAACAAAACCGGTCCTAGAACAGAACCTTGGGGCACTCCACTAGAAACCGACCGCCATCCTGACATCGAACCGTTGATCACTACCCGCTGGGCCCGGCCTTCTAGCCATCTGTCTATCCATCTTACCGTCCATTTATCCAATCCGCATTCCCTTAACTTGCTGGCAAGAATATCGTGGGAGACCGTATCAAAAGCCTTGCTAAAGTCAAGGTACACAACATCCACTGACTTTCCCATGTCCACTGAGCCAGTTACCTCATCATAGAAGCCAATCAGATTGGTCAAGCACGACTTGCCCTTTGTGAATCCATGCTGACTATTCCTGATCACTTTCCTCTCATTCAAGTGTCTCAAAATGGATTCCTTTAGGATCCCTTCCATGATTTTTCCAGGAACCGAGGTAAGACTGACCGGCCTATAGTTCCCTGGATCGTCCTTCTTCCCTTTTTTAAAGATGGGCACTACATTTGCCCTTTTCCAATCATCCGGGATTTCGCCCGATCTCCACGACTTTTCAAAGATAATGGCCAAAGGCTCCTCAATGACATTTGCCAACTCCTTCAGTACCCTTGGGTGCATTAAGTCTGGACCCATGGATTTGTGTACGTTTAGTTTTTCTAAATAGTTCCTAACCTGTTCTTTACCCACCAAGGGCTGTCCATCTTCTTCCCATCTTGCGTCGCTTAGCACAGAAGTCCAGGAGCTGACCTTGTCCGTGAATACAGAGGCAAAGAAAGCATTGAGTACTTCAGCTTTCCCTACATCCTCTGTCACTAGGTTACCTCCTTCATCCATTAGGGACTGCACACCCTCTCTGATCACCTTCTTTTTGTTGACATGCCTGTAGAAACCTTTCTTGTTATCCTTCACATCCTTAGCCAGTCGCAACTCCATTTGCGCTTTCGCCTTCCTGATAACCCCCCGGCATTCTCGAACTATACATTTAAGCTCCTCCCTAGTCATTTGTCCAAGTTTCCACTTTCTGTAAGCTTCCTTTTTGTGCTTAAGTACACCAAGGATTTCCCCTGTAAGCCAATCCGGTCTCCTACCATGTTTGCCTCTCTTGCTACGTGTCGGGATGGTTTCTTTCTGTGCCTTCAATAAGGCTTCTTTAAAATACTGCCAGCTGTCCTGGACTCCTTTCCCCTTCATGTTAACATCCCAGGGGATTCTTTCCATCAGATCTCTGAGGGAGTCAAAATCTGCTTTTTTGAAGTCCAAGGTGTTTATTTTACTACTCTCTTTCCTTCCTTTGGTCAGGATCCTGAAATCTACCAACTCATGATCACTGCTTCCCAGGTTGTCACCCACCTCTACGTCCCCTATTAGTTCCTCCCTGTTTGTGAGGAGAAGGTCAAGCTGCGCACGGCCCCTGGTCGGATCCTTCAGCACTTGTACCAAGAAGTTATCCCCAACATTCTCCAAAAACTTCCTGGATTGCCTGTGTACTGCTGTATTGGTTTCCCAACAGATGTCAGGGTGATTAAAGTCCCCCATGAGAACCAGGGCCTGCGATCTGGAAGCTTCGCTCAGTTGTTCGAAGAAAGCCTCATCTACCTCATCCACCTGGTTCGGTGGCCTGTAGCAGACACCAACCACAACATCACTGCTGTTTGCTCCTTTAAACCTGACCCATAGACTTTCAACAAGTTTTTCTCCCTCTTTATACTGGAGTTCAGAGCAATCATAGTGCTCTCTTACATATAGTGCAACTCCTCCTCCTTTTCTCCCCTGCCTATTCTTCCTGAACAATCTATACCCTTCCATGACAGCGCTCCAGTCATGCGAGTCATCCCACCAAGTCTCTGTTATCCCAATTAAATCATATTTCTTGGCCTGGGCCAGGGCCTCCAGCTCTTCCTGCTTGTTGCCCAGGCTTCTCGCATTAGTGTACAAACACTTCAGGTAACCAGTTGATTGCACTATCTTCTCCATTCGAAACTGGGGTCCTCCTTGCTCGCTCCTTGCTCTATGCATTTCTTCCCGGTATCTGACTTTCCCACTCCCCTCAGGGTTTTGGTCACCGTCCCCCGACGAACCTAGTTTAAAGCCCTCCTCACTAGGTTCGCAAGCCTGCCCGCGAAGATGCTCCTTCCTCTCTTGGTTAGGTGGATCCCATCTCTTCCTAACAATCCTTCTGCCCGGAACAGAGTCCCATGGTCGAAGAAACCAAAGCCCTCTCTGCGACACCACCTGCGCAACCACGCATTTACGTCCTCAATTCGACGATCCCTGCCCAGTCCTTTCCCTTCAACAGGGAGGATGGACGAGAACACCACTTGCGCTCCAAAGTCTTGGATCCTTCTTCCCAGTGCTACATAATCCGCAGCAACCCGCTCAAGGTTATTCTTGGCCGTATCATTCGTTCCTACATGGAGAAGCAGGAAGGGGTAGCGATCCGAAGGTTTGATCAGCTTGCTAAGCCTCTGTGACATCCCGAATGCGAGCTCCCGGTAAGCAGCACACCTCTCGAGATTCCAGGTCCGGACGGCAGAGGGATGGCTCAGTCCCTCTTAGGAGGGAGTCCCCGACCACCACCACCCGTCGTTTCCTTTTGGGGGTGGTGGCCGTGGAACCCCCATCCCTAGGACTACGCATCCCATGCCTTTCAGTAGATGGTGCTCCCTTCTGGTTTCTACCTTGTGAGGTCCCTTCCAGAGCTTTCAGCACTGCAGAGCCTGTGGAGAGAGCTTGAAAGCGATTGCTTACCTCTATAGCATCGGGGGAATCCCGTGCTGGCCTTTTTCCCCTTCTAGAAGTTACATGCTGCCAGTTCTCCTCTTGGTCGCGTACTGCCCTCACTGGCTCCTCTGCTTGCCGTGCTTGAAGGATCAATTGCTGCCTTCTGTCGAGGAAGTCTTCATCCTCTCTGATCAAGCGTAAGGTCGACACTTGGGCCTCCAGTCCTCTAATTTTTTCTTCCAAAATCTCGACCAGCTTGCACTTGGTGCAGATGAAATCCGTTCTTTCTTCCGGGAGGAAGACAAACATGGCACACGCCGTGCAGGTAACAACAGCAGCAGACGCATCATCAACCATCGCTGCTGTCCTGGAGAATGGATTTAAAAAGAAAGACAAGAGAACCTCCCGCCCTTCCCTCTCCCCTTCCCAACTCCCTCTCAAAACTCCCTGTTAGCAATCACCTGTTCGCAAGCTCCTTGGTCGCTTGCCCACTGCCTTATAAAGCCCCTCCCCCTACCAAGGCTCAGCCAATCAGCAGAGGCTTCTACAATTCAAACTTTAATTAGAAGCCAACAGTTTCCACCTGCCAATCACAGCCCCTACCAATCACAGCACAAACTCTATCAAGGGGAGGGGGGAAGGGAAAAAAAAAAAAAAAAAAAAAAAAAAAAAACCACAAACCACCACACACCAAACACAAGCTCTGCACACACTGAGAAAGCCCCAATAACAAAACACACTTCCCTCAAGAGTCCTGTATCTGCTTCTCCTTCACCTGGAGAACTCCCTCTCAAAACTCCCTGTTAGCAATCACCTGTTCGCAAGCTCCTTGGTCGCTTGCCCACTGCCTTATAAAGCCCCTCCCCCTACCAAGGCTCAGCCAATCAGCAGAGGCTTCTACAATTCAAACTTTAATTAGAAGCCAACAGTTTCCACCTGCCAATCACAGCCCCTACCAATCACAGCACAAACTCTATCAAGGGGAGGGGGGAAGGGAAAAAAAAAAAAAAAAAAAAAAAAAAAAAAACCACAAACCACCACACACCAAACACAAGCTCTGCACACACTGAGAAAGCCCCAATAACAAAACACACTTCCCTCAAGAGTCCTGTATCTGCTTCTCCTTCACCTGGAGAACTCCCTCTCAAAACTCCCTGTTAGCAATCACCTGTTCGCAAGCTCCTTGGTCGCTTGCCCACTGCCTTATAAAGCCCCTCCCCCTACCAAGGCTCAGCCAATCAGCAGAGGCTTCTACAATTCAAACTTTAATTAGAAGCCAACAGTTTCCACCTGCCAATCACAGCCCCTACCAATCACAGCACAAACTCTATCAAGGGGAGGGGGGAAGGGAAAAAAAAAAAAAAAAAAAAAAAAAAAAAAACCACAAACCACCACACACCAAACACAAGCTCTGCACACACTGAGAAAGCCCCAATAACAAAACACACTTCCCTCAAGAGTCCTGTATCTGCTTCTCCTTCACCTGGAGAACTCCCTCTCAAAACTCCCTGTTAGCAATCACCTGTTCGCAAGCTCCTTGGTCGCTTGCCCACTGCCTTATAAAGCCCCTCCCCCTACCAAGGCTCAGCCAATCAGCAGAGGCTTCTACAATTCAAACTTTAATTAGAAGCCAACAGTTTCCACCTGCCAATCACAGCCCCTACCAATCACAGCACAAACTCTATCAAGGGGAGGGGGGAAGGGAAAAAAAAAAAAAAAAAAAAAAAAAAAAAAACCACAAACCACCACACACCAAACACAAGCTCTGCACACACTGAGAAAGCCCCAATAACAAAACACACTTCCCTCAAGAGTCCTGTATCTGCTTCTCCTTCACCTGGAGAACTCCCTCTCAAAACTCCCTGTTAGCAATCACCTGTTCGCAAGCTCCTTGGTCGCTTGCCCACTGCCTTATAAAGCCCCTCCCCCTACCAAGGCTCAGCCAATCAGCAGAGGCTTCTACAATTCAAACTTTAATTAGAAGCCAACAGTTTCCACCTGCCAATCACAGCCCCTACCAATCACAGCACAAACTCTATCAAGGGGAGGGGGGAAGGGAAAAAAAAAAAAAAAAAAAAAAAAAAAAAAACCACAAACCACCACACACCAAACACAAGCTCTGCACACACTGAGAAAGCCCCAATAACAAAACACACTTCCCTCAAGAGTCCTGTATCTGCTTCTCCTTCACCTGGAGAACTCCCTCTCAAAACTCCCTGTTAGCAATCACCTGTTCGCAAGCTCCTTGGTCGCTTGCCCACTGCCTTATAAAGCCCCTCCCCCTACCAAGGCTCAGCCAATCAGCAGAGGCTTCTACAATTCAAACTTTAATTAGAAGCCAACAGTTTCCACCTGCCAATCACAGCCCCTACCAATCACAGCACAAACTCTATCAAGGGGAGGGGGGAAGGGAAAAAAAAAAAAAAAAAAAAAAAAAAAAAAACCACAAACCACCACACACCAAACACAAGCTCTGCACACACTGAGAAAGCCCCAATAACAAAACACACTTCCCTCAAGAGTCCTGTATCTGCTTCTCCTTCACCTGGAGAACTCCCTCTCAAAACTCCCTGTTAGCAATCACCTGTTCGCAAGCTCCTTGGTCGCTTGCCCACTGCCTTATAAAGCCCCTCCCCCTACCAAGGCTCAGCCAATCAGCAGAGGCTTCTACAATTCAAACTTTAATTAGAAGCCAACAGTTTCCACCTGCCAATCACAGCCCCTACCAATCACAGCACAAACTCTATCAAGGGGAGGGGGGAAGGGGAAAAAAAAAAAAAAAAAGCCTCACTCTCAAACACAGGGGAAAATAAATAAATAAATAAACAAACAAATAAACAAAAAAGAACACACAACCCTCACTCACAAACACAAGGTCAGCATACAGCAAAAAAGCCCCAAGCACAACACCCACTTCTCCCAAGACTCCTGTATCTACTTCTCCTCTACCTGGAGAACTCCCCCTCTAAAGCCTCACTCAAACAGGGGGGGAGGAGGGAAAGGAAAAAAAAAAAAAAAAAAAAACCACAAACCACCACACACCAAACACAAGCTCTGCACACACTGAGAAAGCCCCAATAACAAAACACACTTCCCTCAAGAGTCCTGTATCTGCTTCTCCTTCACCTGGAGAACTCCCTCTCAAAACTCCCTGTTAGCAATCACCTGTTCACTTCGGTTCTGTCCTTCTGGCTGTTTGCTGATGGGCTGCTTTGTAGCGTGTTACACCGCTTTAGTCACAGCTGCACTGATACCAAGGATTAAATCCCAAGAAGGAAAGACACAAAGTAGCTGCTGCAGCAGAGGAGTTTAGATACTATTATTTTTAAAAAATGTGATTGGTTAGAAAGGCATTTATAGATGTCCTTGACTAGGTCACAGCAAGCAAGAGTGTTTGAAGAGAGACATAAGACAGGACTAATCAGCACTTTAAAGACTAACAAGATGGTTTTATAAAGTGCTGCATGGTCCTGTCTTTTGTTTCAGCAAGACCAGACTAACACAGCTACATCTCTATTACTATTCTGAAGAGACATCTTCCTGTAATAATCCTTCCCAACCACTTGGTGGTGCTCCTGTTCTACTGGAGGGAATTAAAGCTGGTGTATAAGAAGTACAATTAGCCATGGAAAGACAATTCTGTTCTGTAACTGCTGTCAAAAATTCATTTTCATTTTGCATTCAAATGAAAACTGTATTTCTTCCCCCCATGCTTTTGGAAATGGACTTATGGACATGAACATACATATCTCAAAAGTGTTTTGAGCGAATCATTTCGTGTAACCCATCAATCTTCATGTCACAATCCACTGGTTCTCTTTATCTTACTCTGTTGTGTGTGTAAAATTAGACACATGGCGTGGGGAATACTTTGTGGGTTTCAAATGTGTGAATGAGAGACATGGAGGGTGTTATCCTCAACTATTTAATTATCTCTTTTGTCCTTCAGCCTGAGCAGTGGTTGGTAGGGAGTGGCCTCAATCCTTAAACAAAAAGAATAGGAGAGCAGGGGCCTCTGGTCTTTTGGCTGGGCTGCACCTGAGGGAAGGAGCCTTATAATAGTGAAGCCAGAGCATGCCCAGAAAGCTAACGGGGGTGTGGCCTCCCCTTCCTCCAGGCTGAGTTAACCCCCTCCTGGACAGTGCAGGGTGGATACTCCCCATCACACCACCCTTAAATGTCAATATAAAATTCAATTCATGCACATTAGATGGCACCCTTTCCCTTTTGAAATGGAGTTTCAGCAGAGCAGACTCCATGGCTGTGTCTAGACTGGCAAGTTTTTCCACAAAATCATTTGATTTTGTGGAAAAACTTGCCAGCTGTCTACACTGGCCGCTTGAATTTCCAGAAAAGCACTGACGATCTCATGTAAAATCATCAGTGCTTTTCCGGAAATACTATGCTGCTCCTGTTGTGCGAAAGGACCAGTGTAGACAACATAGTTATGTTTTCGCAAAAAAGCCCTGATTGCAAAAATGGTGATCGGGGCTTTTTTGCGGAAAACTGCGTCTAGATTGGCCACGGATGCTTTTCCGCAAAAAGTGCTTTTGCAGAAAAACATCCTGCCAATCTAGACACGATTTTTCCAAAAATGCTTTTAACGGAAAACTTTTCCGTTAAAAGCATTTTCGGAAAATCATGCCAGTGTAGACATAGCCCATCCGTTTCTGATTTTGGCAGTAAGGCAGGAGACTGAATCTCACTCTGGGTATGTCTACACTACCCCCCTAGTTTGAACTAGGGGGGGTAAAGTAGTCATACGGAGTTGCAAATGAAGCCCGGGATTTGAATTTCCCGGGCTTCATTAGCATAAAGCCGGCCAGCACCATTTTTAAATGCCGGCTAGTTCGGACTGCGCGCTGCGCGGCTACATGCGGCACGAATTAGCAGTTCGAACTAGCCGGCATTTAAAAATGGCGCTGGCCGGCTATATGCAAATGAAGCCCGGGAAATTCAAATCCCGGGCTTCATTTGCAATTCCGTATGACTACATTACCCCCCCCCCCTACTTCGAACTAGGGGGTAGTGTAGACATACCCTCAGAGTCAGAAATGGAAGCTCTCAGCCCAGCTTAGTGTGCATTGCCTACAAGTAGGCCAGAGAAGTCTGTAGAGCCAAATCTCTAGATATTACAAATGTTTTTGATTTAATGAACACAAGTAATGTATCTAATCTGTTAACTTACGTGCTATTTTCAAAAAAGGTTGACGCAAAAAATCAAATAGAAAGAGAACTTGAATAAAATAGGAAAATCGGAATTGGCATTTCACCAGTTTACACAAGGCAGGCAGGGTAAATGCCTCTGCAAGAGATCACTGGGTTTGGAGTTGGTAAATCTGAGCAAGCTCCCACTGATCCCTGGTGGGCTGTCTGACTCAGATAGGCCTGGTACACCCAGGCTCCCCTATGTTCAACCCAGGTTGCTTCCAGCTGAAGATCTTGCTGCTGAAGTCATCTCAGCCCCTCTGAGCCTGGCCTGGGGAGTGCAGAGCTGGACCCGATATCTTGGGGTGAGGGACTAGATGCAGACTGACCAAGACCAGTTTAAGCAGGCCCCACAGGCCCCAGTTCAGGCCTTGTTGGCCCAATGTAACACTGTCCTCGCCTCATTATCCACCCTGCCTCATGGGCCAGACCGTGAGGACTGGCTGCTAATGTCAAACCATCGTGCCCCCTTTTATTGGTTGCTGGTGAGAAAGGACCATGCCTGTGAGCTATACATACTGGTGGCCTACTCCCTTTTCCTCCATGGCTCAATGTGGAAGGTGAGCACAGCAGAGGACGAGCCCAATTCCCTTTGGGTGCTGGGGGTGCTTCATCTCCTTGGCTCCCGTAAGGAGAAGTGGGGGTTGGGGCATCCTGGAAGGGGTTGGGGTGGACCATTTGTTCTGGTGGTGACAGGGGGATCAGGGTGGCCTGAGGTGCCCTGCCTGGAGTGGGAAGCAGCTGCCATGGGGAGGAGTCCAAGCTGCTAGCGCTAGCTGCCGTGATAATTCTTCTTACATGTGTTAGAACTTCTGATGCAGATGAAGTGAAGTCGAGCCTGAGCCCCTGGTGCCAGGGCCTGCTTTGCCCAGAGCCTCTTCCTGCCCTGTGGGATGAGCCTGGCCCCACCTCCACACCCCCATCAAGCCTGCGCACTGGGGCTGCAAACCTCACTGGGCTTTTACTCTTTGTGGGCACCTCAGGAGCTGCTGGTGCCCTGCTGCAGTCACAGGAGAGCTACCACCCAGAGCGGCCCCAGCACTTGCTGACCTGCGCTTGTAAATGGGAAGAACATCCAGTAAAACAGCAGCAAAATGTCTGAGCTGGTTTCCTTGCTGAGCTGCACAGCACTGCCTTTGAGCAGGTGCAGTGTCCCTCTGACAGCTTAGCTGGCTAAGCAGTGGTGTGCGAGGAAAAGCTTGTTTGTAACTGGTAGCTAGCTGCTTGCCTAAAACTTGAGTGGTGCTTTTAAGCACGATCTACATGCTGGTATCGGATCAATGCTGAGAGCCACACTGTCAGACCAAAGGTCCATCTAGCCTAGTATCCTGTCTTCTGGCAGTGGCAATGCCAGATGCCCCAGAGGGAGAGAACAGAAACAGGGAATCAATAAGTGATTCCCTCCTTTGTCATCCATTTCCAGCCTCTGACAAAGGGTATGTCTACACTACCACCCTAGTTCGAACTAGGAGGGTAATGTAGGCATACCGTACTTGCAAATGAAGCCCGGGATTTGAATTTCCCGGGCTTCCCGGGCTGGAACAAGGTGTACAGATAGTTCGGAATGGCTTGCTAGTTCGAACTATCTAGCCCGTGCTGCGTGTAGCCGCGCGGCACGGGGTTCGAACAAGCCGGCATTTAAAAATGGCGCCGGCCGGCTTATGCAAATGAAGCCCGGGAAATTCAAATCCCGGGCTTCATTTGCAAGTGCGGTATGCCTACATTACCCCGCTAGTTCAAACTAGCGGGGTAGTGTAGACATACCCTAACAGAGGCTATGGACACTATAGAGGGGCAGATGGAGGGGCAGACATAACATGTCTTGGAAGCATATGATTATCGACAACACAGAAAAATTTAATCTGAAATGGGAGGACTTAGTTCACATGACAGCTGATAAGCAAGCATGGAGTATGTGGGTAGCCCAATATATTAAAAAGCAAAGAATGGACTAATGTGTAAGGGAGGGGTCGGCAACCTTTTTGAACCAAAGAGCCAAACTACATCAAATTTCAGAACAAGTGGTCAATAAAGAGCCATGTAAGAATGATTATTTTGCATGACTAAAAATACACAACTTAATATCATTGAGAATTGACATGATAATTAATAACAGCATAAATGAAACATTGCACTCATAGACTTTATTTAAGGAAAAAATATGAGCTTTCGAAAGCTTTAAAGTGCTGCATATTTTTTCCTTTTGTTTTACCAAGATTAGACTAACATGGGGTAGGTCTACACTACAACGTTAATTCGAACTAACTTAGTTCGAATTAGTTAATTCGAACTAAGCTAATTTGAACTAACGGATCCAGACTAAAAAACTAGTTCGAATTAGCGTTTTGCTAATTCGAACTAGCATGTCCACATTAAGTGGATCCTGAACCGGGCTTAAGGATGGCAGGAAGCAGTGCCAGCAGGGCATCAGAGGAGGACTTAGAGCGTGGAGATGCTGTCTCAGGCTAGCCCAGGGCTGTGCTTAAAGGGTCCCGACCCCCACCCCGGACAGACAGTTCTCAGGGGTGCCCCGCTTGCAAAACAGTCCTGGCTTGGATTGCCTGGAGTACCCACACTGGGCACATCACAGCACTCGGCCATCAGACTGGCTGCACTTGCCGCAGGCTGCCATCTGGGGAGAGGGGGCAATTGGGGGCCTGCAGGAGAGCTTCCACCCCCAGAAGCCCGCAGAGCCAGCCCAGTCCTCCCCATCGGGGGCTCGTGCCCCATTCCTCCCTCACCTCCTTCCACTTACCCCTCCCTAGCCCCTCTTCTTGATGTACAAAATAAAGATAATGTGTCTTCCAAAATGGAATCTGTCCTTATTGAACAAAACTGGGGGAGACTGGGAAAAGGAGGTGGGAGAGGGGAAGAGAGAGGCTGGGAGAGGGGAGGGCAACTAAAATGATCAAGGGTTGGGAACAGGTCCCATATGAAGAGAGGCTAAAGAGACTGGGACTTTTCAGCTTAGAAAAGAGGAGACGGAGGGGGGACAGGATAGAGGTCTCTAAAACCATAAGTTGGGTGGAGAGGGTGCATTTAGAAAAATTCTTCATTAGTTCCCATAAAGAAGGACTAGAGGACACCAAAGGAAAGGAATGGGTAGCGGGCTTCAAACTAGTAACAGAAAGTTGTTCTTCACAAAGCAAAGAGTCAACCTGTGGAACTCCTTGCTGCAGGAGGCTGTGAAGGCTACAATTAGAACAGAATTTAAAGGGAAGTGAGATCAAGTCATGGAGGTTGGGTCCATGGAGTGGTATTAGCCAGGGGGTAGGAGTGATATCCCTGGCCAAGGTTTGTGGAAGGCTGGAGAGGGATGGCACGAGACAAATGGCTTGGTCACTGTCTTCGGTCCATCCCCTCCAGGGTCCCTAGGGTTGGCCGCTGTCAGCAGACAGGCTACTCTGCTAGATGGACCTTTGGTCTGACCCAGGACGGCCACTGTAAGCTCAGGGCTCAGGGTCGGGAGTCTCAGTGGACCCCCTTGATTCTCTTGCACACCTGCTCCTGGGTGGCCAGGCTGGCAGCTCTCCTGCCCTAGACGGCCACTTTCCTGTGCCTAGTGCGGAGATCGTGGATGAGGTCCACGATGTCTGCACTAGCCCAGGCGGGTGCCCGCCTCTTGCGGTCCCGGGCAAGCTCCCGGGAGCCGCCAGCCTGGTCCCGGGAAGAGGGGGAGGGCTGGGGGGCATCGGGTGGGTGGCTCGAGCCGTGCCAGGTGCAGGGTCTGCTGGCTGGGTGCTGGCAGGCTTGCACCTGGCACGGGCACCGTAGCCAGCCCGTGCCCCTTTAAGAGGTCCGGGGCCGGGAGGGGGGCAGACAAGTTTCCCTGGTGTTGGCCAGAGTGGCCACTAGGGAAACCTGGGGAGGGCTAGCTTCCCACTAGTTCAAATTAAGGGGCTACACACCCCTTAATTCGAACTAGCTAGTTCGAACTAGGCTTAATCCTCGTAAAATGAGGTTTTCCTAGTTCGAACTAAGCGCTCCGCTAGTTCGAATTAAATTCGAACTAGCGGAGCACTAGTGTAGCGCCTATGAAAGTTAGTTCGAACTAACATCCGTTAGTTCGAACTAACTTTGTAGTGTAGACATACCCATGGCTACCTCTCTATTATTATTCAGACTTTATTAAATGGGACTTCTGCTGCTGCTGGAGGTATGGTTTGTGGATGTGGGTGTGCAGAAGTCAGAGTTGGAGTGTATGAGGTGCAGAGGTGTGAGGTGCAGGAGGCAGGGTAGGGTGCTGGGGGGTGGGAAATAGAGTATGGGGTGGTGGGAGCTGGGGCTGGATTACCTTACCTGGCCAGGACTAGGCTGCTGCACCTGGGCAGCAGTGGCTGGGTGAGGGGCCGGATGAGAATCACCACAGCCAGACTGTGGCTTCCCCTCCTATCCATGCTGCAGCAGAAAGGGGGTCACCAGCCTTTCCTGCCCCCAGTTGAAACACCTCATTCCCCTGGTGCTCCAGACCCATGGGGAGGGGAAGGGCTGGAAGGACTGAGCTTCAAGGCTCAGGCCAGATTAACTCTTCTGGGGTTCCAGGATTAATGGATTTTGTGGGTCCCTTTATGCTCTGGGGTAGGGCCAAAATGACGGGTTCAGTGTGTAGGACAGAGCTGCCAGTGAATGGGATAGGGATGGGGGTGCTGGATCTGGGCAGGAGGTGGGATTCAGGAGAGGATGAGGGTGCAAGGTCTGGATGGGAAGTAGGGTGCAGGAGCAGTCTGGGGTAGGGTGTCTGGCCAGCAGGAAGGGTGCAGGAGTGGGCTGGAGGTAGGGTGTCTGGCCAGTGGGAAAGGGAGTAGAGCAGGCTGGGGGTAGAGTCTCTGGGAAGGGGAGGATGGTGGATGAGATAGCTGGGGGTAGGTGTCTGGCCAGGGAAGAGAGTGCTGGAACAGGCTGGGGTGGGCGTAGGTGTCTGGCTTGGGGGGGACAGAGCAGGAGCAATCTGGGGGTAGGTGTCAGAATGGGAAAGAGGCAGGAGCAGATGATTTTTAACAGTAAAAATTTTCTTTGCACTAAAATGACAGTTGACTAAGTGACTGGATTTAAATTTTGTTAGCAAATATTTGTATGAACTCATAATAGCCATGATTTTATCTGATTAAAACCAAAAATAATCATTTAAAGTTTTCACCCAGCATACTCCAATGTAAAACATAGTGCATTCAGTTAATTTAAGTGGCAGGATGGATTATGCAAAATTTGGTATCTGTAGGTAATCACAAAGTATGTCTTTATTTTGCACAAACAACTCCACAAACAAACTCTTCGAAATATACGAGATCTATACATTATAGAGTCTGTTTGTCTGTCTTCTGTGAGTCTGTTCAAGAACAATTTCTAAATCAGGGGTCAGCAACCTATGGCTCGGAAGGAGACAGATGTGGCTCTTTTGATGCACAAGCCCAGCCCCGGACTCCACCCCGGGCAGCAGGCAGCCTGCACTGTTGCTACAGCAGCCAGGGCAAAACACCCTGCACTGGCTGGATTAGGCCTGCAGAGGCATCAGGGAGGCCCCAGTTAGCCCCCTGAGCTTACCCCACCCCTGGGTGCCTTGCAGAAAAGCTGCTGCAGGGCCCTTTTTTTGCCACACACTGTGAGCAGCAGGGGAGGGGGAGCAGTGCCTCGTGGCTGCTCCCACCCCCAGCACGATTCATTGGCTGCTCCTGGCCAATGGCAGCTGCCTGTTTCAAGCGCAAGCAGCACAGGAGCCACCAGTCACCACTCCCCTCAGGCTCTTAGTCACCAAACCCATGGCCAAGCAGCCTGTGGGGGCAGGGCAGGCTCCTACCCGACAAATGTGCTGGGCTGCAAGTCACGGTGCTCAGTGTCTGGGCCACAGCCCTTCCCCCCACCGCCCACATAACCCAAACTCACTGCCCCCTCCTGAGCCCATAACCCTCTCAGATACTGCAGTGCGATCCCCAATGGCCCAGCCGGACACCTACTCGCATTCTGCCATCTCCCCCCAACCAGACACCCACCTGCACTCTGCCCCTCCCGCGGGCCGGATGCCCACCCTCACTCTGCCCCTCTCCAGGGCCAGACACTAACCTGCACTCTGCCCCTCCCCCACCCACCGACACACTGCTTCTCTCCCTGGCCAAACACCAACCAAAACTCTATCCCTCCCCCAGACACCCACTCGCACTCTGCCCCTCCCTCCTGACCAGACACCTACCTGCACTCTGTCCCTCCCGTCCAGCCAGATGCCAACTCATACTCTGCCTGTCCCCCGGCCAGGTACCCACCCTCCTGGCCTCCACTCCTCCGCACTGCCTCTGGATTGGAGGCAGCAGCACAGGCTTGGGGCAGGCAGCTCCACCGGAGCAGGTACATGCAGGGCACTGGTTCAAAAGCCAGCACCCCAGGTACACCAGCTTCCCCCTAGCCTTCTGGAAGAGAAGGCATCACTGAACAGGGGCAAACAGTCCTGCAGGAGCTAGTATGTCCAGGGAGCTGGCTCTCTTCACACACCAGCTCCCACCTGCCTCCAATACAGAGGCAGTGCTAGAGTTGAGGGGGCTGCCAAATGCCCACCCGCATTCTGTCCCCTTCCCCCTGGCCAAACATTAATAAGGCCGTAGAGCAGTTTTTAAACTAAGAGATGGGGGAAAGCCGATTGGTGCGGAGATGCACGTAAATCGGAGGGAGACTTCTCTTAGAGGAGAATCCGTTGATAGAGAGTCTCTAAGCTGTAGTCGGAAAGAGAGGAGGGGAGAGGGCAAACCATTGGCCAGAGCTGACAAACAACCGCATACAAAGGAATCCAATGCATCAGGGAAGGGCAGACAAATAACCAGTGGCAAATTTTTAAAGTGCTTGTACACAAATGCTAGGAGTCTGACTAATAAGATGGGTGAACTAGAGTACCTCGTATTAAATGAGGAGATAGACATAATAGGCATCACTGAAACCTGGTGGAATGAGGAAAATCTGTGGGACACAATCATACCGGGATATAAAATATATCGAAAGGATAGAGCAAGCCAGGTGGGTGGCGGAGTGGCACTGTATGTGAAAGATAATGTAGAATCAAATGAAATAAAAATATTAAGTGAATCAACATGTTCCATAGAATCGCTATGGATAGAAATTCCATGCTCCAATAATAAGAAATTAGCAGTAGGGATATATTACCGACCACCTGACCAGGACAGCGATACTGACATAGAAATGCTGAGGGAGATTAGAGAGGCTACCAAAATAGAGAACTCTATAATAATGGGGGATTTTAATTACCCCCATATTGACTGGATACATGTCACCTCAGGAAGAGAAGTGGACCGCTTGGGAATAGTGACCATAATATAATAACATTCAACATTCCTGTGGTGGGAAGAACACCTCAGCAGTCCAGTACCCTGGCATTTAATTTCAAAAAGGGGAATTATGCAAAAATGAGGAGGTTAGTTAAACAGAAATTAAAAGGCACAGTGACTAGAGCCAAATTCCTGAAAGCTGCATGGAAATTTTTTAAAGACACCATAATAGAGGCCCAACTTAAATGTATACCCCAAATTAAAAAACATAGCAAGAGACCTAAAAAAGAGTCACCGTGGCTTAACCACCATGTAAAAGAAGCAGTGAGGGACAAAAAGGTATATTTTAAGAAGTGGAAGTCCAATCCTAGTGAGATAAATAGAAAGGAACATAAACACTGTCAAATCAAGTGTAAACATGTAATAAGAAAAGCAAAAAAAGATTTTGAGGAACAGCTAGCCAAAAACTCAAAAAGAAATAACAAGATGTTTTTTAAGTACATTAGAAGCAGGAAGCCTGCTAAAAAGCCTGTGGGTCCCCTAGATGATCGAGTTATAAAAGGAGCAATCAAGGATGATAAAGCCATTGCGGAGAAACTAAATGATTTCTTTGCTTCAGTCTTCACGGCTGAGGACGTTGGGGAGATTCCTGAATCTGCACCATCCTTTGTGGGTGATGAATCTGAGGAACTGTCCCGGATTGAAGTGTCATTAGAGGAGGTTTTGGAACAAATAGAAAAACTTAATGTTAACAAATCTCCGGGACCAGATGGCATTCATCCAAGGGTTCTAAAAGAACTTAAATGGGAAATTGCTGAGCTATTATCTGTGGTTTGTAACCTATCCTTTAAATCGGCTTCCGTACCTAATGACTGGAAGGTAGCCAACGTGACACCAATATTTAAAAAGGGCTCTAGAGGCGATCCTGGCAATTACAGACCGGTAAGTCTAACTTCAGTACTGGGCAAATTAGTCGAAACAATAGTAAAGAATAAAATTGTGAAGCATGTAGAAGAACATAATTTGTTGGACAAAAGTCAACATGGTTTCTGTAAAGGGAAATCCTGTCTTACTAATCTATTAGAGTTCTTTGAAGGGGTTAACAAACATGCGGACAAGGGGGATCCAGTAGATATAGTATACTTGGATTTTCAGAAAGCCTTTGACAAGGTCCCTCACCAAAGGCTCTTGTGTAAATTACATGGCCATGGGATAAGAGGGAAGGTCCTTTCTTGGATTGAGAACTGGTTAAAAGACAGGAAACAAAGGGTAGGAATAAATGGTAAATTTTCAGATTGGAGAGGGGTAACTAGTGGTGTACCCCAAGGGTCAGTCCTGGGACCAATCCTTTTCAACTTATTCATAAATGATCTGGAGAAAGGGGTAAGCAGTGAGGTAGTAAAGTTTGCAGATGATACCAAACTGTTTAGGATAGTCAAGACAGAAGCAGACTGTGAGGGACGCCAAGAAGATCTCACCAAACTGAGTGATTGGGCAACAAAATGGCAAATGAAATTTAATGTGGATAAGTGTAAAGTAATGCACATTGGGAAAAATAACCCCAACTATACGTACAGTATGATGGGGGCTAATTTGGCTACGACAAATCAGGAAAGAGATCTTGGAGTTATCGTGGACAGTTCTCTGAAAACTTCCACACAGTGTGCTGCGGCAGTCAAAAAGGCAAATAGGATGCTAGGAATTATTAGGAAAGGGATAGAAAATAAGACCCAGAATATCTTACTGCCCCTGTATAAAACTATGGTACGCCCACATCTTGAATACTGTGTACAGACGTGGTCTCCTCACCTCAAAAAAGATATTTTGGCCTTAGAAAGGGATCAGAAAAGGGCAACTAAAATGATTAGGGGTTTGGAACGGGTCCCATATGAGGAGAGGCTAAAGTGACTGGGACTTTTCAGTTTAGAAAAGAGGAGACTGAGGGGGGATATGATAGAGGTCTATAAAATCATGAGTGGTGTGGAGAGGGCTGATAAAGAAAAGTTATTTATTAGTTCCCATAATAGAACAACTAGAGGACACCAAATGAAATTAATGGGTAGCAGGTTTAAAACTAATAAAAGAAAGTTCTTCTTCACACAGCGTGTAGTCAACCTGTGGAACTCCTTGCCAGAGGAGGCTGTGAAGGCTAGGACTATAACAGAGTTTAAAGAGAAGCTGGATAAATTCATGGAGGTTAGGTCCATAAAAGGCTATTAGCCAGGGGATAAAATGGTGTCCTTGGCCTCTGTTTGTCAGAGGCTGGAGAGGGATGGCAGGAGACAAATTGCTTGATCATTGTCTTCGGTCCACCCTCTCTGGGGCACCTGGTGCTGGCCACTGTCGGCAGACAGGATACTGGGCTAGATGGACCTTTGGTCTGACCCAGTACGGCCGTTCTTATGTTCTTATGTTCTTATGTAAACACCCATCCACACTCTGTCCTTTTCCCCAGCCAGACATCCACCCGCAATCTGCCCCTCCCCTCTGGCTAGACACCCACCCACATTTTGCCCCTCCCCCGTTCAGAAACCCACCAGCATGCTGCCCCTCTCCACTGCCCAGACACCCACCCACACTCTGTCCTGTGGCCAGACATCCTCCCACACTCTGGCTCTCCACCCTTTCCAGACATCCACCTGTACTCTCCTATCACCCATCCTGTCAAGGCTTTCTTGAAATGTGGTGCCCAGAACTGGACTCAATTCTCCAACTGAGGCCTAATCAGCACAGAGTAGAGCAGAAGAATGACTTCTCATGTCTTGCTCACAACACACCTGTTAATGCATCCCAGAATTATGTTTGCTTTTTTTGCAACAGTGTCACACTTTTGACTCATATTTAGCTTGTGGTCCACTATAACCCCTAGATTCCTTTCTTCTTTCCTAGACAGTCGCTTCCCATTCTGTATTTGTGAAACTGATTGTTCCTTCCTAAGTGGAGCACTTTGCATTTGTCCTTATTAAACTTCATCCTGTTTACCTCAGACTATTTCTCCAGTTTGTCCAGATCATTTTGAATTATGATCCTGCCCTCCAAAGCAGTTAAATTAATTTTTTTAAATTAATGGAGATTGCCTATCTTCTAGAACTGGAAGGGACCTTGAAAGGTCATTGAGTCTAGTCCCCTGCCTTCACAGCAGGACCAAATACCATCCCTGACAAATTTTTGCCCCAAATGGATTGAATTTACAACCCTGGGTTTAGCAGGCCAATGCTCAAACCACTGAGCTATCCCTCCCCAGCTTGGTATTATCTGTAAATGTAATAAGTGTACTGTCTATGCTGATATTTCAATTGTTGATGAAGATATTGAACAGAGCCGGTCCAAAACAGACCCCTGCAGAACCCCACTTGTTATACCTTTCCAGTAGGTGTTTGCAGATGATTTCCTTAATTACTTGCTCCATTATCTTTCCTGTCACAGAAGTTAAATTGACGGGTCTGTAGTTTCCTGGGTTGTTTTTATTTCCCCTTTTATAGATGGGCACTGACTTAACCAAAACATATATTTATTTCCAGAGGCAGGAATAAATATGCAGGCCAGGATCCTTTTTCCTAAAAGGGATGTAAATTAGACGTATCGCAATTGCTAATGAAGCGAGGATTTAAATCTCCCCCGCTTCATTATTTCAAGAGGGATAAGGGATAAGGGATCTTTCGGAAAAGGCTTTATTTTCTGAAAGATCAGCGTCCAGACTGGTGCTTTTCTCCGGCAGAGCTCCGTGCTGAAAAAAAGCGGCAGCCATTTTTATGCTAATGAAGCAGGGGAGATTTAAATCCTCGCTTCATTAGCAATTGCGATACGTCTAATTTGCATCCCTTTTCCGAAAAAGGGATTCAATCTAGACGTAGCCTAAGAGATATATAAATAAATTTAAAAAGAAGGAAAAGCAATTAAAGCATTTGAAATATAAAGTGTTAACTAACACTTCCATTTTGATAATATCCCTGGTTTCCTTTCCCCTCCATTGAGAGTCTTTTCAATAAGAAAGCCCATCTCAATCCCCCCTTCCCCCACTTTTGTAGAAAAGAGAAGTTAGTGGAGATGGGCTGGAGCTGTTCTTGAGGCTGTAGTTAAAATCCAGTTCTGTTGGAAGATAAAACATGACAAACACACAAAATTGGGGACAGCAAAGATAGAAAATGCAGCTTCTGACTTTGGTGTTGACTCCTTGAAACTTTGCTGCTGGGGAAACACAGGCATGGCTCAATGTCTCATCTGACACCTCCAGACTTGGCAAACTTGTATCATTATCAGGCTTTTTATGGCATTGTTGCTGCCTTTCTGATCACAGGCTTATACAGCAGTGTTGCAAAAAGAGAGAGAAAATAAATGAGCTAGGGAAGGCAAAGGGTGCAAAAGGGGAGGAGGATAATCTGATCTCATATTACTGGAAATGTTTGGGACTTATCTAAAATCACTAGAGGTGGTAGAGCTTTCTGGGTCCCTTTCCTTGGCTCAGTCTGGTCAGGGCATTTCTCCAGATCAGGATGACAAAGACCAGGGCTTTTCAAGTTTTTGCAGAAGAGAATATGCTAATGACGGACTTGTTAGCATGAGTCGCAAAGTCAGTAGCATATTTTCTGGTGATGTTTTTTGCACAAGGGCTTTTTGCATAAAAAGAAGTAGTGTAGCCGCTTCTATTTGCACAAACCCACCTTTTGCTCAAGATCACAAAATGGTTTTTTGTGCAAAATGAAAGCAGCTACACTGCTTCTTTTTGAGCAAAAACCCTTTGCACAAAAAGCATCGGCAGAAAATATGCTCATGACATCGTGACTCATGCTAATGAGTCCATCATTAGCATACTCTCTGCCACAAAAACCTTGTAGTGTAGACATAGCCCTGGAGTGTTATGATGAATCCTGGGATTTCAAAAGATTGTAGGGATAACAGCCATGATGGTGTAGCTCCTGTTCTGCTATCCTTCAGTCCGCTAGCATCCATACTTGTTCACATTTTCCTCCTAAAATTACTTGTAAGCACTCCAAAGGACGTGGTAGGTGGAACAGTCAATGTTCTTGTTATTTGGTTGACTAATTCAGCCTAATTTTCCACACAATAACTTTGATTTGCTGCTTTTTCATCCCATACATCTTCTGTTTGACAGGCATGATTTAAACATAGTTTCCAGATTCATGTCAGAAGGCCTTTTAGTCTGGACTGATTTAGTCCCTCTGGCTTCCATTTGCACTTTTTCTATCAACATACATTTTTAAAGTTTACAGTGATAACTTTACAAACTTGTTTTTACTTTCCAACAGTACAGGTTCACAAAGTGGGGTAGGCCTTCTAGTCCCCCTTTATTACTACTGACCCTTGCTCCTGAACTCACTACACACATATGAGTGGAGACTGGAAATCAAGTCTTCCCAAAATCCAGGTTTCTTCCTTGTTATATAAAGCAGCAGTCCGAGGCTATAGTCTACACTGGCAATTGAGTGACAAAACTTATTGTTCAGAGGTGCTAATCCTCCCCCCAAGACAAAAGTTTTACCACAGGAAATGCTAGTATAAACAACATCTTGTCAGCATGAGCATTTTCCTATCACCAACCTGAACCATGCTTGTTGAGGGTGGACGTATTCTGTCACAGAACCTCAGACGTTTGCCCTTTCACAACAAAGCTTCTGAACACCTCCCAGGATAGAGAAAAGTTGGAGTTTATCATCTTCTCCCAGGGGCACAAAAGGCTTTTGCGCAAAAACAAGTAGTGTAGACAGGTCCATTTTATGCAAAAAAAACCCTTTTGTGCAAGATCCTTATCCCTCAAAAAAGGTAGCTTACACATCCAAAAAGCATCCGCAGAGAATATGCAAATGCTAATGAGTGCTTCATTAGCATACTCTCTGCCAGAAAAAGGCTGCAGTGTAGACGTAGCGTGAGAGATGGAATACACTTCTTCAGTGTGAGTCATGCTCCTCTCCCCTACATAGTGGCATAGTTCTGAGTGGCCAGGGAAACCGAGGCACACACACAGGAACATAGTCCATCCAGAATGGCACAGAACAGTAGAATCACACACATCCCAACAAAGCAAAAAGAGTGACTAGTGACTTTCAGTGACTACAAGAGTGAATACAGTCCCCATTACGACACCCTTGGTGTGAGGAAAAGGGAGCACGGAGCGTCCCCAACATGGGAAATGCGGGGAACTCAGCACACAGAGGCTGTGTCTAGACTGGCAAGTTTTTCCGCAAAATCATTTCCCTTGGCGGAAAAACTTGCCAGCTGTCTACACTGGCCACTTGAATTTCCGGAAAAGCACTGATGATCTCATGTAAGATCGTCAATGCTTTACTGAAAATACTATGCTGCTCCCGTTCAGGCAAAAGTCTTTTTCCGAAAGACTTTTGCGCAAAAGGGCCAGTGTAGACAGCACAGTACTGTTTTCTGCAAAAAAGCCCCAATCGTGAAAATGGCGATCAGGGCTTTTTTGCGGAGAACCGCGTCTAGATTGGCCACGGACGCTTTTCCGCAAAAAGTGCTTTTGCGGAAAAGCATCCTGCCAATCTAGACGTGCTTTTCCAAAAATGCTTTTAACGGAAAACTTTTCCGTTAAAAGCATTTTCGGAAAATCATGCCAGTGTAGATGTAGCCAGAGTGCCCCTGGCAAGGGGAAGAAGGAAGAAATGGGGCACACAGAACTCTGGCATGGAAGTGAGTGGACGGCATGAAGAAAATAGGAATGGGTGTGCACACAGAGCTCCTGCCATGGGGAAATGAAAGGCAGCGGGAATGGGAGTACAGCTAGAGGGGGGCCTTGAAATGAGGGAAAGGGGGTGACATAGAGCCCTGGCAGGAGGATATAATTAGGAACAGGATGGAATTGCAGTGGGGCACATAGAATAGACAGCAGAGGGAGAGTGATGGGCCCTAGTATGCGGGGATGGGAAATAGGGTCATAGACAAAGTCCCTTGCAGGGGGGGGGGGTGAAGGGTGACCCTGAAATTGGAGCCCTGGCATAAGAGTGACTGGAGGGAGTTTCAGGGAGTCCCTGAAATAGTTAGGGGTGGGAGAGTGGAACCCAGGGAGTTTGGGGATGGGGTGCAATGGATAGATGCAAAGAGGATTGTGAGTCATCTTGTTACCACCCTCCCTCTATGTGGGAGTCATACCCATGCTTAGATGGCTCCCTAACACCACCAGTCTTTCAATCACTCTCCTCTGAATCATATCAGACTTGCAAGTTAAGAACAGGGACATGCCAGGCCCCTGAAACTCTTGAAGCATCCCCTTATGAATGACACCCAGCCCTTGACACCGGCTACTCACAGAAATTCCAACCCCTCTGTCCCAAAGGAGCAGTGTGCTCCAGTTTAGTAGTTTTACCCTAACCCGCTGCTTCTGTAAACTACACAGCATTTGTAAGAAAAAAGATGTATTTAAGAAATAATATTTATTCAACTACAATCAAGAAAGCAAGAGAGAGTAGCAAAACCAATGATTATAATACAAAAGAAAGAATAAAATGTGAGCTGGGGCCTGTACTTACCTTTCCCACCTAATAAAATAGATTTCCCCCAAAGTTCAGTCTGTTGCCAAGCTGGCTGGTTTCACAGGAACCAGGATCCAATTTTTCATGAAAACATTCTTGCTCCTCAAGACGTCTTCTCAGTGAGAGGATTCAGAGTGCCTCTCCCCACTTTGGGTACGTCTACACTACAGCGGTAATTCGAACTAACTTAGTTCGAATTAGTTAATTCGAACTAAGCTAATTCGAACTAACGCATTTAGAACTAAAAACTAGTTGGAATTAGCATTTTGCTAATTCGAACTAGCATGTCCACATTGAGTGGACCATGAACTGAGCTTAAGGATGGCCGGAAGCAGTGCCAGCAGGGCATCAGAGGAGGACTTAGAGCGTGGAGATGCTGTCTCAGGCTAGCTGAGGGCTGTGCTTAAAGGGTCCCGACCCCACCCCGGACAGACAGTTCTCAGGGGTGCCCCGCTTGAAAACCAGTCCTGGCTTGGAGTGCCCGGACTACCCACACTGGGCACATCACAGCACTCGGCCATCAGCCCGGCTGCACTTGCTGCAGGCTGCCATCTGGGGAGAGGGGGCAATTGAGGGGCTGCAGGAGAACTTCCACCCCCAGAAGCCCGCAGAGCCAGCCCATTCCTCCCCATCAGGGGCACGTACCCCATTCCTCCCTCACCTCCTTCCACTTACCCTTCCCTAGCTCCTCTTCTTGATGTACAAAATAAAGGACAATTGTGTTCAAAAATAGAATCTGTCTTTATTGAACAAAACTGGGGGAGACTGGGAAAAGGAGGTGGGAGAGGGGAAGAGAGAGGCTGGGAGAGGGGAGGGCAACTAAAATGATCAGGGGTTGGGAACAGGTCCCATATGAAGAGAGGCTAAAGAGACTGGGACTTCTCAGCTTAGAAAAGAGGAGACGGAGGGGGGACAGGATAGAGGTCTCTAAAAGCAGGAGTTGGGTGGAGAGGGTGCATACAGAAAAGTTCTTCATTAGTTCCCATAAAGAAGGACTAGAGGACACCAAAGGAAAGGAATGGGTAACAGGCTTCAAACTAGTAACAGAAAGTTGTCCTTCACAAAGCAAACAGTCAACCTGTGGAACTCCTTGCTGAAGGAGGCTGTGAAGGCTACAACTAGAACAGAGTTGAAAGGGAAGTGAGATCAAGTCATGGAGGTTGGGTCCATGGAGTGGTATTAGCCAGGGGGTAGGAGTGGTGTCCCTGCCCAAAGTTTGTGGAAGGCTGGAGAGGGATGGCACGAGACAAATGGCTTGGTCACTGTCTTCGGTCCATCCCCTCCAGGGTCCCTAGGGTTGGCCACTGTCGGCAGACAGGCTACTGGGCTAGATGGACCTTTGGTCTGACCCAGGACGGCCATTGTAAGCTCAGGGCTCAGGGTCGGGGGTCTCAGTGGACCCCCTTGATTTTCATGCACACCTGCTCCTGGGTGGCCAGGCTGGCAGCTCTCCTGCCCTAGACGGCCACCTTCCTGTGCCTAGTGCGGAGATCGTGGACAAGGTCCACGATGTCCGCACTAGCCCAGATGGGTGCCTGCCTCTTGCTGTCCCGGGCAAGCTCCCAGGAGCCGCCAACCTGGTCTCGGGAAGAGGGGGAGGGCTGGGGGGCATCGGGTGTCTGGCTCGATCCGTGCCAGGTGCAGAGTTTGCTGGCTGGGTGCTGGCAGGCTTGCACCTGGCACGGGCACCGTAGCCAGCCTGTGCCCCTTTAGGAGGTCCGGGGCCGGGAGGGGGGCATAGTGTTTCCCTGGAGTTGGCCAGAGTGGCCACCAGGGAAACCTGGGAAGCCTTAGCCTCCCACTAGTTCGAATTAAGGGTCTACACAGCCCTTAATTCGAACTAGCTAGTTCGAACTAGGCTTAATCCTCGTAAAATGAGGTTTACCTAGTTCGAACTAAGTGCTCAGCTAGTTCGAATTAAGTTCGAACTAGCGGAGCGCTAGTGTAGCGCCTATTAAAGTTAGTTCGAACTAACGTCCGTTAGTTCGAACTAACTCTGTAGTGTAGACATACCCTTTGTGCTCTACCAGAACTGTCCTTTGGCTGCATTGACGGACAGGATGATTCCTTGTATGTTGTAATGTTTCTATTTTACCTCCAACTGGTTTCAGTCCATTTGTTTCTACAGGCTTGATAGTCTTGGGGTGGAGTCAGGCTAGACAACTGGGCACTCTGTTATCTCCAATTGGCCATCAGCAAGATGCCTGGTGACTAACTTCTATCATCTGTCACCTGGTGACTAACTTCTACTCCGAGTCCCTGCAGCCTATTTTCAATGGAATTATATTATTCCTTAAATATTACCCATACACGCACCATCCCACAAGTCATGAGCTTGCTGTACATATCTTACAAGTGGCTCTTTAAAGGTAAATATATTGCAAGATGCATGTTAGGTATAGTGGGTTTACCAGGTCTGAAGTGCGAGTCCTTTGAAAAGAGAGGATTTTTTGCCCCAGAGCCTCTGTGTCATAGGCTTAACCATTGGAGTCTTGGGGTGGCTTTAGATTCTCCTTCCCCCAGTAAAAAAAAAAAATAGGATTGAGTAAATACATAAAGAAAACACTGTATTTGGATCAGAAGCTTGTTTTATCCCTATTAAAAGAGGGCAGATTTAGGCACAATAAAGTGACATTCAGCTGCATATATTTTGCTTTTATCTACTACATTAAATGCTATGTGTGCAATAAGCTTGGCCTATCCTGGCTTTGAAGCATGTGACTGCCTAATGTCTATTGGTGCAGAAGCCCCCTACAGAGCAGAGTCTATAAAACCTTCTACAGGGAAATGCTCACCAGTCGTCATCCTAGTCAGAAATGGGGATGTGGTTAGTCTGGTGCACAGCAGCCCTGAGCTTCTTTAGTAAGTTCTTAATGAAGAATGAAATCCCTAGTCTAGTGTTTGCAAAGTACAGCTCATTTGTTTCTTGTGTTTTGTCTCACAGGGTACACAGGTGCTAAAATCACCCAAACATCAAGCCTGGTACTGAACAGAGAAGAGGCAGCCAAACTGACATGCAGCCAAACTGATAATCACAGCTATATGTACTGGTATCTGCAGCAGCAGGGAAAGGGACTGCAGCTGATTTATTACTCTGTTGGTAAAGACACGACACCAGAGGGTGACAGTAAAATAAAAGGATTCTCAGCCTCCCGGCCAGAGATCAACACCTTTGACTTGAACATCTCCCTTGTGAAGCCGGAGCACTCAGCTGTGTATTTCTGCGCTAGCAGTTTAGACACAGCACTTCAGAGTCACCTGCTCCCTCTACAAAAACCTCTGATCTCCCCTCCCTTATGCCTCCTCAAAGGCTATGTCGACACAGCAGCGTTATTTCAGAATAAGCTTTTGCAGAAGAGATTTTCAGGAATAGCTTATTTCAAAATAGCGTGTCTACACCAAAACGCATTTAAAAATGGTGCTTAACTATTTCAAAATAGTGCATCCACACTGACTGGATGCTGAATCGCATTTAAGGCCACCCAGAACCAGTTCAGGCAGGCCATCAGGCCAGTAGTTGCTTTGTGTGCTGCTTGAAGCTATCTGAGGCTCATGCTTAAAGGGACACCCCTGGACAGTGTTGGGGAAACCTCGCTCCCCTGGGGTACAGAGTCCCCAGAAGCGTCCGGGGCTGGAAGTCAAAGCAGTGAGGCAGGAGAGAAATCTAGAAGGAAAACTTTATTATGCATGCATGCAGGCTGACAGCTACCAGAGAGAGCAGCAGCAGCCCTGAGAGACAGTTTCAGGGATTCTTTATACAGTATGTTCAGACAATTTAGTTGTTGATTGTTTTCTTTAACATATCAAAGTCTCAGCAGGAGTGCTAGAAGTAAGTTTTACAGAACAAAGGCACATGAGAACCTGAGTGAGGAGTCTACAAGGCAAACTGTGACAAAGATAAGAGTTTACATGACAATTTGTGACAGACTAGGAGTCTCCATGAACTTGAGATAGGAGGCATTGTAAGGGTCTTGATTAGAGTTAAGATGATTTTTCTCTGTTACAGGGAGAGAGGTCTGGAAAACGTTTAAGCCTTACAGCAGTTTTCTTTTAGAGAGTTTTGATTTCCTCCAGTGTCCCCTCTTAGACACAATTGGAGTTATTTGATTTTTCTCCCACAACTGCCATTTCTCAGGTTTCTCTGCTTGCTTGCCTACCTCTCTGAGGGACAGCAAAGCATTTTCTCTTTGTGCTCTGGTTGCCCTGCTTCAGGACATCACAGCACCCTCTGTTTTGGAGCCAAAGCTGCCTCTGAACAGTTTTCAGCTCTTGCAGGTATTGCTGCAAGTCATGCAACACTTTCTGCAAGTTGCCTCCCAGACTCTGCAGGGATCCAACCCCTAGTCCTTGTGGCAGACCCTCCTCAGGTATGCGGGGGAGAGGCACCAGCAGCTGGAGGCTGCCTAACCTGGCCTGGATGCCGTGCCCTGCCGTATCTAGTGTCTGGACACCTGTGCAAACTGATGGGACCATGTCATTTTGGAGCACTGGGGAGACCAACAATGGCTTCAGAATGAAGAAGGGCACCTTCCTTGAGCTGTGTGAGTGGCTCACCGCAGCCCTGAGGCGATGGGACACACACATCCCCTTCCAGAAGTTTGTCGCCATCACTCTCTGGAAGCTCTCCATGCCAGGTAGCTACCGATCTGTGGGGAACCAGTTCAGCATGGGGAGAGCCACCATTGGGGCCCTGCTCGTGCTGGTATGCCATTCTCGGGCTACTGTCGCAGTAGGGGGGGGTTGAAGGTGGGAATGCGCTTCCCTAGGGAAAGAGGGGGTGTGGGTGGTGCAAGCCCCTGTCTCGTCCTCAGAAACCCCTGCCAGGAGTGGGCATGATTGCAGGGGGTTGCTCCTGGTGAGTGGGGGGGAGGCAGACTAGGAGGGGGAAAACTCTCAGGCACTCTGGCTGATTCTAAGTTTGTTTGTCTTCCTTTGCAGGTGGTCAGGGCCATCAACAATATCCTGCTCCGCAGAGTCATCTGCCTGGCAGATGTGGACGTCATCATCAAGGGATGTGGTACCCTGGTCTTCCCCAACTGCAGGCAGGGCTATCGACAGGATCCACACCTCTATTCGTGCCCCAGACCAGCGAGTATCAAGCTGCATCAACTGCAAGAGATACTTTTTGGTGGTCCTGCAGGCTGTGACTTACCACCGGGGCCAGTTCACAGACATATATGTCGAGCGGTTGAGGAAGGTGCACAACACACGTGTTTTCAGGAACTCAAGCGTGTTCCATAAACTGCATGCTGGAACTTTCTTCCCCGACCACAACATCAGGGTCAGGAACATGGACACGCCCATCTGCCTGGTGAGGGATGTGGCCTATCCCCTACAGCCGTGGCTTAAGAAGCCCAACACTGGCCACCTCAACCCCTCACGACAGGCATTTAATGCCAGTCTGAGTAGGGTCTGCATGGTGGTTGAGGGTGTCTTCAGCTGCTTGAAAGCATGGTTTAGATGCCTCCTCACCTGCCTGGACCTTGGGGACCACAACATACCACATGTGATGGCTGCATGCTGTGTTCTGCATAACATGTGCAAGAGGAAGTGGGAGGCCTTCCTGCCAGGGTGGGGGGTGGAGGCTGACCGCTTAGGCAGGGCCTACAAGCAGCTGCACATGACTGCCATCCAGCAGGCCCATCAGGGTTTTGTGTGCATCTGGGAGACCCTGGGGAGACCCTCTTCCCTGGCCCACCCCACTGGGGGCTTCTGCTTCACTTCTCAATGCTGTCCCTCCACTTACTCCTCCCTTCCCATCTTTCCCCTTTCCTGACGAAAAAATAAAGACACTGTTTTTGAAAAACTAAACGCTCTGTATTGTACATAACTGTGGGGTCAAAGAAACTGGAGAAAGACTGGGGAAAGAACCTGGGAGAGGGGAGGAGAGAGGGTGCTGGAAGGGGGAGAAAGAGGGAGGAAAGGCTCAGGGCTAGAGCTGGGAGTGGCACCAGGCTCTGTGGATCCCACCGTTACAGATGCAGGGGACTCGGCATCCCCGGGTGGGTTTGGAGGGAGAATCGGGAAAGAGAGAGGGAGTGGGAGGAGGAGTGACAACAAGAGATGGAGCAGAGGCCGGAGCAGGAGGAGGCGGCATGCTCTGTCCAAGGGAGTACACATCCTCCTGCACCCAGCTTTGGAAGGTTTGGGGCAGGATCCAGGTGCCACCAGGTGCTGTCTTTGGTATTCGTCCATGGACGGGTGCGCCTGTGGAAGCCTCAGGTCTGAAGGCTGTCTCAGGTGGTGTTGACTGCCTTCCTGTCACAGCCGGTCCAGCCGTGGAGAACAAAGAGAGATAGTCAGTGTCACGACCATGAGGGTTAGCCAGAAGCCTGGGGACTAAGGGGTTAATTATGTCCCTTAATTAACCAGGTAGCCGGCAGCCAATAGAAATGTAGGTAGGAATTTCAAACTGGGACAAAGGAATGTTTAGGTTTTTCCCTCCTTTGTCCCTGGGCAGTTTCTCGCCCGATCCTGAGGGAGACAGACATGTCTCTCTCTCCAAGAAAAGTCTCTTCACTATCTGTAAGTAGGGTAAAGTTTTTAGATAAATCCATTAGGTTTTATTGTTTTGTGGTTTCGGAATGGGAATCTGATGTCTGTGCATTTAAAAATGGGGTTTTCTCTCCTTTGTAACTAAGTTTTGGCCCATGGTGGAATTCCTCATGAGTTATTAATTGGTGACTTTTCCATCTAGTCATTATGCTTGTAACAGGAGTATTGTGGTGATAATGAAAGTTCTTTCTCTTTCCTTTTTACTAACCTGGTATTGGTTAATTTTTTTTGTGTCCTGGTTTTTACTTTAGGGCTGAGATTTCCCAAGTGATCTCTTCCCTGGTTTCCTTATCATTACTTGGGTGGTGGCAGTGGATTTTTATCCCCAAAAATCTATGTTTTTAAGATTTTTGGAGGGAAGCCTTATACCAAAGCCTGGAAAGATAAGGTTTTGAGGTACTTTAGTGGGCCCCCACTTCTGCATTTATTGTACCACAGTGGGGAAGGAACTTTGACAGTCAGTCATCTCAGGGGCCACAGTGCCTGAAGCCCAACCCATGTCTGCGAGCAGAGAGCAACAGTTCTCATCTGTTGCAGGCAATGTGCTTGGAGTCAGGCCAGGTGCGCTGGGGCCAGTGGCCCCAGATGTTTGCAGGAGTGGAGGCTGCCTCGAGACTGTATGAACTCATAATAGCCATGACTTTACCTGATTAAAACCAAAAATAATCATTTAAAGTTTTCACCCAGCATACTCCAATGTAAAACATAGTGCATTCAGTTATTTTAAGTGGCAGGATGGATTATGCAAAATTTAGTATCTGTAGGTAATCACAAAGTATGTCTTTATTTTGCATAAACAACTCCACAAACAAACTCTTCAAAATATACGAGATCTATACATTATAGAGTCTGTTTGTCTGTCTTCTGTGAGTCTGTTCAAGAACAATTTCTAAATCAGGGGTCAGCAACCTATGGCTCGGAAGGAGACAGATGTGGCTCTTTTGGAGCTCAAACCCAGTACTGGACTCCTCCTCGGGCAGCAGGCAGCCTGCACTGTTGCTACAGCAGCCAGGGCAAAATACCCTGCACTGGCCAGATCAGGCCTGCAGAGGCAGCAGGGAGCCCCCAGTCAGCCCCCCTGCTTGCCCTGCCCCCGGGTGCCTCGCAGAAAGGGCACTTTGTTTTCCACACACTGTGAGCAGCAGGGGAGGGGGAGCAGTGCCTTGTGGCTGCTCCCACCCCCAGCACGATTCATTGGCTGCTCCTGGCCAATGGCAGCTGCCTGTTTCAAGCACAAGCAGCACAGGAGCCACCAGTCACCACTCCCCTCAGGCTCTTAGTCACCAAACCCATGGCCAAGCAGCCTGTGGGGGCAGGGCAGGCTCCTACCCGACTGGACTGCAATGTGCTGGGCTGCAAGTCACACTGCTCAGCGTTTGGGCCACAGCCCCTCCCCCCATTGCCCACATAACCCAAACTCACTGCCCCCTCCTGAGCCCATACCCATCCCAGACACTGCAGCATAATCCCCTGCTCTGCATCACAGTCCAACAGCCCAGCCACACACCTACCCGCACTCTGTCCCTCCCCCGTCCATCCACACTCGGCCCCTCCCCCCGGCCAGACACTCACCTGTACTCTCCTATTACCCCTGGCCAGACACCCACCCTGTCAAGGCTGTTCCCCACTCTGGCATGATAAATGCAGGAGTTGGAGGCCCGCAAGAGCACTCCAAAACCTTGCCTCCTTCCTGCATTGTTATGAGCTGACCTCCCAATACCTGGCTAGGTACAGAGACATCAATTAACCCCTTAGCCACTGGGTGCTGGTCAGCACTCTTGATTATGACACAAACACACTCTGCCCCTCCCCCTGCCCAGACACCCATCTGCACTCTGCCCATCCTCCCTGCCCAGGCATCCGCCTGCACTCTGTCCCTTCCCTCTGGCCAGACACCCACCAGACCCCCTCCTTCCTGGCTAGGTGCCCACTTTTTTGGTAACAAAACAGTGAGAGCGTTTACACTGTAATGTGATTTTTGTTGGAGAAAAACACCCAGTTGTGGCAACAAAATGCTTCTACCCTTGAGAGAATCTTATGTCTTTTCCCCTTTCTTTATTGTTGACAAAGAGCCTGTGTGGACTCTGCTGTTTGTTTTGTCGAGA
The DNA here is from genome assembly GCF_049634645.1 of Pelodiscus sinensis. NCBI lineage: Eukaryota > Metazoa > Chordata > Testudines > Trionychidae > Pelodiscus > Pelodiscus sinensis. Next base: position 136,531,267 of record NC_134711.1, on the reverse strand, counting down.
AAACTGGCTTCTGCCAGTATCCCACAGTGCTCTCCCTAATGGCTGTGCTCAGTGTTTTGAGATTTGTGCTGTCTTGCAGGCATGCACCCCTCCCCTTTCAAAGCTCTGGGAAGTATCTGACAGCTGAGTGAGCGTCTCCATTTGGGAAACAAAGAAAGAGAACAAATTACTGGAGTGCTCCTCTTCTGCCCTCCACTAGAAACACAGCAGCAGGTAGGTGGCTGCTGCTGCAGGAGGAGGGCTGGAGAGATTGCTGTACTGCTTTGACATTTCTCAGCACAGAGAGCTCACAAAGCTATGAGGGTATGTCTACACTAGCCCCCTAGTTCGAACTAGGGTGGCTAATGTAGCATTCGAACTTGCAAATGAACCCTGGGATTTAAATATCCCGGGCTTCATTTGCATGTTCCTGGGTGGGCCCCATTTTTAAATCCTCTTAGTTCAAACTGACTGCCCGCGGCTACACATGGCAGTGAGAAGTTAATCCAAACTAAGTCCTTAGTTTGAATTAACTGTTACACCTCATTGCAGGAGGACTTAGTTCGGATTAACTTCTCACTGCTGCGTGTAGCCATGGGCAGTCTGTTCGAACTAAGGAGATTTAAAAATGGCGCCCACCCGGGAACATGCAAATGAAGCCCGGGATATTTAAATCCCGGGCTTCATTTGCAAGTTTGAATGCTACATTAGCCACCCTAGTTCAAACTAGGGGGCTAGTGTAGACATACCGGCTACGTCTACACTGGCATGATTTTCCGAAAATGCTTTTAATGGAAAAGTTTTCCATTAAAAGCATTTTCGGAAAAGCGCGTCTAGATTGGCAGGATGCTATTCCGCAAAAGCACTTTTTGCAGAAAAGCATCCGTGGCCAATCTAGACGCGGTTTTCCGCAAAAAAGCCCCGAACGCCATTTTCGCGATCAGGGCTTTTTTGCAGAAAACAGTACTGTGCAGTCTACACTGGCCCTTTTGTGCAAAATCTTTCAGAAAAAGACTTTTGCCCGAATGGGAGCAGCATATTATTTCCAGAAAAGCACTGACAATCTTACATGAGATCGTCAGTGCTTTTGCAGAAATTCAAGCGGCCAGTGTAGACAGCTGGCAAGTTTTTCCACAAAAGCAAATGATTTTGCGGATAAACTTTCCAGTCTAGACATAGCCACTCTGAGCTATGAAGGAATCCCAAGAAGAACAGAGACCAGCTCTGCCTTCCCATGACACTGCACTGTGGGATGCTTACCCACATTGCTTTGCTCTGTCTGTCCACAGGGTGCTAGTAATGTGGCCATAAAATATCGACAATGAGAGGCACAAAAACTAGTTTGACTGGTGTCACAAGGTGAAAGCTTAGGTTCTACTGATTCTATGTATGCTACTCATGTACTTGTATGAGTTTGTATGTGGAGTTATGAATATGCACTCTATGCTGGTACTGTAAATGTTCTCTGTCTGAGATCAAGCAATGAGCCAGGACTGCCAGCTGTAAGGAAGGAATGTCCAATGAGTGACCGTGCTAATTAACACAACTCCGAGAACAACGGCTCTCAAGGTGGCCAATACACACCTGAAGAATGCGTCTGGAAACATGCAAACCAGCCAGGGCATATGGCTGCTGACATGTGAAACACAGATAGGTCACTTGACCATGTGATCAGCCTCAGCTTGGGAGACACCAGGAATGAATATAAAATGCCATGAGGTCTCTGAGGGGTTTTGCCTCTGAGGCTTCCTGATGGCCAGATTGTCAGATGAAGCACTTTGTGAGACTGGTTTGTGGCCTGTCTGGGACAGGTCTTTAGTCAGGGCCTGGAAGGAGCCCTAGTTTTGAGCAATTCGCCCTGAGCAGATGCCCTCAGCGGTGTCCAGACTTGGTCTAGCCCGTCACAACCGGTTTTCACTTTCAGTGACTTTTGCATGTCAAAAGCACTTTTCTCACGAAACTTTCCAGTGTGTAGACATAGCCTCATACTTGCACTGAAATAACACAAGCTTGGCTACATCTACACTGGCCCCAAATTCCGGAAAAGGGATGCAAAGCAGGTAAGTCAGAATAGGGAGATCCGCGGGGGATTTAAATATCCCCCGCGGATTTAAATTAACATGTCCGCCGCTTTTTTTCCGGCTTGGAAATCAAGTTAGTAGATGATTCTGGTCCTAGTCACTTCATAGCAAGCTGACCCAAGGATGAGGAGATCCTCCAGAACTCGGATGGCCTTTATGCCAATGGAACAAGAATGTATTACTTTGCGTGTAGATAACACAAGGCTAAGTGTAGCACCCAGATAAAGCTCACCCTCTTCCCCATGTACATAAAGAAGATTGCAAAGCTGGGTAGGGACACAGCTTTGGGGTATCAGTTCTGTCAATAAAAATCACAGGAAATAGAAGCAACAACAGACATGTGCTGACTGATCAGTGAAAACACATAACACCTCACCAAACTTTTCAGCAGCAAATCTTCTGGTAACAGAATTGCCACAGTAGATTCCTTTGAAATCAAAGAATGAGAAAAATTATTTTGACAAAAGGAGAAGTGGGGTTCCCTGACGGGCATAACTGATTTAAAGAAGCAAAGAAATTACAGGCAGAACAGCAAGATTAATATTTGATAATTAATACTATATATTACTCCATAAAAGAGAGGCTGCATTTTTTAATAATTTAAAACTATGCTGAACAGAGCCCAGAGAAGTAAGCTCTATGGCTGCTATACTCAAACTAATACTGTTCTGTACATAGAATCACAGAATAATAGAATATTAGAAATGGAAGGGATCTGGAGAGATGGCAGGACCAAGCACTGTCTAGATCATCCCTGATAGGTGTCTGTCCAACCTGCTCTTAACTAACTCCAGTGATGGAGATTTCACAATCTCCATAGATAATTTATTCCAGTGTTTAACCACCCCAACAGTTAGGAAATTTTTCCTAATGTCCAGCCTAAACACCCCTTGCTGCAATTTAAGCCCGTTGCTTCTTGTCATGGAGTCATAGAATCATAGGGTAGGAAGAGACCTAAGGGGTCATTAAGTCCAAGCCCCTGCCCAAAGCAGAGCGAACCCCAACTAAATCAACCCAGCTAGGCCTTTGTCAAGCGGAGATTTAAAAACCTCTAGGGATGGAGATTCCACCACCTCCCTCGGTAACCCATTCCAGTGCCTCACCACCCTCCTAGGGAAAGAGATTTTCCTAATATCCAACCTAGACCTCTCCCACCGCAATTTGAACCCATTGAGCCTTGTTCTGCCATCCATCACTACTGAGAACAGCCTCGCTCCATCCTCTTTGGAACCTCCAAAGGGATGGCTCAGTGGTTTGAACATTGGCCTGGTAAATGCAGGAGTTGTAAATTCAATCCTTTCAGAGGCCATTTGGGGCAAAAATTTGTCAGGGATGGTACTTGGTCCTGCTGTGAAGGCAGGGGACTGGACTCAACGACCTTTCAAGGTCCCTTCCAGTTCTAGGAGATAGGCAATCTCCCTTCAGGAAGTTGAAGGTTGCTATCAACTCACTCTGCTCTTCTGCAGACTAAACAAGCCCAAATACATCAGCCTATCCTCGTAGGTCATTTGCTCCAGCCCCCTAATAAACTTTCATTTCCTTCTGCTGGACCCTCTCCAATGTGTCCACATCCTTTCTGTAAAGGGGGCCCCAGAATTGGACTCAAAACTCCAGATGTGGTCTCACCACTGACAAATAAAGAGGAATAATTGCTTCTCTAGATCCGCTGGCAATGCTCCTCCTAATGCACCGCAATATGCCATTAGCCTTCTTGGCTACAAGGGCACACTGTTGTCAGAGGCCAAGGAGAACATTTTTTCTCCCTCATTCTTGTAACACACAAAATCACCACAAAATCAGATGAGGATTGAAGGTACTCCGCCAGGTTTATTGCCAAATGGAATATGATAATAGTTGTCAGTGGACAGACTTGCCACTGCACCACTATGCATATGTACCCCCTGTCAATGGACTCAGCTTAGACTATACTATGGATTCCAGTATTGCCTCCTTGGCTGGACAAAGATCGCACTTTTACACCCAAGTACAAACAAGTTACATGTCCTCATTGCCAACCTCTGATGTTACCTAGATCCACCCATTACCTTATACATGGGGGTTTGATAACTATCTATCATGCTGTCAGTTTCGACTCTGTCCTGAACCCAGGCCGGTAAGTTAGAGGAGTAGCTCTAATTAGGAGCTTTAATTCAAACTACCTAGCCCGTGCCGCGTGTAGCCACGGGCAGAGAGTTCAAACTACCGGGCATTTTAAAATGGCGGCGCCTGGGAACATGCAAATAAAGCCCAGGATACTTTAATCCCAGGCTTCATTTGCAAGTTCGAATGATTACATTAGCCACCCTAGTTCGAACTAGGGTGGCTAGTGTACACATACTCTCAGGTAAGAGTGTTCTGTTATATCAGCCCTGTTCTTGCCAAGTTTGGTCAGCAGGGGCCTGCCTCTTGCTCACAGCTTAACTCTACTTTATATTAGCAAAGTCTTAACCATTGCTGTCTAGGCCTCAGGCCTCATACCCAGCCTGTGATACACGAGCTTATGTTTAGAGCCTCATCTTACTAGGATTACCAGGCAGTCTCACACCTTGCTTAATGTGATGGGGGAGGTTTCTGGTTACAGTGCTCCATTTTTTACCTATTTTGTGACTTTATATCTTTTGGGACTACATCTCCTCCTGTTGCCTGCAGCTCCTTCTGCTGTACTGATCACCATAGTTTTGGTTCTGTTCTGGTGGCTGTTTGCTGACATGCTGATTTCAGTGTTTTATATTACACAAATTTGATCATAGCTGAGTTGACATCAAAGAAAATCTCAACAAGGAAAGGCATGAAGCAGCAACACGGGGTTCGATACAATTATTTTTTAAAGTAGTGAGAAAACATTTGTAAATGCTAACAACTAGCAAGAGTGACTACCTGAAAGGCACAGAGAGGTAGCCATGTTAGTTTGAGCTTGGTAAAACAAAAAAGCAGTTGTGTAGCATTAAAGACTAACAAAATAGTTTATTAGGTGGTGAGCTCTCGAAAGCAGTGTTACCAGGTAAAACAGTATTTTTCAAAGTGGTCTGTGAAGCCACTTTGAGAAACCTGCTAACTGGCTGTTCCGCTGTGTTTATTTACCACCTCTGCAGCCTCATGGCTGCCACTGGCTCCAGTTCTCCATTTGCAGACAAAGGGAGCTGTGGAAAGCAGCGGCCCAGCCCATGCCACTTCCCGTGGTTTCCCTTGGCTGCAAATAGCAAACTGGAGCCAGTGGGAGCCATGAGGCTCTGTGACTGCGGAGCCAGTAAATAAACACACCGGAGCGGTCAGTTAGCAGGTTAGAGGATCACTTTGTCTAGGTCTATAATATAGCCCTTTTTTGGGAAAAAAAACTACTCAAATTGCACTCCTTAATTTGCATAGCTTTTTCTGATTGCTTTACTGGAAGGGGCTTTTCCACAGTTTAGCCCTGTCTAGATGGGGCAAAATGGCAGAAAAGCTTCTTCTTTTGGAGGAGCCCTTATTCCTCATAGAATGAGGTACATAGGGCTCCCCGAAAGAGCATGTTTGCCCTTCTGCAAAAAAAAAAAAAAAAAAAAAAAAGCATTCCCTGCATGAGGTAGAGTGTTTCCGGGATACGTCCAGAATCCCAGAAAAAACCAGCAGTAGATGTACCCTTTGAGAAACACTGATGTACAAATTCCTTGTCCACCACTTGGTGGTGCTCTTCATCTACCCTAAGAAACCAGATTTGTGTCAGTAATAGAACTAGCGACCGCAGGACAATTCTGTTCTGCCACCACTTTGGAGCTTTCAAAATTCATTTTTGTTCTTCACTGGAATGAGAACAAAATGTTCAAATATATCTGTGTAATGGAATTGTGCCCAAACTGTCCTTTTTCTATTAAAAAAGATCCTGTTCTCCATGTAGGTCTCTCTCTCTTTGCCTGTGTCTTAGTTCCTGGATGTGATTACTGCTAAAGTCAATCTATCAGACCTAACTTTAATTTCACTAGCTCAGATAGTGGAACAATGAAGCCACGACAATGCAATTTTAAGAAGAGACTGGACAAACCCACTCAGAACCTTGGGCTACACTCACAGGCTCAGCATGTGCTGAAGCTTGTTTGCTCTTCCAGGCCCACGACCAGCAAAATTAAGTTTAGCTAGTGTGGGCCAGCTCCAGCTTCAAACACGTGCTGGCTATGTCTACACCACACATTGTTGCGCAATAAGATATGCAAATGAGGCATAGGGATGAATATCGCCACACCTCATTTGCCACTAATGAGCTGCCATTTTTGAGGCATGGGCTTTTGTGCAAGAAGGAGCTGTCTAGACTGTTCCTTCTTGTGCAAAAAAACCCTCTTGCACAGAGCCGTTCTTCCTGAAAATAAGCGGCGGAATGACTGTGTCCTCCATGTTTCTGGAGTGTTTCACCTGTGGTAGAACTTTTAGTTGCTCCATTCTTTCTCTTGGGTTACTTTTGAAATTTCTGTTTTCTCTTTGTACTGTGTGGTGTTCAGTGATCAGTCTGGGCTTGCGGTATTTCAGAGAGAAGCCCTTTATCCAATAGTGTAGTTTCTTAACTATTTTTGCCTAAGAGACTATGGATTTCTGCAGCACAGCTCCACCATACAGTCTGTCTCAGACACTAATCCACTTAACCGTACATTTCCCAGTACCACACACTTTTCCTAGGGTCACAGCCAGAGACAATCAACCCTCAACAGAAGTGACACCCTGTGTCTATGGAAAACATAAATAGACTCCACCCACTAGTACCTAGAAGCAATTTAATCCCAGGCTGGGAGCTACCCACTACTCACTGAGACAGAAATGGGGATGAGCCTAGTGTGGTGTGCAGCCATGTATCTCTTAGGATCAAGTAAGTCATTGGCTGGGGAAAAAATCCTTGTCTTAGCATTTGCTTGATTCAGATATAAATGTTTTCCTCTGAGCTGCTTGTTTCATTGTGCAAGTCCTCTGTGTTTTGTGTCTTCCCCCACAGGCCAAACAGATGCTAAAATTACTCAAACATCAAGCCTGGTGTTGGAGAGAGGACAAACTGCCTATCTCAGATGTCAGCAAACCTATCAACATGACAGCATGTTCTGGTATCGGCAGGATACAGGGCAGGGACTGCAGCTGCTCTTTTACTTCAACTATAAAAAAGAAATAGAGAAAGGTGAAAATTTGACTCGCTTCCAGGCTGACCAGCCACAGGATGATCTCTTTCGCTTGAACATCTCATCTGTGCAGGTAGAGGACTCAGCTGTGTATTTCTGCGCCAGCAAGGCTGACACGGCACTTCAGAGTTACCTCTGCCCTCTACAAAAACCTCTTCCTGTTCTTTGTCTCTATAGCCCTAGAACATAGAGTGGGACAAAAAATGAGGAGTAACGTTAGTTCGAACCAAAGGGTTTGATTCGAACTAATGCGTCCTGGAGCACACTTCCTGATTCGAATCAGCTGTTGAGCGGAATAACGCACGGGTGAGATTATGCTAATGAAGAGCAGGATATTTAAATCCCTGCTTCATTAGCAATTTTGGTCGGCTACAGTTGCATCCCTAACTTGAACTAGGGAGCAAGTGTAGACGTATCCTATAGATATAGAAAGATTGAAAAAGAAGGAAAAGCAATTATAGCATTTGAAATATAAAGTGCTTACTCCCTCCCCTCAATTTTGGAGAAAAGAGAAGTTAGTGGAGATGGGCTGGAGCTGTTCTTGAGGGTGTTGTTAAAATCCAGTCCTGTTGGAAGATAAAACATGACAAACACACAAAAGTGGGGGCAGCAAAGATAGAAAATGCTGCTTCTGACTTTGGTGTTGACTCCTTGAAACTTTGCTACTGGGGAAACACAGGCATGGCTCAACGTCTCACCTGACACCTCCAGACTTGGCAAACTTGTGCCATTCTCAGGCTTTTTATGGCATTGTTGCTGCCTTTCTGATCACAGGCTTATACAGCAGTGTTGCAAAAAGAGAGAGAAAATAAATGAGCTAGGGGAGGAAAAGGGTACAAAAAGGGAGGAGGATAATCTGATCTCATATTACTGGAAATGTTTGAGATTTGTCTAAAACCACTGGAGGTGATAATGTTTTCTGGGTCCCTCTCTTTGGCTCAGTCTTGTCAGGGCATTTCTCCAGATCAGGATGACAAAAGTCAGGGTTTTGTCTACGCTACAAGCTTGTCATTAGCACATTTTCTGTGGATACTTTTTGTGCAATGGGTTTTTGTGCAAAAAGAAGCAGTGTAGCCGCTTCTATTTGCACAACCCCCCCTTTTGCTCAAGATCACAAAAGGATTTTTTGGCACAAAATGAAAGCAGCTACACTGCTTCTTATTGTGCAAAAACTCCTTCCGCAAAAAGCATTGGCAGAAAATATGCTTATGACATTGTGACTCATGCTAATGAGTCCATCATTAGCATACTCTCTGCCGCAAAAACCTTGTAGTGCAAATATAGCCCTAGAGTGTTATAGTGAATCCTGGGATTTCAAAAGATTGTAGGGGTAACAGCCATGATGGTGTAGCTCCTGTTCCTCCATCCTTCAGTCAGCTAGCATCCATACTTGTTCACATTTTCCTCCTAAAATTACTTTTAAGAAATCCAAACGACGGGATAGGTGGAACAGTCAGTGCTCTTGTTATTTGGTTGACTAATTCAGCCTAATTTTCCACACAATAACTTTGATTTGCTGCTTTTTCATCCCATACATCTTCTGTTTGACAGGCATGATTTAAACATAGTCTCCAGATTCATGTCAGAAGGCCTTTTAGTTTGGACTGATTTAGTCCCTCTGGCTTCCATTTGCACTTTTTCTATCAACATACATTGTTAAAGGTTACAGTGATAACTTTACAAACTTGTTTTTACTTTCCAACAGTACAGGTTCACAAAGTGGGGTAGGCCTTCTAGTCCCCCGTTATTACTGCTGACCCTTGCTCCTGAACTCACTACACACATATGAGTGCAGACTGGAAATCAAGTCTTCCCAAACTCAAGATTTCTTCCTTGTTATATAAAGCAGCAGTTCTAGGCTATATTCTACACTGGCAATTGAGTGACAAAACTTATTGTTCAGAGGTGCTAACCCTCCCCCCAAGACAAAAGTTTTGCCACAGAAAATGCTAGTGTAAACAACATCTTGTCAGCGTGAGCATTCTTCTATCACCAACCTTAACCATGCTTGTTGAAGGTGGAAGTATTCTGTCAGCAAAAGTGCTGACAAAATGCATTTACATGGACTTTTAGTGGCATGGTTGGCTGTGTGGAGACCACCACATTGCTATTTCTATGGAGAAAAGACAAAGCCCCAGTTATAAAGGTAATGATGGAAATTTACTTAGATGCAAATAACTCCTCCACTATAATCAGTCCAGTGAGGGAGAGCAATAATCCACAAACAGACATACATAAATCTGCCTATAAAACTGCATTATGCAAATGTGAAATGTTTCTTTAACATCAAACTACAGGGACTTGAGAAGGAGTTACTAGCCTGAACTCAGTCCATATGCATTTATCTGGCAGCATTACAGTCCCCTCTTCCCACTGAAGTATGGAGTTAGAAATTCAGCAACAACTGCAAAGCTACATCTACTCTACACTCCTTTTTTGGTAAAGGGTGTCGTACCTCGGTGTTTTCGTACCTCGGTACCTTCGGTGGTCTGGACTGTCAGTGTCAGCGTCGTCTGGTCAGGGTTGTCCTGGCGCGCTCCTGACAGGACCTCTACTCCGTTGTTAAACTTTCGGCTGCGTGCGTAACAATCGGTACTCCCTTTATCTAGAGTGTTAGACCCTGTGCACTTGGGTCAACACAAGAGATCTCTGAGAGGCCCCGGAAACAACAGATGCAGGCAAGGTTTGAAATCAATCGAGCAGGTTTATTGTCAAATGCGAAGCTCTACCAGTTGGTAACAGAGATCAGGACAATGTTACACCACTGGGCACTATGGCCCGCATTGACAAGGTACCAACACCGGGCAGGCCTATTGCCATATAACAGATATTAACAGCAGTTAGTCAAAGTTAAGCTACTGTGCACTCTGTAAGTTTAGGCAATGACACCTGCCGTTCAGGCACCTAGTGCGCCCCCCCCCCCCCAGGTCGGCTGGAGAGCACCCTCTGTGGTGTCCTTTTATAGACAGGTACAAACAACTTACATCATTTCTTTATGTACCAGGTTACCACCCTCTGTTGCCTAGTTACCACCCCTTACCTTACGGAAGGGGGGTTTACTTACTATCCTTCATGCTGTCAATTTTGACCCAGTCCTGAACCTAGGTCGGTATGTGCATTAGTTTTTAGGGAGTTTTTGTACCAAGACATTTCTTATTAAGATGTTCCATTACTCCCCTTTGGCTTACAGTCTGTACCCAGTACCTCCCTGTGTCCTTCCATGCTCGACCTAACTTATACAATCGCACAGTTATCAATAGGGCCTCTTTCTTGACTCCTGTTACTGAACCAAAGTCTTGCTCACTAGATTGCAGGTCTGTTGCTGTTTTCATGTTACAGGCCTCTGTTTAGGCCTGCTGACTCCATGTTACTGACCCTCAATTTACTACAAAGGGATGTGAATTAGGCTTGTCGATATTGCAAATGAAGCCAGTATTTGAATTTCCCACGCTTCATTTACGTAATGGCAGATTCTACTTTTTTTTTTTTTTGGAACGGGGCTTTTTCGGAAGAAAAAAAAATCAGCAGTTTAGATGGGGCATTTTCATCAGAAATGCCCCATTTCAAAAGATCCTGTATTCCTCATTTTTGGAAGTACAGGATCTTTCAAAACGAGGCATTTTTGTTGAAAATGCCCCGTGTAAACTGCCGGGCTTTTTTTAAAAAAAAACCTGTTTAGAAAAAAAGCGGCAGCCACCATTACGCAAATGAAGCGTGGGAAATTCAAATCCCGGCTTCATTTGTAATATCGACGTGCCTAATTAACATCTCTTTAACAAAAAGGGGATGTAGTCTAGACACAGCCCAAAATATACAGTGTAAAGATCTATTTCTATTCTCTATGGGTATGTCTACACTACAGCGTTATTTCAAAATATCTTATTTCAAAATAGTTAATTTGAAATAAATTATTTCAAAATAATGCGTCTACACATAAAATGCATTTCAAAATAGAATTTTGCTATTTTGAAATAGCACATCTACAATGATTGGATGCTGAATCACATTTAAGGGCAGCTGAAATCGGTTCTAGCAGGTCATCAGGTCAGTAGTTGCTTTGTGTGGCTTATGCTTAAAGGGACCCCCCTGGACAACCGGTTATCAGATTTTCATGCTTGCTTGCCTACCTCGCTGAAGGACAGCAAAGCATTTTTCTGTCTGTCTGCTTTGGTTGCCCTGACTCGGGACACCACAGCACTCAGCACCATGGCGCCAGAGCTGCCTCTAAGCACTCTGGTGCTCATTTTCAATGTCTTGCTGCAAGCCTGGCAGCAAGCACTGAAGACTGCCTGGCACCATCTGACCCAACCCCCAGGTCCTCTTCTGGACCCCCCTGGGAGATGGGAAGGAGCAGCGGCTGGATGCCAGCATGCCCTGCCACATCTGGCACCTGGACACCAGTAGCGAATGGTGGGACCACATCATCCTGGAGCACTGGGGAGACCAACAATGGACCCAGAACTTCAGAATGAAGAAGGACATCTTCCTCATGCTCTGTGAGTGGCTCACCTCTGCTCTGCAGCAATGGGACACGCACATGAAGCCCGCCATTCCCCTCCACAAGCATGTGGCCATTGCCCTATGGAAGCTCTTCACACCGGATAGCTACCAATCCGTGGGGAACCAGTTTGGCACGGGGAGATCCACCGTCGGAGCAGTGCTCATGCAGGTATTGCAGTCTCCGGCCACTGTGCCAGAGGATGGTACAAGGAGGGGATGGGCTGCCCTAGGGAAAAGGGGGGGAGGTAGTGCACGTCCCCTCCATGGGAGGGTTTGGTCTGTCCCAGATGCACTACAGACTGCCCACGGGGCCAGGATTGCAGGGGGGGTTGCTTCTGGGGAAGGGGCACAGGGCAGTGGCAGGGAAAGCACTCTAAGCCACCAAGGCACCCCAGTGACTCTCAGTGGTTTTGTGTGTCTCTCTGCAGGTGGTCAAGGCCATCAACAGAGTGCTATTCCACAGAGTCATCCGCCTCACCGATGTGGATTCGGTCATTGAGGGGTTTGGCGCCCTGGAATTCCCCAACTGGGGTGGGGGGAGCAATCAATGGGGCACACATCCTCATCCATGCCCTGGAACACGAGGCCTTCCTCTACATTAACAGGAAGGGGTACTTCTCCGTGATCCTGCAGGCTGTGTCTTCCCCGAGCACCACATTAGGGTTGGGGACATGGACATGCCAGTGTACCTGGTGGGAGATGCAGCCTATCCACCAGGCATGGCATGGCATATGCACAGGTTGCTGCATGATCTGTGGTCAGCAAGGCCTACACGCACAGTCCCTGGGCTCCCTCTCCCCCCATTCCCGCCCTGCATAACTGGACAGTGATGATACTCACATGTCAAGGCCTCCCCAGCCTTGAAAGACAGTGGTGATATTGCTGCTGTATGCCTCGGGGGTCCAGGGTGAGTGTCACACTCCCTCCAGGCTCCTGTGACTCCTGGTCATCCTCCTGCTCCATGCCCTGGTCAGGGCCCTGTGCCTCTGGGTCAATGACCACCTGGGGGACATGGACTGTTCGGGCTCCCAAGATGCAGTCCAGGGCCTTAAAGTATGGGAAGGAGTCTGGGTCTGTCCCTGGTTGGGAGCTGCCACCTGTTGTCCAGGCAGATGTCTGCCTCAGCTCTTTTATCTTCATGTGCACCTGCTCCTGGGTGCGCATGTGGCCTTTGGTGGCCAGGCTGTCAGCCATCCGCCTGTAGATGGCCATGTTCCTGCATCTAGTGCAGAGATCATGGACGTTGGAGGATTTTCCAGTAGATAGTCAAAGAAGTCTGCTTAGGGTTCCCATTTCCCTTTGTGCAATGAACATGACATGGACCCCATCTTAGAAGGATTCCTCAGGAAATCTAAACATTACTTGGGAAAAGACTGAGATTAAAAATAGAAGATTCCTGAATGTATGGGAAAACCCGGACATTGGTGCCTATTAAAAAGGTCATTTACTGATTCTGGTATGCTTGTCGGAATCAGTCAGTGCACTTGACATTTCTCATGTCGGGTCTGCTTATACTCTAACTGAAGATAAATACCAAATTATCAATGGTACAGCTGACTTTCTGATCCCTAGGTGGATGAAAGTAAATATATTGTCCTGCGTACCTTCCTTCACACACACCCATTATAACTGTTCCTCTCTAAATTGTACTCAGCGCTCTCCTGGACCTAGCAACAAGTCTCTCTGTTTATGCTCTTATCCTAATGGTCCAACCCTACCCATCGGACCGGTAGGATGGAGTCTGTGGAACCAACCCTTATTTAGAGTGTACTGAGTGTGCGGTAACAAAGCATATTTGACCCTTCCTCCTTCATGGAGTGGATTCTGCTACTTGTCCTAATTGAAGCCACCTGTTGTTTACGGCCCTCATCTCCCCACTGCAAAGATTAGGAATATGAGGGACACTGAGACAGATGCTAAAGAATCTCACCCTCTTACTTAGCGGGCTGTGAATGATTGGACAGGTGTTTGTGCAGCATTTCCCAATGCTTGTGGAGGGGAAGGAGTAATAGGAGAAGGAGTAATAAGGCTTCAAGGAATTTTGGAAATAATGGCTAATACCACTGCTAATGCTTTAACTGATCTGGCTATCGAGCAGAGAAAGATCCGGCAGATGGTTTTCCAGAATCGCTTAGCACTAGATATTCTGTTAGCCTCTCAAGGAGGAACATGTGCCTTAATTGGACAAGAGTGTTGTGTGTATATTCCTGATGTTTATAATGCCACTTAGGACAGAGTGCACCATCTTATGCAAGTAGCAAAAGACCATAGAGGAAAGAAAGGGGATTCCTGGTGGAGCAACCTATTTAGCTGGTTTCCAAATGTCGGTGGTTGGCTCCATAACTTACTTCGTAGCGCTGTCATTATTATTTGTGGCTTGGTAGTTCTCTATGTCCTAATTCGTTGTGGATGTTGGATAGGCACTAAGGCGTGCTCCACCAAGCAGTAAATTGTTACAATGTGTCCCAAGAGTCCCTTCACGGTACTCTAGGGACAAAGGGGGGACTGTTAGGCCCTAGAAAATTAGGCTTAGTGCAGTTATGTTAAAGCAGATGTAACAAAGGTTTCTGGGTAGTCCCTGGACAGAACTGGAGACAGGTTCAAGCAGAGATGCACCCTACACGCTTGCTCAAGTTGCAAAATGAGATAAGTAAGAAGCTGCATTTTTGTACCTGCTGTGATGAGGAACAGTTTGTTTTGAGAACTGATAAGGAGACTCCCTGTTTCTGCTCTCCTCCTGTTTGTTCCAAACTCCCTGTTTATGTTCTCCTTTGGCCGTAACAAACTGTCTCCTTGCTGCCCAGTACCTGTCTTTTGGGCGGATAAGAAATTGCTGATGCATTATGAATTACTTAAGGCCATGATGTATAGTTGGCCAGGTGTGCATGGATACTAAAGTTTCTAACCGATAAAGGAGGGTGGGTTGCTTGGGCAAATAGTCTATGTCGCGACGGAACTGTCTATATAAGCCTACCTGTTAATGAAATCGTGGCTGGTTCTCTTTGGAGATGGGCCGCTCTCTATTGTTGTGTGCACCATTCAATAAAGAGCTTGTGATTGGATCTTGCTGGTGTTGCCTGTCTCTTTGCGGTCAGACAACGAACAGAGGCCGTCCGGGTTCGAGTCCCCGACACTTTGGAATCAAGCCCTGGTTTTCTTCTGCCTTTGGTGCAGGTTCTGTGCCCATGTTGCAGACAGGGATGCTCCGCACAGACACACTATGTGCTGCCTCTGGGAGAAGATAAAATCCAATGTTCCTGTATCCTGAGAGGTGTTCGGAGGCTTGTGAAAGGGCAAACAGCATCTGAGGTACTGTGAACTAACCTTAAAGGCAGATGGCTGCTGTGTTTGCCAATACAATCATGACATTAAGATTTTGTGAATAATATTTAGCTCTGATCTAGCACTTTTTATTGGTAAGATCTTGGAGTGCTTTACAAAGGAAATTGATGTAATTATTCTCATTGAACAGATGGAGAAGCTAGGGTAGAGGCAGGTGAAGGTGCTTGAGAAAGGTAACATCATAGGCCGGGGCAAGAATAGTGCCAAGTCCTGCTGAGCCTCAGATTTACTTTAACTGTGATGCAGTGGCTCAATGCAGGCACTTGATTTTGGGGGCTGCAGATCAGCTCTCTGACCAGCAGCTGCAGAAGTCAATGGTGACTGGAGTAGGGTCACATTTTTCCCATCCCAAATATCTTTTAATCAAAACATAAGTATTTTCAATAGGAAAATGTTAATTCCAGTGAAAACTTTCAATTTCCCCACAGGCAATGTCAAATTTAAAATTTGACTGAACATACCATTGCATTGGCTTTTTGGGTAAATGAAATAACATTTTAAGTCAAAACCTCAATTTGAAACAAGAATTTCATTTTGTTTGGACTTAAATGTCTCCTCTCTTTTTAAAACTAAAAAAACCCTGAAGTGAAATGTCATTTTAACTCAAAACTAAATGAAAATCGTAATTTTCTCTATATTTTGGGGGAAAATATACATTTCATCGTGAGTCAGTTCAAAACTGTCAGTAGGCAAACAGAATTTTTTAATAGAAAAAACTGAACAAAGTGATTTCATTTTGGGTTGTTTTTTTTTCAGAAAAAATATTGGTTTTCTGAATACCTTTATTGGTGAGACAAGGTAAATTATTATCTGGGTTTACAAATGCCTTAACTCCAGTCAATGGCATTTCTATATCTGTGTGTCTGTCTGTAAGAAGATAACTTTTGAATGTCACATTCTCAGAGAAAGCTATAGTCTTCAATGGCCAGAATCCTTTCGATTTTGGTGAAAGTTGGAAAACCCTAAAGGGGAAAATGTGGGATATATGAATCTGTAGGGGTCAGCTCTTTAAATTCCCATAGACTCTAGCACCGCTGCAATTGCCTATAGATGAAACAACTGGTTGATCCACAGTTCAATACTCCAGCATAACAATAGTCTATCTTCTCTTCGCAACAGTTTATTATGTTGATACCCTGAATGACCAATCTCTAATACAAAAAGAAGAATGGTGGTGGTGGGGAAAAAGATATGGGAGAAGAAGGACATAGGTGTGTGAATAGTCCCTGATATGGAGGTGAGGTGGAAGTGAGGGATTAGATACACAGACCCTTGAGGGCAGGAACTGGGTTACTCTAATATGGAAGACGGGCATACAGAGCACCCAGCAAGGGGTAAGGTGGAAATAAGTGTTATCACAAAGCCCCTGCCTCTGGGGCAAGAAGGGAATGCAGGGCCCACAGGGCCCATGCCATAGCAGTGCAGTATGAAGTACTGTGGAATGGGTGGAGGGGTGAATGTGGGAGCATGCTGAACTCCTATGTAACAGATGGGCACAGGAAAATGGGGAGTAAGGTGCACACAGGGTTTCTGGAATAGGAAAGAGTATGTGGGGCTCTGGAAAGGGGAAGGGGAACCACACAGAGCACCTGGCATGGGGGAAAGGTGGGAACAGGTGGAGAAGATTGGTGGACCCTGGTATGGGGGGAGGGAGAATGAGAAAGATAGCAGAAAGAGAGAGATGGGGGCACAGAGAGAGAGTCTCTGCCATGAGGGGAGAATGTGAGACACACATTTCTGGGAAGGAGGAGATTGGAAGAACTTGGTGTCATGTAGCGTGGGAGACTCACCGGGCCCTGCACCCCTATCCACAGACAGACATGACTTTCAGCCAGCAGATAGAACAGAAGGTTTATTGGTTCACAGAGATACAGCCTAGCTCAGAATCATAGAATCATAGATTCTATGATCCTGAGTATTATGATAATTAATACCTGAACCACAAGCAGTCAGTACTATTCCTCTCACGGAGAAAGGGTTCTGTTCCCCACTTCCTACTCTATACCCCTTCTCATTCTAAAACCAGCAGAGACTGAGCCCTTCCCCCAGGCCCTAGTCCCTAGCATGCAGTCAGCCCCACCTGACTTTGTTCCCCTTCCCTGGCAAAGGTGTTATCTTCTATCATCCAGTCCTCAGGTGCTTTTTGTGCAAGAGGTTTTTGCACAAAAATAAGCAGTGTAGACGGGTCTGTTTTGCACAAAAAAATCCTTTTGCGCAAGATCCCTTATGCCTCAAAAAAGGAGGTATACAGGATCTTGTGCAAAAGTGGGTTTTTTGCACAAACCAGACCTGTCTACTCTGCTTGTTTTTGTGCAAAAACCTCTTGCACAAAAAGCATCTGCAGACAATATTCAAATAACAGTGCAACAAATGTTATTGAGCGCTTCATTAGCATACTCTCTGCCAGCAAAAGGATGCAGTGTAGATATAGTCTAGGAGATGGAATACACTTCTTCAGTGTGAGTCATGCTCCTTCCCCCTACATAGTGGCATAGTTCTGAGTGCCCAGGGAAACCGAGGCACACACACAGGAACATAGTCCATCCAGAATGGCACAGAACAGTAGAATCACACACATCCTAACAAAGCAAAAAGAGTGACTAGTGACTTTCAGTGACTACAAGAGTGAATACAGACCCCACTAAGTCACCCTTGGTGTGAGGAAAAGGGAGCACAGAGCGTCCCCAACATGGGAAATGCGGGGAGCTTGGGACACATAGTGCTCCTGGCAAGGGGAAGAAGGAAGAAATGGGGCACACAGAACTCTGGCATGGAAGTGAGTGGATGGCATGAAGAAAATAGGAATGGGTGTGCACACAGAGCTCCTGCCATGGGGAAATGAAAGGCAGTGGGAATGGGAGTACAGCTAGAGGGGGGCCTTGAAATGAGGGAAAGGGGGTCACATAGAGCCCTGGCAGGAGGATATAAGTGGGAACAGGGAGGAATTGCAGTGGGGCACATAGAACAGCCAGCAAAGGGAGACTGGTGGGCCCTAGTGTGTGGGGATGGGGAAATACAGGCACAGACAGAGTCGCTTGCATAGGGGAGGAGGAAGGGTGATCATGGTATTGGAGCCCTGGCATGGGTGTGACTGGAGGGAGTGGAACCCAGGGAGTTTGGGGATGGGGTGGAATGGATAGATGCAAAGAAGATTGTGAGTCACCTTGTTTCCATCTTGCTTCCATGTAGGAATCATGCCCTAACACCACCAGTCTTTCAACCCCTCTCCTCTGAATCATATCAGCCTTGCAAGTTAAGAATAGGGACATGCCAGGCCCCTGAGTTCCTGGAACCTGAGTCCCTTATAAATGACACCAGCCCTTGACACCGGCTACTCACAGAAATTCCAGCTCTTTTGCCCCCAAAGGAGCAGTGTGCTTCAGTTTATTAGTGTTACCCTAACCCGCTGCTTCAGTAAACCACACAGCGTTTGTAAGGAAAAAGATGTATTTAAGAAATAATATTGATTCAATAAGAATCAAGAAAGCAAGAGAGAGTAGCAAAATCAATGATTATAATACAAAAGAAACAATAAAATGGGAGCTGGGGCCTGTACTTACCTTTCCCAGCTAATAAAATAGATTTCCCCCAAAGTTCAGCCTGTTGCCAAGCTGGCTGGTTTCACAGGAACCAGGATCCAATTTTTCATGAAAACATTCTTGCTCCTCGAGATGTCTTCTCAGTGAGAGGATTCAGAGTGCCTCTCCCCACTCTGTGCTCTACCAGAACTGTCCTTTGGCTGCATTGACAGTCAGGATGATCCCTTGTCTGTTGTAATTTTTCTATTTTACCTCCAAAAGGTTTTGGTCCATTTGTCTCTGGTGCCTTGACAGTCTTGGGGTGGAGTCAGGTAGACAACTGGGCATTGTGTTATCTCCAATTGGCCATCAGCAAGATGCCTGGTGACTAACTTCTACTCCAAGTCCCTACAACCTATTTTCAATTAAATTATATTATTCCTTAAATATTACCCATAAATGCATCATCCCACAAGTCATGAGCTTGCTGTAGATATCTTACATGAGGCTCTTTAAAGGTAAATATATTGAAGATGCATGTTAGGCATAGTGGGTTTATCAGGTCTGAAGTGAGAATCCTTTGAAAAGGAAGAGGATCTTTTGCCCCAGAGCCTCTGTGTCATAGACTTAACTATTGGAGCCTTGGGGTGGCTATAGAGTCTCCTTAGGGTTGCCAGGTGTCCAGTATTGACCTGGACAGTCTGGTATTTTCTCCTCCTGTCCGGTAAGAAAATTCAGAAAATACTGGACACCTAAAATGTCTGTTATTTTCCCTGCCAGGAGGCAAAAATACCACACACCTGGCAACTCTACAAAACACTCAGCAATTGGGACCAGCCCCCGGAACCCCAATCCTGGACCCCATGTTTATCTGGTTCCGCAGGGAAGCTGCCTTCTGGCTTGATCAATAAAACAAGATGGCCGCCTACAAAAAGCCTAAAGACCTGAAGCTAGGGGAAGCAATGCCTTCCTTGGGTCTTAGTGCTCAACCTCTCCCCTCTTCCTATCCCTATTCTGACTTTGCACGCACTTAAAAGGGCCATGCTGTTTCCTTTTATTTTATTTTATTGCTTAATAACTCTCGGGGTCCTTTTTTTTTTAGCTCACCAACTTTAGTCTCCCCCTTTTTCTTTCCCTCTCAACAGAATTTTTTCCCTGGTGGTTTTTTTTTGGGGGGGGGGGGGGGGGTATTTGGTATTTTTGGTTAAACCACCTGGCAACCCTATTCTCCTTCCCCCCATCAAAAAAAAATTAGTAATTGACTAAAGAAAACACTGCATTTGGATCAGAAGCTTGTTTTATCCCTATTAAAAGTGGGCAGATTTAGGCACAATAAAGAACTACATTAAAGTGACATTCAGCTGCAGTTATTATGCTTTTATCTACTACGTTAAATGCTATGTGTGCCCCAGAACATAAAGAGGGACAAGGCATGTTCTCTGTGTGCTGCCAAGAGGCAAAGGGAATGTGTGGAATGTCAAAAAGCTACACCTTTCACTGGGGGAGTGATCTGGGATATTCACTATACACTCCTGCCACAAACACAATTAGTAGTGTAAAAATAATCCACTTTGGCCTTTGTGGAGTACTGAGAATCTCAAAACAATTTTCTAGTTTTCCAACACAATGGCATATATCGTGGAGTCCGGATTTTCCGTCACTCGGTAATCCGACACTCCGCTTTATCCGACCCTGCAACTCCCAGGGACTTTGTCCCCAGGAGCTGCAGGGTCGAATACATCACGGGCCAGGAGAACAGCCCTGCTAGCTGCCCTGTCTCTCCAAGAGAGCAACGGGACAGCTGCTGCCGCTCCTGCTGGGGCCACTTTGTCCCTGGCAGGAGAGGCAGCAGAAGCTCCAAGAGAGCAACAGGACAGCTGATGCCACTCCTGCCGGGGAAGAAGCGGCCACGGCAGGAGCGGCATCAGCTGCCACATTGCTCTCTACAGTAGAGTCTCTATCATCCAACATATTCGGTAATCCGAGCATGTGTCAGTCCCATTTAGGTCAGATGACAGGGACTCTACTGTACCTGCAAAACACCATCTTGTGTTGTGAAGAAGTATTCATAGCCTCACTTTACAGATGAGGAATTGAGGCATGACAGTGCTTCTATGTCTTTTCTAAGAACCAAAAAACATTCGGTGGCAAAGGAAGGAATATATCTCATGTATCTTAACAACTAGTTCTGAGCTTTACCTTCCATGCTCCTTTCCCATATGTCTAGAAACACATTAGTTTGTAGTTTGTTGCATTACTTTTGATTAAATATATCAATCCAAAAAATCAAAGGTGTTAACATGATCCTGTTACTATCCAATGTAAAAGGGTGTTTGGGATGTAGTATACAGAGACGTTAGCCTGCTTTGTGCCATGGCAAATACACCACAAATTATAGTTAACCTTTTATTAAACATACTAGCAGATTTACCCAGCATTGCCCAAGTCCTTCAGGACAGGGACTTAGGAATCTGGTGGGGGAGTGCAGGAGGCTGGAGTCCGGGGGCCTGCTCTCTCCCCCCAGACTGTTCCCCGCCCCCCGAGACCACACAGGACCTGTTCTTGCACCCCAAACCACCTCCCAGCCCACCTGGGGGTTTGTTCTTTCCCTCCCCCTCAGGTCACTCCTCCAGCCTACCCAAGACATGTTCTTTCCCCTCCCTCAGGCCACCTCCACAGCCTGCCTGGTACATGCCTCTCGCCCCTGCAACAACCTCCTGAGCCCACCTGCGACCTCTTCTCTCCCTCTAGACCACCTCCCAACACCTGTTCTCTCTCCCCCCCAGGCCATCCCCCAGCCTCCATGGTCCTGTTCTCCCCCCCTCCAGCACTGTGGCCAAGGGCAGAAAGCGGGAGAAAGGGTTTGAAGCAGGAGGGTTATTCATTTGGTGTGCTGGCAAGCAAGGTGGCGGAGCCCCAGCTCTGCTGGTCACTCCCTTGGTGGTAGAGCTGCCCTCAGGGAACACTCTGCAGGAGAGCTATCCCCTGTGGACTCACTGCTCCTGTGGCAACTCTCATATCATATCCCTTGGAACAGTAGCCCCTCCCTACATGGTATGAAAAACTGTCCTTTTCCTGGGGCTTCTGGTTGCCTTGGCACATCCAAATTCCAACCTTGCTTTAAGTTAGGAGAAAAGGAAGCTGCCTAACAAATTTGGTGTCCCTAGCTCTTACTGTTTAGGGGGAGTTCTTGAACAAACGGACTCTCAGACAGACACACAGACAGACGGACGGACTCTAATAGATATATAGATAGATTGAAAAAGAAGGAAAAGCAATTAAAGCATTTGAAATATAAAGTGTTAACTAACACTTTCATTTTGATAATATTCTTTGTTTCCTTTCCCCTCCAGTGAGCGTCTGTTCAATAAGAAAGCCCATCTCAATCCCCCTTCTCCCAGTTTTGGAGAAAAGAGAAGTTAGTGGAGATAGGCTGGAGCTGTTCTTGAGGCTGTTGTTAAAATCCAGTCCTGTTGGAAGATAAAATACGACAAACACAAAAAAGTGGGGACAGCAAAGATAGAAAATGCAGCTTCTGACTTGAGTAAATAAATAAAGAAAACACTGCATTTGGATCAGAAGCTTGTTTTATCCCTATTAAAAGTGGGCAGATTTAGGCACAATAAAGAACTACATTAAAGTGACATTCAGCTGCATGTATTTTGCTTTTATCTACTACATTAAATGCTATGTGTGCAATAAGCTTGGCCTATCCTGGCTTTGAAGCATGTGACTGCCTAATGCCTATTGGTGCAGAAGCCCCCTACAGAGCAGAGTCTATAAAACCTTCTACGGGGAAATTCTCACCAGTTGTCATCCTGGTCAGAAATGGGGATGTGGTTAGTCTGGTGCACAGCAGCTCTGAGCTTCTTTAGTAAGTTCTTAATGAAGAATGAAATCCCTATTCTAGTGTTTGCAAAGTACAGCTCATTTGTTTCTTGTGTTTTGTCTCACAGGACACACAGGTGCTAAAATCACCCAAACATCAAGCCTGGTACTGAACAGAGAAGAGGCAGCCAAACTGACATGCAACCAAACTGATAATCACAGCTATATGTACTGGTATCTGCAGCAGCAGGGGAAGGAGTTGCAGCTGATTTATTACTCCCTTGGTACAGACATGACAAAAGAGGGTGACAGTAAAATAAAAGGATTCTCAGCCTCCCGGCCAGAGACTGCAGCTTTTGACTTGAACATCTCCTCTGTGAAGCCGGAGCACTCAGCTGTGTATTTCTGCGCTAGCAGTTTAGACACAGCACTTCAGAGTCACCTGCTCCCTCTACAAAAACCTCTGATCTCCCCTCCCTGATGCCTCCTTAAAGGCTATGTCGACACAGCAGCGTTATTTCAGAATAAGCTATTCCAGAAGAGGATTTCCGGAATAGCTGATTTCAAAATAGTGCATCCACACTGATTGGATGCTGAATCGCATTTAAGGCCTCCCGGAACCAGTTCAGGCAGGGCATCAGGTCAGTAGTTTCTTCGTGTGCTGCTTGAAGCTATCTGAGGCTCATGCTTAAAGGGACCCCCCTCACCAGCCATTTCTCAGCTTTCCCTGCTTGCTTGCCTACCTCCTTAAGGGACAGCAAAGCCTTTTCTCTTCTTCCTCTGGTTGCCTTGCTTCAGCACCCTCTGCTTTGGAGTCAGAACTGCCTCCGGGCAGTTTTCAGCTCTTGGAGCTTTGGCTGCAAGTCATGCAGCACTTTCTGCAGGCTGCCTCCCAGGATCTGCAGGAACCCAATCCCCAGTCCTTGAGGCAGCCCCTCCTCAGATATGTGGGGGAGCTGTGCCAGCAGCTGGAGGCTGCCTACCCTGGCCTGGATGTCATGCCCCACCGCATCTTGTGTTTGGACACCTGTGCAAACTGGTGGGACCACGTCAGTCTGGAGCACTGGGGAGACCAACTATGAATCCAGAACTTCAGAATGAAGAAGGGCACCTTCCTTGAGCTCTGTGAGTGGCTCGCCCCTGCCCTGAGGTGATGGGACATGCACATGAGGCCCGCCATTCCCCTCCAGAAGCGTGTCGCCATCGCCCACTGGAAGCTCTCCACACTGGATAACTACCGATCCACAGGGAACCAATTTGGCATGGGGAGATCAACTGTCGGGGCCCTGCTCATGCAGGTATGGCATTCTCGGGCTTCTGTCCCTGGAGGGGTGTTGAGGAGAGAATGTGCTTCCCTAGGGAAAGAGGGGGTGGGGGTGGGACAAGCCCCCTCCTTGGGAGGGTTTGTTCTGTGCTGGCCACACAAAGCCCTGCCACGGTGGGTGTGATTGCAGGGGCTTGTTCCTGGTGAGTGGGGGGGGGGGGAGGGGGAGGAAGAGGAAAACTACGTGGGGGAGGAGGAGAATTCTCAGGTGCCCTGGCACCCCTGTGATTCTCACTTTGTTTGTCTCCTGCAGGTGGTCAGAGCTATCAACAGCATCCTGCTGCGTGGAGTCATCCACCTGGCAGGTGTGGACACAGTCATCAAGGGGTCTGGTGCCCTGGTCTTTCCCAACTGTGGGGGGGCTATCGACAGGACCCACATCTCTATTCGTGCCCCAGACCACCGGGCATCAAGCTACACTAACTGTAAGGGATACTTTTCGGTGGTTGTGACGTAGTGGGGGTACTTGCTGGGATGTGGTGACCCCTGCTGTCTGGAGCAAGACCCAGCAGGGAAAGCCTCACTAGGCAGAGGTAATGCCAAACTTGTTGAACCAGTGGCCAGACACTCCCCATGGAGAGGAACAAAGGAAGGTGGAATGCTGCCCTGGCTGGGGGGCAGGGCTGGAAGAGGGTTAGTTAGTTCCTGTCTGGAAGGCAGGGAATAAGGAGCTGGGGAGGGGGCTGGGACTCCCCTATCTTAAGGGGGGGCACTGAGGCCTCTTAGCCCCAGTTCCTGTAACCAGATTACATCTGTACTGCGCTGTGCTGGAGGAGCAATAAACCACCCTCAATTCCACTGGCTGGTGCAGTTTGTTTGTGCCATTTCGGGGTGCAGGAGACGGGGAACCCCCAACGCGCCGTCACAGTGGTCCTGCAGGCTGTGACTGACCACCCGCATATATGTCGGGTGGTCAGGAAAGGCGCACGACACATGTGTCTTCAGGAACTCAAATGTGTTCCATAAGCTGCATGCTGGAACTTTCTTCCCCAACTGCAACGTCAGGGTGGGCGATCTGAACATGCCCATCCCCTCATGGGGGATGCGGCCTATCCCTTACAGCCGTGGCTCATGAAGCCCTACACTGGCCACCTCAAACCCTTATGACAGGCATTTACTACCAGGCTGAGCTGGGCCTGAATGGTGGTTGAGGGTGCCTTTGGCTGCTTGAAGGTGCAGTTTAGATGCCTCCTCACCTGCCTGGATTTCAGGGAGCACAACATCCCACATGTGGTGGCTGCGTGTTGTGTTCTGCATGTGTGCAAGAAGAAGCGGGAGGCCTTCCTGCCAGAGTGGGGGACGGCGGCTGACTGCTTAAGCAGGGCCTACAAACAGCTGCACGCAGTTGCCATCCAGCAGGCCCATCAGGGGGCTGTGTGCATCTGGGAGGCTCTGGGGAGAGCTTCTCCCTAGGATCCAGTGACACTCTCCCCTGGTTCACCCCACTGGGGGCTTCTGCTTCGCCCCTCTATTCTGTCCCTCCACTTATCCCTCCTTTCCTCCCCTTCCCCCTTTCCTGATGAAAAAATAAAGACACTTTTTTTTGAAAAACGAAACACTCTGTATTGTACATAACTGTGGGGTCAAAGAAACTGGGGACAGACTGGGGAAAGACCTGGGAGAGGGGAAGAGAGAGGAGGGAGATGGAAGGGAGAGAAGAGGCTCAGGGCATGAGCTGGGAGTGGCACCTGGCTCTGTGGATCCCACCATCATGGGCCCCAGCTGTGGGGGCCTCGGCATCCCTGGGACAGTTTAGAGGGAGAAGCAGGAGGAGGAGAGTGGGAGGAGGAGCGACAGCAGGAGATGGAGCAGAGCCTGAAGCAGGAGGAGGCAGCATGCTCTGCACAAGGGAGTGCACATTAGTGCACACAGCCCTGTGCCAGCAGCTCCCACCAGCTCTCCTGATGCAGCTGCAGGTCCCCCTGCACCCAGCCCTGGACAGTTTGGTGCAGGACTCAAAGTGGTGCCAGGTGCTGCCTCTGGTATCCGTCCATGGACGGGTGCGCCTGCAGAAGCCCCAGGTCTGGGAGGCTGTCCCAGGTGGTGTTGACTGCCTCCCTGTCGCAACTGATCTGCCTGTGGAGAACAAAGAGAGAGGGTCAGCCATCCCAGGGGCCACAGTGCCTGAAGCCCAGCCCCTGTCTGCGAGCCAAGAGCAACAGTTCTTATCTGTCCCAGGCGATGTGCTTGGAGCCAGGCCATGTGCACTGTGGCCAGTGGCCCCAGATGTTGCTGGGAGTGGGGGCTGCCCCAAGACTGTGGGCATGCCTGTGTGTGGGACTGCTGAGTGTGTGTGCAGATGTCCCCTGCTTCCTTCTTGAGGTGGCTTGTGGAGGGAGGGTGCCCCACCCCTGGAGCATGGCAGGCCTCTCTAGACACCCTGTGCCCAGTAGTCCAAGGGCCCTCTGTGGCAGTCTCTTGGGGCCACATGCCCAGGACTGGCAAGGCACATGCTCCCACGTGCCCAGGTTGCTGTGGGATCTGCAGCCAGCAAGAGTCAAAAGTGGAGCAACTCTGCTCCACCCCCCTGTATGAAGGGAAAGTGATGACACTCACATGATGTATCTTCCCGGCCTTGGATAACACCTGGGACACATCCACAGGGAGGCTTTGGGGCTCCTGGGTCAGCTACATGCTAAGGCTGGCCTCCTCTGGGCTCTGGTCCTCCTCCTCGGCACTGTCCCCCCCGCAGCGAGGACAACAATGGGTTTCTCCTGCCCATAGTCTATAACTAGGGGTGGGAAAGGCACTGCCCTGCTCCCTGGGATGCAGTTCAGGTCCTTGAAATAAGGACATCTTTGGGGCTCTGCCCCGGATCAGGAGCTGCCCTCCTTGGCCTTGCCTGGCAGATCTCTTTGACCTTCATCTGCACCCGTTCTTGGGTGCAGATGTGGCTGTCGACCATCCAGCCATAGACGTCCACATTCCTGCGTCTGGTGTGGAGATCTTGGTGATTGGTCTCGTCCCCCCAAATCTCTATAAGGGCCAGGATCTTCACATCACACCAGGAAGGTGCATGTCTTTTTCAGCCCCTGGCAGGCTCCTGGGAGCTGTCTGAGAGCAGTGGAGGGCTTGGTGGCAGCCTCACACTGGCTCATTTGTGGCCTAAATGGAGTCAGGGGCAGCTGTAGGGTGGCTCAGGTCTGTCAGGCCTGCTGCGAGCCACAAACCCTGCAGAGTCTGAAGCTTTAAGGGCTTGGGGTGGGGGGAATAGAGTTTTCCTGTGTGTGGAGAGTGGTTAGCAAGGCACCTTAGGAAGGGCTTGGAGCCCCCTTTTTTGAAATAGCCCCTATTCCCTGTCTACACAGCCCCATGGTGTTATTCCTCATAGAATGAGGTTTACAGAACTCAAAATAAGCTGTCTGCTATTTCAAAATAGCTGTTTTGCTATGTAGACACTCGCAAAGTTATTTTGGAATTGAGGCCATTACTCTGAAATAACTTTGCTGTGTAGACACGCAACGAAAGCAGCTCTTCCCATCTCCCTATAAGAGTGAGATTGGGCTGCTATCACACAGGGAGAAACAGCTTATTTTTCATATAGCAATATAGGACTGGAACTTGCTAGGTCATCTAGTCCAGTTCCCTGCACTGAGGAAGGGCTTAGTACTATCTAGACCAGGGGTTTTCACAACAAAACTTCTTGTTGCTTGAGTGTGGCCACCAACTCTTGCTCTTGGGTCCTTTGACAAATGTTCCTATAATACTTAATTAATATTAGGGAAAATGAATAAGCATGCATGCATACATATCCAAAGCATTGTAATTTATTTATGCAGAGTTTTGTGCAGACTCAATAATAAAAATAATGTACAGTTGTATTTTGGTGCCCTTGACCCCCACTGCCATTCCCAACTGCCCATCCATCACCGTTGCCCCTTGCGGCCTCCTCCTGGGTCCCCACAGATTCCCATAGGTCCCCTTTGACCTCCAAGATCATCATCACCATAGGTGGAGTTGGGGGACACTGGGAAGACATTGCCGTCTCAAACAGCAAGCCTCAAAAATGTGAATTTCTAGTTAGAGCCATTGGTACTTAAGAACTTAATGGCCCAGAGCTCATGGTAACAATCTGCGAATAGTTTTCTTTTTCCTGTAAACCTGGATTGTGATTGCTCATGCCAGGACATGTGCCCAGGCCATCTAATGCTGAAACCCATTTTGGATCTTGTACTTTTCCACTTGAAATGAGGAAAATTTCAACTGAGCACAAAGAATCCCCATTTTATGCAAAAGGTATATAAGGGGAGGGGTAAACAAATAAATGGGGCAGTCACCAGATGCCAAGAGACCCCTCTGACTTACCACCTGAGCCCTGGTCTAAATTAGGGCATTATTTTGAAATAACTCCCCTAACACATTTGAATTTATACCAAATCTGTTATTTTGAAATAACGGGACACTTATTTAGAAATCTGTACTCCTGCTTTCCTCAGGGAATAGCACTTATTTTGAAATTAGCTGCTGCTAATACAAAATAATTGACCTCCGGAGGCCTCCTGCAGCTGCAGCTCTGACCACCCTTGCCACACCTGGCATCTCCACTGCTCCCCTCCTCCTGCAGAGCTTAGAAGTCCTGGCAGCAGCAGAAGGGCTTGTCCCACGTGGCCTGCGGTGAAAGCCCTTTGTGAGACATTACGATGTGAGGCAGACATGAGTGACTCCAATACTCCCTCAGACCCTCCCATGGCTGCTAGCACTCCTGCCGCTCCCATGGCTGCCACTGCTTACGGATACAGGAGAGCTCCAGCCTGGACTGGTACGGAGATCCTGGACCTCATGGAGATCTGGGAGGAGAAGACCAACCTCCAGGATCTCTGCACTAGGAAAAGGAATGCAGAAATCTACAGCCGGATTGTCACCAGCCTGCCCGACAAAGGCCACTCCTGGACCCTGGACCAATGCTGGATGAAGAGTTGCAGCAAGCCTACCACCAGGCCAGGGAGCAGAGTGGACTCTTTGGAGTGGCACCACACACCTGCTGGTACTATGACCAGTTGGATGCTGGTCCCCAGGCCGTCCCCTGCTGTCATCGTCGAGTCTGGCCAGGACATGCCTAGCGTCAGTCTGCAGGAGGATGGGGTGGCTGAAGATGAGGACAACAATGATGAGGAATAGGAGGCCAGCCAGAGACCATGACCACCAACCAGGTTCCCCTCTCCCAGAATATCTCCTAGGCTTCAGAGGAATCCAGCGAGGGCACTTCTGGTGAGTTCTCTGAATTTCCCTATCTACACGTGGTGTCAGGGAATGGGCTGCAAGGGGCTGTGTGCTCCTCTCAGCCTACTCGATCTAATCTCATAACAATCTGTTCATGTGTGTGCACAGAGTGCCAGTCTGGAGCTCTCAGCTCCATGATGTTCTCATCCAGGAACTCCTGGGTCCTTCTCACAAGTTTCCTGGAGAGGCCTGCTTACTCCAGTCTCCAAGGGAGGCCTCAGTATCTGGGCAATCATAGACAAATAGCCATTTGTCCTTAAGTCTTAGCAGTGGTTGGGGAAGTCACATGTCCACCCCAACTGGCCAGGTGATTTCCCATGCAAAATGGGAGTCTTTTAAAACAATAGGAAAGTAGGAGTCTTCTGTCTTTGGCTGGCACACCCAAAGGAAGAAACCAAAGTCCCCAGGGTTTGGTTTGGAAGGTTTTGCTGGAAAAGAGACAGTTTTTGGGTGAGTTTGTAATGAGTTTGTGTACTGAGGTTTCAGTGTTAGGGTTAGCCAAGCGTTTTCTGTTATTTGGAGTTTGTAATCTACTTTGCTCTGCCTGTTCTCACTTATAACCACTTAAATACTACTGCTTGTACTTAATAAAATCACTTTTACTGACTATCAAGCCCAGTGTAAACAATAATTACCTGGGGGCAAGCAGTGTGCATATTCCCCCTTTCATTGCTAAAGGGGGCTTACCCAAATAATTCATTGGGGTTCTGATCCATTTGGGGAGCGGTATCCCAGGAAGCTGGGCACTAAACTGCATTCTCCTTGGACCTGAAGAGGTTTAGTATCTGTACTGCTTCTCGGTGGGGGGTGGGGGGAGAGCAGGGAGCAGTGATCTCAGCTTGGTGCCTTGGCTGGGGGAGACCAGCAGAGCTGGCCTAGCAGGCCCAAGTGGTGAGAAGCCCCAGAGAGCAGGAAGTCAAGTAGCAGTGGCTGTGCCAGCACTCTGGGAAGCACCCCCCCAAGGGATCTTCTGTGACCTCAGCCCATCACAGACACCTTCTTGCAACAAGCCACCACTAAGGAGGCCAGGGTCATGGAACCACACAGCAATGCCACACACAGCCCAGGATCATGCCTGCACTCAGTCAGCATTCTCTCCCAGTCAAGTGCGACGATGTAGAGGAGATTGAGCTCATGCATGGGAACTTACCAGGGGGAGGAAAAGGAAAGGAAGCCAGTAGCACTCTCTCTGGCAAGCAGCATCTGCTGCTCACACACGCCTTCCACAGCACCCACAGTGGCCAGGGATAGAAGTTCTCTCTCTGCAGGATGCCACTAGTGCCGGACTTGGTATGTGTGGGACACAGAAGGAAACTGAGCTGCCCCATCACCTCCTCCCACCCGCAAGTTCCTGGCCTGGCTGACACCTTCCCATCCCTGCTTGTCCCCACACCATGAGTTTTGCTATGCTCCCCGAGACATCGGTGCCCCTGCTGAAAAGTGCCCATTGTCTAGGCAACAGATGGCCTCGCCATTGGTTGACACCTTTGCTGTTGTCTCAGAGATCAGGGCCAGGCTTCATGCACTGTGTCTCCTGGGATGACTGCCCCTGTGACCTTTCTTCACAACTGGGACAGCTGCAAGCTTCCACAGGATCTGCAGGTGGAAATGCACCTGGGAGGACCTCATGCTGGAGCAGATGGCCTGCCTGCAGAGCTGCATCCAGGGACTGGAGGAGGAGTGCCAGGAGCGGGCTGCCAACTGGGAGGAGGACTGGGCTGAGCGGGAGCAGAGGAAGGCTGCCTGGGACCAGCTGACAAGCCAGCATGATGCCATGTTCGCCTCCCTCACCTCAGTGATGGAGCGCATGGTGTTGTGCATGGAGTGGGACACCAGCCACCTTCCGCCCCGCTCTCCCCCCACATGGTTTTCCCTCCTAACCTCCTCAGGGGCTGCTGGGGCCCCAGAACATGGGGCAGTGGAACCTCTAGGGCAGCCAAAGCTTCCCTACCATCTGGAGGCAGTCGCCATCCCTGAGCCCTGCTCTGTCCTTCCCCATTCCAGATTCTTTCCCCAGTCCCTCCCTTGTTCTATGTCTCCCCAATAAAGAGTCCTGGTTTTTCAAGAAAGATGGCTGTATTGTCAATGAAATGCCCACAGTGATCCACCAGCACCTGCAACACCCTGGAGAAGAAACCCTTTCTATTGATGTATTCTGTCAAATGGTGGTCAGGTACTATAACTGGAGTATGTGTGCTATCTATTGCTCTGACACAGTTAAGGAAACTGATCTTTGAAAAACCATCTACTATTTCATGCCCATTTCCCAAAGTCTCAGGCCTTCATAGTAGGATGCAATTTATTGCCCTGAACACTTGCATCAATGTATCCCCAGTCGTTGACTTCCCCACTCCAAATTGATTTGCAGCTGACCAATTGCAGTCTGTAGTCATCAGCTTCCAGAGACTGACTGCCACATGGTTCTCTAATGAGAGGGCGGCTCTCATTATGGTGTCCTTGCACCACATATCTGGGTCTAGCTCAGCACACAGCTCTAGGAAGGTGGCTTTATGAATCTGAAAGTTCTGCAGTCATTCAGTGGCACTGGAACTGTTTTCAGGATGAGGGTGCTGAACAGTATGATTGCTCAGAGCTCCAGTATGGAACTGGAGTAAAACCTGCTTACAGGCTTTTGATTAAGTGAGATGTCATGGTGGGTGCCTGCTATATTCCACCAGACCAGGTGGATGAGGCAGATGAGGCTTTCTTCAGACAACTAACAGAAATTTCCAGATCACAAGTCCTGGTTTTCATAGGGGACTTCAATCACCCTGACATCAGCTGGGAGATCAGTACAGCAGTACACCAACAATCCAGGACATTTTTGGAGAGTGGTGGTGTTGGGGTAATTTCCTGGTGCAAGTGCTGGAGGAATGAAGCAGAGGTCATGCTCCTGTTGCTCACAAATGGGAGAATTGGTAGGGGAAGTAGAAGTAGGTGGCAACCTGGGCAGCAGCGATCATTGAGTTCAGGATTTTGACAAAAGGCAGAAAGGAGAGCAGCAGAATACAGACCTTGGATTTCAGAAAGGTAGACTTTGATAACCTGAGCCAGGGAACTGATGGGCAGGAGGCTAATATGATTATCTCTCTCTATTCAGCACAAGTGAGGCCACATCTAGGCTGTGTCTACACTGGACCCCTTTTCTGGAAAAGGGATGCAGATGAGACAAGTCGGAATTGCAAGTGCAGCGGGGATTTAAATTTCCCCCGCTCCATTTGCATGAACATGGCTGCTGCTTTTTTCCAGCTTGGGGCTTTGCCGGAAAAAAGCGCCAGTCTAGACAGGGATATTTCGGAAAATAAAGCCTTTTCCGAAAGGTCCCTTATTCCTCTTAAAATCAGGAATAAGGGACCTTTCGGAAAAGGCTTTATTTTCCAAAAGATCCCTGTCTAGACTGGCACTTTTTTCCGGCAAAGCCCCGAGCCGGAAAAACGCGGCAGCCATGTTCATGCAAATGGAGCGAGGGAAAATTTAAATCCCCACTTCATTTGCAATAACGATGTGTCTAATCTGCATCCCTTTTCCGGAAAAGGGGTGCAGTGTAGACACAGCCCTAGAGTATTGCATCTAGAGAAAGGATGTGGACAAATTGAAGAGAATACAGTGGAAGGCAATGGAAATGATGGTGTTGGGGCATCTGAGGAGAGGCTAAGGAAGAGGAAGCCGGTGTACTCAGGTGTGGTGCACCAGCAAGAAGAAGCTGGCCAGTTCGGGCACTAGACTGCAGGAGGAGACAGTGCCCACTCCCATCCAGGCTCGTAGGGCTCTCCTGCAAGCTGCTCTAAGAAGCAGGCAGCCAGACAAGTGAAAGGGACTGGCTGGGAGTGCTCCTCCCCATTGCCCCCAGCCCCTAATTGCCCCCCCCCAGGAGTCCTTTACTGAAGGTGAGGGGGTTTAAAGCCCTCCCTTCTTACCAATTCTGCTTGTTGTTTGCTCTTCCCCTGCTGTCACTGTCAGGGAGTGAGAGGAAAGCTCACAGCATCCCTGCATCTTTTCACCTCCTGGCTGGTGCCAAAAAGGGGCAGAGGAGTGAGTGACCCATGCTGTGAGCTTTCCTTTTGCTCTCTGACATTGACAGGAAGGAGGAAAGCAAGCAACAAACAGCAGTGGTAGGAATTGGGGGTACCCTACCTAATGGGCATCCTTGCTCCCATACTCTCCTCCCCACACCCATAACTCCTGCCCTGAGCCCCTTCTCATACCCCCAACAATGACTCGTGCACCCCTCCACATACTCCCAATCCTCTGCCCTGAACCCCCCCACACACACCCTAATCCCCTTCCTTCAGCCTCCTGCACTCCACTACACACTTCAATTATCACTATCATATCACCTTCCCCTACCCTGAGGTCAACCCTCCTTGGGGGCGATATAGAAATGTAATTTAAGTTACTTGGACTGAGGGAACTGGGTTTATTAAGATTGCAGAAGGGAAGAGTGTGAGGAAGTGGGGGGGGGGTTTGGAGGTTCAAAGGGGGATGTTACATATAGGGGGCTGTCAGTGTCCAGCAGTTACTGGTTTAATGTAACAAAGGTGGGGAGTTCATTATTTCAGAGAACAGCCCAGAGTTGGAGCTGTGGTGTCTGGTACCCTGATGACCCCGACCCTCCCTGGAGGACACAGCTAGTTCTGGCCAGATGACAGACAATGGGCTGCAGAGAGGGACCGGCAACCAACCCAGCTGACCCCAGAGAGGGGAGAACATTGGACGGAGGAGAAGATGTGGAGAAGAGGGGCTGGGGCTACCCTCTTACCTGGGGAAAAGACAATGGACTGGGGAGGGGCTGTTGCTGGGGGATACTGGAGGTTCTGCTCGAAGACTGGGGGAGTGGTTGTTTTTTGGGGACTGAGAGCAGAGCAGGCAGAGCTCAGCTAGCTCAGGGGAGACTAATGTGAGGGCCCAGGCCTACTGGCTGAGAGACCTGTTGCTGTGTTCAAAGCTCAATAAAGCCTTCTGTTTTGTGCTGGCTGATAGTTGCTCTGGTCTAGAAAACAGGGTGGCACTATTCCTTCTGGGAGTGGAGACCCTGG
Source organism: Pelodiscus sinensis (assembly GCF_049634645.1). Classification (NCBI taxonomy): domain Eukaryota; kingdom Metazoa; phylum Chordata; order Testudines; family Trionychidae; genus Pelodiscus; species Pelodiscus sinensis. The sequence continues at coordinate 136,497,307 of NC_134711.1, read as the reverse complement.
GCGTTCAGAGAAAGTGAACCCCCTGAAGGGGCTCATGGCAGAGGCAGGCGTGCGGAAGGCCCTGAGAGGTACCAGCCCGGAGGCGGAGGGGCAGACTCCTCAGGTGAAAGTGGGCACCCCTAGAGAGGGTCGCTGCACTGGAGTGAACTCCCTGAGAAAGGGCTGTCTCACTACCGCTGGAGTACAGTGGGCTCCCCGCGAAGGGGCTGCCACACTGGAGGGTGAGAGTCCGCCCGGGAACCGAGGGGCCAAGTGTGGGTACAACCTGTGAGCTGTGACAAAGAGTGAGGGGGGATTTGATAGTGGTCTGGAGCAACCTGAAGGGAGGTGCCAAAGAGGATGGAGCCAAACTGTTCTCAATGGTGACAGATGGCAGAACAAGGAGCAATGGCCTCAAGTTGTAGTGGGGAGGTCTAGACTGGATAATAGGAAAAACTATTTCCCTAGGAGAGTGGTGAAGCACTGGAACAGGTTCCCTAGGGAAGTGGTGGAATCTCCATCCCTAGAGGATTTTTTAATTCCCAGCTTGACAAAGCCCTGGCTGGGATGATTTAGTTGGGGTTGATCCTGCTTTGAGCAGGAGGTTGTATTCAGTGATCTCCTGTGGTCTCTTCCAGACCAAGGATTCTACGATACTGGCACCCTCTGAGTTCAAGTTAGTGTGTCTTCACTAGACCCACTCATTTGAATCCTGAAAGACTGACTGTAGTAGCTTCAATCTTCTCTGTACTGTGGACATGACCTGTTATCTCCCGAAAAAAAAAAAAAAAACAGGAGTTTTCAGGTGTCCTAGCGTAGACCAGGCCTTAGAAATTAACTGACAGGAACAATGTTACTAATTCCTATATATATAAAAAAATACATCAATGAAAGCCATAATTTTAAGTTTCTTTGTAAATTTAGAAAAATCAACAGCAAGATATTTCTAATCCCAAATCTTGAGGTATCAGTTTTGGCACTTTAACACGAGTACACTATCTTTAGTAGAGATAAATAAAATCTGCTTAAACCCCTTGAATATCATACTTGAGCTCTCCTTAAGAGATGTATCTGGGGCTAGGGCATGTGCTTTAACTTCAGCAGACCTCATGCTGATCTCAGGTTTGCCTTTCGGGCAAAGAGTTTGTTAATTAAGATAACAAAGGGCTTGCCATTTAAGTACTGTAATTGAAGGACCCTTAGATGATCATGAAACATTGCCAGGAACTCCACTTCAAAGATAGGAAACGGGTAGAAAAAGTGTGCTCCGGGATTAGGAATTTGGATCAGTGCTATTCAATTTATTCACAAATGATCTTGAAAAAGATGTAAACAAAGAAGAAGTGGCAAAATTTGCAGAGGATACACAATTACTCAAAATAGTCAAATCCAAAACTGATTTCTAAGAGTTACAAAGGAATCTCACAAATATGGGCAATTGGGAAACATAATGGCAGATGGAATTCAATGTTGATAAATGCAAACTAATGTGCATGGAAAAAATATAATCCCAACTATACATACAAAATGTTGGGGTCTAAATTAGTTGTTACCTACCACTTAAGAAAGAGATCTTAGAATCATTGTGGACAATTCCCTGAAAACATCTGCTCAATGTGCAGTGGCAGTCTAAAAAGCAGACTATTGGGGATAATTGAGAAAGGAATAGATTATAAAACAGAAATTGTATTACCTCTACATAAAGCCATGGTATGCTCACATCTTGAATACTGCATGCAGATCTGGTCATGCCGTCTAAAAAAAGATATATTGGATTTGGGAAAGGTACAGAGAATGGCAACAGAAATGATTAAGGGTAAGGAACAGCTTCCATATGAGGAGAGATTAAACAGACTGCGACTTTTCATAGTATGGAAGGTAGAATAAAGAAACGTTTACACCTCCACTAAGATAACACAAGAAGCTCACCCAAATAAATTTCTAGGCAGCAGATTTAAAACAATGATAAAAATTATTTCTTCATGGTTAACCTATGGAACTCGTTGCCAGGGGATGGTGGACATGCCTAAACTATAACAGGATTCCAATAAGAATGAAATAAATTCAAGAAGAATAACTCCATCTATGGCTATTAGCCAGACTGGGTAGGGATGGCGTCCCAACCTCTGCTTGCTAACAGCTGGGAATGGGTGACAGGGGATGGATAACATGATAATTACCACTTCTGTTCATTCCTTCCAAAGCACCTGACATTGGCTACCGCTAGAAGACAGAATACAGGGCTAAAAGGACTATTGGTCTGACCCAGCATGTCCATTCTGTTGTTCTCATATAGAGTCCAAATACAGCTGCCCCCATGCTATAACCACTAGACCCCACTCTCCTTCCAGAGCTAAGGTAGAGCCCAGGAATGTGTCCTTCTCTGAAGAGTAAGCAACAAGGTAAGAATACACATTAAAATTTTAAGCCTAAGCAATGTCCTGTGACTTGCCAGAATGTCAGCTCTCTTAGTGTTAGAACTGAGTGTGTCTAATATTTATTTAATTTTCTTTCTTTGATATAGGAATTAGATACGGTTTGGCTGTCAGCCCACTGATAAGTTATTTGCGTGTATAGGGGAGGGCAGATAAGCGTCATTCCCCTCTCAGTGTGCTGCCCTGCTTGTACTGAGCATGCTCAGTAATACTGCTGCAGCCTCTCTCTTCACTTTGCTCCCCGCACCCCGCTTGCCTGCAAAGGCAGATTTACCACGGGGCCAATTGCTCCCTGGCACCAGGCGCAGGCTCAGAAAGGCCCCATATCTCCCCTCCCCCCGCCAAGTGCTGTGCAGTGGGAGCCTGCAGGGCATGATGGGATGGGAGTTGAGCCCAAGGTACCCTGGGAGTTGTAGTTCCCATCCTAGAGCCCTGTCCCTGGATCAGGGAAGGGACTACATTTCCCAGCATTCCCTTGGCCGCGAGCTACAGGAAAGGGAGGGGGAAGAGGGAGAAGTTGTGGGCGTCTTGCGCAGCACGAGCTGTGACTAGAAACTTGCTGCTGGGGGGAGGGGCTGTTGCAGCGCGCGGGGCACGTGTGCGCGCGGTCGGTGCTTTGGTTCAGCTCTCAGGCTCAGAAGGCTCCCCCAGACTGGCTTAGGGGTGCGGGTAGCCTCGGGTCTGTGCCCCAGAGCAGGAATGGGGGGGGGCGGTGCTCCTTTGTCCGAAGCCTCGCAGGGGAGCTAATGTGATAAGAAAGGGAGCGAGGCCTGGGCAGGCTTTAGGGTCAATATCAGGCACAAAGAAGGGGTTGAGGCTATTTCGACAGCCATGGAAGCAGAAATGGGCTTTTCCTTTCTATGTTTATCTTATACTCAGAAAGGGAATCTAGCACCTGCCTTCCAGATTTGACCAGCAAAACTGAAGTGTAATTTAGCTTGTTTTACATTATTGCTCCAAAATAAAATGCTGGTCCACTCTAATTTGCTATAGAAAAGTAAAATAAATTGGAGCAACAAATGCTGGAATCTTCCCAGTGTTCACTGGGAGTGGAATGTTATTTTCAACTGCCATTAGAGGGGGTGTGTGTGGTTTTTTTTCTTTTGAGTTTTCTTCTTTTAAAAAGAAGACAGTAATTGGCAATTTCTTCACAGAAACAAATTTTTCCTGTTAGGTGGGATAATCTTACAATATGAATCCAGATAATCTCCAATCACACACACTGAAAATTGTTCCCCTTACTGTGGTTCTGTAACCAGGCAGGATCCAGCCTTGTGTTCTGTGCACTTTTAAAATTCCTATTACACAAAGAAGGCACTTCTGAATTCAACCCTAGTACTGATAGTTTCAGCCCTGATAAAGCAGGTTTACATTTAGTAACTGGGTGAAAAGTCTCAGAAAAAATTACTGTAGGAGATATTTGTTGGGGACGGCTTCAGTTCGTTGTCTGACCGCAAAGAGACAGGCAATACAAGCAAAGTCTAATCACAAAGCTCTTTATTGAAGAGTGCATACGACAATAGAGAGCAGCCTGTCTCTACCAAGAACCAGCCCCCGATTCCTATAGCAAGTAGGGTTATATAGACAGTTCCGTCGCGTCCTAGACTATTTACTTAAGCAACCCACCCCCCTTTGTTAGAAACTTCTAGCATGGGTGCATACCTTGCCAACTATACAAGGTGGCCTTGATACATTAGCAACTTTTTTTATTAAGACAGAAGGTGAGTACCAGACAAAGAGGAGACAGGGAGTTTTCTTATCAGTTTCTTAAGCAAGCTGTTCAGCTCAGCAAGTACAAAAATGCAGCTGTTCGCTTATCTCATGCCCTTGCTCAACTCATGTCTCAAATTTTGTTCAGGGACTACCCAGAACCCTTTGCTGGACTCTTCTTCGTCTGTCTTAGCTTAACCGCCTTAGGCCCAATTTTCTGTGGCCTAACATATTGACTAGTCCCTAGGAAATGTGAGACTCTCTTGTTACAATAATAAAGCAGAGCAGCATAAAATGCATTTTGCTCCTAAACTCCTTTGCTTCTGTGAAAACACTCTCACTTTGGGTGGAACTGGTTATGCACAGGGTAACTCCACTGTCTTCATAGGGCCCCAGTCCCTCAGCAGAGGGGGGTTAGGGTTGTGAGCTTATTGCAAGGCTGCTGCTCAGGGATGGGAACCTTCTGGTGCCCCAGCATCCAAAATCATTCAGGCTGCTGTGTCTTTTTAGCTGGATGAGGGGTGTGTGGGAATTGGGGGGCCCTGGTGCAGGTGATGGGTATCTCATCTGTGGCCTACAGGGAAGCACCAAATTGCCCAATCTGCTGCTGAGTCCCACGTGCTGCCTTTGCAAGGGTCAAGTATGTTCAGCCTAGGAATTGCCACCCCTCCTATGGTTAGTAGCTACAGCTGTGTACGGGTGGCTTCTGGCAATTGTCTCCATGGCTGTAGTCAGAGAAGCTGCAGGTAGGTCTGTGACTACTGGGGCCATTGAGCTAGGAGGAGATAAAGAAACTGAAGTTAACCTCAAGGAACAGCATTCACCAGTAGGAAAGGAACATCAGGGGAGCAGGAAAGAGGAAGCAAGTGAGGCTTGTTGGGGAATAGCTCCAGCTGGCTGGGGAGCATATCCAAGGTAGAAGGGAAATAAGCCTGGGGAGAGGTGATGTTGACCAGGTACTAAACTAGCATTTAGATCAGTGGTCTTCAACCTTTCTAACCACAAAATCACTTTTTTTATTTAAGAGCAATGTAAGATCTACCTCAAACCCAAATACCCTTACTCGGCTTTCATCCCACCCCTTCTTTAAGATGCTGCCCCTGCTCCACCCCTTCTCCTAGGCCTCACTCTGCTCACTCCATCCTGCTTCCTCCCCAAATCTCATTCACTTTCACCAGGCTGGGGTAGAGATGCAGGCTCTGGTTTTGGGCCAAAGGATTCAGTGTAGCAGAACCTCCAGCTTTAGCCCAGGGCAGGGGATTGGGATACAGGAGGGGGTTCAGGATGCAAGCTCTGGGAAGAAGTTTGGGTACAGGAGGACACATCTGGGACAGAAGGTTGGGTGCAGGAGGAGATTCAGGGCTGGGACGGGTTCAGGAAGTAGGCTCTGGCTCGGTACCATTTAACTGAGATGGTTTCCAGGTGGTGAAGCAGTGGGGTTAAAGCAACCTTACTCTTGCCCTGGCCCTGTGTCACTCCTGAAAGCACCTGGCATGTACAGCAATGGCTCCATGGCACCACGTGCTGCCCCTCATCTGCAGATGCTGAGCCCACTGCTTCTACTGGCCATGGCTCCCCATTACTGATCAATGAGAGCTGCAGGAGTGGTATCTGTAGGCAAGGACATGTGGAAACCCCTTGTTCTGACCTCAGGGGCTGCAGGGACATGCCAGCCACTTCTAGGAGCAGCAGTTACCCCGGGGATAATGATTCCAGCCATGACAGGTTTGGCATTTTAGAACTCACCGCTCAAAGAATTAAATGTACACATAAAAGAGAAATGAAAATGATGAACTCCACAGACCAGTCAAAAACCAAAAATAACCCACTTTGCAAAGTAAAAGAAGTGACAATATCACATATATGTGTTAGGTTGGGAAATGAGAGGGAAGGACAGTGTGTATTTGTGGGAATGACTGACACACACACAGTGTGTGAGAGTGGCAGAGATTTGCATTGGCAAGCTCCCTCTATCCTCTTCTCTCTGTGTGGAGATGGAGTATAGAAGAGGGAGGAGGAGAGACACCCTGACATCAGCACTCCCCTTCTCCCTCTCACACCCTGCACAGCAGGCAGGAGGCTTCCGGGAGGCAGCTCCAAGGCAATAGCTTCTAGGCCAAACCAGTCAGGATTGCATTCAGAGGCTCCGAGATCTACCAGGAAATCCCAGTCTACTGGTTGGTGATCACTGATGTAGATGAAGGAAAAAGGCAGGGGAATTCAGGATTCCCAGGGGCTAAGTGCTCACTTTGGGGAAATGGTGTTTGCAACAGTTTGCTCAGGTGGCTACAGCCTCTCTCCAACTTATGAACCTGTTATGGACCAAGCAATTGGTGGTAACCCGGTTTGTTTGTAATTCGGACCCATTACGCTTGGGTCGTAAATGCAAACGGTTGTAAGTCGACTGTTCGCCACTCAGGGACCGGCTGTACTTTGGGGCCCACAAAGATTTTTGTCACAGGGCCCATCAAATGTTAATCTGGCTCTGCATGCCCTCACTCTGCCCTCCACCATTATCGCAGCATGCACAGGTTGGTCCCCACTACCAAAATTTGAAATGGCATCTCTGGCCAAGACATGAATTGGGCAAAGATCTCAGCTTAATATTAAAGAAAGCTTACAATGCCTGGAGAGACAGAGCAAGCGAGAAATAGGCTAAACTACCCGAAGTCATACAGAGAGTCAGTGGCAGTCTGCAGTCTAGACATTACCTGTCTCTCTGAGACCTCACATACCTCTCACTCAAAGATAATTTGAAATGAAATATTTCTGTGCAATAATTCACCTTTGTATGAACAGCATATTTTGCTGAAAAAATATTGTGAAAATGTTCCGACCAGCTCAGCAGTGGCCAGAGTCCATAGGACGGTTAAGAGTGGCTGCCTCAAGCGTTCTTGTGATTTAAGGTGTGGGGAGCCACTGGGCCCTGCACCCCCATCTTCAGCCAGACGTGACTCTCAGCCAGCAAGTAGAACAAAAGGTTTATTAGCTCACAGGGACACAGCCTAGCACAGACTTGTCAGCACAGGAACAAGGAGCAGTCAGTACAATCCATCTTGGTGAGGAGGGGCCCAGTGCCCCAAGCCCTGGCCTCCATCTCTGCCCCCAAGCCAGTTAGGCTCCCTCACACACCCAGCAGCACATCCCTGTCCCTCCAACCCTGCCTCCCCTTTCTCCAGCTTCCCAGACAAAAGGTCAGGGCCAGACTGAGGGGTGGGCGAGCCAGGCAGCTTCCCCGGGGTGCTAACCGATGAGGGACGCCCGATGGCAGCTGTAAGGGGCATGTGGTGTCCCTTATAGCTGCCATCAGGTGCCATGCGCCTGCCACCCACGGCGCTGGCCAGCAGTGCCCTTCCCCCTATGGCCATGGGGCCCTGCTTGGCTCGTGTGCCAGAGCTCCCTGGGAGGGCAGGCCCGCGCATGCGCTGTGCACCTGGGGGCGGCATCATGCGCCTGGGCCCGGGGTGCCAAAATGGCTCCGGCTGGCCCTGCAAAAGGTGTCACCTGATCACACCCCCACTTCCAGTCTCAGATAACAGTGAGCCTGGCCATTGTGTATGTGACGGGCTGAACATTCTCCCTCAGTGAGTCACACCCCAAATCCCCATGTAGATAGTGCTGCAGTGCCCAGTGAAACTGAGACACACACACGGGGTTATTACAGGACAGTTGACTATGTCACATCTCTCCTCCTTCAACAGTAAACTGAGCAGGTTTTAGCCAGTGGCCAGGGGAAGTTGAGATCCCCCCCGCTCCAGAACAAAGCATCAGCTATGACAATAGCACTCCCTTTAACATGCACCATCTCCATGTGGGGAAGGGGAGGTAGAGGCACAGCGGAAATGGTGCATGCGGGGACTGAAGCAGTCTCTAGCTGCACTGTTTCTGCTGCAATTCTGCTTTTGAAATGTATGAGAGCCCCATTTCAAAGGCTCAGGTGCTGCAGGAGGCGCTGGGCCAGCAGGAGAGCCCCCACTAGCTCTGTGCTCCCTGTGGCACCTGAGTCAGTGGGGCTCTTGTACATTTCAAAAGCAAGTCCCATACAGAGTGTACACTCCCTGCGGGGTTTCTGCTTTTGAATTGTAGCCAGAGCCCAGCAGAGTACTGGCTACAATTCTAAGGTGAAGGCGCCCTTATAGACTAATCAAATAGGGTATGTCTACACTACAAAGTTAATTCGAACTAACAGACGTTAGTTCGAATTAACTTTGATAGGTGCTACACATGCAAACCGCTAGTTCGAACTTAATTTGAACTAACGGAGCGCTTAATTCGAACTAGGTAAACCTCATTCTACGAGGACTAACACCTAGTTCGAATTAACTAATTCGAATTAAGGGCTGTGTAGCCACTTAATTCAAACTAGTGGGAGGCTAGCCCTCCCCAGCTTTCCCTGGTGGCCACTCTGGGCACCACCAGGGAAACTCTTCTGCCCCCCTCCCGGCCCCGGAGCCCTTAGAGGGGCAAGGGCTGGCTATGGTGCCCGTGCCAGGTGCAAGCCTGCCAGCACCCAGCCAGCAGACCCTGCACCTGGCACGGCTCGAGCCGGCCACCCGCTGCCACCCAGCCCTCCACCTCTTCCTGGGACCAGGCTGGCGGCTCCCGGGAGCCTGCCCAGGTCCGCAAGAGGCGGGCGCCTGCCTGGTCTAGAGCAGACATCGTGGACCTCATCCACAACCTCCGCACTAGGCACAGGAAAGTGGCCGTCTAGGGCAGGATAGCTGCCAGCCTGGCCACCCAGGAGCAGGTTTGCATGAAAATCAAGGTGGTCCAGTGAGACCCCCGACCCTGAGCCCTGAGCTTATAATGGCCGTACTGGGTCAGACCAAAGGTCCATCTAGCCCAGTAGCCTGTCTGCTGACAGCAGCCAACACTAGGTATCCTGGAGGGTATGGTCCGAAGACAATGACCAAGCCATTTGTCTCGTGCCATCCATCTCTAGCCTTCCACAAACAGAGGCTAGGGACACCATTACTACCCCCTGGCTAATAGCACTCCATGGACCCAACCTCCATGACTTTATCTCACTTCTCTTTAAACTCTGTTCTAGTTGTAGCTTTCACAGCCTCCTGCAGCAAGGAGTTCCACAGGTTGACTATTTGCTTTGTGAAAATGACTTTTCTGTTGTTAGTTTGAAGCCTGCTACCCATTCATTTCATTTGGTGTCCTTTAGTCCTTTTATTATGGGAACTAATGAAGAACTTTTCTTTATGCACCCTCTCCACACCACTCATGCTTTTGTAGACCTCTATCATATGCCCCCTCAGTCTCCTCTTTTCTAAGCTGAGAAGTCCCAGTCTCTTTAGCCTCTCTTCATATGGGACCTGTTCCAAACCCCTGATCATTTTAGTTGCCCTCCCCTCTCCCACCCTCTCTCTTCCCCTCTCCCACCTTCTTTTCCCAGTCTCCCTGAGTTTTGTTCAATAAAGAGATTTTCTATTTTTGAACACACGTGTCCTTTATTTTGTACATCGGGAAGGGGGGCTAGGGAGGGGTAAGTGGAAGGAGGTGAGGGAGGAATGAGGTACGAGCCCCTGATGGAGAGGACTGGGCTGGCTCTGCGGGCTCCTCGGGGTGGAAAATCTCCTGAAGTCCCTTGATTGACCCCCCCTCCCGATGGCAGCCGGTCTGATGGCCGAGTGCTGTGATGTGCCGAGTGTGGGTACTCCGGGCAATCCAACCCAGGACTGCTTTGCAAGCGGGGAACCCCTGAGAACTGTCTGTCCGGGGTGGGGGTCGGGTCCCTTTAAGCACAGCCCTCGGCTAGCCTGAGACAGCAGCTCCACACTCTAAGTCCTAACCTGATGCCCTGCTGGCACCGCTTCTGGCCATCCTTACCCTCAGTTCAGGGTCCACTCAGTGTGGACATGCTAGTTCGAATTAGCAAAACGCTAATTCGAACTAGTTTTTAAGTCTAGATGCGCTAATTCGAATTAGCTTAGTTCGAATTAACTAATTCGAATTAGCTTAGTTCGAATTAGTGCTGTAGTGTAGACATACCCATAGTTAGTTAATTTAAATTTAATATCCCTAGTCCATGGTAGTGAGATAGTGAGCTCCCCCCAGCTTGTCTAGAAACTTGTCAAGCGTAGGCATGGGGTAGGCATCAGCAGAATTGGATTGACCTGTCCTTCTTGGGGACCCACAACACCACTGAAAGGCCCAGGGGCAGGAGGATGGTTGAATCACCCCTAGAGCCAGCTGTGATGGACCGGGCCGTGTCTGGGCACAGCTGAGGGCGTCCTCTCAGGGTGAATTGCTCAACTTCGGGGCTCCTTACAGCCCCCAGACTGGTGACCTCTCCAAACAGGCCACAAACCAGTCCCACAGACCGCTTCAGCTGCCTGCCTGAAGCCTCACGAGCAAAACCCCTCTGGTACCCCAGCAATAACCGTGCCCCAGGTGGCCTTGGGCCTCATACACAGGTGGGGGGGTCTTAGAACCCAATCCCACCTACCCCGAACAAGTTCTGTCCGGGTCCAAGAAACCAGCCACAGATCCCTGGTCAATTTACCCTCTGGACCTTACCCACAAATCACGCTGAGCCAATCCTTTAGCATCTAACAACTAAAGGTTTATTACCATGAGAAAGAAAAGCATGAGAGTAAGGTTGTTAAAGGAATAGTACATTACATGCATCGAATCTCCCAGTCCTCGATGCAGGCTCTAGCAGAGATGTTACAGCTGTTGGTTTAAAAGTTCTTGTTGCGCATCCTAGGATCAGGATGGGTCCACAGGTCTTTCTGGCTCTTCGATCCGTGCACTGCTGCCTCTGGGATGAAGTGCTGAGCTGAAGACCAAGATGGCGTCGACCACATGGCCTCTTTATACATCCTTCCTGGTCTCTTCTTGGCTGCAGCAGGTCATCTGGCCAGCGGCCAATCTCTGTGTTCCCTGCTGGCAGCTCTCAGGTGACCACCCTCATTCTTTAGGTGTGTCCTTGGCCCATTGAGTGCCATTGTCCCACAGGGCCTCGCTAATTAGCATGTCCATAGGCCAGGCCCTGTCCAATGCTCAACCACATGCAGGGAAATAGTCAGTATCCATACAAGTACATGCTTATAATTGCACACACAGACATTATACAAACACATGAACAGCGTACATAGGATTAGCAGACAGTGAGCTTCTATTCAACACCCCACATGGTCCCCCTTTTATACCATTTTCTGGGGACAACACCCCCACCTATGGGTGCAGCAGCGATCAGGCTGCTCTCCTCAAAATCCAGTAACGTGACACCAGCATGTCCTGGACCTCTCTTTTTAGGTCCTGGTGTAGAAAAATCTCTGTATTAAGTATCTTGATATAGTGTTATATCATTTTCATATCACTTTGTATTAAGTCTTTCTATATACAACTTTGCATTAAGTTTTGGTATAATTATTATAGTCATTCTTTGTACCAGAATAGATCTCTCCCCTTTTACCAAACTGATTGCCCTGTTGAATGAATGAGGTGTGAATGAGTAAAGTGTGAAAGGCAAGCAACTCTGAACAGCTGCAATAGTTGAAGAGGAGATGAAAGCCAGATCCAAGGACAGTAAGATCTGTCCAGTGGGCTCACTGAAAAAAAGATTGGACATATCAACAGCCTTGGGAATCAGCAGCAAGGGCCTGCTTTTGGAAGTCCCCTCTTTGAAGGTGAGTGTGGCAGCATTCAGACAAAACCCAGAAGAAGGTGCCACAGACAACTAACTGCATATGCATATGATGACTCACACAGATATTGCATATGCATGTGATGACTAACTGGTACAGATTTGCATGACAGGGAAGCCACTATAAATCTAAGGTGTCTCACAGGAGGACTCTGGGTCTCATCTTGTCAACATTGGCGCATCGATCCAGATCGGCAGAAGCCTGGCTCCACCTCTCCCCCATCTAACTCACCTGGCCAGTGCAGTTGGAGGGAGCAACTATTAGTAATAACAACAAGACAGAGTGTGCTTGTGTGTGTGTATGCATGTGCATATGTGTAATATATGATATGCATATGATACAGCGTTGATTAATATATGTGTTACCAATAAATGTGGCATTTTGCCTTATCCCCTGAAAAGATCCCGTGCAGTTCTTTAATGGGCCATCTTCCCCATGGCACTGAATGGGGAGCAACACACAGGGGGGTGGCTGCCCATCCCTATCTAGTTTACAGCCAGGTTAGTAAGACTGGGCTTGTTGGAGAACAGTTACTGGTGGGAGAGTGCAGCACCTCTCTGATCTCTGTCTGCTGGGCAGAGGGGAGCTGGTCAGAGAGGAGGATAGATTCCAGCAAGGAGTCGGCTCCAGTCCCAGGGACAGATCCACCAAGGGATTGTCTCCCAGCCCCTCCCTGTGCCTACACATGTCCATCATAGTCGTGCGCAGCACATTTCATTAGGGTGTGCACCCAAAGAATTTTTTTAAAATGCACTTTGACCCCCCCATTAGCCACACCCCTGACCCCTGTTAACCACGCCCCTGGAGGTAACCCTCTCCGGGCAAGATGGGCACATGACCAAAAGTAAAAAGTGTTATGTGACCCCTGACCCAAGGACTTTTCCCACCATCCTACCAATAGGGATTAGCTTGGCCCCCTCCAACTCCTCCCCCCCCCATGCAACTATCCTGCAATTGCATTAATCCAATGTGTGTGACATTAATGCGGGGGTGGAGAGGCTGGGGGAGGGGGGGAGTGTTCCCTCTAAGAGTTTCCTCCCATGAGCAGAATGAATTTTGTATTGTGCACCAGTGCTGAATTCATGTGGCTTGTTTGGATGTGTCATTGTGGCACCCAAGTTATTAATAAATATCTACCTTTCCCCTCTGCTGTCATGTCTCCTCCCCTTGCTCCATCGACTCCCCTGGTGCCTGCTGCCCCCCAACCCGTCACCCTCCTCTGCTGTCCTGACTCCTGCCCTTCTCACTGCCCTCAGCCTTCCTGAGACCTGCCCCTCCTCCACCAGCCCTTCTCTCCCCCCAGTGCCCACTCCTCCAGTAGCCCCACTCTGATCATATGAGCTACCCCTCCTCATCCTCTCAGCTAACACCTCCCTCACCTCTCTCCTGTGGTGCTGGTCCCTCCCCTGCAAGTGTCTGCTCTTCTTCTTCATCCCCAGAATTCCCTGGCACCTGCATCTTCCCTTACCCCTTCAGCCTCCTGATGCCTCCCCCTTCCCTCACTGCCCCTGCCCCCAGGGGCCATGCACGGCTTGATCTGTTGCTCACAGTGAGGAACTAGTAGGGGAAGTAGAGGTGGGTGGCAACCTGGGAAGCAGTGATCATGAGATGGTAGATTTCAGGATCCTGACCAAAGGAAGAAAGGAGAGTAGCAAAAGACACACTCTGGACTTCAGAAAAGCAGCCTTTGACTCCCACTTTTGATTGGAAGGATTCCCTGGGATGCTTACATGAAGGGGAAAGGAGTCCAGGAGAGCTGGCAGTATTTTAGAGGAGCCTTATTGAAGGCACAGGAAGAAACCATCTCAATGCACAGTAAAGAAAAGCAAATATGGTGGGCAACCAGATTGTCTTACTGGGGAAATCCTTGGTGAGCTTAAACACAAAAAGGAAGCTTACAAGAAGTGGAAACTTGGATAGATAACTAGGGAGGAGTATAAATATATTGCTCAAGAATGCAGGGGAGTGATCAGGAAGATGAAAGTGCTATTGGAATTGCAGCAAGCAAGGGATGTGAAGGATAACAAGAAAGGTTTCTACAGGCATGTTAGGAATAAGAGGGTGATCAGAGGGGGTGTAGGGTCCTTTCTGGAGCTGAAGTACTCAATGCTTTCTTTGCCTCTGTCTTCACAGATAAGGTCAGCTCCCAGACTACTGCATTAGGTAACACAGTATGGGAAGAAGGTAGACAGTCCTTGGTGGAGAGAGAACTGGTTAGGAACTATGTAGAAAAGTTAGACATACACAAATCCATGGGTCCCGATTTAATGCATCCGAGAGTACTGCGGGAGTTGGCAAATGTCATTGCAGAGCCCTTGGCCATTATCTTTGAAAACTCATGGAGATCAGGAGAGATCCTGGATGATTGGGAAAAGGCAAATGTAGTGCCCATCTTTAAAAGAGGGAAGAAGGACAATCCAGGGAACTACAGACCAGTCAGCCTTACCTCAGTTCCTGGAAAAATCACAGAGGGGATCCTCAAGGAATCCATTTCAAAGCACTTGGAAGAGGGGAAAGTGATCAGGAATAGTCAACATTGATTCATGAAGGGCAAGTCATGCCTGACCAATCTTATTTGCTTCTATGATGAGGTAACTGGCTCTGTGCATATGGGAAAGTCAGTGGATACAAAATACCTTGACTTTAGCAAAGCTTTTGATATGGTCTCCCTCAGTATTCTTGCCAGCAAGTTAAGGGAATATGGATTGGATAAATGGACTGTAAGATGGATCAAAAGCTGCCTAGACAGTCAGGCCCAATGGATAGTAATTAACGGCTCGATGTCAGGTTGGCAGTTGGTTTTTAGCAGAGTGCCCTAAGGATTGGTTCTAGGACCGGTTTTGTTCATCATCTTTATTAATGACCTGGATGAGGGGATGGATTGCATCCTCAGCAAGTTTGAAGATGACACTAAGATCGGGGGAGAGGTAGTTACTCTGGAGGGCAGGGATAGGGTCCAGAGTGACCTAGATAGATTAGAGGATTGGGCTAAAAGAAATCTGATGGAGGTTCAACTTCACTGTCAGTTACTGTGGCAGTTGGGACTTAGTGTCTGACCTTTGTTCCATTGATTGTTACCTTGATTGCCTTTGATCAGACTTCCCCTGTGTGACTCACGAGGGGTTAGGCCTGACCTAGGTGAGTAGGCTTTAAAAGCCAGAGGCAGAGTGCCCAGGGGAGCAAAGCAGACAAGGGGCTGCAGACAGGGGAGTTTAAGAGGGAGTTTGACAGAGGGAGGCCTACGATGGTCAGGAAGACCTGCAACAACTGTGCCAGCACTGCTTCTGTCTCCTCCACCTGCTCCTGTAGCCAGACAGATCACATGAGCATGGATGCCTCTACCCAGATCCTGGTGTGGTTTTGCAGGGACTGTGGCTTGCAATTTCCACTTACTGATATCCAGGCTTGGGGGACCATCCAATGTGAAAGGTGCCTTCTGGTGGAATCAGGAGGAGGTGGCTAGGTTGAGGAGCATCCGAATCCATGAGCAATTCCTAGACAGTATTCACGTGGAGACAGCTGAACTAGCTAGCTGTCCCAGTACGCAGGACTGCTGTCGCACCACTGGTGGAAAAGGAGATGGCTCAGGGTGGACACTAGCAGCTGGTTACTTCTGACCTGGATGAGGGGATGGATTGCACCCTCCTCAAGTTTGCAGATGACACTAAGTTTGGAGGAGAGGTAGATACTCTGGAGGGCAGGGATAGGGTCCAGAGGGACCTAGACAGTTTAGAGGATTGGGTAAAAAGAAATCTGATGAGGTTCAGCAATAACAAGTCCTGCACTTGGGACGGAAGAATCCCAAGCATTGTTACAGGCTGGGGACTGAATGGCTAAGTAGCAGTGTTACATTGTTGGATTTTAAAAGTCATCATTGCTGCACCCATGGAGGTGGGGTGTACCTCAAAAGTCTATACAAAGGGGGCCATGTGAGTTGTCACATGAAAGCTTGTGTTCTACTGATTCTGTATATGCTATTCATGTACTTGTATGATATCTGTATGTGGAGTTATAAACATGTACTCTGTAGGGTTGCTGGAAAATTCTCTGTCTGAGGCAGAGCAATGTGCCAGGAATGTTTGTTCTATGGCTATGCTGATGAGTGAGGCTCCAGGGACAAAAGATCTCTAAATGCCAAAGAATGAATCTGGCAGCCTGCAGTCCAGCCAGAATAATGATTGCTGGTTTGGGACACAAGGATAGGCCACTGACCATGTGACCTGCTACAGCTTGGAAGGTGCCAGAGAGGTATATAAGTGCCATGTGGCACCCTCCATCTTGTCTTGAGTTCAGCTTCTGATCCCAGATGCAACCTTGCAGGGAACAACGATCCGGGAAGAACCGAAGACCCATCCTGACATAGGATATACACCAGAGAATGTTAAGATAGCAGCTTATAACATGTCTGCTAAGAGCCTGTATCGAGAACTGGGTGATTTGATGCATGTAATGTATTCGTTACAACCTTACTCTCATACTTTTCTTTCTTTTATTAATAAACCTTTAGATTTTAGATTCTAAAGGATTGGCCCAGCGTGTTCTTATGTTCTTATGTTCTTATCTTGTAGGTAAGATCCAGAGTATTAAATTAACCTGGGACCTGTGGCTGGTTTCTTGGGACTGAAAGAACCCATTCGGGGTAGGTGAGATTGGATTCTATAATCCCTCACCTGTGTGTTAGTCCCGGGGCTGATTGCGGCACAGGGAGAGCTGGGGTCTCAGAGGGATTTTGCTTGTGAGGCATCTTGCTGGCCAGACTGGCATCAGAAGCACTTGGTGTGACTGGTTTGTGGCCTATTTGGGAAGGTCCCCGGTCTGGGGCAGTAAGGAACCCCGAGTCTGAGCAATTCGGCCTGAGCGGATGCCCTCAGCTGTGCTTAGACCTTGCCCGGTCCGTCGCAAGCAGTTCTGCAGAAAAGGACCTGGGGATTACAGTGGACAAGAAGCTGGAGATGAGTCAACATTGTGCCCTTGTAGCCAAGAAGGCTAATGGCATATTAGTCTGCATTAAGAAGAGCATTGCCAGCAGATCCAGAGATGTCATTGTTCCCCTTTATTTGGCTCTGGTGAGGCCACATCTGGAGTATTGTGTCCAGTTCTGGGCCCCCAACTACAGACAGGATGTGTACGCATTGGAGAGGATCCAGTGGAGGGCGACCAAAATGATTAGAGGGCTGGAGCATATGACCTCTGAAGAGAGGCTGAGGGATTTGGGTTTGTTTAGTCTGCAGAAGAGAAGAGTGAGGGGGGATTTGATAGCAGCCTTTAATTTCCTGAAGAGAGGTTCCAAAGAGGCTGGAGAAAGGTTGTTCAGTGTAGTGACGTTCAGCAGAACAAGGAGCAATGGTCTCAAGTTATTGTGGGAGAGGTCTAGGTTGGATATTAGGAAAAACTATTTCCCTAGGAGATTGGTGAAGTGCTGGAATGGGTTAACTAGGGAGGTGGTGGAATCTCCATCCCTGGAGGTTTTTAAGTCTCTGCTTGACAAAGCCCTGGCTGGGTTGATTTAGTTGGTATTGGTCCTACCTTGGGAAGGGGGCTGGAGAAGCGCTCGGTGTAACTGGTTTGTGGCCTATTTGGGAAGGTCCCCGGTCTGAGGCTGTAAGGAGCCCCGAGTTTGAGCACTTCGGCCTGAGCGGACACCCGCAGCTGTGCCCAGACCCGGTTCGGTCCATCACAGTTTGTTTCTATGATTCTGTGATTCTGTGAATGTTAGCCTTCTGTTTTACCCTGCTGTAGGGACAGATGGCTTCAAGTTTTCTGTCCTGATGGGAGGGATCAGGAACAACTAGGCAACAATAGAAGCTTAGGCTAGATCCTAACTCAGAACTCACCCTACCCTTTGCATCATCTTGTGTGTATATTAGCCCTGTGTAGTAAAGGTGACCTGTGTCTGCAAGTGTGCTCCCCAGTGATCAAATACACCTTCAGATGTTACCCCACCTTAATTGCAACTGTCATTCCAAGCCAGTGATCAGTCTGCTGAAGAGTCCTGTCACTCAGGGCAGCAGTGCCCCCTGCATCCTGTCAGCGAGCAGGTGAGAGGAAGAGAGCCCAAAGCACTGAGCACCCTCTAGTTATGCCTTCCCCTTGCCTAGCAACATTTTGCACTCTTGCCATCTTCCTGCCTTTCTCCTAAGCAAGGGGAAAAGAAGACTAATGAAAATAGCTGCACATCCATTCTTCTGAACAGAACAAAATGGCGAACCCACAAATAAACAACTTAAATATCTCAGCAGAACCACTGATTATGAAAGAGCTAACATTAATAGATAAAGACCGCATTATCACCCCCAGGATATATTTCTTCCCTGACTGGGTCGCCTTGCTGAGGGGCCCCACTAGATCCATCACCACCTTCTGGAAAGGCCCCTCTATGATGGGCAGGGGCCTCAAGGCAGCTTTCTCCTTGTCTCGGGCTTTCCCCACCCTCTGGCAGCTTCTGCTGCACCAAGGCCAGCCCAGTCCCTCAGCTTCTGCAAGCAGGGACCTTTCTGCAACTTGGCCTAGAATTCAGCAGCTGGGCATGAGATGGGCACCAGTTCCCTTTCAATGTCTGTGTCCAGGGTCTCAGCCCTGCTGAGCCCAGCCCCCTTGAATTCCCTGTATGTTGGGGTAGGGTCCTGTGTCCCCGGCAGGGTGCCTTCTCCAGGGCCAGGACAATGACCCCCACTCCGGCTCTGGATACAGGTAATAACCAGGGCATTAGGGAGTCCTTCTATCCAGTCCTCTAAGTCACCCCAATCAGCACCCCAGTTGGCAAGTGAGGGTGCACCCCATCTCTGCTGCTCCACTTTGTCCCCTCCCCCCCACCCAGAATACAGTGAGTTTGGCCATTGTGTATGTGATAGGCTGAATATTCTCCCTCAGTGAGTGACACCCCAAATCCCCAACCCCATCTAGATAGTAGTGCAGTGCCCAGGGAAACTTAGGCACACACGTGGGGTTACTACAGGGCAGTGAAAATTACATGCAATATAACAAAGCAATCAGAGTGAATACAATCCCCACTTCGTCACATGTGCAGTTTGCAGGCCCCCATGGCAGCCACCTCAACTGTCCTATGGAATACCTAGCGGCCTGGCATGAAGTGGCAGCAGGAATACCCCCCACATTCGCCATGGTGGCGGGAGCCAGAGTGACCCAATGGCCTGCTTTGCTCCACTGCTCCCTGCCTTCCTCTCCTGGCTTGCTGTGTGCAGTTTCTCTGTAGCAGCAGGAAGCAGACCACCCAGGCACTAGGTGCCTGCTTCCTCCCATCACCATGGAAAGTCAGGTCACCACAGGCTTGGGAGGGGGCAGCAGAGCAAAGTGGATGTTGGGCCATTTCTGGACTCTGGATTGAAACTGCTGGCACAGAAACACTTATGTGAGCCCTCTGTCTCCACAGGAGAGAGAATCAAGCAAACGATCAAATTCTCCCCTCTATAGTGCCAAAATTATCAATGCAGGGCTATAATTTTCTATAGCCTTTAAATCCTCTTTGCCCTCATCCAACGAAGCCTGCCAATGGATTTCTTTATATGGAGAACTGTTGGAAGTAGGGCTTTAGGTATCAATGCAAAATCCATTCAGACCCCTAGGTGGTGCCCTTTCCCTTTTGAAGTACAGCGTTTGATGAGAAAAGACTGTAGGGCTACATCTATATTACAGCGCTGTTTCGGGATACTAGAGGTATCCCAAAATAGCTATTCTATGTCTTTTGACCGTTCCCATTATTTCAAAATATTACAGGCTCGCTATTCTGACATCCCTGTAAACCTCATTCCAGGAGCAGTAAGGGACATTTTGGAATATCAATTTATTTCAAAAGAAGTGCTATGTGGAAAGCGCCAAATTTTGAAATAAGCTATTTAGTAATTGACTTGAAATAAGCTACGCAAATTGCTTAATGCTTGAAGTGAAGACATACCTAAGGTGTCTCTGGTCTTTGCAGTTAGGCACGGGACTGGATCTCATTTCAGAGACAGAAATGGAAATTGTCAACCCACCTCAGTGTGCATTTCCTCCAGGCTTCAAGGTAACATTGCAGGTTAGTGGACAGTGCTTGTACATATGACTGTATAAGTAAGTTTCCATACTAGGACATGGATTTATAGATTGCAGTGACATTGAAGGATAGACCTATGGGTCTGCTTTGGTATCTAGCCCTACTCTTTTCTGCCTTTGATGGGTGTTCAAAAGCTACTATTATAGGGGTGTCCCCCACACAGAGCTAGGGCTGCTCCTCAGAGGAGAAGCTCCAAATCTCTTGTATCCCGTGGGATATTTAAAGGGACATGAAAGAGCTAATTGAATTTGAGTCTCTGTGAGCTGATGCTGCAGATGGAATGGCTGCTGTTTGCCCATTCAGTTTCTGTATTGATTATTCCCTTGCTAATACAACCTAGCTGTTATCTAACCCTTTTCATTGGCAGATCTCAGAAGGCTTGATAAAGGAGGTCACTGTCATTGTCCCAGTAACCCATGAAAGGGAGCTTAATGTGGCTTGAAAACGTCTCTCTCTCGCCACTGCTTCATTCACCTTGTTTCTCTTTTATCCTTATTTGACAGATAGAGAATCTATAGACACAGGAAGGTGAAGGGACCCGCCCAGTCTCCCAGCAATATACTCCTGGTCTGCTGAATCCCAGTCCAGTGCTCTGGCTGTTGCCTTATAGGCTATGTCTATACTGCAGAATTCTTTTGAGATACTGGAGGTGTCCCAGAAAAACTCTGCCACTTCCAAGGAATGCGTCTACCTTCCAAGAGCAGACAGGATCCCTGTAAACATTGTTTCATAGCAAAGATGAGACGTGCCAAAAAAAAGAGGTTTTTTCCAAAATGTGGTCACGTTTACATGGGCTAAATGTTGGGAAAACCTCTTCCGACACAAGAAGTGGAAAAAGGTACCAAATTATGGTTTGCAAATTGTGTAACTTTTTCTGGAAAGACACTGCAGTCTATACAGAGACATACTGTATTTATGCCACACAGGTCTATTCAGTGCTCTTCATTTTGGAGGCTGTAAATCTCTATTCCCAAGGGCTCTCCATAGGACATCCCTGGCTGCAAGTTAACAGTGACTAAAGTAGGACATTTTTTATTTTGAAATTTTTTCCACCAAAAAATAAAATTTAGTCAAAAATAGGTATTTTTAATGAGAAAATGTCAATTCCAATGAAAACTTTATATTTTTTTCCAGGATTTGTCAAAACTAAAATGTTCTTTTTTGAGTAAAATTGTTGTTTCATTTTGGCTTTTTCGTTAAAAAGGAGAAAAAATGAAATTATAATCATGATTTGAAAAGAGAATTTTAATTCCTGTCCAACTTAAAATGACACTTTGGGGGTTTTGTTTTGTTTTTTTTAAACTGAATGATTTAAAATAAATTACATTGTAAGGAAAAATGAAATAAACATTGAGATTTTATGTCAATGGTAAAAATTGTAATTTTATGGTGATAGAAAAAATAGTACAAAAGATTATTAGGTTTTTGAAGGAGAAACTAGCTATAATAGGGACAGTAAGACACCAAATTACTAGCTGAATTTGGAGAGGCCTTTCATTTAATTCAACAGTGTCTTTTTCTAACTTTTAAACATCGCTTCTAATCTGTTCCATCATTACAGGAAATGTTTGATAGTGGGAAAATGTATTTTAAATACATCAGAAGCAAGAAGCCAGCTAAACAACCAGCGGTGCCACTGGATAATTGAGATGCTTAAGCAGCACTCAAAGACGATAAGGTCATTGTGGAGAAACTAAATGAATTCTTTGCTTCAGTATTCATGACTGAGACTATTAGGGGGATTCCCAAACCTGAGCCATTCTATTTAAGTGACAAATCTGAGGAATTGATTTAGATTGAGGTAGCATTAGAAGAGGTTTTGAAACAAATTGATAAATTCAGCAGTAACAAGTCACTGGGACCAGATGGCATTCACCCAAGAGGTCTGAAAGAACTCACATGGGAAATTACAGAGCTATTAGCTGTGGTTTGTAATCTATCCTTTAAATCAGCTTTTGTACCTAATAACTGAAAGATAGAAAATGTGACACTAATATTTAAAAAAGGCTCTAGAGATGTCAGTATTGGGCAAATTAATTGAAACTATAGTTAAGATTAGAATTGTCAGACACGTAGATGAACATAATTTATTGAGGGAAAGTCAACATGGATTCTGTAAAGGAAAATCATGCCTTACTAACCTACTAGAGTTCTTTGAGAGGGGTCAATAAGTATGTGGACAAGGAGGATCCAGGGGCTATAGTGTACTTTGATTTCCAGAAAGCCTTTGACAAGGTTTCTTACCTAAGGCTCTTAAGTAAAGTAAGTTGGCATGGGATAAGAAGGAAGGTCCTTTCATGGATTGATAACGGGTTAAAAGACAAGAAACTAAAGGTAGAAATAAACAGTAAGTTTTCAGAATGGAGAAAGGGAAACTAGTGGTGTCTCCTAAGGGTCTGCACTAGGATAATCCTATTTATCCTATTTATAAATCATCTGTAGAAAGGGGCAAAATTTGCAGATGATACCAAACTCCTCAAGATAGTTAAGTTCAAATTAGAGTATGAAGAGCTTCAAAAGAATCTCACACAACTAGGTGATTGGGCAGCAAAATGGCAAATGAATATTGTTGATAAATATAAAGGTAATGCACATTGAAAAAAATAATCCCAACTACACATACAAAATGATGGGGACTAATTTACTATAACCAGAGTCATTGTGGATAGTTTTCTGATAACAACAAGTCAAAGTGCAGAGGCAGTCAAAAAAGCAAATAGAATGTTAGGAATAATTTAAAAAGGGATAGAGAAAAAACCAGAGAATATCTTATTGCCTTTATATAAATCTATGGTATGCCCACATCTTAATACTGTGCACAAATGTGGACACTCCATCTCAAAAAAGATATATTGGCATTGGAAAAGGTTCAGAAAAGAGCAACAAAATGATCTGGGGTTTGGAACGGGTGCCATATAATCAGTGATTAAAAAGACTGGGAGATTTCAATTTAGAAAAGAAGAGACAAAGCAGGGTGGGGGATATGATAAAGGTCTATGACATCATGACAGGTATGGAGGAAGTGAATAAGGAAAAGCTATTTACTTGGGGTATGTCTACACTACCCCCCCAGTTCGAACTAGGGGGGTAATGTATGCATACCGAACTTGCTAATGAAGCCCGGGATTTGAATTTCCCGGGCTTCATTAGCATAAAGCCGGCGCCGCCATTTTTAAAAGCCGGCTAGTGCGAACCCTATGCCGCGCGGCTACACGCGGCACGGACTAGATAGTTCAGATTAGGAAGCCTAATCCGAACTATCTAGTCCGTGCCGCGTGTAGCCGCGCGGCATGGGGTTCACACTAGCCGGCTTTTAAAAATGGCGGCGCCGGCTTTATGCTAATGAAGCCCGGGAAATTCAAATCCTGGGCTTCATTAGCAAGTTCGGTATGCATACATTACCCCCCTAGTTCGAACTAGGGGGGTAGTGTAGACATACCCTTGTTCCCCTAATCTAAGAACATGGGGTTCAGCAACGAAATTATTAGGTAGCAGGTTTAAAACAAGCAAAATAAAGTTTTTCTTTGTGCAGAGCACAGTCAATCTGTGGAACTCCTGGCTAGAGGATGTTGTGAAGACCAGGACTTTAACAGGGTTCCAAAAAGAACAGATAAATTCACAGAGATTAAGTCCATCAATACTTATTAGCCAGAATGTGTAGGAATGGTGTCCCTAGCCAGTGTTTGTCAGGACTGGAGATGGATGACAGGGGATGGATCACTTGATGATTCCCTGTTTCTGTTCACTCCCTCTGGGGCATCTGAGGATACTGGGCTAGATGGACCTTTGGTCTGACCCAATATGGCTGTTCTTATGAAAACCATTAGATTTGGGGAAAATGGGCAAACCAAAAGGAGAGCACATGATGTTCCTGCCAGCTCATTAGCATGGCCACAGCTTCAAAAACCTTTCACAACTGGTTGACAGCACCTGTCAATGGCTTCCAGAATATCAGTGCCATTTCTTATCTCTAGTGGTAGGGGACAGAAAGAGAATGGGGGCATGCACACATCCTCTGGCAGATGCAGGAAATAGAGGATGCTAATGTGAGTACAGGAGGGTTAGGGGCAGTGCTTTTTTTGTAAAAAATAAGGTGCCGGTACTCCAAGGGAAAAGTTGTTGAGAAAAAAAAAGAGAGGTGAGGCCAGCATTACCCTTTTAAGAGATGCATCCCCCTTTAAGACACGTGGCCCAGCTGACTGTCAGACATTTGCATACAGATGTCCCTGTATGCTCCATTCTTTCCAGGTAAGCGCTGACTGAAGGTGCCAATACTGCGTCTGGAGATGCCGGTACTATGTATTGGGAAGTACCATCACAAAAAAAAAAACCCACTTGGTTATGGGACATACAGGGCAAACAGAAATATTGTGGGGTGTGACTGGGGACACTTATAAGGTTGCCAACTTTCCTGGTCATATGGACCAGACACCCATATAAAGGAACACACAGTGCCTAGCATGAGAAGTATGAGGGAAGAGGAGAAACAAGGAACTGGGGTCAGACAGAGCTTTAGAGAGAAAGGGGAATGGTGTTAGACACAGAGACTTTGCAAGAGGGAGGAATGGGAGCAAGAGGGATCGGGGATATATAGAGGCCCCTTCTGTGGGTACAAGAATGGGGACATGGGGAAAAGGGAAATAATTTTTCACACAAAACCCCTGCCATGCACAGGGGGAGAGAATGGAGAATTGGGGGAAGGGTGACCACACAGAGTCCCTGGCAGGGAGGGGAAATGATAATGGGTGGAAGGAAAATAGGGAAACAGTTGGCAGGGGAAAAGATTGGAAAAATAAGTATAGTATGGGGGCCAGAGGTGTGCATACAGAGCTACTGGTATGAGGGGGCAAAGAGGAGCCTGCTATGGGGAGGGAATATGAGGGGAGTCAAACAAATCTAGGAATAAGGGCATGAGGGGGATTCCCTGAAATAGGAAGGTATGGGAGGGTGACACACTCAGCAAGTGGGAGTGATGATGGCAAGAAGCTCCTGATATGTGCAGTGAGCTTGCCTACATCAGCTATGGTGTGTGCTCTCCCCGCCCCATCTTATCAGTGCAGAAGGAAATAAGCAGATCCATATAAAGCCCTCAACAGGGGGCAATCTCACTGATCACTGCCCCAAGGATGGGGATGAGGTTAGTCTGGTGGACGGCAGCCTTGTGCTTCTTGGGAGCAAGTAAGTTATTGGTGGAGTTATGAAATCCCGGTTCTGGTGTCTGCAGGCTACTGCTCCTTTGTTATATTGAGGTTTTTTTTCTTTTGTTTTGTCTCACAGGATACACAGGCGCTGAAATCACCCAAACAGAAAGCCTGGTACTGGCAAAAGGACAGACGGCCAACCTGACATGCAGACAAACTGATACTCACAACAATATGTACTGGTATCAGCAGCAGCAGGGGAAGGGACTGCAGCTGATTTATTATTCTGTTGCTGAAAAAAACACGGAGGAGGGTGATAGTAAATCTGGATTCTCGGCCTTCCGACCAGAGATCCAAGTATTTTATTTGGACATCCCCTCTGTGAAGCCAGAACACTCAGCTGTTTATTTCTGCGCTAGCAGTTTAGACACAGCACTTCAGAGTCACCTCCTCCCTCTACAAAAACTACCCCCACACTCTCTCCAAGACAGCTTCTCCTCCAAACTCCACATGAGAGGGAGATCAGGCTGCTCTCATACAGAGAGAAATAGCATAGTAATAACACAAGGCTCCATCTACACTACACGGTTTTTGCGTAAAAACAGCAATTTTAGCACAAAAACCCACGAAGCATGCCTCAAGCACATCTTTTCGCAAGAAAATGTACAGTGAATCAACCGAACAGAGGAGTAACTCCTTTTTGCGCAAGAACTCTTGAGCAAAAAGGTGTGTGTGGAAGGGAAACAGGTTTTTTTTTGCACAAAAACAGCCTATCGGAAAAAGCACAGGTGACCTGGAGGCCATTCTGTTAATGATAATCAGAGCTTTCTTGCAAAAGAGTGTCCATGCAGACCAGACGATCTCTTGTGCAAAAGCACAACACTTTTCCAATGTGCTTTTGCAGAAAGCTTGTTGCACGAGAGCAGCTCCCTGAAGTATGGGAGCTGCTCACACCGTATATTCCTCAATGGTCACCTAGTTAGTCGCTTCTTCCAGATGTCACAGTTGCAACCATGCTGTTCCCTTCAGTCAAATATAGGCATGAGGTGGGAAATAGAAATAATAAGTTTGTATTGCAAATAACCAATACTCTCCCTAGAGCCATTCTAAAAGCCAACAAAGCAGAGGCTCCTCAACATTTCCTCTTACACATGAGCTGCGTAAGAAGGGGAAGCCAGACAAGGTGGTCTGGACCAAACTGTGCCAGAGGGCTCTCTGTGCACTGAAACAGGCCCTAGTCAGGGCCCAGGGCTGGTAAACCCAGACTGTGACAAGCCCCTGGTGGTGTTCACCAGTGCCTCAGACACAAGGCTGGAGGCGGTGCTAATGCACGTGGATGAAAAGGAGGAAGGACACTGTATTGTGCAGTTGAGCAAAAAGCTGTTGCCATGGTAACAGAACTACACAGCCATAAAGACAGATGCCTAGCCCTGGCATGGGCCCTTAGAAAACTGTAGCCATATCTGATTGGACAGCATTTCATGGTCTACATCTGCCATTCTCCTCTGACCTGGCTGCACCAAATGAAAGGGGCCAATACCAAGCTCCTGAGATGGAACCTGCTCCTGCAGGATTACGACATGGAGGTGTTCTTTGTTAAGGGGAGCCCTAATATCATAGCGGATGCTTTATCCCAAAGTGGGAGGGGGGGTTCTGAACTTCCCCAGGCCACTGGCTTCCCTTGCCGACCGCGGAGCATCCAGACTACCGCGCTTTGCTGCCAAACAGCTGATCGGCACAGTGCGGCAGCCATTTTGATGTAAATGAAGCGGCGATTATTTAAATCACTGTTTCATTTCCCTATGTCTAGAATCCTCATCTATATGGCTCCGTCGACACAGCCATGTAGTCTAGACATACCCTGACTGGGTCACTTTGCTGAAGGACCCCACTAGATCCATCATCATCTTCTAGAAAGGCTCCTCTATGATGGGCAGGGGCCTCAAGGCAGCTTTTACCTTGTCCAGGGCTTTCCTCACTCTGTGGCAGGAGATGCAGGCCTGGAAGTACTATTGGACTGCAGCAAAGATCCCAGGCCAGTAAAAGTTCTGTAGCAGCCTCTGCCTGGTGGGCTGGATCCCCCGGGGTCCTGAGAATGGGACGTCATGGACCAGGTACAGCAGTCTGTGGTGGTACTTTTGGGGAAACACCATCGGCCGCCAGAACCCCCATAACTCCACTTCCCCTGGAGGGACCCATTCCCAGTACAGGAATCCCTTCTACCACAGGAACCTCGTCTGGCAGCCCTCCCCCCAGGGCTTGTGCTGCACAGAGGCTAGTCCAGTCCCTCAGCTTCTGCAAGTGTCCTTTCTGCAACTCAACCTGGAATTCAGCAGCTGGGGAAGAGATGGGGACCTGTCCCCTCTCACTGCCCTTGACCGGGGTCCCAGCCCTGCTGAACCTGGCCCCCCAGGGTCCCTTGTCTGCTGGGAAAGGACCTGTGCCCTCACCAGCTCTGGCTATGAGTAACAACCTGGGCACTGTAGGGTCCTTCTGGCCAGTTCTCTAGGTCACTCCCCATCAGCACCTCAGTGGGCAAGTGCTGGAGCCCTACTTAGCCTCCCATTTCAGATGCACTGTGGCCATGGGTACCCATCTATGCCCATCAGGGTCAGGTGAGTGTTGGGCACCACCTGGTCTGGTGCCCACTGCTTAGACTGGGTCAGTGTCACCTCTGTGTCTATGTCCCAGTAGCCCATGATGTTCCTCCCATCCACCTCCAAGAGAACAAGGCACTCACTCTGCAGGGGCAGTCCTACCCCTACCCTATACACTGAGAAACTTTCCTCCTGTTTGAGTGAGGCTTTAGAGAGGGAGTTCTCCAGGTAGAGGAGAAGCAGATACAAGAGTCTTGAGGGAAGTATGTGTTGTGTTTGGGGCTTTCTTCCTGTGTGCTGAGCTTGTGTTTGTGAGTGAGGGTTGGTGTGTGTTCTTTTTTGTTTTTTGCTAATTAATTAATTTATTTATTTTCCCCTGTGTTTGAGAGTGAGGCTTCCCCCCCCCCCCAACCTCCCCTTTACGCTCCCTCTCCCCTTGATGGAGTTTGTGCTGTGATTGGTAGGGGCTGTGATTGGCAGGTGGAAACTGTTGGCTTCTAATTAAAGTTTGAATTCTAGAAGCCTCTGCTGATTGGCTGAGCCTTGGTAGGGGGAGGGGCTTTATAAGGCAATGGGCAAACGACCAAGGAGCTTGCGAACAGGTGATTGCTAACAGGGAGTTTTGAGAGGGAGTTGGGAAGGGCGGGAGGTTCTCTTCCCTTTCTTTTTAAATCCCTTCTCCAGGACAGCAGCGATGGTTGATGATGGGTCTGCTGTTGTTACCTGCACGGCATGTGCCATGTTTGTCTTCCTCCCGGAAGAAAGAACGGATTTCATCTGCACCAAGTGCAAGCTGGTCGAGATTTTGGAAGAAAAAATTAGAGGACTGGAGGCCCAAGTGTCGACCTTACGCTTGATCAGAGAGGATGAAGACTTCCTCGATAGAAGGCAGCAATTAATCCTTCAAGCATGGCAGGCAGAGGAGCCAGGGAGGGCAGTAAGTGACCAAGAAGAGACATGGCAGCATGTAACTTCTAGAAGGGGAAAAAGGCCAGCACGGGAATCCCCCGATGCTATAGAGGTAAGCAATCGCTTTCAAGCTCTCTCCACAGGCTCTGCAGTGCTGAAAGCTCTGGAAGGGACCTCACAAGGAAGAAACCAGAAGGGAACACCATATACTGCAAGGCATGGGATGCATAGTCCTAGGGATGGGGGTTCCACGGCCACCACTCCCAAAAGGAAACGACGGGTGGTGATGGTCGGGGACTCCCTCCTAAGAGGGACTGAGCCATCCCTCTGCCATCCGGACCTGGATTCTCGAGAGGTGTGCTGCTTACTGGGAGCTCGCATTCGGGATTTCGCTGAGAGGCTTAGCAAGCTGATCAAACCTTCGGATTGCTACCCCTTCCTGCTTCTCCATGTAGGAACTAATGATATGGCCAAGAATGACCTTGAGCGTGTTACTGCAGATTATATAGCGCTGGGAAGAAGGATCCAAGAATTTGGAGCGCAAGTGGTGTTCTCGTCCATCCTCCCTGTTGAAGGGAAAGGACTGGGCAGGGATCGTCGAATTGTGGATGTAAATGCGTGGTGGCGCAGGTGGTGTCGCAGAGAGGGCTTTGGTTTCTTCGACCATGGGACTGTTCCGGGCACAAGGATTGTTAGGAAGAGATGGGATCCACCTAACGAAGAGAGGAAGGAGCATCTTCGCGGGAAGGCTTGCAAACCTAGTGAGGAGGGCTTTAAACTAGGTTCGTCGGGGGACGGCGACCAAAACCCTGAGGGGAGAGGGAAAGTCGGATACTGGGAAGAAATGCAGAGAGGAGGGAGCAAGAAAGGAGGATCCCTGTTTCAAATGGAGAAGATAGGGCGATCAACTGGTTACCTGAAGTGTTTGTACACTAATGCAAGAAGCCTGGGCAACAAACAGGAAGAACTGGAGACCCTGGCCCAGTCCAAGAAATATGACTTAATTGGGATAACAGAGACTTGGTGGGATGACTCGCATGACTGGAGTGCTGTCATGGAAGGGTATAGACTGTTCAGGAAGAACAGGCAGGGGAGAAAAGGAGGAGGAGTTGCACTATATGTAAGAGAGCACTACGATTGCTCTGAACTCCAGTATAAAGAGGGAGAAAAACCTGTTGAGAGTCTATGGGTTAAGTTTAAAGGAGCAAACAACAGCAGTGATGTTGTGGTTGGTGTCTGCTACAGGCCACCGGATCAGGTGGATGAGGTAGATGAAGCTTTCTTTGGAGAACTGAGCAAAGCTGCCAGATCACAGGCCCTGGTTCTCGTTGGGAACTTTAATCACCCTGACATCTGTTGGGAAACTAATACGGCAGTACACAGGCAATCCAGGAAGTTTTTGGAGTATGTTGGGGATAACTTCTTGACACAAGTGCTGAAGGATCTGACTAGGGGCCATGCACAGCTTGACCTTCTGCTTACAAACAGGGAGAAACTAATAGGGGAAGTGGAGGTGGGTGACAACCTGGGAAGCAGTGATCATGAGATGGTAGATTTCAGGATCCTGACCAAAGGAAGGAAAGAGAGTAGTATGATACACACCTTGAACTTCCAAAAAGCAGATTTTGACTCCCTCAGAGATCTGATGGGCAGAATCCCCTGGGATGCTAACATGAAGGGGAAAGGAGTCCAGGACAGCTGGCAGTATTTTAAAGAAGCCTTATTGAAGGCACAGAAAGAAACCATCCCGACGCGTAGCAAGAGAGGCAAACATGGTAGGAGACCGGATTGGCTTACAGGGGAAATCCTTGGTGAACTTAAGCACAAAAAGGAAGCATACAAAAAGTGGAAACTTGGACAAATAACCAGGGAGGAGTTTAAATGTACAGCTCAGGAATGCCAGGGGATTATCAGGAAGGCGAAAGCGCAAATGGAATTGCGACTGGGTAAGGATATGAAGGATAACAAGAAAGATTTCTACAAGCATGTTAACAAGAAGAAGGTGATCAGAGAGGGTAGTTCTGAAGAAAAGAACCTGGGGGTTACAGTGGATGAGAAGCTGGATATGAGTCAACATTGTGCCCTTGTAGCCAAGAAGGCTAATGGCATATTAGGTTGCATTAAGAGGAGCATTGCCAGCAGATCTAGAGATGTCATTATTCCCCTTTATTCGGCGTTGGTAAGGCCACATCTGGAGTATTGTGTCCAGTTCTGGGCCCCCCACTACAAAAAAGATGCGGACGCATTGGAGAGGGTCCAGCGGAGGGCAACCAAAATGATTAGGGGGCTGGAGCTTATGACTTATGAGGAGAGGCTGAGGGAGTTGGGTCTGTTTAGTCTGCAGAAGCGAAGAGTGAGGGGGGATTTGATAGCAGCCTTCAACTTCCTGAAGGGAGGTTCCAAAGAGGATGGAGAGAGGCTGTTCTCAGTAGTGACAGATGGTAGAACAAGGAGCAATGGTCTCAAGTTGTGGTGGGAGAGGTCCAGGTTGGATATTAGGAAAAACTATTTCACTAGGAGGGTGGTGAAGCACTGGAATGGGTTACCTAGGGAAGTAGTGGAGTCTCCATCCCTACAGGTGTTTAAGTCTTGGCTTGACAAAGCCCTGGCCGGGTTGATTTAGATGGGATTGGTCCTGCCTAGAGAAGGGGGCTGGACTTGATGACCTTCTGAGATCTCTTCCAGTTCTATGATTCTATGATAAGGGGATGGGTTGATGAGAGAATATGATCTTGGTAACTAATTGACCATTCATTTTCAGTGGGAAATATGTCAATGGAGGGATGATAGGAGTTATTATAGAGAATTTCTGGGTGTCTGGCTGGTGAGTCTTGCCCACATGCTCAGGGTTTAGCTGATCGCCATATTTGGGGTCGGGAAGGAATTTTCCTCCAGGGTAGATTGGCAGAGACCCTGGAGGTTTTTTGCCTTCCTCTGTAGCATGGGGTACAGATCACAGCTGGAGGACTCTCTGCATCTTGGGACCTTCAAAGTATCTGAAGGCTTCAGTATTGGAGATATAGGTGAGAGGATTATTCTAAGAGGGGTGGATGGATCCTCTCTTCTGTGGGGCCCTAGTGGGCACCTTTCCTCACTTCACAGCCTTAGGTTAGGGGAGCAGATTTCATAGAGCTGCTTCAGGATCATCAGCTTAACCAGATCCTCTGAGATCTGGGGTCCAGCCCTGATTACCGATTTGCAGATGTATCATTCCATCCAGGACTAGATCCACATAGGTCTCCTCAGGGCCCTTCTGCACACTCCTATATGCCTCGGGTCAGCACAAACTTGTGCAGTAGGGCTTGTATGAACAGTTCATAGTCCCCCTCATCAAGCCCATCCATTTGGCTGAACAGCCCTATGGCCTTGGGGTTCAGTAAGGGGGTAAGATGCTGGAGCCAGTCTGCTGGATCGACCTGATGCAGATCACAGGCTGTCTCAGAGGGATTAAAGAAAGAATCTATGGGTATGTCTACACTACCTCATTCCACAAGGCGTACAGATAGTTCGGAATAGCTAGCTAGTTCGAACTATCTAGCCCGTGCCGCGTGTAGCTGCGCGGCACGGGGTTCGCACTAGCCGGCTTTTAAAAATGGCGGCGCCGGCTTTATGCTAATGAAGCCCGGGAAATTCAAATCCCGGGCTTCATTAGCAAGATCGGTATGCATACATTACCCCGCTAGTTCGAACTAGCGGGGTAGTGTAGACATACCCTATGTCTCTCCCACTTCCTTAGGCTGGGACATCATGTACATATCATAGGGTATGTCTACGCTATCTGTGGAACGAGGCGTACAGATAGTTCGGAATGGCTTGCTAGTCCGAACTATCTAGCCCGTGCCGCGTGTAGCCGCGCGGCATGGGGTTCGAACAAGCCGGCATTTAAAAATGGCGCCGGCCGGCTTATGCAAATAAAGCCCGGGAAATTCAAATCCCGGGCTTCATTTGCACGTTCGGTATGCATACATTACCCCGCTAGTTCGCACTAGCGGGGTAGTGTAGACATACCCTAAGTTCCATGTAGTCCCGGGCCCCCTGTGCTCCCCACTCACTGCAGCTGGAATCTCTCTGCCTCTCAGCTCTGCCATGGTCTGCTCATGCTGCTGCTTTCTCTCCCATTCCTGCTGCTCCTTCTCTCAGTCCTGGTACTCCCTTTCATGGTCCTCCAATTTCTTTAGCCACAGCTTGAGCTCCAGCCATTGCAAAACCACTGAGGGGAACCCTGCAGGGATGAACTGCTTGCTGCTGGCTGAGTGCATCCTAGTGGGTGCTGTATTTGTCTGGTGGCCTCCAAGCCCCACTCCTGCCTCAGTCCCTGAAATACTCCCTGGGGCTGTCTAGCTGCTTCTGGCTAGGACAGGATCCATCACCCTGGAGTGATCATTTTCCTTCAGCTGGGCAATTAGCTGGGCTTTAGTGAACTTTCCAATGAGCAGCCCTCTCTCCTTGCACAGCTCAACAACATCCTTCTTAGGGAGATGGTTATAGGCCATCTTCCTGCTGTACCAAGTGGTTTCAGTCTCTCAGGCCGGTGTTTGCAGCACCCCCTGATTTCCAAGCAGAACCCAGTAAGTGTGCCAGCCTCCTTGAGGGTCATAATCCCCCCGGGGGATAGACCATAGACCCCTCCACCTCTTGGGACCACTTCCCATGGTCCTCAGGAGGAACTCTTCCTTGTGGGACACCCCTTCTTGAGGATCACACTTTGGCTAGACTGTAAGCCCCTCTGCTTCCTGGAACTGCTCTTCATTGGCCTTCAGCACACCTGGCTCTTGCAAACCCCACTTCTTTCTGCTGGGCCCTATCACTTACAGCCCAATGCTCTGTTCTTGGGGTCTAGTGCACTCTACCACTATCGCCAGTGTCATTGAGGTGTGAGGAGCCATCAGACCATGCATGCCCATCCCCAGCCAGACATGACTGTCAGCCATCAGGTAGAAGAGAAGGTTTATTAGTTCACGGGGGTATGTCTACACTACCACCCTAGTTCGAACTACGGTGGTAGCGTAGACATACCCAGGGAGACAGGCTAACTCAGACTTGTTAGTGAAAGAGCTGGGAGCAGTCAGTAGAACCCATCCTGTGGAGAAGGGGCCCAGAGCCCTTGGCCTTGGCCCCCCATCTCTGCCCCCAAGCCAACTAGACTCCCTCACACACTCAGCAGCCCAGTTTTGTCCCTCTAACCCCACCTCCTCCTTTGTCCAGTTTCCTGGGCAAAAGGCATCACCTGGACGCACTCTCTTCCCAGTCTCAGTTTACTGTAAACCTGATCCATTGAGTAAGTGATAGGCTGAGTATAATCTCTCAGTGAGTCACACCCAGACTTCCCTTCCTCATCTAGATAGTGCTGCAGTGCCCTGGGAAACTGAGGCACACACACAGCATTCTTACAGGAAAATTGAAATCATGTGCAACATAACAAAGCAGAGTGAATTCAGTCCCCACTTGGTCACACATGCAGGTATATGTAATGTACCATACAGAGCCGCAAAAAATCCAATAACCTCTGACTAAGTTCTGAGCTCAGTTATCCCTCGTCTATAGTATGAGGTAACTCAAATCTATTAAAGTCAATGTCTGGTCACCTGATTTAGTACAGTCAAAGGTCTGTGTCCCCACTGTGTGCAAGAATCCAACATAGTCCGAAATATCACATCCCTAGTAGGGAGACTGCCCTTGACTTTGAGAGCAATGCACTGTAGGTAGCTGTCCCACAGTGCCTGCGCCCCTTGGCATTCTGGGTTATGTTCTCAGTGCACTCTGGGACCAAAACCTTGCCACAAGAGGTTATGGGTACATGTTGTCAGCATCCCATCATGAGCTCATCTACTCCCTCCCTCCTTGCTTGAGATCAATGGGAAAACAGTCTTTTCACACCCTTTTGGCTCTGGTTGCCTACAAAGTCTCCATAGCAGTGGAATCCTGACCACCCTTGTAGATTCTGTTTTGCATCAAACCATTGTGATGCTGATGTGTAACTTGGTGTGCCTAATGGTGCAGTATTATGAGACCACAAGCACGACAAGCCAGGAAGAGGACAAAGAGGAGGAATCTCCTCCATCTCAGGGTCCCACAGGCATGCTGTACAGGTAAGCCCTTGTGTTCAGGGAAATGGAAGTGCAGTTGGCAATCAATCCTCTGGACAGCTGATGCAGTGAGACAAGCACAGACTGGTGGGACTGCATAGAACTGCAGCTTTGGGTTGATCAGCAGTGGCTACAAAACTTCCGAATGCACAAGGCCACTTTTATAGAATTTTGCAAATGTCTCCCCCCTGCCCTGAAGCACAGGGACACCCGAATGAGACTATTCTGACAGTGGAAGCCTTGGAAGCTTGCAACACTAGACAGCTACCAGTCAGTTGGGAATCAATTCAGAGTGGGAAAATCTACAGTGAAGCTGTTGTTATACAAGTAGCCAAGACAATCAATACCATACCAGAGGAAAGTGGCTCTGGGAAACGTGGATACCATAGTAGAGGGCTTTTCTGCAATGGGGTTCCCTAACTGCAGTGGGGTGATATACAGAATGTACATCCCCTTCAAGGTCTCCAACAACCTTGCCAAAGAGTACATCAGCTGCAATGGGTGCTTCTCGATAATGCTGCAGGAGTTGGTGAATCACAAGGGCCATTTCACCAACATCAGCGTGGGATGGTCAGGATCTTTAGGAACTCTTTGGAAAGATGCACACTGGAATGTTTTTTCCTAGACCAGAAAATCAAAATTGGAGAGGTGGAAACGCCAATAGTGATCCTTGGCGACCCAGCTTACCCCTTGCTCCCATGGCTCATGAAGCCGTACACAGGTAGCCTGAGCCACAGTAAGGAGCAGCTCAATGACGGGCCACATAAGTTCAGAATTGTGGTGGAATGTGCTGTTGGGCATTTACAGGGAAGGTTTAAAAGATCTCAGCAAGTGTAATATTCTCTTTGTGGTGGCAGCCAGCTGTGTGCTCCATAATATTTGTGAGAGCTAGGGGTAAGTTATCTGGTGGGGGGTGGGAGAAGAGGCTGAGACAGAGCACCTAGCTAGAGTTTATGAGCAGCCAGACACCAGGGTAACAAGGGGAGCTTAATAAAGGGCAGTGCAAATCAGAGAGGCTTTAAAAGGAAGTTTTATGAATGGCAAGGTTTGAGAATCATGCACATTGCTCTCAACAAGGTGCCCTGTATTTAGTATGTTTGCCTGTAATTCCCCACCCCCAGAATACAAGCAGTGAAGAGACTATTGTTTAGAAATAATGCGTTTTTATTTAGGGAAGACTGCTGAGACAGAAAAGAAACCCATGGTGAGACTTGCAGGCAGGGTGGGCTAACAACAGCCTTTTGCTTCCTGAGGCCCTAGAGATTTAGTTTGAGGCTACCCTTGAGTTCCCCTTTCCCTTGTGTCCTGGGGACCCTGGGGGCGGAGGCTATGAAACTGGGTAAGGACAGAAAGTTTTTGTGCACAGCAGGGGAGGGTTCCTATCCAGGCTTTCTGACAGGTGCTCGATTACAGCCATCAGTGACAAAAAGATGTTCTCATGTTGCTTCACTTGCAGTTTCTTGCATGCTTTCCTGTCCTGCTACTCTGCAATTATGTCCTGTCTCTGTGCCATCCTCTCCTGCCCATCCACCCACATATTCCTCCACCCCATTTGCTTCTTAAACATGTCTTCTCTTGTCTGTTTTCACCTGCAGGTTTGTACAAGCTTGACAGCTGCTAGAGCCGGAGGAGTACCTCAAATCTAAGCCTTTAAAGCAAGCTGCCTGCTGTTTCCATTATTTCCATTATAAAGACATGTTACAAGCACTTTACAGGGAGACACATTGTGTTAAACCTACCTCTAATCTGTTAACACACAGCAAAGGGTAAAGACAATGGAGATGTGTTCTGTGCAAGACCAAAGTTTTGCTTTAAAGCAGCCACTGTACAGCCAGTACACAGAGTTTTCAGGGGAGCATCTGCACTCATGTGGTTTGGAAGCAGGCATGGTAAGGGGCCTGCCAGGGCATGATCTTGAAAGTGGGAGGGTAGTGATGGGGTCTGGTCATGCCAGTGGAGCAGAACAGTAGCTCACGCAGCTTCGCTTCTCTGTGTCCACCACACTCATCTTCCTTAGTGAGTGCTACTTTCCCATCCTGCAGGAACTGGAGGGTGTGCCAGAAGCTGCAGTCATGGTAGCACCTGAGGCATCAGCTATTATCTAAGGGTATGTCTACACTACAAAGTTAATTCATACTAACAGCCATTAGTTCAAATTAACTTTGATAGGCGCTACACATACAAACTGCTAATTCAAACTTAATTCGAACTAGTGGAGCGCTTAATTTGAACTAGGTAAACCTCAATCTACGAGGACTAACACCTAGTTCGAATTAAGTAGTTCGAATTAAGGGCTGTGTAGCCACTTAATTCGAACTAGTGGGAGGCTAGCCCTTCCCAGCTTGCCCTTGTGGCCACTCTGGGCCAAACCAGAGAAACTCTTCTGCCCCTCTCCCGGCCCTGGAGCCCTTAAAGGGCCACGGTCTGGCTATGGTGCTTGTGCCAGGTGCAAGCACCTAGCTAGCAGACCCTGCACCTGGCACAGCATGAGCCAGCCACCCGCTGCCACCCAGCCCTCCGCCTCTTCCCGGGACCAGGCTGGTGGCTCCCAGGAGCCTGCCCGGGGCCGCAAGAGGCAGGCACCCGCCTGGTCTAGTGCGAAGATTGTGGACCTCATCCAGGTTTGGGGGGAGGCCTCTGCACTAGGCACAGGAAAGTGGCCGTCTAGGGCAGGATAGCTGCCAGCCTGGCCACCAAAGGCCACATGTGAACCCAGGAGCAGGTTTGCATGAAAATCAAGGTGGTCCAGTGAGACCCCCGACCCTGAGCCCTGAGCTTAGAACATAAGTGTAGCTAGACAGAAACCCCCCTTGTAACATCCATTTTTGCTTGCCTGGAGCATACAGGGCACACAGAGCAGAAGGCCCAGGCTGTGTGACCGTGAATGGCTGTAAACAGAGATACGCCAATTGCTGACCAAGAGGCTGCCAAGGAGTGCCCTTGACTGAAACCCATATTGATACGAACACACATCCATCCGCGGGGGGAGGAATCTCTCGCCCAGTAAAAAAATGTCTAGTGCTCACAATTTAGGTATCTCTCTTGCAAGTGTAAATTAACTTGAAACTTGCTTGTAAGAACTGGCGCCACAAAACGGACCAGTACAATTCGGCATCTTAGATAAGAAAGAGAATACGAGCCCCCAGGGGTATAAAGATAGGTCCAGCAGCGCATTTTCTCTGAGTGTCAATCTACCATCTATCTGCTGGTCGGGTTTGGTGTTTGATCTCCCGAGGTTCCAAGGGGACGCCCACCTCGTATTCGTCTTTCCTAGGAATTGAGAGACCGGCCCTGGCCTGACACGCTGGAGTCGAGAGGCACAGAAAGGGGTAAAAATTGTACCTGGATGTGGTCCTTTGTTTAAGTATATATATACATAGACTTAGAGCTCTTTAAAGATTAAGCTGTCACTTGGTACCATTATTTCTATTTTCTATCTTTATTTTCTTTGTAACCATTTTTAAAATCTGTATTTGTTAGCATTTAAGAAATAGAGCAATAGCCATTGTAACCATATGCTTTTATAAGTCTTTTAATAAACCTGTAACTGTTTAAGTTTTAACCTGACTCCTTCAGTTGCTGTAACAGAACCAAGCACAATTTAAAAGAACTTCAGCCGGTCATAAAGGGACAGACATAAGGAGAGCTTGGGCGTTTGGATCTGTGTCACTCCCAGGTGACAAGATCCGTTAGGGCACCTTTCCAGCCTTTCCCAGGCTGCCCACTGCGAAGGAACTTTGTGTTCTAGCAGTTAAAATCTAAGGTGTAATAAGCTCTTCCTATATAACAGGGCGTCTGTTGGCCTGCTGGCCACCCTCTGCGACAGGACCCCGGTCCTAGCAGTAAAGACACGGACGTTAAACCTTTTCTCAGAAGCATACACACACACACTGCCCTGACCGTCGGCTGACAATAAGAACGGCCGAACTGGGTCAGACCAAAGGTCCATCTAGCCCAGTAGCCTGTCTGCTGACAGCGGCCAACACCAGCTACCCTGGAGGGGATGGACTGAAAACAATGACCAAGCCATTTGTCTCGTGCCATCCATCCCCAGCTTTCCACAAACAGAGGCCAGGGACACCGTTCCTACCTGCTGGCTAATAGCACTCCATGGACTCAAGCTCCATGACTTTATCTAACTTCTCTTTAAACTCTGTTATAGTTCTAGCCTTCACAGCTTCTTGTGGCAAGGAGTTCCATAGGTTGACTATTTGCTTTGTGAAGAAGAACTTTCTTTTATTAGTTTGACATCATTTGGTGTCCTCTAGTCCTTCTATTATGGGAGCTAATGAAGAACTTTTCTTTATGCACCCTCTCCACACCACTCATGATTTTATAGACCTCTATCATATCCCCCCTCAGTCTCCTCTTTTCTAAGCTGAAAAGTCCCAGTCTTTTTAGCTTCTCTTCATATGGGACCTGTTCCAAATCCCTAATCATTTTAGTTGCCCTTTTCTGAACCCTTTCCAAGGCCAAAACCTCTCTTTTGAGGTGAGGAGACCACATCTGTACACAGTACTGAAGATATGGCATATCATAGTTTTATACTTTCCCTCCTTCTTCCCCTGGCTTCCCCTTTCCAGCTCCCTCCTCTCAGGTTTCCCCCTCCCCTCTCCTACCCTCTCTCTTCCCCTCTCCCACCGCCTTTTCCCAGTCTCCCCAGAGGTTAATCCCCCCCCCCCCAGTTTTGTTAAATAAAGAGAGTTTCTATTTTTGAACACACGTGTCCTTTATTTTTTACATCAGGAAGGGGGACTAGGGAGGGGTAAGTGGAAGGAGGTGAGGGAGGAGTGGGGTATGAGCCCCCGATAGAGAGGACTGGGGTGGCTCTGCGGGCTCCTCAGGGTGGAAGCTCTCCTGCAGGGTCTCCTGGATCCTGACAGCCCCCCGATTGACCCCCCCCCGAATGGCAGCCTGCAGCAAGTGCAGCCGGGCTGATGGCCAAGTGCTGTGATGTGCCGAGTGCGGGCACTCAGGGCACTCCAAGACAGGACTGCTTTGCTGTCCCTCAATGAGGTAGACAAGCAAGTGGGGAACCCTGAGAACTGTCTGTCTGGGGTGGGGGTCGGGTCCCTTTAAGCACAGCCCTCAGCTCACCTAAGGCAGCAGCTCTGCACTCTAAGTCCTAACCCGATGCCCTGCCAGCACTGCTTCCGGCCAGCCTTAACTTCGGTTCAGGGTCCACTCAATGTGGACATGCTAATTCGAATTAGCAAAACGCTAATTCGAATTAGTTTTTAGGTCTACTTTTTAGTTAAAATTAGCTTAGTTCGAATTAACTAATTCAAATTAAGGTAGTTCGAATTAATGCTGTAGTGTAGACATACCCTAAGCGTATGTCTGCACTAGCTCATTAGTTCAAGCTAAGTACGCAAATGAGGGCAAGCGGAGTTGCAAATGAAACCCAGGATTTAAATATCCTGGGCTTCATTTGCATGTTCCTGGGCGCCACCATTTTTAAATTTTAAAGATCTGCCTTGGGGGTGGGGGGGGAGGGCTTCCCCCCCCGTCTGAACCAGTTTTTCCCTTGCTGGAGCTCATAATAAAACTGCCTCTAGCTACTTGTTGCTTACAAACGCACAGTGAGGACAATGTTTTCTTCCACACCTGTTATAAAAATGGAATAAAGAAAATAAAGAAAGTTCACAATTATACAATTGCTCCCATGTAACCCCAGTTTGAGAATCCCTGCAATTGTTTGCAGGGTATTAAGCAGCCTGTCCAGTAGGGGGCAGTGGCCTCCATCCATAGACACTTAATAGATGTCAAACTGTTACAAGCGGAGACACAGCTTTTCATCAATAAGGTCTCAAAGAACTTCACCATGGAGGGAAGCATCATTATCCCTCTGGTAGAGATGGGGAAGCTGAGGCAGCATGAGTTGGAATGACTTAGCCAAAGTCATCCAGCAGGCCCCTGGCAGGGCTGGGAACAGAGCCCAGGGAGTCCTAGCCCACTGCTCTTTCCTCTAGGCCACACAATTGCTATGCCAGTGTTAAGTGTCTCTCTCTCTCTCCCCCACATCTTCCCCCCAACCCTTTGTTATCCTAAAATGGGGGTAATGGTCCTGTGTTGCAATGTTTGAGTGTGTCATTGCTTACAAGACTGGTGAGGGAAAACTTGAGTATGGTCTCCTTCCCCAGATTTTGACTGCTTTTTTACATGCTCATTATAGTTACTGTAAGCTCATGAGAAAAGATTGGAGTGCCACTCACCATCTCCACCCCACGCTCCTCTCCTGCTCCCCTTCCCATCCCATTAAGCTGCTAGTGGAAAGATAAAGGTGCAATCCATGGAAAACAAAATCCTAAAAATTACAGACATGTATGCCACTTCCAGATTCTTTGCTTATTGTCATCCCTTTCTGAATTCCTCTAATTGACTTCTAAGTTCCTACGTCTGCCAAGCAATCAACTTCTAAGCATCATACACCTATGGGGCTATTTCATACATACATAGTATTAATGACATTGAGGCTACGTCTACACTACATGCTTCTTGGCAAGATCCTTTTGCGCAAAAACTCTTGCGCAAGAGCATGTCCACACTTCAAAGCACATCGCAAAAGCACATCACAGAATGGCCATCAGAGCACCTGTGCTTTTTGCGCAAGAAACCCCTCTGGAGCGTCCACACTTGCCTTTTTGTGCAATAGCTGTAGCACTAAAAGGAGTTATGTCTCGTAAAAGGGGGTTTACCTATGCTGGAAAAAGCCCTCTGTTCTGCTATTTTACTCTTGATTTT
The DNA here is from genome assembly GCF_049634645.1 of Pelodiscus sinensis. Taxonomy (NCBI): domain Eukaryota; kingdom Metazoa; phylum Chordata; order Testudines; family Trionychidae; genus Pelodiscus; species Pelodiscus sinensis. The sequence continues at coordinate 136,455,995 of NC_134711.1, read as the reverse complement.
TTTGTGCAAAAGCCTTGCAGTGTAGAAGTAGCTTGAGTTACAGGAGATAATTCAATTTGGATAACTCTGAAATACTTCCTCACAGTGAGAAAATGCACGGTGCTATTCCCTAGTTCCTTGGGGGAAAGATGAAAGCCCTATTACTTAGTCTTTTAAAATTAGACCAGAGGCAGCCCTGGGAAAACAGAGAACAGAGTACTATCCTGCAGTGATTCCAAGGAAAGAATATTGGGGAATATTGTGATCAGCAGCTCTCTTTCCGTTCCTAATGTTTGTCATTCAAAAAGACCCTAAAAAACCCTGTTTTTCTCAATTTTGAAAACAGATCAATGACCTACAAATACCTACAAACCTCTAATTTGTTGTTTGACACATTGGGAGCAACGGCAGCTTCTGCAAAAACCTGCTGCAGCTTTCTGTGCAGAGAGATTATGTGATAACCCCAGGCGGCAAAACCACCAGCTTAGTTGGGACACACAGTGCATGACTATTTTTGTCTAAAGTGTGCCTCGGAATCAGGTGTGGGTGGTGGTTTAGAAAGAGGTGATGAGTTATAGAAACGGTTTCACAAGCAAATGTTAAACCACATCCTGTTATGTATAAAACTCAACTGCTGTTCTTGTAAATGAACCACTCAATTGCCTCTCATATCTGCACACAAAGCCTTTTGAAATGATCTCTGCCACCCCATGTTGAGCTCTCCTACTCCATCTCAGCCTTCAGATACAGCATCCTCTGCTATTCCAGCCCTGGGTTCCCCTCACAGCCCTGCCAGTGCCCCTCAGCCATGTCCTGCAGCCCCCTGCTATTCCAGGCCTGGGCTCCCCACACAGCTCTACCAGTGTCCCTTTCTCCTGCCCTGCAGCCCCCTGCTAATCCAATGATATGCTCCCCACTTAGCTTGCCCTGCAGTATTCCTAGAATTCCAAGTCTTGGCCTACTTTAGTCCTGATCCAAAGCATCCTCTAATATTCACTTTCTGAATCTTTTGAGAGAGTCACTTTCCTTCCCTAGGAAGGGATACTCATAATATTGAGGTGCATAAATGGGGATGAAGTGATTTTAATCATAACTATCTAGGTAGTTTGTCCGTTTTTTGACCTCGTTACCATTTTCTCTTAGCCTTTTTTCCCTGCCATCCTTAGATCTTTAGTGCATTGCGGCGCTTCAACAATAATTATTGAACTGTTAAAAAAATAGAAGTGATTTTTTTTAAGTAAGAATTTATCCTAAAGAAGGGTATTGCCCTCTGAATCCCTCATTACTACAGACTTGGTAATGATATTGTTCCATGTCTAGATGGGAAAAGGTAGAATTACCAATAATAATGAAGAAAAGACAGAAGTGTCCAATGAATATTTCTGTTATCTGTAGAAAAACAGATGATTCCATCTAATCAAAAGAATGATAGCACACTGGGGGACAACCCCAAGGGCACTTCCGTGATCCATCCTGATACTGTAGAAGCTTACAAGAAGTGGAAACTTGGACAGATGGTAGAAAAGAGTATAAAAATATTGATCGAGCAGGCAGGGGTGTAATCAGGGAGGCCAAAGAGCAGTTGGTGATGCAGCTAGCAAGGCATGTGAAGGATAATAAGATGGGTTTTGACAGGTATATTAGAAACAAGAAGAAGATCATGCAAAGTGTGGGACCCTTACTGAATGAGGGAGGTAACCTACTGACTGATGATGTGGAAATAGCTGAAGTACTCAATGCTTTTTTTGCCTCTGTCTTCATAAAGTCTGCTCCCAGCCTGCTGCACTAGGTAGCACAGCATGGGGAGGAGGTGGGCAGCCCTCAGTGGAGAAAGAAAAGGGTAAGGACATAGAGGATGATCTTGATGATCAGGGGAAGTACTGGATGACTGGAAAAAGGCAAATGTTGTGCCCATCTTCAAAAAGGGGAAGAAGGATCTAGACAAATTAAAGTCCAGTGGAGTTTAACAAACATTATCAGGGGATTGAGGCACATGACTTATGAGGAGAGGCCGAAGGATTTGGTTTATTTAGTCTGCAAAAGAGAAGAATGAGGCAGGGGGATTGATGGCACCCTTCAACTACAAAAGAGGATAGAGCTATGCTGTTCTCAGTATGTGACAGACAGGGCCGGCCCAATCCATTTTGGCGCCCCAGGCCCGGGTCCTGCCCCCAGGGCACACGGCGCATGCACTGCCCAGTCTGGCCTGGCCACTGCTTCTGGCGCACAGCACCTGGCTGTGCAGGCCCCGTGGCCGTGGGGGGAAGGGTGCTGCTGGCCGGCACCGCGGGACTGGGGGGGGGAGGGCGGCACTGCGGGAGCTGGACGCATGGCACCTGATGGCAACTATAAGAGACACCACGCACCCCTTACAGCTGCCATCAGGCGCCCCCCATCGGTTGGCGCCTTGGGCAGCTTCCCGGCTTGCCCACCCCTTAGTCCGGCACTGGTGACAGATGACAGAATGAGGAGCAATGGGGGAGGTCTAGGTTGGATATTAGGAAAAACTATTTCCCTAGGAGGGTGGGGAAGCACTGGAATGGGTTCCCTAGGGAGGGGGTGGAATCACCATCCCTAGAGGTTTTTAAGTCTCAGCTTGACAAAGCCCTGGCTGGGATGATTTAGTTGGGGTTGGTCCTGCTTTGGGCAAGAGGTTGGACTAAATCAGTGTTTCTCAACCAGTAGTACCCTTGGGGTACTCGAGAGACGTCTGGGGGATGCGTCAACACATCTGAAATTTGGAGAAAACTGAATGTTTGTTTTAAATTTTACAGCACTTTATTATTTTTGTACTTTTTACATCCAAAAATTTCATTGTCTGCCTGGCTACGATTAAAGTTCTTTAAACAAATATGTTGCACTTGTGGAAAAAAAATTGTGTGTCTGAAAACTGTAGGTACTGAGGGTATTTATAATTTTTTTTAAAAGGGGTTTTTAATAAAAAGAAGTTGAAAAACACTAGACTAGATAACCTCCTGAAGTCTCTTCCAGCCCTAGGATTCTATTTTTTTTAAGCATAAAACAGCACTGATTGCTGATCATTATATATCTCCCATTGTTTATTATGGTCTATTTCCCTTCCTTGCATCCACACTACTATAATGATAAATGGCTTGAAATGAAATGTGCCAGTTCTGACACCACAGAGCCGTTACCCCTGTCATGGCTTACAGGTCACGGCCACACATGGCCTGTCAGTCCCTGGGCAGACCCTCCCCTTCAGTGCAACAGCCCCTTCTCAGGGACCCCACTCCAGTGCAACAGCCCCTACTCTGTGGTGTATGAAGGCACGGACTCCGGCCGGTGCAAGCATGAAATCATCTTATTGCAAGATTACAACTATCTTTATACCCTCTCAACTTCCCAAAAGTCCACATCCTGCTTTTCACAAACTGCTTTTTCACAGCCCCAACACAGCATTCTCTAAGGTTGTTGACTCAGGAAGATGTTGTTATTGTTGGCTCAGGATTCTTGATTACGCGCGTTCCCGCTGACTCTCGGATCATCCTCCAAGGTCTGCAGCTTTTCTTGGTTTTGTCCTTGGCCGTGTCCAGACTCAGGGGTTTTTTCGGGAAAAGTAGCCTTTTCCCGAAAAAACTTCCCCTGCGTCCAGACTCAAGCCGCGTTCTTTCGAAATTATTTCGAAAGAACGCGGCTTTTCTTTCGATGGCGGTAAACCTCAATTTACGAGGAAGAACGCCTTCTTTCGAAAGTTCCTCTTTCGAAAGAAGGCGTTCTTCAATGTAAAGAGGCCGTCTTCGAAAGAGAGCATCCAGACTCGCTGGGTGCTCTCTTTCGAAAAAGCGGATTTCTCTTTCGAAAGATCCGCCTGCAGTCTAGACGCGATCTTTCGAAAGAGGCTCTTTCGAAAGATGCTTTCGAAAGAGGCTCTTTCGAAAGAAGCCTGCAGTCTAGACATAGCCCTTGGGATGCCCTGTCACGCGGCCAAAGCACTATACTTGTTGATTCTCTACACTTCTCGGGAGCCAACTTTCTTGGGGTTTGCCCCTCCACCTCTGGGATGGAGCCTCTCAGGGCCTTCAACCTTTCTCTGCCTTGAGCCCCCTTGGGTGGTCCACTCCCTCAGGATCCCCAGAGCCTCCACTCTCAGCCAGCATAAAAAAGGAGGGTTTATTGATCTTTAAATGCAGCAAAGGATCCCTCAGACCTGTAGGCCTGTCCCTTCCTCCAGCCCAGCACATCTGAGTCTTTCCTGCAGCCAGGTGCGCTCTGCCTGCTCCCTCCATGTGAGGTTCAGAAATCCCTTCCTCCAATATCCCCTACAGCAGCCCCTCTCCTGTCCGTTGGCTTCTATCCAGGCAAACAGGGTCCCCTGAGGCCCCTCTTTTCTCTGCCTCTCCTCCATCCATTGTTCTCTGGGCAGGTCACAGAGGTTTCCTCTCTGCACCTGTGACGGGGCAAGCCCGCACCAGGCGGGGGCAGCCCCTCGGGAGGCGTTGTGGAGCGGGAGGCCAGGCAGACACCGGCTTTGCGCGCGCCGCCCCCAGCCCCAGCGCGGAGGGGGGAGGTGACGTCATGAGAGGCGCACCGCGGCATCAGCAGCGTTGCCGGGGCAACGCGCCGACGCCCGGGCGGAGCGGGGGGCCGCCGAGACGCCGGCGCCAGGTTTAAAAACGCCAACACTGGGAGCAGGAGAGGGGGAAGTGCGCCGGGACGGAGGCGAGCGGACAGCCCGCCAAGGAGTCAGCGGACACAACCCCGGCAGTTCCCCGGAGCAAACCCCGGGCGGGGACGGTGAGTCTTCCGCCGGCGGAGGGGGACGGAAGTGACCCAGGGCAGAGTCAGGAGTGACTGGTGGGCTGACATGTTAAGGATGCACACCCCGTCAGCCGGGGCGGGTCGAGCCGAACCCGCACCCTTAGGGCCCTGGGTTGGGGCCCATGAGAGTGGGTGGGCCCGGACCCCCCTTCCCCTCCCGCCTGACTTGGGAGAAGGAAACCGAAGACAAGGGTGGACAGAAGGACTCGGAGCACTGGTGCAGGGACACATCACGGGAGAAATTTGGGGGTACCGCCGCGAGGTGTCACAGCACCCCATAGTCCTCCCTCTGGCCAGAACTGGCTGTGCCCTCCAACCTGGATCTCCTGGTAACCAATCCAGTTTTGTGCTGCTCCCTTTAACAACAAACTCCTCCTCCCCTCACCAGTAACACCCAGAGACACCGAGTGTTCCCCTTTGCATGCAACCCCCCTTTTGAACCCTCCAAAATTTTCCACTTTTTCACAACCCTGTTTTCCCCTTCCCAGCTCTGACACCTCAGACCCTTGCCTGTGTCTCCATTCCTGTGACCTCTTCCTTCTTAGCAGTCCCACATGACCCTGACATGGACACACCTAGTCACACTCCTTACAACTTATGGTCATGGGGGGGGGGGTTCGTGTGTTTGGGGCCTTTATCTCACTCCATTTGTATCCCAGGGGAGGGGCAAGGAGTGAGGCAGTGCACTGTCCAAGACAAGGCTTTTCTTTGGGTTTTAGCATTTCTTATGTCTCGCCCTGCAGCCTCATTGTCCCTCCTAACTGGTTGCTTGACCTTGGCTTGAGAAAGGAGCCAGGCAGCCTTCCAATGTATGCTCCTTACATGCTCACCACACCCTTTAACACGTAAGCTCCATCTCTCATCTCTTTTCACCCCATCTGCTCATGGGCCAAAGTAACACACTTTCGTATTATTCTTCTCACATATTGGTAGGGCTATAGGAGTATCAAAACTCAAACCCGAAATTCTGTCTCAGGCTGACAAACATACCATTAAATACTATTTTAGGACATACTATTAAAGGGAGGGGTGAGCTTTCAATTGAAGCATGTGACATTCTCCATTATCAAAAACAGAGCAATGAATGAGAACGAGCATTTTTTTCCCAGCACGGCAAGTGAGACACTAGTGTAAAGTTCTCTCCCAATAAACTGGTAGATGGGTTGATCCTGCACTAGATAGTGCAGTGCTTTGATCCACTATAACTTGAAGGAGAAAACCTAACCAGCTGGAAAAAATGAGCTTTTTTGAGTAAAGCAAGAGGTGGGTTTTGTTTTCAGTTACCCCGGGCAGGGATGGGGGAATCCCAGTATCAAGATGCAGAAACTGGCAGGCAGAGAGGCTAGCAGAGTCCTAGTGCAAGAGCACTGATGTTGGTGGGTGGGATGGGGAGCTCAGTACAAGGACATGGGGTGTCATGAAGGGGACAGTCATGTAGGATCCTGGTTGTCTCCTATAATACTAACGGCAAGTGTTCAAAACTCATGAATCAGATCACCCCAAAAGAGGGGCAGCTTCTTGAAATCACAGATAAAAACATACTTGGGGATCTTTTTATTTGGTCTCTGATGTTTGAGGCCTTTGGCTGAACTTGGGGCCCATTTCCTAGCTTTTCTCCATAACCATATTGTAGCAAAAATGTATATTTTAGTATTGGTTATAAGACTGTAAGTATGATGTATAATGGTTTCATGTATATTGGCTTGCTTATAAGTTCTGGCTGCTTCTATTTACCCTGTCTCTCATGATTAGATAATAATAGAGATGTAGCTGTGTTAGTCTTATCTTGCTGAAACAAAAGACAGGACTATGCAGTACTTTTAAAGACTAACAAGATGGTTTATTAGGTGATGAGCTTTTGTGGGCCAGACACTTTGCCAAAGAATTAATACACACAAATCAGACATCAGACATCTTCACAAAGATAAACCAGTTTCTTTTCATTTCAACCAACTGGAGCATAGTCTTAACGACCTTACTACATTTATCTTACTTCAAAGAGACTTTAATATCAGACTTCAAAGGGAAACCTCAGAACTGTCATTCATGCTTAAATTTGACACTTTACGAATGGTCCTTAACAAAGGTGCTAATTACCTTACCCATTACAAAGATAGCTTCCCCAATTATCACCTCTAGTATCATCTTATAGGGTATGTCTACACTACAGCGTTAATTCGAGTTATCTTAATTTGAAATAGTTAATCCGAATTAAGCTAATTGGAAATACTGCGTCCACACTGAGTGGACACTGATTCAGATTTAAGGCTGGCTGGAACCAGGACAGGTGTAGGGCATCAGATCAGGAGTGTCTTTGTGTGACTGTTGCCTGAGGCTATATGAGGCTTGTGTTGAAAGGGGGACACACACACACATGGGCAGCCGGTTCCCAGGCTTCCCTGCTTGCTTGCCTACCTTGATGAGGGACAGCAAAGCATTCGTGTCTCTGTGTGCTCTGGTTGCCCTCACTCGGGACACCACAGAACTCTGCAACATGGAGCCAGAGCTGCCCCTGGGCACTCTGGTGTTTCTCGTGAACATGTTGCTGTGAGCCTGGCTGCACTTTCTGCAGGCTGCCATCTGGGAGATCCATCGGGGGGCTGTCAGTATCCAGGAGGCCCTGTGGGAGAGCTTCCACCCTGAGGTTTACTCAGAGCCTCCCTGGTCTGCCCCACTGGAGGCTTGTGCCTCATTCCTCCCTCATGTCCTTCCACTTATCTCTCCCCTCAACCGCGCTTCCTGAGGTCAAAGAAAATACACGTATTTTCATGAACACAAACTTTCTTTATTTAACAAAACTGGCGGGGGTGGGGATGAAACTCTGGTGAGACTGGGAAAAGGAGGTGGGAGAGGGGAGGGGGGAACCTGGGAGGAGGAAGCTGGAAGGAGGAGACAAGGGGAAGAAAGGAGAGGGGAAGCTCAGGGCTCAGGGTTGGGGGTCTCACCGGATCACCTCAATTTTCATGCGAACCTGCTCCTGGGATCGCATGTGGACTTTGGTGGCCAGGCTGGCAGCTATCCTGCCATAAATGGCCGCATTCCTCCATCTAGTACGGAGATCATGGACGCTGGGGACATCCCCCTCTCCACCTGAGTAAGGTCCACCCTGATCTCCGCCCTGGACCAGGAAGGTGCCTGCCTTCTCCAGGTCCTGGCAGGCTCCTGGGAGCTGGCAGACTGCTCCTGGGGAGCGATGGGGGGGCTGACTGCCAGTGGCTTGCTGGCTCATGTTTTGGGGCCACTAGGTCAGGGGCAGTCACTGCTGGCTCTGGGCTGGCAGGCTTGGAGCTGGCACAGGCACTGTGGCCAGGGTTTACCCCCTTAAGGGCTCCGGGGGAGGGAGCGGGGGAGGGAGAGGAGTGTTCTTGCTTGAGGCTGGAGTGGCCTCCAGGGCACCTTGGGAAGGCTGGAGGACCCCTATTTTGAAATAAGTGTCTACACAGCACTTATTTTGAATTAGCTAATTCAAGTTTGGTGTTACTCCTCATAGACTGAGGTTTACCAAATTTGAATTAAGCGCCCCGCTATTTTGAAATAGCGGTTTACCTGTGTAGATACTATTAAAGTTAATTCTAAATAACTGCTGTTATTTCAAATTAACTTTGATATGTAGACATACCCATAGATACTAGCCCTCTCCCTTACCTCCTTTCTGTTTTAAATCTGATTTGTCAGTTTTATAATGTGTTAACTTTTTTTTCATTGTATTCCTTTGGTCATGCCAATTCTCTTCCAGATTTTGATCTGAGAAAGTGGATCTGGCCTACGAAAGCTCATCACCTAATAAACCATCTTGTTTAAACTTTAAAGTGCTGCATAGTCCTGTCTTTTGTTTTAGCATGATTAGATAATGTTACTGTAAGGCCTTGTTTCCTGTTAGCATCACAAATTAAGTTGTACCCCTTGTCTGCATCACAAGTAAGTTGTGTCTTTTAGTAACTATTAATCTTGTCTGATGTGCTGCACAATTCTGTGGTGTGAGTGGAGAGCATGTGTGAAGCCATCACAGATGCCCAGATGATCAAGAAGAAGTGGGAACCTTGAAGATGACCAGGAAACAGCCGTTGTGTCTGAGGCTGAATTGAATTAGCAGCATTGACAAAACCCTGGAGACAGGCAATAGTGAGAGACAAGGCTGTGAAGCCTGACAATCACCATCCAAAGGGTAACTCTGGAAAACACAGATTAACACCATCTAAGGGTGGATGATGGCAGCATGACACTGCAAAACGCATAGACTCCCATGGGAACTCACATATATAAGAAGGGGAGTTCTGGCCATTAAACTCTGGGTTTGGGCCTGCAAGCCAAGCCTCAGAGAAGTCTAAGAGGAACCCTGAATCCTCGCTCAGTAAGACTAACTTGAGCCACAACGGACTGGCAACTATGCACCATCTGCAGGACCTGCATGTGCGTGTGTGTATGTGTATGTGTATGCCTATGCTTCCTTTTCATTTTGTATTTTCAATAAATGTGGCGTATTGCCTTTTCCCCTGAAAAAGATCCTGTGTGCTTCTTATAAGCATAACAATATGACCTAACAAAAGGCAGGACTATGTAGCACTTTAAAGACTAACAAGATGGTTTATTAGATGATGAGCTTTCGTGGGCCAGACCCACTTCCTCAGATCAAATAGTGGAAGAAAATAGTCACAACCGTATATACCAAATATGACCATATATCACTATATGACCTAACATCTTTATTAAAAAAAAAAAAGAAAAAAAAAGACTAAAACAAAGTTGGGATTCTCTTCTAATGCCAGGCACCAACAAACAAGCATAACCTGCTAAGTCAGAATGATCACAATTGACAGTGGTGCATGAGGCATCAGGGAGTGAAGTTCCTAGATCTGGCTTAATTCTAATAATGTGGCTAGTGCTTTCCAGAAAGAAAACTGCCTCAATTATCAGGAGGCTTGTGATCAAATCAGGAGCGGTGGTATCTCTGAGATCTAGTCCGTCTCACAATATGAGTGAATAGTTTTGCAGCTTACAGGTATGAACAGGATGGCTCTGCACACATCTTACGCAGGCCAGAGACATGGAGCTAGCAGATGGAAGACACTCTAGCCCAGTGGTCCCCAGCGCTGTGCCCTCAGGCACCATGGCACCCACCAGGGCATTTATGTGCACCTGCTAAACAATCTGGGCACGTGACACATGCTGGTGCTGGCTCTGGGTGCGAAGTGCATGGGCAGCCCCTGCCCTGGGCGCGTGGCAGCCCCAAAAGCTTGGGGACCACTGCTCTAGCCCTACTGTGCTGCTGGTGGGGGCAGTGGGAGCCTCCAGCAGATTTTAAATCGTCCAGAGGTGTCAGGCATGTCTGGGGAGTGCATGAATAAGCAGGTGGTCCTGGACACATATGGATGTAGGGGGCAATGTACGGAGACCTGCTAACCCCACCCAGAGCCTGCCAGAGGGAGATGCCTGCTGGCCTGCTAGGAGGATATGAGGACTGGCACTGGCCTAAGGTAAATTGAGTTTGAGACTCCTCAGTTAGAGGGTGACAACATTTGCTCATGTCTTCACAAAGCTAGTTCAACACACCGTGTTCTCCCAATACTGTGAATGTCAGATAGTTTTGTTTTGTACTTCAGTGGCTAACAAAAATCAATGCAGAGAACTTCACAAAGGATTGCTTAAGTGCTTATCAGAAGCTTCTGTTTCCAACAAGTAAATACAGGCAGACAACCTCAAATTGCTCTGTCTGTGCATTTATTGTATCAAAAGCCTAAGTACTGTGCAGTTTCTAGAAACAAATCAGGACTTGCAAAGCTAATGCAGCTGCAGCTCCACCCTCTTCAGGGCTGCCGCCCATCACCTTCAGACCAGCTGCCTTCTAGTGCACTTGCTGTGGGAGGCAAAGGAATAGAATAGAGGATTAGTCATGGGTCACTGCTAACCACTGAGAACCAAGCAATGATCATTGTGTGACTTAAACACCAGGGTAAGGCGCAAGCAGGCAAGTTTTCCATAGTGCAACTTGCTCATGTACAGTCAGCTGTGTATGAACAAGTCATCTCCATTCTGGTTCATAGATTAAGGATCTAAATAGAATAATGTGTGAGGACAAATCGCAGGAACTAAATAAGCTTTGTGTACTTGAATGACAGTAATGTTTACATTATATCAATATTTATGCAGACAGATTAGAAGAGCTAGCTCTCCTTCTGCTGACACTGATGTAAATCAAAGATAACTCCATTTACATCAGTGGATCCTGGTCTACAGTAGGAAATTAGGTCCTTAAAGCTACGTTGCTCAGGGGTGTAAAAAATGCTCAGCACTAAGGCCAGGTCTACACTAGACCTGGAAGGTTGGCTTAAGGTATTCAACGCCAATGACATAGAATTCCAGCTATGTAAAATTCTGGAGTCAGCGTACCTTAAGCCAACCTTGGCAGTGTCTACAAAGTGGGAGGCCGAAGGGGGCAAACATTTCCCTTACTCCTCTAAATCCGCCATATTGAACCCTAGAACATTGATCTCCAGCACGGGGAGTAAAGATATGCCCTAAGTGACACAGTTAAACTGAACTAACTCCTCGGTTGACATTCCATTGATCTAGCTACTGCCTTTCAGGGAGGTGGATTGCCTACTTTGACAGGACAACCACTCCCACTGGTGTAAGTAGTATCTTCACTGAAGCACTGCAGCATTTTAAGTGCAGACAAACTCTTAGTAACAGTAAAAACAGGATCTCTGTGTTTAAATGGAGTACATATCAAGGACAGACACAAATTGACCCTGGAACTAGACTTCAGGGAATTTGACTGATGAGGGAGAAGAAAATGGACGAATTGTGACTGACATTTCTTTTTAGTCTTAATTTTTCAGATTCATCTGCCATCAGCCAGTTGTTTACCTGGGCTGTGTCCAGACTCAGGGTTTTTTTTCGGGAAAAGTAGCCTTTTTCCGAAAAAACTTCCCCTGCGTCCAGACTCAAGCCGCGTTCTTTCGAAATTAAATCGAAAGAACGCGGCTTTTCTTTCGATGGCGGTAAACCTCATTTCACGAGGAAGAACGCCTTCTTTCGAAAGTTCCTCTTTCGAAAGAAGGCGTTCTTCAATGTAAATAGGGCTTCTTCGAAAGAGAGCATCCAGACTCACTGGATGCTTTCTTTCGAAAAAGCAAGCCGCTTTTTCGAAAGTTCAACGTGCAGTCTAGACGCTCTCTTTCGAAAGAGGCTTGCAGTCTAGACATAGCCCTGGAGGGGATTCTCTGCTATTTTATTGTTGGTTCTTCCTGTTAAGTGGTGGCAGTGAGTGGAGCACATCTGATGGGTGAAACCTTACATTTTGTTTTCTCATTCACTCACTAAGACTATGAAAGCTTCTGCACAACAGAAGGTGTGGTTTCTGCTTGACTATGCTGAGGTCCTCATGTGTGATTGAAAACAAAAGTTAGTTCAGAAGGCCACAACATATTTCCAGTAAGTGCTGTGAAAAAATGAATGATTGCAAACACAGCACCAGATAAACAAGCTTTCTTAACTCACTCTATTTCCCTCTTTATGCTTCCTTTTTACCTATCTATTTCTCTCTTCTTTTCTTTCTCTTTCCCTCACAACTTTTCTGATTTTCTATCTGTTCTCGCTTCTTTTCCTCCATTGCTTCTCTCTGGTCTTTCTTCCTCTTCTCTCCCTTTTCTCTCATTCTCCATATTTTTCATCACATTTCACTTTTCCATTTCCTTCTATTGTTTCACTCTTGAATTCTCTCTTTCCCTTTCTCGACTCCTGCGCTCTCTCCAGTTCTCTGGCTTACTCTTTTGTAAACCTGGAGGTGCATAGACATGGGGAAAAGAAAAAGACTTCACTGAACCTTTTTGCACTTTAGAAGTTGTAGAATTTTCTGGGAAAGGGCGGGGGAGTCAAAGATTCATGGCTCATCCTCATTTCATCCAAGCTTGCCCTCTCACTACCCATCACTTCTAGTCTAGTTACAATTGTCCTGGCACAGAGTGCATAGAATTTGAAACATCCTCTCACCTTATTTCTTAACACTAGCCCCATTACAAAGAACCCATACAAGGCACTCTTGAAAATGAGCAGAATGTACACACTTTTCCCAGCGATGGCACTTCTCAGATATGACTCTGAAAAGCAAAAGATAAATGATACATCAAAACCAACAGAGAAGTGAAAGACTCTTTAGAGAATGTTCTCAGCCTAGGGTGTTTCTTTTAATCCTGCAGTTTATCAGAACATGGTGCAGTGCTTCTCTGTAAAATCCATTGATTGCCCATTTACGTGCTTTTAGCCATTCCACCAAGAAGGACTGGCTCTTCAAAGCTAAAGACTGTCAGCTCTGGCCAGCAATTGCTTTGGAGACTGCTAAGGAAAATCTGAGTTTGAAAAACTGGTGTGACTCAGAAGAATTCCCACGGGGTATGTCTACACTACGGGATAAGGCTGAATTAAGATACCCCATTTCAGCTATGTTAATTGCATAGCTGAAGTTGAAATAGCTTCACTCGGCTTTTGGTGCTGTCCACACTGCAAGAAGTCAAAGGGAGCACACTCTCCCTTAGATTCCCTTACTCCTTTTAGAAGCAGCATTACCTGCATCCATGGGAGTGCCCTCTCATTTGAATTATCGTGTCTTCACTAGACCCACTCATTCGAATCCTGGAAGATCCAAGGTGACAGCTTTGATCTTCTCCTTAGTGTAGATGTCCCCTCAAAGATAAAACTGGTCCCAACACCTCAGTCTGGTGCTAGGCTGTGCTGTGCTGCAGATTGGGGTAGGTGACTCATTTTTAAGGGGTGCTCTCCCTTCTTAGTCAGCACTGACCCAGATGGCCCTAGGTGATATCTGTAGGATGAAATCTGAAATCTAAAACCAAGGGGCTGGCCACTGGTCACTGATGCTTAGTACAGATTCCACTGAACCATTTTTGCATGCAGTGGAGAGAGTCCATTTGTGTGCACACCCACAGGTCTGTGAACCCAGAAACATGTACACACGTGTATCCACACATACAAATATGCACATGAACACCACAATCATCCACAGCAGTACATCAGAGTATACATAGGTGCATGTATAGCTACCACTATAGCAAACTAGCCACACTCAACTGGCCAAAGCGCCACATGTGACTAGTGGCTCGCACACTGGACACCCCAGGTATAATATATGCATGAATCTAAAGAGGGAGAAGGGGCTTTAACTGACCTTCTGAGACACTGCAGTCTGAAAGGAGAAAGAAGAAGAAGTTAGTATCTGAGCCCAACTATCTGTGCCAATTTTCCACAACTAATTGGGTACGGGGAGGGAAGAAGAGCGAATGATGTTTCCATTTACCAATTTGTAGGATTTCAGTCCCAATCTCATCTCCCAGGGGCTGGCAGAGGCTGCAATGCAGCATACAGTGATCCTGGTGGCACAGGATTAACAAATTGTTCTGCTTTGCAAAACTCCGAGGTGACAGTTCCCATTCTGGGACTGTCTCTTGGGACATCAGTGATTAAGTCGGGTGCCCTGTAATCCTGCCTTCCATTCCAACTTCTAACCCTGGAAGTGGAAATGCTACAGAGGGCAGACCCACTCAGCCCCTTAGGAGTTTTGTGGTCAGTACTCACCAGTTCCACCACGGATCTCTTTAGCATATATTTGGGTCATATTTGTGTAGAAGTCAACAGAGCATTTGAATACGATCTTGGAGTTGAACCATTCCTGAGATGAGACCCTCAAGCGGCTGGTCAGTGAGTATCTTTTTGAGCTTTCATCCCTGACAGATTCTTCTGTCTTCACCCCTTCTTTCCTTTCCTCACCATTCACCTTCCAAACCAGCTTGATGTGGTCGGGGTAGAAATCCGTAGCCAGACATACCAGAGTGGCCTTCTTCTTGTCGTTGATCTCCTGCTTTGATGGGGGAAAGATGGCCACTGTGGGGGCAGTGATTTTGAGCCCATCCTCTAGAACAGAAAGCAAATGACACAGTCCTACATAAGTCCTACATAAGCCCTCTCCTGCCACTGTGTGCCAGTGACAACTCTTGGGTCATGTATCTGACCCTGAGTGTATTGTGTGAAGGGGGAGATACTTCTTGAGACAGATTCAAGGCCCTCTTTAGACCTCTACACAGGACGTCCATCATTTTAAACTGTGTATGAACCACTTCTACTGAAGTCAATAGAAAGTGTTGCCTATAAAATCTGGCCCCAGTGTTCCTGAAGGACCACTAAACAGCAAATGTAAAGTCTAGTCATTCATTGACACCTATTGCTCCCCAGATCCTTAAAGCGTGTGTTTCACTTCAGAAAAAGATGCTGAAGACTGCACCCTCCTTTAGCTAACCCAAACTTTCCAATCTTTCAGCAAGTTCCCCTTGTTTTTAATCCTGCAATTTAAAAAAAAATCAAAAATAAACAAATAAATAAGTAAAAAGTCCAGTCCACAAATGTGCAAAGAGAAACTTGGAAGAGAAGCTCAAAACTGTATGTGGTTTGTTATGTAGCAAACACACAAACAAATATTTCCTTACCTAGGACAGTCAGTTTGGTTCCTGTGCCAAAATGTTGTTCATATCCAGAGCACAGAGACACAGGGCAGTAATAAAACTGAGCTGGTTGGCAAAATAGCAACTTACAGCTCAGAACTTGATTCCCCTATACACTCCTCACACAGGCCGTACTCTCATTGAAATCAATGGAAGTTTTGTCCCAATAGGCCTGTAGTGTGTGTCTCTATACAAAAGTGGCAGAGCACACTATTACTGAAAAATTGTTTCTTTCTCATGTTAACCATGTAACAATAAATTATATTGCCCCCCCAAAAGTTAAGAAACAGGGTATAATATAAATAGAACAGCATAAACAAGTCATCCGTATGACATTAGCTTGCACTGAATTAGATAGTGCTTTTCATGTAGCCTGTTGTGAAACCAGGCAAATATCTAGATGAGTTGATGACCTCCCTAAAAGACCTCTGTGTACCCCAGGGGTATATGTACACTAGGTTGAGAATCACTGCCTTGCAGTACACTCTCAAGGGACTTTGACCATCTCTCTTTGGAGATGGTTTCAACAAGATCTCTCACTACTAGAAATTCTCAACCTACCGTACTATGTGGATTATTTCCCTTTAATTCCATTCCAGTCCTGTTATTTTTAGTTATTCCCTCCTGGACTACACTAAACAAACCCATCTTTCTCCTTAGTACTTCATCCTTCCCTGTCTTTCTCTCGTATGTGTGTTCTTTGTTTCCTTTCTAATTCCATTAATTCATGAGATCTTTTTATTACAAATCCAGCCCTCTCCTTAAATATGCACAATCAGACATGTCCTAGGACCTAGGTAGATCACATGGTAGGCAGAGTTATCTTCTTTCAGCACTCGCAAACCAGACAGAAAAACCTCTGGGAGTGAAATGTTGGCCTTATTAAAGTCAGTGGGAATTTTGCCACTGAAGCAAAGAGGGACAGGGTTTCACACAAATGTTTTGCACCTTCTTTTGCACATCCTAGCTTCCCAAAATGCATTTTATTAGCACTGGGTTTCTGTAGGATATGTACAAATCCCACTGGGCTGCGAGAGAAAACTCATGAGATGATAAAACTATTTATTTTTCTTACCTAAAACTGTGAGTCGGGTCCCATCTCCGAAATATTGCACTAAGCCAGAACCAGAGCACAGCATTTCCCTCCCATGCTACAAATGCCCTGGAATCAGGACTCGTTCTACTCTCCTACTTTTCATTATTTTCTCTGCTGTCCACCTCACTGTCTGTCTGATTTGCTGTCCCGCTTTTAAATTGATCCCATTTGAAACAAAATTCTGCCACCAGAAACTCTTCTAAAAACTGCTTTTTATTCTAGTCTCTTCCTGCTAATTTTTTTGCTCACTTTCATGTTTTCGTTCCACTCACCCAGAACTGTCAGCCATGTCCCTGCTCCAAAATACTGTGTGTTACAGCCTTGTGGAGCTGCACCAAAAACTTCCTCCCCAATCCTTGTCCCCATCCAAACCCCTCCTAAACTACTCTACAGGGTAAAACAGATTGCTAGGGAATGCTGCCATCCCCATAAAGTGCTGTTGTTGTATTTTGTCTATTTTCTCCTAGCCAGCAGAGAATTCTTCTCTATGCCCTTCCCTCCTGGGCTTTGGCCTGCCCTAGCTTTAAATAACTCAAGCCATGACTTCCCTTAGGGAGACTAGTCTCCATTTTCCCAACAGGCTTCCCTCTTCCCTCTGTTTCACCCATTCCTGCTTCAAGAATGCTGCCCCTTTCACACTCCCAAACTCTGGTCTCTCCCACCTGGGTGTGTGTATGTGATGGGTTTTTACCATCATTTTCACTCACCCAGCACAGTCAGTCGAGTTCCTGCTCCAAAATACTGGATGTCTGTGGATCACATCTTTGCACTGCAACACCAAAACTACTCACTCCCCAGCCCTGAGCTGCACTCCTCAAGATGCCATAGTTAACCTTCAAAATGCAGGATACTTGGAGTATGTCTACGCTACGGGACAAGGCTGAATTAAGACACACAACGTCAGCTACATTAATTGTGTAGCTGAAGTCCTAGTACCTAAACTCGACTTTTAGAGCTATCCACCCTGCAGGAAGTCGAAGTGAGAATATTCTTCCTTCAACTTCCCATACTTCTTGTGGAAGCAGGACTACCGGCATCGGCCTCTCTCAGTTCGAATTAGCTATCTTAACGAGCCCTGCTAATTTGAACCCTTGAAGATCGGCAGCAGCAGCTTCGATCTTCCTCTGTAGCATAGTCATGCCCTTGCAGAATAGTAGCCAAAGGCATATTTGGGAAAAGTATGTGCATCTCCGCAATCTTAGCAGGAAGACCATTATCCTTTATGTGCCCCAATGATGATTTGGATCAGACTGTATTTGCAAAAAGCTCTCCACAGTAAAGCACCCTATCCCCTGCTTCTGAACCTCAACCTCAGCATTGCCACACACTCCAGGAGTCAGTGCTTGTCCTCCAAGGCCCACTTTCTCACACTTTTATATCCCAGCCACTGCAGGATAGTCCCATTGCTAATGAATGTCTGTAGCCCAATTTCAGCCTTCCTCCCTTCACCACCTTTTCAGGGATTAGATTTGATGTCTCCATGCATCCTGGACTTGAAGGGGATGCTCCAGCCATTAAACACATGAAATTAGAACCATATAATTCCTGTTTGTTTGTTTGTTTGTTTGTTTGTTTGTTTGTTTGTTTGTTTGTTTGTTTGTTTGTTTGTTTCTTTCTTTCTTTCTTTCTTTCTTTCTTTCTTTCTTTCTTTCTTTCTTTCTTTCTTTCTTTCTTTCTTTCTTTCTTTCTTTCTTTCTTTCTTTCTTTCTTTCTTTCTTTCTTTCTTTCTTTCTTTCTTTCTTTCTTTCTTTCTTTCTTTCTTTCTTTCTTTCTTTCTTACCCCAACTATCTATGACCTGGATAGGTTTAATAACTGTAATCAGGTTGATTAGTTTGTTCTCTTCCCCCCATCATCAACTCCCTTCCCCTCCCTCTGTCTCTCTTTGTCTTTCCCAAAACTCTTTTCTTGGTGTATTTGCCCACCTGTGACCTGCTGGGTCTGGCCCAGTCACTATTGCTGGTATTTCTTACCCAGAATGGTGAGCCGTGTTCCATCTCCAAAGTACAGCACATTTGCAGAACACAGCCTGACACCCTTGTCCGCAAAGTCCTCTCAAGAGAGGGGTAGAGAGGGAATGAGGCAGTAGGTGACAGTGAAGGAGAAGTTCTCTTCTTCTTTTTTGCTGTCAGCCAAAGACCTCGTTTCCCTAATCTTAGCTTCCCTTTGGCCTCTGGATGATGAGGGAATCTGCCCATTTGGGAATGTCAGACACAGCAATATGGCCTAGAATCAGGTCACACTCTCCCTTCCATCCACTCCACCAAGCCCACACAGGAGGGGAAGTTACTTGCACCCTGTATGTGCAAAGTGCTTTGTGCAATCCTAGCCTTTGATATCCTGAGCAATTCACACTCCCCCATCCCATCCCTACCATGCCACAGTCTAACAGATCTTCTCTGTGAGATTTCCTCTCCCCCTTTGTAGCCTGGCTTTCCCCCCTTTTCTTCAGGTTTGTCGTGTTGGCCCTGTACTTACCTTCTTGGGGCTCTCCAATTCTTCTCCCTGCCAACACTTCCCATGCACGTGGAATGTTATCACGTCCCTGCTAAGCTGCCATGTAACCAAATGAAACTATTTTCTCATCCTTCAGCCCCCTCCTGCTCTGTCAGGATCTTCCTGGCAGTGAGGGACTGAGAACTGAATGCAGTTTTCAAGGTAGGGTCTCGGCAGAGCTGCGGGCAGGGGAGTGCACTGTGCACTGCACTCACAGTGGGCTCTGAGCAGCACTGAATAATCAATATCCCTCTCGGTCTGTCTGTGTGGAAGATGTGCCACCATAGAAGCTTCTCTCAGGGCAGATATCAGACAATTGCTAGATCCCTGCAGTTTAGCTGGCTACATCTACTTACCTACAACAGTCACTTGGGTCCCTTGGCCAAAGTTCAGCGGGGAATTGTAAGAACACAGCGTGAAACTGTCATAACCAAAGTGAACATCTTCAAAGGCAGAGGGAGCCCCAAATGTATATACCACGGGAGCCTTGATCTCCCCTCCAGTAGGGTGGGGGAGGGGGACAGTACATTTTGAGTGCTCACTTAGGGAATAAGCTGCTCACTGTCTTTTGCCAGCAGGTAATTGTTCCTGTGCCATGTAACTAGCACAGAAGTATCTGTTAATAGTCTCCCCTAAACTTTTCTAGCCTTTTTTTAGGTAATTGCCTCCTGTTCTGTTTGTTTCCAGATTGGTAGATCTGCTCCTTTGGGGGATTAACAGACTCTGATCAAATCCCACCACTGCACTGAGACAGCTCTGCCCTGGGTTGCATTCACTGAGCTCCTCTAGTCTCTCTCCAAAGCCTCAAATCCTTGCTTATAGGCTTGTTGCCTGGTTATGCATGTTATCTCCAGCTTTATTATGTAGCGAGATGTTTCATGGAATTCTTATCCTTCTGGCCATCATCTCCAAATGGCTTCCATGTTCCCATTCTCTCACCATGCCTCTTTGTCCCTTTTCCTGTCTCTTTCCCATTTTCTCTGTTTCTTTTTTTACTTGTTTACTCAAATGACCAACGGCCTCTTTCTATCCTGCCACTCACTGAAACTAGAGCAACTGTGGAAAAAGTTAGCTACTAAGATAAACCTAAATGATAAGGTAGATTATCCACCTTTCTTCATGGTCACCATTAGACACTGATCTTATCTGGGTTAAAGGGAAAATTGGCTACTCTCCCTGCCATGTGTCTAACCAAAAATGAAATAGCCATATCAGAACAAATTCCCTCAGGCAGGAATTGTAGATTTTACTTTGTTTGGTTCAGAGATACTTTGGAAGCTGCATTTTCTTACCTAGAACTGTGAGCCTGGTCCCCTCTCCAAAATACACCGGCTGTGTGTTTACACAGCCTTTTTGCTGACTGCTAAAACCTTCAGGGAGTAGCCAAATGGCAGTAACTGTTACCCTGTAATTTTGGTTCTGGTGACGGGGACACAGACATAGAAGCCAGATGTCCTGTTGATCGAAGCACTGAGTGCTGGCACAGCATGAGTACAGGGAAGAGAGGATGATGCCTCTTTAGAAGACACATTAACAGCTTTGGAGGGGACATTAAATTGAGCTCCTTTCTCTCCAGTCCTCATGAGCTGTTCCAGTTGACTATTTGAGACTGAGAGGTCACTTTTTGGAAAGAGCTGCTGTGCAGATAACAGTTCCTCTCTTCCTGCTAAAACACACTGAAATGCTGGAGGCTACATACCGTGAGCATTGAGCTCAGAACATCAGCTACATTGGTTTGTACAACTATGCAGTGTGCTGCACTTAAAGCACTTTGGGGGACATAAGGAAATTGACAATCTTTAAGCAAAAAAAAAAAAATCCTTCTCTAAATCTTGTCTCGGACACTTTGCCCACCTGCCCCCTCACACGTATCTGTTTCAGGCAATTACAGGCACTAGAGGAGGTCTGGGACACCCCACTCTCCTTACCTGATCTCTTCCAAAATTTGCCTTTACATTGGTGACTTCATCTGCTTGTATTTCTCTTACCTAGTACTGTGAGCCGGGTGCCCTCGCCGAAATTAACTTCAGCATAGTTACACAGTGATAGACCCACCGCCTGGAAACACCACTGCCCCCAAGGGGCTGCCATTTCCCATTTATGCTGTTCTTGGCTCCTTTCACCCTTCCTTGTATCCCAAACCCACCTGGAGAAATGGCAGCTTGCTATTGGCAACCCTTTGGAAATGTAGGCATTTGAATCACAGCCTGGAAGTTGGAGGTAACAAAGGTATCTTTACCTTCTTCTCCTAACCCCATACCCAGGGCAGGACAGTCTAGGGCTTTGTTCCAGTACTCACTTTAAATGGCCCTTGGGGTGGGGATTCCTTTCCCTCTTTGCGCCCTGGCAAGTCTTTCTCATGCCTCCAATTAGTCACCATTAGCCAAGCTAGTGCATCCATTGATTCCTATCTAGCAAAGCAATGCCTCACTGCTGTCTATTGCACTTGTCTGACCTGCCTTTGCTAATGAACCTTGCTTGGGGTTGGAGACAGAATGGCCGCAAGCAAACTTACCCAACACTGTCAGCCTGGTCCCTTGGCCAAAGTACTGTTGTGTATTTACACAGTGTTATGAAGGGGTACAGAAATCACCCGCCTGACCTCAGGGAAGTTACCAATTGGTGTGCACATGCATATAGTATCATGAGCTTTCATGACCCACTTCATCAGAGGAGATGAATAAGAAGGGAGAGGGAGAAATAAAAGGCACCTGTCTATTGTAATGCCAGTGCTAATGAGGCTAACTGAGTGGGCTGGAAGTGTCCCATACTTAGCTTTTGATATCAATGGGGTATTCAGTGTAAGGAAAGCTGGTTTTATAATATGACATTCAGTTCAAGTCTTTGTTCAGGCCAAGCTCATGATACTATATATTTGTTAGTGTCTAAGGTGTCACAGGACTACTCCTTTTTAAAGTTACAGACTAACACAGCTACTCTTCTGAGACTTATGTAATAATGCATCTGCCACCCTCCCTTCCCATTTTCCCTCCCTTCACCCACCACGTCCAAGTTGCAATTCCTGGTCTCATGTAATAGTAGAAGCAATTACCCCTTCCTGCAGTCAAAGGGTAGCAGTAATGGTGTGCTTAGGGAAGGGTTTTCATTTACTCCATGTTGCATCCTATCCCTTCCTACCTTATTCCAGACAAATTTGCACACATAACTTTTTCATTTGCTCTTGAAAAAGCTATTTCATTGTCACCAATTATTTAATGCCTGAGCTTCTTTTACTTACCTAATACTGTCACTCGTGTCCCGGAGCCAAACTGTGGTGGAGATGAATCACAGTGCTACAAAGACCATCTCAAAATACACCAAGAGCAAAGTGTGGGGGTGGGGGGGGGGAGATTGTGATAATCATCTTGTGGAACTGTCTTGCAAAGGGAAGTGATGGAAAACTGGTCTGCACAACATCCTGAGCACTCTCCAGCAGGATATATTCTCACCCTGGAGAGCTGAAGACAGGAGGGTGGAGAAGATGGGAGATTATAGGACTTTTTTAGATCCCTAATTCCTAGAAGTCACTTACCTAAGACAGTGAGGCTGGTTCCTTCTCCAAAGTAGACAGTACTGCCAGAACACAGTGTTGCTAGGCCCGGCGAAATCAATCACAGATTCCCCCGGCAGGTTGCTCAGCCACACTGGGCTGGAATTTCTGTGACACTGGCCTTTCTGGGAAAGATACCTTGAGAGGTCAGTGCCAGGTGCAGAAAGATGACACATGGAGGAATGTGGCTGCTTGACTTTCAAAGACAACCATCCACCTTTTGTTCCTTTATGGAGGATACCTGTCAAGTGCAGACTATGCTTCCCTGGGAGGTCCCACAAATAGAGGAACTATTGGGTGAGCCAAAGAGATTCTTCTCCCACCAGGGTCTGCTGTGTGGTCTTGGCTAGGAGTTGTCCTTTGAGGATGTGGCTCAGGAACACATCAGGGTTATGATGAAAAAAACCTTGAAACTATGTAGGCAGCTCCCAATGGAGCGCTGGGTATTAAGAAGCGCTTCCCTGTGCTCTGTGAAGCAGTCCTTGCAGGATGCATGCTGTGGGGGGCCTTGCACCCTATTCACTGTCTGAGGGAGGTTTTTGTAAAGACCTCCCTAGGGAATGTATCACCGTGGCCCTGCTGTCCCCACAATGTTTCAACCTCATACAAAAACAGCTCCTCCCTCTGCTCCGCCCCAGAGACACCCAGCAGAGGCCAGGCCTGGGGAAATGGCAGGGTTTGTGCTTTTAATGACTAAAGAAGGGAAACAGATGGTACTGCAGGAGGTGATCATACCCCACAGACACCTGGCCCGATGGAGAGGTTCCCTGGGTTTCTCTGTGCAGGAACTTGCTATGCTCTCTCTGCTCTCTCCCTACAGCCCCTCAGAACTTAAGCCAAAGTGGTATGTAGCTTAGGAGAGGGAGTGGGGAGCTGTGACAGGCAGGAAACCATACAGAAATACCCAGGCTAGACACTTGTGTACAGACAACTGCACAGACACACATGGACTGTGGGCATGTTGTTGTAGCCATCTCAGCCATGTGTAGCAGCGATAATAAGGCCTGCAGTGCAGTATCTTTGTGGGTATGTCTAGGCTACATGGCTCCGTCGACGGAGCTATGTAGATGAGTTTACTAGACATAGGAAAATGAAGTGACTATTTAAATAATTTAAATTTCACGAGGCATAATGGAGCGGTCAACAAAGGCTTCCCTTGTCGACTACGGCACGTCCAGACTGCCCTGCTGTGCTGCCAAACAGCTGATCAGCACAGTGTGGCGGCCGTTTCTATTTAAATGAAGCGGCAATTATTTAAATCGCCACTTCATTTCCCTATGTCTAGTAAACTCATCTACGTGGCTCTGTCGATGGAGCCATGTAGTCTAGATATATCCTGTGTAACTGGAAACTTTGTCTCTCACAGAAGTTCGTCCAATAAAAGCTATCATGTTGCCTATCTTGTCTCTCAGATACACACAGAGACATAGATACAAGCACAAGCACATGACAGTAATGACACACCACAATGAGAGTAGTGGTAGAAATGAGGTGATTGCACAAGCATGGGCACACATATATGCAGAGGCATGTGCAGTCACACCCCAAAAACATGAAGAGAAAAGCAGAGGCACAAATAGACATTGTACACTCAGAAGCAGGTTTGGAAAGTCACTTGAATAGCGCACCCCTCATTCATACGTATAAATGCACAGGTAGAGTCACACACTTACACAAACCTAGTCAGACTCACTACCTGCCCCCCTATACCCCCCCCCCCCCCCCGAGAAATTAACTGAGCTGGTCAGAAAAAGTTCCTGGGGAATGTTATCTGACAAAAGCTTTGAATGAAAATGTTCCTAGCTCTAGAAATTCAGCACAGATACAGACGTGTGCGTTCCCACCCAGACTGACACACTCAGTCCCAGCAGAACAGGATCCAGGAGATCAGATGAGAATATTGGGAAGACACTTTAGTCTTGTTATTCTTTGTGCGTGAATGCAGACCCTCAGCACCTAGGGAAGGCCACAGCACAACATTCTCAGAGAGTGGAGAGTTAATGCCATATCCCCTGATGCTGCAGGGGACATGTGAGGCCAAAGGACACAGTCACCTTTTTGGAATTTTTCCAGAAAAACAACTTAACCATAAAACCTTAACTCCTGCAAAAATGCTTTTTACCCTTTAAGCACCATGATTGGCTCTGGGTTTTAGCTTGTATATTGCTTCCAAATAATGGCACCTCCTGTGGCAGAGCACCCGTTAGCATCATAGTGGAGCACTGGGAGCCTAAAATACTGACTAAAAGGGAAGAAGTCACTGACACCATTCCCTGCATTGCCTTGGATTTGCTTGGAAGGCTTCTGTTCATACACTGACCAGGGCTAACTCAGGTTAGTGTGTGAGTTCCGAACAGATTGCAGCCAGCCAAGGGGGCATATATATGAACCCCAAGCCCAGTTTTTGACCCACAGCTTTAGGGTTTTGCAACAGTGTGTGACTGGAGGCACAAAAATAAAGGGCAGAGTCCCCAGGGCTCAGTTGATTTATCTGCAGCATGCAGTGTCTGTCATTGTCACGTGCCATTCCGAATCTGCTGTCCTTGAAGTGTTCCTCAAAAGTGGGGTCTGGAGTCCCTTTAATTAGCACTCCTATGAGCTCTGGGCCCAGCTGTGTTGTCGGCTGTCGGTACCAGTACATCCAGCCATGGTCTGTGTTGTTCTGGTAGCAGTGCAATATGGCCACAGTCCCAGTCTTCAGTGTCACCCATCTGGGTACCTGGGAGAGTACCACCTGCTCACTCTCTTCACAGAGAGCTAACCAAGAGATAAGAGCAAAGGGTTAAGAGTCAGCACCAAGTGCCCATGCTACTCTCTGCCATCAGACAGCAAGAGAAAAAGGGCCAAGGAGAGATTAAAGACACAGATATATAGTCTTCATCAGGAGACCCGCGTCCTGGATGTTCTGTGCCTGCCTGCTGGCTCTCTTATTCTCTCAGTCTGTCATTGCTTCCTTATGTGTTTGATCAATCAGTTGATCAATCTATCCCCACCCACCCTCTTATCTATCTATCTATCTATCTATCTATCTATCTATCTATCTATCTATCTATCTATCTATCTATCTATCTATCTATCTATCTATCTATCTATCTATCTATCACTGTCCCATTCCTTCCTTCCTCTCTTCTTTCCCTCTTCTTTGCTCTCTCTTTGAATTAGGCTCTATTAACACTTACAAGGAGGGATGAGCAGCCACAGAAGAAATGGGTAGAGCTGAGACATGCTTCTCTTTGCATATAGTACTCAGCTTGAATCACCAGAGAAATATGCTACTTGTAGCGTAGAGACAGGAAGTGACTTCACGATTACCTGGAAAACTCAACCCCACCTTGCACTGGGTCCTAAAATCTTCTCCTGCATAGGAGGAGAGGTACGAAAGCCAATGTGGAATTGAACAACACAAAAAGAAGACCTAGTATATAGAATGGTCTAATAAGAGAGCTGGGCACCTTTCCCCTCTGTAGGACTAAATGGATAATATCTCACAGAGTTAAATTAATTTAGTGAACCCCAGCTGTAGGTGAAAAGTTAAAAAAACCCAACTACTGTTCATTATGATTGTTGAAATTTACCCCAAAGAAGCCTGATACAAGAACAGCGAAAAAATCTCAATAAGGGGCATTGGCAGACAAACTGTGTGGGTATCCCAGGGCTGGAATAGCAGGGGGCTGCAGGGCAGGGCTGAGGGGCACTGGCAGGGCTGTGTGGGGAGCCCAGGGCTGGAATAGCAGGGGGCTGCAAGGCAGGACTGAGGGGCACTGGCAGGGCTGTGAGGGGATCCCAGGGCTGGAATAGCAGGGGGCTGCAGGGCAGGACTGAGAGGCACTGGCAGGGCTGTGAGGGGATCCCAGGGCTGGAATAGCAGGGGGCTGCAGGGCAGGACTGAGGGGCACTGGCAGGGCTGTGAGGGGAGCCCAGGGCTGGAATAGCAGGGGGCTGCAAGGCAGGACTGAGGGGCACTGGCAGGGCTGTGAGGGGATCCCAGGGCTGGAATAGCAGGGGGCTGCAGGGCAGGAGTGAGAAATCCTAATCTCATTTTGACATCTTTGTTTCTGAGTCGCATCTCAACAGTTCAAATAATGGCTTTGTGAATAGGGTTTCCTAAGTACACTTATACTCTTTGCTACCATCTACTGGCACACTGAGTCTACACACAGAAACTGACTTCTATGGCCCACTTCATCCTTGCACCCGAGTGAGGTTGGTTTTGGGAAGGGAGGCAAAGAAGGCTTTATGTGACCTCTGGACCTTACATTTTCTGGGCAGGGCAGGACCTGCTTCAGTACCCACTGAGCTGTGCAAACTTGTGGCCAAAATAGCCACAGAATCTAAAGGGCCACTGTAGCAAGTGGGAATAGCCAGAGTACACAGTGCTCCAGCAATGCTCCCATGGTGCTGAAGAATGCCGCTGGCATGACACATATGTAAGGCAATTCTGAGTAGGGCCAGATAAATCTGTGTGGCATCCATTTATGCAGAATACTCTGAGCCCAATTTATAAGGCATTTTATGATCCTTCTGCCCACTCCAGAGCAGTGCCAGGTATAGCAGGCATAGTTGGGGTTGGCCCTGCTTTGGGCAGGGGGCTGGACTTGTTGACCTCCTGAGGTCTCTTCCAGCCCTAGGATTCTGGGATTCTATGATAGCAGAACTGAGGGTATGTCTACACTACCCCGCTAGTTCGAACTAGAAGGGTAATGTAGGCATACCGCACTTGCAAATGAAGCCCGGGATTTGAATTTCCCGGGCTTCATTTGCATAAGCGGGGAGCCGCCATTTTTAAAACCCCGCTGGTTCAAACCCCGTGCAGCGCGGCTACACGGGGCACGAACTAGGTAGTTCGAACTAGGCTTCCTAGTTCGAACTACTGTTACTCCTCGTGAAATGAGGAGTAATGGTAGTTCGAACTAGGAAGCCTAGTTCGAACTACCTAGTTCATGCCCCGTGTAGCCGCGCTGCACGGGGTTTGAACCAGCGGGGTTTTAAAAATGGCGGCTCCCCGCTTATGCAAATGAAGCCCGGGAAATTCAAATCCCGGGCTTCATTTGCAAGTGCGGTATGCCTACATTACCCTTCTAGTTCGAACTAGCGGGGTAGTGTAGACATACCCACAGAGTTTATTCCTTAGTTAACTATGAACAAAACATCAGCTCCTTCTTTCCAGTCACAGATGATGATTGAAGTGGGTTAGTGAGTCCACCGATTGGTTTTGAAGTTATAGTGAACCTGATGCTTGCAGATGCTGGACTGACATTCTTTGGCCCTGAAATCCATCCAACAGGGGCAGCATGAGTACTTTGTTCTCTTAGTAAGCCCCTCCCTGAGTATGCCAGTCTCTAGGTCTCATTCTACTCCATGGTGTCTCTGCTGAGAATGGCAGCAAAGGGGGAGAGGGGCTGAGGTTTCTCATGCATCCCTTGTTTATTGATAGCAGGTTTTTGCATAACTAGGGGGGATGGAAACTGGGCCATGTGACACCCTGTTTATTATCTGTAAACACCAGACAGAACAGTGCTGGGAAGCCTGGCCTGCAGCACAGTGCCACCTGTGCTGTGACCTCTTGTAGATTCTCTGTGGCACTGGCATCTCTGTGCTACATGTGGCTTTGAGAATGAGACCTGCACAGGCTCACAGGTGGGATGGAATGGTGACCCACCAACAACTCTGAATGTTGATTCTGAGCGTTGAACCACAGCAGAGACCAACTCCCCCCCCCCCTCCCAGGGCCTTGGTTTTGAAATTTCAGCTGCCGTTTCAATTCTGCACTGACACAATATAAATGCCTCCTCCCCACATCCGCTATGCTCCATGCCTTCCCCACAACCTTTCCGCTCAGCTGCTCCCCATCATACATCTTCTTGGTTCCCTTCCCATCCTCAGGCTCACTGACTTGTGCTGAGACTGTGTCAGATTTCTTGTGCTAAGTAGGGTTCAGGCTTGGATGGAAGACTTTCAAGCAATTGATACAGGGAGTGGTTTGGATAACTTGGTAAGGGGCCCTTTCACCTACATTGACTCAAAGGTTCCTGCATGAAGCTAAGGGGTGTAGTGCTGCAAGAAACTATGTGGATGACTCAGGAGGTGACTTTCTTCCATCTAAGTCAGTAATGCCCCCAATGCTCCCATCACATTGTGGGTGAAACAGAGTGGCTAGAGCTCAGCGATAAAGTCAAGATCCTAATTATTGCTAATCACCAAAGATCTGTTGCACTGGCCCACATACTTCTGAGATCCTATGCCACATTCACACAGCAGAATCACTCCACAGTTCATGTGTGCTTTTGTGATATGCACAGGCCATGGTAAAGGTGCACTTCTTTCCCCACTCCTTCCTTGGTTACTTGCTCTTTCTCTCTACCTCAGACCGATAGGGACAGCCATGGGCTTCTTAGTACAGAACCCTGTCTTACTCTTTTAGGGTATGTCTACACTTGCCCCCTACTTCAAAGTCGGGAGGCAAATGAATCATACCAAAGTTGCAAATCAAGCCCGGGATTTAAATATCTCACGCTTGATTTGCATGTTCCTGGCCAGTCGCCATTTTAGAAATTCACTAGCCCGGAGTAACTGCCCGCATCTACATGCATCAGTGAAACGGGAGTCCGATTTAAAGCCCCTAATTCGAATTAGCTGGTAAACCTCATTGAAGGAGGAATACCAGCTAATTCAAGTTAGGGCTTTAAATCGGACTCCCGTTTCACTGCCACGTGTAGACGCGGGCAGTTACTCCAGGCTAGTGAATTTCTAAAATGACATCCGGCCGGGAACATGCAAATCAAGCGCAGAATATTTAAGTACCAGGCTTGATTTGCAATTCTGGTCGCCCTCATTAGCCTCCCTAGATCAATCTAGAGGGCTAGTGTAGACATACCCTAAGGTACTTGAAAGCTGCTATCATGTCCCCTCTCAGTCTTCTCCTTTCCAAACTAAACAAACACAATTCTTTGTGTTTTCCCCCATAGGTCATGTTTTCTAGACCTTTAATCATTTTGTCGCCCTTCCCAATTTCTCCTAATTGTTCTTCAAATGTGATGCCTGAAACTGGATACAATACTCCAATTCAGTCTTAATCAGTGCATGGGGTAGAGCAGAAGAATGACTTCTGGTGTCTTGCTCACAACATTCCAGTTAATGCCTCCCAGAATCATATTTGCTTTTTTGCAACAGTGTCACACTATTGACTCATATTTAGCTTGTGGTCCACCACAATCCCTAAATCCCTTTCTACAGTACTCTGTCCTAGACAGTTGCTGCTCAGTCTGTATGTGTGAAGCTGACTGTTTCTTCCAAAGTGAACTACAGTAAACTTCCGATAATCCGGCACCTTTAGGATCCAGGGGGTGCTGGATTATCAGATATGCCGGACTATCAGAAGGGGGGGGCTATGAGGGGTATGGGGTGGGGTAGGGGGGATGCCACCCCATACCCCTCATAGCCCCCCCTTCTGATAGTCCAGCTCTGCCCCGGGGTTCCCGGAGTCAGCCACTGATCAGTTTCAGCAGCGGCTGACTCTGGGCGCCTGGGGCAGAGCAGCTGGGGTGCTGCCGGGTTGTTCCCACAGCCCCGAGGGGCAGCGCTACGGGACCAACCCGGCAGCACCCCAGCTGCTCTGCCCCCGGCTTCCCCGATTCAGCTGCTCGTCAGTTTCAGCAGCAGCTGAATCAGGGAAGCCAGGCGCAGAGCAGCTCCAATTGTCTGGCTGTCCTGAGCACTTCCAGGTTCCTGATGGTGCTGGACCATCAGGAGTGCTGGAGCATTGGATGCCGGACTAATGGAGTTTTACTGTACTTTGCATGTGTGTTACCTACCAGCACTGTGCACTTGGGGAGCCAGGGAGTGACACTCATGGAAAACCACCCCCTCCCCCAGGCCTCTTCTAGAATCAAGGACAAAGCAATGAAAAGGCCAGGGAAGACACACCTAAACTGCTTCAGACAAGGGTGATAGAATTAAGGAAACACCCCAGCCTCATCTGCATGGAAGATCGCACAGAGAGACATCTCCATTAGCATACAGAATGGAGACCAGCTCTTCCAAAGCAGGAACCGCAGTGAACTATGGGATACTGAAAGCAGAGAAGCACTGCCTGATGGGAAATCTCTGCTCCATATTCTAATGAACCCAGGCCTGCTCACACCCAAATTAGTCATTATCAGACCAATTCTAGTAATGGAGCCTATTGACATCCAAAATACTGAAACTGCCTAGTTGCATTGTGAGCTCCTTCAAGGAACATCACCCATAAACCGGAGTGATCAGTCTCTATTGTCTCACGTCTGTTTACCCATAAACAAATCCAGTGTTCTCTTGAACTATTGTCCTATTCCTATAAAAACTCCTACACTTGCCCAAGAAAAACTGTTCTGATACCTGGATTTCAAGTGCATCAGTTCCATTGAGACTTCTTCATCTCCTGTCTGATCGTGCTGGGGGCTCTGCTCTGCTTGTCTCCTGCCTTCCGGACTCCCAGCTCCCATCACCATCTGGAAACCCTGATTAGTGCAAGCTGCCTGGAGTGCTAAGGTCTCTCTCTCTCTCCCTCTCCGTCCCCCCACCCCTTCGCCCCAGCTACCTCTCTCTAAGCATAGCCTCCTGACTCTGCCCTATGTAAATTGTTATATGGTTAGCTAGCCCTAACATTTGTAATCAGTTTCAAGTTAGATTTAGTATTGTAACTGTTTTGAGTGTCTGGCTCCCTATATATATATTCACTATCCAGAAATAAATAACTATGGGTATGTCTACACTAGCTCATTAGTTTGAGCTAGGTAGGGTAATTAGGGCAAGCGGAGTTGCAAATGAACCCCGGGATTTAAATATCCCGGGCTTCATTTGCATGTTCCTGGGCGCCGCCATTTTAAACCCCCCCTTAGTCCGAACTCCATGCCCGCGGCTACACGCGGCACGGAGTAGGTAGTTCGAATGAAAGATCCTAATTCAAACTACCGTTACTCCTTATTCCACAAGGAGTAATGATAGTTTGAATTAGGATCTTTCTCATTTGCTCTGCAACAACACTTTTGTACCCAAGCTAAAGATCCCTGTAGTGCCCAAAATCCTGTGGGGTTTGCTCATCATGTGGTTTACCAGTGAATGATTGTGGTGTGAAAGTGGGGATTAGGGGATGCTGAACCTGGGGGCTTATGAGTATGGCATCTTAAAGTGCTGTTTAATCCAGCCCACTGAGTCCAAAGGCTCATGAGGGTGCAGTGTGGCACTGCTGTTAAACCAGCCTGCTGAGTCCAGGGACATATAAGGGGTCAGCTTGTGAGTGCTGAGTACCCAGTCCTCTCAGACGTGCTCTGTTAGTGGGTTTGAGAGTCTGTGTGTGTTGCTAAGGTGGGAAGAACCCCATCCTGAGGAACCTAGTTCCTGCAGGAGAGCTCCAGTGGGAGGGGGAATTGGCAGCAGGGAGAATTCAGCTCCATATGAGAGCACAAGTAAGCACAAGCAGCACACTGATAGAATTGTTAACTTCCCCCAAATCCCTTAAGATTAACCCTAATAAATGAGCATACCCCAGTGTATTGGGAAAATCTGGTAACATTTGTACTTATTAAACTTCATCCTGTTTACCTCAGACCATTTCTCCAGTTTGTCTAGATCATTTTGAATTATGAACGTATCCTCCAAAGCACTTAAAACCCCTCCCAACTTGATATCACCTGCAAACTTTATAAGAGTTCTCTCTATGTCTTCATCTAAATTGTCAAGGAAGATATTGAACAGAACTGGTCCCAAAACTGACTCCTGTGGAACCCCACTTGTTATGCCCTTCCAGCATGACTTTGTGCCATTAATAACTACTCTCCAGGAACAGTTATCCAGCCAGTTATGCCCCCACGTTATAGTAGCCCCATCTAGGTTGTATTCCCCTAATTTACTGATAAGATCATGTGAGACCATATCAAAAGCTTTACTAAAGTCTAGGTATATGAAGAGAGTCTGGGGGATTTTGGCTTATTTAGTCTGCAGAAGAGAAGAATAAAGGGGGACTTGATAGTAGCCTTCAGCTACCTGAAGGGGGATTCCAAAGAGAATGGAGCCCCAGGCTGTTCTCAGTAGTAGCAGATAACAGAACTTCTCAAGTTACAGTCGGAGAGGTCTAGGTTGGATATTAGGAAAAATTATTTCCCTAGGAGGGTGGTGAAGCACTGGAATGGGTTACTTAGGATGGGGGTGAAATCTCCATCCCTAGAGGTGTTTAAGTCCTGGCTTGACAAAGCCCTGGCTGGGTTGATTTAGTTGGGGTTGGTCCTGCTTTGGGCAAGGAGTTGGACTTGATGGCCTCCTGAAGTCTCTTCCTATTCTAATCTTCTGAGATTCTAATCAGTATGTTTGTAGCAATTACAGAATGTCTGGGAGGTGTAATAAGATATGACAATGTACTATTTAGGATTATGCTACAGTGTGATTGGCAAGGAAGGGATTAATCTTCCCCCTCTGGCTGGACAAAGGGTCTCCAGGAAGAGGGCTTGAGCTGAGCTAAAAGATGGACCCATACTGAAGTGAAGAACTCCAGATCACCGCTTTGGCCTTAACTACCATAACTGCCATATGAGAAAACCATAAAATGAGAAATTCCATGTTGCCCAAGGAGGGATCAAAATTATTCAGGGACACTTGAGATGAATAAATAGGAGCAATGGGATGAACATGAACAAAATGAAGCATTGTCTGAATAGCAGAAACATGGCCAGACACCAAAGTCTGGAATAGCATGAAATAGTCCACCCCAGGGAAGAAGTGCTTAAAGCTTCGTTACTAAAATAATTTAAAACTGGGACTGAATCTCTACTCTCCTAAATTCTTCGCTTCAGATTATCTCTATCACTTTATGCCCTGAACTAAGAATATCCTTCCTGTAGATTTTGGGGACAAAGGTGATGAGCCCATACAACTCTGTCCTTGGTCTGCTTACTCAATAACGTTTAGTATATTAGATAGGAGAATTCAGTATAAGAGTGCTGGGACTTAATGTATTTTATCTGGAACACTTGGGCTACAGCTGTACTGCAGGCTTCTTGCACAATAACTGTTTTGTGCAAGAGTTCTTGTGCAAAAGGTCTTCCACAAGAGCCATGTGCCATGTGCTTCCACACTGCCATGTGCTTTTGCGTAAGAGATGTACTTTTGTGCAAAAGTGTCCATGGTAGTGTGGATGCTCTCTTGCTCAAGAAAACTCTGATGGTCATTTTAGCCTTAGGGGTTTCTTGCGCAAGAAATTCATGTTGCCTTTCTACACTGCTTTCTTGTGGAAACACTCTAGTGCAAGAAGCCCTGCTTTCCAATGCTGTACTGTAAATTTACTTGCGCAAGAACGTGCATGCAGTGTAGACACTCTGCAAGTTTTTGCGCAAGAACAGCTGTTCTTGCACAAAAAGCCTGCAGTGTAGATGTAGCCATAGGTTGTTGTATCAATGATCTGCACAGTCTGGCTTCCAACACTGGCCAAATCAGGCATCAAAAGAAGACTTAACTACTCCATCAGGCAGAAACACGGTCACACATTTGCATAATTTGTGTTCACTATTTTGCCCTTAGTTAAGATTTATGTTTTGTTTTTAACACATTAAATAAGTGACAGATTTAGGCAGCGAGCATTTCTAAAGCACCCACTACTGTAGTATTAGGTTTCTCCCTGTTGGGGCCCTTACAATAACAAGTGGTATAGCAAAGTAAACAAATCACTGATCTTTTTGCAGCACTACTATAATTATTCTTATCCTCAAATGACATGGGATCAATAATAGATACCTTTCACAAGGTATCCCTGGAAAAACCATATAAAATCACCTGGGGGTGATTTTCACTGCCTTTTTCAGAGAATCAGCATGCTGCACTGCTTGCTGAGTCTCACTGGCTCCCACACAAAGAACCATTTCTAAGGTATGTGGGAGTCAGTGCAGGTTTTTATCTGATGGAACCTGTTTTAATGTGGATTCCAAATCTTGGTGCTTTCTTATGGTGATTAATATTAGCCACGATTGTCAGTGCGTACCCAGAACAGCGTAATGGGTTCCCTCTGCATAATTTGGTGTGCTGGCTAGAGAGCACAGCAGTCAGGGACTTGCAAGAACCTGAGCAGCTGCCTCCCGCTCCCCATAAGCAATATTGTGACTACAGGAGAGCTCTGATCTCTTTTATTGCACCCATCCTTATAATTAAAGCTTTGTTTTGCAAACACAAAAAGTGTGTAAGAGTGCGTCTACACTACACGGCTATTTTGAAATAAGCTTTTCTGGAATAGTACGTCTATACTGCAAGAAACCCTCAAAGTTAATCCGAGGCAGACTTCCCTAAGATTTGCTACCTTGACTTAGAGTCCCAGGGGGCACTGGGGAGGAATAACTTAGAATGGCTCTGCTGAGGGGCTATTTCGAAATAGCAGTAGTGGTGCATCTACACATGCCTTATTTCAAAATAGCTATTTCGGAATAGGTGTTATTCCTCATAGAATGAGGTTTACAGATTGAGGAATAAGTCATCCATTATTTTGAAATAATGGGATGGCTGTGTAGACACTCATATTGTTATTTTTCAATAACGCTAGTTATCTCAAAATAATGGCACAGTGTAGACGCACCCTATAGTAATATCTTTTATAAGAACAACTTCCGTTTATGAGAGAGATAAGGTGTCAAGATATATTGCGTTTTTCTTTAGGTCTGGGATTGGACCTCTTTCTCCCACAGAAGTTCATTCAATATAAATTATTACCTCTTTCCCTTTGCACTCCAATATCCTGGGACCAACACAGCTGCAAACCCCACAGAAAACACAGAAGGTCAAATAAATGGGCAGATTAGGAATGGACTAGAGAGATGGAGACAAACAGGCAGCTGCATAGAAAGAGAGAATCTGAAAGAAATCTATTGAGACAGTATTTTAGGAATAGTCTATTATTTATACCCCCTTGCCAAGGTCAATATTTTTTGATAGGTGAGTACACTATCATTGGTTTCCCCCTTATCATCATGGAGTTAAGTGCCAGCTGACTGGCGTTTCTGCTTTGAATAATTTTCTTGCCAGTTTTCCCTCCCCTCCCCTTGTGTGAATGCTACGTGTCACTAGCACGAGGGAAAATTCTACGTGTCCTTCAGGGGAGCAGAATGATAAATCATGTCCCCTTATCTGTAACAGTCAGCAGAGTGCCAGCTCCAAAGATAAGGGGAGAGGTATTAGAACACCGCTGTAAGGCCTCAGAAGGAAACCCACAACTGCTAAAGCCTATCCCAGTCCCCTCTGTGCCCCAACTCAGGAAACTTGGGAGTGATCATGGTCAGATTGTATCACAGGAGACTGCAGTTAGGCAGCAGGAGTCAGGTGCAAAGAGCAGTACATGATTCTATAATGTCCTTCCTATATTTTCTCAAAACAGCTTAGAGAGAAGGGAAAAGAAAAGAGAGAGGAACTGTGTGTGAGAAACACAGAGAGACAAAAAAAGAGGGAGTACGAGCACTACAGAGAGAGGAGGTGAATCAAGAAAAAGAGAGACAGACAGTCAGCAAGACAAATTACCAATTGGGGTCAGTGAAAGCGAAATACTGTGGAGTGTAACCAGAGGTGATGGTAAGGGGTGCACCCCAGTGCGCTGCTCCAGCAAGAGCTGGCTAAGCTGTGGCAAAAGCCAGCAGGGAGCTACTGAAAGAGCTGGCAGGGACCCAGCTTGCAACAGGACAGTACCCGTAAGAAATTGTAAGTTACTCTCACCCCCAAGTGTAACAGTTCCAGAGAGAGCCAGACAGCCTAATGACAATCTCCAGAGAGTAAAGTGCCAAGTAGCCCAAGCTCTCCCGTTGTCACACCACACCCACAGCCCCACAGGGCCAGTAGCCCGTTCCTTACCCAACACTGTGAGCCTGGTCCCATCCCCGAAGTACTGCTCCCGGTTGTTACACAATGAGGCAGGAGAGTTGCAGAAACCCCAGGGACTAGGCAGAGGTCCCCACCCCCAATCTTTTTGTTATTTCTTTCTTTCTCCTGCCATAGAGCTTCCAGTGAGTGCTCATGTTATAATGCATCCCAGCCACTGGAAACTCCTCACCCCAATTTCATTTTATCCTTTTTAGCCCAATGTATTGCTCTGTAGAGAGAGAGGGATGACTCTATAACCAGGGAGAAGACCTAGTCCCATGGCTGAATCCAAAATGAATTAGACACACATATAGCTCAGAATACAACATGCAGTAACACCAGGACCATCAGGACTATCAATACACAGGCTTCAGATCTTGTGTTGGCCATTGTTTGGTGTCAAGGAGAAATCCTGCCATCACAGTACCAGATGGCATTAGCAGCTACTTTCTGGCTGGGGCAGGAGTCACACATGCCTCTGAAGCATTTGCTATTAGCTTTTGGTCACTGGACTAGATGGACCGCAGGCATGTGGGTTGGATCCCAAGATGTAGCTTGGGCAAGTTTCACATGGCAATACCTCACAAATATCACAAACAACACACCACTCAGTCTTCTTTCTTACCTAGGACAGTGAGTTTGGTGCCATCGCCGAAGTACTGCCTTTCAGAGTTCACAACATTTTGCAGCTGCAGGAAAACCTCCCTCTGCTGAACCCACTCTACAATCTACCCCTCCTCACCATAAACCAGGACAAGGAGAAACCAAAGGCACAGCACGTTATAATGCCTTTGAAATAACAGATATAAACCATCTGTAAGGTCATACCAAGTGTGTCCCTGCTCGGGCCAGTGTACAACAGGTTCCTACAGTTTCTTCTTCAGGGCCCTATCTGCTCCATATTTAAATGGGTCAACTGATGGGGCTTTCAACAGTTCAGTCAGGTAGACTTGTTCAGACTCAGTGTAGGAAATATTTTCTGAAATTCATCCAGAATCCTTGCCTTTTATTGCTCATTGTCATCTCAGTATCTCTCACCTCCCACCCCATCTAAATCTGATCCCCACTTGATGCTTACACCATTAAAACCTATACACAAACTCATTTAAGGTTGACGGGGCCTTCCAGTCTATTCCTCTTTGTCACAGGAAGACTGAATTCACTGTCCCTAACTCATCTCTGACAGATGGCCTTCTAACCTCTGCTTTCATCTCCAGATAGTGATTCCACATCGTTCTTTAGCAGCTTGCCCCATCCCCCAGGCTGTTCAAAGTTTCCCCAATACACTCTTCAGCACCTCTGCTCCACTAGTTTTTCTTACCTGTCTTGACCAGAAACTTTCAAAGTGCACATTCAACAGGCTTTGGT
Source organism: Pelodiscus sinensis (assembly GCF_049634645.1). Classification (NCBI taxonomy): domain Eukaryota; kingdom Metazoa; phylum Chordata; order Testudines; family Trionychidae; genus Pelodiscus; species Pelodiscus sinensis. The sequence continues at coordinate 136,418,361 of NC_134711.1, read as the reverse complement.
CAATCTGTGTCCTAAACCTTGAATTCCTGCAGGCCAGATATCAGAGACTCACATCTCACAAAAGACAATTAATCATTGTAAAATTACTATAGGACTCTCCATGACTGATTGTTGTGGAAATCACAATTAGTAACCCATAACACTTCTACAGCCTTATTAAAAGGGGGTTGGTGCAATCAAAAGTTTGGTGGTAGCAAGAATGCTGATCCTGATGACAGCTGTGTGACAATGATAACACAGTGGTCGTTTGTTAGGTTGTTTTGCCCATCAAAGTTGAGGAAGTCCAAAACCAAAGAGGGGACCCCCCAAAGCTTTATATTATGTTTGAACTACATGACCTACTACTGTCAGTAAGCCCTGGTCTAACCTAGAATTTATTTTGAAATAACTCCCCTTATTTTGAAATAACCAGCAGAGCATCCAAACTACCAAGCCCGTTATTTCAAAATAAAGGGCTCATTATTTTGGAATAATAACTTCTGCTTTCTACAAGGAATAACACTTATTTCAAAATAGTTATTTCAGGAGTTATTATTACAAAATAAGTTATTTTGAAATAATTTCCTAGTGCAGACATGACCTAGGCAAGCATCATCTCTTGGGATTTTTGGATTCTCATTGCATTAAGCTTTCCCATTGTCTAAATGATCTTTTTTCTTGTAATAGCTGTGCCAGGAAGACTTCTTCACTTGGTGTGTTATTAGGGGCCCTGAGTCCCAGTGGATGGAAAAAGAGCAACTAGGAATTAGAGCATCAGGCATCTGAGAACACAACTTGTCATAAAACTGATTGTTTGTTTGTTTCTATTTTGTCTTCAAAAAATATCATGCATATTTGTTTGTCTCTTCCAGAATTCTGCCCCAGAATTACTAGCTTGCAATGGAAATATTTACAGAGAGATTGTGCAGAGGTTGTTATATTAATTCAAATTTAGTATATACAAATGTATCACAGCCCCTCATCATTCCTAATTCTTGTCTCTGACAGTCCCCTTTCCACATAAATTACAGTCATTCAGCAACCAACAGGGAATTTTATGCCTTACCTAGGACAGTGAGCTTAGTCCCTTCTCCGAAGTAGACTTGGTAATTGACACACTGGGAAAACACCAGCTCAATAACTAACAGGGAATGTGGATGGGGAAGGAGTTGCTTCCAAAGGGGAAGTTATGGAATGTCAAGGGATTAAAATAAAATTTTCTTACCTATCACAGTGAGTTTTGTGCCTGTGCCAAAATAGACTTTATCGTTGGTCACAATGACAAGGAGCTGCATAAATAAGCAGAAGAAAGGGACATGCTCCAGGTTAGGTGGACAGGCATAAGAGGTGTTAACCCTATCTAAAACCCCAGGGCCTATGTCGCTTCTGTGGACTACTCAGCATTCACTAGCTTTCACTAGAAGAGTATTGTTCATTATTTATTGATCCTATTATTATAGTTCTCCTTCCAATTGCTTTACAGACATTATCTAAACAGCCCTCGCATTCCCTTGTGAGATCAATACATATTGTCCCTATTTAACAGATGGAGAAAATAGGTACCCAAGGTTGTCCACAAGTCCGTGAAAGCACTAAGAATAGGACCTCTTGGTGCCTTGAAGTTCCAAATTCCCAGTCCTGTTCTCCAAGGCGGAGGCAGCCATTCTTTCTGCAAGTGGTAGATGTTCAAGGGTCAGTGAAGAAATTAGTTAATGGGAACTAGGAATAACTATAAACAGATGCTCACAAAGAGCATGGTGTCAGCATCTTTTTATCCCTGAATTAAAGCAAAGAGCCTTCTGATTTCTCCTCTGCTGACAGGGTGCCGAAGTCCTAGGAAGATCCTGATAGAAAACTGACAGGCATCCTAGTAGATTACAGAAGTCAACCCAAAACCCCAAAGATAATCCTGGCAATTCAGTCACTTAGACCCAGTCTAATCCCTGCCTTTCCTGAGTTAATAAAGGGGTGAGTCAAAGGGAAGCCTTGAACCTGTTGCTATAATCAGGGTTACAGGAAGCTGAACTGGAGAGGGAAAGACCCAGAAGAGATTTACATTTGAATCACTGCTGTCTCTTTTGTACTTCTGGCACCGCAAGTCACATTTCTGACAGGTCTCTGTTATGTCTTGAATTGTCTTTTTTCAGGGAGGCTTTTTCACATGAATAAAGGGCCACTTATTGCAAGAAGTTAGCACACTAGCATAATGTGAAGTTTCTGACTCTTGAACTGACGTGTGTTTTATGTCTATCCTGGCTGAATCTTTTGTGCTCAAAAATGTTTCAGGGCCAGCCCAGCACTGGCTGTCCTATCAAACATAAATACTTCCCAGGTAGAATATGCTGGCAGAGCTGTTGATCTTTCTGTTACATCCCAGTTGGAGTGGAGCCAAATGCTGTAAAGACATCCTAGGTAGAAGATAAACCATGCTGCAGAGTCCTATAGGTATGTCCAACCCAGGTAGAAAGTGCCTGCTGTATTGTACAGCAATGGGCGTAGGCACAGACCAGGTAGAATGTATCTGCTGTGTTGCAGACTGCTCTGTATCTGTCTCGGCTCTCTCTCAAATGGGATACCCATGAGGAAGGTTTTTGTAAAGGCCTCCCTAGAGAATGTATCACCGTGGGCCCCCTGTCCCCACAATGTTACAACCTCATACAAAAACAATCCTCCTCAAGGCTCCACCCCTCCATGACATTGCCCAACCACCATCAGAGAGCTTCTCCAGAACCTGTCTGTTTCCTCAGCAGTTCATTTGCTGCTGTTTGGAGAGGAAATGCTCCGTGTATGAGCATGTGTGTGTAAGTGTGTGTGTGAGAGAGAGATTATTTCTAACTATAGCCATCTCTTTATAACACATATTAATAGCAGAAGCCTTATTCCATGGCTAGAAAAAAATCAGTGGCAAAATTTTTCATTAGTGAGCTGATTAGACACCTATCTTTTATCTCCACAGCATTCTGCATATTCCTTCCACCCCCTTCCCCCCACCTCTCCCACCCTTTTAATCCACCACGGACCCATTAGCTCTGGACTATGAGGCCCTGTATTCTCCTGCCAGAATGGAGCCATTGTTTACAGCTTTTTCTGAGCGTTGATCTTTTCTCTGAAAATCTGGGCTGGTGAGATGATCTCGCTCTAGATTGACAGTCCCTGGAGCCTGAGACCTCTGTTTATCCTTGGAATGGCAAATCTCTGAGTGGCATACCATAGGCAATGGCAATGCAGGTCTTTTTCATGCACCGTGAGTTGCAGTCCCTGCCATGAAGAGATCTTATCTGGGAACAAGAAGAGAGCTGAGCCTCATTGGCCCATTCAATTCTTCACCTCTTTGCTGAGACTGTTAGTAAAGGGGTCAAGGAAAAAAGACGATGGTTGATTCTGTGAAATACAGCCCTTATATAGACATTCTGAGTGGGCATGCGGTCAGGTCACATGACATCCTGTTTATCACCCCTACATCACACATAAAATAGCCCTTGGAAGTGCGTCCTTCCCCAGAGGCTTGTTTACAGATCAGGGTGCACCCCACAAAGGAAGAAGTCATGTCAGCTAAATGTAATCTACACACACTAAGCCTACCAAGGGAAGGGGTAGACACATGAAAAAGTTCTGACAACCATCCAGTAGGGGGCATACACATACCCAAACCCAGTCCAATCATCTCACTTATAGGACTAGCTCTTCTCAGGCAGCAAGCAATAGGAAATGCAACACACACAAGAAACTCTGACCTAGTCTGTCCAGCAGAGAGCAGAGTTTGCAGAGAAGAGAGGGGCTAGCAGCAGTACTTAGAACCAGAGTGGTGTGGGGAAGCTGGTGTTCATTTTGGGACACTGGTAAAATACAGTGCTTAAAGTGTGTGCCTGCGTGCATGTGCCTCTGTGTGTACAGGAAGGTGTCACAGGGGTTGCAGATGTGCCCCCCCTATAAATAAATAGAGCTGGGTTGTTAAGGAGCACACCTACCTGTCTTACCAAACCTGCTAGTCCCACATTGTGCTAGACCTGCCTCTACCAGGGCACCAGCAAACCAAGCAGGTACTTGAGGCGGCACATTTCCAGGGGCAGCATTCCGGCCAGCCTTAATGCCCAACACGGGCCTGCCTCTGGCCGCCCAAGGAAATGGGCGGGGCGGCGGAGCCGGCAGCCTGCAGGGGGAGCGCGCACTCTTACTGCCCCACGTGGCCGCCTGGGAAGAAGGGTCAGCACCTCAGTGCTGGGTGTGGAGGGAGGAGAGAGCCAGGCGAAGTTCTCAGCGCAGCTGATGGGGCCCTGACTGGATCCAGCCCTGGCGCGGGATCCCAGCCCTTTCCAGGCACCGCGCAGCGGGAGTCACTGTCACATCCTGAAGCCAGCCTGGGAGCCCGACCGCTCATGCGAGCCCAGGCTCGGCTGCCATCACCCACAGGGCTCGCCGCCTGGGAGGTAAGCTCACTACGTGGGCAGCTAGGGAGACAGCTACAGCAGCTGCAGCCCATCGTTGGCCCCACTCCACGACCTGGGTTTGGCGGAGGTGAGACAGTGCGGTCATGCCAGCCCCAAACAGCTGTCAGGTGCGGGGACGAAACACGCTGCCCGCATCGGATCCCTCGCTAGTGGGTAACCGGCCCTGGCCACTGCTCACTGCTCACCCAGTGGTGGGATCTGCAGGTGTGCAGCGCTCGGCAGTGGCAGGGCATGCACATGGCGGGGAGCACCTCAGGCTCGGGCGGGGTGTGTGCGCAGTCAGTCCCATTGCAATGCCCAGAGTGAGCAGCAGAGTGAGCAGCAATTCGGATTAGCAGGGTCCCCGGGTGTGGCGTGGCCAGCTTCGGGGGAGGACGTTCCCCGCATTGTCTGCCCAGGTGCAAAGCCCGACACCTGCTCCACCTAGAACCGGCCCTGGCCTACACACACACACACACACACACACACAGAGGCTGGGTGACAGATATAGGTGTGTCCCTGCAGTAATTATGGGTTTTCAGCATTAGTGAAATCAAAGCACCTCTGCAATCTGAAATGTTCTGCACTAGTAAAGACACATGCTTCTGCAAACGTGGGTGGCCACTAACCAGTGGGAACAATTGTGTCTGTGTTTGCCTTTTCAAAGTGAATTACATGTAAAAGTATTCAAAAGCTCCAGAGGGTAGCTGAGTTAGTCTGTAATAGGAAAAACTTAAAAAACAACAAATAGTTTGGTACCACTTTATAGACTAACAAAACATGTAGATGGTATCATGAGGTTTCGTGGGCACAGCCCACTTCTTCAGATGACTGGAGTATTAGAAGTATTGTTTTGAGACATTAACTAACTGCCCATTTGTCTCTGTCTCATCTCTTGATAGTGTGTAGTGTATCTGTCTTTGCCGTTCTGTGTCTCCAGTTGTTACTACAAGGACCATCACTAAGCGAAGTCTCTATATAATTATGCTTTCATTTTGCCTTTTGTGGACTTTTACTTGAATTATTATTATTGTTGTCATTATTAATAATAACAATAACAACAACGTCATAAAAAAGTATCTGCATTATTTGTATTCAGAGCCTCTGTCATAGACCAGGACTGCAGTGTGCTAGGGGCTGTATAAACACAGGCACTGTCTGCCCCAGGGAGTTTACAATCTAAATGTAACCCAAGAGAAAACAGACGGCTACCATAAGTACAGGGAAACTATGAAACAGAATTGGCCAGCTTGATAGGCTGTAGTTTCTACATAGCAGCATCCTACCTACTGTTAAGTTTTATTGTCAGGGCAAAGAAGAGCTTCCGGAAGAGATTTACAAGAGAATAATGAAGCAACTTTGTGGCTGTTGATGTCCTTAATGTCACTAATAAGCTCCACTCCACAAGCTACCTGTCCAGGGAGAGAGGGGGCTCTTTGACCAATCACATTCCTCCCTTTGTTTACATTTAACTTTGTGTCATGATGCCTATGGATGATGTTGCCACTTCATTTGGATGTTAATTTTAAGAGGTAATTCTCCAAAGCTGCAAACAGAGGGCAACCTTCTTCCATTTTGGGTTTGGAATTGCCATGGTTTCGGACTTGATGGGCAGTTGTCAAAAGTACAGGCATTGCAAGTGAATTAAAAGAGCAGACAGTGAGAGAGACAGAAAAGGATGAAGAAGAGGACAATGCTTCAGTTATGTTTTGTGCACCTTCAGTCTTGCAGTAGGCAAGACATCTGAAATCTATTTCCACGAGGAACAGGGACTACAAATACATACGTAAATGGGACAAAACTGAGCAGAGGGGAGACTGTGACATAGTGGGGGAGTTGTCCACTATTGTATTCCTATGTTTACTCTATTGTTACATTCACGGTTCGCTGTATTGTGTGTGTGTGTGTGCCTTAGTTTTCCCCAGACACTGCAGCACTATCTGCATAAGGAGAAAAAACTTAAAAACAACAACTAGACTAGTAGCAGCTTAAAGACTAACAAAACATGTAGATGGTATCATGAGCTTTCATGGGCATAAAGCTTATGATACCATCTACATGCCCTGCCAGTCTGTTTGGGTATGTCTACACTATCACCCTAGTTCGCACTAGGGTGGTAATGTAGGCAACCGGAGTTGCAAATGAAGCCCGGGATTTTAATTTCCCGGGCTTCATTTGCATAAAGCCGGGCACCGCCATTTTAAAATGTCCGCTAGTGCGGACTCCTAGTCCGAACTACCTAGTCCGTGCCGCGTATAGCTGCGTGGCACGGAGTCCGCACTAGCGGACATTTAAAAATGGCGGCGCCCGGCTTTATGCAAATGAAGCCCGGGAAATTCAAATCTCGGGCTTCATTTGCAACTCCGGTTGCCTACATTACCACCCTAGTTCGAACTAGGGTGGTAGTGTAGACATACCCTTACAGACTAACTTGGCTACCTCTCTGAAGCTTTTGTGCATGAGGAGGGGGAGGCTGGTCATGACTCACTGTGGAAGTATGTTCAGTCTCTCTCCTCCTGTGAACCAGGTGACAGCAATAAAACCTTGGGCCTGGAAGCAGGACAAAGGATAGGCGAGGCTGACACCAGGCGGGGAGCAGGGCCTGAGGGGTGAGTCAGTCTCATCTGGGCTAGGATGTCAGAAGGGGCTTAGGGTAGGAAAGAGTGGGGAAAGGGACTGGGACCTCTTCTCCCTGAGAGGAATAATGCTGCCTGCTCCTGGTCCCTGTGGGTGTCTAGACTACACCTCTCTGTTGACAGATGTAGATTAGGCACATCGAAATTGCTAATGAAGCAGGGATTTAAATATCCCGCACCTCCTTAGCATAAACATGGCCGCCACTTTTTTTCTAAATGAAGTTTTTTCGAAAAAACCCGACAGTCTAGACATGGACCTGTCGAAAATAAACCCTTTTTTGACAGATCCTGTAAACCTCATTTATTGAGGAATACAGGAGCTGTTGAAAAAGGCTTTATTTTCGACAGATCCACGTCTAGACTGCTGTTTTTTAAAAAAACACCTCTGTTTAGAAAAAACTGGTGGCCATGTTTATGCTAATGAGGAACAGGATATTTAAATCCCTGCTTTGTTAGCAATTTCAATGTGCTTGATTTGTATCCCTATGTCGATAGAGGGATGCAGTCTAGACTGGCCTGTGTAACATCAATCCAGTACTACGCCGTGTCCCTGTGAACCAATAAGCCTTCTGTTCTACTTGCTGGCTGAGAGTCATGTCTGGCTGGGGATGGGCATGAAGGGCTCAGGGGCTCCCTGACACGCCATGACAGAGACATTTCTGAAAATATTTCCAAACAGATCTGTTGCACTGTGGAGTGGTCTCCGAGGGAAGTGGTGCCCCCATCAGCCATTTAGAACAGGACTGACCCAGCATTAGACACTGCTCTGTATATATAGTAATCCTGCATTGTGTGTGGGATGGGGAGAGAAGAAGGGCGAGAAAACCTGTTCTGTTGCTGTCCCTGTTTGGATCAGTCTTTAGGGTTATCAGTCCGCACTTTTCACAACCACTAAATCTTGTTTAAAAACATGCATGGACAATGTTGTATGTTTAGAGAAGACTTGGTTATCGTCCATCCCGAATAAACATAGCATGCCTAAAATTCCCCCAGCAGGCACAACTGGATGCAGTACCCTGCATTCCTGCCTGAGTTAGGCTATGTCTAGACTGTAGGCTTCTTTTGGAAAAAGGACAACGAAAAAGCGATTTGCTATTTCAAAAGATAGCGTCCACGCTGATTGGACGCTACCTTGCATTTAAGGCCACCTGGAACCAGTTCAGGCAGGGCATTAGATCAGCAGTTGCTTCTGGGTGCTATTGCCTAAGGCTAGTTGAGACGCACTTAAAGGGACATCCCCTCCTCCCCCCGGACAGCTGTTTCTCAGCTTCTGCTGCCTGCTTACTACCTCTCCGAGGGACAGCAAAGCATTTGCAGTGTGTGCTCTGGTTGTCCTGCCTGTGGACACCACAGCACACTCCTTGCCATGGAGTCAGAACTGCCTCTCAGCATGTGATGGCCCCACACTGCCATGGTGCAGTTTCCTCAGCAGTTTGTGCAGGCTGCCTTCAAGGTCCTGCAAGAGCTTGACTCTGAGCCCATCAGTGAGACCCTCTGCCTGTGTGCAGGAGCAAGGCCCTTGCAAAGCACCCCATGGTGGAGAGATATTGGACACCAGTTTCGACTAATGGGACCAACTGGACATGGAGTGGTGGGATGACCAGTAGAGGCTCCACATCTTCTGCATTTGGAAGGCCACATTTATGGAGCAGTGTGCCTGGCTCGCCCCTGCCCTCCATCGATGGGACACTCAGATGCAACCTGTCATCCCCTTGGAGAAGTGGGTCACCATCACCGTCTGGAAGCTCACCACCCCAGACAGTTACTGGTCCATGAGCAACCAGCTTGGCATGGGAAAATCCACCATTGGGGCCCTCCTCATAGAGGTGCTCTCTGGCTGCAGTCCCTGCGGGTAGGGGAGTTCTGGAAAGGGGGACCCTAGGGAAAGAGCGGTGCGGAGGGTAGGCCGGGGGTGAGGGAGAAGTGCCATTCCTGGGGGGTTCTGCTGTCCTCCACACACAGAGAGCTGCAGGGGGCATCATAGAGGGTGGCTTCTGGGGTGTTTGGCGGTGGAAGGAGAATGGGACTCAGGGACCTCCCAAGGGCTCAGCCACCCCCTCTGATTCTGTTTTGTGTGTTTCTTTGTCTCCTTCTGCAGGTGATGAGGGCCATCAACTCTGTCCTGCTGCACAGGGTCGTCCACCTGGGAGACCTGGACCCCATCATGGCTGGATTTGCCACCCTGGGCTTCCCCAACTGTGGGGGGACCATAGATGGAACTCTCCTCAGGGCCTCCCCACTAAGGCCTGTGCCTTGCCCCCCTATGCCTTTCTCTCCCTGGGTGAGGACTTGTGATGAGTTTGGGTGGAGTGGTCACCAGGGCACCTGTGTTATTTTCTCAAGGCCTCTTCTTTCGAAAGAACTCCCTCTTCCGCATCCACACACGCCTTTTTCCAAACAAGTTTTTTTGGAAAAAGCCTTCTTCCTCGTAGAAGGAGGTTTACTGCTGGTGGAAAAATCCCACTGTTCTTTCAACTTTTTGTTGAAAGAACACAATTGCAGTGTGGACTCAAGGATTGTTTTTCTGGAATAACGGACATTATTCCAGAAAAATGCTGCAGTGAAGGCGCACCCTAAGTTTGTGATGTGGAGTATTGCTACGTGCTGTGGGTCACCCAGAGATGGACCATTCGATGCTGGGACAGTGATCCCATCATGTACCAGCTATATGGTCCGGTAAGGCATTGTTATGAAAAACAATGAAAAAACACGAACACCCAGAAAGCACTTTCTAGCTCTAATATATTTGTATTTGCTCTGTGTTCTTTTCAGAGATGAGTCAAAGGAGGGGGAAGGAAATGTCACCAGGAAACCAGTCGGCGTTGGATGTCTCAGTTGGCAGCAATGGTTTCCTTGATCCAGTCAACATAGTTGCAGACCTTGGTGTAGACTCCAGGGTAACCCTGCAGAGCACAGCCAATCCCCCAGGACACAACTCCTTGGAGCTCTCCATTGCACACAACTGGGCCACCAGAGTCGCCCTGTGAGGGAAAGGATTTGGATGTTACTGACACAAGCTAATTAAGGCAGAGGAATCTACTCAGCTAATCTTTCAACTAGCTGCAGTGGAGCCTTAAAAACAACATGCTCCATTATATCTGATAGGCAGGAAAGACAGAAGATCAAGATTTCAAGTGTTTCCTCCATTGACCATCATCCACCCAGCACCCTTCAGCAGTGCTTGGAATTACAGTGCTAACTGTGGTTAAAAGCTTAATAGGTCCAACTCTGCTGATCTGAGTCTGGATTGGAAGCAGGCACCTATCTCTGTTCTTGTTCTAGCCATCCTGCCCATCTCTACCAGAAATCAGAGGCTGAGCTGCAGTTATAGCCCAGATAAAATGCTCTACATCCACAGCTTGATCCTTTGACCCACCCAGTCTGCACTCCCAAACATGCCCCCAAACTCCTGCACACACCCTTTTCCTCAGCACATCTTGTGGTCAACTCTTCAGGTTCTCAGAGTTCTGGCCCTAAGGATGGTATCAGAGGGATGAGGGCAGCTGAGCCCAGTCTCTGCAGAACAAGAGGAAATGAAAGGCAGCTTACCTGGCAGGAGTCTTTGCCACCCTCCAGGAATCCCACGCAGATCATGTTGGTAGTGATTTGTCCTGGGTAAGCTTCACTACACTCGGCATCTGTCAGCACTGGTGCATCCAGACATTGAAGAAGCTCAGGGTAATTGCCTGCCAACATGGGAGTGGGAGTGGGTAAGATACATCTTAGAATGTAGACATGCCAATTAATGTAAAGACTGGTCCCTTTCTGGGCTAGAGAAGCCAATAAAGAAGAGAGCAGAAAGAACAACTGACCAGAATTAGCAGATGTCTGTGAGGAGGAACTCAATGACTAGAATAATAGAATAACAGGGATTATTTCAAGGCAGGAATGAAAGCCCAGGACTGGAATAGCAGGGGGCTGCAGGGCAGGGCAGGGCAGGGCAGGGCTGAGGGACACTGGCAGAGCTGTGTAAGGAGCCTAGGGCTGGGACAGCAGGGACACTGTTAATAAGAAGTGAGGATAATCAGCAGAGCTGAGCGTGCAGACCCAAAGACTGCAAGAGCAAAAATTGCTGCGGGGCAGGACTGAGCTGTATCTGGGTTCTAGAACTGTAATGCTAGGATAAGGCATCTGTGTGTCATGTGTGAGGCACATTCATACTCACTGCCACTGCTGAGGGTGTTTCCCCACCCAGAGATCAGGCACCGAGTCCCAGAAGCCACACAGGCAGAGGGCAGGGAGATGGTTGTGACACGGGAGTTCAAGGTAGCCGGGGTTGCCAGCTTGATGAGCATAATGTCATTATCCAGGAGCCTTGAATTGTATTTGGGGTGGCGAATGATTTTAAGGGAGTTGATGAACTGCTCGTCCCCTTCCAGCACATCAATGTTATGCTCCCCAAGCCTCACCTGGATGCGGCTGCAAAATCAACCAGGCAAAATGGAGAGTGATTAACCACAAATAGCACTAGGTGGCACAACACAATTCAGTGGACTATGTAGTTAGATGTTCAAATTCTGTCCTAGATCACAAGTGAAATAATTGTGATTGTCTTTCATAGCAGTCTTCATATGGAAATAAAACGAATGGGTCATCTCATTTGGTAACTCGTCAGCAACAGGGGCACTAACTAAGTGTAAGGTCTTATATCTTCCCAGTGAGCCTACTTGTGGAAGAACATACCAGCTAGGAGAATTTTGATGCTTGATCTCAAATGGTGAGTGGCAGATGTTCAGATGATTCTTTCCCTGGTTGAATATTTGTCTACGTGACACAGTAGCAGTGACATTCACCAGCTCTGTCTGTTCTAACTATAAAAGACAGAAGTGGACATCCCTACCAGTCCAGTAGATCTCAAGCTGTGGCCCATAGTCAAAAGCATGAAAGGTTCTGAGAACTTATTGGTGTGTTGTGTACAGGAGAAGGTCCTTCTCTTGTGAAAAGCTTTGCAGAAGGTGTTTGCTGGAAAACTCCTAACCTAGACCATCCCCAGAGTCAGCTCAGGATGTTTCTTACAACCCGCAGCTAGCTGCACTCTTCAGGTCCTTCCTGAATCCAGGAATGGTGACTGGTTTTGTTTTTTTGGCATTATAGGAGTAGCAATAATATATTACATTTCACTAGCAAACTTTCATACCAAGGCCAATTACCTCCCTGAAGGTGGATTCAGTCCTGTGCTCAGACAATATGAATTTCAATGGAAATTGAACTAAAATACTGAAGGGCAGAACTAGGCCCTGTCCAGAAAGTTTATATAGGGATCACTTCACCCCCTCCACAGCCACCTCTAGGGAAGCATGGGACAATTGTCTAGTAGCACTTAGCAATGTTACCAAGCATAGATTAGGCCTCAAAATGAAGAAGAAGAAGAATGGATCCAATTGAAAATTCTGGGGGAATTAAATAAGAAATTGGCTTGGACTGATCGACCATCAACCTTACTACAGAGAAAAGTGCTGTGGGAACTTTAATGGCATCCCCATTCTTGGGCACTGGAAGATATAATTAGTCAGAGGGCAGTGGCTCCTATTCAGTCACCCACATCACATCCTGCCACATGGATTATCTTTTATTGCTCTTCCATACGTGTAGTGGGAAGGTCTGATTATATCTGAGAAGATCTCAGCCAGAGGACACTTAGCCATAGGTAATATGCAATGTATTATCATTCACTCACGATTTGTAGCAGTGAGCAGCTGACACAACCCACTGGCTGTTGATGAGAGAGCCCCCACAGAAGTGGTACCCAGAATTTAGGGACACTTGATAGGGGAGAGAGCAGGTGTAGCCCCCCACAATCTTGTCATCATCATCAACAGGGACAGCAGCTGAGGGAATAGAGAAAGCAGGTGTGACGGCGCATCAGGGATCCCCCCGATCCAGCACCTCCATAGCAGCAAGATGAGACTCTGCCAACCAGTAGAATAGAGAGGGTTTATTGCATCTCCAGGATACAGCCCAGCGTGGGCGAGATGTGGGTATAAGGAGTCAGGGCCAGGCAGGCGCAGACCCCTTAGGGTAGGGGTGTCTAGGCCCCTGGACTCCCATCACTCCGCTTAGCCTCTTCTCTCCATGTTTGCCCCAGTCAGGCTGACTCTTCTCCAAACCACTCCCTTCCTTTGTTCAAACTCCTTCCCTCTCCGGTGAGAACCGGTTGGATCACTGTCTACGGGACAGTGTAAAGTGCTACATAGTCCTGTATTTTGCTTTGTCTACAGGACCTGAGGCTCCTCAGGCGACCCCCCACACTGGGCAGTGCTTACAGATGCAGGCCAGTAGGGGTCACCCACAGCCCAAGCATAGCAACTAGTGACATACCAGCACTACATCACAGCAGGTATTAAAAATAATTTGGACTCCAGTGATATGAACTGCAGCAGCAGCTAACAAACAGCAAATTATTTAACCAGACACTTAAAAGCTTTAGTCTCAATTGTCCATGTTTCATGCCCACCACTCCCTAAGGCATGAGGCTGTGACAACTAACTTTCTGGTCCAGGAAAGAATAGTCTCTTCACCTCTGCTCCCTCACAGCCCAGGACATTGCTCTCATATCTCAAGCCCTGAAAGACCTCGACGTGTTTTACAGACTATAGAGAGAGTCGGGGGAACAAGAATTAGAGAGAGAGAATTGATTGCATCCATCACTAAAGAACTGCCACATCTGGTGCAGAGCATGATGGCTGATTAACAGTGAACAGAAACCATATGCATCAGTTTAGGACAAGACATGAAAAAGAATGTCAATACCAATTAAAACTGCCAATGGAATTTTTGTTTCATTGCAGGGAGTCAGAAGTATAAAAGACAAAAAATAGATGGGAAGAGAGAGCGAGAAAGAGACAGGGCAAGAGAAGGGAGCAAGTATAGGTAAAAACAGTGTCTGGGACTATGTCTACACTGCGGGGGTTTTCCGGGATACCAGAGGTAAAACTCCACCGCATCCAGGGAATGAGTCTGCTCTTCTTTTTTTTTTTTGCAGAAGAGCAGATGCACTCTTTCGGGGAGCCGTGTATACCTCATTCTATGAGGAACAAGGGCTCCTCCAAAAGAGGAAGTTTCTCCACCATTTGGCCCCGTCTACAGGGGGCCAAATGACAGAAAAGCCTCTTCCAGAAACGCAATCAGAAAAAGCTATAGAGTAGACATAGCTTGAGAGAAGGAGTAGAAATGTAAAGGTCTGAAGGAGGCAGAAAAGGGCAAAGGAGGACAAGAAGAGACAGACTGAAAGAGAGACTGAGGCTATGTCTAGATTGCCGGCTTCTTTCGGAAGAAGCTTTTCCAGAAGAGATCTTGCGAAAAAACTTCTTCTGAAAGTAACTGTCCACACAGCAAAAGCACAACGAAAAAGTGATCTGCTTTTTCAAAAGATAGCATCCACATTCACTGGATGCTATCTTGCATTTAAGTTCTGATTGCTGTGGACGGAATGGCCACCAGGGTACCTGTGCTTTTTCCTGGAGGCCTCTTCTTTTGAAAAAAAGCCCTTTTCCCAATCGATACACACCTTTTTCTGAAAGAGTTCTTTCGGGAAAAGGCTTCTTCCTTGTAGAAAGAGGTTTACCAATGTCAGAAAAACCCCAAAGACAGCGAACTCTAAAGAAAAGGGGAAAACTTGTCCCTGGAGGACACTGGAGCATCAGCAGAATTAATCAGCTTTTGAAAACTCACCTGCTACTCCCAGACAGGCAAGAATCAGGAAAAGTTTCATGGTGTCACTATTAGTGAGCAGTCAACTGTGATAGGATTTGCTGAAGAAATCACCTCATTTTATACCTCCTAGAGGGTGTTATCTTCCCCAATCCAAGGTCCCACCAGGTTCTGACTTCCCAGGATCATACATCATTCAAACACATTTAGTTACATTATCAAGCTAAAAATATCCTAAAGTGACTGCAGGTGCCACAGAGACCAGATCAAGAATTTCCTGAAACTAAAACAGCAAATGTCAAATCTTATACAGCACTGCTGATGCACCTTAATCGTGCCCTGCAGGCCCCTGTTATTCCAGCCCTGAGTTTCCCAAACAGCCTTGCCCTGCAGCCCCTGCTATTGCAGCTCTGGGCTCCCCACACAGCCCTGCCAGTGCCCCTCAGTCTTGTTCTGCTATTTCCTGCTTTTTCAGCTTTGGGCTCCTATGATGAATGTAGAAATGGTTGGTAATATTTGTATTGTCCAGAGGTTTAATTTGGTTTCTCTGTGACCTTTGGTTTGCAGTACACTGAGTGTAGAAGGAAGCAATGGGTGTTTGAGTAACTTAGCAGCATGGTTGTAGATCAGAATTGTTAACATGAACTAAGTGAGACTTGCACATTTACATGGAAGATCTGGAGGAGACAAAGGAAGAGATGATGATCAGAATTTTAGCTCCCAACAGCTGAAAGTTCAAGACTGGCTAGGCATGGGAACTCAGCTTGGCTGGCAGCAGAAGAACAATAGAAGCAGTTTAACAGAAGAAACAATGGGAAATTTGGGATAGACAGAGAGACAAAGATCTGATAGAAAGTGAAGATGGAGCTCAGGAAGAAGGAGGGCATGGGAAAGTCCTGGCTTCCACTGCTATGAAGGTAACCTTACTTTCAAAAGACTACCAGTTTGGCTACAGATACTCACTGAAGAGCATTGCACCCTAAAGAACTTGAAAAGTCTCTCTCAGGAATCTAACTTAGCTGGATTTGCTGCGAAAAGAAACAGGTATCATGTCCCCATGCTTTTTGAAAACTGGCTTCTGAATATGAATATGCAATGCACCATTTAATATACCAATTTTAAATGTTCAATCTGCTGAATTTGTATATCCCATTTTTGTGCATGTATCATTTTATATGTGAAGTTAGAAATATGAATTGTGAATCTGGTTTTAATTCTAAATATGCTAATGACCTATGAATGCTTTTCCTGTAAGCTCAAACTCTGATTAGTCCTAGAAAGACATGTACCCATACTACCTGGCATTGGGATTCATCTTGAATCTAGTACTTTTCCAGGGGAATAAGGAGACAAAATAAAGGGTACCCACCCTGTGGAAAACTCTACTTAAGGAATGGAAAGCCATCAGGTCTTTGTCTTCAGCTGGCTTTTGAAATTGCCTCCCAATCCTAAGAGAATACAAATGAAGAGAACAAAATGAATGGTAGGGAAAGGATGAAAGCAAAGTTACTAGGCCCAGATCAGAAAAAGATCAACTCTGGATTGAGATAAGAACAATTATTTAAGGTAAGAATTTACATGTAACAAGTTTCTTAGTATATTAGAACTAGCAGGCATGTTTTGTTTATTTTGGCTTAGTAACTTACATTGAACTGTCTGTCACTGAAACCCTACTTTTTGTACTTAATAAAATATTTTTGTTTACTATCAAGCACAGCATAAATAATTGTTACTTGCTGGGGGCAGCAACTGCTGTGCTGCTCTCCTTTTCATTGATAAGGAGGTGCACATCTTTATGAGCTTTCTTTGTGTAAAACTTTTACACAGGATAAGATGGATTTATTTGGGGTTTTGACCCCTTTTTGGGATTCGTTTCCTGGGTGCTATCAGCATTATTATAGCTGTGTCCTCTCAAAGCTGAACTGGTTCAGTGTCTGTGTTGATCAGCAGATGGGCAGTGACCCCAACTCTGTGCCTTTGCTGGGGAAGACCAGAGTTTCTGGCCCAACAGCACAAGGTGGTGGGTAGCTCCAGAGAGCAGGAAGGCAGGTCTCAGTTGCTTGATCAGCGCCCTGAGGTGCAACCCCAAGGGGACTTCTGTGATCCAACCTGTCACCTTAGAAACTTATGAGAAGTGGAAGCTTGGACAGATGACCAGGGAGGAGTATAAATATATTGCTCAAGCATGTGGGGTTGTACTCAGGAAGACCAAAGCGCAATTGGAATTGCAGCTAGCAAGGAATGTGAAAGGTAACAAGAAAGGTTTCTACAGGCATGTTAGCAAGAAGAGGCTGATCAGAGAGGGTGTAGGACCCTTACTGCATGAGGGAGGTAACTCAGTGACAGATGATGTGGGAAAAGCTGAAGTATTCAATGCTTTTTCTGCCTCTGTCTTCACGGACAAGGTCAGCTCCCAGACTGCTGCATTATATAGCACAGTATGGAAAGGAGGTGGGATGCCCTGGGTGGAGAAAGAATAGGTTAATAACTATTTAGAAAAGTTGGTCATAGACAAATTCATTGGGCCAGATCTAATGCATCTGAGGGTGCTGAGGTGAAGGAGTTGGCTGATATGACTGCACAGTTATTGGTCATTATCTTTGAAAACCTGTGGTGATCAGGGAGAGGTCCTAGATGATTGGAAAAAGGCAAATGTAGTGCCCATCTTTAAAAAAGGGAAGAAGGACACTCCAGGGAATTACAGACCTGTCAGCCTCACCTCAGTCCCTGGGAAAATCATGAAGGGGATTCTCAAGGAATCCATTTTGAAGCATGTGGAAGACAGGAAAGTGATCAGGAATGGATTCACCAAGGGCAAGTCATGCCTGGCCAACTTGCTTATCTTCAAAAATGTAGTAACTGGCCCTGTGGACATGGGGAAGTTAGTGGACATGATGTACTTTGACTTTAGCAAAGCTTTTGATAGGGTCTCCCACAGTATTCTTGCTAGCAATTTAAAGATGTATGGATTGGATCAGTGGACTGTAAGGTGGACAGAAAGTTGGCTAGTTCAGGCTCAATGGTTAGTGATCAATGGTTTGATGTCTAGTCGGTGGTCAGTATCAAGCAGAATGCCCCAAGGATCAGTTCTAGGGCCAGTTTTGTTCAACATCTTTATTAATGACCTAGATGAGGGGATGGATTGCACCCTCAGCAAATTCAAAGATGACGCTAAGTTAGGGGGAGAGGTAGATATGCTGGAGGGCAGAGATAGGGTCCAGAGTGACCTAGACAAATTGGAGGATTGGGCTGAAAGAAATCTGATAAAGTTCAACAAGGAGAAGTGTAGAGTCCTGCACTTGGGACAGAAGAATCCCAAGCATTGGTACAGGCTGGGGACAAACTGGCTAAGTAGAAGTTCTGCAGAAAAGAACCTGGGGGTTACAGTGCATGAGAAGCTGGATATGAGTCAACAGTGTGCCCTTGTAGCCAAGAAGGCTAATGGCATATTAGGTTGCATTAGGAGGAGCATTGCCAGCAGATCTAGAGAAGTGATTATTCCCCTTTATGCGGCTCTGGTGAGGCTTCATTTGGAGCATTGCATCAAGGTCTGGATCCCCCACTATAGAAAGGAGGTGGACACATTGGCGAATCCAGCAGAGGTCAACAAAAATGATTAGCGGGCTGCAGCGACAAAGTGGGGATTGTATTAACTCTTTTCGCTCTTCTATGTTTCATGTCATTTCTACTGTCCTGTACTGTTCTGTTGTAACTCTGTGTGAGTGTGCCTGAGTTTCTCTTGGCACTCCATCAGTGCCTGGCTGGGGATGGGAGTTTTGGGTGTGACTCCCACTATGGGAGGACTGCCCCAGGCTACCCAGCCCAGCCCAGCTCATATACAAAGGCACAGGATCTCTAGTAATCTGAGTCTAGATTGAAGGTACATCCGGTAACGCTTTTTCCCTCGGGAAGCTGGACAAGGGAGGAGACGGGGCTGCCTGCAGGGCTGGGATGGGTTGTGGAGTGTGTGAGTGAGTGGATACGGGATGGCTTAGGATATAGGGAGGAGGCCCAGGGCCCTGACTCTGACCCCGTCTCTTTCCAAGAATGATAGTACTGACTGCTCCTGGCTCCTGTGCTGACAAGTCTGTGCTAGGCTGTGTCTCTGTGAGCTAATAAACCTTTTGTTCTACCTGCTGTCTGAGTGTCATGTCTGGCTGCGGATGGGGGTGCAGGGCCCAGTGACTCCCCACCACTGCATGACAACAGCACATGACTTATGAGGAGAGGCTGAGGGATTTCGGCTTATTTAGTCTGCAGAAGACAAGAGTGAGGGGGATTTGTTAGCAGCCTTTAACTACCCAAAGGGAGGTTCCAAAGAGGATGGAGAGAGGCTGGTCTCAGTGACACAGGTCTAGGTTGGATATTAGGAAAAACTATTTCCCTAGTAGGGTGGTGAAGCACTGGAATGAGTTCCTTAGGGAGGTGGTGGAATCTCCATCCCTAGAGTTTTTAAGTCTTGGCTTGACAAAACTCTGGCTGGGATCAGGGCTGGCCCTACCATGAGGCAAACTGAGGTGGCCTCCTCAGGTGGCAGACTGTGTGTGTGTGGGGGGGGGAGGGCACTACGACCCAGAGTGTAGAAAATTGTCTGCTGCTAGTGCATATGTAGGTAGCAGAGCAGTACCATGAGAGGAGTAGAACAGGAAGAAGGCAAAATTGAGACCTTTCAAAGTTTTGGCCCAAGCAAGGGGGCATTGGAGGCGCCATTTGAGCTCCCTGCCTCAAGTGCCAAATGTGTGAGCTGGCCCTGTCACTCAGTATTCATGATGTGGACATACTAAGGATTTATAAAGTGGCTTTATGAAATCTTCTGTCTTCTTATCTGTCCCTCTCCTAATAACCATTTATTCAAACCCTCTAGTTCCTGTCTTTTAACAAGTTATTGATCCACGATGAGGTATGGACTATAAATACCACTTCTGATTGTTCTCCCATCCTTGGTGACCAGAGAAGAGTTTGCACAGGCTAGGGAAGAGAGGGAGACAGGAGGGGACCCAGAGCAGAGCCTGTTTGGCCAGGAACCCTGGGGCCTTGGCACAGTGGAGAGGAAAGGTGTTTGGTATGGAGAGAGATGAGTGTGTTTGTCTGGAACTGTTTCACTTAACTGCATCAGCATCTGAATGGGCTGTACCTTTATCACCTTTCTGAGCTGGATGGAACTCATTGTTTTCTATAGGGCTGGGATGATCCAACCCCAACCCAGAAGTCAATAGGAGTCTGGGAATCAATGGGAAAACTCCCCTTGACTTTAATGAGCAAGAGCTAGGAAGCCAGTGGAGTTGGAGTCCCACATCCAGGGCCTGCTGTTTCACCTATGCCAGGAGTCATATGTTCCATAGTTTGTGCAGGCTGAGTTCCTTGCATACCTCCATCTGCCCTCCCACTCTCTGCACCGTCTTCTTGGGTGCCATCTCTCCAGCCCCTTCGATTTCAGGGACTCTGCATCCTGCCTGCCTCTTGCCAGCAGCTCTGTGTGCCCCCCATTCTCACACCACCAGGGGCTCTGTGTGTCCTCTCATTTCCATCTCTAGTACTAACATTCCCCATTCCGCCCATAGCAGGGGCTATGTGTGCTCCCTCATTCCCCACTTCTCCATACCATCATCCTCCATTGTCTTCACCGTCCAGGGGCTCAGTGTACTGCCTCAGTCCTCCACAACTCTCTTTCCAGGGTCCCCCATTCTCCTCCAATGGCAGCCTTTGGCAGCAGCTGTGTGTGCCCCCTCATTCCTGCCATACCAGCATCCCCCATTGTTCCCATCCACCGGAGGCTCTATGTGCTCCCGTTTCCCTTATCTGCCCTAGCAGCAGGGCTGGCCCTACCATGAGGCAAACTGCGGCAGTCGCCTCAGGTGCCAGACTGGGGGGTTGGGGGAGGAGAGGGGCGCCACTAGGATCCAGAGTGTAGAAAATTGTGTCTGCTGCTGGTGTGTATGTATTCGCTCTGCTCTAGATGCACAGAGATGGTGGAGTGCTGTGCTAGAGGGAGGAGGGCACAAGAGATCTTTCAAAGTTTTGGCCCAAGTGCAATGGGGGCATCATTTGAGCTGCCCGTCTCAGGTGCCAAAATGTTGTGAGCCGGCCCTGGCTGGGTTGATTTAGTTGGGATTGATCCTGCTTTGGACAGGGGGTGGACTTGATGACCTCCTGAGGTCTCTCCCAACTCTATGATTCTATGACATGAAGACCCATTTTTGGGGTGATAGGGGCTACGGTCCTGACCTTCTGGTACACCGTGGGTCCAGCACACTCAGGGTATGTCTACACTACCCTCCTAGTTCGAACTAGGAGGGTAATGTAGGCATACCGCACTTGCAAATGAAGCCTGGGATTTGAATTTCCCGGGCTTCATTTGCATAAGCGGGGAGCCGCCATTTTTAAATCCCCGCTGGTTCGAACCCCGTGTAGCGCGGCTACACGGGGCTCGAACTAGGTAGTTCGGACTAGGACCACGAGGTGTACCGGTAGTTCCACGAGGTGTACCGGTAGTTCGGAATAGGAATCCTAGTCCGAACTGCCTAGTTCGAGCCCCGTGTAGCCGCGCTACACGGGGTTCGAACCAGCGGGGATTTAAAAATGGCGGCTCCCCGCTTATGCAAATGAAGCCCGGGAAATTCAAATCCCGGGCTTCATTTGCAAGTGCGGTATGCCTACATTACCCTCCTAGTTCGAACTAGGAGGGTAGTGTAGACATACCCTAAAAGAGGTAGGTGACTGATTAAAGGCCAAGCCATAGTGCAGAAACTATTAATACATGATACCAATTGTGCTGGCATTTATTACTGCCCTCAATCCTACACTACAGAACCTCTTGCCATTGAGTCATGGGACTTGTAGCAATCTGCATGGTACTTGGAGGAAGGAGCCCATCCATGTACATGGATGGAATTTAGCTGCAGTTTTAGCATCTCTTTAAACAGTTTTCTTAATAATAACCATATTTAGTTTTATGAGCATGGAGTCCTCTCATGTTTTTGCCTAGTACATGGTACATGAAATAGGGTCTCCCATAACTCCTCTGAAGCACCTGCATTCTGATTTGCAGCACCCACAATTAACTTAATTATCACTTGCAGTGTTATTAGCTATTCTAGTCATGTGAATCTTCAGAAGTCTGCTGAAGCCACTCTGTGCTGACCATAGCTTCCCCTGGTCTTTGAAATCCATAGTGGACCTCTCCTGCAGAGTGACTGCATAAGCCTGTGGTGCAGGTTTTGTGATATTCATAAGTGAGGGGTTGGTATGAGACTCATCCCAGAAGGAAAATATCTAGTTATTGGTTCCCCTTTGTGCCCTCAAAAGGATATCAAGTCCACAGTGATTAGCCTGGCAAGAGTCAAGCAATGTTACTTAGTTGGAGCAGGAGTCAGTCACTATGCCCAGCTCTGCCAATGAATTGTTGTGTGATACTGATCAGATTTGTTTGTGCCTCAAATTTCCTCCCTTCCAGTGCTTTTTATTGTTTAAAAAAAAAAGAAAGAAAGAAAGCAAAGCCAGGGTCAAGCTGGCATTACCCTTTAAGACAAGTGGCCCAGCCAACTGTTGGACATTTGTGCACAGAGATGCCAGTATGCTCCATTCTTTCCAGGTAAGCTCTGACTGGAAGTGACGGTACGGTGTCTGTAAGTACCATCACAAAAAAAGCACTGCTCCCTTCTAAAATGTTGTAAGGCTTGTGTGTAGAGACTACTAATGAGAGGCACTTTGTAAATGAAAGAGTTAACCTTGGATAAAGCCAGGCAAGGCAAATGAGGTGAGGGAAAAATTCCATACACCAAACCTGCCTTTTCCTATTAAAGTGCAAACTAAACAGCTAGTTCAGAGATTAACTGACATTTCTTCTGGAGAGAAGGAGGAAGGAGTGGACTTGAATAAGTGTCTTTCCAGCACATCCAGATTCTCTCTGGATGCACTTCTTCCCCTTTACCCCTTCCCCGCCCCCTCTCCTTAATAGCACCATTATGCCCTTAGGAGTCAATGTCCAGGCATAGGACCAAGAGCATCCTTTACAGCAGGCCTGCACAACATACGGCCCGAGGGCCGCATGCAGCCTGCAAGGGCTCACCGTGTGGCCCGTGCCAACTACAGGCCCTCTCTGCTTTCTGAGTTGTGCAGGCCTGTCCTAGACCTTTAAAATTCTAAGAATGGTGGTATCTAAGAAATAGCTATTTTGTATTCTGTGCTAAGACTGTAATGGTGATACACAAACATAACATGCTCTCTCACTTTCTGTCATAGGGTATGTCTACACTACAAAGTTAGTTTGAACTAACGGACGTTAGTTCGAACTAACTTTAATAGGTGCTACACTAGCGCTCCGCTAGTTCGAATTTGAATCGAACTAGCGGAGCGCTTAGTTCGAACTAGGTAAAACTCATTTTACGAGGACTAACGCCTAGTTCGAACTAGCTAGTTCGAACTAAGGGCTGTGTAGCCCTTTAGTTCGAACTAGTGGGAGGCTAGCCCTCCCCAGGTTTCCCTGGTGGCCACTCTGGCCAACACCAGGGAAACTCTATGCCCCCCTCCCGGCCCCGGGCCCCTTAAAGGGGCATGGGCTGGCTACGGTGCCCATGCCAGGTGCAAGCCTGCCAGCACCCAGCTAGCAGACCCTGCACCTGGCACGGCACAGAGCCACCCACCCGATGTCCCCCAGCCCACCCCCTCTTCCCGGGACCAGGCTGGCGGCTCCCGGGAGCTTGCCCTGGACCACAAGAGGCGGGCACCTTCCTGAGCTAGTGCGGACATCGTGGACCTCGTCCACGATCTCCGCACTAGGCACAGGAAAGTGGCCGTCTAGGGCAGGAGAGCTGCCAGCCTGGCCACCCAGGAGCAGGTGTGCATGAAAATCAAGGGGGTCCACTGAGACCCCCGACCCTGAGCCCTGAGCTTACAATGGCCGTCCTGGGTCAGACCAAAGGTCCATCTAGCCCAGTAGCCTGTCTGCCGACAGCGGCCAACCCTAGGGACCCTGGAGGGGATGGACCGAAGACAGTGACCAAGCCATTTGTCTCGTGCCATCCCTCTCCAGCCTTCCACAAACTTTGGGCAGGGACACCACTCCTAACCCCGGCTAAGACCACTCCATGGACCCAACCTCCATGACTTGATCTCACTTCCCTTTCACCTCTGTTCTAGTTGTAGCCTTCACAGCCTCCGGCAGCAAGGAGTTCCGCAGGTTAACTATTTGCTTTGTCAAGAAGAACAACTTTCTCTTACTAGTTTCAAGCCTGCTACCCATTCCTTTCCTTTGGTGTCCTCTAGTCCTTCTTTATGGGAACTCAGGAAGAACTTTTCTGAATGCACCCTCTCCACCCAACCCCTGCTTTTAGAGACCTCTATCCTGTCCCCCCTCCATCTCCTCTTTTCTAAGCTGAACAGTCCCAGTCTCTGTAGCCTTTCTTCATCTGGGACCTGTTCCCAACCCCTGATCATGTTAGTTGCCCTCCCTTCTCCCAGCCTTTCTCTTCCCCTCTCCCACCTCCTTTTCCCAGTCTCCCCCAGTTTTGTTCAATAAAGACAGAGTCAATGTTGGAAGAAACGTTATCTTTATTTTGTACATCAATAAGAAGGGGGGCTAGGGAAGGGTAAGTGGAAGGAGGTGAGGGAGGAATGGGGTACGAGCCCCCGATGGGAAGGACTGGGCTGGCTCTGCGGGCTTCTGGGGGTGGAAGCTCTCCTGCAGCCCCCCAATTACCCCCTCTCCCCAGATGGCAGCCTGCGGCAAGTGCAGCCAGGCTGATGGCCGAGTGGTGTGATGTGCCCAGTGTGGGTACTCCGGGCACTCCAAGCCAGAACTTCTTTGCAAGCGGGGCACCCCTTAGAACTGTCTGTCCGGGATGGGGGTCGGGACCCTTTAAGCGCAGCCCTCGGCTAGCCTGAGACAGCATCTCCACGCTCTAAGTCCTCCTCTGATGCCCTGCCGGCACTGCTTCCGGCCATCCTTAAGCCCTGTTCAGAGTCCACTCAATGTGGACTTGCTAGTTCGAATTAGCAAAACGCTAATTCGAACTAGTTTTTAGTTCTAGACGCGTTAGTTCGAATTAGCTTAGTTCGAATTAACTAATTCGAACTAAGTTAGTTCGAACTAGCGCTGTAGTGTAGACGTACCCATAGAGACTTTACTTTTTTTCATTTTTTTCACTTAATCTGAAATAAGGGTCAACCTGACTGAAAGCATAAGGTGGTTCCCTGAAAAAATTCTAACATGAATTCTAGCAGTGAGAATGGGATTTAAAACGGCATAGAGCATTTGAACTAGCAGGGGTGAGTTTTCCTGGCTAAGTACAAGAGGTAAGGAGAAAAAGATAAGATTATCTATGGAAGGTTTCCAATTTAATGAAAATGAGGAACATTATTAAATATATATGCAGAGAGTTGATTGGTATTGAATGCGGATGCTATTAAAGATAGTGGCATGAAGATGTCAATTTTCCAAACACTGGGTGGGGAAAAATGACATTTACAGAGCATGAAAAGCAAAGACATCACATTTCCAGAGCTAAATACATGTTAACCACCAGTAATACCAGCATTGGTGTCTGGTCCAGATCAATCATTGCTACCACCTTAGCGTTTCTTGGTCTTCATGAACCGCCCTTAACCCAAGACCAGAACCTGCACCCCAACCCTCTGCCCCAGCTTGGTGAAAATGAGTGAAGGTGGGGGAGGGTGGGAGGATGGAGTGAGCAGGGACGGGGCCTCAGGGAAAGGCGGGGCAAGGAGCACAAAGGAGGTGGGTTCAGGATATTTGGGTTTGAGGTAGATCTTGGATTATACAGGCAGTCCCCGGGTTACATGAATCCGACTTACATCAGATCCCTACTTACAAACGGGGTGAGGCAACCCCGCACTAGCTGCTTCCCGCCAGCAGACCAGGAAGACGCGGAGCGGCTTTTCTCAGCAGACACCTCAGCTTGAGAATAAAGGACTGAGGGAAGTGAGGTGTGGGAGAATAAAACTGAGCTCTGGAGAAATGTTTGGCTAGAGTTTCCCCTAAAATATGTACCAGTTCCGACTTACATACAAATTCAACTTATGAACAAACCTACAGTCCCTATCTTGTACGTAACTCGGGGACTGCCTGTACTTACATTCAAAAAGTGATCTCGTGCTTTAAAAGGTTTGAGACCACTGCTGTAGAGTGTTCACTGAGGGGCAGCTCTACCAGCAAAGGAGAGGCCAGCAGAGCTGAGGCTCCACCATCTTGCCTGCTAGCACACTAGTCAGTAGCCCTCATGACCCAAACCCTTTCCCGCATTTCCAACCCTTGGCTGCAGCGCCAGAGGGGGCAGGGGCAGAGAACAGATCCTGGGGAGGTGGCCAGGGAGAGGAGAGAACAGGCCCCAGACAGGCTGGAGGGTGCCCTGGGAGGGGTGAGAACAGTCGAGGCAGGAGGAGAACAGGCCACAGGCAGACATGTCCCTGTACCCTCGTCTCAATGTACACACACATCCCCAAGGCCCTGCCCTACAGGGAACATCGTATGACTTCCCCGTTTACCATGGCAAAACAGTAGAGGAACATGGGGTCTGCCTATTGTTCCTGCACAAAGTTGTTGTTCAGGGCTAGGATGTCTATGTGGGCATTACAGGTCTTGGCTTTGGGAGCTGGGCTGGGGAGGGATGAAAGTTAAGCCTTAGGTTTGATGGTTCCTGTTGTCAGTTGGCTTGCATGTTTGTGTGTTCTTTCTGCCTACTTTCCCATCTCTGTGCAGCTGAAATGTTGCCTTGGTAGCCAGGGACAGATGACGATTTTGCGTGGCCCAGGGCAGCACAATTTGGCAGGGCCCCCGCTTTGACACAGTGCATGCGCAGTGCTTCTTGGAGCGCGGGGCCCGGGGCAGCCGCCCCGCTCGCCCTGCCCTATATCCGCCTCTATTGGTAGCGCAGTTTAGGGGGGCTCAGTGCTTCTGTCCTTGCCTCACCATTATTTGACAATGGTGCAGTATGTTGTTTAAGCAGAATTCAGTGTTACTCAAAAAATAACACCACAGACTGTTCAATGACAAAGGTACTTGACCATATTCATTGCCATCAAGACACAGACCTAGAACCCTAAGTGCATGCTTAAAGGTATGCTAACAGACGACTGCTCAGTGGCAGAACACTCTGTGGCCCCCTCAGCCACACAAAAAATGAAGGTGAAGTGCCCTGACACGTATAACTTGTAAGCATCTGCTTTAATACCTGGCCTGACTTTACTTCACAGCCTTTGATTTGGGCCTCAGATCTTGTACCAGCAGGCCCAGTTCTCCAGGCTGTCTCTTTCTACTAAAGGCCTTTTCCAGGGATACTGAGTTTGTTCACTACCACCCATGTAGCTTCTATACCACAGTGACTTAGGTCCAGAGATTGTGGGTTTGTTTGTTCTGCCAGGACCTCACTGAATCACTCCGGCTGTGTCTAAACTATACTCCTCTGTGGGCAGAGGGATGTAAATGAAACACTTTGGGTATGTCTACACGAGGTGTACTGGTAGTTCGGAATAGGAAGCCTAATCCGAACTACCTAGTCCGTGCCGCGTGTAGCTGTGGGCACGGAATCCAAACTAGCGGGGATTTAAAAATGGTGGCACCCGGCAAGATGCAAATGAAGCCCGGGAAATTCAAATCCTGGGCTTCATTTGCAACTTCGGTTGCCTACATTAACCACCCTAGTTCGAACTAGGGTGGTAGTGTAGACATACCCTTTGAAAGTGCAAATGAAGTGGGGATTTAAATATCCTGTGCTTCATTTGCATAATTGCATCATGGTGCTGTTTTGAACAAGAGTAGAAGATCTTTCAGAAAAGCACTCCGTTGTCAAAAGAACCCCCATCTACACCGTGGTTTTGGTTTCAAAATGGCGCTTGTTCAAAACAGCGCCATGATGTGATTATGCAAATGAAGCACGGGATACTTAAATCCCTGCTTCATTTGCACTTTCATAGTGCTTCATTTACATCCCTCTGCCGACAGAGGGGTGTAGTTTAGATGTAGCCTCCTAGTCCCTGCCTAGTATAATACGGTAGGCCCATGCAGAGGCTAAAACCCCTCACATATTTGTTGTGTGTCACCTATTAAACCATCTTGTTAGTCTTTAAAGTGCTTGTCACGTTACTGGATCTTGAGGGGAGCAGCCAGTTCACTGATGCACCCAGAGGTGGGGGTGTTGGCCCCAAAATTGGCATAGAAGGGGGCCATGTGAGGTATTGAATAGAAGCTCACTGTCTGATAATCCTAAGGATGCTGTTTATGTGTTTGTATAATGTCTGTGTGTGCAATTATAAGCATGTACTTGTATGGATATTGGATATTTCCCTGCCTGTGGTTGAGCATTGGGCAGGGCCTGGCCTATGGACATGCTAATCAGCAAGGCCCTGTGGAACAATGGCACTCAATGGGCCAAGGACACACCTAAAGAATGAGTGGTGACTCATACCTAAAGGCTACCAGCAGTGAACACAGGAATAAGCCTGGGACCAGGTGACCTGCTGTAGCCAAGAAGAGATGAGGAAGGAGGGATAAATAGGCGATGTGGTGGTCTCCATCTTGTTCTCAGCTCAGCACTTCATCCTAGAGGCAGCTATGCAGGGATCGAAGAGCCGGAAAGACCTGTGAACCCATCCTGATTCTAGGATGTGCAACAAGGACTCTTAAGCCAGCAGCTGTAACATCTCTGCTAGAGTCTGCTTCGAGACCTGGGAGATTTGGTGCATGTAATGTACTATTCTTTAACAACCTGACTCTCATGCTTTTCTTTCTTGTGGTAATAAACCTTTAGTTGTTAGATGCTAAAGGATTGGCTCGGCGTGATTTGTGGGTAAGATCCAGAGGGTAAATTGACCAGGGATCTGTGGCTGGTTTCTTGGAACTGGACAGAACTTGTTCGGGGTAGGTGGGATTGGGTGCGAGGACCCCCCACCTGTGTATGAGGCCCGGGGCCATCTGGGGCACGGATATTGCTGGGGTGTCGGATGGGTTTTGCTCGTGAGGCTTCAGGCAGGCAGCTGAAGCGCTCTGTGGGACTGGTTTGTGGCCTGTTTGGGAAGGCCACCAGTCTGGGGGCTGTAAGGAGCCCTGGATTTGAGCAATTCGCCCTGAGCAGACGCCCTCAGCTGTGCCCAGACACGGTCCGGTCCGTCACAGTGCTACATAGTTTTTTCCTTTTCTCTTACCTCCAGACATACTTGCTGTGTGGGATAGAGTCTTATTTTGCCGTTCAGTGGCCTCCTGTGTGTCTATGAGTTACTGGCAAATCAGGGTCTGATTACATTCTGACTGCACCAACCCTTTTACTTCTTTTTCCCCCATCTACAATGGGACTACTAGATTGAAGTAGCTTTTCTATCAGGTCCTAGATTCTGTGGTCCATAGTCACAATCCTTATAGGCACATCTAGGTTTCTCTGGGGCCACATCTGGGGCTCTTCTGTGTGGAACTGAAGGTTCTTTATGGGAAGCACTGGGCAGGGCTGGATTAACTTTTTGTGGATCCCATGCCAAACATATTTGTGGCCCTTCCTGAGGAATGATTGCAAAACCAGGAGATCAGTGAACAAAGTTCTTTGACACAACACAAGCTGGAGCCAAGCAGGGGCCAAGGTCAAGAGCTCAAATGGGCACAAGGGGGAGAGGATTGATCCCCAGCTGGAGCAAGGTAGGAATCAGGGATAAGAGTATGGGGGAGCAGAGAAGCACTGATCCCCAACTGGATCAATGCAAAGGCCAGGAGCAAGAGCACAGCTGGACATGGAGGAGGGGATTGATCTGTGGCTGGAGCAAAGCAGGGGCCAAGGACAAGAGCATGGGGAGAGGAGAGAATTGGTCTCCAGCTGGATCAGTGAAGGCTGGGGGAAAAAGCACAGTGGGGCCCAGGTTCAGTCTCTGCAGTGAGGAAGGAGCCAGGGGAAAGCACAGCAGGGCAAGGGAGGAGAGGGGGCATACAGGACACACGTGCACGTAGGCACAAGATCCGGCCTATGGGCTGCCTGCCCGACCCTCAGGCACAGAGCAGACAGCTGTTTCAGAACAGTGCCGCCCTGCTTTGAGCAGCTGGCTTCCTGCTGTGATTCTCTGCTCCAGGTGCTGAGGCAGAAGGAGGCTTCATGAGCTGCCCCTCCTGCAGCAAAATGTCTCAGTTCAGAAACTAGCCAATGAGATCTTGGAACCTGGCCAATAGGAGCTGGGAGATTATTCTGGGCAGCAGGGGCAGCATTTGAAGTCTCCCCCTCCTTCTGGTGCCTGGAGCAGAGAGCCACATGGAGCAGCCAGCCATTTTGAGCAGCCTAGGAGTCACCTAGGTAAATAGTACCTCTGGCACCCCAGCCCCACCCTCTCCTCACCTCCCTCCACCAGGTCACCACCCAAACCCTTTGCATGCCCTTCCCTCTCCTCTAGGTCACAACTCCTTCCCAGCCCTTATATCCCCTCCCACACTCCTTCTCTGGGCCAGAATCCTCTCCTGCACCTATACTCCCTCCTGGCCCCGTTCCCCTGCCCCAGGTCATCATCCCATCCCTCTGCACCCCGACCCCCCACTCTTCTGCCTGTTCACAACTCCCTACCAGACCTTGCACCCCCTCCTACACCACGGCCCCAGGCCATAATCATACCCCCTCCCTCCTGGACCCTGCATCCCAATCTGTTGCCCCAGGTCACAATCCCCTCCTTCCTCAAACTCCCTCTCATGACCCACACCCTATCCTGTACCCCAGTCCTCTACCCTAGCTCCATTCTGCACCCAGCCTCTGTTCCAGACCTCAAGCCCCCCATGTAGAAAAGTGCGGTCCTTGACCACTTACCAAAATCTTGGACTGACCCCCCCCCCCCACCGCCCTAGTATCAGTTTGAGTGGGTAGATCCTAATTCTAGATTGGATTTTGTTTAAGGCGCAAGTATGGTGATTCCTAAGGTTTCACAGAAAAAAATATGTTTGAAGGGATACATGAAAGTCAGTAACAGTTTGAAAAATCTAAGTGAAAGGCCAAAAAATTTCTCTATTAGGCTCAAATAAACAGTGACATTGGGGAAACTGTCAAAGCTGGTTGCATATATCAGAAACATAGGCCAAGTCAAACAAAAACACTCACTCGGCTGGTGCAGGAAAAATTGTCCCAGAGCAAAGTAAACTTAGATTTGTTTACATTGTCTGGAAAAACCTCATGAACTTGTCTTAGCATATTAGTCTCACTTCTCTGAGATAGCCTTACCAGAAAACACTACTGTGAAACAGATGATTATGAATGTCAAATCTAATTTTGCTAGACATGGTATACCTGACATATTAATGTCTGATTACAAGCCACAGATTAGGGGTTATGTGTTTAAATAGTTTTCAGTGTAATACACATTTAGACAGGTAGCCTCTTGTCCCCATTATCCCCAATCAAACAGGTTAGTAGTAAACAATGGCAAAATAATAAACTACCCACTAAAAAGTCAGTGTCAGACTCTGATCCATATTTAGCACTCTTAAATTAGAGAATGACACCAGAAAATGGAAATTGGCTAGAAATTCATGTCAGTATCATGGGTGGCTTGCAAAAGTGAAAAGAGACAAAGAAGTTAAAATAAATCACTCCATATGATTTGGGGGTTCTGGAAGCTGCCACCATTTCATGACACAATGAAGTGATACAATTCTCATGAAATCAGTAATGAAATCAGTGGTTGCCAACAATGGTAGTGTCACGTGAGGGTGCCCTGTGTTAGTGTGAAGTTAGTGCCTCTCCCGGACAGAAAAGATACCGAAGAGGAAAAGGTGACACCCTCTCTTATCCCATTCCTGTTTGGAAGCTAGAGACATAAAATTAGATTTACAGGATCTTTCGAGAAAGGATTTATTTTTTTGAAAGATCCCCCTCTAGACTGCTGCTTTTCTTCGAAAAAGCCCTGTTTAAAAAAAAAAAGCGGCGGCCATGTTTATGCTAATGAAGTACGGGATATTTAAATCCCAGTTTCATTTGCGATTTGCATCCCTCTGCCAACAGAGGCGTGCAGTCAAGCCATAGCCTCTGGGCAATGATTTTTGCAGGTTAATTGTGGGGAAAGTATTTCCTTTTAGAAGATTTGGATGTGTGGTAATTCTGTTTCATTGAATTTCCCATTGTATTGTGTTAAAGAAACTGATTTATCATCTGCAGAGCAGGTATAGCGTGTCTTTTACACACACACTGATACCACATCCCTTTTTATTTTCCTCTGCATAGAAGTCCTAATCAGACTGAGCTCA
Source organism: Pelodiscus sinensis (assembly GCF_049634645.1). Lineage (NCBI taxonomy): Eukaryota > Metazoa > Chordata > Testudines > Trionychidae > Pelodiscus > Pelodiscus sinensis. The sequence continues at coordinate 136,386,457 of NC_134711.1, read as the reverse complement.
TCTGATTAAGTGGGTTTTACCCATGAAAGCTCATGGTACTTTCTCTCTCTCTTTCTGTCCATATATATTTGTTAGTCTCAAAAGTACCAGAGGACTACTTATTTTGTTATTCTAAAGTTACAGACTAAGATGGCTACTCCTCTGAGACTAATAATACTCTGACAGCCTGAAGTCCTATGTCTATCCCTTTTACAAAATTGGTATGTTTCATACAAATTATGCCATATTGATCAATATTGTCATGGTAAATTATTTATGGCAACATTGTATGTACAGTTATAATATTCTACTGTATGATATTACTAAAGATATTACTAAAGATATTACTGAGTCGGGAAGAGTCTCAGATCAGCTTCTCAGAGACAAAAGTTAGCTCGTGCCCCAGTCTGGTGTCAAAAAATTCAAATTGATTATAGAATCATAGAACATTAGAACTGAAAGGGACCTCAAGAGGTCATCGAGTCCAGTCTCCTTCTTTTATAGTTCTTTTTCTTCTTAGGGAATTATGGTTCAGGACTGTGGTTCAGGAGACAAAGTCTGCGTGGACAGTAACTCCCAACTGTTTCTTTGTCAACATGTAAATTTTCACCCATATCCTTTTTTTCTGACAAAGAATGGCCACTTAATGATGTGATAATAAATAAACACAACTATGACATCATTGGTATCACAGATACTTGGTGGGATAATACACATGATTAGAATATTGGTGTAGAAGGGCACAGCTTAATCAAAAAGAATAGGTGGGGAAAAAAGGGAGGAGGTGTTGCCTTATATATTAAAAATGTGTACACATAGGCTATGTCTACACTATGACTTTTGCCAGAAGAGGCGGTGCAAATGAAGTGTGGATTAGCATTTTCTCATCCTTCATTTGAAAACTCCATGAGGAGCAATGGTAGTTCAAATTAGGATCTTTAATTTGAACTACCAACTGCGTGCCGTGTGTAGCCGTGGGCACGGAGTTCAGACTAAGGGGGATTTAAAAATGGCGGCACCTGGGAACATGCAAATGAAGCCCGGGATATGTAAATCCCAGGCTTCATTTGCAACTCCGCTTGCCCTCATTACCCTACCTAGCTCGAACTAATGAGCTAGTGTAGACGAACCCTAAAAGAGTATCATGAGGAGGAGGAAGAAAAATTGTTCTCCTTGGCCTCTGAGGTTAGGATGAGAAGCAATGGGCTTAAATTGCAGCAAGGGAGGTTTAGATTGGACATTAGGAAAAACTTCCTGCCTGTCAGGGTGGTTAAACACTGGAATAAATTGCTTAGGGAGATTGCGGAACCTTCATCACTGGAGATATTTAAGACCAGGTTAGACAGACACCTGTCAGGGATGAGCTAGGGCAACTCAACTTTGGAAGCCCCAGGGGCCACACTGATACTTATGGAACATGCTGAGGGCCTCAACTTAAGTGTGGTTACTTATGCAAGCAGGGCCGGACTAAGGGGTGGGCAAGCCGGGCAGCTGCCAGGGGCGCCAACAGATGGGGGGAGCCTGATGGCAGCTATAAGGGGCGCCCGGCGTCCCTTATAGCTGCCATCAGGCCCCATGTGCCCAGCTGCTGCAGCGCTGTCCCCCCCCATCTCCACGACACCAGCCAGCAATGCCCGTTCCCCCACGGCTGTGGGGCCCTGCATGGCCCAGCGCGAGCACACCAGCAGCGGTGGCTGGGCAGCGCGTGCGCCCCCGGGGGCAGGCCCGGGCTGCATGCCAGTGGCCGTGGCCAGGCCACACATGTGCTGTGCACCCGGACCCAGAGAGCCAAAATGGCTTGGGCCAGCCCTGTATGCAAGCAAATATATACAAATAGCTTCTCCTACACTGACAGGCATGAATACAAAGATTAAGGAAAGACTATACAACACACCGGCCCCATTTAAGTAAGTTCTGCTGATATTAATAAAATGCAACATTTACCCATGATTTCTACCCATGTGATAGCACTTTTCATGAGCAATGACAGTCCAAGTATTTAACTACTAAAACACATCAACAGAAGATCATTACACTGACTACTTTTTTGTTTTGGCTCCCACTCGCTGGCCATGTGTTGATCCCCACATAAACCCAAATTGCACCGCAGGGCGCAAACAAACTGGCCATGGGCAGCATGCGGCCCACGGGCCAAGTGTTGAGTAGCCCGGGGTGCTTGGTCCTGCTGTAAGGGCAGAGGATTGGACTGGTTGACCTCGTGAGGTCCCTTCCAGCTCTAGTGTTCTGTGATTCTATACTGCCTGCATGGGTTTAGATGGGGACTGGTGCCCCCTAGAAGGGAAGGATCCCCAGAGCCCATCCATACCTCCATGAGCCAGCCTCTGCCCCCTGCCCTGGGACTGAACAGGAGGCCCTGTAGCCTCCTGAGCACCAGTGAGATTTTGGTGCTAGGGCCCTCCCTCAAGTGGATCCTTTGAACTGGGGGTCAGGTTAGGCCCTGTTTTCTCCCGCACTGTGGGATCCCAGGTGTCAGGCCCTGTAGTGCCTCTAGGCCAGTGTGCGGTGCAAGGGGAGTGAATTGGCTAGGTCCAAAGCATTCCCCCCACAGGCCTCAGCAAGCCTGGGGGTGGGGCTGAGTGGATGAGAGAAGCGGGGGCAGAGGGTGGCTGCCGGGTATCCATCTCTGCCCTTCGTTGCCGTTAGCTGGGCCGCACCGTGGGCCGGCGGGCAGCTCCCAGGATTGTCTCCTTTGAGCAGGGGTGGCTTGATCGCAGCACAAGCTAGACAGGGCATGATTGCTGAAGCCCCCCCCACCCTGCTTTTATACCCCTTTAAGAACCACGAGTTCCAAGCAGGAGCCAAGCCACCCCAGGAAAATGCCAGTTAAGTCTCCTCTGACAATAGGTGCTGGTGCACCCAAGGACAGTGCCATTCATTTCCGGTATGCTGGGAAAATAGGTGCTGGTACTCTGTACCGGGTCATCCTGTTGCAAAAAAGCTCTGGTGATATGTATGTAACCACATACCTGGCAGGGTGGTTAAATGCTGGGATAAATGGCCTAGGGAGGTTGTGGAATCCTCATCACTGGAGATATTTAGGAGCAGGTTAGACCTGTCTGGGATGATAGACACCTGGATGGTGCTTGGTCCTGCAGTGAGGACAGGGGACTGGACTCAACGACCTCTCAAGGTCCCTTCCGGTTCTGTGCAGTGTGGAAAGGGTTTTTGGAACTGTGGGTAAAAGGTTTTCTAGAATCATCATAGTTCTTGTTAACATTTGGAAGGAATATTGATTGTACCTAGTGCTCTAGGCTTAAGCTGATCTCTAATATTAGCAATAAGAATGATATGTAGTGTAAGAGGCCAATCTCCCATCTGCCTTCTGGAGGCTTCCTAAAACTTTCTCTGAAGCAACTGGTATTGGCCACTTATAACCACTTAAAATCTATGTTTCTGTAGTTAATGAACTTGTTTCATTATTTTACCTAAACCACTTTGTTTTAAATGTTTGGAAAACTCTATTTAGTATAACAGTATTTGTGCATATCATTTTCTATTAATAAAACGATTACCTCAGCACAGACACAATACACAACAACATAGACCTTATGTCTGATCCAGTCTGACTGTTCTTATGTTCCTATGGAGCTAAGGTCAGTGTTTTCCAAGGACTGTTATATACTGAAAACTATATAGCTACATCTCTCAGGGGCGTGAAAAATCCACACCTCTGAAAAATCCACCCCTACCTAACTCCCAGTGCTAGGTTGACAGAAGACTTTCTTCTGTTGACCAAGCTGCCTTTCTTCTTGGGGAAGTGCATTCATTATAACAGGAAAACCACTCCTGGCACGGTAGTGTGTACACTGAAGTGCTACAAATGCAGCTGTGCCATTATAGCATTTTAAATGTACATAGCCCAAAGTGGCCACAGCATTTGTGTGCAAAAATGGAGGCTCCCCAGCATCTGTAGCCACTTTGGAAAATTCTGACATATCTTAAACATTCTCCTCATCCCCTTAATCACTGCTCCATTGTTAATACTGAGGTGACCTTTATTTATGCTGAGGGACACCTGCTTCCTGTGCTGGGGGCTCTGCCCTCTCTCCTGGACAAGGGAGGAATTTGTACAGAGAGGAGGAAATTCTGGAGCACTGTGAAGCTCTTCTGCAGGTCTGCTGTTGGTGCAGAAATACACAGCAGAGTGATTCACTGTCACGGAGGAGATAGTCAAATGAAAGAGTGAAATCTCAGGGCGGGAGGCTGTGAACCCTTGTATACTGTCATCGCCCTCGGACTGCACAGAGTTTATTACTGAGGAATAGATCAACTGCAGACCCTTCCCCTGTTGCAACCAATACCAATACATAATGTAATGCTCGTCAGTTTGCTCACATCTCAAGTGAGCGGTCTGTCCTGTCATCAGTATCAGATTTGGCGTTTGCGTTAATCCAGCATCCGTGCCTCCTGCAGGGGAAAAAGAAAAAACATGTGAAATAAAGCAAATGGCTCCAGTGGAAACATTTAGAGCCCTGTCCTGCAAATTCCACCAGAGAGATTCATATTTGAGTTACTGACTTACTTGCTGCCATGAGACCAACAGCCACATACCAAACGATTTGCATCCCCATGTCTGTCCCACTGGTCTGTGGGTGGGAAAGCCCGAAGCATCCTGGTCCACCCCTTCCATTTGAGGCCCCACCCCTTCCGGCAAAAAAATATTGCTCACTCCTGGTTTAAGGGAGCCACCCGCTAATAGAAATAGCTGCTGTCAACTAATCTTTTGTTCCATATTAAGGCTAAGCCCCAATAAATACACTTAGGGTGCTTCTACACAGCACTGTAACTCAAAATAAGATACACAATTTGAGCTACGCAAATTGCGTATCTTATTTTGATGCTATTTCGAAATAGCTCATTTCATTATTTGGCACTGCCTACACAGCACCAAATTTTGAAATAAAGTACTATTCTAAAATGTCCCTTAATCCTCGGGTGCATCTAGACTGGCATGATTTTGCACAAAAGTGGCTGCTTTTGTGCAAAATCTTGCCGCCTGTCTACACTGGCCGCGAGTATTTGTGCAAGAGCACTGACCTTGTAATGTACAAAATCCGTGGTTCTTCTGCAAATATTTCGACTCTCCCACTCAGGGATAAGCCTCCCGCTCAGGGATAAGAATACTTGCGCAAGAGGACCAGTGTAGACAGCCACGTTAATTTCTTGCACAAGAAAGCCCAATGGCTAAAATGGCCATCAGAGCTTTCTTGCGCAAGAGAGCGGCTGCACTGGCATGGATGCTTTTGCGTAAAAGCAAATCTTTTGTGCAAAGACACATGCCAGTATACTTTTCCGTTAAAAGTATTTGTGCAAAATCAGGCCAGTCTAGACGCAGCCCTCGTGTAGTGAGGTTTACAGAGATTGGAATAGAGAGTCTGAAATAACAGGCTTGCTGTGAAGACGCGGGATAGCTATTTCGGGATACTCTTGTATCTTGAAATAGCGTTGCAGTGTAGATATACCCATACTCAGCAGCCTTTCTCCAACTTCGAATCCTAAAATCTCTAGAGTTTGTCTAGTCAGACACTTGGCTTAGTGGTCCTAATTGACCCAAGTCTATTGCCAAACCAGCACCAGCTGTCATCCCTGGGTTTAGGTCTCTATCATCAGGCCCTTTCTTACATGGTATTTTCTTTCTTCCAGTCAGAATGCTCCTGTCATAGGCTTTTCCTTTCTCAGGCTGGATCCAGGGAGCTTCCACTTCTTCTCTCAGTCTCAGAATGTAGTCTGTTTTACTTCTGTCCTCCTTCCATTTGCCCTCCAGTTCCACCAACAGAATAAGACTGATTGAGTGTGAGACATAGTTGTCCATCAAAATGTCTTATGATGCCTCTGTGATGGGTTGGATCACAGAGATCCCCTTGGGACTGTTACCCAGCATGTTGACCATGCCACTGAGCACACCTATCTTCCCTCTGGGGCACCCCACAACCCTGTCTTCTGGGCCAGAAGCTCTGGTCTCCCCCTGCAAAGGCACTAAATTGGGGTTACAGCCCACAGCAGAGCAACACAGACACTCTGAACCAGCTCAGCTCTGGGAGGGCTCATCTGCAGGCCTTGAAAACACCCAGGAACCCAACCCCCCAAAAGATGCCCTCCCCCTTTATCAGTGAAAGAGGTATATGCACAGTGGTTGTTTCCCCCTCCACCAGGAAACCATTATTTACACTGGGTTTGATATTAAAGAAAAGTGTTTTTATTTATTATAAAAGTAGGTTTTAAGTCAGGCCTGAGCGATATACGGCCCGTGGGCCAAATCCAGCCTGCCAAGCCACCAGATCTGGCCCGCAGAGGCAATGGGGAGCCAGATTGTTGCTGAGTAATTAAGTGGGGATTGAGAGGCTAAAAGAAATGAAATCCCAGGACCAGGAATAAGGAAGACACTGTAAGCAGCATCAGAATGTTGGAGTACGGATTTGGGTGCTTGGCTTTGAGATAAGTGCACAGGAGAAGCAAACAGCTAGCAGGGGTCTTACTGTTCTCTCTCTGTTGCCAGATTCTCTGGGGGGAAAAGACTCAATACAAAAGATGGACCCAATCAAGCAAATGACTCATGGCAAGAGTTTTATTTATGAAGTTGATATCTCAGCTGATGACATATTGGTTCCCAAATGGCCATGACTTAATTTCACTAACTTGGGTAATTAAGCTTCAGCAACATGAGTTGTAGTACAAACCCACCCAGAACCCCTGGTAACTACTGGTAGGGCTAGCCTCCACTGAAGCTTGCACTGCTGCAGTTTCACTATCCCAGACCCTAAACTAGCTAAGGGCAGGTCTATATTAGATACAGAAAGTCGGCTTAAGGTAAGCAACTCAAGCAATTGCTCCTGTCGGCTTCCCTTACACCTCATGAATTGAGGTGTACCAGTGCCAACCAGGGCACTCTCAGCCTTCATTTTAGTGGGTCCTTGCTAGACCTGCTAAATTGAATGCTAGAAGATCGATTTCCAGTGCAGTTAGGAGATGTGGCCTAACTTAAAGCTCACTTTAGTATGTCAGTTTGAGCAGCTATTACACCCTGGAATTTCAGTCAAGACAGGCCCTGAGTGGCTATTCAGAAGTTGAGGGAGATAGTGAGAGGTTTTGGCTACTGAGAATGAACAGAGAGGATCAGGTGAGGGTGGGTCAATGGGGCGAGGGTGGACTTAATATTAGGTTTGGCAGATTGCAGAGGGGTTTGTAGTGCTTGAGGAAGTGAAGGGCTGTCAGAGTGGGAGCTGGAAATCTCTCGGGAATGTGTCATTTTATGTAATACTCAGAAGTTTACTCATCACTGGAGTTCTAAATATGAACCATGTGCCTTTGCATGGCAGCACACCTCCCTCCTCTGTGGAAAGTGTGGAGGGGTGGCCTTCCTGGGTATGTCTACACTTGCCCCCTAGTCCGGACTAGGGAGACAAATGAAGCATACCGAAGTTGCTAATGAAGTGCGGGATTTAAATATCTTGTGCTTGATTAGCATATTCGTGGTCAGTTGCCATTTCAAAATGCTGGCCGCCCGATTTAACTTTCTGTGTGTAGATGCGGTAGTCCAATCCAAACCCCTTCCCTCAAATTAATTGTTACTCCTTATTGCAGGATTACTGCAATGAGGAGTAACTAGGGGGCAAATGTAGACATACCCTTTCAGTGGCATTCAGGACGGGGATGTGGTTTTTGTAGAGGTGGGAGGTAACTGTAAAGCACTGTGCCTAAGCTGCTGGCACAAAAGTACACAGCTGAGTCCTCAGGCTTCAAGGATGAGATGTTTAAGTGAAAGCGCTGAGTTTGCAGTCGGGTGGCTTTGAATCGCTCAGAAATATTTCCTTGCTTTACTTCAGATGTATCATAGGAGTAATAGATCAGATGCAATCCTTTGCCCTGATGCCGTTGGTACCAGTACATATAATCATGATCAGCATTTTGTTCACATTGTAGTTGTACTGTTTTTTCTCTCTCCTCTACCACACTCAGTGTCTGATTGAGGCGGACATCTGTGCTTCCTGTGGGAAGGAGACAAAGCAAAGTGAAAGCAATGGCTCATGGGGAAACCTCCCGAGTTGTACACTGCAAACTGCAGGAAAAGGATTTCATGACTTAGCCAAAAACTTACTTGCTCCAAAGAGACAGATGGCCATGAACCAGACTATCTGCATTTCCATCTTTGGGGCCGTTCCCCTGCACTGACTTTTATATGGCTGTCCTATCAGCATCAGTAGGTGGGGCTTGTTGTCAGGGTCATCACTGCTGGCACCTGCACTGCAATGGAGATGCCTGGGGAAGTTCAGCCTCATCTTGTTTGGCCCTCTTCAGGGGTCATCTTGATTTCCAGCTGTGAGATCGAAACCATGATTCAGATAAGATGATTGTAGAATCATCTCAACACACTTTCTAGTGCGACATTGCAGAGGCCATTCTGCTGAGTATCAGCTCCCAGCAACATCAGGCTGATAGCCTATTTTAAGGAGGATGGTTGTGGGGGAGCGTGCACTACTCTGCCTTGGCAATAAATGGTAATGTCTGCCTTGTCGAAAGTGTGGATTTCTGGCCTGTTTCAAGTCTGGTGTGTGAAAGCACGCAGGCAAGGCCTGAGAGTCAGGAATTGTTATGCAGAGCAATGCAGATTAAGCCTGGTCATGTCAAGAAGACACCAGATAAGCAACCTCGTACTGGTACTTGTTTCTGATAAGCAAAAAGTACAGATGCAACCATGAAATTGTCAACTGTGCACATAGCAGCAACATCCTGAGCAGCAGGATGTACCACAAACAGGGGCATTGGGCTTTTTTACGTGTCCTACACAATATGTAATCAATTGGTAAATATTATTAAAAGGACTAAGTTTTGCTTTGCTATAAATTGGGCTTAGTAAGAACAAGCAATGGGAGGGAATGGGCAGGACTGACCCACACGTCCTGCTCGATGTAACTAGAAGTAATAGGCCCTTCACACCAGCGATCCAATGCATGGTGTTCCTATGCATGGGAAGAAATAGAACCATGACCTCTTGCCTGGTACTGTAGGCAACATACAGGTGAGGTGTAAGTGAATTAGGCTTTATTACTGTATATAAGAGGGAATGTCTACACTACAGCGCTATTTCAAATTAACTTATTTTAAATTAATTAGTTAATTTGGTAAAACCGGGGGAAACATGGGCTCCAAACCTCTTACCCATTATCACATGCTTATTTGAAGGAATAAGGAAAGCAGTAAGTACAGGCACTGGAGAGTTAAATTATTGGAAAAGTACTTGGAATGGTGATATCTAAATTAGTTAAGTTTTCATTTGAAGTGAAATGAAAGCAAGTGATTAAGAGAAGAGAGTGAGAAGTTAAGTCCACGGAGTCTGGAAGGAATTGAGCAATTGTTGTAAAATGCTAGAAGGGGAAGTGTGATAGGAAAATAATCTTTTGTTTCTTTGCAGTATTTCTGGAGGAAAAATGGGCCCTTTTCCAGAGGAATGTCTGTAAAGAATCCAGGCAAAAAGAGAATCTGATTTAAATAATTTAGCCATGGATACGTCAGTGGAATTTGCTAAAGAGCATAAGGGAATGTAATTTTGTAAAGCTATGAGGGAACAGTATAAATAGAACAGTGGTCCCTAGTGTGGTGCCTGTGGGTGCCATGGCACCCACCAGGGCATTTCTGTGTCCTGCCAAATGATCTGGGCTGGCCCCACCCACGGTGCATGTGCAGCGCCACCTCTGGGCGCCTGGTACATGTGTGGTGCTGGCCCTGGGCGCACAGTGCATGGGCGGCCCCTGCCCTGGCCACACAGCAAATGCACGGTGCCGGCCCTGGCCCAGGGCGCATGGGACATGGGCAGCCCCTGCCCCGGGCGCGCAGCAAAGGCGTGGTGCCAACCCCAAGTGTGTGGCGCATGGATGGCCCCGCCCCCCACGCAAGGCACATGAGCGGCCCTGCCCCCGGACACCCAGCAGCCCTGAAAGGTTGGGGACCACTGAAATAGAAGTTAAAAGAGTGTGTGCATGTACATGTATGTCTATATTGTGTAAATATGTGATGTTTCTAGGACCTAATCAGTGTTTTTGTATGTTTATGAAATTCTGTTTTGTAGGTTTCAGGTAAATGAATTGGTTTGTTTTGGTTTTGTTTGAATGCCATTTCATTACAGAGTTGCAAAACTGACAAGACACTTTAGTCAGATATTGGAAATTAGTATTGCTTAATTTTTTGAGTCTAGCATTTAACCCTTAATGTATCTTCATGCTTTATATTTTTATAGACCAATATATGGCTATTATTAGAGGCAGGCAGAATGAGAAAAATGGGAAAAAGCTAAGGGAAGAGATTCAGAATTTTTTGTTTTTGGCAAAATAGCAAACAAGTAGGACTTTAAAGTAAACAGCAATCAGAACGCTAAAGTTTACTGTCTCTCTCACAAGGCAGAGACTCTAAGCTGCTGAAAGTTTTGAATATCAGAGCGAGCCAAAAAGTGTTTGTGTGAATACAAGTGGTAGCACAAAAGGGATCTGCTTACATGCATGATACATCTTTTTTTTTAATTACCCATACCTCCTGAATAAATTAAAGCCTATGCGAAGATATCAGAAAGACATGGAATACAGTGGCCTCAAAGATAAGTTTTTTAACAAGGCATGGTAAATATCCACTTGTAAGAAAATGTATGCTAATGTTAATGTTTAATCCCGGGATAAATAATAATGTTTATGAAGTAACCCTGTAACAATGTGTAATGTAATTAGTAACAATTACTAATGCACATGATTTTGTTTTGGAAAAGGAAACCCCTTTGGCTACATCTACACTGGTACGTTCTTACGCAAAAACTCTTCCAGAAGTTTTGCACAAGAGCATCCATGCCAGTGTAGACGCTCTCTTGTGCAAGAAAGCTCTCATGGCCATTTTAACCATAGGGCTTTCTTGCGCAAGACATTCCTGTTGCCTGTCTACACTGGCCTCTTCTGGAAGAGCTCTTGCATAAAAGGGCTTCTTCCTGAGCGGGAGCATCTGAGTTCTTGCGCAAGAAGCCCTGATTTTATACATTAGAACGTCAGTTTACTTGCACAAGAACACGCAGCCCGTATAGACAGGCAGCAAGTTTTTGCGCAAGAGCGGTTGCTTTTGCGCAAGATTGCACCAGCGTAGACACAGCCCATAAGTATAATGAAGTGGTGGTTGGAAATGTACCTTTTCTGAAGTATAATAAGGAAATTGAGGTATATCATTATTAATTTAATGATTAAAAAGTGGATAAGTCACTCTCATCCATAAAGGGAAAAATTATTAAAACTTGGTCTGCTTGTAAAACAAAAGTATAGGAAAGTATTGGGTAACTTAAGGTAAAGAGAGAAATCAACAAGAATATTGGTAAAAGAAAGAAGTATTTCAAGGTATAATGTGCAACTCCCCAACCCTCCTCCTCCCATGGGGATAGAAATGTTTTCTTTTGTCTTTTAGAACATCAGAAAGAGCTGGCACCAGCTGAAGAGCAATGAGAATAATATGGATTTATTGTCGCGACAAAAATTGTGTTTCATGTGTTGTTGTGTCTTATGTGTTGCGTTATATATTGTTTTGTGTCATTTGTCTCAATGCTAGCATTATCGTGTATTGTTTTGGGAAAAGAGGAGATACTGTAGTAAGCAGGAAAAATCAGTAACTCTCTAATCATACTTCTTCCTCTCTCTACCTCTCCACCACCTGAAAGACCATGCCACCACCTGATCCTTGATTGTAGTGGCAAACTTGCTAGGCTTGTCAAGCTGCTAAAATTGATTCTGAAACTATGTAAGTAAAGCAGAAGTTGGAGCCGGTAGGTACAAAACAAAACTGTGTAGCAAGTCAAAAAGTGCAAGCACAGGAACTTTAAATTCCTGTGAATGGTAACAGCTTGGTATGGTAATGGTTTAAACTAGTAAAGGTAATATTTTAAAGACGAGGCTGCTAAACAAAGTGGTATGGAAAATGAATAACTGATAAACCACAGGGGGAGGGGTCCATTCCTGAAGCTCATGCAGGGGCAATAAATGGGGAAACAATACATGCCCTCTCTGCTGTAACCCCAGGATGGACTGGTAAACAGGATATGTACCTGAATCTCGAGGGTAATGCCATCATTGCCATGGGGGCGGGGCACATCTACTGGCTCTTAACTCCTTGTAACAACTTAATTTTGTGCCAGGGTATATTTAAAACCCCAAGAATAGTTTTGTATTTTCTTTGCAGATGCTGTTAATCCTATGCCTATGGATGGTGGAAGTGTTTGAAGGTCAACATATTGTTATTTAAGCAAATGTAAAAACAAATTGCTGCTCTGTATCTTGACCTGTCCTGCCATGGCTCAAATACTGTATGGATCAAGAACCACTCTCCTGCATTATCAACCATCTACTGACTGGTGACTTGGACCACTGACAGTATTGCTAACATCACCTATGGATGCGATACCCACACGAGGAAGTGAGGAGACAGATTAACAGAGCCAGACGTGTACCCAGAAGCCTCCTGCTACGGGACAAGCCCAGGAAAGAAACCAACAGAACACCACTGGCCATCACCTACAGTCCCCAGCTAAAACCTCTCCCAACGCATCATTAGTGATCTACAACCCATCCTGGACAATGATCCCTCGCTTTCACAGGCCTTGGGAGGTAGGCCGGTCCTTGCCCACAGACAACCGCCAACCTGAAGCATATTCTCACCAGCAACTACACACCGCACCATAATAACTCGAACTCAGGAACCAATCCTTGCAACAAACCTCGGTGCCAACTCTGCCCACATATATACACCAGCAACACCATCACAGGACCTAACCAGATCAGCCATACTGTCACTGGTACATTCTCCTGCACATCTACCAACGTAATATATGCCATCATGTGCCAACAATGCCCCACTGCTATATACATCGGCCAAACTGGACAGTCCCTACGTAAAAGAATCAATGGACACAAATCTGATATTAGGAATGGCAACATACAAAAACCTGTAGGGGAACACTTCAGTCTTCCTGGACACACAATTGCAGATCTAAAAGTAGCCATCCTGCAGCTAAAAAACTTCAGGACCAGACTTCAAAGAGAAACTGCTGAGCTACAGTTCATCTTTAAGTTTGACACAATCAACTCTGGATTAAACAAAGACTGTGAATGGCTTGCTAACTATAAAAGCAGCTTCTGCTCTCTTGGAATTCACACCTCCAGATCAGCTGCTAGAAGTGGGCCTCATCCTCCTTGATTGGATCCACCTCGTCATCTCCAGGCTGATCCTGGCCTGCATATTTATACCTGCCTCTGGAAATTTCCACTACATGCATCTGACGAAGTGGGTCTTTGCCCAAGAAAGCTTATGCTCCTACACTTCAGTTAGTCTATAAGGTGCCACAGGACTCCTCGTCGCTATCACCTATGGAGTTACAGGCTGCATTTGGGACCACCGGGAAGAGAGCTTGCCAGAATCAATTTAGGAGTATGAAATGAGGGCATCCACGTCTCTAGCAGAGCCAGTAGCCTTACCTTTTAATTCAACATCACAGTCCGAAATAACATGAACTGGACATTATGGGCAGAAGATACTGAATATGTCACTGAAGTAGTATACAGTTGGACTAAGATTGCATATGGGACTTATAATCATTTGGTGATATATGGATTGCAGCTTAAATTTATGATTATCATCACAGGTGTTAATGGCTTACTTGATTGTAACAAAAAGACAGATAGGGTAATGTATTTGGCAACAAGTATGGGGGGAACCTATAGACACTGAGGGTGTGTCTAGACTACACCTCTCTGTCAACAGAGAGATGTAGATTAGGCACGTCGAAATTGCTAATGAAGCTAGGATTTAAATATCCCGTGCTTCATTAGCATAAACATGCCTGCCGCTTTTTTTCTAAACAAAGGTTTTTTCGGAAAAAACAGGCAGTCTAGACATGGATCTGTCAAAAATAAAGCCTTTTCCGACAGATCCTGTAAACCTCATTTTTTGAGGAATACGGGACCTGTTGAAAAAGGCTTTATTTTTGACAGATCCACGTCTAGCCTGCCTTATTTATTTTTTTTTTTTGAAAAAAAAAAAGTTTAAAAAAAAGCAGCAGCCATGTTTATGGTAATGAGGCACAGGATATTTAAATCCCGGCTTCATTAGCAATTTCGATGTGCTTGATTTGCATCCCTCTGTCGACAGAGGGATGCAGTCTAGAGGTAGCCTGACTGGGCAAAGCAAATTGGGTGGACATGAGAACATAGATGGAGTTGGCATCGGGGGTAAACACATGGTATTATCTCTCCACTGGACCCACTAACCAGCAGAAGTGCCCACTCTCCTGGGTCATGCTATGCCTGAGGATTTTGTAGTATTTTCACCAGGGGCAGCCACTCCACCAGGTAGTGGGAGTGTTCCAGATGCTCCTGAAAACCATAAGAAGCCTGCCCATCTCAGCTGACATGGATGACAAGACTCTCCTGGTGGTTCAATTCCTGTACCCTGAATGATCTCCTTTCCTCATGTCTCACTCACATCTCCTCCAGCAGCGTATTCCTCAACTCACACGCTCCCTGTCCAAGTGGACAAGTTGCATTTGCTCCTTGAATATCTCTTCTGTAGTCCATTTTTACCTGTGTATTTATGTCAGGTGGATAGCTTGTGGGATTGGGAAAGTGCACAGCAGGCTCACTGCTGTTCCTGCTGTAATGAAAAGTGAAAGGCAGACTTTATAGGAGATACATTGTAGAACATAACCCAAGGGTCAGTCCTAGGACCAATCCTATTCAACATATTCATAAATGATCTGGAGAAAAGGGTAAACAGTAAGGTGGCAAAGGTTGCAGACGATACTAAACTGCTCAAGGTAGTTAAGACCAAAGCAGACTGTGAAGAACTTCAAAAAGATCTCACCAAACTAAGTCACTGGGCAACAAAATGGAAAATGAAATGTAATGTGGATAAATGTAAAGTAATGCACATTGGAAAAAATAAGCCCAACTATTCATATAATATGATGGGGGCTAATTTAGCTACAACTAATCAGGAAAGAGATCTTGGAGTCATCATGGATAGTTCTCTGAAGATGTCCACACAGTGTGCAGCAGCAGTCAAAAAACAAACAGGATGTTAGGAATCAATAAAAAAGGGATAGAGAATAAGACAGAGAATATCTTATTACCCTTAATTAAATCCATGGTACACCCACATCTTGAATACTGCGTACACATGTGGTCTCCTCATCTCAAAAAAGATATACTGGCATTAGAAAAGGTTCAGAGAAGGGCAGCTAAAATGATTAGGGATTTGGAATGGGTTCCATATGAGGGGAGTTTAAAGAGACTGGGACTTTTCAGCTTGGAAAAGAGGAGACTAAGGGGGGATATGATAGCGGTATATAAAATCATGAGTGGTGTGGAGAAAGTGAATAAGGAAAAGTGATTTACTTGTTCCCATAATATAAGAACTAGGGGCCACCAAATGAAACTAATAGGCAGCAGGTTTAAAACAAATAAAAGGAAGTTCTTCACACAGCACATAGTCAATCTGTGGAACTCCTTGCCTGAGGAGGTTGTGAAGGCTAGGACTATAACAGGGTTTAAAAGAGAACTATATAAATTCATGGAGATTAAGTCCATAAATGGCTATTAGCCAGGATGGGTAAGGAATGGTGTCCCTAGCCTCTGTTTGTCAGAGGGTGGAGATGGGTGGCAGGAGAGAGATCACTTGATCATCACCTGTTTGATTCACTCCCTCTGGGACACCTGGCATTGGCCACTGTGGGCAGACAGGGTACTAGGCTGGATGGACCTTTGGTCTGACCCAGTATTGCCGTTCTTATGTTCTTATCTAGTCTGTTAGGCTATGTCTAGACTGGTATCCTGGAAAAGCAATGAACGCATCCGTTTTTTCAGAAAAAAATTTGAAAAAGCAGATGTTCTCTTTCACCATCCCTGTAAACCTTGTTGTACCAGGCATAAGGGATGTGCTGAAAGAAAGAGCACTTTCTTTCCGAAATTTGGCTCTGTGTAGACGCACCAAATTTCAAAAAAGTTTCTTTTCAAAAGTGAGAAAAAGATACGCAATTTGCATACCACAAATTATGTTTCTTTTTCCGATTCAACTCTGCAGTCTAGATGTAGCCTTGAAATAAAATGAAAGTATTTCTAAGGACAATAGGGATGACAAGGCCAATGTATAAGCAGCCACAATGGAGCAGGTACGCCTCAGAGTTCTTAGGGGAGCAGCTAGACTCATTTTGGTGGCAGGCTGTGGCGGCACATCAGGTACCCCCCAATCCTGCACCCCGTCTGCAGCAAGATGAGACTCCACCACCCAGTAGTATAGAAATGGTTTATTGATCCTCCAGGATACAGCACAGCATAGATGTGATGTGGTTTCAGGAATCAGGGCCACGATGCTTCAAACCCATTGTCATCACTAGACCCTCAGCCCTCAGCTAAGGCTGCTTCCTTCATGTTTTCCAGCCAACAACTGTCCCTTCCCCCGAAACCTGGTGTTGGTCTCCGCCTCTCTCCCTTTGTCTCTCCCCCTGGGAATCCCCTGTTATCTCCCCAGGCTGAGCCTAGGTGTCTGGGTTAATACACATTTGGGTGAGTCAGTGGGAATCACACATCACAGCGCAGGGGAACCCTGGGTCACAGAGCAGAGAGCACCCCCACTACGCCACACAGGCATGATAAGGGACAGGCCAGGACATGAGTCTGCGGGTGGGAGGTGAGTGTTTGGGCAGGGCAGGGGTTCACATAGTGCCTGAGTGTTTGACTCCACCTATTTGCCAGGAGAGTGCAACTTTCCCTTCCCACTAGAGGAAGTGGATTGGAGTGTGGAGGAGGTCCAGGCATGGCAGCAGGGCAAGGTTTTTAGCTGTATCCATGTGTTTGGCAACCTCCCTTGTTTTCTGGGAGAGTACAACTGCCCCTTCTCACAGGAGCAGGTGGGTGGGAGGAGAGGGTCCTGGCATGTCGGCAGGGCAAGGGCTTCATGTGGGGGTGAGCAAATGGAGGTTTACTGCAGAGATCTCAGCTAATAGCTTCCCCTGCTTCCCATGTGATATATCGGTCTTCTCCGAATCATACAGAGCACGTCCACTATGAGATAAGATTGACTCTACTATGGTCGATTTCTGGGCACCTGACTTTGAGCAGTCAAAGAGCCAGGTCCTTACTATAGGCAAGACTTGAACGTTGTCCAAAGAAGTGTATCCACATTACAGAGCCTACTGTCAGCACAGAGAGCAAGGCACCTTGGATAGCTCAGCAGTATAGGCTACCTACTGAGAGAGACTTGCTTCTCTGTCCTCAGTGGGGAGCTGCTGCTGTTGCTGAGGGAGAAGCGCCCCTCCCCCAGCCAGCCAGCTCTGTGCCCCACAGCCCTGAGCCTGTAGGTGGGGCTCATTAAGCAGCTGCAGGATACTGTGTTGCCACGCAGCTTAGAAGGAACTTTGGAAAGCATCAATATCAGCAGGTACTACTGACACCAAATCTGTGTCTGTAACATTTACTAGAAATCAAAGAGATTTGTCTGTGTTGGAAAATAAAAACCCATTTCACACTCACAGAGGCAGAACATGAAAGTGGGGAGAGGAACCCAGTGAAGTCAGTGCATGACCTCTAGTACTTCTTGGCATCTTTGAAATATTCTTTTGATATACATGTATGGTGACCATATGGCCCCAAAAATCTGGGACTGACCCAATTTTTAATGTTTTGTGGGGGGTGTCCCGAAAACCCCAAGATTTGTCCTGGAAAAAGGTCCCTCGCTGCTTCTCCTCCTTCTTCCCCTCCCCTCTCTGGGGGAGGACTTAGGGAGGCTCCCGGGACTTCCCTGCGGCTGGGGATCCAGCCAATAGAAGAGGCAGAAGGTAGTGCCTCTGAGGAGCACAGGGAAGCCACGTAAGTGGCTGGGTTGGTGGAGGGAGAACAATGTGGTGAAGAGCAGCACCCCACCATGGCCTGGATGGCAGGGGCGGTCCGCAGGGCAGTTGGAGGGGGTCTGGAAAGCAGCTGGAGGGCAGCCTGGCAAGGGCCAGAAAGCAGGACGGAAGCATCCACCCCCTGACTTCCTCCTGCACACTCCTCCTTGGCAAGACACCCTATACACCCCAGGCTACATCTATACTGAAGGGGTTTTCTGGCTACCAGAGGTGTCCCAGAAAAACCTCGCTGCATCCAGAAAATGCATTTGCTCTTCCACAAAAAAAAGTGGAAGAGCAAACATGCTCTTTCGGGGAACCCTGTATTCCTAGTTTCTAGACAGGGCCAAATGGTGGAAAAGCCTCTTTCAGAAAAGCAATCAGAAAAAGCTATACAATTTGTGGAGTGCAATTTGTGTAGCTTTTTCTGAAAAAAAACCCCTGATAGTGTAGACCTAGCCCAAGTCTGCTCATGCATCCACTGTTCCTCCTGCACCCTCCTTATTCACCACGCATTGCGCCCTACCTTGCTCTTGAGCCCTCCCCCAAACCAGACACCCTTATTCCTAGCCTGTTTCTGCACCCTACCTGCCACCAACACCTTGCAATCTCTGCCTCTTCTGCCCCCCCCACATCTTCCTCCCAGATCCTGCACCCCATCCCTATTCCACACATACTAAACCTCTCATTTTGTCCCCACCTAAGGGGCTCCATAAAATCTACCAGAAAAGTTGGGGCTAGAACGCCAGAGGAATGAGGTGTCTCAGTTGGGGGCCACTTTGGTGAGGGTTGGGGGTTTGGGAAGTTCTTTTGCTTCTCACTTCTGGGTCCCCAACTGACTTTTCTGTGGATCAATGGCCCCATACCCAAAAAATGTTCCCCACGCCTGCCATCAATAAAGAATCCAAACTTAAAAAGCAACAAATGGTCTGGTAGCACTTTAAAGACTAACAAAACATGTAGATGATATGAGCTTTCGTGGGCACAGCCCATAGCTCCAGTCATCTGAAGAAGTGGGCTGTGCCCACGAAAACTCATAATCCCATCTACATGTTTTGTTAGTCTCTAAAGTGCTACCAGACCATTTGTTTTTA
The DNA here is from genome assembly GCF_049634645.1 of Pelodiscus sinensis. NCBI lineage: Eukaryota > Metazoa > Chordata > Testudines > Trionychidae > Pelodiscus > Pelodiscus sinensis. Next base: position 136,367,470 of record NC_134711.1, on the reverse strand, counting down.
AAGTTTATCCTGTACAGATTAACTTGGCTACCCCTCTGAAGTTGATAAATAAAGAAACCATTGAAACCTTTTGTATTGGACATAAATTAATATTTTATTTTATTTAAAACGAAGTTTGATTAACATGAGTTAAAATGCTCGATCTGTTTAACAATTTAAATTAAATCATTCTCCCTAGCTGCAGCACTAGAAAAATGGTGTAATTAAAGGTGAGTTTCCATTAGCAACTGGTGGTCCATAGAAAGGTTTACATTGTCTGTGGACCCCATGGCTCAACAAAGTTGAGAATCAATGAAATAGAGGTATTCCCTGGCCTATCTCCCCAGAGGGACCTCCCCAGGCTCCCTAGTGCTCCAAAAGAGCCCACAGACAGATTGGCTCTGTTACCACAGTGGTGAAATCACTCAGTTGGGTGCAGATGATGGACAGACTTTTTGTGAGTTTTCCTCATCCAAACAGTTGATGTGTTAAGATGCCAGTTGAAAACACTTGGGCTATGTCTACGCTCGCGGCTTCTTGCGCAAGTACAGCCGTTCTTGCCCAAGAATCTGCAGAGCGTTCACGTTGCCCTCACGCTCTTGCGCAAGTAAATTTACAGTATGGTGTGGTAAGAGAGAGCTCCTTGTGCAAGAGCTACGCTCTTTTTTGACAAGTGTAAGCCCTCTTCCTCAAGAGCTCTTGCGCAAGAGGGCAGTGTGGACACTGAACAGGGAATTCTTGCGCAAGAAAGCCCTATGGCTAAAATGGCCACCAGAGCTTTCTTGCGCAAGAAAACGTCCACACTGCCATGGGCACTCTTGCACAAAAGCACAGCTCGCACATGGCGGTGTGGACGTTTTCTTGTGCAAGAGTTCTTGCACAAGAACACTTGTGCAAGATGTTCTTGCGCAAGAAGCTGCAAGTGTAGACATAGCCTTGGTGAATCCATAGAGAGGCAGGATGTATCGTCTCTCATGGTGAACAAGCCCTTTGTGAGCTCTGTGTAGAGGTGAGATGTTTTGACTTCCAGCTTCAAAGGAATTTATTCTGTCTTTGGGCTGCATGTTGCCTAGACTTGAATGGAGTTAGTGGGGACAACACATGTCTGAGTTATTCTGACACAAAGTGAAACCTGTGCTAAAGCCCCCACATCCAGTGGGTATATCTACACTACCCCGCTAGTTTACTCCACGAGGAGTAACGGTAGTTCAAACTAGGAAGCCTAGTTCGAACTACCTAGTTCGTGCCCCATGTAGCCGCGCTGCTCGGGGTTCGAACGAGCGGGGTTTTAAAAATGGCGGCGCCCCGCTTATGCAAATGAAGCCTGGGAAATTCAAATCCCGGGCTTCATTTGCAAGTGCGGTATGCCTACATTACCCTCCTACTTCGAACTAGGAGGGTAGTGTAGACATGCCCAGTGAGAAAAAGCACTGCTGTCAAAGTTTCTCCAAATTTCTTCAAAGATCGCCTCTACCAAGCAATGGAGTTTTGGTCCCTTATATTTTTGAGGGATGACTAAATAATACCTGGATCTTCTTGGGTAATATCAACAGATTTTTTTGGGCCCAATCCTAGCTTAAAATAAATTGAATCAGGCCCTTTGTAAGCAGGTTGTGAAGTGGTCTCATTTGGCAATTATTATTAGGTATTATTTACATAATAGAGGCATTGCCATCATGGTATTGACATATACATTTCTTAGTAGCTTTACATATAAAATAGCCCAGCCCCATTGATCTCCATGAGCAATGTACCTGGGGTGTATGGGGTGTTCAGGGAGGGGTAGCACCTCTGATGTACGGGCATGTCGTGTCCTTTTAGGGCAGCTCGTCCACCTTTGGTCCCCACTTGTCACTCAGCTCTCACCTGTGGCTCCTAGTAGCTGTAGCATGTTCAGCGGCCACACCCTGGGCAACAGCTTCAACAGGCTGGCTAAACCAGGTTGAGAGTAGCCGTCGGGTCATCGACCTTCGGTGAGATAGGGACTTGTCTATCCCGAGCATGTGAAGACAGACTCTGGTGGATCGAGCGGATGAGACCTACTAGAATAGGACCAACGGTCATGAAGGTGGTTTCTGCAAGCGATGTGGTACGCTAAGAGCACGGCAAGACATGAAAGATGCCCTGGTCAACCACTGCGCCCAGCCCATCTCCAACCGTCTTGACATTAGTCCTGCCATTGGAGCACGATGGAATCTGGGAAGAGAGAGTGAGGCTGACTATGCGCACCTCTCCCTCACTTTAATCCAATTCACGCGCAAGTCTTGACATCTCGACATCCCCTAATTCCTGTAAACCTTAAAGTCCTGTGGCGACGGGCGAGCGACGAAGCAGCAGGTGTGGATACACTGGGAGCTGTAGCACACAGGCAGCTCAGGTCTAATGGTCGTCTTCTTGCTGGCTGAAGCAACAGCTGGATTCGGCGTCTACCTGAGTGACTGAGCAGCCCTCTTTAGGATTGCACTGCTCACCTCCGTAGTAAGAGGAAGGGGCTAGAAAAGGTGCCCTAAACATTGTTTGCTTCATAGGACCCTGGCCAGCTTACCGCGGCTGGAGGGGATCCCATCTCATGCGGTCGAACAATAAAATTTCAAACAAAATGCAAGGTGACACCACTCACTATTGGCACATGGAATGTACGCACGCTTCAAGACAACCCTTCAGCAGGTCGACCAGAAAGAAGAACAGCCCTGGTCGCCAGAAAGCTCACAAGATTTAACATCGATATTGTGGCACTGTGTGAAACTCGTCTAGCAAATGAAGGTCAGCTCATGGAAACAGGAGGTGGTTACACATTCTTCTGGCGTGGATGCAGCGGTGACGAACGTCATGAATCTGGAGTTGGCTTTGCGGTTAAGAATCATCTTGTCCGCAAACTTGCCAGTCTTCCCAAGGGCATGAATGACCGACTCATGACACTGCATCTTCCACTACCGAGAGGAAAGCAAGCCACACTGATCAGCGCTTACGCGCCCACAATTACGAATCCGGATGAAGTAAAGGACAAGTTTTATGAAGATCTCGATGCCCTACTCTCATCCGTGAAGCGCACTGACAGGCTGATTCTACTTGGCGATTTCAACGCGAGAGTAGGATCTGATCACACTGCCTGGGATGGCGTCATTGGAAAAAATGGAATCAGTAAATGTAACAGCAATGGCCTACTATTACTGAAGACATGTGCGGCTCATGATTTGATCATCACCAATACCATCTTCCACCTGCCCACTCGCAAAAAGACGTCCTGGATGCACCCACGCTCTAAGCACTGGCATCTCATTGATTATGTCATTGTGCGGAGGAAAGACAGACAGGATGTAAGGGTGACCAAGGCAATGCCGAGTGCTGACTGTTGGACTGACCACAGACTTATCATCTCCAAATTAAGCTTTCACATCAAGCCAAAGAGACGTCCGCAGGGAAACAAAGCTGTGATGAAAAAGATCAATGTCAGTAGACTGAGGAACCCCAGCACAGCAGCTTTACTAGCAGAAGATCTTGGCAACCAACTTTTAGAGCTGCAATTAGAGGAAAATGCTGAGAAGGACTGGGAACGCTTCCGGGATATTGTGCACTCTTCTGCACTAAAGGTTCTTGGACCCTCACACAGGAAACAGCAGGACTGGTTTGATGAAAATGATGAAGAGATCAAGGCCATACTTGCTGAAAAGCATCGCCTTCACCGTGCTCATCAGAATGACCCATCGTCAACAGCTAAGAAAAATGCCTTCAACAACATTTGCAGGATCGTACAGAGCAAGCTTCGCAAGATGCAGGACTCCCGGTTGAGTGCCAAAGCAGATGAAATCCAGAAGTTTTCTGATAGAAACGATGCCAAACGGTTCTACGAAGTCCTTAGATCCTTGTATGGACCTCAGCCCTCAGGGAGTTCCCCTCTACTGGACTCAGATGGTGCAACTCTCATTACTGAGAAGACTCTGATTTTACAGCGTTGGGCTGAGCACTTCCAAGCTGTACTGAACCGCCCATCTTCCATCAATAACGAGGCGATTGATAGAATGCCCCAGGCGGATATCAACCACAGCCTGGATGTCTCACCATCAGAGACTGAAACCTTACAGGCCATCAGCCAGCTGTCCAGTGGCAAGGACCCAGGATCTGATGCGATCCCAGCGGAAGTCTATAAGGGTGGTGGTGCAGTGCTTGTTGACAAACTCACTCAGCTGTTCCAGTCCTTCTGGAATCAAGGATCTATTCCTCAGGAACTGAAAGACGCATCCATCATACACCTCTACAAGAGGAAAGGAAATCGACAAGTTTGCGATAATCATAGAGGCATATCACTGCTTTCCATCGCAGGTAAGATCCTTGCACGAATCGTCTGATTGACCACCTGGAACAGGGTTTATTACCCGAGACACAGTGCGGCTTCTGCAAAGAGCGTGGCACGGTGGATATGATCTTCGCAGCCCGACAGCTCCAAGAGAAGTGTCAAGAGCAAAATCGTGAACTGTACACCATCTTCGTGGATCTCACCAAGGCTTTTGACACTGTCAGTCGCGAAGGTCTGTGGCGCATCATGTCGAAGTTTGGGTGCCCTGACAGATTCATCTTGATGGTACGTCAGTTCCACGACGGCATGACGGCTCGTGTTCTGGATGATGGAGAAGCTTCAGAGGCCTTTCCCGTCACAAACGGCGTCAAGCAAGGGTGTGTGCTGGCACCGACCCTGTTCAGCATAATGTTTTCAGCCATGCTGTCACACGCCTTTCAGAACAGTTCCTTGGGAATCAGACTGAGGGTACGTCTACACTACAGTGCTAATTCAAACTAACTTAGTTCAAATTAGTTCATTCGAACTAAGCTAATTCGAACTAACGCGTCTAGAACTAAAAACTAGTTCGAATTAGCGTTTTGCTAATTCAAACTAGCGCGTCCACACTGATTGGATGCAGGGGGGCATTTAAGGGCAGCTGAAACCGGTTCTGGCAGGGCATCAGGTCAGTAGTTGCTTTGTGTGGCTGCTGTCTGAGGCTATCTGAGGCTCGAGCTTAAAGGGACCCCCCTGGACAGCCGGTTCTCAGCTTTTCCTGCTTGCTTGCCAACCTCGCCGAGGGACAGCAAAGCATTGGTCTCTGTGCCCATCTGTGTCGGTGCTTCCCTTCGGGGGGGGCCGCCGCAGGTGGCAACATGGAGCCACAGCTCGCCCTGCACCTTCTGGTGCACTTTCTGGACTTGCTGCTGCAAGCCTGCCAGCAATGGCTCAAGGCTGCCTGGCACCACCTGGTGAACGTCAGCCCCCTGCCTCTCCGCCTGGCCGCCCTGGGGGCCGTGGAGGAGCCGCGGCGGCGCCCCGGCACCGGCGTGCCCCGCCGCGTCTGGCATCTGGACACCAGCACCGACTAGTGGGACCGCATCATCCTGGAGCGCTGGGACGACCGACAGTGGACCCAGAACTTCAGGATGAGGAGGGACACCTTCCTGGAGCTCTGCAAGTGGCTCGCCCCTGCCCTGCAAAGAAGGGACACTCGCATGAGGCCCGCCATCCCCCTCCAGAAGCGGGTGGCCATCGCCCTCTGGAAGCTCTCCACGCCGGACAGCTACCAATCCGTTGGGAACCAGTTCGGCGTGGGGAGATCCACCGTCGGAGCGGTGCTCATGCAGGTATGGCACTCGTCGGCCACCGAGCCGGAGGGGACGGGGGCTGCGAGGAGGGGATGGGCCTCCCAAGGGACAAAGAGGGGGAGGGAGGAGGCGAAAGCGCCCCGCACCGGAGGGGTTGGGCTGTCCCGGCCGTACTACACGCCGCCGGGGGGGTTGCTTCTGGGAGTGGGGCGCGGGGCACTGCCAGGGCACGCATGCTCCCAGCCACCCGGGCGCCCCACTGATTGGCGCTTTGCTGTGTCTCTCTCCGCAGGTGGTCAAGGCCATCAACCGGGTGCTGCTCCGCAGGGTGGTCCGCCTCGCCGACCCGGACGCCGTCATCCGGGGATTCGGCGCCCTCGGCTTCCCCAACTGCGGGGGGGCCATCGACGGGACGCACATCCCCATCCGTGCCCCGGAACACCAGGCGTCCCGGTACGTCAACAGAAAGGGGTACTTCTCTGTGATCCTGCAGGCCGTGTGTGACCACCGGGGACAGTTCACGGACATTAATGTGGGCTGGTCCGGCAAAGCACACGATGCCCGGGTGTACCGCAACTCCTCCGTGTGCCAGCGGCTGCAGGACGGGACCTTCTTCCCCGACCGCCACATCAGGGTCGGGGACGTGGACATGCCCGTGTGCCTGGTGGGGGATGCCGCCTACCCACTGCAGCCCTTGCTCATGAAGCCCTACACGGGGCACCTCAATCCCTCCTGCCAGGCCTTCAATGCCAGGCTGACCAGGGCCCGCATCGTGGTGGAGGGGGCCTTCGGGCGACTGAAAGCCCGCTTTCGATGCCTCCTCACCCGTCTGGACCTGGCCGAGCACAACATCCCTCCCGTGGTGGTGGCATGTTGTGTGCTCCACAATTTGTGTGAGCGGAAGGGGGAGGCTTTCCTGCCAGCCTGGATGGCTGAGGCTGACCGCATGGCTGGACACTACAGTCAGCCCCGCACCGCCGCCATCCGGGAAGCCCAGCGGGGGGCCGTCCGGATCCGAGAAGCCCTGCGGGAGAGCTTCCTGGTGGAGGAGGAGGAGGAGGACTGAACTCTCCCTGCATGCCCCACTGGGGCCTTCTTCCACCCTACCCTCCTTCCCCTTTCCCTCCCTACCTACTGTACAATAAAGACACCTGTTTTTGAAACAAAAACGTCTGTTTATTGAACATAACTGGGTGCGGGAAGGGAGGAATGAGGGTGAGAGAGGGGAGGGGGAAACCTGGGACGAGGGAGCTGGAAGGGAAGGGGAGGGAAGGGAGGAAGGGAAAGAAAAGCTCAGGGGTGGGAGTCCAGCTGCCTCTCCCGTCTCGCCATACTGCGAGTCCGGGGGCGTCGGTGGGAAATGGTTGTGGAGGGGGGGGGGCAGGAGGGACAGGGGGTGTGGAGGAAGCAGGAGCGGAAGCAGGAGCGGGAGCAGGGGGAGCAAGAGGGGGAGCAGGGGGAGGAGGAAATGGGAAGCGGTCCAGCAGGCTCTGTAGGTGGCCTTGCAGGGCACGGCCCTGCTCCTCCAGGCCCTCCAGACTCCTCCGGCGTAGCCTGAGGTCCTCCTGGACCCAGTGGTCCTGGAGACGGAGCTGTTGATCCAGGAACCGGAGGTGCCGCCTCTGGTAGTCCTCCTGGTTCCTGGCTGTCCTGCTTGCCCGGGCGCGGGCGGCTGCTGCAGGTGGGGTGGTGCGCCCTGCAGGCCCAGGTGCTGCGGCTGTGGTGCAAGAAGACCAGCGGTCAATTACCCCAGGGGCCCAAGTGTGTGAAACCCAGCTCCCCTCTGCAAGGCCAGGGCCCCTGTAGGATCCCCAGCTGCTGCTCCATGGTGGGCAAGGCCCAGGCGCACGGTTCCGGGGCTCCCTCTCGCCCCAGCCCCCCGTACACATAAGGGGAACACGAGGGTACTCACAGGTGGACGCCTCCCCGGCCTCAGACGACACAGGCGAGCAGCTCTGTGGCGTGCCTCGGGGGTGCCGGGTCCTGGGCAGGCTGGCGGCAGGCTCCTGGCTCTCAGAGCCCTCTTCCTCCTCCTCTGTGTCCAGGAGCGGTCCCTCTGCCCCGGGGTCAATCACGTCCCGGGGGGCAGGGACGGCATGAGCCCCCAGGATGCGGTCCAGGGCATGGAAGTGGGGGCAGGCCTCCGGGTCAGCCCCTGGCAGGCAGGCCCGGGAGTAGGACTGCCGCAAGTCCTTAATTTTCCAGCGCACCTGCTCCCGGCTGCGCTGGTGGCCCCTGGCGGCCAGGCTGGCAGCCATGCAGCTGTAGACGGCCGCGTTCCGGTGGCTAGTGCGGAGATCATGGACATTGGAGGCTTCCCCCCAAACCTCGATGAGGTCCACGATCTCCGCACTTGACCAGGGGAGCAGTGGAGGGCTGGGAGCCCTCGGATGGCTGGCTCATTGTGTGGCAGGTGCAGGCTGTGCAGGTACGGGTGCTTGCAGCCTTTCAACTGGCACAAAGTGTGTAGCCAGCCCGTGGCCCTTTAAGGGCTCCGGGGCCGGGAGGGGAGCAATAGAGTTTCCCTGGTGTTGGCCAGAGTGGCCACCAGGGAAACCTGGGAAGCCTTAGCCTCCCACTAGTTCGAATTAAGGGTCTACACAGCCCTTAATTCGAACTAGCTAGTTCGAACTAGGCTTAATCCTCGTAAAATGAGGATTACGTAGTTCGAACTAAGCGCTCCGTTAGTTCGAATTAAGTTCGAACTAACGGAGCGCTAGTGTAGCGCCTAGGAAAGTTAGTTCGAACTAACTTTGTAGTGTAGACATACCCTGAGATACAGGACCAATGGGAAACTGTTTAACCTGCGAAGACTCCAGGCTGTCACCAAGATAAAGGAGACTGTGCTACGAGATCTCCTTTTTGCTGATGACTGCGCCCTGAATGCTGGATCAGAGCAGGAAATGCAAGCCAGCATGGACAAATTCGCAGCAGTATGCGACAACTTCGGCCTTCTCATCAACACAAAGAAGACCGAAGTGATGCACCAGCCAGCTCCGAAAGCTCAACATCAAGTGCCCACCATCACAGTGAAGGGACAAAAGCTGCAAGCAGTGGACCAATGTACATATCTTGGCACCACCCTCTCCCGCTCAGTGACAGTTGACATCGAGGTCAACTGCAGAGTCGCCAAGGCACGTTCTGCATTCGGCAGACTGCTGACCAAAGTGTGGGGCCGCCGTGGAATAAGCCTTGCTACAAAGCTTAAAGTCTATCGAGCAGTAGTGTTAACTACCCTGATGTACGCCAGTGAGACTTGGACTGTATACAGGAGGCACACTAGGCAACTGAACCACTTCCACACGATTTGCCTCCGCAGACTTCTGAGGATCCGGTGGCAGGATAAGGTGCCAGACACAGAAGTCCTTTCTAGAGCAGGTCTGCCGTCAGTTTACACCTTGCTGATGAAAGCTCAGACACGCTGGGCAGGCCATATTGCAAGGATGCCAGATCATCACATCCCTAAACAGCTCTTCTATGGTGAGCTGTTTCAAGGGAAGCGATCGCACGGGGGACAAAAGAAGCGATACAAAGATACGCTTAAAGCCTCTCTCAAGTCCCTGGATATTGACAACACCTCCTGGGAGACCCTGGCACAAGACCGATCAACATGGCACACGTTGATCTACCAAGGCTGTCAAACATCTGAAGCCAGAAGGACAACCATAGCACAAGAGAAGCGAGCACTCCGTAAAGCCAGAGTTGCAAAAGCTGCAACAGTGGTGCCCCCACATGTCTGCCTGACATGTGGCAGAACATTCCGTGCCCGTATCGGCCTTATCAGCCATTTGCGGACACACCGTGGACAGTCCACAACCCGTTAGATGTCAAGGTCCTCTTCGAATACGATGGACGAACAACAACAACAACCTTTCAAGCAGCGGTGGTGAGGGTTAGTGATATGATCTTATCCACCCTGTAATTGTCATGGTTCAGTATTGTCATTCTGGCTTGTGGAAATGGAGGACACTTGATAATTTTGCAGTTATTTCAAAAAATGTAGTTGCAGAACATCTCCTTAGGGATGTAAATTCCCATTCATCAGTTAACCGATTAATGTTAGGTCACACTGGGGATGCTGCTAGCTCCCAGCCCCCTCCAGAGCAGACTTTATCTATAGCAAGCTGGTCTCCCCACGGAGAGAGGTTGCTCTGAACGCTGGTGCAGTCCATGCCTGTGGGGATCCTGAGTTCCCCAGAGACAGGGGCTGATCTGGATGAGCACAACCCCTGTCTGCAGCAGGCCCTCTGTGAGCCTGGAGCAGCCCCCTTCCGGAAGCAGGTGGGGAGCTGCTCCAGCACCCTCATTACCAGTTAATTGGAACCATTAGGCAGCATCCATTAAGAGGATTATGGAAGTTGTCCCGTGAACTTGTGGGATAGTTATGGATGATTCCCAGGCTCTGAATCAAATGGGGCTGCATCTACACTGCAAAGTAATAGGTCTTAGATTCTGTATGGGTATGTCTAAACTACAAAGTTAATTCGAACTAACGGACGTTAGTTCGAATTAACTTTGATAAGTGCTACACAAGCGCTCCGTTAGTTCGAACTTAATTCGAACTAGCGGAGCGCTTAGTTCGAACTAGGTAAACCTCATTCTACGAGGACTAAGCCTAGTTCGAACTTACTGGTTCGAATTAAGGGGTGTGTAGCCCCTTAATTCAAACTAGTGGGAGGCTAGCCCTCCCCAGCTTTCCCTGGTGGCCACTCTGGCCAACACCAGGGAAACTCTATGCCCCCCTCCCTGCCCCGGACCCCTTAAAGGGGCACGGGCTGGCTACGGCGCCCGTGCCAGGTGCAAGCCTGCCAGCACCCAGCTAGCAGACCCTGTACCTGGCACGGCTCGAGCCAGCCACCTGATGCCCCCCAGCCCTCCCCCTCTTCCCGGGACCAGGCTGGCGGCTCCCGGGAGCTTGCCCGGGACCGCAAGAGGCGGGCACCCGCCTGGGCTAGTGCGGACATCGTGGACCTCGTCCCCGACCTCCGCACTAGGCACAGGAATTCGGCTGTCTAGGGCAGGAGAGCTGCCAGCCTGGCCACCCAGGAGCAGGTGTGCATGAAAATCAAGGGGGTCCATTGAGACCCCCGACCCTGAGCCCTGAGCTTACAATGGCCGTACTGGGTCAGACCAAAGGTCCATCTAGCCCAGTAGCCTGTCTGCCGACAGCATCCAACCCTAGGGACTCTGGAGGGGATGGACCGAAGACAGTGACCAAGCCATTTGTCTCGTGCCGTCCCTCTCCAGCCTTCCACAAACTTTGGGCAGGGACACCACTCCTACCCCCTGGCTAATACCACTCCATGGACCCAACGTCCATCACTTTATCTCACTTCTCTTTAAACTCTGTTCTAGTTGTAGCCTTCACAGCCTCCTGCAGCAAGGAGTTCCACAGGTTGACTCTTTGCTTTCTGAAGAACAACTTTCTGTTACTAGTTTGAAGCCTGCTACCCATTCCTTTCCTTTGGTGTCCTCTAGTCCTTCTATTATGGGAACTAATGAAGAACTTTTCTGTATGCACCCTCTCCACCCCACTCATGCTTTTATAGACCTCTATCATATCCCCCCTCCATCTCCTCTTTTCTAAGCTGAAAAGTCCCAGTCTCTTTAGCCTCTCTTCATATGGGACCTGTTCCAAACCCCTCATCATTGTAGTTGCCCTCCCCTCTCCCTTCCCGTCTTCCACCTCCTTTTCCCAGTCTCCCCCAGTTTTGTTCAATAAAGAGAGATTCTATTTTTGAACACAGTTGTCCTTTATTTTGTACATCAGGAAGGGGGGCTAGGGAAGGGTAAGTGGAAGGAGGTGAGGGAGGAATGGAGTACGAGCTCCTGATGGGGAGGACTGGGGTGGCTCTGCGGGCTTCTGGGGGGTGGAAGCTCTCCTGCAGCCCCCCGATTGCCCCCTCTTCCCAGATGGCAGCCTGCGGCAAGTGCAGCCGGTCTGATGTCCGAGTGCTGTGATGTGCCCAGTGTGGGTACTCCGGGCAATCCAAGCCAGGACTGCTTTGCAAGCGGGGCACCCCTGAGAACTGTCTGTCCGGGGTGGGGGTCGGGTCCCTTTAAGCACAGCCCTCAGCTAGCCTGAGACAGCAGCTCCACGCTCTAAGTCCTCATCTGATGCCCTGCCGGCACTGCTTCCGGCCATCCTTAACCCCGGTTTAGCGTCCACTCTGTGTGGACAAGCTAGTTCGAATTAGCAAAATGCTAATTCAAACTAGTTTTTTAGTCTGGATGTGTCAGTTTGAATTAGCTTAGTTCAAATTAACTAATTCAAACTAAGTTAGTTCAAAGTAGCGCTGTAGTGTAGACGTACCCTATCTCATCTTGAGACCTGTAGCACTGCGCTGTCATGGGACGCTAGGTCTGGACCCTGGGTTAATGCAATTGCAGAATAGTTTCATGGGACATGCTTTTATGGGTCCCAAATCCATCCCTATATGTAGAGGATGGTGAGAGGAGTTCTTAGAGGGGTCACGTGACACCCTTTACTTCCAGTCATGTGTTCATCTTGACCCAGGAAATACTACCCCAGGGTTGGGACTTCCTGCGGCAGGTGCCTAAGGGGCCAGAGGCATGGCTAATGGTTTCAGGGGGCATGGCCAAGTTGTCCCTATTTTTTGGTTCCGAAAATCTGGTCACCATATATAAATGCCACTTTGAAGCTGACCTAAACTGTTTCTGTGAAAGAACAGACAGGACCAAGGAACTTGCAGACTGGGGCATAGAGCCTTTTGTCCCTAGAACCTAGTTTCTAATTCATTTATTGTTTTAGGGAATTTTAAATGCTTTGGAAAGTTTCAGTGTTGACAGTTCTTGGAGTTAGGTTTTTCCAGTTCACAAAAGTCAGTCCAATGATCTTTCAATCTAAATGATTATTTTACTTTAGATTAAGGCAGGGTTCAGCAACCTTTCAGAGATTTGACTTATTTGCCTCTATGTATGGGTACAGACTTGGGGAGGCAAGCCCCTCCCAGCTCCACCCACCAGAGCCCATGCTCCTCCTCTCGCTGTGGCCTACTGGCCTCTGCCCAGCCTCTGACCCCCCATCAGAGTGCTGGCCCTTGCTTCCTCCCTTCCCAGGGTAGTATCTCCCAACCATCCCTGGCTCCAGAGCTCCTGGGAGCCAGCAGGCAGCACAACCCCAGCCTGGCCCAGAAGGTATGGCACATAGCTGGGCAAGGGCAGGTCCAGGTGAGGTAGTTTGGGAAGGCAGTGACTTCTCCTGCCTAGGACATAAGCCACCCATGCAGGTTTCTCTGCCTCTGGACATACCACCGCTGCCTCATTCTAGATGTCTGAACTCCTAAGGGCCAAAGTGATCTGAGGTAAGATGGGTGTTTGGCTGTCTATCACTCCTGCAGGGCCTGAGCCAGTGGCATGCTTTGAAACTTCCCTCTAACTTCACACAAAATGACAGAAGTTAGAGAATGACAACCACCTTCATAACCTTTCCTCCTACTCTCCTCCATCCTCCTGCACTGGTTATGAGGCAAGACCACAGGGAAGCTCCTCTCTGGGAAGGAGCAGGGGAGGAGGATTTTGTAGGGGGAGGAGGCGCCTGCGAAGCACTGTGTCTAAACTGCTGGCACAGAAATACACAGCTGAGTCCTCTGGTGCTACAGGAGAGATATCCAAGTGAAGGACCCCAGCCTGTTGCTGTTCCGCTCGGTATCGATTAGTGACATTGCCTTTGTCTGTTTGGACTTTATTAACAAAGACAAAGAGCAGCTGCAGGCCCTGACCTGGATCCTGCCGGTACCAGAACATGCTGTTGTGCCCATAGGTTTGTTGACATGTGAGCTGGGCTCGGTATCCCTTCTCCAGAACCAGACTCTGTGTTTGGTTGATCCAAGCACCTGAGTATCCTGTGGGGGAGAGAGATAAAACATACGATGCAGAGACAGTGAAACACATGGTTCTGTAAGGCATGTCCAGAGCCATGTCCTGCAAACACGGAGATGAGCATCTACATCTCAGCCAACAACTTACTTGCTACCTCGAGAGAAATGACCATGTACCAGAATATCCATGTCCCCATCTCTGCCTCACTGAGCAGAGACATTCCTTTGCATCAGGTTTTACACCCTCTGCTCTGTAGGTGTGGTTCCTCCAACAATAGATAGAATCACTTTGTGGTTTGACTCCAGGCTCCTACACTTACAGATGCAGCAGCTTACTTAAAGGGCCCTGCACACGTGCCCTTGAGAGCAATAATCTGTGTTCCCCGCAGAGAGACAGATTCATTGCAAGTGGGTCTGTATGACATAAATAGAGGGGCGACTTCCCAGTGTCAGGCTAAATGATCATCTGAGCAGGGAGCACAAGGACTGAATTGGGCACTCTGGCTCTGGTTCCTCTGCATCAGGGTTGAATGTCCCATCGATTAAATGTGCTCCTATTGTCACTGCTAATGAACACTTACCAGCATTCATCTCCAAACACTTACCAAAGGTAGGTGAGTGTCATTCAATCTGTTTTACAAGAAAGATATGAGGAATAGGGAGGTTAAGTGACCTGCCCAAAGTCATAGGGCAAGTCAGTGATAGACATGGGAACAAAGTCCAGATCCCCTGTTCATTGGATTACACTGATTCCCTGGGAAATGTCCCTCTCTCTTCTAGCTGTGGTGCCCTCAGGACAGTGCCTGAACAGCACGTTCATGTGGGGGTATGTGTGTAGGGAAAGGAAGCTTCCACTGCTCTGCCTCTGCCTCAGATTAAGAAAAAGACTTGTTTGGCTTCCTGGGCTGGGTATCAGTAGCCTTTACCATTGCTAAGGGCCAACTGGGGCTGAGGTGTGAGTGTTGGAAGGGACATGGAGTGAGCAACACTGGCGGGTTATTGCACAGCAGTGAGGCCCAAAACTCTCACTGTGCTTTACTAGCAGCACAAAAATACACAGCAGAATCTTCAACTGTCCCCCGACTGATTGTCAGGGAGGCATTCAGTATTTCTGGTCGTGTCATATTATATCTGGGTTTGAAATTTTCTTCTATTTTTGGTGAATTAGTCTCATCTACAGAAGTGGCAACTAACTGCAGCTGCTTTTCTGCACCCTTCTTCTGCTGATACCACAGGACAGTATAGTAGGACTTGTCATTATGTTCACATGGGATTCTTCCCTCGCTCCCACTCTGGATGGCTATAAACTTCTCCTTCTGTGTCACCGTCACCCCGCTGCAAAGACCTAAAAGGAGAATGGAGTGGGCAGGGTGAGTGAGGGCCATGGAGGATGGAACACAACTCACCTGACCCATGTGCGTTTCAGGATGCAGTTCTAAAACTCCTTTCCTGATTTTAAATCCCTATAGACACTGGTCTGGTCACCTCACTGACCTTGTTGGTACTGCTTCCTCCTCACTTCTGTCGATGGCCTAAACCCTGTCTCTTCACACAACATTATCGGAGTCAGTACATAAGCCAACTCCTGTGCAGCTCCTGCTCTCTGGAAACAGCTCCACCCTTTCTCTCCCTGTTTCCTCCACTTGTCTAGCAGAGGATTCCTCCCTTTTTCCCATCACATATGCTTGTCAGTTTGGTACTGGAGTCGTCTCCTGTGAAACTTCCATCCTCTGCAGCAATCACCCTCTGCCCCAGATTCCACTTCTCACCCCAGAGGCTAAAGTAAAGCTGTATCATCCTGGAGTCAAAATATTTATCAGAAACACTTTCCTACCTGCCAGAAGCTGGAAGCCAAGGGAGACACCGAATGGCCTCCACATGGCATCTGCAGAAAAGACAAGCCAGAGTGATCATTTTCATTGAGCAAAGTTCTATGTTCCTTTAGTAGGCGGAGTTCTGTAAAACCACAAAAAGGGAAATAACTGATGATCACGAGGCAGAGCAGATGGTGGAGGTGGAAAAATGGGGTCCAAATATGGATCTGAAGTGTGCTGTTTTTTGGTGTTTCTTTATGGATGAAATTGTAAACCCAGATCTGCACAACCCAGCAATGTAGTGTGGTGGTTAAACATTCTGTTGAAAAGTGTGGCTTAAGTCCCTTTCCCTCTATTCTTCACATCAATTGTTGTAAATACTTTGACATTTGGGTTAGATGATCCCAGGATATGTCAGTTTTCTGCTCATTCCTTGTCCTACCCAAGTCTTGATTTCTTTCTGCCTCTCTAGATTTCACATTTGTAGCATTACTGGCAAAGGACAGCTGTCCTGTTCCATCCCTGTCCTCACTACATTTCAGAGGTGTGTGAGAATTTCCTGGGATAAGAATGCAGCATGTTAGGATATGTCAGAAGGATGGAAGACACTACTGAGACATGGCTGCATTTCATAGAATTCTAGGGTTGGAAGAGACCTCAGGAGGTCATTTAGTCCAATCTCTGCTAAAAGCAGGAAGAACCCCAACTAAATCATCCCAGCCAGGGCTTTGTCAAACCTGGCTTAAAAAAACCTCTAAGGATAGAGATTCCATCACCTTTCTAGGGAACCCATTTCAGTGCTTCCCAGCCCTCCTACTGAAATAGTTTTTCCTGATATCCAACCTAGACCTCCCCCATTGCAACTTGAGACCATTACTTCTTGTTCTGCCATCTGTCACTACTGAGAACAGCCTCTCTCCATCCTCTTTGGAATCCCCCCTTCAGGTAGTTGAAGGCCCCCTCACTCTTCTCTTCTGTAGACTAAATAATCCCAAATCCCTCAGCCTCTCCTCATAGGTCATGTGCTCCAGCTCCCTAATTGTTTTTGTTGTCCAATGCATCCAAATCCTTTCTGTAATGGGGGCCCCAGAATTGGATGCAGTACTCAGATGTGGCCTCGTCAGTGCAGAATAAAGGAGGAACAATCAATTCTCTTGATCTGCTGGCAATGCTCCTTCTAATGCCCCCTAATATGCCCTTAGCCTCCTTGACTACAAGGGCACACTGTTGACTCACATCCAGCTTCTCATCCACTGTAATCCCCAAGTCCCTTTCTGCAGAACTGCTGCTTAGCCAGTCAGTCCCCAGCCTGTACCAATGCTTGGGATTCTTCCGTCCCAAGTGCAGGAATCTGCACTTGTCCATGTTGAACCTGATCAGATTTCATTTCTCCCAATCATTTGTCCAGGTCACTCCAGAGTATCCCTGCCCTCCAGAGTATCTACCCTCCCCCCATCTTAATGTCATCTGCGAACTTGCTGAAGGTGCAGCCCATCCCCTCATCCAGGTCATTAATGAAGATGTTGAACAAAACTGGCCCCAGGCTTGACCCCAGAGTTAATAATCTGCACCTGAAAACTCTCTTGGTTTCAAGTAAGACAAGGACATGCTACCCTCTGACTCTCCTCATCTCTCCTGTGCCCATATGTTCTCCTCCACCCTTGGTAACTTGTTGTATGCTACAGGAGGGGGGGAAGCTATAGACAAGGGCCAGGAAGATTGACTCTGGTTTTGCTCTTCCGGGCTTTGTTTTATTAGCACCATGCTGCCCTCGAGTGGCCATAGCAGGAAAGGCTAATGAAATCAGAAGATGAGGATGTTTATTCCTTTCTCATGGTGTGTAGTGGGTGAATGTTTCCTCTATTCAGAGCCTGTAGAAGATCATTTGGGATATGAATTCCAATGGGTATGAAAACAATCAGTAGTTCTGTGGCACCTTAGAGATTATCAAAATATATAGAATCATGAGAGTTCATGGGTAAAACCCATTTCATCAGATGAGTTGGAATGGAAATAACAGAAATTGTAGGATATGTGTTAATAAGGCTAATTAAGTGGGCTGGTTGTGTCCCATTCATGGTTTTTGATGTGAAAATGCAGAAGATAATGACATTGTAGTGTTGGTGAAGTGGAGGCATAGCGCTCCTTGCTTTCAGCCCTTTGCCTGCAGGATAGTGCCAACCTCCCGCCCAGCCAGGGCAGTTCCTCCCAGCTCCCTACTCCTCCCCCCAGCCAGGGCAGCTCTCCCCAAGCCTCTGTCCCCCAGACAGGATAGCTCTTCCCCGCTACCTCCCCCTGCCCCAGCAGAGCTCAGCCTGAAGAGCAGGGACCCCCCAGCTCCAGTGTCTTTAACAGGGTTTCTTTATTGTAACTGTCACCACTGGATCTAGCCCACAGACACCCTGCAGGGGCCTTCAGGCACGCACCAGCCACTGCTCCAAGCGCCTCTCTGCTCTGCAGGGAGGGGGAGGCTTGGTGTGATCTTCCTGCCCCCAACCCAATCCTCTGCTCTTGTTGGCCAGAAATAACCAGCCAATAGGACCTGTGAGATTGGCCTGGGGGAGGGGAACAGCACAAGCCTCTCCCCCTCTGGGAGCTGAGAGCCAAATGGAGGGAGCAGGCTGCACTTTTAAGCAGTTTGGGGCTGCAGCAGGCAGAGAGTCCAGCCTGCCTTGAGGGTGCTACAGAGCTGCTGTCCAGGAGATGCTTAAGTAAGCACCTCCCAGCCAGAGTGTGCCACTGGCACCCCTGCCCCTCTTCCACGCCAACTCCCTCCCACCATCCTCTGCACCCCCCTGCCCCAGGTCATAGCTTTCTCAGACCCTGTACCTCTTTCTAAATCCCTCCTCCAGTCCAGAGTGCTCTCCTGCTCCCAGACCCTGCACCTCAATTCCCGGACCCAGGTCACAACCCTCCTTCACCCAAACTCCCTCTCAATCATCTCCTGCACCCCAGTCCCTTACCCTATGCGCCCATCTACACCCAACCTCCATCCTAGACCCCACACCTCCTCCACCAGAAAGTGCTGCCCTTGACCACTTTCCAAAATCTTGGAGTGGACCCTGACCAGTGTTTGCTCTAAGCTGAACAACAGCTTCATGGGTGATTAATCAGCCCCGCCCAGTCAGAGGCTCAGGGTTCCATGCAGGGAGCTGATTGACTGGGCAGTGCTGATTAATCTCCTGTGAAGCTGAGCAGCCCTGCAGCTTAGAGGGAACACTGCTCCCCACCAAAAATGATTGCCCATCCTACCCTAAACAATACAGGCTACAGGAAGCCTCTCACATGCATGCCCCTGACAACTGCAAAATTTGCATTTCCCTGGAATGCACGCAATGCCTTTGTTTTTGAAATGAGGGGTGCTTTGGCATCTCTCTCTCCCATTATTGTCAGCTCGCTCCTAGGTAAAGGGCAAGATTTTGAATGAGGTGCTGATCGCCATGTAGAACTGTGTGCTCACTGGCTGCACAGAAGTAGCTGGCTGAATCCTGGGTTTCCAGAGCTACGATGTTCATGGAAGAGGTTCTGGTATTGGGTCTAGTGACTGGAAACTTGGAAGCATTGTAGTCCTTCTCATAAGTAGCATTCGATCCATATACACTTAGGGCTATTAACCTTGGACCTTCTGTCTTGAGTTGTTTGTACCAGTACATATAGGTGTAGCTAGTGTCATTTTGGACACAGGTTATTTCCATCCTTTCTCCATGTCTCTGGGTTGCTGTTCTTGGGAACTGAGAGATGAGGACTCCCAGCCCAGAGCCTATGTGAGAGAAGCAATTAAAAAAAAACAAATTAAAGGTGTATACAGTCTTTTAAGTTACATTCTAAATGTCTCTCCCCTCCCTCCTCCCACCAGTGTAGGATTGCTCCTTGCTGGCTTGTGCATATCTCTAGAGAAGTTGTGCTCTGCCTGTGCACCAGCTTGGGGTGGGATTTCTAGGTTCTTACCAGGCACTAGAAGCAGCAGGAATCTCAACATTTTTGCTAGTGAATTTTATTCTTCTCTCTGGTTTATCTCTTGGTTTTTGTGAAGGTGACAGGAAGTGATGAATTGACTGAGCATCTTCTCCCTTCTATGATTTCTCCAATGAAAACCTGGGGAGGGGACGAATTGAAATGATGTATAAATGTTGCTTCAGATGATATGCAAAACGGTTTCCTGAGCACTCAGGTCATAAATATTTCTTCAGCACTTTATACGAGAGATCCAGATGTGCTCTTGGGCAAACCCTAACTCATGTTACTGCTTTCTACCCCCAGCAATGTAGATGAAGTTATTCTTTCCTTCCATTCCTGATTGACTGAGCCATGCACTGAGTGATTGAAATAATATTAGTGTAGAACCACAGCTATCTTATATTTTTGTTTTCCAGAATTTTCTCCTCACAATCTGTGGACTGTTTGGAAATGCAGAGATACCATCTGCGTTTTGATTGACTTTGTTTTAAAAGCTACACCCAGTTATTTAGTAAATTAGTTTTCAATTCATTAGTAGTTTTTTAAATATTAATTCCTTGTCACTCAGGCTTTTCTTTGAGTACATTTGAATAAATATTCCCTTCCCATTGAGAGATCTTTCTTTACTTTCCTTGAGAGCTTCCTTCCTGGATCTATAGCTTCCCTTTCTTTCCAGCTCCCCTCCCTGTAGAAATCATCTTCCTTCACCTGCCTACCCACAATGCTGTGCAGATCCAAATCCCATGTGTAACTGCATTTTGGAGATCACTGGATGAACAATTGACTGTCAGCTGTGGAGTTCTCAAAGCTGGGAGACTATATAGGATTTTCAGTGTTTATTAGGCTCTGTCATTGCCTGATATTGATCTTCTAGTTGAGCAAGATTTTCTGAGTTCTCTCAGGAGGAAGTAATGTATTAGAGAGATGTGGAAGTTTTTAATAATTTCTGCATTTCAGAATCTCTGCATGGAATCTTCTGAATTCTGTCAGGAGGAAGTGTACTAGAGAGATGTGGGAGTTTTTCATAATCACATTTCCTAAATTTTTGCCTCTAAGCATGAGCATGACTACCTTACTTTGGGCACTTCATAGCATGGCATGCTCCTTGACAACACAGAAGTAGCTAGCTGAATCCAGGGTTCTGAGAAGATCATGCAGGGCCCAGTCCAGTAGTTGTGCTCAGGGGCTATCTAACTCCTCACAAAAAATCCAAACTAGCTAGCATTACTGATCTTTAAACCTGTATTGCAGTGGTTAGCGCATTTGTCTGGGATGTGGGCATCCCATGTTCAATTCCCTCCTCTCTGGCAGAAGGAAATAAACATGGGTATCCAAACTCTCAGTTGTTCGCTCTGACCCAGTGGTGGGAAATGAGCTGGAGGAGGTTCACCAGCTGGCCGCCAGTGATTTATTTACTTGCATGTCCATGAGTATGGCTGTGTCGACATGGGGATGTCAGTGGATGTGATATACCTTGACTTTGGCAAAGCTTTTGATACGGTCTCCCATTGAATTCTTGCCAGCATGTAAGATACATTTATGGAGTGGATAAATGGTCTGTGAGGTGGATTGAAAGCTGGCTAGTTTGTTAAGCTCTGCTAGTAGGAATCAATGGCTCAATGTCAGGTTGGTGGTCAGTTTCAAGTGGAATGTACTGAAGGTCAGTTCTGGTGATGGTTTTGTTCAACATCTTTATTAATGACCTGGATAAGGGGTTGGATTTCACCCTTAGCAAGTTTGTGGATAATGCCAAGCTGGGGGTGAGGTCGATATGTTGGGGGGCAGAGACAGGGTCCAGAGTGACCTAGACAAAATGAAGGATTGGGCCAAATGAAGTCTGATGAGGTTCAACAAGAACACGTTCCCTCAGCACCCTTGGATGCATTAGATCCACCTCCATGGATTTGTGTACATCAAGCTTTTCTAAATAGCTGTTTATACCTATTCTTTGTTCACTGATGGCTGCCTCCTTCCCACCCTGTGCTGCCTAGCCCAGAGTCTGGGAGCTGATCTTGTCTGTGAAGACAGAGGCAAAAAAAGCATTGAGTACTTCAGCTTTTCCCACATCATCTGTCACTAAGTTATCTCTCCCATCCAGTAAGGGCCCCACACCCTCTCTGATCACCCTCTTATTGCTAACATGCCTGTAGAAACTTTTCTTTTTATCTTTCACATCCCTTGCTAGCTACAATTCCAAGTGTGCTTTGGCCTTCCTGATTACACCCCTGCATGCTTGAACAATATATATACTCCTCCCTGGTCATCTGTCCAAGTTTCCACTTGTAATCTTCCTTTTTGTGTTTAAGCTCACCAAGGATTTCACTGCTAACCCAACTTGGTCACCTGCCATATTTGCCTTTCTTACTGCACATTGGGATGGTTTGTTCCTGCACCTTCAATAAAGCTTCTCTAAAATACTGCCAGCTCTCCTGGACTCTTCCCCCCTCCTGTTAGTATCACATTCTAAATGCCCTCCCACTCCAGCCCCAGCCAGTGTAGGATTGCTCCCTATAGCATTGTCTCCATGGGGTTATCCTGAGCCAATAACCACCTGGGGATTATCCTGAGCCAACAACCACCTGCTATCATCCCATGGTAGTTAGATACTAACTCAGGAGAGTTGACAGCTGCATCAACAAACACTTTCATCTCTGGGTGGCCAATGTCCTTGCACAAATCAGCTCTCCTCTCAGGCAGGGATGTTGGTTTGTTATTATAATGTTCTAAATTCATTTAAGCACATGATGAGAGTCAAGTAACACACTAACAAAGATTTTTAAAAATGGTCACAAAGTTAAACCTCCCAAATCCATACTTATGCACTTAGATTAGTGAACTGTTTTCAAAAGTGCAGCAGCTCCTATTGATATCAATGGGACTACTCACAAAAAAAGTTATTAAGGTAGTAACACTGGGCCCTAAGCAATATGTTTCAAGAATACACTGCAACAGGGAGTTTTACAAGCTAATTATTTAAAACTAACTTTTATCAATTTAAAAGGAAATACCTTTAGTTTCCCTTCTAGCTATATGGTAGACCTGATGACCCTTCCCTACTCCTTTTTAATTTATCACTAGCGGATCTCTGCCTCATGGCTGCAGTGCAACAGTCTCAGAGGTGGCAGAGATGTGAGGATGTGGCGGCAAGGTGAGGCAGGCACGTGGGCAGCATGGGGGAGGGGAGGGTGTGGGAAGACTCAGGGGACACTGGCTTGGGGGGCTGAAGGAGGAACAGGCGGAGCATGGCGTGAAGGGACTCCTGCAGCACCTCCCACTTCTCTTTGTCCCAGGGCCTGATGTGTGCGCAGAGAAGTCATTTTGCCACGGCAGCAGCTGCTCAATGGTCTGTGAGGCATTCCCTCCTCCCCGCCATACTCTGATGCCCACACTGCCCCCACTTGCTAGACAGGCTGCCCCTGGGATGCCTCCTCAGCAAGTGGTTGGCAGGTGCGGCAGGGACCTTGTGGGGGCAGTGGTATCATTCAGACCTGTGCCTGCTAGGGTAGGCGGCTCACGGGGCAGGGTCCTGCACCCTGGGGGTGACCTGTCCTACAGGTGGAGGGGCGGGAGCAGCAGAGGTTGGCGGGGGGCAGCACCTGCAGCACAATGACTTCTCCGAGTGGCATATTGGGCCCAGGGACATATAGAAGTGGGAGATGCTGTGAGTGGTGGCACTGGAAGTAAGTCCCTGCCCGCCCTGCTCTGCTCATCCCTACCTCGGCTCCCCAAGCTGGTGCCCCCGCAGGTCTTCCTGTGCCCACCCCACCTATCCACCACATCCTCACATCCTGCTCTGTTGTGGGGGGTGGGAGAGGAGCAAATGGTAGCCACCAGCCCAGCTTATCATATTGTACCTTTCCAGTGTATTCTCAAATGTTCTCTATAACAGACAGTGTGATGGACACTTTTATACTTTTTATAATAGTATATATATTATTATTGGGAGTTCCATATTTTATTGGAATATTGATTTTCTATAGAACATTCCCCCAAAAATTTAAAAATCCAAGCTGAGACACAGTTCTTGGCTGGATTAATAAATCCAGGAAAATCCGTAAGTGGACAGTTGTCTCCCACATGAAATTATGAAAGCTCCATAATTTGGTTCATTTACCACTAGAAGTGGGAAAATAACAACAACCACAGGGATAGTAAATTAGAGCTGCACACCCCTCAGGAATGGAGATTATTCCTAACAGAAAAACTCACAATTCTGCTCAAACTGTTACATCTCTTTCAAATGTTCACAGTTAAACATTCACTTAATACAGAATTAAAACTTTACTATGTAGAAGAAAAATGCTGCTTTTAACCATCTTAATTTAGATGAATCAAATACAAAGTTACTTTATCCCATCCTCTTATTAAAGCTTTGCCTTTATTTTAGTTGTTTACATTTAACGCAGTCCTATATAATATTTTCTTTTTTTTTTTAGTCTCTGCCACCTAATTGTGCACTTCCAGTTCCAAATAAGGTGTGTGGTTGACCAGCCAGTTTGTAACTCTGGTGTTCATAACTCTGATGTTCTAATGGATACAAATAAATCTGTATTGGCCAGGATAACTACATGGTCAAGAGACAACCTAATAATAGATCATCTCCAATTCCAATTTATAGGACCTTAAACCCTACATAGAGAACTCTTAACTTCTGGAAAGAAAAGGCACATTCCAGAAAGGCATGATTACTGACAGATGACTCTCAAAAGGCTTTGAGGTTTGTTGTGCACTAACAAAACCTGGAATAAAATCAAAGAAAAACTGACCTAAGTTCTCATTTCATTTTTAAACTGAAAGCTATCTCCTGTAATCATTTAAAAAATACCTCTGCAAATGAGGAAAAGTTCATCATTAACTCTGGAGTTTGGGGAGATGTGGGATTTTTTCTACCTGTGCCTGATAAACACCTAAATGTATACTTTCAAACTTTCCATTGTGTACTTTCCTTTGGTGAAATCCTTGGGCTGGAGATAAGGCCCATTCAGGAGGATAAAACCCCAGAAATTATATCTTCTAGTCTACAAAGCTGTATTAAATCCATAGGAAGACCATGAAATACATCCTGGTAGTAGCTTTTCTGGGAGCAGCTGGTAAGTTCATTTTTACTGTTTGTTACAGTGAAGTTTATATGAGCCAGGTTGTATACTACTGGCTACGTCTATATTGGTGCGTTCTCACACAAAAACTCTTTTGAGGAAGAGTTCTTCTGCAAAAACTCTTCCAGAAGAGAGCATCTACATTGGCATGTACTTTTGCACAAGAGCATCCATGCCAGTGTAGACGCTCTCTTGTGCAAGAAATCTTTGATGGCCATTTTAATCATAGGCCTTTCTTGCTCAAGAAATTCATGTTGCCTGTCTACATTGGCCTCTTGCGCAAGAACAGTTGTGCAAAAGGGCTTATTCCTGAGTGGGAGCATCAGAGTTCTGGCGCAAGAAGCCCTAATTTCATACATTAGAACGTCAGTTTACTTGCGCAAGATCACGTGGCCAGTGTAGACAGGCAGCAAGTTTTTGAGCAAGGGTGTCCACTTTTGCATGAGATCGTGCCAGTGTAGATACAGCCCTGGAGAGTGAAGCCCTTTTTTATCCCCAAAATTGTCAAGACTGTCAGCCACAGGCTAATTATCACAGAGTTTGAAGGCTACGTCTACACTGGCAGCTTCTTGCACAAGAACTGTTTTGTGGAAGAGTTCTTGCGCAAAAAGTCTTCCACAAGAGCGTGTCTTCACTGACATGTGCTTTTGCACAAGAGCATCCATGGCTATGTGGATGCTCTCTTGAGCAAGAAAGCTCTGGTGGCCATGTTAGCCATAGGGGTTTCTTGCGCAAGAAATTAATGTTTCCTGTCTACACTGCCCTCTTGCGCAAGAGCTCTTGTGCAAGAGGGCTTATTGCTCGTGGGGAGAAGAATAACTCTTCTGGAAGAAGCCCTGTTTTCCGATGCTATACTGTAAATTTACTTGTGCAAGAATGTTTGTGCAGTGTAGACACCCGGCAAGTTTTTGCGCAAGAACAGCTGTTTTTGCTCAAGAAGCCACCAGTGTAGACGTAGCCTGATTGTAATATGGACAAATAGGCACTAGAAGCTGGGTTAAGTGAGCCCCAGAGCTGGATTTCATAAAACAACCAACAAAGAGCCACCAGCTGTGGAGACCTTTTGACCACCATCAGCTCAGGCTTGGCTCCCAGTTTCCTACAAGTGAGCGGCTTTGTATCCTAATTGTCTGTCCTTTCATTCAGGTTGGCTCCATGGTCCTCATCATGCATATTAATTACTATCTTCCTTTTTCACGCAGTTGCCTTTCCCCTTGATGATGATGATGACAAGATAGTGGGAGGCTACACCTGTTCAAAGAACTCGTTGCCCTACCAGGTGTCCCTGAATGCTGGATACCATTTCTGTGGAGGTGCCCTCATTAACAGCAGATGGGTTGTCTCAGCTGCTCACTGCTACAAATCGTGAGTAGAAAATATTTGTGCCGTTAAATTACTGCTTCCCCTCTGGCCCTATCACCCTTGTAGTGTCAGATCTGGTTAACTAAGCAAGGGTCAGTCCACCTCAGGTGGGAGATTGTCAAAGAATGCTCCAGTCCTTCAAGCAATGGAGTTGGTATTTCAGGAGAGGCTCTGGTTTCTGTGTCAGTACTGACTGCAGTGCACCAGCAGCCTGGCATTAGAAGAGGGTGCTGTGCTGCATGAGGTGACGATTCAGTATTGGGTGACATTTTTTCTGAATTAGAACTGAATCAAATGCCCTAGCATGAGTCATCTGTCCTGGTGACCGTCAGTGGGTATGTCTACACTTTGAGCTGGAGGCATGATACCCAGCTCAGAGACACACACACTGAAAATAGAATGTCACTGTGGTGATGCAAATGATGGGAAGGGCTTGCCAGCTCAAGCACTTTCCCACCCAACCCTATAGGCACATACTCATGGCTGCTAATCCCTCTTGCCACTGTGATTTTTAGCATGCTTGATTAATTAAAGCTAGCACAGAAATGTCTCCCTGAGCTTGGAATTGCCCTTCCAGCTTCTAGTGTAGGCATGTCCTATAATGGTCTAGTAATTTCTGGAAGTCTCTTGATTGCTTTAAGGGAGTTAATTGGCTTTGTGGGAGTTCAATCGTGAACTAAAATTGCAGAAAGCAGAATGATGGACTAACAAAGAATGATTGAAGAGTGAACAGAATGGGCCTCTCTCCACCATCAAACAATCAAAGCACTTTGCCAGGTGACAGTGCAGTGGTCATGCAGGGATTATGTGTCACCTTTTCTGAAAACTCACCTACCGTCTTGTTAGAGTATCTTTCGTTCACTGGGAAATATGGGAACAGGGATTTGATGAGGACACCAGGGTTTTCCTAAACTATTGCTGTAAATCACCTAGAGATGGTTGATTGGTACCGTGCCAGGTTGTCAGACATCTCCATTGTGGCGTAGCTCCTCAAATAGTTCAGTACCCACTGCTTCTTCAGTGCTGCCTTGTAGGGCCATCATTGGGAACCCATTGAAGAGGAGTAAGTAGGCATCCTCAGTGTACTGTATCCTTCAAAGTATAACCTTCTCATCACATGGGTACCTCTTCCCCCAGGAAGAACATTACATTTCAATTCTACAGCACCACCACCTGAGGAACTCAGAGCCTTTGAGTTAAGCCTCAGAACTCCCTTGTGAGTTAGGAATTACTACCCCCTTGTTAGAACTAAAAGTAAAGCGTGGGGAGAGATGTGTAGACATGGTAAAAAAATTACAAATGTTGATAATTTTCAAAGAAAATTCAGTGCTCCAGGACTGCCCTGCACAGTTGGATTGCAGATGAGTCCAAATCCTGGCATGTGAACTCCAAACCAGAGAGCTTTCCACTGAATGGAGCAACTGAGACTTAGTGCTGGTGTTGATGACAGCTGTAGTGGTGGCAATAGCCACAGTGATGGCGTAGGTTGTTGTGGTGATGATGATGATGATGGATAATGATGGTGACAGTGCTGGTAAGGATGCTGTTATTCCTTCCTCCTTTCCAGCTCTATACAAGTGAGGCTTGGAGAACACAACATAGAAGTCAGAGAAGGCACCGAACAGTTCATTAACTCAGTCAAAGTCATCCGTCACGAGAAGTACAACTCCCGGCTCCTGGACAATGACATCATGCTCATCAAGCTGGCCAGTGAAGCCACCCTCAACTCCTACGTCAACACAATTGCCCTGCCAACCGGCTGTGTGGCCACTGGCACCCCGTGCCTGATCTCTGGCTGGGGCAACACTCTCAGCAGTGGCAGTGAGTGCTCTGTGGGAGTGTAGAGCTTCTCGGGGATCCTGGAGACCTTTATTGGCCTGGTAATAGGCCCCATAGAGGAGAATATGGGGAGGGGCGAGCACCTGTGGGGGAGGCAGTTTGAAGAGAGAATCCATCTGGGATGTCATGGCTCAAAGGGAAGAGCCTGTGGGAGCAGGCAACCTTTATCTAATTTAAATATGCTCTCTTCTAATATCCTTGATTGACTCTTGTTATCATTGGCATGGAGCTGGCTGAATCACTAAATATGTTCCTCTGTGAGTTCCAGGAAGAAACCCTCTATCACCCTTACTTGGGACATTCTGTGGGGCAGATCCTGACAGGTGCTGAGGAACCCACAGCCCCCCTGAGACCAATGCCCTCAAAGGCTTCCCCACAGCTCTCAAGATGGAGTTCAATATTTTGATTGCACATTCAAGATTATTACGTTATAACTACATTTTTACAATATAACTCTTGCCCTAGCCCAGGCATCAGAAAGCGAGATAGACAGAATGAGCCAAATCCACTTGGGGTCTGGCTACTGATCCATAGGCTACACTATAACCCATTACTGCAGTGCAGAAGCTGACTGGGAGCAATTCAATTAGTATTTTCCATTCACTGGGTTCCTCTGATTTATAATAATTTCTTAGTTCAATTGGCTGCCCATTTTCTGGAATTCAGTG
Organism: Pelodiscus sinensis; assembly: GCF_049634645.1. Taxonomy (NCBI): domain Eukaryota; kingdom Metazoa; phylum Chordata; order Testudines; family Trionychidae; genus Pelodiscus; species Pelodiscus sinensis. Next base: position 136,339,328 of record NC_134711.1, on the reverse strand, counting down.
TTTAATCTGTGCAGAGAGCTGGCTGAATAAACTTTCTAGTTACCTATTCTGATACCTCTGGAGTAAGGAGGTCCCTGTATGATGATAGCCATCCTGGGGGAGAGCTGGTTGCTGCTAGAGAAAAGTCTAGGGGGATAAAAATGCCGCTTAGAGACACTATTCCAGTTACTGAAAGGGTAGCTGTTATTTCACTGTGAATTCAAGGATTTTCATTATTAATTTGTTTTTCTTTTCTTGTAGCTAACTATCCTGACCTCCTGCAGTGCCTGAAAGCTCCTGTCCTGTCTTCCAGCCAATGTAGCAATGCCTATCCAGGACAAATCACTGGCAACATGATCTGTATCGGATACCTGGAAGGGGGCAAAGATTCCTGTCAGGTAAAACAGTTCACCCCACATTTATCACCTGTTGTCTACCCTTCACCCCCACTCTATCCTCAGCAAATAAGGCATTATACATGGTTAGTTGTTTCCTCAAGTACTGAACTCTGGTTTGTTGCTGACCTTTGGTTGATTTCCTAGTAGGAAACTTGTCCTTACCTCATGACATACCATTTTTAGCAGTGCTTCTAGGGAGTTTCATTGGAGGCCAAGGAGTGACTTTTATTTGGTTAGTTAAATATTAGTCATGGATTTTAAATGCCTCCATTTTTTATGCCAGACTTGACACAATTTATTCTTGGATATTAGAGGTGGTGATCACCTGCTGCTCCAGTTCAAGCCTTTAAACCAGGGGTGGGGAACTAGGGATGTAGGCAAGTACTCAACTATCCGACAAATATAACCTTATTGGATAGTCTAGTGGAATACTCGACTACTCGCTTCCCCTTCACTTGCTGCCTCTGTATGAGGCAAGAAGAGGGGAGGAACAGAGCCACTGCTACTCCCTACAGAGCTGGAGCACACAAAATCTACTACACTGAGCCCCCTAGGTGCTGACATGTGGGGGAATGTGGGGAGTGTCTGTTTCTCAGTTGGGGCACCATATTAGTGGGGGGGTTGGGTTTTTTTCTGATTTTTCTGTGGGTCAGTGGGCCCCAACCCAAAAAAGATTCCCTATCCCTGCTTTAAAAGATTCAGGGACTAGTGTATATTAAAATCAGTATCGAGATGTCTTGAGGTGAGTGCCCAAAATGGACACATACAAGATCCATAGTCACTTCAGAAAACTTGGCTCTGCAGGTTTTTCTCATGGGCACATCATGTACGCTCAAGCCTCTCAGGAACATGAATGGGTTGATCCTCACAATTCATAAGTACTGGTAGGACATTGAAGCAAATTAGAAGCCCAGTTTTCAGCTTGACTTCTCTTGGTGTCAATAGCAATTTGCAAATCAGTTTGTGGATGAATTGAAAAGTTTCTGGCAGAACTAAGAGTCTCACTTCTAAATCCAGCCAAGTACTTGGAACCCACAAATTGTTCTTTGTCTTTTAGCTACAAAAAGCAAACTCCTGTTTGGCACGTAGGCATAGTGTCTCCAGGCCGCACATGTTTGCATGAGCCTCATTCCATGAGGAATACCAGCTAATTCGATGTAGAGCTTTAAATCAGAATCCCGTTTCACTGCCGCATGTAGACGTGAGCAGTTATTTTGGGCTAGTCAATTTCTAAAATGGCAGCCGGCTGGGAACATGCAAATGAAGCACGGGATATTTAAATCCCAGGCTTCATTTGCAATTTTGGTCGCTCTCATTAGCCTCCCTAGATCGAACTAGGGGGCTAGTGTAGACGTACCCTAACAGATTTATTAGAGCATAAGCTTTCATGGGCAAAGACCCATGTATGACATGCATCTGATGAAGTAGGTCTTTGCCCATGAAAGCTTATGCTCCAATAAATCTGTTAGTCTATAGGACTTCCTGTTGTTTTTGAAAAAGTACTTAGGATCCCAGCTGCTTTGTCAGGAAGGCAGAATCCCCTCTTGATTGTAATGCCTAATAAATATCATTTCACAATTTTTGTTGCAGGGAGATTCTGGTGGCCCAGTAGTCTGCAATGGCCAGCTCCAAGGGATTGTCTCCTGGGGAATTGGTTGTGCACAGAAAGGCTACCCTGGGGTCTACACTAAAGTGTGCAACTACGTCTCTTGGATCAAAAATACCATCGCTGCCAACTGAGATACTCTCATTCCATTTTACCAGTGCTATCTTCCGCACTCCGCTTCCTCAGCCATGTATTAGACTTTCCAACTCTATGGAATAAATAGAGTTTGATGCAACATTGTGTCTATGTCGATGTTCTTTGGCTCTTTCTCTGCTTGGATACATGGCTTTACAATCTTTATCTCTAAGATTTACTCAGCCAGTTTAACAGTACTCAATCAGCCTGATGCCCCACAACTATTTAAGAGAACAGCTAAAGAAAAGTCTTAGAAGGGTGGATGAGTTAATCTGTAACTGAAAAACTTAAAAAACAACGAATGGTCCTGCAGCACCTTAGAGACTAACAAAAAATGTAGATAGCTTTCTGGGCACAACCTGCTTGAAAAGACTTTATCCAAGTGAAAATAGAGTGGGAATCATACAGTGGTAAAAGTGACCATTCCAAGTTGGAATATGTCCAGCTCTCCAGGGCTAATTCCCATCTTGCTATGAAAGGTGCAGTGGGATTGTCTAGAAGTCTCAATGCTCAGCACTTTGGTTTAACACCTTATGTGAAAGTAGTGGCCCCTACAGCACTGCACTTAATAGTATTCTGCTGCGAGAATATGGGGTCAGTACTGACTCTGAGGCAAGAATGTCCCCTACTGACTCCCTGAGCACAGTGTGCCTATCACTATATTGGAGCACTGGGGCTGGTGTAGAGTGTGAGGGAAAAGTGCCATTGCTTGAGTGTTCAATGCTAACACCACCATGGCCATCCAACGTGTGAAATGATGAAAGGAGAAGTCACAATGGTAGTCTGGCAGTGGTGCTTAACAATGGCATGAGAAAAAAAGCCTGACATGTGAGCAACAAAACTTCCCATGGTGGCTGCTGGATCACTTGCCTGCTGGAGGCTGAAACTTATACAGCTTCCCCACTCAGCTGCAAGCCTCAGAATGGGTGGCTTTCCACAGTGTCTGCCTCAGTCTTAACCCAGTTGCTTCAACCTGAGTGATTATAGGCAGGATTTTCCCAGTTGTCAGTGGAATGCTGAATTTCTTGAGGCTCTGCTTGACATTATTGCTGTATCAGAGCTTTGGCCTTCCTCTGTGTGGTTCTTAAGTTCCTGGAAAAATCATGGAAGGGATTCTTAAGGAATCCATTTTCAGGCACTTGGAAGAGGGGAAGGTGATTAGGAATAGTCAGCATGGTTTCACAAAGGTCAAGTCGTGCCTGACCAATCTGATTAGCTTCTATGATGAGGTAACTGGCTCTGTGGATATGGGGAAGTCAGTGGATGTGATATACCTTGACTTTAGCAAGGCTTTTGATACAGTCTCCCACAATATTCTTGCCAGCAAGTTAAGGGAATGTAGATTGGATAAATGGACGGTAAGATGGATAGAAAGATGGCTAGAAGGCCGGGCCCAGCGGGTAGTGATCAACAGCTCGATGTCAGGATGGTGGTCAGTTTCTAGTGGACTGCTCCAAGATTCGGTTCTAATCATTTTGGTTGCCCTCCATTGGACCCTTTCCAATGCATCCACATCCTTTTTGTAGTGGGGGCCCAGAACTGGACACGGTACTCCAGATGTAGTCTCACAAGAGCTGAATAAAGGGGAATGATGACATCTCTGGATCTGCTGGCAATGTTCCTCCTAATGCAACCTAATATGCCATTAGACTTCTTGGCTACAAGGGCACACTGGCATGTCCCCACATATCCTGCTGACTCATAGAATCACAGAATAGAATCATAGAGCTGGAAGAGACCTCAGGAAGAGACCAAGGCAGGACTATTCCCAACTAAATCAACCCAACCAGGGCTGGGGATAGAGATTCCAGCACCTCCCTAGGTAACCCATTCCAGTTCTTCACCAACATCCTAGTTAAATAGTTTTTCCTAATATCCAATCTAGGCCTCCGCCACTGTGACGTGAGACCATTGCTCCTTGTTCTGCCATCTGTCACTACTGAAAACAGCCTCTCTCCATCCTCTTTGGAACCTCCCTTCAGGAAGTTGAAGGCTGCTATCAAATCCCCCCTCACTCTTGTCTTTTGCAGACTAAACAAACCCAAATCCCTCAGTCTCTCCTTATTGGTCATGTGCTCCAGCCCCTGAATCATTTTTGTCGCCCTCCTCTAGACCCTCCCCAATGCGTCCACATACTTTCTATAGTGGAGGAACCAGAACTGAACACAATACTACAGATGTGGCCTCACCAGTGCTGAATAAAGGGGAATAATCACTTCCCTGGATCTGCTGGCAATGCTCCTCCTAATGCACCCTAATATGCCATTAGCCTTTTTCGCTACAAGGGCATAATGTTGACTCATATCCAGCTTCTCATCCACTGTAATCCCCAGGTCCTTTTCTGCAGAACTGCTACTTAGCCAATCGGTCTCCAGCCTGTAGTAATGCTTGGGATTCTTCCGTCCCAAGTGCAGGACTCTGCACTTGTCCTTGTTGAACCTCATCAGATTTCTTGTGGCCCAATCCTCTAATCTCCTCAGGTCATTCTGGACCCTATAACTGCCCTCCAGTCTATCTACCTGTCCCCCTAGCTTAGTGCCATCTGCAAACTTGCTGAAGGTGTAAACCATCCCCTCATCCAGGTCATTAATAAAGATGAACAAAACCAGTCCTTGAACCGATCCTTGGGAAACTCTGCTAGAAACCCACCGCCAACCTGACCACAAGCCATTGATCACTACCCGTTGGGCCCGACAGTCTAGCCAGGTTTATACAGTATCCATCTTACAGTCCATTTATCCAATGCATATTCCCTTAACTAGCTGGCAAGAATATTGTGGGAGACCGTATCAAAAGCTTTTCAGGAAGTCAAGATATATCACATCCACTGACTTTCCCATATCCACAGAACCAGTTACCTCGTCAGAGAAGCTAATCAGATTGGTAACACACGACTTGTCCTTCATGAATCCATGTTGACTATTCCTGATCACTTTCCCTTCTTCCAAGTGCTTCAAAATGGATTCCTTGAGGATCCTCTCCATGATTTTTCTGGTGGACTGAGGTGAGACTGACTGTCTGTAGTTCCCTGGATTTTTCTTTTCCCCTTTTTTAAAGATGGGCACTACATTTGCCTTTTTCCAATCATCTAGGATCTCACCCAATCTCCATGACTTTTCAAAGATAATGGCCAAAGGCTCTGCAATGACATCAGCCAACTCCCTCAGTACCTTTAGATGCATTGAATCTAGGCCCATGGATTTGTGTATGTTTAGCTTTTCTAAATAGTTCCTAACTTGTTCTTTCAAGAGATTGTTAGCTAGGTAATCCTAGCTGGGCCCTGCGGATTCAGTTTGGGGCAACAATGGGGTGTCTGCTGACCCCTCTTCACTTGTCCTTGAAAAGAAATCTGCGTTGGTGTGGCTTTTCCTGATGAAAAGCAAAAGGCTGTAGTGATTTATACCAACACATGATCTGTGCATTCAAATCTTTCATGGCATGGAGCCATCTCAGGGGGGCATGGTCCCTAGCAGATAATATCTTAGGGACTCTACAGCCCATTTCACCACAAGGGTCTCCTGCTCTATTGTGGAGTATCAGGTCTCCTGCGGGAATAGCTTGTGGCTAAGATACAGAATCGGGTGCTAAAACTGCCCTCAGCCCTACTCGGGAGGCATCCGTCTGCAAAATAAATGGTTTATCAAAGTCCAGCTGGGTGAGCACTGGTTCTCGGGCTAACTGCCCCTTCAAGGTTTGAAAGGCGGCTTCACGCTCTGGGGTCCACTCGATGCGGCGTACCTGAGGATTCTTTGTGAGATCTGTGAGAGGTGCTGCAACAGTCGCGAAGTTTGGAATAAAGTGATGATAGTATCCCACCATCCCCAGGAATTGTCGCACCTGCCTCTTCGTGGAGAGCAAGGGTCAGAGCTGCCCCCTCCCGACTGTATAGCCCAGGTAGCTCACTTCCTGACGTTCCCAGTGGCACTTTACTGGGTTGGCTGTGAGTCCAGCCTTTGCTAGCGCTTGCAATACTTGTGCCAGATATTGAAGGTGTTCCATCCAACTATGGCTATACACCACAATATCATCGATATATGCTGCCATGTAATTGTTATATGGACTTAGGACTTTGTTCATAGGCTGCTGGAGGGTGGCTGCCACTCCGTGAACGCCAAAGGGCATCGTTGTAAATTGGAAGAGTCCAAAAGGTGTTGGGAAGGCCATATTTTCTCTTGATGCCAGTGTCAGAGGGATTTGCCAGTAGCCTTTGGTTAAATCAAGGGTGGATATAATTCTAGTGTGACCTAATCGTTCTAACAACTCATCCACTCGAGGCATTGGGAAAGCATCAATGCGGGAGATGGCGTTCACTTTTCTGAAATCCATGCAGAACTTGACTGACCCATCCGTCTTCGGTACCAGGACTATAAGGCTCCTCCAATTGTTTTGGGATTCCTCGACCACCCCCAGAGTTAACATTTGGTCCAGTTCTTTCCAGACCATGTCCCAGTTTCCTGGGGAGCAGATGATGGTAGTCCTGCACCTTCTGTCCTGGGGGGATGGCGATGTGGTGGCACATTAAGCTTGTCTTGCCGGGCTTAGATGACAGGACCTGGGGAAAGCTGTCCAGCAGCCGGCGAAGTTGCTCCTGCTATTCTGGACTGAGATCAGTGCTGATGTTGAAGTGCGCCGGTGCTGGGTCTTCTTCGCCTGCTGGCCCTAGCTCTAGCTCCATAGGGTACGAGGTAATCATCAGGGCCTCCTGGTCCTCCCACCCCTTGAGAAGATTCACATGGTACACCCGCACCTCTTTCCTCCTTCCGGGCAGTCGTACTTCATAATTCACCGGGCCCACCTGTCTCACCACCTCAAATGGTCTTTCCCATTTGGCTAGAACCTTAAATTCCAAGGAAGGGAGCAACAGTAGCAGCCGGTCTCCTGGCTGGAAGGTTCAGGTCCGGGTCCCTCGGTTGTAATGAGCCCTCTGGACCTCTTGGGCTTGGCGTAGATGCTCTTGCGCCAGGCATTCCAACTCACAGCTGTAGGATATACTGCACAGCGCCTCGGGCCATAGGCTCTTGCTCCTCCCAGGGATCACAAACGAGGTCAAGAATCCCCCGGGGCTGTCATCCATACAGAAGCTCGAAGAGCGAGAATCCCGTGGAGGCCTGAGGCACCTCCCGCACCACAAACATCAATGCTGGCAGCATCTTATCCCAGTGACGGGCGTCCTCCTCCACAAACTTGTGTAGCATCACCTTCAAGGTGTGGTTGAAGCATTCCACCAGCCTATCTGTCTGCGAGTGGTAGACCGAGGTCCTGAGGGCATGGATATTCAGCAGCCGTCACAGCTCAGCCATGTGTCAGAACATCAAATTCATCCCCTGGTCTGTGAGAATCTCCCGAGATACTTCTCTGCAATGATGCGGGCGGTAGCTGTCTGCAATGGAACCCCCTCTGGGTACCACATGGTGTAGTCTACCACCACTAAAATATATTTGTGCCCCATCTGGCTCCTTTCTAGTGGGACCACCAAGTCCAGGCCAATCTGCTCAAATGGAGTTCCCAGGATGGGTAGTGGCACCAGGAGTGCCCGGGGGACATTTGTGGTACTAGTTTTCTGGCACTTGGGGCATGATGCATAGTATTCCCGTACCTTGTGATGGATTCCTGGCTATTCCTGGGTGCCTGTAGCTTTAAAAACTGGCAGAAACTGGGAACTGTAGAATTGTTATTAGTGTGGACGGAGTGTCCACCGGGGCACCTGTGTTATTTCCTGGAGGCATCTTTTTTCAAAAAACCTCCCTCTTCCACATCCACACATGCCTTTTCCTGAAAAAGGCTTTTTTCTCATAGGGTATGTCTACACTACAGAGCTAGTTCGAACTAACTTAGTTCGAATTAGTTAATTCGAACTAAGCTAATTCGAACTAACGCGTCTAGAACTAAAAACTAGTTCGAATTAGCATTTTGCTAATTCGAACTAGCAAGTCCACATTGAGTGGACTCTGAACAGGGCTTAAGGATGGCCGGAAGCAGTGCCAGCAGGGCATCAAAGGAGGACTTAGAGCGTGGAGATGCAGTCTCAGGCTAGCCGAGGGCTGCGCTTAAAGGGTCCCGACCCCCACCCCGGACAGACAGTTCTAAGGGTGCCCCGCTTGAAAACCAGTCCTGGCTTGGAGTGCCCGGAGTGCCCACACTGCGCACATCACACCACTCAGCCATCAGCCCGGCTGCACTTGCCGCAGGCTGCCATCTGGGGAGAGGGGCCAATTGGGGGGCTGCAGGAGAGCTTCCACCCCCAGAAGCCCGCAGAGCCAGCCCAGTCCTCCCCATCAGGGGCTCGTACCCCATTCCTCCCTCACCTCCTTCCACTTACCCTTCCCTAGCCCCCCTTCTTATTGATGTACAAAATAAAGATAACGTTTCTTCCAACATTGACTCTGTCTTTATTGAACAAAACTGGGGGAGACTGGGAAAAGGAGGTGGGAGAGGGGAAGAGAAAGGCTGGGAGAGGGGAGGGCAACTAACATGATCAGGGGTTGGGAACAGGTCCCAGATGAAGAGAGGCTACAGAGACTGGGACTGCTGAGCTTAGAAAAGAGGAGATGGAGCGGGGACAGGATAGAGGTCTCTAAAAGCAGGGGTTGGGTGGAGAGGGTGCATTCAGAAAAGTTCTTCATTAGTTCCCATAAAGAAGGACTAGAGGACACCAAAGGAAAGGAATGGGTAGCAGGCTTGAAACTAGTAAGAGAAAGTTGTTCTTCTTCCCAAAGCAAATAGTTAACCTGCGGAACTCCTTGCTGCAGGAGGCTGTGAAGGCTACAACTAGAACAGAGTTGAAAGGGAAGTGAGATCAAGTCATGGAGGTTGGGTCCATGGAGTAGTCTTAGCCAGGGGGTAGGAGTGCTGTCCCTGCCCAAAGTTTGTGGAAGGTTGGAGAGGGATGGCATGAGACAAATGGCTTGGTCACTGTCTTCGGTCCATCTCCTCCAGGGTCCCTAGGGTTGGCCGCTGTCGGCAGACAGGCTACTGGGCTAGATGGACCTTTGGTCTGACCCAGGATGGCCATTGTAAGCTCAGGGCTCAGGGTCGGGGGTCTCAGTGGACCACCTTGATTTTCATGCACACCTGCTCCTGGGTGGCCAGGCTGGCAGCTCTCCTGCCCTAGACGGCCACTTTCCTGTGCCTAGTGCGGAGATCGTGGACAAGGTCCACGATGTCCGCACTAGCCCAGGAAGGTGCCCGCCTCTTGCGGTCCAGGGCAAGCTCCCGGGAGCCGCCAGCCTGGTCCCGGGAAGAGGGGGTGGGCTGGGGGACATCGGGTGGGTGGCTCTGTACCGTGCCAGGTGCAGGGTCTGCTGGCTGGGTGCTGGCAGGCTTGCACCTGGCACGGGCACCGTAGCCAGCCCGTGCCCCTTTAAGGGGTCTGGGGCCAGGAGGGGGGCATAGAGTTTCCCTGGTGTTGGCCAGAGTGGCCACCAGGGAAAGCTGGGGAGGGCTAGCCTCCCACTAGTTCGAATTAAGAGGCTACACACCCCTTAATTCGAACTAGCTAGTTCGAACTAGGCTTAATCCTTGTAAAATGAGGTTTACCTAGTTCGAACTAAGCGCTCCGCTAGTTCGATTCAAATTCGAACTAGCGGAGCGCTAGTGTAGCAGCTATGAATGTTAGTTCGAACTAACGTCCGTTAGTTCGAACTAACATTGTAGTGTAGACATACCCATAGAAAGAAGTTTTCCACTGTCAGAAAAACCCCTCCATTCTTTCAACTTTCTGTTGAAAGAATGCAATGGCAGTGTTATCGCAGGTATGGTTTTTCCAGAGAAACGTTGCAGTGAAGAGACACCCAGAAAGTATAGAAGTCCAGCAAGATGATAGCCAAGATGATTAGCATAGATCTACTGCAGCTTCTAGTTGGAACAACCCTCCAAGCTGAAAAAAGTACCCATCATATCAGTTCTGCAACTGTGCCTTTTTGGGATGGGTATAGTTCCTACAGTGTGAATACCATTGGACAATGGAATTCAGGATTCACTTTTCTGGGACATTTTCTTCACTCGGGGGTTCTACTATCTCACTGTAGGCCATTCTCCTCCTGAAACCACTGGAACACATCACTCACTGTAACAATCAGATTACATGGGCAGTGCCTAGCAGCAGCCTCGGCCCTACCTTCTGAGACATTTTCCTCAGTGAGACAAGCTCTCAGGGGACTCTATCATTTACAGAGCAACTCTGCAATGGGGGAAACCTCTTGGGCCCTCCTACTTCTACATTCTGACGGGAAAAATACCACTCTCCACCATCTGCCACTTGCTGAAGGAACAAACTAGGAGTAGCCTTTGTGGGGAGCCCAACCAGCTAATGAAGGAGTGAGGATGGAAAACGTAAGTCTTGTGCATACTTCCCCGTGTCTTCCTCCCAGTGTCAGGAGATCATGAAACCTTGGTGAGTGTATTTTGTGTGTACAGGCAATTTTCCTGTCTATCTTCCAAGGCACATATATCCTGTAACAACTCAGGGAACCTGCCAGAAGCTCTTTACATAGGTCAGTGTTGACTATATGTGAGTGATGGAGTACTGTCAGGAAGGTGAGTTGGGGTTTGGCATCCAGCGTCCCCTTTACTCTGGGGCTGGGGGCATCTCTTGCTATTTCCAGACTTTCGTGATTCCCTCAGTGATGAGGTGTCACTCGTCAGTAACCTGCAGGAACTCAATCGCAAGTTCAGCACCAGTTGGCTCATGCAAAACATGTGGGTGTTGGGAGGAAAGTGGACTGTGTCTCACTGGTGAGGGCCACGTGAAAGATGCAAGCTGGTTCCCACTCTCTGGTGCATCCTGTTTACAAATACTCAGCACAACTGATAACTGCCAGACATCGGGCACCTGCGACTGTGTGAGAGTGACGGAGATGTGGCTGGGAGCAGAAAGTCTGAGGTTTGCTCTAACTGACCCATTTTCTTTGTTGAAGCAAATTCCAGGTGTCAGAGTGTGCTGATGAGGGTGAGACTCAGATTAGGGCTCAGGGAAGGTCTTGCCATTCAGGCTACGTCTCAGCTACAACTCTCTGTTGGCAGAGCAGCAGCAGATATAGGGCAGGGCAAGTGTGGTGGCTGCCTCAGGCCTCGCACTTCAAGAGGCCCCACGCATGCGCCATGGTGCATGCACTATGTCAAAGGGGGGGCCCCGCAAAATTGTGCTGCCCTGGGCCCCGTGAAACCCTCATCCGCCCTTGCGGCAGAGGGATGTAAATTAAGATGTTCTGAAAGTGCAAATGAAGCAGTCATTTCAATATCCCACTCTTCATTTGCATAATCACGCCATGGCACTGTTTCAAACAAGCGCCATTTGAAAAGTGAAATCGCGGGTTAGATACAATTCTTTCAAAAACAGGGCACTTTTTCGAAAGATCCTGTACTCCTAAAAAAAATGAGGAGTACACGATCTTTCAAAATGTCTAATTTACATCCCTCTGCCGACAGAGGGGTGTAGTTTAGACATAGTCTCATAGTAAAGCTGCAGGGTTGCTACAAAGTGGGAAAAGCTTCAGGGGGGAGGCAAGTTAGTCTGTAACTGGAACAAAAACAAACAGTCCTGCAATACCTTAGAGCCTCACAAAACATGTTGATGGGATCGTGAGCTTTCGTGGGCACAACCCACTTCTTCAGATGACTGGAGTGGGAGATAGGACTGCCAGATTGTGTGTGCGCACGCGCGCACACACACACACACACTTTGGCTTGGGAGGCAGCACTCTTAGGGTATGTCTACGCTACATGGCTCCGTCGACAGAGCCACGTAGATGAGGGTTATAGACGTAGCAAAATGAAGCGGCGATTTAAATAATCGCCGCTTCATTTACATCAAAATGACTGCTGCACTGTGCCGATCAGCTGTTTGTCAGCACAGCACGGGAGTCTGGATGCTCAGCGGTCGACATCAGAAGCCTTTGTCGATCTCCCCGGTAAACCTCATCCCACGAGGCATAACAGGGTGGTCGACAAAGGCATCTGATCTCCGAGCATCCAGACTCCCACATTGTGCAGACAAACAGCTGATCAGCACATTGTGGCAGCCATTCTGATGTAAATGAAGTGGCGATTATTTAAATCGCCGCTTCATTTTGCTATGTCTACAACCTCATCTACATGGCTCCGTCGACGGAGCCATGTAGTGTAGACATACCCTTAGAGTTAAGAAGCTATTCAGTGCCAAGAAGATGCAACAGAACCAGGGTAATGTAGTCATCCGCAGTTGCAAATGAAGCCCGGGATTTGAACCTTGGAGAACCCATTTTGTACTTTACTCTTGTAGCGGGGAGGGGCAGTGGTGTATAGACACAAGTGTGTCTCAGCTTCCTCTGCCAGAGTAATGTTAAAGACGCTACCAACAGATTTGCTACCAACATGCAGTTACAAACTAGGGATGTAATAATGTGGTCAATTAACTGATAAGCAAGAGCTTATAAGTTAACACTATAGACTACCTGCATTTTCTTCCCCACAACCAGTAAATGTTTTAGCAGGCTGGCCAACAGCCTGGCTCAGTTCTGTCTCACGCTGCGTCTGGGACCTACCTCTGCATTTAAAGTGTATTAGGAGCCGGGCGGGCAGGCAGCCCAGCTCAGTTCAAGTTCACGTGGGGTCTGGGAGCTCAGACTCCCCACCCCAGAAATGGGCTGCTGCCACCCTGCACTGCTGCCTCTTTATCTGAGGCAGCAGCACAGGGCGACAGGCAGCCGGTCTGCAAGAGGAGCTGGTTTTTAAACTGGCTCCCCTCACAGACTAGTTCCCACCTAGCACCCTGCATTGCTGTTGGCCCTACCCCCAAGGACTATAGAATAGCTAACTAACTGATAAGAATTCATGTGGTTACTCAACTATTCAATTCCTTATTATAAACATCTATGAATAGCAGAAAAGAACAACCTCTCACATTTGATACCTCTTACCTTTCCCACTGGCGGGAAGCATTCTTCACAATTTGCTGCCTCTCACCTTCCTCATCCTCTGGTCCAGGGGCAGCTAGTTGTGATACATTGAATAATCACTACTATCACTGTTTGCTATAATCTTGCAATTTCTATTTTAATTGTGGACACAAATAAGACGAGTTTTCACAATTTGAAAATGTTGTTATTGTAGCAAGATTTTAAACACAAATAGCTTTTCAAAACAAGCATCTGAACATATTTTAGATACACATTTAAACATTTTTTTCTTGACTGAAATGTACATTTCAGTTAACTTTTTACATTACCCATTTATATGCCAGCTATATAATTGCAAGAAAGCCAAAATATTTCTCTTAATACTCAGTCATCCACATGAGCCACCTCATCCTTAAAAAAGATTTCTTGGTGCTTCTCTAGCAAAGCCCTTAACTTAGCGACCTGTACAAGAATCAGCCCACCAGGCTGCACTTGACCTGAACCTGGCAGTTCCCCACCATGTCTTTAATTTCAAAGTCTCATTAGCACTGTTCCTAGGATGGCTGGAGCCCAACAGGTAGTCTTGCCCCTGATGCAGGCTTTACAACAGGGGTGGGGAACCTCAGGCCTGGGAGCTGGATGTGGTTCCCGACTTATCTAGATCTAATCCCGAGGCCTGGGGGCTCCCCCACCCTATTGGGGAGCCTACAATGGTGCTTTAGTCTCCTGTGGGACTGGAGCACACAATCTACTATCCTGGAACGTGGGAAGTATCTTTCTGCTTCTCAATCGGGCACCACATCAGTGTGGATTTGTTTTGGTGTTTTTTTGCTTCTCACTTGTGTGCAACCCCAACCCCAAAAAATTCCCCACCTGGCTCTACAAGGTACTGGATACACATTGATATTTCCTGATACCCAGCAGTAGCATTCATCAAGGATCTTCCCACTCACTTCTGGCTACTTTAACATTTTTCAACCTACCCCACAGAGCCCAGGGAATAACTGTGCCTCTCCGCTTGAAGCTGTACTCTACTCAGCACAGCATTCTTCTCAGAGTACCTGGGAAGGCTCATCCTACTTGTTCCCTCTTCTGGCAACAATAACATCTTTAGCTTATTCATTATGGTCATCCCTAGAATCCACAGGACTTCATCTCCCATATGACTTCCTTCAGACACTTTGTCTTTCATGATGAAAATGCATTTTCTTGCCAGTGTCTGACCCATGTCTGTTTTAAGGCATCCCACCATTGGGATTGTGGGTCCATTAGCTGCTGTTAGACTGAAATGGGATCACACTCCCTTCTCACAGGCACCCGCTGGCTGAGTGCATGTGCCTGCACTCTCTGATATGGAGGATCTTTGGTGATTCAGCTAAGCACAATAATTAGGTGTTTCTGTATAAAATATTAATTATGCCCCCTTCTCCTTAGGTTATCACGTCATGCTTTTTACTTTTGCAGCTTATTATTTTTACTTATGGGCCCCCATTAGACATGGTACAAAGATGCAATATCAGTGCCCCTCTGTCTGTTCCTGCTCTGGAAGAGAGAGGTGCCCCCAGGGCTCCCTCCCTACAGGCAGCAAACTGGCCCTTACCTCCTGGCTTTGTTTCAAAGTTTCAGCATAGTCCTGTCTCCACAGGGAGCTGTACAGGATACTGCGGTGCTCTCAGTCAGTCGGTGTGCACCCATTGAGCTTCAAAGAGGGATTGACTGCTATTCTGTCCTTTAGCTCCTTTAATTCCAGGAATGGGGAACCTCTGGTCTGGGGGGCAAATATGACCCCTGGCTTGCTTCAGACCCTAAGGCTCAGCTCCTGTCCACCCCCTCCCCGCCAGTATTGGGTAGCCTGCGCTGGCACTCCAGCCCTGCCCCTCCCCCCCACTATCCACCATAGGGCTGGAACACACAAAATCTACTAGGTTGCCCCCACCCCCGGCTCTGGTGCATGAGGGGAATGTGGGGAGTGTCTTTCTGCATCTCATTTGGGGACCGGGTCAGTGAACATTTGTTTGGTTTTTGCTTATCACTTGTGTGCTGTCCCCGATTGATTTTTCTTTGGGTCAGCAGCCCCCAACCCAAAAAAGGTTCCCTGCCCTTATTTTATATGGACTTCCTGCCTACTCATTGGCTGCTTCCCTTGCAGCCACTCTAGTCTGCCTGAAGGACCGCTCTATTGTTTTTCTGGGGGGGGGGGGGAAATGTGGCGAGACCACAAACCTCCAGCATAGAGCTGCGGGGCCTTGTCTATCCCATCACAGACATATAAACCACGTGCTGTGCATGGTTAGTTTCTTGTCTTTCAAATACTTTTAAAAATGCAACTCAGTAAAGATGATGGCTTCTGAGCCAGTATTGAACAAACAATTGGTCTTCATCCTTGCTATAAATAACTTGGCAAATAGTTTCCAAATGCTTGTTCACAGAAGTCACTAGAGATGCTGGCTCTGTCCAAGTTCCATTCCGCACTGTATCCAAATTAATTTTCAACCAAAGACAGGCCTAAGAAACCATTTGTCCCTGCTTGAACCGTCCTTGATCATCCTTCAGAGAGAACCTTTGAGATTCTGGAGTCTTAGAATACTTTGGTGTTGGAAGATTTTATTTTTTAATCACCTCAGTCATCACCTTCAGCATTTCCCCCGTTAGTCTGCTATTTCCTGGATAGCTTCATTTAAATTTTCCAGTGTAAATGGTGTTTGGAACAGAGTCTTTACCCTGGTAGCTGCATTCACTAGGCCTGCACTTCATGTATGGGAGTTAGGCTTGGTCATGTCTTCTGCAGAAACTGTCTCTTTTTTTTAGAACATGTAATGGCAGCTTGCATGAATCCATGGAATTTATTACTAGATTCTTCTTTAACCCTCCTCTTCATTTCATGGCAGAGGGAATCACCCCAATATACCAGCACTAACTGGTCACGAGTCCTGGCATTTAATGTTGCTTATTTTCTTATGGAGGTCAGATGCACAGGCACAAATCGTCTCACCTGGATTCTGTAACTGCTTGCAGAATTCCTTGAGTCTGGTTCCAGTAAGCATTTTCTCTCCACTAATTTCTATGAGAAACTGAAATACCTTCTCTGTGTTTGTCTTGCCAGCTGTTGCCATGAACATGGCTGTGGATATGATCTGTCTTTTGAGATGCTCTTCCACAAAATCCATGTGATCATCTTCAGGTACTCTCAATATCTGTATAGCTGCTTTCACTGACTTAATCCGTTCTTCTATTGTGATGTCTCCTGACTTTGTTTTGTCAAAGTCAGACAGGACTCACAGATTTGTCAGACCGCTCTATTTATTCAGCAAAGCTCTGCTAAAATGCATCCAGAAAATGTGAGCACTTCCAGAATATGATCTGAGGAAGTGAGTCTGGCCCATCAAAGCTTATCACCTATTAAACCATCTTGTTAGTTTTTCCTTCTGTTCTAGCAAGATCTACCTCTCTATTACTATTTTATGGAGGAGGCAGGGCTGTGTGAGAAGGGAAGTTCTTTTTATTTGCTCGGAGGTTTATGCTAGGCACTTTTGGCAGTTGAGTCACTGTGTAATCTTGCTTAGCACAGTAATATGTGCCTGAGTCATTTAGCTGGGCTCTCTCAGCAAACAATGACAGGACATTGTTTTTTGCCCCATTGCTCTGGAAGTGATCTTGAAATGGCTGTTCAACATTTGCATCAGAGCCTTTTGTAGAAAACACCACCAGCTGCAGTCTTGCATTCTTCCCCGCTGCCTGTTTGTACCAGTACAAGGTAATGAAGCTTGTTGATAGAGAGCAGTTCAGCGTCAGTGGCTCTCCCTGACTGACCACCATGTGTGGGGACTGATGGACAGCCCATCCTATGGGGAAATGGAAATTAAATTAGTAAGGCTTTAAGTCGTTGAAGTTAGGGAAATGGGGGGTTTCAGGCTGGAGATCAGGAAGCGTTTCCAAAGGTGAAGGGTTTACCAAGGGTTGAAAGCTTTATTACTTTCTTCATTTTAAAAACTCACTGTAGATAGCCTGGGATAATATAACCTCCCCACAGGTGCTGAGGGGTGGGAGCAATGGTGAAAAATGCCCCTTAAAAGATAGCCCTTTACTACTGTATCTCATTAGAGCAAATAGATCTCTAGACTCATTTATGAGTTGATTTCACTGGCTTTCACTTACCCAAAGGAGATTGGATGATGATGAAGAGCAAATGAGGAATCTTTGAGTACTTGTACATCTAGCTGGGGATCTGTCTGAGACAGCTGCATAAATACACAGACTGAGCCTGAGCCTGAATCAGAACCTCCACTCACTGGCAGAGCAGACAGGCTGAGACACAGGAAGTCCTGAGCCAGAGAGAGAAAGATTTCTGTTCGGGGAGGGGGTGGAGCGGCAGAGGGAGGATTGTAAGTGTGTGAACAGTTAAATAATGAATTACTGTAATATGTATAAGCAGGGTCTGAATAAGGGGAGTCATCACTCCCTCACATATCCGCTGGGTCTCGAGGTTCGGCTGACCTCTCTTGCGTTCAGAACTCCCTTGTGGGAGAGCCCTGGTGTGGCTGGAATCAGCTTACTTCTCAGAGACCTGGGCAGCAGCATTCACATTCCACTCATTACATTCACACTCAGCATGCTTTTCACACAGAAATTTTCCTCCCACATTTGCATCTCTCTTTATGGACCTCATCCATATTTGGATGTTTCCCCCCAGAACCACAGCAGTTCCCAGCACTGCGTAAATCTAGGTGCCTTATGTCCAGACGCAATACAATTTTCCTCCCGTACCTGGGGCGGCACCACCAATACCACAGCAGTTCCCAGCACTGCATAAACTTAGGCCAGTGGTCTCCAACCTTTTTACACCCAAGATCACTTTTTAAATCTCAGAAAAGGCGAAGATCTACCGCCCCACCCCTTCCTTGAAGCCCCACCCTCTCTATTCTCCTCCTGTCCATCACTTGCTATCATCAGCCCTTACTTACACACTCTGATAAACAGTTTATTTTTAAATTATGCGATACATAAAATTAAAATCAGGTGTTTATAGTTTTGAAATAAATGGTCTGTTTTTTATTCATGCTATTTAAATCGAAAAATGAAGCATTTATAATTATACATTTTGTGGGGACAGAGTTCTGCGGCTAGGGGCAGAGGAGAGGGAGCAGGGTGCTGGGAGGGCAGAGGACAGGGTTCTACAGCAGGGGACAGAGCGCCAGTGAGGACAGAGTTCGGGGAGTGGGGACAGAAGTGGGGACAGAGTACTGTGGCTGGGGCCGGGAGCGTGGGGACAGCATTCTGTGGCTGGGGAGTGGGGTGCCAGTGGAGGCGGAGAGTCCCCTGAATCTCCCCCCTCCCAGGATTCTCCCCTCCCCCCAGGGAAACCAGCCCATGCCTGCCCCGGGGCCGACCTCACACGGCGCAGGGAAGCCCATGCACGCCTGCCCAGGGGGATGACCCTCCCTCCCCCAGCGCAGGGAAGCCCCGCGTGCGCTTGTCCCAGCGCCAACCCACCTCCTCTCCCCTCCCCCCCCCCCAGTGCTCAGCCCAGGGAGGCTGCACCTAGCTCCAGCTGTGCTGGAGCAAGCTTCCCGGGCTGAGCCCAAGCGGCACAGAAGCGGCTGCCTGGCCACGGCGCTCAGCCCGGGTGCACCACACTCCACATGGGCTGGTGCACAAGGGAAGCCGCCGATCAGCTGGAGCACGGGGCAGCCTCCTTCGGACTGAACCCACAGCCAGCTGGCTGGGGTTTTTCACCCTCCCAACCTCCCACCATTCCTCGCATCTACTCACCGCTGGTGTTTCGTGAGTAGTTGCTCCTCAAATGAGGAAATCTAATGTAAAGGTACTGCACATGCACACAGTTCAGAGAGGGCTCAAGAGCTACTCTGAGAGCCTCTGAGAGCGACCAGTAGATCGCGAGCTACCGGTTGGTGACCACGGACTTAGGCCTACTCGGGGGTAACAAAACAACCTCCCCGGAACCGATTTGCATCTGACCTTGTTGCAGATTCAAGACGTTCGGATGGCGTGAGCCCAGCGAGGCAGACGGCTCCACGGGCAGTCCTCCCTCTGACCCCCTCAGAGATTTCAAAAGGTCTCTTACCTCTCGCAAGGCGCCTTGGAGGCTAGGAGGGGAGACGGCCTGCAGCAGCTGCTGCTGCCCTCACCCAGGCATTGCCATCCAAGTCACGGCACCAAATTGTTTGAAAGTTTGAAAGCAACAAGTAGCCAGAAGCAGTTTTATTACGAGCTGCAGCAAGGGAAAAACTGGTTTGGACGGGGGAGGGGAAGCCCCCCAAAGCAGATCTTCGAATACAAGCAATTATGAAGCAGTTTATATACTGTCTATTAAATATAATAACAACAACAATTAGTCTCCTTCCCATTACAAACACCAATAGCTAACAGTTATTTAGTTCCACCCAGATGCTCTTTATCTCAAGGTCCCTTGAATCGGCATTCTATCCTTATCTCCGTATGGAGGCGAGAGGCGAAGGCAGCGTCTAATTACAGATCTCGCGTTGTCAGGCCACAGACTTAGCCTGACTTGCTCTCTTGTTAACAAGACCAAGATGGCTGCATACAAATTCCCTTATTCCCTTTTCCTGCCTCCACACTGCTAACTCCCAGTTCCAAAAGGCATCTAGTCCCAGTCTGCAGCTGCATCCAACAGCCCCTGCACTGGGTCAATGTCCTTGGCAGCAGCCTGGCTCCCCCTTCGGTTCCAAACTCCAAGGCAGAGTCCCAGACTGCTAGGCCTCTTTCCTTCATGCACTTGGAGAGGCAGTCCTCTCTCACACACAAGAGTCTTTCCTTCCTGTTTTTCCCAAGGGCTCATGGGAATTGAAGTCTGGATTGTAGCACACAGGGTCTTTTCAGAATAAAACAGAGGCCCCTTTAGTAAGGGGACTACATGTACAATGTGAATACTGTTTTGGAAAAATCATTGAACCTGTCAAGAAATGACCAAATGACAGACTGTATGTTAAAAGATCTTGTAATGTTGATATTTCATTGTTAATGGCTGTAACTAATCTTGGAACCTCTTACAGGAAAAAGGAGAATCCAGCCATACTATGCTATGTGAAAGGGGAAACTGAGGCATGTCGCAGAGCAGGTCCTTTTGACCACGGCCTCGCGTGCACAATGCCCATTCTGCCACACAAAGGCTCCTCACAGAAAATGTAGGCTGCTGACACACTCTGAGAAAGCATAAAAAAACGGTTACTTACCTGTAACTGTTGTTCTTCGAGATGTGTTGCTCATGTCCATTCAAAGTAGGTGTGCGCGCCGTGTGCACCACGTCTTCTGGAGCGTTTTCCCTAGCGGTACCTGTACCGCCGGCGGGGTGCCCCCTGGAGTGGCGCCGCCATGGCGGGGCATAAGTACCCCTGCCGGCGCTCCCCCACCTCAGTTCCTTCTTGCCAGATATTCCGACAAAGGGGAGGTAGGGTGGGAGTCGAATGGACATGAGCAACACATCTCGAAGAACAACAGTTACAGGTAAGTAACTGTTCTTTTCTTCTTCGAGTGGTTGCTCATGTCCATTCGAAGCAGGTGACTACCAAGCTAACCTCAAGGAGGAGGGGTTGGAACAGTCATAGCACCACAGTCATAAAGGAAGGTGAACAATAACAGATTTATTTGAACAAATAAACAGTGACAAGTCACCAACCAGAACAAGATAGCCAGATCTATATATTTACAAATTTACACCACAGATTCGAGGACTGCAGAGCCCACCCTTGCATCCTCCCTGGCCTGTTGAGGTAGCGCATAATGTGTTGTAAATGTGTGGAAGGAAGACCAGGTGGCTGCCTTGCAAATTTCTGTGATCAGTACTTGGGCACCAAAGGCTACCGAGGACGCCTGCGCCCTGGTACAATGTGCCTTCACCCTGGGTGGGGTTTTACCAGCCAGTTGATAACACTCTGCTATACACTGCACCACCCATCTTGATAACCTTTGCGTAGAAATAGGTGAACTTTTTACCTTTCCCCCAAATGTAACAAACAACTGTTGGGATTTACAGAAGGGCTTGGTTCGGTTGATATAAAAGGCTAGCGCTCGCTTTGCATCCAGGGAGTGTAGAACACGCTCCTTAGGGGATGAGTGAGGTTTAGGGAAGAACACCGGTAAATAAATCTCCTGGGATAGGTGAAGAGGGGAAACCACCTTTGGGAGGAAGGTTGGATAAGGCCGTAGCCTCACGTTATCATGTGAAAAAACAAGGTAGGGCGGCTCTATAGTCAGCACCCTTAACTCTGATACCCTTCTAGCAGACGTAATGGCTACTATGAAAGCAACCTTCAATGAAAGGTGCTTCAGTGAGCAGGTAGCCAAAGGCTTGAAAGGAGGGGACATAAGCCTGTGAAGAACCAGGTTGAGGTTCCATTCTGGGCATGGGGCCCTCACTGAGGGGTACAGTTTCTCCAAACCAGTAAGAACCCTTTTAACCACCTGGTTAGAAAAAAAGAGAGGCTCCTGCTGTACCGACATGGAAGGCGGAGAGAGATGCCACATGGACTTTAATAGAAGAAAAGGACAGGCCAGAAGAATGGAGTTGAAAGAGATAGTCGAGAATAGCTGGAACAGGGGCTGAGGATGGTTGTACTCCTCTCCGGGACGCCCAAGACGAGAAGCGCCACCACTTGGCAGCGTACGACCGTCTGGTAGAGGACTTCCTGCTGCTAAGGAGCACCATCTGTACCTGTCGGGAACATTCCCTTTCTGGTTGGTTCAACCACGGATAAACCAGGCCGTCAGGTGAAGAGACCGGAGATCCGGGTGAACCATTATCCCTCCGTCCCAAGGTTGGGTTAGCAGGTCCCAAACTGGGGGGAGTGCTATGGGGTCTTGGGTCAGCATGTCCACCAGGATGGGGAACCAGAACTGTCTGGGCCACCTGGGGGCTATGAGGATAATCGAGGACCTGAAAGTTCTCGCTCTGGTCAATACCCTGAAAATTAGTGGGAATTGGGGAAAAGCATAGAGGACGCTCTTTGGCCACGTGGTCGTTAGGGCATCTCCCTTGGAAAATTTCCCCAGCCGGGAGCAGTAGTTCCTGCATTTCATATTGCATGCTGAGGCAAACAGGTCTAGGTGAGGATAGCCCCACCTGCGGAAAACTTGGCTGAGGACAGAGTCCTTGAGCGACCACTCATGGGCTCCAAAGGATCTGCTCAGTGTGTCTGCAAGTAGGTTCTTGCACCCGGGGAGGTACTCCGCCTGAAGCGTGATGTCATGTGTGACACAGATGCCACAGAAGCAGGGCCTCCTTGCATAGGGGTGGCGAACGTGCCCCACCCTGCTTGTTGAGGTAGAAAACCGCTGCAGTGTTGTCCATACGTACCAGGATGGAGCGGTGGGAGAGCCTCGGCAGGAATGCTTCGCAGGCCTTCCTCACTGCTCGCAGTTCCTGGACGTTGATGTGCAGGGACTGTTCGGAAGGGGACCAGAGGCCCTGAGTTCTGTGGCACCCGAGGTGTGCACCCCATCCTAGGTCGGACACATCGGTGACCAGAGTCAGCGAGGGGGGAGGGGCATTGAAGGGAACCCCGCTGCGCACCACAGATTCCTGGGTCCACCAGAGTAGGGAGTCCAGAATGTCTGGGGGCACTGATACTATGGAGTCCCATAGACCCTTGGACTGGCAGAAGGCCTTCGCCAACCATGCCTGCAAAGGTCTCATCCTGGCGTGTCGCGCTGTGTAAGTGCAAGCCGCCATATGGCCCAGGAGCCTGGAGCAGACTCGAGGAGTCGTGATGGGGGACCAGATTAGTTCCGAGATCAGCTCCACTATGGAGAGGAACCTGTTGTAGGGCAGAAACGCTCTTGCCACCTTCGCATTGAGGAGGGCTCCCACAAATTCTATGCTCTGGGAGGGGGTCAGGGATGACTTTGACATTTATCAAGAGCCCTAACCTTAAGAAGAGAGCTCTTATGAGTGATACGTGAGCTTCTACCTGCTCATACGAGCGACCTCGGATTAACCAATTGTCGAGATACGGGAACACGTGTACCCCTCAATTGCACAGAAAGGTGGCCACCACAGCCATACGTTTTGTGAATACCCTTGGCGCAGTACACAACCCAAAGGGGAGTACCGTAAACTGAAAATGGTAACGGCCCACCATAAACCGGAGGAACCTCCTATGACCGGGCCTGATAGCCACATGGAAATAGGCGTCCTTTAGATCGAGAGTCGCGTACCAGTCGCCCAGTTGTAGCACTGGGATGACCGAGGCTAAAGTCACCATTCTGAACTTGTGTTTTACCACCGCCTTGTTTAAGAACTGAAGGTCCAGGATAGGACGGACCCCCCCTTTTTGGTTTTGGGACAACAAAATAACAGGAGTAAAACCCCTTGCCCCGCAGATGCGGGGGAACCCTTTCTATTGCTCCCTTTTCGAGGAGAGCCCCCACTTCCTGAAACAGGATGTGTTCGTGAGGGGTGTCCCTTATTAGGGACAGGGTAGGGGGTTTTGAAGGTGGTGGGCCCAGGAACGGGATAGAATAGCCCGAATGTACAATGTTCAGGACCCAGGCATCTGATGTTATTCAGGCCCATGCCTGGGAAAAACAGGAAAGCCGGGCCCCGAACGGGGGACCAGGATGGCAGACTGGTACAGGACTCTCTAGCGCCATGTCAAAATTGAGGCTTGCCCTGATTGGAAGGGCCGTGGGGCCCTGCCCTCTGGGGATTTGACCTGGGACGACAACGTCGACCCCTAGGCCCTTGAGGGTGCGCGGCCGCCTCCAGAAATCCCCACGGGAGAGCTGGGGCTGCACTCTACCCTGTTGCCTAAACGGCAGTTGTCACCGCTGCATGGCTTGCATATGTATGCCTAAGGACTTCAGAGTTGACCTAGTGTCCTTTAGGGTATAGAGCCTGTAATCTGTGTGCTCTGAGAACAAGGCCTTCCCTTCAAAGGGCAAGTCCTGGATGGTATGCTGGATGTCAGTGGGGATCCCCGAGACGTGGAGCCATGCTCCATGGTGCATAACGACACCCATCGCCATGGTGCGGGCTGCCGAGTCAACGGTGTCCAAAGCCGCTTGGAGGGCAGTTCATGTGATGACTTTACCCTTGGAAGCCATAGCTGCAAACTCCTGGCGGTCCTCCATAGGGAGTCGGTCTTTAAATTTTTCAACCGCCTGCCAGGTGTTGAAAGCGTACCTGCTCAGCATCGCCTGTTGGTTAGCGATATGGAGCTGTAGAGCACCCGTAGCGTACACCTTGCGGCCCAACAAGTCCAGCTTCTTAGGTTCCCTTGCCTTCGGTGAAGGCCCGGGCTGGGGAAGCCTTTCCTTTTGGGCTGCGGCTTGCACGACCAATGATCCCGGGATGGGTTGGGAGTAAAGAAAGTCATGACCTGACTGCGGGACGAAGTAACGCCTTTCCACCCCTTTTTGGGTAGGAGTCAGAGTTGCTGGCGTTTGCCACAGGGCATTAGTAATTTTTGAAACCTTTTTGTTGAGCAGTAGAGCGAACTGCGCAGGGGTGTCCTCAGTGAGGATGTCTACCATCGGGTCGGTATCCTCAATTATGGGCTCAACCGGAACAGCCAGGTTGGAAGCCATGCGCTGCAAGAGGTCCTGGTGTGCTCTGGCATCCATTGATGGCAGCCCGGGTGCTGGGTCTGCCAGTGCTTCATCGGGGGAGGATGATGATGACGACTCCTGGACCAACAGGGGGGCCGTCGCGGCCAGCTGCGGGGCCGGTTGGGCAGCCTGAGCTTCCGGAGGGGCTGTTTCCGGCACCGGTGGTTGCGGTGCCACAGGGTCTTGTTGCGGCACTCGAAGGGGGGAGGGGGTGCCCTAGATAGGGACGCAGAGGGACGGGAATGGTGCCCTGAGGCCTCTGACCCATAGATGGTGGTGGTTGTCCCTGCCACTGATGATAGGCCCAGGGAGTCCAAAAAGGCGACTGCGGATGAGGGGGCCACATCTGCTGGTTGTGGTCCCTTCGGTGCCTGGATCTGGGTGTCGAAGACGCTCCCGAAGACCCTGATTGCATCGACACCGTGTCCGAGTCTGAAGAGTAATCGGATTCTGGCTAAGGGGGAGTTGACGAGGAGTGCGGCGCAAACTTGGCCATCAACTCCGGTTTGCCCGCATGCGCACGGCGTGGACGTGCTGTCTGCGGTGTCAGGGGACCCAGACCCGGTGCGGCGAACTCCGATGGCGCAGACAACTGTGGCACCGGGGTGCCCAGGCCCGGTGCCAGCTGCCCCGTCAGAAGCTGCGGTACCGGGGTACCCAAGCCCGGTGCTGTTTGCGGCATCATTTGCTGCACCGAGGTGCTCAGGCTCGGTGCCGTGTGCCCCATTTGCGGCACTGGGGTGCCTAGGCCCAGTGCCGGCGGCATCGCCAGCAACTGCAGCACTGAGGTGCTCAGGCTCGGTACCAGTTGCGATGCCTGGAGTAGTGGAACCGGGGTGCCCAAGTTTGGTACCGGAAGCACTGTGTACAGCTGCGGCGCCGGGGTGCCCAGGCCCGGTGCCGTTTGCGCCGCCTGAAGCTGCAGCATCGGGGTGCTCCGGCCCGGTGTAGATTGCGTGTCCAGCAGGTATGGCACCGAGGTGCTCAGGCTCGATGCCGACTGAGTTGTGCCCGACTGGAGCAGTACCGGGGTGCCCAGGCCCAGTACCGGGGTAGGCCACTGGGTCGATGCCGGTGCCGATGACGACATGGAGACGGACGTCGACTGGGAGGCCACATAGCCCTGGGAGTATGGCACCGGTACGGCCAAGCAGGGCTCTGGCAACTTGGAGAGCAACGACGTGCCATGGCTCGAAGCTCCCTGGAAATGATGACCCGGCATCGTGAAGGGGGCTGTAGTAGTAGTGGGAGCCGACCCCACCGGGGTTGGTCCCGACGCATACGCCACTGTAGCATGCCGAGTCTGGTCATGCAAGGGCGACGGCGGTGCTCTGCAGGCTTGCACCGTGGGCAACCTCGACCCGTCCGAGTCAACCGACGACGGCGGGGAGGTTGTAAGGCTGATTAGGTCCTGCGCCACTTCAAAGGTGTCCGGCATAGACGGACGATGAGAGGGCAGGTGGCCAGGGCTCACTAGACCCCCTCGGTGCCGACGGTGCACCGGAGGGGAGACGCGTACCGGTGACCTGCCAGTGCGGTATCCAGCCAACGTCAGCTTCTTGGACGAGGACCTGCCCCGGGACTTCTTCACCCTCTTAGATGGTGGAGAGCGAGACCGGTGCCAGGATCTTGACGCCGATGTCCGGTGCCGGTGTACAGCCTCGCACGTGGAGGCCGGTGCTCTGTGCACCGCAGGCTGGTCCGGCAGTGCCGGTTGAAGCGCCGTCTCCATGAGGAGAAGCTTCAAGCGGGAAACACTGTCTTTTCTCGTACGAGGCTTGAAAGACTTGCAGATTTTGCAGGCAATTGCCAAATGAGCCTCACCCAGACACTTAAGGCAGCTGTCGTGTGGGTCGCCCCTGGGCATAAACTTCCCGCAGTTAGCGCACGTTTTAAAGCCTTGCGGCCCTGGCATTCCTTACCGCCAAGGGGGTGGGGGGGGAGGAACAAAAACAAAAAACCTAACTATCTAACTACACAACTATTTACAAAGTGAGAAATGGGAACCATTAACCTATCTAAGCCTAACAGCTATAGAGAGAGAGACGCTCCGACCGACACGGCGGTAAAAAGGAACTGAGGTGGGGCAGCGCTGGCAGGGGTACTTATGCCCCGCCATGGCGGCACCACTCCAGGGGGCACCCTGCCGGCACTACGGGTACCGCTAGGGAAAACGCTCCGGAAGACGTGGTGCACGCAGTGCGCACACCTACTTCGAATGGACATGAGCAACCACTCAAAGAAGAACTTGTAAGCGCACAATGTAGCTTTCTGTGAATGGAATTTAACCTTGTAGGCATCTAAGAACAGGGAGGTGAGCATGAAAAGATAGAGCACAACTGCAAGAGATAGTTAAGACTCTCTTGACCAGTCCTTGAAGGTAGGGAGACAGGCATAGGGAGATTAGACACAACTGCCATGCATACTGACCATGTCCACACCTAGCACTGTCCATGGGGCCATCAGGCAGGCATCATGAAAAATCCTATAGGGCAATATTGCACATTACCTCATCACCAGCCTATCAGGCACGGCCAGGGAACAGACCCTAATAAGGTACCGGATATCAGGTCATGTTATAAAAGACCCTTGACCCCTTTGTTCAGCGAGGTTCCGAGTGTGGAGGGCACGTGTCTTTTTTGCCCGGCTGAAGGATTGATCACCCTGAGGCTGCTTCCCCACCCTTCGAGTCAAAGACAGGGGTGCGAGAGTCCTGAGCATGCTGCGAGTTCGTGTGTGACTTTATGTTATCATTGCTGGATTTGTAAGTATTGCTTAAAACATATTAATCATTAGTTTGGTTAATAGTGGAACTGTGTTAATCACACTGTGTAATTTTGTAGAGTGTAAGTGAGTTATATTAATCGCATTGTATAGATTGTGTAATCCTGTGTTGTGTAGTAGTGTTATATTTTTAGGCCAGGTGCAAGTGTTAGAAGTAAAAAACCAGGAGTTGTTAAGTTATAGAGGTAGATTAATGACTAACTCCACCAGCTGCCCTAAAATAACCATAGAGGGACTGGCTGTGGACAGAGCTTTTATTATCATTATATTGGCTTTATTTTTGTATTTTTTGCTTGCATGCTGTTCTGCCTTAAGCGAATTAGAAATAGTGATTTAATATAATTGAATTATAATCACAAAGTTTGTAATCAGTTAAGTGCAGTTTGGTTCAGTTTTCCCCTCTTATAAAAGCATTAGGCAACTGCTTGTTTTAAAATTCATTTAAAAGTCACTTGATTTTTGATAAAAGAACCATTCTGTTTAATAAAAAAAATCATTTGTTTCACCATCATCCAGTAGTTTTCACTGGGTAGTCGGCTTTAACCCCTGGGGGCTCCCATCACATCACAGAACCAAGCTGTGACAAGGCAGACCACCATTATGTTTTCATGGCTAAGAGCCAAGATGCCTACATTATGCACGATGAGAATACCCACATTAACACGATGTTAATTGGAGTTCAGAGTTGCCAGAGCTGGCATTGATAAATGTATTATTTTCCTTGGCTCTGGGCAAGACCACATGACACACATGGGGATCATGCTGCAAAAGCAGATCCGATTGGCTGTGGCTCTTGCCAGGTTTTACCTTGATGGCATCTGAGTGCACCTGCATTTCCACTCCAGGAGTTCCTGTGACAGTTCCTTTCTTGTCAGCAGTCAGCCCCGAGTGAGCTGTTTCATGGGCCTTTATTGCTGGCCT
Source organism: Pelodiscus sinensis (assembly GCF_049634645.1). Taxonomy (NCBI): domain Eukaryota; kingdom Metazoa; phylum Chordata; order Testudines; family Trionychidae; genus Pelodiscus; species Pelodiscus sinensis. The sequence goes on along the minus strand of NC_134711.1, from coordinate 136,311,048 downwards.
TCAGCTGGAGCATAGCCAGTTTTTTTCAGATGCCATCACCAGTGCATGGGGAACCATAGGAGAAGCCCCTGGGATAGAGGAAAGAGATGGAGAGACTAAAGCAGAGAGAGTGGTAGAAAGTAGCCCAGAGTGGGGAGATCTGTACCCTGGATCCACAGCGTATTTCAGTAATAGTCCCTACTGAGCTAGTGTGGTCCACTCCACCGATGGCAGGGCCCTGTGCTGGGACCTGGTGAAGAGGGTGGCCCAGGTAGCTCTACCCCCTCCTCACCAACTTCTCAAAGGACTCTACTCTTCCTGTTACTATGAACTCTGGCTGATCGGCCATGCTGCCCTGTGGGAAGATGTGACATAGTGGGGGTGCCGGCCACTCTTGAGGCCCTGGATCCACTCTGGTTTTGCATTCACCAGAATAGGAAGGAAGTTTAGGAGGTCTGGGTGTCCCTATCCCCCAGAGGATTAAGGCCATCTGCTCTCGGTACCTGAGGTAACTCTGATCCTATGCTACACTGTGTTCCTGAGGACCAATAAAACCTTCAACATTACTGGGTTGCAGAGTCATATCTGGGTAAGGATGGGGGTGCAGGGTGAGGGGGCTCCCCAACACAGAAGGGAGCTCTTCTATGGACTAGGGCCATTAGGTCTGACCTGCTGAGAGAAAGTTACTGAGAGCCTAGCTGTTAGGCCTGACTGCCAGGCCTGACTGCCTTGATGAGAAAAGGTGTTACTATTGACTGTGTCCATTAGGACGCATGTGGCAATGAGCACCACTCCAGGGGCCTCAGAGGCCTGATGCCCATCTGGGTGGGATTAGAGAAAGAGAGAGATCAATATCAGACATGTGTAGCATGGCAGTTTCTAGGGATCTTTACAGCCTATCTAGAAATAACTTGCCCAGGAACCATGGCCCTGCAATAACCTTCTGACTCATAGGAACGTGCACACCCTGGCTGTGTCTAGACTGGCAAGTTTTTCTGCAAAAGCACCTGCTTTTGCGGGAAAACTTGCCAGCTGTCTACACTGGCCGCTTGAATTTCTGCAAGAACACTGACCATGTCATGTAAGAAATCAGTGTTTCTTACGGAAATACTATGCTGCTCCCGTTCGGGCAAGAGTCCTTTTGCGCAAAAGCTTTTGCGCAAAAGGACCAGTGTAGACAGCTCAGATTTGTTTTGCGCAAAAAAGCCCCAATTGCAAAAATGGCGATCGGGGCTTTTTTGTGCAAAAGTGCGTCTAGATTGGCATGGACGCTTTTCTGCAAAAAGTGCTTTTGCGGAAAAGTGTCCGTGCCAATCTAGACGCTCTTTTCCGCAAATGCTTTAAACGGAAAACTTTTCTGTTAAAAGCATTTGCAGAAAATCATGCCAGTCTAGATGTAGTCCCTCTGTTTCCTTCCACCTCTCTGGGTTTCTGCTGGCTGTCTCAGGGCTCTGTGTCACTGTGCAGTGCTGCAGGCACAGTAATACACAGCCGAGTCTGACTGTGAAAGATTGTTCCATTTTAGGTCCCATTTTGTGCTGGCCCTGTGGGCTGTCATGGGCTCAGATGTGAAGTTGGTGCCAGGTCCATCTTGTAGAGAGCTGAATAGTCCTTCCAGCTCCCTGCCCTTCCGCTGCCTGTACCAATACATCCAGTTGCAGTTGGTTTGTTTCAATGTACACTGCAGGCTTTCGGGATTCTTCCGAGTCCCCGTGAGGAAGGGCGGCTGCTCCACAAACACTGCCCCCATACCTGGAAAAGAAACACTGAAACTTGACCGACACACGAGGGACAAGTGAAACAGGAAATGAGGAGGTAGGGGAAAGTGGATTGAAAGAGAAAGATGGAAAATGTTTGCATAGACCAGGTATTTCCAAAACAGGACTCTGTGCAGTATTACTGACTGAGATGTGCCTTCCCTCTAGACTGCACTGATAGGACTAGAAGGCTCCCATCTGGCCTTCACTCTTGATTCTGGCCAGTCTTGTGTGGGTGTATTTTAATCCACAAGTCTCTGGTCCTTGGTGATTCTCTCCATTCCTCCCAGCACCTCAAAGCAGATGAGAAATGGTCTCCAGAGATCCCCTCACAGCTGTCCTAGTGGTAAAAAATGTGTCCCTCAAATTGGGACCAATATGGGAATCTGGACCGGCCTGCCCCGTCCCATCCCAACCCTATGGTCACACGGAGTGTACCTGGGGTCCAGAGAAGCAGAGCTGAGAGCAGGAGATATTGCCACATGCTGGTAACTTTCCCCTGCTCTGCCTCCACCACAGTGTTGGTCTCCTCCCTCTGCACCTCAAGACAGCTGAAGAGTAAATGCACTCCCCAGTGGGAGGAGAAACAAGATGGTGTTCCTTCATGAAGAAACTTACAGCTGCCTATGACCTCTTCTCTCTCTGCTAGCCAGTTTAATGTATCCGTTGGAGCTTGTTCTTTTGTCTCCTTTGCCTGGATGATGCCTTCTTGCCACTATTATTGAAATGAGAATTTCTCCTCAGGAATGATGATGGGGATACATGTTTTGTAGCAGGCCACATATGATCCTAGAAGATATGGACTGGAGCAACTCACAGATGACTAGAGCGAACCTGTGAGGCTCAATAGGTGGCAGGTACTAAAGTTGGACTGTTCATAGAACGACAGAACATGGATTATATTTATTGCTTATACTTCCCCAGTGTTCCCTGGGTCCTTCAGGGCAGGGAGCTGGTGGTGTGGAGAGTATGGAGGGGGCATAGCAGGAGGTTCAGGGTATGTGTGTGGGGGGTGAAAAATCAAGGTTGAGGGTGAAGAGGGGCTCCGGCCAGGGTCTTTGGTCTACTCCAGCCAGCAGCCAGGGGCCTTCTGTCTCCTTCCCATTCTGTGACCACGTGCTGGGGGTAGGGAAGATTTGGGTTAGGGAGCTATTTACACAGTCTGGTGGCAAGCAAGATGGGGGCCCTGCTGGCCTCTCCCTTGCCAGTGCAGCTGTCCCCAGTGGTCACTCTGCAGTACAGCTCTGTACAAATATGACGACTCATCCTGCCCCCTCCCCCCCCCTTGCATCCCTCAGTTTGGCTTCTGCACCAGGATAAGTAGAGTCAGGTCCCCGCAACGTCCCTTTGCTCGGCCTGCGAAGTTGATAATGAGGCTACTGCCCCTCCTTTCTCTCCGTTCAGGGGGTGGGGTAGGAGGATCTGGGCCCACCCCCTCTCATGGGCCCCAGCCCAGGGCCCTAAGGACAGGCTCTAGAGGCGTCCTGTCTGGCTGGCGGGGTTAAAACCTGCAACGCACCAGCCCGTCGGCAAGTCCTATGATGCCCCACCCTTAGCTGCTTCCTGCCCCGCTGGTGTCAGTGCCGCAGGGCCTCCACACCACCCTTTGTCCTTTCTCACCAGACCCCCTGCCTTGCATCCCCATTACCCCTTTCGAACCCCTACCTGGGTTGCTTTCTCCGGACATCACCCGGGGTCGAGGACGTCACTCAGCGTCAGATGTAGCCCCGGTGCATAGGATTCCCCGGCGTCCGGCCCCCGCACTGGTTGGCTGGGCCGTGGCCACAGCGCAGCGCACACGTGCCTCCCGGCTTGCCCCGAGGAGCACACGTGCCACCCGGGAAGGAGTGTGGGGCGGATCGGTTCCGGCCGGGCGGGGCAGCTCTGCCCCGTCACACTCTCCCCTGCACTCCTTGCCCCCACTAGCCACTCTCAGTATTGTGTCCCTCCTCTCTATGCCCCCTCCCTTTCCATGTTATGGGAAACAGTCCCAATCCTGGCACTTGCCATTTTCTTGGCATGACCAAATCCTGACCTGGCTTTACGTTAGGACAAGAGGAAGTTGCCTACCACATTTGGTGGCCCTAGCTCTTACCGTTTAGAAGGCGTTCTTCAATCAAACTCAGACAGATGAACATTTCTATAATATATAGATAGACTGTTAAAATCAAGGTGGGTTTATATTCTCTCTATGAATGGGTGTTATTACTAGAGTCCATCAGTCTGTTTCTTGGAAATTAGGCTAAGGCAAGCAGAAGAAAATAATCTCTAATTGGTTTTGTTAGGAATTCTTCCAGAATAAAGTCAAGCGTGAATATGAAGGTCAATAAGTATTCTGGAATAAGAATATCCACACATGGAGCTATTCCAGACAATTGCCCAGAATACCTAAATAAAAATCTAATTGGTTCAAGGTTATTATTCTAAGTTGGGGTGGGAAACCTATTGCCTCTGAGGTGAGCACCTTTTTGTTTTGCCTCTCACTTATGTATGGTCCCTGACCGATTTTTCCATGGGTCAGTGGTCCTCAATTCCAAAAAATAAGGCTCTCCACCCCTACTCTAAGCAATTTACCCATCATGTGCTGAGGTCACTGAGCAGCCTGTACAGCTGTGGTCACCAGCCTGCCCCAGCACCCTGTCCTCTGCCCCAGCACTCTGTACCGCACCTCCACCAGCATAGTGGGGTCCACATTAGTGAGGTTTGGGGGGGTTTGGAGTGGTTTTTTTTTTTGCATCTCACTTATGTGGCCCTGGCTGACTTTTCTGTGGGTCACTGACTCCTGACTCAAAACAGGTGCCCCACCCCTTTCAAATAAATAAAATGCTGACACCTTGTGTGTTTAACATAATATTTTATTTAGAAATGAAGCCTGGCCAACAAGCCCCCAGATGTGTTTAAGTCCCTTCTGGCCACAGCATCATAAGACTCCTGCACACACACCCGAAACCTGAGCCTATCATATACTGGACCCCCTGTCCTGAGCCTCTCTCATCCCCACACTCCTGCACCCCCACATCCTCAGTCTTCTGCCACAACACTGCAAATCTGTGTCCTGAGCCCATCATACTCCCAGCCTCCCTGCCCTGAGCCCTTCACACCCCAACCCAAACTCCTGCATCCTCACATCCACAAATCTGTGGCTTGCTCAGCACCCCAACCCTCCTCCTGTCCCCAACACTCCCCAGTCTGTTGCCCCCTGAGCCAGCATCCCCATCTCTACCTCCTCCTGCATCCAAATTACCTCCCATAGCTTGTACCTCTCACACCTTCCCACATCTCTCATGCCCACCCCAGAGCCCGTATCTCCTGTCTCAACCCAGTGAGAGTATATAAAGGCTGGGGCTAGCAAGTAATGGAGAGTAGGGGAACAGAGAGGACAGGCCCTCAAGGAAAAGGTGGGGTGTTGGGAAAGGGATGGGATAGAACTTGGCTTGTCCTGATATTTAAAAAGTGATCCTGATTGTAAAAAGGTTGGAGATCACTGTGTAGACTATCAGTATAACAGAGGTTAGTATGTGTTATCACGGCTCCCCCTAGTGATCAGCAGGCATTGCTAATAATAAGGTGGAGAAAATAGGAAAGAACATACATGTCTAGTGTCCTGAGCCTCTAGAGCAGGGGGCTCCAATCTTTTTAACCACAAGATCACTTTTTAAATTTAAGAGCAATGTAAGATCTACCTCAAACCCAAAAACCTTTGTCCAGCTTCTTTCCCCCTCTTCTTTGAGGCCCTGCCCCTGCTCCACCCCTTCTCAAGTGCTTACCCTGCTCACTCCATCTCCCTCTCTCCCCCAGCCTCATTCACTTGCACCAGGCTGGGGTGTGGGGGGGTGCAGGCTCTGGTCTTGAGCGAAGAGGTTCAAGTGTGGGAGGGGCTCCAGGCTTAGCCCAAGGCAGGGGATTGGGGTCCAGGGTGTAAGCTCTGGGAAGGAGTTTTGGTGCAGGGGGCTCAAGTCTGGGGCAGGAGGTTGGGTGCAGGAGGAGGTTCAGGGCTGGGACAGGGGTTCAGGAAGCAGGCTCTGGCTGGGCACTGTTTCACTGAAATGGCTTCTGAAGAAGTGGGGTTAAGGCAACCTTATTCCTGCCCTGGGTCACCCCTGAAAGCAGCAATGGCTCCTTGGCACCATGTGCTGCCCCCTCATCTACAGGCACTGAGCCCACAGCTTCTACTGGCCATGGCTCTCCATTACTAAGCAATGAGTTGCAGGAGTGGAGTCTGCAGGCAAGGACAACATGTGGAGACCCCGTGTTTTGCTTCTCTCAGGGGCTGCAGGGACATGCCCATCACTTCCAGGAGCAGCAATTACCAGAGAAAATGAGTCCAGCCATGGCAGGTTCTGCATGTTAGGACTCACTGCTCAAAGAATTAAATTTAAGTGTAAGAGAGAAATGAAAATGATGAAATGCACAGACCAGTCAGAAACCAAAAATAAGCCACTTTTCAAGCAGTAAAAGTAACAACCCCCCCCCCCCCACGTACATGTTGGGTTGAGAGAGGAGAGAGTGAAAGACAGTGTGTGTTTGTAAGAATGACAGTGTGAGAGTGGCAGAAATTTGCATTGCCAACCTCCCTCCATCCCCTTCTCTGTGTGGAGATGGGCTACAGAAGTGGGGGAGGAGGGACACCCTGACATCAGCACCCCCCCTCTTCTCCCTCCCATACTCTGCACAGCAAGCAGGAGGCCCCCCAGGAGGGTGGAAGGACAGCTCCAAGTCAAAGGGCACGAGCAGCATGATATGGGGGGAGGGGGAAGAGGGGCAACTGAAATGCCAGCACTTGGTAGTTTCCAGTCCAAACCAGTCAGGATCACCCGACAGAAGCTTCAAGATCTACCAGCAGATCCTGAACTACAGGTTGGTGACCACTGGCTCTAGAGCATTTGAGGGAGCTCTCTGATCATAGCAGTACAAGATTTGGAAAGATGTTAAGTGAAGATAATGCTATGAACTGTCTAACTTTATTCTACATCCTGCCACAGCAGCACCTGCTGCTCCACATCTCTTGTGACCACAACTTTCCCTGCATGAGAGCAGTTTGCAGAGGTGTCATTACTCTGATAGGTGTGCGCCAGTGTCACTATTCCAAAAGTGCAGCACTGTTGCAAAGCAAGACTTACTGTCATGTTTAACATGGTTACTCCACTATGTACTTCCTCAATAAAAGCAAGGTCTGAGATAAAATGTTGCATGGCCCAGTCCTTAATTCCCAGAGCTAACTACTGTGATTGAATGTGGACCATTCAGTGAGAAATAGTTCTTCCATTATAGTTTACCTAGACATTGGACAAAGCTGTAGAGTTTGGATCTAAACTTCCATTGTGTTCAGATTCAGTGAGGGTCTTGAATATGGGCTGACCTGACCCAGAAAGGTCAGGGGGATTGGCTATTCTTGTGCTGATTTAAATAGGAGATGGGGGCTGAGGCCCTATCTGCAAGCACATTTGGAGCAGGTGTTTTCCTCCAACAGGATATCTAGTCTGCTCCCTGGGGAGTTGCTGTATGAACATAGCGGTAAGACAGACACTGAGGCAGAAAGAGGGGCAAGAAAAGGAGTGACAGGAGGAGACAGAACTGAAGACAAGTAGGCTACGTCTAGACTGGCCCCTAATTCCGGAAAAGTCATGCAAAGCAGGTAAGTCAGAATAGGGATTTCCCTATTCTGACTTACCTGCTTTGCATGACTTTTCCGGAATTAGGGGCCAATCTAGACGTAGCCGTAAAGAGTAAGGAAGAGAGGGGAGGCAACGTTTTCTGCCCTAAACTGGTGGGCTTTTCCCTGCTGATTACAGCTGGTTCCTGAATTCAAGAGTCATGGGTTCTATCCCTAGCTCTGCTGCTCACTCAGTGCAACTTTCTTCTCATCTGAAGAGGTGGGTTTTGCCCAAGAAAGTTTGTAATATATTATGTTAGTCCCTAAGGTGCCACAGGACTACTTGTTTTTAAACTTTCAGCAAGTCTTTTAAATTCTCTGGGCTTCAGTTTCCCATCTGTTATAGTAATAACACCCCTTCAAGGCTCGTTATATAAACTGTTCCTGTGAAAGATACTGCACAGTAAAATGTTTCTGTTGAGACTAAGTGTATGGAGCGAAAGGGACAAGGAGAGCTTGATTGAAAGCTTGATGGTGAGAAACAAAAGAAAGGAAGAAATAGAAAACAGAACTATAGCAAATCCTTCCTGCTATAACTGAATAAAATGGACAATGATCCTGTACTGAGGTTACTGGAACCTCTTAAATGGTTTTTAAATCTCCTTAATTCCTGGTAAATGTTTCTCCACATGTACCATGGTTAAACTGTAGTAAATGTAACAAAATGGCCAGTGTTGGTATGGTGGGTTACACATTTTTCTTGGCACAGGCCTAGCACATCATTCCTTGCCCCAACTTTTGGGATACCAAGGGCCCTGTTAGCAGCCCAAGAAGGTGGTAGAAAAGGGAAGTGGGAAGGGGGTCTGGATCGAGCTCCAGACACTCTCAATCCCTGCAGATTTATCCTCTTGCCCTCCCCCCAAACTAGGATTAACCTTAATCCTTGACATTGGGGGATGAAGCCTCCTTTCTCCAATTCTCTAAAGCTTCGGCAACACACTGCCAAACTCAGGTTCTTTCTTCTTGCTCACACCACACTAGCTATCTGAAGTGGGGAGGGAGGTTATGTACCTGACAGGGCTTTACTGGGCTACAGATGCTTCAACTGTAGTAACTTCCCCTAACCTACAGGGACCCACACCTTAATTAGCCTGTTGTGTCACATTAAGTTCCTGAGAGGTCCTTAATTGGCTACAGTGCTTCAGTTATGGAAGGCTACTACGAGCTAGTCTACAAGGAACCAGGTCTTGATAAATGTAGGGCTTATGTATCTCCTCTCAAGCACTTTCCCACCACTCCTTTCTGTATCCTGAAAATTAAAAGGTTTTCTTGGCTCTGCAATTAAATTCACCCCGGCTTACGCCATAAATGCTGCTATAATAATCTTTGTATAAAATATGCATCATTTGAAAACTGATAACTCATTAGTCATAGCATGTTGAAATGTTATTTGTAATGTGAAATTTTTGTATGATGTTATTGGCAATATTCAAAGCCATAGTCCTACCACAGCAAAAGTTGTTGAGCAGACCTATCCTGAACAAAAGAATGTGGGTCTACTTCTAGAAGTAGTAAAGTGAGTCCTACTGCTGTTTCAAGGACTATGGGGGAAGAAAGCCCATGGAGTCTCCTTTATCAGCAGATGCCATGTGACCTCTCACTGATTAAATAAACTTTACTCTGAGGCTAACATGCAGAAGACTATATTTCAAATGTTCACTGAATTATAAAAGAAAGAGGCAGAAAGTGTTTTCACCCAAGGAGACACCGGTATTCTTGATCCTATGGGAGAGATCCTGTCCAAGGAGAAGGTCAGTCACTATTTTACTAGAAAATGGTGAGAGAGAGGCTCTCAACCCAAAACTTGCTAGAGTAAGTTTTAGCCTTTTAGATGTGTGTATCCACTTTTATTTCCTGCTAAACATTTCTAAATGGTATCTCTTATTCTTGCATACATTTAAAATCCAATCATATTTAATTAAACATTTTCATTTTAATCTAAACCAATCCAGCACTGTGTTTAAACTAAACTGTCTAGTAACTGCAGTTAAAATAGCAAACTGCTGAATGTTGACTGCTTAAAAGGCAATGAATATTAATATCAATATCCTTAAGACTGTTCCAGGACAGGGCAGACATTTCAGAAACATATTCTGGGGAAAATTTGGGCCTGAGGCAAGTGCAGCCACCTTCCCAGTAGTTAACCAAGGCTTGTGAAAGGCAGTGGGAATCTGTGGCATTGTACGCAGGATCCAAAGCATGGGATCAGGGCTACCTAATACATAGACATAGTGTGCACATTTATTTCTGACAGGGGTATCTTAGGCAGAGAACTGCAGTAACAAGGCATTGTGAAACATGCAAGGTTTCAGAATTAGATGTGATAACTCTTCACTAGTCTGGATTGCCCCCCAAAATGTACAGACCCTCCCCCTGAAGTTTACTATAATAATGTGTCAGTGCTAACACTGCTGAGGTAATATAATTCCAGGTGTACATGGGGATGTGTTCTCAGAAAATATTGGAACTGGAAGGATGTGCAGGGAGTGAGGGAGGCTTTTTTCTGTTTTCGGTAGAAAATGCATTTTCAAACCTTGCATGCTGCACCTGGTTGTTTTTGTAACAATCTCCTTGCCCAAGGATTTTACCACTTGAGGAACAGTTAGACATGATCCCCATGGTACAACTTGGAACAAGGGTACTACCATGCTCCCTTAACTCTAGAGGGCATGGGGGGGGGGGGGTTACTGGGTGAGGGAGGTAACCTAGTGACAGATCATGTGGGAAAAGCAGAAGTACTCAATGCTTTCTTTGCCTCTGTCTTCACAGACAAGGTCAGCTCCCAGACAAATGCACTAGGCAACCCAGTGTGGGAAGGAGGTAGACAGCAGTTGGTGGGGAAAGAACAAGTTAGGAACTATTTAGAAAAGATAAACACACACAAATCCATGGATGCGGATTTAATACATCTGAGGGTACTGAGGGAGTTGGCAAATGTCTGAGGAGCCTTTGGCCATTATCTTTGAAAAGTTGTGGAGATCGGGAGAAATCCCAGATGATTGGAAGAAGGCAAATATAGTGCCCATCTTTAAAAAAGGGAAGAAGGACAATCCAGGGAACTACAGCCAGGTCAGTCTTACCTCAGTCCCCGAAAAAAAAATCATGGAGGGGATTCTCAAAACCTCCCTTGCTTCAGTTTAAGCCCATTGCTTCTTGTCTTATGATCAGAGGCCAAGGAGAACAATTTTCCCCCCTCCTCCTTCTGACACCCTTTTAGATACCTGATAAGTGCTATCATGTCCCCCCTCAGTCTTCTTCTTTCCAAACTAAACAAGCACAATTCTTTCAGTCTTCCTTCATGGGTCATGTTCTCTAGACCTTTAATCATTCTTGTTGCTCTTCTCTACACCTTCTCCAGTTTCCCCACATCTTCTTTGAAATGTGGTGCCCAGAACTGGACGCAATACTCCAATTAAGGCCTAATCAGTGTAGAGTAGAACAGAAGAATCACATTTTCTCCTGTTTTGTTCACAACACTTCTGTTACTGCATCCCAGAATCATGTTTGCCTTGTTTTGAACAGAGTCACACTGTTGACTCATATTTAGCTTGTGGTCCACTATGACCCCTAGATCACTTTCTGCAGTGCCCCTTCCTAGACAGTCACTTCCCAGTCTGTATGTGTGAAACTGATTGTTCATTCTTAACCAGAGTACTTTGAGTTTGTCCTTTCTTAAACTTCATCCTATTTACCCCAGACCATTTCTCCAGTTTGTCCAGATCTTTTTGAATTATGACCTTATTCTCCAAAGCAGTTGCAGTCGACTTCTAGCATTTGATGTAGTGAGTCTAATGTAGACCTGAAAATCAAACACTGAGGGCAGCCCCTGCTGGCATCCTGTAGTCCTCTTTCTGCAAGAAGTAAGAAAAGCTGACAGGATTGTGTGCTCCCATCCCCCTCCTGTAGTGTAGAAGTTGTGGTGGTTCAGCTTAAGGTAAGCCAAATCCAGCTATGCATTTTGCATAGCTGAATAGGGTACCTTAAGCTGACCAGTCTGGTCTGGTGTAGACCAGGCTGTAGGGTTTGTCTACATAGCCCTGCAGTGTTAGATGCAGCACATACTAAAATGTTTTACTATTGGTAAGTTGTGCAAACTAGCTACCAGAAAGGTCACACAGGATATGTTGACGTTTATTTAATGGGATCATCACACTTTTGGTGGTGCTGAGTGTGACAAATGCGGCAATTTCCTTCAATATCCTGGATAAACCTTTTTGAATTCAGTTCAAGAATTTTAGGAGTTTATTTAATTAAATGCAAATGTACATACAATATTGTGACAGCATGTAACATCTCAGGAGACGCGACTAATGTAAACTTTGGAGTGTTATTAGCTCCAAAGAACTATTTGAGACAATGTGCCGGAGAAACAAATGCATGTGGAGAATGTGGAGACAATATCTCATCTCTGAACCCTTTTGAAACTCATGAGAAACCAATTGTTGGCTGATCACCTGTTACACAAGGACAGAATCAGAGGCCTAATCTGGATAAAAACGTGACTTACACATTCACAGTTCTGCTTGGTCTGAGCAAAGTTGGTGATAAACTTTTAGAAGACCCACTGAAGACTCTTGGTGGGGTTTGAAGGACTGTTTACTTTCCAGAGCCCCCAGTAGAGTTGGGGTGGTGTAGGTTGTGTGTAGGTTGTTTTAATGTTTTGTCTGTAATGCTGTTACTTTAAGAAGAACTATTTTGTGCTGGGATGTTCAGAAAAGGCCAGCATTCCTATCCATCACACAGCCTCCAAATCACAGACAGCTGGGCAGGCTGGTTCACATTGGCTGTTATTTCTTCCTGGAGGTTTAGGAGAAAACATAATATATATACATATATAATATACATGCATACATTTAATTATCTACTAAATACACAAATAACTAAACAAAATTCCCCAACATGCATGGAATACAATGACTTAGATACAGGTCTTTTAACTGACTTAGTTTGGAAAACATTCATGGGAGAGTGCATCAGCCACTTTGTAAGAAGATCCTGAGCTATGCTGTATGCCAAAGTCAAAGCCTTGGAGAGCCAAACTCCACCGAAGGTGTTTCTTGTTAGCGTTTTTGACTATGTGAAGCCACTTCTGCATAGAATGGTCAGTCCGCATATGAAAATGTCATCCCCAAATATATGGTCATGGCTTTTCTAGAGCATATAAAATGGTGTTGCATTCCTTTTTGGAGACAGACCAATGGCTTTCCCTTCCCGAGAGTTTTTTACTGAGGAACACAACAGGGCAAAATTGTTGATCTGGCCCTGTTTGCATAAAACTGCCCCCACGCCATGCTCTGACATGTCCATGGTGACAAAGTCTGGGACAAGGTTCCCTCTAAGCTGTTTGCTTGTATGCGTGTGCAGAAAAAATTTCCACACAGCCTTCCCACTAAGCAGAGCCACACAGTGGGGTGGTGGGTGGTAGGTGGCTGCTCTGGCAGCTGGGGCAGAGGAGCCATGTGCAGTGGTATGATATCGATGGACTTTGCTTTGGCTTATATTGATGATATCTGTGTCTTTAGCCAGACCTGGGAGGATCATGTGGTCCAAGTGAAGAAGGTGCTGGGCCATCTCCAGGAGTCCAGGCTGACTGTAAAAGCTGGGAAATGCAGGGTGGGGGATGGTAGAGGTGATGTATCTGGGCCACAAGGTGCGGCGCCGCCAACTGAAGCCTGAGCTGGCTAAGGTGGAAGCCATCCAGGACTGGCCCATTCCCCAGACTAAGAAGCAGGCTTTCATTGGGAAGGCCGGGTACTACTGGAGGTTTGTGCCCCATTTTAGCACTCTGGCTGCTCCCCTGGCAGAGCTGTACAAGAAGGGCAAACCCAACAAGATGGTCTGGACCGAGAGGTGCCAGAGGGCTCTCAGTGCACTGAAAGAGGCCCTCAGCTGGGGCCCAGTGCAAGTCAACCCAGATTTTAGCAAACCCTTCCTGGTGTTCACTGAAGCCTCAGATACTGGGCTATGTGCAGTGCTAATGCAAACTGACTCCAAGGGGGAGAGAGCCCATCATGTACCTAAGTAAAAAGCTGCTGGCCCAGGAGCAGTACTATGCGGCCATAGAGATGGACGCATGGCCCTGGTGTGGGCCCTTAAAAAGCTGCAGCCCTATCTGTTTAGATGGCATTTCACAGTACCCAACCCCTCCCCCCTGACCTGGCTGCACCAGATGAAGGGGCCAAGTCCAATTTGCTGAGATGGAGCCTGCTCCTGCAGGACTATGACATGGAGATGGTCCACGTTAAGGGGAATGCCAATGTCATAGCCGATGCTTTGTCCTGGAACGGGGTGCCTGAACTTCCTCAGGTCACTGGGGAAGTGACCCTGCTCAGTTCAGTCTCTAAGGGGGAAGAGGTGTGAGGAAGCGGTGTGGTGTGGGCTCTCCGAGAAGGGGCTGCCGCACTGAAGAGGGGGGTTCCACCCAGGAGCCAAGGGGCCAAGTGTGGGCATGACCTGTGAGCCATGACAGATGGCCCCACACTGCCATGCTGCAGTTTCTGGATCTGCATGAGCTAGACCCTGACCTGATTGTTGAGAACCTCCGCCTGTGTGCAGGAGTGCTGCCATTGCAACCACCCCCTGTGGAGTGATGCTTCTGATGGTTGGACCAGTTCAGACTGGTGGGACCGGCTAGAGATGGAGTGGTGGGACGACCACCAGTGGCTCCAAAACTTCCGTATGAGGAAGGAGACATTCCTGGAGCTGTGTGCTTGGCTCGCCCCTGCACTCAGACAACATGACACCCAGATGCGACCCGCCACCCTCCTGGAGAAGTGGGTCACCATTGCAGTCAGAAAGCTATCCACACAGGACAGTTACCAGTCCATGGGCAACCAGTTCGGCTTGGAGGAGTTGACCACTGGGGCCCTCCTGATGCAGGTATGGCACTCTTGGGCTGCAGTTCCTGTGGGAGGTGGGGAGCGGAAGTACTGGAAAGGGGGCCCCAAAGGAAAGGAGGGGGTAAAAAGGGAAGGGGGTGGGGTGGGGATGGCAGGGGGAAGCCCTGTCCCAGGGGGCTCTTCAGTCCAACCATCACAGAGCCCTGCAGGGAGTGGAGGCTTCATATGGGGTAGCTCCTGGGATTCTTGAGGGGGGAGAGCTCGGGGACTTCCCAAGGGCTCTGGCACCCCCTTCAATTCTCTGTTTTGTTTCTCTGTCTCCCTCTGCAGGTGATGAGGGTCATCAACACCATCCTGCTGTGCAGCAGCATCTGCCTGGGCGACGTGGACCCCATCATTGCCACATTTGCTGCCCTGGGCTTCCCCAGCTGCAGGGTGGGGAGGCTTATTTACAGAACACACATTCCCATCTGGTCCCTTGACCACCAGGCAGTGTAGTACATTAATCAGAAGGGATACTTTTTGATGGTCCTGCAGGTCCTGGTCGACCACCATGGCCAGTTTTCGGACATCTTCCATCGGCTGGTTGGGGAAGGCGCATGATGCTCACATCTTCTGCAACTCCAGCCTCTACCAGAAGCTGGAGGCTGGCACTTTCTTCCCTGAGTCCAACATCAGGGGCAGAGACGTTGAAATGCCACTGTGCATTATGAAGGGACAGATACAGCCTATCCCCTTATACCGTGAGCGATGAAGCCCTACACTGGCCATCTTGACCTGAGCAAGGACGGCTTCAGTGGCTGCCTGGCCAAGGCCCACATACAGGCTGAATGCGCCTTTGGTCACTTGAAAGCCAGGTTCTGTTGCCTCCTGACCCGACTGGATGTGGGGAAGCAGAACATCCTTCAGGTGGTTTCCGCATGTTGTGTGCTCCACACCATCGTGTAGAGGAAGGGGGAGGCCTTCCTTCCAGTGTAGGGGGAAGAGACTGGCCAGGAGGGAAGGGCCTTTGAGCAGCCACACACAGCTGCCATCTGGTGGACACATCAGGCTGGGGTGCACATCTGGGAGGCCCCGAGGGAGAGTTTCTCTCAAGGACCCCAGTAACTCTCCCCAGGGCCTCCCCACTAGAGACCTGTGCCTTGCCCCTCTCTGCCTTTCCTCTAACAATCCCTCCCTTTCCCTTCCACCCCTCATCCCCACAGACACCAAAAACCTTTTTGGTTGTTAAAAACAGAACTTTGAGGTGATTTACTTGGGGTAAAAGTAACTGGGGAGTAGGGGGGGATGAGAACCTGGAAATGGGGATGGGGAGGAGGCTGAGAACCTTGGAAGGAGGAGAAGCTGAGGCCTGGGGTTGAGTGGGCATGGCTCAGGTGCTTCCTTCACCTCATGTGTGGGGACCACGGCAACCTCAGTGGTGGGGGGATTCAGGAAGGACAGGGGGATAGGCATGAGGGGGGCTGGAGCAGGCTCTTGCATGGGAGAGGGAGCAGGGACTGGGACTGGAGCAGGAGCTGGAGCTGGCTCCAGGTGAGTCAGGAGCTCCCAGATGGTCGCACACATGTTGTGTCCCTGCTGCAGCAGCTCATTCCACATCTGTGTCCAATACTGCGCATCGTCTTGGACCTTCTGGGCCAGTGTCTACTGCATGTCCTGCAGGACGAAGATGTGCTCCCTCATGAAGTCCTCCTGGACCCTCCAGCACCTGCGGCTCACCCAGGTGGCTGGCTCAGGTGGTGTCAATCACCCCACAGTCACAGCTGGTCTGGCTGAAAATAAGAAGAGGTGCTCAGTCGTCCCTAGAGACTCTGTCCCTGAGGCCTTGTGCTCATCTGTGAGCTGAGAGCAATAGTTCCCAGGTCAGAGGAAGTTGATGTTCTGGGAGCAAGGCTATGTGTGGCCCAGAGGTCCCCAGGGGCTCATGCTCCTCCCCCATGTCCCACAAACAGGCAGGCAAGGGAATTGGCAGGCCACTCTGGGATCCAAAGGCTGGGAGAGGGACCTCGATCTGTCTGGGCTTCCCTCAGTGCTGCATATACACATACATCCAGGCCATGGGGTACCAGCTCCAGGGAGATGGTGGTCACGGCGCTGGCCACATCTTCCCCCCTCTCTCTTCTCCTCCTCGGCTGGGAGCCCTGGGCAGGTGACAATGTGTTTTTCCAGCCCCGAATCCACAACCAGGGGTGGGGAAGGGGCTGCACCACTCCTTCCCCCCTGGATGCAGTGCAGGTCCTCATAATAGGGGCAAGAGTGGGGTTCTGCCTTGAAGTGTGAGCTGCATTTCCTCGCCCTGGTGCAGGTCTGCCAGAGCTCTTTAACTTTGCTCCGGGCCTGCTCCTGTGTCCAGTGTGGCCCTTTGTGGCCAGGCTCTTGGCCATCTGGCTGTAGCTGTCAATGTTCCTGTGTCTGGAGCAGAGATCTTGGAGGTTCTCCTCATTGCCCCACACCTCCAGGCAGGCCAGGATCTCTGCCTCAGACCAGGAAGGCACGCACCTCTTACAGCCCCTGGCAGGCTCCTGGGAGCTCTCATAGGGTATGTCTACACTACAATGTTAGTTCGAACTAACGGACGTTAGTTCGAACTAACATTCATAGGCGCTACACTAGCGCTCCGCTAGTTCGAATTTGAATTGAACTAGCGGAGCGCTTAGTTCGAACTAGGAAAACCTCATTTTACGAGGATTAAGCCTAGTTCGAACTAGCTAGTTCGAATTAAGGGGTGTGTAGCCCCTTAATTCGAACTAGTGGGAGGCTAGCCCTCCCCAGCTTTCCCTGGTGGCCACTCTGGCCAACACCAGGGAAACTCTATGCCCCCCTCCCGGCCCCGGACCCCTTAAAGGGGCACGGGCTGGCTACGGTGCCCGTGCCAGGTGCAAGCCTGCCAGCACCCAGCCAGCAGACCCTGCACCTGGCACGGCACAGAGCCACCCACCCGATGCTCCCCAGCTCTCCCCCTCTTCCTGGGACCAGGCTGGCGGCTCCCGGGAGCTTGCCCGGGACCGCAAGAGGCGGGCACCCGCCTGGGCTAGTGCGGACATCGTGGACCTCGTCCACGATCTCCGCACTAGGCACAGGAATGTGGCCATCTAGGGCAGGAGAGCTGCCAGCCTGGCCACCCAGGAGCAGGTGTGCATGAAAATCAAGGGGGTCCACTGAGACCCCCGACCCTGAGCCCTGAGCTTACAATGGCCGTCCTGGGTCAGACCAAAGGTCCATCTAGCCCAGTAGCCTGTCTGCCGACAGTGGCAAACCCTAGGGACCCTGGAGGGGATGGACCGAAGACAGTGACCAAGCCATTTGTCTCGTGCCATCCCTCTCCAGCCTTCCACAAACTTTGGGCAGGGACACCACTCCTACCCCCTGGCTGAGACTACTCCATGGACCCAACCTCCATGACTTGATCTCACTTCCCTTTCAACTCTGTTCTAGTTGTAGCCTTCACAGCCTCCTGCAGCAAGGAGTTCCACAGGTTAACTATTTGCTTTGGGAAGAAGAACAACTTTCTCTTACTAGTTTCAAGCCTGCTACCCATTCCTTTCCTTTGGTGTCCTCTAGTCCTTCTTTAGGGGAACTCATGAAGAACTTTTCTGTGTGCACCCTCTCCACCCAACCCCTGCTTTTAGAGACCTCTATCCTGTCCCCGCTCCATCTCCTCTTTTCTAAGCTCAACAGTCCCAGTCTCTGTAGCCTCTCTTCATCTGGGACCTGTTCCCAACCCCTGATCATGTTAGTTGCCCTCCCCTCTCCCAGCCTTTCTCTTCCCCTCTCCCACCTCCTTTTCCCAGTCTCCCCCAGTTTTGTTCAATAAAGACAGAGTCAATGTTGGAAGAAACGTTATCTTTATTTCGTACATCAATAAGAAGGGGGGCTAGGGAAGGGTAAGTGGAAGGAGGTGAGGGAGGAATGGGGTACGAGCCCCCGATGGGGAGGACTGGGCTGGCTCTGCGGGCTTCTGGGGGTGGAAGCTCTCCTGCAGCCCCCCGATTGCCCCCTCTCCCCAGATGGCAGCCTGCGGCAAGTGCAGCCGGGCTGATGGCCGAGTGCTGTGATGTGCCCAGTGTGGGTACTCCGGGCAATCCAAGCCAGGACTGCTTTGCAAGCGGGGCACCCCTTAGAACTGTGTGTCCGGGGTGGGGGTCGGGACCCTTTAAGCGCAGCCCTCGGCTAGCCTGAGACAGCATCTCCACGCTCTAAGTCCTCCTCTGATGCCCTGCTGGCACTGCTTCCGGCCATCCGTAAGCCCTGTTCAGGGTCCACTCAATGTGGACTTGCTAGTTCGAATTAGCAAAACGCTAATTTGAACTAGTTTTTAGTTCTAGACGCGTTAGTTCGAATTAGCTTAGTTCGAATTAACTAATTCGAACTAAGTTAGTTCAAATTAGCGCTGTAGTGTAGACGTACCCTGAGTGCTCCTTGGGACAGGCAGGAGTCTCCTGGGGGGCTTGTGGCTTGGACATGATGGCCAGATGTATGGCACTGTGAGCTGCGCTGCTGTGACTAGAGGCTCTGAGGGCTGGATTCCTACCATGAGCCCTGTACCCTGAATTTGCAGCTTAAAGAGCTCCAGGGGAACAGTAACTATAGAGTTCGGATGTGTGTGGATGGAGGGCACCTGTGGAACTTTGTGGAGGCCTCTTTAGTTTTTACAAAACTCCCTATTCCGTGTCCACAAACACACACTTTTTCAAAAAAAGCTTTTTCAGAAGAGGCATTGTTCCTCGAGGAATGAGGTTTACTAGCATTGGAAAAAGCCATCTGTTACTTTGATTTTCTTTTCAGATAATGCAATTGCAGTGTGGATACTAGTATTGTTTTTTCCGCAATAATGGCCATTATTCTGGAAAAACAGTGGAGTGGAGATGCACCCTCTATTCTTGTAACTCCTACCCCCTCTGTTCCTTCAGTTATGCCAGCCTTTGCTCATTTATCTGAATTTCCCAAACATCTCAGCAATTCCATCTGAGAGACTCATTTCATGGATTATGTCCTTTCTGAGTTAACGCATAAGGAATCCATTCTCATGACCCACTATTGCTATAGCAGCTGGGTTCCTACAGGGCAGAAGTCAGTGGAGCTGTCCCTGGCATTAGAATTCTTGTGCTCCAAGAAAAGCTGTTTCCAGGGGTGCAAAATGTCCCCATGAAACAGGAATGAATTCTGGGGAGATGAGAGATGAGGTGTAGAAACACAGAGGGGGAGAGAAGAGAGAGATAAAAAGAGTGGAGGGAGAAATGAGTGCAGAAAAGCATAGAAGTAGTGAAATAACTCCTACATCAAGCCTATGATGGCTCCCATTGCCCAATTTCATCCCATTGCCTGGCAATAAAAGAGGGAAGGTTGAAAGAAGGAATGGGGCTGGAAGAAGGGAGAATTGGAAAAAAAGAAGGAGTGAGGGAAGAAGAGAAGAGAAAAGGGGAAAAGAATTAACTAAAAAATGAAAGAATGGTCTAGAGACATGAAAAAAGAGGACCAGGAGAGAGGGACGGACACATACAAGAAGATGAAGAAGGAGGGTCCAGAAGAAGTTCCAACAAAGAGGAGGGAAAGACAAAGGAAAGAATACATGGTTGAGAGACAGAAGAGGAAATAGCAAGGGAAGGAAAAGGGAGAGAAACAACTGAGTGGAACAGGGTGGAGTATCTTTTATGGAGAAGGCAGGGCTGTGTGAGAAGGGAAGTTCTTTTCATATGCTGGGAGGTTTATGCTAGGCACTTTTGGCAGTTGAGTCACTGTGTAATCTTGCTTAGCACAGTAATATGTGCCTGAATCATTTAGCTGGGCTCTCTCAGCAAACAATGACAGGACATTTTTTTTGGTCCCATTGCTCTGGAAGTGACCTTGAAATGGCTGTTCAATATTTGCACGAGAGCCTTCTGTAGAAAACACCACCAGCTGCAGTCTTGCATTCTTCCCGACTCCCTGTTTGTACCAGTACAAGGTCATGATTTGGGTTGTTGATAGAGAGCAGTTCATTGTCAGTGGCTCTCCCTGACTGACCACCATGTGTGGGGACTGATGGACAGCCCATCCTATGGGGAAATGGAAATTAAATTAGTAAGGCTTTACTAAGCTGGGGTCAGCTGGGTTTGGTTGCTGGGGTCTCTCTCTGCAGCCTATTGTCTGTCATCTGGCCAGAACTAGCTGTGTTCTCCAAGGAGGGTTGGGGTCATCAAGGTATCAGACACCACAGCTCCAACTCTGGGCTGTTCTCTGAAACAA
This sequence comes from Pelodiscus sinensis, assembly GCF_049634645.1. Classification (NCBI taxonomy): domain Eukaryota; kingdom Metazoa; phylum Chordata; order Testudines; family Trionychidae; genus Pelodiscus; species Pelodiscus sinensis. The sequence continues at coordinate 136,290,595 of NC_134711.1, read as the reverse complement.
CGAACACCCCACCTTTGTTACATTAAACCAGTAACTGCTGGGCACTGACAACTCCCCTGTATGTAACATCCCCCTTGGAACTCCCCAAACCTCCCCTCCCACTTCCTCACACGCCTTCATGGAGCCATGTGCATGGGCGTGTACTTGTCGAGGTTCACCCCCATCCTGCACACCTGCCCCTTCTGAGTCGTGAGGAAAAACCTGGCTCTTGCCTATCTAGAATGCACCAGGTTGCAGCCCCTATTCCGGCTCCTCCAGAAGCTCTTATTGAGGTTCTGGCTGCACTTTTCCCCACACCTCTTTATTTATGCACTTCCTATCCGTGGTCCCACAAAGTCGCGAGACCGCCTCATCACTTTCCTCCTGACCCTAGCAAAGGCCACTATATATAATACCAGGAGGAGGATGCTGGATGCGGGGATTCTTTGCGACTATGGGGCCTATTTCCATTCCTCCCTAGTGTCATGTATCCAGGCAGAGCTCCTCTGGGCAGTCCCCACAAGCTCCATCGACAGCTTTGAGGAGCAGTGGGTGCTGTCCGAGGTTCTATGCTCAATGTCCCCATCTGATTCCCTTGTTTTGAACCTGTGACCCTCACCTCCTGACCCTTCCGTCATTATTTGTCCCCTGTGACCAGTTGACACTGGGTCTAGTTGTCCCTCCCACAAGGCTTCAAATGGTAACCACTGCTGAGAAGGAGGAGGAAGGTTTGGCTGCTGCTCTCCCTCCCACCCTGCTCCTGCTGCCCCTTCCCTGCTCAGCCACCACCCTTCTGCTGCTGCTGGATGTTCTCCCCCTGGACACCGCTGCTGCTGCCTTCCACCAACTGCTGCCACTTAAGATGGGGGGCCTGACAGCCTGCCCCACCTCTTCCAGAGGGAGAGGAAGAGGATCCCACCAGCACCAGCATCCACCATCTGGGGTCCCCCGCTTCTCTTGGCCGCCACCTGCCTGCTGTTGCAGCAGCAACACCTTCACCCTGTTGAGGAGGTAAAGAGGAGAAGACACCAGCACCACCTGGACTTGTGGAGGGGGTTTTGTCACATTACTGGGTTTTAAAAATCACTGCTGCACCCATAGGAGGGGGGTGTTTGCCCCAAAATCTGTACAAAGGGGGCCATGTGAGGTGTCAAATGAAAGCTTATGTTCTACTGATTCTGTATATGCTGTTCATGAACATGTATAATATCTGTATGTGGAGTTATAAATATGTACTCTGTGCTTATGCTGGAAGATTCTCTGTCTGAAACAGAGCAACAGGCAAGGAATGTTCAGCCAGTGACTATGCTAACAAGGCTCCAGGGACAATGAATCTCTAGGTGCCAATACACACCTGAGGAATGGGTCTGGAAATCTGGATACCTGCAAACAAGCCAGGGCATAATATCCCGGGCTTCATTTGCATGTTCCCGGGCAGGTGCCATTTTTAAATGCCCCATAGTTCGAACCACCTGCCCGCAGCTGCACGCAGCGTGGACTAGGTAGTTCGAATTAAAGCTCCTAATTCGAATTACCATTAAACCTCCTTGCAGGAGGAATAACAGTAGTTCAAATTAGGAGCTTTAATTTGGACTACCTAGTCAGTGCCACTTGTAGCTGCAGGCATTTAAAAATGGTGGCGCCTGGGAACATGCAAATGATGCCCGGGATATTTAAATCCCGGGCTTCATTTGCAAGTTCAAATGCCTACATTAGCCACCTAGTTTGAATTAGGGTGGCAGTGTAGACCTACCCTGAGAGACTGGACAAAAGGGCTCTGAAGAATTTGTGCTGGGAGAGAGACATTACCTTTAGAGAGAGAGCCTCCAAACCAGAACTGGCATGTTTGTTAATAGCCGAAGATATGGCTGAAAGAGAGCAGAAGCTAGCCAAGGAAATAGTTGAAAGAGAGTGGGAACTAGCCAAAGAGATTTCTGAGAAAAGGCAGAAGCTAGAGCGAGAACTTGCAAAGAGAAGGGCAGAACATGCAGAGTGGCTGGCACAAGCCAAGGAGAGATCTGCCAGACTTGAACTTCAGCTCAAGAAAATAAAAGAACTGAAGAGACTGTATCCTCCTGGGAGTTTGGTGTATAACCATGTGGGTATGTGGTGTGATTATGACATGTCAGATGTGTGTAACATGGCTGATGTCTTAACCCAGCCACAAAGCATATATGAATGCCAATCTTCTGTGTTAACTGTAGCTAACAGGGAGTTTTGTGAAGGGGTGAGTGTGACTCTGGGCAGTTGTCCAGGGCTAGTCAGTCCTACTGTAACCAGGGGGAAAGTGTCTCTAAATGTTTGCCTGAGGGAGATGGCTGTGTGTGTGCGCAGGGGACCCAGTGGGCCTGGGAGTGAGGGTTCTGGGTGTCTGTCTGATGCCTCAGAAGCAGGGCATGGGGATCCCAGAGGTCAGGACAATGTTTCTTTGGAGCAGGTTGCAGGGGATGGCCAGGGTGAATTCCTCACCGTAGAATAAGATAAAGTGCTGGAGGATGATAGATCATTAGCTGGTGATGCTTGTGAAACTGCATTTGCACAAACTGAAAGTGAGTTATGTGAAGAAGCACAATGTGAGCAGCCACAGTGTGTGCAAGCTGGCAATTTGGCTGCTGGAAGTAGCAGTGTGTCAGTGAAAGAAGCTGTGTGCCTGAGAATAGCCAGGGGTGCTGGGACAAAGGAGAGACTGTCTCTAGCGGTCTGTCTGTGTATGGCAGCGGCATGCCTGTGGGGGAAGGATTTCCTCCCAATCCTTTGTCTGAGGAAAGTGCCCCTCAGCCTATGAGGGCAGAGAGCTGGGCTGTTGTCCCAGAGTGGGGGCTGAATACAACTAAAGCCCAGAAAGGGGGTAACCCTAAGTTTGTGTCTTCTGGGAAGAAGGATGCTGTGACTGGGGTAGATCCAGTCAGGGTCTTGCCAGAATCCCAGAGATCAGATGGTTCAGGTGCTTGTTTGTTACTTGAGGAAGAGAGAATGATTCCTACCCTTGGCTACGTCTACACTGGCCCCTTTTCCGAAAGGGGCATGTTAATTTCAGAGATCGTAATAGGGAAATCCGCGGGGGATTTAAATATCCCCCGCGGCATTTAAATAAAAATGTCCGCCGCTTTTTTCCGGCTTTTAGAAAAGCCGGAGAAGAGCGTCTACACTGGCCCGAAGATCCTCCGGAAAAGGGCGCTTTTTCCGGAGGATCGGGGCCAGTGTAGACGCTCTTTTCCGGCTTTTTTAAAAGCCGGAAAAAAGCGGCGGACATTTTTATTTAAATGCCGCGGGGGATATTTAAATATCCCCCGCGCATTTCCCTACGACGACTCATGAAATTTACATGCCCCTTCCGGAAAAGGGGCCAGTGTAGACGTAGCCCAAGTGACTGTATGTGACCAGCTTGCTGGGAAGTCAGTGTGTTTGGGACAGGATTGTTTTCAGGTTGACAATGAGAGTGGACAATGTGGCTGTGTCTACACTGGGCCACTTATTCCGGAAAATCAGCCGCTTTTCTGGAATAAGCTGCTAGCTGTCTACACTGGCCCTTGAATTTCCGGAAAAGCAACGACGATCTACTGTACAAAATCAGCCACTATTCCGGAAAAACTATTCTGCTCCCGCTCGGGCATAAGTCCTTATTACGGAATACTGTTCCGGAAAAGGGCCAGTGTAGACAGCCCAGTAGTCTTTTCCAGAAAAGCGCGTCTACATTGGCCACAGACGCTTTTCCGGAAAAAGGGCTTTTCCGGAAAAGCAGCCTGCCAATGTAGACGCTCCTTTTCCGGAAAAACTGAAAACGGAATAGTATTCCGTTTTAAACAGTTCCGGAAATTCATGCCAGTGTAGACACAGCCTGTGTGTGTCAGATTCATAGGAAGAAAGACTATATAGCGAAGTATGCAGAGCAGAACGGCTGTGTGGTTACTCTCTCTAGAATGCAGGAGATGGCAGTTAATCTCCCATCTCTAGACACTGTGCGCACTTATAATCCATCAGGGAACTTAACATCTGAGCCAATGTGGAAGCAGAGATTGGAGGTGAAAGGACAAGAGGTTTGTGAGCCTATTGTTGTTACCCCACAGATTGAGGGCAGAAGGAGAATTCCATGGCCATTGTGAACAAGGGAGTCACACCCAACCAGCCCTTTGTCTCTCCTAAGACAGGTTTGGAGCCCACAGGACATTGGGGAAGGGCAGAACTTGCTTTGCCAAAGGAAAATTGCAGTTTACACCTGAAGGATCAAAACTATAAGGCTACATCTACACTGGCCCCTTTTCCGGAAGGGGCATGTAAATTTCACCAGTCGTCGTAGGGAAATCCGCGGGGGATTTAAATATCCCCCGCGGCATTTAAATAAAAATGTCCGCCGCTTTTTTCCGGCTTTTAAAAAAGCCAGAAAAGAGCATCTACACTGGCCCCGATCCTCCGGAAAAAGTGCCCTTTTCCAGAGGCTCTTATTCCTACTTCAAAGTAGGAATAAGAGCCTCCGGAAAAAGGGCGCTTTTTCCGGAGGATCGGGGCCAGTCTAGACGCTCTTTTCCGGCTTTTTTAAAAGCCGGAAAAAAGCGTCGGACATTTTTATTTAAATGCCGCGGGGGATATTTAAATCCCCTGCGGATTTCCCTACGACGACTGGTGAAATTTACATGCCCCTTCCGGAAAAGGGGCCAGTGTAGACGTAGCCCAGAGGATTGCACCAGTCTGGGCGCTCTTTTCCAGCTTTTCCCCAAGCTGGAAAAAAAGCAGCAGACATGTTTATTTAAAACCCACAGGGGATATTTAAATCCCCCACAGATTTCCCTATTCCAAAGTTAGAAATTAGCATGCATCTTCTGAAGAAGAGACCAGTCTAGACATAGCCAGGGGGAAAGGGGCAGGCTAGGCCAATCTTATAGCTCACACCTGGCAGGTATGAAGCAAACTAACTCACACCCTTTAACCCTTTCCCCCAGCTCAGTTCACTCAACTCTGGAAGGGGGGAGGCTTGTTCCTCCGAGACCTCTTACCATGATGGTGGTGTCTCTCCTGCAAGCACTGGTGGCATATTTTACAGTTCCCACATTTAGGGGTAGCATGATTAGTGACCCCCACAACAGTCCCAAATTATTTACAATTCTCCACATTCCATTCCAACACTGACTCTCCAGCAGCCCTGGCTGAATGGGATTTACATAGCCACACCTCCTGAGCTGTATTTACATGTCAGTGGTTAACAGTTAATTACCTTGCAGAGCTAAACAATTGTAGTGGGCACACCCACCCCTCCTTTTAGCTGGCTGACAGCAAGCAGCAGTTCAGCCCCTGCTTACATCTGCTACGCTGTGTCCTTGAGGACCTATAAAACCTCCTACTTTACTGGCTGGCTGAGAGTCACATCTGGTTGTGGATGGGGGTGTAGGGTCGGGGGCTTCCCAACACACCAACACAGAAGAGAGCTCTTCTATGGACTAGGGCCATTAGGTCTGACTACCCTGCTGAGAGAGAGTGTTACTGAGAGCCTGGCTATTAGGCTTCACTGCCTTGACGAGAAAGGGTGTTACTATTAACTGTGTCCATTAGGTCCAGGGGCCTCAGACGCTTGAGGGGAATGGGTTGGGATTAGAGAAAGAGAGAGACCAATAATGGACATGTGTAGCATGGCAGTTTCTAGGGATCTTTACAAACCAATCTAGAAACAACTTGCCCAGGAACCATGGCCCTGCAAAAACCTTCTGACTCATAGGCACGTGCACACCCTCTGTTTCCTTCCACCTCTCTGGGTTTCTGCTGGCTGTCTCAGGGCTCTGTGTCACTGTGCAGTGCTGCAGGCACAGTAATACACAGCTGAGTCTGACTGTGAAAGATTGTTCCATATTAGGTCCCATTTTGTGCTGGCCCTCTGGGCTGTCATGGGCTCAGATGTGAAGTTGGTGCCAGGTCCATCTTGTCGAGAGCTGAATAGTCCTTCCAGCTCCCTGCCCTTCCGCTGCCTGTACCAATACATCCAGTTGCAGTTGGTTTGTTTCAATATACACCGCAGGCTTTCGAGATTCTTCCGAGTCTCCGTGAGGAAGGGCGGCTGCTCCACAGACACTGCCCCCATACCTGGAAAAGAAACACTGAAACTTGACCGACACACGAGGGACAAGTGAAACAGGAAATGAGGATGTAGGGGAAAGTGGATTGAAAGAGAGAAAAAGATGGAAAAGGTTTGCATAGACCAGGTATTTCCAAAACAGGACTCCGTGTAGTATTACTGACTGAGATGTGCCTTCCCTCTAGACTGCACTGATAGGATTAGAAGACTCCCATCTGGGATTCACTCTTGATTCTGGCCAGTCTTGGATGGGTGTATTTTAATCCACAAGTCTCTGGTCCTTGGTGATTCTCTCCATTCCTCCCAGCACCTCAAAGCAGATGAGACATGGTCTCCAGAGATCCCCTCACAGCTGTCCTAGTGGTAAAAAATATGTCCCTCAAATTGGAACCAATATGGGAATCTGGACCGGCCTGCCCCGCCCCATCCCATCCCAATGGTCACACAGACTGTACCTGGGGTCCAGAGAAGCAGTGCTGAGAGCAGGAGATATTGCCACATGCTGGTAACTTTCCCCTGCTCTGCCTCCACCACAGTGTTGGTCTCCTCCCTCTGCACCTCAAGACAGCTGAAGAGTAAATGCACTCCCCAGTGGGAGGAGAAACAAGATGGTGTTCCTTCATGAAGAAACTTACAGCTGCCTATGACCTCTTCTCTCTCTGCTAGCCAGTTTAATGTATCCGTTGGAGCTTGTTCTTTTGTCTCCTTTGCCTGAATGATGCCTTCTTGCCACTATTATTGAAATGAGAATTTCTCCTCAGGAATGATGATGGGGATACATGTTTTGTAGCAGGCCACATATGATCCTAGAAGATATGGACTGGAGCAACTCACAGATGACTAGAGCGAACCTGTGAGGCTCAATGGGTGGCAGGTACTAAAGTTGGACTGTTCATAGAACGACAGAACATGGATTATATTTATTGCTTATACTTCCCCAGTGTTCCCTGGGTCCTTCAGGGCAGGGAGCTGGTGGTGTGGAGAGTATGAAGGGGGCATAGCAGGAGGTTCAGGGTATGTGTGCGGGGGGTGAAAAATCAAGGTTGAGGGTGAAGAGGGGCTCTGGGCGGGGGGGGGCCATATGGCGGGGCCTTTGGTCTACTCCAGCCAGCAGCCAGGGGCCTTCTGTCTCCTTCCCATTCTGTGACCACGTGCTGGGGGTAGGGAAGATTTGGGTTAGGGAGCTATTTACACAGTCTGGTGGCAAGCAAGATGGGGGCCCTGCTGGCCTCTCCCTTGCCAGTGCAGTTGTCCCCAGTGGTCACTCTGCAGTACAGCTCTCTGTACAAATGCGACTCCTCGTCCCCGTCCCCCCCCTTGCGTCCCTCAGTTTGGCTTCTGCACCAGGATAAGTAGAGTCAGGTCCCTGCAACGTCCCTTTGCTCGGCGTGCGAAGTCGATAATGAGCCTACTGCCCCTCCTTTCTCTCCGTTCAGGGGGTGGGGTAGGGGGATCCGGGCCCACCCCCTCTCACAGGCCCCAGCCCAGGGCCCTAAGGACAGGCTCTAGAGGCGTCCTGTCTGGCTGGCGGGGTTAAAACCTGCAACGCACCAGCCCGTCGGCAAGTCCTATGATGCCCCACCCTTAGCTGCTTCTTGCCCCGCTGGTGTCAGTGCCGCAGGGCCTCCACACCACCCTTTGTCCTTTCTCACCAGACCCCCTGCCTTGCATCCCCATTACCCCTTTCGAGCCCCTACCTGGGTTGCTTTCTCCGGACATCACCCGGGGTCGAGGACGTCACTCAGCGTCAGATGTAGCCCCGGCGCATAGGATTCCCCGGCGTCCGGCCCCCGCACCGGTTAGCTGGGCCGCGGCCGCGGCCGCAGCGCAGCGCGCACGTGCCTCCCGGCTTGCCCCGAGGAGCACACGTGCCACCCGGGAAGGAGTGTGGGGTGGATCGGTTCTGGCTGGGCGGGGCAGCTCTGCCCCGTCACACTCTCCCCTGCACTCCCTGCCCCCAGTGGCCACTCTCAGTATTGTGTCCCTCCTCTCTATGCCCCCTCCCTTTCCATGTTATGGGAAACAGTCCCAATCCTGGCACTTGCCATTTTCTTGGCATGACCAAATCCTGACCTGGCTTTACGTTAGGACAAGAGGAAGTTGCCTACCACATTTGGTGGCCCTAGCTCTTACCGTTTAGAAGGCGTTCTTCAATCAAACTCAGACAGATGAACATTTCTATAATATATAGATAGACTGTTAAAATCAAGGTGGGTTTATATTCTCTCTATGAATGGGTGTTATTACTAGAGTCCATCAGTCTGTTTCTTGGAAATTAGGCTAAGGCAAGCAGAAGAAAATAATCTCTAATTGGTTTTGTTAGGAATTCTTCCAGAATAAAGTCAAGTGTGAATATGAAGGTCAATAAGTATTCTGGAATAAGAATATCCACACATGGAGCTATTCCAGACAATTGCCCAGAATACTGATGTAAGCAGGGGCTGAACTGCTGCTTGCTGTCAGCCAGCTGAAAGGAGGGGTGGGTGTGCCCACTACAGTTGTTTAGCTCTACAAGGTAATTAACTGTTAACTGTTGACATGTAAATACTGCTCAGGGGAGAATCCAAGGTGTGGCTATGTAAATCCTATTCAGCCAGGGCTGATGGAGGGTCAGTGTTGGAATGGAATGTGGAGAATTGTATATAATTTGGGACTGTTGTGGGGGTCACTAATCATGCTACCCCTAAATGTGGGAACTGTAAAACATGCCACCAGTGCTTGCAGGAGAGACACCACCATCATGGTAAGAGGTCTCGGAAGAACAAGCCTCCCCCCTTCCAGAGTTGAGTGAACAGAGCTGGGGGAAAGGGTTAAAGGACTTGAGTCAGCCTGCTTCACACCTACCAGGTGTGAGCTATAAGACTGGCCCAGCCTGCACCTTTTCCCCTTTGTTTTAAGGACAGACCTAAAGCAGACTCCCTGAGGAGTCTTTTTGTTTGCTAGTCCAGTGAAAGCTGGATTCATTTGAGAGCTGAAATCACTGGTTTGGCTGAGAGTTGAAATCACTAAGCTGAAATCACTGGTTTGGCTGAGAGCCAGACCTACTGCAGCCAGTAGAGCGGCGGCAGGCGAGGAGCGGCCATCAGCGGTGTGGTGTGGAGTGGCGGCAGGCGAGGAGCGGCCATTAGCGGCGTGGCGTGGAGCGGCGGCAGGCGAGGAGCGGCCATTAGCGGCGTGGCGTGGAGCGGCGGCAGGCGAGGAGCGGCGACCAGTGGCGTGGCGAGGAGCGGCGGCAGGCGAGGAGCGGCCATTAGCGGCGTGGCGTGGAGCGGCGGCAGGCGAGGAGCGGCGACCAGTGGCGTGGCGAGGAGCGGCAGCAGGCGAGAAGCGGCGACAGGTGCCCAGCGGAGCGTCCAGAGGTGTGGGACGAGACAGCTGGTGAAGCGTAGCGGAGTTTCGTATAAGGTGCCCCCTATCTATCTCCCCACCCCCATTTCTACCCAGGTTGGGAGGTGAAACCCTGCGGGTGAACTTTGGGGCTCTGGGTGGCACAGAGACTTGGGGGGACAGAGACTTTTGGGGAGTCGGTGGACTTCGGGCGAATCTTGGCCGGGGTGGGGGCTCATGTTTGGGTTATGAACTCTGTTTGTGGTGTTTTCCCCAAGCTAATGCCATATGAATTCTTCCTCTGTTTCATTAAATGTTCTTTTCCTACACTCAGACTCAGTGCTTGCGAGTGGGGAAGCATTGCCTCTCAGAGGCGCCCAGGGGTGCTTGAATTTCCCAGATCACTGGGTGGGGGCTCGAGCCGGTTCTTTGTGAGATTGACCCCAAGATATTGAACCCAGCCCTGGTTCCTGCCAGGCCTACCCGGCAGAAGGGCTACACCTAAATAAAAATCTAATTGGTTCAAGGTTATTATTCTAAGTTGGGGTGGGAAACCTATTGCCTCTGAGGTGAGCACCTTTTTGTTTTGCTTCTCACTTACGTATGGTCCCTGACCGACTTTTCGGTGGGTCAGTGGTCCTCAATTCCAAAAAATAAAGGCTCTCCACCCCTACTCTAAGCAATTTACCCATCATGTGCTGAGGTCACTGAGCAGCCTGCACAGCTGTGGTCACCAGCCTGCCCTAGCACCCTGTCCTCTGCCCCAGCACTCTGTACCGCACCCCCACCAGCATAGTGGGGTCCACATTAGTGAGGCTTGGGGGGTTTGGAGTGGTTTTTTTTTTTTGCATCTCACTTATGTGGCCCTGGCTGACTTTTCTGTGGGTCACTGACCCCTGACTCAAAACAGGTTCCCCGCCCCTTTCAAATAAATAAAATGCTGACACCTTGTGTGTTTAACATAATATTTTTTTTAAAAATGAAGCCTGGCTGTTATCCACACAAATTTCTCTGTCCCTTCCACACTGTAGGGACACACACCTTTACCCAGTTCCTAGAGGGTGCCAGTCCAGAGAAGGGAAGGAAGATGTCTCTGACGTTGGATTTTGTGAGTCTGTCTGTTTGCCTGAAGGGGGATTGTCTAGGAATCCACCTGATGGGCCGGGGGGGGGGGGGGTCCAGGGAGTAAAAAAAAATCCAGGGAGAGGGGAAGCTCAGGGTTCAGGGTCTCGCCGGGCCAACCGCCTCCTAGCACGGTGAGGGAGGGGGCCTCAGCATCCCCGGGGGGATGGGGAGGAGAGTGCGGAGGATGAGGTGGGGGGTGTGGACATTGAGGAGCAGGGTGTGGAGGTTGAGGAGGAAGCAGTGGGAGGAGGGACAGTAGTTGGGGGGGCAGCAGGCACAGGACTGGCACGGGGCACTATGCTCTGCAGCAGGGCCTGCAGTTTAGAGTTCAGCGCTGTCAAAGTCAGACAGGACTCACAGATTTGTCAGACCGCTCTGTTTATTTCAGCAAAGCTCTGCTAAAATGCATCCAGAAAATGTGAGCACCATACAAGGTTCAAAGCCCTTGATTTATACAGTCAAAAGGCCAAGTTAACAAGATCAAAGGGTGTGGCAAAACTTCACATTATTAGTGTGGTTAAGTATCTTCATTTCAATATCAAGCACAGAGCAATCTCCTGGCTATATCTCCCTGATTATCTGGAATTGCTTTCTGTCTAACACCTAATGTTCCTTTTCCTGTTAAACTCAGGCCCAAATTGGCTAGCACCTTGATCTGCATACCAACAATCAACATTAACATACTTTTCTTCTTCCTCTTAAAAAGACAAACAGAATTCCTTCAACTTATTCAATTATTACAGCACAATTCATCTTTTTCTTACAGTATAATTCTTTCTACTTTCACAATCCCTCCTTTTGGTCAAGCCTCGCCTATGACCAACAATTACTGGGTTCCTTGCATTAACCGTTCTTTGTCTCTCTGTTCATCAGTGATATTTAAAATCATCAGATTAGCACTCTGGGGAGGGTTAGCTAGCTGTGTGATATGTTTTGCACAGTTTTGGATACAACAGGAGATTAACTGAAAACATACAAAAATCATTAAGATCCCAAATAGGATAGTCAGGGCTCCCTGAAACAACCAGTTTCCTATGCCAGAGAAATTGAACAAGTTACTCAGCCATTTCCACAGGGAACTTGGCTCTTCGTGAGGAAGATATGCAATCTTTTCTAAGTAGCTAGCGCGATCTATTACATCATTGGTGTTGTCTTGCCAATGAGAGCACAGGTCCCTCCTTTTGCTGCCAGCACTATATCCAATGCCTGACGGTTTTGGAGGGCCACTTGTCTGATCACTCCCGTTTCTTTGGCCAGGGCCCTTAAACTTTCTCCAGTTTCATTTGCCATGATTTCAACTACTGCTTGTAACCTCAGAAGCCTTTTTGCATGATGTATTACTCCCCCAAGTGGGATGAAGGAACCACCAATAGCCTCTTCCCAAGTTAAAGGGCTTATGTGATTCACATACCATTGGGCATCTGACAAGTCCCTTCTTTTTCGCCTAAAATTACGGAGGCGTTCTCGTGGGAAGGACTCTAACACTCGGAATTGTGGGAAGAGTTGGGCGGGATAACAGATACCTGACCAGTTAACTGGTAATGTGGTATAGGCCTTTGTCCCGCAGACCCAATGATGCCCTATCAAAGCCGGGAAGGGTCGGTTGCACCCCTTTGCCATATAGGTGTCTACAAAGGAGGAGTAATATCCCCCGAAGGGCACACGGTGATTCTCCTTACGGGGAGTGGTGTTATTTGCATGGCATTGAAAGATTGTACTGTTCTCACTAGGGTGGCTGTAGGGGGAGCATGAGAGTGATTTCATTCTCCAATCTTAGACAACTGCTCCTCCCCAGATTCAGCCCCGTCCCGTTACACACCCAACACCAGTGACCTTTTTCCCTTCTCCACACTTAACCATTTAGATACATTTATTCCCACTGCTTCCCAAGTGTCATTACTGTTCCATGTCTTGTTAAACGGATGAGGTCCTCCGGTGAGGCCTGGGGAATTAAGTGGGATTGCCAAGACAGGAACACCAGCTTGTGAGTGGGCTGGGATGTGGCTGCAGACCCAGAAATTAGAGATATTAAGGGTCTGAGCGATCCATACTTGCTGGTGGATAAAAGAATTGTCATTGTCATTGTGGATTCCCCAGACCTTAAGACACCAGTAGCCGAGGAACAGGCCCCACCAGAGGCACATGCTGGAGGCAAGACCCTTTTTGGTTCTGACAACCTCAGCTGAGTGAACCGCAGTCACGGTTTTATGTCCACCAGGCAGCAGGCGCTAGGCTCACTACTGCTTCTTCTTGGGCCTTGCTTTTGGTTGTTGTCTGCTTCAGGCAACCCTTATGTGAACGTAGGTTGTAAGGCATTGCAGGCTGTTCCTCTACGTCTTCTTCTGGAGTCAAAATTGACTCTGCGTGGTCCTGAGGCGATGACTGGTCTGCTGGGGGTGGTGCCTTCTTACACTGAGAAGCATGTATCCATGCTGCTATGCCAGATAGCTTAACAGCCGTCTGGGTAGTGAGCAGCACCTGATGCGGGCCCTTCCACCGGGGTTCCAGGGCGTGTTTTCGTTGGTGGTGTCGTATGTAGACCCAATCACCTGTCTTGAGGGTGTGGCAGGCGTCAGAGGTGGGTTCGGTTGGCCAGGCGGCTCGAACCTGTGAATGGAAGTGACTTACAGCTTGCATTAGTCTCTTGCAGTACTGAAGGAGTATACTGTGAGTCAAGTTCTAGTCTGAGACTGGAGTAATGGTAGCCATTGTTCGCATAGGGCGCCCCATAACAATTTCAAAAGGACTTAATTTATGTCTTTGGGATGGGGTGGATCAAATTTCCATAAGGGCCAATGGTAAGGCCGCTGGCCAGCTTAACCCTGTAGAGTCACAAATTTTTGCAAGCTTATTTTTTTTAGCACGCCATTTCATCTTTCAACTGCACCTGCGCTCTGTGGGTGGTAGGGACAGTGCAGCAAGTGCGTGACATGTAATACACGATCCAGGTGCTGAACAAGTTGTCCAGTAAAATGTGTACCCCGGTCACTGGACAAAGTGGCAGGAACTCCTTTGGCAGGCATAATATGATTTAACAAACATTTGGCAACAGACAGTGAATCAGCTTTGCGACAAGGAAAGGCTTCAATCCAGCCCGAAAATAAGCATACCATAACCAGAATGAATTCATAGTGTTGACACTTAGGCATTTGTACAAAATCAAGCTGCCAATGCAAGAACGGTGCTTGGGGCAGGCCCCGGAACCCTTGAGCTACCTTTACAGGTTTGCCAACATTGTAGCTTTGGCAAGTGGTACAGGCGGCACAGTGGCGAGCTGCAAAAGAGCTGAAATGGGGGGGGCCCACCATCCTGCCTTAGTTACAGCAGAGATCATACCCTCCTTTCCGACATGCGAAACGCCGTGTAGCAGGGCAGCCAGAGCTGGGTAGAGCGAAAAGGGGGCCACAAAGGCACCACTAGGCGAGCGCCAAAGGGAATCAGGGTGTAGAGAGCAACCCTGGGCGACCCAGGAGTCTTTTTCTGTTTCTGGGGCAGAGTCTTGGAGCAGGGTGAGTTTGGAAAGGGATGGTACAGAAACAGAAAGGGAACCGAGAAACACATCTGGGGAAGGTTCTATGGCAGCAGCATGTTTAGCAGCTGCATCAGCAAATGCATTACCCTTAGCAACATCAGTATCTGCTGTGGAGTGGCCAGGGCACTTAACAATAGCTAAGGCAGATGGGAGTAAAACTGCATACAGGAGAGCAGAAATGTAGGGGCCATTCTTGATAGGGGCACCAGCAGAGGTAAGGAAACCCTGAGCTTGCCAGAGGGTGCCAAAGTCATGTACAACCCCAAAAGCGTATCGAGAATCAGTATAAATGGTGGCGGAGCGTCCCTCAGCCAGAAAGCAAGCGCGGGTTAGGGCAACTAGTTCAGCGACTTGTGCTGAGGTCACAGAAGGTAAAGGCGCAGCTTCTAGGGTTTTAGAGAGTGATACCACAGCGTATCCTGCAAGGAGACGACCTTGGCTATCTCTAAAGCAGGAACCGTCAGTGAATAACACAAGGTCGGAGTTAGAGTCAGGGAAATCAGAAAGGTCGGGGCGTGGGACGGTGACAGCAGAGACAGTTGCAAGGCAGTCGTGGGGTTCACCGTCATCAGACAGAGGAAGGAGAGTGGCAGGGTTCAACTGAGAACAGCGCTTTATGGTGATATGCGAAGCCGAAAGCAGTAAAAGTTCGTACCTAGTGAGGCGGGCAGAGGAAAGGTGAGCTGTATTACGTTGTAGCAGGAGAGTTTCTACAGAGTGAGGGACCATGAGAGAAACAGGAGAGCGGAGGACAAGGGACTCAGACATTTCAATTAGGCGTGCCGCAGCAGCCACAGCACGCAGACGGGGGGGGGGGGGGGGGTAGACCTTGGGCAACAGGATCCAAGGTGGCAGAGAAATAAGCTACTGGACGATTTTTGCCACCATGCTCCTGAGTAAGAACCCCAAGTGCACAACCAGATTGCTCATGGCAGAAAAGGGTAAAAGGTTTACAGTAGTCAGGTAACCCTAAGGTGGGGGCAGTGAGAAGCACTAGAGAGTCGGTTTCTGAGGCAGATAATGAAGGGGAACAGAGGAGTAGGTCATTTACACATTGGACCAATGTGGACCCAGAGGGGAAGACCAGGTCAACGAGGTCTTTTGGCTAATGCTTGGGAAAAGTAAGACGGGCTTTCTGTGTACCCCTTGGGAAGCATGGTCCATGTGTACTGCTGCTCCTTGTAAGAAAAGGCAAAAAGATACTGGGACTTAGGGTGAACCGGGACAGAAAAGAAAGCAGAACACAGATCAACAACAGTAAAATGAGTTGCATCTGGCAGGATAGAAGCCAGAATAGTTGCTGGGTTAGGGATTACAGGAAAAGTGGGTACAACAATGCAGTTAATAGCTTGAAGATCCTGAACAAACCACCATGATTTACCATCAGCTTTTCGAACTGGGAGGATAGGGGTGTTACAGGGGCTGGAACAGGGGACAATAATGCCTTGTTCCCACAGGGTGGATATGACCGGAGCTGAAACCTCTAAATCCCAAAAACCCGGTGCCACGACCCCTTCTCCGACCTTATGCCCATTCTTGGTACCCTCCCCATTCCCGGTACTGTCTGCCCTGCCCTGAATAATGCTGTATTTGCAGAGCCATTAACTTTTGTGAGGACTGCTCCTCTTTCCTTTTAGAGTGCAGTGGCAATGCTCTGCCACTGCTTGCAATTTGTCCATGGACTTGGCCTCCCATCCAACACTTATTTGCTTTAACATACTGCTAATAGCAGATAGGAGGCCATTAACAAATGCATGCGCCAGGGCGCCCTGTCCATTTTCACCCAGTTGCTGTATACCAGAATGTTGTGTAAAAAAAACCCCATCAGTCAGTCTGTGTGATAGTTGCCCGGGTTTTTTCTTTGTTGCTGTTTACGGGGTTATAAGTAGCTTACACAGTTGCAGGAGGTCTGCTTCAGAGGGTTCATAGGCATTGCACACTAGCAAAATTCCTCTGCAAATTTGATAGGGTTTTTCTGGGGCTTTGGAAAACCTTTTACAATTGAGTGGAGCTCCGTGTGGGTCCAGGGTTTATAGCTCCAAGTGGGACCGGTCTGAGTCTTCTTGGAGGACGGGGTAAAGGGAAGCGCTCGGTCTGGTGGTGGGAGAGGAGGTTTCCAATAAAGCTTTTTACTTATAATTAGAATTTTTAAGGGAGGCGAGCTTCGATTCAGTTCATTTAAGATTTGCCTCGTCCCACCACTGCATGAAGCAATCTACCTCTCCTCTAGCCAATTTAGTTTTGGGAAGGCCAAGTTTGTCTTTTAAGACGTCCACTTGGTCTTTGTTCCAAGATCCTAACAGTGGCCACTGAGTTTTGGGATCCCCCAGAGTTAATCTAGATCATTTTTCCAGAAATTTACAAAATATATAAACTGAGCCAGGGTCCCTTTAGGGAACTATCCCTGCTTAGACGTCTAGTTACCCATACAGGAGGACTTCATACACCAATCACACAAGGAGGAAATTCGGGTTCGTCAGAGCGGTGCCCGGTGCAGTGGGAGGAGGGACAGTAGTTGGGGGGGCAGCAGGCACAGGACTGGCACGGGGCACTATGCTCTGCAGCAGGGCCTGCAGTTTAGAGTTCAGCGCTGTCAAAGTCAGAATACTTTTCTTCTTCCTCTTAAAAAGACAAACAGAATTCCTTCAACTTATTCAATTATTACAGCACAATTCATCTTTTTCTTACAGTATAATTCTTTTTACTTTCACAGCACTCTGTCCTGAACAAGCTGCTCCTGGCGGAGCTACAGTTCCTCCAGCATCCAAGCCTAGATGGTGTGGCGCAGGGCTTGCAGGGCCCCCAGGTGCTGGTCCTAGTACTCCTGCCACATGCTGGTGGTCCGGAGCAGGCCGCAGGTGCGGGAGCATGTCAGGGAGCGTGCACGAGTAGCTGGTGCAGCTGTAGAGAAAGATGAGAAGTGGTCAGTTCTCCTTGGGGACACAGTGGATGATGCCCAGCCCCCCCTCCCCCGCCCGCGACGTGAGGGCGACCGTGCCCAGCACCATCAGAGCCGATGTGCTTGCACAGAGGCCATGGTCAGGATGTCTGGCTCTCCCCGGGACTGGGAGCTGCCCCAAGACCGCACCCATGCCCCTGTGCCGTGTATAGTGTGTCCGGGACAGGGGGGAGATGTCCCCTGTCTCTGTGTAGAGGGTGTGTGTGAAGGGAGAGCGTCCTGCTGGGTCCCTCCCCAGAGTCAGGAGCATGTCAGGTCTCTTCACACTCCTGTGCCTATTGGGCTATGGCCCCTGGGTGTCACGCAGCTGGAGCCACCTGCCCAAGGGGGCATGGCACATGCTCGCATGTGCACAGGTGGCTGCATGATCCGTGGGAGGCATGGCCCACACACGTGGTCCCTCGTCTCCCTCTCTGCCTCCCCCCTGGGTAGGAGACAGTGCTGGCACTTACCGGGTATGGCCTCCCTGGATGACCCTGCCGACTCCGGTGCCAGAACAGCTGGCCGTGGCCCCTCTGGTGTGCCCGGGTCAGGGCCCTCCGGTCCCGGCTCACTGCCTCCCGGGCTGGCATGGACCGCCCCACCCCCCAGGAGTGGGGCACGTGGCAGCCCTTGCCGCGGCGCCGCCCCTGGTGGCCCTGGCGTACGCCTGCTGCACACCTGCCGCAGCTCCTTGACTTCCAGGTGCACCTGCTCCTGGGTGCGCCTGTGTCCCTTGTGGGCCATGGTGGCTGCTATGCAGCCGTATATGGCCACGTTCCTCCGCCTAGTGCAGAGATTATGGACATTGGGGGCATCCCTCCAAACCTCAATGAGGTCCATGACCTCCACACTAGTTCAGGTGGGCGCAGACCGTCTATGGCCCCTGGCTGGCCCCTGGGTGCTGGGGGACTGGGCGGGGGACAGTTGGCTGCCATCGTGTGGCCACTGGCTGAGGGTCTGCGGATGCTGACAGGCCTGGCTCTCGCACGTGCCCAGTGTCCAGAGTCTGCCCCTTTAAGGGGGGCTGGGGGAGAGGAGAGGAGTTTTCCTGGTTTAGCCCAGAGTGGCCACCAGGGGGAACTGGGAAGGGTTGGAGGCCCCCAATTCAAAATAAGTGTCTACACAGCACTTATTTTGAATTAGCTATTTTGAATTAGGCCGTTATTCCTCATAGAATGAGGTTTACCTAATTCGAAATAAGGACTCTGCTATTTCAAATTTATTTTGAAATAGAGGTTTTTATGTGTAGACGCTATTACAGTTAATTCGAAATAACGGCTGTTATTTTGAATTAACTCTGTAGTGTAGACATACCCTTAGTGTGACCCTGGTGCAATTAACTGCACTCTTCTGGTGTTTGGGGGGCAGTTGGCCTTCATTACATTTAAAACATCACCCAGCTGGCTTGTCACTGAAGCAAGGTAGACTGCTGGAGAATGGGGTAGTGGAACAAGAGGTTGTTTGTGGCTTCCCTTAGCGTGGAGAGGGTTCTTCCCGTCCTTGGCATCATCTCCTACCTTGTACACCTAGTATTTCTTGGGCTGGGGAGCATTAGTTGGAATAGGGTGGTTAGTGTAGCTGGAGTGCCCAGCTTCTCAGTTTTCTCTAGCTCAAAGTGCCTCTGCTTTTCCTTTTCCTCTGAGCACTTTGTCTCTACTTCCACATGCTTCATCTGTAGGAAGAACACCAACTCACCACCTCCGTGAGTTAAGCTGTGAGCAAGAGGCAGGCCCCTGCTAACAAAAGTTGGGAAGAACAGGGCTGATATTACAGAAACACTCCTACCTAAGAGACACTAAGCACAGGCCGTGAGCACATTCTAGAGGGGTCCGAACAGAACACCTTGTTAAGGAACATCTTGGCACCAATATACACTCCACCGATAACAAGAACACGCCGACTCAAGTTCAGAACAGGGTTTAAACTGACAGCATGATAGATAGTGATCCAACACCATGTACAAATTAATGGGTGGATCTAGGTAACAGAGGGTTGTAACCTGATACATCAGGAGTGATGTGTAACTTGTTTGTACCTGTGCATAAAAGTGCCCCCCAAAAAGCAGTTGTTGACTGATCTAGGGGACAGTGCTGGATCCATACTATTGGTTGAGGAGTGAATCCATTGTCACAGCATATATGTGTATAGTGGCATATAAGCGAGTCTGTTCTCTGACAACTATTATTGTACCTTGTTTGCCAATAAACCTGGCCAGGTGCTTTTGAGACTTATCTGATTTGTGGTCTCTGGGGGCTCTCTTGGAGTCTGTTGTGTTGACTAATTGCACATGGTTAACAGGCTAGACAAGGGAGGGCGAGTGTGCACACACACACCCCTCCCCCCCAAAAAAGTTTATCATCATTGACGGAGCAGACCTGTCAGGAACCCATTGCCTGATTGATAACACACCTAATCTCTGTCCCAGACCCCACAGCCCCTCCATAGAAAAATGCTGGCCTTGACCATTACTTAAATCTTGAACTGCCCCTCCCATCAAAAATTTTTGCCCACCCCTGCCCTCTCTCCCTTACCTCTGTCTCTGGCTATGTCTAGACTGCATCCTTCTGTGAACAGAGGGATGCAAATCAAGCACATCAAAATTGCTAATGAAGCCAGGATTTAAATATCCCACACCTCATTAGCATAAACATGGCCACCGTTTTTATTTCAAAACAGTTTTTTTGAAAAAAAAAAAAAAAAGGCAGTCTAGATGTGGATCTGTCAAAAAAATAAAGCCTTTTTTGACAGATCCTGTATGCCTCAAAAAATTAGGTTTACAGGATCTGTCAAAAAAGGCTTTATTTTTGACAGATCTACGTGTAGACTACCAGTTTTTTTTAAACTCCATTCTGAATAAAGCAGCAGCCATGTTTATGCTAATGAGGCACAGGATATTAAAGCTTTGTTTGTTAGCCATTTCTACGTGTCTAATCTACATCTCTCTGTCGATAGAGAGTTATAGTCTAGACAAACCATCTGGGTTTCCACTGGCTGTCTCAGGACTCTGCAATACAAAGCCATGTCTGAATGTGAAAGGTTTTTTCCATGTTAGATCCCATTTTGTGTTGCTTCTCAAAGCAGTCATAGGTTTGGCTGTGAAATTGGTCCTTGATCCATCTTCTAGAGCAGTGGTGCACAACCCTGGGAGTCATGGCACTTAGATCCAGCCAGCCGGGGGCTGGGCCCAGCAGTTGGAGGCCCCTTGCGGTATGAGGGTCACAGATCTAAAAAGGTTACGCACCACTGTTCTAGAGAGTAGAAGACCCCCTCCAGCTCCTCCCTGCTGCCAGTGCCAGTAGATGTAGTTTCAGCTGGTTTGTTTCAAATGGTCCATATTTTCTTCTCTCTGTACCACAAGGGGAGTGAGAGGAATGTGCTAACACTCTTCTGAGTGCGAGAAGAAAATCTATGGTGTTATTTCACAGAAGAGAGATACTGATTTTCCACATTGCCCCTCATTCCACTTTCTTTCTGGACAGTTTCATGGATGTGCTGGAGACCAGTGTTCCCTCTCAGCTGCAGGGCAGCACAGTTCCACAGGTGATTGATTAATCAGCCCCACCCAGAGTGAGGCTCAGGGCTCCATGCACAGAGCTGACTGATTGGGTGGAACTGATTAATCACCTGTGAAGCTGTGCCACCCTGGCAGCTAAGAGGGAAAGCTGCTGGAGATTGATGTCAATGCCCTTTTTTGAGGGTAAAAACTCTTGATATTAACACAAAATTCCCCTGAGTAATGATGAGGGGGCATACAGAATCAGAGGACAGAACACTTGTGTTTACATAGCATGTCACAGATGCAAGGTATGAATAGGGTAGATACCATATCTATTATTTAAATTGCATTTCCCTATGACAGTTCATTGTTGTGATGTTTGCACTCTCTCTCTGGCTGCGTCTAGATTGGCATGATTTTCCGGAAATGCTTTTAATGGAAAAGTTTTCCGTTAAAAGAATTTTTGGAACAGAGCGTCTAGATTGGCAGGACGCTTTTCTGCAAAAGCACTTTTTGCGGAAAAGAATCTGTGCCAATCTAGACGCGCTTTTCTGCAAAAAAGCCCCGATCGCCATTTTCGCGATCGGGGATTTTTTGCGGAAAACAAATCTGAGCTGTCTACACTGGCCCTTTTGTGCAAGAGGGACTTTTGCCTGAACGGGAGCAGAATAGTATTTCCGCAAGAAGCACTGATTTCTTACAGTAAGAAGTCAGTGCTTTTGCGGAAATTCAAGCAGCCAGTGTAGACAGCTGGCAAGTTTTTCCGGAAAAGCGGCTGATTTTCCAGAAAAACTGGCCAGTCTAGACACAGCCTCTGAGTATGTGTGTGAATGCAGGTGTCTGGCTCTTTCCAGAGTAAGAAAAATAAACTAGAAAATGATTTAAATCCAGGCAGGACTACCATACACACCCCCTTCCCCCAGGAATTCAGGGCATGGGAGCAGACTAAACAAATAAAAAATTAGATGTGGAAACGTAAGTCTAGTCAAATTCAGGATAAATTTTCTGGTCTGGTTTGACCTGCTCTGTGATTGTACGCCTCCCTTACCATCTAAGCATTGTGCCAGTGGTTTTTTCCCTCTGTTTTAATTTGGTTTCCTCAGTTGCTCTGTAACATCTAGCAACCAAGTATGCTTTACCAAGTTTATCTTTTGTTTTGTAATAAAAATCACTTCTTTCAAGGTGATGATTTGGTTCTCGTGTCCTGGAAGGTCTGTTTGTGTATCTGCATGCCTCTTACTGAGCTTGTTTTTCTCTTTTCTTTTTCAAGCTCTATTGGGGCAAAAGAGCTTGTGGTTCCCCAGAGGATAGTTTCAAGTGTTCAACCCTGATTTTTTAGGGATTAAAAAGCACTTGATGGTGGCAGCAAATTCTCCAAAATCTCTGTATTAGGATTTGGGGGGGGGAAGTTTTTTCAACCAGTGCCTGTAGAGGCAAAGTTTTGAAGCTCTCTTGCAGACCCCCACCTTCTGTATACAGAGTGCCAGAGTGGGGAATTGCCTTCACAGAGGGGCACCCACGGCCAATGTCCTGGGCCCCCTCCCTGCATCCTCCACCAGCCGAGAGGACTCGCACACTCTGCAGCCAGTCCCAACCCTACAACCTCCTTCTTTGTCTAGCTTCAAAAGGTGTCACCTATTGAATCTTCCACCTAGGCTCAGATTACAAGACAGCCTGAGATACTGCCTATGTGCTCAGATGGGGAAGCCTGGAGCAGCCTTCCTCTTAGTGAGAGCCGCACACAACATTTCCATCTCCAGCCAGGCCCCAATGCAATGCCCAGGGAAACTGAGGCACACACACAGGATTACAACAGAACAGTACAGGACAGTAGGAATCACATACAACATAACAAGGCAAACAAAACGAACCCAATCCCCACTATGTCACACAGGGGCGGATATAGGGCAGGACGAATGGGGCGGCTGCCCTGGGCCCCGCGCCATGGCAAAGGGGGGGCCCCGCGGAATTATGCTGCCCGGGGCCCCACAAAACGGTCATTTGCCCCTGATGTCACAGGGAAACAGAAGGGAACACACAGACCAGAGTGCAGCTGTGTGCTGTGCTGTATGGGGTGGAAGTACAGGTGCTGCACCCTCTGGCTGGAAGTGGTTTCCATCATATACAGGACTTAGGGTATGTCTACACTACCCCTCTAGTTTGAACTAGCGGGGTAATGTATGCATACCGCACTTGCTAATGAAGCCCGGGATTTGAATTTCCCGGGCTTCATTAGCATAAGCGGGGAGCCGCCATTTTTAAATCCCCGCTGCTTCGAACCCCGTGCAGCGCGGCTACACGGGGCTCGAACTAGGTAGTTCGGACTAGGTGCCTAGTCCGAACTACCGTTACTCCTCGTGAAACCACCTCCCTCTCCTGCTGAGGGGGACTTACAGTTGGTGTTGCCCTTTGATTCAGAAACGGGAGACTGTTTGCTTTGCTCTTAAGAGCCTTTGGCAGGGGCCTTGGACTGTAACAGCTTTCACGGGCTGAGGAACCACCGAAGGGAGGTAATGGGAAATACCCAGGCAGGATCGGCCTTAAGGGTGGGCAATGTGGGCAGAGGCCCAGAGTGCTACTGCCAAGGGGGCGGTGCAAAGGGCTCGGACCCCTCCCTTTTGGCTCCTTTTTCCTGCCAGCTGCCTGTTTTTTCTTCCTCCTCCTGCTTCCCTTTCCCTGCCCCTCCCAGCCAGCTCCCTCCCCTCCACTCCCTCCTTCCTCTCGACCCCTCCCCTCTGGCCAGCCGAGTGCTCCAGTTGCACAGTGCAGGCTGGGGAAATGAGCGAGCGGCGCGTTGCCAGCCTCCCTCCCCCATGCGCCAGCCAGCTGGGACTAATTGAGTTCCCCTCCTCCAGCAGCTAGGCTTGGCACAGGGCAGGGCTGAGCTGAGCCTTGGCTCCCCTCTGTTGTCTACTCCGTTTGCTATTGGATGAGGAAGTAGCAGCATGCAGAATAGTAATAGCATGCAGCTGAGCCCTTAATACAGCCACTGACTGAGCCCTGTCCCCGAATTAGCCTGTCCTACTGCCTACTTTTCCCCCAGTCTCCAGAGAGTTGTGGCCCAGGGGGCATAGCCCAGGCTGTGTGTAGTTTGTAGAGATGTCAGGGGTTCTGGGAAATGGTTCTCAAGTAAGTGCTTGTGTCCAGCTGTTTGCAAGCCAGTCAGTAGCACTTTTTTTGGTGGGGAGGGGATTTCCTCCAGCCTATGTCTGTTTAGTCCGTCTCTGCAGGGCATGCTTTATTTATACCTGAATATCCCTGTGCCTCATCCTACCCTCAAATGACTCCTCTCCCTTTTTGGTGCTCATATCTAGCCAGTACTTGTTTGGCCACTCCAGGCTCTCTTATTTGAGTTCTACATGAAAGAAAAGATGCCATGTGGGGTTCAGGATTGTAGGTGTATCCAGAAACTCCTCACGCTTCGCAGCAGAACCAATAGTATAAGGAAAGTTCAGTTTAGCTAGTGTATCCCACTTTGTGCCATTTGGCACAAGCTGAACTGCATGAAGCCTCCTTACTAAAAAGTGAGAAACTGTCTAGGGACCCTGGTCCTACTGGATGGCTATTGCAGGGAGCCGTGGCCTCACCTGAGAGCAGGGGCGGCCCGTGCCTATAGGCATACTAGGCAGCCACCTAGGGCACCAAGTTACATGAGGTGCCAAATTCCAAATACCCTGCCACTTCCATTTCCCCTTCCGGTGTCTTATCTGGGGCACGGCTTCCCTGTGGCCAGGATGCGGGTAAGTCCTGGGAGAGGTGGTGTGCGGGGGCATTTCCCCTGTACCGTGGGGGGGGGGGTCAGCCCCGGGGGAGGCAGGCGCTGGCTTCCACTGCGCTGTGGGAGGGGGGTTTGCCCCGGGACAGGTGCATGCTGGCTTCTCTCGGGGGGGGGGAGGGAGGGAGGCGATCTTGGGAGGAGGCGGGTGCAGGGGACTCTCTCCTGTTACCTCTCCCCTGCCCCCAGCTCCAGAACTCCATCCTCAACCTCTTGGTCCCCAGCCCCCAGCCACAGAACTCCATCCCCAGCCACCCTCTCCCCAGCACAGAACCAAAACCCTCAGTCGATATCTGCCCTTGGGGCTGGGGGCACCGATTGCACGGTTCGCCTAGGGCGTCAGTTGCTGGTAGCTAGTCTAGGGCCGCCCCTGCCTGAGAGGGCAGTAGCCCTATCAGCAGAGGAGTTCCTGCAACAACATGTTCTGCCATGTGGTTTGATTTATTTTAGATCCAAGGGAAACCAGAACACTTCAAAGAAGCTTAACCACTTTCTTATTTATTGCAAGCTTTAAGCAGTTAACACAGTTGCTAAGTTTTACAAGCTTTTGTAACCCCTGCTGTTGGCTAGCCCAGTGGGAGGTTATCCAGCATAGGGGAAGCTTGTGACTTCTTACACCACTGTGGGGGGAGGGCTAGGCCTGAGGCTGCTTGGTGTGCTCTGCGTTGTGTATGTGTGAGTGCACCTCAGACCAGACCCACTCCGACAAATCACCAGTAACAGGCTTTATTCTGTAAAAAACATAGAACAGGAAAACAGTTCAGCAGCCCCTTCTCCCAGCATGCAGCCTGTGTGCTGCTTCTAGCACAGTTCTTGCTGAGACCC
Source organism: Pelodiscus sinensis (assembly GCF_049634645.1). Classification (NCBI taxonomy): domain Eukaryota; kingdom Metazoa; phylum Chordata; order Testudines; family Trionychidae; genus Pelodiscus; species Pelodiscus sinensis. The sequence goes on along the minus strand of NC_134711.1, from coordinate 136,265,534 downwards.
TGCTGGGGGCAGAGGGCACATCCTGGCAGGAACCAGGAAGTTCTCCCAACATGCCGCAGTTTGTAGTCCACAACTTGTAGTTCCCAGGACTGCTGCTGAAACACACTGGACCTTGGGCTACACCCTTCCCCCACTTATTGAAAGGGCAACCTCGTCCCTTTCCTTAATCAAAAACCTCTCAGCGTCCTGCTGCACGTCCCACAGCAGCTCTGGCTAACCCCCCAGTCTCTACTCTTCTTTCATCAGGCAGCCCTCTGTTGCAAATCGAGCCGGACAGGTGCCCTGCGCTGTCTTGTTGAGCGCCGTGGAGCTGGTGGGTTGTCTCTAGGCATCTCTTCAGTCTGGTCCCAGTCAGTCTGCCCTTCTCCGATCCAATTCAGTTCATTCAGACTCTCCTCAATTTGGTCGGCCTCTTCTGTTACCCCCAGGGTCTGGTCAGGCTCCTCCAGGTCAGAGAACTGAGAGTCTGAGTCAAAATTGTCTAGCTCTGGGGTCTCATTGCAGTGTAATCCTGACTCCCCCATGTCCCGGGTATCCCCTGTGTATGTCATCCCCCTACAGGTTTTCTTTCCTCTATAGCCCCCTGGACTATCTATAGGGCCTCTAGTAAGTTCTATTCCTGCCCCTGCCTCCAACGGGAGGCTTCCCTCATTTTCTGGCATGGCTTCCTGCATGTCTACTTCCCTGCCAACTGGTTGACTGACTCCACCAATAGGTAGAAACATGCATGGGGTAATTCGGTTACGATGCATCACCAGTTCCCCCCTCCTGTTTCTGGCTGCACTACATAGACAGGCAAATCCCCTTGTCTTCTAATTACAATATAGAGAGTTGATTCCCATCTGTCTCCCAGTTTCTGTCTCCCTTTCTTTACCTTGGCTACTAGCACCCTGTCTCCAGGAATTAATGGGGCTTCTCGTGTCTGGCGGTCATAATACTTTTTCTGGTGATGTTTGGCAGCTTCAGATGCCTGTGCAGCCTGATGGTATGCTGTCTCCAGGCATTCTCTGAGGTGGGAGACGTACTCCTCCACCTCTAACCCCTCATTTCCTCGGTGGAGGAGACCCAAAGCTAGATCTATCTTCAGCTTTGGGTGCCGGCCAAACATTAAAAAGAATGGGGAAAACCCAGTGGACTCATGACGAGTGCAGTTGTAGGCATGAGTCATGGACTCAACATAGTCCTTCCAATTTGCTTTTTGCTCTGGACACAGGGTTCCCAGCATATTCATGAGTGTCCAGTTGAACCGCTCAGTAGTCCCGTTCCCCTGGGGGTGATAGGGCATGGTTCTGCTTTTTGAGATCCCCAACAGTTTCCAAAGCTGGACAAGGAGATTACTTTCAGAATTCCTCCCCTGGTCTGTATGTATCCTTTCAGGGATGCCATAGTTGCAGATGAAGTGTTTCCACATCACCTTGGCCACAGTAGATGCCCGTTGGTCACGAGTAGGGTATGCCTGAGCATAGCGACTAAAGTGGTCAGTAACCACAAGGATATTCTCGATGACCCCTCGGGATGGTTCCAGGATGAGAAAGTCAATACATACTAGCTCCAGGGGCCTACTGGTATGGATGGAGATAAGTGGAACTCTGTTTCCAGAGATGCCTCTCTTCCTTAGGCAGCACCTTTTGCAGGAAAGGCACCACTTCTGGATGGTGGACTGCATGCCTAGCCAATAACAGCGAGTGCGGATGAGGTCCACTGTGCGGTCAATGCCCATGTGTCCCATGTCTGTGTGCAGAGCTTCAAACACTTCTCTCTGGAGTTTCTCTGGTAGCACAACTTGTTGGATCTGTCCCTCTCCTGGGATTGTTGTTCTCCTGTAAAGGATCCCTTCTACCAGCTGCAATCGTTTCCATTGGTTCAGTAATATCTTCACTGGTGTTACTTCCTTCCGCCTCTCCCGGGCACTGGGTGTCCGCTGTCTGGGCAGGTAGGACCTTACTCGAGAGATTACTGCAGCCTCCTCAGTTCTTCCTTAGGCAGGCCTGGGATTAACTCTATGCCTGGCCAATGGAGTGGCTCAGCTCCACCTGTTGCTCTCCCTTGGCCATCACCCTGGGTTGCTATGGAAGACACATTGCATCCGGCATTCAGAACAGTAGCCACCTCCTCCCAGGGTAGTCGAGACAGGCCATCAGCATTGGCATTGCTTCTCCCAGGCCGGTACTTTATGTCAAAGTTAAACTCTGCCAGCTTTGCCATCCACCTTTGACTAGTTGCATCCAACCTAGCGGAAGTAGTGACATAGGTCAGTGGATTGTTGTCAGTTAGCACTGTGAATTGGTGTCCTAGAAGATAGTCTCTAAATTTATCTGCAGCTGCCCATTTTAATGCCAAAAACTCCAGTTTATGGGCAGGGTAATTTTTTTCTGAGGCAGTTAAGTGCCTGCTGGCATAAGCTATGACTCTCTCCTTTCCTAACTGAACCTGTGCCAGTACAACTCCTAGACCCTCCATAGATGCATCTGTCTGGAGAATGAATGGTGAACTGTAGTTAGCATAGCCTAATATTGGTGCAGTTGCCAGCTTTGTTTTCAGCTCTGTAAAAGCCTGGTCACATTCCTTTGTCCAAACAAAACTTGGTATCTTAATAGGACCCCTCTTATTCCTCCTTCTAGTCTGGGTGCCCCCTCCAGTTAGTCTGAATAATGGGGCTGCCAATTTGGCGTAGCCTTTGATGTATCTTCTGTAGTAGCCAGTGAACCTAAGAAACTGTAACACTTCCTTCCTGTTAGCAGGGATCCTCCAGTCTCTCACCTGCTGAACTTTATCTGGATCTGTTGCAATGCCTTGGGCAGATACTATGTGCCCAAGATATCGTACCTTTTCTCATAGCAGATGATATTTTCTGGGCTTTAGCTTGAGTTTGTGTTGGCGGAGTCTGTCAAAAACCATCTCCAAGCGCTGCAGATGCTCCTCAAAAGTACTGGAGAACACTATGACATCAATGAGATAAATCAATACTGCTGAGAAGTTTAGATCCCCCAAAACATGTGTCATCAACCTCTGGAAGGTAGCTGGTGTGTTCTGTAGACCGAAGGGCATCCGATTACATTCAAACAGTCCCATGGGGGTGATAAATGCAGTTTTGGGTTTATCTTCTTCTGCCATTTCTACCTGCCAATATCCTGAAGTAAGATCTAGTGTAGAGTAATATCTGGCTCCTCCTAAGGCATCCAGAGCTTCTTCCATACGGGGCAGAGGAAATGCATCCCGAGTGGTTTTAGCATTCAGCTGTCTGTAGTCAATGCACACTCTCATAGAGCCATCTTTCTTCCTTGCCACCACCATTGGTGAAGCATATGGGCTTTGACTTGGTCTTATTGCGCCCACCTCTGCCATACCCTGCAAGTGCTTGCGGACCTTCTGGTACTGTGCTGGAGGTATCCTCCGGTAGGGTTGTCTAACAGTAGTGTCGATCAGGGGTATCCCATGCTTGACTGTGGAAGTACACCCCAAGTCAAGATCATTTTTAGAGAATACATCTGCGTTCCGCTTCAACAGTTCTTCCAACATCTTCAGTTGAGCTGGGTCCTGCACAGCTACCTGACTCAGGTCTACTTCTGGCACCTACTGCTTGCCCTGGAGAGTATTTTAAGCTGCTGCTCACGCTAGCCATGCTGTAGACTACTGATGCTGTAGGTAGATGCTGGTTCCTCCCTATTATTGATGTTGTTTGTCCTACATTCTGCAGATAAACATAAGCCTTCCCGTGTTCAACATCTACTATATCTTCCTCCACCCTCAAATTCCCTGGCAGGTGACTCTTAGCATCAGGTTCAACCATAACAGTGTATGGCTCCCATCCTGCACCCCAAGGGGCCTTCACAGGTAGTTTTTCCTTCTCCAGCTCTCAACAAGATGGGTTGCTTGCCAGTGTATCTCAAGGATGGTCTCTCTTGGCCAGAGATTACTTGCTTATAGGCTGCATGCCAGACTGGTGATTTCTCTTTCAGGCAATCTGGGAATTGGTTGCCCAATTGGTTGGCTAAATCCTGCCTGCTGGAACGTATGACATTTGTCCCCAACAACACAGAGACTCCCTGTTGGTACTTCGTTCCAGGCACCAGAAGGGCAGGGACTCCCTTGTAGGTTTGCCCAAGGAAAGATAAATCTAATTTGATAGCTCCTAGATGAGAGACTGCTTGTCCACCAGCACCCTCTATCAGGAGATCTACAGGTGTGGGATGTGACTTGCCCAGGGTAGGGTAATTTCTCCAGAAATCCTCTCTGATGGTTGTGACCTGCGACCCTGAATCAATTAGAGCCTTGCACAGAATACCATTCACTTCCACAATTTCCTCGGTCAAGGGCCCCACCAGGCTGGGAGGCCAGCTGGCAGATGGTCGGGTACACTGAGACGTTGTGCACACTGATGCTATTGGGGAACTTCTTACCAACTCTGTGCCCTTCACTTGCCCCTCAGTGTCAGGCTTTAGCAGTTTAAAGAGGAGGGAGCCTGAGAGAGTTGACGGCAGCCACGGGTTATGTGGCCTTCTTGTCCACAATGGTGGCATAGAAAACGGCCTCTGGTGACACGGACACTGTTGTCAGGGGTACTTCCCTCACTTTCCCATCTAGAATTTTGAGATGCTGCCCTCATTGCTACACCTTGCTGCAATACCTGTGCCTCCAGCTGTCCCATTCTCACATGGCTCTGTTTCTGGAGGGCAGTCAGTTCCTGGACTAGTCCAGTTAGGCCCTTCATTGTCTCCAGCATTGCCTGATGCGGGGTACTGCTGGGTGGAGGTACCTCAGGGGCAGCCTGCACAGCATCATCTGACGGGGCAGCTTGTTGCAGGCTATTTATCCTCTGGGCTGGCCCATGCATTCTACCCTCTACATTCCTCTCCCAGGCCAACTGACACAGTTCTTCTTGCAACTGTCGGAATGTCATGTAGCGAGGCTGCATAGGTGCCAACTTGTTCCGCACTTCTCGGTCCCGGATGCCCCGCATGAACTGTTGTGTCAGTTTATAGTCCTGATCAGGGAAGGATCGGCCCCGTTGGAGCTTCTCCTCTAACTCGATGGCATAGGCTGAGGCTGTTTCTCTAGGGCGTTGGCATCGCTCATAAAAGTCTACCAAGGAGTCCAATGATAAATGACAGTCACTGTATTCTGCTCTAAGCTCTTCAACAGCTCGGGCTGGAAACTGCTCCTGAGGCGGCAGATTAAGGACTAATTTACGGGCTCCCCCACTTAGGTATCTGACAAGGGTGGGGAACTTCAGAGGCTCAGGAATGCCAGTGGCTGCTAGCAGATACTCTATATCTTTTATCCAGTCCTCAATGTCTACTCTGCAATCTGTACCATCACTGAAAACAGGCACCCCACGGATTTGGTGCTGTGCAGGGAGATATGGCACTGCTATGCTCTTCCCTAAGGTTTCCCCTCTAACAGCTATATCCTTAGCCACAGGGATCTCTAGGCCACAACACCCATTAGGGGTCTCTACTTTCACTGACACCAACCCTGGGTCATACCAATCCCCCTGGGCTCCAAACTGTGAGTTCATGCTGTCCTGGTGTGGCAGATTCCTAACTCTCTGCAAACTAATCAAGCTTCCCCTATCCCAGTCACGGCACCAGTAACTAAAAAAATGTAGCCCCTCCTGTTGGCTAGCCCAGTGTGAGGTTATTCAGCATAGGGGAAGCTTGTGACTTCTTACACCACTGTGGGGGGAGGGCTAGGCCTGAGGCTGCTTGGTGTGCTCTGCGTTGTGTATGTGTGAGTGCACCTCAGACCAGACCCACTCTGACAAATCACCAGGAACAGGCTTTATTCTGTAAAAAACATAGAACAGGAAAACAGTTCAGCAGCCCCTTCTCTCAGCATGCAGCCTGTGTGCTGCTTCTAGCACAGTCCTTGCTGAGACCCTGCTGGGGGCAGAGCCCCTACAGCACACAACACAGCCCCCTTGGAACACATGTTCCAACTGCCACAGTAACTAAACCCCACGTAACCAAGTCCAGGTTCTCCCTTTGTGTCACTTAAACTCCTCTCATGGTGCTCTATAGCCCTTTCTGGTCCTACCTGTAAAAAACATAGAACAGGAAAACAGTTCAGCAGCCCCTCCTCTCAGCATCAGCCTGTGTGCTGCTTCTAGCACAGTCCTTGCTGAGACCCTGCTGGGGGCAGAGGGCACATCCTGGCAGGAACCAGGAAGTTCTCCCAACATGCCGCAGTTTGTAGTCCACAACTTGTAGTTCCCAGGGCTGCTGCTGAAACACACTGGACCTTCGGCTACATAATAATATTTACCAATTGATTATGTATCGTGTAGGATATGAAAAATGCCCAATGCCCCTATTGTGGAGTACATACTACTCAGAATGTTGCTGCAATGTGTGTAGTTGACAGTTTCATGGCTGCATCTGTAATTTTTGCTTAGCAGAAACAGAAATACCAGTACAATGTTGCTTGTCATGAGTTCTTGACGTGGTCTCACGTACCATGCTTAATCTGCATTGTTATTCAAAACTTTCCTGCCTCTCCAGCTTCTCCCTCCCAAACCATGCCTGCATACTTATATGCACCAGACTTGAGATTGGCCTGGGGTTTGCTTTTTAGGGATCCACACTGTGGATAGGGCAGACTTGACCATTTATTGCCAAGGCAGGGTAGTCCAGGCTTCCCTACATGTCCACATCAGCATCTGCACAGGAAAGTGTCTGGAAAGAGAGGGGAATTGCAGAGCCTGGGGGAGGGGAGAGGATGATTATAGTGGTAAATAGGTGTAGCTAGAGATAACACCAAGGGCTCGTCTACATTGGCCCCTTTTCCGGAAGGGGCATGCTAATTTTTCAGATCGTAATAGGGAAATCCGCGGGGGATTTAAATATCCCCCGCGGCATTTAAATAAAAACGTCCGCCGCTTTTTTCCGGCTTTTAGAAAAGCCGGAAAAGAGCGTCTACACTGGCCCCGATCCTCTGGAAAAAAGCCCTTTTCCGGAGGATCTCTTATTCCTACTTCAAAGTAGGAATAAGAGATCCTCCGGAAAAGGGCTTTTTTCCGGAGGATGGGGCCGGATCGGGGCCAGTGTAGACGCTCTTTTCCGGCTTTTCTAAAAGCCGGAAAAAAGCGGCGGACATTTTTATTTAAATGCCGTGGGGGATATTTAAATCCCCCGCGGATTTCCCTATTACGATCTGAAAAATTAGCATGCCCCTTCCGGAAAAGGGGCCAATGTAGACGTAGCCCAAATGTATTAGCTCAAAGCACCTGCTGTCTGTAGGTGATGCTCCCATACTGACAGGACCAGCTCTGCCCACCTGGACAGTAGGGAGAATTGCTCCAAGACTCGGGTTTCAAAAGAGCTTGAGGCTCCCGGCCACCATCATTTCTACGAAGCAGCAGTGGCATCCCAGATCCTTTAAATTGCCACCAGAACCCCACATGGCATGCTTCAGGCAGCACTGAGAGCTGCCTGGGATAGGCATGGCATGCCTTGGACAGCGCTGAAGGCTTGGGAGGGTACCGCAATCCAGGTAGCCCTGACAGCTGACTGCCCCGGCCTCACCCCTGCCACCTGAGGCCCCGACCTTCTTATAGTACAAAGACCCCACCCCAACCTTGCCCCAGAGCCCAATTAATCGACTGGCTCCTCTGACTCAGACACACACACTCCCCTAAAATACAATGCAAATGTTATGTGAACACAAATGCACCTTGTTCAGTGTTGAACTGGTGAATCCACCATGACCCTTGGTAAATCGTTCCAATGATTAATTATTTTCGCGGGTTAAAAATGATGTTTTAATTTCAGTCAGAGTTTATATAACTTCAACTTCCAGCCATTGGACCAGGTTATGTCTCTCTCTGCTGGATTAAATAACCTGTTATCAAATAGGCACTGATAACTGTCACCATTAACCTTATTTTTTTGAGTCCCTTAAGCCTATCTCATAATGTCTCCTTTAATCATTCTCATGACTCTTCTCTGGACCTTCTCCATTTATCATCATCCTTGTAGAATCATGACAGACTAGACAGGTAACTCAAGCAGGGATCTCACCAGTGCTGCATACAGAGATAATACCACCTCCCTGTTCTTATACCATTCCCCTGCCTAGGCATCCATGGCTCAGCAGCCAAGTGAATAAGGCCATTTCAGTGAGGTCAGAACAGTCCCCAGAGACAGAGTCAGACCATACCACAGAGCACGGACTCTGATCAGCAACTTGATTTGGAAGTTCAATTTAAAGAAATAGAAAAAATGAAGAGAAAGATATAGAAAGTGAGGGAACTGGAGCAAGGGAAATAGAGAGAATGAGAGCGAATAAGAAGGGAGTGGAAGATAGGTAGGAGGAAGAAGAGAGAAAGTGGTAGCAGTTGTGATCAATGCCCAATTTCAAGAGACCAACCGTGAAATCCTGGTCCCATTGAAATCAAGGACAAAACTCACATTGCTGTTAATGGAGCCAGTTATGTCTCAAGTGTGCAACAAGGTCACTGATCTGGTGGTGGGGGGGGGGGAGGTTCCTGATTATTCTTATATTCCTCCTTGAGACAGTGCACATTCTAGACACTTCATCTTGGAAGCACCGCCATGCATTGTCCTTCCAACATTTAGGTGCACACAATTCCCTCCTATCTCCTCCCACCTCTGTCATGCTGGGTTTCTGCTGGCTATCTCAGGGCTCTGTGTCACTGTGCAGTGCTGCAGGCACAGTAATACACAGCTGAGTCTGACTGTGAAAGATTGTTCCATTGTAGATGCCAATTTTTGTTCTTCCTCTGGGCTAACATGGACTCGGCTGTGAAGTTCATCAGTTGATTTCCATAAGAATAGAAGAGTCCCTCCAGTTCCCTGCCTTCACGCTGCCGGTACCAGAACATTCTGTCACAGTTGGACTTTTTGAGTATACACTCCAGAGCTAGGGAGCGTCCTTCAACTTCTGTGAGGAAGGGTAGCTGCTCCACATAGGTTGAAACAACACCTAGAAGGAAAAGAGAAACTACATGACAGAACCAGGAGCATGGAAAGGACAGAGAGCAAGTGAAGAGACAGAGAGAGAAGAATGAAGGGAAACACTGAATGATGAGCAGAGAAAATGGGAAGAAAATGAAAATAGTGACTTCTGTGAGCAAACAAATGAATCTGCTCTGAGCTGGCCGTCTGTGAGTTCAAGTTCACATGCACTCAGTAGGAACTGTGCTAAGGATGTCCCAACTCCAAGGAGTATTTTTGCTTTAATTCTCTTGCTCCTTAGTTATCCTCTCCATTCCTCCCAGGTCTGAGAAGATGAAATGTGCAGTATTTCTCAGACCATACCTGGGACCCAGATAAGCAATATAGAAAGGAGATGCCTCCATGTTCCTGCAGTAGTCTCTCCCATTTGTGTTTCCTCCATGTGGGTTCCTATCTGTCTGTACCCACTCTTTTTCTTAGCAGGAGTGAAGGGGATGGACTAATACACTGCACAAGTGATCTCCAGCTGCGCACAGGGTTACAAACCCTCCAGCTCCACCCACTGGGGTGTTTCCATTTGTGTATCTCTTTCTGTATGGTTTTGGTTCTCTCTCTCTTTAGATCTTATTCTGTTCTCACTGTTCCTAATGTCCACTGAAATCTAATCACTTCTGCACAAGTACAGCCAGTCAAGTGAAAGCAGAGTACATTGTGTGTGTTTTTAGGTCCATTTCCAAGCCTGGGCCATTTTTAAGAGATTGATTCATTGTGCAGCACACCCAGAAACTTTCTCATGGAATATGATCAAACTCCTGAATCTGAATAGACCATGATATAATATTGCATATGTTATGAAAATCTGCTTATGATATTAATGTCATAACTCAGATATGTTTGATGAAAGATGGCTCATGTAACATTGTCAGAAAGACTATGGCTTACTGAAAACAATTATCCTATTTATAAGCATGTGACATCTTTGTAGGTGAAGTTCAGAATAGTGATATGTGTATCTGTATTTCATATTTGCTGCTTTGGGTCACACCCACTTTAAATACAACATTGAAAGAAGTCACAGAGCTGATGGCCCATCAGTAAGCGACAGTGACCTGTAAAGAACTTAGGGTATGTCTACACTACAGCGCTAATTCGAACTAACTTAGTTCGAATTAGTTAATTCGAACTAAGCTAATTCGAACTAACGCGTCTAGAACTAAAAACTAGTTCGAATTAGCGTTTTGCTAATTCGAACTAGCAAGTCCACATTGAGTGGACCCTGAACAGGGCTTAAGGATGGCCGGAAGCAGTGCCGGCAGGGCATCAGAGGAGGACTTAGAGCGTGGAGATGCTGTTTTAGGCTAGCCGAGGGCTGCGCTTAAAGGGTCCCGACCCCCACCCCGGACACACAGTTCTAAGGGGTGCCCCGCTTGCAAAGCAGTCCTGGCTTGGATTGCCCGGAGTACCCACACTGGGCACATCACAGCACTCGGCCATCAGCCCGGCTGCACTTGCCGCAGGCTGCCATCTGGGGAGAGGAGGCAATCGGGGGGCTGCAGGAGAGCTTCCACCCCCAGAAGCCCGCAGAGCCAGCCCAGTCCTCCCCATCGGGGGCTCGTACCCCATTCCTCCCTCACCTCCTTCCACTTACCCTTCCCTAGCCCCCCTTCTTATTGATGTACAAAATAAAGATAACGTTTCTTCCAACATTGACTCTGTCTTTATTGAACAAAACTGGGGGAGACTGGGAAAAGGAGGTGGGAGAGGGGAAGAGAAAGGCTGGGAGAGGGGAGGGCAACTAACATGATCAGGGGTTGGGAACAGGTCCCAGATGAAGAGAGGCTACAGAGACTGGGACTGTTGAGCTTAGAAAAGAGGAGATGGAGCGGGGACAGGATAGAGGTCTCTAAAAGCAGGGGTTGGGTGGAGAGGGTGCACACAGAAAAGTTCTTCATGAGTTCCCCTAAAGAAGGACTAGAGGACACCAAAGGAAAGGAATGGGTAGCAGGCTTGAAACTAGTAAGAGAAAGTTGTTCTTCTTCCCAAAGCAAATAGTTAACCTGTGGAACTCCTTGCTGCAGGAGGCTGTGAAGGCTACAACTAGAACAGAGTTGAAAGGGAAGTGAGATCAAGTCATGGAGGTTGGGTCCATGGAGTAGTCTTAGCCAGGGGGTAGGAGTGGTGTCCCTGCCCAAAGTTTGTGGAAGGCTGGAGAGGGATGGCACGAGACAAATGGCTTGGTCACTGTCTTCGGTCCATCCCCTCCAGGGTTCCTAGGGTTTGCCACTGTCGGCAGACAGGCTACTGGGCTAGATGGACCTTTGGTCTGACCCAGGACGGCCATTGTAAGCTCAGGGCTCAGGGTCGGGGGTCTCAGTGGACCCCCTTGATTTTCATGCACACCTGCTCCTGGGTGGCCAGGCTGGCAGCTCTCCTGCCCTAGATGGCCACTTTCCTGTGCCTAGTGCGGAGATCGTGGACGAGGTCCACGATGTCCGCACTAGCCCAGGCGGGTGCCCGCCTCTTGCGGTCCCGGGCATGCTCCCGGGAGCCGCCAGCCTGGTCCCAGGAAGAGGGGGAGAGCTGGGGAGCATCGGGTGGGTGGCTCTGTGCCGTGCCAGGTGCAGGGTCTGCTGGCTGGGTGCTGGCAGGCTTGCACCTGGCACAGGCACCGTAGCCAGCCCATGCCCCTTTAAGGGGTCCGGGGCCGGGAGGGGGGCATAGAGTTTCCCTGGTGTTGGCCAGAGTGGCCACCAGGGAAAGCTGGGGAGGGCTAGCCTCCCACTAGTTCGAATTAAGGGGCTACACACCCCTTAATTCGAACTAGCTAGTTCGAACTAGGCTTAATCCTCGTAAAATGAGGTTTTCCTAGTTCGAACTAAGCGCTCCGCTAGTTCAATTCAAATTCGAACTAGCGGAGCGCTAGTGTAGCGCCTATGAATGTTAGTTCGAACTAACGTCCGTTAGTTCGAATTAACATTGTAGTGTAGACATACCCTTAGATTTCCTGGGAACCTGTGGGTCCACCTGTGAAGAATGGCTACAGGGACATGCGACCTGATACTAGAACCCATCTTGATTTCTATAACTTTCTATGAGAAGCTGGGAGAGGGTCAAACTTGGAACAAAAGACTCCCACCTTATGCAAATCCTATTTAAGGATGGGGAGTAAGGTAACTTTGGTCAGCAGTTCTCCCCAGCTACTCCACTCAAGATGACTACTGAAGTGGGAAGGAACTGGGCCCAAGCTGAACAAATGTCTAGCCTGAGAAGATTATCAGAACCACTTTTAAGGTGAGATCTTACATGTATCCAGTTTCTTCAGGGTTCTGCCAAAAGAAATCTGATGAGGTTCAACAAAGACAAGTGTAGAGTCCTGCACTTGGGACAGAAGAATCCCAAGAATTGTTACAGGCTGGGGACCAACTGGATAAGTAGCAGTTCAGCAGAAAAAGACCTGGGGATTACAGTGGATGAGAAGCTGGATATGCGTCAACCATGTACCCCTGTAGCCAAGAAGGCTAATGGCATATTAGGGTGCATTAGGAGGAGCATTGCCAGCAGATCCAGAGAAGTGATTATTCCCCTTCATTTGGCTCTGGTGAGGCCACATCTGGAGTCTTTCCTCCAATTATCCCTCCTCCTCCCACCTCGGCCTTGACTGCCCCTCTGCTCTCCAAGCCAACTAGACTCCCTCAGGGTATGTCTACACTACAGCAGTATTTCAAAATATCTTATTTTGAAATAGTTAATTCAAAATAAATTATTTTGAAATAATGTGTCTACATGCAAAATGCATTTTGAACTAGCGTTTTGCTATTTCGAAATAGCGCGTCACACTGATTGGATACTGAATCGCATTTAAGGGCAGCTGAAACCACTTCCAGCAGGGCATCAGGTCAGGAGTTACTTCATATGGCTGCTGCCTGATGCTATCTGAGGCCAGTGCTTAAAGGGACCACCTGGATAGCTGGTTCTCAGGTTTCTCTGCTTGCTTGCCTACCTTGCTGAGGGACAGAAAAGCATTTTTTTCTCTGCATGCTCTGGTTGCCTTCACTCGGGACACCATAGCACTCTGCACCATGGAGCCAGAATTGCCCCTGGGCACTCTAGTGCTTCTTTTGGATGTGTTGCTGCAAGTCTGGCAGCACTTTCTGGAGGCTGCGTCACAGCAGCTGCTGCAGCCAGGCCCCAGGCCATTCTCTGGACCCTCCTGGGGGAAGTGGAGGAGTAGCTGACCCTCCTGGATGCCAGCGTGCCCCGCCGCATCTGGCATCTGGACACCAGCAGCAACTGGCAGGACCACATCATCCTGGAGCGCTGGGGAGACCAACAATGGACCCAGAACTTTAGAATGAAGAAGGACACCTTCCTCGAGCTCTGCGAGTGGCTCGCCCCTGCTCTGTGGTGATGGGGCATGCACATGAGGCCCGCCATTCCCCTCCACAAGTGTGTGGCCATCGTCCTCTGGAAGCTCTCCACACTGGATAGCTACCGACCCATGGGCTACGTCTACACTGGCCACTTTTCCGGAAGGGGCATGTAAATTTCATGAGTCGTCGTAGGGAAATCCGCGGGGGATTTAAATATCCCCCGCGGCATTTAAATAAAAATGTCCGCCGCTTTTTTCCGGCTTTTAAAAAAGCCGGAAAAGAGCGTCTACACTGGCCCCGATCCTCCGGAAAAAGCGCCCTTTTCCGGAGGCTCTTATTCCTACTAAAAAAGCCGGAAAAAAGCGGCGGACATTTTTATTTAAATGCCGCGGGGGATATTTAAATCCCCCGCGGATTTCCCTACGACGACTCATGAAATTTACATGCCCCTTCCGGAAAAGTGGCCAGTGTAGACGAGCCCATGGTGAACCAGTTCAGCATGGGGAGATCCACCATCAGAGCAGTGCTCATGCAGGTATGGCAGTCTCTGGGCACTGTGCCAGGAGAGGGGGCGTGCAAGGAGGGGATGGGCTGCCCTAGGGAAAGGGAGGGGAGGTGCTGCAATTCCCCTCCATGGGAGGGTTTGTTCTGTCCCGCCTGCACTAAGGACTGGCCACGGTGGCCAGGATTGGAGGGGGGGATGCTCCTGGGGAATGGGGGCACGGGGCAGTGGCGGGGAAGCGGTGGGCAAGCAGCACTCTCAGCCACCCTGGCACCCCAGTGATTCTCAGTTTTGTGTGACCCTCTGCAGGTGGTCAGAGCTATTAACAGAGTAATGCTCCGCAGAGTCATCCGTCTCACTGATCAGAGGGGTAGCCATGTTAGTCTGAATCTGCAAAAGCGACGAGGAGTCCTGTGGCACCTTATAGACTAACTCAGGGGTGTCCAAACTTTTTTCAAAGAGGGCCAGATTTGATGAAGTGAACATGCGTGAGGGCCGACCATTTTGCCTGACATTCTTTGAACCATTAAAATTAAATGCAAATTAACTATTTTATGCAAAGTTTATTGCAAACGGCAAACGACATAACACCAACTAGACATGTTGTGTCCAAATATATTTATAACTGATTTAGACCAACTGACATTAACTGAGATTTTACAATGTATTCATCTCAATTGAAAAAAAAACTTGCCTACACTAATGTGAAGGGTGAAACTGAGATCTGGACTGCAGTACATAGGCTAGGTCTGGTTCAAAGGCAGTGGTTTTGATGCGCAAAATGTCATGCAGGTGAGAGTCACTTAGTCTTGTCCTCACGCAGTTCTTGTTAAAGTTCATAGCAGAGAATGTCTTCTCACACATATATGTTGAGCCAAACAAGCTCAGCATTTTCTTAGCCAATGTTCGAATCTCTTGAAACCGGCTCTTATCCAGTTGGCGGTAAAAGTTCACAAGAGAGAGCTGTTGGTGACGACTGCGTAACTCGCTGTCACAATGCAGCTCAATGAGCTCGAGCTGCAGCTGATCTGGAGCATCATCGGGGTCAACCGAGAATGGAGAGGAGAAAAGGCTGATCTCCTTTTCAATAGCTGCAAAATCCTGAAAGCGCCGTTTAAACTCCCCAGCCAGAGATGCGATGTCTGCTGCATACCTGCTCATTTGCGCACTGATATTGTCCTGTGGAAAACTGTTCATTATTTCCTGCAACGCTGAAAAATGGATGGTATTGGGCTGTGTTTGTGACAACTGCCTTATGAAAAGTTGCAGCTTTGTTCCAAAGGCTTTGAGGTGTGAATAAAGCTGGTTCACCGCTGCATCTTTCCCCTGAAGACTCATGTTCAGTACATTCAGATGCTTTGTTATGTCAACTAGAAACCCCAAATCAGCCAGCCAAATAGGATCGGATAGTTCTCGCATTGGTTGTCCCTTTGTTTCCAAGAATTCTCCGATTTCCTTTCTGAGAGAGTAGAAACGCTGCAGTGCAGACCCCCGACTGAGCCATCTTACATCGTTGTGATATAAAACATCTTTGTAATCAGCCTGGATGTCCAGTAGAAACTGTTTAAACTGGCGGTGGCACAGGGCTTTAGAGTGAATAAAATTAATAGTCTTTAGTACCGGTTTCATAACATGATCATATTTGAGATGTTTAGCACAGAGAACTTGTTGATGAATGATACAATGGAGTTTAATAGCTTTGCCTCCTTCTTCGATCACCTTGTTACAGATTAGGGTTGATAATCCACTTCGTTCACCAGCCATGACAGGTGCCCTATCAGTAATAATCCCAGTAACTTTGTTCCAAGGCAGTTTCATGTCATCTATGGCGGAACAAACAGAAACAAATAAATCTTTTCCTCTTGTTTGGTCCGTAAGGCTCTGGAGGTCAAGTAGCTCTTCAGTCACATTCATTTCATCGTCCACCCCTCTCATAAAAATCAGCAACTGAGCTGTGTCAGATAGGTCCGTGCTTTCCTCACAGGCTATTGAAAAGAAGTCAAAATCCACTCCTTTGGACGCCAACTGTCTCTTAATATCTGATGAAATCTCTTCAATTCTCCATGCTACAGTGTTACGAGCCAGGCAAATGTTGGCAAACTCTTGCTTCTTCTCGGGACAGATATTCTCAACCATTTTCATAACGCATTCTTTGATAAAGTCACCCTCAGCAAAAGATTTGCAATTTTTAGCAATTAACGTTGCTACCTCATAGCTCGCCCTTGTGGCATTTTCATTTGACTCACGGGCTCTTATGAAAAATTTCTGTTGTGACATTAAAACAGCTTCAAGTTGCTTCAACTTTTCACTGCGGTCGTGCCCTGTAAGCTTGTCGTATGTGCTATGTCTCGACTGGTAGTGTCTCTTGACATTAAATTCCTTGTAAACAGCCACAGTCTCTTGGCATATCAGACAAACACAGTGATTCTCTATTTCAGTGAAGAAATATTCCACTTTCCACCTGTCCTGGAAGCGGCGGCCCTCACTGTCAACTTTCCTTCTCTTATTTACAGTCGCCATTTTTTTAAATTGACCAGAAGGGGAAGGGATCATGTGAGCGCAGTGCCAGAGGTTTAATACACTGCCCAAGTAATACACTGCACTAATACACTGCCCAACAAGAATTCTCTTGCCTTTGTGGCTGTTTGTGGCGAAGTCTCTAATGATGAGCTCCACGTGCCTGTGCCCGTTTGTGGCGAAGTCTCTAATGTTCGCAGCTCCACGTGCCTGAACCCGCCAGGAAGCTGACAGTGCGCAGGGCCAATCACAGATACTGAGCTTGAGCAGCTGCGGAGTCCGTCCCTGATCTCAGCAGCTGCGGAGTCCGTCCCTGCACTCTCAGCCCCAAGGTAGAGGGCTTGCAGGGTCAGAGGCGGGCGGAGAGCGCAGGGCACGCTGGCCTCACGGCGGCCCGGGGGCAGGGCGAACCCGTAGCCAAGCGGGGGAGCGGGGCTGCGGACGTGCCCTACATGGAGGACTTTAGGACCGCAGCGGCCGCCATGGACGGCGGCGGCGCGGCCGGAAGCGGCGCCAGTCAGAGGAGCGCCGGGGAGCCAGGAGAGGGGGAGGAAGCGGGGGCTGTCCCTGCACTCTCAGCCCCAAAGCGGAGTGCAGGGGCAGGATTTGGGACCGCGGCGGCGGCGGCGGCGACCCGAAGCGGCGCGCTGAGCGTGCCAGTTAAAAAAAGCACCGGGGAGCCGGGAGAAGCGGGGGGCCGTATTAAATCCGACCGCGGGCCGCATTTGGCCCGCGGGCCGGACTTTGGACATGCCTGGACTAACTGAAGTGTAGGAGCATAAGCTTTCGTGGGCAAAGACCCACTTCGTCAGATGCATGTAGTGGAAATTTCCAGAGGCAGGAATAAATATGCAGGCCAGGATCAGGCTGGAGATGACGAGGTGGATCCAATCAAGGAGGATGAGGCCTCATCCTAGAATGATGAGGCCTCATCCTAGCTAGAAGTAGGCCTCATCCTCCTTGATTGGATCCACCTCGTCATCTCCAGCCTGATCCTGTCCTGCATATTTATTCCTGCCTCTGGAAATTTCCACTACATGCATCTGACGAAGTGGGTCTTTGCCCACGAAAGCTTAAGCTCCTACACTTCAGTTAGTCTATAAGGTGCCACAGGACTCCTCGTCGTCTCACTGATGTGGATGTGGTGATCGAGGGGTTTGGCACCCTGGGCTTCCCCAACACCCTGGGGCAATTGACGGGGGACACATCCCCATCCGTGCCCCAGACAACCAGGCCTCGCTGTACATCAACCGGAAGGGATACTTCTCCATCATCCTTCAGACTGTGTCTGACCACCGGGGCCACTTCATGGACATTAATGTGGGCTGGTCTGGCAAAGCATATGATGTGCGGGTGTACCGCAATTCCTCCATGTGCCAGAGGCTGCATGCTGGGTCTTTCTACCCTGACCACCACATCAGGGTCGCGGACGTGGACATGCCTGTGTGCCTGGTGGGGATGTAGCGTATTCCCTACAAGCCTGGCTGACAAAACCCTACACGGGACACGTCAGCCACTCCTAACAGGCCTTTCATGCCAAGCTCAGCAGGGCCTGCATCGTCATGGAGTGGCCGTTTGGCCTCTTAAAGGCCCATTTTAGATGCCTCCTCACCCGCCTGGACCTATCCGAGAGGAATATTCTGCATGTGGTGGCAGCTTGTTGTGTGCTGCATAATTTTGCGAGAGGAAGGGGGAGACTTTCCTGCTAGCCTGGATGTCAGATGCCAACCACTTGGCTGGCCTCTACACGCAGCCCCACACAGCTGCCAGCCCAGAGGCCCATCCAGGGGCTGTCTGTATCTAGGAGGCCCTGCAGGAAAGCTTCCACCCGGAGGAGGAGTGAAGTCTCCCTGGTGTGCCCCACTGGCGTGCTTTATTCCACTCTCACGTCCTTCCACTTTCCCCTCCCAAACCCTCCTTCCTGATGTAAAATAAAAACACGTGTTGCCAAAAAAAACCCACTCTTTATTGACCACAACGGGGTCGGGGGGAGAAATGAGGTGAGAAGGTGGGAGAGGGGAGGGGGAAACCTGGGAGGAGGGAGCGGGAACAGTGAGGCAAAGGGAGAAGAAACTCCGAGTTGGGGGTCTTGCTAGTCTACCTGTCTCCCAGCACTGTGGGTGCGGGGTCCTTGGCGGCTCCAGGGGGGGCAGGGGATCTGGTATAGAGGAGTGGGGGGGAAGGAGCAAGGGGGAGAGAAGGAATGGGAGGAGGAGTAAGAGTTGGGGTGGCCACAGGCAGCAATCTCTGCACCAGGATCTGCAGGTGGTCGCAGATGGCACGGCCCTGGTCATGCTGCTCCCGCAAGCTCTCCCACTGCAGCTACAGGTCTTCATGCTCCCAGTGCTCCTGGCTGCGGACCTGCCTTCGCAGTAACCCCAGGTGCTGCCTCTGGTACTCCTCCTGGTTCCAGGTGAGCCTGCTGGCCCATGTGCGGGAGGATGTCCTGAGCGGGGTGGTGCGCCCTGCACTTGCAGCTGCTGCAGCTGTGGAGAAATAAGAGAAGTGGTCAATTATCTCTGGGGACACAGTGGGTGAAGCCCAGCCCCCCTCTACAAGGTGAGGATGGCAGGTATCCTCACCATCATGTCCTGCTGTCCCCAGGAGTGTGAGCTGGCCCCTGTGCTGTATATAGTGTGAGTGTGGTGGGGGAGAAGGGGAGATGTGCCTTGCCTCTACATAGAGGGGGCTTGCGGAGGAAGGGCATTGTGCAGTGTCCCTCGTAGGGGTCAGGAGCATGTCATGTGCCTTCATACATACACACGTGTGGGTAATAGGCCACGGCCCCTGTGTGGCAGCCAGCCAGGGCCACATGCCCCAGCTGGCACGGCCTGTGCACAGGTTGCTGCGTACTCCGTGGTCAGCAAGGCCCACACATGTGATCCCTGGGTTCCCTCTCCCCACCCTGAATAAGGGGACAGTGATGGCCTCAGAAGACAGCAGTGACATGGCTGCTGTGACAGCACGGGGGTCCTGGGTGAGTGCCACTCTCCCTCTAGGCTCTTGCCACTCCTGGCTATTGTCCTTCTCCTCTTCCTCCATTCCCTGGTCCCGGCCCTTGGCCCCAGGGTCGATGACCACCTGGGGGGCATGGACTGTCTGGCCCCCCCAGGATGCGGTCCAGGGCATCGAAATAGGGCCAAGAGGTCTGGGTCTGCCTTTAGTTAGGAGCTGCCCCCTGTGGCCCTGGCATAGGCCTGCTGCAGCTCCTTGATCTTCATGTACACCTACTCCTAGGTGCGCATGTGGACTTTGGTGGCCAGGCTGTCAGCCATCCATCTGTAGACAGCTGCATTCCTCCATCTAGTGCAGAGATCATGGACATTGGAGGCCTCCCCCCAAACCTCAATCAGGTCCATGATCTCCACATTGGACCAGGAAGGCCAGAGAACTGGCAGATTGCTCCTGGGCAGCGGTGGAGGGCTGGCTGGCTCATGCTGGCAACTGGGTCGGGGCAGCGCTTGCGGGCTCTGGGCTGGCAGACCTGGAGCTGGAGCTGGAGCTGGCCCAGGCCCTGTGGCCAAACTGACTCTACCCCTTTAAGGGGGCTGGGGGGAAGGGGGAAGGACAGTAGAAGAGTTTTTCTGCTTTAGCCCAGAGTGGCCACCAGGGCACGCTGGGAAGGGCTGGAGGCCCCCTATTTCGAAGTAAGCATCTATACAGTACTTATTTCGAATTAGATATTTTGAATTTGGAGTTATTCCTCGTAGAATGAGGTTTACCAAATTTGAAATAAGCGCTCCGCTATTTTGAATTAATTTTGAAATAGCAGTTTGGCTGTGTAGACACTGGTGAAGTTATTTTAAAATAACTTTGCTGTATAGAAGTACCCTCACACACCAAGCAGCACATCCCTGTCCTTCCAGCCCTACCTCCCCTTTGTCCAGCTTCCCAGACTAAAGGTGTTGCATGATCACACCTCTTCTCCCAGGCTCAAGTTACAGTATGTATGTTATGGGCTGAACATTCTCCCTCAGTGCGTCACACCCCAAATCCCCATCTAAATAGTTTCCCTGGGCACTACACTACTGAGGCACGCAGAGGGTTACTACAAGATGATAGAAATCACATGCAACATAAAGCAGAGTGAATACAATCCCCCATTTGTCATATGTGTCACAGCTCCAGAGTCAGTAACTTCTAACTTGGATGAAAGCAAACACGTGACCTGGGATGAATGGCCAAAGGTCCCATTGCTAGTCCCCATAAACCCGCCAGTTTCAGCAAAGCATACAGGCAGTTATTTTGATTACCAAATTCTGAAGAACTCATCTGTTCATGTCCTGGTTTGTGTTACTATACAGCATTTCTCCCTGCTGGGAAGAATATATCAGAGCTGCTAAAGTGTGTAGTGGCTTCCGCTGCTGGCTATTAATGGCAGAGTGGTACAATCCTAGAGCATAACAAAACCATTGTTCAAAAATTATCCTGCTTTCTTCATCAGAGATGTGTGTCCTCATCTCAGTATTGGTTATAACGAGGAGAGGCAGGATTGGAAAGAAGAGTCTCTGATCTAAATGGCTGGCAGACCAGAGGACATGTTGTGGCTCTGTCGTCTCCTGCACTATGGGTTTTTGACAGGCTGAAGTCCACGATGCTGTCTCTCAGGTTGGAATTATTTTGCTCCAGGGAAAACTGACTGAGATTCATAGATGTCACCAAGGAATAGCCTTGAGAGGGTGAAGTGATCTTGAAAAAGTTGCTCAAAATTTGCCTTCTGTAGAAGATGCAACCAGCTGCAGCCTTGTGTCCTTCACTACTTCCTGTGTGTATCAGTACATATAGATGAACCTGGTTGATTTTGGGAGCAGTTCAGTGTTAGTGGCTGTCCCTGACTGATCACCATGGTTAGGAAACAGAAATGAAGTAAGGTGGGAGTTCAATAGGATGAAATGGAGGAATTCCAGGCTTGTAATCAGGAACTGTGCTCAAAGGTGACAGTGATTTCCTCGTAAGAAGGGGTGGAAGCCTTATTGCCACCTCATTTGCTAACTTTAAAAAAATGAATGGTCCTGTATAGGGATATTAATATCGGTTAATTTAATAGTTGAGTAACCTCATTAATTTTTATTGGTTAGTCGACTATCCTATAGTCCCCAGGTGTAGGTCTCATTGCAGGAGGAGGAACGGTAGTTAATTCAAGCTACCTAGCCCGTGCTGTGTGTAGCCGCGGGCAGGTAGTTCGAACTAGGGGTATTTAAAAGTGGCGGTGCCTGGGAACATGCAAATAAAACCCGGGATATTTAAATCTCAGGCTTCATTTGCAAGTTTGAATGCCTATATTAGCCACCCTAGTTCGAACTAGGATGGCAGTGTAGATATACCCTCAGAGACTAACAATATACATAGCAGAGGGTCACTGCTGGCTCTTGATGGCATAGATCATATCCTATCCCATCATATCCTCATCAAGTGCCAGCAATTCCGCTCTGCCATGCATATCGGCCAACTGCACAGTCTCAACAGCAAAGAATTAATGGACACAAATCCATTATTTGAAATGTTAACACACAGAAACCTGTCGGGCAACATTTTAACCTGCCTGGGCACTCGCTAATGGATTTAAAAGTAACCATTCTTCTACAAAGTAATTTCAGGAACCAATTGGAGAGAGAGACTGAGGAACTGGCCTTCACTTACAAATTTGACACCTTCACCCAGGGACTGAACAAAGACATTAACTGGATAGGCCGTCAATTCAAGTGTCTGTGCTAAATGAGACTAAGGGTATGTCTTGCACCTTCTTTCGAGAGAGGGATGAAAATGAAGACATTTGAAATTGCAAATGAAGCCAGGATTTAAATATCCCATGCTTCATTTGCATATTTGCATTATGATGCTATTTTGAAATAACAGACACTGACAAGACAGTTATTTCGAGAGAAAACCCTTCTCTTGAAATAACCCTTATTCCTCATACAGTGTGGTTTACCAGTTATTTCGAGAGAAGGGTTTTTTCTCAAAATAACCTTGTCTTAACAGCATCTGTTATTTCGAAATAGCTCTATTTTGAAATAGTGCCATAATACAAATATGCAAATGAAGCGCAGGATATTTAAATAGCTTCATTTGCAATTTCAAGTGTCTTCATTTGCATCCCTCTCTCGAAAGAGGGTGCAAGTGTAGACATAATAGAGTAAGCGGTAAGTACCCAACACTTAACTTTTGATGTCATTTGGGTGTTGGCCCATCCAGTTCATGTCTTTGTTCAAGCCATGCGAGATATGCAAATTTGATGCTATGAAGGCCAGTTCCACAGACTCTCTAGTTCAATGGTTCCCAACGCAGTGCCCGTGGGTGCCATGGCGCCCGCTGGGCCATTTATGTGCACCAACCGAAAAATCTGGTCCGGCCCCGCCTCTGGGTGCATGGCACATGCACGGTGCTGACCACGGGTGTGTGGCACATGAGCGGCCCCTGCCCTGGGCATGTGGTACAAGCCAGTGCCTGCCCCTGGGCGCATGGGCGGCCCCTGTTCCAGGGTCGCGGAACATGCTGGTGCCAACCCCGGGTGTGAGGCGCATGGGTGGCCCCTTCCCCGGATGTGTGGCACATGCCCGTGGAATGAGGTGTAACAGTTAACTCGAACTAAGGAATTCAGTAAGTTAAAAAAATGTTAAACAAATTTTATAGCACCTTAGGGTATGTCTACACTAGCCCCCTATTTTGAACTAGGGAGGCTAATGTAGGCATTCGAAGTTGCAAATGAAGCCTGGGATTTAAATATCCTGGGCTTTATTTGCATCTTCCTGTCCGGGCGCCATTTTTAAATCCCCTTAGTTCGAACTAACTGCCCGCGGCAGTCAAACGTTTATTCAAACTAAGGACTGGAGGAGGTCCTGGTAAAAGGCTGGCAGCCCAGAGAGGTCTTGTGGAAGACCTCTCAAATAAAGGAGCTGCCGGTCATATTGGAGCCCTCAGAAGCGGTGAAGGAAAGCGTGCGCAAGCGTGCTCCATGCCAGACTAACTGCATCAAATAGGAGCCTCTGCAGGGCATGGCGGCAGAGGACGTGAACCCACATGTGCAAACACATCAGGCCGTGCCCTCCCTCTTCTAGGGGGAGATGGAGAACCCCTGCAGAGACCCAATGCAGTCCTGGCCAGAAGAACGGCAGCATGAGCTGCTGGATACGGGCCAGGAAACCCGGGGGCAGGACCAAGGTGTTGAGAGCGCGCCAGAGCACCTGGAGAAATCCCACAAAATGGGGCCCGAAGCCGAAGGCCTGCAGGGTGCCCAGGAGGTACCCATGGTCCATCCAGTCGAACACCTTCTCCTGATCCAAGGACAGGAGGGCGAACGACAGACCGTCCCTACACTCGAGCTCTAAGAGATCCCGGACCGGAAAAAGATTGTCGAAATGGTTCGGCCCAGGCCGGTGTAGGTCTGGTCTGAATGGACCATGTCTGCCAGCACCGACTTCAACCTTACGGAGATGACTTTGGCAACGATTTTATAGTCCGTGCTGAGGAGCAAGATGGGATGCCAATTCCTCAGATTGCAGAGGTCCCCCTTCTTAGGCAGCAAGGCAATCACAGCCCGCCTGCACGATAAAGGAAGGACCCCCTCTCCAATGACTCAGCCCAGATGCTAGAAAGGTCCAGGTGGAAGACGTCCCAGAACACGCAGTATAACTCCATGGTCAGCCCACATGCCCGGGGATTTATTGGTGGGCATGAGACGGAGGGCTTCCAAGAACTCGGCCAGGGAAAGAGGCAGCTCTAGCCAGTCCCGGTCGCCCGCACTGACCGTCGGGAATTAATTCCAGAGAACCCTGCGGATGTTGACATCGGTCGGATCCAGGGAGAAGAGGGAGGCATAGAAGGCAGGAGCCCTCTCGCGCATCTCCACCGGATCCATGAGGGGGGTGCCATCCTCTGCCAGAAGGCAGAGGATGTGCTTTTTAGCCCCCCTCTTTTTTTCCAGGACATAGAAGAAGCGGGAGTCTCAATCCATCTCCCAAAGAAGTTGGATGCGAGAACGAACAAAGGCACCCCGGGCTCGAAGGTCCTCGAGGGCCCGGAGTTCCTCCCAGTACGCTCTGCAGAGGGACAGGTCCTCAGGGCTGGTGGCGAGTCACCTCTCTAGCTCTAAAACCTCCCGTTCCAACTGCTCTATCACCGCATCCCTCTGCCAGCTGGCCCCCTGGGCATAGTCACAGTAGAAGAGCCGCATGGGCACCTTCCCCGCATACCACCACCGCCGCACCGAGGGAAAGGCGCATCGCCGCCCATGCCAGGCCATCCAGAACTTACGGAAGAATGCTACGAAGCCCACGTCCTTTAGGAGGCTGTTATTGAAATGCCAATAGGCTGGCCCCAGCCTCTCAGAGGAAAGAGAGGCCCGTACGGCCACCAAGTGGTGGTCCAAGAAAGGGGCCGGCCAAATGCTGGAGGAGTGGGCCCGGAAGAGATGATGATGAGACAGATAAATGTAGTCCAACCGGGAGTAGAAAGACCAACGACCCACCACCTGGACGTAGGTAAACACCGTTTCCCCACCCAGGTGGAGGTCTTGCCAGACGTCCACCAGGGAGTGAGGGTCTATTATCTCCCTAAGGACATCCGTGGCAGCCTGGCACTACTCGAGCCCCGTATGGTCCCACTCCTCCAGGGTGCAGCTCAAGTCCCTGCCCAGGACCAGGCACTCGCAAGGATGCAAAGTACTGAGGAAGACAGACACCCGCTGATAGAAGCGGAGCCTCTCTGGGACGGACATCGGGGCGTAGATGTTGACAAGATTTAATATCAGCCCTTCTTTCCAAACCCGGAGATGCAGCAAGCGACCCTGCATGACCTCGGCAGTGCCCAGCACCTCAGGCTGCAGGTTCAGGGAGAACAGGGTAGCCACCCCGGCTTGACAGGCCGACAGGTGGCTAAAATAACCCCCCCCCTCCACTCCAGCCGCCAGCTAGCCTCGGCAGCCGGAGCTGTGTGGGTCTCCTGTAGGAATACAACAGAGTACCCCCCCTTCCGGAGGAAGGAGAGTACCTGACACCTATGAAGACCTGACCCGCAGCCCTGGGTGTTCAGCATGGCAAAGATGAGCGGCGGTATCGAGAGGGCTGGGGAAGATCCTCATTGGCAGGAGTGCCAGCAGCCCCCATTGGGGCCTGCAACAAACCGTGACCGTACCCAAAAGTGAGCAGGGCGTCACGGAAGCTGCGGACCCGCTGGTAAGCCATGGCCTCCCACCGCCCGGTCCCTTTACCCTCCCACAAGAGGGTCCTTACCATTTGTAAGACGAGATGAAAATCTCCCCAGTGCTGAAGGGTGAGAGCGACTTTGTTCTTGGAGCCACGGATGTCTTCCACGAAAGCACGCATCTTGCCCTTCAGCACATCGGGCCCTCAAATGCCTTGGAGCCAAACCCCTTCATGAGCCCCGCAACCCATTGACACAGGGATGCAGGGTATCTGACGTCCCTGCTGGGAGGACAGTGGCGGATGGAGATCAACCCCAGATGTGCTGGGAGCAGGAGAAGCAAAAGCTGCCTCCTGGGGGCCAACACCTGGGCTAAACGTGGCAACCCCAGGGGTGGAAGTATCAGAGTAAGGGGAAGAAAAGAGTTCAGGCAGGGGATCAGGAAAAGGAGGGTGGCGAGGAAGGCGAGTAGGGGGAGGAAGAGGTGAGGGATTAGGGAAAAGACAAGGACAGGGGGGAGGAGAAAGAGGGGTGGGAAACTCAATTGGGAGGGGGTTTGAACAGAGAGCAGGAGAAGGAGAAGGTTGAGAAGCCTCAGCAGAGGAGGCACCGGGATGCAGTGTCACCTCGCAGGGCAGAGCATCGGTGGCAGCGGTAGGGACAGTAATAGTCTCCCCAGCGCTGGGCTCCAGTGCCACAGAGAATGCAGCACCAGAGGCCTCAGCACCGGAGGTGAAGGATATTATTGGGAGCTCCCGCCCACTGAGAGCCTCAAGGGTTGCCGCAGCTGCGGCCGAAGTGCTGCCGATGGCCGCATCCTGGGGCAACTCAGAGGCAGGGAGAAGAGATAGCAGCGGCTCTGAAGGGGAAGGAGAGGTTGGTTGTTGTCCCTCCAGGACCTGATGATCCCCCTCTGAGGCAGGCGGGGTCAGCCCCAAAGCCTCCACCTTCTGAGAGATGGAGGTGAGCCTGCTTGCCCGCCACCAGGTGGTGATCTTTGTCAGTGGCAAGGTCAGTGGCCGCCCCCTCAGTGGAGGTGGGAACAGTGGGAGCATTCTCCATGGATGCCCCCTCTTGCAGGGACTCCTGCAACTGCCGTGGTCACCTTATAAGAACATAAGAACGGCCGTACTGGGTCAGACCAAAGGTCCTTCTAGCCCAGTATCCTGACAGTGGCCAGCACCAGGTGCCCCAGAGAGGGTGGACTGAAGACACGATCAAGCGATTTGTCTCCTGTCATCTCTCTCCAGCCTCTGACAAACAGAGGCCAAAGACACCATTTTATCCCCTGGCTAATAGCCTTTTATGGACCTAACCTCCATGAAATTATCTAGCTTCTCTTTAAACTCTGTTATAGTCCTAGCCTTCACAGCCTCCTCTGGCAAGGAGTTCCACAGGTTGACTACACGCTGTGTGAAGAAGAACTTTCTTTTATTAGTTTTAAACCTGCTACCCATTCATTTCATTTGGTGTCCTCTAGTTCTTCTATTTAGGGAACTAATAAATAACTTTTTTTTATCCACCCCCTCCACACCACTCATGATTTTATAGACCTCTATCATATCCCCCCTCAGTCTCCTCTTCTCTAAACTGAAAAGTCCCAGTCATTTTAACCTCTCCTCATATGGGACCCGTTCCAAACCCCTAATCATTTTAGTTGCCCTTTTCTGAACCCTTTCTAAGGCCAAAATATCTTTTTTGAGGTGAAGAGACCACATCTGTACACAGTATTCAAGATGTGGGCGTACCATAGTTTTATACAGGGGCAGTAAGATATTCTGGGTCTTATTTTCTATCCCTTTCCTAATAATTCCAAACATCCTATTTGCCTTTTTGACCACCGCTGCACTCTGTGTGGAAGTTTTCAGAGAACTGTCCACGATAACTCCAAGATCTTTCCTGATTTGTCGTAGCCAAATTAGCCCCCATCATACTGTACGTATAGTTGGGGTTATTTTTCCCAATGTGCATTACTTTACACTTATCCACATTAAATTTCATTTGCCATTTTGTTGCCCAATCCCTCAGTTTGGTGAGATCTTCTTGGAGTCCCTCACAGTCTGCTTCTGTCTTGACTATTCATGGTGCTGTGAAGCGTTCGCGGGCTCAGAGGGTGGAAATAGCTCCAGCGTCCACCCCCATAGGTACAGGGAGATTGTCCTCCCCCTCAGTGGATGGGGTGGAACACTAGGCACGCTTACGACGCCCCCCCCCCATTGCAAGCTCCCATCCCTTGGAGGAAGAGGGCTGGGCCTGAATGGTAGCAGCAGCACCCACGCACTCGTCTGGGCCCTGGCGAGCCTGAGCAGGATTGACGACGGTCACGGTTGGAGGAGGGGCGACCCCAGGGTCCGGACCATCGGGGACACCGGCGATGGTACGGTCGGTGCCCTCCCAGGTGTCGGGAGTCCCAGGTGCCTCTCCAAACCAGGTCAGGGGGCAGTCCCTTCGTACGTGCCCCATCGCTTGACAGAGTCAACACTGGGCCCCCCCTACAGTGTAGTACACCCAGTACCGGGCCCCTTGATAGGGCAACAGAAATGACCCTTCTAGGGCTTCTCTGCCACGTCCCGCCGGCAGTAGTTGGATTTGTACCTGCTGGAGAAAGGAAAGGACGTGGCAGAGGGCAGGGTCTTTACAGCTCAGAGGAAGGGGACTCAGGACTGACAGAGGCCTCCCCAGGGTGGAGAGGAAATGCAGTAGGGTGGCATTGGGGAGGAAGGGAGGACAAAACCACCCGTACGCCCAGGTCCTCCAAAGGCTCGAGGGGAACGTGGACTTCCTCCACCGCCAAACCCCTTTCTACTGCCTGCTGGGCGGTGGCCATGGACGCCACGAAGAATACCACCTTCCCGAACATCTTAGAGGCTGCCACCACTGCTGTGGGCCCCACCATGCGTGTCAATGCCCGCACATAGGTCTTCTGGTGGCGGCCTTGCCCCACGTGGAGACAACGGACCCCGTGCCTCCTGGACAGGGTGGGAAAGGAGCCACGGCCGCTGGGGATGATATTCCGGGAGGTGGCTTGAGAGGCGACAGGTGTGTGTGTGTGGGTGGAGGGGGGTGGCGGCTACCTGGGCATATGCTCTGGGGCTCGGGACACCGTTGCTCCCAGAGCTGGTGGAAGGAACAGGGGAGTGGGAAGGAAGGAGGGCTGCAGCCAGCACGTGGGTCGCGGCCGGGGAGCAAGCCCTCGCCACAGGAGGCTTTGCCTTCCATGTGGGGCTCTTGCCCTTCTTGATCCCCAGACCCTTCCTACCCTTCAGGGGAGGTTCTCCAGAGGTGACTAAAGGCGCTGCGGCAGAAGCGGTTGTGGCCCCGGGGTCCTTGTCCATGTCCGCCCCCTTTACTGTAGTGACGGGGGGGCCCGGCAGCCTCAGAGGAGTTGTTGTTTTTGAGGGGGGGAGAAGGAGGTTCGGCAGGGGTGTCGCTGGACAACCCCTCCATTGTGGTCATGAGTAGGGAGGAAAAGTCAAAACAAACAATTAGGGGAGAACTAAAAACACCAGGGGAGGGAACAGGGAGGAAGGAGATTTACCACTCCCCCCACTAGGCTGGAAGTGGGGTGGGAGAGTGATAATTCAGAAAAGGGAAGGGGAGCACAGAATGGAAAGAGCAGCTTCTCCGGCTGCACTGGGGAAATGAGGGGTGAATAATCATTTAAAGGACACAGGGACAAGTAAAACTGTGTGTGGGGGAAGAGTAACTAAAAAGGAGGGGGAAGCTCAAACACCTAACAAAGGAAAGTAGGGGGACATTGGCACCGAAAAGGGTGTGTAAGCGGGGGAATGGTCCCGCTATTGTGGGGAACTTTCCTGGCTTCTATACCACCCCGGTGAAATGGACCAGCAAAAGGATCTGAGTCCCCACTCCCACTTCCTTTACACCATGGCTCCCTGATCCCGAGGGCTCCCCTTCCACTCTCCTGAGTAGCAGAGTCCTCGAAACCCCAACAAGGCTGGGCCCAGGTTTTCTGGGGCTTAATCCCCGACCTTGTAGTCACTAGGGGCAGGAGTTAGGGTGTCCCCACTCCAAGGTGCTCTCTTTACACTGAATGCTTTCTTGTCCCAGTGATCACTTCATAAGGTTCAAAGCAAATACAATTTATTAAACAACTACTGATTAAAGAGAAAAGAATAAGAAAAAAAATGAGAATGGTTAAATGAGAACACACAGCCCTGCTCTGTAGCACGGGGACATCAACACAGCAGTCTGCAGAGTGTAAGGACAGTTCAGTCTCCTCCTTAGAGACCCCGGATGTGCTGCAGGGGGCTGCAGGCTGGACACGCTTGCTCTGGCAGTGACCACACAGCCTCAAGCTCTAAGTGGCCAGACCCCTCTCCCAGTCTGGCCTGCTGGGCCTCTTGGCTGGTGATATCTCCCTGCCCAGAGCCTCTCCCCACACTTTGCAGTTCCCAGCTGCTCACCACACCCAGCTGTAGGCTGTACTGCCTTGTCAGTCTCCAGCTCCTTGCGTTGCTTCTCTGTCCCTTTTGGCTTCTCTGAGCACTGCCAGTCTGCTGCTCAACACAGGGTCTGTGTTTCTTGAGCTGTGTGTGCCTGGCTCTATTGCTGCAAAACTGTCTCTCCACACAGCTTGCACTCCTTGGGCTGTCTGTGTCTGGCTCTATCGCTGCAGGACTTCTTCTGCACACAGCTTGCACTGCTCTTAGCAGTCTCTCAGCTCTCTCCTTGCTCAGAGAGACCCAGAACAATCCCAGCTCACAGAGAGGACGGGGCCTGGCCTCTCACTTTCCTCACTGGCCTGTCCAACCTGTCAATCAGGCTGAGCTGGAATGTTTGCGGCTTTCCATTGTCTCTGGGGTCTGTCGGTCTCATGGACCCTTCCCCTTTTGATACTGCAAGCTGGCAAACCAAAAACTCCCACAGAGTTTTAGTAAGGGGCTAGCAGTCCCCTTACAGGTGAATAGGGCAAGCAGTGGAGAGGGAAGGCAGACAGTGGAAAGATGCCTGTTCAAGGGTGGGAAGAGGGAGGAGACACTGCTGGGGGAAAGGGAAACAGTGTACCCACAGGCACCTGAGCAACAGGCCCACAGTACCTGCTGCAATGCCCAGAAGAGCGGAGAAGGGCAAGGAGAGAAGCAGTGGGACCGAGAGTGGAAAGGCCCCTACAGCAACTGGGGCTTTGTAGCCAGACAGGAACCCCCTTGTAACATCCATTTTTGCTTGCCTGGAGCATACAGGGCACACAGAGCAGAAGGCCCAGGCTGTGTGACCGTGAATGGCTGTAAACAGAGATACGCCAATTGCTGACCAAGAGGCTGCCAAGGAGTGCCCTTGACTGAAACCCATATTGATACGAACACACATCCATCCGCGGGGGGAGGAATCTCTCGCCCAGTAAAAAATGTCTAGTACTCACAATTTAGTTATCTCTCTTGCAAGTGTAAATTAACTTGAAACTTGCTTGTAAGAACTGGCGCCACAAAACGGACCAGTACAATTCGGCATCTTAGATAAGAAAGAGAATACGGGCCCCCAGGGGTATAAAGATAGGTCCAGCAGCGCATTTTCTCTGAGTGTCAATCTACCATCTATCTGCTGGTCGGGTTTGGTGTTTGATCTCCCGAGGTTCCAAGGGGACGCCCACCTCGTATTCGTCTTTCCTAGGAATTGAGAGACCGGCCCTGGCCTGACACGCTGGAGTCGAGAGGCACAGAAAGGGGTAAAAATTGTACCTGGATGTGGTCCTTTGTTTAAGTATATATATACATAGACTTAGAGCTCTTTAAAGATTAAGCTGTCACTTGGTACCATTATTTCTATTTTCTATCTTTATTTTCTTTGTAACCATTTTTAAAATCTGTATTTGTTAGCATTTAAGAAATAGAGCAATAGCCATTGTAACCATATGCTTTTATAAGTCTTTTAATAAACCTGTAACTGTTTAAGCTTTAACCTGACTCCTTCAGTTGCTGTAACAGAACCAAGCACAATTTAAAAGAACTTCAGCCGGTCATAAAGGGACAGACATAGGGAGAGCTTGGGCATTTGGATCTGTGTCACTCCCAGGTGACAAGATCCGTTGGGGCACCTTTTCAGCCTTTCCTAGGCTGCCCTCTGCGAAGGCACCCCTGTGTTCTAGCAGCTAAAATCTAAGGTGTAACAAGCTCTTCCTATATAACGGGGCGTCTGTTGGCCTGCTGGCCACCCTCTGCGATGGGACCCCGGTCCTAGCAGTAAAGACACGGACGTTAAACCTTTTCTCGGAAGCATACACACACACACTGCCCTGACCGTCGGCTGACAGGCTTCGAGAGGGAGCAGTAGGAGAAGCGTGAGGGCTGATGAACCAGGGGAGGTAAACTGCCCCCTGCCCTGAACACCCCAAAAGAGCTGCACCAGCCCCAACTCAGGAGCCCTGACAGAAAGGGCCCCTAATCG
This sequence comes from Pelodiscus sinensis, assembly GCF_049634645.1. Lineage (NCBI taxonomy): Eukaryota > Metazoa > Chordata > Testudines > Trionychidae > Pelodiscus > Pelodiscus sinensis. Next base: position 136,233,684 of record NC_134711.1, on the reverse strand, counting down.
CCCCTCCCCAGCACCAAGCAGGCTGTGGGGAGAAAGAAACCCCAGGGGCTGCTTTAAAGCAGCCCCCTTACCATCTCTTCTTTGGGGAGAGCAGCAGCAGCAGGAAAGGTGAAGGTCAGGCTTGCCAAGGTGGAGAGAAATAGGGTCAAAATAGACCCCCCAAGAAAACAGGAAAGTGGGAGGGGGGCTCCCCCACCACACCCAAAGGCAGGGCAGCAGAGACCCCCCACCTTCCTGCACCCAACAACCTCAGCAAATAGCTGAGGTGAAGGGGGGAAATGCTGCCTACAAAAAAGCAGATGGAAAAAGGGGCCTGGCCAGGGCCCAGTTGCCACAACAACAGCAGCCCCCCTCCACAGACACCCCCTTCCAAAAAGGAAGAAGGGTGTAGGAGGAAGTGCAGCACCCTAAGAACAGAGTGCTGCAGGTATACGGGGAGCTGGATCAACAGTTTTCTATTTCCTGAAGAAATTCTCAGAGTTTGCTGCCACATAATTAAGGCAGAGAGACACCTGAGGCTAGTTAATAGCTGGCCTGAAGGAGAAGGGTAATCAGACACCTGCAGCCAGTTAAAGCCAGGGGAGCTGCTAGAAAAGGTTTCCCCCCAGATAAGGAAGGGGAAAAGGAGAAGAGGGATTGATTGAGAGGAGGAAGTGTGTTTGTGGAGAAGGGAAAGATTCAGTCCAGTACCAAAGGATTTAAAAATAAGGCAAGAAAGATAAAGAGGGGTTAGATAAAATGAAGGAAAAGAAGAAAAACTGTAAAGAGTTAGGCTGTGTCTACATTGGCGTGATCTTGCGCAGAAGCATCTGCTCTTGTGCAAAAACTTGCCGCCTGTCTACACTGGCTACGAGTTCTTGCGCAAGAACACTGACGTTCTAATGTAAGAAATCAGGGCTTCTTGCACAAGAACTATGATGCGCCCACTCAGGAAGAAGCCCTTTTGCACAACTGTTCTAGCACAAGAGGCCAGTGTAGACAGGCAACCAAGAGATTTTGCGCAAGAGCCATCCAAATGGAAAAAAGCCCTAGTGGCCGTTTGGATGTTCCGTACGCGCAGGCAGCTCTGGACTTCCTGGTAGCCTGAGCCCCCTTAAAGGTACATGCAGCCTGCAGAGGCCATGTGGCAGAAGCACCTCTGCCACTGAGCTCTGCCGTGGGACTCTGCTCTCTTCAGACACCCAGCACCATCCAGAATGGCTGCTTCGGGGGGGAGCAGCAACCGGCACCCCCAGTGCAGGAGGCCCTAAGGGGCACAAAGTGGTGCACCCCTTCCTGGTCCCCAGGGGAAATTGAGGCCCTTCTGGACCTCTGGGATGAGGAAGAGGCCCTCCACGACCCCATTGCAGAAATGTGGACATTTTCCGCCACAGGGCCCAGGCACTCTCTGACCAGGGCTGTCCAGCCCGGGCCCTCGAACAGGTCCGGGCTAAAGTCAAGGAGCTGCACCTGGGCTATATCTGGGCCAGCGAGGGCCAGGGGGCAGGAGCTGACAGCTGCCCCCATTACCAACAAGTCCATGGCATCCTGTGCAAGGCGGCACCCCAGGGACACTCGGTGCCAGTTGACACCAGCAGGTGCTCCCCCTCCCCCACCCCCACTCCATCACCAGGCCCAGCGAGGCGGGGAATGCTGCAGAGCTGCCCACTGGGTTGGAGGATGAATAGGAGGACCAGGGCAGCACTGTGACCCTGCAACTAGAAGTCCTGTCAGGCAGCCCAGATGTCTCCTGAGCATCGTTGGAGGCCAGGGAAGGATCCACTGGTGAGTGTTGCACTTTGCACTCACAAGGGCTGGGGGGAGCCAGGCCCCTGGGGGGCGGAAGGGGGCATGCTGTATACCATACCAGTATGCAGCATGTACAGTACAACCATGTGCAGCCTGGTGATCTAGCAGCATGTGGGTGCAGCAGGCAGCTCCAGGGCACGTCTGGGACCATGCTGCTCACACACATCCGGACCGGGGGGAAGGGTGGATGCCGGCTGGAAGCAGCCAGGGCCCCAGGCTAGAGCCCACACCTCCTGAAGGGTGCAGCACACAGACAGCACACTGTTCATGCCTGGCTGTGTGACACAGTCAGCTGCTCCTGGGAAAACCACAGTGACACGGCCATGCTCACAGGGCTCCCACTGAGGCCCTCGCCTGCTCCCGGTGCCTTGGTTGGCCCCCCCGAGGGAAGTCCCCACTGCGGCCACACATGTCCCTGGGCTACGTGTGTGAGGGTTAGTGGGAGGGGGAAGGGAGAAGCACTCGAGCCGGCCCTAGGGCCACCTGAGTTTCACTGCAAGGATGGTACACTCCTCAGTCACCTCTGGTTCCGTCCAGGAGACATCCACGTGATGGGGATCTGAGAGCCCAGACCACGTCTGCCAGATGTGCTCCCAGGCACTGTGTGAAGATTCATCTTGCTCCCTGTCAAACACTATTGATTAGCCCAAAGGCTCACAGACTCCCCTGGCAGGGAGTTCCACAGGTTAACACAACACACGCCGCCCCCCCCCCCCCTTCCTCCCCCATCCAAGGGGCCAGGACACAGACTGGTGGAGCACCCTACTCCGGGTGTGGTCCTGAATGCAAACATACAACCCGGGGGGAATGAGTGGGCCCAAGCCACAGTACTGTGGTGTCACTTGGGCTCAGGGGCGTAGGGCATGGGTTGTGAGGACAGTGGCCGGGTTGTCTGACTGACCCATCCTTTCTTCTGTTCCCTGCAGCTGGATCAAGCAGGAGTGGGGGACCCTCCAGCCCTGCAGCAGCCATCGCACGCTGGGTGGATGCTGACCTGGAGTGGCACCAGCAGGCCTGGGGCCACTTCCAGGCTCAGTGTGAGTGCATCGGTGATGCCATCACTGCCCTCACTGCACACATCGGGCATGCTGTGCACTATGGCATGGCATTGTCCCGTGCACTTGCCATCCCTCCCGTGCCAATGCCCGTGCCCCTCCTGATGCCCCTCCTGATGCCCCTCCTGCTCCCGCCCTGCCCCCTCCTGCTGCCCCCCCTCCTGCCCACCTTCCTGTGCTGCCTGCCCCGATGTGGCCTGAACTGCATGTAGTGGTCTGCCCCCGCAGAGGCGGTCGCAGGGGTCACTCCTCCCAGCAGTAGTTCCCTCCTCCCCCTCATAGTTCAGAGCCCCCTCGTTCCTCCCACCCTACATCCCCACTGGAAATAAAAAGTTCAATACATTGTTTTTAAAAAAAACCTGTGTTTATTGGGAGGTAAGGGGAGGGGAGGAGGGAAGGGTTGGGGATGGGAAGGAGATGTAAAGGGAGAAAGAGGCGACCCTACTGTGGGGCCTGGGAGAACATCGCTGTCAGAGCCTCCCAGATGCGCGCCCCATCATGGTGCGCCTAGTGGATGGCAGCTGTGCGGGGCTGTTTGAAGGCCTGGCCCTCACCTGCCATCCTCCCCCTTCTGCTCCATGATGTTGTGGCGCACACAGCATGCAGCCACTACCCCGGGGATGTTCTGCTCGCCCATCTCAAGATGGGTGAGCAAACAGTGAAACCAGGCTTTCAGACGGCCGAAGGCACACTCCACCTGGTTGCAGGCCCAGCTGAGGTAGTCATTAAACCGTGCCCAGTTGTACTCTGTCCTCCCCATGTGGGTATCGGCACTAAATTTACCAACAGTAAATTCCCACTGGGGGAAGAAAGTCCCCGCCTCCAGCCTGCCAAACAGGTCAGAGTGTCGGAGAATGCGGGCGTCGTGTGCCCTGCCAGACCAGCCTGCATAAATGTCCATGAAGCGGCCACGGTGGTCCACGAGAGGATTGATGGACTATGATGGAGAAGTACCCCTTGCGGTTTATGAAATGGGCCGCTTGATACTCTGGGGCATGGAGGGGATGTGGGTTGCATCCAGGGCTCCCCCACAGTTGGGGAACCCCAAGGCAGCGAAGCCGACCACCATAGCCTCCAGGTCCCGCAGGCGGATGACTTGCTGGAGCAGGACGTCGTTGATGGCATGGATGACCTGCAGATGGGTGCACAGAAATACAGGGGAATGCATCATATAATGCAGGCTGAGTGCATTGTCCCTTAGGGGATTCCCCCCCCCCGTGATGCCCTCTGTCCTTACACACACCAGGCTCCCCACCCCACCAGCAGGCCTGTGCAAGGGAGGGATGGCCCAAACCCCTGAGTGACGGAGCATTCCCCATCTCTCCAGCCTGGAGTCTTGCCTGCCCCTGGACATGGAGTGCAGCACCCTACTCCCTCCCCCCCAGGACTTACTTGCATGACGATGGTACCGACGGTCGATCTGCCCACCCCAAACTGGTGTGCCACTGATCAGTAGCTGTCCGGGGTGGCCAGTTTCCATATGGCAATAGTGACCCTCTTGTCCACGGGGATGGGTGCCCGCAGCCGGGTGGTGCTTCTCTGGAGCACAGGGGCGATCCAGGCACACAGCTCCATGAACGTCTGCTTTTGCATCCGAAAGTTCCGGAGCCATTGCTGGTCGTCCCATTGCCCCAGGACCAGCCAGTCCCATCAGTCAGTACTGGTGTCCAGTCTCCACAAGGACCTCTCCACAGTGGGGTGGGGATGCCACAGGGACGCCACCGCCTCCCTGGTGAGGGAATCCAGAGCTACCCGCACTTCAAGGTCCTGGACGACGAGTGCAGCAGCTGCAGGCACTCCAAAATGGCTGGAAGGGGCCAGAGCAGGTACAAGGCCACCCCTGGCTCCATGGCACAACAAAAGAGCTGAGGTCAAAAAAATCAGCAAATGACACTAAGGCACAAGCTGTGGTGTCCAAGAAGGCAGAGGGCAACCACAACTAGAACTGCTAAGGCTGACAGTCCCTGCAGGAGGTACCCGCTTGTGCAAGAAGTCTTGCGCAAGAAAACGTCCATACTGCCGTGTGCGAGATGTGCTTTTGCGCAAGAGCGCCCATGGCAATGTGGACGCTCTCTTGTGCAAGAAAGCTCTGATGGCCCTGCTGAACGACCACACTGTCCTCTTGTGCAAGAGCTCCTGCGCAAGAGTTCTTACACCTGATAAAAAAGAGCGTGGCTCTTGTGCAAGAAGCCCTCTCTTACCATGCCTTACTGTAAATTTCCTTGCGCAAGAGCGGGCGGGCAGTGTGGACACTCTGCAGATTCTTGCGCAAGAATGGCTATACTTGCACAAGAAGCCGTGAGTGTAGACATAGCCTTAGAGGGAGAGAACCACTGAGAAACAGAAAATGGAGAGGACAGGATATCCCTGACAGATCTGCTGGGTCTGTAGCCTGAACAGACAGGGCATGTACTAGTAGTCCCTCAGCTGGGATTCACTCATGAGTCTCAGTCTCAAGTGGCTGATTTTACCCACAAGTCTCTGCTGCTTGGTGACTTACTCTGTTCCTCTCAGTGTCTCAAAGCAGAATCTCCTGGAAACAGGGGTCCAGGCCCCTTTCTTTTGGTTGATACCTTCCGTCCATTGGCCATAGACACTCTGGGCTAGAGCACCTGTGAGGAAAAATTAGCGGGTATTCAGCACTCACTGGCAGCCCAGCTCCCCTCTCCCACTAGAACCGCTCACCCACTCGCAGCCCTGCTGATCAATTCCTCTCCCTCACAGCTACCGCAAACAGCTTTTTCACAGTGTTACAGATGTCTGGGAGTGAGGGGTGGAGCAGAGGCACAGCATGCTCAGGGAAGGTTGTGGAGGTGGGGTGGAAGTGAGAGCTTGCAGAAAGGGATGGAATGGAGGAGAGTTGGGAAGAGGCAGGGTGGGTGCATGGGTTTGGAGAAAGCAGCAGAGTGAGACAGCAGCACCCCCCTGCCCAGGTAGAGGGAAAGTCAGTACCTGTATCTCCTGCCACTTTCATAAGAATGAGGTTTTCTCCTGAGAAGTGATGATGAGGAAGACCCCTTCAGAGGACAGCACACTTGTTTCTGCATAGCAGACCACAGACCCTAGGTACAGACATGGCCTTGACACTCAGCAAATACACCCAATTTCAGTGCAGGCTCCATAGGGTTTAACTGAGATTTTCATATTGCAGCTGATTTTTGGGCTGTCTCTCAGGGTATGTTTATGAGTGAAGTCAGCATGTGGAGAGGGCAGTAAACAGCCTAGGGAGTGTCAATGTAACACACTGCTTAGGGTATGTGATCACAGCTCCCCTTAGCGACAGGTGGCAGAGCTGATGTGTGAGTAGGAAAGACAGAATCCGTGTGACCAGAGAGCAGGTGTGTCCTGTGCGGTTGAGTTTTGTTCAGAGATAGGAGATGTGCAACAGGGACTGCTGTTGCTGGAACGTTAATGGTGCTCCTGGCATTGACAAAGGCATCTCCCTTCACGGTCTCTCTATTATTGGTGTTTGCCCATCTCTCTCCTGCTGGATAACTGACCAGTTCCCCCAAATCTGTTGGATTCAAACTCCTAGTGCAGAGCTATGGTTACCCCAGGGGAAGAGATGGCTCTGGACCAGAGGAGGTTTTTGTGTCCGTCTCCACTCTGCTCTCTCACTGTGCCCTTTGCTGCAAGTGCAATAGATGGTCTGGGACTGAGTCACGTTCTGCATCTTCAATATGAACTGTGTGTTATTGACACGCTCAGACTGATAGGAAATTTCCATCCAAGACGTATTTTCCGGGTCACCTTTGCTTCCCGATTGCACCAGGAAGTGCAGCTTGCCTTGGGCATCTTGCAGGTACCAGCTCATCCAGGGGTAGTTTGTGTCCTTCAAGGTGCAGATCACTGACTGTGACTCTCCTGGCTGCAGCATTAGATACGGGGGTGACTGCTCCACTAGCCTGCTCTCTGCACCTGGAAGATAAAGGGAGGATATCCCGTAGGATGAGAGATCTCTCCAGGGAGCCTGGCCCCACCAGGATCGCTGCTACAGGAAACCTCAGGCTCACCTGAGGGGGCAGTGGCCAGTAGCCCCATTAGCAGAGAGAGGAGCTGCAGCAGCTCCATGTCCCCTTCAGCATCTGCTCAAGAAAGTGCATGTATGTGTGCTTGCATAGCCCAGTGGAGAGGCGGGATGAGACTCACACATCCCTTTTATGTAGGAAAGAGGTGTGGCCAAAGGTAGCAGTGTTGATAAATCCACTTTGTTGGTGTGATACTGCAGACTAAGGGGAGTAGCTCTGTGTACCTGGGCAGTACAAAAACACTTGAGAAAACATGTGATACTCAGGCCCATCCCACCCGTAGAGAATGGTGACAGGTTTGTGTGTGCATGTGCACAAACACACATATGTGCATTCCTGTGTAACCCTCAAGGAGATTACTTGGATTCCCAGGGCCTTGTCTGCTGGCAGCTCAGGGAGAGGCTCTGAGTTTGCCTTGGCTCCCCCTCCCTACCAGGGCCAGAGTCTGCCTGGCAACCCGTAGGGCAGGGGTGTCCAAACTTTTTTCAAAGAGGGCCAGATTTGAAGAAGTGAACATGCGTGAGGGCCGGGTCGGAGGCGGGCGGAGAGCACAGGGCACACCGGCCTCACGGCGGCCCGGGGGCAGGGCGAACCCGCAGCCGAGCGGGGGAGCGGGGCTGCGGATATGCCCTACAGGGCAGGCTCTAGGACCGCGGAGGCCATGGGCAGCGGCGCGGCCGGAAGCGGCGCGCTGGGCACGCCAGTTCAAAAGAGCGCCGGGGAGCCAGGAGAGGGGGAGGAAGCGGGGGCCGTATTAAATCGGAACACGGGCCGCAATTGGCCCGCGGGCCGGACTTTGAACATGCTTGCCATAGGGAGTGAGATGCCCCTCCCAGGGAGTTCAGGAAGGGGAAGGAGAGGCCATTGTTGAGGGAAGTCTGGAGACAGCAGGACAAGGGGAGGACTGGTTGTGTGGGAGCTAGTAAGCCCCAGGCCTGCATGCAGGGTTCCCCCTGAGAACTAGCCTCTAGGGACCTGATGGCAGGATCCCTCCGCTGGGTTTTATGTCTCCACTGTTGATTCCCAGTTTGTGGAGTTTGCTGGGAGGCTTCCCCAACCAGGCTGAGTTGGCTCTCCAGCTCCCTGGGTGAGACCAGTGACTGCATTGTCAGCTCGGCTTGATCTGCTAGTTCAGGGCTGCTGCCTGCTGTGTGGGTCTGAATGCTGGGCTAGGAGGTTATAGTTTGAATTTTGGTGCAGTTGTGTGGCCTGCACCTTGAGCCCGGCACCCCTTCACGGTGAGAGGAAATTCTGGGACCGAATCAGCCTGATTCCTGCTTGAAGAGGATCCCTGCGAGAAGAGAGCAGCCCCTCTGCAGTGACTGAGTCATCTCTCAACCTGAGGCTCATTCATGGAGTGTGTGAGTGCACCAATTTTTAGTTAGTCAGGCAGGGAATCTGTTTGGGGATTTTATTACCTGCTGCATATTAAACCTGTGGAGGGATTTACTGCCTTCTCCCATGTGTGAGTCCTTTGGGCTGTACTGGACCTAGTCAGCTCCACTGCTAAACCACTGCAGAGAAGGATTTTGTGATCAAAAGTCATAAAGGGCCCCAACAAAGTACGCGTATCAACGGGACACTGATCTTACAGTTGCTGGGCACCGGTGACCCTAAAAATAGTGTTTTACCCTGTTCTGTTATATTTGTCTCCTGTTTAATATAATTGTGTTTATTATAGTGTAGGGCTACGTCTACACTGGCCCCTTTTCCGGAAGGGGCATGTTAATTTCACCTATCGTAGTAGGGAAATCCGCGGGGGATTGAAATATCCCCCACGGCATTTAAATAAAAATGTCCGCCGCTTTTTTCCGGCTTTTTAAAAAGCCGGAAAAGAGCGTCTACACTGGCCCCGATCCTCCGGAAAAAGCACCCTTTTCCGGAGGCTCTTATTCCTACTTCAAAGTAGGAATAAGAGCCTCCGGAAAAGGGCGCTTTTTCCGGAGGATCGGGGCCAGTGTAGACGCTCTTTTCCGGCTTTTTTAAAAGCCGGAAAAAAGCGGCGGACATTTTTATTTAAATGCCGCGGGGGATATTTCAATCCCCCGCGGATTTCCCTACTACGATAGGTGAAATTAACATGCCCCTTCCGGAAAAGGGGCCAGTGTAGACGAGCCCTAGGTGTTTGTGCTATTTTCTGGGAGTCTCCAACTATCTGGCAAATACGTGGGGATTACCCTGGGCTAGAATTTTCCTCTCAAGCTGCCCTGGTGACCCTGCCAGGAAGGAGTGAGGGGGGTGGAGGCACCGCCAAATAAATCCATCAGAAAAAATAAAGTTGAGTGGGTGGCGGGATCCAGAAGAACCCAGACCTATCCATCAAAACCTGTAAGGAGATTGGCTTTAAAGAAGGTAACCAGGTGGAGAGGGGGTGCTACACCTGCATTCTATCTTGTGCTGCTTGTTTTGTCAGGCAGCACTGCAGGAGAAAGAGAGTCTATAACCAGGAGCCTTTGTGAGCATGAAGCATATATGGTAAAAGCATGGTGGGCAGATGGGGTCATTTTATAAAAAGCTCAAGTTTGAGCTGAAAAAGCAAACCCTTGATTACCTTTATGTAACAGAGCTGGGTCATGTTGTGTGTGTGAGGATTGCTCACTTTTTTTTTAGAAAAAGGTGAATTTTTGGCATTAGTGCATGTAGGTTGGGCCAAACTTGAACATGGTTCCCTACAACAGCAGCACACTGAAGGGAACAGATAGTTTTTCCTTGGATCATAATTGCTCCATGCATGGGACCATAGCAGATCTTGGCATCAGTTGGGGTTCTTGGAGGATGATTCCTATAATTATGTAAAACTGTGTTTAAAATTTCAGAGGGGTAGCCACTGTTAGTTTTTCCAGATACATACTTAAACAACAAATAGTCTTGCAGCACCTTAGAGCAGGGCTGCTCAAATTTGGAAGCCCCGGGGCCCACAATGATACTCACAGCACATGGCAAGGGCCACAACTTAAGTGTGGTTGCATATACGTGCAAATATATATGCAAATAGCTTCTTCACACAGACAGGAATGAATACAAAGAGTAAGGCAAGACTACACAACACGCAGGTCCCATTTAAGTCACTTCTGCTGATATTAATACAATACAATATTTACCTGATTTGCACCCATATGACAGCACTTTCAAAGAGCAATGACAGTCCAGGAATTTAACTTCTAAAACTTATATCTCCAGAAGACCATGATATTGACTACTTTTTTGTTTTGGCTTCACAATAGTCCAGGAATTTAAGTATTAAACCACATATCAGCCCAAACTGCACCGTAAACCCAAATCACACCATGGGCTACTAACAAGTGGGCTGCAGGCCATGTGTTGAGTAGCCCTGCCTTAGGCTATGTCTAGACTGCAGGCTTCTTTCGAAAGAGCCTCTTTCGAAAGCATCTTTCGAAAGAGGCTCTTTCGAAAGAGCGCGTCTAGACTACAATGCGCGGATCGAAAGATCGATCCGCTATTTCGAAAAAGAGCATCCAGACTGCTGGACGCTCTTTCGAAATTCAAAGCCACCCAGAACTGCTTCTGCCAGGGCATGGGGGCAGCATTTCCTTCCGGGTGCTGCCTGCCTGTCCTTTGCAGAGACGCGTGGTGAGAGGGACACTCCTGAACACCCGTTGCTCTGCTCCTGCAGCTGCCTTTGCTGTCCCTCGAGGAATTAAGCAAGGCATTGCAGTGCTGGTTTGGAGTGCTCAGCTTCCTGGGACACCCCAGCAGCTATTTTCTTTTGAGGTTTTTCTGCTAGCAGACCCTTTTTTTGGCATGGAGCCAGAGCTGCTCCTGGGCAGGCGATGGCCCCACACCACCATACTGCAGCTGTTGCTGCATCTTCATGACACTGTCATGAGGCTCCTTCCCGAGCTGCTCCCAGACCAGAGGTACGAGGGGTTCCTCCGTCAGGCAGCCGCACTGCCCTTGCCTCCTAACTTTTTTGTGGACAGGCGTGTTTGGAGGTTTGACACCAGCTCTGAATGGTGGGATCGGCTCGTGATGGAGATCTGGGATGACCAAGACTGGCTATGGAACTTCCGGATGAGAAATACCACTTTCCAGGAGCTGTGTACCTGGCTCGCCCCTGCTCTGCAACGGCAAGACACCCACCTGCGGCCCGCCATCCCCCTGGAAAAGAGGGTCACCATTGCCCTCTGGAAGCTGGCAACCCCCGACAGCTACCGCTCCGTGGGACACCAATTTGGCGTGGGGAGATCTACTGTCGGGGCCGTCTTGATGGAGGTAAGTCATTGTCTGGGGACAGTCACAGTTTGGGGTGGGGGGAAGGGAGACTGTCAGGAAGGGCCAAGTGGAGTGGGAGTGGGAGGGAGCTCCTCCACTCACCCTGAATTGTGGGGGGAGGGGTTCTGAGGAGGGGATTCCTGGGGTGTTTGAGAGGGAAGGTGGGCGGTGGGTTCTCCTCCTAAGACATAAGGCACCCCTTCTAACATTTTGTTGTCTGTCTCGTTCTGCAGGTGGTGAGGGCCATCAATTCGGAGCTGCTCAACAGGCTCATCTGTCTACCGGATCTGGACAGCGTCATGGCCGGCTTTGCTGCCCTCGGCTTCCCGAATTGCGGAGGAGCGCTCGATGGGACAAACATTGCAATCCGTGCACCGCCCCATCGAGCAGCCCAATTCATAAACAGAAAGGGCTACTTTTCTATGGTCCTCCAGGCCCTGGTCGACCATCGTGGCCAGTTTTCGGACATTTGTGTTGGGTGGTCAGGGTGGGCACATGATGCCCGCATCTTCAGAAACTCGTACCTCTACCGGAGGCTTCAGGCAGGAACATTTTTCCCCCATCGCCAGTTTGCGGTTGGGGATGTGCACATGCCGGTGTGCATAGTGGCTGATGCTGCCTATCCCCTGATGCCGTGGCTGATGAAGCCCTACACCGGCCAGCTGGATGCGAGCAAGGAGCAGTTTAATGCTCGCCTTAACCGGGCTCACAACCAGGTGGAATGTGCGTTTGGCCGTTTAAAGGGCAGATTCCGGTGCTTGCTCACACGCCTCGACATGGGGGAGACCAACATCCCTGAGGTGGTGGCCGCGTGTTGCGTCCTCCATAACCTCATGGAGAGGAAAGGGGAGGCCTTCCTACCAGGGTGGGGGAGAGCTGCTGATGCCCAGGAGAGGCTCTTTGCCCAGCCCCGGACAGCTGCCATCCGCCAGGCTCACCGGTCTGCAGTTGGCATCTGGGAGGCCCTCCGGGAGCAATTCTCCAGTGGAGGCCACTGAGACTGAGTGCACTGAGGGGCTTCTGCCTGGGGACTGGGCCCTGGCCCAATAGAAGCTTCCCTCCACAACCCATCTCCTGACCCAGTTTGGACACATCAGTTACACCAGGGTGTGTTTCAAAATAAAATGTTCTGTTTACTTATTTATAATTTTGTACATATTATCAAACAATGTTGCAAACATAACAAAATTTTTTTTCATTTTTGTTGTTGCCAAACTATATACAATAAAGAAACAGTTCGTTTAACCCTTTGTTTGTGCTTTAACTGGGGTGATGGGGGTGATTGAAACCTGGAGGGGGGAAGGGGACTGGAAACCTGGAGGGGGGAAGGGGATCAGGTTGAACGGGGCTTGGCAGATTTCCCTTTCCTGCCTGGGCCTCGTGTTTGGGGTGCTCCCCGGGTGCGGGATCGGGTGGTGCACCTGTCAGTTGGCTGGCTGCTGGGGTGCTCTTGGGACGTGGAAGCCTGGGGAGAGGAGGGCCAGGGGGAGAGAGGGGCTGGGGAACTGGGGGGGCTGGGTGAGAGGGAGGTCCAAGGGGGGAAAGGGATGCTGTTGTGGAAGGGGGGTTTGGTGGGGTGGGGTCATGGGGTGCTGGAGGAGCAGGACCAGGCACAGCAGCAGGCAAGCCGCTGACCTCCCTCAGAGTACTGTACAGGACCGTGCGCTGCAGGACCAGCTCGTTCATGAGCCGATCACGCCAGCGATCCTCTGCCTCCGCCCTCTGTCGCAGGATGGAGTTCTGCTCCTGCACAGCCTCGACGTGCTGTCTGAGGATGTCCGCGTAGACACGCCTGTGTCTGCGGCTCCCATGTCCCCGAGATGGAGATGGAGATGGAGGTGGGGCTGGGGTGCTGCGGCCCTCTTCCACGGCTGGTCCGGCTGTGGAGGAAAAGAAGAAGACACAATCAGTCCTATAAACTGGACTCTGTAGCACTTAAAATACTAACAGGATGGTTTATTAGGGGATGAGCTTTCCTGGGCCAGACCCACTTCCTCAGATCAGAGTAACACGGCTACATTTCTATCACAATCAGTCCTGTGTGCAACAGCTGTCCAAAAGGGCATGCCGTCTCCCTTGAGACAGGGGAAGCAGACATTCTGAAGGTCACACTGTGTGTGTGTGTGTGACCTGGGCATCAGCCTGAGCATGACAGGTTTCCCTTGTGCATCACCCACTGTGCACCCACCTACCTCCCCCCCCCCCCCCGGGTGTGACACAAACTCACTGTACTCACCTGCTGCTTCCTCTCCTGCGCCAGATGACGCCTGGGAGGCCTCAGAGGTCTGGGTGATTGGCTCCAAGGTGGTGAGGGTCGCCATCTCCTCGCTGTCCTCCTCCTCCTCTGGGACCATGTCCCCATCTCCAGAGTGCTGTAGCTCCTGCTCTGGAGCGTCCACCACGGGGTCTGCCAGTCCGGACTGCACGAACCTCCGTGGTGTGCGTGCTTCTGCACTGCCACCCAGGATCTGGTCCAGCTCTGGGTAGTAGGGGCAGTAGTGGGGGGCTGCCCCAGACCGGGAGCTCTCCTCCCTGGCTTTGACGTACCCGTGGCGCAGCTCTTTTACCTTTGAGCGCACCTGGTCCTGGGTGCGGGGGTAGTGGCCCTTCTGGGCCAGGGCATCAGCCATGCGGCCATAAATTTCGGCATTTCGCCGCCGGCTTTTGAGAGCCTGTAAGGCCTCCTCCTCTCCCCACAGCTCCAGCAGGCTCTTGATCTCAGCGCCAGACCAGGATGGTGCCCGGCGCTTGGAGCCCTTGGCTGGGTCCCCAGAAGGCTCGGAGGAAGGGCCAGGACGCTCTTGGGGCTGGGACATGCTGCAGCAAGGTCGCCGTGTGCTCTGGCTCCTTGTCTGCAACAAGTGTCTGTGAGGGTGCCTGTCCCTTTAAGGAATGGCTGCAGCCAGGAATCACAGACGTGCAACCCATGGCCCAGATTGTCCACCAGGGCTTCTTCCTGGAGGCCAATTCTTTCGAAAGAAAGGGCTCCCCCTGTCCACACTCACGTTCTTTCGACGGATCTCCCTCGAAAAAGGCGTTCTTTCTCGTAAAATTAGGTGTACAGCCGTCGAAAGAAAAGCCGCGTTCTTTCGATTTAATTTCGAAAGAACGCGGCTTGAGTCTGGACGCAGGGGAAGTTCTTTCGAAAAAAGGCTACTTTTTTCGAAAGAACCCCTGAGTCTGGACACGGCCTTAGAGACTAACAAAATGTAGAAGGTGTCATGTTAGTCTCTAAGGTGCTGCAAGACTATTTTTTGTGTTTAAAATTATAAGCTATTAAATTGTGGGAGGTTTTCCTGGTACTGTTAAAGGGCTAGTGAGCTCTGTTGGGAAGAGTGTGAGCTGGGCTTAGCAACATTTAGTCTGCAGCTAACCAGCAATATCTTAGGTGTGGAAATGGGACCCCAGGTCTGGGCAGTCCAGCACTGGGACCAGCACCCCCCATGTAGGGAGTGGCCACTCTATGGGAGAGAGGGGCAAGTCCCTCTGCAGAGAGGACTGTGGAGAGGGGGCAGAAGAGCAGAGGGGCTCACCTGCAGGCTCAGGAGAGCTGGCAGGAGGTGGCAAGCATTGCAAATACAGACTGGAAGGCAGAGAAAAGTGAAACTTTGAAGCGGGAAAAGTGTCGTGTGGTTTGTTTTTTAGATATGAGAGCCAGTAAAACACCTCAGATAATCCTTGTTAACTTTATTATGCACAGAATAGTAAAGGAAAGCAATGCAAGGTTACTCAGATCTATTCCAGTACATGGGATAGTTAGCGCAGACAATATAATAACACCTTTACCTTGGATAATAAACAAGATACTCAATTTTAAGAATATGAATATACATGTACTTATTTCTATAAATCACAAACAGTTCCAATGCTATTTACCCTTACAATTGTCAGACAGGAGGTTGTGGCCTCTTTCTTTCCCCATGCACACAGGCGTCCACAATGCATCGGGCAGTAGGAACTGGTTCACCTTCTTGTTGCAGTGAATAAGATAGTCGGGACACCTTAGCCAATACCTCCCACTGATTAGGTTCTTCCCTTATATCTATACTTGACTTGGTCATTCTAGTAATATTACCAAGCAATTACATTTTGCATAAGATAGCTATTGTGCCAATATCTATGATACATTTTGCTGTGCCAAAATATTGCATAAATGCTTTAATTAATAGTTTTTCAGCTGTCTCTGGAATTTTTCTCTTGTAAAAAATGGAATGTACTAGTACTAGGTTGTTTCTGGTCTTATTGCCCTGTTCTCATTGTCCTGTACAAGTTATGCATGATTGGGCAAGCACTCCTGACTCTCTCCCCTCCCTTTTTTGCCTGGCCTGTGTGTGTATGTGCACCAGACTTGAGTCAGGCCTAGGGTTTGCTTTGTTAGGGTATGTCTACACAGCAAAGTTATTTCAAAATAACTTTCCTAGCATCTACACAGCCAAACCGCTATTTCAAAATTAAATCAAAATAGCAGAGGGCTTATTTCGAAACTGGTAAACCTCATTTCATGAGGAATAGCACCAATTTTGAAATTGCTATTGTTGGGACCAGGAAAACAAGGCCTGGTCAACATTATGTTAAGGAAAGTTAGCAAAGGCTAATTACGGAGGCCTCTGGGTATTTTTGACCAGAAGCAGAAATGTGGTTCAAACAGAGGCGCACCCTCCATGCTGGCTTAGGTTATAAAAGTAAGATGAGTGATAAATTATATATTTGTATCTACTGTGAGTAGAATGGCTTGCTTTGGGAACTGGTCAGTAACTCCCTGTTTTTGTTCCTCTTCGCTAATCTTACCTCCCTATTTTTGCCCTTTGTTTGTACCCGACTCTTTTGTCTCCTTGTTCCTGGTACCTGCCTTTTGTGATTGATAAGAAAGTTACTGATGCATTATGAAGCGCTTTTGGCCACAATGTATATAGTTGGCTAAGATATGCATAGATATTAAAAGTTTCTAGAAAGGGGGGTAAGTGGCTTGGGTGAAGAGCTTATGACGCGACGGAACTGTCTTTATAAGCCTACCTATTACTAAAATCGGGGCTGGTTCTCTTTGGAGACGGGCCGCTCTCTATTGTTGTGTGCACTCATCAATAAAGAGCTTGTGATTGAACTTTGCTGGTGTTGCCTGTCTCTTTGCGGTCAGACAACGAACCGAGCCATCTGGGTTAGAGTCCCTGACAAATTTGGCACCCCAGATGGGACTCGTCTGACTCTCCGGTGCGGGATCGGACTCCGATGCAATGCAGCGCGCATCCTCCGGTTTTTAGGAGCCTTGCCTGGTGAACTGATCCCTGCATCGGCGATAAGGCGTGTCCTGTGAACCAGCCGGAGCCCGTAGAAATCCAGCAATGTCGACCTACCCATTGTGTAGGATCCAGGTCTTCGGGGTTAGAGTCCCTGGAGTGTTCGGGGTTAGAGTCCCTGGACAGGTAAGTGAGCGCTCGGGTTAGAGGGTTAGAGTCCCTTAACCGTGGGAAATGGGACAGGCTGGCAGTTCATGCCCGGGGGACGCCCCGTTGTCCCTGATACTCAGAGATTGGAAGGGTATCTCTGGAACAACCGGTTTAGCTAAGTCCAGGATGAAAGATTTATGCCAAATTCAGTGGCCTTCCCTTACCGCTCATTTGTCCCCGGATAATGATTGGCCAGATTGCGGAACCTTTTCCATAGAAAGAATGAATGCCCTTAGGGATATATTGGTTAATCTTAGGCCCGGACAAATGGCGTATCTATTTGTATGGTACAATTATAACCCAAAAGAGAGGGAAGTAGCCTTGCAGGCTGTTAGTATGGGGGGACCTATCAAGCTCCCTCCACCTTATGCCCCTGAGACCCAGTCGGAGGAAGACTGGTATCGTCCGATGCGGATACCACGGAGACAAAGTCCCAGGTTACAAGAAGAGGATGGGAAAATGGGGGAGACCTCCTCTGGGACTGGTTCGGGAAAAACAGAGGGGGCTGGAGAGTCCTCTCAGTATCCGCTTCGAGCTTATCCCATTCCCCAGAATAATGGGCAAGCTACATTTGTATATACTCATGCCCCATTTTCAACTGCTGATTTACTAAATTGGCAGTGCTCTCTGCCACGCCTTCGGGATAACCCGGAGGCGGTGGAAAGAACTTTCCGTACTATTTTCTCTACCCACCTACCAAACTGGGCTGATGTGAATCAGTTACTAGACACTCTCTTCACTGAAGACAAGAGACAGAAGGTTAAGGAAAAGCCGAGAACATATTATCAAGATCAGGCATGGGGAACCTTGCCCAGTGCTGAACCTAATTGGGATCCTAATAATGATGGGGGAAGGGGAAATTTGAGTCGTTATCGACAAGCTATTTTGCATGGAATATAAGGGGACTTATTAATCAATATGTGATTCCAGAACATCCTGTGGTACCAAACCCAAGTACCATTTTGGAATGGTGCCACCGGATGCAGAATGGTTTACTTGTCTGGATTTGACAAATGCTTTTTTCTATGTACCGGTGGCCCTGGACAAGCAATATCTCTTTGCATTTACATGGGGGGTCCTTGGTACTGTTGGGAAAAGGGTGAAGGATCTGGACCTCCTGGACAACTCACTTGGACTAGAATGCCCCAAGGATATGTGGAAGCACCAGGAGTATTTGCAAGGGTTCTAGCCGAGGATCTAAAAGATGTTCAGTTGCCAGCCGCCTCTACTTTAGTGACTTATGTTGATGATATTTTAGTAGCCTCAAGGACTCGAGAGGATAATGAAAGAGACTCTGTATATTTGCTTAATCAGCTAGCGCTTAAAGGACATAAGGTTAGCCCTACAAAGTTGCAATGGGCTCAACAGGAGGTAAAATACCTGGGGTATACGTTGAGTCCCGGAGTACACCGTTTGGACTTAAAACGAATTGAAACCATAGTTAACATTGCATTTCCTACAACTAAGCGGGGTATGCGTGGGTTTATTGGTATGATTGGATTTTGTCATCCGTGGATTATTTCAGCTGGAGAATTGCTTAAGCCTTTACATGAATTAACAAAAGAAGGGGCTGAAGAACCCCTGCATCCTAATCCCGAGCAGTTAAAAGCCTTCGAGGCATTAAAGGGGTCCCTTATTCAAGCTCCAGAATTAGGACTGCCAAATTATAATAAGCCCTTTGACTTGTATGTGCATGAGGTCAAGGGAGTGGCATCGGGAGTACTTACACAACCCTTTGGAAATGCTCCTAGACCCATTGCATACCTCTCAGGACAATTGGATCCGGTGGCAAAGGGACACCCAGGCTGTCTCAGAAACGTAGCAGCGGCTGCACTATTAGTGGAAAAGGCCCAAGAAATTGTCCTTTAACAGTGCACACTCCACATGCTGTAGCCAGCTTGTTAAATTCTCAGCAGCATAAACATTTGACTAACCAGAGACTGTCCAAGTATGAGGTAACCTTATTAATGACTCATGGGATTACCCTACAGAGGTGTGCAAATTTAAATCCAGCTGCTTTGTTACCTCATGAAGTAAGGCAGGAGCAAATACATGACTGTTTGCAAATTTTGGATCAGGTATCCACTCCTCGACCTGATCTGACAGATGTTCCTTTGTCAAATCCGGAATTAGAACTGTTTGTGGATGGATCTGCTTTCGTTCGAAATGGAATCAGGTATTCTGTGTATGCTGTTACCAGTGGTAACATAGTCTTAATAGGAAAACCCCTGCCACCTGGAACAAGCGCTCAGTCAGCCGAGTTACAAGCGCTTACAGCTGCTTGTCTATTTGCCAAAGACAAAAAGGTTAGTATTTATACTGATTCCAAATATGCTTTTGGTGTGTGCCATGCTACCGGGGCAATTTGGAAGGAAAGAGGATTTATTACTTCTTCGGGATCACAAATTGCTCATGGGAAAGAGATAGCTGAATTATTGCAAGCTATCCAAGCTCCTAAGGAAATTGCAGTTATGCACTGCAAGGCTCACACCAAGCAAGCTGACTCTGTGTCTGTAGGAAACCGGTTTGCCGACGAGGCTGCTAAAGCTGCTGCTTTACAAGGTACTCAATTAGAATTATGCCCTCCTCTCTTAACCTGGCAACAGCAAGCTCCAGATACTGAGAAAGAAATCTGGGAGAAATGGGAGGCACGTCCCAATTCCTCAGGAATCTGGGAATGTGATAATAGTATGGTTCTGCCTAAAAGTCACCAGAGGGAATTGGTGCAACAGGTTCATAAAAATACCCATTTAGGAGCGACCAAAGTAGCCCAAATTATTTTGAGACAGTTTGTTTCCCCGGGACTCCATGAAGTAGCCAGAAGGGTGGTGGAAAGGTGTGTCCTATGCCAGCAATGTAATTCGAAAGGGGTCATTAAACAAACCCCAGCGCCTGGAGGACGTAGATGGGCTCATAGACCTATGCAGCATTTACAGATTGATTTTACTGATTTACCTCCCTCTGAAGGGAAACGGCATTTGTTAGTTCTAGTGGACCAGCTCACTGGCTGGGTGGAGGCATTTCCTACGGCCCGTGCTACTGCAACTGTGGTATGCAAGGTATTACTTAATGAAGTGATACCACGGTTTGGCCCCCCTGAAATAATTGACTCTGATCAAGGTACTCATTTCATTGCAAAGATTTGTAAAGAACTTACTGAGGCTGTGGGAACTAAGTGGGCCTTTCATACTCCTTGGCACCCCCAAAGTTCGAGCCAAGTGGAGCGTATGAACGGTACCTTAAAGGGTCTTTTAACAAAGTTATGCCAAGAGCTTAGTCTAAAATGGACTAAAGTCCTCCCTCTCGCTCTCTACATTATCCGGACAACTCCAAGCGTAAGGACTGGGCTGGCACCATATGAAATCTTGCTGGGACATGTACCACCAACCTTCTCTCCTTTGATCTCAATTCCTCATGACACTGATCTAACAAGCGATACGGAAACCTATGTAAAAAGGTTGCAGCAGCATCTAGTGACATTGCAACAGTACTCCGCGCAATCTCAATCCTTACCATTGTGGGAAGCTGTTCATTCTATTTTACCAGGTGATCCTGTGTGGGTAAAAACGTATAAGAAGATTCCGCTTCGACCTCAGTGGTTGGGTCCTTTTGAGACTCTCCTGGTAAGCCCTACTGCCATTCGGGTTAAAGAACTTCCCACCTGGATTCATCATACCAATGTCAAGAGGAGCACCGCCAGGGAATCTGACCAGGTAAAGGGTTCCTCAGAAGCAGACGACGTCGGACATCGAAGGAGCCGCGCTAGTTCACCCCACCGCGAAACGGGTGAACCAGAAGCAGACGATTTTAGCTCCCAAGGCAAATGGACTGCCACCCCTTTGGGCGACCTGAAGCTTCAGCTGAAAAGGACTTAGATCGGTGGTGCCCCTTTGCTGAAAAATGGCTTGGTTACATTTACGGGGTCCTCTGTGTGTTACTTTGTCTTTTATTTGTTGCCTTGCTCTTTTGGTGGTATGAAATATAAGGGTATCAGAGTCTAATACCTTCCTACGTTTTGCTCATGAAATGAAAACTCGCATGCCTGCATTACATAACTTATCTTGCTGGGTATGCTCCTTAATGCCAACCGATAGTCAAAAAGGCCTTCTCATGATTCCTATTGCCCTTAGCGCAGCAAATATGACTTGGACTCCTTCATGGAAAGATCCCTTAGGCACTCAGAATATAACTTGGGCAAATGCCGGAATCCATACCAGTAACTACCTGTTGGTCTGGCAACGATCCGGTAAATGGTGCCTCCTTTGGGGATCTCCTACATTCAATACTTTATGGGTTGGTGAAAGTCAGTGTGAAATCTATTATAATACCTCACATATTGGGTACCAATTTAAAAGGATAGAAATACAATACAATATCTCCCGTCACGGGAATCAGGTTGAAAGAAAGAAATCAAAATATCTGATCCCCAATGGAATCTCTATTTCACTTCTCCCTACATGGATGACAATAGACCCTTCCTTGTGTGTCCCGACTCAGGCAAATTACTCTTATAACTGCTCTCCTGATAGTCTCCTAGC
The DNA here is from genome assembly GCF_049634645.1 of Pelodiscus sinensis. Classification (NCBI taxonomy): domain Eukaryota; kingdom Metazoa; phylum Chordata; order Testudines; family Trionychidae; genus Pelodiscus; species Pelodiscus sinensis. Next base: position 136,212,598 of record NC_134711.1, on the reverse strand, counting down.
ACCAGTTGCTCCTCGTAGTTGGGCACCATGGAACACTCCCTTATTTGGAGTATATTGGGTGTGTGGAGATAAGGCCTACCTGATTCTCCCCCACTCCTGGACTGGATCCTGCTACCTAGCGTGGTTAGAGCCCCCAATAGTATATCGGTCTCACCTCCCCATAGGAAAGATCAGAAACATGCGAGATGCAGAGACCGATGCTAAAGAATCTCGCCCTCTTACTTGGCGAGCATTAAATGATTGGACAGGGGCCTGTGCAGGATTCCCCCTTGCTTGTGGGGGAGCCACCTGGAGGTTAGGAGAAGAAATAATGAGGCTTCAAGGGATTCTGGAAATAATGGCAAATACCACTGCTGATGCGTTAACTGATTTGGCTACTGAACAGAAAAAAATCCGGCAAATGGTTCTCCAGAATCGCTTAGCGCTGGACATTCTGCTAGCCTCTCAGGGAGGAACATGTGCCTTGATAGGACAAGAGTGTTGTGTGTACATTCCTGATGTCTATAATGCGACCTGGGACAGAGCAAAGCACTTTGTGCAAGTGGAGAGGGATCGTGGAGGAGAAAAAGGAGATTCCTGGTGGAGTAGCTTATTTAACTGGTTTCCAAACATAGGGGGCTGGCTCCATAATTTGATTCATAGTGCTGTAGTTATTATTTGTGGGTTACTTGTGCTGTATGTTATAATTCGCTGTGGATGCTGAATTGGTAGCAAATTGTGTACCGTTAAAAAGTAGGTACCGATTATTCTGGGTGTCCCAGGAGTCCCATAGGGAACTCCAGGGACAAAGGGGGGATTGTTGGGACCAGGAAAACAAGGCCTGGTCAACATTATGCTAAGGAAAGTTAGCAAAGGCTAATTACAGAGGCCTCTGGGTATTTTTGACCAGAAGCAGAAATGTGATTCAAACAGAGGCGCACCCTCCATGCTGGCTTAGGTTATAAAAGTAAGATGAGTGATAAATTATATATTTGTACCTACTGTGAGTAGAATGGCTTGCTTTGGGAACTGGTCAGTAACTCCCTGTTTTTGTTCCTCTTCGCTGATCTTACCTCCCTATTTTTGCCCTTTGTTTGTACCCGACTCTTTTGTCTCCTTGTTCCTGGTACCTGCCTTTTGTGATTGATAAGAAAGTTACTGATGCATTATGAAGCGCTTTTGGCCACAATGTATATAGTTGGCTAAGATATGCATAGATATTAAAAGTTTCTAGAAAGGGGGGTAAGTGGCTTGGGTGAAGAGCTTATGACGCAACGGAACTGTCTTTATAAGCCTACCTGTTACTAAAATCGGGGCTGGTTCTCTTTGGAGACGGGCCGCTCTCTATTGTTGTGTGCACTCTTCAATAAAGAGCTTGTGATTGAACTTTGCTGGTGTTGCCTGTCTCTTTGCAGTCAGACAACGAACCGAGCCGTCTGGGTTAGAGTCCCTGACACTATTTTGAAATAAGCATTGTGTAGGTGCTTATTTCAAAATACGGGGCCTTTAGCCCTTCCCAGGGTGCCTTGCTGGCCACTCTGGGCACAAACAGGAAAACTCCTCTCCTCCCAGAGCTCTTAAAGGGCCAGAGTCTGGTTATAGTTTGTTGTGGCTAGCACCAGGCCTGCCAGCCTAGAGCCACTCTGCCACTGCCCCTGAGCTTGGCCACAGCATGAGCCAGCAACCCAGTGGCAGCCAGCCCTCCTCAGCTCCCCAGGAGCCTGCCAGGGGCTACAAAAGGTGGGAGCCCGCCTGATCCAGTGTGGAGATCATGGACCTGATTGAGGTTTGTGGGGAGGCATCCAACGTCCATGATCTCCGCACTAGAGGAACACAGCCGTGTACAGGTGGATGGCTGCCAGCCTGGCCACCAAAGGCCACATGCGCACCCAGGAGCAGGTTCGGATGAAAATCAAGGAGCTGAGGCAGGCCTATGCCAGGGCCACAGGGAGCAGCTCCCAAACAGGAGGAGACCCAGACAGCTGCCACTATTATGATGCCCTCAACCACATCCTGGGAGGGCGGGACAGTCCCTGCCCCCCAGGTGGTCATCGACCGTGGGGCAGAGGGCCCTGACCAGTGCACGGAAGGAGGAGGAGGGCCAGGAGCTGCAGGAGCCCAGAGAAAGCATGCCACACAGCCAGGGCCCCCGAGCCATCCCAGCGGACCTGTCGCCAGTGTCATCCGAGGCCGGGAAGGCAACAACATGTGAGTGCCATCACTGTCCTTGTATGAGGGAGTGGGAGGGGTGGGAGACTAGGGACCACTCATGTGGGCCTTGCTAGCCATGGCTCATGCAGCAACCTGTGCATGTGCCATGCTATCCCTGGGCACACGGCCCCAGCTGCCTGCCACACAGGGGCCTTGGCCTGTTACCCACACGTGTGTATGTATGAAGGCACATGACATGCTCCTGACCTCAGGGTGGAATGCTGCACAATGCCCTCCCTCCGCAAGCCCCCTCTACACAGAGGCAGTGGATATCTACCTCTCCCCCCCCACACACACACACTATACACAGCACAGGGGCATGGGTGCAGCTATCCCGGGGATAGCTGGACATTCTAAACATAGCCTGTGTGCAAGCACATCAGCTCTGATGGAGCGGAGACCTGCCGTGCAGAAAGGAGCTGGGCTTCACCCACTGTGTCCCCAGGGATAACTGACACTTCTTTTGTTTCTCTACAGCCATAGCAGCTGCAAGTGCAGGGTGCACCACCCCGCCCTGGACATCCTTCTGCACCCGAGCACTCAGCAGGCTGACCCATAACCAGGAGGAGTACCAGCGGCAGCATCTGGCGATACTGCGGGGCATGCACCGCACCCTGGATTACTGGGTGCATGAAGACCTGCAGCTTCTTTGGGAGAGCTGGCAGGAGCTGCTTGCCTAGGGCCATGCAATCTGCAACCACCTGCAGATCCTGGTGCATAGACTGGTGCCTCCTGCCGCTCCTGCCCCTGCTGCCTCCCCAGCTACCGCTCCTCTTCCCACTCCTGCTCCCCCTCCTGCTTCTTCCTTCACCCTCTCCCATCCCCACCCACCTCACCCTCAATACCCTCCCTCCCCCCGGATGCCGAGACCCCCGCACCCGCAGTGCTGGGAGACAGGTGGGTCAGCAAGACCCCCAACACTGAGCCAGGGCCGGCCTTAGGCCGATTCAACCAATTTGGTCGAATCGGGCCCCGTGCCCTTGAACCCAGAAGTACCAGCCACAGCATTACAGTTGTGTTGATCTTCTCTGGACTTTCTCCAGTTTCTCCATGTTTCCTGAAATGTGGTGTCCAGAACTGGACATGTGACTCCAGCTGGGGCCTAATGTAGATGGCTCATTCCCTGCCTAGGGGACGTGAGACTGGGTGGATTAATTTCCAATCCTCCTGTTTATTCTTTTCCTAAGCCAGGAGGGCACAGTAGTTCTGATGGGGGCTCCGCAAGAAGGCAGCCCGCACTGCCCCCTGCCTGAAACCTTGTGCAGGTGTTTAACAGGCATGGCTTGCTCATGACTGCTTCAGTCCCATTGGATGTGCCTCAGCCTCTTTTCTTCTCCTCCCCTGCTTTGCAATGGGGCTGTTGACTCTGGGGGGAGAGGGGTGGAGGCAGGCAGAGGTGTCTCCCTGCAGCAGATGTAGACACATCTCTGTATTAATCATTCTCTCATTGAAGTTTTTAGCTTTGTATTGAGTCCTTTTACATGGAAACGTTGTATTACGTCTTTGAAGAATAGTCCCTAGGACAAGTGAGGCAGAGACTGTCCCTGTGGGGTGAATGAGGTGGGAATGGATAAGGCAGAAGGTGTGCACTTCTGGGCAGTTGCAAAGGTTGGAGAGGGGATGGAAGCCAGATCCAAGATCAATGAGCCCTGGGAAGTGGGCCCGTTGAAAGGAGACTGGACCTGTGGATGCCTTGGGGGTCAGCAGCAAGGGCCTGATTTGGGAAGCCCCCTCTTTAGAGGTAAATGTGGCAGCTTCGAGACACCACCCAGAAGCAGGCGCCACAGACACTAACTGCAGAATCATGGGATGGCTTTCACGGAACTTGCACATGCATAAGTTGATAGATCTGCAGGAGGGGGGGCCATGGCGTAGTGAGGTGGCCGGAGGAGTCAGTTGCCCCTGGGAGGAAAATAACATAAAATTTAGTTAAAAATAGATGCCACACGTTTTTAAAAGGAATACCATATCTCCTGCCTTTTGTCTATTTTTGTCTCTTTTGAAAATTGGACTTGGAAATCTAAGCTCAGATTTTCAAAGGTAATTAAGCTCCTAAAGAGACAGTTGCCAACTCGGATCTTCAAATATATCTATCTGATCTTTACACACCTTTGAAAATCCGGTCATAAGTGTCATAGTCAGTTCTGAACGTGAGATGTGGGAGCCCAGTCGTAATTCCTTCAGGCTTTTTTTTTTTAATTTGAACATTTATCTACACTAATTCCCCTCCTTTCTCTTTCACTATCCAATAAATGCATGGATCAAAATTATAGGTGCTTTGTGAATATGCTGACTTGAGAGTGGAAAGATTTCATATTGTCATGTATGATTCCTGGTAACCCATCTCAAATATGAACAACTAGGTTGATACCTGTTCATATCAGGAGCTGTTGAATTCACTTCACCATTTGCAGTATCTCATTAGGATGTTTAGTGGAGAAGATATTGTTTGTTTGTTTTTAATTTATACTGTGGGCAAAGCATGGGCTCACAAGAATTCCCCCATTGTTTTACCATGAGTCTCAAAACATTTGGTGTTTTTCTAAAGGCCTGGAGTCAATTGATTATGTAGGAATCTCATCTTTCATTGAAAAAAGTTCTCTATACTTCTGGGCCTTACAGCTAAGGAGGAAAGCTTTAAAACATGAATCCTAAATACTCAAGAAACAGAAGGCCAATAAAAATCCAGCATGTTGTTTTTTTAAATTTTTTTTAAATCTTATGATTTGTGGACCAGTCTCATAACTTTGTGTAGGCGTTCCTTGTGATTTTGGGGCTGGCAATATTGCTCTGATTGGTGAATTTAGAGAGGTGTCTCCCTTCAGTTTCCCTTTCCACCCTCCTTTTTTGTCACAGGTCATCAGAGTCTCAGAGTCAATAGAGAGTAGGGTGAGTCCATGACTATGGTTAATGACTGGTCAGGGTGACTGACTATTATCAGCCAGTGGTCTGAATGAGCTATCTACTGCCATCTGTTAATAAACTGTAGGAAAAGGCTTCACAAGCAGACCTTATTTATATAGACTACCTACTTTGCCACAGAGATCAGTAGAAACACTTGCTATGTCAAGGTGATCAATTTTGGCTCTTTTGGGTTGAAATTCACTTAAGACTTGGAGCTGTGAGAATGAAATGTTGATATCCATATTGTATGATTAAAAGGTAAAAGACTTGAACTTAATATGACCTGGCTTAGGGTCTACCATAACTTGAATACTAAGCAGAGGATAGCGAGTCACATCTAACTGAAAGTCACAGAAGATGGAAACAGGTTTTATTTCTGGTGGTGTAGAGTCTATTTGGGAGTCCTCAATTATATCTGACACTTTAAAGTGTTTAAAGGCAGAGCTGACTAGAATCAATTGAGAGTCCTTATCTTGTCTCAGTGATCGCTTGAGCAAAAATCATTGATAAAATCTTGTGTAGACTGACCTTGGACTCAATATGCAGGCAATGTGTTGAAGGGCAGTGCAAAAGAGGCAATGGTGAGGAGTATCATTTTACCTAGTGAAATCATTGGTGCTGAAATCACTAAGGACTGGAATTTTACCACAGAACTGACAGTTCTCCTTCGAGTGGTCCCCGTGGGTGCTCCACTCTGGGTGCTGGTGCGTCCTCGCGCCGGCGACCGGAGACTTTTCTAGCTGTTTCTGCCGCGGCGCGCAGGCGCCGTGGGGCCCTCTAGTGTTGTTCGAACTGAAGGGCGCCTGCGCGTGCGCGGCTCCTCAGTTCCTTCTCTACCGTCCTCGGCAGCAGACGGAGCTCTCTCTCTGCCAAATCTGTCAGAGAAAAACAGTTAAAATTGTCATTTTTACCCCCCTTTTTCCTCATTATCCAAGTTCTTAGACCCCCCCCTAACCAGTTAAACCAAAAAAAAAAAAAAAAAAAAGTTTTTCTCCGGTTGCGGTTCGCCGCTTGTTCCCCAGCCCTTCATGCCCGGCTCGCCGGGCTTTAAGCGCTGCGAATCATGTCGGGACGCCATGCCGGCGTCCGACGGACACTCTGCGTGCATTAAGTGTCTGGGGGAGGCACACCAGACGCAGAAGTGCCAGCACTGCTCTAAGCTAACAGCCAGAGCGCGACGTGACAGAGCCAACAGACTCACGACTCTCTTATATGAGAAGTCGCTCCGTCCCTCCTCAGACGATTCGCCTCAGCAAGCTAAGGGTATGGAGAAAGATCAGCCTCCTACCCATTCTTCCTCCACGACATCAAAATCTGCTCTCCCTCCGGCCTCAGCTATGTCCTCAGGATCGCCGGTGAGCACTGTGGACATGCCGGGAACCTCCGGTGCGCCACGGTCTAAGACGCAGGCACCGCATAAGAGAGCTCATTCTGAGCCGAATCAAAAGGCAACGGCACCGGCCGCTTCGGCACCTAAGCCGTCATCGGCTCCGACGGCACCGTCTATGGAGCGCTCGGTACCGAAACAACACCTAACGGCACCGGGCCCTGCACCGAAGAAAGCCCGCACCGAAAGCCTATCCAGTAAAACCTCGGTGCAGAGAGGTACGTCGGCACCGACATCACCGCCGAAACCGCACCGCTCGGCACCCTCTCAAAGCCAAAGCCGGTACCGATCCCCGGTGCGGAGTCACACCTCGTCGGCACCGCCATCCCCGGCTTCCTCCATCCATTCTACCAGATCACACCATTCTTCAGCTAGTGGCATCGGAACCGAACCTAGAAGCAGATTCTCATCACAACATTCCAGCCCGTCTCAAAGACTTCCATCCTGGCAAATGCCTGCGGTTCAGTACGCATGCCCTCCCCCTCCGCACCAATGGTATCCACACCAATACCCATATCCACAACCGCCATACGCCACACAATGGCAACCGTGGAGTCCACACCCAAAGAGGTCTCACCACCGACCCTCATCTACAGTCTCTAGGCCACCTCCAGCCTCTCCTCCTGCTACCACATCAGCTACAGAGCCAAACTCTCCTGCTCCTTCGGATGGCCATGATTCACTTTCGGACGGCGAGACCAGATCTCCGATGCACAACTCCTCTTCCTCCCCAGACGAAGCGGTCACCACTGATGCCCCACCGTCGGGAGATGACACTAAAAAGTTTCAAGAGCTCTTTAAACGAGTAGCACTAGCTCAAGAAAAAGATCTTCAGGAGGTCCAGGTCAAACAATATCGACTTCTCCGCTCACTTCAACCCCCAACAGCTACCAGAATCGCCATCCCGATGGATGAGACTATTATGGACCCAGCCAACAACATTTGGCAAACGCCAGCGTCCATTACACCAACAAACAAGAGAGTAGACCGCAAATATTTTATCGCTCCCAAGGATATGGACTTTCTGTTCACCCATCCCCCCCCTAACTCCCTGGTAGTAGATTCGGTCCGACACAAGGGTAAAAAGCCTAATTTAAGATCAACCCCACAAGACAGGGATCACAAAAAGGTGGACATTATGGGCCGAAAGGTCTATTCTTCTTCCACACTACTCCTTAGAGCGGCCAATTATACCGCTATGCTGGCAGACTATGATAATGCCAATTACGCGAAGCTCCAGGACCTTCTTCAACATCTCCCGGAGCATAAACGCCCAACCCTCCATAGCATTATGCAGGAGGGCCTGGCCATTTCACGCACAGCTTTACAGTCAGCCATGGACGTGGCAGACACTGCGGCTCAAATTACAGCCTCCGCAATAGTCCTACGCCGAATGTCATGGCTACAACCCTCTGGCGTCCCTAGGGACCTTCAACAAAAGGTCGAGGATTTACCCTTTGATCGCACCAATCTATTTGCATCCAAGACCGATGAGGTGCTACATTCTATGAAGGACTCCCGTACAACCCTTAGAACTCTAGGAATGTACACTCCTCCTTTTAGAAGGAATAGATATCAGCCTTACCAACGACCCAGGGAACCATTCCGTCAACAGCCCAAATACGATTTCCGTAAACAAAGACCACTTCGCCGTAGACCTCAGCGTCAACAGCAACATGCCACACCTCATCCCCCGGCTGGCAAGCAGCAGGTTTGAAGGCCTGGTCGAGAGCCAGGAGGCCAATCCGCCGACCCTCCCGATACCTACCCTACAATTTCACTACCCCCTCCGAGCTTTTTTCCACCAATGGTCCCTCATTACCTCGGACAAGTGGGTTTTGAATCTAGTCCAGTCTGGCTACGTCATCCCCTTTACCTCTACCCCGCCCAACCACCCTCCTACCCTTCCCTCTTTCAGGGTCCCCTCTCACGAAACCGCACTCCTACAGGAAGTCTCACGCCTCATTCAACTGGGCGCAGTAGAACACGTACCAACACAATTCCGCGGCCGGGGATTCTACTCGACGTACTTCCTAACACAGAAGAAGACAGGAGGCTGGCGTCCCATTTTAGATCTCAGGCGCCTCAACAAATACATTGCATACCACCGTTTCAAGATGGTTACCCTTTCAACTATCATTCCCTCTCTCGACCAACACGATTGGCTTTCGGCTCTCGACCTTCAAGACGCGTACTTCCATATTACAATTCATCCTGCTCACAGACGCTTTCTACGATTTATAGTGGGTACCCAACATTACCAATACAGAGTACTCCCGTTTGGCCTTTCTACGGCTCCCAGGGTATTCTCCAAGACTCTATCAGTCGTAATGGCCTTTCTCCGACGCCAAGGCATCATAATATTTCCATACCTGGACGATTGCCTCATAAAAGCTGCGTCTTTCCAAGAAGCAAAGGCCATGACAGACACCACAGTAGACCTCCTACTCAGTCTCGGGTTCCACGTAAATTACGCAAAATCCACTTTGCGTCCCACACAGAAACTGGAATTCATAGGCGCCCTCCTCGATACGATCACAGCAAGGGCCACTCTTCCCGATCACAGGTTCGCAACGATATGCGACCTTGTCCGAGCAACACAGGCGGCACCTACTGTCACGATCCGCCATTGCCTCAAAATCCTAGGGCACACGGCCTCTACGACTTACGTCGTCAATCTCGCCAGACTCCACATGAGGCCCCTTCAGTCCTGGCTCGCTACGGTATACAAACCCTTCAGAGACCAAATGAGCAAACATGTTGCGATCCCACCTCGCGTTATCAATTCCATGCTCTGGTGGACAACCCCTCGAAACATGCTACACGGTGTCCTCTTTCAACGTCCAGCGTCTACTCTAACACTCATAACAGACGCATCACTCATGGGATGGGGGGCTCACCTGGGAACCATCACAGCCCAAGGCAAATGGTCGTTCGTAGAGCAAGCACTCCACATCAACATTCTCGAGCTACGGGCAGTCAGATACGCATGCCAGCATTTCACTCAGCACATAGCTCACAAGACCATCACCATTATGACGGACAATACCACATGCATGTATTACATCAACCGTCAGGGTGGTGCTCGCTCCCCTTCTCTATGCTCGGAAGCCACCAAATTTTGGACCTGGTGCCTATCCCATGGGGTCACCCCCTCTGCAGTATACCTTCCCGGAATACTCAATGTCACAGCAGACACCTTAAGTCGCACATTCATGGACCAGCACGAGTGGGAGATCGACAAACGCGCCCTCACACCGATCTTCCGTCTTTGGGGCCAACCGGAAGTGGACCTTTTCGCCACAAAGAACAATCGCAAGTGCCACCTCTACTGCTCCAGGGGAGCCCTGGGCAGGAATTCCCTCGGAGACGCCCTTTCCATCGCATGGAACGCCTCCCTCCTCTACGCCTTTCCCCCCCTCCCACTCCGCACAGAGTCCTGGACAAGATCAGATTGAGTCAGGCACGCGTGATTTTGGTGGCACCTGCTTGGCCCAGACGAACATGGTATCCTTACCTCCTAAAAATGATGATAGCAGAACCGTATCCCTTCCCTCCACGCTGCGACCTCCTCTCACAAGATCACGGTCAAACCCTTCACCCGGACATCACCAGGCTGAAGCTCCACGCTTGGCTCCTTCATGGCTCCATGATGCCGAAACTGCCTGCTCAGAACAAGTAAGATACATATTAATTAATAGTCGCAGACGCTCTACTAGGAAGACCTACCGCTACAAGTGGACGCATTTTTCCCTATGGTATGCTCAGACTCATGCAGACCCACCACACCTTGCTCCAATACATGACTTATTGGACTACTTACTCTCTCTGAAACATTCCGGTCTAGCACTTAGTACTATTAAGGTCCATGCCGCGGCCATAGCAGCTTTCCACCATCACCCTCCAAGCTCTTCTTTCCTCGCTGACCCAATAACCAAGCGCTTCTTCAAAGGCCTGCAGAACACCTTTCCTCTGGTTCGTCCGCCAGTCCCCATTTGGGACCTGAACCATGTCCTCAAAAGCCTCACAAAACCCCCGTTCGAGCCGATAGCAACCTGCTCGTTCTCTCATTTGTCGATGAAGGTGGCTTTCCTGGTCGCCATCACCTCCAGTAGGAGGGTGAGTGAGCTTGCAGCTCTGATGGCTGACCCCCCATATACTGTGTTTTTACAGGACAGGGTGGTACTTAGACCCCACCCTAAGTTCCTACCTAAAGTACTCTCTCCCTTCCACGTGAATGAACCCATACACTTACCTGCATTCTTTCCTAAACCACACACTGAACCGACCCACGCCGTGTGGCACACTCTCGACGTCCGACGAGCTTTGGCGTTTTACATAGATCGCACGAGACCATGGCGGGCCTCGCCTAGACTCTTCATCTCATACGCGGATAGATCTAAGGGACAAGCAGTCTCATCTCAAAGAATCTCTAAATGGATTACATCCTGCATCAAGACCTCTTATACATTATATAACAAAGATTTACCTGGACTTATCACAGCTCATTCCACTAGAGCAGTGGCTGCCACGACCGCTTTTCTCCATAATGTGCCATTACAAGACATTTGCAACGCCGCTACCTGGTCATCCGACCATTCCTTTGCACAACACTATGCTCTCTCCACCTTGATAGCATCTTCTATGGCGGTTGGACAAGCAGTGCTGTCTACAGTTACTACCACACGGCTCCAAACCCACCTCCGCGAGCCGACAACTGCTGTGTAGTCACCCAGAGTGGAGCACCCACGGGGACCACTCGAAGGAGAAGAAAGAGTTACTCACCTTGTGCAGTAACGGTTGTTCTTCGAGATGTGTCCCCGTGGGTGTTCCACTACCCTCCCTCCTTCCCCTGCTTGGAGCCTGATTCTCTGGTGGGTAGAGAAGGAACGGAGGAGCCGCGCGCGTGCAGGCGCCCTTCAGTTCGAACAACACTAGAGGGCGCCACGGCGCCTGCGCGCCGCAGCAGAAACAGCTAGAAAAGTCTCCGGTCGCCGGCGCGAGGACGCACCAGCACCCAGAGTGGAGCACCCACGGGGACACATCTCGAAGAACAACCGTTACTGCACAAGGTGAGTAACTCTTTCTTTCTTAACAGACTCCATTTTTGCTATATATAAAGTAAATCAATGTAACAGAAAACTGCAGCGCTCTCTGGTAACTTTAAAAATCAAACTTTAAACTTTGTTGAAAAGATGGATAGTTTACAATTGAAAATATTTGACCTGCACTTAAGGCAACTGATTTAATTTTGTGTAAAATTTTGTATAATAAAGGATGGCATTTTTTGAAAGTGTTCAGCTATATTGTTATACATTTTGATCAGATCTACTTCTGATGTGATATTTGTGTGTGGTTGTGGGGGCGTGGGTGGTTTTTTTTTGCTCAACAAAAAACCTTGGGTGGTTTGTCTCCCGCCCTCATTCCCCCCCAATCCAGTTTTGTTCAATAGAGTTTGTTTCATCCACACATGTGTCTTTATTGTACATCAGGAAGGGGGGCTAGGTAGGGGTCAGTGGAAGGATGTGAGGGAGGAATGAGGCACAAGCCCCCAGTTGGGCACACAAGGGAGACTTTAGTCCTCCTCTGGGTGGAAGTTCTCCTGCAGGACCTCCCGGATATGGACAGCCTCCCGATGGGCCTCCTGGCTGGCAGCCGTGTGGGATTGCGTGTACAGGCTGACCAAGTGCTCAGCATTCTGCCATCCAAGCTGGGAGGAAAGCCTCTCCCCTTCCTCTTGCACAAATTATGCAGGACACAGCACGCTGCCACCATGTGCAGAATATTCTGCTCGGAGAGGTCCAGGTGGTGAGGAGGCATCTAAAAAGGGCCTTCAGCCACGATGCGGGCCCCACTGAGCCTGGCATTAAAGGTCTTCGGGAGGGGTTGAGGTGTCCTGTGTAGGGCTTCATGAGCCAGGGCTGTAGGGGGTAGGCCGCATCCCCCACCAGGCACACAGGCATGTCAATGTCCCTGACCCTGATGTGGCGGTCAGGGTAGAAAATCCCAGCATGCAGCCTCCGGCACACGGAGGAGTTGTGGTACACCCGCGCATCATGTGCTTTGCCGGACCAGCCCACATTAATGTCCATGAAGTGGCCCCGGTGGTCAGACACAGTCTGAAGGATGATGGAGAAGTATCCCTTCCGGTTGATGTACAGCGAGGCCTGGTTGTCCGGGGCACGGATGGGGATGTGTGTCCCGTCGATTGCCCCCCCGCAGTTGGGGAAGGCCAGGGCACCAAACCCATCGATCACCGCATCCACATCAGTGAGGCGGATGACTCTGTGGAGCAGCACTCTGTTGATGGCTTTGACCACCTGCAGAGGGTCACATAAAACCGAGAATCACTGGGGTGCCAGGATGGCTGAGAGTGCTGCTTGCCCGCCACTGCCCCGTGCCCCCACTCCCTAGGAGCAACCCCCCTGCATTCCTGGCCACCGTGGCCAGTCCTTAGTGCAGGCGGGACAAAACAAACCCTCCCATGTAGGGGACTTGCAGCACTTCCCCTCCTTTTCCCTAGGGCAGCCCATCCCCTCCTTGCACGCCCCCTCTCCTGGCACAGTGGCCGGAGACTGCCATACCTGCATGAGCACTGCTCTGATGGTCAATCTCCCCACGCCGAACTGATTCACCACGGATTGGTAGGTATCTGGTGTGGAGAGCTTCCAGAGGGCGATGGCCACACACTTGTGGAGGGGAATGGCGGGCCTCATGTGCATATCCCATCACTGCAGAGCAGAGGCGAGCCACTCACAGAGCTCGAGGAAGGTATCCTTCATTCTAAAGTTCTGGGTCCATTGTTGGTCTTCCCAGTGCTCCAGGACGATGTGGTCCCACCAGTTGCTGCTGGTGTCCAGACGCCAGATGTGGCGGGGCACGCTGGCATCCAGGAGGGGCAGCTGCTCCTCCACTTACCCCAGGAGGGTCCAGAGGATGGCCTGGGGGTCGGGCTGCAGCAGATGCTGTGACGCAGCCTCCAGAAAGTGCTGCCACGTTTGCAGCAACACATCCAAAAGAAGCACTAGAGTGCCCAGGAGCAGTTCTGGCTCCATGGTGCAGAGTGCTATGATGTCCCAAGTGAGGGCAACCAGAGCATACAGAGAAAAAATGCTTTGCTGTCCCTCAGGCAAGCAAGCAGAAAAACCTGAGAACCAGCTGTCCAGGGGGTCCCTTTAAGCACTGGCCTCAGATAGCCTCAGGCAGCAGCCACACGAAGTAACTCCTGACCTGATGCCCTGCTGGAAGTGGTTTCAACTGGCTTTCAATGCGATTCAGTATCCAATCAGTGTGGACGCACTATTTTGAAATGCATTTGTGTTTAGACGTGTTATTTCGAATTATCTTATTTCGAAATAACTATTTCAAAATTAAATATTTCAAAATAACGCTGTCGTGTAGACGTACCCTTAGAGATCCATACTTTGGACAAGGCTGGGACGAGACTTAGCAATGCAGGCGTTGTTCTGGTCACGGGAGGGCCCTCCAGGCTTCCTTACAGAAAGTGAAGCTTCTCTCTGTCAGCTGTGTGGTTGCCCCATTCTCCTCTGAAGCCTTCCAGCCCATGTTTGTGCTGCTGGATTGGGGGGGAAGGGGGGACTAGCCAGGCGGCTTCCCAGGGCGCCAACCTTTGGGCTGCCATCAGGCACCGCACACCCGGGGCTGGGGGCCACATGGCGCCCCTTAGAGCTGCAATCAGGCGCCGCATGCCCCATTGCAGCTGTAAGTTGCATAGACTGCTTGGGGGTGGGGCCGTGCATGTGCCGTGGCGCAGGAATGGCTCAAGTTGGTCCTGGCTGCTGGTCATCACCTAGTGAGTGGCAGCTGCCCGTGGCGGAGGAGGGAGGCAGCCGGGGGTTTTAGAGCCTGTAAACTGCACAGCCATGGGGAAAAAGCTGCACTTTGAAGCGGGAAAGCACCATTTCTTTCCAGCAGCTGACTGCATGGCTGCACTGCCCTCTCCTCCTGAGTTCTCCAGGCCCTGTAATGTTGTGCTGCCGTTGGCTGTCACCTGGTGAGTGGCTGCTGCCCATGGATGGGTGTGGGTGTGTGTGCTCAGGTGGCCAATGAAACTATGCACCCCTTCATCTTCAAGTGGAGCAAATGTGGGACTCTGCCCACTTCTCTGGGCCAGCCAGCGTAGGGCCACTGGGGTGCCTGCAGCTGTCCTCTTTTGCTGTGGACATCTTTGTATCTCTTTTGTCATCTTCTTCTTCAGCCTCATTATGTTTGCTTTGCTTCTGTGCTGGGCCCCTAGCTCTGCCCTTTCACCAGAGGCTGCACCAAACATGTCCCCATACACCATGCCCGGGGCCTGCCTATTCTGTCAGCAGCTCTGCCTGAACCCTTATGCCTGTGGCCCACACCCAGGTCTGGACCTGCGCTTAGGAGAGCTAAGTTTTCAGCACCCCACTATTACAAACATTCCAGTTCCACTACTGTTAAACCTAATTGGGGAATGGGTGGTCCAGACCATGGCCAACCCCCAGCTACACCGCTGCTCTGAAATATCTTTCAGATATTTTTAATCTGTCTAAAAATCCAGGTCAATTTCTAGCAATTATAAAATGATACTGAGAGTCTGGCAGTCAAAAAAACTAAAAAAAAAATAAAAAAATAAAAAAAATGAAAGCAAGACAAAAAGACAAAGCTAAGCGAAAAGATATTGTCATCTTATTTTAAAAATCTTGCAGTATTGAATAGAAGACATTCATCAAAAGGTATGGACAAGGAAATATTTCAATTATCTGATCACTTGCCAAGTTATGGGGATACTACAACAACTGCAAAAGTTCAATAAATGGACTCTGAATTGGCAATGGAACTACAAAATATATTTCTAATTTTGTCAAAGTAAGGGAAGAAACCTACCCTTAAGACATTGCATTATGGTCAAAATTTGTTTCATTGGATATGATAGAATATTTCTGAATAAATAAACTGAAAAACATAGGTAATATGGAAAAATTGAGAATAAAGAGTATGAGGTTGGAGGATGAAAGCAATTTAGTGGTCTTTTTGAGTCCCATTTTCTGAGGATGAAGAAAAGTGGGGCCACAGAAATAAGAAACTGGTTGATTTTTTTTCAGAAACCACCAAGTTAGTGTGACGGTACGTTGGGGGTCCCCCGTCTCCTGCACCCCCGAAATGGCACGAACAGACTCCGCCAGCCAGTAGAATAGAGGTGGTTTATTGCTTCTCCAGTATACAGCACAGCACAGATGTCATCAGGTTACAGGGCAGGCCTAGGATGCCTCAGCCCCCCTTGATATGGGGCAGGGGTCTCGGCTTCTAAACCCGCCAGCCTGTTGCTGAGGCTGCTTCCTCCATGCTCCCAGACAGAAACTAACTCACTCTCCTCCAGCCCTGCCCCCCAGCCAGGGCAGCATTCACCTTCCTTTATTCCTCTCCATGGGGGTTAGCTGGTCGGACGGGTTGAGAGATCCCTTTGCATAATGACCCATCCCTGTCCTTCTGGGCTGTGATACCGGCAGCAGCCAGTGGGGTTACCATAGACCCATAGAAACCAGCAAGTTTCCCCCCACTACGTCACAGTTAGTCTACTGTTAAGTTTGCAAATTATTTCTTGACCATAGGTAAAGGAAAACTAACATTTATCAATGGGCACTCTAATTGGAGAAATGTTGCAAAAGATATTGCTGATCATGAAGCTTCCAAAGCTCATATTAATGCTATGTGTAAGTTTGTTCAAAGATGTAAATTATCAGAAAGAAGATTCTGCATTATCGGCTCAGTTTGAGGAGTGTTTTTATTGGAGGAAAGTGCTGAGAGATGTTTTTATTGGAGGAAAGTGGTGAAACTGCTGTCTTCTTTTGGACTACCTCTAAGAGGACATGAAGAGTCATCGGTGTCAAATCGAAAAGGTCATTTTTTAACCTGCTGTCAATATCTTGGTCAATTTGACAATTTTCTCAGTGAACATTTGAAAAATTATCAGTATTGTGGTTCAGGGAAGACCAACTTCTTAATGCATCAAACCTACAATAAATTCATTACTATAATGGCAGAGCAGCTCAGAAATCAATTCACGGATGAAGAGAAGGATGCCAAGTACTATTCCATAATAGTCAATTCAACACCAGATATGAGGCATGTAGACGAATTAACATTAATTTTAAAATATGTGACTGGCAATGGTGAAGCTTTCTTTGATAGGATATCAAGCCTTGTGGATAAGGGAGAAGCAGTGGACATGGTATACTAGACTTTAGTAAGGCAGTCTCCCATGACCTTATCAATAAACTAGGGAAATACAACCTAGATTGGGATACTATAAGGTGAGAGCATAACTGGCTGTATAATCATTTTCAGAGAATAGTTAATGGTTCACAATCATGGTGGAAGGGCATAATAAGTGGGGTTCTGCAGGAGTGTGTTTTGGGACTGGTTCTGTTCAATAACTTCATAAATGATTTATATCAAGAGAAAATAATAATTTTTAATGGGCGGGCCACTCCAAGATTTTGGTAAGTGGTCAAGTGCACTTCTGTGGAGGAGGCATGGGGTCTGAGACAATGAGTGAGGTGTAAAAGGGAGCTTTGGATAGAGGACTGGGTTGCAAAAGGCAGTGGGGAGAGGGAGTTTGGGTGAAGGAAGGGGTTATAAGGAAGGGGAACCGGTGAGGCCACATCTGTAGTATTGCGTCTCTTTCTGTAGTGGGGGGCCCAGAATCGATCATAGAATCATAGAACCATAGAACTGGAAGAGACCTCAGAAGGTCATCCAGTCCAGCTCCCTGCTCTAGGCAGGACCAATCCCAACTAAATCAACCCGGCCAGGGCTTTGTCAAGCCGAGACTTAAACACCTCTAGGGATGGAGACTCTGCTACTTCCCTAGGTAACACTGGGAACAAGGAGCATTCCAGTGCTTCATACCCTCCTAGTGAAATAGTTTTTCCTAATATCCAACCTGGACCTCTCCCACCACAACTTGAGACCATTGCTTCTTGTTCTGCCATCTGTCACCACTGAGAACAGCCTGGCTCCATCCTCTGTGGAACCTCCCTTTAGGAAGTTGAAGGCTGCTATCAAATCCCCCCCTCACTCTTCGCTTCTGAAGACTAAATATACCCAACTCCCTCAGCCTCTCCTCATAGGTCATGTGCTCCAGCCCCTAATCATTTTGGTTGCCCTCCACTGGACCCTCTCCAATGCATCCACATCCTTTTTGTAGTGGAGGGCCCAGAACTGGACACAATACTCCAGATGTGGCCTCACCAGAGCCGAATAAAGGGGAATAATGACATCTCTGGATCTGCTGGCTATGCTCCTCTTACTGCAACCTAATATGCCATTAGCCTTCTTGGCTACAATGGCAAAATGTTGACTCATATCCAGCTTCTTATCCACTGTAACCCCCAGGTCTTTTTCTGCAGAACTACTACTTAGCTGGTTGGTCTCCAGCCTATAACAATGCTTGGGATTCTTCTGTCCCAAGTGCAGGACTCTGCACTTGTCCTTGTTGAATCTCATCAGATTTCTTGTATCAGAGGGGTAGCCGTGTTAGTCTGAATCTGCAAAAGCGACGAGGAGTCCTGTGGCACCTTATAGACTAACTGAAGTGTAGGAGCATAAGCTTTCGTGGGCAAAGACCCACTTCGTCAGATGCAGGACGAAGTGGGTCTGCATCTGACGAAGTGGGTCTTTGCCCACGGAAGCTTATGCTCCTACACTTCAGTTAGTCTATAAGGTGCCATAGGACTCCTCGTCGCCTTATCAGATTTCTTGTGGCCCAATCCTCCAATTTGTCTAAGTCACTCTGGACCCTATCTCTGCCCTCAAGCATATCTACCTCTCCCCCTGGCTTAGTGTCATTTGCAAACTTACTGAGGATGTAATCCATCCCCACTTGATGGGGACACATTGGAGAGGGTCCAGCGGAGGGCAACCAAAATGATTAGGGGGCTGGAGCATATGACTTATGAGGAGAAGCTGAGGGAGTTGCCTCTGTTTAGTCTGCAGAAGTGAAGAGTGAGGGGGGATTTGATAGCATCCTTCAACTTCCTGAAGAGAGGTTCCAAAGAGTATGGAGAAAGGCTGTTCTCAGTGGTGACAGATGGCAGAACAAGGAGCAATGGTCTCAAGTTGTGGTGGGAGAGGTCCAGGCTGGATATTAGGAAAAACTATTTCACTAGGAGAGTGGTGAAGCACTGGAATGGGTTACTTAGGGAAGTAGTGGAGTCTCCATCCCTAGGGGTGTTTAAGTCTCGGCTTGACAAAGCCCTGGCCAGGTTGATTTAGTTGGGATTGGTCCTGCCTAGAGCAGGGGGCTGGACTTAATGACCTTCTGAGGTCTCTTCCAGCTCTTTGTTTCTATGATTCTATGATTGGAAGATAGAAGGGATTTCATCTGTACAAAGTGCAAGCTGGTCGCCATTTTGGAAGAAAAAATTAGAGGACTTGAGGCCCAAGTATCAATGCTATGTTCCATCAGAGAAGATAAAAGCTTCCTCGATAGAAGGCAGCATTTAACACAGCAGGCTGAAGAATCAGTGAGGGCAGTACAGAACAAGGAAGAAAACTGGCAGCATGTAACCTCCAGGAGAAGGAAGCCAACTCAGGTAGAGAAGGGATCAGAAGAAGACCCCATCGACTGAAATGCATGGGATGTATAGTCCTAGGGATGGGGATTCCATGATCACCACCTCCAAGAGGAGAAGATGGGTCGTGGTAGTTGGGGACTCCTTCCTAAGAGGGACGGAGTCATCCATCTGCCATCCAGACCTGGAATCTCTAGAAATGTGCTGTTTACCAGGAACTAGAATTCAGGATGTGACCGAGAGTATTCCAAAACTGATGAAACCTTTGGATCGGTCCTCCTTCCTGCTTCTCCATGTAGGAACAAATGATACTGCCAAGAATGACCTTGAGCAGGTCACTCCAGATGATGTAGCACTGGGAAGAAGGATCAAGGAATTTGAAGCACAAGTGGTATTCTTGTCCATCCTCCCTGTTGAAGGAAAAGGTCCAAGTAGGGATTGTCAAATCTTGGAAGTAAATATGTGGTTGTGCAGGTGGTGTCAAAGAGAGGGATTTGATTTCTTCTACCATGGGACCCTATTCTGTGCACAAGGATTGCTAGAAAGAAATGGGATCCATCTAACTGAGAGGAAAGAGCATCTTCGTGGGAAGGCTTGAAAATCTGGGGAGGAGCTTTAAACTAGGTTTGTTGAGGAATGGTGATATAAGTCCTGAGATAAGCGGGGAAATGGGATACCAGGAAGAAACACAAGGAGGAAGGGAGCAACAAAGGAGGACCCCTGATTCAAACAGAGAAGGTAGGGCGATCAGCTAGTTATCTAAGGCATTTGTACATGAATGCAAAAAGCCTGAGAAACAAACAGGAAGAATTAGAAACCCTGGCACAGTCAAAACTATGATTTGATTGACATAATGGAGACTTGGTGGTATGACTCACATGACTGGAGCACTGTCATGGAAAGGTATAAACTGTTCAGGAAGGGCAGGCAGGGGAGGAGGAGGAGTTGCACTATATGTAAGAGAGCAGTGTGATTGCTCAGAGCTCCAGTATATATACAGGGAGAAAAGCCTGTTGAGAGTCTTTGAGTTAAGTTCAGAGGTGGGAGCAACAGGGGTGATGTTGTGGTTGGTTTCTGCTATAGACCACCAGATCAGGTAGATAGGGTTTTCTTCAGACAACTAAGAGATGCTTCCAGATCACAGGCCCTGATTTCTCATGGGGGACTTTAATCACCCTGCTATCTGTTGGGAGACCAATACGGCAGTACAGACAATCCAGGAAGTTTTTTGAGAATGTTGGGGACAACTTGCTGGTACAAGTGCTGAAGGCACTGACCAGGGACAATGCACAGCTTGACCTGTTGCTCACAAACAGGGGGGAATTAGTAGGGGAAGTAGATGTGGGTGGCAACCTGGGCAGCAGTGATCATGAGATGGTCGATTTCAGGATCCTGACCAAAGGAAGAAAGGAGAGTAGCAAAATATACATCCTGGACTTCAGAAAAGCAGATTTTGACTCCCTCAGAGAACTGATGGGCAGGATACTCTGGGATTCTAACATGAAGGGGAAAGGAATCCAGGAGAGCTGGCAGTATTTTAAATAAGTGGAAATTTAGAAAGATGACTAGGGAGGAGTATAAATAAATTGCTTGAGCATAGGGGGGTGTAATCAGGAAGGCCAAAGCACAATTAAAATTGCAGCTAGCAAGGGATATGGAGGGTAACAAGAAAGGTTTCTACAGGCATGTTAGAAATAAGAGGGTGATCAAAGAGGATGTGGGACCCTTACTGGATGAGGGATATGACCTAGTGACGTATGATATGGGAAAAGCTGAAGTATTGAATGCTTTTTTTGCCTCTGCATTCACAGACAAGGTGAGGTCCCAGACTCCTGCACTAGGCAACAAAGTATGGGAAGGGTGTGGGCAGCCCTTGGTGGGGGAAAGAACAAGTTAAGAACTATTTAGATAATCTGTGGCGAGAATCACAGGTCCAATAATGACTACCCAAGGGGGGAAGGACAGAACCAGGTGGACAGTTTTATCAAATAAAAAATATTTATTTATGTCAATGGTGAATTTATAGTATTTATTCTAAGATTTTTAATAGACCATGTTAATAATGGATTTACAGTATTTATTATATTTATTCTATGGCTTCTAGTAAAACATATCAGAGATATAAGGATGGGAATGGCAAGGGGAATAGTCTCTAATCTTAAAATATCCAGCTACAGTAATTAAATAACAGTGATAACTACAAACTCTTATGTACTACCCAAAACCAACTACAACACTAAGCTTATACAACAAGAAAAAAATCAAATCTTAGGCTGTGTCTAGACTGCAGGCTTCTTTCGAAAGAGCCTTTCGAAAGAGTGCGTCTAGACTACAATGCGCGGATCGAAAGATCGATCCGCTATTTCGAAAAAGAGCGTCCAGACTGCCGGACGCTCTTTCGAAATTGAAAGCCACCCGGAACTGCTTCTGCCAGGGCATGGGGGCAGCATTTCCTTCCGGGTGCTGCCTGCCTGCCCTTTGCAGAGACGCGTGGTGAGAGGGACACTCCTGAACACCCGTTGCTCTGCTCCTGCAGCTGCCTTTGCTGTCCCTTGAGGAATTTTGCAAGGCACTGCAGTGCTGGTTTGGAGTGCTCAGCTTCCTGGGACACCCCAGCAGCTTTTTTCTTTTGAGGTTTTTCTGCTTGCAGACCCTTATTTGTGGCATGGAGCCAGAGCTGCCCCTGAGCAGGCGAGGGCCCCACACCACCATACTGCAGCTGTTGCTGCATCTTCGTGAGACAATCATGAGGCTCCTTCCCGAGCTGGACCCAGACCAGAGGGATGAGGGGTTCCCCCGTCCGGCAGCCACACTGCCCTTGCCTCCGAACTTTTTCGTGGACAGGCGTGTTTGGAGGTTTGACACCAGCTCTGACTGGTGGGACCGGCTCGTGATGGAGATCTGGGATGACCAAGACTGGCTACGCAACTTCCGCATGAGAAAGACCACTTTCCAGGAGCTGTGTACCTGGCTCGCCCCTGCTCTGCAACGGCAAGACACCCACCTGCGGCCCGCCATCCCCCTGGAAAAGAGGGTCGCCATTGTCCTCTGGAAGCTGGCAACCCCCGACAGCTACCGCTCCGTGGGACACCAATTTGGCGTGGGGAGATCTACTGTCGGGGCCGTCTTGATGGAGGTAAGTCATTGTCTGGGGACAGTCACAGTTTGGGGTGGGGGGAAGGGAGACTGTCAGGAAGGGCCAAGTGGAGTGGGAGTGGGAGTGGGAGTGGGAGGGAGCTCCTCCACTCACCCTGAATTGTGTGTGGGGGGGGGGTTCTGAGGAGGGGATTCCCGGGCTGTTTGTTTGAGAGGGAAGGTGGGCGGTGGGTTCTCCTCCTAAGACATAAGGCACCCCTTCTAACACTTTGTTGTCTGTCTCATTCTGCAGGTGGTGAGGGCCATCAATTCGGAGCTGCTCAACAGGCTCATCTGTCTACCGGATCTGGACAGCGTCATGGCCGGCTTTGCTGCCCTCGGCTTCCCCAATTGCGGAGAAGCGCTCAATGGGACACACATTGCCATCCGTGCACCGCCCCATCGAGCAGCCCAATTCATCAATCGAAAGGGCTACTTTTCTATGGTCCTCCAGGCCCTGGTCGACCATTGTGGACAGTTTTCGGACATTTGTGTTGGGTGGTCAGGGCGGGCACACGATGCCCGCATCTTCAGAAACTCGTACCTGTACCGGAGGCTTCAGGCAGGAACATTTTTCCCCCATCGCCAGTTTGCGGTTGGGGATGTGCACATGCCGGTGTGCATAGTGGCTGATGCCGCCTATCCCCTGATGCCGTGGTTGATGAAGCCCTACACCGGCCAGCTGGATGCGAGCAAGGAGCAGTTTAATGCTCGCCTTAACCGGGCTCGCAACCAGGTGGAATGTGCGTTTGGCCGTTTAAAGGGCAGATTCCGGTGCTTGCTCACACGCCTCGACATGGGGGAGACCAACATCCCCGAGGTGGTGGCCGCGTGTTGCGTCCTCCATAACCTCGTGGAGAGGAAAGGGGAGGCCTTCCTACCAGGGTGGGGGAGAGCTGCTGATGCCCAGGAGAGGCTCTTTGCCCAGCCCCAGACAGCTGCCATCCGCCAGGCTCCGGGAGGCCCTCCGGGAGCAATTCTCCAGTGGAGGCCACTGAGTGCACTGAGGGGCTTCTTCCTGGGGACTGGGCCCTGGCCCCCAATAGAAGCTTCCGTCCACAACCCATCTCCTGACCCAGTTTGGACACATCACTTACACCAGGGTGTGTTTCAAAATAAAATGTTCTCTTTACTTATTTATAATTTTGTACATATTATCAAACAATGTGGCAAAATAACAAAAATTTTCTTCATTTTTGTTGTTGCCAAACTATATACAATAAACAAACAGTTCCTTTAACCCTTTGTTTGTGCTTAATAAGTGGGGTGGTGGGGGTGATTGAAACCTGGAGGGGGGAAGGGGCCTGGAAACCTGGAGGGGGGAAGGGGACTGGAAACCTGGAGGGGGGAAGGGGATCAGGTTGAACGGGGCTTGGCAGATTTCCCTTTCCTGCCTGGGCCTCGTGTTTGGGGTGCTCCCCGGCTACGGGATCGGGTGATGCACCTGTCGGTTGGCTGGCTGCTGGGGGGCTCTTGGGACGTGGAAGCCTGGGGGAGAGGAGGGCCAGGGGGAGAGAGGGGCTGGGGAGCTGGGGGGGCTGGGGGAGAGCGAGGCCCAAGGGGGGAAAGGGCTGCTGTTGTGGAAGGGGGGTTTGGTGGGGTGGGGTCATGGGGTGCTGGAGGAGCAGGACCAGGCACAGCAGCAGGCAAGCCGCTGACCTCCCTCAGGGTGGCGTACAGCACCGTGCGCTGCAGGACCAGCTCATTCATGAGCCGATCACGCCACCGCTCCTCTGCCTCCGCCCTCTGTAGCAGGATGGCGTTCTGCTCCTGCACAGCCTCGACGTGCTGCCGGAGGATGTCGGCGTAGACACTCCTGTGTCTGCGGCTCCCATGTCTCCGAGGTGGAGATGGAGATGGAGGTGGGGCTGGGGTGCTGTGGCCCTCTTCCACGGCTGGTCCGGCTGTGGAGGAAAAGAAGAAGACACAATCAGTCCTATAAACTGGACTCTGTAGCACTTACAATACTAACAGGATGGTTTATTAGGGGATGAGCTTTCCAGGGCCAGACCCACTTCCTCAGATCAGAGTAACACGGCTACATTTCTATCACAATCAGTCCTGTGTGCAACAGCTGTCCAAAAGGGCATGCCCTCTCCCTTGAGACAGGGGAAGCAGACATTCTGAAGGTCACACTGTGTGTGTGTGTGTGTGTGTGTGTGTGTGTGTGTGTGTGTGTGTGTGTGTGTGTGACCTGGGCATCAGCCTGAGCATGACAGGTTTCCCTTGTGCATCACCCACTGTGCACCCACCCACTTACCTCCCCCCCCCCGGGTGTGACACAAACTCACTGTACTCACCTGCTGCTTCCTCTCCCGCGCCAGATGACGCCTGGGAGGCCTCAGAGGTCTGGGTGACTGGCTCCAGGGTGGTGAGGGTCGCCGTCTCCTCGGTGTCCTCCTCCTCTGGGCCCATGTCCCTGTCTCCAGACTGCTGTAGCTCCCGCTCGGGAGCGTCCACCATGGGGTCTGCCAGTCCAGACTGCACGAACCTCCGTGGTGTGCGTGCTTCTGCACTGCCACCCAGGATCTGGTCCAGCTCTGGGTAGTAGGGGCAGTAGTGGGGGGCTGCCCCAGACCGGGAGCTCTCCTCCCTGGCTTTGGCGTAGCCCTGCCGCAGCTCCTTCACTTTGGAGCGCACCTGGTCCTGGGTGTGGGGGTAGTGGCCCTTCTGGGCCAGGGCTTCAGCCATGCGGCCATAAATGTCGGCGTTTCGCCGCCGGCTTTTGAGGGCCTGTAAGGCCTCCTCCTGTCCCCACAGCTCCAGCAGGCTCTTTATCTCAGCGCCAGCCCAGGATGGTGCCCGGCGCTTGGAGCCCTTGGCTGGGTCCCCAGAAGGCTCGGAGGAAGGGCCAGGACGCTCTTGGGGCTGTGACATGCTGCAGCAAGGTCGCCGTGTGCTCTGGCTCCTTGTCTGCAACAAGTGTCTGTGAGGGTGCCTGTCCCTTTAAGGAATGGCTGCAGCCAGGAACCACAGACGTGCAACCCATGGCCCAGATTGTCCACCAGGGCTTGTTCCTGGAGGCCAATAATTTCGAAAGAAAGGGCTCCCCCCGTCCAGACTCACATTCTTTCGACGGATCTCCCTCGAAAAAGGCGTTCTTCCTCGTGAAACGAGGTTTACCGCCGTCGAAAGAAAAGCCGCGTTCTTTCGATTTAATTTCGAAAGAACGTGGCTTGAGTCTGGACGCAGGGGAAATTCTTTCGAAAAAAGGCTACTTTTTTCGAAAGAACCCCTGAGTGTGGACACGGCCATACATACTGTTGGAAATAAGCCAGGACACTCTGGATGCAGGTGAAAACAAGTGGAGGATTTATTATACATCATCTGATGGAGTGACACGCAGGGGTTACCCTGGTGAACACTGGTTAATTAACACTATACAATAGGTTATATAGTCAGCAGGTGGACGGAGGAAAAATGATTTGATAGGTCTAGCAGCAAGACGAAATGAGCACATAAGCCAATAGAACTACTAAAGATTACATAATATCTCCACCCATTGCAAAGTAACAGCTCATTAATTAATATACAGGTGGTTATTGTTCAAATGCCAAAACATGTCAGCAAAACAGTAATAACATTTTAGTCTGCATAGATGATGATGTTGCTATAGCAGGCGGGTATGGCCTTGAGTTGGTGCAGCACTTGGTTCTCAGGCTTATTATCTAGGAGTGAAGCAAGACAGTTTAAGCAAATTTTATGAATGTTATCTTAAGCAAAATGTGTTATGTTACCAACTGAGACCCTGTTGAGTGTTTTAGAACGTGGTTGCTATGGTGCCCAGGGTCTTTTACTGTCTGCAGTTCTTATCCTGACTGTGGTGTTCCCAGGCCTTAATCCTAGAATGGAGTTATGCTGTTTAGAGGCCTACTAGCACATTTAGGGCTGCCTCAGTTTACCCTACACATACCAACTTACACAGCACATGGAACATTTCACAGATATCGGTTCGGTTGCGAAGGCCTTGGTTACGCCCGAGAGTCGGGGGAGGTGGCTGGTCGGTTGATCAGGCCAGCAGCGCTTTGAAGTATACGAGAAGGCACACGCACGGTGGTACGTGTGTTGCGAAGACCTCCTAGAGCGAACTGTGCCATGGGTATTTATCCCCAAATCTTCACATCGCTTTCCCGTGCTTGCATCTTATCATATATGGCCCAATGGTCACCAAGTGGGGGGTCTGTATCCCAGGGGTTGGGCCAAAACTGTGCAGGTTTCATGCGACCAGTTAAGCCCCGCAGTTCTCACGCCAAGGTGACGGGTGGGAGAGTCAGGCTATTTTCCCCTTTTCACACCTTCCCCTGTTCTAAAGGCAATGGTATGCAGGAAGGGTGCGGACGGTTTCTCTCAAGGAGTCAAGAGTGGCCTGGCCAAACTTTTTTACTGGGGGGCAGTTTCTTTTTTCTAACATGCCCCCGTGGCCATGGCCGCGTCTGGGAAGACCTAGACCTCCACCTCCTCGTCTATCTCCACTTCCTCAAAGGTAAGCAGCCCCTCTTGTTCGGGCGTGGAGATAGGTAGGGCAGAGATGCGGTTCGTGAAGTTTTTTACGATGCCGCAAACCAAGTGCAGCACAAAGCTAACAGCCAGCAATATGACACAAAGGGACCAGAAAAACTGTCTTATTCCCCCAAGGCCAAATATGTAAGGGACCCAGCCGAATATGTTCTCCCACCAAGAAACAGGCTCTCTGGCCTTCTTAGCAACCTCCTCGATATCATCAATAATCTGTGTTACATTTTGCTCAATAGATTTAATTTCCATA
Organism: Pelodiscus sinensis; assembly: GCF_049634645.1. NCBI lineage: Eukaryota > Metazoa > Chordata > Testudines > Trionychidae > Pelodiscus > Pelodiscus sinensis. Next base: position 136,185,657 of record NC_134711.1, on the reverse strand, counting down.
CAACATTTACCTGCAAACTGAGGGTAGCTGTTGCTTAACCAATGACAAAAGCCAGATTCCTTTAACAACAAATAATCTAAAGCTAAATGGTTTTGCATTACATACACGCGCATTTCTTCTACCTTTTGATTAGTAAGAAGTAAGGCAGTAGCAGTCTTATTGCCAAGTCTTTCAATGCTAATGCCAAGGGCTCGAACTTCCTCTTGCAAAATCAAATTGCCCATGGGGTTAAATGTGACCACAGCCTGTGCTGTTTTACTATACCAGCCCTCAATTGACTTCCAAATGTCCCAAGATCCACGTTTTTGTCGATGGGCGAAGCGGGGATGTTCGTCTCTCGCGTAGCAGTAGATGCCTCCTCCCTCAATTTGGACATAGCCAAGGGTGCAGCATCCTATGGCGTGTGCAGGAAGGGTGGCGTGGGCTTGGTTGTCACAAATCCAGAAGTGTCCAGGGCGGAGTGCATTGAGCTTCGAAAAAGTCGGTGTGTTTGGCTTTTGGTGGTCCATTAGAAAGGAAGTGAGGTCGTACTTGTCCTCATTTCCCCAATACCAGGGAATGGGAACCAGGTCGCCGTATTCGTGGACGTTGGTTTCCGTACAAATGCAAGAAATAGAGAGGTTAACAAGTTCCCTAAATATGGCATTAGCGGAGATAAAGGGATATGCCCATGAGGCGTTCTCCTCAGAGGAAATAAAGGCAATGGAAGTAAGGTTGGGTGGGAAACTGTGGTCCGGGACATTAACAAACTGAGAGGTGACGTTACTGCCGGAGCTGTTAAATAGTCCATACGGACTAAGGATCCAGGTGCAGCCTGACTGATTACCAAAAAAACAGGCTGGTGCTTAGGATCTTGGGGGCAACGAAATGAAGCTACCACTGGGGGAGGGAACTCCCAACAGAACGTGCTTGGTGGGGGTGAATCGAGAGGGTGGTAAGAGTGGGAGCCCGGGAAATAGGGCGCAGCTGTCGGCGTGCATCCAAGCCCCAGTCGGTCCCGTTAAGCGGGTCCGACATATTTAGGAAAATGGGCTGGACTAAAAACAGCGCGTCAGCGGCTGAGAGTATGGGGCGGGTGCAGACGATGCAATTGGTGAGGTTGCTGGTGACCGTATATGCAGTGGCCCAAAGCTCCACGGTGTTGGTGACACTTTTCTGGCCATCTCCGGATGGTAGGGTCGTGAACAGCATCTATGATAAAACACATGGTGGCTCAGTTACCGCGGAACTGGCCCAAGTCAGTTAGTTGTGTCTGCTTAACCAGTTATGGTGGGCCAGCAGGTGGCACCCAGAGTCACTAACCAGCACCCAATACGTATTGGGGTACTTGGCGGGACCCTGGATGACAGCCTGCTGTGGATGCCGTTTACCATCGTGGGCAGGGATGCAGACCCATACTGGGTCATCTGCTTTGAATTGGGGTGTCCATGGCTCTTGAGGCTGGGCCTTAAGGTCCGGCCACCGGCTGCACTGCTCAGTAAGGTTAATTAGCATAGGCTGTACGTGGAGATGCCAGCTCTTAAAGTCGCTTCCTTTCAAGGAAGTGCAGAGGGTGGTCTTTAGGATCCCGATTTTACGCTCCACCACGCCATTACTTTGGGGATGATACTGCAAGTGGACATGGTGAGCGATTTTAAACTGTAGGAAAAACTGCTGTAGTGCATTTGACTGGAAGGGGGGGCCCCCATCAGTTTGAACTTGTCTGGGCACTCCCCAGGCAGCCAAGAGCTCCAGCAAGGCATTAGTAAGCGTGCTGGCCGTGGCACGGCGTAAAGGCTTGCACCATGTTTGGCGGGACCCAAGGTCTACAACCACAACGCCCTTTGGGTACTGCTTGGCGCCGGGAAGGGGTCCTGAAGTTACGGCGGCTACTGCTCCCGCCGATGGTTCAGGTTGGCGGGTCGGAATGTGGACCTTATCTATTATGATGTACAAGCTAGTTAATGGTTGGTCAACAACAGTGCGTAACCACATTATTTGGCCAGCATCTGGATGCCCTGTGGCCTCACAAACTGCATCTATTGCTATTCCCGCAACCGAGATTTGTTGGGCTGGTGTCAGGTTGAGGGGGTGCCTTGCAGGACTCGAAACAACTATAGAGAGTCCAGCTACGCCATACATTAGATCTTGCGGAGCTTTTACAGCTCCACGAGGGATGTTAAATGAGGCTAGCGTGGTGCCCATGAGCTGTGTGATCACAGAGGGGAGAGAGATAGTCCAAACATTATTGCGTTGGACGATGATGGGGTTTCCTGCCCCGCCATGCCAACTGGCGTTGCGCACCAAATAGGTGCACTCCTCCAAGTCTACAATTTCGCTACCATTTTCTAAAGAGACGCGCCCCAACCAAATGACAACCGGTTCTCCGGGGCATCTACGGGTGGCTTCAGCCAGTTCCCTCCTTTCCGCCGCGTTGCAGGTGTGGACGACGGATTGAGTCGTGGTGTTACCTTGTTGGTCCACCAGGTGCTTGGTGACCACCACGGGGCAAACCTCCCGGGGCTGGTTATCTTCTTCAGCGGAGGCAGGAGATTTTTTGGGCAGGAGTGGGGCGGACGGGTACGGGGGGGGTGGTTCGGGTAAAGGTGGTTTTGGTTCCTCAATGGGGTTTTGTGTGCCGCCAGCTCTAGTGCTGTTTGTGGGGCACATTTGCTGTGTGACTGTTCGTGCAGTAACTTCATACTGGTCTATTAGGCGCAGTGCGGTTATGAACTGGCCATATAGTGCTCCTAAAAGGTGGTGAGGTTCATAAGTATCAGGTTTTAACTTATGGCGCGTTCGTGCGTTTACGAGGATGGCGGCTACGTTGGCGTCTAAGGTGTGTGCTTGGTCCCCAGTCTCTAAGTCAGGGTAGAATGTTGAGGGAGAGACAGAGGCTCCTGCCTTTTTTATGCAGGCCTCCATAGCCTTAAGGGCATGACGGGGGGTCGCTGCTGGATCTAGTGGCTTTTTAAGCCCTGCTAGTTTTACCTGCTTTTCCTCCAGCAACGGGAAAAAGTGACTAGTGGGGTGTGAGTGGAGGACGCAACCCAGTGACGGGCCGTCAAGGCGTAGGTCCCATTTTTGATCCCCAGTAGCGATACTCAGGTGTCCCAGTATGCTGTCACCTGTGTTGGTGATTTGGTGATATTGGGCATGGAAGAGTAAATCTTCCGGGGTTAAATTAGTTCTATCTTCCCACGGGCATCCTGTTCGTGACGCCATGTCGTGAGAATCACAGGTCCGATAATGAATACCCAAGGGGGGAAGGACAGAACCAGGTGGACAGTTTTATCAAATAAAAAATATTTATTTATGACAATGGTGAATTTACAGTATTTATTCTAAGATTTTTAATAGACTGTGTTAATAATGGATTTACAGTATTTATTATATTTATTCTATGGCTTCTAGTAAAACGTGTCAGAGATATAAGGATGGGAATGGCAAGGGGAATAGTCTCCAATCTTAAAATATCCAGCTACAGTAATTAAATAACAGTGATAACTACAAACTCTTATGTACTACCCAAAAACAACTACAACACTAAGCTTATACAACAAGAAAAAAATCAAATCATACATACTAACTTACACAGCACATGGAACATTTCACAGATATCGGTTCGGTTGCGAAGACCTTGGTTACGCCCGAGAGTCGGGGGAGGTGGCTGGTCAGTTGATCAGGCCAGCAGCGCTTTGAAGTATACGAGAAGGCACACGCACAGTGGTACGTGTGTTGTGAAGACCTCCTAGAGCGAACTGTGCCATGGGTATTTATCCCCAAATCTGCACATCGCTTTCCCGCGCTTGCATATTACCATATATGGCCCAATGGTCACCAAGTGGGGGGGTCTGTGTCCCAGGGGTAGGGCCATAACTGTGCAGGTTCCATGCGACCAGGTAAGCCCGCCAAGGTGACGGGTGGGAGAGTCAGGCTATTTTCCCCTTTTCACACCTTCCCCTTTTCTAAAGGCAATGGTATGCAGGAAGGGTGCGGACGGTTTCTCTCAAGGAATCAAGAGTGGCCTGGCCAAACTTTTTTACTGGGGGGCAGTTTCTTTTCTCTAACAAAATCCATGGGTCCAGATGTAATGCACCCAAGGGCACTGAGGGAGTTGGAAAATGTCATTGCAGAAACTTTGACTGTTATCTTTGAAAACTCATGGAAATCAGGGGAGGTTCAGGATGACTGGAAAAAGGCAAATGTAGTGCCAATCTTTTTAAAAGGGAATAAGGACAATCCAGGGAACTACAGACCAGTCAGTCTTACCTCAGACCCCAGAAAAATCATTGAGGGGATCCTCAAGGAATCCATTTGTAAGTCCTTGGAAGAGAGGAAAGTGATCAGGAATAGTCAACATGGATTCACCAAGAGCAAGTCATCCCCGACCAACCTGATTAGTTTCTCTGATGAGGTAACTGACTCTGTGGATATGGGGAAGTCAGTGGATATATTATCTGTTGACTTTAGCAAAGTTTTTTATACGGTCTCCCACAATATTCTTGCCAGCAAGTTAAGGGAATATGGATTGGATAAATGGACTATATGGACAGAAAGCTTGTTAGATTGTTGGGCCCAACAGATAGTGATACACAGCTCCATATCTGGTTGGTGGTTGGTTTCAAGCAGAGTGTCCCAGGATCGGTTCTAGGGCCGGTTTTGTTCAACATCTTTATGAATGACCTGGATGAGGGAGGGGATGGATTGCACCTTAGCAAGTTCATAGATGGCACTAAGCTAGGGGGAGAGGTGAACGCATTGGAGGGCAAGGATGGGGTCCAGAGTGACCTAGACACATTGGAGGACTGGGCCAAAATAAATCCATTAAGGGTCAACAAGGGCAAGTGTAGAGTCCTGCACTTGGGACAGAAGAATCCCAAGCTTTGTTATAGGCTGGGGACCAACTGGCTAAGTAGCAGTTCTGCAGAAAAGGACCAGAGGACTACAGTGGATGAGAAGCTGGATGTTAGTCAAAAGTGCCCTTGTAGCCAAGAAGGCTAATGGCATATTAGAGTGCATAAGGAGGAACATTTCCAGCAGATCTAGAGAAGTGATTATTCCCCTTTATTCTGCACTGATGAGGCCACATCTGGAGTATTGCATCCAGTTCTGGGCCCCTCATTACAGAAAGGATGTGGACGTACTGGAGAGGGTCCAGCAGAGGGCAACCAAAATGAATAGGTTGCTGGAGCACATGATCTATGAGGAGAGACTGAGGGATTTGGGTTTGTTTAGTCTGCAAAAGACAAGAGTGAGGGAGGATTTGATAGCAGCCTTCAACTTCCTGAAGTGAGGTTCCAAAGAGGATGGTGAAAGGCTGTTCTCAGTAGTGACAGATGGCAGAACAAAGAGCAATGGTCTCAAGTTATTGTGGGGGAGGTCTAGGTTGGATAATAGGAAAAACTATTTCACTAGGAGGGTGGTGAAGCACTGGAATGGGTTACCTAGGGAGGTGGTGGAATCTCCATCCACATCCCTGGCTGGGTTGATTTAGTTGGGAATGGTCCTGCCTTGGTCTCTTCCTGAGGTCTCTTCCAGCTCTATGATTCTATGATTCTATTCTGTGATTCTATGAGTCAGCAGGATATGTGCGGACATGCCTGTAGATAGGGGACACACAAGTGCTTTTCCCCCCATGCTCTTGGGCTTGAAGTCATTGTCTAGGACAGAGGATGTACAGTCCACATAGCAAAGAATCTGAAATTTTCCCCATTTTGTCTTCAATCACCGCTTCTCAATTCTGGAATAACTTCTTTACAACCTGAAGCTCTGAACAAAGGACTGTGAATGGGGACTTTCAAGTCAGCAAGCTTCCTAGTGCTGAATTTGATATATGGACTCAAGATTTATGTATGCAGCTGATTGTTTTGACCATTTAACAACTCTCTTCTCTTTTTTAATATAATAAAACCTTTTGTTTTAGCTGTTAGAGAATTGCTACTATGGTAGCATAGTATTTTGGGAAAGAACCAAACTAACTGAAGGAACAGAACCCAGACACTGTTATGTGAAGCAAGCAAGAGAGTTTATTACACACACAGCGCTGTCGGAGTGTCATGTTGCTTGTTAGGGCTCAGTGAATACTGCCAAACAATAGTTTATAATTAATTCTGTAGGATGCTCAATGGGCAGATCAAAGTGATGGATGTGTATATGTGAAATCCTGGACCCCTAGAGAAGGTGCTCACTGTGAGGCAAAATAAGAGCAATAATATAAAGCTACATAGTGTTTCCAGTAAAACAAGTATTTAAACAAAGCAGACATCAGTTATCAATTATGTGTTAAATGGTGATATGTCTGTCAGCTTCAAGAAGGTATCTCTGCAGGACGTGGTCCATCTGGTGATTAAAGCAGAGACATTAGAAGTACTTGATGCATTTTTTCCTAGAACCATTGAATGTGTCTCGCATCCTGGGCTAGGGTGTATGTGTGGGAGGGTAACCATCATGTACTGTGTTTGTGTGCCAGTCCCAGACTCTAAATTTAGAATAGGGGTTCTTAAGAGAATATCATAGCCTGCCTCAGAAATTTTTATCCTACAGTCCCTCCTCTTAACCTCAGGGTTCATGAACCCACCAGGTTAAATACAATAATTTAACGTTTTTAGCTTACTCTGGAACCGTTGGTAAAGCACCAGTGCCAGTGGGAATGTTGTACTCGATACACCCACATAATTTGGCAAAACACCACCCAAAACCATTCCCAGGATATCTCATTTCCTGAGATGGTGCTGCCCATAATCATAACTTTAACCTCCACTGCCTGGTTCAGGGCCTTTGAGTACTTGATATTAGCTTGGTTCACGGTTTCCCCTATCTGAGTGTACCTCAGTCGGCCTTTCCGAATCTGTCTCTGGGCTTCAACCACCAACTCCTTGATTTTCGCCTGCAGATGTCAGTAGACCCTCCTCCTGCCGTAGTGCCACTCCGGATCCCATGTTAGGTTACCCTTCACTGGCAGAATATGATAGAGCCACGTCCCATCAACCGTCATGGTTGCTCATTGAGGTGATCATTATGCACACGGATTGGTCTTTGCGGGCAGGGCTTTCCACTTAACTCGATGGAGTGGTTCTGGGCAGTCACATACCAGTAGGTACCGTTCATTTGGACCAGCTCTGCAGGCATTAATTTCTCAGTTAAAGTCTCCTTGAACCTAGACAGATTCATTAAAACATTATATGGGCATGTACATAGAATTTCCTTGTTGAAGTGGATACAACATTCACTGCAGTACAAAGTGTCAATGGAGATCTCCGCATATGCAATACCCTCTATTTTAGTGATATGGCCCTTCCTCTGCACAGGCAGGGAGGTTACCATTCTAGCCCATTGTATAAGAGGGATGCCCAGTGGTGCTAGAAGGTTAAAGACTACGCTATGGCCTGTTCATATTGGCCTTGAGCTCTCATGGATTCTCTGTTTCTTCATTCCCACAGAGAGGTGTTGGGGAAATGGGGTCTTATCACTTCCATAAGGGCTGGGTGGACTCGGCTGTTACAATTACTTGTGTGGTCATAGCTAGAACTTGCCCCCTCCTTTAACATTTATCATCCAGGGTATGTCTACACTACAAAGTTAGTTCGAACTAATGGAACTAACTTTCATAGGTGCTACACTAGTGCTCCGTTAGTTCGAATTTAATTCGAACTAACGGAGTGCTTAGTTCGAACTAGGTAATCCTCATTCCACGAGGATTAAGCCTAGTTCGAACTTGCTAGTTCGACTTAAGGGCTGTGTAGACCCTTAATTCGAATTAGTGGGAGGCTAGCCCTTCCCAGCTTGCCCTGGTGGCCACTCTGGCCAACACCAGGCAAACTCTACTGCCCCCCTCCCGGCCCCGGAGCCCTTAAAGGGCCACGGGCTGGCTACACAGTTTGTGCCAGTTGCAAGGCTGCCAGCACCCGTGCCAGCACACCCTGCACCTGACACCCATGAGCCAGCCACCCGATGACACCCAGCCCTCTCCCTCTTCCCGGGACCAGCCTGGTGGCTCCCAGGACCCTGCCCGGGGACGCAAGAGGCGGGCGCCCGCGTGGTCTAGTGCGGAGATCATGGACCTCATCGAGGTTTGGGGGAAGCCTCCAATGTCCACGATCTCCGCACTAGCCACAGTAACGCGGCAGTCTATGGCCGCATGGCTGCCAGCCTGGCCGCCAGGGGCCACCAGCGCAGCCGGGAGCAGGTGCGCTGGAAAATAAAGGACCTGTGGCAGTCCTACTCCCGGGCCTGCCTGCCAGGGGCTGACCCAGAGGCGTGCCCCCAGTTTTTGGCTCTGGACCACCTCCTGGGGGCTCATGCCGTCCCTGCCCCCCGGGACGTGATAGACCCTGGGGCAGAGGGACCGCTCCAAGAGACAGAGGAGAAGGAGGAGGAGGAGGGCTCCGAGAGCCAGGAGCCTGCCGCCAGCCTGCCCAGGACCCGGGACCCCCGAGGTACCCTACAGAGCTGCTCGCCTGTGTCGTCCGAGGCTGGGGAAGCGTCCACATGTGAGTACCATCGTGCTCCCCTTATGTGTACGGAGGGCTGGGGTGAGAGGGAGCCCAGGGACCGTGCGCCTGGGCCTTGCCCACCACGGAGCAGCAGCTGGGGATCCTGCAGGGGCCCTGGCCTTGCAGAGGGGAGCTGGGTTTCACACACCTGGGCCCCTGGGGTAATTGACCACTGTTCTTGTTTCACCACAGCCGCAGCATCTGGGCCTGCAGGGCGCACCACCCCGCCTGCAGCAGCCGCCTGCGCCCGGGCCAGCAGGAGAGCAAGGAACCAGGAGGAGTACCAGCGGCGGCACCTCCGGTTCATGGAGCAACAGATCCGCATCCAGGAGCACTGGGTCCAGGAGGACCTTTGGCTGCACCGGAGGAGCTTGGAGGCACTGGAGGAGCAGGGCCATACCCTGTGAGGCCACCTCCAGAGCCTGCTTGACCGCTTCCCAATTCCTCCTTCTCCGGCTCCCCCTGCTCCCGCTCCTCCTGCTCCCCCTGCTCTTGCTCCTGCTTCCTCCACACCCCCCGTCCTTCCTGCCCCACCCTCCACAACCATTCCCCACCGATGCCCCCGGACCCGCAGTGTTGCAAGACAGGAGAGGCAGCCAGACCCCCACCCTGAACTTTCCTTTCCCTTTCTCCCTTCCCTCCCCTTCCAGCTCCCTCGTCCCAGGTTTCCCCCTCCCGTCTCTCACCCTCATTCCTCCCTCCCCCCATCCCAGTTATGTGAAATAAACAGACGTTTTTGTTTGAAAAACAGGTGTATTTATTTTACAGTAGGTAGGGAGGGGAAAGGGGAATGGGGGTAGGGTGGAAGAAGGCCCCAGTGGGGCATTCAAGGGAGAGGTCAGTCCTCCTCCTCCACCAGGAAGCTCTCCCGCAGGGCTTCCCAGATCCGGACGGCCCCCCGCTGGGCTTCCCGGACGGCGGCGGTGTGGGGCTGACCGTAGTGGCCAGCCATGCAGTCAGCCTCAGCCATCCAGGCTGGCAGGAAAGCCTCCCCCTTTCTCTCACACAAATTGTGGAGCACACAACATGCTGCCACCACGGGAGGGATGTTGTGCTCGGCCAGGTCCAGACGGGTGAGGAGGGATTGAGGTAGGGCTTCATCAGCCACGGCTGCAGTGGGTAGGCGGCATCCCCCACCAGGCACACGGGCATGTCCACATCCCCGACCCTGATGTGGCGGTTGGGAAAGAAGGTCCCGTCCTGCAGCTGCTGGCACACGGAGGAGTTGCAGTACACCCGGGCGTCGTGTGCTTTGCCGGACCAGCCCACATTAATGTCCGTGAACTGTCCCCAGTGGTCACATACGGCCTGCAGGAGGATGGAGAAGTACCCCTTGCGGTTCACATAATGGGACGCCTGGTGTTCCGGGGCACGGATGGGGATGTGCGTCCCGTCGATGGCCCCCCCGCAGTTGGGGAAGCCGAGAGCGCCGAATCCCCAGATGACGGCGTCCGGGTCGGCGAGGCGGACCACCCTGCGGAGCAGCACCCCGTTGATGGCCTTGACCACCTGCAGAGAGACACAGCACAGCGCCAATCAGTGGGGCGCCCGGTTGGCTGGGAGCGTTTGTGCCCTGGCAGTGCCCCGCGCCCCACTCCTGGAAGCAACCCCACTGGCGGCGTGTAGTATGGCAGGGAAAGACCGACCCCTCCGGTGCAGGGTGCTTTCGCCTCCTCCCGCCCCCCCTTTGTCCCTGGGGCGGCCCATCCCCTCCTTGCAGCTCCCCTCCTCCTCCAGCGCAGTGGCCGACGAGTGCCGTACCTGCATGAGCACCGCCCCGACGGTGGCTCTCCCCACACCGAACTGGTTCCCGACGGATCGGTAGCTGTCCGGCGTGGAGAGCTTCCAGAGGGCGATGGCCACCCGCTTCTGGAGGGGGATGGCGGGCCTCATACGAGTGTCCCTTCTGCGCAGAGCAGGGGCGAGCCACTCGCAGAGCTCCAGGAAGGTGCCCCTCCTCATCCTGAAATTCTGGGTCCACTGTCGGTCTTCCCAGCGCTCCAGGACGATGCGGTCCCATCAGTCGCCATTTTTAAAACCCCGCTGGTTCGAACCCCGTGCAGCGGGGTTTTAAAAATGGCGGCTCCCCGCTTATGGAAATGAAGCCCGGGAAATTCAAATCCCGGGCTTCATTTGCAAGTGCGGTATGCCTACATTACCCCGCTAGTTCGAACTAGCGGGGTAGTGTAGACATACCCCAGAAGAGAAGAGTGAGGGGGGATTTGATAGCAGCCTTCAGCTTCCTGAAGGGAGGTTCCACAAGGTGGATGGAGAGAGAATGGAGTGTAGTGACAGATGGCAGAATAAGGAGCAATGGTCTCAAGTTACCATGGGGGAGATCTTGGTTGGAAATTAGGAAAAACTATTTTACTATGAGGGAGGTGAAGCATTGGAAGGGATTACCTAGGGAGGTTGTGGAATCTCCATCCCTACATGATTTAAAGTCCTGGCTTGACAAAGCCTTGGCTGGGATGATTTAGTTGGGGTTGGTCCTGCATTGGGTAGGGGCTTGGACTTGATGACTCCTGAGGTCTCTTTCAACTCTAGGATTCTATGATTGTATGAGGTGGGGATCCACCAGAGCTTACCTGCTGGGGTTCTGATGGGGGATGACCTAGAGGATTGACCAGAAGGACCCCACAGTGCCCTGGTCATTACCCGTAGCCAGAGCTGGTGAGGGGCATTTTGCCTTGTCTCTGGAAAGGACATTCTGCAGGTGGTGCAGGGTCCTATCCCTGCAGACAAGGGATCTCAGGGGGCTGGGTTCAGCAGGGCTTGGTCCCTGGACACAGGCAGTGAGAGGGAACAGGTTTCCATCCCTTCCCCTACCACTTAATTCCAGGTCAAGTTACAGAGAGATCCACCCTTGCAGAAGCTGATGGACTGGGCTGGCTTCCATGCAGCACAAGCCACCAGGAGAGGTTCCTATGGGAGAAGGGATTCCTTTACCAGGAATGGGGTCCCTCCAGGGGAACTGGAGTTGTGGGGGGTTCTGGCGGAAGCTGGTGGTTCCCCAAAAGTACAGCTACAGGCTGCTGTCCCTGGCCCATGACGTCCCATTCTCAGGACCCCAGGGGAT